>NC_140583.1:87475962-92275962 GCF_964204655.1 Triturus cristatus
TGGCCGGTGTCCAGGATGGGAGACCAAGAAGGATTCTCGTTGCATGATTTTGAATGATTTGCAATATGTGTATCTGAAATGTGTGCCCTTAAGACAAGAAATCAAGATTCCCCCCAAAAAACATTGTGAGAAACTTCCTCAGAATTCTCAGGGGAATAAGTGGGGGGATCACAATTTAGCTGTTTCATCAGTGAAACCAAACCTGTTGTGAAAGACAAAACTTAGATTGCCCTCCTTTTCCAAAGGGAAAGGACAGGTGCTCATCTTACATTGCCAGAAGTCACTGTACTACTCACCTATCCAGCACTGGGTGTCTCTTACGATCAAATTACGTTTTACAAAGGAATTTGGTATCCAATCTGCTACTCCAGACATACCCAATCAGGACCTGTCCTGAGCCAAATCCCTCTTTCAATATGATTTATCTCTCACCTGAAGGAGACATCAACTTCATGCTAAACGATTGCTTCAAATGAATGAGCGATGCAACACAGATGTTAAATAAGATCAGTCTGATTATCAAGCCTTGAGGGAGTCAGTCAGGTATATTCCTGAAGTGTGAAGCAAATTATAGGATAGTCATTGGTTCACTACAACCATGCACATAGCACATGAGCCATTTCTGAGATATAACCATGAGATCTCTGAATGTCGGGCGTTTAGCACATTGTTTGATTGTCTGAATTAGCAGAATGGGGGTGGTAATCCCCCTCATCCTGCCTCTACCGAAGCTCATTCATGACACAGACTGGAGTAGTTTTGTTGGTGTGGAAAACTCTTAACCCTGGTTGTTCCTTTTCCAAAAGAGTATTTGCCTCAACAAATCTAGATAGTAGATAGTGAAAAGCAATAGTGAAACAGGTCTATAATTCCATAATACTGAAATATCCCAGGATGCTGTTGACAGAGGGAAAATTAATGGTTTTTCCATCCAGAGGGGACCAGCAAATATCAACATTAATTAATTAAGGATTATTGATACAAGCGTTAAACAATGGTTTCAGTTATCATGTGAAATATTCTGCTAGGGTGAGGGTGTAATGAGAAGCCTAATTTAATAGTCATACTCACTGAACTTATGGTGTTTGCAGACACCTGTGAAAATACTATTAATGATGGCTTGCTTAGTTCCAGGAGGACAGAATATGTGTGTTACCTTCCAAACTCCAGATGCATGAAACTCAGGACAGATTTAACATCTTAACGTCAAGGTAGGGCGACAGTGCCTCAAAGATTTCATAAGTAGGACTAAAGCTTTAGTCGCTGCCAGTTGTTAAGGGTAATATTTTGTCTACAGAGATTCTGAAAGGAGCAGAACCCGGTTCTAGCTACTTTTAACACGTGTTTATACGTTTAAATCACTTGTTTCTTATAAGCACCCTAGGCTGACTGTGTTTAAAAGCCTAATTAGCCTGCTTGGCACTTATAGATCTCCTGAAAATCAGGAAGGACAGGGATTGTTTCCAGGCTGAGATCATTCTTAGGACCAAGTCGCGTGATCACCTGCATCTTACTGAGCAGCACTGTCTGTTCAGAAAGGGGAAGGAGAAGTGGTTATTGTTAGTGTCATAATTGTTGTAAAAATTATGTCATGATGATGATGATATTGATGATGTTGGTGATAATGACGACAATGATGATAATGTTGATGTTGACAACAATGGTGATAGAGAAGGACATCATACTACGTTGACATCTAGACACTACGGGGCCGATTACGAGTTTCACGGGTGAGGGAGAGGCTGGTACTCCATCACCGCCCCTGCACTGCCGAGACTTGCCGCCGCCTGCCCTCCAGATTACAAGTTATTAGTTGTCTGAAGGGCTGGCTGCTTTGCTTTCCCAGGGCAGTGCCTCTTTCAAAAGCCATGTTGCCTTTGAAAAAGGCACCGCAATAGGAACGCCTCACAAGGTTCCTGCATGGTATGGACTTGGACGTCCATGCCGTGCAGGAACTCTTGTGCATGCACACAGGGGGCATATGTTATGCCCCCTAGATGCAGGCACAAGCGGGGGAGGCACAGGGTTGACATGGAATACAAACCTCAGTGTCACCGCCGACAGAGATGCAACTCGTAATATGCTTGACAGGACCGCTGCAGTCCCGGCAAGCATATTGTTGCCTCTGACTGCTGCACCGCGGTTCCCTGGTGGTGGTCCCAGGCCGGTCCAACTGCCTAACTTGTAATGGGGCGTTCGGACCGGTGCGGCCATGGCTGGACTGCCACCCTGCGTCACCACGGGTTAGGCAGTCCACAGACCTCCAGACTCGTAATTTGGCTCTTAGCTGTTAAACTATTTCTAGATTGAAATATTGTGACACCAACCCATGCAACTGAGTCTCCACGCCCGCCCACGCAAAGTATTAATATATATCTAGCTGCAAGCTCAGTTGCACCACACAATGGACAGCCAAAGAACCAAGCTGAAGGAACCACTCCAGCAGCACTGTATAGAGAACAGCACCCCAGGCAACCAGCCCACTGATGGTCTTAAAGGATGCAATATCACTAGGTTGCTCTGCCTTCAGGATCAATAGAGTTAGCAACAGTAGAGGATCAACCAAAGTTTAGCTTATGCAGCGAGAAAAGGCAAGGATGGGGCAGTTTCTGTAACCGCATCATGCTTCTGTTTACACATGTCAACATGCACTAATACTGTCTGGGGAAAAAATCACCGAATTAGTGATAGTTTAATAACTCAACACACAATTCAGAAACTAAAAGTTGACCAATTAACAGTAAAAGGTCTACCATTACAGGGAAGTAAATTTGGCACTTTCAGTAATATTGTTCTGCTTGATTAAGAATTTTTCATAGATGAAGCCTGCAGATCCTTCCGCAAATGATGGATTTTGTGTTAACTAGTCTTAGCCTGATTCACAAAGGCCTCAGCACTCGAGGCGTGAGCCCCACAGTTGTGGGGGAGTCTCCGCACTTGCGGCGGGATCTCCACAGTGAGAATTCTCATTGTGGAGATTCCTCCCGGAGTGCAGAGACTCCCCCACAACTGCGGGGCCTACGCCTTGTGTGCGGAGGCCCTTTGGGAATCAGGTCCTAAGTGTATAAATGAGCAGAAAATGTAGGAGTTGCAGAATCCTATAATTACAGTGCCCTTTCTATGGACTTCAATATTGAATAAAGATTAAAACTGTAATACACGCTGGTCTGTAACCTGTTGACGAAAGAATGTCATCCACATTTTTTAAAGTACCCTGATAATATATAAGCCCTCATGCCACAAAAGCCAGACTGGTAAAATCTTTCTATGATGGAGAAGTCAATTGACAAACACACGGACAGATAAGATCATGTCTTGATTCAATCATCCAGATGTTTGCAGATCTATAATTTGCTTGTTTGTGTCATTTGTGTTTATGACTCTTATGCCTAATTGAGGGCACAATAATTTTGTCGGGGTGGTAAATCTGTATGTCAAAAATTATGTTACCATGTGGTAACACCATAACACCACAAAAGTGTGTACAATTATGAGTTCAACTCCATGGAATGGGAAATAACTGTGTGGAGCCGGATTTACCAATTCTAAAACCACACACAATGCACAATTCTTTGGTGTTTAATGCATACATGTATCGTCTGTTTCCACCAAGTGCTAAATGTATGCAGAGTGTGGGGAGTAGGGGAGTAAAGGGGCAAATAAGGTCCTGAAGGGGGAAACACATAGTTTTAAAGGGTGGAATTACCACTCTGTAACTTCGAGCCTGATGCTCATAACACAAACCAATATTTCGCAACAAATCTTGCTACACAATGCTGTTCTGTGTGAAAATCTACAGCAGTGCACTGTTGAATGAAAAAAAAACGGTGGAATTCCGTTTTGCTAAGAGGTCATGCCCTCCTTAAACATGGGAAAAAGTGACATACCGGCAGCTCAAGGGGCTTGGAAATAAGCCCGCTGTGTTTTTTAGACACTAAACACAATTTAGTATTGTGCAACAGTCCAAAGGCAAGCGACTCAAGGCACACCCTTCAGTGCAAATTTCTTAGTAAAGAGAACTCTCCATGGGTAAACCCCTTCCAGGCGGCGAGTCATTCCACCCCGCTCCCCTTACCCATTTTCCCCCAACTGCGCGTTTTTACCTTAAATCACCACTGACAACGCTCTTTGGTGCCTGAAAAGTTCGCAGTTTATTCATCAATATACTTTATACATTTCAACAGTTCATGGTCATATTCACATTTATTGTCCATGTTATTTATTTGCATCTATTGCTCTATAAACTCTTCTCTTGTATTATGGACCCAGGCTCCTCGATATCCTGGGAGGGGAGGGGCCCATTTTCTGGACTTCCGATTCACAGGTCTAGGCTTCAGCTTGCTACCGATTTGGAGGGTGTCTGTCTGGACCTGCCCGGGCTGCAAGTGCCGTCCCGCTCGCCCTGTAACGCTTTCGTGGGCCCTCCCTTCTCCCAGGGGTCCCTACCGTGTGGCATCCCAAGGACCTTACTTGAGCATCTACTCTACCTTTCCTGAGGCTGAGTCCTTGCCATCCTCTCCCTCAGTACCCCTGCCGTGAGGCATCCCAAGGGTCCTGCGGGAGCATCCCATCTACTCTTTCTCTGGTGGCACGCCGCCCCTTGGCTCCCTCAGTGCCCCTGCCATGAGGCATCCCAAGGACACTGTGAGAGCCTTCCTTCTAGTTTCTAGTAAATTATTTCTTTCATTAACTTTTGTGTTTGTTCTGCCACGTTACCTACGATTTTACAATCGGAGAGAGCTCCCACCTACCCCGGCCTCTGCTTTGCTCTTATTTGGAGTCCATCTGCTCCAGTACCCCTACAATGTTCAGTAAGATCATGTCCATTCCCACCCCCGTGAGGTGTACCCCATCTTCCGTGTGATACCCAGGAAACCCAGGTTTATGAAACAGTGTCTTACAAAGCCCCATCCCTTGGCCTTAAACACCTTAGCCATGGTGATATTAAGCTTCCGTCTGGATTTTTCCACAACCCCCAGGTCCACTGCCCCACGCCAAGCCTTCCACACTATGATCTCTGAAAAGATTACTTCTGCGGGGCGGATCAGGTGTACCACGACCGGTAGACTTTTCTGCATGTCTTCCAGTAGCGCCCGCCTTCCCACTGCTGCCAAGTCATTTCCTCCCAGGTGGACCACTACCGTGTCCGGTCTGCTACCTTGTTTTAATGCTTCCCGCACTGCGGGTAGCAATTGATACCACTTCATTCCCGAGCGTCCCCACCAGTCTATTTCGGTGTCCCGCAGCCATATTCTGCCAAAATTGCATCTGGCTGCCACCCATCGTTGGGTCCGCGTCACGTAGGAGTGCCCCACGATCCATACCTTCTTCTGTGAAGTGTTCGGACCTAGACGGAGTGGGAGAAATCGGGCTCAGCAAACCATTGGGCGTATGTAACGCTTAATTGAGCTGGACGCCCAGCGCACTATTTCCTTGATCAACCCATTCTCCAAACCCAGCCCCGCTGCCACGGTAGCTGCCCCTATTTTGATAGAGTGGGAGCCGTACTCATGTGCCGGGAGACCCATTTTTTTCAGGGTTTTTCTCATTACTGCTATGAACTTGTAACAGCTGAGGAAAGACCCATTCTTGTGCTTGAAAAGTGGCCCATCGTTCCCTTCCCCCTTTCCAAGGTGTTCCTACAGTAGGCACACCCGGCAGCATGCCGCGTCCTTAATGCAGTGTATTCTGGTCCACTTTCCCTCGCCTGCCTTGTCCGTCTTGGACTGCCGTAGCAGTATGTCCATGTGACCTTCGTGTATTTCTACATCCCTTCTGTGGATGCATGCTGATCCTGGGTCTACAACTGATGGGGCTACTAACTCGCTGAGCCTGTTTGCCCCAAAGAAATCCATCGTGAAAGCTGCCCGAAAGAGCGTTTTCTCACGCCTTGAGGAGCATATTTCTGCTAACGCCCCCAGCATCCCTTGCAGCATGCTGTAGTGGATGGGGCGCCTTGAGTCTTTCATAGCCTACCCCAGCCCTTCATGGCCATTCTGCATCTAAAGGCTTTGGTGGGTCTTCCTGCCCTGCCATTTTTGTATAATACGCCACTGCGTTTAAGTATGCCTGGGCCCAGGTTTTCTTTCTCCCTGACCTAAACGCCCACTCGATGAAGTCTAGGACCTCCTACTGCGTGGTGCACCATCCCCTTTCTACTCCTGTCCTGGCCCTGAATGTCTCCCAGCACTTACTGTAACGGGTGCTTTACTTCGGGGCCAGTGCATTGTTCAGTAATGTCTTCAACCCAGGTCCACCCATGGCCACGCCTCCTCCGGCATTGGGGTCATCCTTTTTTCTGCGTCTGGGGCAATCTCTCTGAATTCCTCCCATTGAAAATGGGAAATGGCATCTGCAACTGAGTTGTCTACTCCTGGAATGTGCCTTGCCCCAAGCGCGATGGGGCCCTTAAACTGGCAACCAACCAGTTTCCGCAACAGGGTACCACTGCTGGGCATTTTGCAGACCCTGTGTTAATTGCTTGTACCACTGTGTGGTTGTCCGACCACAGCGTAATCTGACTATTTGCCTGCTGCTGGGCCCAGTTGTGGAAAGCCACCACTATGGGGAACAACTCTAGCAAGGATATGTTTGCTGTGAGCCCCGCATCTTGCCAGGCTGCTTGCCATTTCCCTGCTGACCATGCGGTCCCTAGGATTGCTCCAAAGCCGTGCCCCCCTGCCGAGTCAGTGTAGAGTTCTAGTTCACTTGCCTGCACCCAAGGTTCTCGCCATATCAGGGTGCCATTGAAATCTACCAGGAATCTCTCCCATTGCCCCAGGTCCTCCTTCACCCCCTGCGTGATGCGGACCCGGTGGTGCTTTTGTCATGCCCCTAGTTAGCCATGCTAGTCTACTTGCGAAAGTGTGCCCTTAGGGGATCACTTGTGTGGCAAAGTTCAATTTTCCTAGCAGCTACCTGCATGTCCCGGCTACTGAGTCCAACTCTATCCCCAGGAAAGCCAGTCTGGTGTTTGGGCCCTCTGTCTTGTCCTGCACCAGTGGGATGCCTAACTCCTGGGCCATCTTTACAAAATTGTCGCAATCCTCTGTGCCAGCCCTACCGATGAAAAGAAAATCGCCTAGGTAGAGGACCCGCCTGCTCTTTGGTGCACGCGCTCTCAATTCCCACTCCAGAAAGCTGCTGAAGGCCTCGAAGTGTGCGCATGATATCGCGCACCGCATGGGTAAGCATTTGTCATAGTAGTATTTACTGTCTAGTTTGAAACCTAACAGATTGTAGCTGTCTGGGTGCACTGGCAACAGTCTAAAAGCTGATTCTATGATTTCGCCATTAAAGCCCCCTTCCCTTGTTGCCTAATTAGGTCCACTGCATCGTCTACCGATGCGTAGGCCACCGTGCAAGCTCCCTGTTCTAAACAGTCGTTAATTGACTCCTGCCCATGGTGGGACAGGTGGTGAATCAGCCAGAATTTCCCTGGCTCCTTTTTTGGCACTACACCGAGTGGTGACACCACCATGTCCCTCAACGGGGGGCGAAGGGAAAGGGCCAGCTACCCTCCCCAGCAGTAATTCCTTCTCGACCTTCTGCTTTGCCACCCCGCGGTTGTCTCTGACTGATTTTAGGTATACACTTTCCCGTGCGCCTTTGGGCCCCTTGCATGGGATTGGAAAACCCTGTGTGAAACCTTCTGCTAGTCGCTATCTGTCTGTTACTTTGTGATAGTCTTTTAACAAATGCAGCAGTCTGCCTGATTTTATGGGTGTCGGTAGCGTCTGTCCTCCACCCCTTTCCCCGCTGGCCCCGCCCATAGGGTCCTGTACCTCATTTTTTTGTGCCTGTCTTGCCTTTGTCTGCCCCTGGCCCTGTGGCCCGTCGGCAGCGTATGGTGGGGTGGTTTCCCCCGCATGACCCACAAACGTGTTTCAACCTGCATGACATTCCCCATTTACACTCATCTTTGTCAAATTTCCAGCATGGCTTGTTTGATTTGTTACCAGCCTGGTTTTCCCATTGAAATCTTTTCCTTGGCCCTCGAATTTGCCTTTACTCCCGTAGGGTCGAAAATTGCTCTCTTTTGCGCCAACCCCCTCCCTGGCCGCCACCATGTTTTTCGTAAAACCTTCCATATCCTGGCAGTCCCAGCTTATAATCGGCCACACTTGCATCTTTTCTCCAAAACCCTCATCTTATTACAGCCATGCAACACCCTGATACTGTTGCTGCACCTCGTGCACCTTCTGCTCATGTAGGATCAGTGCCGCAGAGCTTTGGGGGAATTTTTCAATGAACACGCATGCTAGTGTTCTGAATTGCTTCAGCCAATTTTCTATTGTTCTTTCTACCCGAGGTTTCTGGGGGGCTCTCCTGTCGTCGTCTTTCTTATCTTGCGTCATTAGCTCTAGCCCTGCCTGGCGTACTAAGCTAGTAAAAAGATGTCTATTAATTCTTTTCTCCAAATTCTCTCTTTTACTGTAAGTGGGATGAGATTGGCCAGCCCTACCATCTTTGTTGTTGACGGAGGGTCGCTTGGGGAGGCGCGCAGGTACTCACTAGCTGGCTTACCGTTACTGTCCAGCCCCTCTCCTGTCTTGGTTGCATTTGTGCTCTCCCCCCAGAGGCCCCTGTTATCCCCTGTGAGGCTACTTCAGCTCCTGACCTTTTGCACTGACGCACCTGGCTCGCCACGCCTGACTCCTTGTTTATCACCCCCTCTGCGTGGCCTCCCTTGTCAGCCCTTTTGTCTGGCGCCAGGCTGCTCCCTTGACCTCCTGCACCCCATGCGGTGTTCCCAGGGAACGGAGCCCCCATCCCTGGCCATTGCCACCAGGGCAAACATGTTGTTGGCTGCACTGCCCCCTCGGTTTAGGCCTCCCCCTGGAATTCTGGTCTCCCTTGGTTGAAACCAGTCTGCCACGGCGGGTGCATGGGCCACGTGCCTTGCATCGCCACGTTACTCCCTCCTAATTGGATTCCCATGTCAACTTTTTGCCCTAGGCTGCTTTGTGCTTTTTGCCCTAACCCGCGCCCTCGCTCGCTGGTCAGCGCTCCATGCTTACCATTTCCCCTGATGCTTGTGCCGTCTCCTCTCTCGTGTCTTTTCTGAGGGGCCGCAGTGCTGGCCATAGACCCCTCCTCATCGCTGCTCTCTGCTTGCTCTGAGCTAGACACCCTCTCCGGCGTTGCCGCTTTCTTGCTCTTGGCTTGTGCGGTTCCCTTCCCTTTGTTGACTGCCCCCTTTCTGTTCTTCTTAGGGGCCGCCATTCTAGCTGCAGCCCCCATTTTTTACCGCTTTCTTAGGGGGGGCGATGCTGGGGATGACCGCCGTGGTCTTTTCTCCTTTCCTTGGGCCCCCTCCTGGATTTGTTGGTCCATCCAGCTCCGTCCCTCTAGCGCCACCAAGGCCCTGGTGGCACTAAAGGAATCAGGTCATCATCCAGGTCTGGTCCTGATTCCTCTCCGTGCCTCTTCTGGCCTTTCTTCGGTGGTGCTGGCTTCCCCTGGTTCTCCCTGAACCGGGGGCTATGTCTTCCTCCCGGCCACTCTTTGCTTGCCGGGACATCCTTGTTCGCTCCTGTGTTGCTGTTGCCAGTAGTAGGCTTTTGCCTGCTGCAGCCCACGTGGCCTAGGTGCAAATCCAGTAGAGCACGTTATGAAAAATATGCCGCACAGGCTCGGTAGCCCTCTTCCATTATCTCCTGCCTGCTTGTGTGCCCCAAGTGCGAGGGAATCTGCCCTTGGCGCAGCTCGTGCTTGTTTTTTTGCAGATGAGGGGACCAGGATGCACTATAAATCCACTGTGCCAGCTTTTGTTCAGCCAAGATATAAACCGGGATGCACTACCAATACAATCCAAATCACTGAACTTGCTCCCCCCCAGTGTTTCCTCTGTTCGTGTCCCTTTCAGTAAACACGAGTGCTCCTTTGGCTGGCGCTGCCCCCTCGCGCTGTCGTTGCCACCGAAGAGAGAGGCGCGAAGAAAAACCAGCTTCGCTGTCCTCGTCAAGCAGAGAGGGATGTAGGCTCCACTCCCGCTGTCCCCCGCGACCCTGCTGGTCGAAATTGAAAGCAGGGGGGCATGAAATGAGGGCGGGGGAGGGCCTCCCCCCCGTACAGCGTTTTACCCGGGCCCCCATGGGGGTCCGGCTTTGCCTACCCGGCCCAAGTTCTAATCTTGTAGGGCCTCATTTATGAAAAGTGACGCATCACTACGTGAAAACAGTGATGCGCCACTTTTCACTGCGCCCTCCCTGCGACTCCAGTGATGCGTCATATTTACAGTATGACGCATCATGTCGCAAGGAGTCACAGATACGTCAGTATTTCTGACGTATCTGTAGGCGCAAAAGTGACGCATCGCTGGAGTGTGTCACAAAAGTGACGCAACTCCAGCAATGTGTCCTTTCACATGGGGCAAGCCCCATGTGAAAGGGCCTGCGTCAGTCTTACGCCTGCTGTGAGGCAGGCGCAAGAAATTGACGCATTTGCACACTAGAAGTGGCGCAGTGAAATCTCGTAGATTTCACTGCGTCACTTCTACGACCCTTTTTTGCGTCAAAACGCCCCCCTTGCATACATTATACCTGACGCAGGTATGTGGCGCAGGGGTTTACAAAGTGACGCATCTACCTAGATGCGTCACTTTGTAAATATGGCGCAACATGGTGCCACTGGTGCGTCACAAAAAGTGACGCACCGGCGGCGCAAAAGTGACGCAGGGGCTCATAAATGAGCCCCGTAGTATTTACAGTTGTATGGAACTGACACATGCGGACATCATGCTATGTATCTGTTGTTTGCACCTGTTTTCGTTTGGCTCTAGGATTCCACGCAACGCTAGGCCATGCTGCTTTGTGTGATTTTAGTGGCTGTGGTTTTGAATGGAATCCGAGGATTTTGCTTCGTTCAGACCACCTTTACCCAATTGTCTAAGATTCTCAGTTGTACTTCGCTTTGCTGTGCAGTACTCGACACTCACTGAGGTTCCTAAATAAACCGAAATGTCCCTAGGGAGTCCATTTTTCATATTTGTATTTTGCTATGTAAACACACATCGCTGTTACTGACTCCAAAACACTGCTGGTGTGAGGTCTCTTGTTGTGGGGATGCGTCGCAAGAACGAACAGATCTGTGTTTTGTCCCTCGTCCGTTGCCATAGGAGGCTCCTATCTTCATTATCTCCGAGTGATCGGGCTTTGTCTAAGGCGCTCATTTTGTCTGGCAGGCAATCTGCTTTCAATAAGCAGATTGTCACCTAGCTGGAAGCCACGCACATTATCTGTAATCAAGATTTGTGCGCCTTAAAAGCACTAGACGTTTGAAAGGGAGGCCTGCACTCCCTGCTTTGTGTAAGCACTCTCTGGGATGTTTGATAGCTGCCGATAGTGCCAGCTATCTTGCAATCAAAAGAAGAGCATGGCGGGGGTTTGGAGCCAGCACATGGGAGAACACCGCGCTCTTGCAGCGTAAATGTACCCTTGAGTGCAGATGCTCTCACGAGTGTTTGTAATCAGGAATATAGCTCTAGAGAGGCTTAGATCACCGTGGCATCTGCTTTATTAGGCACTGATGAAATTGCACACTGACTCCGAAATCTTATTCTTAACAAGGGACACTCCAATTATCCAATTCCGGTGCAGCGATACATCTGTTTGTTTCATGGACACAGACACAAACACACACACGTGCGCGCACCCACTCTTGAACTCACACACACGTAAACACGCACACATACGCACACATACACACATTCTCTTACACATACACACACCCATGCACACACACACACACACATGCGCATGCACCCACTCTCACACTCACATGCAAACACACATACGCACACACACACACACATGCACACGCACACAGTCTCACACACACACATGCACACACACATACACACACGCACACATGCACTCACACCCACACATGCACACACATACATACACACGCACACCCACGCACATACAGACATGCACACACACTCTCTCATACACACGCAAGCACGCACACATGCCCTCACACACACACACATGCACGCACACATGCATGCACACCCCCTCACACCCACATACACACACAGACATGCACACACTCTCTCTCTCACACACACATTCACAAACACTCATACACGCATGCACACATGCACTCACACCCACATATGCACACACACTCACACCCACAGACGCTCACACATGCACACACACACACATACACACCCACATATGCACACACACAAACACTCACACAGACAAATCTCTTAACTGCCATAGCCCATCCAAGCAGTTCTTTCTGTAATACTGAATGTTTACCCGCTGTTTTATCAGATGAATGTTCTAAATGGATAAAACTTTCTTCATATGAGATCGCAGCAAAATACAACACAGACTATTCCTGATTGCCCTCGAGAGTCATTTCATGTTAGAGGAGGTGCCAGGCAGACCTGCCACATGTATGCTTGAAAAACATTAGACCACATCTTACTCCAGCATACTTGCTGATTTCAGAAGAGGACAGGGACCTGTCCATAGACACCTCCTCTTCGCCCCTATGGTCCACACTTTAGTACAGTGTACTCACTGCACACCCATTGTGGAGAACAGAAGGGCTGAGGGCAATAAATCAATCAATCAATCAGCATTTGTGAAGCGCAGCGCAGCACTGTCTCCCCTAAGGGTATCTGGGAGCTGCGTCTCCATTGAAGAGCTAAGTCTTGAGTGTCTTTCTGAAGTCTGCCAGTGAGGGGGTTGAACAGCGATGGAGGAGAAGGTCGTACCAGGTCCTGGCATCTATGTAGGTGAAGAAGGGACACTTCTGCGGCGGGATGTGTGTGCAAGGGCAAGTAAAGAGGACTGTAGGTGTCTAGAAGGTAGGTGGTAGTACAGCCAAAGGTTGATGTAGTCAGGTGCTAAGGCACGGAGTGCTTTGTAGGCATGTGTGAGGATTTCGAACTTGCATCTCTTCTGGATAGCATGCCAGTGGAGGTCTCTCAGGTGGGGGCAATGTGGGTTCATTTGGCTGTGAAGTTCTATATGGTCTGGAGTCTTCAGAGGAGTTGGGTGGAGATGTCGGCATAGAGAGGGTTGTCATAGTCAAGGTGGCTGGTGATAAGGGCCTGAGTGACAGTCTTTCTGGTGTTGGTTGGGATTCATCTGAACATTCTTTGGAGCATGCGAAGTGTGTGAAAGGGAGGAGGCGCCTGCATGGGCTTATCATTTCCTGGTCCGTTAATTGTCAAGGATAATGCCTGAGGTTGCGTGCATGGTCGGTCGGTGTGGGTGTAGGTCGGAGTTCTGCAGGTCACCTGCTTTGGTCCCAAGTGACGGTGTACTTCCCGAAGATCAGTACTTCAGTCTTGTCAGTGTTGAGTTGGAGACAGTTGTCTGTAATCCATTTGACTACGTTGGTCATGGCGTTGCCGAAGTTTGCTTTGGGGGGGTCCTCAGTGACCAAGAGGATCAGTTGAGTGTTGTCTGCATAGGAGAATATGTTGAGTCTATTGGATCTGATGATGTCTGCAGGGGGGTCATGTAGATGTTAAACAGGGTGGGGCTGAGGAAGGATCTTTGTAGTTGTTTTGGGTGTGGAGGTGAAGGGAAGCAGTCAGATGGTCTGTCTGTGTCCTATGAGGAAGGAGGCGAGCCACTTGAGGGCGTCTTGCTGTATGCCTATTTTATAGAATTTGTTGATGAGGATCTTGTGGGAGATGGTGCAAACACTGCAAAGATGTTGAGGAGGATCAGGACCACAGTTTCTCCGCGTTCAAGGAAATGAAATGAAATACCAGTATTTGTAAATGAAATAACAGTATTTGTAAAGCGCACAGCTACCTCCGAAGTGGTGTCCCGGCGCTGGGGGCCCTCGGGAAGATTAAACAAGCTATTGCCCAGAGTCACATGGTGCTGGGCTAACCTTCCTCTGGCACCGGGGATCGAACCGTGAACCCCGTAGTCCGAAGTCAGGCACCCTGGCCGCAGCGCCACACCTCTTCCACAAGGAGTGTTCTGATGTCATCTGTGGTGGCAATCAGCGTAGTCTCACTGCTGTTATTGGCACGAAATCCTGATTGTGAGGTGTCCTGTAGGTGGTTTTGTTCCAGGAATTCTATGAGCTGCTGTTTGATGTCTTTTTCGAATACTTTGGCCAGGTAATTGAGCAAGGAGATCGGACAACCATTTTTGAGATTTGCTGGGGTTGGTGGAGACTTTCTTTAGGAGGTGTCTGACGTCTGCATGTTTCCAGCTGTCCGGGAAGGTTGCTGTGGAGATGGAGGTATTGAGGATGCTGGTGAGTTGTGTGCTGACTGGATTCATTGCAAGGTTGTAGTGGTGGTGGGAGCAGGGGTCATTGGGCGCCCTGAAGTGGATGGAAGACATGATGGCTGAGGTTGTCAGGGCAGTGAGCGGAGACCAGGTGGTAACAGTTTGGCTGATGTTCACTGGTTGGTAGTGGTCATTGGGTATGAGGGTGGTGGGTTGGGGGTTGAAATTGTTGTAGATGTTGGTAATCTTGCTGTGGAAGTAGTCTGAGAGGGTGTAGCTGAGTTCTTGGGAAAGATGGATAGAATTCACTTTGGCTGTTGGGTTGGAGAATTCTTTGACTGATTTGAAGAGTTCCTTTGTTTGGTTGGCCGCAGAGTTGATGTGGGTAGTGATAGCTGCTTTCTTGGCTTCCTTAATGCACTGGTGATATTTGCTAGGGGCTGTTTTGTGAGCTGCTCTGCCGGTGGGGTTCTCAGTGGTGCACCTATGTTTCTCCAGCTAGAGGCAGTTGCGCTTGGTGGTCTTGAGTTCTGGGGCGTACTAGCTGGCATGTTTGGAGGCTTTGTTGGATTTTGTAGGTTTCAGTGGGGCAACTCTGTAGGTGCTGTCGGTGATCCAGGTGGTGAAGTTCTAGAAGGCCTGGTTGAGGTATGTTGAGGCCTCAGGTTTAGAGGTGGTGAGGGCCGGTGACCACTGAGATTTGTGAGTTTGCTCCAGCTGCGGTGGGGGTGGTGAAGTGTACAATGGTGTAGTCTGTCCTGATGAGTTCAGTGGTGCGGCTGAATTTGATTCTATCGCTGGAGGTGAGGATGGGGTCGAGCATGTGTTTGGCTTTGTGCGTCGGTTCGGTATCTAATTGGGTGAGGCCTAAGATGTTCAGGTTCTCCAGGAGGGTTATGGAGTTGGTGCCATTGGGGTCATCGATGTGGAAGATGAGGTCGCTGAGTAGGACGTAGTGGCAAGAGTCAATTGCTAGGGCAGGGCAAAGAAGTTGGCAATGGCCTTGCAAATGGTGCTCAGTGGTCCCGGGGGTCTGTCGGCGAGGGTGCCTCTTATCGTGGTCTTCGCGTCAGTTTGTAGTAGAAAGTTGAGGTGTTCATCAGAGGCATGGGGTCATTATTGTTGATGGTGCATCCAATGGTTTCCTTGAAGATGATGGCGATGCCTCCAACTTGTTTGTTGGGACGGTCTCGATGTATCATTTTATAGCCTTCAGGAGTGGCGGTGGTGGTGTCGGGGTTCAAGGAGGGGTTGAGACACTTTTCAGTGATGAAGGCAACATTAGTGGTGAGGTTGGTGATGGTGTCTTAGATTTACGTGGCGTGTTTTCAGAGGGAGCGGGCTTTGAGCAAGATACAGTGCAGCGGTTGCCAGGAGTTCTTGGTCTTGTGGGCAGAAGTGGTGCTTGATCTTTCGTAGGTTGTGTTGCAGGAGAAGAGGCAGTGTCAGCAGGTGAAGAGTCCTTTGGTGGATAGTAGAGCGGAGGTCCAGATCAAGGAGTTCATTTGTTGTGTACCATCAGGTGGTGGGTGAGCCAGGGGTCCTGATGCTGGGCGCTGTACAACCAGCAGTGCGTTGGTGGCATGCCGGCTGCATGCAGCCACTGCACAGCCATGTGGCGACCTCCAAAGGTGGTTCCGGAGGGTGTAGCTCAGGGTCAGGCTCAGCAGGTAGCACAGGTACAGCACAGGAGTTGTGGCAGCACAGAGACAGGGACAGCATGGAATGCCGGGACAGCGGCAGCGCAGGAACAGCGCAGGGGGTTGAAGCACAGGGACAACATTCATAGTAGAGACAGAGGAGGGGGAGTGGCAGGCAGTGCTAGGACAGCAGGAAGTGCAGGTACAGTACAGGGGGAGCTGCAGCACAGGGGCAGGGACAGCAGGCAGTGCAGGGATTTTGTAGGGGAAACAGCAGCACTGTGGCAGTGACAGCAGGCAGTGCACAGGCTGGGGGATGAGCCCAGTACTTTAGGCTGGGGTCAGGCAAAGTGGGGTGGACCAGCCCAGCCTCCACCAGTCTTTGACGGGTGCGGATTGGCCTGCATTTGGCCTGGGCTGTGCCTAGGCTCCACCCGCGCGTGTCTGACAATGAGGGGGCTATAAGGCGCTGGGAGCCACGAAAATTTGGAACCCAGCTGGCCCGTCTCCGGGGTTGCTGGGAAAAATAGTGCAGAAGTGTGCAGAAGTAATATGGTAGGCGGGAGAGGGTCCAAGGTACTCCGCAGCGTGGACCAGTAGCAGGAGGGGAAACATCCCTCTGTTGGGAAGGTGGCAGGTGGGCAAATCCATTGGCACATACCGTGACTACAGGCCTAGATCCATGCCACTCACGACTGTACTTTCCATGTGAACTGGTCAAGGGGGCAAAATCAATATCTGCTACCCTATCTGCTCAGGTAGTTCTTAAAAATAAATAGAATCTGACCATTTGTTACACAACATAAACTGAGGGATTGGTGTCCAGACTGATTCCGGACACCCCCACAGGATATGTCAGCCTATAGACCAGCTAGCTCACAGTGCCACTATAAGCCCTCGAACCCTACCGAGGAGAGAATAGTTGCTGGGAACCATTGAACATGACAACCCTTTACCCTTCAGTGATCGTGGGATCAGTACAGTACTTTTTGCTCAGTCAATTGTGCTCACTTAGTCTCAGAGAGATACACAGAATAAACGTTGGGGAAATTTTCAATAAGCATTTATTGAACCAGTGCATTCTAGTATAAAACATGTTTGCTACAACAAAGAGCGACTCTTACTAGGCGTACCACGCCTAAGTGTACCTTAATGTACTTGGCATGTATGTGGGTGTGAAGCCAAGAATCCACCTAGGAAAGAGCCAACCTATTACTTGTAGGGAGAGAATGAAGGATGCTGTCTTGGTCACGAGTTGGACACCCCGCAAGGGATGTCAGAACGCTGCGTGTTGAAGCCTCAGTGTGCAGGGAACCTCTATGTAGGTGTCACCTTAGAAGCGTCTCCTCATCTTACCTAGTGAAGGTGCAGTTATGTTATATCAAAAAGCTAACCTTTGGGGTTCAACCACAATCGATATGTTGTACATACGATTATTTAGATGAGCGTAAATCAATAATTGTAATCAAGCAAAGTAGCCCTGTCGGCCGAGGATGAAGATAGAAATTACTTTTGTACAGAGTATGTTAATCCTGTTATGTGCATCATGTGCAGGGGATTAAGATATGATGCTAAGAATCCCTATGTATAATAAATTAGGCTAGTTTAAATGTATCCAATTGACATTTATTCAGCACCTAACTGGGTAAGAGGTCATTACTAGAACCTTTATGCAGAGCAAGGTAGGACAAATGTAGGTAAAAGGTCGCTTTGCTACTTAGACTAAGGTTAGGAAACATGACACCCACTCATCATCTGAAGGTCGACAAGGTTACTAATGCTAAAATAAGCCTGCTAAAAAAGCATAAAAACATTGTCATAAAACCAGGGTCTAATAACATCTAAAACATGTTATACGTAAAAACAGAAAAAGATGCTATTAAAATTCAAAAAGCTCCACAAGTCCACTAAAGAATCAATATATGATTAGACTGACCGAGCACATCGAAAGCCATGGTGCCTCAGTGACAGCAGAAGAAAAATAAAACAAAACGATGTTTCTCATTCGAATTTGGATTGTTTTGGAAAAAAGGCCTAATTGTTCCCATTACACGGAGAGACAAAACTTTTAGTGTCCTGTGTGGGAGATGCAACATCACTGTAGCTCGCATTCGCAGATGACAGTCCTTGTAGCATCTCTTGTATCAGGTCAATGGAGCAAAGGTGATCTTCTTGGGTTCCCAAAGCACCCGCTGAGGAAGCACTCGACCCCTATGAGCCTGTTATAGAGCCGTTGTCTGTTCCGCCAGGAGCTAAACAATACAATGGAGGCTCTGAGAATACTGTTATCATCATGGGAATACGCTGAGGACACTGATACATGTGGGCATGTAAGGGGTCCAGTAGTACGTCTATGTCCTGTGGCACAACCGATGGAAGGGTCAGACACAGGTCCAATGTGCATTCATATCTGCAGAATAGGCAACGGAACACAGGCAAGATGCAGGCAAACCCGACTGCTCTGAAAGATAGGAACCATTGCTCACTTTGCTCCCGAAGCCGAGGTCTGCCCAGATGGAGTACCATGGGGTCACTCCCTATTTGTCATTTGTACTGCACAAAAGCTAGAAGCCCTTTGGTGAGTACGGGATTAAATGCTGACAAATCAGCTGTGCTAACTTCTGAATGGAACTACTAAAGTTGGTACTTCAAGGTAGCAAAATAATCATTACATTAAACCTGACTTGATGCCCATGTCGAAGTTAATGTAATCTGCAAGGGAATGCAACTTATGGAATGTTGTCACTCTGTTGCCCTAATTAGACCTGTCAGCATTGGAGTGATCTCTCCCCAAATGTTTTGCCTTCCTCCTCCATTTTTTGCTGACCTTGGGACTGTGTGTACTTTATCACTGCTAACCATTGCTAAAGTGTCTGTGTTCCCTCCTTAAAACATAGTAAGACTGGCCTATCCCCAATTGGGATATTTAATTTACACTGTTAAAGTATTTCTACGTGTACTCAGGGCCTGTAAATTAAATGCTACTAGTGGGCCTGCAGCACTGATTGTGCCACCCAATTAAGTAGCCCTTATAAACACATCTCTGTCCTACCACTGCAGCTTATGTATGCAGTTTTAAACTGTCATTTCGACATGGCAAAATAAGCCTTGTGCCAGGCCCAAACCTACCTTTGTAATACAGATAGGTCACCCTAAGCGTAGGTCCTAGACAGCCCAGAGGTTTGCATTAGTATATTATGGGTCATACGGAATGCATTCTTCACTCCTGTGGCCACCACTCAAGAGAGACCAATACGGCCAGGTTCACTACACTTTTGAATGAGTGCCCTGCAACTAAGTCAGGTTTTTTAATTATGTGTCACTATTTCCACCAGAAAAGATCATAGGACACATGCTTTTTACTCCCATGGCCCCCATCAAATATTAGACCTTTACAGCCTGGCTCTCCGTAAACCTCCTTAGTAGCACATGGAATGATGACGCAACCATTAAATAAATTTGAACATGATGCAGTTATTCCAACCACCATGCTAGAGGGCTACTGCGTAGTGGGATACAGTATGTGTTTCTAACATGTGGCGAAGCAGCTTTGTTCTTCATATGACAGTTGTTAAGTAAAACACGTACGGCTGATTATTCTGAGACCATTCCGCCCCACAATAGTGACACAGATTTGGGTCACATTTTGATGTAGATGTTTTGCACGCAAGTTTACAAAGCATATGGAGCATCACAGCACTCACTCTTTGTTCACAATGATATGTGGCCATGCCCTTTTGTTGGGGCTGCCTGTATATGATGTTGTTGAAATAGAGGATGACATGGGGGATATATTTTTCAGATATCTACAGTCCAGAGTGGATTCAGAGGACTTGTATGACACTCAGTGGAAGTGCGTTTTAAGTATCATAATCACTCTCTCACAGATGACAAGGTCACTCTGTTGATAGACTTTACTGCAGTTGTGCAGTGGACATACAATGATATTGTTGGTTTGCACATACCCTACTCTATTATGTATTGGTGAGTCTATTGATAACACACATTATACAGTACACAAGCAGGTGTGTTTTCAATGCAGACTGATGATTGGTATTATTTTTGTCTCCTGACGTATGCAGATATTGAGCCGGACGACTTTTGAGATACATCTCCTTGGGTTCCTTGATTATTTGTAACCTGCATTGTGTAGTGTTGCACGCACATGTATGTTTAAACAACTTTGCTTCAGAACCAAGGAGCATTTATGGTGTCAGGTGTATGTATTTCAATGTTTATACACACACTTAAGCACTGTACGGTCTGCACTATTTATGAGTCACGCTGTCATTTGCATTGATATTGGAGGAGAATTCACAACAGCAACAGAAAAGGCTTTAGTCTCATTGTCTGTTTCACGCAACCCAAATGAGAATTGACCATTAGGCCCATACATTCAGTGTGGTTTTCCACTGATTTACACAAGGGGATTCCAGCTTGACACAAAGAGCTCCAGGGTGGACTTGGTTCATATAACGTATTCTGACCTTGGTCCCCGTGGGCATAGACAGTTGTCCTTGTGACACTATACACTTTAAAAATGTGGTATTTTACTGCCTTAGCCATTTAGTGCTTGTCTCTGGGTCACATGACTGGATGTAGTTGATAGTTGGACTCTGTGTATTCCTTCTAGACAGCCACACACAATAGAGAGCTTAGGTGTGCCTCGATGGGCCATTACTGGCAGGATGAGAAGGTTGACATATACACAGGCCCACTTACAACTAAATAGGCTGTGTCCTGCATTCACACAAAGGACTGCATACCCCCTCTAGTCAGTCTGGAACCACGGCAGGGCAGGCAGGAAACCAGTGTACATTAAAGCCTCCCAAGGCAGCTTAGAAATTTTGAGGCATGGCATTTGTGTGTCCCAGATGAAGTCTTTTAGCATTATTTTCAATTTGAATATCACGTAGGTCAGAAAGTTTATTAGGATCATACAAAACAGATAGTTGAATCGGGGTGCTGTAACCATAGTGAGAGGTGTAAATCAGGCACCATTTTTAAAAAGTCCAACGATGTCTTTGTCCTCAAGAGATCCATGTTACTGTGGGCTGCTGCCTGTAAATCATGGGAAACTAGGTTCCCTAAGTATTTGATGGCAGAGGACGACCACTGGCACTGAGAACCGTGCAGGATGGCGGTGGGGTCGAACTTTTAAGAGGCAGGCCTTTGCTCTTTTACCAGTTCATTTTAGAACCTGAAAAATAGCCGAAGGCTTTTATCAACTTCAGGAGAGCCCGAAAGGAAGTTTCAGAGTGTGTCAGGAGCATTGGATGTCATCAGCATACAGGAGCAGTTAACTTCTCCAGCCACTGTACTAATCTCTGGTTTTCCTTGATTTTAATAGTCAACAGTTCTAGAGCTGAAAGGAAGTGTAAGGGTGACAGAGGGCTTCCTTGACATGTTGCTCTGGAAATAGCAATCAAATTGGAAAGTAAGCCCTTGCTGTAATAATGGCCACTGGGGAGTTGTACAGCAATGTAACCATGTGCAAGAAATGGTACTTTAAATCTACTATTTGCAGGATGCTGAAAACATAGGGCCATTCCCTGCAGTCGAATGCCTTTTCAGCATCCAGCGAGATTGACACTTAGTCTTCCCATTCCTTATTCTCTTGCCAAATTATGTGTGAGAGTAGTGGCATGTGGTTAGTGGAGCACCTTCTAGGCATGAATCTCACCTGACACTTGTGTATGAAGGCAGGGATATACTATCATAGTCTAGTGGTGAGAATCTTGGCCATTATTTTCATATCTGCATTAATTAGGGAAATAGGTGTGTAGCTACCACAATGTTGTGGGTTGTAACCTGGTTTAGGAAGGAGAATGATTGTTTCTGCATTGAACTTAGAATGGGGGGGCTGTTTCTCTCATATTCTTGTACACCAAACATAAAAATGGGGCCTTTTTTGTGACATTCATTTTATAGAGTTCGATGGGAAGACCATCGTTACCAGAGGCTTTCTCAGAGGGCATGTCCTTGACAGTGTACAGTAACTCTGCTTCCGAAGTGTTCGGCTCCAATGCATCAATTGATTCCTCCGTAAAGCAGGTATTGTGTACATTTTCAAAGGAGCCCCAGGTCAGCTAATTTTGAAGCCTCTTCTACTTCCGAAGCATACAGCATTCTATAAAAGGAGGAACATTTGTCTGTTATCTAAGATGGATTAGAGTGTCCAACCGTTTCAATTGCTTGGCCAGCAATCAGTTGGCCTTTTCGCTAAAATCATAATGTTTTTGCTTTATACATCCAAGGGCTCTTTATGCTAAGGTTTAGCCTGTTCATGGGGACAAAATTATCATCCACAGGAGTACTGCTGTCCTGTTCAGAAATGGCAAAGAATTGTCTTTCCTTCTTTCATTTGCGTCTCTGGGATTTCTGTTTAAGAAAGCTGATTATCTCATTAATTGACCACACATATAAGACTTGAAGGCTGCTCACAAAGCTTGTGGGTAGTCAGCACTGTTCTTATTATGCACTAAGTATTTTTGTAGCTGATGTAGCAGTTTCACTTTTGTTCTTGAGTCTTTAAATTTCCAGACCGACATTCTCCAGTGACCAAGTGGTGGGTGAAGGATCTCCAAGTTAATTCGGTCTGGAGAAGTGAGTGGTCTGATAAGCCTTGGGGCACTATTTTGCAGGTTAAAAGGTGGGTAGTTAGGGATTCAACCATAAGCAAAAGGTCTATTATGGACTCTGTGGCATGCAGATAGTAATACAAGGTCTGATTCTCTAGGATGGAGAAGATGCCTTGAATCCGACAGGCTTCAAATCAAGAAGGACCATCTGATCCCTATTGCAGTGCAGTACCAGAGGGCTGGTTCTCTCCAGAATGTTGTCCAACGTGATGTCCCAGTTGCCCCCTAGTAGGATTGGGAAACGGCTGCAATCAGTAAGCACACGGTGAAGGTTGCCCACTGTTATTTGGGATGACTGGATAGTTAATTTACTGATTGCGTAACCTCCCTCTGTGTTCGGCCAAGATGAGTATGTGGCCCACCAGGACTAAGGCAGTGTCACCTTTCTTGGGTTGAGGGTTAGTTGCAAAGACCATCTTAGCCAGCCAATCACATTTCAACTTATAAGACTTTGTAGCTGAGAGATAGACGATATCAGAATTATGGGACACCAGAAAGGACAGCATTGTCTTGCCTTTGATGCAGCTGAACATTGATGCAGGGTGAATAACCACTGCAACAAATAAACAAAAGTGGTAGGATGCCGAAGGTCTAATGCTGTCAGGGAATCAGCTATGTTGTAGGCTTGGACATGGTGAACCAACAAAAATAATACTTTAATGAAGGCTTAATGGCTAACCCCAACGTGTGTAGAAGTTGTAATTAAACTACTGGCAATAGGCAAGAGTAAGAATGTTACTAAGGAGTCAACCCTAAAAGGGCTTCAAAGGAGAGCTAGATTTGTCTCTGTCGTTGGCAGTTGAAGAGGGGGCCTTGTGGATATGGCCAGCAATGTGGTGAGGAAATGAACGGTTGTCATCAACGTCAGTGTGCTTCGTACATTGCCCTATATGGCTGTTGGACTCTTGTTGGGGAAAGGCGCTAGCTGATATTGATGTCCAAAGATTGGTCATTAACTTTTCCCAAGAAGTTTTTCAGTGCCTTGGGTTCCATGTATTCTATTGTACAATCATTGAACATAACTGTCATGACAGCTTGATCCGGGAGGCCGTAACATATGCCCTTTCATTTCAGTGCCGATCTCAATGCCAAGAACTGTTTCCTGGGAAGATTAGTTTCCGGCTAGTAATTGGCTGCTGGCGTGATCCTATGATCTTTGTACCGGTATGGGCCATGCTGTCAAAAGGGCTGGAGGATAGTACAAGACTGGCTATGCCAAAGAAGGCAAGCTATAATTGGGTCAATGTGCGTCCGTATTCGGGTCTTGACACGCTTTCAATCTGTGCACCCTTTGGAACTCCAGTGAAGGGTCAGGTGTGATTTGTAGAAGAGAGGTCATCCAAGTTAGTAAGAAACATTTTAGATCAGTGCCTTCTTCCCTTTTTGGGACCTGAGAGATATGAATATGGCCTCTGCGGCTGCCGTATACCAAAGCCAAGAGCTTGGTTTTTAAGAGCCATACTTCCAAGCACCAGTCCAGGAAGTTGTCTAGTTACTGTTCCAGGTCTTTACGCCTCTTTTCCATCCTCATCAGCCACGTTTGGCAGATATTCATGTCCATATGCAAATTTTTGAGTTCAGCTGTAGTGTCTGAGGTAGCCTTCTGATACCTCAATGTCTGGCAGTTTCTGTAGGATGGTGTGCAGAGCAGCTGGATCCATGGGAGTGTGGTGATTGCGGAACCTCTGCATCTGTGTATGGTTCCAAACTACAGCCTCAGAGAATAGGAATGCTCATAGTACTTTAGGACCCTTTTTAGGCATGCCTCTTTTGCCTATATAGGTGTATATTAGAAGTCAGAGTGCCCATGGCCTGTCACATAAGAGGCAAAAATGTTGCAATTGACGTCGTAGGCCACTGCTCTGGTAAAATCAACAGTAAAGTAGGGGACCAAAAGGGTAACAGATGGACTTGTGCCAGCACTGGCAAGATGGCTCTGCAGAGCTGTTGCTCAGCATTAGTGAGCAAAACCAAGCCCAATCCAAGATGGCTGCCAAAAACAGGAGCCACCGTCAGGGCCTGCTGGTGGTGAAGGAGCCAGTATGGGGTACCAGTTACCAGGTGTTTCTTCGGGTCCTGAAGGGCAATGCAGGAGGAGGCTCAAATGAAACACGATGCTGGTAGGCCTCTGTAGAACTCAGGGAGCTTGAGAGGTGCCTTACACTCAGAGAGAGAAAGAGCACAAAGGGGCCTTACAGGAAGGTAGAGAACACCTGTAGCACCAGTATCCTCTCATGCTTGCAAGGCTGGTAAAAATTGTCCTCTGGGGCTGACAGGAGATGCGGGCCTAAGCCTGAGCACCAATCTCCAGGCCTGCAGCATAGTCCACTAAGTCAGGTCTAGGCATTGAGCTGTCCTCAGGGTTGAGGAGGCTGGGTGAGGGAACAGGAGAGAGACAGCTGCGTCCAGATGTCAGGAGATGCAGATGACTCCCTGGAAATATCGGTGGATGCAGGGATTAAACATAATGCTGCTCTTTTCCAAAAGGACTCTTTCAGGGTTCTGGTAGGTTACAAACCACTCAGAGTAGAATAGGGGTTAATTTCCTTTATGGAACGTGCTATAATTTACTTGATTGACTCTAACTCTGACTTTACTTGATTTTTCTGTAAAAAGATTTATCTGATTTATGAATTTGAATAAAAAGATGAAACAAATACTAACCTTATCGATAAATAAAGATTTACGAACTGATCTCACTATTGACTTAATGAAATGACTAAATTGATGAAGTGTAGTGAGTAGTCTTTTTATTGAAGCTTCGTTCTAAAACGATGACAAAGATCCATTGCAGAGAAGAAGATCTTGGTGTAGGGTTGGAGACCCCTATAGTGAGTTATGGGTTGAACTGAAATTTGAGGCAGAAACATTTCTGTGCTAGCAACAGTTTTCATTACAACAAACAAATGATGGACGGAATGCTGACAATGCAGACATTCACCCCCAGTCAAAAGATCTGGGTTAAATCCATCGTTCTTTTGCCCACTACACCACCCCAGTTCAGACATGGCCATATGCAAATCAGTCTTGACCCTGTGCCTCATGGGAACAGTCCAGCCCGAACTGCCAAGCCATGTCTTCCCTGGACCGGAATCAAGCATCCTAGGACCGGTTTCTGGCTATCAGCCGTCATCAGCCAGGATAGCTTGACTCCAATGGCGTAGTGAGCATGGGACCCACGTCTGGGCATACCCATCCCACTTGGGGCGAAAAGCGTTACAACAAACAAATGATGGACGGAATGCTGACAATGCAGACATTCTCCCCCAGTCAAAAGATCTGGGTTAAATCCATCGTTCTTTTGCCCACTACACCACCCCAGTTCAGACATGGCCATATGCAAATCAGTCTTGACCCTGTGCCTCATGGGAACAGTCCAGCCCGAACTGCCAAGCCATGTCTTCCCTGGACCGGAATCAAGCATCCTAGGACCGGTTTCTGGCTATCAGCCGTCATCAGCCAGGATAGCTTGACTCCAATGGCGTAGTGAGCATGGGACCCACGTCTGGGCATACCCATCCCACTTGGGGCGAAAAGCGTTACAACAAACAAATGATGGACGGAATGCTGACAATGCAGACATTCTCCCCCAGTCAAAAGATCTGGGTTAAATCCATCGTTCTTTTGCCCACTACACCACCCCAGTTCAGACATGGCCATATGCAAATCAGTCTTGACCCTGTGCCTCATGGGAACAGTCCAGCCCGAACTGCCAAGCCATGTCTTCCCTGGACCGGAATCAAGCATCCTAGGACCGGTTTCTGGCTATCAGCCGTCATCAGCCAGGATAGCTTGACTCCAATGGCGTAGTGAGCATGGGACCCACGTCTGGGCATACCCATCCCACTTGGGGCGAAAAGCGTTACAACAAACAAATGATGGACGGAATGCTGACAATGCAGACATTCTCCCCCAGTCAAAAGATCTGGGTTAAATCCATCGTTCTTTTGCCCACTACACCACCCCAGTTCAGACATGGCCATATGCAAATCAGTCTTGACCCTGTGCCTCATGGGAACAGTCCAGCCCGAACTGCCAAGCCATGTCTTCCCTGGACCGGAATCAAGCATCCTAGGACCGGTTTCTGGCTATCAGCCGTCATCAGCCAGGATAGCTTGACTCCAATGGCGTAGTGAGCATGGGACCCACGTCTGGGCATACCCATCCCACTTGGGGCGAAAAGCGTTACAACAAACAAATGATGGACGGAATGCTGACAATGCAGACATTCTCCCCCAGTCAAAAGATCTGGGTTAAATCCATCGTTCTTTTGCCCACTACACCACCCCAGTTCAGACATGGCCATATGCAAATCAGTCTTGACCCTGTGCCTCATGGGAACAGTCCAGCCCGAACTGCCAAGCCATGTCTTCCCTGGACCGGAATCAAGCATCCTAGGACCGGTTTCTGGCTATCAGCCGTCATCAGCCAGGATAGCTTGACTCCAATGGCGTAGTGAGCATGGGACCCACGTCTGGGCATACCCATCCCACTTGGGGCGAAAAGCGTTACAACAAACAAATGATGGACGGAATGCTGACAATGCAGACATTCTCCCCCAGTCAAAAGATCTGGGTTAAATCCATCGTTCTTTTGCCCACTACACCACCCCAGTTCAGACATGGCCATATGCAAATCAGTCTTGACCCTGTGCCTCATGGGAACAGTCCAGCCCGAACTGCCAAGCCATGTCTTCCCTGGACCGGAATCAAGCATCCTAGGACCGGTTTCTGGCTATCAGCCGTCATCAGCCAGGATAGCTTGACTCCAATGGCGTAGTGAGCATGGGACCCACGTCTGGGCATACCCATCCCACTTGGGGCGAAAAGCGTTACAACAAACAAATGATGGACGGAATGCTGACAATGCAGACATTCTCCCCCAGTCAAAAGATCTGGGTTAAATCCATCGTTCTTTTGCCCACTACACCACCCCAGTTCAGACATGGCCATATGCAAATCAGTCTTGACCCTGTGCCTCATGGGAACAGTCCAGCCCGAACTGCCAAGCCATGTCTTCCCTGGACCGGAATCAAGCATCCTAGGACCGGTTTCTGGCTATCAGCCGTCATCAGCCAGGATAGCTTGACTCCAATGGCGTAGTGAGCATGGGACCCACGTCTGGGCATACCCATCCCACTTGGGGCGAAAAGCGTTACAACAAACAAATGATGGACGGAATGCTGACAATGCAGACATTCTCCCCCAGTCAAAAGATCTGGGTTAAATCCATCGTTCTTTTGCCCACTACACCACCCCAGTTCAGACATGGCCATATGCAAATCAGTCTTGACCCTGTGCCTCATGGGAACAGTCCAGCCCGAACTGCCAAGCCATGTCTTCCCTGGACCGGAATCAAGCATCCTAGGACCGGTTTCTGGCTATCAGCCGTCATCAGCCAGGATAGCTTGACTCCAATGGCGTAGTGAGCATGGGACCCACGTCTGGGCATACCCATCCCACTTGGGGCGAAAAGCGTTACAACAAACAAATGATGGACGGAATGCTGACAATGCAGACATTCTCCCCCAGTCAAAAGATCTGGGTTAAATCCATCGTTCTTTTGCCCACTACACCACCCCAGTTCAGACATGGCCATATGCAAATCAGTCTTGACCCTGTGCCTCATGGGAACAGTCCAGCCCGAACTGCCAAGCCATGTCTTCCCTGGACCGGAATCAAGCATCCTAGGACCGGTTTCTGGCTATCAGCCGTCATCAGCCAGGATAGCTTGACTCCAATGGCGTAGTGAGCATGGGACCCACGTCTGGGCATACCCATCCCACTTGGGGCGAAAAGCGTTACAACAAACAAATGATGGACGGAATGCTGACAATGCAGACATTCTCCCCCAGTCAAAAGATCTGGGTTAAATCCATCGTTCTTTTGCCCACTACACCACCCCAGTTCAGACATGGCCATATGCAAATCAGTCTTGACCCTGTGCCTCATGGGAACAGTCCAGCCCGAACTGCCAAGCCATGTCTTCCCTGGACCGGAATCAAGCATCCTAGGACCGGTTTCTGGCTATCAGCCGTCATCAGCGAGGATAGCTTGACTCCAATGGCGTAGTGAGCATGGGACCCACGTCTGGGCATACCCATCCCACTTGGGGCGAAAAGCGTTACAGCAAACAAATGATGGACGGAATGCTGACAATGCAGACATTCTCCCCCAGTCAAAAGATCTGGGTTAAATCCATCGTTCTTTTGCCCACTACACCACCCCAGTTCAGACATGGCCATATGCAAATCAGTCTTGACCCTGTGCCTCATGGGAACAGTCCAGCCCGAACTGCCAAGCCATGTCTTCCCTGGACCGGAATCAAGCATCCTAGGACCGGTTTCTGGCTATCAGCCGTCATCAGCCAGGATAGCTTGACTCCAATGGCGTAGTGAGCATGGGACCCACGTCTGGGCATACCCATCCCACTTGGGGCGAAAAGCGTTACAACAAACAAATGATGGACGGAATGCTGACAATGCAGACATTCTCCCCCAGTCAAAAGATCTGGGTTAAATCCATCGTTCTTTTGCCCACTACACCACCCCAGTTCAGACATGGCCATATGCAAATCAGTCTTGACCCTGTGCCTCATGGGAACAGTCCAGCCCGAACTGCCAAGCCATGTCTTCCCTGGACCGGAATCAAGCATCCTAGGACCGGTTTCTGGCTATCAGCCGTCATCAGCCAGGATAGCTTGACTCCAATGGCGTAGTGAGCATGGGACCCACGTCTGGGCATACCCATCCCACTTGGGGCGAAAAGCGTTACAACAAACAAATGATGGACGGAATGCTGACAATGCAGACATTCTCCCCCAGTCAAAAGATCTGGGTTAAATCCATCGTTCTTTTGCCCACTACACCACCCCAGTTCAGACATGGCCATATGCAAATCAGTCTTGACCCTGTGCCTCATGGGAACAGTCCAGCCCGAACTGCCAAGCCATGTCTTCCCTGGACCGGAATCAAGCATCCTAGGACCGGTTTCTGGCTATCAGCCGTCATCAGCCAGGATAGCTTGACTCCAATGGCGTAGTGAGCATGGGACCCACGTCTGGGCATACCCATCCCACTTGGGGCGAAAAGCGTTGCAACAAACAAATGATGGACGGAATGCTGACAATGCAGACATTCTCCCCCAGTCAAAAGATCTGGGTTAAATCCATCGTTCTTTTGCCCACTACACCACCCCAGTTCAGACATGGCCATATGCAAATCAGTCTTGACCCTGTGCCTCATGGGAACAGTCCAGCCCGAACTGCCAAGCCATGTCTTCCCTGGACCGGAATCAAGCATCCTAGGACCGGTTTCTGGCTATCAGCCGTCATCAGCCAGGATAGCTTGACTCCAATGGCGTAGTGAGCATGGGACCCACGTCTGGGCATACCCATCCCACTTGGGGCGAAAAGCGTTACAACAAACAAATGATGGACGGAATGCTGACAATGCAGACATTCTCCCCCAGTCAAAAGATCTGGGTTAAATCCATCGTTCTTTTGCCCACTACACCACCCCAGTTCAGACATGGCCATATGCAAATCAGTCTTGACCCTGTGCCTCATGGGAACAGTCCAGCCCGAACTGCCAAGCCATGTCTTCCCTGGACCGGAATCAAGCATCCTAGGACCGGTTTCTGGCTATCAGCCGTCATCAGCCAGGATAGCTTGACTCCAATGGCGTAGTGAGCATGGGACCCACGTCTGGGCATACCCATCCCACTTGGGGCGAAAAGCGTTACAACAAACAAATGATGGACGGAATGCTGACAATGCAGACATTCTCCCCCAGTCAAAAGATCTGGGTTAAATCCATCGTTCTTTTGCCCACTACACCACCCCAGTTCAGACATGGCCATATGCAAATCAGTCTTGACCCTGTGCCTCATGGGAACAGTCCAGCCCGAACTGCCAAGCCATGTCTTCCCTGGACCGGAATCAAGCATCCTAGGACCGGTTTCTGGCTATCAGCCGTCATCAGCCAGGATAGCTTGACTCCAATGGCGTAGTGAGCATGGGACCCACGTCTGGGCATACCCATCCCACTTGGGGCGAAAAGCGTTACAACAAACAAATGATGGACGGAATGCTGACAATGCAGACATTCTCCCCCAGTCAAAAGATCTGGGTTAAATCCATCGTTCTTTTGCCCACTACACCACCCCAGTTCAGACATGGCCATATGCAAATCAGTCTTGACCCTGTGCCTCATGGGAACAGTCCAGCCCGAACTGCCAAGCCATGTCTTCCCTGGACCGGAATCAAGCATCCTAGGACCGGTTTCTGGCTATCAGCCGTCATCAGCCAGGATAGCTTGACTCCAATGGCGTAGTGAGCATGGGACCCACGTCTGGGCATACCCATCCCACTTGGGGCGAAAAGCGTTACAACAAACAAATGATGGACGGAATGCTGACAATGCAGACATTCTCCCCCAGTCAAAAGATCTGGGTTAAATCCATCGTTCTTTTGCCCACTACACCACCCCAGTTCAGACATGGCCATATGCAAATCAGTCTTGACCCTGTGCCTCATGGGAACAGTCCAGGCAGTGAGGCAGAAACATTTCTGTGCTAGCAACAGTTTTCAGCCAGGAGAAGGGCCAGAGCTGACCAGAATCAGTTTTGCAGTAGATCAAGAAATGCCACCACGCTAAGGCTAGTTCCAGGAATAGAAAGAGGACCCTCAGAACCAATCAACAGAACACTCCTGGGGCTGTTTAAGATTCAAAAGAAGGCCTGCAGTGCTGCCAGAAGAGCTGCCTTGATGTCTGAAGAAGGACATTTGGAGCTGCTTGCCTTAATCCCAGGCTAACCAGGGTAACTACAAGAATCGACTGGCTTACCTCCTTTATGAGTTACAGGGACACAACACGCTCCCAGAGACCTGCCTGCAACTGCCCAGCTGACTAGCTGCAGCAGGGCCTGCCTGAGCTCCGCTGCTTGTCTCTGATGATCCCATCTCAAACTATTTGAACATTGGAAATTCTAAAGTTATAGTAATCACTTAGATTTATTATTTATGAAGCACTTACGCACTTATTTATATCTTATTTGTGATAAACATAACTTAAACTACACAACTTTAACAAACTAAAAAGTTATACTTTTGTGTTGAATTTATCATTTACGCACCACTTTCAAATTACTATAAGTCATGCTTATAACTCACATTTAGACTTACAGAGCACCTTTAAATTCATATCACTTGTGCACCTCCGTACACAGTCTAGTCACCTCACTTGCCACACTACATTAACCCTATAACTATAAATTGAGTAAGTAGCCTTTTATTTTTTGTGCAGCACGCACCCTGAGATGATGTATTTCAATTTGTTCTCATATGATGATGAATGGAAAGAAGACACTGAGAATAAAGTAATTGCATAGGATCACACAATGTGGTCTAGTGACAGCTGAGATTGATTTGATTTGATTTGATTTAAAAACTTATAGAGCGCACGAATCCCCAAGGGCGTCTTGGCGCTATGATCGACACATAAGGATTCTATACATTTTTGCTTGGATCACCAAATGTTTAGATTGTTAGTTCTTAAATAACCATGTTTTCAGCAACCCTCTAAATGTCATTAGTGAATTGCTATTCTTTATTGACATAGGTAGAGTATTCCAAATTTTTGCTGTTCCCAGAAAGAAGCTCCTACCCCCCCCATCGTGCTTGCTTATATCTGGGTATTGATAGAAGAAGTGCTTGTGATGAACTTAGGTTCCTAGCTGGAATGTATTTTTAATATGTGTTCTGAGATAGTGTGATCCATTCCCATGTAATGCCTTGAATGCTAGGCATTGTGACTTTAAGATAATTCTTTTGGCCACAGGTAGCGAGTGAAGTTCTTTCAGCCGGAGGGAGACAGACTCAAACTTGGGAATATCCAAAATCATTCTAGCCGCTGCGTTTTGAAACCTTTGGAGTCTAATTAGAAACTGTGTTTGAAGACCCATATATAGGGCATTGGCATTGTAGGAGAGTAGGGTCTGCTATCCTATGGTCACCCCAAATTTTTGCTTTTTGCTTCACTGGTTTTTGACATATTGAGGCTGTGGGCCTGCTAATCAGACCCCCAGCCTGCTCTTCTCTCTACTAAATTGACACTATGCACTTTAGGTGCATAACCAATTGGAATTGGATCACCCTGTGAGCCCCTGTACCAGTGTACACTAGGTACCCAGGGCATTGGTGTATCTAAGGCCTACCAGGGGCTGAAGCATGTATTGTGCCACCCCTGGTCTGGCCTAGCAATTTGACACAACTGGCTGATCACTCAGCTGGGGTAAGTTGGTGTAACCACCTCTTACTTAGGTATAGTATACTTATACCTAACCTTAAATGGGACACATGTTAACCTATAAGTCACTCCTATGGCAGGCCTTAACAATGCTGAAGGCAGAGTGCTTGGTTTCATGTGAGATGGTGCTCTGGCATGAGCTGAGCCTGTCTGCAGTGGTCGGAACAACTTCCTTCTACCGTTTCCAGATATCGCCATACCATATACTCTTAAGTGCATTATGAACCTCGCGGTTAAATGCTATCTTTGGTTTGGCTTTATCAAAACATATCGAGTAAGGTGTCATACGAATTGGAATACCAACCCCTCGCCAATTCTGGCGACGGGGTTAGCATTCCACCCTTCTAGAGGGACACGACATGTACAGAACCTGAAACCCGGGTAAAATCAGACATAGCCTCAGCTCCACAAAATGGACGCTGCCACCACAGACACAAGTCTGCCCTCCTGCTGCTGGGAGTCCTTCCTTCTTGGGAGACGTGGACAAAGGGTTTCCTGCCAGGGGAGGTGCGAGCACCACCCCAGACAGGATTTTGTGTATTGGTCAGGTAGGGCTTGAATAGAATCAGACATGCCTGAGGCTCACAAGGAGCCTCGGTGCATATGCCAGTTCAAACCGGTGCTGGGGCACACCACCCCCCTTCCTGGTCCCACCCTTAGGGAGGGACCTAGCAGGTAGTCCGGCCCCTAGAATCCGCTTAAAGGTAGGAGCTGTGTCCTAAGACTTCAGACATCCTGGAATCAACTTAACACTAAGAAGAAGACGGGAACTTCGACGTTCTGCTGCACAGAAGACTGAAGGAATTCTCCCCTATGGTCAGGGAGTGACCATCTTGCTAACGCAAGCACCAACCAGCGAATGGACATCTGCTTTGCCGCCGCCTCCCGCCGGAGCCCGAGCCCAGAGACCAACAAGAACTGGACCTCCAGACCTCTCACAGCCCAATCCACAGTTCCTGCAAAGAAGGAACCCGTGGAGGCACCGAGACACGTGGAGCCAGCCATCTTGGAAGACACTTGACAAGCTGCAAGCGCAACAATAGAGGCTCCCTCCAAGTTGTGCTTTGGGTCCTGAGAAGCCCAAAACCCGAGCAGCATCTGCACCAAAGGTGAGCCCTCCAGCATCTCCACGATCTGCGTGGGGCCCCTTTGCACTTTGCAACTCGACGCGCCTAACCGGACCCTGGCGCGTTGGCTAGTGGCCATCTTGGCGACCATCTTTGAAAACTACGATGCTGGTCTGGTTGCTCCAGACTGGCCCCTGCTTCCCTCCAAAGGAGCAGCCCCTCTGACCTTGATGGTCAGAGTAAACAGCTTTCTTCAATTCCTGCGACTCCTGCTTTTGCCAAGGCTTGTTTGCTTCTTTTGAGTCGCCAACACCACCGACAGCGAGAGCCTGCGTGGGACAACTCGTGAACTGACTCCTGGATGTCGTCGACCTTCAGGGACCACGTGGCTGCAGTGACAAGCTACACCTCTTCACCTGTTTGCACCCGACATCGCCTGGTACCTACCTGGTGCCACGCCGGTCACTGGCTAGTGACTGTGAACACTGTCCCCTCTGCTTACAGGTCTTCTACAACTCCGATCCATCCTTGGATCCACCGCATCTCTTCTGGACCGACCGCTTGCAGCATCTTTGTCATCAGGCTCCATTGAACAGATGGACGAAACCCGACGCACTTCGAGACCTATGCACCCGCTTCCTGTGGGTGAGGTAAAGCTGGCACTCCGGTGCACAAGTGTAGAGTAACATCTCTAATGTCTAGGTTTGAAGTCTTGATTTCGTAGTCCAACCAGAAGACCCTTTTAGCAGTAACTTTTTAACTTTTACGCACCCATTGAAAACCTATGGGAGCCCGCGTGTAACTTTCCTCACTGCACACGCGACCCGCGGACCTCCTGGTCACTAACTGAAGTTAGCTCCTTGTAGGCCCAGCGATTCTAGAGGCCCTAGGCCTTTTCCCTTTCCTGTTCGTGGTACTTATACCACTATTTTAGTATATGGTTCGAGCGGCCACCAGGCCCTATCCATATAAAGTGCAACTTCTGTATATTGTGATACTTTCTTGTTTAACGATTTGTGCTCCTGTGCTCATAAAGAGTCTAGGGGATACTTTGAGTAATAAATACATATATATTTTGAATATATATCTGTGTGGTGTCCTTTCATTGGTATAAAGGGGGGTTACATATGGTAAAACAGCTTGCTTTACATGCCTAAACGAGTTTAGCCTGAAAGACTGCTTAGCCTACGCTACCACTAGGGCAGCTGGTCCGAAAAGGTTGACTTACAACCACACCATAAGGGTTGCTTGGCATGGTACAAGGTGGTCACTTTAACTAGTGAACATCATATACCAGGCCAACTTCTCACAGGCATAATCCAGTCGCGATAAAGCCAAAGCAACAACCACAGTTTTTAAGGTATCTAGTGGAATAAAATGACGGATCTTACTGATCATTTTCAAGATACCCCAAAAGGCAGAGGCCAGTTTCTTGATTTGCCATTCAAACGTTAGTCTTTCGTCAATTATGACGCCTAAGTTCCTCACTTTCGTGACTGGGGCTGGACATTCATCTAGGTCAGCCGGCCACCATCTTGGAGACAAAAGTGTGTCTTAGCTCCTAATAGCAGCACCTTTGTTTTCCCCCCATTAAGTTTGAGGTAGTTTCTCTGCATCCAGGTATTAATCTGTACCATGCAGGTATTGAATCGGTCAGCTGTCTCATCTAAGTTATCAGACACCGAGACCACTATCTGTGTGTCATCGGCGTATGAGACAACCGAGAAGCCAGCTTTTCTAATTATGGCCGCCAAAGGTGCCACGTATATATTAAAGAGAGTGGGGCTGAGGGAAGAGCCCTGTGGCACTCCACATGACAAGTTGAAGGATTTAGAGACCAGTCCATCCATATCTACAACAAACGATCTGTTTGTTAAGAATGATGATAACAGTGTAGTGATAGAAGGGTTCCTAGTTTCACATTGGGCAATTTGGCCACTACACTGTTATCTCTTCCTTTCTCCCATTATAGACCAAATCTTATTGCTTAGTCTTTAATTCTTTAACCCCTTCAGCGCGGCGCGGATTTCCGCGCCACGCTGAAGGTTCCGTGCACGGGCGGGGCCATGACGGAACGGTTCCGTCATGCGCACAGCGCAACCGACGTGCATGACGGAACCGTTCCGTCATGCGCGTCGAAGGGGTTAAGGAGCTAAATCAGTGCACTATGCTAAATACAGCCGGGCTATGTGTTTCACAAGGATCAGTGGTGAAAGTGTTTAGGGAGAGGATTGGGTTTAATGCAGAAGCTAAAATAAAAGCCAGAGCACCCACCCTTGATCAGCGCATTGAGACCATTTGCCCCAGCCAGCTAAAAGTCTTTATTCATTGTAATCCAGTCTTGAATTAATTCATCCACCCATCCAGCTAATTACTCATTCATTCTTTGAGCCAAGCAGCCATGCTTCAATCTCCAGCCATTGAGCCATAGTTCTAGGATGAAAAATATGTTATAAACTCACCATTCTAGCAATTGTTTTCAAAAACGTCTATGAGGAAGAACCCGTGCCCCACCAGACGTCCCTTGCAGTGTTGAGGCTAGCTTGCAGCCTCACTAACCATCTGCAGTAGGTGGGCTGGGCTGGAAAACTTTGCCAGGGCTTCTTTTGGTTATCAGTTCAGCCCTGGAGACGGGCGTTTCCTTAGACTTGCAGATGCAACCCACCCCCACATCAGACCTTTGGCCCTGGTGACAGGAGCATTGCCTGAGACTTGCACAAGCATCCCACCCCCCCATCAGATGTTTGGCCCTGGTGACAGGCACATTTCCTCATACTTGCAGAAGCAGCCTACCCCCTCTCCCCCCATCAGATGTTTGGCCCTGGTGACAGGGGCATTGGCTCAGTTTTGCAGATTTAGTCCACCCACCACATCACACCTTTGGCCTGGTGACAGGGACATAGGCTCAGACTTGCAGATGCAGCCCACCCCCCACATCACACCTTTGGCCCTGGTGACAGGGACATTGCTTCAGCTTTGCAGATGCAGTCCATCCACCTTATCAGACCTTTGACGCTGGTGACAGGGGCATTGCCTCAGAGTTGCGGATGCAGCCCAATCCCGATCAGATTTTTAGACCTGGTGACAGTGGCATTGGCTCAGCCTTGCAGATGCAGTCCACCCACCACATCACACCTTTGGCCTGGTGACAGAGGCCTTGCCTCACACTTGCAGATGCAGTCCACCCACCGCATCACACCTTTGGCTTGGTGACAGGGGCATTGCCTCAGACTTGCAGATGCAGTCCACCCACCACATCAGACCCATGGTCCTGATGACAGGGGCATTGCCTCATACTTGCAGATGCAGCCCACCCCCATCAGATGTTTTGTCCTGGTGACAGGGCATTGGCTCAGCCTTGCAGATGCAGTCAACCCACCACATCAGACATTTAGCCCTGGTGACAGGGGCATTGGCTCAGCCTTGCAGATGCAGTACACCCACCACATCGCACATTTGGCCTGGTGACAGGGGCATTGCATCAACCTTGCAGATGCAGTCCATCCACCACATCCGACGGTTGGCCCTGGTGACAGGGGCATTGCCTCAGACTTGCAGATGCAGCCCACCCCCATATCACACCTTCGGCCCTGCTGACAGGGGATTGCCTCAGGCTTGCAGTTGCAGTCCATTCACCTTATCAGAACTTTTACGCTGGTGACAGGGGCATTGCCTCAGACTTGCAGATGCAGCGCCCCCCCACATTAGAGGTTTGGCCCTGGTGACAGGGGCATTGCCTCAGCTTTGCAGATGCAGTCCACCCACCACATCCGATGGTTGGCCCTGGTGACAGGGGCATTGGCACAGCCTTGCAGATGCAGCCCACCCCCCACATCACACCTTTGGCCCTGGTGCAGGGGCATTGCTTCAGCCTTGCAGATGCAGTCCATCCACCTTATCAGACCTTTGACGCTGGTGACAGGGGCATTGCCTCAGAGTTGCAGATGCAGTCCACCCATCACATCACACCGTTGGCCTGATGACAGGGGCATTGCCCCAGCCTCCCAGATGCAGTCCACCCACCACATCGAACAGTGAGCCCTGGTGACACGGGCATTGCCTCAGACTTGCAGATGCAGTCCACCCACCACATCACACCTTTGGCTTGGTGACAGTGGCTCAGCCTTGCAAATGCAGTCCACCCTCTACATCAGACGTTTGGCCCTGGTGACAGGGGCATTGCCTCAGACTTGCAGATGCAGTCCACCCGCCACATCACACCTTTGGCATGGTGACTTGGGCATTGGCTCAGACTTGCACATGCAGTCTACCCACCACATCACACATTTGGACTGGTGATAGGAGCATTGCCTCAGCCTTGCAGATGCAGTCCACCCACCATATCAGACGTTTGGCCCTGGTGGCAGGGGCATTGTTCCAGCCTTGCAGATGTAGTCCACCCACCACATCAGACAGTTGGCCCTGGTGACAGGGGCATTACCTCAGACTTGTAGAAGCAGCCCCCACATCAGACATTTGGCACTAGTGACAGGGGCTTTGGCTCAGCCTTGCAGATACAGCCCACCCACCACATCACACCTTAAGGCCTGGTGACAGGGGCATCGGCTCAAAATTCCAGATGCCATCAACCCACCACATCACACCTTTGGGCAGGTGACAGGGGCATTGACTCAGACTTGCAGATGCAGTCCTCCCACCACATCAGACAGTTGGCCCTGGTGACAGGGGCATTGCCTCAGACTTGCAGATGCAGTCCACACACCCAATCCAACCTTTGGCCCTGGTGATAGGGGCATTGCCTCAGCCTTGCAGATGCAGTCCACCCACCAATCAGACGTTTGGGCCTGGTGACGGGGGCATTGGCTCAGCCTTGCAGATGCAGTCCACCCACCACATCACACCTTTGGCCTGGTGACAGGGGCATTGGCTCAAAATTCCAGATGCAGTCCACCAACCACATCACACCTTTGGCCTTGTGTCAGGGGCCTTGGCTCAGCCTTGCAGATGCAGTCCACCCACCACATCAGAAGTTTGACCCTGGTGACAGGGGCATTGCCCAGCTGTGCAGATGCAGTCCACCCACCACATCAGAAGGTTGGCTCTGATGATAGGGGCATGTCCTCAAACTTGCAGATGCAGTTCACGCACCACAACTGACCTTCGGCCCTGGAAACACGGGCATTGCTTTAGCCTTGCAGATGCAGTCCACCCCCATATGACATTTGGCCCTGGTCACAGGAACATTGGCTCGGCCTTGCAGATGCAGCCCACCCACCACATCACACCTTTGGCCTGGTGACATGGGCATTGCCTCAGACTTGCAGATGCAGTCCACCCACCACATCAGAAGTTTGGCCATGGTGACAGGGGCACTGCCTCAGACTTGCAGGTGCAGGCCACCCACCACAGCAGACATTTGGCCCTGGTGACAGGGGCATTGCCTCAGCCTTGCAGATTCAGTCCACAGCCCCATCAGACCTTTGGCACTGGTGACAGAGGCATTGCCTAAGTCTTGCAGATGCGGTCCACCCACCGCATCAAGCATTTTGCCCTGGTGACAGGGGCATTGGCTCAGACTTGCAGATGCAGTCCACCCACCACATCATATCTTTGGCCTGGTATCAGGGGCATTTCATCAGACTTGCAGATGCAGTCTACCCACCACATCAAACCTTTGGCCTGGTGACAGGGGCAGTGGCTCAGACTTGCAGATGCAGTCTACCCACCACATTAGACATTTGGCCCTGGTGACAAGGGCATAGCCTCAGCCTTGCAGATGCAGCCCACACCCCACATCACACATTTGGCCCTGGTGACAGGGGCATTGCTTCAGCCTTGCAGATACAGTCCATCTACCTTATCAGACCTTTGACCCTGGTGACAGGGGCATTGCCTCAGAGTTGCAGATGCAGATCAGATGTTTGGCCCTGGTGACAAGGGCATTGGCTCAGCCTTGCAGAGGCAGCACATCCCCTACATCCTACATTTGGCCCTGGTGACGGGCATTGCCCCAGCCTCCCAGATGCAGTCCACCCACCACATCGAACGGTGTGTCCTGGTGACAGGGGCATTGGCTCAGCCTTACAAATGCAGCCCACCCACCACATCACACCTTTGGCCTGGTGACATGGGCATTGCCTCAGACTTGCAGATGCAGTCCACCCACCACATCACACCTTTGGCCTGGTGACTTGGGCATTGCCTCAGACTTGCAGATGCAGTCCACCCACCACATCACACTTTTGGCCTGGTGATAGGGGCATTGCCTCAGCCTTGCAGATGCAGTCCTCCCACCACATCAGGCGTTTGGCCCTGGTGACAGGGTCATTGTTCCAGCCTTGCAGATGTAGTCCACCCTCCACATCAGACAGTTGGCCCTGGTGACAGGGGCATTGCCTCAGCCTTGCAGATGCTGTCCATCCACCACATCGCAGCTTTGGCCTGGTGACAGGGGCATTACCTCAGCCTTGCAGATGCAGCCCACTCACCAAATGAGACGCTTGGCACTGGTGACATGGGTATTGGCTCGGTCTTGCAAATGCAGTCCATCCACGACATCAGACCCTTGGCCCTGGTGACAGGGGCATTGCTTCAAACTTTCAGATGCAGCCCACCCCCCACATCACACCTATGGCCCGGTGACTGGGGCATTGCCTTAGCCTTGCAGATGCAGTCCACCCCCCCCCCCCCCATCAGACATTTGGCCCTGGTGACAGGGGCATTGGCTCGGCCTTGCAGATGCAGCCCACTCACCACATAACACCTTTGGCCTGGTGACGGGGGCATTGCCTCAGACTTGCAGATGCAGCCCGCCCCCCACATCACACCTATGGCCCGGTGACTGGGGCATTGCCTCAGACTTGCAGATGCAGTCCACCCACCACATCAGACCTTTGGCACTGGTGACAGGGGCATTGCACCAGCCTCGCAGAGGCAGTCGACTCACCACATCAGACGGTTGGCCCTGGTGACATGGGCATTGCCATAGCCTTGCAGATGCAGTCCACCCCCCTCAGACATTTGGGTCTGGTGACAGGGGCATTGGCTCGGCCTTTCTAATGCAGCCCACCCACCACACCACACCTTTTACCTGGTGACAGGGGCATTGCCTCAGACTTGCAGATGCAGTCCACCTCCCCCATCAGACGTTAGGCCCTGGTGACAGGGGCATTGCACCAGCCTTGCAGATGCAGTCAACCCACCACATCAGAAGGTTGGCCCTGGTGACAGGGGCATTGCACCAGCCTTGCAGATGCAGTCAACCCACCACATCAGAAGGTTGGCCCTGGTGACAGGGGTACTGCCTCAGACTTGCAGATGCAATCCACCTCCCCATCAGACATTTGACCCTGGTGACAGGGGCATTGCTTCAGCCTTGCAGATACAGTCCACCTACCACATCCGAACTTTGGCTCTGGTGACAGGGGCATTGCCTTAGCCTTGTAGATGCAGTCCACCCCCCCATCAGACATTTGGCCCTGGTGACAGGGGCATTGGCTCGGCCTTGCAGATGCAGCCCACTCACCACATAACACCTTTGGCCTGGTGACGGGGGCATTGCCTCAGACTTGCAGATGCAGCCCAGCCACCACATCACACCTTTGGTGCTTGTTCAGCAGCACTACTTACAAAGAAGGCAGGAGCGTTTTCAGCAATAACACACACCAAGCAGGCAAGTCCACCTTACCATGACTGCATGACAGACTAGATTGATTTTTTTACATTATCTAAAGACAATCCCTCAAGGAGGGATTACTTTTGTACTTGTGTGATGACAATTTAACATCAATGTCCCAGGAGAGCTAGGAATGTTCTCACAGTACGTGGGGGATGCTTTGTCTCCTGTATCACACTGCCGTGGCATCTGAAATCGTGTAAGCTAAGTAGGCCATGTTACCCTATCCGATACAGGATCCTGTGCAGGAGCTGAGCTCTGCCAGAAAAACACACTGAATTAGCATTGGAAATGAAGAGGTTGGAGAAAGGAGCGTTCACCAACTATTGGCTCATGATTCACTAGAGCCAAGCTCTAAAGGTATTACAATATGGTGGCCTTTGACCTTGAGGCCACCAACACCCTGACGACCCTTATGGAGCATGGTCTCTGCATCAAGAAATCGGAAGTTTTCATCTCCTGTCACATCGCTCCCTTCATTTACCCTTGGATCCAGCCTGAGAGGTAGATGCTGCTAGTTGCAAATGGTAAATAATTCCACTCACCTTGAAAGTTGCAGCGCTGCTGTCTCGCTCTTTTCAAAGTGCATCAGTTCATGCCCCTTCCGAACCCATCAGCAGTATTGTACATAAACTTGATGAATAAAAAATCAAATCTGTCAGTCTCTTCTTAGGCCAATTGCCTTTTTTTCGACCCGGCAATGCAGAACTGCTGGCTAGGATGCACAGCATGTCCCCTGTAAATTAAAAACAGGCCAGCAGCGCTTCCGTTTTTATTTATTAAGCAATCCCTGTCAAACACATAGTAATTACACCAGCAGCAATGAAAGGAGGCTGCAGCTCGCCAGGAGCGTGGTGAGCCACAGAACCTGCACGCTGTCCTTAACTGTCCAGAATCATTTCCCACATTTCCTCGGCTCTGAATGTTTCGTACCATTTTTTTTAGAAAACATTCTCAATCAACAAACCGACTTACTCTTAATCTTCTGAACTTTCTGGTCTGTCTCCTGAATGGACGAGTTGTCTGTGGGGGCACCAGCCTCTTCAGACCAGTGAGACGAAGCCACAGTAATGCCAGGGGCAGAGACTTTTCAACCTTGAACTTTCAGCCTCAATTAAATCACAGAAGATACAAAATCATAATTAAATTATTATGTATTATATGCGTATAGATATTTTCACTGGGAAAAACAAAGGTTAAAGTAATGTTATAGTTAGGTCAATGTGTCAGTGACAGCAGTAATCCATTTTCCTACTGGAACTGAGTTCCCTCTATTGCAATTCCCAAAATTGTTGGCGTTTTTTTAATGCAGTCAAATCAAAGATGTTATCCCATTTGGCCTCTTGTGCTTTTCTCTTATGCTCCCATGCAAGGGGGCATATGCACAAGGAGTTAACATCGCCTTAACAGCATTTTATTCTGACGATTCTGCAGTGATATTTTCATTGCCATATGTACAAGCTGTCGCTAACCTCTGTTAGCGGCTGTTTTCAGTGAAAACATCCACAGAAAAGATTGACACCTCTGTTAGCGATAATGACATGCAAGGGAGGCGTTCCCGTGCAAATACGGCCGCTAACCGCACTTTACAATATTTACAAGGGAATCCTTGATGTTTGGAAGACCAAAAAAACTGCCTCTAACTGCAGTTAGAGGCAGTTTTTTAAGATCAGAAAATAGCTGGTCTTAAAAATGGAGTTTGGGGCCTCATTTCAGAAGGTTTGGTGCTGGAGATCGCTGCAAGCAATGTTGCTGTGCTGTGCTGCCCAGCAACAAAACTACAGGACAGGAATGCGCACCATCAATAAGATAGTGCGCATTCCAGGGCCTCAATCATGAAAAGTGTTGCTGCACTGCGACAAGACAGCGTTGCAACACTTTTCACTGCGCCCTTCTTGAAACACCATGGATGCGATGTATTCACTGGACAGCGCTCCATGATGCAAGCAATGACAGATACGTCTGGAATCCTGACGTATCTGTCTGCGCTAAAGTCACGCATTGCTGCAGTTGTGTTACAAGCATGACGCTACTCCAGCAATGCCTGGGGTCAGCCTATCCATGTGCACTGCGTCACCCTTACGCATGGCAGGCGTAGGGTACTGATGCAGTGCCGTCCTACAATTGTTGCAGTGAAATCTGATGGATTTCACTGTGCCACTCCTATGAGGCCTTGTTGTGTGGGAACGCACACCCTGCATACATCATACCTGATGCAGATATGATGTGGCACAGGGCTTACCAAGGTCACGCATATGCCTACATGCGCCACTTTGCAAATACGGCGCAACGTGGTGCTAGATTTTGACTGGTCTTTTCTTGAGGGGTGCCTGGGTGTCGGCGCAGTTGGGGATCCATCGTTGGTGGTTGCAAGCTGCGGTGTTATCGCCTGTAAGCATTGGTGAAGTGGTGGAGCTGAGGGAATTGATGAAAAGTTCTTCGGTGGCCTTGATCCAGATGCGAGGGGGACCTATAATGGCGGTGGTGTACGGTGGGCATGGTGAAGACGTGAATTATACAATGATGGTCGGTCCAGGAGAGTCCGGTGGTTGAAGTTCCCACTGGCAGAGGAGGCGTGCTCAACCGTGTGTCCTGCTATGTGACTTGATGTGGTGACTAGCTGCTTGAGTCTGATGTTGGCGAGCTTCCCCAGAAAGGGGTGGTGTTCTGGTCACTGGGGTTGTCCAGGTGGAAGTAGAGTTCACCGAGTAGGATGTTATCGGTGGATGGTAGAGCCTGGGGTGCAATGAGGTCTACAATGGTATTGGAGAATGGGGGTCCATGGCCCGGGGGGCCTGCAGATGAGGGTGCCGTAGGGGATGGGGTTGTGGTTGGTGCAGATCTGGAAGTTGAGGTGTTCCATGGTCACCATTGGATCATTAGAGTGTGCGGTCAGTCGGCGTGTGCTTCTGTAGGTGATGGCAATGTCTCCTCCTGGAATGTTGGTGTGGTCCTTGCGGGTGATTTAGTAGCCGTCAGTGATGGCAATGGCGATTTCCGGTCCGGAGCAGAGGTTGGTCCTGGAAGGCGATGTGGCGTCAAGTGTTGATGGCGAGGAGGGTGCTGGCAACGTAGCGGTGGGGTGTACAAGAGGAAGGGGTCTTGGTGCTGATGCGATTCAGGGGCAGACGGAGGAAGACAGACGCAGACGGGCTTGCCTATGGCTTACCTTTGGCACTGGAGACGTCTATTACAATGCAGGCATTACATCGTAATGCCTGTACAACACAACTTCAACAACGCAGGTGCCTTTACATCGCATGCCATTCCAATGCATTGTGAGGTTAGTAATGGAGATTTTTAAGTTTCATGGTGGGTATGGGTTTCTGGGGTCAAAGATTAAATTTGGGGTGTATTATGGGATCAAATTTTAAATTTGGGGTGTGTTTTGGGGTTAAATATGAATTTTAGTGTGTGCTTTGCAAGTCAGAGATGATTTTCAGGGTGTGTTTTGGGGGTCAAAGATGAATTTTAGGGTTTAGGGTGTGTTTTGGGTTGCAAGGCTTAGTTTTAGGGTTGCACTATCCAGCACTTTTCCTACTGTTGCAATATGCGTAGTATTAGTATGCATTGTAATGGAATGCGATGTAATGGTATGCGTTTTAACGTCATATATACCTTTGGCACACCAGTGTTACGCCCGCTGCGCATGGGCACACAGTGGCCGCCATTGAGAAGTGCAGCATGGGGGACTGGACAGCTGGGAGGTGGGAAACATGGGAAAGGACACTGCAAGGGGGGACGCGGGGGTGTGTGTGTGAGCAGGTGTTGTAAATCATTTAATGAATGAAATCTTACCTCGATGCCGGGTCCCGTGTCTTCGTTGCTCCTGTTCTCCTGAGTCTGCTTCCAGGAACCGCAAGCAGGCAGCCAGGGTCCCTCCCCAAACCCAATCACAACGCCGCAATGCGGCATTGGGTTTGTTCTTGAACGCTGTGACAAGGCCTTCAGCCAGGGGCTGGAGGGGTGGGCGTTCTCCATGCAGGCTGTAATGCAGCCTGCATTGCGAACAGGTAAGTGTGCATGACTGCTTTGGGTGACCTGAACAGGCTGACCAAACAGTCATTGCGACCTTGAGTGGGCATACCACTCCACCCCAGCCACTCCATGAGTGGAGCAGCCCTAACCACCCTCCCGCCCGTAAAGCAAACAGCATGATTACATCAGAAAGTTATCATCCTGTGATGATTTTTCCTCTTTGTGCACTGCTTGAAAGCAGTGGGGAGATGCTCTTCTGCATTGCGGATGAGCCGCCACAGGGGGTGCGTCACACCAGGTGCTAGGCCTGGGCAACTCGACCCCCGGGCCTCCTCTGCTACGCGTCCCAACTTCTCCTTACCTGGACATTGACACTGTGGCGCAATCAGCTGCACTCTCTCCAAATCTGTGACTCAGCCAGGTGGGATTACACAAGACTGAGAACAGCAGTCGAAACCAAGTCTGCTGGGGAACCTCCGATGAAAGGGATGCAGCAGGGCCCCCTTAGGCATGAAGCTGCAGTGCTCCGACCAAACAAGTTCGGCGCAGCTCAGGGCCTTCACCCTCCACAACTTCCGGCCACTGCAACTTCATGAGGCCTGTGATGCAGAGAGGTGCTGTCCACCGTTGGTAATCCCCTCGGTGCCCCCTGGTGTAGTGGTGGAGCGTAGTAGGCAATGCAAACCTCCCTAAGTTGGTGCACAGGAGCGCCTCTACCATTCACAGCTCCAAGGGACTCAAGGCGGTCTTCTCACACAGGTCAGCAACGTGTCTCCAAGTGACCTGCCAAACTTTACCACCAGGTAAGGCGATCGCCGCGCCTCAATGTCTACCCCCACAGCTCATCGTCTCCACAGCCCCACCACATCCCACTCCAGGCTCCAGACGCAGGTCCAGCAAGGCATCCAGGCTCCAGACGCAGGTCCAGCAAGGTATCCAGGCTCCAGACACATGTCCAACAAAGCATCCAGGCTCCAGACGCAGGGCTAGTGAGGCATCTAGGCTCCAAGCGTAGGACCAGCGAGGCATCCAGGCTCCAGACGCAGGACCTGCAAGGCCTCTGGTCCCCGGGGACTATCCGCGCTTTCAAGGTTTTGGATCCCATGGAGTTGCGAAGAGTGCGCAATGAGAAGTGATGATCACTGGTGTTGCACCATGATGCGCCTCTTTTCATGGATAAAGCCCTGCATTTCCTCTTCTCCTGGGACTCTGGCTGGTCATCCTGGATGTTGGGGGGCTTGAAGGGGTTTTTGATCTGTGCTGCACTTGGCCCTGGCTGCTACATTCTGCATTCCATTCTTTTTGTGCCTATTTTTCATTGGAGTCCGACTGAAAGGCTATTTTTGACTAGAGGCAAAAAAAGCTCACGTTGGGCTGACTAACGTTAGTTTTCTTTGCCCCTAATGGGTGTGAGAAGTTGGCCTGGCATATGCTGTCCACTAGTTATAGTGGGCACCTTGCACCAGTCCAAACAACCCCTTAGAGGTGATAGGTTAAAGACAACCTTATTTGAAAGATATCCTAGTGGTAGCTGTGGAGAGCAGCCTTCAGGCTAAGTCTTGAAGGAATGTAAAGCAGCTTGTTTTACCAGTTTATAATCTCTTGAATGACCAAATGAAAGAAAAACCACACCAGGTATATATAAAATATATGTATTTATTACTAAACACACCTGACTAGTCTCTTTATGAGGCTAGAGGTCAAAGCACATATGTTACACTTCAAATATCACAGTAAATTAGCACAATATACTATAGGCCCTAGGGCGAACCAAACCATATATTAAGAAAGTGGTATAAGAACCATGACTTGACTAGACACAAGGCCTAGAGGCTGTAGAATCGCTGGGACTCCAAAGAACCACCCAATGTAGTGACACAGGGGACGCACGGGGGACGTGTGCAGTGTGAGAACACAGTCGCGAGCTCCGTTAGCTTGTATGGGGAAAGTCGTCGTTGGAATTTTAAAGTTTAAGGACACTTAGGAGTGGACTAGGAACAAACCCTTTTGGACTTAGATGGTTCTAGGGCCAACACCCATGGGAGCACCAGAGTACTTGTGTTACCTCACCCAGGGAAGCCGGGTGCATAGGTGTCAAATGGTGTCGGGTCGCGTCGTCGTTTTCAATGGCAGGATACTGAAGTGTTGCTGCCGGTAAGAGAGAAGTGTCAGAAGAAATCCAAGCCTGGATTGAAGATGTGAAGAACCTAAAAGCAGAGGGGACAGAGTCTGGGTCACTTTCCAGTGACCAGGGGCACAAAAGACGAATGCCCACCGATGTTGGGTGCTTCAGGTGCGAAGAGGGGAAGCTTGACTCTTCAGTCGCAAGGACCAGGAGGTGTCGAGGACAACCAGGAGCTGGATTTGAGCTGTCCCATGAAGGATGTTGAGTGCTGCAGCATCGGTGCCCGGATTGGACACAACAAACCTTGGCAACAGCAACCCATGCAGGAAAAAGAAAGATGCTTTGGTGCAGACCAGCAAGGTCCTGGGGACTCCCCAAGCAATGGAGAGTCAGGGCATGTTGGGAGCAACCAGGGAAGCCTAATTGAAGTTAAAGTTTCCTTCTTAGGGACCCACCAGTTGACGGACCAGGGATCGCAAAGGTACCTCAAGCAGAAACACAAAGGGCCGGCTCACGGAACACTCGTGGAGTGTAGGCCAGCAATCTTTGGTAGAAAAGGTGCTTGGAGTCTGGGCTATAAGTAACCTAATGCACAGCCTCAAAGGATATCGAGAAGCTAATGCATTTGCAAATGTGCAGGTGTCAAGGGGTTCCGGTTCCACGATACCCACGCGGGCTATGGGTCTCAGCTTTGCTGGGAACTCGGGTCAGCCTCTGGGAAGTCTGGAAACCCACCTCCTGTGTTGCAAATACTTCGGAGTCCGGTGGGAGCTTCGGAGACGCAAACTGGTCAGATGCGTCATTGGTGCCTACCTTACAGGGGAGTAACTCCTTTACTCCAAAGGAGATTCTTCAGTCATCTAGTCGTGTAGATCATCGAAGTTCCAGGATTTCTGTATCAGAGTTTCGACCAGGTGTAATCTAAAGTCCTGTAGCCAGGGGTTCCTTTCTTATACCCAAGGAAGGGGTTGGACATACTCTGGGGACCCACCTATGTGAGGGTCAGGAAAGAGGGGTGGCTACACCCTTTTACTTTGTCCAGTTCTCTGCCAGAGCAGGGGTTGGTAGCCCCTGCAACCGTTTTGAGCTGGACTATGTACAGGGACACCAAATGTGCCCCCAATGGAGTCTTCAAAGCACTCCTAGAGTGCACCCACCCAGCCCTAATCAACTAAAGCCTGTCTGGGAGGTGATAACTCCTCCCTGTGACAGCAAACCTATTGTCCAGGCCTCCCCTGCCGGAGTTTCGGTCAGAAGCAGAAGGCCAGACTTGTGTCTGGGGCTGGCAGCATCCATTTTGTGATGCCAGGGCTCTGTTAGCTGGTACCGGGTATACCGGTGCTATCATGTCTCTCCCTCTAGAAGGGTAGGATCATACTCCCACACCAGTTACTGGTGAGGTGGTGGTATAATTCCAAGGTGTTTGACACCAAACACAACATGTTTCCGTGCAGCCATCCCAAAGTTAGCATTTACCGCGATGTTATAATGCACTTAACAGTATATGGTCAGGCTGCATCACAGACAACCTCGGAGAATAGACTCCGAAGGATGCAGAGGGGCTCTGCTCATGCATGGAAACCCTGTCACATAAAACCAAGCACCCTGCCTTCAGGATTGATAAGGCCTGCCATAGGGGTGGCTGATAGGTTTATATGTGCAGTGATAGGGTGAGATATAGTGAATCTATATCTCAGTAAGAGGTGCATGCACCACCTTACCCAGGCTGCAGTGGTGTCATTTTGGGGGCCTTCCCAGGGGTGGCATAATACATGCTGCAGCCCCAGGTAGGCCTCTGGGGTACCTATGCCCTGGGTACATAGTATACCATATACTAGGGACTTATAAGGGCACCCCAGAATCCAATCTGTGGTGTACCTAAGGTACATGCAATCAATTTAGAGAGGAAGCAGCTAGGCTGGGGTCCTGAATAGCACGGCCCCAGCCAGACTAATGTCGAAAAACAGTGAAACATCAGCAAAAAGTGGGGGTAACCATAAGAAGCAGATCCTACTCTCCTACAATGGGTATTTCGTTAGTTTTCGCCCGCTATTTCCGGGATTCCAATCGCAGTCACACTAATGCTACCAGCAATTTTTACCGCTGATTTCTGAAACTATCATCATGCAGCGACGTCTTGTAAATACGTCGCTAACAAGGCGATAGTTTTCAGCTGTACATGGCGGCAAGAAAACTGCTGCTAACTAGCGTTTGCGGTAGTTAATGCCAGTCCTTGTACATATAGCCCAGAGTGCCTTATTTGATCTATAGCACTGTGCCCAGCATATGAGTTGCCTCCTTTTTCACTGTAATTGGGGGTTTCCCTTGTAGGATTGTACACAGATCTGGAACCAACCCAGAGCAGCCCATGTTGACAGCTATTTGTTTATGCCCAGTAGGCCAGCTTTCCCAGTTTGCCTTCCAGCTCTCAAACTTCCCTATGGGTATAGTTGAAAATGTAATCCTCCGATAGTTTGTGGTGCTCCTTGCTGTTGGTAGTTCACAATGTGCACTGGGGATCACAAGTTCTAGTGGATACATCCAGTCGAGCCAGCAAGGTGGTATGATCACTCTCCTTGCATTGAATCACATCATAACTTGTGATGTATCCACTTAGACCCTGGCTCAGAAAGACTATAGGCCATGGGCCCAATTCATAAAAGTAAACTGACATAAGTCTAATTGTAGTACTTTTTATATTCACAAAGGGCATTTAGTACATGTAAATGCCCTTTGTAATACCAAAAGTTGAACTTAAAGTTAGACTTTCATCTCATTTTACCCTTCCTGTACAAAAACAATCCTGCATGCACTTCAGGCACCCTTGCACCATGGACTTCATACAATTATTTGTCCGCTGAGGCACAGATTCAGATGACACAGCTAGTAGCTAATGACCGGCTCTTTCCTCAATCCTTCTTGTCACATGGTAAACCAGAAATATCAAAGCTGAAATTAATATCTAGGACCCAATAACCAGTTCGCTGTTATATCTGTGGGGAGCTATGAGGGACAAAATGTGTGATAACGGACAGCAGAAGAATGGCAAGTTGTTTCCCCCGGAATGTGGAATAATGTGCAGAACTTAGAATACATGTTTTCCCCAATGAGTCCACATTCAAGACACTTTACCATCTACTTGGTGCAAGTGATAAATGCTTAAGGTCTTTTCTTTCATCTAGTGCCCTGATGCTTTAATATACAGGATGGTGGGAACTGAGCACCACAGCTGCCTGCAGTCCCTGTAGGTCCATTGATGGTTGCATATCTGGTGTCTGAAGTTTGAGTACCCGATAGCTATGGGTCTGAACACACCACAACACTTGTATTTGACTGTAGTGCCACCCCTCACAGGGATAACACTGTGGGTAACATATAGCAGTGCCCTTAGTGCTCAGTCTGTGATGGATAGATGGACTCTCAAGCCTCCTTCCATTTCCACACATCTGTGAAGAAACCGTCAAGCTCTATATCATAGCAGAGGGATACTCAAAGGATAGCCCAGGAGCCACATGCGCCCCTCCTGACCTTTAACTGCGGCCCTCTGGTGAACAGCAGCAATGGGCTGCTGTTCACTTCACAGAGAAGGAATATTCAGAAAACTGTGAAACAGGCATAAATTATTTACAGATATTCAAAAGTAACAGTAAAGAAGGTGTCCTAGACAACTTATCTTTAGGAACATCTTTAGTTTTAAAGACATCTTGCACTAAACATGTAAAAGCATATTAAACTCTCTACAAACTTCAAAAAAGTGCATTTTATTAACATGCATGAGCGTTTTACCTTAGTAGATCAGAATATATCACTGGACTGAGAGGCCTTTGCTAGCAGTGATAGTTTCCAAACATGATCTTAGAAACATTCATGCCGGCCCCATTCTGAAAACAATGTAATTATTGAACCAAGAGACAAGTCATTTGTCAGGTGCAGCTTGTGTTTAGCCTTGGTTGTTATATAATTAGAACATTATAGTTTATAAAAATAAAATAATCAAAAGCATGTTTTGTACAGCGCACCTCCTTAACTTGTGTATTTCAAGGGGCTCTCATATGTGGTAATGAAGAAAAAGGAGTCAAAGAGAAAATAACCAATTACCTAGTTTCAAACAATTTGGTCAAGTTGGGAAGCCAGGACTGCTGCCAGGTTTCCTGCTTTTATATTTTGCAATTCAGCCACTAGATGAGTATTTTTTTAACTCTCACGTTTTACATTAGAAGTTAATGCTTTGACTTTAATTCTTGGTGCATCAGAATAAAGTGCCGGTGGCAGACAGAAGTCACATGAAGGCTTGGTTTTGGTGTCCACTATAAGGATCTACTTCACATCCCTCTAAGCCCACCTTTTATCACCCTACCTTGTTGGCATAGATGTGACCCTTGGGCATGCCACAGACTGTACTTTGTGACCCCCAGGAAAATGTTTGCAAGTGCCCATGTCATAGGACGTAGCATGAGGCTAGTTGGGGTACAGTATAACCCCATTATTAGAATAGCAATAAAGAGATCGCTGTAGTAAAACCTAAGGCCAAACAAGGTCTTATTAAACACAAGTCTAGAACATAGGTTAAAGAGAGGCTGGGACTCTACCAAAAGGGTAGGATCACTGAGCTTAAAAGCAATTAAAGATGGTGCATGAAGAGACTATTTCATACAGAGGGGCGCACTAATGTACAGTACACAACATCTGTACTAATCAAAAATAAAGTACATAAGAATTCTACCAGAACATTTATTCTTTTGGGAAATTAATTGACGTCTTCAATTTCCACATAAACAGTTCATTCATTTGGTATCTCTTGTTCTGTTTGGCATGTTTATATCACATTCTTGTTTGTCCCTTTTTTTACACAAGACTAAATTAACATTCAATAGATGTTCAGAAAATAAACTTCAAATCACATGAAAACAATCTTCTCTTTGTTAGCCGATATGTGTTTAGCTAGCTACCCCACTTTGTCAAGCCTGCAATTGTGATCAAAACAACCAATTCTTACAATATAGTTGGAAACATCTATACTTAACAATTAGAAATTTAATTAGCATACAGCCACTAAAAAACAAAGATTTAATTAATCATAATTGAATTAGTGTGACTTATTTCTTCTTAAAGAACGTGTAATGAACAAAACAGTTCTAGAAACATGCTTGCCTTCTGTGACGCAAATATGGAGAAATGTAGACAACAGCACTGAAGAAGCCGTAGCTGCAGGAGATACCCCTACATCATTAAAAGTAGCAGGCTTAGCCCTGAGTTAATAGTCAGACCCTAGTGAATAGGACATTAGTTTAGTCCGACCTTAGTGTGACCTTTTCAACGTGAAGTATTCTTATGTTCACAGTTTGAAATCAATGTGCAGTGTTTTTCTTAAATACTGAAATAGCATGGTTCTAGGAACCCATCTGCATTTGTGCAGCAGAAAAATAGGCAGTCCTATTTTAAGTTTCATCCCATTGATTCTACAGTGATAGCCCAGCTGAAAAAAGGTGGAGGAGCCCTATAATTTGTTTGTTAGCAAATTAGGCACTGGCTGGAACAAGATAGAAAATAAAATTTCTAAAGGCAATGGGCCCGATTCACAGAACTAACGTAAGACAAAATCCTAAACTTACTACCATTTACTCATTTTGGTGTTCACAGAAGGCACTTACTCATTGATGAGTAAGTGCCTTCTGTGAATACCAAAATGATTAAGTGCATCAATGAGTAAGTGCCTTCTCTGAATACCAAAATGAGTAAGTGCCTTCTGTGAATACCAAAATGGTAGTAAGTTTAGGATTTTGTATTAAGTTCTGTGAATCGGGCCCAATGTCTGTATCCGTTTTGTGGCACTCAGGGCAATGCCTAATGTTGAACCACCTAAAATCCTGCAGATTGCCTGCAAGAGCAACTTCTGAAAGTGCCTGCAGAGTCAGAACTTGGAGATGCATCACACACAATTGTATGCTTCTCCTCGGGTACCACATCTGTTGTGCTCCCTTGTCATTGCCTGCTAAAGCATCCTAGATCATTCCAGCTGGGAGAGCCTGCCCTCACATCTCAGAAGCGATGGAAGGGGTCCATATGGTGGTTGTTTCAGAGAGCAGAGGAATCCAGAGAGATGCAGGATGCTCGTGTAATGATGCAGCTCTATGAGTGGGTCCTGTAGCAGGAATAGCCCAATGCCTTTGTTCATAGCTCCATTGGGCTCTAACCACCCAGAGCATCTAATCACCTTGATGCTGCACACCGTGGTACAAGGTAACCACTTTGAGTTTTATCGTAGAGAGGAATGAGAAAGAAAATATTGGATGATGCTCAAACCCTATTTACCCTATCTGTAAATGGGCGAGCCTCTGTTATGATGGAGGGTGATAATAGCAATAATAATAATAATAATAATAATTATACAAATAAACATAATAATAAACATGATCATAATGCCCAATGACAATTTTTCACGAGGGACAGAATGAGTGAAAGTTGAGAAAATCAATTTCATATATTTATTGTAAATGTAGAAAAAAATAAAAATTTACAGCATTAATAACTTATTGTTAAACTAACATTTTAATTATTTTGAATATCATACATGAAAAAAATGAAGTTTAAATTAAAAAAGCTCCACATAATGTAAAAAAGCATTGCTTTGGATATGTATTAAAAACTATTAAGAGCGATGTGTACAATTAGTTAAATGTAATTGAAATATTATAATGAATATTAATGTTAAATTGATGAATTCATTTAAGGAGGCTAATTAACCATTTCAAAATAAAATATTAATAATGTTTTATTAATAGAGACTTTTTAACTAAGTAAATTAATAATTACATTGAATCATTAAAATAATGCATTGAATACAAATACTTTATATTGTTAAATAGATTTAATATTTTCATTTATTTGAACATTTGCTCCTATGAGATTTTATTTCTAGTCCCTAGCATAGTTATTTTTATTCATTACGGAAACATGGACTACAGGGGTCTCTATCTCTGATCTTGATAGAGAGTGTCTAGATGGTTTCAAAGGGTTCCATCAGCCCCAGTGGCATAGCAAGGTCAGGTGGTACCCGGTGCTGAAGATTTCTTGTCACCCCAGGCTTGGCAAAATGGCAAAAATACTTGTTTAAAACACATACTTTTGCCATTTTGTCACCCCCCTCAGTGATGACACGTGTCACCCCCGGCTTGACAAAATGGCAAAAATATGTGTTTAAAACACATATTTTTGCCATTTTGTCACCCCCCTCAGTGATGACACCCGAGGGGGTCCGCACCCACGGCACACCCCCTTCCTATACCACTGATAAGCCCCGAATTGGGAAAAAGGAGGCGGAGGGTTTAGGCATTCTCCACAAAGATAGTTGGGACTTCACTACCTTCCCCTTAGATGAAGTAGAGGGGATAGAATTGTTAGGATTCCAGCTAAATGGTCAAAAGTAAAACATGGCTACAGGGATTCTCTGTTATAGGCCACCTACTAGTGCAATCTCCTCTCTTTCTTCTTTCTTAGACAACATTACCAACATGAGGCTTACGCATAGTAAACTTTTTATGTTCGGAGACCTTAATTTTTGGGCAGAAGGAGGCCTATCCGTGGCTTATAAGAAGCTGCTGAGTAACTGCGAAACTATCAGCCTTCAACAACAGCTCCATGGCCCTACACTTGTAGCTGGCCATACTTTGGACCTCATTTTTTCCCCAGATGGTCTAATTTCGGTTGGGGAGACAACCCCCCTTTGCTGGACTGACCACTTACTAATCATCTTCCACCTGCAGGTGGGTTAGAACGGTTCCCCTGGAAAGACAGCTACACACTCAGTAGATTGCAGAGCATGGCACAAACTCTCAAATATTAAATCCAAACCCTTCGTTAACAAAGCACACTTCTCTCCGGTAGACTATATAGAAGTGAACTATCATAGATTTGAAAGAGAAACCTTAAAAACCTTAAATGAAATTATACCCCTGACTACCTCAAAACCCCAAAAGAAGGTGTCAGCCCCTTGGTACGATTTTATTCTAAAAGAAGCCAAACTAAAGTGTAGACCATTGGAGAGGAAATACAGGCACCACTATCTTAAGGAAGAAAAGATCAATCTAAAAGCTGCACTAAATGAATATAAAAATAAGTTAAGAAAAGCGAAAACTAACTACTACTGCGAGCTGATCACTGCAGCCCATAATAAAGCAAAAAAACATTTGAAATACTCAAAGATTTCACGAATCCAGCCTGTTTTAAGCGAGATATTATACCCTTGCAGAAACTATGTGATGACCTGTTGGAATACTTTGAAAACAAGATCAAAATTTTAGATGGGATTGATAAACTTACTGCATTAAAACACTCTATTTTACACACCAATAGTCCTACTCAATCTGGGCTGCCTCTCCTTTCAGATTTTACTTCTGTGACATTGACTAGGCTGGATCCTATCTCTGTTGAGGCTTTTAAAACTTTGTATAGGTCCATGAAAACAGGGTCTCCATTAGACCCTTTTCCATCAAAGCAATGGTTAAAATGGGAAGATGAGCTGGCAAGCCCTCTCCTACAACTTTGTAACAATTCCCTTGAAACCTAGAATGTGCCAGACTGTTGGAAAAAAAGCGATAGTTATGCCATTACTGAAAAAGCCCTGTTTGACCCTTCAGATCTAGCTAATTTCAGACCTATCTCCTTTCTTCCCTTTCCAATAAAAAATTTAGAGAGCCATGTAAGTTCAATACTGTAACAATACTTAGAGGACTGTGCATGGCTAGAGAAAGAACAATTTGGATTTCGTCCTGGTCATGGAACTGAGACAGCTCCTATTTGCGCCACCGAGGATAACAGACAAGGGACAATCTGGGGAACTTGTCTTCCTGGATCTATCAGCTCTGTTTGACATGGTGGACCACCACACTATTCTGTCCAGGCTTACAGCAGTGGGTGTGGGGACCCAATGTTAAACTGGCTAAAATGCTATCTGTTCAGCCCCTGTCAGGTGGTATCTTTCCCCCCTTTCTATCCAAATTTAGAATGACATCAAATGGTGTTTCCCAGGGCTCTTCCCTCAGCCCTATTTTATTTAATATTTATATCAAACCCCTTATTTCTCTTCTTAAGTCCCACAAGATTAAGCTGATTAATTATGCAGACGATACTCAGCTGATGCTGTCATTAAACAAAGACCAGGTGGACACTCAATGTAACTTTCAGGCATGTATCCTTGACATTGTTTGACTGGATGAATGCAAATTCACTCAAGATGAATGGAAGCAAAACTGATCTCCTTTGTTGCACGTCAAATAAAATTCCTGTATCTCTATCCCCTAACTTCTGGCCACTACCCACTGAATTGATATTGGGCAACTCAGCGGCTGTATGAAACTTAGGTGTTATTATAGATGAAGGTCTGTATATGGAAAAACAAGTGAACAGACTTACGGGACTTGCTTCGCACTGATCCGTACCCTTAGGAAGGTATATCCTCTGCTCGACCTGCCAGCCAGATCACTTATCTCTAGAGGTGCAATACTAAGTAGGCTGGACCACTGCAATGCTGTTTTATTAAGAGCTCCCAGCTATTTATTAAAGAAGCTGGAACGCATCCAGATAATTACAGCAGAGTTAACACTGAACAGACCTCGACACTCTGCTGCCACAAAGGCTCTGAAAGATCTCCACTGGCTGCCTATCAAGCAGAGGATCATTTTTAATCTCTCTGTATTGTACATAAGGCACTACACAACAAAGGATCAAAACCCTTACAAGTCAAACTAATAAAATATACTCCCGGCAGACACCTCTGATCGGCCACAGGCAACTATGTTCAAGAACTCAGATTTAAAAAAGTCCAACAAGGAGGACGTGCTTTTACCGGGTGACTCCTAAGTGAAATAGACTCTGTACTTTATGCTTGCAGGTACATCTTATCCTGAATCCACCTTCGGATTCCACCGGACACTTTGTATTTCTCAAGCAGCGGCACTTTACTGAAGTCCACCATTGGGTACGCCTGCGGTTTTAGACACCACTTCACACCTATGCACCCGGCTTCGCTGGTGTAGGTAACATAGGTACTAGAGTATCCGTGGGTGGGGTGGCTCTCCAATCTTCTGTCTTCTATGGGGTTTCTTCAGGGTCCTTAATCTTTAAAATTGCAACTGCGACTTACACATTAATTTGTATGGAGAACGCGGTCATGTTCCCACACTGCACACGATCTCTATGGGGGCTCCTAGTCTCTCACCTTGGGTGGTTCCTTGAGTCCCAAGCACTTCTACGCCCTGTGGACATTGTCTTGATATGAGACGTGGTTCTTATACTACTTTCTTAGTATATGGTTTTGGTTCCCCCCCTGGGGTCCACTGTGTATTCTGTGCTATTTACTTGATTTCAATAAAAAGGAATTGTGTTAATTGTGTTTATCTTCGGGTGGAGATATCTAAACGTGTTAGAGGGTATTATATAATAAATACATATTTTTATAAATACCTTGTTTGGTTCTTTATGTTTTTATCTATACATATAAGATTGCTTTCTGGTTAAACAAGCTGCTTTACACACCTTCTGGACTAAGCCTGAAGGCTGCTCTCCACAGCTACCACTTAGAGAGCTTTCTAAGGTTGTCTAAGACCTCCTAAATCACCATAAGGGTTGTCTGGACTGGTGCAGGGTGCCCACTTACATTAGTGGACATCATATACCAGGCCAGCCTATCACATTGGTGGCAGCTGTGGGATTCATTACAGCTGATTTCAAGATTGTCATACCCCTCTATATGGTATATGGCTGCTTCACTTACAGCCCGGGAGAATGGACTCCGTAGGTTGTAGGGGTGTCCTGCTCATGCAGGAGCACCCACACACTTCGAAACAAGCACTCTGTTCTCAGGATTGTAAAGGCCTGCTATACGGGTGACTTATAGGTTTTAAGTGCAGTGATCACAGATATAGGAAACCTACATATTCCGTAAGTGGTGCTAGCACCAACTGACACTGGCTGCAAAGGCAGGCCTGTAGTTACAGTTTGAATGGTCTTCCATGGGTGGCATATAATAAGGGAACACCAGTATCCAATCTGGGATGTACCTAAGTCCTGAACATAACAATTTAAGGGAGAAAGCAGAGAGACTGGGGTCCTGATTAGCAGGATCCAAGTCAGACGAGTCAAAAAGAACTCAGCACCAGGCAAAAAGTGGGGGTAACCATAAAAGCAGATCCTACTTTCCTACAGGAGGTGAAGACATCATTGATCTGTTGGAGCACAATCTGACCTGGGTTTGCAAATGCCCAAAATAGTTTGCAAGCTCCGGCCATTTGGCCCTGCCCCGTTTTCCTTTGTAGTATACAAATGTCAACCCACCTTTTCTCACATTTATGGACAGCTAGCCAAAAGGCCTCCGAGCCCATTTCCCACCGGGTGTGGTGACACGTTCTTGATGCTGGGAAATGCGAGAATATCTCCACCAAACAAAGACGCACTTACTTCATATAACTAAGAGGAAGTATCCCTGTTTAGTGGAGCATCACCTCTCTGTAGTCTCATCATCTTCACTTGACAAGGGCTCATCTTATCACAGAATTGTGGATGAAGACGCTGAAAGAACAATCAAATTGTCAAAATTACATGTACAGAAGTTTACTAGAGATACTATCTTGTGGTCCTTTACACAGCTGTCGTGTAGAACATGCACTAGACGTTTACCCAACGAGATAGCACTTACTAATTAGACAGTGGAAAGTATTCTATTTAGGTTGACATTTTCAGCAAAACTGTGGTCACTTCTTTGCTAAAATGAGGTTCCAGTCTGTCCCTGATGCTCATTTTACAGAAATTAAAACTCAACGGGAAGCACCTAGAATATAAACATAGCAGGTGCCCCAGCTGAAGCTCCACTTCATTAAAGGCAAGGAAAATGGGTTTCCTCTCATATTCCACGTTGAAAAATGAACTGAAAATCTTAATGAAGGTGAATGCAACATGGAGAGTAATATGATCTGGGGTGACTGTGATGAGTGGATTCTTTCTTGTCATCTCCTGGTGAGAGGAGAGTCCATAGTTCTTATTTTAAATATCCTAAGTATGCAAATGCCCCAAATCCATAGCACCACTCATATACCCACTCACAGACTCACACAGGCACTCACACGCCCACACCCACACAGCCACTCACATACCTACTCACAAATCCATAGTGCCCCTCACAGACCCAGTCACAGACTCATACAACTACTCACATACTCACACACACACACACACACACACACACTCATAAGGCCACTCACACACCTAGTCACTGACCTGTGCCAGTCTGTGAGTGGGTATGTGAATGCCTGTGTAGGTCTGTGAGTGGGTGTGTGAGTGAATGTGTAGGTCTGTGACTGGTTATGTGAGTGGCGCTATGGGTCTGTGAGTAGGTGTATGAGTGGCTGTGTAGGTGTGTATGTATATATATATATATATATATATATATATATATATATATATATATATATATATATATATATATATGAAAATCCAACAAGCTGTCTCCCACCTCCAACCGGCGAGGAAGAAGCACACGGACACCAACTCGTGCTTCACAGGTATTTAATGTCAATCAGCACCCACACAGCACGCCATTACGCGTTTCGGCCACCAGATGGCCTTGATCACATGAAGTAACTGCTGATTCATTTGGTTTTTATAGTTCAAGAGCACTCTATAATCTCGTGATGCTTGTGTCCATAGACATGGAAAAAATACATTGGTCTGAAGATAAATTTTTAGTGATGAAAAACATGTAACAAATACATACACAATAGTACTTATAGCAGCATGGGTCTGAGATATTATCAAGTTGTATCATTGGAAATTGCAGCTTTTGAATACCTTGCTTAATTTGATGGAAATATCCCGACCTTATAAATGCATGGCGGTATACAAAGGTTAAAAGGGCAATAGTAGTTTGTGCAAATACGCAAATTGTGAGTGCAAATTCTGCTAATTAAAGTGCAACAAGTGCCATCAAGGTGCAACAAAATGCAAATGTGCAAAATACGCAGTCATAGTGTAAAGTGCAAACAAATGCATAATAATACACATGGTAACCATAATTGATGTCCTTAAATAATGCACAATCAGAATTCGTTTGTAACATTTCAACGTATGTTAAAAATAGTATCCAATGATAAAAACTATATGAGCGACCCAACATTGCTGTTAAAACATGTAGCCTATGTAAAAAGATCCTGAAACCAATCAAGAAGTGAGTAAAGTGCAAATAGTGAAATAATGAAAAAAATACAGCGGGGATCAAACGAGGAAGGGGATAAGAGGAACACTCCAAAATACTATTCCACTATATAGGGTTCCATATTAACCAATACATAAAGACAACCAAGCACATGATCTTTGGCAAAAAATGGGTCCAAAATTCTAGCGGGTCCCCAAGGCTGCGTGTACCTGGATTATGATAAACCCAGGAACTTGGCTGAGAGTATCCTCACATGTGGAGAACTGGAACGCACCATTAAATAGAGAGAGCGTTTGATATTCATTGTTCTCTTTTCTTTAGCCTTACTCCTTTGGAATCAAAAAGACAAAAGGATAGGGAAGATGTCAGACGAACAAATTAGTCCAAGTGACTAGTTAACAGTACTGATCGCAATACAATTAGAGAATGGTATTCATAAAATTGTTAAGGATACAGGTAAAGCAAACAAGATAAGTCGATCAGAAAAATGGCTTCGGACATGAAAAATTGATACTATATACACTGCAGATGTCAATCAAGTAAGATAAAAACAAGTCTAAAAAGGAGAGCAAGAACAATCCCGTGTGTTTTGTCATTACTCATATAAAGTTATGTAGGTCTTCAGTGGTGTTTAAGCCCGTAGGTGCTTTACTATCAAACTCGAGTATGTATTTCGTTTCGAGTTGTCTAAGGGCTTTTTCCCTGTTGCCCCCTCTTCGCTGTGCGGGGACACCATCGACAATGAAATATTTCAGGCAACTAAGTTCATTGTTATGTAGTTTTCTGAAATGCCGTGCTACAGGGTAGCTGGAGTCATTATTTACAATTGCCCTTAAATGTTGTAGAATCCTGACATGGGCTTGTAATTTGGTGCTCCCAATGTAATTCAAACCACATGTACAGGAAAGGACATACACCACAAATTCAGATCTACATGTAAAGTGACCGTTGATTTGTCTGGGGTTATCACTGAACGGGACTGAATAATGGGTGGTATTCTGACCAAATTTACATGCTCTACAACTGGTGCATTTGAAAAAACCTCTTCTAGGTTTTAGCCACGAACCGCTAGTCGGGGTTGGATTGTTAGGTCTCGTGAGCTCCTCTCTCATGGTTCTGGCCCTTCTAAACGTCAATACAGGTTTAGAAGGTAACATGGGGGCCAGGACACCATCAGTCAATACAATTGGCCAGTTTTTGTTTACCATAGCTCTGATCTTACGGTGCTGTTTGTTAAAAGTTGTGATCAGACGTGGTACATTGGAATTTACGTTATCAGAAGTATCCACTGTGCTATGTTCACTTGTATTGACCGATTTGTCTAGGAGTAGGGAGTTCCTGGGAGTGGATTCAACTTTTTTGTAGGCTTCCCTAAGGATCCCCTCAGAGTAACCCCTTTGCCTCATCCTGTTCATTGCTGCTTCTGAACATTGAACCCTCTCCTCCGGTATACTACAGATACGCTTAATACGGAGGAGTTCCCCGTAGGGAATGCTTTTGATAAGGTGTGATGGATGGGCGCTGCTGGCATGTAGGATGGAGTTGCCAGCGGTGGATTTCCTGTACAGACATGTTTCTACGTGGTTATCAACAATCGTGACGGTTGTGTCTAAAAATTCAACTGATGTTCTGTCCACCTTAAAAGTGAATTTGAGATTAAAAACGTTTTCATTTAAAACCTCTATAAAATCAATCACACTTTCACGATCACCTTTCCAAACCATAAAAACATCGTCAATGTATCTGTACCACTCTACAATCTTAGATCCAAACACCTTAGCATGGGTTCCCATGAGAACCTGCTCCTCCCAACAGCCGACATGCAAGCAGGCGTAACTGGGGGAGAAGCAAGCTCCCATGGCGACTCCCCTCTTTTGAGAGTACAGTTCATTTTCAAACATAAAATAGTTGTTGTTCAATGCCCAGTGAATAAGTTCTAAAAGCATACTGTTGTGATTGTAAAACTTGATTGGTCTGCAGTCCAGATAGTGTTTAGTGGCAGCAATCCCTGAGTTATGTTCTATGCTCGTATACAAGGACTCTATATCAAGAGTAACCAACAAGTAGTCCTCATGCCATTGAATTCTGGCTAGTTTCCTGATGAAATCACCAGTGTCCTTGATGTACGTTGGTAAAGCGCGAACTAGTGGCTGTAAAAAATAATCCACATACTTACTCGCATTTTCGCTGATGCTCCCAATAGACGAAATGATGGGTCTGCCTGGTACTGGCCTCGCGCCTTTGTGGATTTTTGGTATCAGGCGGAGCGTTGGGATGATCGGAAACTCATTAAACAAAAAATCGAATTCTTGGCTTGAAATTAATCCCTGCCTTTTATAAGCATGTAACATTTTCTTCAGGGATTCCTTCGATGTATTGTAAATTTTTAGGCTGATTTTCTCATAGCACTCAATATCCGAAAGCTGCCTTTTTACTTCCGTTCTGTATTCCTCCTTGGGCCAGATGACCACATTACCCCCTTGTCAGACATACAAATTATTAGGCTGGGATTGTTATTCAATTTCTGGATCAAGTTCTTGTATTCTAAATCTTGTTGTTTTGTTCTCCTGCTGTTAGAACTTATAGCCCGATAGAGATTCTTTAGGTCGTTGATTACCATCTCTTGAAAAATATCGATCGCGTCCTTGGGCATCATAGGGATGAAGTTGGATTTACCCCTAAAAGGACTTAGCCCGGCACATGGTTCTGTGCCAATGATGGAAGTGAGTCTGTCTTGGGAGGGCCGTATGTCAACTGTCTGACTGGGGGAATCATGGTTCATTCTGTTCAAATCCGCCAGGGTGAGAAGTAACTGTGCGTCGGCAGATTCCAAATTATATTCATTGGGAGTTGCGCTGTTGTCCTGAGGACCCGTGTTCTTTTTGCTGCCAGATTTGATGGTAAAAAACTTCTTTAATTTCAACTTTCTTGTAAAATTGAATAGGTCCGCTCTGGTTTTACAGTAGTTGAAGTTGTTGCCAGCGCAATATGAAAGGCCTAAGGAAAGAATATCTTCCTCTTTGGCGGTGAGCACAATCTTGGAAAGATTCACTATGGTGTTTTTGTTGGTTAGACCCTCACCTAACGTCGTCGCCATTGCGGTTTTCTGCCTCTTTGCGCGGCGGGCCTTTCTTCTGGCATTGCGTTTTTTGTTCTGTTGTACCCTGCGGATACTTGTGGATTCCGCGGCCTCAGGGTTTGACGGCGGTCCTCGGCTAAAAAATTCAGCTCTTCACCAGGTAGTAATATGCCGGACATGAGGTTGCCCCGGACCGTTTCATCGCCTTCATTGCCGCTTCCACTAGTCAGGGAAGCAGAATCACCAGTGTCGGATTCTATTGGTGTGCATTGTTCACCACTGTTAGGTATTTCACGCGTGGTGGTAGCCAACTTATCCGAACGCCTCTTCCTCGCACTATCATAGCGGCGGGCAAAAGTGAAAATCTGCCCAAGTTCGTAGTCCTCTTTATCCCTGGCGAACTTACGTAATTTCCTCTGTTTGATTTTCTCTTGTTGTATCTTGATCCTGTCCTCGATTTCTTTTCTTTGCTTGAGAATCTCTTCCTTTTCTGATCTCTTATTCAATTGGTCGTTGATTTCCTCTATCTTTTTGATGAGTGCATCACGATCGATTCGGGCATATTTGATAAGGATTTTTACTGCATTCATGGACGCATTAAGGTTGTTGTCTGCCCATTCCACCAACATTTCTGGGTGGATGTTGTCAAAATTAGGTGCCAGCATAATCCTTAGGCCTCGTGGGATCCGACCTGCTTCCACGTACTTGGTCAGAGATATCTCCCCCCACCACTTTGTCATTTCACTTCGTTGGCATTTTTCGAGTGATTTTAGTAGTGTCCTGAGGTCAGGATTGGAGTCCGTAGTCGTGTCAATGCCTGAATCTGAACGTTTCGTGGATACTGCCATCAAGTCTTTGAAAAGCTCCTCGGCCTCCGCCTCGCGATCCCGCTGAGCGTTACTTGACATGCTTGTGGGGTGGTGATATTAACTGCTTGTCGAGATCCGGAAATATGCCCGGATCGAATGAATGAAGAAGCACTACCTCGAAACCCGTGCGGGTCTGGAATCCTTCTAGCCCAAGTTCGGAGAAACTGCCTGGAACCCCCAGCGGATGCGCAGGAGAATCGCGTCCGGCAAAACTTCTCCAAGGGCACTCTGGGATATGTAGTCCGCACGGGGGAGCCACCGCGTTATTCCTTACCAGGAATACGATACGTGAAGCGGCTGAAAGCGGCGGCCCACACACTTCGAGGGGATCCGTGAACGGTAGCAGACCCACTACCGGGTGATTGGTATGAAAATCCAACAAGCTGTCTCCCACCTCCAACCGGCGAGGAAGAAGCACACGGACACCAACTCGTGCTTCACAGGTATTTAATGTCAATCAGCACCCACACAGCACGCCATTACGCGTTTCGGCCACCAGATGGCCTTGATCACATGAAGTAACTGCTGATTCATTTGGTTTTTATCGTTCAAGAGCACTCTATAATCTCGTGATGCTTGTGTCCATAGACATGGAAAAAATACATTGGTCTGAAGATAAATTTTTCAGTGATGAAAAACATGTAACAAATACATACACAATAGTATATATATACATATGTGTGTCTGGCTCTGTACCAGCCTACCCACCCCCCCCAGGGGTGGCTCCACTTAGTGGAGGTAATAGGAGGTATAGTTGGCCCCCAATGACAACCTTGGGGGCCAACTACCCCTCCTATTACCTCCAGTAAGTTCCACACAGTCGGATTGCTAATTTCTTATAGCAGGCCACGCCCCCTTTCTCCACCACTCTGCAAATTGTCTCCCTGGCATGCTCTTGGATGGAGATTAAAGTCCACTTCGCAGCTGGGGGTTCCAAGGGGCCAACTAGCCCACCTGATACCCCAGATCTTCGGTGGCCACGCTCACCTTTCTCCACGACTCTGCAAACGCCCCTCCTGGCACAGTACTGGCTGGGGGATGAAGTCCATTTTACTCCTGAGGGAAGCCCTCCTGGTACCCTCTGTAAATCCTACACAGCAGAATTCCTGAGCGCTGGTCGGAGGCCCAGCCCCCTTTCTCCACCTCTCTGCCAACACGACTACTAGTTAAAGAAGCATTTGTAATGTAATAGGTTTAGCATTTCCAATGTAATATGTTTCACATTTGCAAGAGTTAGAGCTGTTTTACTAATGTTTCTTGGAGTGGAGTGGATGTAGGTTGTGTGTGGATTAATGTAGTATGATGTGCAGTGAAATTATGTGGATAGACTTTTGTAGAAGTGGACCTCAGCTAGGCCTACCAGTACTAGGGGTTCGCCGTTCTCTGCACGCAAGTCCTCAGGCAAATAAATAGAAGTTGGCACGGAAGCTGAATGGTTAAAGGAAAGATTTATTAAACCTCATGAGGTGGAACTACATTCACACAACACCCTTCGATAGTGTATGAAGTAGCACATGGAGTAGAAGAACCATGGGTCTTTTATACCCACACAGGGGCTCAAAAGAAGGCGATACAAGCACACATAGGAGAATTACATACATAGATGGTCATAAAAAAATGCACAGTCAACAGTAAAGGAGGAGCTAGCAGTTGCTGACTCCGGTAGAAACAACCTGACAGTTACAGACTAAAAACAGATGTATGGACAGTTACAGATTCTTCTGCGCATGTGCAGAGTAGCAGAGTCTAAGTATAGCCAGTCCTTTAAACAAAGCACAAGGGCAAACAACAGTGAAGAAGGAAACAGCACGTGGTGAGCACATGGCAGACAAAATGGCTGCCGGAAACAAGATGGCTTCAGCTAAATGCTAACACCGATCGCTGTCAATTTTCCACACTTTGATATGGGTAGAAAGTATGTGGTATTAAGTGTAAAGGAATTATGTAGAGTGGGATTATGTGTTATGAAGAGTAATTATGTGGTATGGTAGTCTGTGTTGTGGAGTGGTAACTTCAGGTTTAGACTTCCTCGTTTCCATAGAAGCTAAACTATAAATTCAAAGAGACAAAAAGAAGAAGGAACCACTGAGGAGTACTTCTGGACCTAGTCAGAGGTATGAGCAGGGTGACTGGATTTATGCGACTGTTTGGCTGCACCGACTTTTGCACAGTTATACATTATCCGTATTTGCCGCATAATCCATCATCTGCTGCATAATCTCCAGATTTGAACAAAAAAAAACTTGTTTCTAGCTCAAACGGCTCAAACGTTACCAAAAATGCAGCGACAAGTGTTACAGCGTGGTGGAAGTCCCTTTGTAAACCTAGAATGGTCACATGTTGCGTATTGCTAAATGTGGGTAAATTGGTACTAATGGTGTGCAAACCACTCTCTTTCCTCTTTCTGCATTTCTGTTGCTTCTTTCTGCACCTTTCTTTCTTTTTCTGCACTTTCATCTTTCTGCTCATCTCTTCTACTTTCTGCACCTCTCTTACCTCATTCTGCGCCTCTCTTGCCACTTTCTACACATGACTTGCTTCTTTCTGTACCCCTCTTGCCTCTTTCTGCACCCTTCTTCCCTCTTTCTGCACCTCTTTTGCCTCTTTTTGTACCCCATTCCCTCTTTTTGCACCTCTCCTGTCTGTTTCTGCACCTCTCTTGGCTCTTTCAGCACCTCGCTTGCCTCTTTCTGGGCCTCTGTTGCTTCTTTTTGCACTTCTGTTTCCTGTTTTTGCGCCCCTCTTGCCTCTTTCTGCACCTCTGTTGCTTCTTTCTGCAGCCCTCTTGCCTCTTTCTGCACCCTTCTTCCCTCTTTGTGGAACTCTCTTGTCTCTTTCTACACCTCTCTTCCCTCTTTCTGCACTCCTATTGCCTCTTTGTGTACCTCTGTTCCTTCTTTCTGAACTTCTCTTGCCTCTTTCTGCACTCCTCTTGCCTCTTTCTGTACTTCTGTTGGTTCTTTTGCTCTGCTCTTGCTTCTTTCTGACCCTCTCTTGTAAATTTCTGCACCCCGTTCCCTCTCTCTGCATCTTTCTTGCATGTTCATGCCCCTCTGTTGCTTCTTTCGGCACCTCTGTTGCTTCTTTCTACACTTCTCTTGCCTCTTTCTGAACCCCTCTTGCCTCTTTCTGCACCTGTCTTGCCTCTGTCTACAAACCTGTTCCCTCTTTCTGCACCCCTTTTGCAGGTTTCTGCAACTCTCTTGCCTCTTTCTGCAGTTCTCTTGTCTCTTTCTGTACTTCTCTTGCTTCTTTCTGCACCCTTTTCCCCTTTTCTGCACTGCTCTTACCTCTTTCTGTACCCCTCTTCCTCTTTCTGCACCTCTTTTACTTCTTTCTGTACTTTTCTATGCTCTTTCTGCACCCCTCTTGTCTCTTTCTGCATCGCTGTTGCTTCTTTGTGCACTTCTTTTGCCTCTTTTTGTACCTCTCATGCTTCTTTCTATACCCCTGTTGTCTCTTTCTGCACTCGTATGCCATCTTTCTGCACCTCTCTTGCTTATTTCTGAACTTCTCTTGCTTCTTTCTATACCTCTTTTGCTTCTTTCTGCAACCCTCTTCCCTTTTTTGCATTCCTCTTGCCTCTTTCTGCTGTTCTCTTGCCATTTTTTCCACTTCTCTTGCTTGTTTCTGCACCTCTCTTGTATCTTCCTGCACCTCTGTTGCTTCTTTCTGCACCTCACTTGCTTCTTTCTGTACCCCTCTTGCCTCCTTCTGAACTACTCTTCCCTCTTTCTACACCTCTCTTGCCTTTTCTGCACCCCTGTTCCCTCTTTCTGCACCTTTCCTGCCTGTTTCTGCCCCTCTCTTGCCTCTTTCAGCACCTCTGTGTCAGCTGCCAAAAACACACGTGCACTAACCTCATGTATCTAGGCCCAGCAGGAGCAATGAAGATGACAGTTTGACCACTCTCAATGCCGTTCTCCTTTTAGAACAGTCAATTGCTCCCCAAGAAGGACGTCAAGGGGAATGGGGTTGGGACAAAATAATAAAAGACAGCTTGCACGGTAGGGGACCTCCCTCACTGGTTATTCTTCCTGGAGCTGGTGAATGCAGAGACTGGAAGACCCAGGGAGCGTCTCAAGACTGTGTGAGCAAAGAATAAGAAGTATCAGCACGCTTAGCCTCCTCAACCGCTCAATCAACAAACATACAGGGTATTAGATGTGGATTAGAATACACTCATACTTGCGTTACATCTAGCTGATGTGGATAAGCCACTTACATAAAAGCTACACGCTGGATGGGTTGTTATTCAAACGTGGATAAACGGGAAACACTGTGAAGCGTAAGTCCATAGAGATTAAACCTCTCTATTGAAAGCTCCTTCCTGCTTTCCTAGCGCTGCGTCACACGCAGGTTTATAAAAGGTGTTTTATGGTTTGCAATGCCTTCACAAGGTTTGCAAAGGGTTAACAGTTTGTAAACAAGTTGTGTAACATGCGAGTATAAATGCGTAAGAAGTTCTTTTAACATATGCTGGCACAGAACTGAATAACAGTTAATAGCCCTTCGTTAACTATTCCAATATTACATTAGCCCATAATGCCCAGCACACTTGGTTTAGGAGTTAGTTAAACAATGCAATCAGTCATGCACATGCGAGGCCTTGGCTGCACTGACTTAGCTGGCTGGGGAATCCTCCCTGTTGTTCAGGACCGTTTCCAAAATTTGAAGCAAATCAGATGCAGGAAGAAGATTCGACGGGCATCCCTCATCGGCAGAAGTGGAGGTTTGGTGGGCGGCCCTTGATGACAGGAGTCCGGTTGCTGAAGTCTTCCGGCAGGAACCGGATTCAGATGACAGGAGCAGAGGAAGTCTCATGCTGAAAGGCGGATTGCCTAGCAAAGAGCGTGATCGGTGGGAGTGGTTATATACCCTCCACAGACCAACACCAAGACTGTAACAGTGACTCATAAACAGTTTCTCATAGCCTGATGGGCGATGAAGTGTGTAATCAGTAGTGCCAAGTCATTGTGACTCATAAACAGTGACTCATATCCTGATGGGAGATAAAGTGTGTAATCTGAAGTGCCAAATCATTGTGGCAGAATAAGTGGCAATGAACAGTGTTGCTTTATTCTAATGCTTGACTACGGGTTTTGTTCATTCCAATGTGTCAAATGGTTACTAATCACATACAAGCATACTCTTGCCTTTAAGACACACACCAATTTAGCTACTAAGAATAACAGCAGTACATTCCTGATTTCATGCTGAACCTTCCATACCCTCCCAATCATGCTCAAGCTGGGATACCCTAAAGGACTTGGTATAATAGCTCCTGCGCCTGCGCTGGGAGTGACCACCCCAATGGAACCCTGTGGGCAGAAGGGTCCTTTTCTGTACATGAGTTCTTGGAGGCAGAAGTTGAGTACCCACGAGACCACCCCCCCCCCCGTAAGGACCGCCATCTCGGCGGATGACCTGGTTTTGAAGCATAGCGGGCATGGAACCTATGCAGCAATGTAGGGGATTGTAGGTTACAAGCAGGTTCCCAGGATCATGACTCCGGACCAAACCCTTTCCAATCAATGAGGTAGTGAACTCGTCCACGTATGATTTTGGAGTCAAGGATTTGTTTGACCTCGTATTCTACGTCCCCCGCAATTTCCATTGGCGGTGGTGTTTGTGTTAAACGTATCTCTGGGGAAAATGGGCATAAAAGGGACACATGAAACACTGGATGGACCTTAATAGTGGCGGGCAGGCCTAATCTTATGGCTACTGGATTTATGATATGTCTGATAGCATATGGGCCAATGTATTTAGGTTGCAACTTACGATTGCCTTTTAATGGTAAGTGTCTTGTGGTCAACCAGACTTGGTCTCCCACTTGGTACGATGGTTCTGCTGAGCGTTTTTTGTCTGCATAATATTTATTGGAATCTTGGGGTTTCCTCAACTGTTGTTTAGCTTTGTGGAGTACGTTACGAAGGTGCTCATGGTGTTCCTGAATGGAAGGGTGTGGAGAGGTGGCTGGCCATTTGAAGGGCAGAATGTTGGGATGAAAACCGTTCATGCAAAAGAAGGGAGAGCAGCCTAACGAGGAATGTTCAGCATTATTGTAGGCGAAATCGGCCATCCACAATTTCTTGTTCAAATCGTCTCCATGTTGTAATGCCAAGCATCAGAGGAACTGCTCCATAGTTTGGTTCAGTCTTTCTGTTTTTCCATCTGTTTGAGGGTGATAGCTGGTTGACAACCGGGCATCGATTTGCATGGTTTTACAGAGGTGTGACCAGAAACGAGACGTAAATTGTGAACTGCGGTCCGTGATTAAGGCGGCTGGGATTTTTGCAGTACCAAAATGTGTTTTTGGATTCAATGGCTAGTTCCATAGCCGTGGGAAACTTGGGGAGGGCGATGAAGTGACCCATCTTGGTTAGGTGGTCAATAACCACCAGAATAACGGTAATACCATCACTGGGAGGCATTTCTACTACGAAGTCCAGAGAAAGTGAATGCCATGGGGCCGGCGGTATGGGAATAGGGTGCAACAATCCGGCAGGGGGTCTGTGCATGGCCTTACTCTGCGCACAAATGGCACATGTGTTGACATACTGTCGCGCATCTTGTGATATTGCGGACCACCACAAATATTGTTGAATTGCTGCTATGGTTTTATACCCCAGTATGCCCCCAAGGGACGAATCATGTACCCAACTCATTATTTGGTTTTGTAATTGTTTGCTTGGGATAAACAGGGCTTTCTGGTGATATAGGAGCCCTTTCTCTTGAGTTCTCTGTATAGGGTCTTCTGATATCCATAAGGCAGCATCAACTGTACGTAACTGATTTTTTAGGTTGGATAAGAATTCTTCTACCTTGATGATGAGTAGGAGTTGTTCCTTGTTTATAGAGGAATCCGAGAGGATCAGTGGCGGTTCCTGTATTTTCTGGGTCACTTGTGATTGGTCATTGAGAGAGACGGGTGCTCTGCAGAGGGCGTCGGCTTTCCTGTTCTATGGCCCAGTGCGATATTTCATGATAAAGTCATAGTCAGAAAAAATTTAGGACCATCATAACTGGTGAGCGGTGAGGGCCCTGGCAGTTGTTACGAATAGCAGGATCTGATGGTCGGAATAAATTTCTATCGCATGACTAGCCCGCATTAGGTATGGCGCCATTCTTCAAACACTCGTTTGATGGCTAACAGTTCTTTATCCGTGATTCCATAATTAAGCTCACAGGGAGTGAATTTTCGAGAATAAAATGCTACAGGGTGTAGTTGACCTGTGTCTGGGTGCCTCTGGGATAGCACTCCCCCCACTGCAAAATGTGATGCATCGGCTTTCAGTATAAACAGGAGTGTAATATCCGGATGTCTTGGAATGGGGGCATGCATGACATATTTCTTTAATGTCTGAAAGGCTTGTTCGGCCTCTGGAGACCATGTAAAAGTTACGCCTTTTCGCAAAAGATGAGTGACGGGGTGAGTGATGTCAGAAAAGCCTTTAATAAAGTGCCGATAAAAATTGGCAAAGCCGAGGAAGCTTTGTAAGGCCTTGACGCTGGTCGGGAAGTTCCATTGTGTTATTGCCGCCACTTTCTTCTCATCCATTTGAATGCCCTGGGGGCTGATGACATAGCCCAGAAATTCCACGGCTGTTGTATGGAACAAGCATTTCTCCAGTTTAGCAAACAAGTGATGTTGTTGTAATCGTTCCAGTACCGCCTTCACATGTTTTACGTGCGCCTGAATGGTTTCGGAGTATATTATGATGTCATCTATATATACTATACAGAAGACGTCCAGATACCCCGTAAGATATCGTCCATGAAGTACTGCAACGCTGCCGGGGCGTTGCAGAGGCCAGAAGGCATCACCTGATATTCGAACAGGCCGAACTTGGTCCAGAAGGCCACCTTTCATTCACCACCTTGCCGAACGCAGTCTAGGTGATAAGCCCCACGAAGGTCCTGTTTAGTAAATACTGTGGCCCCTCTTAGTTGTTCAAGAAGTACTGGTATCAATGGGAGCGGGTACCTGTTCTTTATGGTCACTCGATTGATCGCGCTAAAGTCAATGCAGATACGAAGCTCACCCCCCTTCTTGGGTACAAAAAAAGAGGCAATGAGACTGGCGATTGTGATGGTTATATGAATCCGGAGGTGAGATGTTCGTCTAGGTAAGTACGCAGGTGTTGTGTCTCTGGCTCTGTCAAGGCATAGATGCAACTATATTGAATGGCAGCTCCAGGAACCAGATCGATGTCACAGTCGTACTCTCGATGAGGTGGGAGATGGCTGGCTCTTTGCTCATCGAACACCTTTTGGAAGTCATGATACATGTCTAGTAGGGTTGTGAAAAACGTGTAATAATTTACTTAGCATAAGCTACTGCCATTTTGGCTGTGGTGTCTATTTAATTTCCTTCATAACTCTTTCGTCTTCTGCTGCTCGTCTTTTCACTCTGCTTGTGTTATCTATTTTAGTTGACTTCCTAACTCAGCTAAAAGCAATGTACGTGCTGAGGGTTTGTAGCTGCCAGTGCACCTGGTCATAGATGTTAACTGTCGACCATTAACTGCTGCCATAAGCATTTCTGATCCCCCTCCCACTTTGCTGACCATGTAGTTATTCATCTGCCCTTGTTTGCTGATAACTATTTCTAAAACTTGTTCTTCCTATTTCTGTTTACCTGCTTACATTGCAGAAAACCGGTATAAGAGGGACGCGGTCTGTGAATTCAATGTACTACCTCATGCAGCACTTGAGAGGGTTGTGTGGATGTGGTCCCACTCATGAGTGATTAATAAACGTGTTATTTATTCCAACTCCAGTGCTGATCTCTATTTTGTTGGTTCCTGGACCCGTGGACAAGAGGGTGACCCTGCACCAGTGTGCCCACTATTAGGCACATTTCCACAGGGTCACCACACCGCCAGCCTGTAGTGCGACCCTGCCAAGGGTGAGTAATTTTGCGGGATTCTCTATAGTAGATAGTGTCTGTTAGATCTGGGGGTCTCTAGTTGGCAGGGTAGGTGCCACTGTCCAAGTAGGGACCCTTGCTTCTAGTCAGGGAAAGGGGGATACACTGTTAAGATAACCCCTGCTCACCCTCTAGGTAGCTTGGCCTGAGCAGTCTAGGCTATCAAAGGCAATGTGTAAAGTATTTGTACCAACACTCACAGTAACACAGTGAAAACACCACAGATTTACTCCACACCAGTTTTAGAAAAATAAGGTATCTTTACTAAAAACTTCACAAGACCAAGTACTACAGACAAACCAACATATAATTCAAAAGGTTACTTTAAAGATAGTTCAAGCTTGCAGAAAGTACTCCAGGATGTAAAAGTCAGTGTCTTGCACAATGCGACCCTCAATGCACAAAATGTGACACTTTCGTGCCCAACAGTACCTGTAGTTGCGATAAGGTTCCCAAAAGCTCTAACAAGGAAGCTTGCAAAGGTGATGCGATACTCCTGAGATCCTGGGGAGGCTTTGCAGCAGCCCTGCTTCACGCAGCAGAGGTGGATGCGCCGGCTCCGATCTGTAAGGGGAGGATGCGATGACTTTGGCCTTCGTTGCGTAGGTTTCTTAGGGGGAAGCTTCACGCACAGGTTCGATGCGACACGCTTCGATGTGGCACGATGCGCGGCGCAGCGTTGTCTTCCGGCGCCGCAACTCTCGATACGCCACGGAACGGGACTCTGCGTCGACGCACCCGATGACTGGAGACTTTCACGCACCGGCAGTGGTGCGGCTCGCAAACTGGTTCTGCGACGACCCTCGCAATGTCAGGAATCTTCACGCTTCGGGACGATGCTCGACGCACTCAGAGATGCGGGGACCCTGCGTGTTGCGATGGTGCCGCGATGAAATTTTCCACGCACTCTCGTTCTTGCGACACGCAATCGGATGATGCGTTGGGTACCAGTTGCTCTTTTTCACGCTTCTGCTTCCCAGCTCCAAAACACAGCAAAAACGACCTCCTGAGGCCCCAAGACTGGGCAAGCACTCCAAGGCAGGTCAGAACTCTCTCAGCAGAGTTCCAGGGAAGCTGGTGGTGAAGTCCTTTTGTTCCTGGGACTTGTTAACAGGGAGCCAGCTCTTCTCAGGCCCTTGGAGATCAGAATCAAAAGAAGGGGACACAGCAAAGTCCTTCCCCTCTCCTTGGCAGCAAAGCAAAACAGCAAGCAGGCAGTCTTCTCCTCTTCAGTTTCTTCCAGCTTTCTCCTTGGCAGAGGTTCCTTCCTAGTTCCAAAGTGATCTAAAGTTTTAGGTGTCTGGGGTCCTCTTCTTATACCCCTCCAAGTCTTTGTCTCTTTGTGTTTCAGTGGGGGGATTCCCCTGCTCAAACCGGTTCCTGGGTGTGCTCTGCTCTGGAGCACCTGGACCTTTCAGAGTGAGGGGCAGGGTCGTTAGACGCTCAGCAGGAGGTGGAGCCTTCTTTGTGCCAGCAGAGGCAGAGTCCTCAGCCTGGCCAGCAGGGGGTGGAGCCAGCTTTGTGCTGGCAGGGGCAGCCCTATTCAAACCCAGGGACTACTCCTCCCACCCATCTAAAGCAGATCTCCCTATTCACCCTGCTGCTGACTCATCCAGGCTCCTGGAGCCACCTGGCCCATCACATGACACCAGTCAGCCAACCAGCACACAGGCACACAGGAAGGTTAGACAGGAGAATAGCTACTTTCTAAAAAGTGTTATTCTCACACAGTGAATTTAAAAACCATCTTGCTAAAAAGATGTATAATTAAATTCTGAACACAGAGATACCAAACTTGGATTTTCTATCTTGCCCTTATGGGAAGATAGGCATGTAAACAGCCTTCCCCATTCCATCCTATGGGCAAGATAGCCTCTCAGCAGTGAAAAACGAAAATGGCTGTAATTCACTACCAGGGCATGTTACACACCTCAGTACATGCCCTACCTTTCAGATACACTGCACCCAGCCCAAGGGGGTACCTAGGGCCACCATAGGGATGACATGTACAGAAAGGGAAGGATAAGGCCTGGTCAGTGGTTGCACTGGCCAGGTCGACATGGCAGTCCTGGATTTACATAGGCACTGCAAGCAGGCCTTAGACATCATTTTAGCGCTACTCCTGTGGGTGGCACAATCAGTGCTGCAGCCCACTAGTAGCATTTGAATCACCAGCCCTGGCACATGCAGTGCACTTTACTAGGGGCTAACAGGTGAAACAAATATACCAATCATGGATAACCAATCAATATAACAATTTACCAAGGGAGCACTTGCACTTTGACACTGATCAGCAGTGGCAAAGTGCCCAAAGCATCTAAACCAGCAAAAACAAAATCCAGCATAGCATCAAAAATACAGGAGGTAGAGGCAAAAAGTCTGGGGTAACCACGCCAAAGATGCCAGGTCTAACACGTGTCCCCTCCAGCAGAAAGTGGGGAGAACTACCCACCCTCTTGGGAGTTCTCATCGCTAAGGCGGAAAAACCTGGACAGACCATCAGCATTGGCGTGTTCTGTACCGGGGCGGTGTTCCACCGTAAAGTCCATCCCCTGTAGGGAAATGGACCACCTCAACAGCTTAGGATTCTCACCCCTCATCTGCATCAACCATCTGAGGGGCCTGTGGTCCGTCTGAACCCGGAAGTGAGTCCCAAACAAGTAGGGTCTCAGCTTCTTCAGCGCCCAGACCACAGCAAAAGCTTCTCTTTCAATCACACTCCACCTCTGTTCCCTGGGAAGTAGCCTCCTACTAATGAAAGCTACAGGTTGGTCCATGTCCTCATCATTTAGTTGTGAGAGCACCGCTCCCACTCCATGCTCAGAAGTGTCTGTCTGCACTATGAATTCCTTGGAGAAGTCAGGCGCCTTGAGTACAGGTGCTGTACACATGGCCTCCTTCAGGGCATCAAAAGCTTCTTGGCAGGCACTGGTCCAAATCACTTTCTTCGGTAACTTCTTGGAAGTCAGTTCTGTCAAGGGAGCAACAATGGTGCCATACCCCTTGACAAAACGGCGATAGTACCCGGTGAGTCCTAAGAAGGCTCTCACCGCTGTCTGGGTTTTGGGGGGTTCCCAAGCCCGGATGGTATCTATCCTGGCTTGTAGGGGCGCCACCTGGCCGCTTCCTACCTGGTGTCCCAAATACACCACCGAACCCTGCCCTATCTGGCACTTACTGGCCTTGATAGTGAGGCCTGCACTATGCAGAGCCTTCAACACTGCGCAGAGGTGTTGCAAGTGTTCTTCCCAAGTGGAGCTGAACTCAGCAATGTCATCCAGATATGCGGCGCTGAATTGCTCCAGCCCGGACAGTACCTGGTTGACCAGTCTCTGGAATGTGGCAGGGGCGTTCTTCAACCCAAAGGGCATGACACGGAACTAGAAGTGCCCCTCTGGCGTTGAAAACGCAGACCTCTCCTTGGCCCCATCAGTTAAGGCAATCTGCCAGTACCCAGAAGTTAAATCAAACGTACTGAGGTAGTTGGCAGCTCCCAACCGATCCACGAGCTCATCAGCTCTGGGGATGGGGTGTGCGTCAGTCTTCGTGACCGCATTGAGCCCACGGTAGTCCACACAAAACCTAAGTTCTGGAGTGGCACCTGGCGCAGCAGCTTTCGGTACAAGTACCACTGGGCTAGCCCAGGGGCTGCTGGAGGGCTCAATCACCCCTAGCTCCAACATCTTAGAAACCTCCTTCTTGATGCTGGCCCTGACCTTGTCAGCCACCCGGTAAAACTTCTGTTTCACAGGCATGCTATCTCCCGTGTCCACGTCATGGACACACCAGTTGGTGATACCGGGGGTCAGGGAGAACAGAGATGCAAACTGACCCAGCACATGGCGACAGTCCCTCTGCTGTTCTAGGGTCAGGGTGGGCGAGAGGACCACTCCATCCACTGACCCATCTTGCTCCTTAGCTTCCAGGAGGTCAGGAAGAGGATCGCTATCCTCCTCCAGCCCTGCATCTGTAGCAAGGAGCATGGTGATTTCAGACCTCTCAAAATGGGGTCTGAGGCGGTTCACGTGTAGGACCCTCATGGGGTTCCTGGGAGATCGCAAGTTGATCAGGTAGGTCACCTCACTCTTGCGCTCCACCACCTCATATGGCCCAGTCCACTTGTCTTGGAGCACGCAAGGCTCCACTGGCGCCATCACCCACACCATCTGCCCAGGTTGAAATTCCATCAGAGTGGTATGCTGGTCATACCACCTCTTCATCTCATCCTGGCTGGCTTCCAGGTTCGCCTGAGCGAGGGCCCGGAAGCGCTGTGTCTGGTTGCGGATGGCCAGCACATAGCTGAAAACACACATCCTGGGGGGTTTTCCCAGGGGATTTCTCCCAACCCTCCTTCACCAGACTGAGAGGTCCTCTAACAGGGTGCCCGTACAAAAGCTCAAAGGGACTGAACCCTAGAGACTTTTGTGGTACCTCCCTGTAGGCATATAATAGGCATGGCAGAAAGACGTCCCACTTCCGTCTCATGGGCTCTGTCAGCCCCATGATCATGCCCTTCAGGGTCCGGTTGAACCTTTCAACCAACCGATTTCCTTGAGGGTGGTAAGGAGTGGTGAACTTATAAGTTACCCCACACTCCTCCCACAGAGACTTCATATACCTGGAGATGAAGTTGGTACCCCGGTCAGATACCACCTCTTTGGGGAAACCCACACGGGAAAAGATCCCCATCAACGCACGGCCCACCACCGGGGCTGTGGTTGTCCTGAGAGGGATAGCCTCCGGGTACCGGGTGGCATGATCCACCAGGACCAGGATGAACCTGTTGCCTAAGGCGGTCCTGGGGTCCAGTGGCCCCACAATATCTATTCCCACCCGCTCGAAAGGGGTGCTCACTACCGGAAAAGGCTGGAGAGGGCCTTTGCATTTTCCTCCAGCCTTGCCACTTGCCAGGCAATTCTGGCATGATTTACAAAAGGAAGCGGCGTCCGTCTTCATCCCGGGCCAGTAAAAGTGGGTGGCAAGCCTTGGTCGGGTCTTGTCCTGCCCGAGATGTCCTGCAAGCGGCACGTCGTGAGCCAGACCCAGTAGGAAGTCTCTGAACCCTGCGGGTACCACCAGGGTACGTGATCCACTGGGCTCAGCAAACCTAGGCTCACTATACAACAAGTCATTCTCCCAGTAGAGAAAGAAGTTCTTCGGATCAGCACCTGCTGCCTGGTCTGCAGCCTGGTGCCGCAGACCTTCAAGAGTAGGGCAAGTCTTCTGCGCATGGCAGAACTCCTCTCTGGAGGGACCACCCTCTTGCTGCCAATGGGTCAGCTCAGGTATGTCTCCCAGCTCAGCTACCTGTTCCCCTCTAGGCTCCAGGGCATCCCCCATAGGTTCTGCTCCTTCCTGGACCGTGGGAACAGTGGGGGTGGACGCACCACGCCCCTTGCCCTTCTTCTTTCTGGCAGGGACCTGGGCCACTGTTTCAGGCTCCAGGTCTGCTTCACAACCCTGTCTGGCTGCCATGGACCGGGTGGTCACACAGACCCACTCAGGCAAACCCAACATCTCCAAATGAGCCTGGCGTTCCACCTCCTTCCATGGGGAACTCTCCAGGTCATTACCTTGCAGACAGTCTACTGGCATAGATGGACTCACAACAACTCTGAGAGGACCTGAGACCCCCCCCCCCCACTCAAAGGGAACATGTGCTACCTTGCAAAGGCGCACAGAGTTGTCAGCTGACACTACTGGGTGAAGTACGTCTGGAATGATCAGCTCCTCAGGGACCCACTGACACCTGACCGTAGTCACGCTGGCTCCAGTGTCCCTGAGAGCCTCCACCCTCCTCCCATTGATGGTCACCCACTGCCTGTACTTCTTAGTGTTATCAGGAACAGGGGTTTCCTGGACCATCTCTGTGTCTCCTAAAGAGACAAGGGACATAACTGCTAATCCCTCCAAATCGCTAGAAATTAAATCCCCACCAAAAGCTACACTAGCTATACCCGGGGTTGGAACACCAGAGGGTGCCTGGGATTTCTTGGGACACACAGGAGCTTTGTGACCCAATTCCTGACAGTGATAACACCTAATGGGACCCTTGTTATCCGACCTGCCCTTAGGGGGCCAGGTTGGTTTGGGTTTTGACTTGGGGGGCTGGGACTGGTTACCCTGGGAACTGTTTTGGGGCCCTTGTGAGAACTCCTTTTGGTTACCCTTGTCCCCCCCACTCTTCTGCTGGGGACCCTGCCCACCTTTGGCAATGGTACCCACAATTCCTCTGTGGACCCTGGTACTGGTCCAGCGGTCCGCCTCCTTAGCAAGCTCAATGGGGTCCGTCAGCTTGCTATCTAACAGATGCTGGCGCAGCTTTGGAACACATAGACTACTCAAGTGCTCCCAACTAATTAAATGTAACAACCCCTTATAATCAGTTACCTTGCTGCCCTTCATCCAACCTTCCAGTGCCCGCGAGTACAGATTCACACACTCCATCCAAGTCTCAGACTCTTTCTTCTTGGAGTTCCTAAACTGCAGTCTATACTGCTCTGGAGTAAGTCCATACCTGAGACATAGGGCCTCCTTCATATTGGGATAGGTCATGGCACCTGCTAATTCTAAGGGCTCTAGAGCACTCCTCCCAGAAGCCTCAAAATGTTTCCACAGGCCCGCCCCCCAATGCTGTTCAGGCACACCATTCATTCTCAATGCTATTTCATACGATGTAAACCAGGCATAGATATCTTCACTCCTATTGTAATTCTGCACTAAATCCTTGGGGATATATACTTTACCCCCCTGCACTGGCTGTGCGCTGCCACCATTTGAACCGGACTCCACCTGCTTGGCCTTGATGTCCAGTTCTCTCATGCTCACTTCATGAGCCAGAAGCAATTTCTTCTCCTCCAAGGCACGGGCATTCTTGCTCTCCTCCGCCGCCTTGTCTACTTCTGCATGCTTCATTTTCATTTTCATAATTTCCAATTCATGGTTTCTCCCCTTTGATTCTCCTCCAACTCCTCTGGAGTGAGCCCCCTACTGGAATGGGAGCTGCCAGCCCTTGAGACTGGTCTGCCCACAGGCAGATCTTGGGGAACAAAACCATCCTCTTCATTTGCATCACTTTCCTCTTGGGCCTCCCACCAGGCCTTCAGGACTCTTTGTAGCACATCCTTTCTAGCTCTGCTTTTAAAAGAGCAACCACGGTCTTTGCAGAATTGCTTGAGCTCTACAACTCCGTACGAATACAAATCCGCAATGGAAAACTCCAATTCTGCCTTCTCACTTGTTGCCACCTGAGACATGATGCTCTTGAAGAGTTACTCAAAAATAGAATGAAAAATATAGTATGTGGTTGTCTATTGGTCTGCACTCCTAGTGATGTACACCAATTACTGTGGGTCAAGTACAAATACAAATTCAATCCCACCGCTGCCACCAATGTTAGATCTGGGGGTCTCTAGTTGGCAGGGTAGGTACCACTGTCCAAGTAGGGACCCTTGCTTCTAGTCAGGGAAAGGGGGATACACTGTTAAGATAACCCCTGCTCACCCTCTAGGTAGCTTGGCCTGAGCAGTCTAGGCTATCAAAGGCAATGTGTAAAGTATTTGTACCAACACTCACAGTAACACAGTGAAAACACCACAGATTTACTCCACACCAGTTTTAGAAAAATAAGGTATCTTTACTAAAAACTTCACAAGACCAAGTACTACAGACAAACCAACATATAATTCAAAAGGTTACTTTAAAGATAGTTCAAGCTTGCAGAAAGTACTCCAGGATGTAAAAGTCAGTGTCTTGCACAATGCGACCCTCAATGCACAAAATGCGACACTTTCGTGCCCAACAGTACCTGTAGTTGCGATAAGGTTCCCAAAAGCTATAACAAGGAAGCTTGCAAAGGCGATGCGATACTCCTGAGATCCTGGGGAGGCTTTGCAGCAGCCCTGCTTCACACAGCAGAGGTAGATGCGCCGGCTCCGATCTGTAAGGGGAGGATGCGATGACTTTGGCCTTCGTTGCGTAGGTTTCTTAGGGGGAAGCTTCACGCACAGGTTCGATGCGACACGCTTCGATGTGGCATGATGCGCGGCGCAGCGTTGTCTTCCGGCGCCGCAACTCTCGATGCGCCACGGAACGGGACTCTGCGTCGACGCACCCGATGACTGGAGACTTTCACGCACCGGCAGTGGTGCGGCTCGCAAACTAGTTCTGCGACGACCCTCGCAATGTCAGGAATCTTCACGCTTCGGGACGATGCTCGACGCACTCGGCGATGCGGGGACCCTGCGTGTTGCGATGGTGCCGCGATGAAATTTTCCACGCACTCTCGTTCTTGCGACACGCAATCGGATGATGCGTTGGGTACCAGTTGCTCTTTTTCACGCTTCTGCTTCCCAGCTCCAAAACACAGCAAAAACGACCTCCTGAGGCCCCAAGACTGGGCAAGCACTCCAAGGCAGGTCAGAACTCTCTCAGCAGAGTTCCAGGGGAGCTGGTGGTGAAGTCCTTTTGTTCCTGGGACTTCTTAACAGGGAGCCAGCTCTTCTCAGGCCCTTGGAGATCAGAATCAAAAGAAGGGGACACAGCAAAGTCCTTCCCCTCTCCTTGGCAGCAAAGCAAAACAGCAAGCAGGCAGTCTTCTCCTCTTCAGTTTCTTCCAGCTTTCTCCTTGGCAGAGGTTCCTTCCTAGTTCCAAAGTGATCTAAAGTTTTAGGTGTCTGGGGTCCTCTTCTTATACCCCTCCAAGTCTTTGTCTCTCTGTGTTTCAGTGGGGGGATTCCCCTGCTCAAACCGGTTCCTGGGTGTGCTCTGCTCTGGAGCACCTGGTTCCTTTCAGAGTGAGGGGCAGGGTCGTTAGACGCTCAGCAGGAAGTGGAGCCTTCTTTGTGCCAGCAGAGGCAGAGTGCTCAGCCTGGCCAGCAGGGGGTGGAGCCAGCTTTGTGCTGGCAGGGGCAGCCCTATTCAAACCCAGGGACTACTCCTCCCACCCATCTAAAGCAGATCTCCCCATTCACCCTGCTGCTGACTCATCCAGGCTCCTGGAGCCACCTGGCCCATCACATGACACCAGTCAGCCAACCAGCACACAGGAAGGTTAAACAGGAGAATAGCTACTTTCTAAAAAGTGTTATTCTCACACAGTGAATTAAAAAACCATCTTGCTAAAAAGATGTATAATTAAATTCTGAACACAGAGATACCAAACTTGGATTTTCCATCTTGCCCTTATGGGAAGATAGGCATGTAAACAGCCTTCCCCATTCTATCCTATGGGCAAGATAGCCTCGCAGCAGTGAAAAACGAAAATGGCTGTAATTCACTACCAGGGCATGTTACACACCTCAGTACATGCCCTACCTTTCAGATACACTGCACCCAGCCCAGGGGGGTACCTAGGGCCACCATAGGGATGCCTGACATGTACAGAAAGGGAAGGATAAGGCCTGGTCAGTGGTTGCACTGGCCAGGTCGACATGGAAGTCCTGGACTGCACATAGGCACTGCAAGCAGGCCTAAGACATCATTTTAGCGCTACTCCTGTGGGTGGCACAATCAGTGCTGCAGCCCACTAGTAGCATTTGAATCACCAGCCCTGGCACACGCAGTGCACTTTACTAGGGGCTAACAGGTGAAACAAATATACCAATCATGGATAACCAATCAATATAACAATTTACCAAGGGAGCACTTGCACTTTGACACTGATCAGCAGTGGCAAGGTGCCCAAAGCATCTAAACCAGCAAAAACGAAATCCAGCATAGCATCAAAAATACAGGAGGTAGAGGCAAAAAGTCAGGGGTAACCACGCCAAAGAGGCCAGGTCTAACAGTGTCAATACCTGATCCTTGGTACAGTGGTTTTGGCAAAACTGAGAATTCATAGTTATGGACTGAGGGGCCCAATGGACCAGGAGATCGTGCAACGTGAGCCAAGGCATACCCAAGATTAATTTAAATTGGGGAGCATCGATGAAGTCGAACTGTATATGCTCAAAATGTTGTCCAAAGCACATGATCAATGGAACCGTGTGATATCTTACGGGTCCGGAAGTGAGTGCTGTTCTGTCCACAGACTTTACAGGTTCCAGCGTCCTTTTCTTTATACATGGAACATGTAACCTTTGCGCATAATTGCGATTGATGAAATTGCCGTTGCCCCAGAATCTAACAGGGCGGACGCTTCTACCTGATCACCTTCGGGGATCCATAAGGTCACCTGCATGTTTAGGTGGGCAATTGAGCATTGTAGAGTGTTTGCTAAATACTTCAGTTTTCTGTCGTTTTATCTTCCTCCTCGGTTTGTTGGACCACTGCTTGAGTTTTGTTAGGTGTAAGTTTCTTAAAGTCAGAGGTTTTATTCCGAGCTATACATTCTTTGACAAAGTGGCTGCTTTTGCCACAATACATACATAGTTTGAGTTTTCTTCTTTTTTCCCTTTCTTCTGAGGCCAGAGGCCCCTGTATACCATTCACCTGCATGGGTTCAGTTCCATTAACAGGTTTGGGTCCATTGTCATGCGTCTTTCTGGGATGTTCTACTAAGAATTTGCCTTCTCCACGATTGCAGTCTCCCTTCTTTTCTTGAATCCGATGGTCTAGTTGGACAGTGAGGTCTATGAGATCATCACAGGAGGTAGGAAGATTAACCACTTAGGCCAGGACGTCTTTAAGTTTGCTACGAAGACCTTGGTAAAACAAAGAAGCCATTTTTTCTACTGGTCAATCTGTTTACCACCAAACGGTTGAAGGTGGTTAAATAAGTTAACAAATCTCGCGAACCCTGTCTTAGGGTAATCAATTCTCGGTCTAGTGAAAGGAGATGTGTCTTTTGGTCAAACAGTTTCCTCATTTCCGTGCAGAACCCAGAGAAATCATGCTATAATGGGGCATTACGTTCAATCAATGAGATTGACGAGCTAGCCACATTACCGCTCACGTAAGAAAGTACAAATGCTGTTTTGGTTTGATCATCAGTAAAGGCGGTGGCTTTACAGAGGAAATGGTGTCTACATAGGTGTAGGAAACCTTTGGTCACCATAAAACCATTCTGGGGCTGCAAGAGGAATCAGTGGAGCATGAATTACCTGGAGAGGTTGTGTCTGTGTGTGTGTTACACCTGTTTGATCATGATAGACTGGAGAAAAAAAATTCCTTCTCCTGCGGCTTGTCCCCCACTACTCATGGATGGGGAACTGAGCTATGACTTGTGGTGGAAGCCCCTGACGAGGCAACGGGTAGGGGTAAGGTCCAAAGTTTAAAGTGTGTTTTTCCACCCTCAGTTTTCCCTTTGCTAGCCCACCCAGCTACCTCTCTTCCAACTGACCCTAACTCTATTTGCAACTCTTGGCTTTCTGCCCGGGATGCTTGTACCTCTACTTGGAGGCTGGTAATGGTTTCTAGAACCATCGAGAGGATCCGATTAGCATCCATCACTCAGGCTAGGTAAGTATGTGGGCTAGGCAATCTGTCAGATGCCAAACACACACATGCACTAACCTGATGTTTATGGGCCCAGCAGGAGTGACGAAGATGACATTATGACCACTCCCAATGCTGTTCTCCTTTGAGAACAGTAAATTGCTACCCAAGAAGCACGTCAAGGGGTTTGGGGGTTTGGACAAAATAATAAAAGACAGCTTGCACGGTGGGGACCTCCCTCACTGGTTATTCTTCCCGAAGCTGGTGAATGCAGGGACTGGAAGACCCAGGGAGAGTCTCAAGACTGAGTGAGAGAAGAACAAGAAGTATCAGCACGCTTAGCCTCCTCAACCGCACAATCAACAAACATACAGGGTATTAGATGTGGATTAAAATACACTCATACTTGCGTTACGTCTAGCTGATGTAGCTAAGTCACTTACATAAAAGCTAACGCTGGATGTGTTGTTATTCAATTGTGGATAAACAGGAAACACTGTGAAGCTTAAGTCCATAGAGATTAAAGCCTCTCTATTGAAAGCTCCTTCCTGCTTTCCTAGCGCTGCGTCACTCGCAGGTTTATAAAAGGTGTTTTATGGTTTGCAATGCTTTCTCAAGGTTTGCAAAGGGTTAATAGTTCATAAACAAGTTGCGTAATATGCGAGTATAAACACGTTAGTAGTTCTTTTAACATATGCTGGCACAGAAGTGAATAATGGTTAATAGACCTTTCATACCTATTCCAATATTACATTAGCCCGTAATGCCCAGCACACTTGGTTTAGCAGTTAGTTAAACAATGCAATCAGTCACGTGCACACGAGGCCTCGGCTGCGCTGACTTAGCTGGCTGGGGAATCCTCCCCGTTGTTCAGGACCGTTTCCGAAGCTTGAAGCAGATCAGATGCAGGAAGCGGAGATTCGATGGGCGTCCCTCGTCGGCAGAAGCGGAGGTCCGATGGGCATCCCTTGATGACAGGAGTCAGGTCACTGAAGTCTTACGGCAGGAGCCGGATTCAGATGACAGGAGCAGAGGCAGTCTCATGCTGATAGGCAGATTACCTAGAAAAGGGCGTGATCGGTGGGAGTGGTTAAATACCCTCTACAGACCAACGCCAAGAATGTAATAGTGACTCATAAACAGTTACTCTTAGTCTGATGGGAGATAAAGTGTGTAATCGGAATTGCAAAGTCATTGTGACTCATAAACAGTGACCTGACTCCATGTCCTCGACATCCCACGATCCAGCCACATCTCCGGACATCTGAGAGGCCTTCACTGGCTCCCCGTCAACAAGAGAATCACATTCCGCCTCCTCACCCACGCACACAAAGCCCTACATGACCAAGGCCCGAGCTACCTCAACAGCCGAGTCAACTTCTACGCTCCCAAACGCCACCTCCGATCAGCTAACCACGCCCTCGCCGCTGTCCCCCGCATCCGAAGAGCGACTACAGGAGGAAGATCCTTCTCCTACCTGGCCGCCAAGACCTGGAACTCCCTCCCGTCCGACCTGCGCCTGACCCAAGACCACCTCTCCTTCAGGAAGAAGCTGAAGACCTGGCTGTTCGAGCAGTAGCGGCACCACCCCTCCCCAGCGCCTTGAGACCCTACGGGTATGTAGCGCGCTCTATAAGTGTCACTGATTGATTGATTGACTCTTAGCCTGATGGGAGAAGAAGTGTGCAATCAGAATTGCCAAGCCATTGTGACTCATAAACAGTGACCCATAGCCTGATTGGAGATGAAGTGTATAATCAGAAGTGCCAAGTCATTGTGGCAGAATATGTGGCAATGAATAGTGCTACTTTATTCCAATGCCTGACTACGGGTTTTGTTCATTCCAGTGTGTCAAATGATTACCTATTACATACAAGTATACTCTTGCCTTTAAGACACACAGCAATTTAGCTACTAAGAATAACAGCAGCACATTCCTGATTGTATGCTGAACTTTCCACATCCTCCCAATCATGCTCAAGCAGGGATACCCTAAAGGACTTGATATAATATCTTGTGCGCCTGCGCTGGGAGTGAACACCCCAATGGAACCCTGTGGGTAGAAGGGTCCTTTTCCGTACACGAGTTCTTGGAGGCAGAAGTTGAGTACCCATGACACTCTGTTGCTCCTTTCTGCACTTCTCTTCCTTCTTTATGCACCCCTCCTGCCTCGTTCTGTACCCCTCTTGCCTCTTTGTGCACTTCTCCTACCTCTTTCTACACCCCCTGCCTTTTTGCACCTCTGTTAGTTCTTTCTGCACTGCTCTTGCTTCTTATTGCACATCTGTTGCTAATTTCTGTAGCCCTCTTGCCTCTTGCTGCACACCTTTTCCCTATTTCTCTATCTCTCTTGCCTCTTTCTGCATCCCTCTTGCCCTTTCTGCACTTCTGTTGGTTCTTTTGCCCTGCTCTTACTTCTTTCTGCACCTCTCCTGTCAATGTCTGCACCCCTGTTCCCTCTCTCTGCACCTTTCTTGCCTTTTTCTGCACCTCTCTTGCCTCTTTTGGCACCTATGTTGCTTCTTACTATACTTCTCTTGTCTCTTTCTGCACTCCTCTTGCCTCTTACAGCACCTGTGTTGCTTCTTTCTGCACTTCTCTTGCTTCTTTCTGCACCCCTCTTCCCTCTTTCTGTGTCCATTTTGCCTCTTTGTGTACCTCTCCTGCCTCTTTCTGCACCTCTCTTGCCTTTTTCTGCAGTTCTCTTGCCTCTGTCTGTACCTCTTGTGCTTCTTTCTTTCTGCACTTTTCTTGCCTCTTTCTGTACCCCTCTTACCTCTTTCTGCACCTCTGTTGGTTCTTTCTGCACTGCTCTTGTTTCCTTCTGCAACTCTGTTGAAAATTTGCACTTCCCTCTTGCCTCTTTCTGTACTTCTCTTCCTTCCTTCTGCACCTCTCGTGTCTCTGTCTGCACACCTGTTCCCTTTTCCGGCACCCCTTTTGTTGTTTCAGCAATTCTCGTGCCTCTTTCGGCAGTTCTCTTGCTTCCTTCTGCACATCTCTTGCCTCTTTCTGCACTTCTCTTGCCTCTTTCTACAAATATCTTGGTTCTTTCTGCACTGCCCTTGCCTGTTTCTGCACCTCTTTTGCTTCTTTCTGTACTTCTTTCTCCTCTTTCTGCACCTCTTTTGCTTTTCTGCACTCCTTTTGCCTCTTTCTGCATCTCTTGCCTCTGTCTGCACACCTGTTCCCTCTTTCTGTACCCCTTTTGCCTGTTTCTGTACCTCACTTGCCTCTTTCTGCATGCTTCTTCCCTTTTTCTGCACATCTCTTTCCTCTTTCTGCACCTCTCTTTCCTCTTTCTGCACCTCTCTTGCCTCTTTCTACACATCTCTTAGATCTTTCTGCACTGCTCTTGCCTCTTTCTACACCCCTGTTACCTCTTTCTGCAACTCTTTTGCTTCTTTCTGCACTTCTCTCTCTTCTTTCTGCACTCCTCTTGCCTCTTTCTGCACCTCTGTTGCTACTTTCTGTACTTCTTTTGCCTCTTTCTGCACCTCTCTTGCTTCTTTCTACACCATGTTTGTCTCTTTCTACACTTGTCTTCCCTCTTTCTTTACCTTTCTTCCTCTTTCTGCACCTCTCTTCCCTCTTTCTGCACTTCTCTTGCTTCGTTCTGTGCCTTTCTTCCCCTTTCTGTATATGTTCTACCTATGTAGGCATCGTAAGAAATTTTCATTTTAAAAACCCTTGAAATTCAATGAAAAAAACATAGGTTTCAGGGACGTTATAGTTAGAAATTAGTATTTGAAAAACATTATAAATTCACTGAAAAAACCACAGGTTTCAGGGATGTTATAGTTAGTTAGACATTTCACTCATACAAAACCAGAGAAATGTGGCCGTTATAGTTAGTTGAGCTAACTATAACTCACAACCCCGCAATGCACTGCTGATGACACCACATATTACATCACTCATGACATGGTCAGTGACATCACTGATGACATCACTGATGACATCTCAAATGACATCACTGATAACATTATCCACGTGATAATCTGATGCACCTCCTTACACCCTAATATAACCTTTGATACATCCACTCTAAAATACAGACTACCATTTTCGAAACCATAGACACACCAATACCAGTTATTACATACCACTCACTGATTCCTAGGTCTACACACATATCCACTCATTCACTCATAAGTCACTCATACATGCAGTCAGTCAACATTACAGTGCTATCATATGCACTCATACACCTATACAGATACTCACATACCACCACTCATCCATAGACTTACTCACACACCTAGTCAGTCATGCAAAGAATCAATCACATTCCCATTTACTCACCTACACAGTTATACACACTCCACCTCACTTATTCATACAGATACCAACACACACTTAATCTCTTATGCAATCACTGATACAAGCACACACTCATCCATACATCCACTCTCACAATCACTCACTCTCACATATAGTAATTTATATACTCCAACACTCACATATAGTGCCTTTCCCATATGTAGTTACTCACACATGTACCACTGAGACATCCATTCACTCACCAACACACCCATTGAGGAAATATGAATTTTTATGGTCAATTGTGTCCCCTATCTAGACCCCAACGGCTCCATGTACATGCTACAAGTACATGTATGTTCCCTCCACTTCAAGCTATGAAGACGCAAATACAATTGTGTCCAACGTTAATATGTACTCTTTCATATCTGCCATGAATGGGCCAGATATTCCGTTCCTAAGTATGCCTTGCCACCGTCTTTACATGGTATACTTTTCACGTTTTCCAGCTCTGGCAAGGTAGGCCCTGAATTCTGCCATCGAGCTTTTTCCTGCTTCTGCCTCTGAATGCTCCAGCCTGGACCTGCATCTGTATCCATGAACTTTGTCTTGCTTCCTGCGCGGCTAACGGTGCCTAGCCCGGCCTGTTGCCTGCCAAAACTGTATTCAGCCTTCAAGTTATCTGCTCTGCTCCTCAAGAAATGCATTCTTGTCTAGTAGCTTAGGTAAACATCCCTCCAGCTGCAGAGCAAAGGGCTCAGCCTTACTGTCTCCGTGCAAGTAATTCATGACTTTCGTTACCATGGTAGGCCCGTGCCCCCTCGCATCTCATGTAGACACTTAGACGCTTGTACACGCACTAGCAGTCAGTATAGAATAGGATCTGTCTGAGAAGACCTTTCCTTCCAGATAATATAGTTCCTTAAACACAAGATATTAGATATGATTTAGGACTAGGTTGTCCTGACACCCCAGACTTCTGTCTCCTCATGTAGGGCTAAATGTCAAGTTCCCTTCACCCTCTAGTTACACGTCAATCACACGTCATGCGGCTGCGCGCGCATCTCTGCCATATACTTTTGCTGACTTTGCAGGATTCTCTTATGGATCCACCCACATGTGTCATCATCATAATGACGTTTTTAGTATACGCCTCTATGCACGCCTATTGTAACGCTTTTCTATTACGTATGTGTATTCTTATCAGCTGTTACGCCTCCTGCATCTGTCTTTACTGTAATGCATTTCTATATATACTATAACCTGTCAATAATGTATCGCTGATCCCTTCCTGAACCTTCGTGGTGACGGAACTCGATTGCCTGGTTCGAACCATCATTCCTTTGTAAGGAATAAATTCCCTATTATACCCTCGAATACCACGGATTCTGCCTCTTATTTTTACTGAGTTATTCGTATTGTATTTTACCGCATAAATTAAGTCTAGGTAATTTAAATTTACCACATAATTGGCGCCCGAATAGGGACTCCTCTCACACCCCACGCGCCGGAGGTGCGTTGCAGACCCGGTCTCCTGCCACAGCCGGATGGACAATTACGCGTACCCGCAGGATTTCCTGTATCTCCCTCAGGCCAACGGGGGCGACTGAGGCTGCGATCAACACCCAGACGAGGCGGTGAGGAGTGCGGAGAATCCCGACCAGAGCCTAGCTGAGAGAGCAAGATCCGAGGTATACAGAGGCCCACCAGATTCCGAAGTTCCGAAGTATCTAAGTCACGAGTCGAGTCCAGTCCAGTTTGGTCTAGTCCAGTCCAGACTTCCGAGGCCTTCCGTTCCGTGCTTCCCGGTGAGTACCATTGCTGGGGACGCATCTAGACGTGCACATTAGTTTGTGCCGGTCAAGACGGGTCTGGGTACACAGACCTGGTCTGCACTGTTTTAGCAGTGTATCTGTGCTGTTTAGCAGTACATACAGTATATTTAGCATTATGCAGTTAACTAGTTTTATTCTGATTATTATTGTTCGTTCTAAAATATTTTGATATGTTTTAAATGTCGTGGTATGAGTGATTGTTCGATCTTCATTATTGTGTTTATTGTAATTATTGTGTTAAAAAACCGAGTAAGAATTAAGTAACAAGGTTCAAGATGCCGTTATTTTCAAAATTAAGACAGATAAAAACTAGAAAAGGGATACTCGAGGAAGCTGTTCCCATCCCACCTAGGGACACTCCAGGGTACTTTATGTACCATAAACATGGCCTAGATGCCGTATTATATCTTGATCTATGGGTGGACTACACCAAGGATTTAGCAGAGAGTCAGAGATGGCCCGCTGCTGGAACATGGGATGCAGATTGCATCATGAGAATAGAAGAAGTATTATGGAAAAAGAAAGCCAGACAGTCACAGAAGGATGCCATTGAACTATGGCATAAAGAATCGCATAGACGCACAGAGAAAGCGCTCAGAAAGGAAGAGAAAAGTAGGGAAGATCCAGAAAAAGCCCGAGAAAACATATTAATTGACGAAGGTACCCGAGTAAAAACAGAACAAGTAGACAGGCAACGAAACACTCTTATGAATGGTATGTATCCTCTTCTGGCCGAGGGTTTGCCTAAGGCCACCTTGGAGGTACCAAAAGATCTGCCACCTCCGTTACTCCCGATTAAGGTACATCCCAAGACCACAAAAGACATTTTCCTTTCTTCCTATTTAGACGATGCAGCCCCCGAATATGCTAAATATATCGCTTTATCCAAACAGGGCAAGGTCCTGAAAGTATTGCCGAAGCCATGGAATACCAGAAAGTAGACATGCAAAAATTATTGTTACGCTTTTTCATAAACTGCTTGATCAGAAACAGAGATAGGCCTGAGGTAGATTCGGAGGAAATGCAAGTACTTACCAAATGGGGTCAGAATATAACAGACGGGAGACATGATAAACAGAAGTGTATAGAAGTCATGTGCCGAAGGATCAGAAAAGAAGTAGAACGAATACATGAAAAAAGAGTAGAAGCAGATAAAACTGAATCAGAGGAAGAGGAGGAGGAACAGTCAGAAATGAACACAGGACAATTTGAATTACCAGCTAAACAAATGATAGCTTATGTAGGAAAAGGAAGATCTTTTAATAAAACAATACGTCCGATACGTCCAGAATGTAACAGAATTTTTCAAACAGTTATTACAAATCCAAGGACCCCTGAACACTTATTCCAGGCTACTGATAAATTACTTCGAGAACGAAGGGGGTACCATGTGCTCGATTCTATGGATGAACAAGAATTAGCCAGGTCAGCAGTACAATGGGCTGACAGCTCTGAAAAATACAGTGATGATGCGCTAGCACACACGTTTCTAAATCTCGCCCCAGACGAACAACGTTTAGCTAGTATATACATGATACAACATCTCCTTATATTATATAAAAGCCAACACTCCGATCCTGGTCCCCTACCTGATATATTGATAGAACTACTCATGAACAAATGGAGAGGTTTAGGTACCGATCTAATTAAAGTAATTCTAGAATACCAACATAGATATAGTGCCTTTTTGTGTCCAGAACATGATCCAGCTCCTTCCATGGAGAGAAAAACGTATTACATAGACAGACAGAATCCCTTACGCGAAGTACACCCAGTAAGAAATGATGACAATACGTTTAGACGCGTGTTTGTGTACACGCCCATAACCAAAATAGAACTATTGGAAATGAAAAAATTAGTGCCCAGCCATGACAAAGATCCAGCAGGTTTTCACCGTGAACTAAAGGACATGTTACTCATGGGTGATTATACCTATCCTGACATTATGAAAATATTGAAAGTATTATTGCCTGCCGGTATTTATGAGAAACTCAAGGAAAAAGAATGGGAGGTGGGAGACCAAAAGATTGATTGGACCGCATTAGAAACTGAAGAAAATAGCAGAACTGCAGGCGTAGGGCTTGGGGACAAAACAAAAGCATTGCCAGGATTATTAGTACAAGTATTGCCACGTTTATTAACTACGAAAAAGGAAGATTGGGGAGCAATCTCAGCTTGTAAACAGAAACCTGATGAAGACACTAGTGATTTTTATTCCCGATTTGAAAAATGTTTTGGTATTAATAGCGGCCTGAAAGCAAATAGCGAGTCATATCCACATCTTTTTGTAACAAAACTAGTCGAGAATTCCCTGCCACAGGTTAAAAACAGAGTATTGAAAGTTGAGAGCACTTGGCAAGCTAACACTCCTTCACAAATGTTACAAATGTTACAGTATCACCAGAATAGAATTAGAGAAGAACAAGAACACGAACAAAGACGTATGAAAGACACGAAAATGAAAATGCTTGTCGCCCAGTCAGTTCCAGCTGACGGTCATAAAAAGGGTGCGACACAGTCCAGTAATTCAGCGGTTCCCGTTAAAGGGACATGCAACTATTGTAAACAGCCAGGTCATTATATGAACGATTGTGCAGTTCTGAAACATAATATCTCCACGGGTAAAACCAAGGAGAGACTACGTCCGCCTAGACAGGATCAGATCCAACAACAAGCACCTCAACATGCACAGCCTATGCCGGTTCCACAACAGACCGTAGTGGTTCCACAACAACAGCCACAGCCTATTGCTGCAACACAAAACACGACACAACAGATGTACCAGTATGCACAAAATGACTATCCAGAGTATCAGCGCTACACATGAAACAGCCTAGAGAGGGAAGTTGGCTTACCCCTTATTGAGGTTCCTGTAGATCAAGAGGGTCCTTATGTACAGAGTCAAGTATTAGGGAAAGACAGAAAGTTTCTACTTGATACAGGGGCAAGCAGAACAACTATAAGTCACGACGAAGTCCCAGGGGCACCCCTCTCAGGCTCACAAAATATTTCCCTTGGTTTTTCAGGAAAGCCTACTATTAACGAAGTATCGCAACCACTTGCATTTACAGTTGGTTCATTGACACGGACTACAGATCTATTGCTTACGAAATCATGCCCAGAAAACTTGTTAGGTATAAAAACATTGAAAGCTCTAGGAGCTATAATATGTTGTTCTCCGGACGGAGTACGACTATTTTTGCGTGACTTTAAAGGTCACTACGTGTCTAGAGACATGGATCACCGGTTACGGAATCTACCTGCACATTTATGGGCACAAGGCCCCACTGATGTAGGTTGTATGCACATTACACCATATCAAGTTACACTCAAAACAGGAGTGGTATTACCACGAATGCGACAATACAAATTACCGCCAGATGCTGTAGTGGCTTTACTGCAAATTATTGACGAGCTCATTGCACAAGGAGTGGTTGAAGAAACCGACTCCAATGTATGTAATTCTCCGATTATTCCGATTCTTAAACGAACTGATCCAAAAGCACCCCCAGTATATCGATTAGTTATTGATCTGCGCGAATTGAATAAATGCATTGTACCACAATATCCCGTGGTCCCAGATATCTCTTCATTACTGACAGCTATTGATTCAGAGGCAACGTTCTTTACTGTAATTGACCTCAAGAACGCCTTCTTCAGCGTCCCAATCGATCCGGAAAGCCAATATTTGTTCGGATTCAGTTTAAATGGACGAAGTTTTAAATTCGCACGCGCACCTCAAGGATTTACGGAAAGTCCTAGCATCTACAGCCAAGCACTGAAAAGACAACTTGACAGTATCCACATGCCTGTTAACACTGCACTGCTTCAGTATGTCGATGATCTGCTGATCACCGCCCGAAGCGAACCCGAATGTGAAAAAGCATCACTGACGGTTTTACATTTCTTAGCCGACAAGGGGCACAAGGTGTCCCCTTCAAAGCTGCAATTTTGTGCCCAGCAAGTTGTGTACCTAGGGCACTTGCTGTCCAAATGGGGGAGACAGCTCACACCTGACCGCATCCAGTTAATTGTAAACATGCCACCACCCAAGACACAAAAGGAGGTACGGGCCTTCATAGGCCTCAGTTCGTACTGCAGGCAGTGGATTCCCCAATATGCATTTTTAGCAAAACCTCTCATTCAGTTGACAACCCAGGAGGCAGCGACATCGACTGTCCTCCCTTGGACTGCAGAACATACACAAGCTTTTGAAGACTTAAAGAAAGCTTTATGCCAAGCACCTGTTTTAGCGACACCATGTTACAGTAAGCCTTTTACACTCTTTGTTACAGAACGTGAAGGTACTGCCTTGTCAGTACTCACGCAGGAACAAGCAGGATCACACAAGCCATGTGTTTACTTTTCTAGCACATTAGATCCCGTAGCTCAAGCTCTTCCTGCGTGTCTGAAATCAGTTGCAGCGACAGCTCTAGCGATCAGACAAAGCGATTCCATAGTATTAGGACATCAATTGACAGTACAAGTACCACACGCAGTAGAAGTTCTCTTGAACCGGACACAAACACAACACTTGACTATAGCACGACTGACAGGTTACGAACTCACATTGTTTCAGCCACACATAGAAATCAGACGTTGTAGTACATTAAATCCTGCCACACTTTTGCCATTAAGTGGAACAGACCCACTGGCACATGATTGTATTGAAGTCATTACTATTACGACGAAACCCAGACAAGACTTGACAGACGTCCCATTACCAGACCCAGACCTGACATTTTATGTAGATGGTTCATGTATGAGAACAAGTACAGGAGAGTTAGTGGCCGCTTATGCAGTCACGACAGACACCGAAGTCATTGAAACAAATTGTATCGACACATTATCAGCTCAAGCAGCAGAACTTATTGCTCTGACACAACCCTGTATTCAAGCCAAGAATAGAAAAGTTAACATATACACAGATTCACGTTATGCTTTCGGAGTCGTACACGACTTCGGAGTCCTTTGGCGAGAGAGAGGTTATTTGACTTCTCACGGTGCCAACATTCAACACGGTCCCCTCATTCAAGCTCTATTAGATGCAATACATCTACCTACTTCAATATCTATCATGAAGTGTAAGGCTCATACAAAAGTCACCGATATTTTCTCCCAGGGTAACGACCTAGCAGACCGAACAGCTAAGCAAACAGCACAGAATCAGACTCATGCAACTGACTTGACAAAGACAATAGTTCCGATGCCGACACACTGCATGACAGTTAAGGATCCCGCCCTTGATGTAATTGACATACAGACACATGCTACACCAGAGGAAATAAAGAAATGGACTGAATTAGGAGGGATCCAAACAGATCAGGGATGGACGACGAAGGGAAAATCTATATGGTTTCTCCCCGACTCAATGGTTCAAGTTATCATTAACACAATACATAGTCCAGCACATCTAGGAGAAAAAGCCATGTTAGACAGTATTCAACACATTTGGTTCGACAAACATTTACGAGCTGCAGCCAAACAGAAAGTCCGAACTTGTATGATTTGTTGTCAGTTCAATCCAGGTCAAGGCGTACCTGTAGAGCAGGGTGGATTTCAACCTCCCGATCACCCTTTTGAAGTCCTCCAGATGGATTATATCCAGATGGAACGATGTCGAGGATTCAAATATGTCCTCGTAGTTGTATGCGCTCTTTCCCGTTGGACAGAGGCGTATCCCGTCTCAGATTACACTGCCCCGACTACTGCCAAACAATTAGTTCGTGAATTCTTCCCACGGTATGGTTTGCCCCGTATCGTGTACTCAGATAATGGCCAGCCGTTCTCATCCGAGCTAATGAAACACATTTCACTCTTGTTAGGCTATCAATGGAAATTCCACTGTGTCCGACATCCCGAGGCAGCAGGTCTCGTGGAACGTCATAATCAGACCCTGAAAATACGACTTTCTAAAATCTGTAGAGAGAAAGGTGTCGACTGGATAGTAGCATTACCGGTTGCACTATTTTACATGAGAATGGTAGCACATTCTCGCACAGGGCTATCCCCGTACGAGGTGGTCTTCGGTAGGCCACCAAATATGTGGGGGATGCCTATACCTCGTAAAATAACTGATGTTGATTGTAATATGCTGACAGATTACCTTGCTTCCTTGATGTCTGCACTACAATCTTGCCGTTCACAGGTAGCTGCAGCCTTTCCCGACAACACCGAGGTAAAGCCCCATGAAGTGATTCCTGGAGATCTAGTTTTCGTCAGAAACTTCGACAGGAGGAGCCCGTTGGAGCCTCGCTGGCAACAACCAAAACTGGTTCTTCTAACGACGAGGACAGCAGTGAAGGTCGAGGGTCGCAAGGGTTGGTTACACTCGAGTCATATCAAGAAATTTCATGGACTACCATCCGATCTGAACTCTCAGCCCTGCCCCCTTCCAGAGACTGATTCAAAACTCCCCCTGGTTGAACAGACCGAATCTCAAAACTATAAACTGAAACTAAGGTCTAGCAAGTCAGACAATTCGATTGTTTAAGTCCTCTCCAAGGTGAATCGGTTGAATTAAGTCTTTGACATGTATCCTCTAGACCGAATGAGAGAGAGAAATAGACAGAAACAGCTCAAGAAACATGCATGCTGTAAATCACTTCATAGTCACTGTATAGTGACATTGTTGATTATGTTTTTTCTAAGTCTTTTTATTATTGCTGCAAGTATACTGTTACACATGTACTATCCTATTTTCAAGCGTGCTTACAATGTTACTGCCGAACATTCTTTTAGTGAACTACCTCCACATGAGTTGTCCTATAGATTTGCGCTGCGCAACAACACATTCATTAGTATGTTACATCATTCCCATCAGACCAGCAATGCTACAAATTGTTGGATATGTGGCCGACTCCCTCCCTATCAGAAGTACAAAGGAGTTCTGCCTCTCTTTCCGTACCCATTTACACACAATGGTTCCTGTGGAGCATGGTTTAGTTTGATTAACTCTTTAGATTCAAACACTGTAGTTTACCAGAGCAACTGGGTATGGGGAAACCGGAACTTAGTTTTGCTTAAAGCCTGTTATCCTAACAAGGAGGGACTTCCCAAAAGAACAGGAACTGACCTAGAAAATGAAGTATATGGATTAGGTAATTTTACACTTAACCTCATAATTCTAAATGTTGAATCTGAAGCTACACTAGTCTTGCCTGCTATGTCCGTATTACCAGTCAAAGGTGAATTATGTGTAAGAAAGAATGGTTCAGTACACCTGGGTCATAGTAAATGTACTACTGTGATCGAATTCAGTGATAAAGGCAAGTCTACATTTAGAGCTTCCCGTCACTCCTACTTCATCTGTGGTCACACCGCATATATACGCCTACCCCTAGATTGGGATGGTACCTGTTACATTGCATTTCTTCTGCCACCTGTTTTCCTAGCCCCTCCTGATTATCATAGAAATACCAACCTAGTACACCATAGACCCCAGAGAGATATCCCGATTGTTGACTACACCGAAACAGCATGGGAACAATATACAGACTTTAATAAAGGTCTCTTTCCTTACATAGGTGTTGTCTCAAACAGTAAACTGATACGTAGATTAACCAGAACCCTTGAAGCAGTAGTGAATGAAACTACCTCTGCCCTAGGCAACTTAACAGAGGAGCAGTCTGCGATGCGGATTGTTGTTCTCCAAAATCGTCTTGTCCTTGACGTCATCCTAGCAGATAGGGGCGGAGCTTGTAGGGTCATCGGATCAAGTTGCTGTGTTTTCATCCCAGAAAACGCGCCATCCGTATATAAAGCCATAACTCGTCTTCACAAGATTGCAAACCAGATACATCAGAATGCAGGCACCTGGACATGGTCCGGTTGGTTCTGGAGCGTGTTGTCAGCCTGGGGATGGAAAGTCCTATCCTTCCTAGGTATTGGTCTTCTCATAGTATTCAGTTGCTGCCTATGTCTACAATGTGGACCAGCGATTTGCGGCCTGTGTGCCACATCGTGTATTCCACGTTCAAGTTTTCATTCAAGATCCCGGAAGAAGAAAGAAGAGCAAATGATGTTACATGAACAGATTGATGGATTCCTGAAGATCGATATTTCATGAGGGTCCGTAGGGGACAAGGAGGGAATGAGGAAATATGATTTTTTATGGTCAATTGTGTCCCCTATCTAGACCCCAACGGCTCCATGTACATGCTACAAGTACATGTATGTTCCCTCCACTTCAAGCTATGAAGACGCAAATACAATTGTGTCCAACGTTAATATGTACTCTTTCATATCTGCCATGAATGGGCCAGATATTCCGTTCCTAAGTATGCCTTGCCACCGTCTTTACATGGTATACTTTTCACGTTTTCCAGCTCTGGCAAGGTAGGCCCTGAATTCTGCCATCGAGCTTTTTCCTGCTTCTGCCTCTGAATGCTCCAGCCTGGACCTGCATCTGTATCCATGAACATTGTCTTGCTTCCTGCGCGGCTAACGGTGCCTAGCCCGGCCTGTTGCCTGCCAAAACTGTATTCAGCCTTCAAGTTATCTGCTCTGCTCCTCAAGAAATGCATTCTTGTCTAGTAGCTTAGGTAAACATCCCTCCAGCTGCAGAGCAAAGGGCTCGGCCTTACTGTCTCCGTGCAAGTAATTCATGACTTTCGTTACCATGGTAGGCCCGTGCCCCCTCGCATCTCATGTAGACACTTAGACGCTTGTACACGCACTAGCAGTCAGTATAGAATAGGATCTGTCCGAGAAGACCTTTCCTTCCAGATAATATAGTTCCTTAAACACAAGATATTAGATATGATTTAGGACTAGGTTGTCCTGACACCCCAGACTTCTGTCTCCTCATGTAGGGCTAAATGTCAAGTTCCCTTCACCCTCTAGTTACACGTCAATCACACGTCATGCGGCTGCGCGCGCATCTCTGCCATATACTTTTGCTGACTTTGCAGGATTCTCTTATGGATCCACCCACATGTGTCATCATCATAATGACGTTTTTAGTATACGCCTCTATGCACGCCTATTGTAACGCTTTTCTATTACGTATGTGTATTCTTATCAGCTGTTACGCCTCCTGCATCTGTCTTTACTGTAATGCATTTCTATATATACTATAACCTGTCAATAATGTATCGCTGATCCCTTCCTGAACCTTCGTGGTGACGGAACTCGATTGCCTGGTTCGAACCATCATTCCTTTGTAAGGAATAAATTCCCTATTATACCCTCGAATACCACGGATTCTGCCTCTTATTTTTACTGAGTTATTCGTATTGTATTTTACCGCATAAATTAAGTCTAGGTAATTTAAATTTACCACACCATACACACACTCACCCACCCATAGAGCCCTTCACAGATGCACTTTTGAACCCATAAACAAAGTGAATCACCCACTCACACATCTATGCACAGAGTCACACACCCCCCACCCATCCACACAGACACTCAGTCACCCATAGAGATACTCAGACAACCAATCAATAACCCATAAAGACACTCATGTAGCTACTCATCAACCCATGCAGTCTCTTACACACCAACTGACAGACTGATACAGACATTCACACAGTTTAGACACTAACCCATACTCAGTTATACAGTCAGTCACACACCTACTAAATCATCTATTCAGACACTCATACACCCACTCATTCTTCAATACACCTTGGCATATATAAATATAAAACATATTTAAACTTTACAGAAACATACCATCACTGAATTATGTCATCAGTGATGTCATTGAGATGCCATCAGTGATGTCACTGACCATGTCATGAGTGATGTAATATGTGACGTCATTAGCAGTGCATTGCTGGGGGCGCAAGTTATAGCTAGCTCAACTAACCATAACGGCTGAATGTCTCTGGTTTTGTACGAGTGAAATGTCTCACTAACTATAACATCCCTGAAACCTATGTTTTTTCAGTGAATATATACACATAGTCCCTCAGACACTCATGCCGGCACCCATTCACTCACCGACTCAGATACTGATGCTCTCAGTCACAGACACATTGAAACACTCAAACACAGTCACAGATCCACTCAGACACTCATAAACCCACTCACAGACCCACTCAAATACACAAAACACCCATACAGTCACTCACACACCCACTCAGAGACTTATGCACCCTGTCACTAATACACTCAGAGACTGACATACCCACTCACTCCCAGTCAGAGATCCATGCACCCATTCACAGAATCATTGAGTCACTCATGCTCCGGCTCATTTACCCACTGAGAGACTCATGCACTCACTCACAGAGCCACTCAGACAGTCATGCACCCACTCACCCACTTAGATATTCATGTATCAACTCATAGATTCAGTCAAACAGTCATATACTTAGTATCAAACACACAAATGCACTCATTCACCTACTCACAAATCGACTAGGAGACTCATGCAACCAATCACAGATCCATTGAGACACTGATGCACTTGGTCAGAGATACACTGAGACCATGATGCAGTTAATTATAGAACCATTGATAGACTGATGTGCCGTCTCACAGATCCACTGAAATACCTACAAAGTGATTGATAGACTTACTGATACAGTGATGTATGCAGTCACAGTTTACACTGATAGCGTTATACACTATGTCATAGAGGTATTAAGGGAGTTATACATGCTATTACAGGGTTTTTTAGATAGCAATATGTTTAGTGTGTTGGTTCCAATCCATTTTGCAGTTATAAGTTTTGTAAGTGATGGGGGCTGTTAAATGTCTGCTTTTTTTTGTAATTTCGCAATGTGTTTGAAGTGATCACGACAACCGATATCATCGCGGCATCATCTCAAAAATGCTAAATACATTTGAACGATGGTTTTAATACAAACTCCCTACAGAAAACAGTGTAGTTATAAACTCCTAGTGTTTAAAATACTGTAAAATGAGTGAATATATGTGTTTTACACCTCAGAAACATCATGGCAACTATTGGTGTCATCGCAAATACAGAAAGTGGGATTCAAATACAGTTTATTAAAAAACTTAGTAGAAAATATGTGGACAAACATGTTTATTAAGCAGTGATGTAGTTAGTAATGTGTGTATGTATTCTAATACTTAAAATTAATATTTTAAGTTAACATTTTTTAATGTGGTGGTGGTCGTTGACTGTGTACTTTTGTTTTGAGATTTTGCAATGTGATTACAATGAGTTCGATGTCCTCGGGAATTAATAAAATTCTAAACAAAACTAATTTAACAAGACAATTAACAAAACTTTGGCCTCTTAGGTGTCTCTGACAAGAGCCTTACAGTTACAGTGACGTTATAGTTAGGAAATAGATTTTGAAAACCATAGAAGTTCAGTTAAAAAAACAAAGGTTTCAGGGTTGCTATAGTTAGGAAATAGAACTTAAAAAAACCTTAGAAATTTACAAAAAAAAATCAAATCATATAGGGACATTATAGTTAGGTTCAGATTTCACTCATACAAAACCAGTGAAATTCAGCAGTTATATTTAGCTGAGCTTACTATAACTTATGACTTCGCAATGCACTGCTTATAACCTCACATATTACATCGCATTCCAAGATGGCTACCAAAAACTCCTGGTTGAAGTGTTGCCAGCCAATCAAATCTCAATAGAGTTTCAGTAGGCTATTAAGTTCCCAGTTATCTATATTTTTTAAACTTAAATATCTCTGAAACTACTGAACACAAGTCACAAAAACACGCTTTTTGGACCAACCTCTAGTTTTCGGTCAAATTTGATGCAATTACGTTTAGAGGTTCAGGCTGTAGTCATGTTCAAAAAATTAAAAATCCACATAGACAAAAACTTGGGGAGCACACGTTTTGGTACCCCCTTTTTTTTTTACCCCTGCTTGACGGATCAACCCGAATAGCAACTGAACAAACAGATAGTTAAAATTAGGAACAAAGTTTCCATAGGAAAAAAATTTTTTGTTGCCAATAACTTTGGTGCCGTTTGCCAAATCTTCATAACATTTTCACAAAACTTCCCCTTTTTGGTTATATTTATATATATATATATATATATATAACCTACTGGCAAAATTAAGACCATGGACATATTTTGAGGTCAGTGCCAGCAGTACAGGGCGGGTTCACCAACCTCCATAAAAATGTAGATAATGCAAATCCGTTGAAGATTTGCAAACAGAAAAGATGGCACACCAACCACATTTTCCAAAATTTCACTCAGTATTTATTCATGACTAATGGTCTTACGCTCACAACATACAATATTCTTTTATATTCCAGAAAGGTGGCACTTCCCACATACCTTTTATGGCATATACTACAATATTGGATCTGCATGTTCAGAGACTTATTTACAACTCTATGCAAATATTAGAGCTGGAATGTTTAAACATGAGTGAAGAATTGGCATACTTCCTGGGCACAACACTTCAGGAGGTTCAACATCTTTGGTAGTTTGGAATACAGTACTACCTCAAGTACCATCCAGTTAAGCTGATACCAATCAAGTCTATTTAAAAAATGCTCAATTTTTCTGCTTGTATAAGCAAATTATTTTTACTTAAGAAATAAGTAGAGCTGCCCAGGGTAAGCTTAGGATTTTCCTCAAAGTTATTGTCCCATTCCTTTTCATCAAGAAAAATGTATTTGTTTTCTTCATACCTTTCGTCACATGGTTTTTTGTTATAGTATATCTCCATTTAACATTTTTCTCCTATAAAAAGAAATATTAACAAAAAAATTAAAAGTTATGTACTGCTCAATGAATTATAGCACTGATTCATCGCTATGTTGAACTAACTTGTGTGCATCTTTCACCCACAATAACATATGTAAATGTAGTGCACCACTAACTTGATATTCCTTTCCCCAGAAAAATTCCCCAGCCTCACCCAGTGGATCATTCTTTTTCTTAGGATAAAGTGGAGTATGGCTACAAATCTATGCTTGAACATTTGCGGACTCAATGGAACACAATTTATTTTATTATTAATATCTGCAATGTTTGCATTAGCTAGCTTGAGAAATTCATGAAGATCATCCTAAGCATACCCTGCACAGCTTAAAGTGACAAACCAAGTGATGCATCTACATATCATATACACTAGAACTACTGATACCTTTGTACAGGGAAAAGAATGGTTTTATAAAGGCTCAGGGGTGTAACACATTCCTCTTCAGACACCATTGCTTAGAGGGAGCAGGGTGCTTCACTTTAAAAAAGCAATCTCTCTACTGAAACTTCTGAAAAGTCTAAAGGATCTGTATAGTATGCTTCAGGGAAACACTGGGCCTTGTATTAACACATTCCAGAGTGTGTGCTTTATAATTTTGTGAAACACTGCCTCCTTTTCTTAGAACTGTATTCAAGGTGAACCCTTGCTTTTTTGACACAAGATACCATCCCTGCTGATATCTCTCTACATTGTAATTTCTAGATGTAAAAGGTGTTAGTGGGAAAGCTACCCTTCTCCAAACACATTTTTCTCTCAGTAACCATGGTGTATGAATAGGTTTGTAAACAGCAGGCTCTATACTGACATGTCTCAGCAGAGTAAAGGACTTGTGTTCAAGATTCCAAAGAAACACTAGGCCCTCTGCATTCTTTTCAAATGGTTCATTACTCATGTTTTTAGTATTCACTATTTAAATGTAACAAGTAATCACCTATCCCTTGAAAAGCATGACATTTTAAAATGCACTTAAAAATAGAACCTTATTAAACTCTCTATTCACAGACAGCATACATTAATTAAATTCAATTTCGAATTACGCGCCATTGGTACGGTTTCTTAAAGGCAGCTGAACACTCAGTCCCTTTTACTTCTAAATAAAATCACCTCCGCTGGGCACAAGTCAAAGAGATGAGGGGGTAAATTTACACCCATTTTGAACTGGGTTTGAGGCTAACTAGTACAAAATGTTTTTTTCATAATTTACTTTCCAGTGCAAAACTTGTTTTGCATTGGAAAGTACGCTAAAAGTAACGTAAAGTGGCACCAAGCACTGATTTATGTTACTTAGTGCCAAGGGGAAGTTACATGGGTGGTGCATGGACGTTCCCATGCAACCGCCCATGCCTTTTGATCCAAATACCAATCTACAAACAATAGTAGACAGGGTTTATCTCCAAAAGTTAACGCCATTTGAAAGGAGGAGTTAAAAGGAGAAATGTTTTTATTTCTTTTTTCTTTTCTGACTTTGCATGTTTGCTGCACTGTGCAGTACACATTCAAAGTAGGAAACGCTTTATAGTGAGTCTAAGCATAGTATTTTGTACTGGAATGGTACCCTTCCAGTTCAAAACCTATGCTAGACTCAGTCACGCACCGTAGCACTATCTCCCTAATGTGTGTGCCTGGTGGACGACAGCTAGAATCAGTACCAGCGCTGGGGAGAGGGAATAGTCATATCTCTGTGAATGTGACACTTTCCGGCTCCCTCCCTGTAATGCATGCAGCGCAACATTTATGGCTGCTTCTCTGCATTCCGTCACTGTAGTTAATACTAGGCCCTTAGAACCACTCGGCGGATTCCATGGAGTTTTTTCTTCCGAGGGTAGGAGCCAGGTCGCGTTCATGGAGACTAAGGGAGTCTCTGCTTGGTAGACTGGAAGTAGTGGAGCAGACTAAGGAAGCAATTAAGAATCACCTGCAAATAAATTACAACTCAGCGTTGAAATTCTCAACAGTTAAGGAGAGATTCCATTTATCAGCAAGCACTCCAGCACTCATCCTGGCTGAGCAGTATGGAAGACGTAGCTAAGGAAAAGGAAATGTTGTTTAGTGTGAACCCAAAAAGAAATCGGCTATCAGGGTGAATGGGAATAGAAAAGAAGGCATTTTTCAAATCAATCACTGAGAACACGGTCGCCGTAGGCGGGACCAAGGTAAGCAACGTCGTGATATCGGAAACCACCGGGTACTGAGGTATCACGATCTTGTTTACCTCCCTCAAATCAATGATGAACCGATAGACCTTTGCATCCGTGTCCTTTTTCAGAATAGGGAGAATCGGACTGTTACAGATATTATAGGGAACTTCTTCCACTACTCCTACTGCGATCAAATCCTGCACAATCTGTATGAGAGCTTCCTCGCCCTCCTGGGAAATACGATACTGTGGGAGGCGTGGTAGCACCGCCCCCTCCTGGACACTAATGTGGACCGGAGGAATCACCATTTGTCCGACATCTGTGTCCGAAGTCGCCCATAAAGCTTGGGGGAGGGTAGCCAACAACGCATCCTCTGAGATCGTACACATCCGCCCAGATCGGGGGTAGTTGTCATTTAAAATCACCCTCACACCCTCAGGGGAACAACGAATTGTAGCCCTAAAGTACTTTAACATATCAAGGCCCATAATGTTATCCGGTGTGTACGGAGCAAGCAGAAACGGACAAGGCGCAGAAAAACAATCAACTTTAAACGCAAGGGGCTGTGAAAGAGGGCTTCGGGAGAGTGTACCGTCAAACCCTACCGATGTAACTATTGAGCCGGATGGGGGAGCCCCCGGAACCAAGTACCTAGACAATGCACTACGTGTCGCTCCTGTATCCACTAGGAACTGATCAGTAGAACCTAAAACCTCAGCCGATACATAAGGACCCGTCTGATCGACCGGCACCTCAACTGATTCGGACCCCCATCCTACGCATTCCTATGCATGCTGAGAATCATGATATCCCGAGTGATCGATGTCCGATACATGATACTGATGCTGGCGATCGAAAACGTTTGAGCTATCTCGGTGCTGCCCAGCAGTGTCGAAACGGACATTATCGTTAGAATTCCCTCTAAAGTTCGAGAAGCCCCCTCTACCTCTCTGGCCACCCGGAGTGTGCCCCTGCCGCGAAGCACGCAATGCTGGGCACTCCCTGGCCCAATGGCCCAACTGCTTACAGTACGCACATTGGTTCTTATTCAAATCAGATCGGCCCGAAGGGGGACCATAAGATCCGCCCCTTCCCCTATTATTATTACCCCGGCGGGGCGGGCCATATACTTGTGCTAACATCACTTTGGTTTTGAGATCTTTCGATTTCTTCTCCTCCTGGCCCTTCGCCTCGTGCTCCTGACGCTCATAATACTGAGCGATGGTCAGAAGGGCCGTCGGTGTCGCGGAGGACCAAGAACTCTCACTCGCTTTTAACCGGGCCGCAACTGCCGGCAGCAGATTGGCCACATATTTGTCCGCGAAAAGGTGGCGGCCTGTGTCGTCGGTAAGCGACTGGCCACTAAAGTCATGGAACGTTTCTTCGAAGCGCGTGAAGAAATCTGCAACTGACTCATCAACTTTCTGCTTACATGCCGCTAACATATTCCAGTCAATCTTTTTAGGGGGGATTATTGTTTTCAATTTAGCCACAATAGCAGCAGGGAGATCTAGAATATTCTGGGGTGGTTTCTGTGCGGGCTTCCGTTCCCTATCCTCATCCTCAAGCTCAGACCACCGGGCCTTAAAAGCAACTGCATCATCCACCTTTCGGACAGACCGCCACGTGTCCGGTGGTAGAATAAGGCCAAAGAACAGATCTATATCCGCTAAGGTCATAATGCAAGAATTCAAGGCCCCCTCAACTTCTTCATAGAAGGCCGCTGGATTCTTGCGGGGGTCAGGCAATGCATTCTTTAACGCCATAACATCGGCCCTATGCCAAGGAGTATAAACCCAATTATACACAAAATATCCCCTAGCATCGGCGGAGTTAATGTCCGAGCTAGTCCCTGCTCCTTTCGGAGGGACATACAAAGGTGCCGCCTCTCGCATCGGTTTAGCATGCACTACATTATCCTTATCTGACTGGGAGGTGGATGGGTGGCCCCCTGCCGCAACTGAATCCGACCGCTTCTCCTCCTCCGCTCGTTGGCGTGCTTTCTCTCGAAGGGCCAGCACCTCGTCCCGCAAGGCGAACAGCCGCCGAGCCGCCTCAGGAGCCTTAGAGGGAGAAAAAGCACCGTTACGTATTGCTCTGGCATCCGAAGACACTTCGTCAGGCTCAAAAACATGAGAATATTTTCGGAAAGCATTAATCACTTCATCCGCGAAATGACCCAGAAAATACACTTTATCTCTCTCCTGCCATGGCCCCCAAATTTGAAATAATTCCTCCATGGATACCTTGCCTTTAAGCGCACGGAAGGAAATTTGCCGAAGCTCAGCCATTTGCTCGGCCGGCAGCATGGACCGTGTGTCTACCTTACCCGAAGCCGGGTCAGAATCTTGCGGCCGCGGAGCGGATGCGCCAACATAAGGGGGCGGAGAGCGATCTAGCAAATAAAAATCATCATCAGGATTATTAAGGACAGGATAAAGCGGCTGGCGAACAACATATTGACCCGAAACTTGTAGCCTACGCTCTTTCTCTTGTCTGTCCGTTTGCTCTTTGTCCTCCCGATGCTTCGCTTCCTGCGCTCGCATATGATCATTCTTTCGTTGCTCCTTATCAAACAGCGCTTTCTCACGTTTCTCTCGCTCACGCACTTCCTTCACCCATAATCGCACACACTCAAACATATCCTGACGAGCACGTCGCTTACACATACACTGTTCCACATACTCAATCTTACGTATATCAAACGATCCATACAAAGGCCATCGCAACTCAGGATCCTTCCTAGTATATTTCCTCCATAACGTGCTGTACATTATGGAAGAAAGACCATGCTTCACGTACATATCCCTATTAGGAGTCCCCTCTGGGGGAGCTGGAGCAGATTCCTCGAGGTTCAACCGGTTATCCAAACAGCAGCACCACTTACGGAGTGCGCTAAAAGCAGGCATGCTAGGAATAATGCAAAATATGCAGTATTATCAAGAAAAATGGCACTTAATCGTTGCGCCGTTCCAAGTTTACACAGCTCCGGAGAAATTTCTCCACATTACCTGCCTATATGTGTTGCAACGCATATATTTTCACAAAGACAAATTCAAAATATGACTAGTCACCATCAATCAAACTCAAATAGCCAGACCAGGCTTCAAAACTCGGAGCAAGTACCGTACAACGGTTCTTACCAATCAAGAGTCCAGGTTCCAACTGCCAAGCTCCACAATCGCCCAAACGGCTCTCACGGCAGGACCGACAGAAGAGGTCTCAGTCGATGACCGGCGCCACCCAGATGGTCAGCTCGGAAGGGAAGGAAGAAAAACCTCGGGATGCCAGGGCTAAGACGCCGCTGGCAGTGATCACGTCCCCGGCCAAACTCCTCACCTTCGTCGCGACCAGTCCTTCGAGCATCCGAGTCGCCGATGAGCCCCACGTGACGGGCGCCAATTGATGAATACAAGCCCCAGCTAGGCCCGCAAGAGACAAGGGTTCGCTCTTCTGTAACGAAATCTATAAGGAAGTTGGCACGGAAACTGCAAAGTACAAAAACAACGTTTATTAACCCTTAAGGGTGGTCCTACAATCCACACAACACTCTTCAGTATTGCAAGGAGTAGCACACAGAACTTGCGTACATTGTCCCCTTTTATACACAACAGAGGGGCTCATGAGTGGGTGGATACCACATGAAGTCGAAGAACATTACCATTTAGGGTCATTCTCGATCCCAAATCAATACATGGGCGGAGCTAACATACTCCTTGGGCCCGCGAAAACACATGGTCAAGCAAAGCTAATTATAACAGATGTGGTCAAGTCTGGGCATGCGCCAGATGGACAAGAGAGAGCTATTTATAACTGTTGCTAGGCAGATTACAAGAGCAACTAACACAGAGGTCGGACTCTCCTCGTGGTGAGCACGTGGCAGCATGTCAATACAAAATGGAGTCCGGACTTCGGCCAACATAATGAGGAAAACACGATAAAAGGGAAACACTAATGTTTTCAGTGAATGCTTAATCACATTCTGCCTTAATTTACAACAGAAAGGCAACAATTAAGTTGTAACACATCCCCTTACTTAGGAAAACTAAAAGCAGAAATAATGCAAATAAACGGAAACATCATTAAATACATTAAAGTCACAAAAGATAGAAGGTACATTCCCAATGTATATATGCATTAAAATCATGGAAACAAATTGACAGAATATACCTGAAGCAAACAATAACTCCTAAAGCAATCAACACTTCTAGAATCGTATATACATTAATATTTATCCCATCCTCCTTCCTTAGGGAACATAAATATACAAGCAATCCGAGACCAAAGAGGACACGGCGTGAAACCCAATACACCCTGCAGCGCGCGCTACAAAATTTTGTTTTATTTATTTAATTGTTTACTTACCTGCAATTATCCATATTCCGGTTTTTAGAACCCCCCACCCCGCCCCTCCCCCGCCCCGCCTTACCGCCCCACAGAACTCCCTCCACGGGCCGCGGCTGCTCTGTACTAAGGCTAAAAACCTTACATCCCAAAACAAAATACATGACCGTACCACAAGCACACAAAAATTAAGCACAGGAGACAAGTGCAGCATATAAACTTAACAACCGCATGATAGAGTACATGACTCTACACCATTCAGAAACATATACCACACACCATTACAAGACACAGGCTAACATCAAAGGGGCCCATAAAAGCATAATACACATAGGCGGAACACCCGAAATAGCATAAAGAAGCAGCCACTACACATGCAGCCAAAATATATTCTAATAAAAACAGATAGAAGTCTTTTACTCCGGTGAGCGATGTCTCACCCGAAGTCCTCACCCATACTGAATACTTGATGATGAGCTCCATGTTGCTGCTGCCACACGACACGCCGTAATGCACAGAGTTCAAGATGAATAGAAACGTCAAAATGAACCATGACCTCCTCCCGTTGGCGTCTCACATTGTGAGGTTCCGTGTGAGACGGGACGGCACTTTTTGAGTGGTGACGAATATGGATGAGTTTGGTATCTATGAACCGCAAATGACGAGTATAGTGGGTGTACTAAGTTTCGCTATGCAGCCACGTATGGTTCGTCTCATTTTTGGGTTTGTTCATCCGAACCCTCGGGTTCCATTTTAGATACAGCATCCATTTTGTTGCTTGCCCTCAGGTAGTCAGCGAACGGGTTTTGTCCGCTTCGTGACCCTGGAACTCTCAAGCTTACACGAAGGACACGTGTTCCTTTGAGGTGACTTTTACGATGAGGGAAATGACACGACTAAGGCAGATGACCCTGCTCGAGGCTCATCTTGCCGCTCCGGTCTATTGTTTCAGCCATGCATACATTAGACACGAGGTCTTTGACCCCTCTATCGAGTTTCCTTTATTGCCCCCAACACTCTTTTCTAACCTGTCGTGCATCCTTGTCCTTTCCCTGCATTCTGTTTTTCGTCTTTCCTCTTAATGCGTTTATGGTTGGGATGGAATGTGTTTATTGCGGAGGGAATATGTTTTTACAGTTGGGAACCGGCAAGACTGTTGTAATTATGTTCCGGCCTCCTGAAACATGAACGCGACCCTTTTGAAGTTTATTGTGGGAACTGAGTTGTAACCTTTGTTCACCATACTGTGCTATGGCAAAAACGTGTATAAAAGGAGCGACCCACTTCTACGAATTTGAAGCAGTCTCCGAGAACCTACACGTTGTGTACTTCTTGTGACCTCTGTATCCCTGCAGTAAATAAACGCTGATCTCTGACGTCGCTGGAAGTGTCCCGTGTCTCTGTGTTTGGTACGCCAGAACAGGTAACCCACAAAGGTTTCAGGTGTTGTTCCCTGGCACCGCTGGGTCTTAAGAATAACCCAGTCCTTCAGTTGGCGCCCAACGTGGGGCGACATCAACGGTACCGGTCCAAAGCCCGACGATCGTGAGGAACTTCGAGTGAAATCCCCGAGGGAAGGTGCACCCCGCTTCATCGATCCAGTTGTCGAAATAAGTGGCCCGACGTCTTTTCCCGCGAAGATCCCCGCCTCCTGACGGCTGCGACGGACCGATGCCCTGACTGTCGACCTGTTTTGGCACCTGGCGTAGTCCTTTGTACGGCGAGACGCTCAACGGGCCTTCCTGGTGACGCCATTGTTCTCTCAGTTAAGTATTTGTGGGTCGCTCCCAGTGTTGCTTTGTTGTTTGCATGGTTCCATAGCATTCGTGGTTCTTAGTCGTTGGGTTTTATTTGACGATTGCAATTGCCAAAAACTGAGGGTCTTGCATTTTTGCGAGGACATCGTAATTCGATAGCCCTTGAAGTTTGTATACTCGGTTAGTGTGCACGATGCCTGGCCGTAGTACTTTGTTTGGGTTTCTCAAATGTTGCAGCATGGATTCCCGGCTGGAGGATTCGTGTCCGATACCTCCGGCTGGAACTCCGCTTTATGAGCTCTATAGTCGCCATGGCGTGGGTCCTATCGTATATAATGAATATTGGGTTCGTTACACTAAAAAGGATGGCGTCCTTAGTTGGCCACCTCATGGTAGTTTCGAGACTGCCATTTTAGATAACTTGGAAGCTAAATTATTTAAAAAGAAAGCTAGGCCGGCCATGTTTGATTCCTTCCGGTTATGGCGGAAAGAGGCCAAACAGAAAGAAATCAAACAGAATAAGAAAAATAAAAGAGAAGGTGTTATTACGGTGATGCGCAATGCAGAACAATATCAGTTAGACAAAGATGAGAAAGAGCAAGAAGTTAGTGCTCGGCTTCACCATATGGCAGTGGACAAATGTTATCCGGTGCTACCTTCTACTATCGATAAGACAGGAGAAGAAGCGATGGAGGATTCGCTCTTGTCTTATCTGATGAAATCACCACCTCCCTATGCTCCCGATGTTATGGGTCCCGTTCGTCCACCTCTTCCTCAACCCGCTGTTTTGGCGGCTGCTGGTCAGCCCGCCGTTCCTCCCGTACTCCCGAATCCCCTTGGGCCACAGATCGTACATCCTCTTGTTCCGGCTTCTCTCCCTACTGCGCCTTTCCAAGTCCCTCCTCAACCTGTCGTTCCCGCTGCTCCTGCTGCTGCGTCTACTTCTACTGTTTCCACCCCTATGGCTGTTGCGCCTGCATCTTCTTCCTCTTCTCCTTCTGTTCGTAGTCGTCTCTTGACTGCAGTTGCTTCTCTTTATTCTCCGCTCTTTGGGCCGATACTTGGCTCGACTCTTTCAGATGTCGCTCAAAGACGCAGTCAGCTTCCTGATGGTAGGGAACGTGAATCGTTGGTGAAAACGGCACGTAGATGGGTTCGTAACCCTGTTAAATACACCCCACGTATAGTGTTTGAAACGTTTTCTCAGTTTAATGTGCCCACGCAACGATTTGTGTTCGAAGAATTGTGTAAGTCATTGAAAGAGGAGTGGGACGATGATATCGCTGATGATATACCACCTGAGGTTTCCGAGCTACAGCTTCGGTTTGCCACGGGTGTAATCATAGGTGACAAAGTTCGAGAGGCTTTGGAACGCTTGTTATCCTTTCGATGTACACTGCAACCACGTGCGCTGTTTAAGGACGCGACCGCGGAATGGATGGCACAACCTGGTCAATATCCTATGCGGGAAGTTCCCCCAGTGTGGATGCCAGGTGATCCTACTGCTGTCCCTGCTGTCCCAGGCCATTTCCAGAGAGTGTGGATACACCTCCCTTGGAAGCGATCGGAAGTTTTGCAAGTGAAGCAATCCCTACCTGATCCCCGTAAGAATCCTGCAGGGTATTATAAGGAGCTGTCCCAATTGGTGGATGCTACTGTTATGAACCTAGCCGATATTGATATGTTGTTTGGCAATGTGGTGCCTCAGCCGGTTTGGGCGAAAATTCGTCACGAGAATCACGCAGCCGAGTTAGGCGGTGACTGGGCTGCCCTTACAGCGGCAGATGCCCGGCAGGTCGGTGGGGCTAAACCTGAACAGATTATTGTGGCTTTGCCCCAGAGGATAATTACCCTCATGAAAACACTTATGCCGGCGATGCGCGTCAATTGGGACAAATTATCAGCGTGCAAACAAAAGAGGGATGAAAGCGTTTCTGATTTCTTTACGAGATTTGAGGAAGCGTTTGTTGATCATAGTGGTCAGGACATGGGTTCCGAGGGTGGTCAGCGGCTGTTCGTTGATAAGTTTGTATCAAATTTGTTGCCTGACCTTAGCAACAAGTTGAAGAATTCTGAGAGTTCGTGGGCTGTTTCTACCACTGCCCAAATATTGGCTACGGCCCAATATTACGAGAATAGAGAGAAGGAGGAAAGTGAGCGTGCAGAAAAGAAAACGAAGGATCTTAAAACTAAGGTCTTGTTGCAGCAAGCCTATCCACCGCGTTCGAATTTCAGTGATACACAGCAGCCAAACAGATCGCAATCACAGTTCTCCAGATCACAGACGCGCAATGCTTCGCCCACACCTCGCTTTGTGCTGGGATATAATCAATGCGCATATTGTCGTGGGGAAGGCCATCTGAAGTTCGATTGTCCGGTTCTCCGTGATAGGGCCAATGGTGTGTCGGCTCGAGGAGGACGTAGTGGTCCTCAACAGGTTTCTCGTGGTAGAGGTCGCGGAGTTACCCAGAATCAGGCCGAACGCTTTGCGACATCTTCGGATTCGCAAAATTGTTTCGATCGGCGCGAACCATCGTCCGGTCGGTCTGCACAGTATCATGTGGATGACTGCTATGTGGGGTGTGATGTTGATGCGGATGATATCTACTAGGACAGCCATAGACAAAGGAAGGGAGAAGTATCAGTTCCGGTTGATCAGAGAGGGCCTTATGTTGCAGTAGCCACTTTGGGCGTTGTTGAGCCTTTTCTGTTGGACACTGGTGCAGCAAAAAGTTCCATCATGCATTCGAAACTCCCTGGCGCGCCTTTGTCTGGCTTAACGAATGTTTCCGTTGGATTTTCTGGCGCCCCCGTTAGCAATCCAGTTTCTAGCCCTTTGCCCCTTACGATTGGGTCTCATGAGCTAGAAGCTCCTTTGATTTTGACTACCGGTTGTGGTGAGAATCTTTTGGGCTTAGATTTGTTGAAACGGTTACATGCGACTTTGTACTGTTCTCCTACGGGTGTGGAGCTTACGTTGGGTAAGAGCGTGATTTCCCCTATGTATTTATCGATCGACAAGCTCCCATCGGAATTGAGATCTCTTCCAGACTCCTTGTGGGCGACAGGTCCCAATGACGTGGGCCTGTTGGATATACCACCTTATGTTGTCCAACTGAAAGTTGGTGCGCGTCTGCCACGTATACCTCAGTATCGTATCTCCCTTGATGGTGAAAGGGCACTGTTAGCGATCATTTACGATCTGATCGGCAAAGATGTTATTGAGGAGACACGAGGTAATGTGTGCAATAGTCCCGTGTTGCCTATTCTGAAACGAACGGATCCCTCCAAGCCTCCTGTATACCGTCTAGTTATCGACTTACGGGAGGTAAATAAAGTCGTTGTTCCGCAGTTTCCTGTGGTGCCAGACATTACAGCTTTACTGACTCTGATTCCAGCCACTGCATCATGGTTCTCGGTGATCGATCTGAAAAATGCGTTCTTTAGCATTCCGATTGCTGAGGAAAGTAGAGACTTGTTCGGTTTCTCATTAGGTGGTCGCAGCTTCAGATTCAAACACGCTCCACAGGGCTACTGTGAGAGTCCATCAATCTACAGCCAAGCTCTTAAGAGTCAACTTGATGCGTTTGTGTTACCGGCTGGTGCAGCCTTGATTCAGTACGTGGATGATTTGTTGGTTGCTGCTGACACTGAACAGCTCTGTAGAGCCGCTACAGTGTCTCTGTTACAGCATCTCTGTGCTTTACATCATAAAGTGTCACCTTCCAAACTGCAATATTGTTGTCAAGAAGTTACCTATCTCGGTCACTTATTGTCAAAGGCGGGAAGAAGGTTGACCCCTGAACGAATTGCAGCAATTGCTCGAATGACTGTGCCGACAACTCAGAGAGATGTGCGTGCCTTTCTAGGTATCACGTCATACTGCAGACAGTGGATCCCGAACTTTTCACTGTTAGCGAAGCCATTGGTAGCTCTCACGTGCAAGGACGTTTCGATTCCTTTGCCATGGACGGAGGAATGTCAGAAAAGTTTTTCTGAACTACGTGATGCACTGTGTTCGGCTCCTGTGTTAGGTACTCCTGATTACAGTAAGCCTTTCACATTATACGTCCATGAGAGGGACGGTTGTGCGTTGAGTGTTTTAACGCAACAATTTGGTGATAAGCAGCGTCCGTGTGCATATTTTTCCTCCACCTTAGACCCGGTAGCTAGAGCGTTGCCGAGTTGCTTAAGGGCGACAGCGGCAGCTGCGGCGTCTATTCGACAATCCGCAGGTCTGGTCATGGATAATATGCTCATAGTAATGGTTCCGCATGCAGTTGATACGCTCTTGAATCGGACAAAGACTCAACATCTGACGAGTGCAAGGTTGTCTGGGTACGAGCTGACCCTTTTGGCAAGCCATATACAGATCAAGCGTTGTAATATACTGAATCCGGCGACATTATTGCCGATTAGTATGGAATCAGATGATGTGCTGTCACATGATTGTTATTTACGGACTGAGGAAGAAACAAAAGGTCGTGTGGACCTGAAAAACACTCCCTTGTCAGATCCCGATGGTACTTTGTATGTGGATGGCTCTTGCTTCAAATTGCCGAATGGCGATGTGACGACTGCGTATGCTGTGGTGACGTTGAGCACGGTTGTGGAAACTGCGAGATTGAACCAGAATTCAGCACAAGCGGCAGAATTAATTGCATTGACAAGAGCGTGTGTTCTGTCGAAGGGAAAGCGAGTGAATGTGTTTACCGACAGTCAGTATGCATTTGGTGTTGCGCATAACTTTGGAAGATTGTGGAGAGAAAGAGGATTTATGACATCGCATGGTACGAAGATCCAACACGGGCATCTCGTGAATGATCTTTTGGATGCACTTACGTTGCCTAAACAAGTGGCGATCGTCAAATGTAGTGCACATCGGAAAGTGACGGATGATGTCGGTCGTGGTAATGCATTTGCGGATGAGATTGCTAAGGAAACGGCTAAGAATCTTGCGACTCGAATGTATGTCACGAGTTCAGTGAGGTGGCCGACGGAGGCTGGTATGTGTGAAAATACTGTTGAAAGTGTGAAAGCAATTCAGAACGAAGCTACTGAAGCTGAGAAGACCAAGTGGAAAGAAAGTACAGGGAAATTGGATATGCATGGATGTTGGGTTGACCTGACGGAATGTCAGAGGTGGATATTACCGGACGCGTATGTATTAGCTGTTGTGACGATGGCTCATGGGTTGTCCCATATTAGTGCGAAAGGAATATGTAAGTTCTTGTCTCCTGTATGGAGGAATGATGGTATTGCTAAGTGTGCCGAAAGAGTGGTTAAGAATTGTATGGTGTGTTTGATGCACAATCCCGGAAAAGGCACCCCCACTCCACCTGGTCATTTCGCTCCTCCTGCCTGCCCCTTTGAGGTTATCCAGCTGGACTTCATCCATATGGAGAGATGCAATAATCTGAAGTATGTTTTGGTTGTGGTTTGCGCGTTCTCCAGATGGATTGAGGCCTATCCTCTTAAGGATAATACTGCCCTGTCCACAGCAAAAATCCTGCTGAAGGAGTACTTTCCTAGGTACGGAATGCCGCGGATTGTGTGGTCGGATAATGGAAGTGAGTTTGTGGGAAGTGTAATGCAGAGTGTGTGTAAGGGCCTTGGAATTCGACAGAAATTCCACAGTGCTAATCATCCTCAGGCAGCGGGTTTGGTTGAAGGGTACAATGGTACCCTGAAGCTGAAGCTCGCTAAGATTCAAGCCACGACTGGTCTGTCATGGCCTGATGCCTTGCCTCTGGCTCTCCTATCGACCAGAGCAACCGTACACTCTCGAGTAGGGCTCAGCCCATATGAGATTGTGTTCGGTCGCCCTGCAAATATTTGGGGAGTCCCGAGGCCTAGGGCTTTTGATAGTCTTGAATATCCAATGTTGATTGATTACTTGTATGATTTGACCACTAAACTACGGTTAATCCATCAACAGGTCTTTGAAGCTCTACCAGCGCAGACAGAGGGTCCTGGACATCAGCTCCGGCCAGGAGACTGGGTGGTTACCCGAAATTTTGGTCGAAAGCGTAATTTGGAGCCAAGATTCGTCGGACCCCACCAAGTCTTGTTGACGACGAGGACAGCGGTTCGACTGGAGGGCCGGAAAAATTGGGTGCATGCCAGCCACACAAAGAAGGTACCGATCCCCTTACCAACCGACGGTTGGGTGAGGACTGGGATTTCGGCCGCAGAGACTGAGACTCCTTTGCGCTTTGTGCCATTTAGCGACGCTCAACCTGTGGAGGAGGATTCGTCATTGCCAAATTCACATGTGGAGTCATCAGTAGCAGAGAACCCAAGGTCCGACTTGTTATCCACTTCATCGAACACTGTTGCGCCAGCTGAACAATTGTTTGTAGAGCAAACTCGACCTGGAAGAAGTCGATACTTCCTTCGTTCAAGGACTAATAAAAATTGACAGTATATTGGTTTTTGATGTTACGAATATTATGGACAATTACATCCTTTCTTTCTGAGTTTTTTTTTGCTTTCCACTGCTAAGAGACTTGTAATAAATTTGAACGTTTCGAGGAAACCTCGCCATCCGGGTCACCGTAGGGCCGTGCGGGTACTCCTTTCTGTTTAGCAGGTTTCTGACGTTAGGTTGGTTACCTTTGTCGATCTCTGGGAACTCCTGGGGATTGATAATCGCTACTCAGAACGAAGTGCGTCAAGTACGTCACGGACGGTTTGTAGAGGATGGCATTCTCTAAGCTGCTGGAAGAAGAAAGGGTGTTGGCACAGAGATCAGAGTTATGGAGGGTTGTACGAACAAAATGTTTTCTGTTTCAGGTGTTTCTACTGTTCCTAACCGTATCTATGTTATTGGTGGGTGGAGTGTATTTCGGAGTATCGTTGTTCTTGCCTTCTGTTTCACCTACCTTTTCTCCTAACTTAAGTTCCCTCACCACTGTCTCCCCACATTCCTTTCATCCTTTGCCTCAACATGAGCAGGTTAGACGTGCGGAATTCAACTCCTACATCAGCATCAGTTGGTGGTGAATACTACCAATTGTTGGGTATGTGGGTTAATGCCACACACCATGGATAGGGGTATTCCGTATTTGGTCCTTCCATACAGCTCCCAGGGTTCAGCTCGAGCCTTCCAAATTATGTTCCGCAGTGCACTAGATTCCTATCCCAGTCGAGAGCCACGGTCTGTCAACTTTGGTCCTGGGCCGTATCACAAGCCTTTGGCGATAGCCATAGCAGATCTGGACAGAGATGTTTTCGATGCATCACTCATTCCAGATGAAGAAGTGCAGGCCTATAAGGACCTGAGTGAGACTGAGTATAGTACGTCAGTGGGTGATAGACAGCTTAAGAGTTCGTCCCCAATATGGATTGTACCGCACCTTGGAAATTTCTGCTTGAAGGGTTTGGGTCGAAATCCGAGAGCACAACTTGGGAACAGTGCCTGCACTGATACGTATGTCCTACCGATGCTCTCCTCCCCTGTTTTCCTGACTGCTAAGGGCACCTATTTTGTATGTTATGAACGCGCGTATACATGGTTACCCCGCGACTTTTCGGGTACCTGTTATATTGCGAATCTCTTACCTCCAACTTTCACAGTTGCTTCAGACTACCACAAAACCAGAGTTGTGAGAGGCGTTATTAGCAAAGAGGATACTGCTGGTCAAGAAGCAGGAGATTTCTTTAAGGGTTTCTTGCCGTTTTGGGGACCTATGGTTAATAGTAGGAACCTAAGACAGTTGACCCGTGTGGTTGAGTCGACTGCTAATATCACTGCAAATGCCCTTGGTAATCTAACAGCTGAACTACAGGCGGATAGACTCATGACGTTGCAGAACCGTATGGTTCTAGACGTTGTTCTAGCAGATAGAGGGGGTGTGTGTAAAATTATCCATTCGAGTTGTTGCATTTTTATTCCTGACAATGCTCCAACTGTTTACCAAGCCATCTCGAAGTTGCACAAGATTTCCGAGTCCATACACGTGGACGAAGGTAATTGGACGCTCCTAGGATGGTTTTGGGGCCTGATGTCAACCTGGGGTTGGAAGATTCTAATGATCGTAGGGGCTGCTGTAGCGTTTCTGTTCACGTGTTGTCTTTGTGTACAGTGTGGTCCTGCCTTATGTGGCCTATGTGCTGCGACGTGTATAAGGAGGCCATCTGTTACCAAGGAGACGTTGATGGATAGAATGATGTTCCAGCAGCAGCTGAACGATCTGATGAATATCGACATAGACTCCGATCGTGACTAGTGCTTGCCTACATGAGGGCAAAAGGAGCGTCTGAGGTTCCGTGTGAGACGGGACGGCACTTTTTGAGTGGTGACAAATATGGATGAGTTTGGTATCTATGAACCGCAAATGACGAGTATAGTGGGTATACTAAGTTTCGCTATGCAGCCACGTATGGTTCGTCTCATTTTTGGGTTTGTTCATCCGAACCCTCGGGTTCCATTTTAGATACAGCATCCATTTTGTTGCTTGCCCTCAGGTAGTCAGCGAACGGGTTTTGTCCGCTTCGTGACCCTGGAACTCTCAAGCTTACACGAAGGACACGTGTTCCTTTGAGGTGACTTTTACGATGAGGGAAATGACACGACTAAGGCAGATGACCCTGCTCGAGGCTCATCTTGCCGCTCCGGTCTATTGTTTCAGCCATGCATACATTAGACACGAGGTCTTTGACCCCTCTATCGAGTTTCCTTTATTGCCCCCAACACTCTTTTCTAACCTGTCGTGCATCCTTGTCCTTTCCCTGCATTCTGTTTTTCGTCTTTCCTCTTAATGCGTTTATGGTTGGGATGGAATGTGTTTATTGCGGAGGGAATATGTTTTTACAGTTGGGAACTGGCAAGACTGTTGTAATTATGTTCCGGCCTCCTGAAACATGAACGCGACCCTTTTGAAGTTTATTGTGGGAACTGAGTTGTAACCTTTGTTCACCATACTGTGCTATGGCAAAAACGTGTATAAAAGGAGCGACCCACTTCTACGAATTTGAAGCAGTCTCCGAGAACCTACACGTTGTGTACTTCTTGTGACCTCTGTATCCCTGCAGTAAATAAACGCTGATCTCTGACGTCGCTGGAAGTGTCCCGTGTCTCTGTGTTTGGTACGCCAGAACAGGTAACCCACGAAGGTTTCAGGTGTTGTTCCCTGGCACCGCTGGGTCTTAAGAATAACCCAGTCCTTCAGTTGCATGGGATGAAAAACTTCAAAATGTACAGTGACCTCCTCCCGAATGACGTCTCACGTCACACATCCAACACTCTGGTAACCACGACCAAACTGTCCCTTGTAAAGCGCACTGATTTAGAATTCCACGAGGCCTGGAATGTCATTAATGACATAACCTCACCTGCAGCCACAGCTGACACAAAAAACTAAAGATGGGAGAGGCACCACCGAGATCTACCTTAACGCGGTGTGACACGACAAACCCACAGTGAAAGGCTTAGGTCAGCATTGAAGACTCCATACACATGTCACAGGTGGGATAGCTGTGCACATGCTCTAAGTTGCTCGTCAGAACAAATCCTCCTGTATGATGTTCCCAATCCTCTGAGATGCAGGGAAACTTGCAAGCGCTCTCCTGAGCTGGCAGTTACTCTCTCTAGCCCGAAACACAGTGAGTCATTGGCTAAGACTCGCAACTCTAGAGCAGATCCCCCTTTTTATTAAAACTTGCACGCTTATAATTGAATCAACGGTTTTGTAGAGCTCAGAAGACAGAGTCTACTTGTGTGACGTGACTCCTTCCCTTCTGTTTCCTTGTCGAAGTCCAGAAAGTATTACGCTCGAATCTCTAAGGGGCATATCAGCAATAACCGGCGATAATTATCTCTAAGCGCACTTAGCGCTAGGATAATTATCGCCGGCTAGCGTGAATTTTTATTGCTGAGATAGCGCGCTATTAGCAACGCTTATCTCAATAGCGATAAAGATCCGCACGCTAACAGGCTAACGTGAGATTATCGCTGGAAACCCAGCGATAATCTCACGTTACCTTGTTGATAGGGACAGGCAAACTTAGCCATGATATCCTCCTTCCATAGGATATCATGGCTAAGTCAGAAAAATACCAGACGTAAAAAAGCAGCGTTAACCGCGGTTTGCGCTGCTTTTTTTGTCTCTAACACGGTTAGCGACATTCTTGATAATAGGAGAAATGTCGCTTAGCGACATTTCTCCTCCTATTTTACTCTGGACCGCCCCCTTTGCATCTCATTAGAGATGCAAGGGGAAGCATAGAGTAAAAGGGTGCTAACATGCAAATTTGCATGTTAGCACCCTGTTGTTGTTGATAGGGCGCTAGTTTTATCTCTCCTTTTTTGGCTTTTAAAGCCAAAAAAGCAGAGATAAAGCCCTTGTTGATATGCCCCTAAGGGGCATATCAACAGCAACTGGCGATAATTATCTCTAAGCACTTAGCGCTAGGATAATTATCGCCGGCTAGCGTGAATTTTTATCGCTGAGATAGCGTGCTATTAGCAACGCTTATCTCAATAGCGATAAAAATCCTCACGCTACCAGGAACCCAGGGATAATCTTACGTTACCTTGTTGATAGGGACAGGCAAACTTAGCCATGATATCCTCCTACCATAGGATATCATGGCTAAGTCAGAAAAATACCAGATGTTTAAAAGCAGCGTTAACCGCGGTTAGCGCTGCTTTTTTTGTCTCTAACAGGGTTAGCAACATTCTTGATAATAGGAGAAATGTCGCTTAGCGACATTTCTCCTATTATTTTACTCTGGAACGCCCCCTTTGCATCTCATTAGAGATGCAAGGGGAAGTGTAGAGTAAAAGGGTGCTAACATGCAAATTTGCATGTTAGCACCCTGTTGTTGATAGGGCGCTAGTTTTATCTCTCCTTTTTTGGCTTCTAAAGCCAAAAAAGCAGAGATAAAGCCCTTGTGGATATGCCCCCAAGTTCCTTTGCTAGAGACACACCCGCTGCCAGTTCCTTCAAAACAAAAGCTGCTAGATAAAGTCAATTGGGCCCTGCTGATCCTTTAAATTAAGTGAAGAGATAGGTTCCTCCTTATAACGTACCCAATTAAAGTGGCAATGCCAAGTCTGGGTCCCACTTTCTTCAAACAGTTTGGAGGTTTTATGATGATTTCGGTGACACACACACCTCCTTTCCTCATTGTGAGTCAAGTCTGGGTCCCACTTTGTTGAGACAGCTACTAGTCACACACTGAATTCGGTGACACAAACACCTCGTTATCTTCATTGTATGTCATGGTGCTTCTGAAATCCACGTTATTATCGGTGATATACACACCTTACAAGCAATCATCTGCAAGTGTGTTCTGTAGTTCTGCAAACGCCTTTTATTTGTAATTATCAGATTCTTTTGAACCCTTACAGTTCATATTATCAAACCTGTTTATTGTCACAATGAATATTGCTAATTCCATTTCTGCATTACCTTCTTATGTCTGCCAGGGAATCATCCATGGAGTGGTAGGATTGGTGTGACTGTTTTGAAAATGATCTTGTGGCACTTGATGAAGTTTTTATGCGGTCCACAAAAAGGTTTTACTATTAGGTGCTTTGGGGAAAGAGGCTCAACATATTTTTTATTATCTCCCAGCTTCAGGAGAAGAGGTTGATGGTGTTTATAAGGATGCTATTGTTTGACTATGCATTAGATTTGCTAAACAAGAGAATGTTGTCATACTCAACCTCAAAAGTCTAACGAAACTATTGATGAATTTGTGTCAAGATTAACAGAGTTATCTGCTAAATGCCAATTTGGTTCCATGCTGGATGACATGATTAGGGATCTTCTAATAGTACAATGTTACAGCAAGAAAGCTCAAAAAAGGTTGTGGGTGGCTAGTAATCCCACTTTAAAAGAAGCCATCACCGTTGCCAAAGTGGTGAAAGAGTCTGAGATATATATGAGGAAGATGAAAACGATTCAACAAGATAAAGGGTCAGAGGTTGCTGTTTTTGCACACTAGCTTTGAGGAGGTGAATGCTATAAGTGGAAAATAATTTAAGAGTATAGTTGCTGGCGGTAAAATAAATCTTTCTAAGGCTCCTACACTGTCCTGGCAGAAAGCAAACAGTTATACATGTCATTGGTGCGGTAGCACATTTCATCTGGCTGACTCCAGGAATTGTTTTGCCATTGGTAAGGAGTGTCTCAAGTGTGGGAAAAAGGGGCATGATGCATGTCTAAGGCCACTAGCAAGAAGGTAGCAGTGGTAGATGATGAGGAAGATAATGAAGTTATTTATTTATTTATGTATTTATTTACTCATTTGTATTACGCATCGAATCATCCCCAGGAGGATCTCTCGGCGCCTGAGAGAGGAGCACACTTTTGCGGAGGAATCATTAGAATAGCCAGGTCTTAAGATGCTTTTTTAAAATAGCGGAAATTGGTACAGACGCGGATCTCATCTGGCAAGGTATTCCAATGAGTGGGGGCTAAGTACGAAAATGCCCGTCCACCCACCCTAGCCTTCCTGATTCTCCGTACACAGAGCAGGTTATGGCTGGTGGATCTCAGCAGTCGTGTGGGTTGATACCGTTTTAGCTTCTTCATCAGGTAGGCTGGCCCCATCCCATGAAGGGATTTAAAAACCAGACATAGCAGTTTAAAAATGGACCTTTTTTTTATGGAGAGCCAATGCAATTGGTAGAGGAGGGGTAACGAGGGGGTCCGTGTCGGCTTGTTAAGGACAAGGCGGGCTGCCATGTTTTGGACCACTTGTAATTTAGCGGCCAGATCCTCCCTCATCTCGACCAGCTGTGAGTTGCCGTAATCCAGTCGACTATCCAAGAGCGACTGGTTAAGAGTCTGACTGGCCATGAACGGAATCCACGGAAAGATCCTTCTGAGCATTTGCATAGTTCCAAAGCAGGTGCCTGCCACGATTTTACCTGCTCTTCCATTGTTAAGTTGTTATCAATTTTTATGCCCAGGTTCTTGGCTCAGGGGCGGGCGCATCGCCTAGCTCTGATGGCCACCAATCAGGGGTCCACATCTTCTTCGCTTTACCATATAGAACTATCAGTTTTAGAGGAGTTGAGCTGGAGAAAGTTCTTCTTCATCCACCTCACTATGCTGGTCATACAGTGTCTAAATTTAAGTTTGGTGACCGCAGGATTCTTCTCAATAGAGACTATTGAGCATAAGATATGGTTTCAAACCCACAATTCCTAATAATTGAGGCTAGGGGGGCCACATCTATGTTGATCAAGACGGGGCTCAAAACTGAGCACTGTGTAACCCCCTTGTCAACACTTGTGGTTTGAGAAACCAAGGACCCGAGCTGGACACATTAAGTTCTGTCCGCCAGGAAGCTATGGATCCCTTTGAAGGCCCCGCCTCTGACACCAATCTCTCTCAACCGGTCCAAAAGCAACTGATGGGAGATGGTGTCAAAGGCAGCCGACAGATCCAACAGCACCAACATGACAGGGATGTCCAGGGACATTCTTATAGTGTCCGTAACCTCCAACAGCTACGCCTCCGTGCTGTGTGAGGCACGGAAGCCCAACTGGGAAGTGTCCAGTATGTTATTCTGCTCCAGATAGTGGGAGAGATGCCGGTTGACTAAGGCCTCCATGATTTTTGCGCAACACGGCAGAAGAGAAATGGGTCTAAAATTCTGAAGATCGGTGGGGTCAGCTAGAGCCTTCTGGAGAAGGGGTTTTGTACGTGCGTTTTTCCACTTACGAGGGACAGTGGAAGTTGCAAACGAGATGTTACAAACATTCACAAGAGGCTCTGCAAGGACTGGGGATAGCGCTGACATAACAGCAGGAGGCACCGGATCTGATGGGGAGCCAGATTTCGCTCGTGTTAGTAGGGAACAAACTTCTTCCCCCGTAACATTGGGGATGAGTTCTAGGCTTGATGGACTCTGACTCTCCAAAATGGGAGCTTTGCCATGAACGCCCTCTTCAGGTCCAAGGGTACGATAAATCACATCGATTTTGTTGGTAAAGTGGCTCTGTCAAACCCAGGTACCTTATCCAATTCTTCCACAGGAACTGAATGGCTGAAGTATCTCGGTGAGTGTTTCCCAACTCCCCAATGCCTCTAAACCAGAATCTCTCTGGTATCAGAAACAGGGGGTAAAGGGGAATGGGACAGAAAGAGAGACTGCCACACTAGTGTCTTCACTGAATTTTTCCCAAGAAGGAACTATCTGCACCTGTAACAATAAGCACACATTTATTACAGCTTTGAACACCCTAATGAACCCTCAATAAATATATATCTGAATTCTACTGAAGTGCTGTTACCTTAACTTGTGTGCAACACTGCATCTCTCTTATATTTTTCATATTTAAAAGGTTCTTTATTAATAGATGTCCTTGTCTGCTGGAAAAATCAGTATTAAATAAAATGTATTTTCTTTTTCAGTCTATTTTCTTCAGGAAAGAATCTCCAAACTGGTGCTGCTGCTATGTCGAAAATGTTGGTAAGTACTATATATATATATATTCTTGCTTACGTGTTGAGTCAAAACAAAAATGTTGTGTTACACCAAACTGCCCAAAAGCGATGTTTCATGGAGAGATTATAATCAGTTCCCTCTTATAAGTGCAGCTTATTTTGTCAGAAGAATTGCACATGAAAATGTCTCTTGCTGAGTTCCAAAAAAAGATTGTATGAAAAAACAATTTCTTGATTAATGTGGGACTTATAACAAGAAATGCCAAGATCCAACAATATTGCTCAAGTTGGTAAAAACGTTCTCTGACTGTAGCGTATGCCCACAGAATACTTAATTTGACATGACTATTATCGCGCTGCCACATTGAAAGGATATGTTGCTAGGAAGTGGCTCGCTGAGAGAACAGCTCTCTCTCACAAGAAAATACAAAATACCTCACCAAGGTAGTTGATACAGATTTGCGAGCGTGAATACCTTGCGACGATTCAAACTGGAAGTCTCGGTCAGGAAATACAGAGTTGTCAGGAAACAAAGGAGAATATGCGCTTTCTGTGAGAAGACAGAAAACACGTTCCAACCGGCGAAGGTCTTCAGTTGAAGTGCGCCGATAATCAGGTGAGCGCGCTCAATACAGCTGAGCTGTCAGATCAGGGCACAAACACTAGAGCGCTAACTAACTGAGGGAGCCGCCATGTTGGGTCAGTGAGAGGTGCGAATAATGCCCTAACTAAGTGTTTGCAATTACCCTTGCCACCAATTGACTCCAATTAATAGGGGAATGTAGCAAAGTGCAGCCCTGCTTAAATTTAAATGTAGGACCAGATCGCTTAGGCTTGAGGCACGTTTGACCAATCCTGACAGGCTCCCTAGGTTCTCACATAATGCCTGAGTAGGCGGTGGGAGCGGATTATTGGCCCTAGGGTTGGTGAACTCTTTTAAAATAGTAAAGAGTTCCTGAGATGAGTTTTTAGCTTCCATGATACGGGAACCTAAATAGGATCTCCTAGCTGAGTTACAACTACTCAAGTAAGCTCTATGTGCGATTCGATAGAACGATTCATCCTGCTCCAACTTGGACTTTCTCCATCTTCTCTCTTTGGCCCTACAAGAGGCTTTCTCTCTTCTGAGACTGTCTGAATACCAAGGGGCGGGAGCTGCCCTCACCTGAATCTTTATCCTCTTAAATGGAGCGATAGAGTCTAGGGCGTTAGTTATGGCGGCTCCGAACCTGTCTAAGGCCGTATCACCATCATCACCCTCCTCGACTATGGGAGAGATAAAGGCCTGACTGAAAGCAACCAGTGTCACCTTTTTCCAAGGTCTACGGAGGTCCTTATAACTGTGTGGGGGGCTGGATGGTTTCGTACACACCCACGAGAAGTTGAGAGCTGAGTGATCTGTCCAGCTCATCTTCTGCGGGGGTTCCACCACCACCTCACTGATATTAGTAAAGGAAGTGTCCAGCACATGGCCCGCCACGTGAGTGGGACTAGTGATTCTAGGCGAAAGATCGAGAGATTCCATCGCTGCTACCAAACAGGCAGACTCTGTGCTGGAGAGAGCCTCCAGGTGATGGATAAAGTCCCCACCCAACAAGAACGTGTCCACTTGGAGCGTGTACTGGGCCAGCCTTTCTAACAGAGTAGAGCAAAATTCTCTCTTGTTACCTCCAGGAGGGTGGTACACTAGGGCACCCGCCCATTCAATGGTTTGGCCCCGCAATACCCTAAATATCAACAACTCTAGATTGGAGGAGGAGACAGTATCTAGGGTTTTAATATGATAAGGGAAGTGCTATGCGATGGCCAGGCCTCCACCCCGCTTCCAGATCTGTCCAACCGGACCACTGAGCAGTCAGCTGGAAATGCTATTGCCTGTGCAGGGGTCACTTCATTATTCAACCAAGTCTCAGTATAGAGACCTTGCCAGGCCTAGCTTCATCTAGTAAATCCCAAATTTCAGCCACATGTTTTGGAATGAATCTAACATTGAAATAAAGCCCTTTAAAGGGCACTCCTGGCCCTCCCCACAAATACCCTTTATTCCCCTTCTCATATGTATTCCGTGAGGGTTTAAGGGTGGAGTATAGTAGTTGATTGAGGGAGGTAAGTGTACATTCTTCCCGAGCCCAACCACACCCTAGGCACTTTCCTACCGGGAAGGCACTCCCTGCTTGGAGGTTAATTAACCCTCCTGCACAAGGTGCAAGATGCCCGGGTTCCACCAGCCTCTCATAGGAATAAATCAGCCGAGGCAGTGGGGGTCTCTGAGTATAAACAGGCGGCATTCCCTGGCAGCCGGCAGCGTCCGGACACCGATGGGCACAGACAGGCTTTCCTTAGGCGCGCCTTCGGTGCCCCAGCGGCACGCCCGCTGCGCGCATCTACTGCGCGGCTGGAAATGCCTAAGATTTATAGCTGGGAGGGCCAACCACTAGAGCGCTAACCGCTTCCTTGGCGCCCCGCGCGGCTGAGAAAGCTAAAGGGCGGACTCTCTCCACATCAATCAATCAGAATAACCGATTGCGGTGGACCGGAGACCCGTCCTTGCTGCGAGTTACAAAAAACTTTGTTGCCCCTATCCAGTAAGTTTTTAAAATAATTTTAAAGCCTCCACAAGTGCAAACAGTTCCCAAATAAAAACAATTCAAACAATTCCTCAAGGTAAAATCAAAGAGAGTGCATCCTTCTCCGCTGCGCGGCCGGAAATGCCTGAGATTTATAGATGGGAGGGACAACCACTGGAGCGCTAATTACTTCCTTGGCGCCCCGCACGGCTGAGAAAGCTAAAGGGCAGACTCTCTCCACATCAATCAATCGGAATAACCGATTGCGGTGAACCGGAGAGCCGTCCTCGCTGCGCGTTACAAAAGGACTTTGTTGCCCCTACCCAGTACGTTTTTTAAATAAATTTAAAGCCTCCACAAGTGCAAACAGTTCCCAAATAAAAACAATTCAAACAATTCCTCAAGGTAAAATCAAAGAGAGTGCATCCTTCTCCCGAAGTTATGGTTGTCAAGGATAATGAGGCTGGTTCTACTGATATGGGAAGGAGCAAGATTCGTCCCAAGGCTGATTTAACTATTAATGGGCAAATGTTGTAATTAATGGTGGATATGGGTTTATTATATACCATAATTCCTGAAGGTTTATATGACCCGATTTGGAAAGATGTCAAATTGATACCCTCAGATGTCATTTTGAGGAGTTACCAGGGTTCCAATATTGGTGTTTTGGGCTACTTGGAGGCACATATTGCTTTTGATAACAGGTCAACAGAAGGTAAAGTTTATGTTGCTCCTGAGGGTCCAGCCATATTAGGGTGGCTTCACCAGTATGATCTTAACATTAGAGTGGATCGCAGGGCTGTCCAACCTTTAATGTGCATTAATGATGATGATGTTCAAAGTATTTTACGTGTACATGCTAAAGTTTTTGATATTGTTTTGGGGGAGGCTGTTGCTTTTCAATACGAAATAAGATTGAGAAAGTATGCTGTGCCTGTCAAGCAAGTTGCAAGAAGGATACCTTTAGCTGCCAGGGATCAAGTCAAAGACATGATCAAACAAATGCTTGATGAAAACATCATTGAGACTGTGGAAGCTGCGGAATGGTTATCTCCGGTGGTTATTACTCAAAAACAAGATGGCTCTCTTAGTTTTTGTGTGGACTTGAGGAGTCTAAACAAAGGTCTCATCATGGATAGTTTTCCTCTCCCAAACATTGAGATCATTTTGAGACTGGCTGGAGGTAAAGAGTTCTCTAAACGTGATCTGCGCAGTGCGTATCATCAAATCAAACTTCATCCTGATTTTAAAAAGTACACTTCCTTTATAACAACTAAAGGCATGTATCAATTTAAAAGACTTCCGTTTGGTCTGTGTTCCGCTGCCAGTGCTTTCCAACAGAGTATTACGGACACCTTGAAGGGAATTGATCATGTGGTATTTTTTCTGGATGACATTTTGATTTATGGTCTGAATACCAAGGATCATAATTCCATCTTGGATCGAGTTTTGTTCCGTTTGTCTGCTGTTGTATTGACTCTGCGTAAAGACAAATGTGCTTTTGCTGTTGAGGAGGTTGACTATCTAGGCTATCACGTCACCAAAGAAGGCATTCGACATAAACATGATCTGGTCAGTGTCATAGTAAATGTGAAGGTACCAGATGACAGGGGCAAATTAAGTGGCATATTATCAAGACAGGGGATAAAATTATCGCCGCTTTAGCAGCAGAAAACTGCAGCTAAAATGGCGATAATGGGCTTGATAATATGCTCTATGGAATTCCAATTGAAGCCCATGTTAGATGTGAAGGACATCTAACCTGAGCTTCAATTGGAATTCCATAGAGCATATTATCAAGCCCATTATCACCGCTTTTGCAGCAGTTTTCTGCCGCTTAAGCGGCGATAATTTTATCGCCTGTCTTGATAATATGCCCCTAAGATCTTTCATGGGCATGGTGGAACACTATGCTAAATTTGTCCAAAATGTGCACATAAGGTGGAACTTTTAAGGGAATTGTTGAGGAACGGCAAGACATTTTCTTGGGGGGCCGATCAGCATAAAGCCTTTAATTTTGTTAAGGAGAACATTGTTAATGCTGAAATTTTAGCAGGTTTTCTTCCAGGTTTACCCACCATTGTGACTGTGGATGCCAGTGCTGTGGGCATTGGGGCTGCACTAGCACAAAAACATGCAGGACAAGAAAGGACAGTCGCTTTTGCGTCTCATTCGCTAACTGATACTGAGAGAAATTACTCGGTTATCAAGCGTGAGGCATTGGCAGCTGCTTGGGCCACTAGAAATGAAATGAAATGAAATACCAGCATTTGTAAAGCACACAGCTACCTCCGGAGAGGTGTCCCGGTGCTGGGGGCCCTCAGGAAGATTCAGCGAGCTATTGCCCAGAGTCACTGGGTGCCGGACTAATCTGCCGCCAGAGATTGTACCGTGAACCCTGTGTTCCGGAGACAGGCACCCTGGCCGCTGTGCCACACCTCTTCCACTAGACACTTTAAGGTTTTTCTGTGGGGTGTTGTGTTCACTCTGCGGATGGATCATAAGCCGTTGTTGAAGGTTTTGGGTCCTGATGGCATTAAGAACTGATCTGGCAGACTTGCTCGCTTAGCCGTCAGTTGCAAGATTTTGTGTACAAAGTAGAATATGTACCTGGTTGGCACAACAGTGTTGCTGATTGTTTGTCCAGACTGCCTGATACTAAAGCTGTCTATTCTGATTTGATCACGGAAAGTGTTATTGCCAACCTGGAGGATCTTACTGAGGATCTAGGTAGGGGCATTTCTAGAGAGGGTTGGTTGGAAGGTATGCAGAATGATAAGATTCTTGCTAGTGTGGTCAGAATGGTCAGGGAGTGAGTATCCAGGGAAAGTACTGTGTCACCTGGTCTTAGACCTTTTGTACAGTTGCAAGATCAATTCTCCACACAGGGTGATTATGTTGTGTTGAGGGGTGAAAGATATATACCACCTGAATCTCTGAGGAGTTGTGTAATTGCTTTGGCCCATGAAGGTCATTTGGGACAAACTTTAACTGGAAGACGATTGAAAGAAAGATTTTGTTGGCCTGGGATGGATGGTCACGTGAAGGAGTGGGTGGAGAAATGTGATAGTTGTAAATAGTCGGAGAAGAGGCTGCGTGTGGTTTTGGACAAACCAACTTCGTCTTAACATGTTGTGGGTGAGGAAGGTGTCTGGAAAAAAGTTTGCATGGATTTTATTGGTCCTTTCAATGAGCTGCATGACAATGAGAAGTTTGCTTTGGTGTTGGTGGATTCGGCATCGAGGTGGGTGGAAGTTGCCTTTATGAGAATTATTAATATGGAATCCACCATTAAAATCCTCAGTGAGGTGTTTCGGAGGGAAGGCATTCTGGCTATGCTTCTTTCTGATAATGGTACACAACTCTCCTCCAAGGAAATGGAGTAATATTTTGACAAAGTTGGTTTGAAACACTTGTGTACATCTTTGTACAATCCACAAGGGAACGGCTTGTGTGAAAGAGTTAACAGACTTGTGAAGGGCACGATGCAATTGGCTTTAGCAGCAAATTCCCCTCTACAACATGAGATTAAGGAAATGTTGTGGGCTTACTGCATCAAGGAATGGTAAAATCTCCTTTTGAAATAATGATGGGTAGACAAGCTGGTACAAAGATGGTTCCTACTTGGTTGCTCAAGAATCAGCCGGATGGTTCTCTAGGTCTGAGTCATCAAGACACGGTCAAGGGCAATAGGAATGTGAGACCTGGTGATTTGGTAAAGGTCAAAACTGGTGGTGTCCACAAAGGTTTCAATAAATTCAGAGGACCTTTTATAGTGAAATCTGTGGGGGAAAGTTGTGTTAAATTACACAAGGGCCAGACTTGGAACCTCAGAAGGGTAGCTTTGTATCAAAAAGATGATAAACCTAATCCTTCTTTGTTGCAGGTGGGGCATCCTTCTTATGATGCTGTTCCCTTTGTTGATAACTGGAGGTCTGTTCGGCAACGCAGGTTGCCTGAATATTTAAAATATATGTGTGAGTTTTGGCTGTGCAGGAAGGGAGTGGGGCTCATGGCTTGATTTTTGTGTTTCATATTTCACTTATTGTTTAGGCTTTCTTTTGTTCCTAATTTTTCGTGCCTTCCTATTTGTTCTTGGAAGGAAATAACATGTGTTATGTTTTATCTTTGGCTTCTGTGTGTTGTTTGTTGGCCTGCTCGGCTCGCAGTGCCATCTGGGCTTGCTGACATGCTTGTGTTCTATGTCTCAAGCCCAGTGATTCAGCAGTTAAGGAGAGGCAGTTTCCCCAGCTGAGGTGGTCAGGTTTCGTTCGTCTCTACTTCAAGAAGAAATGCTTTCCTTTTGCCACGGAGCATTCTTCAATTTATTTACAATATTTTTTGCTAATGGACTTTCAATCCCATCCTCGTCGCCAAAAATGTTGCAATTAAAAGTCCATTAGCCGAGGTGTATAATCAAAGGTTGGTTTATTAAAGCTCAGTTACAAGATAAGTTTCAGGTAAGTAAGTAGATGATGATAAATAGCTGATAGCTCCACCAGGAGCAGCCTCCCTGCTGCTCAGCCTGCATACTCCAACTGACACTCAGCACATCACCAGGCACCCATGCATTCTATTACATTGCTGCAGATCAGAGCATATAAATTCTCCCTACTTCCACAGATAGAGTAATTTCACAGATACACGCACATACACTCATCATTCACTAGGGCCCATCACACCAACATACACTCTATTACTCTATCCGCACTGAACCTGAGAGGAAACTCCTTGAACACTCTGCATCTACACTAAGGCCGATGCGACCAAATTGATATTGCTCTGAGTCATGATTTAAACAATAATAGTCACAATAAGGAATTCAATAACTGACAAAGAAATAACCACCCGACACTGTAATTCAAACATAAGGTAATTTTATCTAAAATTAGTTCAAGTGAAAGTCAATCAATAGCAACATCGTTATTCTCATATTTACCTATTCTAGCTAAGTGTCATAAATGGGTCAGGACAGGTCTCTCAGTAAAGTCTCTCGAGTCGCCGTCCTCACAGCATCGATCCTCACCAGCACGGGTTCAGAAAGAAGTGGCCTCAAAAAATCCCGAATGCAAAGACCACGGACCCTCTCTCGTCTAGTATATTTATAATGAAACTTACAAAATGATAGCAACAAATAAGTTCTGAATATCCGTTGAGCCGCTAAGCAGAGCGAGCAGGAAAGGATGTAGCATCGCTACATTTGGAAAACCTCCGCTCAAGAAAAATCACAAAAATAAAAAGACGGAAGAAGGAAACTTAATCTTGAAAATGTTGCATTAATAGAAGCTCTTCCTCGGAACCATAGCAAAAGCCATTACAATTGTGAATAGTTCATTGTGACTTCATTCTCAACCAAGGACAACTCAGCGGATTGGCAGCATGCCTGGAATCGCTGTCATCATAGAAGTTTTTCGAATTGTGCAGAGGCTGCGATCAGGTGACTTTCAACCATGTTCAGCAAGGCCTTCCGTCACATCTCATTCACTCGAACGCTGGCTGTAAATGGCAGCCATTTTCATTTAGGCCAAAACGAACCATCTTAATTGAAAGAAACACAAATAACGTTACTACATCATCGCAATGATTAAACAGTGTTAATTCCCACTAATACCCTTATGTGTATGTAATTATCTAGCCATCTGCGACATATTTAAGCATTAGTACACGTTTATTAAAAAGCATGAATATAAAACAAATAGCACTCACGTTATTTATTTAAACGCACATATTATTGAGCAACATATATGCATTCCCACGTGTAGTTTCTCTTGTTAGTATGTTGATTAGTCAAAATCTATCACGCAAAACAATAATTAGTAATTACAAATTAATAATTTTAGCTATGACACATAGACAAAACTGGAGCTTAAAACCCAATAAATTTTCAACAGAAAACCCTGCTCCAGCAATCCCCCCTTTGGTGATATTATCACCAAATAAATCAAAACCCCCCAAAAAAATGTTGTCCCAATTTAAGAGAAATTGAAAAGTCTCTTTCTTTCTTCCCAACTTTACACACCGGACTCCCTTTCATCATCCCTTTTTGTCTCCAAGTAAACACTCTCTCTCAATTCTTCTAATTCTATTTCTTGTGGATATCTTTTTGACCTCTTTTGTTTCTTTTCAATATTAGCTCTAATTCTTTTCTTTTTCCCTCCCCTGTTTTTACAACACAAACACACCAATCTTAGTATCAATAAAGCAACAATCACACATGTCAAAGGAAACAACACCCTACCTATAATAGTACTACCTAATTTAGCAATAAAACTCTTAACAGCTATCATCTTATTAGCTAATTTAGTCCAGATACTTTCAGCTTCCAGTGGTACTAATTCCTCATGCAAATCAGTAATATTTTTGATATAGACCTTCAGGTCTTTACTTTCGTCAGGAATGTAAGTGCAACAATGTTGAACTTTCAGCATTCCACAGACTCCACCCTCCTTGGCCAATAGAATATCAAGGGCAAGTCGATTTTGCATAGACATGGCACGTACGGCAACCATTTCCGTATTTACCAAAAGAAACCCTCCAGCGGTACTTGTCGATAAGCGATCTACCACTGTTGACAGTTTCCGAATTCCATATGCATTTAGCGAAATTCCCACTGCTGGAATTAAAGCTCCAAAAATATCACCTACTATTTCTGACCAAGTCTCTCTCTTAAAACGTGTTAGTAAGTTAATATGTTCTACATCTTCTATCTTATCTATATGAAAAATCTTTGGGAAGACCAGACCAACATAACATGTGCCATCACCAAACATTCAGCATTCCATTCATCACCAAGCACTCCAGCACTCATCCTGGCTGAGCAGTAGGGAAGACGTAGCTAAGGAAAAGGAATGGCAACAATTAAGGTATGACACATTCATTACAACCAGATAGTATGCAGATAACACCTGATTGATAAGGTCACTTAGACGCTTAGTGAGGCTATGTTACTAACTGTTGACGCAGAGAAGGCCTTTGATCGGGTCCGCTGGCTGTACCTTACAGAGACGATCACCCACTTCGGCTTGGGTGAAAGGTTCCGGGTTTGGGTATTGAGTAGATATGACTCCCCAGTGGCATCGGTAAGGTGAATGGGCACAGTTCAGAACGCTTTCCGATTCGACAAGGTACCTGCCAGGGATCCCCTTGTCTCCCCTCCTCTTCATGCTCTATATGAAGCCATTTGACCAGAAGGTGCAGGACAGCCCAGGGGTAGGGGTAGTGAGCATTGGGGGAGAGGAACACATTATCACACTGTATGCTGAGGAAGTTCTGGTCACACTAGTGGACCCAGGACAGTCGCTTCCGAGATTTCTAGAGGAGGCACAGCAGTTTGGGGAAGTTTCAGGGTTAAACATTAACATTTCTCAATTACAGGTCCTGGTCCTTACAGTGGCCCCCTGGACTCGTGAAGGCCTCTTTGGGATATTTTCCATTGAATGGGCTTCGCGATCCATGTCATATTTGGACCTACAGATTTCCCCGACAATAGAGGCGGCATTGAGGTTGAATTATCAAGATCTATTGCAGAGGGTGAAAGCGGACACAGGTCGTTGGAGACTATACCCGTTATCTTGGCAGGGATGGATAGCAGCTTTAAAAATGATGATATTACCCAAATTTCTGTATCCGATCCAGACCCTCCCATTGCTGCCCTCAAGAGGGATGCTACATCAGTTACAGGGGAAGTTGCAACTATTCGTATGGGCAGGTAAACGCCATATGATGAGTCGAGACTACAGCTGGTGTCCACCGTCAAGGGGTGGTCTGGGGGTCCAGTGCTTGCTCCATTATTACCAAGCTGCCCAGCTCTGTTTTCTGGTGGAATGGTCGAGATCGGAGTCCAAAAAACAGTGGCTATTGAAGGACAAGTCATTAGCTGGCACAGATCTGTAGAAGGTCCCCTTTCTGACATGCTCTCACTGTCCCACCAACCTCTATCTGTCATTGGTAACATCGCCAACGCTGCAGGCTTGGGACGCAGTAGCCAATCGAAAAGGGTTGACATCCTTCCCTTCCCCCTCACTCCAGTGGGAGGGAATGGAGAATTCATCCCAGGCATAGAGGTTTGTACATTCAAGGTCTGGCAGAGGCCGGAGTGCCGTTTAGTGTGTCACTTCTTCAATAAGGAAGGCCCCATACCCTTTGATCACATGAGGGTGGATCTAGCAATTCCTGTAGGGGAGAGTTACAGGTACACCCAGATAAGACACTGGTTGATGCATCGCATGGCCAGAGTAGTGGCAGAAGGCCCACTAACCCATTTTGAGAAATGGTTGCTATACAAGGATACAGACAGAGGCCTAATCACAGAACTATAAGGGCACCTAAGGAGAGAGGAGGTTGACCTGAGATCACCCTCGCAGCTCAGGTGGCAGCAGGGGGTTAGTAGACAGCTATCTTCAAAGGAATGTCTAGATATATTTTATCGAGCACGACACACTGCATCAAACACTTCTAGTACAGCGACAGCGATGAAAATCATCTCATACTGGTATCAGACTCCTGAAAGGCAACACCGGATGAACTCAGAATAAAGTGACAGGTGCTGGAGGGGATACGACTCCCTGGGAACACTGCTACACATACTCTGGGAGTGTCCCAAGCTAAAACAATTTTGGATACTCAATTTGCCTAGGTTTCCCTCTTATACAGTGCTAGGTCTTCCTAGCCCACTTACGTTTCTGCTTTACTCTAGATGGGACAGGCACATTGTTCAGGCACTGGGGGCGGCACACTAATCTATACTGGCTGCATAGGGAATAGAGAGAGTCCCGACTCGATTAAACTGGTTGAGTTGGCTCTGGCATAGTTTTGATATGGAGAGACTCTCGTTGATGCCTACCAGAAGCTATGGAAGCCTTTCCTCTGACTCCTGTCACAAACATTTACGGAACTCACCTCTCCTAAATACATGTGGCTGCTCCGCCTTACGACACAAACAGAGAGCTCCTGAGAGGGGGTGGTCAGCGAGTTACATGATTATCCCAGACCATTTCACCTTTTCTTGTGGCTATTAGATTGTTGTCTAGGTACCCGGAACAGGGGAAGGGTGAGTGGGTAGATAGGGGGAGGGGAGTTAATCTAAATGTTGATCAAGTGGTCTGATATAACGGTATAAAGAGGTGATTTATTCTGTATGTAATGTCTGATGCTTGGTTCCAATAAAACAAATTTAAACCTAAACTTTATGAGAGCAAGGAAAACAAATCCAGTCTAGTATGTTGTATGAAGAGATTCTTTATTCCAAATTAATTTACAATAAATGCAAACCAGCCAATGCGTTTTGTTCCAAACAAACACTCATGGAACTTCGTCAGAGCTGTAATGAATCATATAAAACACATAAATACATAAGAGACAATACCATACATTATCAAAACATTTAAAAATAGCACACTAATAACCGTAAACTAAAATCGTGAGGAGGCACATAGAACGCACAATAAACACAATAAAAGACAAAATATGGACAAAAATATTACGCCATGTATTAACCAGACAGCTGAAGGTGTTTCAGATATGGTAAAAGGCCTAACTGAGTGACAAGCAAAGCTGTATATATTAGCATAGTTTGTGTAAGCATATATCTCTTTGGTGGTGAACTTATTTTAAATAATATGGTGTTGGAGCTGAGGTGTCAGATCCTGAAAAATATGTGAATTTATCTTTGAATGTTTTATAACTCCCTTGTGGGGAAGTTGGATAATGTTCCCATTGTGTAAAGTTTTAAAAAGTGTACGTTGAACAATGTCTGGATGTAGAAAATGATGGCCGTAATGGTGATAACATAACATGTCAGCATAATTAGCAGCATGAAGGTACAGGTCCTCTGCTTCGAAAACAGTACAGTATTCCAACTCTGAGAGCATGGAGTTTACATTTTTACTGTCGCAATCATCTGAATGTAACCCAAGTACTATTATATCCCTCATACCTTCTTTAACCACATATCTACAGGATCTCCGGTGGACGGAATATGTTGAGAGGAACTATATCCCAAACAATTGCATCTGTTACTGGGACCACGGAAATGTTCACGAGGGACAAGTCTCTTTAGTTTATTGGAAGAAGTGTGGGGGGCCAATACCACGTCAACCAGTTCCATAGCAGATGGCTCTGGAAAGTTATGACCATTAACTAGCAGGGAAAAACTCCAAAGGAAAAGAAAAAACAAGGAAAGTGATATCCAAATATATAGCCAAGGTGGGACTAGATAAGTGCTTTTCAGTCATGAAAAGAAAACACAGATCTGTGCAGGTGGTGTCTAAAATGGAAGAACTAGCAGAAGTAAAATCATCAACGATCACTATAATACCCAGAAGCATTTGGCTGAGGTTCTGTAACAGGACTTAAACTATCCGAGAGTGGTGGATCTGTATATATGATGGCAGCTGCAGAAGACGAAGTAGTAACAGCTGTGCTTACTTCAGTCATGGTGCTGGCTGTGAAAGCAGGAATTGATTGAAGTACATTCTGCACCTCCCCCCAGCCATCCCCCCCGCTGTGAAGAAATAGCTTCAGTGGTACTCACCTACTGCAGAGGATTGCCCAGTATGGTAACAAGGACTCCTCAAGGCTTACTATTAAGAATGGGCCACATGGTGTAATTTGACATGTTCAATGGAGCCAAAACGATTATCTTTAGAACTAGGAAATGGTGGCAGTATAACAGTCCTTATTCCCCGGATGTCATGGACTGGCACTGACACTAGGTATGAGAGGCCAAACTCCTTTTTGACTGTAACCTTCTCCTAAGCGAGATAAGCCGGAATTTTTCAGTTTCTCCTTGATGCTCGGAAGATATTTTCAAATGTTTGTTGATTGGGTGTCACATAAAGTTTGTAGCTCTAGTAAGATAGCACAACGATTATCTACATCAAAGGGCAAGGCTTCTGCCATAATATGTGGACTGTCAAGGTCTGGAACATACATCTTGATGCCAAAAAGTACTTCATAGGGCCTCCGCCCACCCAGAGATCTTTATAAAGAAGTTATTAAGTGCTTTTCATATAGGTGGTGGTTCCAACTATGCCCTGTGACTAATACTTTAGCTGTTCAGGACTGCTTTAAGTCTCAGTTCATCCTCTTCACAACTTAATTGCTCTTGGGCCAGTATGGAGAAGAATAATCCACCTGTACTCCCAGGGATGCCATAGAATCCCGGTATGCTTTAGAAGCCAAAGCTGAGCCCTGGTCCGAGTGGGGTGCTCTGCATGCATGTATTCTGGTAAAGACTTGCATGCCTTTAATAATGGTTAGAGTGCCAACTGAACACTGTGGACATACCCAGAGGAACCTGGAGCAAGAATCAACTGCAACTAAAATTTAAATGCAGTATCTGAAATTGGAGGACCACAGCGGTCCAAATAACTGCAGTCAAAAGGCTTGTTAGAAATCAAAAAGTGTGTCTGCTGTGGCAAGCCAAGGTGGAAGCCTTAATTTATTGACAAATGTTGCAACACAGGACAAATTTCTTGGTCTGCTGATATAAGCCGTGCTATCAATAAGTTTACTGTAGCAAGGAAATTGTGGCTACCACACCCACGTGTGCAGAGTAGGCCTGGGCGGCAAATTCCGTTCCGCTCGCGGAATTTGCGGAATTTAGGTAATTTCGCGTTCCGCGGAGAACGCGGAATTGCCCAAAATTCTGCTTTCCGCGGCTTCGCGGAATTTTTGCTTGTTCGCGATCTCAAAATGCGTGTCGCGAGATATTTCCCCCCGGGCACGCAAACAGCGGTTGCGAACAGGAAAAAAGCATCGCGAACAAGCAATTCCGCGTTTTCGCGGAATTTCTGCGTGTTTGCGGAGATTTTAAACCATTTCGCGGAGATTTGCGTAACGCGACTATGCAAATTCCGCCGACCCCTAGTGCAGAGGCAACACTTTCATGTGCCACTATTTCAAAAGCTAGTCTACGGTCTTGGTTGGGAATCAAACGATCGCCAATCTCTAAAATAGTAACAAAAGGGATGTTCTGGTCACTTAAGTGATAAGAATATTTAGAAAGAAAACCTTTGGTAACAGGATGCCATCTTTATTTGCATTTACAGCAGCCAAGGTATCACTATCTATTCTTGTTTTAGAATGAGTAATTACAGTAACAGTAGCAGTCGCAACTGCAAATTTATCTGTTTTATCAGCCAAAGAATTCTCTACAACATGTGCTCCTACACACTGATGATTCAATGTATGTGTTACCTGAGCCCGTGGCAACCTGGTCTTTGAGGTCTGTCACTTTAACCCAAAATGTCTAATGCTTGATTGTGTTGCCCTTATAGTCTTTGAATCCCTTCTGCTGCCAGTAATGTAAATTATCATTAAAGGACTGAACATAGTAGTATGAATCACACACCTTAACTGTGTAGAATTCAGGATCCATATGTTCAAGTGCAAGAAGCAAAGCCTTCAGTTCAGCCAACAGCGTAGTACAGTCACCTAGAGACTGGGTGCGAGTTTTCTGTGTTTGGAAGTTGCCATCCAACATAACATCAACAACAGTAGCGCATGCCGCTGAATATTGTTGTTTAGGACCTATAGCTGGTTGGGACTTTGACTGACTAGTATAAATAATATATTTATACTGTTCAAGAGGTAAGATGGAGCTTGGCATGGGATAAACATGTCCATACTGTAAGAATTTGTGTGTCTGCAAAGATGGGTCGAAGACAAAGTCTACATCAACAGCTGTTAAGGATGCTGCCCACTATATCCATCTTGGGTAGAGGGCTTTAGTGTTAGGAAAGCTAGGTTTTGTGACTGCCTCTTAGGCTGGCACTGGAGAAAGGACAACGATGTGTTTCCCTTATGGAAGTGGTCACTCTATAAGGATCGCCAACTGCCCTGCAGTTAGTATTTTTTCAGTGGAATGCCATTCCACATTTGAATATAAATGCAACTGATATGCAATCCACAGTTTCATCTTCATTAAAAGTGATGTAGGTGAATCCAATTGCACCCATTAAAATCCGGATGATAAGGCTCTTGGTATTTACACATGTGTGTGAGTGATGTATAGCTAGTAAGTCAGATTGCAATGATCTGAGTGTATTCTGATGTCCAACGTGCAGTGGAAAAATCAGGTGCTAATAATTCATAAAGTGGTTTAACGCATTGTGCATAATCTGGTAGGTATATGCATTGCCAGAATTTAGAATTCCTACTGTACTGTACTGTAATTTCTTGAAAGTATTTGGAGGTTCCAGTTGCGCACACTTCTCTAAAAAATTAGGCACAAGGCTCTTACCCTTGTGTATAAATTCATATGCTAGAAGAAGGATACTCAGAAAAGCTATATTATATTTTTTTTTATTGAACTTGTAGCCAATTTCAGCAAATCCAAATACAATGTGATCTACTCTGGCCAAGTGGGGATTCAATGAATTGCCTGTAAGGTAGATAACATCTGCATAATAGAATGCTTCTGGGTCAATATCGTGAGGAATTGACATTATGCGTGCAACACAGAGTCCTGGGCTATTCTTACAGCCCACGGGGAGGCTTTCATATCTCATTTGAAAACCATGCGCCGAGAGTGCTGTCCAATCTCTGCTTTCAAGTGCTAGATTGTGACTATAGAAATGACTGGATATATCCAAAGTGGTTTAGCATTTTTTTTACGGACTATGTGCCAGATGTAGGTAACTTCCATTTAGCGAGTCCTTAATAGCGATTATTACCGAATCGCTATTAAGGACTCGCTAATTATAATGTAGGTAGGAATCGCTAAAATATTAACATTCCTTAATAACGAATCGGTAATTCCGATTCGTTATTAAGGAATACCTAGCCATTCATTTCTATGGGCTAGGAGGCCCCTAGGAATGAATGGGAAGAGATTCACTATTAGTGATTCGGCATTACCGAATCTTTAATAGCGGGAGCTATTTCAAGGGTGCCAGGGTGTCCAAAGGACACCCTGTTGCACCCATGAAATGTGCATGTATGCACATGTGGCGCACATACATGCCCTAAGGGCATGGATGTGTGCCACATGGACATTAAAAAATGCAAAAAAGTGCTTTTTGTACAAAAATCGCTACTTACCACCAACTTGAAGTTGGTGGTAAATAGCGATTCCTTAAGGCTGAGGTGCACTGTTTTCAGTGCTAAGTACATTGCATTTAAGGAATCGGTATTTCCGATTCCTTAAATGCAAGAGCAAAATAAGGAATCGCTATTTTGCGATTCCTTATTTTGCATGTAGGTTTAAAGTCACCTACATCGCACATGGCTAAATACCGGTCGGTAACGCAGAAATTTAAAGAATTTTGGCGTTACCGGCCGGTATTTAGCCACCTACATCTGGCCCTTGATTATTAATTAGTGCCATACTATGTGTGTTTTGCACTGCAAAAGTGCATATATGACTGTTTAAATGTCTATAGTCTAAGAGTATTCGATATGAATGATCCGGTTTCAAACCAGCAGTAAGAGGATTATTCATCTGAGAAACACAGAATTGACTTACTCCCTGGTACTCCAATTGGGAGAGTAGTTCTCTAACAGGTGTTTTCACATCCCGTTTGATACGGTATTGTGGTTACACTTATGGATAGGACCTTAGGGTATAACAGAATAAGGAGATTCCTTATTCCAGCGGACATGATTGTGTGATCTAGTGCACGCTAGTGCAAGAACCCCTTCTGCCTCATAAGCTTGTTTGACATCCCTGATTTGAATGTATAGATTATATAACCTGTCAGGAGGGGCTACACATCTATCAGGGGTCTCAACTGTAACAAAGGTATTAGCTGCTCTCACTACCCGAAATTGCTGGATATTCCGGTGCACTAGGGTGACTTCTGCCGTGCTGTAGAGGAGAGTCACTGCCCAACTCCTCTTCAGGGGGAGGGTTTTTATTGTCTGCGGCATATTTAGCTGTTATAGCCACAACTTTCGTTTTCTAAAAAGGGGCTTTATATGGGGGAGACCTGCCTCCTCCTTTATCTTCATGTCGAACGAACGTTGTGTCTCCCATTTCTGTTTCACATAATCTTCTTGTCTGTGGTCAGATCACCCTCCTCTGTTGTACTGCTGATCAGACGATTCCTAAAAGGAATGTGGAGAACGTGTATCAGGAACCTGATACCAGTCTCGAGTCTTGATTTTAGTTGATCACAAAAATCATACCGTCTCTCAGAGGACTCCGGAGGTGGAGAACCTCCGCGAGGTTTACCTTTCTGTGTTAGTTTAGATTTATCCCATGGTTTTTGAACAAACTCACTGGTTTGCTTGGCATCCTTGTCTGTACTAGGCTTGCCAAGAGGTAGTTTGGTAAGTCTGGTTCCCAAATATTGCATAAGGATGTATATCTATCCGCAATAATTATAGGCAACTCACAGTCACCGTCAGCTTGTGCAAATGCTGCGAGCCATTGGCGTATAGCCAGAGATGCAGCTTTACCTTTAACATGAGACAGAATCGTTACAAATATCACCAGAAAGTTTTCTATTCGTTTTATTCTCAAATGGTAAGACGAACATCGAGTCAGTGCCCTGACAGATAATATAGACTGCGGCAAAAACTGTTTCCCAGATGTTAAATCCTGGGAACCTTCCCATTGGGTAAGCACATAGAAAAAATTCTGTACTTGTCCTGTGGTCCAATAAGGGGAAACAAAGCTTCAATGTAGTGACTTTTTGAGCGATCCAAAATTAATTTTTATCTCGATTAGTGTGTCATTTGCCCATAACTCAATGAACAATTACAGGACATATTGTAGGCACTGCAGGCAACTGAGCTTGCCCTTGCAGGCCAACCCTTGCTGGCTGTGCCAACAAGGAGTGCAAAACAAACTGACTTAAGTGTCTATATAAGGTAAAGAAACAATGGTATAAGGCTTGTGATTGCACAAAATTTTGAATAGCATAAGCCGAGGACAACAAGGTTTTATCTTGATATCCCATACGGTTTTCGTAAGGGCCTAGGGACTGTCGATCAGAGCCTAAATTAAACTAATATTATAGGGAAGTATACTCAGGTCAATAAGGGTAGGTTGTTTTTAGCTTTTGTGGATCTCACTGCAGCTTTTGATTGTGTTAGGCACAGGAAGCTCTGGGAGATCCTCGAGGGCCTGGGAGTGGAAAAGCAAATTATCCACTTTCTCAGACGATTATACAGTGGGGAATGGTATTAACGGTGAGTGCTCTGCCCCGTTCCCAATAAGGAGGGGGGTTAGGCAAGGATGCATGCTAGCCCCCTTTCTTTTTAATCTTTATATCAATGGCCTGGGCGAAGCACTGATCAAAGACTGCGAAGATCTCCCCTAAATAGCTGGACACCAGAAACCTGCTCTTCTATATGCGCATGACGCAGTTCTGATGTCACACACTCAAGTGGGACTCCAAAGGGTTTTAAATTGCTTTTCAGCTTTTATGAGCAACCTTGGTCTTAGGGTGAACACCTCGAAAACCTACATAATGAGGTGTGGTCATGGCCGTCAGAAGTGTAGGGATATGTATATAGATGAGCAGAAGATAGGCTTTACTAAGAGATTTTCATATCTTGGTATACTTTTTTTATCAGAATGACATATGAGCCCAAGCGTTTCTAACAAAGAAATTGGTGTTATTAAAGGCCACAGCTGCTCGTGCGGATTTTTCAAGTAAGTTGGGTAGGAGGCCGCCGGTAGAGCTCATACAGATTCATAAGGCAAATTGTGCCTGCACGGCCATGCATGGGGCAGGGGTCTGGGGTTTTGTTGATGTGCACCCCTTATAGATAGTGGAAAACCCATTCTTAAGGTATATCCTGGCAGTCCCGAGCAGCACATCATCGCATGTTTGCCACTCCGAGTTGGGTATACCACACATTGCAGATCTTATGAAAATTGAGCTCATTATTTTATGGCATAGGATCTGGACATTGACAAAAAACAAGCTTAATCAGGACATTTTAATGGACAGTTTAAAATTGGAAGGGGCTCTAACCATCCTTTGGCTAAGGTATGTCCGGGATTTCATGCATGACCTTGGCCATTTAGATTATTACACCGAAATTAGCACTATGTCCACTATCACGAGAAAAGATCTAAAAAAAGAGGGCCTCATGCTGCTAGACACACTCAGAATATTGGCAGAGATCACAAAGCCCTCTGTGCTGTCCAATCAAATGGTTTTAACAACTTTTAGTGTCCAACCATATCTAATAATGGTACCTGGTGGCTATGACAGGTTTTATTGACCAGATTCCAACTGGGAATCTTTCATAAACTTGTAAGTTTCCCAAAAATGAATGACTGGTCACAAGTAATGCACTTGTGTCCCTGTGATAACCACTCAGAACAATCCACCATACATGTTGTTGTATTTTGCAGATTTTATGCTGAATTAAGGAAAATGTGGATTGTTACAATTTTAAAATCCCTGGGGATTAGACAATGTCGCCCTGAGTTTATGGTATTACAATTCTTGGAAAATGAACACATAGTCTTGAGGGTAGCAATGTTTTTAAAGAGTGTACTCAGACACAAGAAATACATTAGTGTAATATTATCGTCTAACCTACAAAGACGTTCAAAACTGGAATGGTGTGGTGTGCAAATAAACAATGGATTTAACAAAAATCTGTGACTGGGGTAAATGTTTGATTGATTAAGCATTTCGTCCATCATCTGTTCTTTTTCCATTAGTCGCCCTATGTTTGAAGGGTATGCCCAGATTTGGGTCCCGTGCTCGCTACGCCACCAGTTTCAAGCAAGCCTGGCTGATGAGGGGTGTTACCCTGAAACTGGTTTAATCAAGAAAGGATTATGCTGTTCCTTATGGGTAGTAAGTTAGAGAGTCACAGGAGACATGGATCCCATAAGTCCAATGATATGGAAAAGTATTGGGAATCCAAAGTTTTGGATAGTAATGCCCTCACACACCCTTGCAGGTGTCATGCTTCATCATCTGGGCTGCTCCTCGTCGGGTCGGCGGTGCAATACCCGACGGGCTGCCTAAAATTAGGGGCTCTTTGGCGGAGATCTTTTTATCCAAATGCCGTATGGTGAAGTGCGGGTATGGGGCCAGTGTTGTGCAGATAAAGTGAATTAAAATAGAGTTGGGAGTGCCAAAGTAAACAAGTTTTTTATTCTGGAGGTCTCCTACCCTAATTAAAAATAAAGAGCAAGGCACTAGTTTGAGTGTGATGTCTCGTCTAGTGTGTTACCTTGTTCTATCAAATGTGGGTCGACATGTTTCTCGCTAATGGATAAGTATCCGGGCGATTCTTCAGGACCATAGAATAGATGACTATCTACACAAATAAATTACGTGGTAATTTTTCTACTCACAGTAAAAAATGCTTCTAGGTTAATGTGCCTGGATCTACCTGTTCAGGAAGACAAAAAATGTTTGAAATCTATTTATTGTAAACACAGAACGTAATCAGCCTAGATGTGATCTCAGAGTGACTCTAATTCCTCATCATTAGCACACGTGTAGTGTTTGATATCGTGCTAAAATAAACATTAAAAGTGAACAGGTGGTAAAAACTCCACAGTGAGCTAATCTGTCTCTAAGCCCATGTGGAAAGACCATGATGCAGGAGCAGAAATAATAAAGGGTACTCACCCTATTCAGTAAAATCCCAGGCATCATCAGTACCCGGTGGTGTATGCATAACGAGAGACTCCTATAATATTCAGGCTGAACAAACAGATAGTTTATCATAGAGGTTTCTGTCTCAAACAGGTTAAAGGTAGACTCCAAAGAGATACAAGAGTTGGTGTCACGTCACTTATTTCTCTATTAAAGGTAGATGCAGAGTCACAGAATCTCTCCCTTCACACTGGTGTTGTTGGACCTGTGTGCCCTGGGAATTTTAAGTTTTTTTTATAAAAAACGCTTTTTCTCTCATTTGTAATATCAGACAGTCAATGCTGAAAGTGTTAGCTGTCTAAAAAGAATAGTGTGAATAAAGGAAAGGACATCGTGTGTATTCACTCTCAAAAGCTCATGTTGATGCAAAAAGTCAGCCGCAGTAAATCAAAGATAGTGAAAACATACTCTATTCATAGTTGAAATGGGCCGATTATATGTGATCCTGAAAACGCCGGTGTCGGCATGAAATTCAAGTAATCAGTAGTTCGGGAGTCAGAAATTGTGAAACTCTCAGTATTAAACTCACAGATGCAAGGGGGTGAAAAAAGGAAATCGTATGTATTTGAAATTTGGTGTTTCTTACAATGACACTCGACACTCGGAGGTGTTCAGAAACAGTAAAGAAATACTCTATTGCAAATTGGAATTAACCGATAACAAGCGATTTAAAAACCGCCGATTTTGGCAAGAATTGACGGACGTCAGAAATTCGGGGGTCCAAGATACAAAAAGTTTGCAGTGTCTACTCACAAATGTACTTCGTTGCACTGGCTGCTCGACCTTCCCTATCCACCGGGTCCGGGAGGTATACAAGTCAGTGCCTCGTTTGTTTTTCACTGCTCGGGAGACCACGTGTTTATGGGTGTGGTTTCTAATGCAAGGTTTAGAGTGAGTCTCAAGCTAGGTCGATTTTGGCGGCCATCTTATAATGGTCACGAGTAGTTGAAAAGCGAGGGATAATATTGGTTATATATTTTAGCAAAAAACTCTGATGTAATAATTAGGTAAATGATGATGCGGTAAGCCAATAAAAGATGGTTTGTGGCGGTATTAATTAGCCAATGTTTCAAAAAAAGATATTTTGTAACGGAAAAGAAACAAAACATTATGGCAATGATGTTCGTAGTGCTTATGAAATCGACTCAGACGGTTGCTCAGAACATTTATTAGAGAATACATAATTGGAATGTTTCCTCTGAGACAAAAAACACTGTGCTAATTAAGATAGTAGACTATCAGCACTGGACAATTCAGAAGGGCCATAAGGCTCAGTAGGATCAGGGGATAATACCACTTGGAACAAATGCAAAACTAGGTTAAGATGGAGCACCAAGGAATATCGTCATTCAACCCACTGGTATGTGAGGATAAACAATGTATCCATCTTTGTTCCTTAGTAAATAGCTTGGATTTAGGCGAGTTCTGTGAAGCTTCCAGGACCACCCATTTAAGGGAGTCCGGAGAATGGCCTTTCTCCAAGAAATGGACATACATTTTGGTGTTGTTCTTGCGGCAGCGAAAATTGCTGCGGTGTTCTGCGATCCGTACTTTAATTGGACGAGTGGTCACACCCACATAGTAGAGACCACAGGGACAGGTCAGTAAATAAATACAATTAGCTGTGTTACAGTTGGTGTGTGTTCTCATCTCCCAAGTGAACGTCTCGTTCAAAGTGATCGTCTTATGTATAGAGGTAAAGGCACAGGCCGTACAGGTGCCACAGGGGTAGTGGCCAATAACAGTAGGTAGTTGCCAAAGTGTTCCCTGTCTGTTGGTGACCTTTTGTTTTGGTCTGGTGTTGATCAATATGTCTTTCAGGTTTCTTGAGCGTTTGAACGTGAAACGTGGTTGTTCTAGGTGTAAAGAACCCGTGTTCAGTATGCTCCAATGTTTCCTTAACACCTTAGTGAGTTTGTTTGAAATTGGTGTGAAGGTTGTGACGCAAGTGAGTGTCTCTTATTCAGTCATACTACCTTTGTCCTTGGGTTCTAACAGGGCCTCTCTGTTGTTGTTACGCGCTCGCTTGCGAGCAAGTGAAATACTCCTTTGCGGGTAATCTCTCAAAGCCAAGTTTCTGGTCAGTATCTCAGATTCAGCCTTATATTTATTAACTGTGCTACAATTCCTTCTTATTCTTAAGAATTGGCCAAAAGGCAAATTTTCTGTAAGAGCTTTGGGGTGGTAGCTATTAAAGTGAAGCAGACTGTTCCGATCAGTACTTTTTCTGTACATAGTAGTGGCTAAATGTCCTCCCTCGAGTTTGATTGTGAGGTCTAAGAATGCAATAGCAGTAGGTGAGGAAGTGATGGTAAAATTAAGAAAGGGGTTAAGATTGTTAATCCAAACATAGAAATCTATGTAAGATTCTGAATTACCTTTCCAAAAAATCAAAATATCATCAATGAAGCATTTCCATAACAAAATATTCGCATTGTATGGGTTGGAATCATGATGAATGTGTTGTCTCTCAAAGGCAGCCATGTAGAGGCAGACCAGGCTAGGAGCAAAGGTACTCCCCATGGAAGTACCTTGTGTCTGGTGGTAGAGTTGGCCCTTGAATTCAATTTTTTTTTTTTAGTTAAGGAGGGGGGTGTCAAAGAATCCCAAGTTGTAGCGTGTAGGACCTCCTCAATGACCTCAAGGGTGGCCCTCTGTGGGATGTTCGTGTAGAGGGCCTCTACATCAAGGGTCACGAGGAAGTCTATCTCAGAAGCCCTAGGGAACTGTTCAAGTAAGCGCAGAACATCTGTGGTGTCCTGTAGATATGAGGGTACCAGTTTAACCAGGGGTTGTAGAAAGTGATCGCAAAACTGTGATAGTGGTTCTAAAACCGAGTCGATTCCAGAGACTATGGGTCTTCCTGGCACCGGGGTTATCCCCTTATGGATCTTTGGAAGGATGTAAAAGTAAGGAGTCTTAGGGTCCTTTTTGATAAGGAACCCAGCCTCCTTCTTGCTCAGCCATCCTTGATTTTCAGCTGAGTCTACCATACCTGTGATGACACTCGTAAGGTGTTTGGTGGGGTTACTGGCAATAGGGGTATACTAATTCCTATTGCTCAATTGTCTGAGGCACTCAGCGTCGTAATCATTGGTGGCCATTATGACTGTCGCTCCACCCTTATCTGCTTGTTTAATTGTAATGGTTGGGTCATTAGCTAAGGCTTCTATTGCCTGCAGTTCCCTATTCGGCATGTTGTAATAGGGTTTCGAGATCGTTAAAGCTTTCACCTCTTTGAGGACAGCTTGTTCATAGGTAATCACTTCATTGGGTATCATCCCATTGTTAGGGGTGAAGGCGGAGGGGTTATGTTGCCCTGAGTCATCATCCTGTTGGTACTCTTTGCCATCAAAGAATGCTTTTAGGCGTAGTTTGCGAAAAAAACGATGTAATTCGCATGTTTGTTTAAAAAGGTCAACCTGTGGTGTGGGGACAAAGCCTAGGCCTTTCTCTAGTGCTTCTTCTTCCATGTTATTGAGTACTCTAGGAGACAGATTGACCACTAGGGTCTTCTTTTGTTGTTCGTGTGGCTCCGGGTCTCGTATACCCTCTGTTGTGGATCCTCCCATTGGACCCGTTTTTCTTGCTGATTCCCTCTTTTTCGCCCTCGCCCTCTGCCCCAACCTCTGCCTAAAAAAGGCTGGCTCATGCCCGGGGGTGCAAATTGAGGTGGGCCTTGTGGAAAAAGAGGGTATTGCCAAAATGCAGGTCCCTGGTATTGTGGTGGGGGTTAAAAGTGTTGTACCCTTGTCTCCCACCTCTCCTGTACTGGTTGGGTTGCCAATTCTCTCCACTAGAATCACTATTGTTTGAAGATCCTCTCCTGGTGGAGTTGGAGCTGGTATCTGACAGGTAACCTGTTCCAGACGGTATGAAGTCCGCCTTCAGGTATGGGTATACCTTTTCCTTATCAAAGCGCTTGATGTCTTTTTGAAGCTTAGTAACTTTCTGTTTCATTAGGTATTCTTGATGTTCTGCAATTTCATTATTGAGTTCTGATAGTTTGGTTTTGAAGCTAGGGCCAGGTGCACTGCTCTTTAAACTGCTTTCAGCTACTTGGATTCGGGTCAATAGATCGTCGGCCAATCTCTTGGCTGTATTGATAATTAAAATCAGGAGGTCCCTGGTACATTTCCAAGTGATCTGAGACCATTCGATCTTAAATTGGCCATCCTCCCAGAAGATTCTGGGAAAGTTTCTAACTACAAGGCCGTTAGGTAAACTGTTGGCCCTGAGATATTCAGTCATTAAAGCACCATGAAAGGTGATTTTGACCCATTCCCTCTTCATGGCAGATAAAGACTGCCAGTCTTCTGATTGGCTACCAGTTGCACCATCATTAACAGCCGTTAAGATAGAGGGTGTCCTTAAAATCTATGCTGCCTGGTCCTCTCCATAACTAAGGCCCTGACCCTCCATGGCTAGGAGGGTAGGGTAAGATCTGGAGGAAGATTAAATGTAAAAAGAATCACTCAAATGTAGTGGAATTCAAAAGAAAAGAAAAGGAAGGGGGATAGAACAAGATTCACCCACCAACAATATGAGTCCCACGGGTTGTAACCTTGCAGGAAACTGGTAACAATCGAGGAGGAGGACAGGAGGGGCTTTTACTGCTCAAGTAGGAGCAGTAGGTCCAGCATAAAAGATTGCCCATGGCTTTCCGCATCATCATTTACCTAATTATTACATCAGAGTTTTTTGCTAAAATATATAACCAATATTATCCCTCGCTTTTCAACTACTTGTGACCATTATAAGATGGCCGCTAAAATCGACCTAGCTTGAGACTCACTCTAAACCTTGTATTAGAAACCACACCCATGAACACGTGGTCTCCCGAGCAGTGAAAAACAAACGAGGCACTGACTTGTATACCTCCCGGACCCGGTGGATAGGGAAGGTCGAGCAGCCAGCACAACGAAGTACATTTGTGAGTAAACGCTGCAAATTTTTTGTATCTTGGACCCCCGAATTTCTGACGTCCGTTAATTCTTGCCCACATCGGTGGTTTTTAAATCGCTTGTTATCGGTTAATTCCAATTTGCAATAGAGTATTTCTTTACTGTTCCTGAACACCTCCAAGTGTCGAGTTTGATTGTAAGAAACACCAAAGTTCAAATACATACGATTTCCTTTTTTCCCCCCCTTGCATCTGTGAGTTTAATACTGAGAGTTTCACAATTTCTGACTCCCGAACTACTGATTACTTGAATTTCATGCCGACACCGGCGTTTTCAGGATCATATATAATCGGCCCATTTCAACTATGAAGAGAGTATGTTGTCAGTATCTTTGATTTCCTGCGACTGTCTTTTTGCATCAACATGAGCTTTTGAGAGTGAATACACACGATGTCCTTTCCTTTCTTCACACTGTTCTTTTTAGATAGCTAACACTTTCAGCATTGACTGTCTGATATTACAAATGAGAGAAAGAGCATTTTTTTTAAAAAAAACCTTAAAATTCCCAGGGCACACAGGTCCAACAACACCAGTGTGAAGGGAGAGATTCTGTGACTCTGCATCTACCTTTTATAGAGAAATAATTGACGTGACACCAACTCTTGTATCTTTTTCGGGTCTACCTTTAACCTGTTTGAGACAGAAACCTCTATGATAAACTATCTGTTTGTCAGCCTGAATATTATAGGAGTCTCTCGTTATGCATACACCACCGGGTACTGATGATGCCTGGGATTTTACTGAATAGGGTGAGTACTCTTTATTATTTCTGCTCCTGCATCATTTTCTTTCCACATGGGCTTAGAGACACATTAGCTCACTGTGGTGTTTTTACCACCTGTTCACTTTTAATGTTTATTTTAGCACGATATCAAACACTACACGTGTGCTAATGATGAGGAATTAGAGTCATTCTGAGATCACATCTAGGCTGATTACGTTCTGTGTTTACAATAAATAGATTTCAAACATTTTTTGTCTTCCTGAACAGGTAGATCCAGACACATTAACCTAGAAGCATTTTTTACTGTGAGTAGAAAAATTACAACGTAATTTATTTGTGTAGATAGTCATCTATTCTATGGACCTGAAGAATCGCCCGGATACTTATCCATTAGCGAGAAACATGTCGACCCACATTTGATAGAACAAGGTAACACACTAGACGAGACATCACACTCAAACTAGTGCCTTGCTCTTTATTTTTAGATAGGGTAGGAGACCTCCAGAATAAAAAACTTGTTTACTGCGGCACTCCCAACTCTATTTTAATTCACTTTATCTACACAACACTGGCTCCATACCCGCACTTCACCATACGGCATTTGGATAAAAAGATCTCCGCCAAAGAGCCCCTAATTTTAGGGAGCCCATCGGGTATTGCACCGCCGACCCGACGAGGAGCAGCCCAGATGATGAAGCATGACACCTGCAAGGGTGTGTGAGGGCATTACTATCCAAAACTTTGGATTCCCAATACTTTTCCATATCATTGGACTTATGGGATCCATGTCTCCTGTGACTCTCTAACTTCCTGCCTATAAGGAACAGCATAATCCTTTCTTGATTAAACGTTTGTGTGGGCAATCTTTTATGCTGGACCTACTGCTCCTACTTGAGCAGTAAAAGCCCCTCCTGTCCTCCTCCTCGATTGTTACCAGTACCCTGAAACTGGTCCCACAATGCTTGTTTCTGGTCCAGGGAGGACCTGGCCTGACAGTTCGGGCTGGACTGTTCCCATGGGGAACAGGGTCAAGACTGATTTGCATATCGCTGAGTCTAAACTGGAATGGAGTGGCGTACAAAAACACGATGAATTTAACTCAGATCTGTGACTGGGTGTGAATGTTTGATTAATTCAGCATTCTGTCCATCATCTGTTCTTTTTGCAATGGTCGCCCTAAGTGGCAAGGGTATGCCCAGTGCTCGACATGCCACCAGATTCAAGTTAGCCTGGCTGATAAGAAGTGATAACCCAAAACCGGTCCCAGGATGCTTGTTTCTGGTCCAGGGAGAAACTGGCCTGGCAGCTAGGGCTGGACTGTTCCCATGGGAAACCACAAAGACACTTACACACCCGAACAATCACTCACTTACCCATTCACAGACCCACAGAGCCACTCACAGACCCAGTCACACACCCACAAAACCACTCACACTCCCATCACAGACCCACACATTCAATCACAAACTCACTAAAACACCCAAATACCCACTCACAACCCATACAGACACTTACACTCTTACTCACATACCCATACCACCACTCACAAACCTACTGACATGTACACACACTCACACACCCAGTCACACACTCACACATCAACACAAGCACTCACACACCCATCCAGGCTCTCACACACCCCCTCACACTCATCCAACCACTGACAAACCCACTTCCACTCAAAAAACAACTCAAACACCCACCCACACTCACAGACATACACAATCATTCACACACTGACTTACAGACACGCAGACAATTACAAACCCACTCACACATCCATACAGCTACTCACAAATCCATTTACAAGCCCGCACAAGCATCTCACACACCCACTCACACCATCTCACAGACAGACATATCCACATAAGCACTTACACACCCACTTGCACATTCATCCAGGCTCTCACACACCCACTCAGACACCCATCCAGCCACTGACACACCCTCTCACAGACCAAAACAACCACTCACACACCAATTCATATACCCGTACAGCCACTTACACATCTACTCAAAGATCTATGATACCAATCACACACACACTCACAGACCCACACAATCAATCACATACACACTCAAAGACGCCCACAGCCACTGACACCCTTGCTGTAGTGAATGAGCCACTTTTGTGGTCTGACACCCTATGATGACCCTCAACCACCACCATTTTGTACTGACTTAATTGTGTTATGTTACCCTAGCCTTAATGTAGGATGGGTTTGCATATGCCTGCTTCTCTTCTGTCCTGTAATCTTGCTGTCTTTTAGTATAATATTCTTGCCCAGACAGACTGTGCTCTTGAGGCGGAAAGCCGAGAGCTTTTTTAACTTGTTCTACAACTTATTTTTAAAAAACTTTATTGTCACTTTACCTGTGCGCACTTGCTTCTTGGCTTCTTTGATTTCCTGCGCAGCCGAGTTTCGCTGCCGCAGCCCCCACAAGCTTTTCCCGCCGCCAGCTCGGCGAGGACCGAGGCCACGCCCCCTTGCGAGGCCACGCCCCCTGCGAAGCCACGCCACCCTTCAAAAGCGCTGATTGCTAGCGCTCGCAGCCCAGACAGACTGTGCTCTTGAGGCGGAAAGCCGAGAGCTTTTTTAACTTGTTCTACAACTTATTTTTAAAAAACGTTATTGTCACTTTACCTGTGTGCACTTGCTTCTTAGCTTCTTTGATTTCCTGCGCAGCCGAGTTTTGCTGCCGCAGCCCCCACAAGCTTTTCCCGCCGCCAGCTCGGCGAGAACCGAGGCCACGCCCCCTTGCGAGGCCACCTCCCCCCACACCATCCTTTCACTCCCAATAAATAATGTGCATCTCTCGGACGCGCAGCGGACGAGCGCAGCGGGCGCGCCGTCTGCGCGCTGAAGGCGCACCTAAGGCAAGCCCATCTGCGCCCGTCCGCGCCAGACCGAGCCATGGGGCATGGCACTCTGTTCCGCCCATCACTTATTCAGCCCAATCCCTTAGGGATCTTCAATATCCCGCATTTACGGCTCCCCCTACCGCCATCCGACGTACAACTGCCCTTGGCATCTCGCGCCATAACCAACTCTGCTTAGATGGACATCTACCCCCAGGTACGCCTAGCAGGAGCTCCACTTCAATCAGGGTACTCTACCTAAACACCCGCTCGCTAGTGAAACACTCCGAGGACATTTTTGTTCTCCTGTCTAACTCCAACCCCGACCTGCTCTTGCTTACGGAGACCTGGCTAACCTCCGAGGCTCTCCCTGATATCCTGGCAGCCCTCCCCCCTGATTACTACATTCTCCATACCGACCGCCCTGACGACCGGCCAGTGGGAGGGGTGGCAGCCATTATATCTAAACGTCTTACCTCTATCTCCTCTAATTCCCTTGTCTTACCGGGGGTTGAGAATTTACTTTTTAGTGTACAAACCGACACTGGCACCCTCACCTTTCTCCTATTATACCGACCTCCCCACTCTATGCCCTCCTTCCCCTTCATCCTGAGTGAACAACTATCCGCGTTATTAACAGTGCACTCTGACTTCGCCATTTTCGGTGACCTAAATTATTGGTTCAACAACCCCAATGCTGGCCCTCACGCCACTGAGCTCTTTGAGACTCTTGCGAACCTGAACCTCACTCAGCATGTCTCTCATCCTACCCATATCAAGGGCCATATTTTAGACCAGATTTGGTCCTGTAATCTGGCCTTGTCTTCACCAGCTATTCTCCCCTGTACCTGGTCTGACCACCACTTGGTGGATACTACCATCACAGTCACCGGCCAGACTTTCACTCCCCTAATGGCCGGGGGACAGTCACGAAAATGGAACACCTATGATGCCCAGGGCTTTCTTTCCGCCCTTATCGAAACTTGTCCCGATCCTCACCCTTCCAGCGACATCGATCATCTGGAACAGGAAATAGGTTCCTGGCTGGAGTCCGCCAGCGACCAGTTCGCCCCCCTGGTCACTTTCCCTTGTACCAGGCATCGGTACTCTCACAGGTGGTTCTCCGACGACCTTAAGACTCTGAAATTAAAAACTCGCCAGTCAGAACGCACTTGGAGGCGCGACTATTCTGACTCAGCCAGACAGGCCTACCTGGCCACACGTAATAACTATAAATCTGCTATTAGGTCAGCAAAAATGGAACACTTCTCCAATAGGATTGCTTCAGCTACAAATAAATCCAAGGAAGTGTTCAGAGTTCTAAACGAGCTAACCACTGATGAAAGATCTCTTCCAGCTCAGACCCCTACTCAGGCCCCCTGTGATACTTTGAACTCCTTTTTTTTGGAAAAAGTCATCAAAATTAAAAAATCTATCCCTCCCCCCGCCCAGCTTCCTCCTCTGGACCCTTCCCTCAATAACACCTTGACCTTCACTTCCTTTCCTGTCTTAGACACGACCTCCTTAGCGGAACTTGCCACCCGTGTGAAATCGGGCTCCCCTAATGATTGCTGCCCTCCCTATGTTCTGCGTAGCATCTGCCTTAATCTGCCAGATAGCATCTTACACTTACTCAATAGATCACTCACCAGTGGCAGTGTCCCCACCTCTTTTAAGGAGGCCATCTTAGTGCCCCTTCTTAAGAAGCCGGGTGCTGACCCTGCCGAGCCATCAAACTATCGTCCCATCTCCCTCCTTCCCTATTTCTCTAAAATCTTGGAGGCCCATGTCACCCGCTGCCTATCAAACTTTGTTGAATCTTCCCAGTACCTCGAGCCTAACCAGGCGGGCTTCCGACCTGCCCACTCGACCGAGGCGGTCATTCTGGCAGTTCTTGATACTCTCAGGAGCAACGCTGACGTCGGGAATCCCCAAGCCCTCGTCCTTCTGGATCTGTCCGCCGCGTTCGACACGGTGGACCATAACATCCTTCTCCACCGTGTCGGGCAGGCTGGCATCCGAGGCCCTGCTCTCAAATGGGTCAGATCCTTCCTTACTGGAAGAACACAGGCAGTTCGCCTGGGCCCTTATACGGCCAAAAAATCTTCTACGCCCTGTGGAGTCCCCCAGGGCTCCTCCCTCTCTCCGCTTCTATTTCATTTGTATCTCCGGCCACTGATTCAATCCCTCCTCAAATGGGACATCACAATCTTCAATTATGCTGATGATTTGCAGCTCGTTTTCTCACTTAATTCCCCACTAGCTATCAATACGTTCCACGCAGTAATGATCCACATACAACTCTGGATGGACCAGAATCAATTAAAATTGAACCCAGGAAAAACTGAGCTCCTTCTCCCCGGCCTAAGCCACACTCATTGGGGCCCTCAGTTCTGGCCGCCGGAGCTTGGTTCCCCTCCTACCCCAGCTAAAACAATAAAAAGTCTGGGTGTAATTATCGACGTTGAACTTTCCCTCAAAGCCCAAGTTGGAGCGGTAATTTCATCATGCATGTTCCAACTTCGGAGGATTCGTAAAGTCCGTCACCTTCTCCCCTCTGCGGCACTCACTCAATCTGTCACCTCACTTGTACTCTCTCGTCTTGATTTTTCCAACTTTATTTACCACGGTCTCCCACTCTATCTGCTTAACCCCCTTCAGGTCGTACAAAATCAGGCAGCCCGCTTGATCCACGGATTACCTAGATGGCAATCCGCTAAACCCCTGCTTCACAGCCTCCATTGGCTCCCAATGAATCAAAGGGTCGCCTTTAAGGTGGCATGTCTCACCTTTAAATGTCTTCACTGCCCCAGTCCAGGGTTTCTCATCTCCCTCATCCGACCCTACCGCCCCACACGCAATCTTCGTTCTGCCCGCAATGACTTACTAATTATCCCTAAAAACAAAACCAAGAAATTTGGCGGTTGCCGCTTCTCTCATTTGGCCCCCACTTTTTGGAACTCCCTCCCTCTGTCTATCAAATCTTCCCTCTCTCTTCTTTCATTCAGAAAACTCTTAAAGACCCATCTCTTCCCACCCCTATGTTAGGTTGCTCTGTATTCCGTTTTCTCCTTCCCTGTCTAGCAGCGCCAGGAAGCTTCGACGTTAGTGCGCTTTACAAATGGCACCTAACATAACATAACATAACATAACAATAGAAGGTATGGGATGTTGAGGTGCAGTCTTGTGGGTGGTGGTGCACACATGTGCTCAATGTTGTATACTGAGGGATAACGTCTATAGTGTTATTTGGGTTATGTGAATTATGTGTTGAACTATTGCCTTTGACATGGCTTCCTGTCATTCTGATTTCTGACTTTACCTTGCTTTATGGCAGTGCTGACTATTGCCTTTGACATGGTTTCATGTCATCCTTGCTTTTCTGATTCCATCTTGCTTTGGGCCTTTGTGTGCATGGCTTAACTAACTCCATTTTCATGACTGAAGCTATTTTCTGTGCCTGCACAAAGCTGCAAAAGTGGGGAGGGCATGTTTTGCTCTTCTCCTGTTTTCTGCACTTTACTGACTAGAGAGAACTGGTTCTTATCATAGGAATGTACATGGACTGTCTCGGAGCCATAGCAAAGGCCTGATCAACCGATGCAGTGGCCTTGGAGCAGTCTGGTACGGGCTCTCATGAGAACAAGGGGGCGAGGCTTGCTAGAAGCTTCGTTGTGTTTGAATTTGTATTAAAAAGGGGAGCCTACACTTGCCTGGTGGAAGTTCACGCCGTGGAGCAGACGTGTTGTCACGGAAGAGTGGAGGCTGTTGTCACCTATGAGCTTTCGCCCGGTTCAAGCAATGGACTCCGATTGAGCAAAGTGGGGTGAATTGATGAAGCAGTAGGTGAGGTGTCTCTGCTACTATCTGTCTCTTGATTCTTTTCTGAATTCTTTCCTTTCCTTCTTATTTTCTCATTCTTATATCCATACATATATATTTCTACATATATGTTTGCCTTGATTGTGTTTCAATCATACTATTGATATGTTAGAGTCTGCTATGATAGGTGCATTTGTCTTACCGTGTGGTGCTATTTACTAATAAATATATATCCCGGATATATCAATTCGTCTTTACCAGGAGGTGTGGACTCTTCTTGGCCCTGTATTCTGTTGTAGAAGGATGGGTGAATTCCCTTCTAGCAGGTAATTGTGTTATAGGAAGTTGTTCTACTCCTGGCAAGTGATGTGCAAAGTATATTGTTTTCTTGCCTTGCCTTTGGGGGAGTGTTGAAAGTTTGCCCACCTTAGGAAGCGCTGTGTATATGTTATATTCCATAAGTTTGGAACTGATATTCTCTCCCTGGGAAAGTGACGGTACATACCTTGGTCCAGGGGAGATCTGAGACCTTTCATTACACTTGCTCACAGACACTTGCACACCCATACAGTCAAACACACCCACTCACACACCCAACCAAGCTCTCACACACCCATTCAAGCTCTCACACACCCATTCAGCCACTTACATATCCACTCCAACACCCACAAAACAACTCACATACCCATTAATTTTTGCTAGCAGCAGAGACACCGGCTTTTCTAATTTTACGATATGCTCCCTCAATAGTAGCAATGTCGATGACCCCGATCTATTGGGATGGCTGACGAATTAATTAGCGCACTGGCAATTGCCTATAGTGATGTGCAGGGACTTCAATAATAATCTTGCCAGTGGCTGGGATCAGGGTGAAACATATGTCGGAAAGAAACCAAAAGTATATCAAGCTGTATGCAACATGTGCCAAGAGCTTGGTTTGTGTGATGTCTGGGATAAATTGTGACCTAAAGAACAAGGCTTTAAGTATTACTCTGCCCCTCACCAGAAATATGTGAGGTTGGATTATTTTTTTCTCTCGTAATCGATTAGACAGAAAAGCACAATTGAAAATGCACCCAGATATCTTTCGGATCATAATCCACTGGTATGAGAGATGCAGGGGAGGATTGCCCAGGAAAAAACTTTTTCTTCTTGGACATTTGAAAGACCATTGCTGGTGGATGAGGTTCATGTGGAGTACATGAAGAAATGGATTCCGGAATTTCTATGTAGGAATCTAGGAACAGCTTCACGTGGCACAGTCTGGGATACACTACTAGCAGGGATATGGGGGAAACAACTCAATATGCAATAAGGAAATATAAAGTGGAAAGGAAGGATCTTCACTCCCTGCAATCTAGCTTGGCCCAGGCTGAAGGCAATTTAATTAAGGCCATACAACCGAAGGAAAGCATAGAGGATGGTTGCAGTAAATAAAGCAGCAATTGGGGAGAAACTACTGAGGAATGCCATTGACAAAGCAACTGTGCATCGCGAGGATATGTACGAGTGTAGCGAAAGGGTTGGTTATCTTCTAGCGGTTAGGACAAGGCAAGAAATTACTCGGAATGAAATCAAGGAAATAAGAGATGCTCTGTTAGGCTTGGTTTCGGATGTAAATGAAATTCGAGACGCTTTTTGTAAATTTTATCGGACTCTATATACAGAGGACCTGGGGGGGAGTCAGAGGGAAGAACAGATAGGGAAATATCTGGAGCAACCTGCTGAGGCGATCTTATCAAAAGAAGAGAGGGATCAGTTAGACCTACCATTAACCTGGAATGAGATTGCAGTAGCCCTAGCTAGTTTACAGAGAGGGAAAGTGACTGGACCCAATTTGATCCCTACAGAATTTTATAAAGTTTTTCAGGAACAATTGAAAGAAATCATGACGACCATGTTCTTGCAAATCACAGAATGGATGAACCCACCAACATCTTGGGCTATGGCAAAGATTACTAGTTTTCCACCAAAAAATAAACTTAGTGAGGAATTGGGATCCTATCGGCCAATAACCCTTATAAATTGGGATGTGAAAATCTACTCTAAAACTCTAGCCTCTCGCTTGTCATTAGTGATACACAAATTTGTTTCCACAAGGCAACATGTTTTTATTCCGGGTAGAGGCACCATAGAACACATCAGAAAGATTATCTTGCTGTTTGATGTGAGGCAAGTGGCAGGGGACCCTATGGCCTCAATTATATTAGATGCTGAAAAGGCTTTTGATAGGGTCTCCTGGCAGTTTCTATGGGCCTCTATGCAATGGAAAGGGATAAGGGAACAGTTCATTAATGCAGTGAAAGCCTTGTATAAGGAATCCAAGGCTAGAGTATGTGTCAATGCGGAATTGACTGAGGTATTTAAAATAACGAGAGGTACAAGGCAAGGGTGCCCCTGCTCTCCATTATTGTTTGCTATCTACATAGATCCTTTTTTTAAATACTTAGCGTACTCAGTAGATATTCCCCCACTATTTGAATCAGAGCAAGCAGATAAGGTTCTGGCGTATGCTGACGATGTCGCACTAGTCACATCACACCCTGAGATGGCGATGAGAGCAATTGAAAAGGAGGCCAAGAGACTCTGCTTGGTGTCTGGCTATGTCCTAATTAGGGACAAAACACAAATAGTTATTAATGAATTTGCACTGAGTGTGGATAATCGAGTAGTTTAAAAAAAACATGTCTGGGGGTGGTGATAACTGTTGAAATTGATGAGATAGTTAAAGAAATTCTAGATCTGTGTGCCAGCAAAATGTAAAAAGCATTAAAAACGGAATAATCTGCCCCTCACATTGATTGGTAGATTGAATATAGTTAAAATGGTATTTTTCCCATGGTTTTATACTTTTTAAGAGCAATCCCCTTGATATTTATGAATTTCTGGTTTAAAAAGTTCGAAAGCATTTTTGCACAGTTCATATGGGGGTACTCTAGAGCTAGAAGAGCGATTACATTTCTATCCTTACCTATAGAGCGTGGTGGTCTGGCCATACCCAATCTCAAACTATACTGGTGGGCAGCCTCTTTATAACAATATACAGCGTTTTTGAATGCGAGCCTTGGGATGGGAATAACCAGTGATATTTTCCCTTATGCACAAGCAAGTGGCCACAATGTAAGAGGGTGTTTATGGCGCCAACTTGATTTTGGATTCTATAAAAGGGTACGCTTTAAAACACTGCTTAGGGCCTTTAAAGTATGGTCCTTTGACCGACGCTTGCTAGGACTAGGGAAATTAAATTATTATACACCCTTTGTACAAAACAAAGACCTTTCAGGTATTTTTAATGATCACTATTTTGAGAAATGTATAAAGGCCGGTATAACTCAGGTCGGATGCCTCTATTCCATGGGTGGTTTAATGTCATTTGAGGAATTGAGAGGGAAATTTGATCTAACTAATATAGAATTGTTTTAATATTTGTAGGTCAGGGATTTTTTGCTTAAGGAGGGAGGAGGGAAGTAGAACTTTAAGAGCTGTAAGTTGGTGGATAGATTAAGGCAACCTGAGGTACCAAGGATTGGGCTGCTATATGAAGTGTTGAACGACTATATAAAAGATGATCTGGGAAAATACTCATCTAAATGGCAAGGGATGATGGGCATTTCTTACAAACCCACTTGCACACCCATCCAGGCTCTCAAACACCCACTCAGACACCCATCCAGCCACTGACACACCCTCTCACATACCCAAAAAACCACTCACATACATTATTATTTATACTCTTATATAGCGCAGGAACTCGACCCCCGAAGGGGTATCTCCGCGCTTATTCACACACATACACAATCAATCACATACCCACTCACAGACCAACACAACCACTCACACACCAATTCATATACCCATACAGCCACTTACACACCTACTCACAGATCCATGATACCAATCACACACCCACTCACAGACCCACACAATCAATCACATACACACTCAAAGACTCCCACAACCACTGACACACTGACTCACTGACACTTGCACACCCGTACAGTCACACACACCCACTCACAGACCCCACCAAGCTCTCACACACCCATTCAAACTCTAACACACTCACACACCCATCCAGCCACTTACATATCCACTCCAACACCCACAAAACAACTCACATACCCATTCATTTTTGCTAGCTGCAGAGCCACCGGCTTTTCTAATTTTACAATATGCTCCCTCTATAGTAGCAATGTCGATGGTCTCGCTCTGTTGGGATTACTGACGAATGAATTAGCACACTGGCAATTGCCTATAGTGATGTGCGGGGACTTCAATATTAATCTTGCCAGTGGCTGGGATCAGGGTGAACCATATGTCAGAAAGAAACCAAAAGTATATCAAGCTATATGCAACATGTGCCAAGAGCATGGTTTGTGTGATGTCTGGGCTAAATTGAGACCTAAAGAACAAGGCTTTAAGTGTTACTCTACCCCTCACCAGAGACATGTGAGGTTGAATAATTTTTTTCTCTCGCAATCGATTAGACAGAAAAGCACAATTGAAAATGCACCCAGATATCTTTCGGATCATAATCCACTGGTATTAGAGATGCAGGGGAGGATTGCCAAGGAGAAATCTTTTTCTTCTTGGACATTTGAAAGAGCATTGCTGGTGGATGAGGTTTATGTGGAGTACATGAAGAAATGGAGTCCGGATTTTCTGTGTAGGAATCTAGGAACAGCTTCTCTTGGCACAGTCTGGGATACACTACAAGCAGGGATACGGGGGAAACAATTCAATATGCAATAAGGAAAAATAAAGTGGAAAGGGCGGACCTTCACTCTCTGCAATCTAGCTTGGCCCAGGCTGAAGGCAATTTAATTAAGGCCATACAACCGAAGGAAAGCATAGAGGATGGACGCAGTAAATAAAGAAGCAATTGGGGAGAAACTACTGAGGAAAGCCATTGACAAGGCAACTGTGCACCGCGAGGATATGTACTAGTGTAGCAAAAGGGTTGGTCATCTTCTCGCTGTTAGGACAAGGCAAGAAATTACTCGGAATGAAATCAAGGAAATAAGAGAGCCTCTCTTAGGCTTGGTTTCGGATGTAAATGAAATTCGAGCTGCTTTTTGTAAATTTTATCAGATTCTATACAGAGGACCTGGGGGGGGGGGAGTCAGAGGGAAGAACAGATAGGGAAATATCTGGAGAAACCTGCTGAGGCGATCTTATCTAAAGAAGATAGGGATCAGTTAGACCTACCATTAACCTGGAATGAGATTGCAGTAGCCCTAGCTAGTTTACAGAGAGGGAAAGTGACTGGACCCGATTTGATCCCTACAGAATTTTATAACCTTTTTCAGGAACAATTGAAAGAAATCATGACAACCATGTTCTTGCAAATCACAGAGGGGATGAACCCACCAACATCTTGGGCTATGGCAAAGATTACTAATATTTCACCAAAAAATAAACTTAGTGAGGAATTGGGATCCTATCGGCCAATAACCCTTATAAATAGGGGTGTGAAAATCTACTCTAAAACTCTAGCCTCTCGCTTGTCATTAGTGATACACAAAATTGTTTTCACAAGACAACATGGTTTTATTCCGGGTAGAGGTACCATAGAACACATCAGAAAGATTATCATGCTGTTTGATGTGAGGCGAGTGGCAGGGGACCCGATGGCCTCAATTTCTTTAGATGCTGAAAAGGCTTTTGATAGGGTCTCCCGGCAGTTTCTATGGGCCTCTATGCAATGGAAAGGGATAAGGGAACAGTTCATTAAGGCAGTGAAAGCCTTGTATAAAGAACCCGAGGCTAGAGAATGTGTCATGGGGAATTGACTGAGTTATTTAAAATAACAAGAGGTACAAGACAAGGGTGCCCCTGCTCTCCGTTATTGTTTGTAATCTACAGAGATCCTTTTTCTAAATATTTAGCGTACTCAGTAGATATTCCCCCAATTTTGAATCGGAGCAAACAAATAAAGGTTCTGTCATATGCTGAAGATGTCGCACTAGTCACATCACACCCTGAGACGGTGATGAGAGCAATTGAAAAGAAGACCAAGAGACTCGGCTCGGTGTCTGACTATGTCCTAAATAGGGACAAAACACAAATAGTTATTAACGAATTTGCACCGCGTGTGTATAATAGAGTAATTTTAAAAAAAACATATCTGGGGGTGGTGATCATTGCTGAAATTGATGAGATATTTAAAGAAATTCTAGATCCGTGTGCCAGCAAAATGTAAAAAGCATTAAAAAATGGATAATCTGCACTTCACATTGATTGGTAGAGTAAATATAGTTTAGATTGTATTTTTCCCATGGTTTTATACTTTTTAAGAGCAATCCCCTTGATATTTATGAATTCCTGGTTTAAAAAGTTCGAAAGCATATTTTCGTATGGGCATACTCTAAACCTAGAAGAGCGATTACATATATATCCTTACCTATAGAGCGTGGTGATCTGGCCGTACCCAATCTCAAACTATACTGGTGGGCAACCTCTTTAAGACAATATACAGCTTTTTTGAATGTGAGCCCTGGGATGGGAATAACCAGTGATATTTCCCCTTATGCACAAGCAACTGGCCACGATATAAGAGGGTGTTTATGGCGCCAACTTGATTCTGGGTTCTATAAAAGGGTACGCTTTAAGACACTCAAAAAATTCAATCATTATACGCCCTTTGTACAAAACAAAGACCTTTCTGGTATTTTTAATGATCACTATTTTGAGAAATGGATAAAGGTCGGTATAACTCAGGTCGGATGCCTCTATTCCATGGGTGGTTTAATGTCATTTAAGGAATTGAGAGGGAAATTTGATCTAACTAATACAGAATTGTTTTAATATTTGTAGGTCAGGGATTTTTTGCTTAAGAAGGGAGGAGGGAAGTAGAACTTTGAGAGCTGTGAGTTGGTGGATAGATTAAGGTAACCTGAGGTACCAAGGATTGAGCTGCCAAATTAAGTGTTGAACGACTATATGAAAGATGATCTGGGAAAATACTCATCTAAATGGCAAGGGATGCTGGGCATTTCAGATGTAGACTTTCAAGAGGCCTTTTCAAATAGCTTAGTGATTTTAATGCCGGCAAACCTTCAAGCACAGTTCTACAAAACATGCTTTGAATTATATTACACCCCATATCAGATTGCCAAGTGGGGGGAGGGAAAAGGTTTTTTTTGCCCACGGTGTGCAGTCTATAAAGCAGACCTAATGCATATGTTTGCTACTTGCAGTGAGCTTGATACGCTTATAAGAGAAATAGAGGTGTTCTTACAAGAGAAGCTGCTGTTACAAGTGAAGGTAACCCCCCAAGTAATTATGCTTGGTATAACTAACCTGGGGAAAAAAGAAGGTGGGGCTTTTATTTGTATTGCAATGGCAGTATATAGAATATGCATAGATTCAGCATGGTTGGATGCTACTCTACCAGTATTTCATCAATGTCTAGCTCACCTATTGAGCATGTATAACCTAGAGAAAGCCATTTATAAACGAAGGGAATATAAGGCCAAAAAAAGGGGTTGAAATATGGCAGTATTTTGACAATTGGAGGGATCAGTTGGATGGGTAATCTACACATATCATAGGAACAACCTCAAACATTTTGTGTAGCAGTAGTGAGAGCTCTTCTTTTTCTGGTATGCACTTCAAAAGCTTTGCACTTTATTAAGGGGCTGTTTAAAATAGATTAAAAAGATAGGCACAAGAACTTTATGGATGCCAAATGATCAAGGCCTCACAAGTTAAGTTTTAAAGATTGCACTCTGATAATCGGAAGCGGTTGTTATAAAATGTGTTTCAAAGTAGCTAAACCAGAAAATTAGATGTGTGTTAAGGTAAACATGCTTTTGTACGTGGTCATTACACCGCGTACCATTACTACGCAAGCATTACAACACATGCGCTGTAATAACGCGTAGCCTTTACTACGCAGGTTATTACTTCGTATGCGCTGTTACAATGCATGTGTTGTAATGCGTGTATGGATGACGGGAGTGGTGGAGGCAGCGATGACGAATTGCATTGAAGTAGAGGCCAGAAATACGGCGTGGTGGAAGGAGAAAGGGTGACAACAGCATCGAAGGAGGGGCACGAGGGGCTCGAGGCACCCACCGAGGAGAGAGAGGTAAGAGGGACTGTTTAATTTTGAAAGGTTAGTGTTTGAGGATTAGTGTTTTTAGTTTAAGGGTAGTGTTGTGTGTCGTGTAGGGTAGTGTTTGTGTGTAGGTACAGGAGTCGGGGATGGAGAAGGGTCGTGCAGGGGTTAGTGTTTTAGGGATTAGTGTAGTGTTGTGCTGTTTATGTAGTGTAGGGTAGTGTCGGGGGGATCATGCAGGGTAGTGTTTAAGTGTAGGGAGCGGATTGGGAGTAGGGGATGGGTCGTGCTTGGGGTTTTGTTTTAGGGTTTAGGGTAGTGTAGTATTGTTTGTGTAGTGTAGGGTAGTGTTTTAGGGTTTAGGGTAGTGTCAGGGGGTCGTGAAAGGGAAGTGTGTGCGTGTAGGGGCAGGACTGGGAGTAGGGGCAGGGTCGTGCTTAGGATAGTGTTTTAGGGTCCAGAGTAGTGTTGTAGTGTTTGTGTAGTGTAGGGTAGTGTTTTAGAGTTTAGGGTAGTGTCTGGGGGTTGTGCATGGTAGTGTTTCAGTGTAGGGGATGGACAGGGGGTAGGGGCATGGTCGTGCTGTGGGTAGTGTTTTAGGGTTAAGGGTAGTGTAGTAGTGTTTGTGTAGTGTAGGGCAGTGTTTTAGTGTTTAGGGTAGTGTCTGGGGGTCATGCAGGGTAGTGTTTAAGTGAAGGGGACGGACTGGGAGTAGGGTCATGCTGGGGGTAGTGTTTTAGGGTTGAGGGTAGGGTTGTAGTGTTTGTGTATTGTAGGATACTGTTGTAGGGTTTAGGGTAGTGTCGGGGGTCCTACAGGGTAGTGTATGGGAGTAGGGACAGGACTGGGCACAGGGTAGGGTAGTGCTGGGGGTAGTGTTTTAGGGTTTAGGGTAGTGTTGTGGTGTTAGTGTAGTGTAGGAGACTGTTTTAGTTTTTAGTGTAGTGTTGGGGGTTGTGATGTGTAGTGAATGAGTGTAGGGACCGGAGTGGGGGAATGTGTATGTTCGAGCAGGGGGTAGTGATTTAGGGTTTAGGGTAGTGTAATGGTCTTTCAGTAGTGTAGGGTAGTGTAGTGTTTGAGTGTTTTGGTAGTATTTTCCATTTTTAGATGTGTAGGGTAGTGTATTTCTATTTGTTATTTATTGTAGTGTTGTGTTTTAAACATTTTAAAAAAGGGGTTAAATGCCTTGCTTTAATATGACATGTTATTCCGCATACAATTTGTATTACTAGGCAAGTTTTTACTTCGTATAAATTAACACTTTCAATGTAATGGTATGCGAACTAAAAACTTGCGTAGTAACGCTTATTGCTAAGTAATAACCGCGTAGTAATGGCATGCGAAGTAATGGCATGCGAAATAACATGTCATATTCGTGTGTTAAAGTTAGTACAGGATAGGGGAAATGTATATTATTTATATTCCAGGTAGCTGATTCACAGAACTAATCTGCGATAAAATCCTAAACGTACTACTTTTGGTATTCACAGAAGGCATTTAGTAGTAGTAAAGTTAGGAGTCCTAACTTTACTACTACTAAATGCCTTCTGTGAATACCAAAAATCGTAAGTTTAGGATTTGATCTCAGTTTAGTAGTAGTAAAGTTAGGGGTCCTAACTTTACTACTACTAAATGTCTTCTGTGAATACCAAAAATAGTAAATTTATGATATTATCTCAGATTAGTTCTGTTAATCGTCCCTCAGACTACTGTAAGAATGTGGAAATCAGAAATATTTTTTAAGATATCCAAAAGTTTTAGAGACCCCATGTATGCACTTTTTAAAACATTGCACTTTAGTTATCGGGCTGCTAAAACAGTTAATAACGTATGCACATGCACTTTATGGTTGGTTAAGACAGACCATGTATGTACTTTAAAAACCTTGCATTTTATTAGGGGGCTGCTCAAATAGCTATTAAAATGTGCACATGCACTTTATGGATGGCCGATGATTGTACTGTGATAATTCAAAGATGCTCCTAGAAAATATATTTTAAGCTAAATTTGAACCAGGAAATGAAATGTGTGCATATAAGATGTGGTATTGGATAAAGGAAATGCATTTGATGTATTCTAGAATTCAGTATGAATAAGAAACCCAAAATGTAATGAAACCCACACGAAAGTTGGTCGGACAAATTGAGGAAAGGGTGGGAGGTTTGAGCACGGGGAGATATTTAAAAAAATATGTGTTTGGGAAAGAGAATGAATTTTACTGCTTTTTGCTTTGTTGTCTTCACACTCAATAAAAATATATTTAAAAAAAACAACATCAACAAACACAGCAATTCACTTAAAGAAACAAAGGTTACAGAGATGTTATAGTTAGGAAAAAAAATGTAAAAAACCTTGGAACTTCACTCAAGAAAACAAAGCTTACAGGGATGTTTTAGTTAGGTTCAGAATTAAATGCAAAAAAAACATAGAAATTCAGCAGTTATAGTTATTTCAAGTAACTATAACTCCCTAAGAACACTATAACCCGTGCACTCACCATGGACTGCGAATTACCTCACATATTACTTGTCTCATGGTATCTTTTATGACATCATAGAGAACATCACTGCAACATTTGCATTGAATTTATTGATGAGAGAACAGATTATCTTCCCCTTGAAGAGTTTGGACTGATTAGTCAATAGCAATCAAAGGTATTAATGAAGCAAAAAGAGGTTTTCCTACGCACCATCAACCAAAATATAATCACGGCAAACATTTTATTCTGAATTCACTATTATAACTCAAAGAGACACCCTGTTTATTTTCACCTCAGATTTGGAAAGTTCGGATACTTCATACGTTAAGTCCTAGCACTTTTCCTTCCAGAATAATGTCTTTTTCGGTGGTCTTCGAATCTGCAATGCCACTGGAAGAACAAAAAGAGGCACAAGGAATTAAAAGTAAGCATAGACAATTATGTGCTCATTATCTGAAAAAGTGGTATATATCAATAACGCCTAAACATTTGACTCTGCATCTCACAGCCCAAGCTAATCGAACCTCAGGTGCCAAAGGTAACAGAACCAGCTGTGCCAGGGTTAGTGATTTTTCAGTATCAAAGGTCACTCTTTTCCACTCACTGAGTTTTGGCAGAAGCCATCCGTCATGCTATGCTAACAGTTGTAGCGACGGCCTCTCTAATATGCAGCATACACTGGTCTAATTAGCTCAATTAAGCAACAGCTGTTAGGCGTTTTAGTATATTTCGCAGGGTCAGGGCTAATTACCTATATTTTCACATTAGTTTGCTCATTTCCTGCCCTACAGGAATCCCACACCATAAAGAGCGAACGGTGTTCTTTTATGGAAGCACCTCAGCTACCTTGCAGCAGACGTTTATCAGGCTTTGTCCGACCTCAAATCTGACTGCCAGTAGCAAATCCCAAAAAAGATTCAGTTCTCTCAAATCATCGTTTTAAAACAAAAAAGGGGATCGTGGCGTCTGACAGATGACATTGAATATGAATGGTGTGCCAACATATGTAGTACCAGCTGAGACCCTGAAAGAAGGGCACTGGGATGTGGGCTTTGGGACACAGAGGCTAAATCCATGGCACTGTCATAAAGGCAACTACCTTATAAATACAAAGGGACTTATTTACAAGCCCCATGCGCCACTTTTGTGTCACTTTTAGCATGGGAAAAGTGACGCAAAAGTGGCGCAAGGGGCTTGTAAATCTGCCCCTAAGACTTATGAGGACACTGATATTGTGAGGGTGGACATTGGGACATGGACACTGGTGAATATGACATGGATACAAAGGCACAGTGATCCTCTACCAGCCATTTGGCAGTAGCGGCTGGAGTGGGGGGAGGGGTCTGGAAAGGAAATGTAAAACAGACAAAAAATACACATACCTCGGCCAGCCAGCTGCCGCCTCTCCCCCTTCCCCTCTGCCAGCAGCAGGAAACAACAGGAAGCAACCGGGCTGCAATACAGCGCTGTGATTGGTCTGAGCGCCAAACCACAGTGCTCAGATGGAGACTGGGAGGCTTTGCACGTTCCTCACAAGAATATGTGAAGATAGCCTGGTGGGGAAGATGCAAAGTGCGTAGAGCAGCGTTGTGATTGGTCTGAGCGCTGTACCACAGCGCGCAGACAGGGACTGGGAGGCTTTGCATGTTTTTCAGCAGGATGTGTAAAGCAAGTCTGGTGGGGAAGATGTAAAATGCGCAGGACTGCTTGGCCGGCCCGAGAGGGCTGGCCAAGCAGTCATGCACACTTAAGGAGTGCATAACACTCCTCTACCTGCTCTGGCCAGCCCCACCCCGAGAGCCACTGACTTCAATAGGAAAAATAATAAATTAATAACTATAAGTTATTATCATTTTATTTTTCCTTCTGAGCAGTGGTGCGATGCTCCACCGCCTTAGTGGAGGAGCCGCCACTGCCATTTCGTAAATGTTGCCCTTTACATAGCCAACCAGCAACTACACAATTGGGTACTATGTAACATGGTCCAATGATGCCACAGTTCTAGTGGCATTACACCCCACATGAGGGAAGGATGAGAAACTGGTACAGGTCAACAGAGCACAGGGATTGCTTAGCTGGCACAAATGCAGAACTATTAAAGGTCCTTTATGTATTCTTTTACTGTTATGTTTACTTGAACTACTCATTTATAGATTTTCAATAGCAATACAAATTATACAGTCAAGGTCATCTGTATAAATATATACTGAACTATAACATTAATTTAACCTTTGTTTTTTTCAGTGAATTTCTAGTTTTTATAATTTTTTATGTGAAGTAATAGTTTATTACCATATGTACAGTCAACCCCTGTGCACGGTCTTTGCCCATGCACAGCAGGGGACTGGCAACAGGGCTTGGTTTGCAGGCAGGCCCTCTGGCCAACTGAGCCTGAGGCAGCCAACCCCCCCGCAGGGAACCAATCCCACGCTGTGAATGGACTTTCATCACACGAGATATGGGGTTGGACATAGGCTGCCACCTGGAGGCAGCCAACCCCATGCCATGCACTGCCATTGGTTATGCATGACATGGCGGTAGCCGTAGGGCCTGTCTTGCACCCAGGCCTCCTTCCAACCCCCAGCAGGCTGCCAACTCCACACTGTGCACATCCTTTGGCATGTGTAGCATTGGGTTGGCCAGCCGGCCACAGGAACCCCATCCCTTGGGACCAAAGTGAGTGTGTGTGTGTGTGTGTATATATATATATATATATATATATATATATATATATATATATATATATATATATATATTACATACTGGCGGTCGCCAGTAGGTAGTTATAGTTAGGACCAAGTTTCCATAGGAAGATCATTTTTTGTTTCGCTTATAACTTTGGCGTCGTTTGATGAATCTTCATGAAATTTTCCAAACTAATTCTTTGTTCATATCAGCTCCTATGTTGAAAGTTTGGGAGTGATTTTTCAAGGGGGGCCGAGAAAAAAGGAGGGTCCCAAAACGTGTTTATTCCATGCAATTTCCATAGGAAATTTTAGACAAGGCTACAGGTCGAACGGGTGAACGGTATTACCCCAAATTTGGCAGGGAGAAGGGTCTTGGTCTAGAAAGCACACTTTTGTTTATTTGGTGTAAATCCATTCAGTAGTTTTTGAGAAATATTGAAATTTGCAGATATTGATATTTGGGAATTCTGCCATCTGATTGGCTGAGGCGTTACGAGCACGAGCTTGCTGCTTATTGGCTGCGAGCTGTTGCAAATAGGAAGTGTTGGCAGCCATTTTGTGATTCCGTTGAAATGAGTAAAGGGAAAAAAGGGCGAAAAGAGTAGGAAACAGGAGAATAGGAGCACTGTAACCTCTGTGGGGGAGTGTGAAGCGAAGTAGTCACGCCTACCGGTCTGAAGTGTGGTGTTGCTCAGAATGACATGGTGCTGAGATGAGATGCTGCTACACTCGGGTATGAAACCGAGAGCCTAAACCGTGAGCTCATTGCTGTAAAGTGATGTGCTCTGGTCTTTGTAGCATACCTGTGCAAGTAGTATTAGCAGGCGTTTATACCATACAGGGAGTGGGAAGCGAACTACTGACGTCTACCGTGCGTTTATACTATACCAGAAGTGGGAAGCGAAGTACTCACGCCTACCGGTGTGAAGACTCGGGGATCAAACCGAGCTGATTGCTGTAAAGTGATGGGCTCTGGGCGCTGTAGAATACTGGCCGCTGTAGTGTAACAGTGTAAGTAGTGTTAGTATGCGTTTATACTATACAGGGAGTGGGAAGCGAACAACTCATCCCTACTTGTCCGAAGACTCGGGGATTAAACCGTGAGGTCATTGCTGTAAAGTGATGTGCTCTGGGCGCTGTAGCATACCTGTGGAAGTAGTTTTAGTTTGCGTTTGTACAATACAGGGAGTGGGAAGCAAACTACTCACCCCTACCGGTCTCAAGACTCGTGGATGAAACCATGAGCTGATTGCTGTAAAGTCATGTGCGCTGTGTAGTATTCCAATGTAAGTCATAATAGAATGTTAGTATGTAATGCTACTAGAATGTATGTATGTAATGTTAGAATGTAGGGCTGTCATGAGGGGAATCTTAGGGAGTTTGTACACGGTGCTGGAGAAGACGGTTGCCTTGCTGTCTGCTTCTGTTGGTGGCTGTTTAAGTTGTCTTCTTTTCCTGCAATAAATCTACTTATCGGATCCACTGCTGTCTTTCTCTGCACTACATAAATCTGGCGACGAGCGGGAGAAGGTAAAAAGAAGGCAGCACTCACCAATATTTTGAGCTTCCTTGCATTCTGCTGAAGACCCGTTTTCTTGGTGAAGCTGTTTCTACTCATCCCAGGGTCGTCGGCTCATAGAACTATGTCATCCAACCTGGTAGGATTAAAATTTTGGGAGTTTGGGCTTCCTCTGCCTCTTCACTTCACTCTGGTCGCTGTACAACCCGTGTGCAAGTAATGTTAGTATGCGTTTATACTAATTCTGTAGTTGTGCAGTAACCAATGCATCATGGCCCTACGGAGCGCCACCTCCCAGGCGCAGTGCATACTATGTCCTGGGGTGTACATCAGCGGGACATTTATGTTTGCTATTACAGGGCGGGAGCATGGCTTCCTCCCTGTGATAGCAAATCCTTGTTTGCCTCGTTGAAGCGAGAGGAGGAAAACCTCGTATCGCTTCAATAAAGCGGATCCGGATAGTAAAAATGGAAGAAAAAAAATGAAGCGGGGTCTCACCCGTTCAATTAAATGAGCCCCCTGGTGGGTAATGTTTCGGGGCCAATCCTATTATTATATTGTGGGGTCTCTGCAGCACTGGGGACCTTAATCTCACATGTAAATTAGGCACGGGAGGGCACAGACACGTTTCGCAGCCTAGGGGATCGCCACCTCCCCGGGTATTGTTTGGTAATTGTTCGGGGGGCTTCGAGGAAAACTCAAGTCCGGGGTTCGCCACCATCCGGGACTTTACTTAAGTATGCAGGGTGGGCGTCGCCAGTCCCTGAAGCCTCGGTGGCCCTAGGCAGTACCTTATTGGTACTGTAATCACACGGGCAGTACTCATGGTGTTATAAAGTGATACACTCATAGAAGCCTTGCAGTTGTAGAATTACCTAGTCTTCATTTATGTAATAGTCTGTTGGTTTATATTTGGTAGGTGCACCGCAAAATTACAAATGTTTTCCCTCATAACCTCCTATCAACCGCCGATTTTCACAATAAACTACAGACAAGTGTTGTCAGAAAAAGAAGACCCATACACTCACTTATTTATTGGTAAAAAAAATAACTTTTATTAAAACAACACAAATAAATGGAAACGCAACTTTATTCGAACTAACAACAGTAAAACATGAAATAAGTGGGTGGGACTCCTCCGGAAGCAGCGTACAAAACCTGCAAGACAAAAAAGAAACATAAGTATGTGTGCCATGTCCAAGAGAAAAAGAAAGGTAGTCAGAATTAAAGGAAGAAAGTGAGAATGGGACAGAGTGCGAGTGGGTGGAAGGGAGAAGGGGAGAGAGAGTCAAAAGAACAGAGGAAGGAGGAGACAGAGCGTCGGCCTACTGCACCCAGCCCTCACTGTTCACCTCCCGTCACCCGTGTGTCTGGGACGCTGGGGTCCATGAGAAACAGTGCAGTCCAGCAAGTTTTTAAAATGAAACAGAGATATGAATGAGGCCAGAGATTACATTATTATCTATCGCAACATCGCTTGCCTGCACCTGTGCACCCCGGCTGCTGCACCCCAGCCCCTTCCCCGCAGTGTGCTCAATTGCAGCTCCTGTGCACCGAGGCTTCACTGCTCACCTGCCACAACCGGTGTGTCCAACGACGTGCCGGTGCGAGCTCCAACTCAGGGGTGCAGCTCTCAGGGTGGCACAGCAGGTCTCCGGTCAGGGATGGTGTCTTAATACCATGATGGAAGGCATCTGAATGCCCAGGGCCTCATCTGGTGCCACTAACTCAGTGTCTGAAAAGGGAGAAATAATATAATGGTGGAAACGTCTTGAGGTAAATGAAGGTTTATTTCAGGCTCAATAGAGAACACCAGTTGAGTGTATCCTTCCTTCTTGAAGTACGATCTACCAACTGTTAGTGGTAATCGTGGTTCAAAGAGGAGTTGGAGTGCACAAGAATACACAAGGTTAAATAATAATATGTTATGCCAACGTTCACATACAAAGGAACAGAGCGCATGCTAGAAGCATAATGTGCACGTGCAATGCAGTGGTGCAAGCCTGTGTGCATGTACACTTAGTAGTCAGCTCACTACAGTGCCCCAAAAGCCAACACCACATGTCTGTAGGGCAGTGCTGCCCGCTGGCTCCGCCTACAGTACGGTCCAGCAGGTCCTTAAAATAAGACAGAGATGTGACTGAATGAGGTCAGAGATCACATCATTACGCAGGGCAACACCGCTTGTTCACACCTGCGCACTCAGGCTGATGCACCCCACCCCTCCCACCGCACCGCGCTAAATTGCAGCCCCTGTGCACCCAGATCCCACTGCTCACCTGCTGTCATTGGTGTGTGTACAAACACGATGGCCAGCAGGGTTCACAATTCAGATGTAGTTTTGATTGCCAGGATGGTGTACACCTCATGGATCCTTTTTTTTAATTGCGCATTGTGATATGCTAGGTGGATGCGGCCATATCACCTGAGGCAGTGTGGAAGAGCTGGGACATGTGGGGTCGCCGTTATCCTATTTATAAGTACGCAAAGTGGGCTGGGCTTGCGTACGCCAGGCCAGTGTAGGGTTGTGAATAACTATTCCGGGGACCTGGGCGTTGTTCAGTTCCTGCCTGGGCAGGAAGTGTACTTATGTGTGTGTCCCTGTTGCAGTTTTGATGTCGCACAATCCGCAATTTACATTAATGTAGCATGTACCGGGACGGCGGCAACTATCGCTAATGAGATGCTGTCCGAAAACATTGAATGGATAACATCACATGTTGTTGTCAAGCTTGTGGATATGCGCAGACATGCATGTCAATGGTGTGCAGTATTATTGAAAGTGTTGCACACAGGCTACGTTTGCCACCCCTAGGTTCAAACTCGCTTGTATGGGTGGTCGGTCTTTTGCCCACTTGGCCCCCCTCTATGGAATTCACTTCTACTCTCACTCTGTTTTTAACATAACTTGCCAAATTTCGAAAACGCATCAAAACGTGGTTATTCAATCTCTGAGCTCCGACTTGCTGTTCTTTTCTTTCCTGCCTGGGTCCGTAGGCGCCGGGAAACCTCCGGGTAGCTGTTGCGCCATATACATTTTAATATAATAATATAATAATAATGTGCTCGGATGGAGGGAGGATCAGCAGTGAGGGTACATCATACACAGTGATAACGCTCATTACAGTCAAGCAATGCATGTCAAACGTGAATCTGAAAGTCTCACATATGACACACTACTATAGTGGTAAAGCATGACAACAGAGCATACTGCAACACAAATATACACATTACTCTTTACTGTTCGTCACATGTGATCTAGGATGTGCACTCTACCCGTGGCTGATGATACCGCTTCGAGCCACCAATACCCAGGCTGAAAAGCAGCACAATAATGCTCACACACACGAGGGTCATCATGTAACACACATTTGTTTTTTGATGCAACGTTTCAGATGCATGGTCATCACACGTGGAAGGCTACTGTACAGAGCATGAATATTGATCAAGATGATTGTTGCATGTTGTGATATGTGTACACAGCAAAAAACATTTCAAAAAAGCTCTCTAAGCAGAAGAGGTGTCTCTCATCAAACGCTGTAGAGAGAATGACTAAAATGGGTGGGGTCCTCCAACTGTTACAATGGGAAATGTTATGAACCAATCAAATGCATTTTTTTAAGGTCACATGGCAATCGCGCACTGAGCGCGCAAGGAGGCCGCAATCCGACGCGACTTTGAGAAAATATATTTACCATAATATAAGTTTATTACAGTTACAAATATATAAATGTTTAAAATATTTTAGATTATCGCTTGCTCTCATATACACTTTAAACTTATTTAGATATAGTTTTGAGCTAAAAAGAAATTGAGGGAATGGCGAACCAGGTGCGATACCATACGTCTATGACGTAACACAGGGCCTGGCAGCGTGCACTCGTCGCATACGGAATGCGCAGCCGGCGCGACCCCATACATATATGACGTAACGCGCGGCTTGGTACCGAGCACCCGTCGCATACCAAACTAGCAGCTTGCGTGACCTTATACGTATATGATGTTAGACGGGACGCGGTGCTACAAAGCCGTTGGTTACGAAATGCACATCCTTTACGAGTTTAGCAATATGGCGGATAGGATTCGCGTGCTGATGGAGCTTGGTACACTACCGCTACGGGAGTCCAGTTTTCTCAACAAAAAAAAAATAAGATATACATTCTTTTTTTTTGAAGATATAAAAAATTACATAATTTTTCAAATTAAAAAAATAAAGTATAATAGAGTTCCAAAATATTAATTTTTGTGTGTGAAAAATATAGGTTTTATAAAGATTAAAATATGAAATTAACATTTAAAAAACCTTCGAAATTCACTGAAAAAAACCATAGGTTTTACAGATGTTATAGTTAGGAATTAGCATTTAAAAAACCTTAGAAATTCACTGAGAAAACCATAGGTTTCAGGGACGTTATAGTTAGTTGGACATTTGACTCATATAAAACCAGAGAAATTTGTATGTTATAGTTAGTTGAGCTAACTATAACTCGCGCGCCCACAATGCACTGGTGCTGATGTCATATATTACATCACTCATGACATGTTCAGTGACATCACTGATGACATCTCAAATGACATCACTGATGACATCATCCACATGATAATCTGATACACATACTGATGCCCTAATATAAACTTTGATACACGCACTCCAAAATACAGACTACTATTTTTGAAACCATACACACAACAGTGCCAGATACTACATACCACCCATTATTTCTTAGGTCTACACACACATCCAGTCACTTATACATGTAGTTACTCATCAATACAGTACTATAATAGGAACTCATACACCTATACATACAGTCACACTCTGCCACTCATCCATAGAGTTACTCACACACCTAGTCAGTCATGCAAAGAATCTATTACATACCCATTTACTCATGTATACAGTTATACACACCAACTCCGTTATTTATACACACACCACATCACTTATTTATGCAGATACTAGCACATACTTGCTGTCTTATACTATCACTGATACAAGCAGACACTCATTTATACACCCACTCTTCAAATAACTTACTCTCACGTATAGTCATTTATATACTCCAACACTCACATATACTGCCTTAAAACATATGTATTTACTCACACATATACCACTGAGACATTCATTCACTCAGCAACACACCGATACACACTCTAACTCACCCATACAGCCCTTCCCAGATGCACTTTTGAATCCATACAACCAGCGAATCACCCAGTCAGACATCTATGCACATAGTCACACACACCCCCACCCACCCACACAGACACTCAGGCACCCATACAGATACTCAGACAACAAATCAATAACCCATATAGACACTCATGTAGCTACTCACCAACCCATGCAGCCGCTTATACACCAACTGAGACACTAATACAGAGTCTCTAACCCATGCATTCAGTAACACATGTTCAATCACTCACTTATACAGTCAGTCACGCACCTACTAAATAATCCATTCAGGCACTTGTAAATCCACTCATTCTTCAATACACCTTGGCATAGGCTTTACAGAAACACACATTCACTGGATGATGTCATCAGTGATGTCATGAGTGATGTCATTTGAGATATCATCAGTGATGTCATCAGTGATGTCACTGACCATGTCATGAGTGATGTAATATTTGACGTCATCACCAGTGCATTGCGGGTGCGTGAGTTATAGTTAAGGCTCCCTGCTTTCCGTTTATACTGATTTTTACAGATAAATACAGACAGAAGACATTTAGTTTCTTGTCTGTATTTATTTTTAAATGTGGATAAAAACGGAAATTGGGTTGCTTTTTCAGTAATTCTAAATACTGTCTGCCATGACTGCCAGGCCAATAGCTGTGTGAATTGATAGGCGAGGGGGTTAAAAAAGAAAATAATTTTAGTATAGAGGCTTTGACACCAGTAGATATGCACAAGGTTGATACTGAAATGTGCATATTTTCATATGAGTGCATTGATTTATCTTCTGCGGGTGTTCATAGCTCTGAAATCTGGCAGGCATGCAAGCATGAGTGCGTATTTATTGGTTAAATAAACGTGGAAATATACTAATTTCAGCTTCATTTTTCTACAAAACCCAAAATAAATATGGATACATAAAGATACTCCTAGCAAAAAATAAATATGGATAAATACAGACGGAAATGTCAAAAAAATAAATACCATAAAACCAGGAGCCCTAGTTATAGTTAGCTCAACTACCTATTGCGTGCGAATTTCTCTGGTTTTATTTGAGTCAAATGTCCAACTAACTATAACGTCCCTGAAACCTATGGTTTTTTCAGTGTATATATATATCGTCATGTGATCAAGGTTCATTTTCGAACCGAAACGCGTCAGACCGAACAAGCTAAATAAATCACGCATTTTGGCACTTAACTGTGGTCCGTCTCCGTCTTTGGCGCGAAGCTGCAGATGGACGGTGTAATTTGATATATATATATATATATATATATATATATATATATATATATATATATATATATATATATATATATATATATATATATATATATATATAAATATAAATATATATATATGTACTTTTTAAGGGGAAGGGCTACAGCAAAAAGTGCTGAATGGAATTACACCAAATTTGTCAGGAAGTTAGATATTGGTCCGCAGATTATGCTTTCTGGTGTAAATCCAATCAGAAGTATTTTAGAATTTAATGGTAAAATAAATTGTATATCAAGATGGTTTTCTTCGCGAGAGGCTCAAAAGACGCTCGTGGGAGCGTCAATTTAAAAATGGAGTATTTTGATTGGCCGAGGTAGCTTTTTTTTCCTTGGTCCAATTCACTCTTGTGGGAGTCAAACTTCTGCGGGAGCGAGCACTCTCCTTGGCTGGCAGCAATATCAGAAGATTTTTATTGGCAGCCATTACAGGACTCAGGGACTTAGTCCTCAGTCCTAAAGTAGTAAATTTAAAAACCCTTCCACTGAGGTCCCTTTTGGGGAAACCCAGGAGACCCCCGCCTAGGCCCAAAATAAATACATCAGCAGCTTTTGCTGCAATTTAGCGTGGCTCCCACAGGATAAAAAAAACAATGAAGGCCCAGAGTGGATTTCATTAATTAAGGGGAGGGGACACGACAACCCCCCTCCTAGTGCCATTATAGGCCCCAGGCAGCCCACCCCTGTCCGAAATTCCCCAAAGTTTTGAAGCGGGCCACACAGGTCCCTTCCCACAGCCATTATAGGCCCTAGGGAGCCCACCCCTGCAGCTCAAAGTTGCCAAAAATGGAAAGTGGATTAGCAGCCCTCTTTCCAATCCATTATAGGTCCCAGGGAGCAGTGCTTCAAATAGGCAGGAACTGTCCGTTACTCAGTACCTGCACTTCCTTAATTTGAAAGGGAGAATACTACACTTTCCAGCATTGCTGCAATGCATTTAATGGTTCAGCACCGGCACTTCTCGGGAGCAATCAGGTACTCTAAATAGTGAGTACTGCACTTCTATGTTTAGATTTAAAGCACTGCCGGGGAGCCCACCCGAGAGCCGAAATTCACCAAAAAGGGGAGGGGAACGGGTAGCCCCTATCCCTGAGCCTCTACCTGGCCCTGGAGACCCTATCCACCAGGGCCACTAAATTTACAAAAAGGAAAGGTGCACACTCCCCGCTCCCTAAGCCTTTATTTTCCTAGGGACCCCATCCTGAGGGCCAGCTCACTTACTGTGTCCCAGGGAGCCCACCCCTGGGACACAGTGGTTTCCCTGTCCACATTGGCACAGGGAGGGAAAGCTGTGTTTTCTCCCAACTGGGGTGGTGTAGTGGGCAAAAGAACAATGGATTTAACCCAGATCTCTTGACTGGGGGAGAATGTCTGCATTGTCAGCATTCCGTCCATCAATTGTTTGTTGTAACGCTTTTCGCCCTAAGTGGGATGGGTATTCCCAGACGTGGGACCCGTGCTCACTACGCCACTGGAGTCAAGCTATCCTGGCTGATGACGGCTGATAGCCAGAAACCGGTCCTAGGATGCTTGATTCCGGTCCAGGGAAGACATGGCTTGGCAGTTCGGGCTGGACTGTTCCCATGAGGCACAGGGTCAAGACTGATTTGCATATGGCCATGTCTAAACTGGGGTGGTGTAGTGGGCAAAAGAACAATGGATTTAACCCAGATCTCTTGACTGGGGGAGAATGTCTGCATTGTCAGCATTCCGTCCATCAATTGTTTGTTGTAACGCTTTTCGCCCTAAGTGGGATGGGTATTCCCAGACGTGGGACCCGTGCTCACTACGCCACTGGAGTCAAGCTATCCTGGCTGATGACGGCTGATAGCCAGAAACCGGTCCTAGGATGCTTGATTCCGGTCCAGGGAAGACATGGCTTGGCAGTTCGGGCTGGACTGTTCCCATGAGGCACAGGGTCAAGACTGATTTGCATATGGCCATGTCTAAACTGGGGTGGTGTAGGGGCAAAAGAACAATGGATTTAACCCAGATCTCTTGACTGGGGGAGAATGTCTGCATTGTCAGCATTCCGTCCATCAATTGTTTGTTGTAACGCTTTTCGCCCTAAGTGGGATGGGTATTCCCAGACGTGGGACCCGTGCTCACTACGCCACTGGAGTCAAGCTATCCTGGCTGATGACGGCTGATAGCCAGAAACCGGTCCTAGGATGCTTGATTCCGGTCCAGGGAAGACATGGCTTGGCAGTTCGGGCTGGACTGTTCCCATGAGGCACAGGGTCAAGACTGATTTGCATATGGCCATGTCTAAACTGGGGTGGTGTAGTGGGCAAAAGAACAATGGATTTAACCCAGATCTCTTGACTGGGGGAGAATGTCTGCATTGTCAGCATTCCGTCCATCAATTGTTTGTTGTAACGCTTTTCGCCCTAAGTGGGATGGGTATTCCCAGACGTGGGACCCGTGCTCACTACGCCACTGGAGTCAAGCTATCCTGGCTGATGACGGCTGATAGCCAGAAACCGGTCCTAGGATGCTTGATTCCGGTCCAGGGAAGACATGGCTTGGCAGTTCGGGCTGGACTGTTCCCATGAGGCACAGGGTCAAGACTGATTTGCATATGGCCATGTCTAAACTGGGGTGGTGTAGTGGGCAAAAGAACAATGGATTTAACCCAGATCTCTTGACTGGGGGAGAATGTCTGCATTGTCAGCATTCCGTCCATCAATTGTTTGTTGTAACGCTTTTCGCCCTAAGTGGGATGGGTATTCCCAGACGTGGGACCCGTGCTCACTACGCCACTGGAGTCAAGCTATCCTGGCTGATGACGGCTGATAGCCAGAAACCGGTCCTAGGATGCTTGATTCCGGTCCAGGGAAGACATGGCTTGGCAGTTCGGGCTGGACTGTTCCCATGAGGCACAGGGTCAAGACTGATTTGCATATGGCCATGTCTAAACTGGGGTGGTGTAGTGGGCAAAAGAACAATGGATTTAACCCAGATCTCTTGACTGGGGGAGAATGTCTGCATTGTCAGCATTCCGTCCATCAATTGTTTGTTGTAACGCTTTTCGCCCTAAGTGGGATGGGTATTCCCAGACGTGGGACCCGTGCTCACTACGCCACTGGAGTCAAGCTATCCTGGCTGATGACGGCTGATAGCCAGAAACCGGTCCTAGGATGCTTGATTCCGGTCCAGGGAAGACATGGCTTGGCAGTTCGGGCTGGACTGTTCCCATGAGGCACAGGGTCAAGACTGATTTGCATATGGCCATGTCTAAACTGGGGGGGTGTAGTGGGCAAAAGAACAATGGATTTAACCCAGATCTCTTGACTGGGGGAGAATGTCTGCATTGTCAGCATTCCGTCCATCAATTGTTTGTTGTAACGCTTTTCGCCCTAAGTGGGATGGGTATTCCCAGACGTGGGACCCGTGCTCACTACGCCACTGGAGTCAAGCTATCCTGGCTGATGACGGCTGATAGCCAGAAACCGGTCCTAGGATGCTTGATTCCGGTCCAGGGAAGACATGGCTTGGCAGTTCGGGCTGGACTGTTCCCATGAGGCACAGGGTCAAGACTGATTTGCATATGGCCATGTCTAAACTGGGGTGGTGTAGTGGGCAAAAGAACAATGGATTTAACCCAGATCTCTTGACTGGGGGAGAATGTCTGCATTGTCAGCATTCCGTCCATCAATTGTTTGTTGTAACGCTTTTCGCCCTAAGTGGGATGGGTATTCCCAGACGTGGGACCCGTGCTCACTACGCCACTGGAGTCAAGCTATCCTGGCTGATGACGGCTGATAGCCAGAAACCGGTCCTAGGATGCTTGATTCCGGTCCAGGGAAGACATGGCTTGGCAGTTCGGGCTGGACTGTTCCCATGAGGCACAGGGTCAAGACTGATTTGCATATGGCCATGTCTAAACTGGGGTGGTGTAGTGGGCAAAAGAACAATGGATTTAACCCAGATCTCTTGACTGGGGGAGAATGTCTGCATTGTCAGCATTCCGTCCATCAATTGTTTGTTGTAACGCTTTTCGCCCTAAGTGGGATGGGTATTCCCAGACGTGGGACCCGTGCTCACTACGCCACTGGAGTCAAGCTATCCTGGCTGATGACGGCTGATAGCCAGAAACCGGTCCTAGGATGCTTGATTCCGGTCCAGGGAAGACATGGCTTGGCAGTTCGGGCTGGACTGTTCCCATGAGGCACAGGGTCAAGACTGATTTGCATATGGCCATGTCTAAACTGGGGTGGTGTAGTGGGCAAAAGAACAATGGATTTAACCCAGATCTCTTGACTGGGGGAGAATGTCTGCATTGTCAGCATTCCGTCCATCAATTGTTTGTTGTAACGCTTTTCGCCCTAAGTGGGATGGGTATTCCCAGACGTGGGACCCGTGCTCACTACGCCACTGGAGTCAAGCTATCCTGGCTGATGACGGCTGATAGCCAGAAACCGGTCCTAGGATGCTTGATTCCGGTCCAGGGAAGACATGGCTTGGCAGTTCGGGCTGGACTGTTCCCATGAGGCACAGGGTCAAGACTGATTTGCATATGGCCATGTCTAAACTGGGGTGGTGTAGTGGGCAAAAGAACAATGGATTTAACCCAGATCTCTTGACTGGGGGAGAATGTCTGCATTGTCAGCATTCCGTCCATCAATTGTTTGTTGTAACGCTTTTCGCCCTAAGTGGGATGGGTATTCCCAGACGTGGGACCCGTGCTCACTACGCCACTGGAGTCAAGCTATCCTGGCTGATGACGGCTGATAGCCAGAAACCGGTCCTAGGATGCTTGATTCCGGTCCAGGGAAGACATGGCTTGGCAGTTCGGGCTGGACTGTTCCCATGAGGCACAGGGTCAAGACTGATTTGCATATGGCCATGTCTAAACTGGGGTGGTGTAGTGGGCAAAAGAACAATGGATTTAACCCAGATCTCTTGACTGGGGGAGAATGTCTGCATTGTCAGCATTCCGTCCATCAATTGTTTGTTGTAACGCTTTTCGCCCTAAGTGGGATGGGTATTCCCAGACGTGGGACCCGTGCTCACTACGCCACTGGAGTCAAGCTATCCTGGCTGATGACGGCTGATAGCCAGAAACCGGTCCTAGGATGCTTGATTCCGGTCCAGGGAAGACATGGCTTGGCAGTTCGGGCTGGACTGTTCCCATGAGGCACAGGGTCAAGACTGATTTGCATATGGCCATGTCTAAACTGGGGTGGTGTAGTGGGCAAAAGAACAATGGATTTAACCCAGATCTCTTGACTGGGGGAGAATGTCTGCATTGTCAGCATTCCGTCCATCAATTGTTTGTTGTAACGCTTTTCGCCCTAAGTGGGATGGGTATTCCCAGACGTGGGACCCGTGCTCACTACGCCACTGGAGTCAAGCTATCCTGGCTGATGACGGCTGATAGCCAGAAACCGGTCCTAGGATGCTTGATTCCGGTCCAGGGAAGACATGGCTTGGCAGTTCGGGCTGGACTGTTCCCATGAGGCACAGGGTCAAGACTGATTTGCATATGGCCATGTCTAAACTGGGGTGGTGTAGTGGGCAAAAGAACAATGGATTTAACCCAGATCTCTTGACTGGGGGAGAATGTCTGCATTGTCAGCATTCCGTCCATCAATTGTTTGTTGTAACGCTTTTCGCCCTAAGTGGGATGGGTATTCCCAGACGTGGGACCCGTGCTCACTACGCCACTGGAGTCAAGCTATCCTGGCTGATGACGGCTGATAGCCAGAAACCGGTCCTAGGATGCTTGATTCCGGTCCAGGGAAGACATGGCTTGGCAGTTCGGGCTGGACTGTTCCCATGAGGCACAGGGTCAAGACTGATTTGCATATGGCCATGTCTAAACTGGGGTGGTGTAGTGGGCAAAAGAACAATGGATTTAACCCAGATCTCTTGACTGGGGGAGAATGTCTGCATTGTCAGCATTCCGTCCATCAATTGTTTGTTGTAACGCTTCTCCCACCTAGTGGCATCATTTGTAAAACGGGAGCAAACATAAAGTATGCTTTAAAAATATGCATGCCTGCTGGAAGAAGGCTTGTATTCTGTTTCCCGGCCTGCTCTAATGCGCTCAACACATATTGCTGCTGCCCAGATGAAACAGCTATTTCTGATTCTCCGTCCGGTTGAGAGAAATATCTAAACATGTTTCCATGCCCACATCAGTGCGAGCACAGCAATAGATGTCAAGTCTTGTTGTGTCCCAGGGAGCCTACTCTCAAGACAAACTCATTTTCATGCCCGCCAAACAGAGGCAAACACTAAGCCTGCTCCCAGCGGGCGGTAGCATTTTCAAAGCTATCGCTCGCTGGGACCAGGCTTTGCTCCTGTTTGGCGAGCATTAAAACTACTTTGCCTTGGGTGTGGTTTCCCCTGGACACAGAAAGTGAGCTGGCCCCTGGGGATGGGATCCCAGGGGCCAATAAAGGCTCAAGGGATGAGGCCTCCCTCCCTTTTTAGAAAGTTAGTGGCCCTGGGAGATCAAGTTCCGAGGGCCTTTTCAGGCTCGGGGAGGGGGGCCATGTGGCCCCCTCCCTTTTTATGGTAAAAGTAGGCCCAGGTGTTGATGTACTAGGGGCCTGTAATAGCTCTGGGATGGGGACACACAGCCTCCCTCCCATTCTTTGATTGATTTCAGCCCTGGGGTGAGCTCTGAGGGGCCTATCAAGGTTTGTGCCCCTCCAATTTAATATAAGTAGCAGCTGTGAGGTATGGAGTACCCTGGGTCTTTTTAAGGCTTGGAGAGGGAGAGCCGTGCAGCCTGCCCCTTTGTAATTTAATGAGGCACTCGGGACAGGCTCCCCCATGGCTAAAAGAGGTACAAAGAGCTAAGCTGCATGGCCCAACTCCCCTTTTAAAAATGGACAGCCCCAGGGAACGGGGCAAATGGGGCTTGAAGGCCAATCCTATGTTGCGCACGCAAAAGGCTGTGCACGATGTGGGGTTAGCGCCCTGCGAGGATTTTGGCCACAGGAATTGGTGGCAGGCCAAACTCTGTGGCCAACACCCCACTATGCACAGTCAAAGGCTGTGTGCAGCGTGGAGTTGGATGCATGTGGGAAGTTGACGGCAGGGCCTGCCTGCAAGCCAGGCACTGTGTCCAACCCAACGATGCGAGTGACGAAATGCAGTGTGCAACGTTGGGTTAGCTGCCTGCCGGGGGGTGGCTGCCTCTAGGTGGGTTGGCAACAGGGCCTGGCCACAGGCTTGGGAATGTAGTTAACCCCATGCCGCGCACGGCCGCAGGGTTTGCGCTGAGGGCAATTGGTTTTACAAATGGTAATAAAATATTACTTTACTTAAAAAAACTAATGTGCTTAAAATAACAAAGGTTAAAGTACCATTATTGTTAGGTCTGATAAATACATCTGAATAGGTATAAAAAGAAACATAGAAATTCACGGACAAAACCAGAGATTAAAGTAATGTTATAATTAGGTGAATATGCAGTTATAGAATTGAAGTTTTAATCTAAAAAAATTCTGAAATTCACTAGTTATAGTTAGTACAGCTAACTATAAGTTGCACCCCACCATGCACTGCTTAAGATTAAACTGCTAAGGATATGTTCAGTGACATAATTTATTACATCACTGATAGCAATTCCAAGCCGCTTTCAATCTTCAAGTACATATTCATATTGGATAGTAGTTGAGGCGAAGGGACCAGTTGTACAATCATCTATCAATTATTATCCTTAGTATAATTATCCTTCACAGATATTCAATTTAATGTATAACACATTTTGCTAATGGTAAAACACAGTTATAATGACTGAATCCTCTTTGGCAAAGTATACTAATGTGCACCAATCATTTAGAAAAGAGGCTGTCTTCTGGCTGTCAGGATAGGACCACTGGTCCCATCTGCCATAGGGGTCAAACACAGTGTGGTGACGGGGGGTTGAGTGAGGATATAGGAGGGGCAGTTTCCATCATTTAACGAGACACGTTTCTCTGAAATAGAATCTCCATTAAATCTTTCATGATGTGTGGTAAAAAGTGGTGAACAAACAGACTGGAAGGTCTCCATATAGCCCTCTAAATTGAATATGAGTTTCTCATATGGGGACATCTTACACATTTCAGTGAGACACTCATCATGTTTAGGCAATTGCGGGCAGTGATCACCAATGTCTTAACATACAAATCTTGGCATCTATCACTGCAGTTGTAAGCAGACATAATTTATTCTGTGGGGTGAAACTGTTATATCATTTAGTAAGACCAGTTTAATGCAGCGCTTAAGGTTTTACTGATCAGGGATGACAATTTATGTAAATCTGGTCAATCAAGGAGGACATATGCAATGTCACAAAATGGCTGGCTACCTCTCCAGTTATTTCAGTGGTGTGGCAGGCCAATGTGCCACAGTTTCTGGGGTGTCCAGTAACAGTCTTGAAGTCATTTAAAAATACATAACTTCTTTCTTGACTCCCAAGAGTCTGCATTCTTCTCTTTCTGTTCAGTTCATACTCCATGTAGTCCTTGGGTATAACTCTCTGCCATATCCTGCATAGATGTAACAAGAGGGGTTTAAAGTGCAAATGATGAACTAGTAGATCATAAACCCAAAACTACTCCTTTATATAGTCACCAGTGCTTAAAATATTGATGAATGGGAGAGTCTGTGACATTCCACAGTAAGGACCCTAATACACTAATGAGACAGTGGATCAACTGGATGTATTTTTACTTCTGATTAAGAGGGGGTAAGTAATAGTCTGCTCTCAATGTTTCAAAGGTTTTTAAATCCCTTTATGCAATCATTGATCTATAGTGTGAAGGCCAGCCTTCTGCCATGTTTCCCAGTGAATGGGTCGAACTCCTATACACATGCTAGCATTTCTTCAGATTGGTGATCTGGTATGTAGGCTGCAATTAATCTGTAGTAATCTGTGTGAGTGTATGCAGTACCATTCCATGGTTTGTATTACCGGTATCGGCATCATTTATTTAGGTGCCCTATATTTGTAAAGCAGCTGGAGGCCTGGGCCACTTCATATTAGTTTGCATTCTATGAGGACCCACAGGTGGGTATCGCTCATTCTTGGCCACCTGTGAACCAATTGTGACAGATGTAATGCTGTGCAATAGTGTTCGACAAATAGGAGGATGAGACCACCAAATTTCCTATGAGATAACAATCAGGGGATCTACAGTCTTGGCTACCCGTGGCACTATATAAAGTTCTTAATTCCTTTATCAATAAACCTTAGGAAGGGGGTCCTGACTAATAAGGAGAGCATACCCAGTACCTGTGTAAATTTAGGGACTTCTATCATATTTAGAGTTTATTTTCTATCCAAAGCGATAGAAGCAACTGTGACCATTTTGCATAATCTGTGTTTGTTCTAATGATAAGCAGGTCTAGTGTGTCAGATAGCATTCCTTTCAGGCCCTTAGTAATAGAATTTCCTGGGTATTGGGTATTCCGCAACAACAGCTCTTTTTTTACCATGTGACATAGGCATCGCCTCACTCTTATCCCATTTAACTCTATAGGTACAGCTTACAGGGAATTATTCAATGACAGACATAAGGGCAGGGAAGAAAGTGTTGAGGCCAGAGATTGTGAGCAAGGTATCATCTGCATATAATAATATTTTGGAGGAGCATGCCAGGGTGGCAATCCCCGTGAATCTTAGCTGACTAGCAGATAGTGGTCACTAAAGGTTGCAATGCTAGCAGGAAAATTCAGGACAAAAGAGGGCACCCCTGCTGTGTACCTCTGCCAATAAAGAACAGATCAGACAAGAAGCCTTTGCAGTTGAGAGTTCAAGCAGCCATTTAATGTTGGTAATCTCCCAGGCTGATCCTCTTAAGAGTGTCAAACATGTTTACCCATTTGATGCGATTCAATGTCTTTTGGAGTTGAGTGATCAGTCTAGGGATTCATTCTGGCAGTCTTTAGTAAGCCAGTGCAAAAGCTCCCGGGTTCACCATGTGTTTATGTGATGCCCTCCCAGATACAAAACCCATTTTGGAATGATTAACCAGTTCTGGAATTACTTTTTTTTAGCGGGTCATTTAAGATCCCTTCCAGTATATTATTACCAGCATGAAACCCTATATAGGGCAATAGCTCCACCATTGCAGTAATTCTTTACTGGGTTTGGGGAATTTTGCAATGTTGTAGGCACTGCTATAAATGTAAGTTGTGGTCAAACTGGACTTTGGTGGGAGGGGCACATAAAAAGTGATACACTACAATATTTTGGAATACTAGGTACCCACAGGGTCTCCCCTAGGTAACCCAGGGGTGAAGGGCCATGTACCTATAAAGAGGGCCCGCGCATGCGCATTTCTCGCGAGAAATGTGCATGCGCGGGCGTCCACGCATGCGCATTTGCGTGAAGAAGTTACCGTCCAGCATGAAGAGGGAGCCCCGGGACGCCGCACTGAAGGTAAGGTGGTTTATTTACCTTTAACCTTCTTTAAATTATTTAAAAATGAGGGCGGGTGGGCGGGAGGCGGGTGGCGGGCAGCTCTGCTTCGCTGCGGCATGTGCGTAGCGCTGCCTGCTACGCCTACTTCGTAAACCGCGAAGCAGGCAGCGCTAAGTGCACTCCTTGGGCGAAGCGCAGCACGAAGCCCAGGGTTATCTAGAAGTAGTCTAGAATAGGTGGAACTTAGAACCCTAAAACCCTGAAACCGAGAACGGAAGGTAACAGAATCTGGCTGAGACAGACGAAGTTTGATGGTGCGGCGAGATCAGTGGTGTAAGAAGAAGTGAGTATGAACATGGTGTATGTTGTGTGTTAGATTGTTGGAATGGTTTGATTGTGTGATGTCTTGTGGAGTTGAAGTAAGAGTCGATTGAATGTGGTTTTGGGTCAGACGTGGTAATAGGATTGAGATATGAGTTGCAGGTCCCGTAGTGGCTTACGATCCAGGGATATATCAAATGATGTAGAAGACACTGAGATTGTGATTGACTGAAGAATTGATGAGTTGTGGTGGAATATCATTCGCAGTGCCTCCTTAGACAGGGAGCTTTGTGTGAATGGGACTTGTACAGGGCTAAACTATACTGATACGGGTGATCCACATTGGCCGATGGTTACTGTGTGTGAATGCTCTTGAGTGATGAAATTCTATCGATCTTCTAGAATGGCAGACAATTACGGATTTAAGATGACTGTGTGAGTGAATGAGTACCGAGAAATTGTGAAGGAGGGTGAGCCGCTGTGAGGACTGAGAGTGAAGCTGGGTTGTGCCGTGCTGCAATAGGTTGGTTGGAGAAACGTCATGCTGGGATTGGATGGTAGTCATAGGGAAGTCTGTAGTTAAAAAGCATTGTTCCGTCATAATCAATTGAACACATACTTCATTTTTTAAATCATGCGTTACTTTAGGGTGCTACGAGATCTTGTCAGGGATGATGAAGGGGTTGTTACTTGAGTGAGCAAAGAAGCGCCACCAGAGGATAATCCAGCACATTATATGGCAACAAAAGTTTGGCTCCACATTATAATTTGGCTCCATAGTTGGCACAAAATCACTGAAAATAAGGGTGAATCGGCATTTCAATACTTTGGTACATTTAGGTTGGATGTGTTGAATCAACTCAGGGGAATGATGTTTGCGTTGTGACCTTTGCCTTGACCCACACAGTTTGAAGTGCTAGACGCATGGATGTATGCAGCTCATGCTAAGCAAAGAGAGAAATACCAAGGCAGGATGAGCACAACTGTGAAGGCGTATGATGATGCACAGTGGGATGCGAGGCTTGAGGTGAGAGTGGATACCAATGAGGGAGAGAGGTTGTACCCAGTGCTTGTATGAGATGGAGTAACACATGACAGGAGCAAGAGGACAAATAGGAGTGAGAGTAGTGATAATGAAGACAGCTTGTTGGATCAACCAATCAGTCAGGGATTTATAAAGCGCACTTATCACCCGTGATGTGTTTTAAATGTTTCTTTTGGTGCAGTTACAGGAAAACTACTCTTACTTTCAAATGGTAAAATGTTTATTGAAATAACATGTTTAATACTGAACCATACTAATTAATTGACTTTAGTTCAAAGAAAAGAACAGTGTTTCATGCTGTTGTTAGAAGGTGAGATTGTAGTGAGCACTTGCTCCGCTATTAAAAAACTTTTTCTGTTTTTAAAAGTGATAGTTGTTTTAAGCTGCTACATGGAAAGTAGAGATAACAAAGTGTCCTAATCGTAATGGGAAAGTTCAGGTGCAAACCCTTGGAGAGGAGTTTTGCACCTTTATAATCTAAATGTATTGTTATTCCTGGAGCCTAAACTCTCTTTCCAATTTCCTGCTAAATTTTACTTTTGATGCCAATGGTGTTTACAAATAGTTTCTGTGAAGTGTGTGTCAATTTTGTAACCTGGGCTTTTGTTTCCTCACAAACTCCTCCATGAGCCACCTGGGGGAATTTATGTGTGGAAAGTAAGTCATTGGTAATGGACTAGAAGTGTGGTTTGTAGGTGAGTTTAATCTTAGGACAGTGTAGCGTGACACAAAGAAGAGCTTGGTCTAGCTTTGATGTTCAGAAGCAAGATTTACTTTTCACTCTCATGATGTAGCATCTACACGGAAGGTGCAGGGCGCTCGCTTCAACCGAACTCAGGGGCTTATTTACAAGCCCCTTGCGCCACCTGTACGTCACTTTTCCTATGTTAAAAATGACACAAAAGTGTTGCAATGTGCTTGTAAATAAGCCCCTGACTTTTTATCTATTAAGAGTGATATTGTTTTACTTATGACCACTTACTTAAAAATAATTCCCCGAGGGACTTCTCAGATATACGTGATTCTTTTGGCATTTCTAACACACACTATTCCCAGTACCCCTTGCTTATAAACGCCATGGCCTCTATTACTTATCAAAATAGCTCCCTGACCATTACTGCTCCGATCCTTTTCCCTCCCCCAGACTTTTCCATTTCTCTCAAAGCAGCTGCCATTTATAAATTACTCTCCCGTCCCACTACTGATCTGTCCAAGTCTAGACTTGAACTCCTGTGGGAAAAGGATCTTGCTTAGGAATTCTCTCTCCAGGTTTGGGACTCTATATGGTCCAAATTACACTCTGTTTCCCACTCTGCTAGCACCACACAGACTCTATACTTTTTTTTATAATAGACTTTTTTTCACCCCTACTGACTTGCACAAATTCAAATTCCTCGATTCCAAACAATGCTGGTCTTGCCCATGTGTTGACAGTGATATTCTTCATATGTTTTTTTACTGCCCAATGGTTAAATCCCTTTGGTCTCACATTTGGTCACAATTAAATGATATTCTGGACACAGACTATCCTTTTGAAATTGTTCATATTTTTTGGGGCGGTTCCTCACCCCTATGGAATGTTCATTGTAATGTAGGTAAATTTATTGATCTATATATAGCCATATCCTTTCAGATAATTACAACCAACTGGAAAGACACTTAAAAAATTTCATATAATGCCTGGTAGAACCTGTTGTGTCATCATCACAGACTTGTTCGTGCCTTTGCTACCACAGTACCTTTATTGATCAAAAAAGACTTGTTATGGTTACCTTTAACTGATTTCCTCTCTAAACATGTTCCTTGAAGTAAACCTTTTTTTCCTTTTTATATTTTCAGCTGTTTTTATTAAATTGCATTTCACTTTTATTTTATTATGAACTTTGTGATATTGAATTTGTTTTTCAATTGCTCTTCTTTTTCTTTCTCTTCCTTCTCTTTCTCTTTCCTCCCTCCCTCCCTTCTCCCGCAAATCAAAATACCTTTAAAAAGCTTTTTCTCCTTGGTATAGTTACTATGTCCCTCTTTTGGGGATTGTATTGCATATTTGGCAATTTGTAATTATTCTTTCACCTTCCTTTATTGCCATTGTTTTTGTAATGATGTTTTACTATGCATATTATTTTCAATAAAGCTTTCTAAACTCAAAAAGAGTGATATTGTTACTTTTAGAGAAAAATAAAAAAAAGTGATGAGCGAAATACTCGAGCTAACCCCAGTGCTTGTGTGCATAATGTTACCCCAGACAAGAACCAGACACATGCACATCAGCATTGTTCCTGTTCCAATAATGCCCCGGTTACTTACCAGTAATCTTCATTACTCTGAGTATAGTCTTCCTCGCCACATGATAAACAAAGTGAGAGTCAGCTCCACACCAGAACCCTCCAAAGCAAAAGTTAGCCTCCCATGCCTCCCATCCCATCCCAACATGGCCGACCCATATCACTCTTGACCTCTATAAGAGGAGGGCTGGCCCAACCCACAGCCTGAGAACTACCAAGCATACACATGAAGCCAATAGCAACACAGAGAGGGAGGGATGGGAACTCATGTGGGAAGGAGGTCTATACTCGGAGTAATGAAGATTACCGGTAAGTAACCGGGGCATTACCTCATTGTAAGTCTTCCTGTCCACATGATAAACAAAGTGAGCACATACCCAAGCCAAGCGGCTTCATCGAAACTCAGAAGAAACCAATGGACCAAAAGGAGATGCCAAAAAAGCAGGGCAAACCCAAAAAACACAGACGAGTGAAAGGAACCACCCAAGAGAGAGGCAACCACGAGCAGGAAGAACCAGCCTGGGACAGAGAGACACCGGAAGGACCTAAAACCCTGACACCTGAGACTTGGAAGGCAGCCAGAAAGCAAGTCCGAACCAACGACAGAAGGTGGACAGGGAAGGTAAAGGATCAAACCGCACAGAGCCAAAAGCAAAAACAAACAGGCCACAGAACAGACAACAGCAAGCCAGCCCAAACACACAAAGACTGTCCCAACAGTGAGACAGAAGCAAAACCCCAGACCTCAGAACCGAAGAAATAGAGGGCACCCCCACCACAGTGACACAACAAGACGCCACTGTCGGAAAGAGACGCAGTCCACCTGAACCACAGCAATACCACAAGCAGACCACCAACAGCGAGAGAGCCGAACCACCCCAATCCTATGACCGGAAGTGAAGGAGGAAACAAAACTCACCAGGACCGGCAGCAACCGAGGACCGAAGCAGAGGAACAGGACGGAAACCACACAGACCGGCAGGAGGCGCAAGAACGGATAGAGGCGCAAAAAGGAACCCAGCACCACAACCAAATAACAAAAATGAAGGTCACCAAAACCCCACCAGCAAGGAGAGAAACAGGTGGGACACGGACCCCAGTCACACAAAGGACCCCCTGGAAGGGAGCGCGACACCAATGAGAGAACCCAGTCAGGCACAGGGCAAAACAGACTCCAAAGAGACCTGGCCACAAAGGAAACCCAACTGGTGGAAAGCCCACAAGGCCGCCCACAGAGGTCAAAGAGTGGAAGGAACCAGGCCCCAGGCCAAGCCATCAGAAGGAATGCAAACGTCCACCAGGGGCCACCACGCACAAGAAAGCAGCAGGAAGGGGAACACAGCATGAAAGAGCGAGACATCCCCACGCAGGGGCCAAGCAAACCGACCCTGCAATGTTCCAGAAGCAGCAAAGGAGCTGCCAAAGCGAGCACTCAGCTGGCCATTCATGCAACCAACACCCAGGCCCGACCCAGCTAAACAACAGAGAGCCGACCGGAACAGGAGCGGAAACGGAGGCAAGGCTACAGGCAGAAACACACCAAAGGCCAGAAGGACAGAAGAGCAGGGCGAAACGAGCCCTGGCAATGTCAACACTGACAGGGAGCAAACCCTAGCCAGAAGGCCCCAGTACCCCAAAACTAGGGACAAAGGAAAAGAGGACACAAAATCCGCACAGGAAGCGCAGGGCCCCGCCCGGGGAAGGAGATCCGGGAAATACCAGCACCCCCGGACAACGAAAAGCACTGCTCGAACAAATACCACCATGGGATATCCAGAAAGCAGCGGCAGGCCACAAACCCATGGCCAGTGCAAGCCTGTGCCCCCAGAAGTACCACACGGACCAACGAGCAACAGCTCCGAGGTCCAACACCGGCAGCAGCAGAAACCAAGGAAGAAGCACCCAGGCGGGAACCATCAACAGTTAAAAAGCCCACCTCTTCTTTCTTTTAGCTCAGAGTTGCCATATACAGAGTACTAATCCAAACATACCTTATGGTGAAATAATGAGCGTTCCTTCAAAGATGAATAATGAAGCAATGTTAAGATTTACAGGAAGAGTTCACCCATCTAACATGAAAATACTTGCAAGGTAGGGAGCAGAAGCTAAAGCTAGACAGGAACATCTTGCAAGTGAGAATATACAGATCAGAGACACTAGACACAAAGCACATGAAATATGTTTCTTAACATGGTTTACAAAAAAGAGTGTTAAAATATTGATACAAAAAATCATTGGCATTTACTTGAATTGAACCTTAATCTGAAAAACCCTTCAGGAGCTGATATTTCTGATATTTCTTAAATGACAAAGGAAGAGATACGAGTAGTATGTGTAAACCACTCAATGCATATAGAACTTGGCTACTCAAAATTGGATTTTAATGATGTGGTTGCAGTAATATGCACCCCTTTGCTTTGCATCAATGTACAGAGAACTGTAGTAGAAGTGGAATATGATTTAATATCGGATCACTGCTCGATTCTAAAAGTATGCACACAGTATATATACTGCTGTTTCCTTGTGGCCAACTATTTGTAGGAAGCTGCATATGGCAACTAAATTTAGAACTGCAGAGCATATGGGCAATATAATAAATGAAGAAAAGTATCCTGTAAAATGACATTAGAAGGCATGCCACAACAATGACCCCTTACTACTCAAACTTTGTTGGCACTCAATAAATCCAAGCGGTGAGAATCAAGAGTTCTAATTTTATCAACTGGACTATTCTAAAATCATAATTAATTTGTAAACTATGAATCCTAATGGTCTGAATCTGTAAGAAGGAATGTCATATTTTCTTAACAGCTGAGCTGATCTAATATTAAGAAAAATGTGTGTGCTTGGTGAGATGATTCATGTAAAAGAAATATATGTCTATATTCTCATCGATAGTATTAGTTATATATTATAGAAAAATAAAATAATATGATTTAATTAAGCATATGAGTACTATATTATCCTTATTTGTATTGAAGTTAAGTAATAAAGCAAAAAGGGGAACCTGTTCTCATTACAAAGCTATTTTAGAAGAGCACTACTGTTACATTAGTTCCCAAGCACCACCTGAACAGGGCAGAGGACACATGAATAAGGTCTTATATGAATCATTTTTGGACACTATGGATTTGAATCCATATAGAATATGTATATGTGAGGATGGTACTGATATTCTGTACCAATGAGGAATTTAATCAAGACATATTCAATGAAAGTAAATGTAGTTCCATCATTATTTTATTTTATATATCAACAAATAAGGTGCACTGCCTGAAGACAATAGGTCATTAGTTTGACAAGGCATGAACATGTGTCTCCAAGAATGGTGTCTGTAAGAACTATTTAATTCAGATCATGTTAAACTTATAAGAATTACATATGTATTTACATGAGTAAGAATCTCTAATGTTCTCTTAAGTCTTTTAAGGATTGTACTTTTTAAACATATTGTGTGATTCCTTTCCCAAAGAGTATATATTTATTACAAGTTTTATATCATGTGCATGCTAAGTCATTGTTTGGCATTGTGGGTAATATGGTTTAGAGAACTGATCCCATGATTTTATTATTGCAAAGTTGAATATTACATTAGATTATCGTCAGATCCCCTTGACAAAATCTATTAATGCAAGTGAAACATTGGTGAATGGTGAACTAATAGCAGGGCCAGCTGCGTGCTTTTATTCTCTTTTTGCACTTTTACTCACTCTATAGATGTATGAATGAATTACGTTAATGGTAAAACTGAAGTTTGGGTCAATGGATCTCTAGTGTAATGAGAGAGCACATGTGCGAGGATGTAGTATAAAACATACTCATCATTATCTACTAATCCTGTGTGGTGCGCTCAGCGGCGTCACTAGGGTTGGTGTCACCCAGTGCGGTAACTCATGGTGTCACCCCAGGACAGGGAGCCACGCTCCCAAGGTCTGTGGGGCTGGGAGGGGGCATGTCCGTCAGATCTACCGTCACTCTGAACTGTGTCTGCGGGGTGCCTCGTGTCCCACCGTGAATTCGTGGCACAGACCTTACACCTTCCCTCCTTGTCACACCTGTGCCCTTGCCCCGGGACCCCATTTACTGTACGAGTGGTGCCACCCTTTTATCTCTCTTCACCAGTATTTACTCCGCATGCTCCTCGTTCCATTTGTATTCAATCCATACTCTTTCGCTTTCCCTTTTTTTAAATTTGCCAGTCACCCCTCCGTAGACTTCCTTCCATGAAACTCACCCCAGAACCTAGTACTCTCTCAGTGTTCCGTTGTACCTCGTTTTTTTCCCCATTTCGCCTGAAAGCACCCCTATACACGGCCTCTGTCTGTCACGTCACGACTTACATGCGCTGCCTTTTACTCGGCCACTACTCCGCCTGCACACCCAGTGTACCTCGTTAGCCCCGTACCTTCGCACCCCGTACTCCCCAGGCTGTGACTCATACCTCCGCACGCCCGTGTCATGCACCCCCTGTGCCCCATACCCCCGTGCACCCCTGTATCGCATACCTCTGCACCCCCGTGTGTCATACCAACGCAACCTCGTGTCTCCTACCTATGGACCCCCTGTGCCCCATAGCTCTGCCCTCCCTGTGCCCCATACCTCCGCACTCCCCTGTGCCCCATACCTATGCACCCCCTGTGTCACCCCATGTGATGGTGTCACCCGGTGCGGTCCGCACCCGCCGCACCCTAGGATATGAACTCCACTGGAACTATTGCAAACTTCAATGGAAGTATACTAGCACAGAAGGCTTGTTGTTTGCTATGTTGAGTTCAAAGATAATTAATATTTATGTGACCCTGTCTAGAAACTTCCAATGCAATACTAACACATGCTTTAATGTTACAGCTCGCCCCTAGTGACCACAGTCTATTACCTTGTATTAAGTGGCCCGGCTTAAATTAAAACCAAGTGGACAGACACTTTCAGCATGTGTTATACTGAGGACCTCGAATCATTCTTATTATGAAGATGAAAACTGTGTATACTTGGAAAAGGATGACTTGACAGGCACTGGCACTTTTAAGAATCTTATGATTGTATATAAAACCGCCAAACAATAACTTTATTGGGGAAGTAAAATCGGAAGTGCCGTTGTTTAAGTTCCTATAGCACTGACATTAAAGTTGACAGCTTTTATGCATCAACTAGCAGATTTTTATCTGTTACGTATTTTATAAGTCTTTTACATTTTTAAGATACACTTTGACGAGAATTTATTGGAATTGTTTTATACACACATTTTACTGAATTCAATTTTAAGAGCAACGTAGATGTCATTATCCCCGGCACCTTTTGCACATACACTTTACCATAACTCACAGTGATAGCCGGGCCAAACTGACTACTGTCGCGACCTCGCCATTCCCCATGTATTGCACACAATGCACGCGCACGCCATAGACCACTATGGCACCAGGCTAGTTCCCGGCCCGTCAAGGTAAGCTTGTGGGACAGACGATAGTTCTAATAAAATTTACTGTGATTTCTTATTAATCAGATGTAACTTGGTGCCTGCAACGAGCAATGAATGACTGTATCTATTAATTTAGTTCACATGTATTGCATATGTATGTGTATCTTTACTTTTATGGCCTTATAGGCCTAAATAAAGTTTTGAATTGAATTGAATTGTTACAGCTATTCAGTTGTACCTTCTTTTTTTTTTCTATTTTTTTATTCCTCATATACCAAAGCGGGCATTCTAGATGGAGAGACCCGCCCTCTCTCCTCATCCCGAGTTGTACCTTCAATTCAACAAATGGAAAGTTATTTCTTATTTCAGTAGGTAGCTTTTATTGCTAACCATGTTTAATGTAATCCTACTATGTCAAAACCTAATTGCATTTCATCAGAACAAAGGCTGAGTTTTAAACTGTATTAGGAAGTGGAAATACAGAACGTGTCAGCAGGCATATCATAGGCAACACAGTAAGTTTAAACATCAATCTGTAAATTGTAGTTACTCTGAAGCTCTCTTTGCTTTTTAAATATTAACACTCCAGTAGTGCAGGTTAAGGTCAACTCTGAGTCTAACCATGGAATGATGTTCAGTGTCCCTGTTTCTCTCTCTTCTCCCATTTCCTTTTTCCCAGGCCTACTGTATAATTTCACAATAGTGCTGTGGAGTTTACTGTGGGTTTGGAGAATTGTGGAAAACATTATCACCCCTATCTGAGCCGGATTTAAAGATTAGTGCATCCTGAAAGAATGATACTTCAGGTACTTAATCTTGTATCGTCTCCAAGATGGGATAAACATGTGTGGTTTAGAATTCCATAGCATTGCAAAAATAATTCTGACTATGTTGTGATATTTGCATGTATAATCATATTTGAGTGATATATCGTAGCTCTGCTACAGCAAGTCCATCTGTTAATACTTTCTCCCCTTTTCAACAAATGCACAACCTCTGCAATGTCCCCCTTCCACCTTACCCCACTGCCCCTCTCAATCAATCAATCAGCTTTATTCGACAGTTGAGTCATAAAAGCACATTACAATCATGACACAAGAACATATAAATTACCTAAAATATTTAAAACTAGAATTAAATTCCTATTACAACCCTCTCACTCCAAGCTATATTTGAAAACCCATTCTGCACAGCTAAAGCTGCACCAAAGAACCATTGCAGGAAGAATGGCACTGAGCACTTCTCTAATAAATAATTCCTTATGAAAATCAACTACAAGATCTAAGAGAATGCTCCATAAATATGAATAGCATCATCTGACAAATACCTAGGTGTGGACAAATCTTTACAATCCTGTATAATCTAAGCCTAATGTCAATTCCCAACATCGAAAACATTGAAATACCAATGTAATAATAGCCTCACCTCATTTAGAGAGTCAACCATTTTTGCCAAATAATAGAACTATTACCCAAGCTCTTGTGCCCTCGGCACTCAATACAGAAACAAATCAATGCAAGGGTGCGTGAAATTTGTTTAATTTGCATTCCTGTAATTAAGAAAGATTTCAGCAAAATTATACAAAATGATGCATAATAACAAGAAATGCAAATCCTTCATTTCAAACTGTATGTTACTCCAAAGGCCTCCTTGCGTCAATTGTTGGTGCAAGAACACATTTACACAAAAAGCACAGTGAGCAACAGCAGTTCATTGTCTTCTGTTTCTGTACATTTACATTCCATTTTGATTGAGGATGGCACATTTGTGGTAAATGTTTACCACACATGGGGCCTCATGTAGGAAGCCAAATACCGGTCGGTAACGGCCGATTTTCGGTAATTATACCGTTACCGACCGGTATTTTGGCTGTTGAGATGTAGGGGGCTCATTTCTGCATTCGGTAAGTTACCGAATCGGTAAAATTACCGAATCGGTAATTTTACTGATTCGGTAAATTCCGAATACAGAAATGAGATGTAGGGGGAGTGTGTGGGTGTTGTCTGGAGTCGGTATTTACCACCAACTAATAGTTGGTGGTAAATAAAGAATGGATGTGTAAAAGCATTTGATAGCGCTTAGAAGTGTGCAATGTGGCAGACATACATGCCCTTAGGGCATGTATGTGTGCCACATGTGCACACATTGCCGAATCAGGGGTGCAACAGGGTGTCAATGTGACATCCTGCCACCCTTGCATGTGCTCCCCCATTACCGAATCGGTATTTACCGATTCGGTAATGAGGCATACCTTCCCATCAATGGGAAGGTATGCCTCATTACCGAATCGGTAAATACCGATTCGGTAATTACCGAATTATTCCGAATCGGTAATATTTACCGACTAATTACCTACATAGCATTTACCACTTCATAAATACCGAATCGGTATGATTCGGTATTTATGAAGTGGTAAATGCCAGCCCACCTACATAAGGCCCATGGTGCGAAGCTATTTAAAGTGGTGTAGTGGTGTAGTGTTGTTAGTGAATATCTGAAATTACAGGAATGACACTAGAATAATTTTAATGTTGGCCTGGCCTTAATTATCTGGAAGGAAGAAAAGTTCCCTTTGCATGAATAGAGTTAGAAATTAAATGCTGGCGATGGGGGGACGGAACCAAATTATTGTCTATTTGTCTTGTACTCCTAGCCATGGAACAAATCAACAACTTCCTCCAAATTTAGTAACCAAGGCAGAAGACGACGAGGGAAAATTAAATAAATAAACAATTTTCCATCGTCGTCGTCTGTCAAGTACCTCCCCACCCCGCCCCACTGCTCTTACCTGCATGGGTCGCTCCTGGACTCAAATGGCCCTCATTGTGAACAAACAAGGGGCATATTATCAAGACAGGCGATAAAATTATCAGCAGCTAAAACGGCGATAATGGGCTTGATAATATGCTCTATGGAATTCCAATTAAAGCCCATGTTAGATGTGAAGGATAATTTTATCGCCTGTCTTGATAATATGCCCCTAGATTTTCTAACTTCAAGAATACTCTGAAGTAACTGGAATAATTCATACAGCACTCTATCAAACTCTTCCATAACTAAATCAACACTTCATGCCACATTTTTTCTGCTGACCAGCGACACCCAAAGTGATCAGCCTTAAATCACAAACTACAGCAAAGACATTTTTGTTCAACATCCACACAGCTGCACTAGCTGAGTTTGTCGTCAGCAAGAAGTACCAAGTCTCTACATAAACAAAGGGTTAAAACTACACTTTGCCTAAATCCTTGTAGCAGCCTTATCTTCATAGCTAGAACATTTAAGTCCACCAGAGATAAAACACTATTTGCATGTTCATGTATTGTAATGTTTACAAAGGTAGAACATACTACTCAGCAAACTAGACACCTGAATTTATGATCTTGTATTCTGACTCCGCCCAGGACTCAGTCTTAAAGGAGCCACCCTGTGTAAAGAAAACGATTTAGTTCTCTTTCACCAATCCTGATTGCTCCTTCATTTTCCAAATGTTTCCTTAGTTTGATGATTTCTTGTTGGTATTCTAAACCTATGGTGACCCCATTCCCTGGGTGGTCTTTTCCAGCTCCCAAATGAAAGTGATACTTTTGGTATGCATGAAAAGTACCATCTGGTAAAAGAGCTCAAGACTTTTGGCAGCATCTGTCTCATTCTTGCACCCAGCTAGAAATGGCCGACGACAGGACGTTTATAAAACAGGTGGCACTTTAGCTACCTTATTAGTAGCAATGCTAAATCTCTGTAGTCCATCATTTGAGTACTTAGACAAATGTAGTTAGCAGAGATGGTTCCGCTATTGGAGCGGAGAAGCATCGCCCCACTTAGAAAGCCCAAGGCCACAGCTAAAATATAAAACGGTAATAAGGTTTATTTATTACTGTTTTATTTTTCAGCAGCCGACTCGTCCTGAACTGAGTGACAGAACGAGGTGAGACCAGTGATGCTGTGCCAAGTGGCAGCAGCAGGGAGCTGTGCACTTTAGAATGCGCATGTCTGGCCGTCCCTCTTGGGATGGCTAGCCTGACATGCGCATTTTAAAGTTCTCTAACCTAGCTATCTTAGACAGCTGAGTTAGAGAAAGTGCAGGTCTACAGTGCTCTTAGGAGTGCTGAGTGAGGCTCCACCCTCTAATCCTGGTGCTGTTCTCATCCTGGCGGGAGCAGCGCCAGGATTGGTTAGAGGAGTTTGCTGCTGGGAGCCTACCAGAAGACTGAAGGAGGACGTTGTGTCACGTCGGAAGGTAAGTTTGTTTTATTTTAATATTTTTTGTTGTTGTCCCTAGTAAAATGCACAGAGTGTGCCAGGGACTGTAAATCTAATGCTACTAGTAAGCTTTCAGCACTGGTTGTGCCACCACAGGACTAGCTCTGTAAATCTGTCTCAGGCCTGCCCCTGTAGTGCCTGCACGCAGTTTGTAACTGTAATGCCGACCTGACAAGTGCACCCACTTGCCAGGCCCCAACCTACCCTTTTCTTACATGTAAGGCACCCTTCATGTAGGCCAAAGGTACCCCCATGGGCAGGGTGCAGTGCATGTAGAAGGTAAGACATGTGCTGGTGTATTTTACATGTCTTGAAAGTGAAATACTGCAAATTTCCTTTTTCACTATTGAAAGGCTACCTGTCCCACAGGCTAACATGGTAGTTGCTTTGTGACATCTTACAAGTATAACTTTCCATAGGGACAAGATGGAGAAGTAGAGTTTAGGCTCTCTGAACTCAGAATTTATTAACACATCTTTTTGGGAAGATGGTTTTTAAATTGTGTGTTTGAAAATGAAACTGTTAGAAAGTAGACAAAAGGAGATGATGGACGGAGCACTGAAACTTTTCAGACACTCACTCCCAGTCACAGATCTGGGTTGAATCCATCATCGTTATTTAGTTCAATTTGCCACCGCAGTTCAGACCGAGCTATATGAAAATCAGTCTTGACCTTGTGCCTCATGGGAACAGTCCAGCCCGAACTGCCAAGCCAGGTCCTCCCTGGACCGGAAACAAGCATCCTGCCACTGGTTTTGGGGTATCACCACTCATCAGCCAGGCTAGCTTGAATCCAGTGGCAAAGGGAGCAAGGGACCCAGAGCCATGGCTGGGTTCAAACTGGAATGGCATGGGGAGCAAAAAAATGATGGATTTAGACCAAGATCTCTGTACTGGGATAAATGTATGACATTGTTCTGAATTCTGTCCATCAATTGTTGTTTTTGCATTTGTGACCCCAAGTGGGACGGGTATGCCCAGATGTGGGTCCCGTGCTCTCCACATCACTGCAGTCCAGCTATCCTGGCTGATGAGGGGTGAAACCCTGAAACCGGTCCTAGGATGCTTGTTTCCAGTCCAGGGAGGACCTGGCCTGGCAGTTCAACTGGACTGTTCTCATTGGGCGTAGGGTCATGACTGATTTGCATATGGCTGGGTTCAAACTGGAATGGTATAGGGAGCAAAGAAACAATGGATTTTTTAGGCCCAGATCTCTGTACTGGGGTGAATATATTACATTGTTCTGCATCCTATCCATCAATTGTTGTTTTTGAAACTGTTAGAAGGTTGGCATTATCTTTTTTAACCTTTCTGTGTGCTTCTGCTGTTTTGTGCATTGCCTTTTAGGTGGAACACTGCCATGGTACTGAGCACACCAGTGCTGATGGTCAGTCCAGATTCTTCTGCCTTAGGTATGAGAGCTAACAAGAGGGTGGGTAGTTCTCCCAATTTTACAGCTGGATGGGACGTGTTAGACTTGGCATCCTTGGAGTGGATTCACCTGACTTTTTGCATCTACCTCCTGTATTCTTGATGGTATGCTGGTTTTTGTTTTGCTGTCTTAGATGCTTTGGGCACTTTACCACTGCTGATCACCATCTTCCCTGACACCCACCACTGGGAGTTCTGACCTGCCAGGAGGTTCCTGCTCCAGTACTGGGCCTCTGGAATTCATTACTGCTGTTGGGAGCTGGATGAAACTTAAAGAAGGAAATAAAAACAACTCTGACGCAATCAGCGACGCTACCAGTGAAGCCGCCACCTGCACTGAGGCCAGGGGTACTGCTTGTGAAGTGCATGACACATCGCCCTGCCTGCATCGCAGCTCCGACGCCCTACGACGCCTGCAGTTATGGGCCCAACCGAAGCCAGAGCTTGCACTGATGCTGTTAACCGCCGACGCCCCCGATTTTCCCTGTCCTGGACTCAACACGTCCCTTCCTCACAGACACAACACCTCGCTTGCTCCGTAGCAACCAGGGAACCTACCTTGACCACAGCACCGACGCCTCACCTACACAATGCAGCGCATCATCCATAGACTTCTTTTCCAAGGTAGTTGGTTGGGGGTCCATGTAACTCTGTGCCCCACGCCACGCATCTCGCCGTACTTTGGATTTGTGCCTCTCCCAACATTGTAATAGACCCAGGTGGAGCTATTCATGTCCTACAAGCTTCTTTCAGTAATAACTGTTTTTTCTTCTTGTTTCCTCTTTCTGAGGCCCAGATTTATTTTGCAAGCTGATGAAAAGGCAATTCAATTCTTAAATCAGACTAACCAAGCTACACAAAACCACCTTGCGTGGTCCTGCGTAATCCTGAGTAAGTCATTACCATGCGTTACTCTGCGTTGGAAAGGCGATACATTATGCAACACACTCAGAAAGAGTAAAATATCTCTAAGGGTTGTTTTTGTGGAGGAAGGTGTCCCTCCTGCACAAAATCAATCCTGCCTGCAACGCATGGACCCTTGAACCATGGTGCAATGGTGCCTGAGTTGGCGCTAGTCAGTACATAGCGCGTCAGTGCAGGGAGAGAGCGGGAACACGCCATATCTAGATAGATGTGGTGCATTCCTGCCCTCACCACTTCATGCAGCACAACACAGCGCAGCACAGCACAGCAAGTTGTCCTGCAGTGTTGCGCTGCATCAAATGATGATAAATCTTGCCTCAGGATCGTCGCAGGGAGATTGTTGCAGAGTGAAAATTTTGGCGACCGGCAGCGGCTGGAGATGTCCGATTGGCAGTGGTTAATTTGTAAAAAAATAAGTGCCAGGGCTCTCATTAGGAGGCAGCTGGTACCAGTCCATTTCTCCTTTTAGTGCCGCCTAAAACAGAACCAACTACTGACCACGAAAGTGGGGGGAGGATCTGGTGTGATGGCCAGAACTGCGACCCATGTTCGAGTATAGGTGTCGGCTCAACGTCCTGTGATTCTGTGCAAATCGCTTAATTTCCCCGTGCCTGTAATAAAATAATGTGTCCTTAACTGGTGTTCATGAAAAGTGCTGGTGTTGATGATTAAGTGCCAGTGCTGAGCACTGGAAACCTCCGGCTCAAATTAAGACTGCCGACTGGTAAACGAATACTCTTATTGCAGTGGCCATCTTCACCCCTGCCGCATGGATACAACGCTGCATGGATGTTAGCATCACAAATCTGCATTCAGACAGATCCTTTATTCGCCAGGACTTCTAAAAAATTATTGCAAGCCATACGGCACCGTGGATGGCCCTTTATGGACTTTATGCAGTAGTAAAAAGCTGTCAGCGGCATATGTTTCACACCGAGGATAACGGGTGATAAATCCAGATGTGAGTTACAGCAGACATGCTGGGCCATAAAAGGACTATTTAAGCAGAAATTACACGGTGCAGCAGGGTGTTTTGGTTCCTAATAGTTGCTAAAATGTACTGCTCTTAGAGTCTTCCGCAGACGCTGAAAATATTCTCCTCATATGAGATCTTTCACTAAGGAACTCAACTGGAAGATGGGCTCGATGATGTAAGTAAACTCTCTCTTTCTCCTCTCTACATTTCAATTGCTTGATCTTCTACACATGAATCTCCCGGCAGCGTCGCTTTGCAGGGCCTGCACGCTCTCTCCCCTGAATTTTTGTCATTTATTTCTTTATACTATTTGGTTTTTTAATTTGCTTGTTTTACTGATTTATGCTTTAAGTCAGTCTGATGTCTTCACTCTCCACTTGTTTCTTCTAATCCATTCTCACCTTTCAATTTACGAACAGCAGTAAACCCAATAATAATGTTCTTCTGGCATTTAAATGATTCACGATTTTCCCAATCCTCGTTTGCTTTTGTCCTTTCTTAACTCCCTCCTTTTTCCCTCCCTCCCTCCTCCTCCCCTACTTACTGCCTCCCTCCCTTCCCTTTTCGACCTCCCTCTTTATCTCCCTCCACCCCTCCATCCCTCCCATATTTTCTTCCCTACTTTCTTTTTTCCTTTCCTCCCTCTCTGAATTTCTTTCTTCCCCTCTGTCTCTCTCTCTCTCTCTCTCTCTCTCTCCTTATTTCCCTCCATCCTTTCCTGCCTTCCTCCCTCCCTTAACCTCCCCTACTTACTCTCTCCCTCCCTCCCCTTCTCTGCCTCCCTTCATATCTCCCGCCCTTCCTTTTTTTCTTACTTTCCTCCCCCTCACCACTCCTTCCATCCTTCCTTCATTCCTTCCTTTCTCCCTCCCTCCCTCTCTCCTTACTTCCCCCTCTCGTTTCCTGCCTTTCTCCCTCCCTCACCGTCCCCTAATTACTCCCTCCCTCCCCTTCTCTGCCTCCCTCCATATCTCTCTCCATCACCTCCATTCCTCCCTCTCTTTCTTCCTTTCTAGCTTCCTTTCCTTCCGCTCTCAATTCCTTCCTTTTCTCTCTTCCTCCCTCCCTCTATGGACATGGGCATTTTGCTGTTAATTACTCGAATTCAGTTTTCATTAAACATTACATGTGGTGATTGTTGCTCTATGATTTCAGCAGAGTTATTCCATTAAGGTTAAATGACCCTTTAGTGCAGTTATTAAACTATTAGTGCCAGCAATGATAAAAATGGTGCGTTTTAGCGCATATGAGTAATTAAAACGTCAATTTACAAATGCCCTTAATGGTCAGAAGGCGCCTCGTGCTGCACCGCAGACTGGGCTGGGTTAGGCTGTCAGATGTATTTATTTCTACAGATTGCAATTTTCATATCTGGCGATACCACAACGCTGCGCCGCACGGAAATGTCTTCATGTGTTTTTATGCCAACACCATGCCAGTCCTAGGTACCTAACAGACATAAAACACAGGGGGCAGCAGCAGTTTGCCTTGTAGGAGATTGGGAAATACTCCTGTCACTCAAAGGGATCTGTTGTGCTGTTGCCCAATTCCAGACGGCCTGAGTTACAAGGCAGAACATGCTGTGTGGTGGAAGGGCAGTCCATGCGCTTATGCAAATGGAGCTTTTTCTACAGGACGTTAGGGCAATCTGGCAGTGCCCGACGGGCTATTCTCACAGATGACTGTAGGGGCTGGTTTTTGGCTGTTCGTGGGCCTGTATTATAGCCTGGTGGGCCGGTGGTTGCAGCAAGCACAAATGCAGCGTGTCTTTCTTTACAAGTTTAAAACTGCCCTCATTTATTTGCATATGTGGGTCACTTTTTAGCTGTCTGATTCGCTAATGGGGACCAGTTTTAATTGGTGCCCGGGACCTTTTTTCTGTTCCAGCCGACCCTGCATTTAGAGTGTGGGTACATTAGAGACCTGGCAGAGAGAAAATGGTAGCAATCGTGTCCTGCTGCTCCCCAGCCCACGGCTGCAGGCCAGTGTTCCAAAATCAAGGATAGCTGTGGGTCAGAGTGTCATTAAAAAGCTAATCATTATGCATCTGACCCAACGCGTGTGAAACGACAGGACACACTGCAGGGTGGGTGTGAACATCTTTGTATGATGGTTCATGTATAGGACCTGGTTGATGTGTCTGTTTGTGTGTTTGCCTGTGGGCTAATGTGTGTTAGTTTGTGAGAGTGATGTTGTAAGGTGCCCATATCTATATAATGAGTCACATGACACAATGGTTGGATTTCTGGGCATATTGAAAGCATCTATGGCATAGCGATGGTCAAATATGATATATTACTGGTAGTGTCATGAGAGCGGTGATTCGTGGAAGGATGGCATCCACCACTGATGGGAGGCTGGCCCTGGCATAATGATGGGGTTTCTTGGCATATTGTGAAATTCCATGGCTTTGAACTGAGGTACATGGACATGGGTGACAGACCCTACCAAAGGGTGGTAGTAGTACGTGTGAGTAGTTTAGGAAAAATAGGGGCATATGTACAAGCCCCTATCACCACGGGAACGTCACTTTTTAGGACGTTCCGGTGGCGATAGTGGCTTCGCCTTATTTACAAGGCAGCATTAAGCCATTTAACGTGGCTTAACACTGCCTTGTAAATAAGGCCCCATTTCACGCTATGCTTAGCTATGCTTAGCGTGAAAGGGGTGGGCAGTGGGTGTTGCGGTGGTCGTTTTACCGCAACACCCATTGATTTTGACGCCGCCCCCTTTTTACAAGGGCAGTGTAAATAGGAGGAAGCGCCAAAATAAGACCAGGGAAAACCTGGTACAAGGAGAAATGCTTTATTTCTCCTCATTTATGCTTTTTCCATGCGTACTGCCTTGGGCAGCAGACATGGAATAAACAAAATGCCTTGGATTGTTTATGTGTAGGTAGGTTTCTCGTACTGCACATAAACAGTGCTACATTGAGCACCACACATAGAAGTGATAAAACAGCATTTAAAGATGGTTTATGTGTAGGAAGGGACACCTTTTGTCGGATTATCGAAGTGCCAGAATATCGACTTCAAGAATATCGGTAACCAGAATATCGACTTGAAGGTAAGAAATATAGTTTTCTGTAATATCAAAGTCAGTAATATCGTTTGTCAAAATATCGTTGTTAATAATATCGATATTTATATTAGTGTTCTGTATTTTAGCATGTATGTTAAAAGTATGTGATATAATGTTTTTTGTATAAGTATAGCTTTTTTTAATGTATGTGTGTGATTTATTTTATGTCAACTAAATTTTGCGTTTTTTAGTTCTGTATCGGGTTGCGGGTTTATAGCAGAATAGGGTGGGAAGTAATTTAATTATAATAGAGTAATTAATCATTTTAATTTATCAGTATTTATAATAAAAACGTTATTGATTGGTTATCAAATTTTAATAATTATTCAATTAATAATTATGTAAATAGTGTTATTATTTTAGGAGCGGGTTGTGGGTTTATAGGGGAATAGGGTGGGAAGTAATTTAATTGTAATAAAGTAATTAATAATTTTTAATGATTAGTATTTATAATTAGTTTTTTATTAACTAAATATTAATTGGTTATTAAATTGTATTAATAATCTAAATGGTCTTATTATTTTTTGGAGTGAGTTTAGGGTGTATAGGGGAATAGGGTGGAAAGTAATTTATTTTGAATAAAGTAATTATTAATTTGTATTTATTAGTATTTATTTTAGATTTTTATTTTAAAGTGTTGTTTATGGTAATTTATTTATTATGGATTAATTATTATTTGTTTGTTAATTATAATTAATTAATTGTTAAATTTGTTAATTCTGTCAATTATGTATGAGTCTTTTATGTGTTAATAGGGCAATATGGTGTGAAGTAATTATTTTTTTATTCAATAATATTTTTTTAATAAAAATTAATTTATCTTAAATAACGTTATTTGTTTGTAAAATGTTTTTTTAAACTTCTATAAAATAAGGTTTGTAGTTAGTTTTTAATACTTTTTAACATTAAAATATGTTTCTATGTTTTGTAATTTATTATATTTTTATATGTTTTTTATTTTTGTGTTATTAACAATTTTTGTATTGTGGTTGGTATTTTTTTCTTTTTTCTTTTTCTTTAAATATTTTGGAAATATTAATTTTAAACTTCTGCTATCCAACACTTTCCCTACTGTTGCACTCACGGGAGTGGAAATAGTAATTTTTACCCCTCCGCTATCCAACACTTTCTCTACTGTTGTACTGTCTGGAGTGGGAATAGTAATTTTTACCCCTCCGCTATCCAATAATTTCCATACTGTTGTAGTCTCTGGAGTGGGAATAGTAATTTTTACACCTACGCTATCCAACACTTTCTCCACTGTTGCACTCTCTGGAGTGGGAATAGTAATTTTTACACCTACGCTATCCAACACTTTCTCCAGTGTTGCACTCTCTGAAGTGGGAATAGTAATTTTTACACCTAAGCTACCCAACACTTTCTCCACTGTTGCGCTCTCTGGAGTGGGAATAGTAATTTTTTCCCCTCTGCTATCCAACACTTTCCCTAGTGTTGCACTCACTGGAGAGGGAATAGTAATTTTTTACCCCTATGCTATCCAACACTTTCACTACTGTTGCAGTAATTGCATTGGCAATAGTACATTTTTACCCCTACGCTATTCAACAATTTTCCTACTGTTGCACTCAATGGAGTGCAAAATGTAAGTTTAAAAATATACAAATATTTTAGTATTTTATTTTATAATATAATGTTTTTATTATTATATTTTGTGTTATAGGTATATATATATATATATATTCACTGAAAAAACCATAGGTTTCACACACGTTATAGTTAGGAATTAGCATTTAAAAAACCTTGCAAATTCAATGAAAAAACCATAGGTTTCACACATGTTACAGTTAGCTGGACATTTCACTCGTAAAAAACCATTGAAATTCCCCCGTTATAGTTAGTGCAGGCAACTATAACTCACGCGACCGCAATCCTCTACTGATGCTAATACTGTATTTAGACACTTATTTGCCCATGTCTTCTTCCATTAAATTTTAGCTATACATATATTACAAATATTTTTTTTTCATAAAGACACATATGTCATCAGCAGAGGATTGCGGTCGCGTGAGTTATAGTTGCCTGCACTAACTATAACGGGGGAATTTCAATGGTTTTTTACGAGTGAAATGTCCAGCTAACTGTAACATGTGTGAAACCTATGGTTTTTTCATTGAATTTGCAAGGTTTTTTAAATGCTAATTCCTAACTATAACGTGTGTGAAACCTATGGTTTTTTCAGTGAATTTGTACGGTTTTTTAAATGCTAAGTTACTTTACGCCGTTCGTGGCGTGTGCGCCCACTTCACGCAGTTCGTTCCGTGCGCGCACGGTGCGTTTCGCGCACCGTGCGCGCACAGTGAGCACGCGGTGCGCTTCGCGCACCGCGCGCCCACTTTACGCAGTTAGTGCCGTGCACGCACGGTGGGCACGCGTTGTGCTACGCGCACCGCGTGCCCACGTTACGCTGGATGGGCCATGTACGCACGATGCGCTTCGCGCACCGTCCGCACACGGACATATTATGCGCTTCGTTGTGAAAGGTTATCTATTATTTGTTCTACAATTACATATGCCATGCACAAAAGGAGCACTTCGGGCACCTTTTGCACATGGGGTGGGGCAAGTGTAGATATTGCTTTTTTTTTTTTTATTTGTTTTTTACCGTACGCGTACGGTAAGCGTAATCGGCGTTTTTTGAGAAAAAAAAAAAATTTTTTTTTTTGCCTTGGGGGTACTTATGGGACACCCTAACCATGGCTATGTGGTTAGGAGCTGTCTAGCCTGCCCCTTTTCGAGTTATCCAGCTTTGTTTTTCCTCCCCCCCTCAGAGTGCGAGAGAGAAAATGGCGGCCGACACTTCCTGGTTTCGACCGATTCGAATGTTTACTAAGATCTAACAGCCAATCAGAATCGCGCTCGTGCACGTCACCGTACGCGTACGGTAAGCTTACGGTAAGCGCACGGTAAGCGCACCGTAAGCTGCCACAGATATATATATTGATTTAAATGCTATTTTCTCTGGAACTACTGAACAGATTTACACCAGACCTACAAAAGGCACTTCCTTGACCTGTAGACTACCTCTCTGCCAAATTTCAAGTAACTCTGTTCAGCCGTTCGGGCTGTAGCTGTGTCTAAAGGTCCTATGGAAAAATGCATGGGGAAAACGCGTTTTGGGACCCCCCTTTTTTCTCAGCCCCCGCTTGACGAATCCCCCCGAGTAGATAATATATATATATATATATATATATATATATATATATATATATATATATACGCATTTGATGCCCCTGCTCCCCTTGTACCAATAAAGGGTTTACCTACGAGCAGTGTCGGAGTGCCTTCCATTGCAGGGAAACCTTGGTAGCGTTGATATATATATATATATTGCAAATACAAACACAGCTCCTCCTGGAAATTTCGCCCATAGTTTGGTGGCACGATATGCCGGTAGAGCTTCCGCCGGCAAATTAGTTATGCAAATGTCTGTAAAGTAAAACGTGCTCTCAGATGCAGTAAATCCAAGCAATGATTTATTCCTCAATGTAACGCGTTTCAAGAGTATTCACTCTCTTGTTCACACACTGAGTGAAAAGTGACACGAAGTTTTACATGTTCAAAAAAGTACTTAACATAAACAAAGGACTTGGATTTCATAGTCGTCGTAAGACAGCCTCACTTCGGCGGCCATGATGGAATAGGTTATCATACACTTAAACCATGTTTCATTCATGTTTTCAACTAAAAAATGCATCAAAATTAACGCACAGAAAGGGAGTGAAAATACTTTTCCTTTGACCCTGAGTTATCTTATATTACAGATACTTCTCAAGTCCACTCTGCCTTATACAAGTTGTACAAAACCTCTATGCATAAGCAATACTCGTGCCACAGTGGCTAACCAAAGTAAAGAACTCAGGTAATCGAAATTGGGCAGTAGCACTCTTTTTTCGATCTATTTTTGCGCCAATTGGCTCTATGAGTTATTTTATGCGTACTGCTACTCTTGACATTCAAACACCATATGAATTACCAAAACAGATTTGATGATATACCAATACATACTCCATAGTGGTAGTGGGTCTCTAAAACGAATATCATTTAGAATATGATACATTCCAGGATCTATCAGATTCTCTGTCTAACATCAAAAACCGTTATATCTATATAACAAGAGCAAATTTGTGATTACTGTCGTAGTATCATAACCTTTACACATTCCATACTCCACATCTTATCCTAATGTCATGTAACAGTACCACATGTAAATAAATAAGTGAAAAACGTGAATATAATTATATATAACATATATAAATTCTTATCTATTCTTCCCCAGGTGCATTATCTTATAGAGACGAAGAAAAGGTAGGCGGCCTGTGACTTATCCATAACAAGCATTGGCATAGCCAATAGGTCTCGCTTTTGGGACCTTATAAGTGTTTAGCCATGCAACAGTTGATGTTGTTGCACTAAGGATATTGTGCTGCATACATTATAAGGTCCCAAATGCTTGTTCCATCTGCATCTCATACCCAGGTATATTCCCCTCACTGGCCGTTGGATTTAGGTGAGGAATTGGGTATGTCAATGCTCTTTCTTGGAAATCAATAAAATAGATTTAAACCCAGAAGTATGATAGAAGGATTTTGAATACAAGGATTAAATTATGAAACCCAAAGGGATATTTGAGTGGTGCTAGAGCGGAGACCCTGTCCCGCTCCAGGACTAGTGCTTCATGGACAGAGCCTTGACCCTGTATTGTTGTATGCAAATGATGCAGCTGTTTTGGCCCATACTGCAGATGGGCTTCAGAGTTGATTAGATAACTTTACTCTTTTTATGAGTTGGCTCAATTTGACCATTAACAGTGTAATGTTTGCCAGAGACTACTAAAAACGCAGCTACAACATAGGTGGAGCTCTTGTTGAGAGTGTTGAAAATGTTACATATTTGGAGTTATCTTTTGATGAATTGGGGATGTACACATTCTATAGGACAGCATACATTTTCCAGGGCCATTCAGGCCATATTTTGGTTTGCAGGGAATTTGGGGCACAAACCACTAAAGAAATGTTCAAAACATACAAGTCTAAATACATATGATTGCCATCATATGGAGCAGGCGTGTGAGGGTATACAGAAAGAAGATATCAAACAGAGGTTTTTTATCTATCAAAAGAATAGTAGGAACTATGTGAGTCCATGATTAAAATTCACTATGTACATAGTTACTATAGTAACAGCCAGGACATTAGAGCCCTTAACACGATTAATGTTTAATACTGGGCACTTTTAGGGTCATTCTCCTTGTGTGGTACTTGGTCTAAGTACCACCTTTGCTATCCTTGTGACAATCAACCCACTCAGAGCACTCTGCACTTTATGCTTTTTTGTAAGCTTTAGGCAGACGTTAGCAAACTCTTTCTAGAAGCAGTTCTGCGTAATCTAAATGTAAATTGGTGAGGATTGTCTACAAATTTATCACAACAGCTTAGCTCTGTAAACGTGCGCCTGTAGTAGATTTTATTCCAAATGCTATAGAAATCAGGAAAAGACACAGCAGCTGAGGTGCAGTATTGGTTTGATGCATGCACTCATTGATATGATGTACTCTTTAATTGTTCCTCCAACTGTTAGCCCATGTATTTTGATTTTAGGTGATAAAATATAGAAACGTTTTATATTGATGATATGTATGCTTGTTTTCTTTTATGGCTAGATGAGCTGAATAAAGATTTTATTGATTGATTTATTGATATTAGATTTCTTTTTTTTTTTTAAACCGCAGCTGTATTTGCATACAGCCTTGAAAAAGTGATTTAGTGTTTTGAAGCATGCGTTGGCTGGGGCTGCCATTTACGTTGTCCATTATCTCTTGTGCACTTGCACCTAAAAATATGAATATATGCACTTTGACATGAAACGTGTATAAGATATCTCTCTGTATATAGGGAAACTGCAATGCCAGCAAGATGGCTACAGGAAAATTATTTCTATGCTCAATGCACACAAGAAAAGTATATGTCAACAGACACATTCATATATTGAAAGTCCATTAATGACAAGTTAGTAAATGGTATTGAATAAATGCGTCAATAGAGGTTATATGACGAGCGAAACAGATAAGGAGTTATTTAAAGCATATTTATCTGATCAGTAATTCTTTAGTGAGATAATAAATGTATGTTTGGAAAGAGGAAGTACACGTATATATTTTAAAGTGGGATACATGATATGAAGGTAGATACCTTATACCTGCCAGTAAGAGACAGCCTATTAACAAATAGCCATGAGAGCCCTGCAGCTTCAGGATGAAGTGTCAGCCACATGTTTGTGTGATAGAATTGAACATTTCAGTGGTAATGTATGGTTGAGTTTCATGCAAATGCAGAGGAAACCCTTGGGCTATGTTTTGTTTTGTGTTATGTCGAATCATGCCACAATCAGCACACATCTGATGCTTGTGCTGAAATTAAAGTAATTCTTTATCTCTGGCGCCCCCTGGTTGCACTTCGTATAGACAGTTATCACCAAATTATTGATCATATATTTAATCCTCTCCAATGTGCTGACTCTTCCCTGGTGCATGTGCCAGCAGTGTTTGTGCTGCCATACGTCTTTGCGAGTCTTCCTCCATAATGTTAGTATAGCCTGTGATAGAACTTATAATCGATTTGTCATATATATTAGTCTTCTCAATTTATTATATATATATGACAGTTCTTAGGTAACACTGCTTAGTGTCACTTATGTGCGTTATAGTTGCTTGTATTCTAACTGCATCCCTCCTCCGATCAGATGAGTGATAGACCTAAAATCACGTACCGGAAAAGTAAAAGTTTGAGAGACATACTAGTAAGAGGAGATATTACAGAACCTAAAGACTATAATCAGCATAACTTGAAGGGATTTTACCCCTGTGGCCATTGCAAGGCCTGTAAAAATAGCAAGATGGTACGAGAATTCAGCATGCCATCAAAGAAAGGCATAAGAATTATAACTCAATTCCTCACATGTAGTACTACATATGTTGTATATGTGTTAAGAGTGTCCATGCCAGAAAAGATATGTGGGCAGCACTACCTTGATGGCAAAGAAGAGAGTCCTCGAACATTTCAAGGCAGTGAATAACAAAGACCCTCACTATCCCATAGCACGACATTTTGCAGAGTTTCATCTCTCGAACAGTAGCCTTCTGCGCTATTTTCTAGTAGAACAGGTTCATGTTGGTCGGAGGGGGGGCAACAGAGAGTTAACCCTCAGGAAACGAGAATCAAAATGGATTCTTAATCTTGAAACTAAGTATCCAAAAGGACATAACCAAGATGAGGAATTAGCAACACACCTCATTGAAGAGTAGTGAGACAGATACTCTATCCTACTCTATTATTTGTCCCCTTCCCATAACTAGTGTTCGAACGTAAATAGTGAAGAGAGGAGTGCCTTACTATGCTTCACTTGGTGTCTTCTTTCCATAGTTCATGATTTTAAGAGAATAGTATTCAGCCTGTGTTTTGATATTACATTGTATTAAGAACGCAATTAATCCCTATTTTTTCTGTTCTTTTTCTTCACAGGAGGAAAGGAAGGTATTTTTATGGATAAGTCACGAGCCGCCTACCCTTTTCTTCGTCTCTGCAAGATAATGCACCTGGGGAAGAATAGATAAGAATTTATATATGTTATATATAATTTTTTTCACGTGTTTCACTTATTAATTTACATATGGTACTGTTACATGTCATTAGGATAAGATGCGGAGTATGGAATATTTAAAGGTTATGATACTACGACAGTAATCACTCTGCAAGAAATGTGTACTTGTTATATAGATATAACAGGTTTTGATGTTAGACAGAGAATCTGATAGGTCCTGGAATGTATTATATTCTAAATTATATTAGTTTTAGAGACCCACTTCCACTATGGAGTATGTTTTGGCATATCATCAAATCTGTTTTTGTAACTCATATGGTGTTTGAATGTCAAGGGTAGCAGTACGCATAAAATAACACATAGAGCCAATTGGCGCAAAAATAGATTGAAAAAAGAGTGTTACTACCCAATTTGGATTACCCGAGTTCTTTACTGTGGTTAGCCACTGTGGCACGAGTATTGCTTATGCATAGAGGTTTTGTACAGCTTGTATAAGGCAGAGTGGACTTGAGAAGTATCTGTAATAGAAGGGTCAAAAGGAAAAGCAGTGCTGTAGCTAGAGCTTGTGGAGCCTGGGGCTATCCCTCAGATAGCCGCCCCTGGGGGGGAGGGGTGCTGGGGGGAAAAGGACAGCACGCACTTGAAAGAGGTCCGAGAGACATGTATTATCACTGCTAATAGTTACCTCGATCATGAAAGTTACATGCACGTACATGACACGGTCCAAGTCTACATAGTTGTATACAACAGTGACCAGCAGTACAAATGAGGACACACAGACTGCATGATCTATCTGGGGACTCAGAAAAACCACATGTGACATCTATCAGAAAGCTGCGTGAACGATTACCTGGTAATCACCTCAGCACAATCTAAACATGTGCATACATGACACTGTTTGGGGATCCGTCATCTACAGCTGACAATAAATGACCAAACATCATGGTCCCCCCATTAAAGCAGTGGGGACGTGCACAAACGTGATGTGCTCTGAGGACTCAAAGCCAACTTAACAGTGTCGAAGCCTGTCATTCTTTATCTTCCAAAAACAGCAAATTAATTATTCACAGGGAATGACTCACTGTGTGCCATTAGAACTAAACTCAGCACACAGGGGTCAGTCAGCTCCACAACTTTGCCAACACAGACCAGATACAAAGCCCACTCTGGTGGCCCAAAGGCAACAACCAGGGGTCACGCCCTGTCATTACTTCTAAGCAACAGCAACCAACTCCCTGGGACCCAAAGCCAGCTTGTAATAGTGCATCTCTCCTTCAGAGCAGCCTCAGCACACACATGGTGCACAGCCTGCCCAGGGGGCCCAAAGCTAAAATACAGGGAGGGGTGACACATTATCATCACAATCCTTAAACACAGCTGTAGGGGCCATGGGAACATGTTCAACCCTATCCAAGGCCCGGGACAAACTGATCCGGCACTGCGGCACTCCGTGAATAATCAGAAGAAAGAAGAAACATTACATTTTTCTGCAATTTTGTTTTCACATTACTTTCATGGTAACCAACAGTGTTAAAAGTCCGCAAAAACAGTAAAATCATAATAACATGTCTAGTATGGAACGCCAAGGCTGTGTAACACATGTGCCTGTAACACACATCTTCAGCTGCCTCCCAGACTCGAACATAGGCATGGCAGAACCAAGGTCAGGAGAAAAATAACCACTTAAAAGAAGTCCGGATATGAAGTAAGTTATGTGTGCATTTACGCATGTGTGTTTCAGTATGTCCCCGGCTCAATCATTGGAGAGTGGTAGCTAGCTACTACTGGTATCGCTCTACTCACAGACATCCAGGAATAAAGCCCTTCATCAGATCCCTTAAGCATTTCAAAAGGTTCATATCCTTAGTGGTACACAAACCTGGATGCGCCTAGACAACTGCTGACTGACTGGAGCAATCACACTGGCAACCTGCGATCACAACTGGAGCTCTCGTAACCTAGGCCCTGGTGCCCTGGGATCAGAGAATACCAGGTTCTTCGCTTGTATCTTGTATCTCAATCAACTCTCTCACAAGCCAAAACTCTTAAGGTAAATAGCTCACACAACATTCAACGCTCTCTAGAACTCTAGGCCCTACAGATGAATGCATTATTTAGGAAGAGAGAGTAGAAAGGCTTGCCTGTGCTCGCAGGTAAATGTATCAATTAGAGAATGGAAGCAGAGAGGTCAGTTTATCCCTGCTGTTTCCTGAGCAGAATTACAAGAACACATCAACATAAGGGCAGGGTACAGACTGACATTTACCCAGAGACAGGTGCAATAGCCCACACGTCTAACTGGCGCTAACAGCACAGCCACCACTTGCTCAGATGAAGACTTATTCCACACTCAGCGCTTATAGTACAAGTATCACTCATATGTCACAGATAGCAAAAGTACTACTTACGTGCCACAGTGACCACAGCTATCATCACATGTCAAAGGCAGCTGATTAGTACCATTCATCTGATCAATCCCTTGCTCTTCTGGTTAATTTCTTACTCAGTACAAACAGCAAATCTATCCTTTAAGATCTTTGTCAGCAGAGCTACTCTCACCAGACAACAGAGCATTCCCAAACAAGTTACAGGGAGCAACGCTATGCCTTAATAGCAGCTGAGCTATCCCTGGATAGGTGATTGTCCTTCTGACAATCTGTCTGCACGGTGTCTAAGCAACTAGGGAACAGGGAACCAGTGAACAAGAGGGGTTCGGGAACTAATGCTTGCAGGATGGCGTTTGGAGAAAGAGAGCCTCTCATACTTTAGTGGGACAGGTAAAACAAAGGAACCGGGAGACGCAATAGATAGGACTTGGAGACAGAGAGACCTTGAGCGGCTTTAGGCTGGGAAACATCAGGCAGAATAGTAATGGAAGGCTAGAACAAGACAACAGAGACAATGCAAGCAAGAGACAGGCCAGTTCCAACTGCAAGGTTACAGACAAATAAGAACCTAGGTTGGAATGTTTGCATTAGAACCTAGATGAGGAACAATGCATACCAAAGGAGAAACATAAAATTCACAAATATTACACTAGAATGACTCTTACATCAACCACCTGTGTCATTTAGAAGGGCACATGGCATTACTTTCAAACAACAACACTAGACATAGCTGACACTAATTAGGGGGAAGGATTCAAGGCCCTAACCTCCACTGTGAACCACCATGCAGAACCCCCAAACACACTCAACACTAACACAGGTTAGGCTGGAAAGTGTCAAGAGTCTCTCCTCCCCCTCAACTCCCTTTATAGAACAGCTCTATGAGGATAACCAATGTCTTCCAAGCCAGCCACCCACATTAATGTGATTCAGTTCCCCTACTGGAAAACCTCTGATGGATGAATCACAAATGTAGACTGATGTCTGTATAAAGTGCCGAGGCCAAGTAATTGGCTAACTCTGAACCATATCTGGCAGGTCAACATAACAGAACTACTACACCTGCTAAACCTCTTCTCTGTGCATTTGGAAATGTTGCATACCAGCTGTTCATACTGTCCCTATGCTGTGTGTGAATTAGCGAAGCTTTAAGAGACCGTACCACTTAAAAAAAAAAAGAAATCAAAATGACTGTCCTTGTCAATATTTTTTTATATTAAGCTGCTTACAATTGTGTTTCCATTATTTTTTATCAAATTTCCCAAATTGAGCTTGAATATTGACGTTCAAACAGTTTGAATCAAACTTCTATGTAGGTACACCAGGAATACACTGTTGTATGTATCAAGTCCGCATCAACTAGGGCTGTAAGGGCACAGACTGTCACCATTTCACATAATTATATTAAAAAGTAACGAAGAAAGCCTTTGTGTGCAAGGATAAACATTTCCTGTCTCTGTCCCCATTTCTCTCACAAGAGGAAGCCTAATAGACAAGAACTGCGCCGGGGCTTACCTGTTTGAATGAAGCTCCCCTCACGCTGCATTCCACAAACAGTGCTCCGGGTTTACATTTCCCGTCCTCGCAAGTACCAAGAGACCCCAAGCCAAGGCACACAAACTCCGCTGCACAGCGCCGTCCACAGGAAGCGCAAGCACTACTTTGTGTCCCGGCCCGGACCAGACCCCAGGCGGTGCGCACAATGAACCCGGACACCTCCGCCCAGCGCGCAGTCGACCTTGCAGAAGCTCGTGCGACATCACGGGCCTATGCTAGGTGGTGGTGGCGTGCGTGCACTGCACGCTGCTGGCAGCAGTTGCAAGCAGCAGGTGGCGGTGCGCATGCGCTCGTACTTCAAACAGGCCTGCGTGCGCGGCACTGGTGGCCTGTTGCAGTGGCCTTTATAATTTATTTGGGGACACTGACACTACTGTAGCAGTAGTGTCAGTGTCCCCAAATAAATTATAAAGGCCGCCGCATCGGGCCACCAGTGCTGCGCGGCCGCCCCCATCGCCCCCCTCTAGCTATGCCCCTGGAATCAGGTGAGTGAGATGGGGCGTGAGAAGATGGGATGAAATGGGAAAAGGGTGGGTGGGGAGGTGAGATGCAATGGGGACTGAAGTGTAATGGATGGGATGTAAGTGGATGGAAAGAGATGGGAGAATAGTGGGATGGTATGCAATGGGATAGGGGATGGGGAAGTAAAAGGGATGGGGTGGTCTTTGGGATGGGCTATGATGCGAGGTGATGTGATGAGATGAGGAGAGGGTAGATGGGGTTGGGGTTCGATCTTGTAGCGTTCGGATGGGATGGATTGAGAGGATGGTGAGGTGGGATTTGATGCAAATGGGATGGGGTGGGATGAGATGTGAGGGAAGAGATGTGATGTGAGGGAAAGGGATGAGATGGGCATGGTGGGGGTTTGGTTTGATGGGACAGGGTAGGGTTGTGTAGCATAGAGTGCGATGTGGTATAGGGTGGGACAGGAGGGAGTGGGCCAGGGTGGAATGAGGTATGATGAGAAGGCAGGCTACGTGCTGCATGGTAATTGTTACTTCAATGCTGCACACTGACGTGACTGAAGTCATAAACTACTGCTCCCAAAGTGCATTGTGCAGGTTTAAACAATACATGGCAACAGTTCAATTTTTTGCACAAGCACGATGTCAAAGTGGAATTTTCGTTTTAAACAGTCAGGTGAGAATATTATTACCGCTGCTCATATTTGATCATTTTGACTCTGGAAAAGCCGTTTACAAACTGCATGATCATGACAGGATGTCCCCCTGTCTGAATCCCTTCCACGCGCCGACCTCTTTGCTATCGTAGCACTCCTTCGTAGGTTGGGAGGCGCGAGTGAGCCTAGCTCCTTATTAACATTCCAAAGAAGCATCAAAGTATTCCCCTGTTTCCGGAGCTGTGTTTAAACCTGCACAATGCACTTTGGGAGCAGTAGTTTATGACTTCAGTCACGTGATGCATCTTGATTAAATAGGCTCGAGCGCACCTGGGCGCTTGTGATCCAGTCTGTGAACAAGGCAGGAGCCGAAACGTTAGACATATGGAAGCAGGCGCTTTGAGACTTTTGGAAATAAAGCGAGTTACAACTACATGGGCCTCACCTTGTTTGTTTGCCAGGAAGGTGTTAATGGGCTGCCCTGTGCCCATCTTGTGAGGCCACCCGGAAGGGCCAGGAGCTCCGGTAACAGGGGAACGCTTTGATGCTTCTTTGGAATGTTAATAAGGAGCTAGGCTCACTCGCGCCTCCCAACCTACGAAGGAGTGCTACGATAGCAAAGAGGTCGGCGCGTGGAAGGGATTCAGATAGGGGGACATCCTGTCATGATTGTGCAGTTTGTAAACGGCTTTTCCAGAGTCAAAATTATCAAATATGAGCAGCGGTAATAATATTCTCACATGACTGTTTAGAACGAAAATTCCACTTTGACATCGTGCTTGTGAAAAAAAATGGATATGTTGCCATGTATTGTTTAAACCTGCACAATGCACTTTGGGAGCAGTAGTTTATGACTTCAGTCACATGATGCATCTTGATTAAATAGGCTCGAGCGCACCTGGGCGCTTGTGATCCAGTCTGTGAACAAGGCAGGAGCCGAAACGTTAGACATATGGAAGCAGGCGCTTTGAGACTTTTGGAAATAAAGCGAGTTACAACTACATGGGCCTCACCTTGTTTGTTTGCCAGGAAGGTGTTAATGGGCTTCCCTGTGCCCATCTTGTGAGGCCACCCTGAAGGGCCAGGAGCTCCGGTAACAGGGGAACGCTTTGATGCTTCTTTGGAATGTTAATAAGAAGCTAGGCTCACTCGCGCCTCCCAACCTACGAAGGAGTGCTACGATAGCAAAGAGGTCGGCGCGTGGAAGGGATTCAGACAGGGGGACATCCTGTCATGATCGTGCAGTTTGTAAACGGCTTTTCCAGAGTCAAAATGATCAAATAAGAGCAGCGGTAATAATATTCTCACCTGACTGTTTAAAACAAAAATTCCACTTTGACATCCTGCTTGTGCAAAAAAATGGAACTGTTGCCATGTATTGTTTAAACCTGCACAATGCACTTTGGGAGCAGTAGTTTATAACTTCAGTCACGTGATGCATCTTGATTAAATAGGCTCGAGCGCACCTGGGCGCTTGTGATCCAGTCTGTGAACAAGGCAGGAGCCGAAACGTTAGACATATGGAAGCCGGCGCTTTGAGACTTTTGGAAATAAAGCGAGTTACAACTACATGGGCCTCACCTTGTTTGTTTGCCAGGAAGGTGTTAATGGGCTTCCCTGTGCCCATCTTGTGAGGCCACCCTGAAGAGCCAGGAGCTCCGGTAACAGGGGATCGCTTTGATGCTTCTTTGGAATATATATATATATATATATATATAGATATATATATATATATATATATATATATATATATATATATATATAGTAGGTAGTTATAGTTAGGACCACGTTTCCATAGGAAATCCGCGACATTCTATTTTGAATAACTTTGGCGCCGGTCGACGAATCCTCACGAATTTTTCAAAATAGGTGGGGCGCTACGCTCCGCTCCTACCCTGAAAGTCTCGGGGGGATTCGTCAAGTGGGGGCTGAGATAAAAGGGGGGTCCCAAAACGCGTTTTTCCCATGCATTTTTCCATAGGACCTTTAGACACAGCTACAGCCCGAACGGCTGAACAGAGTTCCTTGAAATTTGGCAGAGAGGTAGTCTACAGGTCAAGGAAGTGCCTTTTGTAGGTTTGGTGTAAATCTGTTCAGTAGATTCTGAGAAAATAGCCTTTAAATCAATATATATATCTGAGCCAGCTTACGGTGCGCTTACGGTGCGCTTACCGTACGCGTACGGTGACGTGCGTCAGCGCGATTCTGATTGGCCGTTAGATCTTAGTAAACATTCGAATCGGTCGAAACCAGGAAGCGGCGGCCGCCATTTTCTCTCTCGCACTCTGACAGGGGGTTGAAAAACAAAGTGCAAAAACATGTAAAGGGGCTGTTTAGACAGCTCCCAAGCACCTAGCCATGTCGAGGGAGTCCCCAACGATCCCCCAAGTGAAAAAAGGCAATTTTAATTTTTTCGAAAATTTCGCCGAATACGCTTACCGTACGCGTACGGTAATAAATAATAATACAAAAAAAAAATATCCACATTCTCCCCACCCCGTGTGCAAATGGTGCCCGAAGTGCACCATTTGTGCACGGCTTATCACACTACAAAAAAAACCATATATTTTACCTGTCACAACGATGCTCATCATATGTCTTCCATGTGCGCACGGTGCGCGAAGCGCATCGTGCGTTCATGGCCCATCTAGCGTAACGTGGGCACGCGGTGCGCGAAGCGCACCGCGTGCTCACTGTGCGCGCACGGTGCGCGAAGCGCACCGTGCGCGCACGGAACGAACTGCCTTAAGTGGGCGCGCACGCCACAAATGGCGTAAAGTAACTTAGCAATTAAAAACCGTACAAATTCACTGAAAAAACCATAGGTTTCACACACGTTATAGTTAGGAATTAGCATTTAAAAAACCTTGCAAATTCACTGAAAAAACCATAGGTTTCACACATGTTATAGTTAGCTGGACATTTTACTGATAAAAAACCAATGAAATTCCCCCGTTATAGTTACTGTAGGCAACTATAACTCACGCGACCGTAATCCTCCGCTGATGACATATGTGTCTTTATGAAAAAAAAATATTTGTAATATATGTATAGCTAAAATTTAATGGAAGAAGACATGGGCAAATAAGTGTCTAAATACAGTATTAGCATCAGCAGAGGATTGCGGTCGCGTGAGTTATAGTTGCCTACAGTAACTATAACGGGGGAATTTCATTGGTTTTTTATCAGTAAAATGTCCAGCTAACTATAACATGTGTGAAACCTATGGTTTTTTCAGTGAATATATATATATATATATATATATATATATATATATATATATATATATATATATATATATATATATCAGTTAATTTTTATATATTTATAATATTTTAAAATAAATTAAAGTTACCATTGTATTCATATTTTGGAAGTAAATGTACATTTATATATTTAATTTTATATATCTATGTTTAAATTTTGTGAAATTAAATTTGTTTATTATATTTTTTTAATGTTTAGTATATCCAAGTAATTTCTTTTAGTTAATTTCATAATATAAGTGTTTTATTATTATTTTGTATACATAAAAAAAAACATTTTGGACTTATATATTTTTTACATCTAGATTTTTTTCCTATATTTTTGTCATTTACATTTTAAATATAGGATGTCGATATTTTGACTGTCAATATTTTTATATCAAGATATTTGACATCATGTCAGTGATGCCTTTGTAAACCCCCTTAGTGCCTTTTAAGGCAATGGTAGGCTTTAGGGTCTATTACTATAGAGGGTGGATCGCCACCGCCTGTATCGCGGTGGCGATCCGCCTGTCATTCCTCCCTACCCGCCTACCATTTCCCCCTGCCATGTTACGATGGCGGGGGGACCCCGGCTAACGGAAAAACCGTCCGCCGGTTTTCCACCCGTCGACGAGTCGACCGGGCAGAAAAGGGGTATAATATGGTGGCTGTGTCTGCAAGACACCGCCATCCATATTATAATGCAGGCGGGGATGTGCGTTTCCATGGCAGCGTTGCCGCCATGGAAAGGCATGCAGTGTCTGCATGTCCCCAGGGTGTTGGGGGCATGGGGGTGCACATGGCATTTGCATGCACAACGTGGCCGTCACTGCGCGGTACCTGTCACATTGTACATGCAAATGCACAACATGCCTTTTTTACAATGCGGCGGGTGCTGCTGAAAGCACCGCCCGCCCCAATGTAAAAAATGCTGGATACGCCCGCCCGTGGTGGGCGCCTCCTAATCTGAATCACGGGACCACAGCACATATGGCAGGCGGTCCATTTTGCCATTACGGTGCCCGCCTGCCATCGTAATAGACCCCTTTGTGTAGAAGAATTAAATTAATCTTTCTAGATGTACTTGATCTGAAAATGAGTGTTTTTTCATAAACTGAGAAGGTGATATTTGGAGTAACATGATTGCATTTCTAAAGTTGTACTTAAACTAATATTTTTGAAATGAGCACTACTTATCTCTGACACCCTGGCATGAGAAATAAGTGGAACCTATCTGCTGTTCATACCTGTATGCTCTCCAGCACTTGATCAACTGCACTACCATAAGAGACTTGTTCAAGTCGGGTACCATCACTTTTAAAGACTACCAGCAACCATTGATTGAGTGATGATAGATTTGTACATACATGTTTTAACGGGTTATGTGAAAACCTCAACCTATGGGTCCTAGCACAGATGCAACAGAGTGGTGTAAAAAGTGATTCACAGAAATGCCTTCTTCGCAACTCCTCCTTATTCACCACACATTCGTATAGACAGCAACTCAGATCACCCCAGTAGCATAGCTAACTCATCATGACCATCACTCCATGGATACTAATTGATCAGCAGCCAAGAATCCAAAAAGATTTATGGACTTATTTACAAGCCCCTTAGGGGGCTCGTGCATCACCTTTGATGTGGGAAAAAGTGATGCACCGGCGGCGCAAGGGGCTTGTAAAGAATCCTCTTATTTCTTTGCACTGATCAATAAAACCATTCTCATGGTAAGGAAATACAAGCAACATAATGCCACAAGAGAGTTACAATAGTGAGTAGTCTACAGAGAGTAGGATGAGGCCAAGAAGAGAGTTAATGGGTGTCACCTTCAGAATTGGGGTTGCACTGGCAGGAAACAGACGCTTCACCATAGAACTAACAATTTGCCATTCTGTTACTACTGCTGTCATGCTGACAGGTGCTTAGTCTTGTCTACTCACATAGATCTGAATACTAGCAAGATCCTGATGAGGATTCCTCTCCATATGGGAAGTTTGTGAGCTACTGCCATTGCCTATATCCAGCCTTTGCCGTCCGTGCATTTTCCAATATACATGCCTGTGACTCCCATTACCCCATCTGTTTCTCCCAATCTCTCGTCCTATCAAAACCTGTACCAGACAAAGGGTCACATTTACGAAATTGTCCCGCAATGCTGCAGTGTGTTGTATGAGTAGGAGAGAGAGCAGGAGAGTGCAATTTATATAGAGATATGGCTCTCTCCTCCCCTCTCCCTAGGGCCGACACAGAATTCAGCTGCTGAGTGTCACGCACTCACCTTTGCACCATAGTGAAAGGGTGTCTGCGTGAGTCTAATTTAGGTTTTGTACTGTTGTACTGGAAGAGTACCCTTTAAGTAGAATAGACTATGCCCAGACAACTTTAAAAAATGCCCTACTTTGTATGAGTACTGTACAGTGCAGCACACATGCAAAGGTGGAAAAGAAGGAGAGATGAAATTATTTCTGCCTACTTTCAAGTGGCATTAATTTTATACATGAAACCCTGCCCCAATGTTTGGTAGATAGGATTTTGTGCCAAAATGCATGGGTGGCTGCATGGAAAAAAACATGTACTACCCATGTAGCACCCTCTTGATGCTTTAGGCAATTCCAAGCGCTAAACAAGATTTGTGCTGGAAAGTTAATAATAAAAAAATATATATATGCTTGTTTGCATCACTTTTATGACACATGCTACTAGACTTGGCATCTGTGGTATGGTTTCTCCTGACTTTCTGCCTCTATCTCCTGCGCTTTTGCTGGCTTAGATGCTTTGGGCACTTTGCCACTGCCGATCAGTGTCAAAGTGCAGTGCTACCTGTGTAAATAGTAATTATGATTTGTTCTCCATGATTGGCATATTTGAGTTACTGGTTAGTCCCTAGTAAAGTGCACTATGTGTGCCCAGGGCCTGTAAATCAAATGCAAGTGGGCTTTTAGCACTGATTGTGCCCCCCACATGAGTAGCCCTGTAAATCTGTCTCAGATCTACCACTCTAGTGTTTGCATGCTCAGTTTGAAACTGCCATGTCGACCTGGCAAGTACACCAACTTGCCAGACCCTAACATTCCCTTTCTTTCATGTAAGGTGCCCCTGAGGTAGGCCCAAGGTACCACCATGGGCAAGGAAGCAAAAGACACACAATTGATGGAAAGAATGCAGAACAAACCAAAACATTCACCCCCAGTCAAGAGATCTGGGTTAAATCCATCATTCTTTTGCTCACCATGCCACCCCAGTTTAGACCTGGCCATATGCAAATCAGCCATGACCCTGTGTCTCATGGGAACAGTCCAGCCCGAACAGCTAAGCCAGGTCCTCCCTGGACCGGAAACAAGCATCCTAGGACCGGTTTCAGGGTTTCACCCCTCTTCTGCCATGATAGCTTGAATCCAGTGGCACAGTGAGCCCGGGATCCATGTCTGGGCATACCCGGAGCACAAAGGGAGCGGAAGCAAAAGACGCACAATTGATGGACGGAATGCAGAACAAATCAAAACAGTCACCCCCAGGCAAGAGATCTGGGTCAAATTCATCATTCTTTCACCATGCCACCCCAGTTTAGACCTGGCCATATGCAAATCAGTCTTGACAATGTGCCTCATGGGAACAGTCCAGCCTGAACTGCTAAGCCAAGTCCTGCCTGTACCGGAAACAAGGCCCCACCATGGGCAGAGTTCCATGTATGCGAAAGGTAGGGCATGTACTGTGTGTGTCACATGTCCTGATAGTGAAATACTGCCAATTTAGTTTTTTACTATTTAAAGGAGATCTGTCCTATAGGCTAACATTGGAGTTGCTTTGTAACATCTTACAAGTATTACTTACCATTTAGACAAGATTGAGAAATAAAGTTTAGGCTCTCTGAACTCAGAATTTAATATCACATCTGTTTAAGAAGATGGTTTTAAATTGTGTGTTTGAAATGGCACTTTTAGACTGTAGACATTTTCTTGGTTAACCATTCTGTGTGCCTCTGCTGTTTGTGTGTTCACTGTCTAGCTTTGGAGTGACATGAGCTGGGGATGTACATTTACTGTAGACAGTATCAAGGGGGTTTGAGGTGTGTCCTTCCTTACCTGGGTGACTGATAGCTGGACTGAATAGACCTTACCTGCATTTAGAGTGGTGGTGGGGGGGTTTCACTTGCACCTGAATAGGCTGTGTCTCATTTGCACAATGCTGTCTCCACCTCCTGTGGTCATGCTGCACCAGAGAGGACATAACTGGTTTGGACTGGGCTCAGAGACCATTGCTACAAAGAGAACAAAGAGAAAATGGGGTATAAGTATTAGACCTTAAACCTCAGAGAATTAGATCACTTCTGGACTCAAGAGAAACCTGAACCGAAGAGAAGAGCTGGAGAGTACTGTCCCTTTGCTGTGTTGCTTTGTTGGGTTGGCCTGCAGTTGCTGCTTCTGCCAAACAGAGGACAAAGACTGGAAATTTGGTGTGAACCTGCTTGAAAAAAATCTCCATGGTCATGTGTGTGCTTGCCTCCTCTTCTGAAATATCAGGGCCATAAAGACTTCACCTGAACCTACTGACCAGCACTTGGACACCTCTGTGGACTCTTGCATTCAAAAGGATGCCAATTTCAGTTCCTGAGCCCTAAGGATTGTGTGGTTGGTGCTGCAAAGCAAAGAAAAACAACTCCAATGCTGTCAGTGACGCCCTGACCTGCGCCTGGTGCACTGCTCGTGAAGTGCACAATGCACCGCCTTGTCTATAGCGCAACTCTGACGCCCTTTGACACCTGCATTTATCAGCCTACCCCGCCCCAGTGCTTGCACCAACGCCATCACTGCCAGCAACATGTTATCGCGGAGCTGATAACCAGCAAGGGTGACTTCACAGACTCACTGGAACTAACGCCTCACCGCAAATGCCTCCTTACTTCCCTGTCCTGGACTCGACGCCTCACCTCCTCACAGACTCAATGCCTTGCATCCCCCGTGGCAGAAGGGAACTAGCTTCGCCTCAGCACTGACGCCTCATCTCTACAATTCTGCGCAACGCCTGTTGACATCATTTTCTGGGGTACTGTTGTTTGGAGGTCCATGTGACTCTGTGCTTGCCACGCGCACCATGCTGTTGGCACTGTACTTTGGATTTGTGCCTGTCACGACGTCATAATAGCCCCAGGTGGAGCTATTTTGTTTCTACAGCTCTGTCTTTGAAGTAACCATTTTTAAAGTGATAACTTGATGCATGCATGTTGGAGTTTTGTTAATTTGGTCTTGTTTGTTTTAGATAAAGGTACTTTATTGCTCTATACTGGTGTGGTTTCCATTTGTGATGTTTTCACTGTGTTACTGAGTGTTTGGAGTACAAATACATTACACATTGCCTTTTGGATAAGTCCGTCTGCTCCTGCCAAGCTACCAAGGGAGTGAGCAGGGGTCCCTACTTGAACAAAGGTGCATACCTATGCCAACTAGGTGCAAAATGCTGTTAAACTTGGCCGTAGTATCTTCCAGTTCCCACACGATTCGATCATTTCTGACTTTCAAAGAAGCAAATTAAAATTTGATGTCTTCACTCTAACTTTTCACTTATATTTTCTTTCACTTTACAGTATCTTATCTATAAACCTACTTTTCGGCTTATCATCTTACACATATTGAGTGTCTTGTATATTTTAAACTTTAAATGTAACATTCTTTTAACTTTGGAAACATTATGGGGCTGATTCCGATCCGGGTCGGAAGGGCACCGAACGCGATCCGGCCGGAAAAACTACAAGCCGTACACGTGTTTTCCGCCCGACTCGTACAGCTGTACGAGCAAGCAAGTACGATGCGAGCTACGTGAAATTCACCGACCGAGTCGTTCCCGGGTCCGAACCGCTCCGTAGGTCTCGGTCGGAAGCTAACCGTGGTGTGCAATGGATGCGATTTAGGACCGAGCCAGTACGATGCACGCGTGGGACAGCCTGTGCGAGCCGTAGTGTCCGGCTCATAAAATGTCCAGGTGGTTGCCTATGGGGGTCCGCGTCGGACTCCTGTCACCCGCAGCCCTACGACTCAGACACAGGGGGAGACCCAAGGCATGTACGGTGCGGATGGCACCAACGCGTACCCACTGTAGGGGGCGCCCTTGCGCGAGACGTACCCATTCAGTCAATGGGAGCCCATGTACAAGTCGTACGACCGGCTCCCATTGGCTTCTATGGGAGTCCGACCGAACCGAGTCTGGCAGCATACGGCCGCATCGTACTTGCTCGGTCGGACTGCAGGACTCCGGCTCGGTCGGAAAACACTCCGGATCCGGCTCGGTCGGAGTGCTTACCGACCCGGATCGGACTCGGCCCCTAAATGTAACATTAAACAGTTGTATTTTTTAAACCTTAAGGTGTACATTCATACATTGTTTTGCCTTTACTTTTCCTTGTATAACTTTTTTAACTTCAACTGTAACGTTTTATTGCTAACATTTTTAATGTAAACATTATTATTATTATTTAGCTGTACCATCATATTGACTAAACATATATTCAGGATGGAGTGGGATAAATGGAAAATTGTCAGGAAGCATGGCTTACCCCTTATGCCTCATTGGGCTAAGGTAAGGTAAGGTAAGGTAAGGTAATATTTATTTTGCTTGATTAATTAAAATCTTTGCAAATACATAACAACAATGTTCCCTTATACACAATTAATATAAACACAAAAACAATGATACAAGATCATCAATAACAATATTCACAGCTTGTACAGTTGGCTGTTCTGCAAGACAATGAAAATAAATCCTTATACTTCTGGAAGAGCTAAACTAACAATAACTCCCCTTGGTTAACAAGCAGCATGACACAGCATAATGGAACTTTACTTTATTGCATGATTTGTTAAAACCCTTGCAATGGTCTACAATAGCAGAAATTCATTACACTATATAAAACAAATGGTTAGTAAAAGAGACCTTGCAATTCTATTAAAAAAGCATAAGTCCTTATGACATATAAAACATTACTGCGATGCACTAACAGTGACATACAGTAAGTTGTGTTAATTAAAAAAGAAAACAGCAGTCACAAATAGGCAGAGTGGTTCAAGTCCTAGGCCGACTAGCCTGTCGGCATATCACATCCTCTAACTTTTTTAAGAAGCGACCGATAAACCTGAACAAGGCACAGTTGAGTGCAGTGTTCAAAGAGTCGAAGCAGGCCAGCACTGCTCCTCTGCAGGATCTAACGTCCTTTTCAATCCAACCCCTTCGCAGTAAGTTTCTTCTATCTTCTAAAAGATTAGGGCTCAAGCATAGGACATGAATTATGTCTTCCCTATAATGGCTACAGAGCCGACACATTTCCTCAACCCCCTCTGTTTTCCATTTTGAGAGATGGCAGGTCATAGAAAACATGACACAGCATAACCAGGTACGTTGTTCTTAGCTGGTGGGGGTCATTAATTTAAAGTGCTAGTGCGACTATAGGAAACTGTTGATTTCATTTAACATAATAAAGTACATTTTCTGAACCTATAGGCAATAAGTTAAAGTGCTGGTGAGACTATAAAGTGCTATTACTGGCTTTTAGCGGCTCCCTTCAGGTAACCTTATTTTTTACATACTTATGTATATAACAAGTTTTTGAGTCTCTTGGTTACTGTCTCAAAGAATTTTGTGAGCCGACAGTTAAGCTGAACCTCAACAGGGTATAAGCAAAGCTTTACTGCCTGACTACGGGACCGGGTGCCATAATACCTGAAAAAAGGACGTAAGAAGATGCATCTTATATCCTTTAGGATGGGACAGTTACAGATTAAATGAATAATGTCCTCCTTCTCACTTCCACATAGACGGCAAGTTAGAGTACTTTCTCTCCTTTCTCATGGCGGGAGGTGGGGATTGACTGCCATTACCCCCAGTCGTAGCTTTAAGAAATTTTCCTTAGTTCTTATTATATAGGATTGTGGTTTAAGTCTTACGTAGACACTGAGCACTATCCAGCCGTGTGCCTTTTTAGCAAGAACTGCTTTGTCTTCTAAAACAGATAGCATGGACGTTGTCTTTTTCACAGCTTTTTTGGGCCAGGAGGACACAATAATCCAAACCTGTTTTCTCCATGTCTATTGCATGAATAGAAAGGCTGGCGTTCTTCACAGTGAGTTGATGTTATCTGCTATGTGACTTCAAGTTGATAGAGAACACACTATGAAAGCGGTGCCCCCCTGCTGAACTACATTTCCCAGCAGTCTCTGATCTCTCATTTTGTTAGGCAGCGGTATGGGGCATCTTGGATTATTGGGTATAACTTCACTCATGTGTAACAGCAGCCTTGCTTGGCAATCATACTACACTGTTGCTGCAGCAAGGACATTGCTACTTGGATTTAGAATATCCTTTTGCAAAGAACAGTTGCTTCACTGCGAGTTTATTGGAGGACATTAGTGAATGTTATGTTATGTTATCGAATTTGTAGAGTGCATGGCTGCCCCAACGACAAGGTGTCCCAGGAAAACAGAGAAGTAGCCCGAAAAGTATCCTGAAAATCAAAACAAGCTTTAAACATTTAACTTTCAACATTGCTAAGATTTAAAATGTGTTTAATGTAAATTTGGGAGTCAATCTATGGCCGAACACTTGAATTTCACATATCAATATGATAATGGTGCATGTAATATGTGTGTGTGAATATACATAAGATATTTGGTTTTAGTAAGCGAAACAAAGACCATCAATGTTTGTTCATTTCTTTACGAAGAGACAATTGGAAGCCGAAATTCTCTCTAGAGAGCACACTTGAGGAGCTAAAAGTGGTGATCCTAATAATAGCTAATGCTGTCTTGTGGTTCACGTTTAAGCATAGCAAGTTTCTTACGAGAATGTAGAGTTGGTTGCACAGAAATCCAACTAAGATATATCAATGTTATGGTTAGGTGCCGGGCTTTCACAATAGATTACTAAGCAACTTTTAACGCCTTTAGATACTCACTTTGATCTGAAAATGTCAGTGACCTGCCGATGTGACAAATCTGAGAGGTGTATCTAGTGTCTTTATTTTTTCACGTATCCCATTCCGCTTTTCTCTTATCTACTATTGCACTCATTCTCATTTTATGTGGACATTGATAGTGGAGGTAAGAGACAGAAGAGGGCATCACTCCCATTGTACCCAGAGTACATTGTAAGCACTCTCTGACGGGAAACATCGTTTACAACGCGGGGATTACATCGCGATGCCATTACATTGCGGTTTTCACAACGAAAGTCGTTACAACGACTTGCGCTAGATGGCGCTCTAGGACAAGGAATAGTATAATTTACTATCCAACACCTTCCCTACTGAACATAGACTGGAGTTGGAATAGTAAATTATACTACTCCTAAGTCCTATTCCTTGTCCTAGAGCGCCATCTAGCGCAAGTCGTTGTAACGACTTGCGTTGTCAAAGCCGCGATGTAGTGTACCGCGATGTAAATGTATGCGTTGTAACGTCATACATCCCTCTCTGACACAAATATAGGTCTTACATAAACATGGGCTGGGCACTGCCTCAACCCCAATAAAAATTCAACCACCAATATCTCACAATGCAGGGCTGCCTGTTAGCCAAGGAGATTCTCTTTCCAAAACTGCACAAGCTTGTGATATCCCAAACAAATCACTGAGCTGTCTCTTGTTCCTCAGGGTTCCCTAGAAGAAGGCTGATTCCAGGAATGATCTTCCTTGTGGTTAGCAACAATCATGCGCTCAGGTGTTGACAATACAACTAACAGGAGTCCTCTTTGATCAAAGGGTGTCAATGCATCCCATTGAAAGCAGTTCTTGGAGTTACGAATTCACCTTTATATCACTTACTTGTTCACTTAGAGGACACTCATTGATGTTGAAAGAATTCCTGGTGATTCCCAACACCTACCATGAACATGTGCCACTTAATTGGTGGGGGAATCCATGCCATAACCAGGTGTTGATCAGAACCAGGAAAAGACAGGTAAGAGCAGTTCCTCTAAATGGCCAATTTGGAAAAGATCGTGATGATTTTACTGTTGAATCTGATCTGGGAAGGGAAAATTAAATTTCAGATCTTGTTGCCCTCACACACCTGTTAGGGTGTCATGCTTCATCATTGGGCGCTCCTCGTCGGACCGGCGCTGCAATGTCCAACGGGCCTGGTGGCATCTTTAGCGGAGATCTTTTGATCTGAGAACGCCGTTTTGTGTGAAGACCATGTGTATGACTGTGGAGGGTAATAGCTCCTAAGAATGTGGGGATTCGGAAAAACTAAAATAGACCCTGGCCCCTCAGTAATTTTAATTAGGTTAAGTAGGGCTGGGACTAGGTAAAACCAGGGAGGCTACTCAGGTGATTCTAGGTATCAGGGTAGCCTATAGTTGACAGGGGTCAACATGTTTCGTGTCATGGATGCTCAAACTCGAGCGACACTTCTTCAGGACCGTGGGACCAATTATAAGTACATATACCACAATTTCTTATAACGGGGTACTTAAGGTCAACCACATGTAAAGCTGAACCTAAATATGGTACAGAATAGATGGCTCCGCCTCAGAGTGAGGGGGTCAGAGCTTCATAGGTGAAGGAGTAGCAACCGGACCACTGGAACGGTCCCACCAAAAAGTAGCGGGGGGCAGGCCAAAACAGGACGTGTCTGCTCCTCACCTGAATATTCAACTATAGGCTACCCTGATACCTAGAATCACCTGAGTAGCCTCCCTGGTTTTACCTAGTCCCAGCCCTACTTAACCTAATTAAAATTACTGAGGGGCCAGGGTCTATTTTAGTTTTTCCGAATCCCCACATTCTTAGGAGCTATTACCCTCCACAGTCATACACATGGTCTTCACACAAAACGGCGTTCTCAGATCAAAAGATCTCCGCTAAAGATGCCACCAGGCCCGTTGGACATTGCAGCGCCGGTCCGACGAGGAGCGCCCAATGATGAAGCATGACACCCTAACAGGTGTGTGAGGGCAACAAGATCTGAAATTTAATTTTCCCTTCCCAGATCAGATTCAACAGTAAAATCATCACGATCTTTTCCAAATTGGCCATTTAGAGGAACTGCTCTTACCTGTCTTTTCCTACGTAGACCCCCGGGAGCATTAGAACAGGACCTCTTTAAACAACCAGCTCTCTTGTCCCCCCCTTCCTGATTACATGTTGATCAGAACCAGACAATTTGAGTTTCTTCTGACTGACAGTCCACTGGCTATGGTTGCGGCAGAGTTATGTGCCATCCAATTAGCACTAGACTCTCCTCTGCCACTGCCTTGTGTCTGGAGATCTGATGGGAGGTGGTGGTATCTTGTTAGAGTAAGGCAGAAACCTCCATCCACAATATCTTAATGAGATCCAAATGAACTAGAATTTACTAACATACATTATGGTTCTTGCAGATAATTACATTGGTATAGAGTGATTTGTTTGTAGGTGCAATAAATGCATTTCCCACGATTGGTGATGGTACTGAGTTCTCTTTAAGTTATTCGATTGGTATACTGGGGTAGCTTATTTTTAAGGCTGTTCAGCTGACATCTTTCAATTTGATAAAAAGAGGTTCCATGAGTGAGAAAGATCAGAATTTGAATTATATGAATTTGGATAAAAGTAGTAGAAAGATACTACAATTTGTATGACATTCATATGGGAGTGGTAAAAATCATAAATCTCAGATTCGTAAATAAGGGAATGTTATTCCGGAAGAGCGATATACTAGGCAGATAGAAACGGATAAGAGCCTCACAGTATGGCAACTGGTAGCAATGGATTCAATATGGATGGTGTTAAATGTATCTTTTTTCTTTATTAAAATCTCTTCTTACAGTTTCAGTACTCTATTATTGCTTAAGGATATGTTTGGCCCTCATGTTTGTTTTTATATTAGCTTTTTCGCTGTAACCTATCATCATCTCGTTTCACAAGCAATTAAACATTGTTCATCTGTCTAACTTATTTCTAATTGTCAGTTCCTTTTTACAATGTCCCACACACTGCCCATTTCCATTTGCATAAATTGTCACTGAGAACATTATAGTTAATCAATATAATTGCAATGAAATACAGGTGTGATCCATATTTTATGATTGGGAAGTCCTAGACAAGCATATAAATTCTTAGAAGCTGCATTGCAAATACCAAAAGCTCCACCAACTATGAGTTCAGTTGATAATGGAAATAGGTTTACAGTTCAATAAAGCTTACATTTAGAGTGCAACAGGAGGCAAGGACACATTTCAGCCTAAAATATATTGCTAAATGACAGAATTGCATTTCACTGTATTAAGCATATGTTTGCATGTTTTTCATAAAATTATACATAATTAGACATAAAACCAGTCTAGCGGCAAAGAGACCCCATCAGCTACCAAATACAGTGCATTCATCCATGTCATGCCATCCATCGAAAAGGCATACAATACTATAGGAATGTCAGTGAGTGGGTAATGGAAGTGCATAGTAATCCTAGCACAAAATGTGATACAAGGCAAGAGATAATGGCGTCCAGGTTTAAGAATATAGGAAAATGCCTCTTTGTGCATGATCATTCCAATTTTGTTTTTTTTACTCACACTGTTGTTTTTTAGGCTGTGTCAACCGGGTCACTGCTAAAAATGCTTCAATACGTTTGCTATGATTCTTAAAACATGGCAAAGTTGACAATTCTCCAACATGGCATATTTAGTTACCTTTAAATCTCTAGGATATGATACAAAGGCCTTAATTCCAATGTCAGTCGGAAAGCCTCCGACCGCTGCTCGGAGGCTTTCCGACGACATTGTATATTTAAAGTCTGACGCCATATTATAATGATGGTGGTCGGAGTTTCAACTGGTCCAGGAATCTGACTTGTATCTGACAGGCTCAAGGACCCGTCGGCCAGTAGGAAAGGCTTCGTAATCCCTCAAGGACTCCATTTCCCCATTGGGATAATGATGGTCCTTTCCGACAGCAGTTCCATGCCCGCCTTTCCGACATGGAACTGCTATTGGAAAGTGTCTTTAGGGGCCCCTAGCAGGGCCTTCTTACCCCCTGTCCCTAAGTATGTGTCGCTGGGGGGCACCTAAGGTGCCCCCTTCACATCCCTGCACCGTGTTACACTTATTGCTAAAACACATCTTCATTTGTGTGCTATATAGTTTTATCAGTAAAATTGTATGTTTGTTCAAATATAGTGGTAATTTTCAATGGAACACATACTGTCTGTAAATGATAATGGCTTCCACGAAATCCTTAATAATATATGTGTGACAGTATGCACCTAAATACAGCATCAGCCAGACTCCGAGCAGCAGAATTTACTGACGCACCTGTGGGGGCATTGCCAAAGCCTCAATGTGCATGCACTGAATGGCTGACCAGTTTGCATGCTTACTTTTGTGAATGTAGAGTGCGCCACTTGGATCTGGCTCCCTGACACCCGCACAGGTCAAAGACGAAGTAATGCCGGTGATACTGGGTGACTTCTAAAGACAAGTAGCTGACAATATTCACTGTGTTTAGCCTGATGGCTGGAGGGCAAACGATGGCAGTTAGTAAGAAAACATAGTCTCTCTTAGGACAGAGTCCTGGAACTGGAATAATGAATGATTTGAGCATTGTTGGTTTCATTTCATGCTAAAAAATACACAGGTAAATTCTAACAACTTCTAGGAGTCACTAATACACAATTCTTCCTTATTAAGACCAGAAGACGTAATAGTTATCCTTCTGAGACTCATGCAAACTTACCTGAATCATGGAAAAAAAGATGTTGCTCATCAGAGCGGAATACTGAGAGAGGTGGACCTCGAGTAATTGTTATACACAGTACTGTAATAGAGGTGGGCGAGCCAACAAATTAACAAGGCAAGCTTAGTTAAGGGTCTGTCCTAGCCTTAAGAGCGTGTCTTGGCTCTAAAAGCCCTGGCACAAGCTGAGTTAAGGGAACATTTGGTACAGAAATCATGCAAACATATATTACATAAAAATATGACAAAGTGTCTTCAAAGTTCAATAAAGTATATTTCTCTGACAAGCGTTTCACCTTAGTACATCAGATTATATCACTAAATTCAGAGGCATTTCTTAAAAGTGATAGTTTTTAAACATTCATGCCCATACATCCCCCTCTGATGACAATACCATTAGTGAACTCATAGGCAAGTCAGTTGTCATGTGCATCTTATATGTGAGCTACATACAAGAAAGACGTTCGTACAGCACACATCCTCATATATTTAAAGGTTTTTGCATATTCGATAATGAAAAAAATAGAGGCACAATAAAATTAAATAATTGCCTAGGATCACTTTCTTGCTTCTGTGTGATGTCAAAGTTTAATGCTTTGACTTTCATTCTTGGTACATGAGGTTAGAGCATGGGGAGCAGGCAGAGGCCACAAGAAATAGCGAATTTTGTGATCAGGGCTCAAGAGGACCTTTAGCTGAACCAGAGCCTATAATCTGACTTGAGCCTTCAGTATGTCATTCACTGCTGATGTTTATTTTGTACCTGTGCTGCATGTGAGAGGAGCTTTCACTGCTGTTAAATGCTAAACATTGTGTTTGTTTGTTTGTACACAGGCTGGGACTGCTGCTTCAGATGCGTCTATGTTCTGTGAATGTGAGGGAAGCTTGCATTGTTTCTGACCAAATTTGTATGTGTTCTATGGATGTGGTGCAAGCTTGTACTCCTGGCTGATGGTCTGTCTGTTTTGTGTGTAGCAATCTTGTTGTGTGTGTGAGTCTAGCTTGTATTCATACACCCAAATGATGTGTCTTAAACTTGCAACAAATCTGAAATGCATCTTGTCTGTCGTATCTAAGGAAGACGTTAAATGGTGCAGCCCTGTGCAACACTTGCTCCATTTCCTTGAAGGAAGCTTGTAGTGGCTGGCTCTGTAGTATCACACTTGTTCCATGTCTTTGAAGCAACATTGCACTGACCCTGAGCACCACACTTGTTCCATTAATTTGAAGGAAGCTTCCACTGGCTTTGCAGTGCTACACTTGTTCAATGTCTTTGAATAAATCTTGCACTGGCCCCGCAGTACCTTTTTAGTTTCATGTCTTTGAAGGAAGCTTGCACCAACTAGCCCTGCATTAACATACGTGTTCCATAACTTTGAAGGAATCTTGCACAAACTGGCACTGCAGTTCCACACTTTGTTTCAGCTCCTTAAAGGAAACTTGCCCTGGTCCTGCAGTACCATACTTGTTTCATGTCTTTCAGGCAAGATTGTAATGGTGGGGGGGCATGGCTTGGCGCCGACTAAGATGGCGGCTTAAGGAAGGAGCTCTGCCAGATCCGCGGAAAAAAGCCCCTAAATATCTGGTATCCTCCGCTCTAGACAAGGCTGACATACTTGCAAAGTCTGTGGAACACTTACCACACTGAACGGTGTAAAATTCTGGTGTTGCTGCTACTGCCTGATTCCCCTTTCCCTGGCTATGCACCCCGAGACGGTGCCCTGACTAAGCCTGGAGGAGGTGTGCGGCGCTCGAGTGCGCGCCTCGCCCGATCGGGAACTCGCTGCTGACGGAGGCCCGGGACCTGCCCGAACAAAGAGACGACTCTGGCGGAACCAATGTTCCCCGCTGGTGTCGACCGGGTGCCGGCGCAAGAAGTGGGACTACAGTGCGAGCTGGTGCCTTTGGCGGGGACCGGGACGTGCCCGGCTCCGTTCCTCGACAGCCGCCCATTTCTTCTTGCACAGCCGATGACAGGTGAAGCGGTCCTGCCGCTGTGAGGACACAGCTGCCACTGGAGAGGGGGTAAGGAGTTGTCCGCCCTCTCTTCCCGCCCTTGATCCCAAGCCTGTGTATGGCCCGGCTATTAATAACGAGGTGCGAATCAGTTGGGGGGCCCGAGTAACCAGCACACGCAACCCACCCCAAGCCGCAGAGGCATACAATGGACTCCAGTAATGTCGGGAGGTGCATACTACACCAGCCAAGGTCACTTTGTGGGGGGGCAACCCTGAGGCACTCGTGGCGTTCCTCCCTCGTGGCACACTGTAGGTGCGACGGGCCCTCCCAAGATGCGCGGGAGTCACCTCGGGAGAAGCCCTCTGTTGTTGCATCACAGGAGGAATCCCACAGACAGCGGCTGTGGTGCTGCAGCTCACGCTTGTCGGCGGCCGGTGGTCCACTCTGGTCGTCAGACTGTGCGACATTTCGGCGCAACGTCTCCTCATCATCCAACGATCATCCAACGATCGAGCTGCTCCTGATACACGGTCGACTTGATGTATGTCGTGATGAAGCCCAAGGGAGGTCCACCTGTGGAAACTAACAAACTGGATAAATATTCAGTTCCCAAGCAGCACACGCCGGAGGCCGGAGCCACGGGGGGCCTAACTGGCGACCCCGAACCATCACTAAGTTCCATAATGGCAGCAATCCAAGTTCTGGGATCTACACTAGAAACAAAGATTGATAAAGTCTCCATCGAAATTAACTTGCTCAGGGCCGACATGAACAAAACGACAGAGCGCGTAACTCAGACAGAAATTAATGTCTCAGAGCTGCAAAACAAAACTGGCTGGAAGAAAAGGTCCAACAATTGGTCCATCAACATCGCCAGGTGGCTCTTAAGATGGAGGACCAGGAAGGGCGGGCCTGCAGCAATAACATCCGAGTGGTCGGGGTCCCGGAGGGGGGCGGAGGAGCCAAGTGTGAACCTCTTCCTCAAAGATCTAATACTAAACCATCTCAAACCTAAGCGGCTCTCTGCCTTCTTTACTGTTGAACGATCTCATAGAGCCCCTATCCCCCCACCAAAACCCGGGGCAGCCCCCAGGACAATCATAGCTAAAACCCTCAACTACAGAGACCGGGATGTAATACTGCAGGGGGCCCGCTTACATGGGGATCTCAGATACGAAAACACAACTCTCCATTTCTTCCCGGACTCAACCCTCAAGGTCCAGCAAGAACGCTGCTCGTTCGAGGGGTGAAGCGGGATCTCCGAGACAAGGGCATCAAGTACATGATGTTTTTTCCAGCAAAACTTAAAGTTATAGCAAACGGAAAGTCATGGTTCTTCACTTGATGAAGGAGCTACGCGGAAGACGAGACCGGAAACCACAGGTAGCTGGATGGGTCCCAGGGGGTGTCTGCCCAGTTCTCAGGACGGCAGAGCGGGACCTGACAATAGCAGCCTGCGATCCTGGAGATCGAGATCCATGAGTCCAGCTGCCTCTGGGACCGGAGGAGAATGAACTCCTCTTGATTGGTAACGGACTTTGGGACTCTTTGCAACACTACGTAATGTATATCTTTTGACCTTTATAGAGGGGTGGGGGCCGCCAATTGTGCGAGACACTGCAGTACCAAAGATATGCCATAAAGTCTCTTTCCTAATGGGGGCTAGAGCTGGGCTCTGGGGGGCCCAAAGAGGTGCCATCCCACAACCCCGGTAGAAGTTGACAAGATCTTTGGAGCGACAGGCGCTCTGCTAGTTGAGGAGGTGGGTAGTTTTGAGCCTACACAGCAGGGTAGCAGGGAGGGAAGGGACGCTTATGGGAGTTATTACTTTATTGTTGACCTTTCTCTCTCCGCAGGGAAGCAGAAAACGGGACTGGGAGGGGGAATGTTGGGTTGGAACTGTACAGTTGTTATATGTTATTGAAGTTACGTCGACGCAGAATACTGATATTTGCATAGAGGAGCTGAAAACTTCCCCTGGGTTCAATGAATATGCAGTGGTACAAAAGTGTAAAAGTAGTGAGCTGGAACTTCAACCTTCTTAAAGATAAAATCAAACGTAGTGTAGTATTGCAATACATTAAGCGCAATGCCCCTGATGTTGTCATGCTTCAAGAAACGCACTTAATGGGAAACTCCTGTAACGCACTCAACAGGTGGGGGTACAAGTTGATAGCACAAGCGGGGTTCACAACTAGCTCGCGGGGAGTGGGTATTATGATGAGAAATTCCTTTCCTATAGCCGTGAGCTCGACCTGGACAGACGACAGAGGCAGATATATAGGATTCACAGGTTCTTGGGAGGGCCACACACTCACACTTCTGTCAGTTTACATTCCATCCAGTCTCCAGTGCACCACACCTAGGCGTTCTCCTACTCTCGTTGCTGGAGGGCCTCCTAGTGGTCGGGGAGATTTCAACTCTATGCCCTCAGGTACACTCGATAGACACCCCCCGCATGAACTTGGCTCCTCCAAAAGGTGGCTGCCCGACTTTTCGGAAGCGTTGGGGCTGGTAGATGGGTAAAGATCATGCCACCTGGAGACAATCCAAAAAACCTTTCACTCCGGGGCCAACCATAGCCTCTCCCACATTGATTATGTCTTGGTCCCGGCCTCGCATGCCGCTTACATCCACAAAGTCAATCACCTGGCAAGGGGAATCTCTGATCACTCCCCGGTTTGGGTTCAGATACTCCTCGGCCAGGCTAGAGCAGGGAGAGTCATCCTCATCAACCCTTGGTATCTCCGAGACCCTGGAATCCGGAAGGCATTATTAACAACTATTGACACCTATTTCCAAGAAAATGAGGGATCAGTAGACTCTTCTCAGACCTTGTGGGAGGCATTCTGATCCGTAATTCGGGGACAGGTGTTGTCACTAATCGCTGGCATGAAGAAAGATAGGCAAAAAGGTATCTTGGAAGTGGAGGCAGAAATGGGCAGACTGAGTGTGCATTAGAAGTGGGGGTCACACAAGAGAAACTCCACACACTACACCTCAAGCAGGACGAATATAGAGCTCTAGCAAAAGACAGGGCTAAAAGCCTTGGGAGGGAAAAGTTGGGTAGGATATACGACCTGGGGGACAAAGCAGGGTAACTACTCGCCTGGCTCGACAAGAAGTAATGGGCGAGTCGATTGGTTCCAGAACTCACAGGTACAAACAATGAAACCATCACCAAATTAAGTCTGGCTCCCCTTACAACCCCTGCCCGCCTAGCATAATGTATCTGATATCCACCCAATTGGCATTGCATCTGGGTCAAATTATTAACAAAGTGCTTACCAGCAAAATTTTTACCGCTCAGTGGAAACGTACTTAAATCCTTCCACTTCTAAAAAAAGACAACCTGGATAGCACCGAACCCTACAATTACATCCCTTTTGCAAGACTCCCTTTCGCTGCCAAATGTATAGAGAAATTAATGAACAAACAAATCACAGAACACATTGAAACAAATTCATTGCTAGGTGAAACACAACATGGTTTCAGGAAGAATCATAGTACTGGATCTGCCCTAATCATAGCAACTGAGGATATCCATGAAATTCTTGATGGAGGTGGGTCGGCGGGGTTTGTGCTGCATGACCTCTCGGCGGCCTTTGATACAGTAAGCCATGAGATCTTGGCTGACCGTCTCCATGGGGCAGGAGTAAAAGGCACAGCATTAGATCTTTTAAAATCATTTTTAACAGATCGACAGCAAAATGTGGCAATGGGGACGGCTACCTCCAAGCAGTTTTCCCTACCATGTGGAGTCCCTCAGCCCCAAACTTTTTAACCTATATGTAGCACTACTAGCCCCGATCATAAAAGAGGCGGGTTTCTCCCTAGCTTCATATGCTGACGACAGGCAAATTGTGGTGTCCCTAACAAATGAAGAAAATAAACCATAAGAGGCTTTTAGTGCATGTATGAAGAATGTGAGTGAGGGGATGGATGGAAACTGCCTGAAGCTGAATGCATCAAAAAAGAGGTTATTATCTTTGGTAATAAACCCTCTTTCAGGACGCCCGACTGGTGGCCACCAGTACTGGATGCGTTGCCCACACCTTCTACCAAAATAAAGAATCTGGGCATCACCATAGACAAGGAACTTAAATTCAAAGAACAAATTAGCAAAATCACTTCTGTTTCCTTTTGTTCTATAAGACTAATCAATAAAATTAAGAAATACATACCAGGGGAACTCCTGAAAACAGTAACCCTGGCAATGGTCCTCTCACGTATAGACTATTGCAATAGCCTTTATCTTACCCTTCAACTCTGGTCTAGTCAACAGGCTCCAGATCGTAAAAAAATGCGGCAGCTCGTCTCATCTTTAAGATCCCAAAAAATGTTTAAGCAAGAGAAGCTATAAAAAAGCTGCACTGGCTGCTGGTTAGACAGAGATGTAAGTTGAAAGCCCTCTGTCTGGCCTTTAAATCTCTGCACGGTCAGGGACCAGTACAGTTTAGGAACAAACTAAAGTGGTATGTCCCTAACAGTACCCTACGGTCTGGATTGGCTAAAAATATGGTAGTTACTCCTTTCAAGAAGGATACCTGGGGAGGTAGGAGCTTCTTCAGGTCAACAGCGCTGCTTTGGAACAAATTACCTATTACCTTAAAAACAGCTTCATCCCTGCTGAGTTTCAGGAACGATTAAAAAACTTGGCTATTTACACAGACTGCATGAAATAAATAATTTATTATTTTCCTGTTCCTAGGACTAATGTCCCTTCTGTCTTCAGTCTTAATAGCGCCAAGATGCCTTCGGGCAGTAGCTTCGCTTTATAAATCCGATTTACAATTACAACCTCCAACATTTTGCAAATGGCTTTGCCACCCACTACAAGACAGTATATACAGGTAGTGCATCAGATACGGAAGAAGACTCACATGACTTACTGCGTGACATTGCGCTCCCAGCACTGTCGGAGGGAGACCAGCAATTTTTGGACAGTGCATTAGCAAACGATGAAATAGCGCAGGCTATCAGATCACTGCGGTCCGGGAAGGCCCTTGGCCCTGATACAGAGCAAGAAGTCGGGAGCGCTACCTCAGGATAAAGACTGGCTACATCGGTCACTATTCACAAGGAGGGCAAACCCAAAACTGACTGTGCCTCATACAGGCCGATATCCCTTCTAAACGCAGAGCCTAAAATCCTAGCCAAACTCCTCGCAAACCGCCTGATCAAGGTGATTGGAGGTCTGGTCCATCCAGATCAGTCAGGTTTTATGCCACACCACAACACTGCGCTGAATCTGTGCAGGCTTTATGGGGTGCTAGGAAGGGTAGGCACAATCCAAGAAGATGCCGTGGTTGTATCCTTGGACGCAACCATGGCATTTGACATCTTCGAATGGCCTTATCTGTTTGCAGTTCACACGAAGTTCGGATTCGGCCCAGAATGTAACCAGTGGGTGCAGACTTTATATTCAGAGCCCCAAGCACAGGTTGTAGTTAATAACAAGAAGTCAGACATGTTCACTCTGAGTCGGGGTACTCCGCAGGGATGACCCCTCTCCCCTCTCCTGTTCACCCTCGCTCTCAAACCACTTGCGGCTTGGATTCGTCAAGAGTAAGACCCAGAAATACGAGGTCTGCATTGGTCCCCCGGCTGGGAGGACCGTATCTCTCTCTACGCAGACGATATCCTTTTATTTCTAGCCTCCCCGAGGAAATCTCTAAGCTGTGTCTTAGATATCGTGGCAATCTTTAGTAGATATTCGGGATTCTCCATCAACTGGACCAAATCACTCCTAGATGTCCTAAAAGGGGTCCCGCCCACCCCACCATTTAGCTGCCCAATCCAAATCGATTCGACGGGCTTCAAGTATCTGGGAATCTATGTCACTTTGGACCCCAAGATCCGCTTTACTCAAAACCTTCTCCCACCACTTCAGAGACTCAGACGTGACATAGCCAGCTGGAAAACCCTTCCGCTTTCACTACTGGGAAAAGCGACCCTCTTCAAGATGAAGTCGCTGCCTCGTTTCCTGTACGCACTACAGAACTCCCTTGACCCAGTTCCAGCAGAATACTTTAGAGACTACAATGAGACCTGCTGTGGGACGGAAAACCCTGCATAGCGTTAACCAAACTCACACTCAGTTGGTACGATGGGGGGATTAGCCTCCCAAATGTCAAAAAATATTACTGGGCAGCACACCTTGCAGCCATTAACCAGGGCACCTATTGTCAGCCAGACGATCTCAGCTATGCCATGGATAGATGGACTCTTCCAGGAGGGAATTATAACAGGGCACTATATTCCAAACCCAAACGATATACCCCTTGACTGGACCAACCGACCACTCGGTCCGAATTTGGCACACCGTTAATAAAAACCTGGGCTGGGAACAAAAACTCACCCTGGCAACCCCACTATGGGACTCCGAACAATTGGGATACCTATGGAAAACGATGGGATTCGACAAGTGGGACCTCATCGGGATCTCGCAGGTCAAAGACATGTGGGAGAAGGGTGAAATTAAATCATTCACATCTTTGGAGCAGCAACATGAGTTGGCTGATTCAGAAAGCTTTAGATATACTCAAATTCGTCATGCACTAAACTCCCACTTCCCGGAAGGCTCCTCCCCTCCAGATCCATCTCCATTGGTTGTTGACAGACAGGTACCTGAGAAAACTAAATCACTGACCAATAGGAAACTGGGTGAAGGATGGTATTGAGTTAGATGACGAGGACTGTCAGGAAGCAGTGTCCTCACCAAGAGTAGTAGCAATCTCGGCCAGACTCAGACTAGTTCAACTCAAAATCCTACATAGAATTTATGTCACAGGGCCTAGTCTGGTACGCATGGGTAGAGCCGACAGGGGAGACTGTCGGAGACAATGTGGTCAGGAAGGAACATTTCTGCACATAATATGGGAGTGCGAGTACATACAATCATACTGACGCGGGATCCACGAAATATTGAGTGACGTGCTCTCAATTGCCATACACCCAGATGCACGCAGATGCTTCTTAAACATATGGGAACCCACTGATTTTAATTGTCACCACATGCAGTGGGTCACACTAGGGCTCATGCTGGCAAAAAGGAACATGGCACGATTGTGGGGAGTGATACAGACGCCCAAAGTAGAATCTTGGAAGGAAGACCTAGACTGGTGTATGTATAGGGAAAAGACAGTCTACACAGCCCGTGGTTGCCCCAAAAAGTGGTCCAAACTGTGGAACCCCTGGAACTCCTATCGAGGGCAGATATGCAACCCTCCGCTCAGCACTGATCTTGACGATCCCTCCACCCCATAATCGAAACCCGTTGCGATCTGATGTGAATGATTATTGTTGCCTCAATGAATGTATAGTATCTGATTCCTCTGCATTATATATCATATGTCAACGAATGTTTAATAAAAAGAATTATAAAAAATAAAACAAAGATTGTGATGGTGCTTTATGTCTTTTGCGTGTGAACCAAGGACCCCTTCTGTTACTGCTCACTGTGCTCTATCTATTTTTGTGTGTTTTAAGTCTGATCAATAGACTGTTTTAGCTGTGTCTCCAGCATCATGATTTTGCTAAAATAATGCATAATTTTAACTAGAGGAAATGGGCTTTAGATCAGTCTACTTTTGTTGTTCAGAAGTTAGAGTGTCATTCTCTTATTAGTTCAGCCTTTCAGAACAGCATACATACAACTGAGCATTGGATCTGGCCTCTACATCCACTGACTTTGTTGTCAATGTTTGTCTCTGCGAAGAAGAAAACTATTCATCTTTGATATGTCAGGTGGAGTTGGTTGGCCCTTTCTGCAAGGTCATCCCCAAACTTTTTGCCTTAATCCTACTGTTTTTTAAACCCATTTTTGTTGAACTTTAGGACTTGGTGCACTTTACCACTGCTAACCACTGCTAAAGTGCTTGTGCTCGGTCCTTTAAACATGGTAAAATTGACTAAAACCCAATTAGAACATTTAATTTATATGTAAGTCCCCAGTACAGTGATATTACATGTACCAAGGGCCTGTAAATTAAATGCTATTAGTAGGCCTGCAGCACGTGTTATGCCACCCACTAAAGTAGCCCTTTAAAACATGTCTCAGGCCTGCCATTGCAGCCTGTGTCTGAAGTTTTAAACTGCCATTTCGACATGGAAAAATAAACATTTAGCATTGATAAATGCTCCTTTTTAATACATGTAAATCATCCCTAGGGCTGGCCTTAAGCAGTCCAGATGCCAGGTTGCAATATGGACATGGACATTTAAGTATTACATGTGTGGGTAATGAGAAACAGCTCTGTAGCTCATCATTATTGCTGCTGTATGACACATCCCTGACACAAGACCTTGCATCACAGCCCCGCAGCTCATCTGAACATCCACTGTAGGATGTATCTTCAATGCTGGACTATGGCATCCTTGACGATGTTGCAGGACCTTGCATTGAAGGCCTCATCGACGGCCTGGACCGACAGATCTTGTCGCTGTGCAACGCATCTCAACACTAGAGTCCGCAGTCCGAAGTCTAGGGCGCAAGGTACTCTTCAGCAGGTTAAACTTGGTTCCTATAGTCAGCCCACACTCCATTGTGGTAGGCTTGAACTTGTGATTTTGCTCTGGTTCAGCGCAACCAGATAACTACAGTTGATGCATTGTGCTTCCAAGCACTATCTACACCGAAACCTTTATACGATTGTATATCTCTGGTTCTACTCATTGGATTTTTTTTTTTTGTCTTAAATCATTTAATAAAGTGTACTCTATAGTTATAGATTAGTGTTGGATTTAACTATCTTGTGTTGTGTTGTCACTTTATTACTGTGTGTTGGCTGAATAAATACTTTGCACATCGCCTCCAAGTTAAGCATCATAAAGAACAGTGTTTCCCTAATAATCATTAAATGTGTGACTTAATATATGATCCAATTGCCCAAAAATATACAACAAAATTACACCAGTAATTAATGCTTTGTATTGAAGACTGTCACAATAATAAAAAGTCAAAAATAATGTAGGTACTCTAACTGATGGTGCAGTTTAAGTGAAAGTAAGCCAAACAATAGCCAACATATATTACATTGACAATACTTACAATATAAACAAAAGGTACCTGCCCATAGGACATTAAGATGTCTTAGAAACCCAATAATATTGACATTTGGGTTTTTACCGTCCAACAGTCAATGATAAGGGAGGAACTCAATAAGTCAACGCTTTGACCCCTTAAAATTAGTCAGTCAATACTTTTATTTGATTTAGTTAAAAATCGTAAAAGATTGTAAGAGCACGTTATACACAATGATTTAAAAATGGGGGTTTAAGAGATGCAAAGGATGAAAACATTGTGTCATCATTACTCAATCATCATCAACAGTTGATGTAAGAAATATTAACTATATAATCAGTAAAATAAAAAAATGCTGGGATATTCGTAGAGGGGAAAATTGTTCAGGAGCGAGTGAGGGGAGACCAGTCAGTATTGTAAGAGGCAAGTTGATTCTTGTGTATTATCTAGTTCTTTGGCTGCCATTTCCCAAAACGTAATGGCTTTGCAGGACAGTTGGATAGACAAACCTCCAAGGCATTCGATGACAGCTGCTCTGCATGTCCTTAATTGTTTTTTCCTGAAAATCACACAAAGGACAGTTTTTCGAGTTTCTAGAAGCGAGGGGCAGATGCATAGGAGGTGTAATAATGACTCTTCTCCCTGTCCGCACAATCGGCATTCTTTCGTCGGCCATGTGCAGTTCCATTTTGGAGTCAAGTCCTTTGTGGGGAAGTGTCCCAACCGTAGCATCGTCAGATAATGCTTTTTGTGATGTCCAAAGTGTTCTGACAGATATTGTTGTGGTTTCAGCGTCTGATAAGATTGAATCACTGCTCATGCGTGCCTTTTTTTTGCAAAGGCAGTTTTGTCCATTAACAATGAAATTTGTTTGGTTGCAATGTTCATGACATTTTTTAACACAGAGTAGAAGGTGATTGTGTGCCAGGCCTCTTCGAGGTGTAGGTCTGCGAGTGATTCTTTTAATGCAGTGACAATGGAATTATTTTGCCTCGCATGCTGTTCAATTTCTACCCAGCAAGAGTGGGCTAAGGTATTTTCCTCTGCTTGCCTCATCCGCCAGTAATATTTGGCCATCGCTCCTTGTCGGGCTGGTTTCTGGTTTTAAGCCCATATTCCAGTCGAATCTGTGACTGGGAGATGTGCCTGGGGATTGAGAACAGATTCTTAAAGAGACTTGACTGGGCTTGATTTAAGGCGGCTGCATCTTTTGTGTTTATCAATTCTGGCCCGTATGATATTGTTGGAATACATTTTGCTGCTTAGCAGGTGACCAGTTGAACAGCCTTTTAACTTCCTCTCTAAAGTTTTAAAGGTGTAGTGGAGTTGTTTAACTTTCGTTTTTTCTTGGTCCAGCTGGAGGTTGAAGTTGAGATTATGGTGAAGTTGGAGCCCAAGATATTTGTACGAGTTCACATGGGATATTGGTATGTTATCTAGCTTCCAGATGAATTTACCTTTTGACCCTGTTTTCCGATGTTTAGAGAAGCATAGCACCTTGGTTTTCTTGAGATTTATTGTTAATTGGGCTGTGGTTGTATATGCTCCTAGTTGGGTCATTGATCGCTGCAACCCTATCGGTGTTTGTGATAGAAGTACAATGTTGTCTGCATATTGGAGGCTGGTGATTGGCGTGTTACCCAGTTTTGGGGGGTCAGTTTGAACTTGTTGGAGATATTTCTCAAGGTCGGCAGTATAGATGTTAAATAGGCAGGGGGCCAACACGCAACCCTGTTATAATCCGTTTTTGGTTGGAATCTTGCTTGTTATACTGCGCCCGTCTCCTATCCTTACTTGCACCCACGTGCCTGAGTAAAGGTTGATTGTCGCCTCCAGAAATTTGGTCGGTGCCCCCCAATTTTGCCTTTTGGCCCATAGACTTGCTCTTGGTACTTTATCGAACGCTGCTTTGAAATCGATGAAGCACGCGTACAGAGCGCGTGATTTTGCGTATGCTTGTTTGGCTAGGAGTGTAACTGTGGAAATGTTGGTAAGGGTACCCATTCCAGACCGAAATCCGGTTTGCGTGTTTAGCATCAGATTTGTACAGCTCACCCAATCTTCTAGATCTACCAGCAGATTTGAAGCATAAATCTTGTCCTCAATGTCAATTAGTGCTATCATTCTATAGTTAGCCGGGTCCGCGCGTGAACCTGATTTGTATATGGGGTTTAAGATGCTTCCTCGCCAGGAATCAGGGATTGTGCCTGATGTTAGCACGTGTGTGAAGAGCGGAGTTAGGATACCAGACCAAAATGAGGGGTCATGCCAAAATAATGCATTTGGTAGACCGTTGGGCCCTGGAGCTCCCACTCGGGCCTTAGATTTCTTACGATGTTGAGGACCTGCTCTTGTGAAATCTCTGGTGTGAGCTCTGATAGTTCTAACTTTACTGTGTCGTGGGCTATTCCTGCATTTGAGACTCCATGGTTTGCGATGTCAATAGGTGGAATAGCATTGTATGTAAGTTCAATATGCGCTCTCCAGGTATTCTCCATTATTTCCGAGTTGAAATGGCGGTTCTTGCCATTTGATAACTGGTTGATGACTTCCCAGAAGAGCTTGGAGTCTCTTTGTTTGCTGGCATGGTGGAGTTTTGCCCAGAGAAGTTCTTTAAAGTCTTTCTTAGCTGCCTTGATATTCCTTTGTAGATTTTTTCTTGATTTTGATATTAAGGAAAGAATATCTTGTGAAGAGTCTGAACCGCGGGTTCGTAGTTGTCCTAAATATTTATTCAGTTGATTTTATGTTTCCTTAGATTGTTAGTGAACCACACTGCCCCCACTGATCTTCCTCCTTTGCGGCCGATGCATTGTTTTGTGAATTCCTTATTTAGATCATGAGTGAAGGATACCCAGACCTTTATAAGTGGAGGTTCGACTTTAAAACTCTTCAAGCGAGCAGTGCATGTGGCCATAATATCGCCAATATTTTCCATTTTCCAAGTGAGTCGTTTCAGGTTATAGCATAGTGTTTGTAGGGACATTGCTTTGTCTGTTGGTAAATTTGCCGTACTTATGAGCAAAGAGAGGATTTGGGGAATGTGGTCACTTTCTGTCCTTTCTTTAATTTGGAAATTTGAGATGTATGGGAGAATGTCCTGATCTGTTAGTGTGTAATCAATGGTTGATCCTGTTTTTTGTGTGACCCTGGTGTATGCTGGAAGACACCCCGGCGAGACTCATCCGTTAAGTACACACATTGACTGTTCTTCCAGCAGGGATGCGCATCTGTTACCGTGTGTTTCAACTCGTTTGCTGGGTCGAGTATGGCCTATTGATCTTTCTTTGCTGCCTTGCAATAGATTCATGTTGAAAGCTCCTGACAGTATGATGTTGGCATGTGGGTGAGCAAGTATGAGGGTGGCTAGTGTTGCTGTTAAAGTCTCGATACTTGATCTCTTTTGTTTTGGATATGGGTGGATGCAGACATTCAATATTTGCAGGCTAAAGAAGGGTGAGGGCAGTAATTTGATGCATGACATCCAAGTGGAGTTGAAATCTACTTCAGAAACTTGCCATGAGATGTGAGTCGAGACAAAGATGGAGAGTCCTCCTTTTGCTCTTCCGTATTTTGATTCTCTTTTTGCCGGATTTAGATATTCTTTATATCCCACAATTGGTGAAGGGTTTGTCTGCCATGTCTCTTGAAAGAGAAGAAGGTCATACTGTTCGATGAATTCCATGAAATCAGGATCTTCTAATTTTGTGCTTAAGCCATTGACATTCCAGGAGCAGATGTTACAACCATTGTCTGGTTTCTTTGCTCTGGTTGAATTTGTTCATGCCATTCCGTCGATGGTTCCGGTTATGTTTGGCTGCCAATGACCAGTGTGCTTGACTGCTTCGGGGTGAGCGAAGGTGATGCTGATTTTCCTTCCGGTTTGTGCTGTGCTCTTTGTTCTGCTGTATTCATCCGGGCCTTTCGCGCCTTTCAGCATGCTCTCTGGTGGGTTTGATTGTCGTAGCGGGCTTGGATAACGGGGGGAGCTAGCTTTTTTATTTCTATGCCCCATTTTGCAAATGACTCCTGCTACTGCTAGATCTGCTCAATGATGGAATTGTCAAAGAAAGTTGCTGTTGTAATTTTGTGACCGGTTGGGTTGGGGTTAAACTTAAAATCTATGCTTTCTAAGTTACCGGTGTCAATATGACTCAAGGAAGGGAGTGCTTTAAATAGTTTTAATAATACGCTTCTACTGAGGATGTCGTGGGTTCCCCTTGAGACATAGTGGGGGATGAAGTCCAACTTTTTGTTGTCATTAGGGAAATCAGAAGAGATCAGCCACTGTTTGATTTCCTCGCTCTTTTCGATTTGTTTCTCCTCCATGATTTGTCCTGGGATTATCGGGCAGTGATTTTGGACATTTTGAACGTTGCCTATGATGTTTTGAGTGTGTTTGTCGTTGTTCTTTATAGTTGTTGCTGCGCCACTTCCCATGCGGTGCTTGTTTATTAATTTAAGGTGGCTCCTGATCTCGCGGTCACCCTCCTTGGGCGGGGTGGCGTCCTTTACGCTGGTTGTGGTAACTTCTGGCATGTTACATCCCAATGTGGGGGTGATTTTAGTGGTTTGTGTGGCCTGGGTTGATGGATACCGTTTCGTTCCCTTTTCGGTGGGCTTAAATATGCTGTATACATTTACTGGCTGCAAATGTTCTATTATGGGTTGACTTTGACTTATTGAGGTGGAGATCTTGTTAGTGAGTTGAATTTAAGTTATTGAGGTATAGATCTGTTTAGTGGATGGGGTCATTTCGGCCTCTGGGATGACGTCCTCAATGTTTGTGGATGTTATATCATCTTCACTTTTAGTCGCATCTTGCTCCTTCGTGATGCTTGTTACATTCTGTGCCTGTCTTAGTTTTTTCCTGTTTCTGGCCTTTCTCAAGCGTTTTCTCTCCCGCTTGGATAGTGGGGCTTTTGCTTTTGGTGACTTGGTGCAATAATCAATTTGGGGAATGGCCAGGGTGCCTGTGTTGCCTGATACTTCTGTTGGTGGTGGTTTGTTTGTATTTCCCGGTATTTGAGCTAAGTTGGTCTCCAGTGCTTTTGCATTTTGCTCCTTAAGGGGGCAAGGACGAACCTGATCCTCTTTCCTCAGTGTTTCTTTTACTTTGTTGACTGGTGGGTTGGTCTTAGATGAGGTGTCCCTGATAACCCCCGGTAGTTCAGCCATTAAACCTGGGACTACAGCTAGTTGATCTATTATTTGAGTGCAGTGGCATATTTGATAAGTTGTTTCTCGATCTTGCTGCACCCTTGTGATCATTTCATTAAAGTTTTGCAACTTTTGTTCAATGCCCTGTACATAGATGGATAATGTTTTTAAAAGATCCACTTGGGTGTCTAACTTGTCTGCGTGGTAAATCATAGCTTTACCGATCGTGTCCAAAGTATTTAACAGATGCGGCCAGACTGTCGTAGGTGGTGAGCTGGCTTTCTCTTCCTGTAATAGTTGGAAATCCGGGGATGGTAAGTTCAATGAATCCGGAATCCTGCTTGGTTTCTCGCTTCGTTTCTCCCTTTTTTGTGACTGCGGCACCGTGAGGGAATTTTCAAGATTTTTAAATTTGAAAGGCGTATCATCAGATTGGTTGAAAGATGAGAGATCCTGGCCACTTTGATGCACTGTTTCCAATCCGTGACGTGGCGTTGTTAATTGGTCTTGCTTCTTGATGTTTATTTTGACAGGGTCCAAGTCATCTGTAGGCGTGTACGTGTGTGTGTTTCCAAACGGGCTAAGGATGTTTGAACTCATCTCATGTGTTGGGACAACCTCATTGCTGCAGTAGCGGCTAAGTGCTGATTGTTTTTCCTGCTGCAGATGTGATTCTGAAACGGGTGGTTGCTAGTGTATTAGTGCCTCCGTAACTTTAATTTTTTGGCTTTCTTCCCTTTCTAGAAGAGTGTTGGTTGTGTGAAATTGCGAGCCTTGGGCTTCACTGTTAGTTGCCTTTTTGGGGGACTGGTCCCGTTTCCCAAAGTTCTTCTAATTCTTCTGTTTCGAACTTGTTGCTCTTACTACTGCTTCTGTCCGGGAGGGACTTTGTGGCGACTTCACTTTGAGTGTCGGTGGTATCATTACTAAGTTTATAGTATTCATGGCAATCGAGTTCGATGCGATCCTGGTTAATCTTGATGGTTTTTGTAGCCATTTTTAAAAAAACGGTGATCAGCGCCTGTTTGCTGCTGGTTGGGTATGAATGGTGTCTAGATGGTTCCAATGGAGTACCTTTCTTGCCACCTTCTGGAACAACGTGTTGGGCTGACTCAGTGAGTTTTTTGCTGACGGTAGACTTGGTACTTGTCTTTCCAGGGGTTACTGCAGTAAACGTGGATACAGCTCCCAACGTGTACTGCTTGTCGCAGTTTATTTGCCTTGGCTCTGTTTGGTTCGCTCCTCCCTTCAGTGAGCCAGGTGGGGTGCTGGTTTCCTCCATGACCAACGCTGGGTGGCTATCCTTTTCCGCTTCTTGCTTGGAGTTGGCTAACAATTTTTTGTCTTTTTTCTCCCCTCCCCTCGTCCTTCCAGACCTCATGGTGAGTTGTTGGCCTTTCACCTAGTGAGCCGGAATTGCGGGCTTGAACAGTGGCTTTGGGGAAGGGTTCTGTTTGGCAAGTTTTGCCAAGTTTTGGTGTTTGAATCGTTTGCTTTTTTAATTTAATTGAATCAATCTGAGAAGTGAGTGAATACGTTTGATCTGTCCACTCTGTGAGGTCTGGGGGGGGCAGTTGGTTTCCAATTCAGGATCCCCTCACTCCCACCCCCAGCGCCGGCCCCCACTCATAACTTCTCACCGTTAGTCACTGCCTCTGCTACCGGTCACCATCAGCTGGCGTGTGGGCTGGTGTGTGTGCTGCTGCTTCTCCCCTGCTACAGCTTCTGCTTCTCCCTGTGTATGGGCGGGCTCTTATCTCTTTGCTTGGCACTTTCCTGGACTGTCGGCTGTCACACACAGCTCGCACTCTGCTCGCCACCTCCTCTTCGCTCTTCTTCATCCTCTGGTGCCTGGGACCTACTCCACTCCACTCTCCCCCATTGCCCTGGGCCCTGGAAGCTGCCCTCTGTGCACTGTGCACCATCCGCACCTCAGCTGGAACAGGCTCGGTGCTCAGGTGCACGGGGAGGAACAGGAGGAGTAGTGGAGCGGCGATGCTGGCAGCACCTGGCTGGCGGGCAGGCGGGCAAGCTGCTAGGAGTGCGAGAGGGAGACCGCAGGGGTCGCGGATGCCGGCTGTGATAATAGCTGCCCTTGCCAGTCGCTGGTTTGCTTATTGCCGGTCCTCAGGGTCGCGGTTATTGGCCTCAGTTGCTGGCCTCGAGGAACCACGGGAGCGGCGGCGGCAGCGGCAGCCTCTCCCCTTCTGCCTCTGCCTCTGCAGGATTCTGCGCGTGACGGCGGGTTAGCGAAAAATCTGGAACTGGAACAGGAAAGCTCCGAGCTACGAGCCTAATGACTGTACTGGTGCATTAAAACCTCGAACTTTAGTCATATGGGTGTTCATCAGGACAAGAAGAGATGGTAGCATCCTACAAGACATGGCATAGTAACTGCCAGGTACTCCATTGCTAACAAAACATTTTAACATGACGATGTCAATGTGGTGACTTAATCTCACCTGACAATTTAATCTGGTCTGTTTCTACATTTATTCTCGTATCCTGGATACAGGCATCTAAGAAAGAATAAATCATCTGGCAAATTAAAACTATAATTTAATTATATAACTGTTGCAAAGTCATCCTGTGCCCTGGGCACCCCCCAACCTTTTGCTGACTGATACTGGTGGTAACTGATTTTGACTCACCCTGGGCTCTCCCTAAACAGTCCCAGGGCCAGTGCTAAGCTGAAAGAGACACATTAGAATACAGTTAAAACACCTACATACACTAGGGTACACAATGGTATGGCGGGGTACCCCTGTGATTGGCATGACCTACCCTATAAGCCTCTAGTATATAATAGGGCAGGGGATAGAAACTACCTAGAAGTCCCCAGTAGCCTGGGGCATGGCAGTTTAGAGGCCAGCGGCCTTTTTCTGCACTTGCATGTGTGCACTGCTTAGGCCTGAGTTTAGTTTAAAATCAGCCTTGGGTGCCAGGACTGCTTTTAAAAAGTAAATTGCGCCCAAACTCAACTTTGGTGTTTTGGGCACTTAACAATTGATAACCTACAATATTTTGGCATATTAGGGACCCCCAGGGTCTCCCCTAGGTATCCCAGGGGTGGGGGGTCAGGTATTTATAAGGTACACCCTTATAAAATGAGTTTTTATATGCCTGGGTAAAGTGAAATTTCACATTTCACTCCCCGCATTGTGGTACAGTGCTACTCAAATTCGACTTTGATTCTAGGATCACTGTAAAAAGAAAATCTGCAATCTTTCTACAGATTCAGAACCCCTGAAGTCTTCCCTAGTTGCACGTGGGTTAGGGTTCCTGTAGATATAAGACAAGTACATACAAAATATGCTTTTGTAAGTCCTGGTGCTGGAAAAATGGCCCAAGTTATTTTTCCCATTGCAAATCCCTTGTTACTTAGGTTTACATGGTAGGAAGTTATTGATTGATAACTATTGATAGTAGAGAACTAGGAATACTTTCCAAAGACTTCCCAGAGTTGTATTAACAAATCCAACAATATAATATTGTTGAATTTCTCCTAAAGTGTACATACAATAAGTTATAAGACTTACTTGTTTGTAAGTCCATATTCAGCCTTCCAGTGGTCTGCCCTGATTGGTCAGAGTTAGGTGGATTGGCCAGGCTGCCATGAAGAGGTGATAAAGAGCCCCTGGGTTAATCAGCTCTGCTGGGAGGGCAGTGTGCTGTTCCACAGGAATGCCAGGCTGGGGAGGGGGGAGTCATAAACCATGGGCTTCAAAGGCAGAGGGTTGGCCACAGTGTCAGTTTCCACTTTACACTCTTGACCCCCACCAGACCCAGGATTAGGGAAGGTATGTGCAGATGGTAGGGGGAGAGTCTATGAAAATAAGCCATCCTAGGGGGTGTGTTTAGCCAGCTCTTACCTCCTTGCTGGAAAATCAGCCATTAAGGATTTGGAAGATTTGATGCATCCTTGGACAAAATAATGCCACACTCTTTGAGGAGTTACCCTGCTCCCATTGGTCAGAAGTGACCTCCTGCATTACCCAGATGTTAGAACCGGCGGTCTCTAGTTGGCAGAGGTATACACTTCTGACAAATAGGGCCCAACCAACTCTAGTCAGGGAAAGGGGATTACACACTCAGATAACCCCTGCTACCCCCTTGGTAGCTTGGCAGAGCAGACAGGCTTATCTCAGAGGCAGTGTGTTAAGCATTTATGACCACATATAGTAATAAAGTGAATACACTACAGATGGACACCACACAGAAGTTATTATAAAAATAGTATTTTTATATAAGGCTTAGCACAAGACCAAATAACGACAAAAATATACCACAGTCTTAATAAATACTCTTTGGAAGGAAAAATAATAGTTCAAATAAGGTTTCTTCTTGGCAAATAGTTCTTTAGCAAAGTATTCTTCTGAGCACAGTTCTTTGGCAACAATGTAACCCCCACAGGAGTCACACGACGTCGAGTCTACAAGATTCCCAAGGTTCGGCGTTGACCGCGAGGAGCGCTACGTCGAGCCTGGAGTCGCAACAGACCCCACAAGTACAGTACCTTGAGAAACGGAGAAAACGAGGATCCACGGCGTCGAGATGTCGGCGTCGAGGTCGGCGTCGATCGTGCCTCGGAGTCGGGTCAATCCGCAGCGGTGTCGAGGGATGTCGGGCCGGAGCAGCGCTCACGGCGTCGAGTAGGGCGTCGAGTAGGGCGTCGAGTCGATGCGATCAGCAGCGGCGTCGGGACGGGGTCGCTTGGAGGTGGAGCCGATACTCACTCCTCACTGGCGTTGATACCGGCGTCGAGACGGGGTCACTTGGAGCCGGGGCCGATACCCACTGCTCACTGGCGTTGCTGCTGGCGTCGAGACTGCAGATTTTCCCTTGTGTACTGGAAACAACACTTTCCAGCAATTCAGCAATTCAGTAGATGGTGAAGTCCTTTGGCCCTGTGACTTCAACAGGAGACTGGCACTCTTCCAGTCCTTGGAGATTTCCTAGCAAGTGTTCAGAGAGTACACACCAAGTTCCTCTCTCCTTGTTCCTTGGCAAAAATAAAGAAGCAGCTTTCAGGTTCCTCCACAGCAAAACAGCACTCTGGCAGAAAGGGGAGGCAAGTCCTTAGATCAGCAGGCTTCTTGTCCTTGGTACAGGTTTCCTTGTCAGAAGTGATCTGAGTTCTTGGTTCAGGGGTCCTTCTCTTATACCCCTTTTTCCCTTTGTTCCCTTTGTCCAAACAGGGAGATTCCCACCATCTCAGGTTTGTTGTGGGTGTTGCCAGGCAGAGGCACCTGGCCTATTCACTGAGCAGGGCAGAGTCCTCAGCCGCCCAGCAGGAGGCGGAGCCAGTATTGTCACTGGCAGGAGCAGGGCTATCAGTCGCCCAGCAGGAGGCGGAGCCAGTATTGTGTCAGGCAGGGCAGGCTACTCTTCCCTCACTCTATGTGTAAACGCCCCATTCACCCCACACTGACTCACTCAGACCTCTGGAGCCACCCAGCCCCTGACACACACACCAAACCAGCAGAGACCGGTAGATAGTTGGACAAGAAAATAGCCACTTTCTAAAAGTGCTATTTTCAAACATAGAATTTAAAAACCATCCATCCTAAAGGGTGTGCTATTAAATTCTGAGTTCAGGGATACTAAACTCGACTTGCTACCATGCTCCCTGAGTCAGATAGATTATAATGGAGTTAATAATCAGTCTGCCCAGTCTGGCCTATTGGAGGCAGGTAGCCCTTCAATAGTGAAAAACGAAAATGGCTGTAATTCACTATTAGGTCATGCCACACACATCAGGGCATGACCTACCTTTTACCAACAATGCACCCTGCCCTAGGGCCTACCATAGAGGTGTCTGAAATGTGGCAAAGGGAAGGTTTAGAGACTGGTAAGTAGGTTTCCTTACCAAGTCGACATGGCAGTCAGGGACTGCACGCAGGCGCTGCAGTGGCAGGCCTGAGACACATTTTACACGCTGCTTCTGTGGGTGGCACAACCAGTGCTGCAAGCCCACCAGCAGCAGTTAACGTACACGCCCTTGGCACACGCAGTGCACTAGACTAGGGTCTGAACAGTAAGTCAACCAAGCCAATCATGGTAACACCAATCAATGTAACAATTTAACATAGGGAGCACTTGCACTGTGGCACTGATCAGCAGTGGCACAGTGCCCAGAGCAATAATCCAGCAAAAACATTGTAAACAGAGGAGGCAAACAGAAAAAAATGGAGGAGAGACTCATGCCAATGATGCCAGGTCTAACACGTGTCCCCTCCAGCTGAAATGTGGGGAGAACTACCCTTCACCCAGGGAGTCCTCATCACTAAGGCAGAAAAATCTGGACAGACCATCAGCATTGGCGTGATCTGTACCAGGGCGGTGTTCCACCGTAAAGTCCATCCCCTGTAGGGAAATGGACCACCTCAACAGCTTTGGGTTCTCACCCCTCATCTGCATTAACCATCTGAGGGGCCTGTGGTCTGTCTGAACCCGGTAGTGAGTCCCAAACAGGTAGGGTCTTAGCTTCTTCAGCGCCCAGACCACAGCAAATGCCTCACGCTCTATCGCACTCCACCTCTGTTCCCTGGGAAGTAACCTCCGGCTGATGAAGGCTACAGGTAAGTCTCGGCCCTCCTCATTCATCTGTGCTAGAACAGCCCCCACACCATGCTCTGAAGCGTCTGTCTGGACAATGAATTCTTTTGAAAAGTCGGGTGCCTGGAGGACCGGTGCTGTACACATTGCAGTTTTCAGGGTGTCAAAGGCGTTCTGACAGGCGTCAGTCCAGATCACAAGTCTCGGCTGCTTCCTGGAAGTCAGCGAGGTCAAGGGATGCACAATGTTGCCATACCCCTTGACAAACCTCCTGTAGTAACCCGTGAGACCCAAGAAGGCTCTCACCTGAGTCTGGGTTTTGGGCGGTTCCCAAGCCAGGATGGTATCTATCTTGGGTTGCAGGGGGGCCACCTTGCCGCTCCCTACTTGGTGCCCCAAGTACACCACTGAACCCTGCCCAATCTGGCACTTACTAGCCTTGATTGTGAGGCCTGCTCTGCGCAGGGCCAACAACACTTCCTGGAGGTGGCGCAAGTGTTCCTCCCAGCTGGCGCTGAACACTGCTATATCGTCCAGGTAGGCGGCGCTGAAATCTTCCAGCCCGGCCAATACCTGGTTAACCAACCTCTGGAATGTGGCAGGGGCATTCTTCATCCCAAAGGGCATCACACGGAACTGGTAGTGCCCATCTGGTGTGGAGAATGCAGACCTCTCTTTTGCCCCATCAGTCAAGGCGATCTGCCAGTACCCAGACGTTAGATCAAACGTACTAAGGTACCGGGCAGCCCCCAACCGATCGATGAGCTCATCAGCTCTGGGGATGGGGTGCGCGTCAGTCTTGGTGACCGAATTGAGTCCTCGGTAATCCACACAGAACCGAAGTTCTGGTGAAGCACCAGGCGCTGCAGCCTTTGGGACCAAGACCACTGGGCTGGCCCAAGGACTGCTAGAGGACTCAACCACCCTTAAGGCAAACATCTTGGAGACCTCCTCCTTGATATATGCTCTGACCTTTTCAGTCACCCTGTAGGCCTTGTGCCTCACAGGAGTGCTGTCCCCAGTGTCCACATCATGGACACACCACTGAGTGACACCAGGGATTAAGGAGAACAGATCAGGGAACTGTGCCAACAGATGGCGACAATCTTGCTGCTGCTCAGGGGTCAGTGTGTCAGAGAGGACAACACCATCCACTGACCCATCTTATTCTTTTGCACACAGGAGGTCAGGAAGAGGCTCACTCTCCTCCTCCATCCCAGCATCTGTGGCAAGGAGCATGCCCACTTCGGACCTTTCTAAGTGGGGCTTTAACCGGTTGACATGCAGGACCCTTAAGGGGTTCCTGGGAGACTTCAAGTCCACCAAGTAGGTGACATTGCTCTTTTTCTCCACAACCTCAAATGGTCCAGTCCACCTGTCCTTGAGCGCACAAGGTTCCACAGGGGCCATGACCCAAACTTTCTGACCAGGTTGAAGCTCAACCAGAGTGGCATTCTGATCGTACCACCGCTTCATCTCTTCCTGGCTGGCCTCCAGATTTGCCTGAGCAAGATCTCTGAAGCGCCGAGTCTGGTTCCTAAAGGCCAGCATGTAACTATATACATCCTGGGGAGGTTTCCTGGGAGATTGCTCCCAGCCTTCTTTGACCAGACTCAAAGGTCCTCTTACCGGGTGACCATACAAAAGCTCAAAGGGGCTGAACCCTAGAGACTTCTGTGGCACCTCACGGTAAGCAAACAGCAGGCATGGCAAGAGGACGTCCCATTTACGCCTCATTGGTTCTTCAAGACCCATGATCATGCCTTTTAGGGTCCGGTTGAATCTCTCAACCAGCCCGTTACCTTGAGGGTGGTAAGGAGTGGTAAACTTGTAGGTTACCCCACACTCCTTCCACAGAGACTTCATATAATTCGGAATGAAGTTGGTGCCCCGGTCTGACACCACCTCTCTGGGGAACCCCATGCGGGAGAAAACACCCATCAGTGCCCGTCCCACCACGGGGGACGTCACTGTGCGGAGAGGGATGGCTTCCGGGTACCGGGTGGCATGGTCCACCAAGACCAGGATAAACCTGTTGCCATGGCTGTCTTGGGGTCCAGTGGCTCCACAATGTCAATTCCCACTCGCTCAAAGGGGGTACTGACGACGGGAAAAGGTTGGAGGGGAGCCTTCTGCTTCCGCCCACTTTTCCCACTTGCCTGGCAAGTTTGACAGGTCCTACAATGGATATCTGAATCCCTTCTCATCTGGGGCCAATAAAAATGGGTGACAAGCCTGTCATAGGTCTTGTCCTGCCCCAGATGTCCAGCTAACGGAACGTCATGAGCCAACCCCAGTAGGAAGGCTCTGAAGCGCTGGGGTACCACCAGCACACGGGCTGACCCAGGCTCAGCAGCCTTAGGCTCGCTATACAGGAGGTCGTTCTCCCAGTAGACCCAATGTGATCCTGACTGATCACCTGTCGTTTGGGCTGAGGCCTGCTGCCTCATACCCACAAGAGAAGGGCACACTTTCTGTTCAGCACAAAATTCCTCCCTGGAGGGACCACCATCCTGCTGCCAATGGGTCAGCTCGGGCAGGTCTCCCAGTTCGGCCACTTGTTCTCCTGTCGGTTCCAGGGCATCCCCCTCAGGGTCTGCTCCCTCCTGGACCGCGGGAACGATGGGGGACGGTTTCCCGCGCCCCCTGCCTCTTCTCTTCACGGTTGGGACCTGGGCCATACTTTCAGGCTCCGGGCCCCCATCAACACCCTTACTAACTGACATGGACCGGGTGGTCGCACACACCCACTCAGGCAGACCCAACATTTCCAGATGCGCTTTTCTCTCCACCTTAGCCCAAGGGGAGTCCTCCAAATCATTGCCCAGGAGACAATCAACAGGCATGGCGGGCCTCACAGCCACCTGAAGAGTACCTGAGACCCCCCCCCACTCAAAGGGAACTTGAGCTACCTCACACTGACTCTGTGAGTTGTCAGCAGCTACAACGGGGTAGAATGCATGAGGGACCACCTGTTCTCTGGACACCAAGTGACACTTGACAGCTGTCACACTCGCTCCGGTGTCTCTGAGAGCTTCCACCCTATGGCCATTAATGGTCACCCACTGCCTATATTTCTTAGTGTTACTAGGCAGAGGGGTTGGAGGGACCATTTCTACGTCTCCTAAAGAGACCAGGGACATTTCTGCGGGACCCCACCCACCGGGGGCACCCATCTCATCCCCTCCCAGGGCTACACTCGCTACCTGACGAGGGGGTGCACGCGGCGGTGCATTCGAATCCTTCATGGGACACTGGGGATCATAATAACGGTGTCCCACCTGCTTACAGGCATAGCAGGTCATGGGGCCCCTGTGAACAGGTTTACCTGTCGGGGCCTCTGGCTTCTTTACAGGGGGAGGCTGGGAACCCTTCCCTTGGTTCCCTTGGGGACTACTTTGGGGCCCTTTCTGAAACTCCCTTTGTTTACCCCTGTCCTCCCCACTCTTCTGCTGGGGACCCTGCCCACCTTTGGCTGAGTCTCCCACTGGACCCTTGTGGACCCTGGTACTGACCCAGCGGTCCGCCTCCTCAGCAAGTTTTCTAGGGTTAGATAGCTTGCTATCAACAAGGTGCTGGCGTAGCTCTGGAAAACAGTTATTAGTCAAGTGCTCCCAAGCAAACAAATCATAAAGAGCATCATAACTATCAACCTTGCTACCCTTTATCCAACCATCCATGGTTCTGCAGAAAAAAGACACATATTCAACCCACGTAGTACCAGGCAACTTCTTACATTCTCTAAAGGTTTGTCTGTACTTTTCTGGAGTTAAGCCATATCTCAGCATTAAAGCATCTTTCATATGAGTATAAGACATCCTATCCTCAGCAGGAAGGCTCAACAAGGTATCTCTCCCCTCGTTTGTAAAGCGGCTCCACAACCCCGTTCCCCAATCCTTCTCAGGGACCCGGTGGGCCAACAATGCTAACTCATACGCTTTAAACCATTGGCTAATATCTTCATTCTTACTGTAATCCTTGATCACATCTTTAGGAAAATAAAACCTACTTTCTGCAGGCACAGATGGAGTGCTGCCACCAGGGGGATTCAACTCTAAACTCTTAGTTTTAAGCTCCATCTCCCTCACCATCTTCTCACGTTCAAACGCTAATTTCTCTCTCTCAAAATCTAATCTTTTGCTCTCCATTTCAGCTTCTCTCTTGCTTCTTGCATTCTCTAATTCCAACTGCCCTCCTAATTTAAGTTTTGCCATTTCCAACTTGTACCCCCTCTCCTTCTCCCTGTCTTCCAACTCTTCAGGAGAAAGGCTCTTAGAGGAAACACTGCTGCCTGGAGATGACACTGGCCCACCTGTGGGCTCTTCCTCTTCCTCTTCTTCTTCCTCTTCCGGTACCACCACCGGGTCAGAGGGATCTCTGGCCTCTAACCAGGCCTTCAGTGCTTTGAGGAAGTCGCCTCTCAATTTGAGACCTGTGGTAGGAACTTTAAACTGCTTGCAAAATCCTCTTAGATCCTTTAGCTTGTAGGAATCTATCTTCTCCTTATCAAATTCCCCCACAACAATCTCCACAGGTGTAGTCGCTCCGGCATTCTCCATGGTCAAAACTGGCAGTGTTGAAAAAATAAGCTCCAGGAAAGCGGAGAACAAAAATAGAATATCCTACCAAACAGATTGTGGCTGCGTTATGGTCTGCTTTCACTATGTAGCGTACACTAATCACTGCACATGAGTCATAAATGCAAAGTTCAATCCTCACCGCTGACCACCAATGTTAGAACCGGCGGTCTCTAGTTGGCAGAGGTATACACTTCTGACAAATAGGGCCCAACCAACTCTAGTCAGGGAAAGGGGATTACACACTCAGATAACCCCTGCTACCCCCTTGGTAGCTTGGCAGAGCAGACAGGCTTATCTCAGAGGCAGTGTGTTAAGCATTTATGACCACATATAGTAATAAAGTGAATACACTACAGATGGACACCACACAGAAGTTATTATAAAAATAGTATTTTTATATAAGGCTTAGCACAAGACCAAATAACGACAAAAATATACCACAGTCTTAATAAATACTCTTTGGAAGGAAAAATAATAGTTCAAATAAGGTTTCTTCTTGGCAAATAGTTCTTTAGCAAAGTATTCTTCTGAGCACAGTTCTTTGGCAACAATGTAACCTCCACAGGAGTCACACGACGTCGAGTCTACAAGATTCCCAAGGTTCGGCGTTGACCGCGAGGAGCGCTACGTCGAGCCTGGAGTCGCAACAGACCCCACAAGTACAGTACCTTGAGAAACGGAGAAAACGAGGATCCACGGCGTCGAGATGTCGGCGTCGAGGTCGGCGTCGATCGTGCCTCGGAGTCGGGTCAATCCGCAGCGGTGTCGAGGGATGTCGGGCCGGAGCAGCGCTCACGGCGTCGAGTAGGGCGTCGAGTCGATGCGATCAGCAGCGGCGTCGGGACGGGGTCGCTTGGAGGTGGAGCCGATACTCACTCCTCACTGGCGTTGATACCGGCGTCGAGACGGGGTCACTTGGAGCCGGGGCCGATACCCACTGCTCACTGGCGTTGCTGCTGGCGTCGAGACTGCAGATTTTCCCTTGTGTACTGGAAACAACACTTTCCAGCAATTCAGCAATTCAGTAGATGGTGAAGTCCTTTGGCCCTGTGACTTCAACAGGAGACTGGCACTCTTCCAGTCCTTGGAGATTTCCTAGCAAGTGTTCAGAGAGTACACACCAAGTTCCTCTCTCCTTGTTCCTTGGCAAAAATAAAGAAGCAGCTTTCAGGTTCCTCCACAGCAAAACAGCACTCTGGCAGAAAGGGGAGGCAAGTCCTTAGATCAGCAGGCTTCTTGTCCTTGGTACAGGTTTCCTTGTCAGAAGTGATCTGAGTTCTTGGTTCAGGGGTCCTTCTCTTATACCCCTTTTTCCCTTTGTTCCCTTTGTCCAAACAGGGAGATTCCCACCATCTCAGGTTTGTTGTGGGTGTTGCCAGGCAGAGGCACCTGGCCTATTCACTGAGCAGGGCAGAGTCCTCAGTCGCCCAGCAGGAGGCGGAGCCAGTATTGTGTCAGGCAGGGCAGGCTACTCTTCCCTCACTCTATGTGTAAACGCCCCATTCACCCCACACTGACTCACTCAGACCTCTGGAGCCACCCAGCCCCTGACACACACACCAAACCAGCAGAGACCGGTAGATAGTTGGACAAGAAAATAGCCACTTTCTAAAAGTGCTATTTTCAAACATAGAATTTAAAAACCATCCATCCTAAAGGGTGTGTTATTAAATTCTGAGTTCAGGGATACTAAACTCGACTTGCTACCATGCTCCCTGAGTCAGATAGATTATAATGGAGTTAATAATCAGTCTGCCCAGTCTGGCCTATTGGAGGCAGGTAGCCCTTCAATAGTGAAAAACGAAAATGGCTGTAATTCACTATTAGGTCATGCCACACACATCAGGGCATGACCTACCTTTTACCAACAATGCACCCTGCCCTAGGGCCTACCATAGAGGTGTCTGAAATGTGGCAAAGGGAAGGTTTAGAGACTGGTAAATAGGTTTCCTTACCAAGTCGACATGGCAGTCAGGGACTGCACGCAGGCGCTGCAGTGGCAGGCCTGAGACACATTTTACACGCTGCTTCTGTGGGTGGCACAACCAGTGCTGCAAGCCCACCAGCAGCAGTTAACGTACACGCCCTTGGCACACGCAGTGCACTAGACTAGGGTCTGAACAGTAAGTCAACCAAGCCAATCATGGTAACACCAATCAATGTAACAATTTAACATAGGGAGCACTTGCACTGTGGCACTGATCAGCAGTGGCACAGTGCCCAGAGCAATAATCCAGCAAAAACATCGTAAACAGAGGAGGCAAACAGAAACAAATGGAGGAGAGACTCATGCCAATGATGCCAGGTCTAACACCAGAGAACTTGGAATAAGTATCTGAGTGGGGCAGAGCCCTCCAGATCTGCTGCTTGAAACTTTCTGAAGCAAGAAGTGCCCTGCTGAGAAGTTTTGCTGTGCAAAGATTTCTAAGGCCAGACCTCTGAAAACTGCACCATCTGAAACTAAAGCCCTGTGGATTATGTTGCTGAAAAAGAAATAAACAGTGGACTCCCTGAAAGCTACAGGTTAAAAGAGCTCAACTGGAATATCACCAACTAAATCCACACCTTGGAGACCCATCAGTGGATTTGTAAGGGTTTTGTACCAGTGGATTGTGGTAACTGACATCCTCAACTTTCAAGGACCATCTTGGAGTTTCCAGACCCTTGGAGTAAGTTTGAGATATGTTGGGACCCCTTGAGGAACTTCAGGAAGAAGTTCAAGAAGTTTGGAGAAGTTTGGAGCAACTTTGAAAAAAATCTCCATAGAGGGACTGACTCAACCTGGCCAGCCAGGGCGCCTGCCTTCGACTGCGAGCCGGCCAAGCCATCCAGGTTCCTCCTGCTAGAAAGCTCCATTGCATCAACTTCCAGAGATTGACCAGGACTCGAGAAAATCTGAAGCCGGCTAACCCGCACCGGATCCGGCTACATGAGGAGCATCGAGAGACCCCATGAGAAAAAGCTCCAGAAAAGTTCCTATGGCCGCTCGTAGAAAAGGTGACCGGGAGCAACCGCGAGAGCCACGCCGCCTGCCTTCCATAGCCTGGATTTCTGGGTTGTTCCACTCAAGCAAACTTGAAATAATTTCTAAGTTCTCTCCATAGAAGTTGACCAGGACCTCATCTCAAGTCAAGCTGGCGAACCCTCACCGGATCCGGACTGGCTGGGAGCTTTGAGGGCCCTCGGGTAGAAAACCTCCAGAAAAGTTTCTAAGTGTGAAGGTAGAAACTGAGACCGGGACCTGCAGGAAGATGTAGCCGCTCAAGGCTGCATCGTGCCCGGCCTGAAACTTTGACTTTGCCTCGGTCTATCGCGAGCAGGTATCACAATATGGTGCTATATTCTTCTAAGTGCTATATTTTATTAAAACTTTGAACATTCATATCTCCTGTTCCCTACATTGGATTGTTTTAGTTTTGGTGTCATTTTAAAGATAAGAATATTTCCTATTGTTATAAATTGGTGTTAAATTTTTATTATGTGTTGTGTCTTAATTATTTACTGAAATTGTGTTCTTAAATGCTTTACATACCTGTCTTTGAAGTTAAGCCTGTCTGCTCGCAGCCACGTTACCAAGGGTTGAACATAGGAATAATTTTCTAAGATCTATGCTGAGTCCTATCATGTGTTAGTGGCCTTATTGCCAGTGGCAAACCTACAATTGCCCCTACCAATAACCCACTTTCCAACAATAACCAAGGGGCATATCAACAACAACCGGCGATAATTATCGCTCAGCGCTCTTAGCGTGAGGATAATTATCGCCGGCTAGCGTGAATTTTTATCGCTGAGATAGCGTGCTATTAGCAACGCTTATCTCAATAGCGATAAAAATCTACACGCTAACAGGCTAACGTGAGATTATCGCTGGAAACCCAGCGATAATCACACGTTACCTTGTTGATAGGGACAGGCAAACTTAGCCATGATATTGTGGAAATATGGATTTTTCTGGTCAGTTATGTCCCCTATCTTGGACCCCAACGGTTCTATGTGCATGTCACAAGTACATGTATGTTCCCTCCAGTTCCAGTTATGAAGACGCAAATACATGTGCATCCACCGTTAACATGTCCTCTGTTGATCCGCCATGAATGGGCCGGATATTCCATTCCTAAGTACGAAAGGCCACCGCCTTTATATGGTTCACTTATGCCATTTTACAGTCCAGGCAAGTAGGCCCTGATTCTGTCATCAAGCTTTTCTTGCCTTCTGCCTCTGAAAGCTCCAGTCTGAGCCTGCATCTGTGACCATGAACTTTGTCTCATTCTCTGCGCGGCTCACGAAGCCTGACATCAGCCTGCTGCCTGCCAAAAACTGTATTTCACCTTCGAAAATTATCTGCTCCGCTCCCTGCCCAATGCATTCCTGTCTAGTAGCTTAAGTAAACATTCTGCCAGCTACCGAGCAAAGGCCCGGCTTCTCTGTCTTCATGCAAATAATTCATAGCCCTGTTACTATGGAAGATTCCGCCCTCGCATCTAGTATAGACACTTAGACGCTTGTACACGCACTAATAGTCAGTATAGTCAGTATAGAATAAGATTCCACTCGAAGAGACCTCTCTTTTGGATAACTTAGTTCTTTAAACATAGGATGTTAGATATGATTTGGGATTAGGTTGACTTGACCCTCCAGACTTCTGTCGCCACATGTAGAGCTAAATGTCAAGTCCCCTTCACCCCCTAGCTGCACGTCAATCACACGTCATGCTGCTGCGCGCGCATTTCTGCCAAGTATTTCTGCTGACATTGCGAAATTCTTTCATGTAACCACCCTCTTATGACATCACATCTGATGACGTTCTGTAAACACACCCAGTTACGCCTATCTTTGCCACGTATGAATATATTATCTCCACTATCAATTGTTACGCCTCTTGTATTGGCCTCACTGTAATGCCTATTGTATAAAAGTAATTGATTGTCAATAACGTATGTACTTCACTTCCTGAGCCTTCGTGGTGATGGAACCTGGAGCAACCGATTATAATCAACCTCTGGAATAAAGCCCATTCCGAACCTCTAATACCACGGATTCTGCCTCTTATTTACTGAGCTATTTTATTATGTTTCTGTATCAAATTAAGTCCCGGTAATTAAATTATTTACCACATGAATGGCGCCCGAACAGGGACACTTTCTCATCTCACGCGCCGGCGGTGCGTTGCAGGCCCGGTCTCCTGCCACAGCTGGACGGACAATAACGCGTACCAGCAGGATTTCCTGTATCTCCCTCCGGTCAAGCGGGGGCGACTGAGGCTGCGATCAACACCCAGACGAGGCGGTGAGAAGTGCGAAGTATCCCGACCAGAGCCTAGCTGAGAGAGCAAGATCCGAGGTATACAGAGGCCCACCAGTTTCCGAAGTCCCAAGTCGAGTCCAGTGTCCGAAGCGTTCGAGTCGAGTCCAGTCCGGTTCAAGTTCAGTCCAGTTTCCGAGGCCTTCCGTTTCCGAGCTACCCGGTGAGTACCATTACTGGGGAGGCGTTCTGGCGTGCACATAAGTTGTGCCGGTCCAGACGGGTTTGGGTACACAAACCCGGTCTGCACTGTTTCAGCAGTGTATCTGTACTGTTTAGCAGTATATCTAGTATATCAAGTATATAAATTCAGAATAATTCAGTTCAAGTCGAGAATTATGTTTAGTGATTAAGTTTTCTTTAGATCGTCATCATTATTGTTGCTCAGTTAAATGTTAAATGTTAAATGTTTTTAGTACGTTCTGCATATTGTGGTATGAATGACTGTTCATTATTGTGATTACTGTATTAAGTTTGTTCAAGATCAAGTATCAGATCAGTTCTCAATATGCCACTCTTTTCGAAATTAAGACAGATCACAACTAGAAAAGGGGTACTCGAAGAAGCTGTTCCTATTCCTCCTAGGGACACTCCAGGGTACTTCATGTATCATAAACATGGCCTAGACGCCATATTATTTCTTGATCTATGGGTAGACTACACTAAGGAATTACCAGAAAGTCAGAGGTGGCCCGCAGCGGGGACCTGGGATGCAGAGTGCATCGTGAAAGTAGAGGAAGAATTATGGAAAAAGAAAGCTAGACAATCACAGAAAGACGCCATTGAATTATGGCGTAAAGAATCATATAGACGTACAGAAAAAGCACGTAGACAGGAAGAGAAGAGTAAAGAGAATTCCAATGAAGTCCGAGGAAATCTATTAATTGAAGAAGGTGCACGAGTGAAATCAGAACAAATAAACAGACAAAGACATGCCCTTATGAAGGGTATGTATCCCCTTCTGGCCGAGGGATTACCTAAGGCTACTGCGGGGATACCAAAAGACTTGCCAACCCCATTATTTCCAATAAAGGTACATCCTAAGGGGCATCCTAGAACCGCAGAAGATGTTTTTCTTTCCTCATATATTAGATGACGCAGCTCCCGAGTATGCTCATCCCGCCCCACATAGACCGCCTGCCAGGGAGGTTCAACGCCAAGATCCAGTACCCGTATCGCTACAGCAACAAGTTCTGACACAAGTTCCGGCAAGCACATCTGTTTCTGCATCTGTTCCTACAGCTACTTCTATAGCTGTATCCACGCCTATAGTTGCTGTATCACGTTCAACGAATCCTTTCACACCCGATACCCCAGACGGGGCTACCGGAGGTGCTACCAATATCTTTTCTACGCCACCTAGAATAAATAAACTTACTTTTCAAGAGTCAGCACATTCACGTACCCCCAAACTCATAAATGCCCGTACGCTTAAGGAACTTCTTATAGATTGTAGATATGACCCTGTGCCCGGAAAAGAGGACGAAATGACTCTAGCATCATTACGTATCAGACGAGCCGCGGTGTATTTAGGGAAGTTACCAGGAATGACTGCGCATCTAGATAATATATACCATTTTGTCCAAACAGGGCGAGATTCTGAATGTATTAACAGAGCCATGGAATACCAGAAAGTGGAAATACAGGGGGAACTGTTACGTTTCCTCATAAATTGTGTGATCAGAAATCAAGACCGACCGGGGGTAGACCCGGAAGCAATGCAAATTCTTACCAGATGGAGCCAGAATATATCAGAAGGGAGACATGATAAGCAAAACTGTATAATAGCCATGTGCCGAAAGATCCGTAAAGAAATAGAACGCCTACACGAAGAAAGATTAGCGGTAGACCAGTTCGAACAAAACGAGGAAGAAGCATCAGGACTGCCCACAGGACAGTCAGAAACTATAGCCTATGTAGGTAGAGGAAGATCTTGTAATAGTACTAGATGTCTTACTGATCCGATACGTCCGATATGTCTAGAAAATAACAGGAATTTTCAAACACCAATAATAAATATAAGGTCTAACGAGCATTCATTCCAAGCCGCTGACAAATTACTGCGAGAACGAAGGGGTTATCATTTTCTCGATTCTATGGATGAACAAGAATTAGCCAGGTCAGCTGTCCATTGGGTTGACAGTCCCGGAATGTATGGTGATAATACAGTAGCACACACATTTTTGAATCTCACCCCAGATGAACAGCGTTTAGCTGGGATTTATATGGTTCAACAACTTCTTATACTATATAAAAGCCAACATTCAGATCCTGGTCCCTTACCTGATATATTGACTGAATTACTCACGAATAAATGGAGAGGTTCAGGTACTAAGCTAATTAAAGAAATACTAGAATCAAGAAAGCAGTACATTCTTTTTGTATGTCCAGGACATGTCTCACTGCCCATTAAGGAAAGAACCACGTATTACATGGACAGACAGAATCCCTTACGAGAAGTACACCCAATAAAGGGCGAGGACAATGAGTTTAAACGTGTATATGTATATACGCCCATATCGAAAATAGAATTGTTGGAAATGAAGAAAGTGGTACCCAGTCATGACAAAGACCCAGCGGGTTTCCACCGAGAAATTAAAGACATGTTACTCATGGGAGAGTATACCTATCCCGACATTATGACAATATTAAAGGTATTGATGCCTGCTGGCATTTATGAAAAACTCAAGGAAAAAGAGTGGGAGGTAGGAGACCAAAAGATAGATTGGACAGCATTAGAAGCAGAAGAAAAGGCCCGAGGTCCAGGTTCGGGGCTTGGGGACAAAACTAAAGCACTACCAGGTCTACTAGTACAGGTACTGCCACGTTTATTAACCACGAAAAAGGAAGACTGGGGTGCAATTTCAGCCTGTAAACAAAAGCAAGATGAAGACACTAGTGATTTCTATGCACGATTTGAAAAATGTTTTGGTATAAATAGTGGTATAAAAGCAAGTAGCGAATCATACCCACATCTGTTTGTGACAAAATTAGTTGAAAATTCCTTGCCCCAAGTGAAGAACAGAGTATTAAAATTCGAGAGTACCTGGCAAGGTAACACTCCATCACAAATGTTACAAATGTTACAGTATCATCACAATAGAATTAGAGAGGAACAAGATCATGAACAAAGACGCATGAAAGACACGAAAATGAAAATGCTAGTCTCCCAGACAGTTCCAGTTGAAGGACATAAAAAGGGTATGACACATTCTGGCGATTTAGCGGGATCTGTAAAAGGGACATGCAACTATTGTAAACAACTAGGTCATCATGTACACGATTGTCCAGTCCTGAAGCGTAATATCGCCACGGGCATTACAAAAGAAAGACCACGGCCACTTAGACAGGATCAGAATGAACAAGGAGCCTTGCAGCATGCACAGTCCATGCCAGCTCCACAACAGACTATACAGTTTGTGCCAGCTGCACCAGCGCTGCCTGTTGCTGCCACGCAAACCACGACACGACAACTGTACCAGACCGCACAGTATGACTATCCTGATTATCAACGATATGCATGAACCAGCCTAGAGAGGGAAGTTGACTTACCCCTTATCGAGATCCCTGTAGATCAAGAAGGACCTTATGTGCATAGTGAATTATTAGGCCAAGACAGAAAATTTTTACTCGATACAGGGGCAAGTCGAACAACTATAAAACGTAGTGAAGTTCCAGGGGCACCCCTCTCAGGCTCACAGAATATTTCCCTTGGTTTTTCAGGAAAACCTATTGTTAATGAAGTGTCACAACCTCTTCCACTTACGATAGGACCTTTGACCCGAACTACAGATTTATTGCTTACTAAATCATGTCCAGAAAACCTGTTAGGAATAAAGACATTGAAAGCTCTAGGAGCTATAATATGTTGTTCTCCGGAAGGAGTAAGATTGTTTTTACGTGATTTTAAAGGTCATTATGTGTCTAGAGACATGGATCCCCGATTGCAGACTTTACCTACACATCTGTGGGCACAAGGCCCTACTGATGTTGGTTGCATGAATATTACACTATATCGAGTCACACTAAAGGCAGGAGTGGTACTACCACGAATGCGCCAATACAAGTTACCACCAGATGCTGTAGTGGCTTTACTACAAATCATTGACGAGCTCATTGCCCAAGGAGTGGTTGTAGAAACAGACTCCAATGTATGTAATTCACCGATAATTCCGATTCTCAAACGAACAGATCCGAAGGCCCCGCCAGTATATCGATTGGTTATTGATCTGCGTGAATTAAACAAGTGTATTGTGCCACAATTCCCTGTGGTCCCCGATATCTCATCATTACTGACAGCTATTGATTCCGAAGCAACATTCTTTACTGTAATTGATCTCAAAAATGCCTTTTTCAGCGTCCCAATAGATCCGGAAAGCCAATATTTGTTCGGATTTAGTTTAAATGGACGTAGCTTCAAATTCTCACGCGCACCTCAAGGATTTACAGAAAGCCCCAGCATCTATAGCCAAGCACTGAAACGAGAACTCGACAGTATCCACATGCCAGTTAACACTGCCTTGCTTCAATATGTCGATGATCTGCTGATCACCGCTAGAAGCGAACCCGAATGTGAGAAAGCATCACTGACAGTTTTACAATTTCTAGCCGAAAAGGGGCACAAGGTGTCCCCTTCTAAGCTGCAATTCTGTGTCCAGCGAGTTGTTTATCTTGGACACTCGCTGTCCAAGGAGGGAAGGTAGCTTACACCCGACCGCATTCAGTTAATAGCTAACATGCCAATACCCAAGACACAAAAGGAGGTGCGGGCTTTCATAGGCCTCACTTCATATTGTAGACAGTGGATCCCTCAGTATGCATTTCTAGCAAAACCACTCATTCAGTTGACAACACAGGAGGCAGCCACATCGACTGTTCTCCCTTGGACTCAGGAACACACACTAGCTTTTGAAAGCTTAAAGAAAGCTCTATGCCAAGCACCTGTTTTAGCAACACCATGTTACAGAAAACATTTTACACTCTTTATTACAGAACGCGAAGGTACTGCCTTGTCAGTACTCACACAGGAACAAGCAGGAGCACACAAACCATGTGCTTATTTTTCTAGTACATTAGATCCCGTAGCTCAGGCTCTGCCTGCGTGCCTGAAATCAGTGGCAGCGACAGCTTTAGCAATCAGACAAAGCGATGCCATAGTGTTAGGACATCCATTGACAGTACAAGTACCACACGCCGTAGAGGTTCTTGTGAATCGAACGCAAACACAACACTTGACTATAGCGCGACTTACAGGGTATGAACTAACATTGTTTCAGCCACATATAGAAATCAGACGTTGTAACACATTGAATCCTGCCACACTTTTACCTGTAAATGGAACAGACCCATTAGCCCACGATTGTATTGATGTTATTACAATCACGACGAAACCCAGACAAGACTTGACAGATGTTCCATTGTCAGATCCAGACCTGACGTTGTATGTAGATGGTTCATGTATGAGAACAAGTACAGGAGAGTTAGTGGCCGCTTACGCAGTCACAACAGATACTGAAATCATTGAAACAAATTGCATAAATACCTTGTCCGCTCAAGCAGCAGAGCTCGTCGCTCTGACACAAGCCTGTATTCAAGCCACAAATAAAAAAGTCAACATATACACTGATTCACGTTATGCATTCGGAGTCGTACATGACTTCGGCGTACTGTGGCGAGAGAGAGGTTATTTAACTTCTCACGGTGCCCACATTCAGCACGGACCCCTCATTCATGCCTTATTAGATGCAATACATTTGCCCATTGCAATATCGATTATGAAATGTAAAGCTCATACGAAAATTACTGATATCATTTCTCAAGGCAATGATCTAGCTGACAGAACCGCTAAACAGACTGCTCAAACTCAAACATCCGACATGACAAAGACAATAGTCCAGACACCACCACATTGTATGATGGTTAAGGATCCCGCTCTTGATGTAATTGACATACAGACATATGCTACACTAGACGAAATAAAGAAATGGACTGAATTAGGAGGGATCCAAACCGATCAAGGATGGATGATGAAGGAAAAATCTGTGTGGTTCCTTCCTGATTCAATGGTCCAAGTTATAATTAACACTGTACATAGTCCTGCACATCTAGGAGAAAAAGCTATGCTAGATAGCATTCAACACATTTGGTTTAATAAACATTTACGAGCTGCAGCCAAACAAAAAGTTCGTACCTGTCTGATCTGTTGCCAGTTCAACCCAGGAAAAAGCGTTCCCGTAGAACAGGGTGGATTTCATCCTCCTGATCATCCTTTTGAAGTCCTCCAGATGGATTATATCCAGATGGAACGATGTAGAGGATTCAAATATGTTCTCGTAGTTGTGTGTGCTCTTTCCCGTTGGACGGAGGCATACCCGGTTTCAGATTACACTGCCCCGACTACTGCCAAACAGTTGGTTCGAGAATTCTTCCCACGATACGGTTTACCACGTGTTGTTCACTCAGATAACGGCCAGCCGTTCTCATCCGAATTAATGAAACACGTTTCACTTTTGTTAGGCTATCAGTGGAAATTCCACTGTGTCCGACACCCCGAAGCAGCAGGTCTCGTAGAAAGACATAATCAGACTCTGAAAATAAGATTATCCAAAATATGCAGAGAGAAAGGTGTCGACTGGGTAGTAGCATTACCAGTTGCACTCTTTTACACAAGAATGGTAGCACACTCTCGAACAGGGCTATCCCCGTATGAAGTGATCTTCGGCAGACCACCAAATATGTGGGGGACGCCTATACCACGCAAAATAACTGATATTGACTGTAACATGCTGACAGATTACTAGGCTTCCTTGATGTCTGCACTACAATCTTGTCGTTCACAGGTAGCTGCAGCTTTTCCTGACAACACTGAGGTGAAACCCCATGACGTGGTTCCGGGAGACTTAGTCCTCGTGAGGAACTTTGATCGAAAGACGCAGCTGGAACCTAGGTGGAAGTCACCTCAGCTGGTGTTGCTCACAACAAGAACAGCCGTGAAGATCGAAGGCAGAAAAGGATGGATTCATTCAAGTCATATCAAGAAATTTCATGGACTGAAATCAGATGTGAATAGCACACCTTGTGTGTCTTCACCCATTGACTCAAAACTTCCTTTTGTGGAAAAAAGTGACTCCGAACTTTATAAATTAAAGCTCAGGCCCAATCAGTCGAGCAATTTGATTGTTTAAGTCCTCTCCAAGGTGAAGCGGTTGAATTGTCTCTGACATGTATCCCTTGGACCTGAATAGAGAAAGCACCCGAAAAATGTTGAAACGACAGGCGTACTGTAAATCACTGCGTAGTCATTGCATAGTGACGTTATTAATTTTGTTTTTCCCAAGTCTTTTAATAATTACTGCAAGTATATTGTTGCACATATATTATCCTATTTCTAGACATGTTTACAATGTTACTGCTGAACATTCTTTTAGTGAATTACCTCCGCTTGAATTGTCATACAGATTTGCGCTGCGCAATAACACTTTTATTAGTATGTTACATCATTCCCATCAGGTTAGCAATGCTACAAATTGTTGGATATGTGGCCGACTCCCTCCCCATCAGAACTATAAAGGAATTCTACCTCTTTTTCCATACCCGTTCACACACAACGGCTCCTGTGGAGCATGGTTTAGCTTAATTAATTCTCTGGATTCGAATTCTGCAGTTTATCAAGATAACTGGGTATGGGGACATTTGAATTTAGTTTTACTTAAGGTCTGCTATCCTAACAAGGAGGGACTTCCCAAAAGAACAGGAACTGATCTAGAAAATGAAGTATATGGATTAGGTAATTTTACGCTTAATCTTATGATCCTAAATGTCGAATCCGAAGCTACTCCAATTTTGCCCGCTATGTCAATATTTCCAGTAAAAGGTGAATTATGTGTAAGAAAGAATGGTTCCATACATATGGGCCATAGTAGATGCACCACTGTAGTAGAATTTAGTGATCAAGGCAAGTCTACATTTAGAGCTTCCCGCCATTCCTATTTTATATGTGGTCAGACGGCATATGTACGTTTGCCTCTAGATTGGGATGGTACCTGCTACATTGGATTCCTTTTGCCACCTGTTTTCCTAGCTCCTCCTGATTATCACAGAAATACTCATTTAGTACACAATAGAGAAAGGAGAGATCTCCCAATAGTCGATTACACTGAAACGGCATGGGAAAAATACACAGATTTCAATAAAGGTCTCTTTCCCTATATAGGTACCGTTACTAATAGTAAGCTGATACGTAGATTGACTAGAACCCTTGAAGCAGTAGTGAACTAAACTATTTCCGCCTTAGGCAATTTAACAGAAGAGCAGTCTGCTATGCGGATTGTTGTGCTTCAAAATCGTCTTGTCCTTGACGTCATCCTGGCCGATAGGGGCGGAGCTTGTAGGGTCATCGGATCAAGCTGTTGCATATTCATACCAGAAAATTCGCCATCTGTATATAAGGCCATAACCCGCCTTCATAAGATTGTAAGCCAGATACACCAGAATCCAGGCACCTGGACTTGGTCCGGTTGGTTTTGGAGCGTGTTATCAGCCTGGGGATGGAGAGTTCTATCCTTCCTAGGTATTGGCCTTCTCATATTATTCAGTTGCTGCTTATGCCTGCAATGTGGACCAGCGATTTGTGGTCTGTGTGCCATATCGTGCATTCCACATCAAGATTTTCATTCAAGATCCCGGAAGAAGAAAGAAGAACAAATGATGCTATATGAACAGATCAATGAATTAATGAAGATTGATATCTCTTGACGGGCAAGTAGGGGACAAGGAGGGAATGTGGAAATATGGATTTTTCTGGTCAGTTATGTCCCCTATCTTGGACCCCAACGGTTCTATGTGCATGTCACAAGTACATGTATGTTCCCTCCAGTTCCAGTTATGAAGACGCAAATACATGTGCATCCACCGTTAACATGTCCTCTGTTGATCCGCCATGAATGGGCCGGATATTCCATTCCTAAGTACGAAAGGCCACCGCCTTTATATGGTTCACTTATGCCATTTTACAGTCCAGGCAAGTAGGCCCTGAATCTGTCATCAAGCTTTTCTTGCCTTCTGCCTCTGAAAGCTCCAGTCTGAGCCTGCATCTGTGACCATGAACTTTGTCTCATTCTCTGCGCGGCTCACGAAGCCTGACATCAGCCTGCTGCCTGCCAAAAACTGTATTTCACCTTCGAAAATTATCTGCTCCGCTCCCTGCCCAATGCATTCCTGTCTAGTAGCTTAAGTAAACATTCTGCCAGCTACCGAGCAAAGGCCCGGCTTCTCTGTCTTCATGCAAATAATTCATAGCCCTGTTACTATGGAAGATTCCGCCCTCGCATCTAGTATAGACACTTAGACGCTTGTACACGCACTAATAGTCAGTATAGTCAGTATAGAATAAGATTCCACTCGAAGAGACCTCTCTTTTGGATAACTTAGTTCTTTAAACATAGGATGTTAGATATGATTTGGGATTAGGTTGACTTGACCCTCCAGACTTCTGTCGCCACATGTAGAGCTAAATGTCAAGTCCCCTTCACCCCCTAGCTGCACGTCAATCACACGTCATGCTGCTGCGCGCGCATTTCTGCCAAGTATTTCTGCTGACATTGCGAAATTCTTTCATGTAACCACCCTCTTATGACATCACATCTGATGACGTTCTGTAAACACACCCAGTTACGCCTATCTTTGCCACGTATGAATATATTATCTCCACTATCAATTGTTACGCCTCTTGTATTGGCCTCACTGTAATGCCTATTGTATAAAAGTAATTGATTGTCAATAACGTATGTACTTCACTTCCTGAGCCTTCGTGGTGATGGAACCTGGAGCAACCGATTATAATCGACCTCTGGAATAAAGCCCATTCCGAACCTCTAATACCACGGATTCTGCCTCTTATTTACTGAGCTATTTTATTATGTTTCTGTATCAAATTAAGTCCCGGTAATTAAATTATTTACCACTATATCCTCCTTCCATAGGATATCATGGCTAAGTCTGAAAATTAGCAGACGTAAAAAAGCAGCGTTAACCGCGGTTAGCGCTGCTTTTTTTGTCTCTAACAAGGTTAGCGACATTCTTGATAATAGGAGAAATGTCGCTTAGTGACATTTCTCGTATTATTTTACTCTGGAACGCCCCCTTTGCATCTCATTAGAGATGCAAGGGGAAGCGTAGAGTAAAAGGGTGCTAACATGCAAATTTGCGAGTTAGCACCCAGTTGTTGATAGGGCGCTAGTTTTATCTCTGCTTTTTTGGCTTTTAAAGCCAAAAAAGCAGAGATAAAGCCCTTGTTGATATGCCCCCAAGTGAGGAAAATAAAGATCCTAACTCGGATATGTTGCAAAACTCATGCATCGTGAAGCATATCATTTATTACATGCAAGTGAGAAACAAGGAAATCTTGTGGAATTTGGAGGTGAAAACACCCCATCTGGCATGGAGTATGAGCCAAAACTACTCAATCTGATAATCAAGAAATGCTGCAGTCTACTGAGGGCAATCTACATGACAAATCGAAAAGTTGGAAGAAACCGGAAACCCGCTCCAAACTGTGAGAACATGTGTTATCACCACGCTGTTGAAAAGAATGCATTCCAACCTGTAAAAAATATATGGAGGGAATAATTGTACTTTAACAAGCATTAGTGAATAATTGTCAGCTCTAAGGCGGCAAAGAATTCATGACACCGCGTAGATAGCCTGAAAGAAGGCTGACCAACGTGTGAATAGTCTGAAAGAAAGTTCATCCCCCAGCAGCTCACCTGCAAGTGCAGACTAGTGCTAACTGAGTAATGGAAGTGCCAGCAGCTCCTAAGCCATTGCTCCTATGCAGAATACTAAGCATCAATGCTGCAAGCTTCAAAACCATGCCACCATCTTGAAATGGTATTCTGCATTATAGTGCGCGGGTGTGTGCACTGGCATATGGCAGCCTAATGTGCGCCAGCACAAGGACAGAAGAAATTAGCGCCATACCTTGAATCGTGGGTGAGGAATGAGGTCCATATTTACAACAAATTAATGTAACGCCATGAAGCAACTGGAGCTGCTGTGCTGACTGAAATTGAGATAGGTGCTTCACCTTATTTACAAGGCAGCATTAAGCTACTTAAAAGTGGCTTAATGCTGCCTTGTAAATTAGGCCCAGTTTCACGCTAAGCTTAGCCTGAAAGGGGTGGGCAGTGGGTGTTGTGGTGTGAGTTCCACTGCAACACCAATTGATTTTGAAGCTGTCCTCTATTTACGGGGGTGGCATAAAAAATTAAGACCAGGGAAAACCTGGTTTTAACTTGTTAAAATGAGGAGAAATGCTTAATTTCTCTTCGTTTTTGCTTTTTCCATGTGTGCTGCCTTGTGCAGAAGGGGTTAAAAAAAGCTTTGTTTATGTGCAGGTAGGGCCACCTTCCTGTACATAAACAATCCAAGGCACTGAAAGTGATGTTTTGGTGGCGATGGGGGCTTGAGAACATGCCCATCTAAATCAGGCCCTTAGTCAATCCTAGTGACTGGAAATGAAATCCAATGTTGGTGAAGACACAGCAAGGCAGATGTGGCCTTCGTCTTTTGTCAAACGTGCCTTTTGTAGCCCTTTGACCCTTTATACGCATGTCACTTTATCTTTTCTTCAAGAAGTCCCCTGAATGGATTTATTTGTATTAACCCCTTGCCTGCTCATGACGGAACCACTCCGTCATGAGCCACGGGCGCCGTGTGCTCATGACGGAGTGGTTCCGTCATGCTGCGGCCGTTGCGGCCGCTCCGCCCACGTGGCACTGATTCCCCGCCTGTGCGGGCGAACAATGCAAGTGGGCGGAGTCGTGACGGAACCACTCCGTCATGAGCACAGCGCGCCCGAGGCTCATGACGGAGTGGCTCCGTCAAGAGCATGGCAGCGCCGCGCTCACCCCGAACGCCCCCAGCGCCGCGGCAAAATTCGTGCCGTGGCGAAGGGGTTAAGACAAGACAGGCAGCACCTTGTCCTATAACATTCCCAATCCGATGGAATAATGGACAGTTACTGAACCCAAAGACTGTAGCTAGAGCTGCTCAGCCTGGTGATGACGCATCAGCATCAAATGCCAGAGCAGGGTTGACCTTTTGCCTCTCTGCCTGGACTGATGATGGCGCTCTGAGTCACCACTGAAGCTGTCACTTGGCAGTCCTAACACCCTCAGACAATCTTCACAAATAATGATGACGCTTAACTTCACTGGTTCCCTTTTCAAGAGAGAGCTCCATGTAAATGAGCTAGATTTATTTATAACTTGTGGATTACAACTCATGCTGCTCTTCAATGCAGAGAAACATCTTTGGTGGGATGTATGGCCTACAGAGTAAAGCAGTCTGATATTTTCAAACTCCAGGCTCTGCTGCACTGATTTAAATATATTTAAACTTAGTAACTAAAAGGGCGAAAGTCAAACTCAGTCTTTTACAGCAGTTATCTCGTAGCCTAGTTGGTGTTCGGTATTTATAAATTAAATAACGCATTTTAGTCACTGTGCTTTCACTTAATTCTTATATGAATTGCACAGCCCTCTCATACATTGTCCGTCATGTCTGCATGTGTATAGAATTAGGCACAGAAATCATCCCTGCAAAACGGATTGCACACACCTTGACCTTGAAACAGGGGTCGTCGAAAATTGGGTAAATTGTGAATTTTAAATAGAATTAGGTTTCAAATAAAAGCCTTTGCAACATATTTTATTCACGAAAAAAACAAGTTGGCCTGCCATATTCTTAAAGGTTTCCAGAATAAGAGCACAAGGTACATGTTGGTACCGGCCACCGATTCACGTCACTTCGAATGTTCAACACACAATGCACCAGCAATATGCAATTCAAAGTGTATTACAAAGCACGTGATTGGAGGATAGGTGGCTACGAAATAGCCTCTGGTTGTTGGAGGTCGAGCTAAACTGAGAAGAATCCAGTGCTGGATTCTCCTTCATCATATAATCCAAGCCCCGGCAGACATTCCTGCATGATTTACCTTTGGGTTTAGACCTTCCTCTAGAAATCAAAGCCATGCAAATCTACAGCAAGAACTGTGGTTCTAAATGAATCATTTGTAGTGATGTAAAACCTGATAATTACCTACATATCTGGTTCGACCTCCAACGCTCTGGGCATGGGGCCCATGCCTGTGTGATGGCCAGTGTAGGCACACCTATTTTAACCCCTCCTTGAAAGGTGTAATTGAATATCTCTTCCAACACATATCAATTTCCTGCCATGTTGCATGCACCAGAAAGTCATCTTTACCTAAAAGAAACATCCTAGCAAAAATGGTATTCCCTTGCTGCTGAGCACATATAACATGCATCATTAAACTTGAAACATTGGGTCTCCCATTCCAAGGGACTCCTTTCCTTCTACACCCCAGGATGTGGAACACACTCCCTTTCATTTGAGAATAACCATACACTACTTCCAAAGAATAACTTAAAAATCCTACCATTACCTGTGCTCCACACCTCTTCCAGTCATCATTGTTAATTTTCCATAACATGTAGATAGTTACATCTGAGTTTCTACCAGCACATCTACCATCACCTCTGAGCTTTGCGAAACATTGCTCCATGCTCAAATAACCCACTCACCTAGTCACATTTTCTGATTCAACGTGATGCATTTCACTGTCCTCACGTCTCCGCTTAATAGAAGCCACTAATAAGTAGACATAGCATAAATGATAAAATAAAATATATAATACAATTTTGGTATTTGCTACACCTGCTGGATTGGCTGTATTAATAACAACCAGGATAATGTGCAAAAGTTCTGTGTCAGATGGTAAAGTGATCAACAAAACCTTGTGACTACCAGTGTGGGTTTTGATCATTTCATGTGGTGCGCGCGAGAGTAGCGTTACAGTTTTCTGCCCCTAGATATTTTTCTGTCCCGAGACACTTTTTTGTCGCCCCAGGTAATGGTCCTTCTTGGTCGCGCCTAAGTGGTCACCAGTGCACTGGCTCTGCTATAGTTCCTTTGCCCTTCCTTTTGTTTCTCCCCAATTACTCTCATCATCACCCTACACTCCCACCCATTCCCCTTTATCATGACCCCTATCGTCCTCCTCTTCCTACACTTAGTCGGTGGCGGAGCTATGGCATCAGCTCTTTGGTAATGGCAATAGAAACTGCTCTCTTCAATATTGTGTGCCTCCTTTCTTTGTCCCTCACTCTCCATGGCTGTCAGTATAGGCACTAAGACTAACTAAGGCAAACTGTTGTTATGAGTCATCTCCCTGTGCATAGGCCTAGAAATTAAATAAAAGGAATGCTCATTGGGCATTGGTGAAAAACAAGGTGAAGTGATAAGGCACAGCATTATCAAGGTACAGGGTGAAAATGATTTGCTACTTACTGAAGTGTCATGAGACTGTGTGCGCTAGGACCTTTGCGGTTCTAGGGGGACTCAACAAGGAATTCAGTAACTTGCTGGGACGTGTTAAGGTGTGGTGTTTAATGGCTATGAAGTAATGAGTTTGCCGTGTGCGATCGTATGCTGTGGAATAAAAACATCAACTACAGAGCTCCTTGTGTGTTGCATTAATTTTGCATGCTCTTCGGCTGGAGAGGACGCTACAACTGATGACGAGTAGGGGATTTCTGTCTCGAAGAAACAAGACTGCTGTTCCTGAAAGTTTGCAATGATACAGAAAACTACACATGCGTATCACATGCACATTCAAGTCATTGAGAAGCAGTTTGACATTGGCCCCGCTCCACGCTATATAGAAGTTGAAAGCCCTGCGGAAGAGCGCAAGGGAAAAGTCCACTGGTAAGGCCAAGAGAAGAGATACTGCACCACATCATAATATAGAGCTGTCATTGATAGAAATCAAATTGCTAAAGGCAGTGACAACCATGTACCTAAACGCAACACTGATAAAGTGTGAGAGATGTAACTGTCACCTTCCGTCAAGAAGGAAGACAACCAAACGAGAGAAACATAAAGCTAACTCACCATCAAGGAGAAAGGAAACGCCCTACGACCAAGCTCAAGTACAAGACCGGTGCATGCAGAAGATGCAGATTCAGGTGCACAGCAAAAGCTGTCTCAATAGCATATACTCTCACCGGCAGTAGAAAAGAGCCCGTAGTACGATGCAGCTGTGTTTCTAAAACCACCACTGCTAATTGACACTGTCAAGAAGCAGAATATTGGCGCAGGTGGACTGCATTGATCGAGAAGTTCGATGACTTCATATATGCCATAGGAGAAGTAGATGATAAGAAAATCATTAAATATGTAAAGAACCTTGCCGGTGATGGAGTGAAAGAAGTGCTGAAGGAAATCTTGCAAACTGAAGCAATATCATACAGTCAGATCAAAGAATCATTGGGTACCAATTTCAAGCCGATGCCGAATGTCCACTATGAAAGGTATATTTTCAGTCAAGCAAGACAGCAAGCTGGTGAAACAAGGGATGAGTGTGTTGAGAGACTTATCAGACACTGCATGTTTAGTGAATTTAATGATGTAGAAACCACACGCTTCAGAGTCATTAATGGTTGTAGTTCAGACTTGTTCAGGAGACACATGTTAAGAGAGATGCTCAGTTAGAGAAAGTAGTAACAGTTCCATGGCCTATGACAGCGCAGATCAATAAGCTCCTGAAATGGAAGCTGGACAGCCAAAAACTAATCAGTGCTGGTCATGAAAACCTAGCACAAGGGGTTTCAATTCTCCGTGAAGGAAAATGTCCAGCAATGGGACAGACGTGTACAGGTTGTAAGAAAGAAAACCACTTCATAACAGTTTGCAAAGTGAAAGAGAAACCAAATACGTGACAGCTAGAAGAGAAAATGGACGCCAGAAGATTCCAGAAGCATTCTCGCCATGCTCACAAGCCCAAAGAGTGACGACCTTTACCACAAGTAGAAACCAGACAAAGTGAATTGTCATTAATTTCATCCTAAGCATAAACACATTACGCATTAGGTATCACATTAGGGCTGTGTGCCCTACCAACATAGAACTGACCCCAAGCCAACTGGCCTTTCGCTGGGGCTCAAATGCCCTCTGACCAAAAATGTCAGGGTTTCTAGTGGGGCCTTCCAAATGGCCCCCTGGCTGCACAAACAGCAAAAGCAAAGTGCGCACTATGCTGGGGCTTGGGGTGCAATTCACCCCCTGACTCTTTACCCACAAAATGCCCCCAAACATTGCAGCTACCCACTGTCCGGCGGGGCAGCTGTGGAGCACAAACAGATCTGGGCACTACCGTGCCTCTGGAATCCAACTCAGGGACTCCTAGCACAATGTCCCCTCAGAACGGGGCATCTGCACAGGGCCTTAACGTGGCCCAAAAAGAACTCAGCCCTGGCACCAACTGTGCAAAAGTGGAGCCCCACTCGGACTCCTAACTAAAATCGCCCCACGGGATACGTATCAAAGAACCCCACTCACCAGGGCTCTGTCGGTGCTCCGCTCGCCCGGGGAACTACTGGCCACCAGGTGTTGCCTGCTCCCAGAAGCTTGCCTTCTTCTTCTGCTGGGCCCCGAGCGTCACCACTGGGGATACCGCTAGAACTCCTACCCGGGAGCCGCCCCCTCCTCTCTTTCTGGATCCAATGCGCCCGCGAGTCACCAGCTCTCCAGCTGCCAGGCCCAGCCTGCCACCCAGCTCCTTCCTGACTCCTCGGCTGGCTTCCCAACAACACGCGGGGCTTCTATTTCCTCCCGGAAGCCCCGCCCATAGACAGGCACAGCCTTGCCCGACTTCCTGACCGCAGGGAGTGAAGTCTCCCGTGGCTCCACACTCCTCCTCTGGTCCCACGGGACACAGCAACGCGCGGTGGACGCCCGCCAGCAGCTGGACAAGGGTACGGAGCGCAGTCCCCAAGGTCTCCGCTTTCTTTGCTGGGCACCACACGAGGTTCCCACGGGCAACACGGGAACCCAGCCCACTTCCAGGCACAAGGTTGCCTGACTTCCGGTTTCGCCGGACTCGGCGGTTTCTCCTCTTCTCACTGAAGCCCGGGGTAGGCTCCCACCTTCGATTAAGCGCAATTGCGGAATGGGCTCCGGCCTTCTCCACAATGTGGGGTGGGCACCCGCCGTTGAAGCTGCAGGAAAGCGGGGTAGCCTCCGCTGCAATTGGCAAAACGCAGGGTGGGGTCCCGCTTCTCTCAGCATCCATGTGGGGGAATCCCCACATCGGGATTCCCTCGAAGTAATAATTCAAATGTAGCGCTCACGAGGCACTAAGGCTCCACAGGTGAAGGGGAAAAGGCTGGGCAAGGAATCCAAAAGGCAGGAAAAAGTCTTTGGGGCTGGGGAAACCACAGCAGGGCGCAGCCAGGCAGGCCAGCACGCAGGGACCCCCAAGAAGCTGCAGCTGGGTCCCATGGTGGTTCCTCCTGGCAAAGTGTCCCCCCTAGCCCAAGTAAGCACAAGCACACCTTTCCTGGGGTCACAACCCCTACATTGATATTACAAATTCCCTTTGTTTGTCTGCCCTAGCACAGGGCTTGGTGGAACTAGCCTAATCTGGTTCTGGAGCAATTTGTTGCCAAGGCTCCTCTTCCCCTTTGTCAGGGGGGGCACGTGATCAGACACACCACAGGGGGACAGAGCCAGCATTCACATAGGCAGGCACAATACTATTCAGGGTTAGGGGACTACTCCTCCCACTACTCCAAATGCGGATGCCCTATTCAGCCTAGCACTGACTAACCCTGCCCCTCCTGGAGCCACACATGCCTCACCAGCCCCTGTCACTCCAAAGCCAGACATGCAATTCACATCGAGCATGCAGACACATAGCACACAGAAATGCCAACTTCTAGAAGTGACAATTCTAAAATAGTGATAATAAATCTGCGCACACCATTGCGCAGCATTTATTATTACTATTCCAACCATACCAAACTTGACCACGCTACTCCTCTCATATCAGGAATTACCACTTAAACACTTATCAGGGAATCCCCAATGCATTCCTACGGGAGGGCAGCCTCACAGCAGTGAGAAGCCAAAATGGTGGTTTGTCACTAACAGGACATGTCACACACTTAAGGCCCATGTCCTACCTTTTACCTACAATACACCCTGCCCATAGGGTTAGCTAGGGCCTAACTTAGGGGTGACTGACATGTAGTAAAAGAGGGGTCACAGACATGGCACACACTTTAGGTGTCACATCACAGCGGCAGTAACACTGCTCGCACAGGCTCTGCAATGGCAGAGGACTGGGATAGGTTTGAAAGGCTACTTTGGTGGGTGGCGCAATCAGCGCTGCGAGCCCACCAGTAGTATTTAATTTACCAGCCCCGGGTATATGAGATACCACTTTACAAGGGACTGACAGGTAAATTAAATATGCCAAATAGGTGTAGACCAATCTTGCCATATTTACTACAGAGAGCACACGCACTTTACACTGAACAGCAATGCTATTGTGCCCAGAGTCCTAAAACCACCAACACCATATCAGAAAAAAGGCTAGGAGAAATGCAAAAAGTTTAGGGATGACCCTGCAAAAAGGGCCAATTCCAACACAACCCCCTTCCAGCCAAAACGCAGGGTAGACCAATCACCACCTTGATGGGCTTCCCTGCAATAGAACATGGACGCGGACACGGCAAACCCATGTGGTTCCCTCTGTCAAAGCTCCCAGGACCAACTAAGCTGCCCCACTGGTACTCCCTAGTTGTCCACGGCCAGGACCAGGCCCTAGGCCATCCAGATGTATCTGGTCCTTGGCAACTTACAGAGTGGAGGGCAGTAACCCCAGGCACATAGTACCCATTCTCCACTCTACCCCTCATCAGGGAAGTTCTAAACTGCCACTGATCCTCCAGCCTAGGGTCCGCACACTCAGGCTGACCAGGAGTCATGGGCGAGGCTCTCCTCCCCCTACCTCTCCTTCTAGGGTTCCTCACTCTCCTCCTTGGAGAGGAACCCTCAGAACACAACTCTCCCACCAGTTCAGGACCTCTCTCCAGCAACTGGTCTCCCAACCTGGGGTCTAAACCATCAGTTTGTACCGGGGTCAGAGGCGAGTACTCCCTCGCTCTGCACCCCCTTCCAGAGTGCTGCACCCTCCCAACTGGAGTGGAACCCCTGGAAGCCAAACCGGTCAGGACACTGGTTACACATGTCCTTCCCTCCAGGTCAGGCAGATCCTGAACCTGGCCTCCCAACCTTGGGACTGAACCCTGTGGCTGAGCACTTGCCTGGCATGCCAGGACTTCTGGGGACTTACACAGTATCCCCCCGGTCAGGATACTGGTTACAGATGTCCTTCCCTCCAGGTCAGGCAGAACCTGAACCTGGCCTTCCAACCCAGGGACTAAACCCTGCGGTTGAACACTTGCCTGGCACACCAGGACTTCTGGGGACTCACACAGTATCCCCCCGAGGGTAACACATGACTCATGTGTCGTGTGACAGTCTGCCTGGTGCAGATCTACTGACCCCTGTCCATCTGACAGTGCGTGAAGATCCTCCAGGACAGAAGTGGTGTCACCATGGTTACTCCTAGAAGACTCAGCCCTTCTGGCTGGTCCCTGACCCACTGGTTCCCCCACTGGGGAACACATCCCCCTCTCACCCCTCAATCTGGACTTCTGCACCCTCCCAACTGGAGTGGCACTGCCAGACACCAGAACCACTGGAGCTCCATTTATAGACGCTCCAGGTTCTCCTGATACTAACGGGATCCTCCTCAAATGGCCTGCAAGTACAGCCTAGACCCCCAACCTGGTGTTCCCTTAAGGAACCCTTCAGGTCCTGCGATTGGGTTTCAGGCACCTTGGGACACACAGTCCCACACTCACTCCTTCTCCACGGAGACTGGATGTGAGCCCCTACATCCCTCCCACTACACCGGGACCTAGCTGTGCTACTCTGAACCTCTTCCACCACACAGGACCGGAAGATACCTGAGCCACTCCTTTTGGGATCACTCCCCAATGCCTCTTCAGACTCTTCGTCACACAGCCAGAGGTCTGCCTCCCGTGCAAGCTTCCTGGGATCCAAGAACTCACACTCCAGCAGGTGTTGGCGTAACCCCGGAGCACAATTACTGAACATGTGCTCTCCGACAACCAGATTGAACAGCCCTTCAAAACCATTTGCCATGCTACTCATCACCCAACCTTCCAGTGCATCACAACACTCATCCACAAACTCCCCCCAAGACTGGTGAGACAGTTTCCTACTGCCCATGAACCTCACCGTATACCCTTCAGGTGTGACACCCTCTTCCTGGGAACTAGGTACCACGCTCTGGGATCTGGGAGTGGGATTTCCTGCACTAGACTTCAGTTTGCTGCCACCACTGGATACCAACCTCACTGGTGAATCCAGACAACTAAAACTACTCTCAGGGGACGATCTACCCTCCAGAGCTAGTTTCTCTATGGCGAAGGCCCTCTCTGCCTCCGTCATCCTTTCCTAGGCTAAGACCCTCTAGGTCTCCAGCTTTTTCTCCTCCAAACTTAGCTGAACTATCTCCTTGGCATGCTCTAATCTGAGCCTCTCCAAAGACAGTTGATGCTCCCTTTATTCCCTCCTATCCACCCACTCCTCTGGGGACAGGGAAAGGGATGGGGCACTACCCCTGACACTGGACCCAGAAAGGGACTCCCTATCTATGGGGTCCTCACTATCTACTGGTGTCCCTGCCCGGTCATTTTCTTCCTTTTCCTCAGACTCTTCTGGGCCACACTCAAACCCACCACCCTCTTGGTGTGCGGCTTGGGTCCTCTCTATCGGTCTTCATCTATCCTGTTGCCAACGTATCAGGGCATTCCCAAAGTCTCGCTGAATGACCTCTCCACTCACTACTAAGCTTCTCTCATCACAGAACCCCCTTAGCTTCTCTAGACTGTAGTTCAACAGGTCTTTTATGTCAAAGGTAAATTCCATTTTGGCAAGGCACTTAATACACAGGTGAAACACAAGAGACCTAGGCGTCTGAGCTGGAGCAAGAGTGCACAATTCAGAAATAACACTTCTCAGGAGAAAAATAAAACTCAGGAAAAATAATCCCCAAACCTTTGATTATCTCAATGCAGAGTTTGGTATATAAGATACCACTTTACAAGGGACTGACAGGTAAATTAAATACGCCTAACAGGTGTAGACCAATCTTACCATATTTACCACAGAGAGCATACACACTTTAGACTGAACAGCAGTGCTAAGTGCCCAGAGTCCTGAAACCACCAACACCATGTCAGAAAAAAGGCTAGGAGAAATGCTAAAATTTTAGGGATGACCCTGCCAAGTCCAACAGTGTTGTATTGAGAGACTCAAGAATCGTCATACCTGAGAGCCTAAGACAGCAAGTCATTGTACTAGTCCACGAGGGCCATTGTGGCATTGCAGCCACCAAGAGAGCCCTAAGAGATGGAGTGACGTTCCTGTGCCTAGATGTCGAATTGAGAGGGAACGAAAAGAGTGCCATCCTTGCATCTCTTTCACCCAAAGTGACGCAGCACCATTTGACAATGTCTGACCTTTCTGCACATGCTTGCGAAACAGTTGCCATTGATTTATTTGGGCCTTTAGAAAACGTGCATCATTTCATGATATTCATCGATGAGTATTCACGCTTTCCTTTAGTAGAGGAGTTATTGTCAGCTATCCATGACAAGGTCATCGAGGTGCCAAATGACATCTTTGCAGCGTGGGGTATCCCTGTCATTCTCAAATTTGACAATGGTCCACAATTCAATAGCAAAGAATTCAAGGAATTTCTGGTCAGCCTAAATGTCAAGCATCAAAAGAGCACACCTCTGTGACCCCAAGCTAATGGTGTTGTGGAACAATTCATGGGTACCCTTAACGGGTAATTCAATGAGCAACTATCAGGGAATCAAGTTAAACCAGGCCCTGTGTCAAGTTATCCATGCCTATCATTCAACTCCCCAGTTTAACAACTGATGAGATTCCTGCCATCTTGCTATTTGGGAGAGCCAGTGAAACGATACTGCCCCAGTCGACAGCAGACCAATCCTTGACTCCGAATAAGGTTTGTGTCATGGACACTTTGCAAAAGTGCCATATCAAAAACATATGCTGATCGTCGTTGACAAGCTCAGGAAACAGTCTTCGATGAAGGTGACTGGGTCCTGGTCAAGCAATAAACAAATGCTGAAGACACACGTGTGAGAAACCAGGACCTGTTTGCAGTGTCCCCCCACTTTTTGCCCCCATTTTGACTACTAGATGCTGTTTTTCTGACTCTGATTGTGCCCTGGGCTCTGCTAAAGAGACCTAGGGCCTGCGTTCTGATAAAAAGTACATGGTAATTAGGTATAATTACAATTGGTACAGACAACCTACCTGTAAGTCCATATTATATGGTAGGGCATGAAGGTTTAGAGCCCCAGCAGATTCAATGCGCGTATGTGTCTACTGCTCTGTTGCCTTCTGTCATTTTAAAGGCAGCCCTGCTTTACAGGCTGCTTTTAAAAGTAAATTATATGCAAACTCGTCTTTAGAATTAAAGCTAGTTTCAGCGTCTTAAACTTTCTAATTTTTACTTATAAGCCACCCCTACGGTCTCCCCTATGTGCCGCATGTGTAGCATGACTTGTAACTATAAACAGGTACATTATAAAATATGTTTATAGGCCCTGGTGAGGGTAAAACTGCCAATCTAGCTTTTTCCCATTGTAGAACATTAGCTCTATAGGCTAACATTGGAATACTTTAATAAAGTTTAACTATTGATAGAAGTGAACTAACAAAATACTTCAAAATATGAAAATGATAGTTAGAACAATCCAGCGACTTGCCAAGGTTGGATTTATTCTAACTATCACAGAAAGGAAGTTATAGAACTTGCTTTTCTGATGTGCTAAAATCCAGTCTTCCAGCAGCCTCTCCTGATTGGCCAACCTTTAACAGGCTGAGCCAAACTGCTCTGATGAGGTGTGAAGTGGCTTGCAAGGAAACAAAGAGATATCTGTTGGGAGGAGATCTGCAATTACAGAGCAAAAGGCAGGAAGTGAGCTGGGTAGTCAAACTGGTTTTCAAAGAAGGAATGACAGTAAGACACAGGCTCACCCCCACTTCTTGCACCCCCAGCGAGACAAGAGCCCCTTTAATTGAATTAGCAGAGGGACTGGAAGCGGAGTGGTAGGGAAACTTAGCCACACCATTGTCACCCTGTACCTCATTGGTCAGCTGTGCCCCCCTGCTTTCCCTCCAGTAACACAGGATAAATATGGGAGTGCTGCCCAGCAACTCAGATCCATGCCTACCTAAAACTGAATGAAGAAGTACTGCCATGATGGAACCCTGGCCTGCACCAAAAGGACTGCACTATGAATGACTGCACCTACTACACACTTTGGGAAACTACAGCCCTAAGGACTGTGCCTTACTTTGAAAGTGGACGGAGTAGACTCCCTGAAAGCAACATGCTAAAAGAGCTCCACTTGATCATCTCCAGCAAGACGAATCCAGCTGACCACCTTCAGCTAGACTTTAAAGGATTTGGCCAGGTGCATTGTAGGAGACATAGTCCCAACATCTCAAGGACCAACTCAGAGCTTCTTGAACCTTGGATTGGTGATGTGGACACATTGGAACCCCAAACAGACCTTCTGGAAGAAGTTGAAGAATTTTTGGTAAAAAGTTCCATAAGTTGTCCGACCCGTCATCGAGAGCCAAGTCCCCGATGTTAAACTGCAACCCAGTCTGGATTCCACGTGAGTCCTGCAGAAAACTCCAGAGCTCAAGGCCTTCAGGATTTCACGAGGCCTCAACCTAAGCCAAGCTGTCGACGTCGACTTGAAACCTGTCCTGAAGAGGAGCCTTACTCGACGTTGAGAGAAACAATTCCCAAAAGGTAACTGTCAAAAAATAAAAACTTGACCAAGGCTACTGCCCATTGTAATCGACCCATGCTCCAACACGGTTGGCCTGAGACTTTGACTTTGCCCTGGTCTAGCACGACCAGATGTCCCAAGTTAGCGCTTTCTGTTTTTAGGCACTAGAAAGTGTTTATTCTTTAAACATTCATATCTCTGGTTCCCTACATTGGATTTTTCTCACTTTGGTATCATTTTCATCATAAACATATTTCCCACTTTTATTCATTTTTCTTGGATTTTTATTGTGTCTTGTGTCTTATTTAACTTATTGCTGTTTTTAAATTCTTTACATACCTGTCTCCTAAGTAAAGCCTGCTTGCTCATAGCCAGCTACCAAGGGTTGAGCAAGGGAAAGTTTATTGAGAGCTTGACTGGACCTTATATTGTGATTGTGGCCTTAGTAGTAAAGGTAGGTACCTGCCTACACCTACTAATAAACCACATTCCCACAGACACTCCGTGTACTGTTGATCCTCTGAAGGTTGTGATGTGCAAAGAACATATCGTGACTGCGCATCGTCCTGGAAAGTCCTTGACTCGTCACACTTTAAGCAGCTAGCTCAACGGTCATCGGCTCCTCCAATCATAAATGAGGCGACCCCGCCTGACAGTCCAGATCAAGCAACAGAATCAATGCCATAGGTGTATCTCAACTATCTCATACCACACGATCATTCAACCAGTGTGGGCGCCTCAACACCTCTTTGAAGAAATATGGTGTGACTCTTTGTACTTTTTATTTAACAAGGGAGGCGATTTAGTGTTATGAGACTATGTGTGATAGGACTCTTGCGGTTGTGGGTGGACTCAACAAGGAATTACGTAACCTGCTAGGAGGTGTTAGGGTGTGGTTCTTAACAGTTATGGCATGATGAGTGTGCAATGTGGGATTGTATGTTGTGGAATAAAGATGTCTACTACGCTCTGTGTAGCGTATAATCTTTTTGCATGCTGGCAGGCAGGGGAGGATGCTACGCTTACCCTGTACATGTGACTCCACTCATAGAAGCTATTTCTGAATTTGGTAGAATAGATATTTTCAGCATCTAGCAATGATGAAGGAACAGCTGCCACTTCACTTTACAATACAGCTATGGTTATGGCAGTGATCATGATGGTGGTAGTGGCGGCCATGCTACAGTGCACATCGAACTGATGCAAGAGCAATTGCTGCTTTTTCAGGTCATGGTCGTGGTCGAGAAGTCATGCTTTCCAGAAGATTCTGCTGGGACAGATTTGCAAGAAAGTGGCGCATCTGTAGAAATGTGTCACTTTCACTGCACCACCCTGAAAAACCCTTGTGCCACCATGGATGAGCCGTATTTACAATACGGCACACCATGACGCAAGGATTGACAGATGCATCATAAATTCTGACGCATCTGTCAGGGCAAAAGTCACGCATTACTAGAGTCATGTCAAGCACGGCGCAACTCCATTAATGAATTTTGAGGCCTATTCCCACTACACTGCATCAGTCCTTACGGCTGTTTCGAGCAGGCGTAAGGTTTTGATGCAGTGGCGTCCCAGAAGTGAGGCAGTGAAATCTTGTAGATTTCACAGCGTCACTTTTACGAGGCTTTTCTGTGTGGGAACGTCCACCCTGCATACATTATACCTGATGCAGGTATAATGTGACACAAAACTTTGCAACGTGACAGACCTCCCTAGATGCGCCACGTTGGAAAATGGCTGCAATTTTTACGCTGCCACTTTGTCATAAAAGTGATGTAACGCCGGCACAAAAGTGTTGCAAGGGGCTTGTAAATCTGCCCCTGCTGTCTTTAACACATCTCCGGCAGTAGGTTCAAAGAGGGATAAAGAGACAATGACCGTGATGAAGTCACTGTTTTCCCTGATACGTTTTGCTTTTATGATGAAATTCATTAGTAATGGAGAGCTGACATTTTAAATGTCCACAATCACCAGAAATTAGGTGTTAGGTTTCTCTCTGGGTTCCCTAACAAGGGGTCACATGGATGCTTCTGATATCTATTTTTACAAAATCTGTGCACAAATGTTGTTGAGTGCTATTTGTGATCCCTCATCCTAGCCTGTGGGTGTTTTTACTGCAAAGCATCTTTCGTAGTTTACTAAAATATACATTGAAGGGAAAAGCACTAATGAAATCTAACTCCTGCTTGCGGACCTTGTGTTGGCGCTTGACCCTCCGGGCACCCACTCACCTCTGTGCCTGTGTTCTTCTCGGCCCGCTGTCCTGCTGCTCTCCGCCCCCCGCTGCCGCCATTCCCAGCCGCGGCCGCCGTGCGGGGACGGACTTCATTTCCCGGCACTCCATGCGCCAGGGGAACAGCTGACGACGATTACGCGCCAGGAGGCGCTCTTAAGGAACGGCGCTTCCTCGGCAGAGTGGGCTCCTGCTTGCGGACCTTGTGTTGGCGCTTGACCCTCCGGGCACCCACTCACCTCTGTGCCTGTGTTCTTCTCGGCCCGCTGTCCTGCTGCTCTCCGCCCCCCGCTGCCGCCATTCCCAGCCGCGGCCGCCGTGCGGGGACGGACTTCATTTCCCGGCACTCCATGCGCCAGGGGAACAGCTGACGACGATTACGCGCCAGGAGGCGCTCTTAAGGAACGGCGCTTCCTCGGCAGAGTGGGCTCCTGCTTGCGGACCTTGTGTTGGCGCTTGACCCTCCGGGCACCCACTCACCTCTGTGCCTGTGTTCTTCTCGGCCCGCTGTCCTGCTGCTCTCCGCCCCCCGCTGCCGCCATTCCCAGCCGCGGCCGCCGTGCGGGGACGGACTTCATTTCCCGGCACTCCATGCGCCAGGGGAACAGCTGACGACGATTACGCGCCAGGAGGCGCTCTTAAGGAACGGCGCTTCCTCGGCAGAGTGGGCTCCTGCTTGCGGACCTTGTGTTGGCGCTTGACCCTCCGGGCACCCACTCACCTCTGTGCCTGTGTTCTTCTCGGCCCGCTGTCCTGCTGCTCTCCGCCCCCCGCTGCCGCCATTCCCAGCCGCGGCCGCCGTGCGGGGACGGACTTCATTTCCCGGCACTCCATGCGCCAGGGGAACAGCTGACGACGATTACGCGCCAGGAGGCGCTCTTAAGGAACGGCGCTTCCCCCGCGTCGCGGGACGCGCGCGGGCGTCGCCGGGCTGAGCCCGGGCAGAGGGCGGGCCGTCTGTGGCCGTCAGAGGCAGGATAAGGCAGGGCAGGGCCACGGATCCAAGATCTTCGATTAATTTGTAAGTGAACAGTCCTAAAAAGAGTCCTGTGTTGAAGTTACTGTACATGTCCATACTCATGTCGAAAAGTAAATCATCCAACCACCCCGGTGCTGGGGACAAGAGGACAATGGACAACTATTTGGTAAAAGTTGTAAATAAGATTAATAATGATCGGAGACTTTCATTGGGCAGATCTACTTTAGAAACTTCCCCAACGGATACCTTAGCTCCCAATACTGTAATACCCGTCGAAAGTAGTATGGTTACTACAGACAATGTTGATGGGATTGATGTTGCACCTTTTGTTTCAGACACAGTTGGAAGCATTGATGAACTCACCTCCCAATTGAACTCCTCTATCACATCGACTACAGCATCTGGTTGTAAAACAATTTTAACCCCCTCCCCGATGCAGAGGAAAACACGGGCATGTAGGAAAGCACCAGCAAAGAGAGTGGCGACCCACAAGCCAAAAAAACAGGGCTCCTTTCAACAAGGAAGGGGGGCTTTACCGGAGTTGACCAAAGATATATTAGGGACTAACGTTAATATAGAGGGGGTCTCTCTGCATGCAACCACCATAGGACATTTGGTCTCAATTTTTGAGACCAAATTAGAGTCTATAATTAGTCCTTTGATGGCAAAATTAGATATAATCTCGGCAGAAGTAGACAATTTAAAGGGCCTACTGAACTCTTATGAAAAACGACATTCTCCCCCTGCGTTTACCCCCGCGTTTGCCGGTTCAGCCCACACCCACTCTAAGCCCAAAGAGGGTGCTATGGAACCTACTTTGCATTTGCTTGGCATACACAATATGGGAGCTCCACAGGGACTGGGGGACAGCACTCAGTTGTGTCGATCCATAGATGCATCATCCACTGCTACACCAGTTTTGGCTCCACCTACAATAGCCACCTTAGTAGGAGAAGTAACTTCTGCACTTACATGCTCAAGTAACAATAAAAAGCATGTAGTCAGGGGAGATGTTGATCATATTAAACATAAGAGAAATCATATTGTTAACCTTCCACCACAGTGTGCCCCTTATACAGTTGTATTGATTAATGTCCCGGAGGCAGACTCTAGTATGCCTAACTCTAGCCAGGAATCTCATGATTCTTTAAAAAATAAATCACTCGCCTGGCTTAACAAAAATTGTGGATTTCCGCTGGCTTTTTCACAAGACATCTTATCTACCCGTCGAGTCAGCTGGATAGGAGAAGGCAGGAAAACTACTACAGGGGATTGTATCCTTGTTAATTTTAAATACCCACAACACGTGGCAACTGTCCTCTTGAGAGCTGCATCCCTACCCAACCAAGTTAACCTGGTTTCTGCTAGACCTTTAGGATATTTTTACAGCTATTTAGATGGCCCACATTCGTTAAGGTCCCAACAGACTGGGCAGTATGAACCTGGTCTAATCAGGAGTGGGGACAGTTATTTTCCCTTTTTGCCACCAAGAGCCCCGCAGTATCATAATAGAGGGAATATACAGTTTAATGAGGAATTTGGTAGGCAAAGGGATTACACCATTCCCCTTTTTAACAGGTACTCTGCCCTGTCCTCATTGGAGGAAAACGATTGACTGTCCAATTTTTCGATAAACATGGAGGAGAAATCAGTTAGTGGTATTTGCACTGATACTGTAGTGACTACTCCCCCCTCACCTTTGCCTGAACCTAATAAGGCAGAAGTTGCTCTGGAGAATATAGGAATTAACAAGATACAGAATAGTCGTACCTTTGCTGATCCTTCTTTAAATTTTGACCCTCCCCTGGTAGACCCAGCTAATGATCACACAAGGGCTAAGTGTGATCTTGATACAGGTTACCGCGTTCTTACGTGGAATATTGCCGGTCTGAAGAGGAAGTTAGACTCCCCATGGTGGAAGGATTTTCTTAATATTGGGTACGATATAATCTGTCTTCAGGAGACTTGGTGTGAGGAACCTGTCTTTATTGAGGGGTATTTAGCATACAGCCTGAATGCAGTGAGTTCAATTGCAGGAAGAGCCAAAGGTGGTCTTTTGCTTTTAATATCCATTAAACTAAAAACTTGTAAAGTTAAAAGTTATGTTTCAGTGGGTGCCCATTCCCAGGTGTTATGCCTAGAGTTTGACAAAGGGAAAGATTTGTTGTTGATAAATTTTTATAATAATGTTTTTACTGTCGATAGAGGTAATATCCTGATTGAGCTTGAAAAAGAAATTGAGAGGACTCAGGCAGTTACTGGCCACCAATCTATTGTTCTTTGGTTGGGTGACTTTAATATAAGTCCCTGCCCTCATGCCTCGAGCAATTCATGTGGAATCACAAGGGAAACCGGTAACATGGAGGGAAATGATGGCCTACACTTCCCACATTGTACGTATGGCACTATCCTTAATATGATGTTAGCAAAATTTGATTTGGATATGTTAAGTTGCACGAAGAATAATAACAATGTTAACTGTCCAACATTTACTGGAAGAGGAGCTAACTCATATATTGACCACATTTTATTGTCCAACGATTGTGCATACTCCAACTTGTGCGTTAATGAGCAAATTGTAAGTGATCATAACAGCATCTCTGTATCACTGCACTGTTGGGGTCCCAAAGATTTGGATGCAAACAAAAGGATTAACTCTCTGGAGGCTGTAAGACCCAATGGGTTTAGGATTAAATGGTCTAAGATCGTTCCATATGAGCTGTTGGAGGAGGTTTTAAGAAAGTGTACCTTGGAGATAACCTATTGTCTTAGCGATGTGGTACATTCGCAAGTTATATTGAACCACCTACGTACTATTAGTGCAACAATTGATAATTTACTCACAAAGCCGCATAAGGGGAAAAGAGCAATTAACAATGGTTGGTTCGATAAAAGTTTACAGATGCTCTCCATGCCCTAAAATTGGCGATGTGCATTAAACCACGCGATTGTACAGCAATTAAATCTTGTCGTTTTGCCTATAAAACATCACTTATCAAAAGGAAAAGAGCTCTCCAAGAGGAGGCTTGGTATAAACTCAGCTGTGCGGCTGAAACTAATGATTGCAAGTTATACTGGCAGACCATAAACAGTCCCTTCTTAAAAGATGACTCAGTGCCCGAAATTACCTCTCATGTTGATTGTCAATCATGGATGCACCACTTTTTAAATATTTTTAATCCGGATAGGCTAATTTTAGATTCCCATATGGACAATGAGTATACTTGGCCCAGATTGCCTCTAGACATTGGTCTTGATGAGGTTTATGAAGGACTACGCAATAGCAAGGGCGGCAAGGCACCTGGCCCGGATGGAGTCCCGCTGGATTTGTATAAATCCGAATTAGATCTGTGGGCACCGATCCTGACCAGGTTTTTTAATGCTATAACGGAGGGCCAGATGCCAATTTCTTGGGGCCAGTCAATAATTATTCCCCTTTTCAAAAAGGGATCAAGGTCTGAGGCAAGTAATTATCGTCCCATTTCTCTTTTAGACGCTTCGATAAAAATACTGAGCAGAATAATCTTAAAGAGACTTGAGACATGGGCCGAAGACAACAAGATAATTTCAAAGGCGCAATACGGATTTAGGAAAGGCCTGGGGACGCAGGAACAGTGTATTAATTTAGATCTTTTAATACACAAATATACTGTTGCAAAGGAGGGGAATCTCTTCCTTTGTTTCGCAGACCTAAGTAGCGCCTTTGATCTTGTAGACCACAACATCCTCTGGGACACATTGTTAGATCTCGGAGCCCCCAAAGAGTGTGTTTTCTTTCTGGCTCGGTTATATTCTGGCCTCTCATGCAAAGTACGCTTTGGTCCTATGGGAGAATGTACACCTTTTTTTAAAGTCACAAGAGGGATTCGTCAAGGGTGCGTTTTGGCCCCGTTTTTATTCTCTTTATTTATAAATGAAATTGATTCGATTTTAAGTAAATTAACCTCAGACGCCCCCTTGACTAACGGTAGCGTTACCCCTATTTTATTATACGCAGATGACGCAGTTCTCATCTCACGGACACAGAATGGTTTGCAACGCCTCATAGACAGATTTGTGCTATTTACCAAAGAAAGGAAATTGATCATTAACAAAAGTAAGACTTTCGCCATGACCTGTGGAAAGAGGGCGAAATCCAATTCCTCTTTCTTTATTGACAAAGTAAAGATTCAATCGGTTAATAGTTTTTGTTATCTTGGGATAACATTCGCAGGCAACGGGAAATGGACAAATGAAGACGAGAACGTAAGGTTAAAGATGTACAGAAACACAAATAGTATTTTCAGATTTGCAGCTAAACTGGGACAAAGGAGTGTGAAAGACATGCTAGCAATTTACAAAGCTAGGTGTATTTCATCTGCTTTATACGGGGCGGGAGTCTGGGGGCATCATTCTGTGAATGGCTTACAGATTGATGAAAATAAGTTTTTGAAGAAACTGTTATGCGCCCCGTCCTCGGCCCCCAATATCCTAACCCATATGGAGGCTGGTATTGACTTCATCGCGGATTTAGCCGCATTACGCCCATTACTTCTTTGGCGCTCTATCTGGTCCAAATCTGAGACTGTATTCACACAAGCAATCATTAAGGATTGCTTGAAACTTGATAATCTATCTCGTATTCCCTGGTTGAGTTATATTTATCACTGGTTTAATCTTTTGTTTGAATGTAACATCCGCCTGAATCCCGAAGCTGCTGCACTGATACCAAAGAAAGACATCAAGTCTAAGTTCCTAGCATTCAAGAAGTTGGCTAGAGAAAATCAGTCTAAAAATCTAACTACAGTTGCTTCTTACTTTGACTTGAATTTAAGGTCAGGTTTTCAGACATACCTTGCCATCGTGACTCATAACTCACACAGATTTGTCTTAACCCGTTTAAGGCTTGGAATTGTACACCATCTAGTCTCCTTCCCAGATATTAAGATTAAATCTAATATGCTGTGTCCCTGTGATAACATGTCAAAACAAAGCTGCTGTCACTTTTTATTGTTTTGTAAATTTTATAGCCATTTTAGGAAATTTTATTTAAAACCTATCCTTTTAAAAAATAATATACGTTCCACCAAATCAGCAATGAAGTTCCTAATAACTCTAGAGAGTCCTGACACCTGTTTTTTCGTGGCATCCTATGTGCTGAAATGCATGAATATCAGGAAGTCCATAGTCTGCACCAATTAATTTTATCTAGTCATGTAACTTGTATATAGAGACATTGTCCTGATTTTGATATGAAATTGTAACTTCAAAGCAAAATTCTTTTGATGAATTATGTATCGGGACTGTTACCTTATTTAGCACTTTTGTATATTTGCACTTACAGGACAACTTTCATGGAATTTACATTTTATTTCGATTACAATGTGGATTCTTTGATGGAAGATTATTAAGTTTAAGGAAAGAACTATGCACTTTAATAATGTGTAAATATGGTCTTCTGTTTTGTCTTTGTGTATAAAATATTTTTGTCTTATATGTATTTTTAAATGTTGTTTCGCTTATATGGTTGTATTTTACATACCGAATAAAGCTTTTGAATTGAAATCTAACTAAAGAAAAGGAAAATGAAAAAGCAAATCAGTCGTCGCTGGTGCCAAAATAGCGCCACATTTATACCCTTCGGTGGTTCTGCTTTAGCTGATTAAGTTTTACCGTTTTCTGTGGATTTCTGTAACTACTGAGGGTGCATCACTCAAAAAGCTATTTAAATCATAAAAAACTATGAAAGGGCATCCCCAAAGTAGGCGCAGCACTCGGTGATCACTGCTCAGTTGAAATGGCTCTGCCTGCTTCCTGTCATCAAGGAACAAATGTTGTTTACACACTAGTATTAAAACAAAACGTCGTAAAGAGATCACAATCTGGACTAATTTACGTGGCAACAACTGATTTCCCTGTGCACAGTTTTGCTTTAGGATCGATGAGAAACACTTGGTTAAACTGCTTCTCTGCACTGTGGGTCTGGGAGGACGATTTGCAATCAAGCAAGGTGGAAGCAGTCCAGCTGCTCTCTGCTACACTTCCTCTGGTCCAATGAGCTTTTCCACAAAAAGCTAGACCTGCCTCTCATTGTGCCTTTCCTATTAATGAATCCAGTAAAATTAGATGCCAGATGCAGCTTTGTGTATGCTGCATTTAGTGTGATAGTAAGATAAGGATGTTAGATGAAGCTTTAGTTTATATTGCATTTGCTATGATATTAGAATGGAGGTTTACATGCAGACATGTAAATGAGCCATCTTGCTGTAAGGAGGGTTTGTCTAATCCATAACAAATAAAAGTGACGACGGATGGAATTATTCACAAGCTAAAGAGTTGGAGATAATTGCAGTAACATAGATTTAGCAATTCAAGAAGAAAGTGTGGAAAATAAGCAGGTTCCCTCTTAAACTTAGAGTAAGTGTCAATGGTGGTCATTCAGCATTTGACGGGCTAGCTCTAAAATGGCTGTAAAGGTGGACGTACCACCACTGCAGCACAGCATATTTCTGCTGGGTTGACATTTTTTCATGAAATTGGCTTCACATCCATGCAGGGAATGGCTTGGTGAATAATTGAATGATGCTAGAAGTCATGCCTGCCAGATAGACTTGACTCTTTGTTGACTTGAGTCTTCCACATTCTGAACAACAATTGCCCCACCCTTATCTGCTGGCTTAATTACAATGCTAGTGGTCCTTACTGATGCCATACCTCAACTACTCCATAGTGGTCAGGAGCTGCATCACATCCCTAAGGACAACCTGCTCTAATGCCATCACTTTGTGGGACATAAGGTGCGCCTGAGGTGTAAATGTCTATGGAGTCCAAGATCCTGCGTCCTCCTTCTTAGGCAGACTACGGATCTTGTTAAAGTATTTTTTGGAAATTGGGTTATTAGTAGTGGTAAGTGTGTATCTATCACTGGCAATAAGACTACTAACACTGTGTACATCTCAGTATAGGTCCCAATAAATTATTCCCATGCTAAAAGTGTGGTTGCTTGGCTGCAAGCAGTCAGGCTTAACTTAAGCAACAGGTAAAGCAATTAAAAACACCAATTCAGTAATTAATAAAGACACAACACACAATGAAAATCCCACATCAATTTAGGAAATTAGGAATTATTTAAATCTATAAAATGACACCATAAAGACAAAAATCCAATGTAGGGAAGATATTAATTTTTAAAGATGTAGCACTATATTGCACTTCGTCACCTACAGCGCCATCTTGGGACATCTGGTCACGCTTGACCAGGACAAAGTCATAGTTTCAGGCCGACTACGATGGAGCCCGGCTCGGATATCCCTCACGGTAGGTCTTGGTCGAGATTATACCTTCTGACTTAAAAACTTTTCAGCTCAATGCTCTTCACCAGTCCGGGTTTTGTGAGGGTTCACCGGCATGCTTTCCAGGGAGCTCCTGGTCATCCTTTGGAAGTCAGACCTCTGGAGATTTTTAGCAGAATAAACCAGCAGGGCAGACTGGCTTGAGGTTGAATGTCGCCCGTCTAGCTCTTGGGGTTGAGTTGTTTCCCTTTTGGAGCTTCTTTCCAAAGTTGCTCCAAACTTATGGAACTTCTTCCTGAAGTTCCCCTTGAGGGCCAAAGTGTCCAAAACACAATCCAAGGGTTTGGAATCTCCAATATGGTCCTTGAAAGTTTGGAACTTCAGTTCCCACAATCCACAATGAAAAAACCCTTACAAATCCACTGGACGCACTCCAGGCTGGGGATTCTTGGTGGTGATGGTCCAGGTAAGCTCTATTAACCGGAAGCTTGTAGGGAGTGTACCATGTATTCCTCTTGAAGCAAGGTACATCCAAAGGACTGTAGTTCCAGATAATTTAGCAGGTGCAGTCAGTGAGAATGCAGGGCCTGTTGATGCAAATTAAGTTTCCAGCTTGGAATGCCTTCTTCTTCTCTTAGTTTCAAGCAGCAGATCTGAGAGACTCAGCACCTATCACATATTTATTCAGTGTTCGCTGGGGTCAAGCAGGAGAGCACTCCTGTCCAGTGAGGTTCAGGGCAACACCACAGACCATGACCACTTCCTCCAAAGTGTGGCTTTCTCTTTTCCCAGAAAGTACCATTCTTCCAAAATTCAGTATGGGTGAACGTGCAGCAGAGGAGTAAGAACTAGTTCAAGCAACCTCCACTATATCTCATTTCCATAGCTTTCCTCCCCCTACCATCTGCAAATTCCTGCTTTAAGCCTGCCATCTGGCTGGGTCAGGGGAGCTGGTGGGTGAATGTGCCATGCATTCCCTGCCTGTCTCATCCCCTTTGAAGCTCCATTGTTTATGACCCCGCCTCCCTGCTCTGGTCTTCCCATGTAGCAGAGCTCTCTCCAAGAGATAGCCTCTCCCTTGGTGAGCCAGTTATCACTTCATCAAAGCCGCCTGGCTAATCCTCTTAACTCTGACCATTCAGGGAGACCACAGAAAGGCTGAATTTGGCAGACAAGACGGTCTTATCACTGCTTTTCTGTATACGTTAGGAAACATTCAACAATAGCATATTGTTTGATTTATCAATACCATTCGCCTAAGTCCTTGAATTATATTTTCTTTGATTTCTAACAATAGTTATGCGCTCATAAACTATTGCAATGTTATCCTATGTGACCGTGGATCTAAATTGGGGAAAATGAAATGTGCAATTTCTCCAACCCCAGAGCCTATATTGCATGTTTTATAAGGATTCTGCTTATAGCTACATGACTCCCCATCCCTGGTGCACCTTGGGGAGACTTTAGGGGTCCTGAATATGTAAATGTAGTGTAGATCCTCACTTCACACTGCTTCTAGCACAAAAGTCAATTTTGGGAAGCAGTTTACTACAATCGGGGAAGTGAAACGTGCAATTTCTCTATCCTCATATACAATCTCTTTTATAAGGGCCTTCCTTATAAGTACATGATCCCCCACCCCTGGTACACCTAGGGGAGACACTAGGAGAATCTAATATGTCAAAATATTGTAGCTCTTGACTTTTTAAGTGCCCTGACCACCAAAGTGGAGTTTGGACACAATTTAAACTGCTGGCCTCTAAACTGTCATACCCTATTATATACCAGTGACTTAAAGGTAGTTTTAATCCCCCTGCCTATTATGTACTAGGGACTTATAGGGTAGGTCATACCAATCATAAGTGTAATATCTAGTGTACCCTCCTGCATGTATGGGTTTTCACTGTGTTTTCAGCATAAAACTGGCCCTGGGCCTAGTTAGGCAGAGGCCAGGAATAGTCAGAGTCAGTTACCACAGGTGCCAGTCAGCAAAAAATGGAAGTGCACACGGCACACAGGATGACTTTGCAACAGTAATGTCTTAACCTAACTTTCCAGAAGAATTGGTGTAGTTCAATCTCAGGGGCCAATTACGATGTTGGTCGGAAAGTCTCCGAACGGCATTTGGTATAGTCCGAATCCGTGTCGGAATCTTTATTTCCGACCGACTAAGAAACATTTCCAACTGATGCGATTATGATGGTTGGAAATTGTTCGGACTGTCTGACTCGGTTCCGACTCACGTCCGAATGGCATTCGGAGACTCTGAGTCAGCCGGAGCTGACTTGTACGTCTCTATGGACCGCGTTTCTGACCGAACAATTACGATGTTGGATTCGGACCGCCTTTCCGATACGGACTGTCTGACATGGATCGGCTGTCGAAATCTGACTTTGGGCGCCCATAGCAGGCCTCCCTTCACCCTGAGGCATTCGGTGGTTGCCTGCTGGGGTACCCATGGGTCTCCCCTTTGCAACCATGCACAGTGTGGCAGGCACCCTGGGGTGCCCGCACAGGGTGCAAGGTTTTCCAGAACCACCCCTTTCTTCAATGGGTGCCTCTTTTGTCGGTCGGAACACAGGTTCCCATTGAAGTCACTGGGAGTCCGACCGAATGGTGTTCGGAAATTTTGTAATCGGTCGGTCAGACTCCCCAAACTCGATCCAGTCAGAAACCATTCAGAAACGGAGTCGGTCGCAATGACTTCTGACCGACACCATAATGAGGCCCTTAGGGGCAGATTACGATCTTGTTAGGAAGGCCGCCAGATGGGTTCCGGAATGAGAAAATCTGATTCGGAGCCTATGTTTCTGACCAAATCTTCCCCAGTTCTGAACGACCAAGTACGATGCTAAGACCTCATCCGTGTCATCCAAATTGTGTCCGAACCCGATCCTGTCCGTCCGACTCGCACACAGCAGAATCGTGCCACGCAATGGAACTGGCTTCAGAAAGAGCGAGTACGATGCACGATTCGAACAGCCGTGTCGACTTGGTCTCAGTGAGTGGGAATCAGACTTGGGGCTGTAGCGGGCCCCCCTTCACCCGGTGCCCTCCGAATCGGTCCTGTGGGGGTACCCATGGGCCCCCCATTTACATGCATCCACAGTGCGGTGCCCGCCACAGGGTGTATGCTTTTCCCCATCCACCCCTTTTTGCTATGGGTGCCTGTGTAGGTGTTCAGTATGTAGGCTCCCATAGAGTTCTATGGGAGTCCGAACGAACTGAGTCCGTCACCATACGGGTGCATCGGAAGCAGTCGTTCGGACTCGCGGAGCGCAATTCGCTAGGAAAGCCCTCCTGATCCAAGTCGTATGGAGGGCTTTCCTAGCGAGATTGAACTCAGCCCCTTAATGTTAAAATTTTTTGGAACTGTAATAGGCACAAAGGAGAGACCCTTGGATAAAATATCCTGCTCACCTTTAGAGAGTATATAATTAGACAGGTTGATTATGAGGTTGGCTCTTTCTGCTCCTGCCATTGTAGTGCAGTGGTCTCGAATCGCACGCCTCTCCAAACTTGACCTCTTCTGCTCCAGCCCTTTTTGCATCTTCACCCTCTGCTCCAGTCTGGGTACTGACCGCTCCCTCTCTTGGGTGTCCATCTCCAGTCCGGTTACAAGACGTTCTGGAAAGTTTATATTATGCCACTTAGTAACATCTATGCTTGCCAAATGGTTTGGTTGCATTGTTTCCAGTAGCTGATGAATAACATGCACTCATCCAATGCTTTCCTGCATGAATTTATGTCATGATGCATTGTGTCATTTAAGCTGGGATGATTGCTCAGGATGTCCTTTCAGAGCATAGAGCACTCACATTCAGGCAGCCATCTTGAATGAACTGTTTTCCTCCAAGTAAGAAGCGTGCACACACATGTCGGCGTGCCTCTTCAGCATTATCTATCTGACTGGTTGTTAATATCGTGACACAGAAATATCGACAGCAAGAATATTGTGGACAACAATATCGATTTTAAGGTAAGTGATATCGATTTTTGAAATATAGAAATTATTAATATAGTTTTCAAAACTTTATTTATTTAAAAGATCGATTTTTTAATTATCGTTATGTCATTTAGTATACATTTTAAATGTATGTGATGTATTTTATTTTATGTATTGTTTATATTTTGCAATATAAGTGTTATATTTTTAGCAGTTATTCATGTTATTTTAATTAAATTTTGCGTTTTTTAGTACCGCAGCGGGTTGTGGGTTTATAGGGGAATAGGGTGGGAAGTAATTTAATTATAATAAATTCATGATTATTTTTCATTCATTTGATTGATATTTTACGGTGTTAATTGTGCTTTTAATTTTTTGGGGTCATTTTTAAGTGTGGGTTGTCAGATGTATAGGGATAAAAGGTGGGAAGTAATTTAATTTTAATCAATTAATAATTAGTTGATAATTAATATTAATTAATTGATAGTTAATTTGGTTAATTGTTTAATTACATTTTTTTGAATGTGGGTTTTGGGTTTATAGGGATAAATGGTAGGAAATATTTTATTTTTAATTAATTAATAATTAGTTGTTAAATTATATAAATTAATTAATTGATAATTAAATATGGAAATTGTGTAATTTATTTTAGGTGAGGGTTGTGGGGTTTATAGGGGTATAGTTTGGGAAGTTATTTATTTTTAATTAATGAATTATTAGTTTATAATTAATATTAATTAATTAATTGATAATTAATTATAGTAATTGTTTAATTTCCTTTTTTGTAAGTGGGTTTGGGGTTTATAGGGGTATAGGGTGTAGAGTAAATACATTTTACTTCATTTATAATTAGTTATTAAATACTATTAGTTATTTAATTGAAAATAAATTTTAATTATGTAATTATTTTTTTTTAAGTTTGATCGTAGGTGCGGGTTGTGGGGATTACAGGGGTAAAGTGTGCGCAGTTAATTAATTTTTGTGAATTTCATTTGTCTTTTAATTCATTATATTTGTTTAATTGAAAATTAAATATGTTAATTGTGCAAATAATTCATTTTTTTAGATTTTATATGTGGGTTGTGAGTTTCGTGGTGCAATAATGTAGGAAGTAAATAAACTAAATGTAAGTAATAATTCATATTTGTGTTAATAAATAATTTCTAAATAAACATATTTATTTGTATGAAAATTATTTTTTATTTTATTTAATGTAATATTTGTAGGTATTTGTGATATGTATTTAACATTATTATATGTATTTTTTATATTTATATATATTTTAATTTACTTTGTTTTTAAAATATATTTTTTTTGTTGATGATATTTTGTAGATTGCGCAATCCAACACTTTCCCAACTGTTTTACTGACTAGAGTTGGAATAGTAAATTTTATCCCTCTGCTATCCAAAACTTTCCCTATTGTTGCACACATTGGAGTGGGAATAGTAGGCTTCATTTATGAGACTTTTTGCGCCTCCAGAACGTCACTTTTTGTGACGTTCGTGGCACAGAAGCCTGCGTGATATTTATCAGGCAGCACTAAGCCACTTTTTTTGGCTTAATGCTGCCTGATAAATATCACTCTCTTTAATGCAGTGTGTGTTGGTGGGGGAGTTCCCAGCAACATCCATGACCTTTTGACACTGCCCCAGATTTACCAGAAATCGTAAATCTGAGGCAGCGCCAAAAGGGAGGCACAACAAGGAGAGATATCTTTATTTCTCCTCATTGTTCCTTTTTCTATGTGTGCTGCATTCTGCAGCACACATAGAAAGAGGAAAAAGCCTCCTTTGATTATTTTTGCACAGAAATGTTTCCCTTCCTGTATAAAAATAATCATCCCCGCAACGCAGGCATCCTTGCACCATGGTGCAAAGGTGCCTGCGTTGGTGCACGGCAGCCCATTGTGCGCTGGCGCAGGGGAAAATAATAGGAATGCACCGTATCTTATAGATAAGGTGCATTCCTGCCCTTTTCTTTTGCCGTAGGGAAGCGTAGCAGGAAGGCCTGCTGCGCTTCCCTACGACAAAACCTCATAAATGAGGCCAGTATTTTTTACCCCTTTAAAATCCAATACTTTCTCTACTGTTGTACTGATTGGAGTGGAAATAGTAAATTGTATCCCTCCGCTATCCAACACTTTCCCTACTGTTGCACTAACTGGAGTCGGAATAGTAATTTTTACCCCTCCTCGAAACCAACACTTTCCCTACTGTTGCATTGACTGGAGTGGGAATAGTAAATTTTATCTCTCCGCTATCCAACAGTTCCCCTACTGATGCACACATTAGAGTGGGAATAGTAATATTTACCCATCCGCAATCCAACACTTTCCCTACTGTTAGGCTGACCGGAGTGGGAATATTACATTTACACCTCCGCAAGCCAACACTAACCCTACTGTTGCACTGACTGGAGTGGGAATAGTAAATGTTATCCCTCTGCAATTCAACACTTGCTCTACTGTTACACTCAGTGGTGTGGGAATAGTACATTTTACCCATCTGCTCTTTAAAAGTTTCCCTGGTGTTGTATTGGCTGCAATGGGTGCAGTACATATTATCAATGTGCAATCTATCACTTCTACTACTGTTGCATTTATTAGAGGGAGATTTGTTCAATTTTATTTAGTCTTATCATTTATGAGTTGCGCTAGGTGGGAGTGGTATATTATTTGTATATTTACTTTATTAGTATCTGTAGTTTTGGTTAAATTGTAGTGGTAATAGTATGTGTATTAAATGTTATAATTTATTTTTTATTGTTATAATTTATATTATTATTGTTTTGTTTATTTTATTGATTAATATTTGTAATTTGAATTTTGTTTTTACAAAATTGAAAGATTTTTAAATAGTTTAATGTTTTAATTTAATTAGAATGATTTGTTTTTTTATATATTTTATGTTAAGAGTATATACATATATATATATGTGTCTGTGAGGAAGGGATTCAGGGAGGATTACATCCTGCACTGATCGATCCGGAGGACTGGCATTTTGAAAGATAATCGTAGTATTCAAGCACTACGCAAACACGCGAATTCACATGACTGGTCTTCATCAGGATTTTGTACCAACACCAGTGCATTGAGACAGTGGAAAAAGTAAGCACTATGTGAAAAACGAGGATTTCCTGTTTACAATATTTAAAAATGACTTTACAATGCACCTTGGGAAATGTATTTTACTCACCAGTCATGTGACCAAATGGGTTTTTAAAGCATGCACGTAAGCACTGTGCTAATTACTTCCACCTGTGAGCAAGGCGAATGAGCGCCGAAACGCGTAAGGAAAAAGGAAGCATGATGTGCTGCTGTGTCTTTTATTAAATGCCATGTCACTGGAACCAGGCCTCATAGCTTCTTTCCATGTTGGTGATTTGATGGGCTTCTCCGTGCCCATTTTTCTGAGGCCGCCCTGCAGGGTCGGAGGCTCCTGTGCTCGAAGGAACTTGTTAATATATATATATATATTTTAACAACTTCCCCCTAAATATAACAAATATATATATATATATATATATTTGTTATATTTTTATATCAATTTTAAATTATGAAATACATTATTATTTAATACCTGTTGTAAAGTAAATATATGTATGTATATATTAACTATTATATATGTATGTTTAACTTTCTTAAATTAAGTTTATTTTTTATATATTTTAAGATGTGTATTAAATCTAATGTATTTTTTAATTAATGCTACTATTTAAAATGTTTAATGTTTATTATTGTATTAGATATATATATGATATATATATAAATATATATATATATATATATATATATACAATATTTTGTACAACTATATTAATAACATCAATATTTTGTCTCTCGATATTTTTGTAATTACCATTATGAATATAGGATGTTGATATTTTTCACATCGATATTTTGGTAAGGGGATATTTTAGGTGTCGATTTTATGTCAGTGAACTGAGTGGAAGCAGTTCCAGCAAGAAGGAGATATGTATTACCAAGACCTCCAATACCACATTACTTATTCCTCTGTATTCTGTATTTTAAATTTGCTTCAGTCATATTGATAGGGATGCCACAAATTAAAACGAATCCACGTTAATCTCCCACTCAATTTGGGTGAGTTTTCGATGGTGACTACTCTTTTTAATTAGTATTTTTTGGATGCTATATTAATTGAAAACGAGTTTTAGTGTTTGATTTAAAGGAGTCATCCTTATAGGAATCCTTTGTTCATGGCGAGCGTTTTCAGCCGTCAATATTGACGATATTAAAAATCGACCACCTGGCGCATTCGAGTTTCAATGCTTTGTTTTTTGTAAAAGAGGGTCAAATGGTGAATCATACCCTAATATTATGGCTCTTTACAAACATGCATTAGTTCTTAATACAGGAGGGTGAACCTGTGAGTTAAAGAGTATAATGTCAGGACATTATACTCTTTAACTCACAGGTTGTTCCATACCCAGTCCTGATGAAGACCCAGTTAGATGAAAAGAAAACACTTGCTTCATAAGAGGGTCTATACCTCAAGGGTTTTAGGTGTTGCCTGTACTGTAACTCCACTTTTTGGGCATTCAGAGCAGATTAAAATTAGCCCATTTATCAGAGTCTGTAAATGTGGATACATTGGACAGGCCCATAAAATGATCTCAATTGTGTTGTGTTATTTTACGTGTATGTACAGTCTCTTTTCTTTAATGCACTGCACAATTACTTTTCCACTCAACACTTTGCAGCACCCTATTGTCTGACTATATGATTCATTGTTATTCAGTTACTAAAAATATATGGCATTTACCCAATAGAGTTCAGGCCTACATGTTTTTGGATTTATATCCACATATGAGCTAACTCTAAAAGCATTTGTGGAATTATTGCTTTTGGTGATTGGTTACCAACATTCATCTGTCAGAATTGTTTTTTTTTATGGACTACCCTAACACTTCCAGCAGAAGTTCTTGAAAATGATACTTTGAGCGCATAGAAGCTTCATTCACAATACATGTTTTCTGACAATGTTGCATATTGCTAATACATTCACTTGATACTCCGGGGAAACAAGGGGAGAGATGATTTTACAGTGGGACATTGATTGGGAGGGGGAAGCGAGCAGGAGCAAGTTGAGTAAAACACCAGTAGCTACATCCATTTTAAAAATAACGGCTTATTACATGAAAATATGGCATAATTATTCATGCCATATTTTCACTTCTAAATGATACAGGAGACTTGTTCCAAGTGCAACATCATTAGTTCATCGGTTATGACTATATGCATCATTAACAACACTAATTAACACAGATCATTTTCACATGATGTTTGCACATTTTGCATATTTCGAAAGCGCTACAACACACTTTAGGGGTCTATCCTAAAGCATCGTCAATGCCTTTGATGCACTGGTATTTTATTCCCAGCACTTGGTGGACATTTTAGCATATTTCTGTCATGTGACAGGTAGGCAGGCAGAACTGCTTCTAATTTGGGGGAGCTGTCCTATTTCTATCCACAAACAAAACAAGCCCATAAAACCCACCAAATTTGAGAGCAATATAGGGCCAGATGCATCAACATTATAATTTGAGAGTCTATAATAGCTAATTTTACTGATTCGCTATTATAGACTCGCAAAATGCAATGTATGTAGGAATCTGCTTATATTCAGTGATTCCTACGCATTCCATATTTGCGACTCGCAAATTGCGAGTCTCAAATAAGGAATGGCTTTCCCATTCATTCCTATGGGCCAAGAGGCCCATAGGAATGAATGGGAATTGTGTACGCAATTTGCTAGTACCCAATAGGTACTCTCAAATTGTGCACCCAATTTCAAGGCTGCAAGGGTTCCTAAAGGACATCCTGCTGCACCCCTGAAATGTGCATACATGCCCTTGCCTTATGGCACTTTGAAAAATGCATAAAATTGCATTTTTTAAGGAATTCGCAATTTACCCCCAACCTGAAGTTGGTGGTAAGTTGCGATTCCTTACAGCAAAATTGCAATTTGAGATGTCTACCAGAATAGCATTTAGGGAATCGCAAATTGCGATTCTCTAAATGCTTGCGCAAAAAGGGAATCGCAAATTTTGCGAATCTTCATTTTGCGAGTGGGCTTCTACTTACCTGCATTGCACACAACTAAATTGCGATCGCAAACACTGAAAGTCTGCCAATTTCAGCATTTGCGATCGCAATTTACCTTGATACATCTGGCCCATAGTGAAACCTGAACAGAAAGTCAGAAGATTTTACTGGGTACTGACGAGTAGTGCACGTTTTTGACGGTTTCATTAATAAAGATAGCGTATAGAAGTTTGGACTTTAGGCAGGAACATGAGGGAAGTCCCGGGCCAAACAGTCACAAATTAAGGGACAGGGCAAATTTACAACACAAGACAAAACAAAAAAAACGAATTCTCTTTTACATCAACACAAATGTACCAGGCGTAAGGAAATGACACCCATGGATGAGCCATCTGAAGAGCATCAGCAGTGTGCATTTTCTGCATGTGTACTTCCTGTTGTAGGCCAATAATGTCTCTCTTTCTAACGAGACAGAGCCTGTTTTGGGCTATAGCCTCCATAATGACCCTTAATTGTACATCAAAGTAGCAGGGCAGCCGGGTTTGAAGGCAAAGATTTTAACTAAGCACACTCTGTACCTCACACATGGAGACCAAAACTTACCAAATGCAAAGCTGATGTCCTCACTCTTAATGAAGCAGGTATAATTACAAATCTTGTTATATTTAGTTCTCATAGAGAGCATGAATAACTGGATTCTAAATCTAGTAATTCACTTCAATGGCATGGAAAAGGTAGTTAACAGAAGACAGAACTTGTTAATCACGTTTGCTATGTCAAAAAGGAATTTCAGGTCTCTCAGGCTTGGCTCTCTGAGAGTGTGCCAGAGTAGAGTGCTGCAGGCCAAGGAACACAGCTTCTGGGGATGAATAATGGGGAGAAGGGAAGAGACAGTGAGAGTGATGGGGTTGGGTGGCAGGAATTGAGGATTTTCTTTACATATAGAGCAGGAAGTATAGGCAATATTATGTATTAGTTACTTACTGCTTATTGTGCTGACTGACATGTAGGGAGCAACAAATGACCTTCACTTCTGTCTGTCTTGGGCAGCTATCTGTATGGTGCCCATGCTGTGGTTCAGGCTGTTCGTTTCTGTTTCCACAGTTCCCCTCCAGGTGTTCTTTGGACTGCCTTTCTTCAGTCTGCCTTTCGGGGTCCAGTGGTGCTGTTCTTGTGACGTAGTCTTGTTCTCTTTTAACGGTGTGTCCTATCCATCTCCATCTTTCTCTCAAAATCAGAGTGTCCATGCTCTCTTACTTGCATCTAGTGAGCGGGTCATGATTGGAGAAAGTTTGTGGCCAGAAAATGTGCAATCTTTTCTCAGGTTACTGGTGTTGAAGGCTGACAGTTTGGTGATGTAGCTTTATGTCATCCCCCAGAATTCTGAACCATGCAAGGAACTGGATTGAAAGCATCTCCGGAAAAGCCTCATCTTGGTGTTGGCACTGAAGTGGTCAAGGGTCTTGAATGCCCAGTGACCTGGAGAGCTATGCTGGCAGGAGCTTGGTCTCCTGGCAGGGTCACGCAAGGCAGACAGGTCAGAGGGTATAGACCAGCATGAGGGACTTTCAGAGTCGATGCATGACTGACATTGCTCAAAGCTACAAAGAAACTACTGACAGGATGACAGACATTCTGAGTGCCAAGTGCAAGACCAGAATCGGGTACTGGAATATATGGACTATGAATGACACAAGAAAGCTGAGGCACTACAACCTACACATCCCGGGGATCATAAGAGGTAGGTGGACTGGGCTCTGGTATAATGAAAACTAAACCAATAGATATGGTACAGAACTCAGGAAGGGATGATGACCAGCATCATAAAGAAGTAGCCAGAGGACAGAGAAATGCTTAATTGAGTGAAAGTCAGTCAACAACACACTCATGTCAGCCAGGTTAAAAGGCAGACATATAAACACCAGCATTATCCAGTGCTATGCTCCAAAAAATTAGAAAGAGGAAATAGTCAAGGACATATTGTACCAACTGATGTAAGCTGAGCTTGACGCACAATCTGAAGATTATGGTGTCGATTCCGATCCTGTAAAACCCGGGTACGAATGGTCGGACGGAGCGTTATTTCCGTCCGACTGGTACCCGGGAAAAACACCTTACAAACTCGCAAGTGCGATTTGCACAGAAATACCATTACCGCCCGAGTCGGAAAAAACACCGACCGGCAAAATTTTCACATACAAATCTCTTTCGGGACGGCGCACATGCGACGTCCGGACGGAGTCAGGCAGCGTTTCACGGACCAGCAAGTACGATTCGTGCCGACGTCACTACGCACGCAGCAGGTTTTACGGGAGCCAAAAACAGCCGGGAAAGTGAGGACACCGCGAACAAGGAGCCCCGGCATGCCAGGGACAGCGATGGACCCCAACCTATGCGTCATCCCGGCCCTCATAGCCTACCACCTCGTATACAGAAACTGACGCAGACGCCGCAGAAGGTCAGAACAACCCCCAGGGGCAAAGGGGGGGTGTGTGTGTGCAAGGGCCAGGAATCATAACCCACACCCCACAAATAACTACAACAACATGCACAGCAATTACCACCATGGACTGGTCACTTCGGGGGGTGTGTCCACCAATCCCACGTCCCGCCACAACGGAAGTGGACGTGGACGCGTACCCGTCACCACCACAATGGTGGTACGGCACATTCCACGCCCACCCCTATGTCACACCAACTACACCGGTACGGCCTGTACCCATGTCCAAAAGGCATGGGTAAGGGCCGCACCCCCAAAGTTGGGGTGTCCTAGGGGTACGGGCCCCACCCAGCCCATCAGCACGTGGGTACGGCACATACCATGCCCACCCCTACATCACACCAACTACGCCGGTACGGCCTGTACCCACGTCCCAAAGGCATGGTTACGGGCCGCACCCCCAAAGTTGGGGTGCCCTAGGGGTACGGGCCCCACCCAGGCCATCAGCGCATGTGTACGGCTCGTACCACGACAGTGGACAGAGACATAGGGGTGTGTGCCTATCACTCCCAGCAGTGCCCAGACATATGAGGGGTGGGTGCCCCTCACTCCCAGCATTGCCCAGACATATGAGGGGTGGGTGCCTATCACTCCCAGCAGTGCCCAGACATATGAGGGGTGGGTGCCAAGGACCCCCAGCAGTGGACAGAGACATGGGGGTGTACATCATTATCAGGACCCCCAGCAGTGGACAGAGACATGGGGGGTGTACATCATTATCAGATGACCACAGCTCCATGGGTGAATGTACGTATCCCTAACTTAGGACAATGATGATAGCGCCATAACAACACATCACTGACAGCAGTGTCCCACTTTCAGGAGGATGGTCGTCCTACCCCCACTGCATGACACACCACATTGGGTGTGAGGACAAATTACACATGCATACCCACCCCTGGCGGAGGCAGCACAATACACACACTGAGAGCATGCCAAAAGACTGCACCCTCATGTCAAACACTACTAAACAAAGAGAGCCAAAGGGAACACACACTGTCACCCACATTCCACGAATGATAGGAAGGTACAGGTGCCGGGCAGCCAACAAGTCGTTGCCCCCCATGAAAGTGAAAGGGTGGAGTACACACAGATACAATGCCCACAATTGTCAGGCAGGTGCCCAAATACCCTGCAGAACACGTAACACATCTGTGTGTTGCAGGGGGTGTCCAGTGTGGGTCACACATGTTCAGCCAAATGACCTGTGATTCTGTTCCAATGGATGCAATTCCATTAGTGTGAGGCTGAGTAATAAAGGTGTTCGTCATACTCCAAGGTGCCTCGTCTCTGTCAATGCTGGTCTCTTGCAACTTCGCATGCGGCATCTCTGGCATACTTGCTGTAGATAATGCATAGGAGTCCATGTGTAGTTTAGCGACATGCATGCAGTTGTTCATGGATTAGGCTCCCTATTGGGCATTTAGTACATGGTCGTGTATGTTTTTAGCAGCGAGGTCAACCACACAATGGGCCATCACCAGTTACTGAGGGTGTGTCTCCAGTGCGCAAGTTGGCCTTCAGTTTCCTGATCCGGTGTAATGGTTCTTTGGTAATTGTGCATGCATTGTCTCTGGGTGTGCCATGTGACACTGGACACTCCTCACTTTACACACGCGCCTGTTGCTGTTGTCCTTCTGACATCCTAGTCTTTGTGTGCAAGATGGGCCATTTAGCAGGGAGATGGCGCCTGCTGCTGCAGGCCCTGCACAGGCACCCAGTGGCCACACTCACAAGATGTTGTGCATCATGTTTGGCTCGCTCACATTTGCCATGCTGGTCCACAGCATCTGTACCCCATGCTGCAACGCCTTCTGCATCATGCACATGATCCACAGATAGATCCACTCCAAGTTACGACAGACCATCCCCCAGGTCCATGAGGACATCCATCTCATATACTGCCCTGCCCTCTACGGAGCAAGTACATCCAAACTCCAGGGACACTGGTCCACTTCCAGGGGGCATCTGCACACCTCAGCTTCTACACTCTGGCCCCAGCCACCTCACCGTCCACCATAGATAGCTGCAATGGATCACTGTCTGCTGCAGGATGTTCTCCGCACACCCCACCCACACTCAGGAGGCAGTCCACAAACCCGACCCCACACCAACCTTGTACGTCTGTCATCCTAGATCCCGTTGGTCCATCTCTGTGCATCCAACCTTGCCCTGGCCACTGTTCTTCACATCCACCGTACTCCAGCATACAGGACATAGTTCTCCCACCTGGCCACAAATACCTGGGACTCCCTCCCCGGGTACCTCCACATGGGCCATGGCCTCTACGCCTTGATGATGATCTCCCAAATAGGTCTGTCCGCACAGTTTAGCAAGCCCCCCCTCAGCAGCCAGAGGCCATCACAGGTGAGTGTTGTGCTCCATGCCTACATTGAATGATACTTGCGACCCATGTGTGTCCTGTACCACACTCTGTTCCCAGGGTATGGATGGCTGGAGTTGGTTCAACACTCAGGCATAGTTAGACATTTCCACACACATATGTCGTAGAATAAGGCAAACTGACACCAACATATCCTGTTCAGAACAATGTGAATTTATTTTTGGTGGGGTGAGTCTTTTGGTACATGTGCTAAGGTGCTCTACCGGGTGAATAGATTCCAAAGTTCACTGGGGGAGATGGCATCCTTGGCATTGGAAGTCATCAGAGTCCAGACCACAGTGTTGGTCATCATTGGTCAGACTGGGACCAGCAAGTCCATGTGGCAGATAATGTCATTGGGTGAGGTGCTGCAGTTGCGCCAGTGGGCCAGGTGCCAGGCCAGGTGACCTGGGAGATGGGGATGGTCCGCTGACTCTCACGGTCTTTTACGTGGACGACCCACTTTCCTCCGGGGACTCTCAGATGCAGGCCTTGACGATGCTAGGGACGCTCCGTCAGACGAATCCTCCTCCTCCCTCCCTGTGTCTGGTGCTGGTCTACGCCTGGTGGCACAGGGAGGGTTTGCCAGACTTTGGGCGATCTGACGGAGTGATTGGCTCATGTCCCTGTGCACCGCCAGGAGCTCAGCCAGTCTTGCCTCCATCCGTCCTTGGTGTTGTTGGTGACTGGCATGATGCTCGACCTGCAGGTTCTTTATCTCATCGAGGGTCCCCTGCATCCCGGAAAGTCTGGACACGACCTGGTCGATGCCTCTGGTGTCACGCCAGTATGAGTCCAGGATGTTGCGTATGTGTGCCATACCAGGGTCCTGAGCTGGCTGGTCAGGCTCGCGCCTCTGCCTGCCTCCACTCCCACCACCCCTGCCCACACGAGCCTGGCCTGCCGTTGTGGGCACAACGGGTCTACGGGACCCTTGAGGGATGGCATCAGCAGGGTTGTCTGCCTCCTCCTGGGTGCCCGCAGAACCTTGTCCCTCCTGGTCAGACTGGCTGTGTTGTTCAGTGCGAGCAGGGATCCTGGGTGTGTCCTGGGATGTGGCGGGAATGGGGGTGGTGGTTGGCACAGATGTACCTGACGCAGGTGCTGCAGGTGCTTGTACACCAGAGGGTCCAGGTTGGTCGGGGTCATCCACGGAGTGGTGAGTGTCGTCGCTGCCGGTGAGATTGTCTTCACACGGTGCCTGGGACTGTGATTCTCCCCCCCCCAGTGTTGGGGGGAGATCGTCGACGTTGCCCTGTGTGTGAGAGAGAGACAATGTTTTTTTTTTTTTTTTAAAACCTTTATTTACACTTCAAATATTCACAGTCATGGGCCTACAACCGCCTGGGCCGGCCGCTAACATAGAGAAAAGGAAGGAAAACAATAACACAGCAGTCATAAGAGCCGGAGCGAGCCGCACGCATAACGGCTGCAGCCGCCCACAACTGAACCCAGCACTACAGAAAGGTTTCTTTATTAACTAGTTTATAAATAAAAACAACAAAAAGAAACTTGGACAAGGCAGAAGAGCTCCATTAACAGGAACTTGCTCTCTCATGAGCGGGGGACAACAGCGAAAACGCAGCCCATTACACAGTTATTCGCGTGAAAAAGGGCAGGGGGGGGGGCAGGGAAAAGATCGGTCATCAATCCTGCAAAGCGAAGGGGAAAAAAAGACCAGGAACATCAAAGTCAAGGGGACATCGTTACGTCTGGTGTGACAACCAAGGGGGGGGTGCAGATATCCCCCCGATAGGAATTCCAGGGACCCCACATCCTACTCCATTTCTTAGGTTTGCCTCTGGCCACGTAAACCGTCTTCTCTCGGAACATGCACCAATCCATATTTTCTTTCCACTTCGTAACTGTGGGGGGCCTACCGGAACCCCAGAGCTGCGCAATGTCCCTTTTAGCGATCATGTTGCCCAAAGTCACCCAGCGTTCTTGTGCCACATCGCAGTCAGTCGGCTCCCACACATTCAACACACATCGCCGAGCCTCAGGGAGCAGAGCCACACCCATAACCTCCTCCATCACTGCATGCACCCCAGTCCAGAAACGTAGCACCTTCGGACACTCCCACAGAATATGGAGAAAAGTACCAAGCAGGCCACAACCACGCCGACATAAACCATCACTTGTGTAAACCATGTGAAGCAAGCGGGGACCGGTGACATAGACCCTATGTAGTATCTTTAACTGCACAAATCGAAGGCGAGCCGGTATAGCAACCTCCCTCGGTGAGGCTATGGCCGTGACCCAGTCCTCATCATCCAACTCTAGGCCATCAGCGACCCAGACCTCTCGTATATGTGTGAGAAGGTCCGCTCGAGTGTTGATCAGTTTCTTGTAGATCAGGGAAATAGTACTCTCTGGCAGGTAACCATCAAGCAAACGATCTTCCAACGGGGAGGCTTCAGGGATATCTGCAGGATTCGGGAAAGCGGAAAGTAGCGCATGGCGCATCTGCGCATAACGAAAGAACTCCCTATCGCTCAGCTTATATTCCGTCTGAAGAGCTTCAAACGATTTAAAAGCGCCCTTCGTCCAGAGATCCCCCACACGACTAATTCCGATCAAATCCCACTTCTCAAAGCCTTTAGTACGCCATAAACCACCCAACGCATCCGACGCATACAGTGGAGTCGCACGAGACAGACGGCCCGTCCATCCCGTGGCAGCGGTGGCGCAGTGCCAGGAGCGCACCGCATTTTTCGTAGGACCTGTCAATTTAGTGCTTCTCTTCGTAGAATAAAGCGCCCTATTGAAATCTCTGCCCGGCAACAGTAGCTTATCCATCTCGTATGCGGGGTTCGCCGCCGGGCCATATGTCCCATGATTCACCGCCACCAACTGGGACGCCCAATAATACCTTTTAATATCAGGGAGAGCTATGCCACCGTCATACCACGGAAGGGTCAATTTAGCGAGAGCGATGCGCGGTCTCCCATCCCAAACTAGTTGCCTCTGTAAGCTCTCTACCTCACTAAAATATCAGGCGCGCACCACGTCCAGCGTATTCTGCAATGCGTACAAGAAGCGTGGAAGAGACATCATTTTGAATAAGGCCGCCCGGCCAAGCGGCGATAGCGGGAGCCTACGCCAACGAGCAACATCGGCCCGCAGCCGCTGGAGCGGGGGCAACAGATTCAGAGCATAACGGACCGCCGGATCGAGGGACACGTGGATACCTAGATATTTAAATCCAGAATGTGAAATCTGAATCGGACAGCCACGAGGGAGAAGAGGGGGGTCGCCAACCAGCATATAAACACAGGATTTCGCCCAATTAATGACAAGCCCTGAATTGCGACCGAAAGAGTTCAATACATCAAATAACACTATCAACGATTTCTGCGGGGAGGTGAGATAGAGCAAGATATCATCTGCGTAGAGTGACACGCGATCCTCAAACGTCGGTGTCCACCGAATACCCGTCATGGAGGGTTCCCACCGGAGCCACGCCGCCAGGGGCTCCAACGCAAGAGCAAAAAGAAGCGGGGACATGGGGCAACCCTGCCGCGTGCCCCTCACAAGCAAAAAGGGGGTAGAAACTCTACCATTCACCACCACCTGCGCCAGTGGTTCCACGTATAACAACTTCACCCATCCAATGAACCCAGGTCCAAAACCAAACCTAGCCAGCGCCGCCCAGAGATACGACCACTCCAACGTGTCGAATGCCATCGTGGCGTCTAAGGATGCCAAAATGGCGGGCTCCTGAATAGAATCAACTCTCGCGAGGACTCCGTGGAGGCGCCGCAGGTTCAGTGCGGTATTGCGGTGCGGAATAAACCCAGACTGGTCCGGAAGTACCAGGTCACCAATGACTTTAATCAAACGATTAGCGAGCACTTTAGCGAGAATCTTAGGTTCAGCGTTTAGGAGTGAAATAGGCCTATAAGACGCAGAGCAATCACGCGGCTTGCCCTCTTTATGGATCACCACAATGGTCGCTAGACGTTGATCACGCGGAAGGGCGCCGGCCTCTCGGGATGCAAGAAACATCTTGCGGAGATAAGGTGCCAACCTGTATGGACGAAGCTTGTAAAGCTCGATCGGTAGGCCGTTAGGGCCGAGAGCCTTTCCTGAACGGACCGAGCGAATCGCCGATGCTATCTCATCGTTCGTCAACGCCGCGTCCAGCAGTTCTCTATCATCGACCGAAAGGCACGGCATTGCAATATCTCGTAGCAGTTGACGTGAGTCGTCTTCCGGCCTCTCCGAGACCGGAGAGTAGACGTCACGCAAATGGTCCGCAAAGCAGCCCACAATCTCCCCCGGATCCGTAACACTCACACCATCAGCACGCACAATTACCGGGACCACACGACTCGCTCGCTCTCTCCTCTCCAGCCATGCGATCAACTTTCCAGCCTTGTCACCAACATCATACAAGCGCCCCTGTTGTTCCCTACAAGCGAGCTTGGCCACATCCATAACCAACGCCCTATAATCCGATTGTTTAAGGCTAAGGGCATGGAGTTTGTCCCGTGTAACCCCCCGCCCGAGATCTTCTTCCAAGTCAGTTATGTCAGACTCCAGGCGTACCACCTCCTCAGTTTTACGTCTCTTAGCAAGGGAGATCAAGGATAGGGCCTGCCCACGGATGACCATCTTGAAAGCCTCCCACAACGTTACGGCCGATGAGACTGAACCTTGATTTTCCACAAAATAACGGTCAAGAGACTTAACCAAAAGGGCACGAGTTGTGGGGTCATGCAAATACCAGGGATTGATCGGGGCCACCCTCCCCTCTGCCCCCAAGACCACATCTAAGTGTAGCAGGACCGGGGAATGATCAGAGATGCCCCGAGCCAGATGCCTGACCTCCTCGATCATTTGAGCTTGGGCGGCCGGCATAAGCACATAGTCCAATCTAGATAAGGAGCCGTGGGCGCCAGAGTGAAATGTAAATTGGGCAAGCCCCGGATGCATTGATCTCCAACAGTCCACAAGCCCCATAGTGTCGATAAAGCCACCCAGCCAAGAGTGCGCCCCGGGGAGGTCTCTGGGAGGGTGTCGATCCTCTCTACCCGATACCACAGAGTTGAAGTCACCACCCACCAGCAAGAGGCCCTCCGGGAGACCAAGCAGCAGCCCTCCCAAGTCCGCAAAGGTGGTGGTTTGCAACCCCGGGGGGACATAAATCGAAACCAAACACAAAGTCCGTCCCTCCCACCGGCCCACCAGCACCACGCAACGCCCCCGGTCGTCGTGCACCACCCCATCAATCTCCAGCGGGAGAGAGGATCGAACCAAAATGCCCACCCCTCTGGAGCCGGCAGTAAAACCAGAGTGGGCCACCAAACGGCAGCCCCCTCCATCCACAGCACGGCACGAGCGTCCCACCAAATGCGTCCCCCGCAACAGAACCACACCGGGAGAGAGACGCCCCAGACATTGTAGCACCACCCCTCGCTTCAATCGGTCCCCCAAACCATTGACATTCCATGTTAAAATGCGCAATCCCCTACCCCCCATTTCCACAACAACGGTCACCCCACCCACGTTGAGAGCAAAAAACAGCACATTGATTGCCTGGTACAAAACAAACGCCACACAAAAACAACTCCCCTACCGCCACCCCCCCAACTCCCGTTACACACCCCCCCACCCTGCACCCCTGCACAAGACCATTAAGCCACCCCAACTCGCAGTGTGACTGTCGCCCCAACATGAACCTACTCTACGGAAAAAAAGAGAAACCCCAGAGGAGGAAGAATCTCACCAGATACCCCGCAGCCTCCCACTGATGAAGGAAAGGTAATACAATCCTAGAAAAGAAAAGACAATACATCAAACCCAAGTCGGAGGTGAACACAAAATTGTCTAGGAACCACCAGTCATTCACACTTGGTCCGCTGATCCACCACCCTCATCCTCGGCTCGGTCCTCCCCGCCGTGCCGACGGTGCAAAGTGTCAAGCCAGTCCTCAACCGCCTCGGGCCGGTCGAAAAAATGAGTCCGTTCCTCCAGTTCAATGCGTAGCTTGGCCGGGAAAAGCATAGAGTACTTCAAGCCCATGTCCCTCAGCCGCCGCTTGACAGTCATAAATCCCATTCGCTGTTGTTGCACCGATTGTGTGAAGTCAGGATAGAAACTGATGTCCGCATTGTCATACTTCGTCGGGCCATGCACACGGGAGGCCTGCAGGATTGCGTCACGGTCCCTGAAGTTGAAGATCCTGGCAATGATAGGTCGCGGTGGGGCCCCAGGCCTCAGCCGGCCCCCCGGAACTCTGTGTGCCCGCTCCACCGTAAAGAATTTGCTGAGGCCTTTCGGCGCTAGTTTGTTCAGGATCAGATCTTCCACAAAGAGATCGACCGGCCCGTCCTCCGACTTCTCCGGCACACCGATGATGCGCACGTTATTCCGCCGGGCCCTGCTTTCAAAATCCTCCAGTCTCTTAACAGAGAGGTCGCTGAGGGCCTGCAAACTACGGATCTCCGTCTGCAGTTCAGAGACATCCGTCTGGAGGCCCGATGTTGTGAGATCGAGTGATTTGACCTTCTCACTAGTTTTCGACATATCTGCCCTCAGTAAGTTGACATCGATCAACACGGTGTCCAGCTTGTGGGCCAGCGAGTCAAATCGCTGGCCGACCGAAGCCTTCATGGCGTCGATGGCACCCATGACATCTTGTAGTGTCAATTCCGTCGAGGGTGACGGGCCCTCCTTGGCCGCATCTGAAGGCCCACTCAAACCGGGAGATCCCTTCTGCTGGGCATAGAGGTCCATGTTGTTCGTTTGCACGTAGGTACCCCTCCGGGTAGCTCTAGACTTGTGCTTGTCACCGTCCAGCCGGGTCGTCATTACTCAGCAGGGAGTGCAGATCCAGTATTCCTGTTAGGCGTAACGATCACCCTGGGGAGTCCACCTGAGTGATGGACAGCCCCCTTTATCAACGCCACTCGACAGCCACAGATCGGTCCCAACGTAGAGCGACTGCGAGCGCCCGCTACCAGACTCGTAGAGGAAAGTCAAAAACGAAAGTGAAACCAGGGGGGGGACGGGCCCGCCCAAGACCCCAGAGCTGTTGTTGTTCGATTGGAGCTCGGGGACTGTGCCAACCCGAGTCCGGGGTGGCGCCATGGAGCAGGCCTCTTTCCGGAATACAGGATAAGTCGAGTTCCCAAAGTCCGATTTAAATTCCGAAAACGGGAATCACCTCAGGTTCGGTTCATCAGTAATATTCCTTCAAAATAGCAGGATTATAGCCAGGATAGATGTGGGAGGCTGCGAGGGTCTCGGGAGCCCTGTGCCTACGCGTCCATCTTGGTTGCGCGCTAGGCTCCTCCTCCGAGAGAGACAATGTTAATGCTGTTTCATGCCACATCCATGTTTCATACATATTCAAGTTGACACAGTTCTCCCAGGTAGTTGGATGTCCCTGGCATTCCTCTCAGTGTCCACTTGGGGATGGGTATGTTGCGGGGGACAGATTGGGATGTTCTCCTGAGTGTGTGGCCTGTAGATAGTTGGCTCTGATCAGGCACGCAACACCCATTGGGCTCACCGGGCTTCTGCCCCCCCGTCATGTGTGTCAGCCCGGCTGAGACAGCCTCGCGGGCTGGCGTCCGTCTAATTGCAGCCGGACCCGAGTACTTCACAGGTGTATGGTAGACCATTTACTCGTAAATGAGGCTTTTGTTGTGTTTTCACCCCTTCTTACAGCCACTCTGCCTATGGCTGGTAGATTTAGCTCCCCCCCCAAATCTTTTTCTGCCCCCCCCCGGAAATTGGTTCTAGTTGCCCGCCTGGCTCTGATGCTTACTTGGCTCCGGATTGGTCTTGTTGTGTCACATGTCCATTGTGGGAGTGGGTGTATCCATTGCCTGCCCCGGGGGTGTGTGCTTGTGTGGGGGGGGTGTGACCGGGTGTGCTGTGGTGTGTTGTGTGAGTTGTCATTGGGTCTCCCAGGTGATGTGTGTGTCCCCTCATGGTGTATGCTGGCATGACAGTGTGTGTGAGTTCCTGTGCTAGATGCCTGTGCTTGTGGAGTTGATGTTTGACTGTACAGTGGTCCCAGGAGGGCCTTGTGCTGCATACAGCAGGGCCCAGTGTCAGCGACCTTGTAAGTAGTTTGCCAGTCCCTGTGCATTGTGCATGGGTATGTCCCTATGCCATATGGGCTGGGACATTGGTGTCTGCGTCTCATTTTCACAATGTGTTGTGTGGGGCCCACCCTCCCAGCCTCCTGGACATCCTGTCTTGTGTTTGTGGTTGTTGTAGCCTTGGACATGGCCTTGCCTTTATTTGTTAAGGGTGAATGGTGACGTTCGTGGCATGGGCGTGGTTATTTAGTGTGGTTGTGTGCGGTGAGTGCTTGGGGGTAGGTGCGTGCATTTGTTGTTGTATCCGTGTAATCCCACCGGCGGTAGCATGGCCATCACCTTCTCCTCCCAGGGATGGTAGTGTACGGGTCTGCGGGGCGACCCACCTCCAGTGATGTTGGTCTGGGCATCTTCTTCATTCATCTTCCTCTTGATCGCCCTGCGCAGATCGTACCCCCTGGCTTGGCATTCATGCCTGGTCCTTCGAACGGGCGCAACAGCATTCACCTTGTCGACGATCCTCTGCCACATGGCAGATTTTTCAGATATGCTGGTCTGTCTGACCATTGTTCCAAACAGCTGTGGCTCGACTCTGATGACTTCGTTGACGAGGAGCTCAAGCTCCGCTGTAGTGAACTTTGGATTCTTGTCTGTGGGCATGGTGTGGGGTGTGGGTGTGGGCGGTTGTGGGTGTGTGGGTGTGAATGTGTGTGTGTGTGACTGTGAAGAGGGGGATGTTTGTGGGGGAGGTTGTGTGAAGGTGTGTGAGTGGCGGTGTAGCAAAGGTATGAATTCTGTGGGGTGGTTTGTGTGTGAGCTCTGTCCGCAGTAGGTCTGTTGCAAGGGCTCATGGTTTGTGTGTGTGGGCCCTTTTTATTGGTCAATTTTTGGGTGTGGCTGTGTTTGAATTTTGGTGGGTGTGTTATAAGAGGTGGTTGTGTTTGGGGCCTCTGTTGGCCAGTTTGGATGTGGCAGGTCAGTCATTGAGTTGTATTTTGTCGTGTAGACATGTTTTGTGTTTTTGTGCGAGTCGCTTTGGCCCTCCTTGTGCTGTTTTCCACTGTCCTGGTTCTGTATGTGTCTTTTTCGCGTAGGTACGATCCGTACATTCGCGATGCTGTGTGAGGGTGCTGGGGTACGGTGTTGGTGTGTGGCAAGTAAATGCGGTGGGGGGGCTGGAGGTACAGTGCGCACAGGGTGGTGTACGGTGCAGACATATTGGGGGTGGGGGGCTGTACGGCTCGTACACGGGCATGAGTTTACCCGTGTACATGTGTGCTTCAGCGTTGGCTCCGTACGGGCCTTTTTACGTGCGATTGTGTATTCGGACGGGCGGTCGGGTTCGTACTTGCGCGCTCGGACTTGTGTTTTACGATTTGTAAGTTAAACTGTCCGGATCACTTTCGTACACTTTTCCAGACGATATTCGGACGTGGACACTTTCCGACACACGCTCGTAGACTTTTCCCAACACTATTCGTAGTTATTTTTCACGTCCCAACCGTACTTGCCAGTTTGTACGGTACTTGTGCGACTCGTACGTAAATAAATACGGATGCGGGTCGTACTCAAATTATTTTTACCGGATCGGAATCGGCACCTATATTGGGAGATTTGAATCCTAACTTGGGAAATGACAACTTGAACCATGACAGTGCCATGGGAAAGAAAGGTTGTAGTACAATGAGCAACAATGGGGAAAGATGGGTGGAATTTTGTGCCACAAATGATCTGGTCATAGGAGAACTTCCTTCCCCCACCATGATATTCACAAACTAACTTGGTGCTCACCCAATGGCAGAGACAGAAACCATAATGATCACCTGATGATAAACGGCACCTTCAGACGCTCACTACAAGATGTCAGAGTGAAGAGGGAAGCAGATATCGGCAATGATAACCATCTGGTGACCACTTTTGTGAAATCGAAGCACAGAGAAACAGAATAAAAAACAACTGGACAGCACTCCCATAGGGCAAAATTTCAGGACCGAAAACCAAGAAGGCATTTGTCTTACAAATCTAAAACAGGTTTCAATTCCTGGCTGTTAGACCTGGCACCTTGGCGTGAGTCTCCCTTCCTCTTTTTTGTCGCTGTGCCTCATGTGTTTTTATGGTGTTGGCCGCTCAGCGCGCTGTGCCACTGCCAACCAGTGTCACGGTGCAAGTGCTCCCTATGTAAATTATATATGTTGGTTGGATTCCATGATTGGATTGTTTGATTTACTGTCAGACCCCAGTAAAGTGCGCCGGGGGCGCCAGGGCATGTAAATGCGAACACCGCTGGTGGGCCTGCAGCACTGGTTGTGCCACCCACAGAAGCGGCCGGTAAAATATATCCGAGGTCTGCCATCGCAGCACCTGCGTGCAGTCTGGTACTGACACGCCGACCGACAAGTGCCCACACTTGCCAGTCCCCAAAACCTTCCCTTAGCGGCATGTTAGTCACCCCTCTGGTAGGCCCACGGGCAGGGTGCATTGTACGCCTAAGGTAGGACAAGCCTGGATGCGTGGCATGTCCTAGTAGTGAATTACCGCCATCTTGTTGTTCACTACTGCAAGGCTACCCTGTTCTCATAGGCCAGTATGGGCGGCCTGGATTATTACACCCTATGATCCTAACCGACCCAGGGAACATGGTAGGAGATCGAGTTTAGTATGCCTGAACTCGGAATAATAAGGTACATCTTTTCGCAAGGTTTATTTTAATATTCCGGGTTTGCAAATGCCGCTTTTAGAAAGTTGGCCTTTGCTTGCCTAAACCTTTCAGCCGCCTCTGCGTGTTGTGTATCTGATGTCTGGCTGGTGTGAGTGACAGGGCTGGGGGAACCCAGATGGGCAGGGCTAGGTAGCCTGGTATGAATAGGACGATCGACAGGTAGATGGGTGGGAGGAGTGCTCCTAGGTTCTGAATAGGACAGTGCTCCGCTACCTCGATGCCGGCTCCACCCCCTGTGGAGCATCTGATGACTCTGCCCTGCACTCTGAAAGAAGAAGCCTGCATCACGTAAACAAAGTGCTCAGGAACCGGACTGAACTAGGCAAGGGCCCCCCTGGCCTGGGAGAACAAAAGATTTGTGGTATAAATAGAGGAGCCCTGCTCCTAAGAAACTAGATCCGCTTTTGACCAAGAAGAATCTCTGCCTGAGGAGGAGGCACCGGGAAAGCTGTAGGAGGAAGACTGTCCCTATCCTGGGGGATTGGCCTGCAGTGGTGACCTTGCTACCAAAGGAGAGAAGAGAAACTGTTGCTGAAGACGTTTACTTTACTTTTACTTTCAAGACTTGTGCTTTTCCAAAACGATCTCCAAGGGCTTGGAACTGAGCTTGCCCCCTGAAATGAGCCCCAGGACCATTGGGCTCTACCTGATCTTCACTCGCCTGCTGCTGGACTGTGGTGTCCTTTCCCTCGCCGGAGCTGTGACCCTCGTGCCCCAGTCCCTCCTTGAGCCGTGACCAGGACTGCTTAGCCGCCCCCGCCTTGGGAAGAGCCTCGCTCGACCGGAGCCGCTCCCCCTACGCTGTGCTGGGCTGCCCCGTCACCTCGCTCGTTGGAGGCTCGCTGTGCACCTTCACCCTCCCGCCGGAATCGGCGTTTGTGAGCATCTCCAAGCCTCGGACGGCCCGGACGCATCCGCGTGCCCGGCTGCCCCGCTTTGTTCACCCGCCACCTGCAACACCCCGCTCTTGTCGTGAGCCTGAAGATCAGACCCCCATCGTGAAGTGTGGGAGCCCCGGACGCCGCCTCGCTCTTCTGTCGAAGAGCCGCTGAAATCCCGCACCCGCCTTTGCGTCAAGAAACAAGGTACTGTACTTACGAACTCGACCGCGAGCTCGCATCGGATCCAGGGTCCGCAACGTTCTTATTTCCCTGTCATCTGCTGTGTGCTCCCTGGGCGCTGCCTCAGCACGAAGTGCGCTGGGGCCTCCAGTTACCTTGTGCCCGCCTAAAGAACTTTCAGTAAAACAAAGAGAACTTGACCGTATTTCCAAGAATTGTGGCCCCATCAGTTCAACGTTACTGGGCCTTGTATCTGAATCTGCTGAAACTACATAAAAGCTTATTCTTATATACTTCCTGATTGGTGTCCGTTTGTGGTGCATGCAAGGGGTTTACTGTATGGGTAATTGCATTTGCTTAACCGTTTACGCCTGAGGCTTAGCCTAGACTGCTCGCGCCACGCACCTAGAGGGTGAGCAGGGGTTATTCTGGGGAGTCATCCTTCACCCTGACAAGAAGTAAAGGGTCCCTGCTTGTTGTGGGTTCACACCTGCGTCAACCAGAGCCCCCTCATTTCTAACACTGGCGGTCATGGAAGATCAGCCTGAGACAGCTGCAAAGTCAGTCAAGAAATGGGAATAAGTTTCTTCAATATATGCGAAGAGCAGTGAAATATGCATTGGGACCAAGACAAGAAAGAGGAAAGAATGGTAAGAAAAGACAAATGGCAAGTTATTGAAAACAGGAGGGAAGCAAAAAAGAAACTCATGTCATTACGCCAGGTTTGTACTGTTTCATACCGGTTGTCCTTGTCAAATTGTAGGAAATATGACTTGGTTGGGTTGAGCTTTAGCTAGACACTGGACATTGTGGTCTGAGTGATGATGTACCGGCAGTGCTTGAGGCATTGGATGTCTAAACTGGAGGAGATTTTCAAGAAGAGTTTTGTGTCAGTGGCATGTTTGTGAACCTTGTTGCCATTATCTGTAAGTAGAGCAGCAAGCTCCTCCATGTAGAGGTTGACAGAAGACCATATGGAATGCTTGAGCCCTCTGCAGATGGTAGGGATCTTTCGGGATCTGGAGCTACCCCCGTGAACAAACTGGTGGGGATTGGAAATATAGGAGAACCAGCAAAGGACATTGCAGGTGTTGCCCATTCGAGTCTCCAGGGTGCATATGAGGGTGGGGTGGTCGACTCTATTGAAGGCAGATGATAGGTCCAGCAATATCAGAAGGAGGGGTCTTTTTCATTTGTGTTCAAAAGGACATCATCTACGGGGGATGCTTTGACAATGGTAAGTTGGGTGAGAGTGCCTCCCTTGAGAGGGCATTCATGAGGACCAAGGGTACAACATAATCTTCATGAGAAGTACCTTTGAGGAAGTTGAGTGAGATCTATGCAGGAAGCATGGCACAACAGAGATTATACAAGCATGGGATATTTTGTTACTACAGGTCCCAAAAGACAACCAATTACCAGCTTAAGACTAGGACATATACTATTTGATATGAATTAAAAAAGAGAAGTGCACAGTATAGATGAGAACAAAAACAGAGGGAAAAATTAAAGGGACAAAGGTATGTTGTATTTTGTAAATTACATGACTATTATACCCAAGTGTGTCCCGTGCTCTCCATACCACTGGAGTCAAGTTAACCTGGCTGATGAGGGGTGAAAGCCTGAACCCGGTCCCATGATACTTGTGTCTGGTCCAGGAAGGACCTGGCCTGGCAGTTTAGGCCTGGACTGTTCCCATGGGGAGCAGGGTCAAAACTGATATGCATCTGGTTGGGTTTAACCTGCAGTGGCATGGGAAGCAAAACAAGTATGGGCTAGGCCCAGATCTCAGTACTGGGGTGAATGCTTGACATTGTTCAACATTCTGTCCATCAATTGTTCTTTTTGCATTTGATACAGCTTTCTTCATAGAGCAAGGCTATGCATCCTTATAACAGCCAGGCATGTATGTCTTTATAGTGTGAACAGTAGGTCACTCCTGCATTTAAACTTATGGTAAAGGTGCTCAACTTTTTCCTGTACTTTGTGTTCTTTCTACTGTTCCTCTCTCCTATCCTTGCTAATTTTCTATCCATAGAATAACACATAGCATTAGTCTGCTGCTCCAACTTAGTTTGAGTAAGTGTCTCTCCAGCAAAATTCTAAACTTCAGTGTAGAAAGTAGTCTACATATGGCACATCTCTGTCCCTTGAAGATGAGATAATGGACCCCTTCTCATGGAGTGCATAATGTAATGAGCCTGCTGATTGCTCATTATAGGGATTATTCCATGTTTCTGATTCAGAGTGTCTCCAGAGCACCCACAAAAAGAAGTGGGTATTTTGTGATCCCTCTCATTGTCATGAATTCTTCTCATATTATAGGACACTACAAATAAAAAGATGCACTTAAATTTGGTAGTTTTCTTTTAGCATGAGCGTAACTCAGCATCTGAGTAGCTAGTTGATTGCCACTAAGTGTCACACTCCTTGTTAAGTAACTAGTGTTTCAAACCAGCAATTGATTATAGATAATCTAGGCTTCTGACAAGAGCAAGGACTAAAGTGGAGAAGGAAGTCACATAGTTCTTAGTTCAGATCCTGGGATCAGCCCTATGGACTGTGTCTAAGATTAAATGTAAATGTAAATTGATACTTGTATAGCGCACTACTCACCCGCAAGGGTCTCAAGGCGCTTGTACGAATACCGCTGTGGAACCCATCCTGACTTTCCTTGTGAGGCATCCACTCCTGGGCACCCCCAAGGTGGAGGCCAGGCATCCTTAGCGTTGTGGGGGCTGTTGTGGAGATTAAGCAAGCTATTGCCCAGAGTTGCAGAGTAGGACTCCATGATTGGAATGGCACCGAGGCGAGAATTATCAGGTCCGTGGAATTTATGAGCACAAGACCCGCCGAGGCGGGGAATTGAACCCTGGTCCCGGGCTAGACCTCTGCATTAGGGTCTGCCGCTCTAATCATTGAGCCACACTTCTCCACACTATATGTTCTAAGCACAGACCGCCCTGAAGGGCAGATGACCCTCAAGGCCCAGCTGTGTGTGTGTATGCCATTAGAAGTTACCGTCCAAAATGTGAGGCAGTTCTGCAAACACTGGAGTACCGCTGCTGTCTTCCAGTACTACTCAAAGCCACAGAATGCACCATCTGTGCATTGTGCTTTGTCCCCTTTGATAAAGATGTTTTTTGTGCATTTTGTACCTTACAGGCAAAATATTGACATTTTGTTTTTTGGCGGGTTGCCTGAGGTGCTCTCCCTCCCTGGGGTCTATTATTATTTTGGTGCCTGGGCCAACCTTGGGACTTTCTTCAGCCCTCCTGTCTAAAGTTGCCCAAAAACATTTCACAGCAGATAGTTAAATTGTTACTACTGACCCTAAGAGGATAAAACTATTGTTCAGAGACATTAATCATCCTTGCTGGAAGAATTTCACCAGTATATTTTGTTATGTTATCTTATTTCATTTCATGTCATGTTATGTCATCTTCTGTCATGTTATGCTATTGTTGGGTTAGCAAAAAAGTGTGATAAAACTTTATGGAAGAAATCCCCGTAGCATATTACTGTTCAATTGGAACTGTAACTTACCGCTTGGGAATCAACTGCCTCTGGTTTCTTATTCAGCCTGTTGTTGTATCCTGTACTCCATAAAGAAGTTGATATTTGTACCTATTTTCAAGCGGCGACAAGTTGATCGACAGACACTGCCTTCTTCAAGAGATGCTATATTCTGTACCCATCATTTTCATCTTCAATTGCCCTGGTTGTGGCGGATCAGAGAGTTAGGTAAACTGTTGTATTTGCTCGGAAGTTCTTGTGGCGCTGAATTCAGATTCAGCTCCGTTTGTCCGAATAGCATCCATCTTATATTGCACTTACCACACTCACGTGGAATCTTTCAAGTATTAGTGTTTTCAAGCTTCTATGTCTGGGTGCTCGTATTCCAATCACATGAAGTTTTAATTCACTTTTAAAGGACAGCTTTCAAGTACATGGCATTAGGTGTGTCACTCAGTCTTTCACAGGTATGTCACAAGTTACTGAGAAATGATTCGTATCCAGTGGTATCCCACATTGTCACTTGACTACATGACACATTTGGATGCGTTTTAAAAAACTCTCTTTTCTTTTTCTATTATCTTTACACACTTAGCAACCCAATGTGGTTACGTCTTCTTTTTGTACTTAAGAGGCATAAATGAATAATATGTTCACGCTGTTAGTCAGACTCTATGACAATGGAGGAATATTTCAATGTATTGTCACTGTGACTTCCTTTTATCACAGTCGTGAAAAGGTTCATAGGACGAAGCACTTGCTTGCTGTTTGATGCATGGAAATTGCTTGAGCACCTGGGGAACAAAATGACATCTCATCAGAAAGGATTGCATACGTGTGGACTACTTTGTTCAAATCTTTTGAACTGGGAGGCATATTTACAAGATGTAACACTGTCATAACATCAATTTTGGGATGCTGCGGTGGCTTTTTTTCCTTGTATAATGTGAATTTTCAACAGCGCCAATTCTGTTGGCGTGATTTACAAAAAATGAAATGCAAGTTAGGCGTTCCTGCATAAAAACTCCCGCAAAATACACTACGCGATATCTACAAGGATTCCCTTGTATATCGCTAAAAAAATGCAGCTAAGTCCACTTAGCTGCAATTAATACTTTCCTGGTGTTAAAAATGGTGCAAGCACACCTGGATGTAAGGGAGACAATCACAGTTCATCACTGGCAACCTCAACGACACCAGGGAGCTTCTGCTACTGCAACTTGGAGCAGCAAGAAGACCACCACCACAGAGGCAGCGCCACCAAAGAGAGCGGATCGACTGCCAAGAGATCTTCCTCATACACCTGAGGAGGTCAAAGCCCATTACAGGCTAAAAAGGGGCTCCAGTCTCCGCCTCCTCAACCAGATTGTGCTAAATCTGCAGATCACATCACAGCGCAGCACAAACATGCCTCCACAGACAGAGTTACTTGCTGTGCTGCACATGCTGGCCTCAGTGACTTTCCAACCGACCAACGCCAGAGTGGCTAGAGTTTCCCAGGCATCCTTCTCCAGGTACGTCCCCACTGTCCGGGATGCCATCATCAGCCTGACACAGAAGTATCTCCACTTTCCAAACACTGCGCAAGATCAACTCACCAGCAAACAAGGTTTTTATTTGACTGCTGGTTTTCCGCATGTGTTGGGGGCAATGGACTACACCCATGTCCAACTATTGCCTCATGCGGCACTGCCCACATCTACAGAAACAGAAAGCACGCCTGCTCCATTAATGTGCAGCCAATAGTTGACCATCTTGGTGTGTCCCTGAATGTCATGGCCAAGTACCCTGGCAGTGTCCACGATTCATTTATTTTCCTCCAATCTGTCATCAACCAGCAGGTCCAGAATGGCACTTATGGAAATGGACTGCATGTTGGTAAGCACAACTTGAACACACCACACACCTCAAGCCACTCAATCAACTGCACATGTAGGCAATTGCATAGTGCATAAATTGTTTCTGGGCCAACTGTAATACTCAATCATATAATGTCAAAGCACAACATATATGTAACGAGTCCCACCAAGGGAGTACCCTGGAAATTTACTTACAGCCCACTTTGTCACTCAAGGAATAAATATCTTCCATAATTAATTGGACTTTATTTATAGGAATTAATGCAGTGCGGTGCCACAAGCAATTAGGCTGTGCCGCGCTGCGTTAATTCTAAAGCAAAGGGATGCACTCTCCCCTGCGCTGGCGCACAATTAGCTGCCATCCACCAACGCAGGCTCCTTTGCACCATGGTCCAAAGATGCCTGCCTGATGGCGATGATTGTATTCATGCAGAAAGCAACAACGTCCTGCACCAAATCAATCACAAGAGGTGATTCCAGCTTCCCATGTGTGCTTCAGAATGCAGTACGCATAGAAAGTGAAAAACAAATGCAGAGATTTAAAAACATTTCACCTCGTTGCGTCTCCCTATGCCTCCCCTGGTGAGGAGTATCATTCTGACGCATTTTCAGGGTTACGATTTCTCGTAAATCTGATAATGCGGCAGAAGCCATGGGTGTTGCATGGGAACACCCACTGCAACACCCCTTGCATGTCCATTACACACAAAGTTTTGCGTGTAAAGGTGCTATATTGTGCCTCACAAAAAGTGGCACACCTGTGGCGCAAAGGGCTTGTAACTAAGCCCCATTGAGTTCAACACTTACCATTCAAGTGCCTGTGGTGTTAGCTTCCCTTAGTCCAATGCTTCACAATGATGGATATTGCAGCTGTACATTTTAAGTAATGTGCTAAAAGTGCACATTCAGCAGTGACATTTGCTCACTACATGCCTCACCTATTTTAATATGGATGTTCTAACAACATTTGATTCATTGCCTCAAATCCCATGTGCATCATAATCTTTTTCATTTCATACCTCACTTTGGTCCATTCCCTCAACAAAGCTTTCACTTTCTAGCTTTTGGCATTGCTCATTGTCCACGTTACAATATTCTTAACCTGCTTCACAATGTATCATTATTTTCCACTTTGCCTTTCTGTGGTTAGCTGCTACAAAGTGGCTACATCCTAACCTACGTTTAAAATGTCAATCACTGACATCCTTTGTATTGCATTATTTTTAGTGAAGGTGTTAAGCAGGATGTGAGTCAGCTTAGGAATGTTTTCTGAATATGTGTATGCGTCCATTGATCCCTCTGTGTGTTTGCGACTGAGATCAGGACTAACAACTTGTTGACGAGTGTTTTAATATGTGGTTTGACTACTCTTGCTTATTTTGTAGCTTGACTCAGCAGGCAGATGTTGCAATCTGTTAGAAGGTAATATGTATCATGCTGCATGACATATATCATGCAGCACCCCTTTCTTGGGCTGATGGTGTGATATCACAACATATACTCCTTAGACCAGATTTTGAATGGACATGGTGCAGCAACAACTTAAAGTGTTCAAGCCTGCATGTGTCTGCAGACACGGGACTGGACCAGAGTAAAGATGTGCGTGCCCTCCCCTTGTGTTTTCCACAGCAGTGACAATGATGACTTAATGCAAGCAGGAGGACATAGGACTTTGAGGCAGGCTTCAAGGATTGGTGCATAGTTGCACAGCATACCTTTGTTGAACTATACAGGGGTGAGCACATGGATGATACATACTGTTGTGCACATGGCCCTTCAATGCATTAGTTACTGGAATAATGTTTACAGACATCACTAGCTATGCATTTTCTCCCAGCCATGTTTGACTTTACCTAAGACCCTTGTTTCATGCATGTCAATGTGTCATTGACCACCATACCCAGGAGCATGAATACAATGGCATACTGCCAACAGAACATCAAATTAAGCAACTTTAATGTGGATAAATGCATTTTGAGGAATATTAGCAAGGCAGCGTGTAGCACAATAACGTGCATTATTGCAACATTGTCAATGAGGGCCCTTCTCATCCTTCAGTTACTTCGAAAGGAATGGGGAATGTGTGGTTTAATGAGCATTGCATACACAACAGGCATGTTGATATTTAAATAAATCCATTCCTACAATGCTGGGGCAATAAAAAATACCTAAAAATGCAGAAAACGTGCGAAAATTGAATGCACCTTGCACCACCACTATGTAATTTATAATCATTATGGATGTCAATCAGCAACCCAAGGTGCTTGCAATAGATGTGAGGCTTTTCACGTAAACGTTGGTGCCACAGCCCTCGCTGATTCAGTGTTCCCACCTGCACATTTCGGAGTGGGGCCTGAGCGAAGGCCCGGAGGGTGGGGGCAGCATTTGGGTAGTCGCCGCGCCCGGCTGAAGAACTGATGCTGCCGGAGGCTCACAGCTTGCCGGAAGATACAGGGGCCCCAGCGGACCTACCACTCACCCCGCTCCGATCAGGCTCAGACAAGAGACAGCGGGGCTGTGGTGAGATCCAGCGGGTCTGGTCGGGATCGGGATTTGCCCGGCTCCAACCACCTGCAGCCAGCTCCCTCTTCCTGCCCGGCTGAAGCTCCAAGACATGGGCCGTGCTCTGCGAGGGAAACAACGGACATCGCAGCGGGGATAAGGAACTCTCCCCTCTTCTTAACACTTATTGGGCGGGACCCACGTGGGTGGCCTGATACCCAGTTACCAACCACCCGCAGTGAACCCTTGGAGGCAGAGACCGGCATTGGGAGCCGGCGATATTGGATGGTACAGTCTCCAACCGGGATTTCTCGATCTGCCCACAACATCCCAGTTGGTTGAGGACCCCCTCCCATGGCCTAATCGCGAACCAGTCCGGTTAGAAGTAGTAGAGGGGACCGGCTGTTGACGGTCACAATGTCCCTTCCTGGCGGTGTGCAGTTGGGGCAGTAAACCCCCCCTTTAGTGAGCAGAAGGTGCGGCCTTGCCCTGGGGCCCCCAACCACTGGAGGTTGAATAGAGACCCCTGCCACCTCACAGGGGGGTGAGGTCCTCAGCTGGCCACGCACCAGGAAGGAACCGGTTTCGGAACTGCACCCACCGTTGGGCCTAGGTGAGAGAGACGGGACATTTGTGGTGCTCACAGCAGCTTGGCACATGGTGCCGTACATGGAAGCTATGCATATGCGACCCTTTGGGATTATGTGAATATCCGACGGCTGCCAGATGAGTGAAATCACGTGGGTCGTGCCGGTTCTAACAATTTGCTGGAAGCTTCCGGGGTGCTGACTCCGTCCATCACCACCCCCTTTTGTACCGACTCCCCACTCCCCACTCGCGGCATCACAGCTAGCAATTGGTAGTGGGTGGTCCCTACACTTACAGCAGGGTTTTCCAGACACTACTGGACCTTGGAACATTGAGAGGCACAGACATCGTAGTGCTGCAGTATAGCGGGAACTATAAGACAGTGGCTGTTCTATTATTATTGCAGCTGGGCAGCGGTCGGTAATCCACCAGGCTTTCCAGCCTTGTGCTTTGGCCTGGCGTGGGATTTACTCACCATCAAGTGACTGAACTGCTCCCAGGGCGCAGTCGACTGGCCTCCCCCCGTGATGAAGCCTAAGGGGGGATCAGCGGTGCAAACTAATAATCTTGATAAATGCACTGTTTCCAAGCAGTCGGCGCCAGATGATGGAGCTACAGGATGCCAGAAAGGCGACACTGTACCATTGCTCAGCTCCATAAAGGCAGCAATTCAGGTGCTGGGCGCTACACAGGAAACAAAGATGGATAAAGTCTCTATCGAAATGAACCTACTCAGGGCCTACATGAGCAAGACTTCAGAATGTGTAACGAAGACAGAAGTTAATGTCGAAGAGCTCCATAATAAAACTCGGAAATTGGAAGAATGAGTCCAACAACTGGTTCATCCGCACCGTCAGGTGGCTCTTAAGATGGAAGACCAAGAAGGGTGGGCCCGCCGCAACAATGTTCGAGTGGTTGGGGTTCTGGAGGGGGCAGAGGGTCAGAGCATGGACCTTTTCCTAGAAGATCTAATACTGAACCATCTTAAACCCAAATGGGTCTCCGCCGTGTTCACTGTGGAACGGTCACATAGAGCCCCGATACCCCCGCCGAAACCGGGGAAAGCCCCAAGGACGATCATAGCCAAAATCCTCAACTACAGAGACCGAGATGCAATACTGCAGGCAGCCCACCTTCATGGAGATCTCCGGTACGAAAACGCAACCTTCAGGTTTTTCCCAGACTTTACCCTTAAGGTCCAGCAAGAACGCCACTCCTTCGACGGGGTGAAGCGAGCACTCAGAGACAGAGGCATCAAGTACATGATGTTTTTTCCAGCAAAACTTAAGGTAATAGCAAATGGGAAATCGTGGTTCTTCAAAACTCCGTCAGATGTGCAGGCATGGCTGGACGAAGGAACCACACGGAGGACGGGGTCAGGGATTGCAGATAGCTGGAGGGAGTCCTGGGTGAGTCCGTAGAGCTCCCAAGACGGCTGAGCGGAATCTGACTAGAGAAACCTGCGATCCTGGAGATCGAGATCCACGAGTCGTTGGGACTCACTGCAAAACTTGTAATGTATACAATTTGCTCTTCTACAAAGGGACAGTGGCTGTCAATTAGATAGGGCACTGCGGGACCAATGATGTTCAATAATGCCTCTTTCCTAGTCAGGGCTGGAGTTGGGCTCTGGGGGGCCTACGGCGGCACCACCCCGCATCCCCTGTAATAGTTGACGAGTTATTTGGCCGACAGGTACTCTGCTGGTTGGGGATGTGGGTAGTTTTGAGCCTACGCAGCAGGGTAGCAGGGAGGGAAGGGGTACTCAATGGGGTTTTCTTTTGTTGTTTGCATTTTCTTCTTCAACGGAGAGGGGGTAGGGGGGTGTTGGGTTGGGAGTATACTACTGTTGCATGTTATTGTTCTTACATCGACGAGACACGCTGGCATTTGCCCAGAGGAGCATGGAACTTACTTTGGGACTGATGAGTACACAGTGGGACAAATGTGCTAAAATCTTGAGCTGGAACGTCAATGGGCTTAGAGATAAAGTCAAACATAGTATCATCCTGCAATATATTAAGCGGCAAGCCCCTGATGTTATTATGCTTCAGGAAACGCACTTGGTGTGGAACTCTTGTAAGGCACGCAACAGGTGGGGATACAAGTTGCTAGCGCATGCGGGGTTCACCACCAGCTCACGAGGAGTGGGCATTATAGTAAGAAACTCCTTTCCCTTAGCTGTTAGTTCCACTTGGGCCGACGACCGAGGCAGATATATAGGAGTCCCAGGTTCATGGGAAGGCTATACATTAACACTTATGTCAGTCTACATTCCACCGGACCTCCAAAGTGACACGTTTAAAAACCTAGGCACTCTTTTACTTTCATTACCTGATGGTCTCCAGGTGATTGGGGGGACTTCATTTCAGTGGCCTTGGGCACGCTAGACAGACACCCACCGCGCAAGCTTGGGTCCTGTAATAGAGGGCTTCCTGACTTCCTGGAGGCACTGGGACTGGTTGATGGATGGAGGACGTACCACCCAGAGAAAATCCAAAACACAATCTACTCAGGGGCCCATTATAGCCTCTCCCATATTGACTATGTCATGGTCCCAGCTTCACAAGCTGCTAACATACACAAAGTTAAACACTTAGCAAGGGGAATTTCTGATCACTCCCCAGGGTTCAGATAGCCCTCAGCCAGGCAAGGGGGGGAAGAGTTGCCCCCATCAACCCTTGGTATCTCCGGGACCCTGGAATCCAGAAGGCACTATTAATAGCCTTTGACACCTATTTCCAAGAACATGAGGGATCAGTAGACCCCACCCAAACCCTGTGTGGGGATTTCAAATCAGTAATTCTAGGACAGGCGCTGTCACTAATTGCTGGAATGAAGAAAGACAGACAGAAAGAGATCATGGAAGCAAAGGTAGAAATCAGGACTGGAGGACGAGTTAGCAACAGAGGTCACACAAGGGAAACTCCATACACTACACATTAAGCAAGAGGAATATAAAGCTCTAGCCACTGATAGGGCCAAAAGTTGGGTAGAATATACGATCTGGGAGACAAAGCCGGGAAACTAATTGCCTGGCTCGACAAAAAGGAATGGGCTAGTCGATTGGTACTGGAACTAATAGGTACAGACAACGACACTACGACCAATCCACAAGATATCGCCAATCAGTTTGCAACTCACTTCAAGACAATATATACGACTAGCGCTGTACTCGGAAGAGGACTCATGCGATCTGCTGTTTGACATAGCACTCCCCGCCTTGTCGGAGGAGGACCAGTGCTTCTTAGATAGTGCCTTAACAACTGATGAAATAGCGCAGGCTATTAGATCACTGCGTCCGGAAAGGCCCTGGGCCCCAATGGCCTACCTATTGAACTATACAAACTTAAATCCGATAAGTTAGCCCCGTACCTGAAAGTCATGTTTGAGGAAAGCAAGGAGTTGGGATCACTGCCATCAGATCAAAGAGAGGCCACGTTGGTCACTATACACAAGGAAGGTGATGCCAAAACCGACTGTGCCTCATACAGGTCGATCTCCCTTCTAAACACTGAGCCCAAAATTCTGGCCGAGCTCCTAGCAAACCGCCTGGTCAAAGTAATCGGAGGGCTAATTCATCCTGATCAGTCAGGTTTTATGCCGCACAGTAATACGGCGCTGAACCTATGCAGAGTACATGGTGTACTGGGGAGAGCAGATACGATCCGAGAAGATGCTATAATCGTTTCATTAGATGCAACCATGGCGTTTAACACCATTGAGTGGCCATACCTATTTGCAGTTCTTGTGCAGCTGGGGTTTGGTCCGGAATTCATCCAGTGGGTACGGACCTTATATTCGGAGCCCCAAGCGCAGGTAGTGGTCAATAAGAAGAAGTCAGACAAATTCATGTTAAGTCGGGGGACCCGTCAGGGATGCCCTCTCACCCCTCTCCTGTTCGCCCTCGAACCACTCGCAGCATGGATTCGTCAAGACCCAGCAATACGAGGTCTGCGTTGGTCCCCTGAATGGGAGGACCGAATCTCTCTTTACGCCGAAGATATCCTGTTATTCCTAGCCTCCCCGAGGAAGTCATTGGTATGTGTCTTAGACATCATGGCAATTTTTTTGGTAGATACTCTGGATTCTCTATCAACTGGAACAAGTCCCTCCTATATGTCCTTAATGGAGACCCACCCACTCCTCTACTTGAGTGCCCAATCCAAATAAATACAGTGGGCTTAAAATATCTGGGTATTTTCATTACGTTGGACCCACAACTCCGCTTTACCCAAAATCTTCTCCCACCCAGAGACTTAAACATGACATAGCAAGTTGGAAAACTCTTCCGCTCTCGCTACTCGGCAAAGCAGCCCTCTTCAAAATTATGTTGCTGCCCCATTTTCTGTATGCTTTGCAGAACACGCTGGATCCAGTTCCAGCGGCATACTTTAAAGAGGTTGAAAGTCTACAGAGAGACCTGTTGTGGGACGGAAAGCCTTGTATAGCAATGTCCAAGCTCACACTGAATTGGTATGACAGGGGGATTAGCCTCCCAGATATCACAAAATACTATTGGGCAGCACACCTCGCAGCCGTTAATCAGGGCACCTACGGTCGACCTGATTCTCCTGGCAATGCCATGGACAGATGGCTTCTGCCGGGAGGGAATTACAATAGGCACTCTATTCTAAACCCAAACAATACCCCTTGAACGGACCTACGGAGCATTCAGTCCAAATTTGGCACACCGTTAGCAAAACTCTAGGCTGGGAGCAAAACCTTACAATGGCAACCTCCTTAGGGGACCCCGAAAATTGGGCGGCTTATGGAGGTCGAAGGGATTCGATAAATGGGACCTCATCGGGATCTCGCAGATCAAAGATATGTGGGAGAAGGCGAAGTGGAAACGTTTGCTCCTCTGCAACGCCAGCATCAGTTGGCCGATTCAGAGCACTTTAGGTACACTCAAATTCGTCACGCATTACAATCCCACTTTCCGAAAGGCTCCTCCCCTCCTGAACCCTCTCCACTGGAAGATAGGTTGCTAGATGGACACCTAACCAAGAAAACTATATCATTGACTGTTGGACTTGGCCCTTTTTGCAGGGTCATCCCTAAACTTTTTGCCTTCCTCCTCCATTTTATCTGACCTGTTGTTGGCTGTTTTATGACTCTGGGCACTTTACCACTGCTGTTCAGTGCTAAAGTGCATATGCTCTCCCCATTGTAAATATATATGTTGTTTGGATTCCATGATTGGCTTATTTGGTTTACTATCAGATCCCAGTAAAGTGCACCAGGAGTACCAGGGCGTGTAAATACAAATACCGCTGGTGGGATGGCAGCACTGGTTGTGCCACCCACAGAAGCGGCCTGGTAAAATGTGTCTAGGTCTGCCATTGCAGAACCTGCGTGCAGTCTGGTACTGACATGCTGACTGGCAAGTGCACACACTTGCCAGTCCCTAAACCTTCCCTTAACTTCATGTTAGTCACCCCTATGGTAGGTCCAAGGGCAGGGTGCATTGTAAGCGTAAGGTAGGACAAGCCCTGATGTGTGTGGCATTTCCTAATAGTGAATTACAGCCATTTTCGTTTTTCACTATTGTAATTCTACCCTGTTCTCATAGGCAACAATGGGCTGTTAAGATTGTTACATCCTATGATCCTAACAAACCCAGGGAACATGGTAGAAAATCGAGTTTAGTATGCCTGAACTCAGAATAATGAGGTAAATCTTTTAGTAAGGTTTATTTTTATATTCTGCGTTTGCAAATGCCACTTTTAGAAAGTTGGCCTTTGCTTGCCTGACCATTTCAGCCCGCCTCTGCGTGATGTGTATCTGCTGTCTGGCTTGTGTGAGTGACAGGGCTGGGGAAACCCAGATGGGCAGGGCTAGGTAGCCTGGTGGTGAATAGGAAGATTGACAGATAGATGGGTGGGAGGAGTACACCTGGACTCTGAATAGGGCTGTGCTCTGCCACCACAATGCTGGCTCCGCCCCCTGTGGAGCGTCTGATGGCTCTGCCCTGCACCCTGACAGAAGCAGCCTGCATCATGTCAACAAAGTGCTCAGAAACCGACTGAACTAGGCAAAGGCCCCCCTGGCCTGAAAGGACAATAGAAATGGCGTATAAATGTAGGAGCCCTGCTCCTAAGAAATCAGATCCTGTCCTGCCAAGAAGAAACCTCTTCAACGAGAAGGAACTGGGAAAGCTGCATGGAGGAGTACTGTCCCTGACCTGGGGAATTGGCCTGCAGTGGTTGCCTTGCTGCTGAAGAAGAGGAACAAAGATTAAAGAGACTTTTTATTTTGCTTGTGTCTGAAGATTTCCAAGGGCTTGTGAGTGAGCTTGCCCCCTGAACGAAGTCCCAGGACCAGTGGACTTCACCCGTGAGATCGCCTTGGAAAACGTACCGTTTTCCTCACAACTTCGCTTCGAACTGCAGTGTACGTCTCGCTGATTGCAGCGTACTCACCGTAAGCTGATATCCCGTTGTCCGGCACGAACAACGCGTCTGGGGCCCCTCTACGAGCCGTAGCTCGCACCGCAAAGGAAGGTACTGCCAGCCTGAGCAATGCGACTTACAGCCCCTACGAGCCGTAGCTCACACCGTAACTGAAGGACATCGCCTGTACCCGCTTGCACCCCCCTGTGAATCGTACTCCAAGCGTACGCGCCTGCCCCCTGCTTTGGGAAAGGCTGCGGTGCGTCTGGGAGTCGTACGCCTCCTGCACGGAGCGTACTGTTCGCCTGTATCAGCAGCCCAAGTGAAGCCCAGCGATCCTGGTATGACGCGGACACAGCGTCTGGCAGTACGAGCCCTACTCTCGCCCGTCCCCTGAGCCACGCACGCCCAAGGTCTCCCGTACCGTAGTACGCGCCGCCCGGAGGACATCGCACCGTACTGTGCGCCTGCTGCCAAGGAAGTGTCCGTGACGAACTCTGAAGCTTAAGGTACTGTGTGTCCGTCCCGCTCCCCTGTCTATCTTTAACCGCGTACGAAGCGTACGCCTGGGAACGAAGCGCACAGACATTGAAATCATCATTGAACTCAAGAACTCTTTGCAACTAAGTATTGTGGGCCATTTTTAAACACTAGTTTGGTCTTGTGCTAAGCCTGATAAATATATAAAGAATTATTTTTGATATATATCCCGTGTGGAGTCCATTTGTGGGGGGTCACTGTATTACTGTGTGGGTATTCACAAATGCTTAACCTAAACACCCTGAGATAACGCCTTGTCTGCTCGCGCCAAGCTACCTAGAGGGTGTGCAGGGGTTATTGTTGGAGTGTATCCCCCCTACCCTGACTAGAGGAACGGTTCCCTGCTTGACACAAGTCCCTACCTGTGTCAACCAGAGAACCCGGATTCTAACATTTACCTATAAAAAACTTGATCAACAATATGGCAGACCACCTTGGGCCGCTGGTGAGAAATGGGTGAGGGATGGCCTTGAGTTAGACAATGAAGACTGGCAGGAAGCTCTGTCCTCCCCAAGAATGGTACCAATCTCAGCCAGGCTCTGGCTAGTTCAACTCAAAATTCTGCATAAAGTATATGTCACAGGGCCTAGTTTAGTGTGCATGGGATGGGCCGACAGAGGGGATTGTCGGAGACAATGCAGTCAAGAAGGTATATTTTTACCCATACTATTGGAGTGCGAGCATATACAATCGTATTGATGCAAAATCCACAACATTCTAAGTGAAGTACTCACACTCACCATACACACAGAAGCCCGCAGATGTCTCTTAAAAGTATGGGAATCCACTGATTTGAACAGTCACCACACACAATGGGTCACATTAGGATTAATGCTGGCAAAGAGGAACATCGCCCAATTGTGGGAAGCATCACAGCAACCCAAAATAGAGGCCTGGAAGTAAGACCTAGACTGGTGTATGTATAGAGAGAAGATGGACTACACAGCCTGGGGCTGACCCAAAAAGTGGTCCAAAATATGGGACCCCTGGAACTCCTATAGAGGATGTATCTGCAATCCTTCCCTTAGCAAAGACTTGGCGATGCCCCCACACCATAGTCTGTAAACACTGTCCTCTTATATGGAATAGTATCCAACGTTGCATTTACTGATTGTAATGTACATGATTCCTCTGTGTTATATTGTATATCAAGTGTCGATGAATGTTTAATAAAACGAATTATAAAAAAAAAGAGGAAGAGGGGTGTAAACGAATTGTTCACAAACTTTTCACTGTGTCTTAATTGGGTTGTGGAAGTGCCAGTAATTGGCTCCCTACCTTGATTTTGGTGATATTTCCAACCCGAAAGGGTTTCTAATAGTCTTTGTATATTTAGAGAAGTTTTCAGAGATGTCATAACTTATTGTGATAGTTTCCGGTTCGCGATTAGTTTAACCTGTATTGCAGTCTGCTCCCCATTCTTAATTGACGATTAATAGACCCAATCAATACAAGCCCTTAATATTAGAGACTACAATTTCTCCCACATCTCTGTTCCGCCAACTCCTTACTGGCAAGTTTTATGACTCGAATGAGAATCTCCCTTAATCCGTGTGTGCGCAAAGTACGGTCGTTGTGTCCTGTGAAAACTCTTTACTGGCGTGTCTTATATCCAGTAATAGTGAAAAGCAGACTGTACCAGGAAGGCATTCCGTACAGAGCCGCCATCTTGGAGTGGTGTTTGGGGGACCCGGGGGCATCGCTGTCAGAATTATTTAACAAACAATGAACCAAGAACTATCACAATAAGTGACGACATCTCCGAAAACGACTCTAAATATTGTGGTACTGTAAATTTCAGAACCATGTTGGTAGCATGGTCCTACCATGCCGATTTTGGTATCAGCGGACCGCAAATGACTAATGCGGTATGTATGAGTGTTTTCGTCACGTTTCCCCGATGAACTTACCGTGTATGCAATACTACATATTAAATCCTCGGGTTCCATTTTAAAACGGTAACCATTTTGTGGTTGCCCTCACATAGGCTGCGCACTGAGGCCATGCCTAGGCCTAAAGGACACGCAATCTTTCTGTGACTTCTTTGTGACCTGTGCAAACTGACTCCGCTGCCCGAGGTCAGTCCTGCCCGGCCGGTTCCTTTTACTGCGGCCTTATGGGATTAGCATCAGGGCCCAACACATCATAAAGTCGTGCATCCCACACGACTCCTGACTAATCTCTTTCACACCTGACTCTGTTTTCTACTTTATGGCTTGTTTTACGAGCAGGAGGTGTCCGTTTTATTGGGGTCTGCTGATATCTGATGAGGGTTCTGAGCCTCGCTGGGTAAATAATTATGTGCTGACCGAGCTGAAATGTGGGATTATCATCATGACTGTGCTCTTTCTTTGAAGCGAAAATATGTGAACGACCACTTGTAAAATAGGGGCGGTGTTGCCCAGAGCGTAATATTCTGTATATAAGAAAAGAATGGTTTTTGGTTGGGAGCAGTCTCCTGAGAACATACACCGTGCTGTACTTCTCGGATACCTGTGATTGGTCTGCAGCCAATAAATACGATCTTTGACTTCATCTAGAAGACTCTGTGTTTCTGTAGTCTGAAACAGGAAGAACTCGAAGTCTTCGGGTGTGTCCCCTGGCACCGCTGGGTTGGTTCTGAAAAACCCAGTACTTCAGTTGGCGCCCAATGTGGGGCGATTTCAGCGGTACCAGTCCAAGCCAGAGGTTCGTGAGGAACTTCGTTTGAAAATTCTGGAGGAAGGCCGCCACTTCATCGACCCCTGCATGTCGACGTGGTCCGAAAGTCTTTACTGCGAGGTTCTCCGCGTCTCGACGGCTACGAAGGACTGCTGCCCTGACTATCGCCCTGTTTTGGACCCTTGATGATTTGGTAAAGCGAAACGATTTAATGAGTCTTCTGGTGACGTCATCGATACCTCAGTTAAGTATAAGTGGAGCGTCTCCCAGTCCTTAGTTTGGTTCTTAGTTTGGTATCCCTTTGGGATCGCTTTGATTTGGAACTTGCAAGTGCCAAAGTCGAAGGACTCCTGTATTCACGAGATTATCGTATTCGATAATCCTTTGACGTTTGAAACTAGACTAGTGAGCGAAGATGCCTGGTTCTAGTATATTTGGAAATTTGTTTTGTTTGGGTTATAATAAGGACTCCCGATTAGAGGATTCGTGTCCGGTTCCTCCAATTGGAACTCCAACTTATGAGCTTTATGTAAAACATGGCGTGGGCCCCATTACGTACAATGAAGTATGGATCCGATACACCAGGAAAGATGGTGATTTAAAATGGCCCCAATATGGTAGTTTCGACACAGAGATTTTGGATAATCTAGAGGTTAAATTATTTAAAAAGAAAGCCCGGCCGGCGATGTTTGATTCTTTCCGCCTATGGCGAAAGGAAGCCAAACAGAAAGAAATCAAATTAGCGAAGAAAAATACAAGAGAGAAAGGTATGTCGATAATGCAAGCAGCCTTACAGTTTAAAGATAATGAAGAAGAACAAATGAATGAGCAGCTGCGCAGGCAACGTAAACTAGTAATTGATAAATGCTACCCAGTTTTGCCGCCCCTTCAGCAAGATGCGTCAAAAGAAAAGGAGAAAGATCCCCTAATGTCACATTTGCTGAGTTCGCCACCCCCGTATGCGCAGAGTGCTACAGCACCTCCGCAACCCTTAAATGTACAGCCTCTAGTTAATTTGCTGCAAGCCTTCCCGCAGCCGCCAGCTCCTCCTCAGCCGGCTACTATCCCTACGGCGCAGCCCTCTCAAGGGCCACCGGTTTCGCTACCTATCTCTTCTGCGCTCCCTGCGACTCTACCTAGTACATCAGCTGCCTCTCTCGGCGCTATTTCTGATACGATCCCTGTACCTGTCTCCGCACCCGTTTTTCTTCCCTCTGTCTTTCCCCCTGTTCTTGCCTCAACTTCACCTTCTACACGACAACGAATAGCTAGTGCGGTCACTAGTTTTATATCGCCTCTCTTCGGGTCATCTAGTACGACCCCTGGTTCACAACGTACGCAGTTGCGTAGTCAGCTGCCAGGTTCTGAAGAGAAAGAAGTATTAGACCGCATGGCACATAAATGGATTGTTTATCCTTCAAGATATGATGTGGAATCTGTTGTAAATGTTTTTCATCAATGGAAAGCACTAAAACAGAGATACGTTTTCGAGAAAATGTGTGAATTCCTCTGTGAGGAATTGGAAGATCATGGTCTAGATTCAAGCCCGCAGGAGTTGTGTCATGTACGGTTCGATTTTGAGAAAGGCACGATTGTGGGACCCGATGTTGATAGAGCAGTTACGACATTGTTGTCCTTCAGGAATGGGGATTGTCATCAGTCGTTGTTCGAACAGGAGTTCCCTGTAGGGAAAAAGGTAGAAGCGCGCCAATATCCGATGCGTGAGGCTCCTCCAGTTTGGAAACCTGGTGATTTAAATGCTAACCCACCTGTTCAGCCACATTTTCAGCGTGTTTGGGTAGACGTGCCATGGAAGCGAGCTGAAGTAATAGCGCTTAAGCAGACATTGCCTGATCCCCGTAAAAACCCTGCAGGATATTATAAGGAGTTATCACAGACCGCAGAATCGTGTGTCATGAATTTAGCTGACATTGATATGTTGTTCGGGAACGTTGTTCCGCAGCCTTTGTGGGGATTGATTCGTAATGCAGATCATGCTGCAGAACTAGGTGACACATGGGCTAATATCATTGCTGCAGACACCAGACAAGTTGGTGGTGCCAAGCCTGAGCCCGCGGTAGCAGAACTCCCTGGTAGAATAATTAATTATATGAAACTTTAATGCCCGCGATGCGGGTGAATTGGGATAAATTATCGGCATGCAAGCAGAAGAAAGATGAGTCAGTGTCCGATTTCTTCACCAGGTTCGAAGAAACTTTTGTCGACCGTAGTGGACAAGATATGAGTACGGAAGGTGGTCAACGATTATTTGTTGACAAATTTGTGCATAATTTGCTTCCCGAGTTGTATAAGAAATTGAAAGATTCTGAGAGCTCTTGGGCTGTTTCCTCTTCAGCACAAATACTGGCTACTGCACAGTATTATGAAAATAGGGATAAAGATGAGAAAGATAAAGCAGACAAGAAAACAAAAGAATTAAAAACGAAGGTTCTGTTACAGCAGGCCTACCCACCACGAGGTAGTCAGAGTAACTATCAGCAACCTCAGCAGTTTCAAAGAAACATGCAAAGGTTCGAATATTCCCAACCGCGTGTTCCTGTAGGTCCCAATCAATGTTCGTATTGTAAAGAAGAAGGTCATTTTAAGTATAGTTGTCCTATATTGTTGCAGCGTACGAATAATGCTTATGGCACGAGAGGTAGAGGTGGTCCGCAAGCTCCTAGAGGTAGAGGGCGTGGGAATGTTCCCCAGAACGTGCGTCCTCTTCCGCCTCAAAATACGATGAATAGTTTTGATCAGCAAGCCAATGCAACTGGTAGGACAGCTCAGTACTATAACGATGACTATTATGCGGAAGATGAAAATGCGGAAGGTAATGATTACTAGGACAGCCATAGACAGAGAGAGGGAGTTGTTTCAGTGCCAGTGGACCAGAGTGGACCGTATGTCAAGGTGACTACAGCGGGTGTATCAGAGCCTTTTCTATTGGATACTGGTGCTGCAAAGAGTTCTATTATGCACTCAAAACTCCCTGGCGCGCCTTTGTCTGGTGAAATGAATGTTTCAGTAGGTTTTTCTGGCTCCCCGGTTAGGAACCCGATCTCTAGTGCAATGCCCCTTTCTGTTGGACCTTGTGAGCTGAAAGCACCCCTTATCCTAATGACAGGATGTGGTGAAAACCTGTTAGGATTTGATTTGTTAAAGAGATTACATGCGACATTATATTGTTCCCCCTCGGGAGTACAACTTACACTGGGTAGGGAAGTGATTTCTCCAATGTATTTGTCGAAGAACAAACTGCCAGCTGAATTGTCGTCTCTTTGGGCTTATGGTCATAATGATGTGGGCCTCTTGGAAATACCGCCATATGTGGTCACTTTGAAAGCCAATGTTAAATTGCCACGCATTCCCCAGTACAAGATCTCTAATGAAGGTGAGAAAGCGTTGTTAGCGATCATCCATGACTTGATTGAAAAGGATGTGATTGAAGAGACAAGAGGCAACGTTTGCAATAGTCCGGTTCTGCCTGTTTTAAAATGTACTGACCCTTCTCAGCCACCTGTTTACAGATTTGTGATCGATCTTAGAGAGGTCAATAAGATAGTTGTGCCACAGTTTCCAGTTGTCCCTGATATAACTGCCTTGTTAACTATGATTCCAGCTTCCGCTGCTTGGTTCTCAGTGGTCGATTTAAAGAATGCTTTCTTTAGCATCCCGATTGCAGAGGAGAGCAGGGATATTATTGGTTTTAGTCTAGGAGGTCGAAGCTTCCATTTTAAACGCGCTCCACAGGGCTACTGTGAAAGTCCATCAATATACAGTCAGGCTTTAAAAGCGCAGCTTGACACAATCGTTCTACCTAGTGGTGCTACCCTTATTCAGTATGATGACGATTTACTAATCGCCGCGGATACTGAGGAGATTTGTAAAGAAGATACATTGTCGTTGTTGCATCATCACAAAGTGTCTCTCTCAAAACTGCAATATTGTCGACAAGAAGTGACCTACTTAGGCCATCTCTTATCGAAAAAGGGAAGGAAACTGACCCCAGAAAGAATTCAGGCCATTGCACAATTGAGCGTGCCAAGAACACAGAGAGAAGTGCGTGCTTTCTTGGGTATTACTTCATACTGTAGGCAGTGGAACCCGAGTTTTTCTTTGCTGGCAAAACCTTTGATAGCGTTAACATGTAAAGATACCCCGAATCCCGTCCCGTGGTCTGAAGAGTGTCAGAAAAGTTTTTCGGAATTGCGTAATGCATTATGTTCAGCTCCTGTGTTGGGTACCCCCGACTACAGTAAGCCCTTTACGTTGTATGTTCACGAGAAAGAAGGTTGTGCATTGTCAGTGCTGACACAGTCTTTTGGAGACAAACAGCGTCCGTGCGCGTATTTTTCGTCAATTTTGGATCCAGTAGCCAAGGCATTGCCAAGTTGTTTGAGAGCCACAGCGGCAGCAGCTGTTTCTATTCGACAGTCTGCTGGGTTAGTAATGAACAACACGTTGATTGTGATGGTTCCACACGCAGTGGACACGTTATTAAACAGGACCAAGACACAGCACTTAACTAGTGCTCGATTGTCAGGTTATGAGTTGACACTATTAGCGAGTCATGTACACATAAAGAGGTGCAACACGTTGAATCCAGCTACTTTACTGCCGATTTCAGCAGACACAGATGAGATTGAACAACATGATTGTCTGTTCCGAACAGAAGAAGAAACAAAAGGGAGAGTGGATCTTAAAGATACTCCCCTGGTTGAGTGTGATGGTACCTTATGGGTGGATGGCTCGTGCTTCAAGCTTCCGAATGGTGATACGACTGCTGCATATGCTATCACGACTTTACACACGATTGTTGAAACTGCACTTATACCACATAATTCGGCTCAAGCAGCAGAATTAATTGCCCTTACAAGAGCATGCGTGTTGTCAAAAGGAATGAAAGTGAACATCTATACTGACAGCCAGTATGCCTTTGGCGTGGCCCATAGTTTTGGGCACTTGTGGAAAGAACGTGGGTTCCTGACTTTGCATGGAACTAAGATTCAGAATGGTCAGTTGGTGAATGATCTCCTTGAGTCATTGACCTTGCCATTACAAGTTGCGATTGTGAAATGCAGTGCACACAAGAAAGTTACCGATGATGTTGGTCGTGGTAATGCATTTGCTGACGAAGTTGCGAAAGAAACAGCAAAAGATGTTACAAATCGAATGTATGTTGCAGGCTCTACAAGATGGGTTGGTGATGTTGGAATGTGTGAAGACACGATAGAGAGTGTGAAGTCCCTTCAAGCTGAAGCCACAGAGAAAAAATTGAGTATGTGGAAAGAAAGTAAGGGTAAATTAGATGAAAATGGTTGTTGGGTTGATTTGTCAGAACACCGGCGATGGTTGTTACCTGATGCATATGTGCTTCCAGTGGTCACGATGGCACATGGAATGGCGCATATCAGTGTGAAAGGGATTTGTAAGTTGTTAGCTCCAGTATGGCAGAATGCTGGAATTCCCAAGTGTGCAGAGAATGTGGTCAAAAATTGCATGGTATGTTTGAAATACAATCCTGGTAGGGCAACCCCAACTCCAGCTGGTCATTTTGCTCTTCCAATGTATCCGTTTGAGGTTTTGCAGCTAGATTTCATCCACATGGAAAGGTGCAACAATTTGAAATATGTACTTGTTGTTGTCTGCGCTTTTTCAAGGTGGATAGAAGCATATCCCCTAAAAGACAATACTGCCTTATCCACAGCTAAAGCCCTTGTCAAGGAATTTTTCCCTAGGTTTGGAATGCCAAGAATGGTATGGAGTGATAATGGGAGTGAATTTGTGGGACGAGTGATGTAGAATGTATGTGAGGGACTAGGTATAAAGCAGAAATTCCACGCTGCAAATCACCCCCAATCAGCTGGACTAGTAGAGTGTTACAATGGCACTTTGAAACTTAAATTGGCTAAGATTCAAGCAAGTTCTGGTCTTAAGTGGCCTGATGCTCTGCCCTTAGCACTCCTATCAACAAGAATGACTGTGCATTCACGAGTGGGACTTAGTCCCTATGAAATCGTGTTTGGCCGCCCGGCCAATATATGGGGAGTGCCAAGGCCTACAAAATTCAGTGAGATCGAACATCCAGTACTGCTTGATTATTTGTATGAATTGACGGCTACATTGTGTGTTTTACACCAACAGGTGCATGATACGCTGCCTCAGGCCTCTGAAGCTCCAGGACATCCTATCAATCCTGGATCATGGGTGCTGGTCAAAAACTTCAAGAGGACAAAGAATGATGAGCCCCGTTGGACCGGCCCCCATCTCGTCCTTCTTTCAACGAGATCGGCTGTTCGAGTAAAAGGGAAAAAGAACTGGATACACGGCGTTCACTGCAAGAGGGTCCCTTTGCCTTTGCCTTACGACCAGTGGGTCCAGGAAGGGATCGCTGACTCAGAGACTGAGAATGTGCCTCGTTTTCTGCCGTTTAGCGATGCACGAGTAAAAGGAACGCTTTCTGAGAAGGAAAGCGATGACATCTTGCAAGAAACTGTGCCACCGTCAATTCAATTGGACAGTACAGAGCCTGAACTCTTGTTTCAAGACCAAACAGTACCTACAAGAAGTCGTTACAATTTGAGGCCGAGAACTATGGACAAATAAAAATTCTTTTTCTTTGATATTTTTTTTTAGAAGTGCAGCTCTCTCTTCCATCTGAGAAACTTTCTTATTTTTGCTTTTTTCGAACCGCCATCTGGGTTCAGCTGCAGGGTCGCGGTGCCAAGACTTTGGGGTACAAGCCGGAGACGTTAGGTCAACGGTCTGGTTGGTCTAGGGCATTCCCTGAACTGACAGGTGTACTCCTTAGCAGAAGACACTCATCCGCCGCGGACAGCACGATTAGAGGATGGAGTTTTTCGAGATGAAGAGACCCGCTGAGGAAATAAATTTTAAGAGCAGAATATGTAAAGTAATGAATAGCAAACGTTTTGTAATATTATGTCTGTTTGTACTATTTAGCATGATGATGTTTTCTGTAGGTTATGTATTATTGTCTTTTCAAGTGCCGTTTGCACCCACTATACAGCCCATACCTCCTCCTACTGTTCCCTCACACTCTTTCCACCCTCTGCCTGAACACGAACAAGCTAGACGTTCTGAGTTCGTAAACAATTCGTTTATTCAACTCCTGCACCAGCACCAACTAGTTATGAACACAACAAATTGCTGGGTGTGTGGTTTGATGCCGCATACCATTGATAAGGGTATCCCGTATCTAGTGCTGCCGTTTAGCTGGAATGGGTCATCATGGGCATTCCAGACTATGTTTCTTTTTGCACTTGAGACCTAGTCCCCACGACCACCGCATTCCAATAGACCTAACACGAACAATAAAGCCTTGATGAGAGGAGTTGCTGATATGAGTAGAGATATCGATGCATATTCATCTATTCCCAAGGATGAGTTGCGAGCTTATGTGGGTTGGAACGCGACGGGGTATAGCATTAGTCTGGGCGAGAAACAGCGTAAAAGTTCATCTCCAATTTGGGTCGTACCCCACATAGGTCGGTTCTGTTTACAAGGTAATGGTCAGAATCCAAGAGCTCAATTAGGGTCAGCTGAGCTCCAAGCGGATCGCCTCATGACGTTGCAGAACCATATGGTTCTAGATGTCATACTTGCAGACCGTGGTGGGGTATGTAGGGTTATCCAATCAAGCTGCTGTATTTTCATACCAGATAACGCTCTGACAGTCTATCAGGCCATTTCCAAACTGCATAAGATTTCCGAATCCATTCATGTGGATAAAGGAGACTGGTCGATGATGGGGTGGTTCTGGGGACTGATATCAGCTTGGGGATGGAAGATTCTAATAGTCACTGGGACGATCTTAGCCATTCTTTTCCTGTTCTGTCTATGTATACAGTGTGCTCCTGCAATGTGTAGCCTCTGTGTTGCATCATGTGTAAGGAACCCTGTATCAAGGGACGAGCTAAGCAATAGGATGATGCTACAGCAACATCTTCATGACTTTATGAATATGGACCTAGACTCAGATTAGTATGAGTATAGTTATTGCCTATGTAAGGGCAAAAGGAGGGTCGGTGGTACTGTAAATTTCGGAACCATGTTGGTAGCATGGTCCTACCATGCCGATTTTGGTATCAGCGGACCGCAAATGACTAATGCGGTATGTATGAGTGTTTTCGTCACGTTTCCCCGATGAACTTACCGTGTATGCAATACTACATATTAAACCCTCGGGTTCCATTTTAAAACGGTAACCATTTTGTGGTTGCCCTCACATAGGCTGCGCACTGAGGCCATGCCTAGGCCTAAAGGACACGCAATCTTTCTGTGACTTCTTTGTGACCTGTGCAAACTGACTCCGCTGCCCGAGGTCAGTTCTGCCCGGCCGGTTCCTTTTACTGCGGCCTTACGGGATTAGCTTCAGGGCCCAACACATCATAAAGTCGTGCATCCCACACGACTCCTGACTAATCTCTTTCACACCTGACTCTGTTTCCTACTTTATGGCTTGTTTTACGAGGAGGAGGTGTCCGTTTTATTGGGGTCTGCTGATATCTGATGAGGGTTCTGAGCCTTGCTGGGTAAATAATTATGTGCTGACCGAGCTGAAATGTGGGATTATCATCATGACTGTGCTCTTTCTTTGAAGCGAAAATATGTGAACAACCACTTGTAAAATAGGGGCGGTGTTGCCCAGAGCGTAATATTCTGTATATAAGAAAAGACTGTTTTTTGGTTGGGAGCAGTCTCCTGAGAACATACACCGTGCTGTACTTCTCGGATACCTGTGATTGGTCTGCAGCCAATAAATACGATCTTTGACTTCATCTAGAAGACTCTGTGTTTCTGTAGTCTGAAACAGGAAGAACTCGAAGTCTTCGGGTGTGTCCCCTGGCACCGCTGGGTTGGTTCTGAAAAACCCAGTACTTCAATATACAAAGACTATTAGAAACCATTTTGGGTTGGATATATCACCGAAATCAAGGTAGGGAGACGATTACTGGCACTTCCACAACCCAATTGAGATACAGTGAAAAGTTTGTGTCATAGGTTTTGTATTTCATCTAAGTATGTTGGATTCCCCCTTTATATGATCACACACCATAGTTAGTTTGCCAATACCTGGCCTTGACAACATGAGGGTGCACTACACAAATTATGTTATAAACACTTTTTTGACGTATGCATACTCACAACTGTACCTGACCACCCGAGTGGATTTCCAGTTAGGGAATCATTAGTAATCAATACAGTTTTTAAACATCTATTAATGACTAGGATGCAAAAGAATTGGAGTTTTCTGTTCTTTTTCCCCATAGAGATAGCGCCGTATTAAAAATGATTGAAATCCTGCATGATCAAATGCTATTCACCGCATGGATTTCCACATAAAAACTCCTCATAAACTGAAGGCCCACATATGTCACTGAAGTTACCTTGACAAAATTCTAATGGAAATGACTAAATGACCAATGCATATACGAACAAGCATTCTTGTATATTCCCTTAGCCCTGAAGAAGTCGCGGGGTAATCCCATGTAACAGCGATAAAACCCGTGTTGGCTAAGAAACAGAACTAGGTGAAGTGCAGAACGGACTTCACTCACGGAAGGACTTAAATAAATCACCTAGAGATACACAAGAAAGACAAATTGTCATTTGTTCATGAACTTGCATATGTAATTTGTAACATGTGCAGAGGACTTGTAGCAGAGTGGCCTTTGACCACAAACTTGGGGGTCTGGTGGTTTTTCCCTACCTTTTTGCACTGTACCAAATTTCAGACTGTAACCTAGTTTTATGTTATAGAACCCTAGAGCGCCATTTTCCAATCATCTACCACCAATGCTATTCCAAATGATACATAGGTAGGTGGACGGAAACAACATTACTCTCACAGCCCCATGTCAATGGTTGTTACTTACCCTGTTGCTGATGTAGTTGGTCATAGTCAGCAGTATCCTGTCCCTCTACTCCAACCATCGACTCCTCAGAGAAGACTGCAGACATCTGTTCCTCGAAGGCATAAAGCTCCTCCTGGAGAGCTGGACTCCCACCTCCGGTTTACAGCTCTGAGTGTTGATTACTGGACAGTTTCTACTTAGTCCTGCACTTGGCATCATGCCAGCGCTTTTTACAGTCGGTCACTGTCCTCTTGACCTGCTGCAGAGTTCACCTTGCTGAAAATGGACTGCCAAATGGCATTTGTGGTCCTCAATGACACCATAGAGCTGAGGAAAACCTGTGTTGATACTCCGCCACCTCCGCAATCAGGATCTCATTTTCCTCCTGACTGAATCTGGTTTACCTTTTCCTCTTCCCCTGGGAGTCTGGCTGGTCATCCTAGCTGTTGCTGGGATAGGGTGATTGTTGTCTGGTGCTTAACTGGGTTCAGTCTGCTTCATTTGGCATACAGGTGTATTTGCATTTCTTGCCGCTATTTGGCGGGCTGTCACTTTTTTCACGCTAAAGCCAAAAGTCGTATTGCTGTCATGCTCGTGTTAGCAGCATCATTTGCCGCTGTTAGCTGTTCCTAACGCCATATAACAATGTACTGTAAATATGTCGCAAGCTTGCTGATGGATTTTGGCAATAGACAGCGGTAAAGAAATTGCTGCTAAGCAACGTCGAAACTGCTTAGTGGCAATTCTTGTAACTTTACCCCCTAGTTCTCCAATATCAATTGTTAACACCGTTCCAGAGACATTGTGGTCAGATTACTGACCTTTCACGCAACGCAGTTTAGCAAGGTAACTTGCTTCGCTGCGCTGCTTGAAAGGGAGAGAGCAGAAATGCGCCATTTCTACTACAATATGGCACACTTATGCCCTCTCATAGCGCTGGTGGCTTCAGGCAGCCTAGCGGTGAAAGTGTGCCTGCGCTACAAGGAGAATTGTTTTTGTGTAGATTGGGAGTACTTCCTGCACAAAAACAATATCTCAAGGCAATTTCCTCTTTCTAGGTGTGCTGCATGTTGCTGCACACCTAGAAAGGGGAAATAACAAGGAGAACATATATTGCCACCTATCACTATCCTCTGGGAGGGATAGTGGTTTCACACTATCCCCGGTTTGCAAACCTTCCTAAATCTGGGATTGTGTGATATCCATAGGTGGATGAATGGGAATGCCACCCATGAAACGCCTCCTAGAATGAAATTAAATGCAGTGCAGGCGGCTGGACCGGCATCTCTTTCTCTGCAAAGAGTGAAGCTGTTACTGCCAGTGGTGCAGCAGGTGCAGCAGCACCGGGGTGCAGAGGTCTCGGGGGCCATTAACCCTTGATTAATGCTGTGCGTTACTAACTAACCATCAGTCGGATTTCCGTTTTCATTGCTTGAGTTGGGGTTCATGGCACCCTTGCAGGCCACTGTAAGCAAGACTGCTTTCTGCAAGCGGCTCCTGCAACAGTCATCGCCCGATGGCGCTCAACTCTGAGCACAATGAGGAAACTGAGCCGGCAGTTTGACAATTATGATGCAGTGACAGTTGCGAACAAATAAACAGAGGGTTTTTCCTTTGCCCTACATCGCGCTTTTCACCTCCCTTTCCAAAACGTGCAAAACCCCAAAGACAATAGGCTGTCAGATAACAATTCAATTAAACGGACAAGTCATCTGTCTTCGGCGCGCGCGATTAAAATGTCTGCCGCCATCAACAGCACCATCCATTAGTTAAAAGCAAGATGCTTTTCAAGGGAAAACATCATCAAAAAAAAAGAGGTGAGGAAAATTTGATTAATCAGCGCCTAATTACCTCAGACTGGCAGAGCGCTGCACAGAGGAGCAAAGTGGCACGGGGAGAGTTTGCCGATGAAAATCTGAAAGGGCAAGAGATGACGCGCCGTGTTGTCAGGTTTCAAAAGTGACATTTGCAGACTTCACTAAGTCGCCAGCATCAGATATTAACCTTTTCTTAGCATTTTGTATAATGCTTGTATCTCTGTGCTTCATTGGAGATAAAACAAATTAGCATTTTTTTTTTCCAGCGGGGTTATTATAATCTCTTGAAGCGCGGAGGTGGGTGTCAGCAAAGGTTAGCATCACCAGCCGGAGAGTTCCAACAACAAGGTAGATGAGCCGTGCCAGCAGGAGTGGAGCAACTGAAGGGATATGAAGGAGACATTGGAGCTGTCCACAAGAGACAGAGGGGCAGATTTATGAGCCCCTTGCGCCACTTTTGCGTCACTTTTAACATGGGAAAAGTGACGCAAAAGTGGCGCAAGGGGCTCATAAATCTGCCCCAGAGGGAGGGAGCCACGCCTGCGAGCCCCTCCCCCCAGGATTATGAGCTAAACCCCCCAAAATGGGGGCATATCAACAAGGGCTTTATCTCTGCTTGTTTGGCTTTAAAAGCAAAAAAAGCAGAGATAAAACTAGCGCCCTATCAACAACAGGGTGCTAACATGCAAATTTGCATGTTAGCACCCTTTTACTCTACACTTCCCCTTGCATCTCTAATGAGATGCAAAGGGGGCATTCCAGAGTAAACTAATAGGAGAAATGTCGCTAAGCGACATTTCTCCTATTATCAAGAATATCGCTAACCCTGTTAGAGATAAAAAAAGCAGCACTAACCGCGGTTAACGCTCCTTTTTTACGTCTGGTATTTATCTGACTTAGCCATGATATCCTATGGAAGGAGGATATCATGGCTAAATTTGCCTGTGCCTATCAACAAGCTAACGTGAGATTATCGCTGGGTTTCCAGCAATAATCTCACGTTAGCCAGTTAGCGTGAGGATGTTTATCGCTATTGAGATAAGCGTTGCTAATAGCATGCTATCTCAGCGATAAAAATTCACGCTAGCCGGCGATAATTATCCTAGCGCTAAGTGCGCTTAGAGATAATTATCGCCGGTTGTTGTTGATATGCCCCATGGAGAATAACACGAGGACTCTGGAATACCTGGTCCATTTCCAAGAGCTGTTTCTGGCCAAACAGCTCCACGTGAACCTCTAGGTCCAGTTTCTCTAGGCCCAAAATGGGCGAATACAGATTTTACAGGACCGATAATTCCATTGACACCAGTATACCTATACCACTCTAGCCAAATCATACCTATACAACCTTGTTATGGTGGGCTTTACTGGCACAGTGCAGAGCAGGGAGCAAGTTTTATGTACCTGTAGTGCGTAAAAGAAATTCATTTAACCCGAAATTTCTCAGAGTTGGTGATTTATTTTCTGAGGGCACACCACAGATAGGAAAGAGGCAAACTTCGCTCATTGTTTCCGAGCAGTACTGTCCGAAAATAAAGCACTAATTCAGAAAAATGTGTTGAATACATTTACTTTATGCACTGTAGGGGGCATATTTACAAGGGCCTTGTGTAATGCTTGCCCCACACAACGTGGTACATGCATGATGAAAAGCTCCAAGTCCTATTTGTGAAGCCACGCAAAGCCACTTTGCCTGGCTTTTAATGCCTTCTTTGGAGTAATGCAACGCAGCACAAACCGCTGCCTTGCAAGAGAGGCATTCCTTGGGCATTACGGTGTGTGCTCCCTTGCACATGCCCTGTTTTTTATGCATTCCCAGATTCACCAAACCAGGTAAACCTGGAAATGCGCCAAAAAGATACGCCTCCCCACGTATAATGAGGAGAAATCTCTTTATTCGATAAATAGGGTGCATTGCTGCCCACTCCTTGTGATGCAGTGCTGCACAGCAAGGTAACTTGCTAAGCTGCCCTGTGCCACAATTCACATAAATACGCCCCTAGATGCATTGAACAGGTGCTTGACGGTGACGCTTTAATGAAGAAACTAAAATGAAAACCAGAACCCACTCCCATGGTCAGAGCATTGAGAGTATTTGCACAGCGTAGCTAAGCGTCTTTATTCATTGATATCTATTCTTGAATGAATTCATCCATCCTCTCCTCACCATCCACAGCTATTACTTCATTGAGCCATGCAGCCATGTCTCCAGTCTCCAGCCTTCCATTCAGTGATTGGGCAACGCTCGATAATGAAAATTGTATTAAAAAACTCACCATGTTTGGAAATTTTCCAAAACATTTCTTGGGCAGCAATAACTCCCACTCCCAGCCCCCCACCACTCCTTACCAAACCCGCCTTGCAGTAATGATCTTTGCACCGCTGCATACAGTAAGGGGCTGGCCTGACAAAATTGACCCGGGCTGCTTTATGTTGCCATTCGTCTATGGATAAGGTCCCTGCAAGAGAAATTGAATCAAATGGACAGATCAAAAATAACTGTCATCAGCCAGGAGTGGGCAGACCCTTTAGTGGCCCTTGCATAGGTGTAGAGATAATTAATTTCCTCCACTGGTTTTCGTCAAGCATCCCAAAAGGTTGCAGAATCACTGGAAATATGAACACCCTAAGATTGCCACATCTGGAAATGAAATGAGGATACAACGTATACATGCAGATAAAGGAGCGAGATGGTACCCGGCCATGCACACACGATCATGAAGCGCCCATGGTAGGACATATTTTCATCCACTAGGGCATATTTCACCCCCTTCTGACAAGACAAATGATATGACCTAGGCCATCAGTACATCAGCTAGAGTGATGACTCTAGGTGGAACACTGCCCCACCTGACAACGCAGTGTTCCTGCATTAAATTTTGATGACCGGTAATTCGGGTTGGGAAAGTCACACATGACTTTGGCTACAACAGCAGTCAAGCCTTCCCTTCCTGAGCATTTATTTTGTCAAGGTGAAAGGAGAAGCATGTAGTGCTCTCAAATGCCGGGGGAAATTTCCCCTTCCATCCCCTACTTTCACAACCTCCCTTTTTCCACACTCACCCAGCACCTGTCTCTCAGCTCACATTTACCACCAGCTCAGTGGAGGTGATCAATATGAACACTGACTCCTTGGAATATGGAAAACTTTGCTAAGTTCCACCAAGTAGACCAGAGTATGCAGAGTTGTTTCTCATGCCCATGGCATTAAATTATAATTTCAAAGGACTGGTAGCGTGTTACCACATGGGAACATTAATTTCACGTTTAGAGGTTTAACTCTTAAAGAGGTGCTAAGGATATTGAACTGATGCTGGGATTCGAACCTTATTTCCCTTATTTCCCATGTTCCAAAGAAAGCCCATGTTTATGGGAAAGTATTCCAACACAGGGAAGCAAGTCACCTTGATGCACTGTGTTGCTGGAGGGAAAGGGCAGGAATGCACCTTATTTAAAAGAATATAGAGCATTCCTGCTTTTCACCCTGTGTCTGTGGCATTTTGGCTGCCTAGGGCCAACACAGGCACCCTTGCACCACGGTAAGGTGCAAGGGTGTCAGTGCTGCATGCAGGATTGTTTATGTGCAGGAAGGGACATCTTTCTGCAAAAAAACATCCTGGGAGGCATATTCTTCTTTCTATGTGTGTTGTATGTGCAGAATGCAGCACACATAGAAACAGTAAGTAACAAGGAGAAATAGAGATATATATCCTTGTTACGTCTCCCATGGGAAGGTGTAAGATTTTAGCCGTCTACAGGTTCACAAGTTCTTGTAAATCTGGGAATACATCAAAATCCATTGGAGTTGCATCGAAACACCCATGCATTGCCATAGAACGCCTTCCCAGGGCAAAGCAACGCAATGCAGGGATTTATGGTGTTTTGCAAAACTCCAGATATTTGGAGCCACTGATAGACTTGCAAAGTGGCTTTGCGTGTGTTGCAAAGTCATCCTGTGCCTTAGGCACCCCCAACTTTTTTGCTGGCTGGTACTGGTGGTAACTTACTGACTCTAGGCTCTGCCTAACCAGGGATAGTGCTATGCTGAAAAGACACTTTGGGGCCGATTCCGATCTGGGTCGGAAAGCACTCCGACCGAGCCGGATCCAAAGTGTTTTCCGACCGAGCCGGAGTCCTGCAGTCCGACCGAGCGAGTACGATGCGGCTGTATGCTGTCAGACTCTGTTCGGTCGGACTACCATAGAAGTCAATGGGAGCCGGTCGTACGATGCGTACATGGGCTCCCATTGACTGAATGGGTACGTCGCGGACAAGTGCGCCCCCTACAGTGAGTAAGCATTGGTGCCATCTGCACCGTACATGCCTTTGTTGGGGAGACCCCTGGGTCTCCCCCTGTGTCCGAGTCGTAGGGCTGCGGGTGACAGGGGGTCCGACGCGGACCCCCAAAGGCAAACACCCGGACGATTTGTGAGCCGGATACTCCGGCTCGCAAAGGCTGTCTGACGCGTGCATCGTACTGGCTCATCGTGAATCGCATCCATTGCATGCCACGGTTAGCTTGCGACCGAGACGTACGGAGCGGTTCAGACCCGGAAACGAGTCGGTCGGTGAATTTTATGTAGCTCGCATCGTACTTGCTCGCTCGTACAGCTGTACGAGTCAGACGGAAAACACGCGTACGGCACGTAGATTTTCCGGTCCGGATCGTGTTCAGTGCCCTTCCGACCCGGATCGGAATCGGCCCCTAAGAATACAGTGACAACACCTACATTCACTAGGGTACAGTTTGAGGAAAGACACCCCTATGATTGGCATAACCTCCCCTATCAGACACTAGTACGTAATAGGACAGGGGATTAAAACTACCTTTAAGTCGCTTGTATATAATAGGACATGGCAGTTTAGTGGGCAGCTGCCCATTCTGCATTCGCATGTGTGCACTGTTGAAACCTGAGGTCAGGCTAAAAGCAGCCCTGTGTTGCAGGACTGCTTTTAAAATGCAAATTGTGTCCAAACTCGACTTTTAAGGCACTTAAAAATGAAAACTACAATGTTTCGACATATTAGGTACCCCCAGGGTCTCCTTCTAGGTGTCCCAGGGGTGGGGGTCAGGTATTTATAGGGGGGACCCTGGTAAAATGAGTTTTAGATGCCCTGGGTTAAGTAAAATTGCCCATTTTGCTCCCACCATTGTGCTACAGTGCTTTTCAAAATAGACTTTTGTGCTAGGAGCACTGTGGAGTGAGGATCTGCAATTTCTTTAGATATTCAGAATCCCCCCAGTCTCCCCTACGTATCCCAGGGGTGTGGGGTCTTGTAGATATAATCAGAGTCTTTATAAAAGATGCTTTATAAGGCCCTGGTGTTAGAAAAATGTCCCAAGTCATTTTTCCCATTGCAAATCCCCAGCCACATACGTAAACATGGCAATAAGTTATTAAATAACACATCACATCAAGGAAAGTATAAAAATATTATTTAAGAATTTCCTAGAATGGTATTGTTGAATTTATTCTTAAACGTAAAGACAATAATTTATAAGGATTTCTTGTCTGTAAGTCTGTCTGTCTGTGGTCTGTCCTGACTGGTCAGAGTTAAATGGATTAGCCAGGCTCCTTTGATGAGGTGCTGAGTAGCCCTTGGGGTTATAAAGCCCTTCTAGGAGGGCAGGGTTCTGCTACGTAGGAATGCCAGAGCAGGGGGAGGGGTCGTAAACAATATTATTCAATAGCAGGACCTGTTTCATTTACACCTCTACTCTTTAAACCTATCCAGATGGTCCGATTAAGGAAGGAATGAGCAGATGCAAGGGGGGGCAGTCTATGGAGATTTACCATCCTGGGTGTGTGTTTAGCCAGATCTTCTCTCTCTTTGCTGGAAAATCACTCATGATGAATTTTGGAGAAATGGTGCTCTCTGGGATAAGATAGAGCCACACTTCGGAGGATGTGGTCATACCCTGGGTAGTTGCCCCACACCTCATTAGACAGGAGTTCCCTACTGCTTGACCTAGAGAGCTTGAAATTAGTATCTGAGAGGGGCAGAACTTGTCAGATCTGCTGCTAAAAACGTAAGGAATAAGAAGGGTCCGTACTGAAAGTTTGATTTGCACCAACCCGGCCCTGCTCTCTGACTGACTGAGCCTGCTGCACAATCTGGAAATACAGCTCTGTGGATCAAACCTGCATCAAAAGGACTAAAGGGTAGACTCCCTGCAAGCTACAGGTTAATTGAGCTCACCTGGATCATAACTACCAAGAATCCTCAGTCTGGAATTCGACCAGTAGATTTGTAAGAGTTTTGTCCAAGTGAATTGTGGGAACTCAAGTCCCAAACTTTCAAAGACCATATTGGAACTTCCAGACCCTTGGAGTAAGTTGTGGAATCTTTGGGACACTCCAAGGAATTTCAGGAAGAAGTTTGGAGAAGTTTGGAGCAACTTTGGAAACAATCTTCATAAGTGTACTGACTTGACCTAGCCTCCCAAACAGGCGAACCTCAACCGTGAGCTAGCCTGCTGTCCAGGTCGTCCCACTGAAAAGCTCAGGAGGTACGACTTCCAGAGTTTGACTGGAAGTAAGCTGAAACCCAAGCCAGCAAACCCTCACTGAATCCAGCCTAGTGCAGAGCATCAAGGGACCCCACAATAAAAAGCTCCATAAATGTTTCTAAGTCCGAAATTAGGAGAGGTGATTGGAACCAACCGCGATAATCCAACCCCATATCTCAAACCATGAGCCGGCCTGGATATCTGGTTCGTCCCGCTGGAAAGCTCTGGAGTTCTGACTTCCACAAGTTTGACTGGAACCTAATCGCAAGGCAGGCCGGCGAACTCTCAACAAAACCGGACTGGCTGAGAGCTACGAGGGACCCCAGGAAGAAAAGCTGCAGACAAATTTCTAAGTCCGAAGGTAAAATCTTTGACTGAGACCTACCGCAAGGTGTAGCCATGCAGGGCTCCATCGTGGTTGGCCTGAAACATTGATTTTGTGGCAGTCTAGTGTGACCAGCTGTCCCAATAGGCGCTATCGGTTTCTATGTGCTGTGCAGTGCTAAATCTTGTCATTTCAAAGATAAAAATATTTCCTATTTAGATAAATTGGTGTTGAATTTTTATTGTGCATGGTTTCTTAATTATTTACTGAATTTGAGTTTTTAAATGCTTTACATACCTGTCTGTTAAAGTTAAGCCTGCCAGCTTGCCGCCAAGCTACCAAGGGTGGAGCATGGGAATCATTTTCTAAGACGTGTACTGAGCCCTATTTTGTGTTAGAGTCCTTATTGCCAGTGTTAGATATATATTTACTACTACTACTAACCCACTTTCCAACAGTGTGGCTTTAAAAACTATCTTAAGATTTGTGTTCATCTTGCATCTCTTTGCGTAGTACAAGGGTGACACTATCAGCCTCATAAATGGGCCCCTTAGTGTCTCGCAAATAGGCCACGTTTCCTCCATGATCTCTGATCCTCTTAATTCAAAGGTAGGGTTAAAAATTGCTCTTCAGAGGCATCAGCCAGAAATGTGATTGTAGCAGAGGAGATGCTCTGAAACTACATTTTACTCACAAAGCTCACAGTAAAGCTGGAATGCCATTGATTGTAGAAGAAAGAATGCAACATGTTCCTTTATAGATGAGACTTAAAAGATCGCTGCAAGTGTGCCTAGTAATCTGAAGTTGTTCAGTGCAGTGTATTACTTACCTTTCCAGTGAAAATAACTTCTCAACTGCCTAAAATACCATAATGTATCTTTTAAGACTAAATATATTTTGTGCTTCTTCACTAATTCGCTCATTCACTCACTGTCATTTTGCATTAGTGTGTTATTAACACACAATTTAGTACCTTGATCAATACTAGTGGTATACTAATTGTGTAAGAGTGGTTTATTGGGGTTTTAATTTCCAGATTTCAAACTCATCAGATAAATAAACAATCTATTAAATAATATATGGAGACTTATTAATCCATTTTTCCTAGTCCTCACTCTGTTTGATTCATATTTGAAGTAGAAAATCTGTTTTATATCTTTAATAATACTGCCACTTCTAATAATAACGAAGAATATGATGATGATGATGATGATGATAAAAACAATAAATGGTCAGTTGGAGCCTAAAGCTAAACGTCTTGAAATGTAATACAGTTTCCATATGTTTGCTCTCAATAGCATCCAATGGAACATAATCGAGTGACAGAAATGTGTTACTTTTTAGCAAAAACTTAAATAATGAGCAAGTGGCAGGATTTGTTCCTGAAGGAAAAGCAGGAGGTGCTTTAGGGGAAGATATTGTTCATGAATACAATATTCAGTTCATTAGTCTTCTAAAATCTGAAAAAGAGGTTATGCATTGCAGAGATGTTCACATGCACTGCCTGGAAAATTGGCTTCAGGGCCTACTAGAGACATGAAACTCAGTAAGCATACTAGAAGCTAAAGGACACTTCAGATTAATAAGTAATGACATCTATATTTGGATATAAAATATATTTTCATGCACAGTGATATGCAGATTTATAGATATTGTTAGAACTAACACGTTTGAGGTAGTGTTTCCCTAAACTTTTTGGTTTTTCCTCATGGGTTTTGCTGATTCTCTGCTTGTGGCCTTAGGGCTCTGTGCACTTTCCCACCGGAAATGCCATGAGAAAGTTTGCGTGCCCTTCCTAGAAAAATTAGGAAGTGGCACTTACCTGATGATTTTAAACATGTCTCAAAAACTCTTTGTGTGCCTATTAGCTTTACTCTATAATGGATGTTGAGAGAGCAGCATATTTGTGCATTCCCAGCAACAGCTATAAAACATTGAGCATACAACTGGAATGACAGACCTTGGCCATTTGAGGTCCTGGTTGGCTAGATTGGAGGAGAAGTTTTGATACTTGGCCGCTGGGTAGCCAGATCATGGCCCCACTAAAGATTAATATCTGTATTCCACGGCCCCACGGCAGAGAGGACTGAAATTTAGGAGAGACATCTGTGATTCAAAGGAAACACCCTTCCTACATAGTGGCTGGCCTGGGCTGACTACCTGCTGCTGTATGGCACCCTGAAGTGTGCCCACCAAGGGCGTGTTGGCTTGCCCCCTGTTCTCTTGCGGAGATCTCTTGGGCATCAAACGCACCCCATGAGGGACACACACTGCCTACGTGTGACACCTTAAGAGCGATGCCCTCTTAAGAACCCACATTGTCTGCTGGATCCCAACTGGTATCATGGCGTGAGAGTCAATCAATCAATCAATCAGGGGGTTTATACAGCACGCTAATCACCCGTGAGGGTCTCAGGGCACTGGGGGGGGGGGGGCAGTGGAACTAAGCAATGTGCCTGGAGACCAGATTGTCTTGTGCACAGACCCAAAAGTACTGCCCGCACTTAAGGGGTGTGTCTCCTGCATCGTGAAGGCTTCAACATGCATAAGCCTCTTGTTGGTGGTGAGCGGATATACTCATTGCGGGTTCCAGCGTGGCCCAATTAGTCGATCATGCTGCATCTGCCTTGGGTGACACGCCAACTGCATACTCATTATGTGTCAGGTCCAATTCCCAGGTTGCGGCTCTTGGATGGACGGCATACCCGTAGTAGTGCCTCATTCTACCTCATGCAGCACTGCTAAACTTGCGCCTGTGTGTGACTGGAATTGTCTGGTGTGACTTGGATCAACGAGCACCAGATGTTGCGCCTCATATCCAAAGACAGAATTTGAAACTCTTCATTGTGTGTGACTTGTAGTGTCTGGTGCGACTCGGATCAGCAAGCACTAGATGTTGTGCCTTATTTCCACGGAGGTACTGAATTTGCAACTCTTCATTGTTTGCGACCCGAATTGTCTGGTATTACTCGTATCAACATACACCAGATGTTGTGCCTCATTCCAGGGAGGTGCAGAGGAAAAGATTCTTGTTCCACTGTGCCGGGATTGCCTGGATTCTACTTTGATCAACGTGTGTCTGACGGGGTGCCTCCTTCTTCTGAGAGGTTTCTCTGCTTCAGCCACTCATTAATCAATTGTTCCTTTTGTGCCCTCAGTGCGACGGATCAACAGCCCTTTCATAACCCGGCCCAATGACTTCACGTTGCCAAGTAGTATTGCTCGGATCGGGCCAGGGTGATGAGGGTAATTGATTGGGCTGAGGAACCCTTTGAGATCGATGGGAAGTGGGTCAAGAGACTGCCTGCCTCCCGTGCTTCACAGAACTGGGCTGGTGTGGAAGGTACATTGTGTACTCCTTTGATTGAATGACTTTCGCCCTCAGCCCGCTTCTGCTGAGAGTTCTGGCCAAACCCCCAGTTGTCGACTGCCCACTAATTAGCCCTGCTCCCTACCCCCATCTTCTTCCCTGGGACCCTGACTAAGTGTGACTCAAGCAACAATCAGCTTAGGATCAGGGAGAGAGTGGTTTATCTCCAACCCGTGGGTGTAGGTTAGTTGGGCTTGTTGAAAGGTGGAAAAAGGCTTGGGCCGCGGGTCCAAATGTGTCTTATCAACTGACCTGTAGGATATCAGTGGCACGGCATTACGGTGCTGTGTGCATGGGAGTGCACTCCATACAAACATGCCTGATATCTGTGGGACCGCGTATCAGTGCTGAGTGAGTATGTGGGAGTGACTGCATGAGGACCACCTTTTATTGTTTACACCACGCAGCAGTGTTGCTTTGCACGTTGATTCCTTGCCAAAAGAATACTACATTTGACATGGTTTTTTCCCCGTTCAGCCTTGACCCACGGTTCTATTCAAAAGTGTCGGAATTATCTGTGTGGAAACATTTTGTTATCCTTAGGATGGGGTGCACCCTATAACTTTGTGGTACTGAATTGTAATAATTGCCATGTTGGGCCTGGATCTTTCCCACGTGTATATAGTACTGATGCCATTTTAACACGGTTGGGCCTAGTACTGCTAGTGATATTGCCAAATGTGATTTATGATGCTGATGTTGTGCTGATTAATGTGTGTGCTGAATACAAACTTTATTTACATGCACCACACATGTGTAGTCTCTTTTGCAGTCGCAGTTCCTGCATGTAAGCCTGGTGGGGTTGTGGGGGAAGCTGACAGATGACGTAATTGGATTTGTTTATTTACTTATTTTCCCTATTCCGTCGTCTGTCGGCTTTCCCCCCTGAGCCCCGCCCTATTGCACTTACCTGCAGGAGCTGTGACTTCCCTTTTGTGACGCTAGGGGCCATATGTAGGTAACATACTATTTACCGATTCATAAATACCGAATTTTACCGATTCGGTATTTATGAATCGGTAAATAGTATGTAGGTAAATAATCGGTAATTATTACTGATTCGGTAAATATCGGTAATAATGCATCCCTTCCCATTCATTCCTAGGGGCCTGGAGGCCCATAGGAATGAATGGGAAGCCAGTTAATATTACCGATTCGGTAAATACCGAATGGGTGATAGGGGAGGCATTATCATGGGTGGCAGGGTGTCACATTGACACCCTGTTGCACCCCTGATTCGTGCATGTGTGCACATGTGGCGCACATACATGCCCTAAGGGCATGTATGTCTGCCACATGGCACTTTACAAATAGCACAAAAATGCTTTTTTAAAGGTATTCGTCATTTACCATCAAATTGTAGTTGGTGGTAAATAACGAATCCAGACACCAATAATGCACTCACTTGAGTGCCCCCTACATAGCATTTCTGGATTCGGTAATTTACCGACTCGGTATTTTACCCATTTCTTAAAATTCAGATTCGGTAAATACCGAATCCAGAAATCAACCACCTACATCTCAAGTGCCTCAATACCGGTCGGTAACGGGATATTTACCGATTTTCGTCCGTTACCGACCGGTATTGAGGTACCTACATATGGCCCTAAGTGTATAAATTGTGTGAGAGTGCTGTGCAAATGCTTTACATATTGCCTCTGTATTAAGCCTGACTTTTCAATGTCAAACTACCCAAGGGTGAGCGCAGTTTATACAGTAAGTGTAGTCACCCACCCCTGACGGGACTGGTAGGTTCTGCCTGGCTAGGGCACTGCCTCATCCAACCAGAAAGTGCCAGTTCCACCTTATAAACAAAAACAATACATAACAATATATGATTATGTTTCATTATGTTTCCAAATAATAATATTAATAACCACAATTATGCTTATTACTGTCATTATTCCTATTATTATTATTATTAATATTATTTTCGTAACATGCTAATTATTAGGCACAATCACTTGTCTTTATTGTTTTGTGATTGTTAACTAAAACGCCCCAAATTTTTGGTTATCAGATAAATGATGCATGTTGCTGCCGGAAAGAGTTATACTGATGATAAGTAAAAAGGAACGAAGATATGCTTTATGAAATATGTAATGGATAATTTATGTCCCTCCGGAGTCTACGACGGAGCACCAACACATAACGGGAGAGAAATCTACATGGTGAGAGACTGTGTAGATGGTAGAGTCAAACTGTACACGTTGTTCATAAGGCCTTCTGACCTGTGGCTCTGATTGTTACTGCGCCGCATGGTTGGTCAAGAGTAGAGGCCTGAGTATCTTTTCAAATTTCTCTTATTTTACTTTTGCATGTTTGTTCTATCACAGTGACACAAGATCTTGGTCCTGATGAATGCCTTGAACATAGATGTCAATTATGGCAGAAACATGTTGACCACATTACAGGGTACAAATTCCATAGCCTTGTCTCACATTGCTTTTATCCTCTATCCCATGGGACGTAAGAATAAAGTTGTTGTCCTTATGGAGATAGTTTTAAAAACATACTTTTTTGTTGCACTCTGCCCCTCACTGTCACCCTTGAGGTATTGAAATCTTACGTGCTTTAAATAAAACACTCCAGCTCCTTCCCTGCAGGGAAGTTGTAGCCCACACTGGGTATCTTGTGGTCCCAGTGTGTTGGAGCAACCCAATGATGAAGCATGTCACCCTCGGGTGAGTGAGGGTTTTCGTCCAAATATGCTTTGTGCCCCCTCCCTGTCACAGTCTTTTCCTAATTGCACCCTGCTACCCTACATCCTGCGTGGTTAACAATTGTTTAGAAGTAGCATAGGATAGATTACTCTATTTTGTAGCGCTTACTTCCTTTTGACTCCCTGTGTGAGAGTTATAATTTATGGCCTACAATGCTGTCCAAGACATACTCATAAGGAGTTTGCTGCCATAAACTATGAGACATAAGTGTTTGAGTTGTATGTGTAGCACCAGGCCTAAAAAAATGAAACAATGCTTAGGATGGCATTGGAGCCCTCACATATACCATTGTATTGTAGCAAAAATTGGAGTCCGGCAGATCAAACCCGCTTTCTTAAAAGACGTTTCATATAGACTATTTAGTCTTCTGGTAAACCGCAGTAGTTTTTGTCATGACTCATGCATATAAACCCACAGCCTCTCATAATACTTAAAGGACTGTAGGCTGCAGCAGGTCAGTAATAGGATAATTATTATTAGGTTTGGATAATTTGAGAAATTTCCTTTCATAAATATTAGTTAAATCTGATCAAAAAATTTGAACAACTCCTCAAACGTTTATGAAAGCAATGGTCATGAGTGTAGCATTTTCGTAGAGGCATGGCCCTACTTAAATAAGTAATGAATCCGCCTAAGGAGAACTTTTTGACTCAGAATTACCGATAATCAAGTGATTATGCCAGCTGACATAATGAAAAGTAATTTGGGGGAACAAAATCTACAGTGAGACCACATTTAGTGGGTGTGAGTAGCTGCTTGTGCTGCTGTTAATGTTCTGTTGCATTTAGCATTATTCTCATAGTGCAAAATGTATCTTTGTGTCTATTTTGGAAGTGTAGGAGCATTTTGCACTATGAAACTAGCACTAAATACTCAGATTAAGTTGGGGAAATTTGTTTCCAGGGCGGCAGCCTCGGTGACCCTTTGTGGAGCGGTGTGCAGGGAAGGGGCCTGCCGTGGAGGCCCCGTGGCAACAAAGACCCCAGGTGAGCCTAAGGCCGGGGGTACCGAGCCCCACCCCGTTCCTGGTCTGGCTCGACCCTCGCTTGCTGCCCATCGACGCTGGTGGCACCCGCCTGGGTGATCACCAGGGGACTGACTCGTGGCCTGCAGCCTACTTGGCTGTGGTGGGGCGGCCTGGCCCTTTTATCATCGTGGCAGACCCTCATTGACTGGCTGGTTGCAGGACTGGGGCGAACACTCTGAGTCCGTTCCTGGTGACTGGAGTTAGCAACGACTGGACTGCTGCTACCTGCTGTGGGTCGGGGCCTGAACCTCGTGCTCATGAACAGTTGTGAGAGCTGCAAGGTGCAGTGATAGGGTTTAAGAGGCGGTGTGGCCTGACATCTCCTTCTCTGCTACAACACTAGTGTCTATCCTAGGCCTTCAACTGCAGGCATCTGTCTCTCCCCCACCCCCTCCCCTGCCACCATCTTATTTGCATATTTGTGGGCACTGGCTGATGGGGGAAAGTGGGTGCCCCCGCCACTTTCTGGATCTCTGTGCACGGGCCCTCACTGCTGCCCTCGCCATGCAGCGGCTGAGACTTATCGGATGACCACCCTTATCTACTGATTGCAGGGATACTGCATGCTTGCCTCTCCCGCGGCAGCCCTTCGGACCCTGGTTCCCCGTCGTGGGCTTCTGTACCAGGGCCCCCTCCACTTCAGTGCTGTACCGTGGCTTAGATGACCTGTGAGCAGTGTTGGCTTCTTCCATCACCAGCACCTTCCCTCCAGCGACTGCAACATGGGCCGTACAGATCTGAAGCAACATAGGCTTCCTTTCGAACGTGCCGGGGACCGGAAGGACACTGCAAACCCATTCAGAATATTGGAGGCAACGAGGGTCTCCTGGATCTGGCCCGAGCCACTACAGTTAATGCATTGATGTCTGAAATCCGAATAGGATTCAGGGCTATGGATGCCAGATTCCACGCCGTATTGGGCAGACTGAACGGCATTGCTGAGCCCCTGGACCGTCACAAGACCAGGATTGAGGAGGCTGAGGAGTGCATTTTGTCACTAGAGGACGGGGCCACCACCATGAACAAATGGGTGGATCAACTTCAATGCCAAGTGAAGACTATCTCCCTCAAGAATGAAGATTTGGAGGACTGATCACACCGCAATAATTTGCGCGTTATAGGGATTACAGAGTCCACAGCCATGGGTCAAATGGACACTTTTGTAGAGCAATTGTTGGTAGATGTGTTTGGCCGCAAAGCCTTCGCCACAGTCTTCATGGTGGAACATGCGCATAGATCTCTGGAGACCTGGCCGTCGCCTGGAGCAACACAGCGTCCCATTATTGCCAGACTGCTGAATTTTAGGGACAGAGACACTGCGCTGCATCTGACAAGGGAGCAGGGCCAGATCCAGTATCAGGTTTCTTCCATCTCACTATAGCCAAACTTTACCTTGATGGTACAAGAGACCGAAGTAAAGGCCTCCCTTAGAGATTTGGGCCTGCGCTATGGTTTGCACTACCCGGCGCGCCTCTGTGTAGACGGGCATGGGAGACCCCATATATTTGACACCCTGGCCGATGCTTTAGCCCAAGGCCACTCACAAACATTTGCTCAGGGGGGACAAAGTATGGTCTGTGTTGTGACTAAGGACCGCAATGTGGAAAGCAGGTGGCGGTAGGGGGTCTGGGTGATTAGAGATTGTGTAAGGAGGTCTTAAAAAATGTTAATTAAAGGGGCAAGCATTTCTTTTCAGGTTAATAAATGCTTTCTCGTTTATTTAAACCGCAAGGGTCTCAAGGTGCTGGGAGGGGGGGGGGGGGTGCTGCTACTGCTCGAAGAGCCAGGTCTTGAGTTGCTTCCTGAAGGAGAGATGGTCCTGGGTCAGTCGGAGGTGGGTGGGGAGGGAGTTCCACGTCTTGGCAGCCAGGTAGGAGAAGGATCTTCCTCCGGTGGGGGTTCTGCAAATCCGTGGGATGGTGGCGAGGGCGAGGCTGGTGGATCGGAGCAGTCGGGTGGGTGTGTAGAACGTGAGGCGGCTGTTGAGGTATATGGGGCCCATGTCGTGGACAGCTTTGTGAGCATGGGTGAGGAGCCTGAACGTGATCCTTTTGCTGACGGGGAGCCAGTGCAGGTCTCTCAGGTGGGCAGAGATGTGACTGTGTCGGGGGATGTCCAGGATGAGTCGTGCAGAAGCGTTCTGTATGCGCTGGAGTCTTTTCTGTAGTTTGGCTGTGGTTCCAGCGTAGAGGGCGTTCCCGTAGTCCAGTCGGCTGGTGACGAGGGCCTGGGTGACCGTCTTTCTGGTTTCGGTGGGGATCCACCGGAAGATCTTTTGGAGCATGCGCAGGATGTTGAAACATGATGATGAGACGGCGTTGACTTGCTTGGTCATCGTGAGGGAGGAGTCCAGGATGAAACCCAGGTTGCGTGCGTGGTCCGTGGGCGGTGCCCAGAGCAGGGGGCCACCAGGAGTCGTCCCAGGCGGAGGGGGATGGTCCAAGGATGAGGACTACCGTCTCGTCTGAGTTCAGTTTCAGACGGCTGAGCTTCATCCATTCCGCGACGTCTTTCATTCGGTCCTGGAGGCTGGCCCTGGCGGTGGTGGGGTCGTTGGTGAGGGAGAGGATCAGCTGGGTGTCGTCAGCATAGGAAATGATGTTTAGGTTGTGTTGGCGTGCGATGGCTGCGAGAGGGCTCATGTAGACGTTGAAGAGGGTGGGGCTGAGCGAGGAACCTTGGGATACGCCGCAGATGATCTTGGTGGCCGCTGAGCGGAAGGGAGGTAGGCAGACTCTCAGAGTTCTGTCGGAGAGGAAAGAGGTGATCCATTCCAGGGCCATTCCTTGGATCCCGGCGTGGTGGAGGCGGTTTGTTAGGTTGCGGTGGCAGACTCTTTCGAATGCGGCCGATAGGTCGAGGAGGATGAGGGCAGCAGTTTCCCCGTTGTCGAGCAGGGACCTGATGTCATCGGTGACTGCGATGAGGGCGGTCTCGGTGCTGTGGTTTGCTCAGAATCCGGACTGTGATGGGTCGAGGGAGCCGTTTGTCTCAAGGAAGGCGGTTAGCTGCTTGTTGACGGTCTTCTCAATGACTTTAGCGGGGAAAGGGAGGAGCGAGATGGGGCGGAAGTTCTTGAGGTCCGTGGGGTCCGCGGTGGGTTTCTTTAGGAGGGCGCTGATCTCCGCATGCTTCCAGCTCTCCGGAAAGGTGGCAGATGCGAAGGAGTTGTTAATGATGTTCCGGAGTTGGGGTGCGATGATGGAGTCGGCTTTGTTAAAGATGTGGTGTGGACAGGGGTCAGCTGGGGAGCCGGAGTGGATGGTGTTCATCACGTGGGTGGTGTCTTCAGTTCTGACGGGGGTCCAGGCACAGAGGGTGGTGGTGGGGGGCGTTGGTTCGGTGGTTGGGTGTGTGGTCTGGGTGCCGAAGCTGTTGTGTATGTCGGCGATCTTGCGGTGGAAGAACGAGGCGAGTGCGTCGCAGAGGTCTTGCGAGGGCGTTATGTCGTTGTTGACGCTGGGGTTGGAGAGCTCTTTAATGATGCTGAAGAGTTCCTTGCTGTTGTGGGTGTTGTTGTCTAGTTGTTCTCTGAATGCTGTCCTTTTGGTGGTGCGGATCAGCTGGTGGTGTTTGCGGATGGCGTTCTTGAGGGCTGTCATGTTTTCTGTTGACTGGTCGTGGCACCAGGCTTTCTCGAGGGTACGGCAGGATTTCTTGGAGTCTTTGAGGTCGTTGGTGAACCACGAGGTTTTCTTGCTGCCGGGTCCGCTGGGAGGATTCTTCAGTGGTGCAAGGGCATCGGCGCAGTTGGTGAGCCACAGTGTGATGTTACGGGCTGCTTCATTGGAGTCCGTAGTGTTGGCGGGAGGATTTTGGCTCAGGGAAGTGGTGAGCAGGTCGGTGGTGATCTTGCTCCAGCATCTTCGGGGAGCCTGTTGCGGGTGGTGGTGGGTCGTGGTTTTCCTGAAGCTGAAGTGGACGCAGCTGTGATCTGTCCAGTGTGGTCTGGTGGAGTGGCTGTAGGAGATGTGGTTGCTGGAGGAGAAGACGGGGTCAAGCATGTGGCCGGCGTAGTGGTTGGGGGTGTTCACTAGTTGCTTGAGTCCGAGGTCGGCGAGGTTGTCTAGCAGGGTGGTGGTGTTGTTGTCATTGTTGTTTTCCAGGTGGAAGTTGAGGTCCCCTCGGAGGATGTAGTCTGAGGAGGTGAGGGCAAGTGGGCTGATGAAGTCTGCGATGGCTTCGCTGAATTGTGTGCGTGATCCCGGGGGTCTGTAGATGAGAGTACCTCTGAGGGTGGTTTTGGGGTCGGTGTGTATCTGGAAGTGAAGGTGCTCGGTGGCGGTGAGGGTGTCGTCGGCGTTGGTCGTGATGCGGATGGTGTTTCTGTAGACAATGGCAATGCCTCCTCCGGTTTGGTTGACGCGGTCCCTCCGGGTGATCTTGTAGCCATCCGGGATGGCTATGGCGATGTCGGGGGCTGAGGAGCCGTTCATCCAGGTTTCTGTGAGGAAGGCGACGTCCGGCGCTGTTGTGTCGAGGAGGTTCCAGAGTTCGACGGCGTGCTTGCGGATGGAGCGCGTGTTGAGCAGGATACACTTGAGGTGGTTGTTGTTGGTGCCTGGTCTGGCGGGTGTGATGCAGGTCCGGAGGCAGGTGAATTTGCAGGCTTGGCAGGTGAAGGGTCCGTGGGTGCATTTCGGGGTGGCTCGGTGGCAGGCAGGGGTCCGGCCGGTGTTGAGTGCATGGAGGGTGGCGGCGTCATAACTCAGTCGGGTGGGCTGGCATCGTCGAGGGCCAGGGGTCCTGGCTCTGGACGCTGTCCAGGCGCGTACGGGCGCAGACGGGCTTGCCTTTGATGCGCCTTCGGCGCGCCAGCGGCGCGCGGCCGCTGCGCGGCCTCCATATGAGGGGGAGAGGGAGGGAGGAGCAGCTGGGAGGCGGGAGCGGGGAGGCCAATGGGAAGCGAGGGGGCGGGGCCGCGTGGGACGCGAGCGGCGGGAAAAAGTGGCACAGAAGGCAAGAGGGGGCGGGGGGGAGAGACAGGCACAGCGGGCACAAAAATGAAAAGAAGGGGCAAGTGGAACAGAAGGCAAAAACGAAAACACAGTCAACAGTAGGCAAAAAAACGAAAAACACAGTCAACAGGGAAGAAGATGACACACAGTCAATCAGACCTATCTGCAGGGAGGCATCAGACAACACGGAGCAGCAGCAGCGGCACACAGGGGGTCTGCACGGTGACAGAGCGAGTGACCTGCCTGGTCACAGGGTCAAGGGTCGCTCCTCTCACCACCGCGCGGCCTCCATATGAGGGGGAGAGGGAGGGAGGAGCAGCTGGGAGGCGGGAGCGGGGCGGCCAATGGAAAGCGAGGGGGCGGGGCCGCGTGCAACGCAAGCGGCGGGAAAAAGTGGCACAGAAGGCAAGAGGGGGCAGGGGGTCTGCGCGGTGGCAGAGGGAGCGACCTGCCTGCTCGTGCTGCTGTTCAACAGAGGGGCCGCATGTAAAGGTCAAGAGGGCCACAAGTGGCCCCCAGGCCGTACTTTAAGTATCACTGATTTCGCCTTTTGCAAGAAGAACGCCAAAGTACAGCACAAACCCAGTGGATCTCCGCGGCACTCTCCTCCTGATTCCCAGCCCATGGCCTGTTCAGAACCTCGCCTATTGCTGTCTTCGACGATGTTGCTGTAACCCCGCTTTCTCTGGGTTATTTTTCTTTCTCTTCCCGCTATAGATTCAGGGGTGCTGCTTCCTCCTGGGGGGTGGCATGCCACAAGTGGAATTGGTGTGTTTTGGGTTGTGATGTGCCACTTGGCTGCCTCCTTCTTTACGTCCACCATGGCCTGCGGGGCAAAAAATCTACACTTGAGACTCGTTATGGGTGGTCCCTGTTTTCAGGAGCGTGCCATGTTTGGGTTCGTTCTTTACATTGTGATATCCTGCCTTATATTTGTCATTATAAATACTGTAGATCGAGACTGGTCGTCGGGGCTTTGCTCGCCCTCATGGTGTACACCTTCATGGTTCTTTTCGTTCTTGGGGTATTTTCACTTTCTTGCTCTATTGTGGAATGTCACCGGGCTTTTTGTTGCCTGGGATGGGTGGGGAGTGGGGAAATTATGGGGGCTGTTTGATTGTTAATGCACCACCAACTGAGGATTATCGTCAAGATACAGTATGGATGCCCAACATGGCCTCTTTAGTTTATGCCTACAACACACACTGCAGTGGCTAGCGGACTCGTGATCCCCTTTATGAAGTGGAACATACGGTGCATAAATAACCCACGGAAAGGCAAGCAGGTCCTACAGTTTTTGGTTAGGCACGAGGTCAAGATTGCGTTCCTGCAAGAGACCCACTTGTCCCCCAGCTCCCCTCTGACCTATGCCATGGTCTGGGACCTATATGTACTTTTCCTCCTACAGCACGTACTGCCGGGAGGCATGCATTTTGATACATTACTCAGTACCTTTCTTTCCCATAGACAGCTTCTCTGACACAAACGGGAGATGAGTAGCCATTACAGGCCACTTAGCAGATCGGTACATTGTATTTTTCAATATATATGCACTGAACATTGACTCGCTTGACTTTTTCATTGCCTTGGCAAGAATTCTTGACAGGTCAGACGTTGACCACATGGTGATGGGGGTGATTTTAATTTATTTATAGACCCGGCGCTGGACATCACTGCATCTTGCCCAAGCACTAAGCCACACACCATGCAAGTTCTGTGTGCTATTTTTGTGTCTCACTTACTCAGGTATGCATGGCGCTATCGGCATGTGACCACAGACAGGGATCGACTATATTCCGGAGCTTGTGCTCAAGAACCGCACTCGTGCTGCCAACAGCCGTGCGATTTTAGCAGAATGATTGCGTTTTATACTCTGCTCTAAGCCTCCTGGTGCACTGGGTGAGGCCTGAGGTGACAGAATATCTGTTGGAGGGGGACATGGTTTGGCTTTCCTATCCACAGCAGCAACTCCTCAGGGAACCAAGGGGCATATTATTAAGCCTGGCGATAAAATTATCGCCGCTTTAGCGGCAGAAAACTGCCGCTAAAACGGCTATAATGGGCTTGATAATATGCACTATGCAATTCCAATTGAAGTCCATGTTAAATGTGAAGCTGGCACGTCTTAGTTTTACTGTATGCATGGGGTGGCTTCGGAGTACCCTGTTTTCATCTGTATTTTTTAAAAACACAGTGTCACAGTGTCAATTTGCTTTCCATTGGTACCACAGGGACGCTCGGCTCATGTATGAACATCTCGACCCGACATGGCCGACGCTAACCCTCTGAATGTTTTTTTACCTGTGGGCCTCCCCCTTGACTCCATGGATATACAGCCACTCTCCACCACATGCTGGGCCTGGTGCCTGCTACTTCGCTTGTTACAGATGAACCGTGGGTTCTCCCAATGGCGGACACTTCCGTCAAACGTAAACTCAATCGGTAATCTCTCAGTACTATTGGCCATCTGTTTCAAGATGGCCACGACATTGCTTGGTCTGATGACAGTCGTTTTGCGGACGCAACAACGCTTGATAGGTTTCTATTACATTGAATTCAGAGCGCACTAAGGATCCAAATTACTTCTTACTCTATCGCTGCTGATGACTTTACACCCATCATAATTCTCATCAATTACGATTTTGGTGAGCACCTGGTGTCTCTGCTTTACCACACCAGCCTTGATTTACTTCCTCCCATAGACAAGCTTCTACATGAGGCTTGGCGAGAAGACGTTCAGTGTCCCATTCCGGATGATGTCTGGTTCTATAGTTGCTCACAGATTAAGTCAGTGTCTCCGAACCACAGGCACAAGTTATTACATTTCAGGTTTTTACAGAGCGCTTCCATGACGCCTTCTCTTTTGGCCAGGATTGATCCTTCTCAATCATCCACCTGCCTCATATGTAACTCTATGGATCCAGCTTTTTTGCATCCTGCCTGGACATGCCCCCTGGTAAGGCACAATAGAACAGATATTTTCTCCAAAATCTCCCAGATGACAGACTTAACTCTGGTCCCTGACCCTCTGTTGACTCTTTTAGGTTATGTGCGAGACATCCCCCAGGGAGTATGTCGTACCATTCCAATTGCCCTCCTCCTTGCGAAGCACGAGGTTATGATATGCTGGAGGGGGCAGCGGTCCTACCTCTGCACAATGACTCAAAAGCTTAATTTTGCAACACCACTAGCGACTGTATGCACAGTTAGAACCGCCGGCATCCCGTCATATGGCTACCCTTGCACACTTACCTGCAGCACACTGACCAGACACCTCAAGACTGAATATGAGTGCCTCAGGGTCTGCCACAACCATACCACATTTATCGTCATCCAGTCAGTGGGCTGCATTGCACATGTGTAGCCATCTCTGACTCACCATAACTACCTACATGCACCATGCACATGTTCCTTTGCTGAGTCTCGAAAATACTGGAGAGTCGCTAGCCACGCATAGTCCAAGATCCTCCTATATTCTCTGTTCCACTTGGGTTTTAATTTCCTCTCAATGCTACTGCTCTGTATGATGTTCACTATCGTTTCTTTAACTGTGGTGCGTTCCTTGTTAAATGAAAATGTATAAAGCTAAATGAAAAATTACGGTTCTCGCTAAATTCTGTGAAATCTTGTGAAATTGTAGGTACTTCTGCATGATTATGCTACACTAAATTACGCGAGTTATGCTCAGCCCTAAAGAAAACAAAGCACCATAGTATAGCATTGGGAAAAGGCACTCATTGATATCCTACGAAAAGTGTGTCTCCTCGCTGGTGGGTTGGACCTTGTTGACCCTATGTGCTTGTGCAACATGTGACTGCAGGCAAGAAGAAGTAGGCAATATGTTCTGCTGATAATATTTATCTTTTGACTTGTAGACATTCTGGAGATTAAATTTCTTCAGGGGAAAAAAGGGACCAGATTCACTGGTAAGCTCTTCTCTGTAGCTTCAATAAATCTGTGAGAGTAAAAAAACATTTAGATGTAGTGAGCTCATTTTTGTACAACTTTTGAAGCCTCTTCTATCTTGTATATAATTTCCTGAAACAGATCCCTATATTCTAGTTAACATTTTCAAGTTACAGTTAGGTGTAGCCCTAGAACTGACATGCATACACAATTTAAAATGAGTCATCTCTACCTCAGCTTGTTAGATCTAACCCAAACTCCTAAATCCAGCATTCAATCCTTAACTTCAGCATACCATACTCAAATACTTTGATATCCTTTGACAACAGAACTTTGCTTGGTTTTTGGAATGCCTTCTACTTCAAGCGAGTCCACGAAGGCGATATTTCTTGTCCAAAAACTGAAACAAGTAAAGTACTTAATTCAATTTGTTTTATGATGGCCCTTTCCTGCCTGAATTGCTGATAGCCTGCACATTTTGTTTTGATATACCTTCCCTATCAAGCGTACAAATTGTGTGGGAAATACATTTTGTACAGAATGCATATATCCATCTGCAGGCTGCTGGGAAAAACACAGAATCTAAAATCACACTTTATGTTATTTTATATTACATTTAGTTGTGAGGCTGGTTGCAGCTCCTCTCTCCCACCCTGCAAGTGATGGTCCACTCAGTCACACTTAAGCTCCCATTGCATTTGACTGTCTAGGAGAAATGCACAAAGCTAAACTGCCAACTACACACAGTCATCTGACCAGACAGGCTACAGGCACCAAATGGCTAAGGCAAGAAAATGCCAACATTCTAATAGTGGCATTTTCAGAATTTTAATTTAACATCTGACTTCACCATACGTTAGGATTTTAAATTAAGACTCCAGAGACACCTAAATTATACCTGTTTTATCTTCCCGTTTGGACACTACACTTACAAAATGTAATCAGGTAATTCCAATGTTATCCTTTGGGAGATATAGGCCTTGCAGTGGTGATAATTGAATCTGCAAGTTTGTCACTACCAGAAAATATAATAAACCTAAAAAATGCATGTCCTGCTTTTTAAATACATCACACTCTGCCTCTGGGCTGTCCAGGGCCTACCCTGGGGGTGGGTCATATACATTAAAATGGAAGATATGTGCCTGGCATAAGGTTTATTTTGCCAGTTCAAAAGGCAGTTTAATATGCAAAGGTGTGTTTAAAGGACTGCTTAAGTGGGTAGCACAACCAGTGCTGCAGGTCCACTAGTAGCATTACATTTACAGGCCCTGGGCACATGTAGTGCACTTTACTAGGGACGAATACGTAACTGACATATGAAAATTGGGTATGAACCTATATTATCATGTTTAAAGAAGAGAGAGCACATGCACGCCAGCACTGGTTAGAAGTGGTAAAGTGCTTGTAATCCTAAGGCCAGCAACAACCAGTTCAGAAAAAATGGAGGAGGAACACAATAAGTTGTGGAGAGACCACCCTAAGGCTAACAGGTCTAACAAGGATCTAAGAACAGCAGACTTTTCTGTGTTTTGATAGGAAGAAGAAAGGTGCTTCAATAGGAGCAGTTCAGCGCGGTGTTAAATGGTAGCGGCAGTTTCAGTCGATAACCTTTCAAGTATTTGCCCGGCGATAATCGCCTCTCATACCACTCGATAATTTACCAATAAAAGAGGCAGGCGCCGGAGACTGGAAGGCAGGAAACAAAGTTTTATTCCGTCGGAGCAGAACACATCAGATCAGACAGCAAGGTATCGTCACGAGGTGCTCTAACTGCATCTCTGAGACCTGGTCTCTTATACACTGGTTTATTGCTTTATTACACATAGTACATTCTTGAGATTCCCTTGATGTACGGGGGGAATATCCCCCGAAGCCCCGGTTCAGATCCGATCCCACACATAGATACAGTAGGAGTTCCCACCCCACCCACAGTAGGAGATGGCTATTGCGCAGCAGGGTATTCCGCCAATTCCTGGGGGGTGTGTGACCGGTCGGGTCTCAGGGAGTAGGGGCTTTGATCTACTGTAATCCCTTTGATGTGGGGTGTTTCCCTTACAGTAAGGGCAATAAACTGCATCCGCAGGGCTAGGTGATGGCCTGGGACCAGTTCAGACAATGGGGCGCAGAGGAAGGGGGTTATCAAAGGAGAGGCATGACCATGTATGGGTTGTCGGTCGGAAGTGGTTCCGTAGCAGGGTCGCGCAGAAAGAGAGGGTTTATGGCCTATATGAGAGAGCGGGGGTGGCCAGTGCGCGGGGGATGCTCGCAGCGCCAAGGGGACCGCGCTGGCGATTGACAATGAGTGGGGTGACGGTGGGGTGCCTAAAATGGTGGTCGTGCATTCGCTGTGCGTGGCGCTGGGGAGAGGCAAGATGGCGCAGATAATGTTTAGTTTGCAAGCTAAATTTCCACAGTCCTCCCTTTTAACATATCTCGCCAGCTTGTCCGGCCAATATTCACCTTTGTTAGCCTTTCAGTTACAGTATCGTCAATGTTCGTCATACATTTAAAGATACAGAGTCTTTAGGGTAGGCAGGAGTAATCTGACACACTTGTACATTGTCTCATACAGTTTGATAAAGTAGGCGAGGGGGAAGTACATTCGAAGTTGCAGTATAGTCGTGTACATGGCTGGTGTTGTATGAATGTTACTATACAAAGTTACATTTTCTTAACTTCTCAGTGTACAGTTGGAAGTGATTGATGCAACATCATGAAAACTTGATAAGAAGATAGTTAATATAATAAGGTGGTTGGGAGAGGATTTTCAACTTTGACATGGGTTCTTCTTTCCAGTGTCCTTATTTTATAAAGAGCTATCACTGGTAAGCTCTCATTGTTGTTCCTTTTTTTTTTTTTTTTTTCGTTGGCACTGTTGAGCACCGGCGGTGGAGCTAAGGTCCAGCTCAAATCCGATTTCTCACGTGGCAGGGTGTGACCACTCACTGTTCTTTGATCACAGTCCTGTTCCTTAACACAGTTCATCACAGGTACTTTGAGACAGGGTGCCGGCCTTTTGTTCTTCGGTAGTAGGTCAAAGTCATAGTCCAAATGAAAGAGGAAGAGAGAATGGGGTGGCGTGGGATCGGATCAAAAATGCGGACCAAGGAGAGCAGAATCTTTCAGCACTGGGCCCATCAATCGGGCCCGACGGGTTGAGACTTCAGGCACGCTGGTCAGTGAGCAGGGGCCTCGATGTAGCCCTTCGCGCTTATCGTTCTGATAGTGGTGTCTCGTCTCACACCCTTTTTGCTTCGTCGCTTCCCCTTTGGTCGATGTCATAGATGCTTTATGATCCGCAGCCAGACTGTGCGTCACGTCCGACCCCTCTCTTCCGATGGCTGCAGGTTATCTTTGAATGGGTTATAAGAAACGAAAGTCTTAGAGATTTTGGCAGGGAAGACATTTACATACTTCATTCTCTCTCCCAACCACTGAGTAGTTGCGGAAATGCTCTTATCTGTTACTATATGATTGGTGTCTATTAACTCTGATGTTAACGTGCGTGTTACTAATCTATAAATTACAGCTGTGGTGCAGGGTTCTGTGGGTGTCCCTGTCCATCATCTAGCCTTCTAGGTGTCAGTTTCTGTGTCCTATAATACAAGGTTTGGTAATACCCGTAAGTGCGAGGTGCTACGGTCATGCGTTCACGAGTATCCTTTTCATACAGTAGGTGACCCTTTATCAGTTTAAAACAGGGCCATCAGCTGTTTCGTTCGGAATACTCTGAGACGGCTAGTATAGGGCTGGAGTTATCTTTGGGAGAACAGGGTGCTTTTAGACATTCTATTTCGGGCTAATTGGTCAGGGGTAATTCTGGGCGGTGGAGATGGTGTCCTTTAAGAACAAAAACCACTGACATATAGTCCCCGTGTTGAGGGTCAGATTGGGAGACATCAGTCGTCTTACCTGTCCTTTCCTTCTCAGCCGATTAGGCTTAACGTTCACAGAAAGGAGAGGTAGTAACGTGGTAAAGTATGGTCGTTTTTGTTTCTGTCAATTTGTTCGAACACCACCGTGTTCAGGCCAATTATACACTTACCAAAGAGGTGTATGTCGTTAATTTATTCAAGAAGAAAGAGGGCAAGAAAGAGCCTTTTGCGAGGGAGGGGGAGAGAGAGTGAGAGAGAGAGAGAGAGAGAGAGAGAGAGAGAGAGAGAGAGAGAGAGAGAGATAATAGGCCACTTGGTGCACACACAACATGGAGTAGCATGGGTCTGTTCCATGTAAGAAAATACAAGCGGGGAAAAGACATAAATTCGGTGGTCACGTACACACAAATGCCGGATAGGGTGTGACAGTACATGCATCAAGACGGAGACTCAGGGCTGTGTTGAGCACGGGGACCTCTCCTTTCCTGTCCTCTATTCCTATGCATGCTGCGTACCTTTAGTATTTTGTAGTTTATCTCATGGGTTGTCTGACCCTTTATTCTCCTCCCTTTGATCGGTGGACGAGCACTTCAATCATACAATGACGCTCTCTTCAAGTGACCCGAACATGAAATGCATACACATTCATATCGTATAATCGTAGTACACACGCACAATCATGTCATACAGTTTTTCATGTTCCCAATGATGGTCTGTAATTTTACGCACTATCTCACAACGTTTGTCTATGTTTTCCCTGATGTTGAACTCGGTGTGGTCCATGTCCACTCCACTCTTCAGTCGGAACTTCGTCGTGACCTATAGAGGGGAAAATAAGAGGGGAGGGGAGGTGCAGTATTCAAAATACCCCAGCGCGCGCAGACACGAAAGGTTCTACCTACCATGTACCAGGCTAGCCGCAGGGGTGGGTAATACCACGGACCTATTTTTCTTTAGTTCGAGGCAAAGATGCTCTAGTTCATTCATCTCCTAAATTCGGGTTCCCTGGTCGTGCATGTATTTCTCAATTGGTCGTGTATTATGGTGCAAGATACCATACCTTGCGTGCGACGTATACCTTAAGTTATAGTTCATTATTGATTTGACGATTCTTGGAAAAAGGGCAGGCGTGATGGGTACAAATTCCGTTAAACAAAAAAATATTTTAGGCAAATCGAGTCTGTATTATTTGTATGCTTTCGCTTAGGAGTGACAATCTTTTATTTAAAAGAGAAACCTTCAACAACCCAGATGATTAGTCATGACACTGATTCCATAATTCCTTTTTAAGAAGCCCTTTATTTAAAACAATGTCAGTGTAGAAATACGGGCCTACAGCCGCTATAGGCCGGCCACGGTGTGAGAGGCGTCGAGCAACATGAGCAACACTATATTAACATGAAAATCGGTTCCCCCCCCCTTTCCCCCACCATCATGTGTGAAAGCATCGCATACATATATATATATATATCTCTTTTTAACACGAATGTCACGTGACTGGAACGCCACAAGGAGTTGTAGGCCACTCCTACATCAGCGCCATCTTAGGGCGGGATCGGGCCAGTGCACAGTCTAAGTCTTTCCATGAATTAGCAGTTGAACCAGAATTCCTTTCGGTAGTTCGAGAACTTTCGTTAGCGTCAACTTTGCGTCAGCATGGCGTCACTGCAACCTTGTAGCGATGTCATGGTTCGTTCTTAGGGCGGGAAGGCAGGCGGTTTCTTCCGCCGACGTTTTACTTTTTCACTGCACCAAGCGGAGGCAAGGTGGCCGTCGCTCGGGGGGGGGGGGCAAAAGAGCAATGGCGGTGGTTTTGTCCTTACCGGAAGTCCGCAGGAGTCGAATGTCAAATGACTCCAACCAATTCTGCAAGGCTGAGGGGAGCGTTCTGTCAAGGGTGGGGCCCATGCCCTAGCAAACAAGCTTTCGAGTCCAGAATTTTCTCACGGTGGGCCAGGCCTGGAACCGGAGGGGTCAACCGCCGGAGTTCAAGGGCAGCAGTAGCAGCAGCTCTTCGGTACGGCTATCGGAGAGGGGCCAACAGCAGCTACAGCGGCAGTTCAGATTGTATTGCCACCGGAGTGGTTCCAGTAGCAGCGACAACAGCAGTTCGGATGGTATCACCACCGGAGTGGGCCCCTGCTTACTTGGCTGCGGGGGCCCACTCCCCGCGTCGGGTGCTAGCGGCAGTCCTGGTGAACCCTGTGCTTGGGTGGTTGCCTGGCGGCCGCGTGCAGGGGTGCCGGCTCAGCCGAACGGCGAATGAAGTGGCAGGGCGCAACTCAGCTGGCTGACGTGTGAAAGATGCGGTTGGGGTGCCCTCATCTGCTGGCGAGCCTCCACCTGGGGAGGTGGGGGAGGCTCGTCCGCGTCGCCTCCCCCCGCCAGGGCACCCTCCGTTATTGAAGGAAGAAGTGAATGGGAAGATCCGCACAGCGTGTCAGGGTGAAATCCAGCAGGCCGATGAAAAAGATGGCTGGGTGCAGCTTAGCTGGCCGGCGAATCAAAGACGGTTGGGTGCAGCTTAGCTGGCCGGTGAGTCAAAGACGGTTGGGGTGCCCGGCGAGCCTCCACCTGGGGAGGTGGGGGAGGTCCGTCCGCGTCGCCTCCCCCCGCCAGGGCATCAGCCCTTATTGAAGAAAGAAGAAAGAAGACGGGTAGGCCCGCACAGCATGGCGGGCTCCGCCTTGGTGTTGCCAGAACTTCGGCGCTTCGTATAGCCTCCGGCCTATTCGCACAATCGCCCGCCACTGATGTCAAGGGATTTTTGCATGGCTTTTATAGCCCAAAGTCAACTAAGAGGGACCGCCCAAAACAGGCCAATGTTGCAACTTCGAGGTAGGAGAGGCGAGGACGGTGTCACGTGGACGTAAATGCTTTGGGGTGCAGGTCGCAGCAGACTGTCATGTAAATAGTTGTTTAAAACATGTTCTAACCTGTTCATTTTGCCAGAATGTTGTTATACTTACAAGTTATTAAAAATGTTTGACCATACTATTTTGCTGGAGTGTTGTACGTATCAGCGATCCAGTTAGCGTATTCGGAAAATGGCGTGGTTCGATTGCACGAGATCCTAATCAAGTGTGGTGACGTTGATGGTGGGTATCAACAAACTTCCTGTTGTGCCTATTGGGGTCCCTATTTTTGTTCATTTCCAGAAGGACCGGGCACTGGGACTTCCAGTGTCCGAACCCTCTACAGAACGCACATTGATTCCCATCTAAGTCTCTCCGTCCGTTGTAGGGTGTAGGTGTATGGTCTCTAGGGGGTAGCTTTCTAGGGGCGGTTGGTTGGTAATTCTCTTTTGGGGGTTCCCTTCCTATGGTCACCCCTTGCAACTGTGCTATCATCACCCTCTCCTTTAATTCCTTTTTCTTCTTCTCTGACGCCCTATCGTTCTCGTTCTTCTGGTTTTCGTAGTACTGGGCCATCTGGAGAATTGCTGCGGGTTTGGAGGCTGCCCAACTACTCTCGCTGGTCTGTAGTTTCTGGGAAACTTCTGGCGACAGACCCTTTACATAATTCTGGACAAAGAGATGATGTCCGGTTGCGGTGGTCATGTCTTGGCCACTGTAATCGGAGAACACAGTCTTGAATCGGGAGAAGTATTCAGACACATCCTCCTGGGGTTTCTGGCGGCAAGCCGTCACTATCGACCAGTCTACCTTTCTTTCTGGGATTAGAGTCTTCAGTTTTAGTACAATCTTGTCTGGGAGCTCTAAGATGGCCTTCGGGGGTTTCTGTCCTGGTTCTCGCTGTTTATCTATGGTATCGAGTTGTACCCAGGTATATCCGAACGGCTCAGCGTGGTCAACTTTCCGGATTTGTTTCCACACATCAGCCGGCAGGCATAGCCCAAAGAACAAGTCGATATCTGCTAACGTCATTATCGTTGAGCCTAAGGCTGTACCCAATTCAGTGTAGAAGGCGGTCGGGTTCTTTCTCAAGTCGGGTAGAGTCTTTCTAAAGGTCAAAATATCTTGCCGGTCCCACGGCTGGTAGACCCAGTTATATACAACCCTTCCCTTCGCATCTTGGTGGTTGATGTCGTCGTGTGTTCCCTGACCCCGTGGGGGGACCCAGTAGGGGGCAGCTTCTTTAATGGGCATCATGGCATCGGACCTTCCTCCCTGAGGCTTAGTTGCTATGGGGGTTTCTGTTTTGGTGGTCTGTCCATGTTCTTTAAGGTGTCGGTAGACCTCGAGTGTACGAGTGAAGAGGTTCGCTACATCGCCCTCTCTTTCTTCCCCAATGTCTACCTTCCTATATAGGGCCGCTAAGCCTTCGGGGCCCTTATCGTGGTACCTATCCTCATATGCATTCAGGGCGTGATAACAGAGCCGTACGACGAAGTGTCGTCTGCGGCTGTCGGCGTACGAGTTATACACGTCTGTTATATACTCCTCACTTTCTTTTCGTTCCACCAGCGTCCCTACTATCTTGTCAATTCCTGCTCGTTCATCCTTAGTTAATCGATTCATTCTGGTGGACTCTTTCTTTCCTATCTCATGGTCGTCTAGCGTTGTAGTCGACGTTGGGTTCGGCACAAGAGGCTCAGCCGGCGCGGAGGCCGTGAGGGCCGAGGCCCCTGTACTGCTTTCGCTCGTGTTTGGGGGTTGTGGGTGTTGCACTATTGATTGGGAGGGTGCATACGGAGGGGGCATGTAAATGATCGGGGGACCTAACAGTAACTCGTCATTCGTTCGCTGCTTGGAGGACAACTCAGGGTAGAGCAAAGAAGGGGTCCTAACAGCGTACTGGCCTGAGGTTTCGGGCTCCTGTCTTAGTTTAGTTTCCCTTCTCTCCTTTATGTCTTCGTCTAACTTTCTAGCGGCAAGGTGAGCTGCCTTTCGTAATTCCTTTTCTGCTTTTACTTCTTCCCTCTTTTTCCGTTGCGTCGCTTCTTTGCGCCACATGCCGATACTGTCAAGCATAGTAGGCGTCGTCTTGTTGCTACGCAGAGCTATTTCTAGCGCTTCTATCTTATGGTCGTCGAAGGATCCCATCAGTGGCCACTGACTTTCGGGGTCCTTCTTGGTATACTTATGCCACAGTTTGCTATAAGCTACGGCAACTAGTCCATATTTAGTGAACATGTCCTTATTAGGGGTGCCTTCCAGTGGAGCCGGGTGGTTCACCTCTAATAAGCGGTCCGGGCAGAACCAACTACCAATCAGTGGGGAGAAGATAGGCATGACGGGTTTCAACGGGGACAAAAGTCAGCACTACCTATCTTTTCACTGCTTGCAAAGACTAGACAGAATATCTCTATTCTTCGTTATTTGTAAGCAGAGAATACCTCCAAAGAACCAATATCGAACAACTAGTGTTCGGACAATCAATCAATCAATCAATGGGGAGATAAAGATAGGCACGACGGGTTTCAACGGGGACAAAAGTCTGCGTTACCTACCCTTCACTATTTGCAAAGACTAGACAGAATATTCCTATTCTACGTTATTTGCAAACAGAGAATATCTCAAAAAGCACTATTCTTCAAAACAATCAATGTTCGGACAATCAATCAATGGGGAGATAAAGATAGGCACGACGGGTTTCAACGGGGACAAAAGTCTGCGTTACCTACCCTTCACTATCTGCAAAGGGAGAGAGAGAGAGTGTATTTCTACTCCTCCCCGTTTGTAGACAGCGAATATCTCAAAAAGAACAATCAATGAGCAATACTAGTATTTCCAAAGCATCAAACAATCAATCAATTATTTCTCAATTTGTCGTGTATCACGACCTTACCCGGACCGCGTGGACAGTTTCTCATCTTCCGCCTCCAGCGCCCGATCGTCCTCTACTCTCCGTATTTGCCGCGGCACTCCTGATGGTTCCCAGTCAGGACCGTAGATCACTCGAGAGAGGTCTGCTCGGAACCAGTGAAGTTCGGATGATCGGCTGCCAGACGAGGGTCTATTGGGCAGGAGCTCTCCCGATCGTTGCAGTCGTTCACTCTGTCGTCGGGACCTCTCCCACTGGATCCACGTGTCGCTGATGGGCCCCACGTTTGGGACGCCAATTGTTAAATGGTAGCGGCAGTTTCAGTCGATAACCTTTCAAGTATTTGCCCGGCGATAATCGCCTCTCATACCACTCGATAATTTACCAATAAAAGAGGCAGGCGCCGGAGACTGGAAGGCAGGAAACAAAGTTTTATTCCGTCGGAGCAGAACACATCAGATCAGACAGCAAGGTATCGTCACGAGGTGCTCTAACTGCATCTCTGAGACCTGGTCTCTTATACACTGGTTTATTGCTTTATTACACATAGTACATTCTTGAGATTCCCTTGATGTACGGGGGGAATATCCCCCGAAGCCCCGGTTCAGATCCGATCCCACACATAGATACAGTAGGAGTTCCCACCCCACCCACAGTAGGAGATGGCTATTGCGCAGCAGGGTATTCTGCCAATTCCTGGGGGGTGTGTGACCGGTCGGGTCTCAGGGAGTAGGGGCTTTGATCTACTGTAATCCCTTTGATGTGGGGTGTTTCCCTTACAGTAAGGGCAATAAACTGCATCCGCAGGGCTAGGTGATGGCCTGGGACTAGTTCAGACAATGGGGCGCAGAGGAAGGGGGTTATCAAAGGAGAGGCATGACCATGTATGGGTTGTCGGTCGGAAGTGGTTCCGTAGCAGGGTCGCGCAGAAAGAGAGGGTTTATGGCCTGTATGAGAGAGCGGGGGTGGCCAGCGCGCGGGGGATGCTCGCAGGCCAAGGGGACCACGCTGGCGATTGACAATGAGTGGGGAGAGAGTGGGGTGCCTAAAATGGTGGTCGTGCATTCGCTGTGCGTGGCGCTGGGGAGAGGCAAGATGGCGCAGATAATGTTTAGTTTGCAAGCTAAATTTCCACAGCGGTAGGCCAAAACCAGTTTGGGGGTACTTGAATCTTCTCTGTAGGGGACTTTGCTTTGCAATTCAGGCTGAAATATTCTCATTGGAGCAGGGCTAAGAATGATTTGGATATACTTGGACTTTATCCAGGAGAGGCACTGTGGGCAAAAAGCAGTGGACTGGTATCGAATACAAGCAATCACCATGGTCTGAGATAAATTCAGTCATTCCATCCATCACTCTATTGTTTGTTGAGTCGAGCCCTAATTGCAATGAGCGTGTCCAGATGCTCACCCAGCTCATTGTGACACTGGTACATTCTGCACCTCAATAGGCTAATACCCTTTTGGTGGTTGCTTGTGTTCCTCTCTCAGGGGGACTTGGTCTGGTAGTTCAGCTACACTGTTCTACTAGAGCAGGAAAAGACTGATATACATATGACTGGTCTCTATCTATTAGTGCATTGTGGTGTGGTTGTGTAGAATGCAGCCCAAATGACTGCCAGAGGCTGAGATTATTTCCATCATTCCTCCCATCACTATATTATTTGATGTAGTAGACTCCATACATGCACTTGTAATGCCCGGACATGGCTGACTCAAGCTATTCCTTGTCTGCAGTTATGTGTGTTACAGTCTGGATGCTCGTGGATTGACCGGTCAAACTGGATTGTTTCTATTGGAATCTTAGGTTGCCCTAAACTTTTGAGAAGTATCAGAAGGAAAATAAATATCTTGAAAAGTGAAAGCACTGTCACATCTCCCCCTATGCACAGAATAAATATCTGAAGCTGTGTTACTATGTTCTCTGTTATGAAAGATGAGTATAGTTCTTACTTGAATACTGTAGAATTAAAAATAAGCCACATCGTCAACTTCCAGTGGTTCCCTGCTCTGCGCAATATGTGCATAGATTTGAAATTTAACATCATGCACCACATTATTCCCCCAAAATCCTTCTGCCACTTTCCAGATTTGATAACAACACTGCTCTACTAGGAAATGTGCAAGGTATAACCCTGGGACTTATAGCTTTCTGGGTCTACTAGAGCCATGAAAATTAGCAAGCATGCTTCAGGTAGCTTCAAAGTTTACAAAACAGCATCTATATTTGACTAAAATAGTTGATGCATTTAGGGTTACGTATGAAGGTATTAACAATGAATTACATAAGAGTATATGACGTGATAAACGCAAGATTTAAGTTTTCACAGACTTCCGTAGTCTAACAAACCGTGCAGGAATATGGTGCTCGAAAGAGGTCTGGCTTCAGCTCCTCCAAAGGGGTAGGGACACCCGACCGATCCTTGAGTGAGTAGTAGCAGAGGCTGTCTTGCCTTTCTTGTTTCTATCATGCAGCGCTTTGTATCCAACTACACATTGATCTCACTGTGGGTGTGTTGAGAGCCACTGGAGATGGTGGAGGTTTTGTTTATCTTGTCTTTGTACTTGATGCAACTGTCCTTGGTGGGGGTGGGCAAGGGGAACCAACAGGGAAGAGGTGAGGTGGCCAATAATTTCTCAGGACCTTGATGAACATTGTTACTACATTTTTTTATTTTTAGACAGAGCCATGTGTAGGTGGGAATTTAATTTGTCAAAAAATGAAAGATTACTTACAGGCAGAGTACATGTAACTCCAAGACAACCCCAAACCTAACTACATTCGTAAATAAAATAAAAGGTAATGTTCTAACAAAAAGATGTCTCTTTAAAAGGGCAAATTCTTAATTATAGCAAATCAATCCTGTTATAAATGCAATCACCAAACAAATCATTTATAGAATTAATGAATACTAATAAAGCATTCAATTAATTAAAGTATTCATACAATACAACACATATCAAATATTCAGAATTATTAACTAATGTTCACTGTTAAAAATCAACATATTTGTCATGAGGTCTCCTAGAACATACAATATAAATGTCAAGCTAAACTTTGTTATCATTCACCATCATTGCGTGCAAATACACGATTTCTCATTTAACTTTTATTCTAAATTATCATTTGCGACAAGAATGAAGGTAGTTACTTAAAAAATATAATTATGTACCACTTTCAATAATATGCATTTAATCACTTAGGATTGACCGCAACTGGAAAAGATGATCCCCCGCCTATATATATAACAGTAGAAGAGATAGAGTCGTGGTCCTTAGGACTGCAGACCTGGAGTTGGAAGCCTTTGCCGATCCCCAGGGTCCTCTAAATGCTTCCCTCCCACACAGCAGCATAACCAAGTATCCTCCCGGGATCGTATTCCCTACCAAGTTTTCAGATAATGGTAAACCCGCTCTTTGTAAAATTGTTTCTTGGAACATCGCGGGTATTTGCTCCAAGTAGGGTAGCAATTTGTGGTGGGATTTCATCATACAATCGGAGGTTTTGTGCTTCCAATGAAACCTGGACTAAGAAGGCGATTCATTTGAGCGGGTTCAGGACGCTTCACACCCCAGCCTTTGATGGACTGAGTGGTAGGGCTAAGGGTGGCTTGTGCACGTATATATCGAGCAGTATGAATGTAAAGAAGATAACAATGCTTGCTAATGATCACTATTACCAACTGGTTAGATTGGATATAGACGCTAAACACTGTATAGTCCTGACTAACTTTTACAATAACATTCTCTCAGAGCAAGTAGGGACTGTCGTAAATAACATGTTTCAATCGCCAAAATCTGTGGGGAAAAGTAAGGTAAAGGACACGATTTTAATATTATCGGGGGATTTAAATTGTGGGCTATGTCCCAATGCTGGGGACAATGTATGTGGAGCCCTAATTGAAGAAGGGGCATGCTTATCCCACTTTCAGCACTCAATTCTAGGGGAGCAATTTAATGAACTTATTTTCAGCCTTGATTTGGGCTTTGTTAATGAATTATGCCTAGTACCTATTTCCATGCCCTGGACATTTAATGGCAGAGGACTGTATTCTACTATTGACTATGTTCTAATATCAAGAAGTCATGCACATCGTCTCCATTCCTTTTATGTTTCAGAGAATTCGCTTAGCGACCACTTTCCTCTCTGTTTATCAATCAAACTACCCTCCAGAAAAATCTTTGGGTTTAATAACAATGATCAGCTGTTAGAAAATCTAGCCATTGGGAGAGTCAGCAGGTATTCTCTGCGTTGGATCATGATCGACCAAGCAGCATTAGTTTCAACAGTGGTGGGCAAATGTAAACTTGCTATAGAGACATGTCTGAGTGAAACTGCTTCTCCAGATAATATTTTAGCCTCATTCTCAGTGATCTCTAATGCAATAAGAGAGTCCCTCCTCAGACGTAAAAGAAGCACTAGGCATTCGAAGGGATGGTTTGACTCTAGTTGCATCCAAGTCTACTCTAACCTAAAAAAAAGAGCTGCACAAGACTCTGAGAAACCTGCCCAAGATAAGGTTGGCCAGAGTGGAATACAAGCAAGCAATTAGGGACAGAAAAGCCACTCTGAAAAAGGAGGCCAGGGAGTCACTACATATGGCCTCTATAACAAAAGATAGTGCGGCATTTTGGAAAGTAGTCAATGCACCTTTTCTGTATAGTGAGGTTGGCCGGTCCTTTGAAATTGCAATCAGTGAGGAAAAATGGATCAACCATTTCTCACGAGTATATAGCGCGGAAGGAAACTCTGTTGTGAGGAACAACCATATACAGGAGGACCAAAATCTGAAGCCTTCCCTCCAGAATCATGATCTCTTGTTTACTCTGGATGAGGTGGAGCGGGCACTCTCTGTCACTAAGGGTGGCAAGGCCCCCGGACCAGATGGAGTTCCGGTAGACCTGTACAAAGCAATAATTTCTCTGTGGAGCCTATTATAGTTCAGGCGCTTACCGCCAGCTGCAGCACCGCTTTCTTACCTACCTGGGTAGAATCTACGATTGTGCCCATTTTTAAAAGGGGGGACAGACGGGGTGCTATAAGCCAATCTCCCTACTGGATGCTATAACAAAAGTAGAATAATTTTAGAACGCCTCCAGGATTGGGCTGAAGAGAACTCTGTTCTATCTGACCTGCAATACGGCTTTCAAGCCGCTCTGGGGACGGTGGAGCAGGGCTTAAATCTCTCTATCCTGGTGGGGAAATATATGAGGGCTAAGAAGGGGAACCTGTATTTAGCGTTTGTGGACCTCACGGCCACGTTTGACTGTGGCCCACAACAAGCTCTGGTCAATTTTAGAAGTAATGGGAGTTGACGTTCAGATCATTTACTTTTTAATACGTTTTTATAGTGATGCCCGGGCACGAGTGCGCTGTGGCTTGAACGGTGAGTGCTCGGCCACTTTTCCGATATGGAGCAGAGTCAGGCAGGGTTTTGTCCTGGCCCGTTCCTTTTTAATCTTTACATTAATGGACTGGGGGAGGCTCTTCTTAAAGATAATCAAGACTTCCAGTAAGTGGCCGGACGCCCAATACCAGCACTTTTGTACGCAGATGATGCGGTGCTGATGTCCCACACAAAAGTAGGTCTTCAGAGAGTATTAGATACCATCTCTCATTTTATGAATGATCTTGGTTTAAGAGTAAATTCCTCTAAAACTTTCATTATGCGTTGCGGCCATGGCATCAAGAAACCGAAAGATATGTTTGTGTCAGGACAGAAGATTGGGGCAAGTGTGAGAAGTTGGCCTGGTATATGCTGTCCTCTAGTTATAGTGGGCACCCTGTACCAGTCCAAACAACCCCTTATTGATGATAGGTTAAAGATAACCTTTATTGAAAGCTATCCTAGTGGTAGCTATGGAGAGCAGCCTTCAGGCTAAGTCTTGAAGGAATGTAAAGCAGCTTGTTTTACCAGTCTATAATCTCTTGAATAGCTAAATGAAAGACAACCACACCAGGTATAAATATAAAATATATGTATTTATTACTAAACACACCCTTCTAGTCGCTTTATGAGGCTAGAGGTCAAAACATATAAGCTACACTTCAAATATGACAGTAAAATAGCACAAATACATGTCAGACCCTAGGGGTGAGCCAAACCATATACTAAAATAGTGGTATAAGAACCACGACTTAGCTAGACACAAGGTCTAGAGACTGTAGAATCACTGGGACCCCAAAGTACCGCCCAAGGTAGTGACACAGGAGACCCACGGGGGCCGTGTGCAGTGTGAAAACACAGCCGCAAGCGCCCGTTAGCTTCTATGGGGAAAGTCGCGGTTAGAGTTTTAAAGATTAGGGACACTTAGAAATTAGTCAGGACCAAACCCTTTGGGACTTAGGAAGTTCTAGGGCCAACACCCACTGGAGCACCTGAGTACTCGTGTTACCTCACCCAGGGAAGCTGGGTGCAGAGGTGTCAAATGGTGTCGGGTCGCGTCGTCGATTTTAATGGGAGCTGGTAAAGAAGTGCTGCTGCCGGGAAGATGCAAAGTGGCCGAAGAGATCCAAGCTTGGATCGAAGTTGAGAAGAACCTGAAAGCAGAGGGGACAGAGTCTGGGTCACTAGACAGTGACCAGAAGCACGATAGGCAGATGCCCACCGATGTTGAGTAATTTCAGGTGAAGAAGGTGAAGCTTGACTCTTCAGCCACGAGGACCAGGAGGCGTAGAGGACAACCAGGAGCTGGATTCGAGCTGTCCCACAAAGGATGTCGAGTGCTGCAGTGTCGGTGCTCAGATTGGACACAACAAGCCTTGGCAACAGCTACCCACGCAGAAAGGAGAAAGATGCTTTGGTGCAGACCAGCAAGATCTGAGGGACTCACCACCTGGTTGGGAGTCAGGGCATGTCTAGAGCAACCAGGGAAGCCCAAGGAAATTCAAAGTTACCCCCTCAGGGACCCACCAGTCGACGGACCAGGGATCATGAAGGGACCTCAAGAAGAAACACAAAATGGCAGCTCAAGGGTCACTCGGGGTGACTAGGCCAACAATCTTTGGTGGACTCTCTGCTCAAGGTGGGGGCTACAAGTAACCCCAAGCATGACTTCAAGAGACGTCAAGAAGTCAATGCACTTGCAAAAGTACCTGGTGACCAGGAGTTCTGGTTCCACGCTACTCACGAGGGCTGCGGGTCTCAGCTTTGCTGGGGACTCGGGTCGGCCTGTGAGATGTCTGGAAATCCTCTTCCTGGGCTGCAAATTCTTCGGAGTCCGGCGGGAGCTTCGGAAATGCAGTCCAGCAAATGGCTTTGTTGGTGCCTGCCAAGCAGGGGAGTCACTCCTTGACCCCAAGGGAGATTTCTTCAGTCCTCTAGTCTTTAGTAGAGCGTCAAAGTTCCAAGATTCAGCTTCAGAGTTTCGTCCAGGGATATCTAAATTTCTGGTTACAGAGGTTCCTTACTTTTACCTAAGGAAGGGGTTGGACTAGCTCTAGGGACCCAGCTATGGGAGGGTTTGGAAAGAGAGGTGGCTACACCCATTTCCTTTGTCCAGTTTCGTGCCAGAGCAGGGGCTGGAATATCCTGAAATTGGAAGGGGCTTTGAGGATCCCATGGATAAGATATGTCCGCAATTTTTTAAAAGATCTTGGTCACTTAGAGTTTTTTACTAATCCCAGTACCATTCGGTCAATAACCAGGAGGGAACTAAGAAAGTAGGGCATTCTGTTGTTGGATACTATTAGGATGTCATCAGAGATATTCAAACCCACAGTCCTGAACCACTAATTGATTTTAACTTCTTTTAATATTCAAACCTATTTAACTTTTGTACCAGGCGTTTATTACAGGTTTCTACTAACCCGATTTAGGTTAGAGGTTTTTCACAGATTAGTCACCCTTCCGTCTCAAGACCTACAGCCTTGCCCTTGTGACAATATTTCTGCTCAATCCACGATTCAAGTTGTCCTTTTTTGCAGATGTTATTCCCATGTAAGGAGGAAGTGCTTAGTACCTATTTTAAAATGGCTCGGGCTACGACAGTGTCGACCAGCTTTATTTGCCTTACAATACCTGGATAATGAGCACAGTGTCTTTAGGATGGATTTCAATTTTCCTGAAGAAAGTGCTGAGCCAAAGAAAATGTATGCCTACTTGACTGTTTTTCTTTTAGATGGATGAGGGCTTTGTCAGTTTAATTAATTCTTAACTGTTTTTTAAGAATTGTAGATCAATTAATATTAATTAATATTTTATATGACATTTTTTATTACAAACGTTTTACTCTGTTTTATTGTGCTTTTATGATTGTTTGATATAATAATCAAATAAAGCCTTCTTTTGACTTTGACTCACTTAAGCAATTGCGCAGTGTATAATAATTTGATAGGTGTAATCATTTAACATTAGAAGACTTTCCGTGCTATTCTTTAAGTACTAAAATATGTTCATAAAAATAGTTTCCAGATTTACTGAGTTGTAATAGTATATTTGCACATTTCCTTCCTCCCATAATCTATGTATAATGAGAGGGTTTGGCTCGCTGAGCAAGTATGTGTCTGCCGGCTAGGTAGTCTATTGCACTGTAACCAATTACTGATGAATGAGAAGTTTCTTTGTAAGGCAAGGGTCTCACAATGACTATTTAATATTAATTGCACATGTCTTAATTTGTGAACCCAATGCAATTGGTTTCTAATGTAAGGATGGTGGCCTAAAAGAGACATTAGCTATCTATCCTACTTTGGCATTCTCAGAAGAGAAGCTATTAAAAAAGGCTAGAGACCTTTTAAGGGACCAGGCCTGTTTTATCAAAATTAAGTGTTTCCCATTTGGGAAAATACCAGTGGGAGCATGCAGGTTCTTCCCTAGACCTCTGCTCTCTTCCACCAAGACTGCATTACATTATTCACCAAGAGAAAGATGTCCCTCAGAGCAACGTCTGCTTTGCAAATCCTTTGCCACTTGAACTCGGTTTCTGGTATCTGATCATTGGCTTGCCACTGCCCTTGACGTCACAAACCATTGATAAATGTGATTTCAAATTAAAGTTAAGAAAATACGCCCTTTTTGCTTCCCAACCCAACTGTGCTTACAGGTGAATCACAGACCCTCTTTGCTAATCAGACCAGCTTTTCTGACTCAGAAAAGATGATTTACTACAAGGTAATGCACTCTTTTATAGTTGCAAACCTTGTGATTTGTGTTGGACTTGTACCTTAAAATTGTTAGAACATCGAGCCTGCTATTCTTAACTTGTGTGGTGAATTGTTTCTTAGATTACAAACTGCTTTTTGAAAAGGCCTAGAATATAATAATGACTCTTTATGTTTTTTTGGCTGAAAGTATGTTAGACATGCGCCTTAGTGATTAAGGGCCTGAGTACAAGTTTGGACAACCAAACTCGACCTCCCACTGATGGCCAGATTACGAGTTTTCTTGTTGTCTGGCGGGCGGGCCCTTGGCATTTCCACGGCGGTGCCTATGAAAAGGGCACGCTTTGGGAATGCCAAAGCAGGTTCCCTCACAGTATGCACTTTACAGTCCATGCCGTGCAGGAACTGGACATGCATGCAGACAGGGGGGCACATCATGTATCCCTCTGCATGCATCACCATGGCCTGAGGCACCAGGGGGCCCTTTAGGTCCCCCTTGATTTCCTCACTGCCAGCAGCTTTATGGCGTGAAAACAACGTCAGGAGACCACTGGCAGTGAGGAGCTTGTAATATGCTTGGTGGGGCCACTGCGGCCTGCCAAGCATATTGCGGCCTCACACCGCTGCGCCACGTCCAGGGATTGCGGATACCTGAGGGCTGTAGCACTCCCCTGGCGGTCAGACCGCCGAAGTTGTAAGTCGGTGGCCGGACCTCCAGTGCGGCGGTGACTGCCGTACCACTGCAGGTTCGAAGGTTCTATGGAATGCCAAACTCATACTCTAGCCCAATGCTTGGTGAGCAGAGAGTGGCGATACTCTAAAGCAGCTTGTGCTGAGTCCTTCTCAAGGAATAAAGAGAAGGTGGTTATTGCAAGAGTCGGTGCTGTCTGGAGGAAGGCTTTGTATGTGTGCAGAATGCACTGTATAAAAGCGCACAATTGGCAAAAAATATTTCCTAGCATGCCACAAACTCTTATGTAGTTCGAAGAGTCAGCAGCCAAGTTGGGTTTCTAGGTATACCTGCCCTCGTTACCAAAGCGGTCTTTCCGAGCAAATCATAATACAATGTTGCTGCAGCCAGACCTCACTATGTGAACCTAGGATTTCCTTAGTCAAATACCTGGAAGTGGTAATGGATGCCAGACTATCATTCAAGGAGCACCTACTCCAAAGGAGAGGCCTGGACAACACACTACATTGGCTTTTAACATGCTGCAAAAAAGATTGGAATATATCACAGCATTATCTACCACAGGTTATCGGTGCAAAGTTTCTCCCTTTACTCTCCTATGGCTCTGAACTATTAAAGGGGTGTGATGCAACAACCACACTAAACCAGCGTCAATCTGCCCTGTTCAAACATATCTTTTGCCTCCTGCAAGATCTCTCACAATCACAGACTGGAGTTTGGTTTGTTCCACCAAGCCTCGGTCAGGATGGGTGCAATCATCAAATTATGCTGGTAGCTGAGAGCCGCCCCACCTGACTCACTTGCTGCCCTGTGTTGGTCGGCAATGGAGAGGCAGCACGACCATAAACACTCCTGGCCAACAGCTCTTCAGCATGCACTAAGCAAACTCAATTTGGCCAATGCCTGGACTTTAAGTCTTGATTTAATCACCAACAAGGCAGTCAAACTCCATTCTTGACAAAGCCGAGATTGCCCTCAAAAGGCATAGATTGACAGTTGTTCACTCCTCTACCACTTGGAGTCCACAATCGCACCTCACAAACCACATCCCAGTGCCCATTTGACACTCACTCCTTCTATTCCGCATGGGTTTCTTTCCATCAGAAGATCCGGTCCTGGTTTGGACGCTTTCCTGGCCAGGCCTCCAATGCCACTTATGCAGATACACAGAGGAAAGTGTATTACATTTCAGGTACAATTGTCCAGCTGTTATTCACCTTAGACAGAAACTGTTATGTCCTGCTATGAGGGTTCTTCAGATTAGATCCTGTCCCCCGCAGGGATGGCGCTCATAGATGGGCCCAGTATCCGGCTTTCTTGCAGGGCCACAACGTTTCTGCTGCAGGTGAAAGGCGGCTTCTACAGAAAACCTCGAACCTTCGCGAAGCATAGCTCTTTGCACTACATCTCTCTCTTTATACTACAGCCCTTTACACAGCTGTCCCTCGCCATAACTGTTTTAAATGTAGCTAATCATAGCACTGGACTTTTAATCACATGGTTATATATACCCGGCAAATTTTAACAAACAGATTGCTGTTATTTTAATCATTTAAATGTACATTTTATTCTCACGGTATATATTGTAAGGATATTTACTAAACTGCGATGAAGAATTTAGGGGCATATTATCAAGCCCGGCGTTAAAATTATCACCGCTTTAGCGGGAGAAAACTGCCGCTAAAGCGGCGATAATGGGCTGGATAATATGCCCTGGAGAATTCCAATAGAAGCCCAGGTTCACACCAGAACATGGGCTTCTATGGGAATTCTCTGCAGTTTTCTCCCGCTAAAGCTGCGATAGTTTTAACGCCGTTTCTTGATAATATGCACCTTAATTACTTACTTACTTTCCTTTGCCAAAACAATTTTTTCAGTTGTGGGAAACAGAGGAGTAAGTAATTTGAAAGTAATCTGAAACTCAAGTTGTGTTGGTAAAACAAAGACACAACTATTTTGAACATTTTACCCAACATTTCTAAAGACTCTTCCACTACACTGGGGGTTATTTAGTGATGAAACAGGGTGGGTTCTTAAGTCAGAGCCACGTTGCAGGTGCTTTGTATATACTATTATACATGAGGCATTAAGAAACCTAATAATGCTTATAAGAGTACCTAAGTTAGGAACTCCATAAAATTCATTTTTGCTTAGTACCTTGCACAAGAGTCAAGCAGAAACTATAACTCATCTTCCATAAAGAGAGGACACTGAAAAAGCTTGAAGTAGGTGTCCTAAATATAGAGAGAATTGTTCTTGAGCATATATTTAAGACACTGATTTCCTTATCTTTAGTTTCAGGAATAAAACCTTCCACTTCAAAGTACAGAGAGTTTGTTCTGCAGATATTTGGATAAGATAAAACCATTTGATGTCACTGTTAAATGCAGGGCTGTCAAGGCAAGTTACTAAATATACCTTATCTGCCTTTAGACAGCCCTTCAAATTACTAATTAATATTCATTAGGCGATGCAACATGTACATAGAGCTCAGTTCCCAGCAGAAATGACAAGTCATAGTGGCAACGCTTCCTCATTCTTGCGTATGTGCTCATTGGTGGAGGCAGTGAGTAAAGGGTGACTATCGCTTCCTTTGAATCCTGAGTACATGGGTAGTGTCTCTGCCATGATTAACCTCTGAATTCTTTTTCCACAGAATCAAAAAATATACATAATTTGGATCCTGAATTGCAAAAAAAACTGTCATTGCACATGGAAAAGTAAAAGCACATCAAGAAAACCCATTTCAGGAAAAAATAGTATGTGTCTTTAAAATGCAAGTGCTACTCAGTGTCATAATAAAGTCTAGAATGTGATATTTATATAAAATAATTTACCTCATGACGAAAATACCCACGTCCCACCACTTCCCAATAATTCCAGGTTGGAAAGCAGTTTATCATGGTCTGTGGGTATTTACAAAGGTACAAGGCAAACCACTCTTTCATCTGCCCATTCCCCACCCCTTGCTCTATAGAGTATTTACGTTTGTCAGGGCTTCTTTCTGTGAATTCCAGATATGCCTAAAAGTATTGATTTCGGGCCACAAGTTGAAGTTTATGGTCGACAATGGTCTTGTTATTTGCACCAAGTTGTTGAAGAAATCTCTGCAACCTTGAGTGTCACGTGTGATTCTGTTTCACTCTATGATAATTGTTGGGCATGGCCTTCCTTGTAGGCTCCTTGGGGCACATTTCAGAAAGAGTGGTAATCTTATTACCAATGGTATGTGAGAATTATTGACATGGATGATAGGAAGTATCAACACCTAGGACCTCTTGACAAACGCTGTGGAGGTTGTGATGTGGTCTGTGAAAGCTTGGCAGACCTGTCTTGTTTCTTCTAGAGCTTTTACTGATAACTCCAGGGGAAACTGGCAGGAAGAAAGGACAATGTCAGGGAGAATGAGACCCAGAATTACTAATCCACCAGGTGAGTAACCTTTTCTCAGTATAACGGCATGGTTCCACTGAGAATACTCGCTATCTGTGCACAGAACAGGATCTTGTTTTTAAGTATTCGGGGTTGCATATATTACTGAGTGCATGTCCGGGCACTCATAATGACACCCCTAATAAGAGTGTAATTTCCTACACAGTGGTAATTTTCCATAGGGGGTAATTTCACCCTAGTAAGGCAATTGTTTTTGCCTGAAGGGAAAGGTGGTGCTCCCTACATTTATGAGATCACATGGGCATATTAGCACATAGACACAAAAGTCAGAGGTACAATTAAGGAACTGTCTTATGCGTCTTTTCATGTCCCTGAGAGGACGTGCACTCAAATGTGTTAGAGAGATACCTGTAGATTATTAGGAGTGAAAAGTAGTGATTTACCACTAGCAGAAAGGCCACAAACACAATAAAAGGGCCAATCAAAGTCTCAATAAATGTTTCCCTTGCTCAACCTTTGGTATCTGGCTATGAGCAGGTAAGCGTAACTTAGGAGACAGGTGTATAAAGCATTTAAAAACATCAATACATTAAATAAGTAAGACACAACACACAATAAAAATCCAACTTAAATTCATAAAAATGGAATCTATTTGCATGAACAAATAGACACCAAGACAACAAACATCAAATGTAGGAAACCAGAGATATGAATTTTCAAAGAATAAACACTTTCTAGTGCGACTTTGGGACATCTGGTTTGCTTGACCAGGAGAAAGTCAAAGTTTGATGTCGACCACAATCAAAATTTTACCTTCACACTTTGTTGTTGTTCTGGAGCTTTGTCAGTCTGGATTTGGTGCGGGTTCGCTGGCTTGAATTTCTGCGAGTCCCTGTCAAATATTGGAAGTCTGGAGCTCCAGAACTTTGAGTGGGATAAACCTGAAATACAGGCCAGTCGCGCATGAAGTTAGCTGGCTTGACTCGCTACGTCAGGTCGTCACGTTATGAAGCTTTTTCCAAAAGTTGCCCCAAACTTCTCAACAATTTCTGGAACTCTTCCTGAAGTTCGTTTTGAGAGTTCAAAGTGGTCAAAACACAAATCCAAACATCTGGAATCTCCTAGATGGTCTTTGGGAGGTCTGGACTACAATTCCCACACTGAACCCGGCCACATCTTAATATGTCCACTGGACATGATCAAGACTGGGGACTATTGGTGGAGATGATGCATGTGGGCTCTGTTAACCTGTAGCTTGCAGGGAGTCCACTCCTTAGACTTTCAGAGTCAGGCAAAGTCCTTCTGATGCAGCAGGTGCAGTCCTGGTGAGTGCAGTTCTCTTGGTGTAGGCCAGGAACTCAGCCGGGCAAACCTTCTTCTTCTTGTCTCTTCAGGCAGCAGATCTGAGGAGCTCAGCTGCTCGCCCATATTTATCCATGGTTTCTGGGCATCAGGAAGTGGGGCAAACCTGACTTACGGGATGCAGGGTGCCACCCAGGTATATGTCCACTTCCTCCAAAGTGTGGCATATTCCTATCCCATAAAGCATCATTCTTTCAAATTCCAGCATGGAGGAATTCTCTCCAGAGTTGCTGGATCAAGATAACACAAACTACTGATGTAGCTAACTTTCCTATATTTTCCTCTTTCCTGTAATAGTTATTGCAAATCCAACAGTGGTAAGTTGTTGGGTTTATCTCAACTATTAATTTGATATCTTGAAGTATATTCTTTTACATGGCTCCTAACAATATTTATACTTCAAAAAAATATCACAATGTTAGCCTGTAGAGCCATTTACTACAATGGGGGAAAAAATGAATTGCCAGTTTTTCCCTCACCATGGCGTATAAAAGCATCTTTCATATTGTAACTGCATATCGTTACAAGGCACCCTATCACTGGGGTACCTAGGGGAGACCTTAGGTTTGATTTATGTAAAAATAAGGTAAATTAATACTTTGGAAGTACCTTTAAATCCAAAGTTGAATTTGCATATAATTTCAATTTAAAAGCAGTGTGCAAGTTAAGACTGTTTTTTAAAATGATAGCAGGCACCTCAGTATCACACAATCCAGTGCAGTAAATCTACTGGGCCTCTAAACCTCCCTGCCCTCTTGTATGCTTGGGACTTATGGGCAGTTTGAATACCCATTTCCTTATTATCTACGAGGGACTTACAGGGATCTATTATTCCCAATTGTAATTATACCAAATTACCATGTACTTTTAACACAGAGCACAGGTCCTGGGTCTCGTTAGCAGAACCCAAGTATTGCCAGAAAACCAGAATCTAGTGGTCCATATGGGGGCAAAAAGTTAGGGGACACTGCAAACAGGCCCTTATTTCTCACACGAAACATTTCTCCATGGCACATTAAAGAGATGTTTCAAAGCTAAGATTCTTTTCCATTGATAGGTCAATAAGAACAAATCAAGGGCTAATAGGATTAGACAACTCAGGCAATTGGAGTCTAAGTATACTCTACACTAACAGACTAAACACCCCCTGGGCCTGAAAAAAGATGAAGAAATTGAGGTGCATGTGGTCTGAGGGAATTTTTGATTATAAAATGAGAGGATCTGATGAATAAGCTATTGCTGAATAATATACAGTTTGAGTTATTGTAGGTTATGGTTTGGAAGATGTGGTGTTGGAATGATTTTGTCAATGCAAACGTGGATTTCTCTTATGCATTGGTATATTTTGTGGAACCTGTGCTGAAATAGAATTCTGGTATTGGGAATTTTCTCAAGTTTGGATATTTATATCCTATGCCCATTTAACCACTCAAGTGAATTATAGTGTTGCAATGCCCACACACATGGGCTTGATTAGGGTAATTTTTGCCATTTTCTGCACTGTAATTTGGGAATGAGCGCCTCCCTAATATTTTGGAGCCCTCCCCTTCTGTGTATATTTTTTGTCTATTCTCATTAATTTTACCATAGGGTAGAAGATGGATATGACATGTCATGTATTATGATAGTGTTTAATCTATGCATATATATATAATATATATATATACACACACACACACATATATATATGTATATATATATTGCAAAGAAATTCTCTCCACAGTTCCACTCGGAAACAAGACGAGCCACACCGGTCTTGCTGGAAATATAGATTTATTTACACGAGGGGGCAGAAGACGCGTTTCGGCTGTCAAGCAGCCTTGGTCACATGACCTCTATAGTGAACCAGGAAGTATATGAACAAATCTGTGTTGAGCACGTCACAGTGTGCGGGGAGTGAAAGTGAAAAAAGACTTAGTCAATCATGGCATTCAGAAATACATTTGTGTCGCAATTAATATAAATCGTATTAAATACAGGAAAAATATTGTTGCCCTATAATGAGCATTTTAATCAATTCATAACTAACACAACCTGAGAAACCTGTAAATGTTTATTTCATTGTTTGTTACGAATCACATGATAATATTGGTGACTATGGTCAGTGCAAGGTAAAAATATTCTGCAAATGAATTGAATGGTGATTGGGGTGTTGGCGCATTAGCGGTCTAGTACCAAGATAAGTTTGTCTGTGATTGGCATTATATGTCCACGTCAGTTGACTACGAGTGCAGAGTAAAGGTATAGTACCCTTGTATTTGCATTTGTGATATACTTCCAGTGAGGAATGTGCTCATACCAAGAACTTTATCAATACACCATATCCGTGACTTTTTCTAGTGCACTGGTCTATCCGTGAGCCCCCAGGCTGCAGAAACAAAGAGAATAATATAACATTAGTACTTAATGTACATCTTATTATTGCAATGACCACATTACATCAAAGTAAAACATATATGACTCAGGTTCACGTAATATCCACAATTGCGACATACCAAACACTGGAAAAGAGAAACCTTTACAAGATTGACCATGATGTGCAAAGTGGAAATAAAAACAATTTTATAGAAAAACAACTGGTTTCAAAACGGGCCAAGCCTGGCTAAAAAGCATTCAAGAGATTATAAATGCGAATACATTTCTTCGTCATTATTGAGCCCTATTGGAAAAAGGCTGCCTGTCTGTAGTATGAAGCGAGATTCTAATCTCCTCAGAGACTGTATTCTGTTGCCATCTCTGGGGTGTTTGGCCACAGTGTCAAGAGCAAAATATTTCGCTTTGGTCCAGTCACTTGAGTGGTATTCCCTGAAATGTCTGGCAGTGCTGTAACTTTGATCTTGGTTGGTAATTACTCGCCAGTGCTCCAGGATACGTTTCTTAACTGGAAAAGTAGTTGACCCTATGTACCATTTAGGGCAGGGACAGGTGATGACATAGACAGTGTGGTCACTGTTGCAGTGGATCAATTTTGGAATCTTCCAAACTTTCCCTGTTTTTTGTAGGGTGACCTCTTTAACATCATCAGAGTGACTGCATGCTTTGCATTTTCTGCATCGCTTAAAACCCTTACCCTGTTCAAGCCAGGTCCCTTTCTTGGGTTTGAGATGACTATTAACCAATAGATCTTTAAGGGATAGGTTGTTCCTGTATGAGAAAGATGGATTAGGTCCAATCCTGGCTGATAATGTGGTATCCTGTGTAAGGATATCCCACCTTTTCCTCAGAATATTTTTGAGTTGGTCTGCCTGGGTAGAAAAAGTAGTGATAAATCTGAGTGGTGCCGTATTGATTGGAGTAGTTTTTTGTACTCTCGTACTTTTGAAAAGGGCCTCAGTTCTGTTGATGTTATCTGCTTTCTGTACCCCCTTTTCCAGCATTTTGTCGGTGTATCCTCTCTCCCTAAATCTAGTTAGCATATCCTTTTTAGTTTTCTGATATGCCTCCTCTGTGCTGCAGTAGCGTTTAGCTATAAGTAGTTCTCCGTAAGGGAGACTCCACCTGAAACTGGGCATGTGGCAACTAGCAGCGTGCAGGATGCTGTTTCCGGATGTTTTTTTCCTAAAGAGGGTGGTGGCTAAGGTGTTATTTGTAACGTTAAGTTTGATATCCAGAAAATCTACAGTCTGTTGGCTATGTGCCATGGTAAACCTCAGGTTCATACAGTTATCATTCAGAGCATTATAGAACAAAAATAGATCACTTTCCACACCTTCCCAAATGAAAAAAATGTCGTCGATGTACATAAACCAAAGGCTAATGTTTTTAGTCCATCTGTCCAAATCCTCGGTCCAGAGCACTTGCTTCTCCCACCAGCCCACAGTGAGATTTGCGTAGCTGGGAGCGAAGCAAGTGCCCATCGAAGTACCCTGCGTTTGTTTATACCAATTACCATTGAACATAAAAACATTCTCTGTAAGGCACACTTCAATCATCTGAAGGATCATCCGTGTGTGGCCCAACAGGTGTGCACTTCAAGTTTTCAGAAAGTCCTGACAGGCTCTAAGACCGTCAGGATGGCGAATGCTGGTGTACAAACTCTCTACGTCAAGGCACACCATCCAACAATTTGGACCCCAATGCAAGTTCTCGATTTTTTGTAGGAAGTCCTTGGTGTCCTTGACGTAGGAGATTAAATCTTTGAGATGTCATCAGTGATGTCATGAGTGATGTCACTGACCATGTCATGAGTGATGTAATATGTGACATCATCATGCAGTGCATTGCGGGCGCGCGAGTTATAGTTAGCTGAACTAACTATAACGGGGGAATTTCAATGGTTTTGTAAGAGTGAAAAGTCCAGCTAACTATAACGCCCCTGAAACCTATGGTTTTTTCAGTGAATTTCTGAGCTTTTTTAAATGCTAATTCCTAACTATAACGTGCCTGAAACCTATGGTTTTTTCAGTGAATTTCAAAGGTTTTTTTAAATGCTAATTTCTAACTATGCCTACAGAGATAGGACATGTGAAGAAAGAAGAAAAAACGCACAGAAAGAAAAAAAAGAAGTGCAGAAAGAAGCAACAGAAGTCCTCAAAGACGAAGAAAAGTGCAGGAAGAAGGATAACGTGCAGAAAGAACAAACAGAAGAGCAGAAAGAAGCCTTGTTGCAAAATCATCCTGTACCCTCAACTTTTTCAGACGGATACTGGTGGTAACTGAGTTTGACTAACCAATCCTAGAGCCAGTGCAATGTTAAAAGACACTCAGAATACAGTGAAAACACCTACATACACTAGGGAACACTATGCGTTGGGGTCCCCTGTGATTAGCATGACCTCCTCTGTAAGCCCCTAGTATATAATAGGGCAGGGGATTAAAACTACCTCTTAAAACGCGCCACAGGGCGTGTTTGCACACGTCACCTCAGGCCCCGTCCCCTCCCTTCCCCACTGTGTAAACACGCCCTGTGGCCATTTTAAGTTGGGAGATTAGGTCCCCTTGAATCCTGAGGGTGCCTAGGGGCAAAATAGCCCACTCGGTACGTCCAGTAAGCACCATTGCAGAGAGGTGTAAAAAGGGGCACGGCCTGCACCACCTCTCTGCAACACAGAGCAGTGGCGCTTACTGGAAGCACCTGGTGGGCTAGTTGTCCCCCAGGGTCCCTCAGGATTGAAAGGGAATTTTTACCCCAACTTAAAACGCGCCACATGGCCTGTTTGCACACGTCACCTCAGGCCCCGTCCCCTCCCTTCACCACTGTGTACACGCGCCCTGTGGCCGTTCTAGGTTGAGAGATTAAGTCCCCTTGAATCCTAAGGGTCCCTAGGGTCAAACTAGCCCACTAGGTACCTCCAGTAAGCGCCACAGAGCTGCGTTGCATAGAGGTGTAAAAAGGTGCGTGGCCTCAGAACACCTGTCTGCAACGCAGCTCCCTGGCGCATACTGGAGATACCTGTTGGTCTAGTTGGACCTCAGGGACCCTCTGTATTGACGGGGAATTAATTCCCCAACTTACAACTGGCCAGGGGGCGCGTTTGCAGAGTGCTGCAAAGAGGGGGCATGGCCTCCGGCGCGATGCCGGTCTTTTATTTATTTTATTTTTTTAAGAAGAAGGGATGTGTGGCCCCCCTTCTTTTTCTAATTTATTGGCCCTGGGGACCCCATCCCCCAGGGCCTGCACCCTAATTTATTTTGTTGAAAAAAATAAATGTAGCCCTCCCAAGGCCTTAATCGGCCCCGGGGGCCCCAATCCCCGGGTCATGGCCTTTTTAAAAAAAAAAAAATCTTTAGGAGGGGGGCTGCGTTGCCCCCCTCCTCAGGCCACTTATGGCCCCGGGGACCCCATCCCCCAGGGCCGACCTTTGTTTTTTATTATTTTTATAAAATATATATTTATAGAAACACCTAGGACATGCTGGAGAAACCGTATGTACCTATCACCATGACGATTTGCGTGATATTCATTAAAAGGCGACTATGCATACAATGAATCCACGTGGAATGTATTCTCACCGCTAGTGAAGCTCTGACGTGTCTGACGCCCTACCATGCCTAATCCCGGCGCCCCCGCCGGTGGGTACTCTCCAAGTAGACACCCTTGTCGTTTATTTATACAAACATGGGTAGCTATTGACGGGCACATTTAATACACACGCACACCAAGCCATTCAAAGGGGATTCGACAAAAATTCGACCAAACTATGCAAGAAACCCCCCTCACGGTTAATAAAACACACATCCTCCGCCCGATGTGTAAAACTTTTTATTTTACTATCTGGAAAGGAGACGAACCTCACTTGAGAGTCACAGCATGCTCCTGGCTGAGCCCAATGTTGTGTTACACCCACCAGTGCCCGCCGAGTGCCACACACCTCTGTGTTGTATTCCACCAGCTAGTGCGTATGCTATGACACTCTCTAGCCCATGTGCACTGTAACACCACCCCGTGAATATGTCATGCCACAGTTGCCTTCGCACGGGTTATATTGCCCCATCTAACGTGCCTTCTTCGATGCCTATTATATAACACACAGCGCTATGCCATACATATTACAATCTGGGATCCATATCTTTGTCACAGTGCATATGAAACATTACACTCCCCAGCACATATTTTATATTACAACTTTAGAGACTAGTTAGGTTACACAACACTGCCCTGTGCATATTACACTCCAAGGCGCATATCGCATAGCACGCGCTAGTGCCTGTGCTATCTCGCCCTATCCAATGAATCTGTCACTGCGCACAATGTATTGCATATTATATTTCAAGCCCCGGTTCGTCTTATATCACACTTTTTGCTGCATAGTTTATACCATATACTATATCTAGTTTTCATTTTCAATCCTGCTCTCAGGACTATGTTCTATATAACACTGCGTCCACCTACCCTTTTCACGGGGATTACATTTTGCGATGGGGGCGGAGGGTCAGGGGGTGTTTCTGCCAAGTGAGCCCGAAGTCACAGTCACAAACGTCCTCTTCTTCCTGAATAAAAGTGAGATTATGCTGAATACTTGTTCATATTGTAAGTAGTTCGCACAGACACACATTTTAAAAACAATAAAGTTCCTCATACCCACCTTCTCTGAACAGTTAGCCTGCTGCCCCATCCACCTCCTCCCTATCCTCCGTTGTCTGAATCCATGGACTAGCCTCCCCCTCCTGCGATGCATGGTCTGATGTGCTGCCACTGCCCTCCATTAAGCATGATGCACCAGGCCACTCCTCCTGCCCTCCATTGCCCAATTCTATGGCCCATCATTGACCTCCTGCTTAGCCTATGTGCTTAGCTTGCTGCCCCTATTCTCCTTACCCCTGCCCTCCGATGTCTTTGTGCATGCCCCTGCTCCATCCTTTTTATCCACCATGTTCCATGGACCTGCCACTCCTATCTACTCTGAGTGTTCTGTTGAGCTGCCACTCCCCTCCCACCTGCCTAGCATTATCAGATGACTGTAACCTGTCCCTGTCATCTCCACCCTGCCTGTCCACATGCCATGCCCCTATCCCCTTCCTCCTGTCCTCCATGGTCCATTTTACTGCCACACCCTTCTGCCCTCCCTGGTCTGTTGTGCTGCAACTGCTACTCCTGCCTGCCCTGCGCGGTCTGTTGTGAGGCCCCTTCCCCTGGACTCTCTTGTCTGTGCTCAGGTCCTGACCCTCCCTTCATGGTCCTTTGTGCATGCCCCTGCACCCTCCTTCATGCCCATCATAGCCATTGTGTTGCCACTAACCCTCCTGCTTGCCATGCATGGTCTTCTGTGCTGCCATGGCCCCTCCCACCTTCCCTGTGTGGTCAGCTAGCTGCCCCTGACCCCCTCCCACCTTCCCTCCATGGTCTGTGTGTATGCCATCATAGTCTCATTGTTGCTCTCCATGGTGTGTCTTGTTTCTAGTGCCCATTCTGCCTGACCTCGATGGTCATCTTGCTGCTCCTGTCCTGCCCCCTTGCCCCCAGCCCTCTGTTTCCATGTGCAGACCCCAATTCCCTCCCTCCTGGCTTGTCTGTTCCATTGTAATGCCCCTGATCCGTCCCTCCTGCCCTTTATGGTATGTTATGCTGCAGCTTTCTCTCCTGGCTGTCCATTAACGTCAGCTAGCTACCATTGCCTCTTTCCCCTCTGTTCTCTGTTGTCCATGTGCATGGTCCTGTCCACTCCCTATTGCTTTCTATGGATTGTTGTGCTGCACTCCCGTCCCGCATGCCCTGTGTGGTGTATTGTGCTGCTGCAAACCCTGATGCCTGCCATGTACGGTCAGTTTGGTGCACCTCTCCATGTCCCTCCTGTCCTCTGTTATCCGAGTCCATGTCCCTACCCCAATTCCTCCTGCCTACCATGATCCAATGTACCATACTTGCAAACATTTTGAACTTGGTAAGAGGGAGATTTAAAAAAAAACTGGGGTATTGATTTTCCCCTTTGTGTTACATTGAAAAAGAGGAGATAGTAGACAGGAGACAGATCAAATAAAGCCCATTTGAGCTTAAAAACATTGGACGTTTCCTGGCTGAAATGGGTCTGTTGGCATGTATGGTTGTACTACCACTGCCTCTTCCTTCTGCCCTCAATGGTCTATTATATTGCCACATCTTCTCTTGCCAGTCCTGTATTGTTGGTTTGTAGCCCCTGCTCCACTTTCCACAGCCCTCCATAGTCTGTTGTGCTGCCACTGCCCTTCCTGCCTGCCCAGTGTGGTAAAATTGTTGCCTCTGCACTCTCCAACCTGCCTTCAATTTTCAGAGTCCGTGCCCCTGGCCTCTGCCTCTCAACAGTATGCCAATGAACAACTAGATTGCTAACATTCTATATTTATTATCTTGGGAGATTTATTTGTTATGAAGTTTCCTAATTTCCTCATTTACTGCAGTCTCCTCGGTAGGAAATACTTTCAGTTTTTTATTTTGGTTCCATCAAGAAGGCATTCAGATGCGTCACACATTTGCCATAAATTCTGAATGTTAGCACTCTAGTTGCTCATTAGATCACTGTAGTAAAGCTACTGCTCACCAGGGAAGTCTGCTGCTGGTATTCAAAGTGCATGTTTCAGTCTGCATGTCAGAATTATTTTATTAAATAGAAGAGGATTTGAGAAGCCAAAATGTGCCCTAATTTTTCTTTCTGCATCACTAATCATAATTTCTATGGCAAAATGAACCCCCTGATTTTGTTCCTTTGTAAATTAAATGTTTTAAGTGTTACCACTTTATTCCAATAAAGATGGCTTCAGGTGTGCCATACTTTTGTCATAAGTAGGACTGTTAGCGCTCTAGTTGTTCTTTAGAACCCTCTGGGAAGCTGCAGTAGAACACAAAGGAATCAACTGACAGTCTCTGCCCTTGTTGGATGTACATGTTTTACTGAGAATGTCAGACTTCATTCTCACATGACTGAGAAAGATAATGTGAATTTACAGAAAAAATTCTCTCAGTTTAGCTTATAGATCACCTTCCAAACCTCTGTGGGAAAAGCATGAGAAAATAGTTTTCTCTCAAACATGATTCATCATATCACAGCAGAAGGCTTTTTCACATGGTAAAATCACCTTAGAACACACCACAATTCCTAAAATGAGTATGGTACCATCAACAAATGATTTATAATGTAACTTAAGTCTTACAACCTTCTATTAACTGCAATGCTTTTTAATGAGGTGCTATCATGTATATTGGTCCCAAGATGGCTGCCAACACTTCTAGGATGAAGTACTGACAGCCAATCAGATCTCACGATGAGATGTGTGGTTAGGCTCCGCCCAGATATATCTATCTTTTTAACTCTAATTTTCTCAGGAACTACAGAACGGATTTACACCATTTAAGCAAAAGGCACGAGTCTGAACTGAGGACTACCACTTTGCCAAATTTGGCGTAATTCTGTTCAGCAGTTCGGGCTGTAGCTGCGTCAACAGGTCCTATGGGAAAATGCATGGTGAAAATGTGTTTTGGGACCCACTTTTTTCTCGACCCCCGCTAGACGAATCACCATCAAATTTTCAGGATAGGAGCGGACCGGAGCTGGCCAAAAGATTGGAAAATCACGCGAAGATTCGTCAATCGGCGCCAACGTTATTCCAAATAGAATGTTGCGGATTTCCTATGGAAAATAGGTCCTTTATAACTACCTACTATATATATATATATATATATATATATATATATATATATATATATATATATATATATATATACATAAAAGGATTTGCAGGATCTGTTCACAGGAGGATATATGGGGGTTAAACACAGCAGTGAAACATCCCGGAGGTTCAAGAAAGGGGCTATAACCAAAATATAATTACATCTTGCCTCAGAAGAACAATACAAAAACCCAGAATATAGCTACTAAAAAATAAACAAGAAGACAATATTTTCGGACAAATTGAACCAATTCGTCTGATAACAACATACTCAGCAGAAGCATAGGAAATTAAGAAAATTCTTTGAAAAAAATAAATATTTTAAGATTGGATAAACCGGTGGCCAACATAATGGGCAACCACCCCAACATTACTTTCAGATGGACTAAAAACCTAAAGGATAAACTGGTACATAGCCATTTCCCCCCAAAAAAGAAAAGGACAGCAAATTGGCTAAAACAATCTGGTTTCTTTAAATGCAATAGCTGCAAAGTGTGCCAAATCGATAAACACCTCAACTGATTTTACTTGCCAATAAAAAGGAGTGAAAAATAAACCAATATATCACATACAAAAGTCAATATGTGGTGTATATAATCGAATGCGCATATGGTCTAAAATATGTGGGAAGTACTATTTGTGAGTTGAAAAATAGAATTTTGGAACATGTGAGAGCAACGGAAAACAAAGATTCCAGTAATCCAGTCGCAAAACACATGGAGTCCAATCATGACACTAACTGGAAAAAATTAAGTTTTTACGCAATTTAATTAGTAGAACGTCATGATCTGGGAAGTGACCATGAAAGAAAATCGAGACAAACAGAATCACGGCACATCCTTAATCTACCTACTCTCACTCCACACGGCCTGAATCAGAATGAGGAATTGTACAAACATTTGTAGAATTATTGATATTGTTTGTGCTTCGCTTTGAAAGACCATAGAATGAATTGTGATTTCAGTATTTTTTTACTTTTCATACGCAAATGTCACTTTCTCCCCAAAAAAGTGGTGGGGTTATAGATCAAGATTGAAACAACTATTTTTGAAATATCATGATATAAAAATATGGTCCAACGAGAAATTAAAATGGGATCGCCAACCCCGGGACATAGTAGTATGCTATTGCTTGGCGAGAGCTTCCCGCCAAGCCATAAAAAACGGTGCTCCGCTTTGAAAAAGTGGGAGCATTTGTCTCTTGCTTGATGAAAGCAAGGGAGCTGCATGTTAGCAGGTCCATCTCTGTTAAAGAAATGCCGGCTCCCTCAGGAGGCAGAGAGCTAGCAGGGACTGCGGTGGCTTTTGGGCTCCCCACAAGGTCACCACCATTGGCAGTGGGTGCCCTGGGTTGGGACCAGGGCACCCACACTACAGGATGGGCCTGGGGAATGTGATCCTGGGGGCCAAAATCAGCTCTGGAGGGGTTCCGTGTGGCTCTCATCCTGTAAAAAAAAACTAAAAACAAATGTTGCACCCACAAGTTGCTGGAGACACCGCCCCTTTTCTAAACTACTCTGACAATACGCCTCCTGGCGCAGTGCTGGTTAATGTATGAAGACCTCTTGGATGCTGAGGGTCCAGGAACCCCTTCTGTTACCTCCAGTAAGACCCAGAGGGTGGGATTGCTGCGAGGACTTTGCAGCCATGCCCCCTTTCTCCATCACTCTGCAAACGAACCTCCTGGCACAGTGCTGGTTGAGGAATGAAGTCCACTTAGCTCCAGTGGTGCCTTAGGGGCCAACAAGACCTCCTGGTAACTCCAGTAAATGCCACACAGTGGGACTGCTGAAAGGCCTTCGGACGCCACACCCCGTTTCTCCACCACTCTCTAAACGTGCCTCCTGGCACACTACTGGTTGGGGTGAAGTCTACTTGGCCCCTGAGGGTCTATGGGGCCATCAAGCCCTCCTGTTACCTCCAGTAAATCCCACACAGCAGGATTGCTGAAAGGTGGGGAGGCAATGCCCCTTTTCTCCACCACTCTCCAAACGTACCTTCTGGCGCACTACTAGTTGGGGGATGAAGTCCCCTTGAATGCTGTGGGTCCTTGGGGGTCAGCAAGTCCTCCTGTTACCTCAGTAAGTCCCAAACAGCAGGATTACTGAGAGGTCGTCGGAGGCCTCACCCCCTTTCTCCACCAGTCTGCAAATACACCTCTTGGAGCACTACTGGTTGGGGATGAACTTTCCTTGGCTGCTGGGCATCCGTGGGGCCAACAAGCCCTCCTGCTACTTCCAGTAACTCCCACACAGCGGTATCACTGAAAGGTATTCGGAGGCCATGCCCCCTATCTCCACTTTTCTCCAAATGTGCCTCCTGGTGCACTACTGGTTGGGGGACAAAGTCCTCTTGGAAGCTGTAGGTCCATAGGGACCAAGAAGCCCTCCTATTACCTCTAGTAAATGTGGCACAGCAGATTTCATGAGAGCTAGTAGAATGCCCCACCCCTTTTCTCCATCACTCTTCAAACGTGACTATGAGTTAAAAAACCATCAAAATTCACTGAAAAAACCAAAGGTTATGAGGACGTTATAGTTAGGAAATAGAATTTAAAAAAACCTTAGAAATTCCCTGAAAAAAAACAAAGGTTACAGGGACATAAGAGTTAGACTGACATTTTACTCATACAAAACCAGTGAAATTGAGCTAACTATAACTCATGCCCACACAATACATTGCTTATGACCTCACATATTATATCACTCATGACATGGTCAGTGATGTCACTGTCGGCGTCTTTGGAAGTGTGCTAATCATATGCTTAAAAACTCTTATAGAAAGGCATACATTTGAGGTAAGCAAATTCGAAGTGTGACTAGTGTTGTAGGGTGCTGTTTACAGGAGCTCTTCTCCACCTAAACTTCGGAGCTACCCAGAGTTCTCCGATTTTTTTTTTGCATAATGTATGCATCACTCTATGCCTGAAAGGATATTGTTTTGACTTATACTGGGTGTTCCCTTGTGTCTGGACAAAGCTAAACCTCTCTGAAGAGATATAATGATAGCGAAACGTCAGAGGTTGCTTTTATTTATTTCAGGTTGGCTTACTTGGTATTTTACCAACTCAAAATTGTAAAACTGTGCCTGAAGTTTTAAAAGGATTTTGTCACTGTCTATCTCAGCATGGATGGCACTGCACTAATCTGATGCTTAAAAACTTTGATAGAAAAGCAGACATATAAGGTGACCAAATTCAGAATGATGCTGGTGTTTCAAGGTGCCTTATACAGTAGGTGTTCTCCACGGAAACTTGGGAACTACCCAGAGGTCTCTGCTTCTTTTTTGCATAATTTATGCGTCACTTTATGTTTGGAAGGGTATTGATAGCTCTCTCTCTCTCTCACTCTCTCTCTCTCTCTCTCTCTCTCTCTCTCTCTCTCTATATATATATATATATATATATATATATATATATATATATATATATATATTCACTGAAAAAACCATAGGTTTCATACACGTTATAGTTAGGAATTAGCATTTAAAAAACCTTGCAAATTCACTGAAAAAACCATAGGTTTCACACATGTTATAGTTAGCGGAAATTTTTCTGATAAAAAACCAATGAAATTCCCCCGTTATAGTTAGTGCAGGCAACTATAACTCACGCGACCGCAATCCTCTGCTGATGCTAATACTGTATTTAGACACTTATTTGCCCATGTCTTCTTCCATACATTTTTAGCTATACATATATTACAAATATTTTTTTTTCATAAAGACACATATGTCATCAGCAGAAGATTGCGGTCGCGTGAGTTATAGTTGCCTGCACTAACTATAACGGGGGAATTTCATTGGTTTTTTATCAGTAAAATTTCCGCTAACTATAACATGTGTGAAACCTATGGTTTTTTCAGTGAATTTGCAAGGTTTTTTAAATGCTAATTCCTAACTATAACGTGTGTGAAACCTATGGTTTTTTCAGTGAATTTGTACGGTTTTTTAAATGCTAAGTTACTTTACGCCATTCGTGGCATGCGCGCCCACTTAACGCAGTTCGTTCCGTGCGCGCACGGTGCGCTTCGCGCACCGTGCGCGCACAGTGAGCACGCGGTGCGCTTCGCGCACCGCGCGCCCACTTTACGCAGTTAGTGGCGTGCACGCACGGTGGGCACGCGGTGCGCTACGCGCACCGCGTGCCCACATTACGCTAGATGGGCCATGTACTTACTTGTAGGTACCAAAAAACAAACAATAAACACAAGGGCTCTTTTTAGAGCCACCTTATATCTAAACACTTAAATGCGATTTTTTTTAAATTTGTTTTATTAAGTTTTTTTTCGGGTGCGCGCTGGGTGCGCGCACTCGGCGATATTTTTTAACAAAATATTAATCTTTTTTTTTGCCCTACAAGGTCCTACTTTGACCCCCTTACAATGCCTACTGGGTCTATTTCTACCCACTCTGCCCCCTTTTCAAGTTCTCCCCCTTTGTTTATCACCCCCTCTTTATGCGATAGACAAAATGGCGGCCGCCGCTTCCTGATTTCCACCGATTCGAATGTTTACTAAGATCTAACAACCAATCAGAATTGCGCTCGCGCACGGCGAGGTGCGCGCACCCAGCGCGCACGGAGCACGCTTAGATATATATATATATTGATTTAAAGGCTATTTTCTCATAATCTACTGAACAGATTTACACCAAACCTACAAAAGGCACTTCCTTGACCTGGGGACTACCTCTCTGCCAAATTTCTAGTAATTCTGTTCAGCCGTTCGGGCTGTAGCCCTGTCTAAAGGTCCTATGGAAAAATGCATGGGGAAAACGCGTTTTGGGACCCCCCTTTTTTCTCAGCCCCCGCTTGACGAATCCCCCCGAGACTTTCAGGGTAGGAGCGGAGCGTAGCGCCCCACCTATTTTGAAAAATTCACGAGGATTCGTCGACCGGCGCCAAAGTTATTCAAAATAGAATGTTGAGGTTTTCCTATGGAAACGTGGTCCTAACTATAACTACCTACTGGCGACCGCCAGTAGGTAATATATATATATATATATATATATATATATATATATATAAACTATATATATACTTATAATTAGCTCAGGTAACTATAACTGCCAAATGTTACTGGTTTTGTACGAGTGACATCTGAGCCTAACTCAAACGTGCCGGCAACCTTTGGCTTTTTAAGTGAATTTTTAAGGTTTTTCAAAATCTATTTCCCAGGACGTGGTGGTCCATGGGGCTAGGGGGAGCTGCGTGCCCCTAATTTTTAATTATAAAGACTTACCCTGGGGGGGGGGGTTGCGTTCTGGAGAGGCATACAGCCCCCCCCAAATGAATGTTGTATTCAGCCCTGGGTAGGTGGCGGTCCCCTGGGCTTCCCCCGAATTAATGTTGTATTTTGCCCTGGGTGATTGGTGGTTCCCCAGACTGCAGGGAAGATGCACAGCCCTCTCACATAAACATCACATTTTGAACTGACGAGGTGGCGGTCACCAGGGCCCAGGGGTTGCCAAACAGGTAATTTTCCACATTTTTATTAAAAATAATCCCCAGGGTAGTGGTGGTCTTCGGGCATAATAATACCCAGGAGGGGGGCTTGTGTGCCGCCCTTTCTTTATTTATCCAATACCTCCAGGAGCTGGCCATGCAGGGGCCTATTCAGAACAAAGAGCGGGAGTTCGCACTTTGTTTTTTGAAAATATATTTTCTGCGGGAGTCGCAGCTCCAGCACGACTCACGATAAACTTTTTACAAATGCCCCCCCAAGAGGCCTAGTGGTCAGGAAGTTTCTACCCTGCCGCTTTTTCTTTTTTAATTTTTTTTCCTGCGATTTAGCTAAAAGGGCGCTTTCCGGACCAACAGCTATATTCCTGCTAAATATGATGTAATTCCTTTCAGCTTTTCCGGATGTAGACATGTTCACAGTTTCCTAGACAGCAACTGACGTGAGTGGTAAACAAGGTTTGAATGTTTTGTGAGAATTCGTCAAACGACGGCAAAGTTCCTATGTAAACTAGGTCCTATCAATAGCTACCTACTGGCGACCGCAAGTAGGTAATATATATATATATATATATATATATATATATATATATATATATATATATATATATATATATATATATATTATCTACTGGCGGTCGCCAGTAGATAGTTATAGTTAGGACCGTGTTTCCATAGGAAATCCGCAACATTCTATTTGGAATAACTTTGGCGTCGGTTGATGAATCCTCGCGAAAGTTTCAAAATAGGTGGGGCGCTCCGCTCCGCTCCTACCCTGAAAGTCTCGGGGGGATTCGTCAAGCGGGGGCTGAGAAAAAAGGGGGGTCCCCAAACGCGTATTCCCCATGCAATTTTCCATAGGGACCTTTAGTCCAAGGTACAGCCCGAACGGCTGAACAGAATTACTTGAAATTTGGCAGAGAGGTAGTCCTCAGCTCGGGAAGTGCCTTTTGCAGGTCTGGTGTCAATCTGTTCAGTAGTTCCTGAGAAAATCAAAAGTAAAATCATATATATGTGGGCGGAGCCTAACCACACATCTCATCCTGAGATGTGATTGGCTGTCAGCACTTCATCCAAGAAGTGTTGGCAGCCATCTTGGGACCAATATACATGATAGCACCTCATTAAAAAGCATTGCAGTTAATAGAAGGTTTTAAGACTTTAGTTACATCATAAATCATTTGTTGATGGTACCTTACTCATTTTAGGAATTGTGGTATATTCTAAGGTGATTTCACCATGTGAAAAAGCCTTCTGCTAGGATATCATGATTGAGAGAAAAATATTTTCTCATGCTTTTCCCACAGAGGTTTGGAAGGTGATCTATAAGCTAAACTGAGAGAATTTTTTCTGTAAATTCACATTATCTTTCTCAGTCATGTGAGAATGAAGTCTGACATTCTCAGTAAAACATGTACATCCAACAAGGGCAGAGACTGTCAGTTGATTCCTTTGTGTTCTACTGCAGCTTCCCAGAGTGTTCCAAAGAACAACTAGAGCGCTAACAGTCCTACTTATGATAAACGTATGGCACACCTGAAGCCATCTTGCTTGGATTAAAGTGGTAACTCTTAAAACATTTAATTTAAAAAGGAACAAAATGAGGGGGATCATTTTTCCATAACAAGTATGATTAGTGCTGCAGAAAGAAAAACTAGGGCACATTTTGACTTCTGAAATCCTCTTATTTCATAAAAAAATTCTGACATGCAGACTGAAACATGCACTTTCAATACCAGCAGCAGTTTTCCCTGGTGAGCAGTAGCTTTACTACAGTGATCTAATGAGCAAAAAGAGTGCTAACATTCTAAATTTATGGCAAATGTGTGACACATCTGAATGCCTTCTTGATGGAATCAAAGTAAAAAACTGAAAGTATTTCCTACTGAGGAGACTGCAGTAAATGAGGAAATTAGGAAACTTCATAACAAATAAGTCTCCCAAGATGGCCACCAGAGACAAAAGAGCCCAAATGTAGCCCAAATATCAACCAGATGTAGCCCAAGTATAGCCCAATGACAGAATGTCCCAGAGTGTTCTTAAAAACAACTAGAGCGCTTACTGTCTTCATTATGACAAAAGTATGGCACACCTGAAGCCATCTTGATTGGAATAAACTGGTAACACATAAAACATTTAATTTAAAAAGGAACACAATGAGGGGGTTCATTTTGCCATAGAAATTATGATTAATGCTGAAGAAAGAAAATGAGGGCACATTTTGAGTGACTTCTCAAATCCTCTTCTATTTCATTAAAAAATTCTGACATGCAGACTGAAACATGCACTTTTAATACCAGGAGCAGACTTCCATGGTGAACAGTAGTTTTACTACAGTGATCTAATGAGCAACTAGAGTGCTAACTTTCAGAATTTATGGCAAATGTGTGACATATCTGAATACCTTCATGATGGAATCAAAGTAAAACACTGAAAGCATTTCCTACTGAGGAGACTGCAGTACATGAGGAAATTAGGAAACTTCATAACAAATAAATCTCCCAAGATGGCCACCGGAGACAAAAGAGCCCAAATGTAGCCCAAAATCACCCAGATGTAGCCCAAATATAGCCCAATGACAGAAGTGTGCAAAACACTTATTATTTTGTGTTTTTGCAGTGTTATATAGTGCAGACTTGTCAGGTATTGGAGTGCTTCACATGAGCATTGGTTACATCACACAAGAACAAATTCATTTTGGTTGTAGACATGGGGAGACTAAGTGATTTGACCAGAATCACAGAATGTCGAGCTGAAGCAGAAACTCCAACCTGGTTCCCCAGTTGCAAAGTCTGCAGTTCTGGAAGTAACACCACATCCTCTCCCCTAAGTGCAACATTTAATCAAGTGGTCAACTGGATAAAAAAACATAAAGATAACAAATAATTTAAAAGTGCTTTGTCGCTATTTGAAAACTCAGAAAATATGTCCTTATTTTAGTCTTTTAGAGCACTAACCATAATTTTGATGCCAATAAGACCCTCTCATATATGTAATTTCTAAAGGAAATGCTCTAGGTATTACAGTTTTGATTACATCAAGATGACGTCAGGCGTTCCACACTTTTGTAATAAATATAGAATGTTAGCAATCTAGTTGTTCATTAGGATACTGTTGAGAGGCAGAGGCCAGGGGCACGGACTCTGAAAATTGAAGGCAGGTAGGAGGGTGAAAAGGCAACAATTTAACCACACTGAGCAGGCAGGAAGGACCGTGGCAGCACAACAGACTATGGAGGGCAGTGGAAAGGGGGGCAGGGGCAACAAACCAACAATACAGGACTTGCAAGAGAGGCTGTGGCAATGTAATAGACCATTGTGGGCAGAAGGAAGAGGCAATGGTAGTACAACCATACATGCCAACAGACCTGATTCAGCCAGGAAACGTCCAATGTTTTTAAGCTCAAATGGGCTTTATTTGATCTGTCTCCTGTCTACAATCTCCTCTTTTTCAATGTAACTCAAAGGGGAAAATCAATACCCCAGTTTTTTTTCAAAATCTCCCTCTTACCAAGTTCAAAATGTTCGCAAGTATGGTACATTGGATCATGGAAGGAAATGGGGTAGGGACATGGACTTGGATAACAGAGGACAGGAGGGACATGGAGAGGTGCACCAAACTGACCCTGCAGGGCAGGCATCAGGGTTTGCAGCAGCACAATACACCACACAGGGCATGCGGGACAGGAGTGCAGCACAACAATCCATAGAAAGCAAGAGGGAGGGGACAGGACCATGCACATGGACAACAGAGAACAGAGGGGCAAGAGGCAATGGTAGCTAGCTGACCATAATGGACAGACAGGAGAGAAAGCTGCAGCATAACAGACCATAAAGGGCAGGAGGGAAGGATCAGGGGCATTACAATGGAACAGACAAGCCAGGAGGGAGGGAGTAGGGGTCTGCACATGTAAACAGAGGGCTGGGGGCAAGGGGGCAGGGCAGGAGCAGCAAGATAGCCATGGAGGTCAGGCAGGATGGGCACTAGAAGCAAGACACACCATGAAGAGCAACAGTGAGACTGTGATGGCATACACACAGACCATGGAAGGAAGGTGGGAGGGGGTCAGGGGCAGCTAACTGACCACACAGGGAAGGTGGGAGGGGCCATGGCAGCACAGAAGACCATGCATGGCAAGTGGGAGGGTTAGTGGCAGCACAATGGCTATGATGGGCAAGAAGGAGGGTGCAGGGGCATGCACAAAGGACGATGGAGGATAGAAGGGAGGGTCAGGACCTGTGCACAGACAAGAAAGTTCAGGGGAAGGGGCCTCACAACAGACCGCACAGGGCAGGCAGGAGGAGCAGTTGCAGCACAACAGACCAGGGAGGGCAGAAGGGTGTGGCAGTACAATGGACCATGTAGGACAGGAGGAAGAGGATAGGGGCATGGCATGTGGACAGGCAGGGTGGAGGTGGCAGGGACAGGTTACAGTCATCTGACAATGCTAGGCAGGTGGGAGGGGAGTGGCAGCTCAACAGAACACTCAGAGTAGATAGGAGTGGCAAGTCCATGGAACATGGTGGGCAAAAAGGATGGAGCAGGGGCATGCACAAAGACATCGGAGGGCAGGGGGAAGGAGAATAGGGGCAGCAAGCTAAGCACAGAGTTTAAGCAGGAGGTCAATGATGAGGCATAGAATTGGGCAATGGAGGGCAGGAGGAGGGGACTGGTACATCATACTAAATTGAGGGCAGTGGCAGCACATCAGACCATGCATGGCAGGAGGGAGGAGGCTAGTCCATGGATTCACACAACAGAGGATAGGGAGGAGGGGGATGGGGCAGCAAGCTAACTGTTCAGAGAAGGCGGGTATTAGGAACTTTATTGTTTTTAAAACGTGTGTCTGTGCGAACTACTTAAAATATGAACAAGTATGCAGCATAATCTCACTTTTATTCAGGAAGAAGAGGACGTTTGTGACTGTGATTCTGGGCTCACTTGGCAGAAACACCCCCTGACCCTCCACCCCCTATCGCAAAATGTAATGCCAGTGAAAAGGGTAGGTGAACACAGTGTTATATAGAACATAGTCCTGAGAGCACGATTGAATATGAAAACTAGATATAGTGTATGGTATAAACTATGCACCAAAAAGTGTGATATAAGATGAACCGGGCGTGAAATATAATATGCAATACATTGTGCGCAATGACAGATTCATTGGAGAGCGCGAGATAGCACAGGCACTAGCGCGTGCTATGCGATGTGCGCCTTGGAGTGTAAAATGCACAGGGCAGTGTTGTGTAACCTAACTAGTCTCTAAAGTTGTAATATAAAATATGTGCTGGGGAGTGTAACGTTGCATATGTACTGTGACAAAGATATGGATCCCAGATTGTAATATGTATGGCATAGCACTGTGCGTTATAACATAGGCATCGAGGAAGGCACGTTAGATGGGGCAATATAACCCGTGCGAATACAAGTGTGGCATGACATATTCACGGGGTGGTGTTACAGTGCACATGGGCTAGAGAGTGTCATAGCATATGCACTAGCTGGTGGAAAACAACAGAGGTGTGTAGCACTCGGCAGGCAATGGTGGGTGTAACACAGCATTGGGCTCTGCCAGGAGCGCGCTGTGACTCTCAAGTGATGTTCGTCCCCTTTCCAGAGAGTAAAATAAAAAGTATTACACATCCGGCAGTGGATGTGTGTTTTATTAACCATGAGGGGGGTTTCTTACATTGTTTTGGTCGAATTTTTGTTGAATCCCCTTTGAATGGCTTGGTGTGCATGTGTATTAAATGTGCCCGTCAATAGCTACCCATGTTTGTATAAATAAACGACAAGGGTGTCTACCGTGATTAGGCACGGTAGGGCATCAGACATGTCAGAGCTTCACTAGTGGTGTAAATACATTCCACGTGGATTCATTGTATGCATAGTCGCCTTTTAATGAATATCACTCAAATCGTCATGGTGATAGGTACATACGGTTTGTCCAGCATGTCCTAGGTGTGTCTATAAATATATATTTTTTAAAAATAATAAAAAACAGTGGCCGGCCCTGGGGATTGGGGTCAAAAAATATAATTAGGAGACAGGCCCTGGGGGATGGGGTCATCAGGGCCAATAAATTAGAATAAGAAGGGGAACCACACAGCCCCCCTTCTTAAAAAATTAAAATAAATAAAAGACTGGCATCGTGCCGGAGGCCACGCCCCCTCCTTGCAGCACTCTGCAAACGTGCCCCCTGGCGAATTGTAAGCTGGGGAATTAATTCCTCTTCAATACTGAGGGTCCCTGAGGGCCAACTAGCCCAACAGGCATCTCCAGTATGCGCCAGGGAGCTGCGCTGCAGACAGGTGTTCTGAGGCCAAGCCCCTTTTTACACCTCTCTGCAACGCAGGTCTGTGGCGCTTACTGGAGGTACCTTGGGGTCTAGTTTGACCCTAGGGACCCTTAAGATTCAAGGGGACTTAATCTCTCAACTTAGAACAGCCACAGGGCGCGTTTACACAGTGGTGAAGGGTTGGGACGGGGCCTGAGGTGACGTGTGCAAACACGCACTATGGCATGTTTTAAATTGGGGATATAATTTCCCTTCAATACTGAGGGCCCCTGGGGGCTAACTAGCCCACCAAGTGCTTCCAGTAAGCGCCACTGAGCTGCATTGCAGAGAGGTGGTCCAGGCTGTGCCACTTTTTACACCTCTCTGCAACGCAGCTCTGTGGCACTTACTGGAGGTACCTAGTGGGCTAGTTGGACCCTAGGGACCCTCGGGATTCAAATGAACTTAATCTCCCAACTAAAAACGGACACAGGGCGTGTTTTCACAGTGCTGAAGGGAGGGGACGGGGCCTGAGTTAACGTGTGCAAAAACGCCCTGTGGCCTGTTTTAAGAGGTAGTTTTAATCCCCCTGCCCTATTATATACTACGGGCTTACAGAGGAGGTCATGCTAATCACAGGGGGACATGTTCCCTAGTGTATGTAGGTGTTTTCAAAACACAGAGGCCCATTTCCGGAGTCAGCTCATTTTAATCAAGGTTTAAACAGCACCATATGCTTCCTTTCACCCTACGCGTTTCGGCGTTCTGCCTTGGTCACGGGAGGAAACAATTGGCCAAGTGCATACGTGCATGTACTTAATAGTCCTGGGTCACATGACCTATGCGCAATACATCTCCCACAATGCATCTTAAAGTTCAAATTAGTGCAGGTATTATGAAAGTTCTCATTTTGGTTGCATAAATCATATTATACTTTCTTACTTTAAAATGCATTCATGTTAATAAAATCCAAATGGAACACAGTCATGAAAGTTCTTACTTTATATATATATATTATCTACTGGCGGTCGCCAGTAGATAGTTATAGTTAGGACCCTCTTACCATAGGAAATCCGCAACATTCTATTTTTAATAACTTTGGCGCCGGTCGACGAATCCTCGCAAAATTTTCAAAATAGGTGGGGCGTTGAGCTCCGCTCCTACCCTGAAAGTCTCGGGGGGATTCGTCAAGCAGGGGCTGAGATAAAAGGGGGGGTCCCAAAACGCGTTTTTCCCATGCATTTTTCCATAGGACCTTTAGACAGAGCTACAGCCCGAACGGCTGAACAGAATTTAATGAAATTTGGCAGAGAGGTAGTCCTCAGGTCAAGGAAGTGCCTTTTGTAGGTTTGGTGTAAATCTGTTCAGTAGATTCTGAGGAAATAGCCTTTAAATCAATATATATATCTGAGCCAGCTTACGGTGCGCTTACGGTGCGCTTACCGTACGCGTACGGTGACGTGCGCGAGCACGATTCTGATTGGCCGTTAGATCTTAGTAAACATTCGAATCGGTCGAAACCAGGAAGCGGCGGCCGCCATTTTCTCTCTCGCACTCTGACAGGGGGTTGAAAAACAAAGTGCAAAAACATGTAAAGGGGCTGTTTAGACAGCTCCCAAGCACCTAGCCATGTCGAGGGAGTCCCCAACGATCCCCCAAGTGAAAAAAGGCAATTTTAATTTTTTCGAAAATTTCGCCGATTATGCTTACCGTACGCGTACGGTAATAAATAATTTAAAAAAAAAAAAAATATCCACATTCTCCCTACCCCGTGTGCCAATGGTGCCCGAAGGGCACCATTTGTGCATGGCTTATTACCTTTTAAACAAAACATATATTTTACCTGTCACAACGATGCTCATCATATGTCCTCCATGTGCGCACGGTGCGCGAAGCGCATCGTGCGTTCATGGCCCATCTAGCGTAACGTGGGCACGCGGTGCGCGAAGCGCACCGCGTGCTCACTGTGCGCGCACGGTGCGCGAAGCGCACTGTGCGCGCACGGAACGAACTGCGTTAAGTGGGCGCGCACGCCACAAATGGCGTAAAGTAACTTAGCATTTAAAAAACCGTACAAATTCACTGAAAAAACCATAGGTTTCACACATGTTATAGTTAGCTGTACATTTTACTGATAAAAAACCAATGAAATTCCCCCGTTATAGTTACTGTAGGCAACTATAACTCACGCGACCGTAATCCTCTGCTGATGCTAATACTGTATTTAGACACTTATTTGCCCATGTCTTCTTCCATTAAATTTTAGCTATACATATATTACAAATATTTTTTTTTCATAAAGACACATATGTCATCAGCAGAGGATTACGGTCGCGTGAGTTATAGTTGCCTACAGTAACTATAACGGGGGAATTTCATTGGTTTTTTATCAGTAAAATGTACAGCTAACTATAACATGTGTGAAACCTATGGTTTTTTCAGTGAATTTGCAAGGTTTTTTAAATGCTAATTCCTAACTATAACGTGTGTGAAACCTATGGTTTTTTCAGTGAATTTGTACGGTTTTTTAAATGCCAAGTTACTTTGCGCCATTTGTGGCGTGCGCGCCCACTTAACGCAGTTCGTTCCGTGCGCGCACGGTGCGCTTCGCGCACCGCGCGCCCACTTTACGCAGTTAGTGCCGTGCACGCACGGTGGGCACGCGGTGCGCTACGCGCACCGCCTGCCCATGTTGCGCTAGATGGGCCATGTACGCACGATGCGCTTCGCGCACCGTGCGCACATGGAGGACATATTATGCGCTTCCTTGTGATAGGTAATCTGTTGAAATTTTTTGGGAAATGCTGTGCTCTTATATGCCATGCACAAATGGTGGCCTTCGGCCACCATTTGCACACGGGGTGGAGAGAGTGTGGATTTTTTTTTTTTAAATTTTTTACCGTACGCGTACGGTAAGCGTACGGTAAGCGTAATCGGCAAAATTTTCGAAAAATTTAAAATTACCGTTTTTTGCCTTGGGGGATCTTTGAAGACTCAACTAACATGGTTGTGTGCATGGGCGCTGTCTAAACAGCCCCTTAATATGTTTTTGGCATTTGTTTATCAGCTCCCCCCTCAGAGTGCGAGAGAGAAAATGGCGGCCGCCGCTTCCTGGTTTCGACCGATTCGAATGTTTACTAAGATCTAAGGGCCAATCAGAATCGCGCTCGCGCACGCCACCGTACGCGTACGGTAAGCGCACCGTAAGCGCACCGTAAGCTGGCTCAGATATATATATTGATTTAAAGGCTATTTTCTCAGAATCTACTGAACAGATTTACACCAAACCTACAAAAGGCACTTCCTTGACCTGAGGACTACCTCTCTGCCAAATTTCAAGTAATTCTGTTCAGCCGTTCGGGCTGTAGCTGTGTCTAAAGGTCCTATGGAAAAATGCATGGGAAAAACGCGTTTTGGGACCCCCCTTTTATCTCAGCCCCCGCTTGACGAATCCCCCCGAGACTTTCAGGTTAGGAGCGGAGCGTAGTGCCCCACCTATTTTGAAACATTCGCGAGGATTCGTCGACCGGCGCAAAAGTTATTCAAAATAGAATGTTGCGGATTTCCTATGGAAACGTGGTCCTAACTATAACTACCTACTGGCGACCGCCAGTAGGTAATATATATATATATATATATATATATATATATATATAGGTAGGTAATATATATATATATTACCTACTGGCGGTCGCCAGTAGGTAGTTATAGTTAGGACCCTGTTTCCATAGGAAATCCGCGACATTCTATTTTGAATAACTTTGGCGCCGGTCGACGAATCCTCGCGAATTTCTCAAAATAGGTGGGGCGCTACGCTCCGCTCCTACCCTGAAAGTCTCGGGGGGATTCGTCAAGCGGGGGCTGAGATAAAAGGGGGGTCCCAAAACGCGTTTTTCCCATGCATTTTTCCATAGGACCTTTAGACAGGGCTACAGCCCGAACGGCTGAACAGAATTACTTGAAATTTGGCAGAGAGGTAGTCCTCAGGTCAAGGAAGTGCCTTTTGTAGGTTTGGTGTCAATCTGTTCAGTAGGTCCTGAGAAAATAGCCTTTAAATCAATATATATATCTGAGCCAGCTTACGGTACGCTTACCGTAAGCTTACCGTACGCGTACGGTGGCGTGCGCGAGCGCGATTCTGATTGGCTGTTACATCTAAGTAAACATTCGAATCGGTCGAAACCAGGAAGCGGCGGCCGCCATTTTCTCTCTCGCACTCTGAGGGGGGGGCTGTAAACAAAGGCAAAAAACATATAAAGGGGCTGTTTAGACAGCGCCCATGCACATAGCCATGTTAGTTGAGTCCTCAAAGATCCCCCAAGGCCAAAAACGGTAAATTTTTATTTTTTGAAAATTTCGCCGATTACGCTTACCGTACGCGTACGGTGCGCTTACGCTAAAAATTTTAATAAAAAAAAAAAAACACTCTCTGTGCATGGCATATTATTGTCATCACTTACAAATTAAATTTAACAGATTACCTATCACAAGGAAGCGCATAATATGTCCTCCATGTGCGCACGGTGCGTAACGTGGGCACGCGGTGCGCGTAGCGCACTGCGTGCCCACCTTGCGTGTACGGCACTAACTGCGTAAAGTGGGCGAGCGGTGCGCGCACGGAACGAACTGCGTTAAGTGGGCGTGCACGCCACGAATGGCGTAAAGTAACTTAGCATTTAAAAAACCGTACAAATTCACTGAAAAAACCATAGGTTTCACACACGTTATAGTTAGGAATTAGCATTTAAAAAACCTTGCAAATTCACTGAAAAAACCATAGGTTTCAGACATGTTATAGTTAGCGGAAATTTTACTGATAAAAAACCAATGAAATTCCCCCGTTATAGTTAGTGCAGGCAACTATAACTCACGCGACCGCAATCTTCTGCTGATGACATATGTGTCTTTATGAAAAAAAATTATTTGTAATATATGTAGAGCTAAAAATTTTTGGAAGAAGACATGGGCAAATAATTGTCTAAATACAGTGTTAGCATCAGCAGAGGATTGCGGTCGCGTGAGTTATAGATGCCTGCACTAACTATAACGGGGGAATTTCATTGGTTTTTTATCAGTAAAATTTCCGCTAACTATAACATGTCTGAAACCTATGGTTTTTTCAGTGAATATATATATATATATATATACAAATGAAGCTGCTCTGCGCTTGAAGCACCACACATCAGCGTAAGTCATCCTTTTATTTTGTAGGTAGCAAGGACAACAGCATCACCCCAACCGCTGAATTAAAGGACCAAACGTGTTTCGGGCTTCCTCCGCCCTTGTTCACTGGTGTCAGCAGGAGGTACAGCTACACATATATATATATATTCACTGAAAAAAACATAGGTTTCAGGCCTGATATAGTTAGGAATTAGCATTTAAAAAACCTTAGAAATTCACTGAAAAAACAATAGGTTTTAAGGGTGTTTTAGCTTTGAGATGTCATCAGTGATGTCACTGACCATGTTATGAATGATGTAATATGTGACATCATCAGCAGTGGATTGTGGGCGCGCGAGATGTAGTTAGTACAACTAACTATATCGGAGGAATTTCAATGGTTTTGTTTGAGTGAAATGTCCAGCTAGCTATAACACCCCTAAAACCTATTGTTTTTTCAGTGAATTTCTAAGGTTTTCTTAAATGCTAATTCCTAAATATATCAGGCCTGAAACCTATGTTTTTTTCAGTGAATTTCAAAGGTTTTTTAAATTCTAATTCCTAACTATATCAGGCCTGAAACCTATGGTTTTTTCAGTGAATTTCAAAGGTTTTTTAAATGCTAATTCCTAACTATATCAGGCCTGAAACCTATGGTTTTTTCAGTGCATTTCAAAGGTTTTGTCAATGACAATTTTTAATGTAATAGGCTAATATTACCTATAGAAAAGCTAACTCACTAAAGGATAGATTGTGCAGCAATGAGGTGCCCTGTATGAAAGGCTCCAATATGGGTATACAAGGCTTTTTTACATGTATGTCCTGTAAAGCTTGCAGAAGTAGTTCCAATGTCAAAAATGTGCACTATCCAGTTTCTGATTCTGATAGGCTTATCGAGAAACATCTAACGTGTCAGTCTGATTATTGTGTTTACGTTCTGACATGTCCATGCCCTAAAAAATACGTAGGCAGTACCATGTTTGCCGCTAAAAAATGTATTTTGGAACACATGAGGGCCATCCAGAATAAAGATAAGTTATCTCCTGTTGCTAGACACTTTTGAAGAGTTTCATAAAAGCAACCGAAATTTGCTACGATTCTTTGTTATAGACAGAATTCTACCTTCAAATAGGGGTGGTGACAGAATTCGCAAACTACGCCAACTTGAATCCAGGTATATCCTGGAGCTCAATACTAAGATTCCGGCAGGATTAAATTCTGAAGAAGAATTGTCTTGGCATCTGGGGGATTAATTGTAATGTCTTGATTCTCCTACTTTCTCTCTGTTATATGTAATATTGTTTCTGTTATTTACTAGTTATATCTGTAGACTTTAGATCTTCAGATTTAGTCTTCAAAACTTCTGTGATGATCTCAATTTTATCATTATTTCCATTCCATTTTATTGTAATGTTTTATGTAAAATTTGAAATCTTATGCAATGGTCTATTGGCTTGAATTTTCAGCTTCCATGTTGATTCTGGTATGCTCCTGTTTTTAGATTTGGTACTAAGATTTCTGGACGTGAGACTACTATATGGACTGACAGTATTGTTTGCAATTTGTATTCTTTTATGCTCAGGTGGTGTTGATTTAAGGAGAAGATCGATTTGGAATACGGATTATTCATATTTAGATTATACAAAAGAAAGTTAAAGGAGGTATTATAGAGAACAAGAATAAAAAACAGAAGAGAAGTAAAAGAAAGATTAACCAAATGCCCACTTGGGCTAAGTATATTACTTGCTTATTTTGTACAACTTTGTACAATTTATGTTTTTTTCTTCCTTAACAGAGTTTTGCATTAACATTTGAATTGTTCACCCACTGGGGTTGAATGTGAAGTGTGTGTATACATATTTTAAATATATTCTCATAATTCATTTTGAGACAATGTTTTGGGTCCCTGAGGATTGAATATGGGATATATAGCAAATGCTGGCTACCGAAATATTTAATTTAGGTTAGCATGTCTAAGTAATTTGTAAATGACGTGTATAACAATTTTAATTTAATAGAATGGTTGTAAATCTGGTATGATATTGATAAAATATAGCATTCATTTAAATTGCGACCGATGGGTTATTCTTTGAACCATGAGTTTAAAGTACCATGATGTATAAATTCTACATCAGGAGCGGAGGCGAGGATTATGCATTACTTTCCTCACTTTTAATCAACAGCAAGTTAAAAGGCACAATGTAAAAACAAAAGACCACAACTCCCATGAAGCTCAGGAGTAACCGTGGCAACCATTAGTCCAATCATAACAACGATGTATTCTATAAACAGTAGCAGTCTCCGTAGTCCTTCCTCTTTCTTCCTTGCTGGCCCGTCAGTTAAGTCCCTTCTCTCCTTACTGTGGCGTGTGGGGGTCTTGGCTTGATGGGCTTACTGTATTATTTTGGCACTGTATTGTTAGCCTGACTGAGGTGTAGGCCTCGTTGCAGCCGGCGAATCTCCTGCTGGCACTCGCGCGGTAGGCTTCGGCCCGAGCGCGTTTCTATCTTTATACGGAGCGGGTCCACTAGGTGGCGCTGTTTCGCGCCGTTAGCGAAACGCTCCGTTTTCGGTGCCTGTGAAGCGCCGTGAGGGAATTTGGAGCGAGCGCTCGTGCTGGATCCTGCCCCCCTCGCCTGACACCGCATTAGCGGTAAGAATTACGGGCTTAGCCCTTCATTATACATATTTTAGGGGCTGTCTTCTCCGCATTAAGGCTCCTCCACAGGAGGTAGCAGCTTCTGGACGCCGGTGAGGGGGAGGGTCCCCCTTAACCTAGTTGGGGCGTTTTGTTTGTGGTGTCTTTACCTCCTATGTGCGATGAATGCTCAAAGAGAGCACGATTATACCCCATCTTTGTCTGAAGAGGACAGGCTCTCCCAGGCACGCAGACCTGCAGAGATGGACCGGCTCCTCTCTTCGGCCATTGCCCAGGCGCTGGCCCATTTGCAGGACAGTTTGGACCGTTTGTCCGCCCATGTGTTTAAGGGCACGGGAATACTGGGGGATGGGGGAGCCGGGCCTAGCGGTGTGACTACTTCTCACCTGCGAAAGGCCCCTAAGCGTGACGTGGGGCACCTTGAGGGCTTCAGTCGTCTGGCGGAAGTCTTTCAGAAGAGTACGCGCACGCTTCGTGATGCACCCTACCGGGAGGAGGTCTTACCCGGGGAAACCGGCGACGATGGCGCCACGGACTGCAACCCTGAGGAAGGGTTTCCCGATTTGGGGGAGGTAGAAGGTGAGGATGAGGGGGATTCCTCTGATGGGTTCCAGGAACACGACAGGTCTTGGCGTCCTCAGTCGTCTGCCTCATCTGTGGCAGAAGGGGAGGGTCCCTCGTCGGATATGTTTAATCCCCTATGTATCTACAGACCCCGATCCACCGAATGGGTACTGGACAAAAAGGTGGCCGATTACATGACGGACAAGATCCGGCGACCACTCAATAAAGAAGTTAGGGCCCGACTCCGGTCTGAATGTCCCAGACCTTCTCTCCCCAACGGAGTCACTCTGACCCCTGAGATTGACCCCAGATTATGTACATTTTTTTCCAAATATATGAAGGACCCTAAAAAGGGGATAGATAGATCATGGCGGGCTTGCCAAGACAAGCTCTTAGATGTGGTGGGACCGCTGACTAAGGTGATTGAATTAGCGGAGAGGTCCCGTGATTCTGGGGTACCTCTGCCGGCAGAGGAGGTGGCGGGTTGGGCGCAACGCGCTATGTGCCTCCTGGGCAACGCAAATTGCGCCCTTTCGGCCGAGCGCCGCCGTTCTCTGTTGCTGAAGATTGACCCCAAGCTCGGTGAGCTTTCGTCCTCGGAGGCAGGCCCGATAGCCCAGGGTTCCCTGTTTGGCGATCCATTCGTCAAAGAGTTTGGGAGGTTTGTGGCGACTTTTTCGGCCCTTGACAAAGCACAGGCCTCTATGAAGAAAATTTTTCCGGGGAAGGTTTTCGGTGGGGTCGGAAGAGGCAGGGGTCGCTCCTCCGGCCGCCAATCAAATCAAGGCCCTAATAGAGCCCAAGCCAAGCGCAATAATGGATGGCAGGACGGTCGCCAAGGGACCTTCTACCCCTCCCGGGGCGGCAGAGGAAAGAACAACCACGGCCGTGGAGGCGCCCACAATAACACTGGAGGATATAACGGTAAGCGTGCCTTTGTTAACCCCGATTCGGTTGGGGGGGAGAATCGCCCTGTTCTATCACAGGTGGGTGGAGATCACGTCCGATCCTTGGGTACTGGAAACGGCCAGAGGATTTCACATAGAGTTCTACGGAACACCAGTTCAAGGAGTCAGACCCAGACCCTTGGTGTTTTCTTCTCAGGACGAATCTCTCATAGACCAGGAGGTTCAGGAGCTTTTATCCAAATGGGCGATCGGCCCTTCAGATCTTCACCCCACGGGGTTTTTGAGCAACATCTTCCTGGTAGAAAAAAAAGGACAGGGTTACCATCCCGTTATCAATCTCAGGGACTTCAACGAGTGGCTAGTCTATCGCCACTTCAAAATGGAGGGGATTCATCTTCTCAGAGATCTCTTGTTGCAGGACGATTGGCTAGTGCGTCTGGACCTCAAGGACGCCTACCTCTCGGTCCCCATTTTTTCACCACACCGCAGGTTCCTCCAGTTTCGGTGGAGGACACAGGTTTTCGAGTTTCTGACTCTTCCCTTTGGCCTGTCTTCGGCTCCGTGGTGCTTTACGAAGCTCCTCAAGCCGGTGATGGAGCATCTCCGGACTCGGGGCATTCGGTTGATCGTTTATTTGGACGACATCCTGATAATGGATCAGTCCAGGTCGCATCTACTCTCCCACTCACAGAGTGTAATCTCCCTCCTTCAGAGATTGGGGTTTACCATCAATCAGGAGAAGTCGGACTTAGTCCCGCGGCAGGACATGACCTTTTTGGGGTTCAGGATAGACTCCAGGTCGGCGACCCTGCACCTCCCGGAACAGAAGATTGGGAAGATCAAGAAAGAGTTGAGGAAGGTCTTGCGGAGGGACAGGATCTCCTTGCGACAGTTGGCCAGGATTGTGGGCCTGTTATCTTCGTCGATTCAGGCCATCTTCCCGGGGCCCCTGCACTACCGTGCTCTGCAGAGACTGAAGGCGTCCCATCTACGGAGGGGCCTTACCTACTCCCAGTTGATCTATCTGAATCAGGAATCCCGAGGGGAACTCCAGTGGTGGATCGACCACATGGAGGCGTGGGTCGCAACCGGATCTGGTGATAGAGTCGGACGCCAGCCGCCTCGGTTGGGGAGCCCGTTGCGGCTCGACCTCGGTGGGGGGCAGGTGTACGGAGGAAGAGCTTTCCCTGCATATCAACTGTTTGGATCTCCTGGCGGGGTCCTTTGCTATTCGGTCCTTCACGAAGGACAAGGTGTCTTGTTGTGTGCTCCTCCGGATGGACAACACGACGGCGGTGCAATAATCAACCGCTTGGGCGGCACGCGGTTCAGGGTTCTGGTGGACCTAGCCAAAGACTTCTGGCACTACTGCCTTCATCGCCAGATTTCGGTGACGGCCGAATACCTCCCGGGAGCTCAGAACTCGGTGGCGGACTGGAACTCCAGGCACTTCCGGGACGCCAGCGATTGGAGATTGGATGCGACGGTCTTCAACTCACTGATGACCTCCTGGGGTCCCTGCCAGGTAGATCTCTTCACGTCCAGATGGAACGCCCAGCTTCCCAGGTACTTCAGCTGGAAACCCGATCCCGGGGCAGAGGCGGTGGACGCTTTTCTCCAGGACTGGTCATCGATTCCAGCTTATGCCTTTCCGACGTTCTTGTTCATTCAGAGAGTGGCGGCCCAGGTTCGGCGGCAGAGAGCCTCCTTGATACTGGTAACCCCAATTTGGCGCTCTCAAGCGTGGTTCCCTTCTCTGCTGGAGCTGAGCTGAGACCTTCCAATACGTCTGCCACTCTTCAACGAGGTCTTGGTGGACCCCCTGGGCAATCCTCATCCCCTGGTTCTTCAGGGCCATCTTCATCTTATGGCGTGGAGGATTTCAGGCGACGATGGTCGGACGGAGCTCTTTCGCGGGAGGCTGAACTCCTCATCCAGCAAGCATGGGCCCCGGCGACCATCAAGCGGTACAGATCCGCTTGGAGGCGATGGGTACGTTGGTGTATGGCGAAACACCTGGATCCCGTGGGCTCCAGCATTTTGGATGTCATCAACTTCTTAACTGAGCTTTTTCAGGAAGGGCTCGCTTATTGTACCATTAACTCATTTAGATCTGCCATTTCCGCAGGCCATATTCCCATTGATAACAATCCGGTGGGAGAACACCCCTGGGTGTGTAAACTCTTGAAGGGCATTAGGATTTCTCGGCCCCCTGAGCCTCGTTATGCAGGCCTCTGGGATGTCAACCTGGTTCTACGTTTACTGATGTCCTGGCAAGACAATCAGTATCTGTCTAGAAAGGAAATCTCAGCGAAATTGGCTATGTTGTTATGCCTTATTTTGTGCAAGAGGACTTCAGATGTCTGAGCTTTGGATCTCACAGCACAGATTTTTACCCCGGAAGGGGTCACTTTTACCATCTCGAGGAGAACCAAGATGAGTACGAGGTCAGTAACTTATCCTGCTTTTCCGGATACCCCGAAATTGTGTGTGGTTAGAAGCCTCAAGGCCTATGAGGATATGACCTTGGAGGTACGGCCTCCGGGAGAACGGCAACTTCTGATTGCCATTAAGAAACCGTTTAGAGTGGTGTCTTCCCCGACCATTGCCAGATGGGTCAGGTGGATTATGACTGAAGCTGGTATTGACACTACTGAGTTTGGCGCACACTCTACTAGGGGAGCTATGGCTTCTAAGGCCATTCAGGTGGGGGGTAGATTGGAGGACATTATGAATGCGGCGGATTGGTCTTCAGATTCAACTTTTAAAAAGTTCTACTTTAAACCAATCCATGAAGCGGCCGCGCTGGTGGTAAGGAGGCTTTGAACATGCATAATCCTCGCCTCCGCTCCTGATGTAGAATGAGAAATTTCCTAGTTAGCACGAAGGAAAGTTTCAATACTAATAAGGAGACGGAGACGAGGATTATCCCCCCCAGGCAAGTTCTCTCTTATTCCTTCCCACCCTTGGATTTTGCGGGTAATGGCTCTAAGGGCAGAGTGTTTCAGAGTTTCGTATCAGGGAAGTAACCTTTTGTGACTTCTATTGTCAATGTTTCTTGCTGATGTTCAGTATTTGTTTGCATAGGATTTTCAAGGTTTGATGTTATATCACGCTATGGCATTCTCGTAATATGTCTATTTCTGATTATTGTGACAAGATTTTGCAATTGTATTGATATAATGCGTAGCATGTGGACTTTGTTAAATTGTATGGTTTTGTACCAACCTTCAATATCTTGTACATCTCATCCTGGGTTCCGACTCCAAGACGGAATAGGACCCACAGGGCTTAACTTCCTGCAGCAGAGAAAGAGGAAGGACTATGGAGACTGCTACTGTTTATAGAATACATCGTTGTTATGATTGGACTAATGGTTGCCACGGTTACTCCTGAGCTTCATGTGAGTTGTGGTCTTTTGTTTTTACATTGTGTCTTTTAACTTGCTGTTGATTAAAAGTGAGGAAAGTAATGCATAATCCTCGCCTCCGTCTCCTTATTAGAATTGAAACTTTCCTTCGTGCTAACTAGGAAATTTGTCATTAATGATGATTCTGAGCCAGCTTGTATGAATCAATTGTATTTTGCCAGTAGTAATGCACAGTAGAATTAATCATGTTTTGGATTCTGTGAATTTGAATGAATGTAATTCGAATTTCAACTGTGTATCATTTCTACATTGAATGCGCTACTACTTAGGCACCCTCGTTTTTCCCAAAAATACACCTGCCTTGAACCATTCAAAGATGGCCGACGAGCCTCTTTTGAGTAATGTTGCTAACAATTGTCCATTTTCTATGTTTAGTCCCGGTACGTTTGGACGTAGTACCGATGTTCGTATTATATATTGTGTTTTCACTGAGTGTAAAGTTACCCGTGAGCAAGGCGATATATTCGTCGAAACGCGTTGGGTGTACTTATTTTGGCTATACGCACTTGAATTAAATCCATTTCAACTTATCCACGATTGCTGTTCGTTTTATTTGGGAAGGAGTGCATACGTGTATCTGGCATACATGGTGAAACTTTATTGACACAGGATGACCTTGGATCCTGCACTGCACCGCCGCTTTTGTGTCCCGGTAATCTTAGGAGGTGGAAGGTGTATATATATATATATATATATATATATATATATAATATATATATATATATATATTATCTACTGGCGGTCGCCAGTAGATAGTTATAATTAGGACCGTGTTTCCATAGGAAATCTGCAACATTCTATTTGGAATAACTTTGGCGCCGGTTGACGAATCCTCGCGAAATTTTCAAAATAGGTGGGGCGCTCTGTTCCGCTCCTACCCTGAAAGTCTCGGGGGGATTCGTCAAGCGGGGGCAGAGAAAAAAGGGGGGTCCCAAAACGTGTTTTCCCCATGCACTTTCCCATAGGACCTTTAGTCCGAGCTACAGCCCGAACGGCTGAACAGAATTACTTGAAATTAGGCAGAGAGGTAGTCCTCAGGTCAGAGATGTGCCTTTTGCAGGTCTGGTGTAAATCTGTTCAGTAGGTCCTGAGAAAATAGCATTTAAATCAATATATATATCTGTAAGCGCGCTCCGTGCGCCTACGGTAAGCTTACCGTACGCGTACGGTGCCGTGCGCGAGCTCAATTCTGATTGGTGGTTACATGACTGTAAACATTCGAATCGGTCGAAATCAGAAAGTGTCGGCCGCCATTTTCTGTCTCTCGCACTGAAAAACAAAGGTGGATAACGTGAAAAGGGGGCAACGAAGAGAGTTGCAGACCCCCTAGCGTTTGTCAGGGGGTCCACGAAGGATCAAAAAGTACGAAAAATACATTTAATAATTTTAAAAAAAAATCGCGGAGTGCGCGTACGGTAAGCTTACCGTACGCGCAGGGCAAAAAAAAATAAAAAAAAAAAACGAAATAACAATCACATTTATTAAATAAATTGAAGGACCCGCAAGAGAGAAAAAAAAACTTGTTACTGTGTAAAAAAAGGCGAGGCACGCACGGTATGAACTGCGCAACGTGGGCGCTCAGTGCGCGAAGCACACCGAGTGCCCACAGCCGCGCACCGTGCGCGCAGGGTGTGCGCACGGTGAAAAATCAGAAAAAAACCACTCGTAAAAAAACAATGAAATTCCACGTTATAGTTAGATCAGGTAACTATAACTTGCGCGACCGCAATCCACAATGTGTCATTTCAGATGTCATCATTGATGTGATGAGTGATGTCACTGAGCATGTCATGAGTGATGTAATATGTGACGTCATCAGCAGTTTATTGTGGGCGCGCAAGTTATAGTTACCTGATCTAACTAAAACGTGGAATTTCATTGGTTTTTTACGAGTGAAATGTACAGCTAACTATAACATGTGTGAAACCTATGGTTTTTTAAGTGAATTTGCAAGGTTTTTTAAATGCTAATTCCTAACTATAACGTGTGTGAAACCTATGGTTTTTTCAGTGAATATATATCTATATATATATATACATGTATATATTCAATTTTAGTTTTTTTAATGTTCACGAATGTAGTGATTTGAGGAATCTACTCTACTATGTCTATGATCACGTTTGGATATATTTTCTATCGGTGGTGGGGCTCGCCACTTGAGAAAGGCTTGTGGAGCTGATATGCATTAGTTGCATTTGTGTCTGCTAAAGAAACTGCAGATGTTGCACGCCACCCTGGCATGCCTGTTTCTTTAATATAATACACCTATCTTTATACCTTCATAGATAATATACTTACCTTTATATTTACATTTTCCATGGTAATGGCGTGCATTATAAAGTCAGGTCGTGGTAAAAAATAGGCGTGGTAAAGGCATGCATGGTAAACACATATGCGTTGTAATGCTTGCGTTACAATGGCATGCGTGGTTGAGAGTACATCGTATTTGCAGTTTCTCCTTCTAATCTATGGAGGAATTTAATATGTCAGAACCAGAAGTTACCTCACTACAGCTAGCTATACACGTGATAGACAGTGATTACCATTTACTAATCATCTGTCCAACAATGCTTCAAAATACAGCTCTACTTTACCTATGTATACTATGTTATAATGTTTGCCTTTTCTGGATATGTATGTATGGTCTCTAATTATTATGCTATATTCGCTTTAATTGTTATTTTTTCATTTTAGGTTTTCCAAACTCTTGTCTCTCTTTATAGAGTATACCTCTTCTATCTTTTTATTTCTACATCTTGCTTATTAACCCATTTTCTTATTCTTTATCACACTTTTTCTTTTCTCTTTCTTTATACAACAACAACATTATTTTTCCACTACTACGTCGCAGTTTTATTAGGTAACTGTTTCTGTAGCTCAGTTTATCTATTACTACTAACGTGTTGCTAGTAGCGCAATATATTCTTGATATTGTAGAGTTATTGTCATATGTTCTGTGCTTTTTACTATTTTTATCAATAAAAAGACTAACTTTTAACACAAGAGCTTGTAGTTTGAGACAGAAAGAAGCAGAAGATAATTGCAGATTAATAAAATATGATAATAATGCACGAAAGCGGGGATGCATACATGTTTTCATTATCATAGCTCGTGAAGAACTGTGCCACAGACCTTGTGTGTCTGGCTCTTGCGTCAGCCTCTGTGTGATCACCTAGGTCGTCCTTCCCCATGACGTGAGCGCTCCCTTGTACGTCTGTGCAGATCTCCATTCTTCTAACAAAATAGCTTTCTTTGTCTGAAAGGTCATGAACAGAGCATTGATGCTTTTTCCATTACAGGATTGCTCCCGTAAATTGCTGTCATTGCTTTCCCACAATCCGCCTAAGTAAGAGTTATGGTGAGAATGTCTTGTAAACATCCTTGGTTTGGTGATTACGTGCATATTTGCTTAGCATTATCTTAATGAAGGAAGGCCTCCGAACAATTACAACGCCGCAATCTGGAAAATAAAGACCTGAAAAGAGGATGAGTGCGTGCGGATGCAAGATGTGTGGGGGATGGAGGAGACGAACCTTCAGCACATGCAAAGATGCTCTCATCTCGGAGGACTGTCGAGCTCTGGGCTGGAGTCAACAACACAGAATACAGTCTTATAATTTCCACTTTCAGCATATTAAATTCGCAGGCATCTAATAATACGTTTCTGTATATTTAAAAGCCTTACATTACATCAATATTCAAGCTTAATTGATGCCAATTCCACAAAATAATGGTGATGCCACAATAGACACTGTGTGCCACGTGATAGACAATGAAATGACAGGATTGAGCTATAACCATCTCACATTGCGTCTGACAGCTGAGGAAGTGAGGGGCAAGGTGTAAAAACTAATCAAAGAACACAGTGGGCTGTATTTATTAAAGAGTTACTTTGCCTTTGTGCCACACAATGGGGAGCAGGTCGACAAAACTCTTAAGTTAGATCTATCAAGCCATGCAAGCCCACCTTGCGAGACCCTGCGTGGCTTCATACATTTAGAATAACGCAACGCAGCGCAAATCGCTGCGTTGTTTTACTCTGCCCCATGGAGGCCTTCCATGGGTGAATGTGTTGCAGTAGTAGTGTTTGGCTGTATGTGGTGCTCAAATTACTCGAACACCGAACTGGAACCAATCTTCTGTTTTCGACTCTTTTTGGCTGCAGTAATTACAGAAGTGTAGTTTGTGAATAGCAATTGCCTTAATCTTTTATGTGTGGTTGTAGTTCCCCAAGTCCTTGCCTAGTCATTAGTTATCACCTCCCAACAACGCACAAAACCCCCTCTCTTTTAGTATAAACTATTCCCCATTTTCCAGGCTCTCCCCATTCCCTCCACATGTACAAATAACCTCTGTCCCCTTTTCTTGCCCGACATTCCGTTTTCATGTCCCTGACCCCTTCCTCCTGCCAATGTGCTGTGGGTGCTCCTCCCTCCTGGCATCACTGGTCAGCTTGATGTCCCTGCCACACTCTGCTCCATAATTCTCTGTTCTCCATTCTCTTGCCCTAACTCCCTAACCTACATAGTCTGCCCCTCCCACCTGCTGTACCTGGTCATCTTGCTGCCCTGCCTTTATTCTCTCTTCTTGTGGACTCACCCCCTTCCTGGACCCTGTGGTCTGTTGTGCTGTCACTACCCCTCCCTCTTGCCTTCCCTGGTCACCTTGCAGCCCCTGCCCAGTCCCCCTTCACAAGGTTCCCCATTCTTGAGCCCTCACCCCCGCCCTCCGTGGTCCAATTCCTCCAGCCCTCTGTTCTCCATTTTAGTGCTTCTGTCCCTTCCCTTCTGCTTTCTGTGCTCCCTTATCCTTCCACTGCCTCTCCCCTGCTCTCCCTGGTCAGCTTGATGCTCTGCTCTCCTGCCCCTTGCCCTCCCTTTACCATTCTTGTACCCTTTCCACTTCCCACCAGCTCTATTAGGTTCGTTTTGGTCCCACTGCCGTTCCTTCCTGTCCTCACTGGTGAGCATGCTGCCACAGCCCTCTGTTTTCATTTCCCTGCCTTCTGCCTTCTGCCCTCTATGGTCTATTGGGCTGCCACTGCCCCTTCCGCCAGCTCTCACTGGCCACCTTGCTTCCCCAGCTCCCAACCCCTACCCTTTGTTTATGTGCCGCTTGCTCCTCCTTCCTGCCCTCTGTTGTCTATTGTGTTTCTGCTGCCCTTCCCTCCTGCCTGTCCTCGTCAGCTTGCGGCCCCTGCTCTCTGTTCTCATGACCCCCACCCCTATCTTCCATGGTATGTTTTGCTACCACTGCCCCTCACACCTGCCCTCCCTGGTCATCTACCTCTCCCTTCCTCAGATCCTTTAACTCCCATGAAAAGATGTGCTTCCACTAGACTCCCTCTCCTGCTTTACTTGGTCAGCTTGCTGAACCGGTCCCTTTCCCTCACACTCCATTCTCCAGTCATGTGCCCCAACCCCCTCGCTCCTGGCCTTTGTGGTCCATTCAGCTGCCACTGCTTACCTTGACTGTTTTACTGCTCGTCCTGCTACCCCTGATCCCTTCCCCATGCTCTCTGTTCTCATGCCACTGCTGCCTCCCTGCCATACTCTGTGGCCTGTTGTGCTGCCACTGCCCTTCCTGCCTGCCCTCCCATGTCATGTTACTGCCTCTGCCCTACTTCCCCCTTCATCTGTACTCTGCTTTCATGCTCCTTCCCATTCCCTCCTGCCCTCAATTGTCTGTTGAGTTGCTACTGCTCATCCCGCCTGCCCTCTCTGGCCAGCTTCCTGCCCCTGCTTCCCTCCCTCTGCCCTAAATTCATTGTTCTCATTCCCCTGCCTCCTCCCACTGTCCTATGTGCCCTGCTCTCACTGGTCAGCTTACTGACCCTGCTTCATAATCATGCTCTTTGTTGTTGTGTGGATGCCCTCTCCCACCTCCCTTTCGTGGTCTGTTGTGCTTTCATTGCCCCTCCTCTCTGCCATCTCTGGCAAGCTTGCTGACCCATCCCCTGCACCACTGCCCTCTGTTCTCATGTACCTTACCCATGTTGTCCATGGTCTGTTGTGCTGCCACTACCCAACCCACCTGCCCTCCCTGGTCAACATGCTACCCCTGTCGCCTCCCTTGTGCTCTCTGTTCTTGTGCTCCTGTCCCCTCCCTCCTGCTCTCGATGGTCACTTGTCCAGCCACTTCCCCTCTCTCCTTTCCTCCCTGATTAGCTTGCTGCCCCTTCCACATTACATTTTCCTTTCTCGGGCACCTGCACCCTCCTTCTTGCCGTTTTCGGTCTGTTGTTTTGCCACTGTCTTTTGCACCTGCCCTACCTGGTCATCTTGCTGCCCATGCCCCCCTCTCTCCTGTCATCGGTTCTCTGTTCATATACTCCCTCTGCCCTCTGTTTCCTGTTGTATTGCCACTGCCCTTCACTTCAGCCCTCCCTGGTCAGAATACTGCCCATTGCCACTGCCCCTCCCCTTCCCTTCATTCTCAAATCTTATACTCCTGCTCTCTCGATTCTGTCCTCTGTGACCCATTGTGCTGTCACTGCCACTGCCCCTCCCTCCTGCCCTTTCTATTCAGCTTCTTTTAAATATTTGCAGTACGGTGATACAGTACTCACTTTAGCTGCTAACTGGAAATTTTAGGGGTGATTCGTCAAGCGGAAGCTGAGGAAAAGGGGGATTCCAAAATGCATTTTCCTAATGCAATTTTCCATAGGGATTTTTGACAAGACTACAGTCTGAACTGCTGAATGGAATTACACCCAATTTGGCAGAAAGCTAGATCTTGGTCCAGAAGAGTGCTTTTTGTAATTCGGTGTAATTCTGTTCAGTAGTTTTTGCGTTTGATTCATTGATTGATTACAAGCTTGTAAAGTGCTTGGTTACTCCAACGGAGTGTCCCTACGCTAGGAATTCCAACTGCCAGTAAAGTAGGGCCCTATCCAAAAACAGAAAGAATTAGCATTGAGCCATCGAAAGTGACCGAAAGAACCAAGTTTTGAGTCAATAAAGAAAAAAGATGTATTTATATGTAGAGTTGCAGATCCACCGCAATTCCACTGCAGTGGATTTGCAGATCGATGCGTCAGCAGCAATGATGTGATTGGCTGGCCGCAACCTGAGAGAAGAGTTGCAGCTGCCATTTTGTCAATCAGGACACACTTCTCGGGTGTGTAAAAGGGTGTATGGGTGTGTAAGTGGGATTCTGGGTCTCTGAGTGGGTGTGTGACTGGCTGTAAGGGTGTGTGAGTGGGTGCATGAGTAGTTGTATGGGTGTGTGAGTGGGTGATTGGGTATGTGAATGCCTGTGTAGGTCTGGGAGGGGGTGCATGAGTGTTTTTCTGGGTCTCTGAGTGGAGGCATCAGTGACTGTATGGGTGTGTGAGTGGGTGTTTGAGTTTTTGGGGTCTCTGACTGTGTGTGTGAATGCCTGTGTGGGTCTGTGAGTGGTTCTCTGAGTGGATGTGTCTGTGACTGTATGGGTGTGTGAGTAGATGTATGGATGTGTGACTGGGTGCATGAGTGTCTATATGGGTGTGTGAGTAGTTTCTGGCTCTCTGAGTGGGTGATTAAGTGGCTATATATGTATGTAAGAGGGTGTGCGAGTGGGTGCATGGGTGTGTAAGTGGTCATTTGAGTGTGTGGAGGGTGAGTATATGAGTGGGTGTGTAAGTTTTTGTGTGGGTCTCTGAGTGGTGGGTGAAAGGCTGTATGGGGTGTGTGAGAGGGTGTGTCTGGTTTTGCTATATGGGTGTGTAAGGGACTGTGTACGCCTGTGAGTGGTTGTGTAAGTAACTGTGAGTGGGTGTGTGAGTGGTTCTCTGGGTCTCTCAGTGGGTGTGTGTGTGTGGCTGTATGGGTGTGTGAGCGGTGTTCTTTGAGTCTGAGTGGGTGTGTGAGTGGCTTTAAGGATATGTGAGTAGGTGTCTGAGTGATTGTGTGGGTGTGTAAGTGAGTGTGAGTTAGTGTGGGTGTGGGTTTGTGAGAGGGTGCATTTGCTTTTTAAGTGGGATCTGAATCTGAGGATTGGCTGCAGATTCACATAGAGGGCTGCGCTGAGCGCCGCAGTGGTACTGTGGACCCTCATGTGCCCCCCAAAAACATTTTTGGACTATTGCTTGCCCATGAGGGGTCTCTCACAGACCCCTCCATCAGTTGCAAGGGGTCAGGATACCTCTATACTGACCTCTTATATCCTATTTACACTTTTATTGCCCCCCTGCAGCCATATCCTGGTTGACAAAATGGCAGCTGCAACTTTCCCATTAGGTTGTTGCCATCCAATAATGGCATTGCTGTTTGCGTGTGGATCAGCAGATTCATCGCAGTGGATCAGCGTCTATAGATATACAGCAATCTTTTTCTTCAATACCCCCAAAACTTCTGCACATATTTACTGCAAATTGCAAAATGCACTCTTTCTGGACCAAGATCTAGCTTTCTGCCAAATTTAATGTAATTCCATATAGCAATTCGGGCTGCAGTCGTGTTTAAAATCTCTATGGAAAATTGGATGGGGAAAACACGTTTTGGGACCTCCCCTTTTTTTTGGCTTCCACTTGATGAATCACCCCAATGCGTTCCAAACAGCTTGCTGAAGTGAGCGGCAAACTAGTTTTGAAAATTTTGTGAAGATTTGTCAAACGTCGGCAACGTTATTTTCGAAAAAAATAACGCTTTTTTTTACTGAGTTTTATAGCGCAAACTTGACCCAAAGGTATCTAGTATCAGAGTGCTTTGCATAGCACCAGTTGCGTTACTTGAGGAGATATTAATTTTTGTTAGGCATGGGGAAATTAAGTGATTTGCCCAGAATCACAGGATGTTCAGCGTCATTACCGAGACTCAAACTCAGTCCCCGAGAGTCGAGGTCGACCTCCCTAGCCGTTAGGCCAACTCCTCTCCCCTTTTTCCTGTGGAGTATGGATAGTTTGCTACCCAAATGGGATCTGCACTGCTGCACATGACAGGCCAAAGGGAGCAGGGATTAAAATGGATAAAAATCGTATACCAGGGTACAAAGAGTGATCTTTTGTTCACTAGACTAGTCACCACCATTGTTGAGAGAAGCCCATTTCCGTTGCTGACGCAGGGTATGAGAGCTCCACAAATGTTCAAGAATCTCTGTGTCCGCTAAGAATAAAGTCAAGTCAGCCCATCTTCATCTTGTGATGAGGCGTACAACAAGCCTAGGACTTCATGAGGCCCTCTCCATATTCTGGATTCCTTGTATATGGCTGGGGACTCCCCGGTCTAGGCAAGAGCGGCAGCAGGGTTTTGAATTCCACTGACAGGAAGACATCAGGGGATCTCCACCTACACATTTTGCACACACAATCAACAAGAAGTTGACCTTCAAGGTCAAAGTTCTGAAAATATTAAGTGAATTGGAATGCAGCTCTAATTGACCTACACAAAGATCAGCAGCTGGTAGTATGGCAATCCGAAATTAGTACAAAGACATGCTTACAGTTGAAAGAGTGTAGCTGATCAGGATTTTCCCCAGGCTACCATAAAAAAAGGAGGAGCAACAATAGGAAGTGGTGAATGGTGTTATCCTGTGTGGGCAGCACTCATCCACCACCTTGCAGACACTAGTAAGCAACTTGCCTAGAATTGTGCACAGGCTACCCTAACTCAGGACTATGAGCACTGATCCCTCTCCGTGATTATAGTTCTTGCATAATAATGTTTGCAAGGGATGACATCACCAGTGGCCGTTGCCAAACTCATGACCATTATCTTGAACAATAAAAAACGTAAGGAATGGGAATGCAATTAGTATTCAGGATCTGGACCACAATTTATACAGGAGGCCACTATGCCAGCCCCGTGGGTGCACCTAGTGCCCGATAATTACACATCAATTCACACCAGCTGAAGTTTTGTCAAGGTGGTTGGGAGGACCCCACTTTGGGTCATTCAAAGGGGAGGCCATATGTGGGTTACACTTCTGAGAGGATACTCACAAACTATGGGGTTTATGTACAAGGAAATGGTGCAGAGCGGAGCAGCAGTAAATTTTGCAGCGCAGCACTGCATCATTTAAAAAATGCAGGGCTGCGCAGTATTCACAAGAATACGCCGCACCCCTGTGTTTCCTCTTGCTCTAGCGCTAAAAACAGCTGCCTAGAGCCAAAAAAGACAGCATTACGCCATAGTGCAAGGGTGTCTGTGTTACAGGGATAATTGTTTATGTGCAGGAAGGGACACCTTCTGGCACATAAACAATCTTTAAAGGCGGTTTGCTATTTCTATGTGTGCTGCAGAATGCAGTACATATACTAAGATAAAACAAGGAGAAATAAAAGTATTTCTCCTCAATGCGCTAGTCTAACACCTGCTTTTTCATGGCGTTAGTTTTTGGCACTGCCTCAGATTTACACAGCCTTATAAATGTGGGACAGCGTCAAAAAGCAATGGATGTTGCCACTCACAGCAACACCCATTGCAGGCCCCATTCACGCAGATACCTGCATGTAGGGTACCATATTTACAAAGCTCCGTTAAGCCATCCAAAGTGGCTTAACACCATTTTGGAAATAAGGAGCAGGGTATTGCGCCACCAGAACGTCGGTAAAAGGGATGTTGCAGTGGCACAATCCCCTTGCAAAAATTACCCTACATTTCTTAGTGTGTTTAGGAGCACTGTAACAGTATTACAAACGCACTGCAAAACATATTCGCCAACCTACTTGTGTCAGTTGAAGACTCCACCTCTTCTATCTTTCATGTGCAGGGATCTCTGACCCAACTGTGGGGATCTACACACATGTAGGTATATGTTTTAGTTGTAAATGTGAGCTGGACAGGCGAGAGTGGCTGGAAAAAAGGGTATACTGCTACTGAAGGGGAGGGGTTTTGGGAGAAGTAAGGGGGAGTTAAGGGAGGGCTGGGGGGATTTAGTGGTAGATATGCATCCACCAACAAAAGTTCATTGCAACTCACAAACCGCACCTATAAAGTTACTTCAGCTAAAAAGAATGCAAAACCACAGTAAATGCACTCCAACTCAGACCTAGAGCAAGTGCACCACCAAACATGGCCAACAACTGGTACTGCAACACCCTTCCATAGAAGATAATTGAGCAAGAAAGGGCTGATTATGACTTTGGTGCAGCTGCGCCGGCTGTTCGCCGGCACAGCTGCGTCAAAGCCACACAAGGACTGTCTGCCTTATTACGAGTTGAACTCGTGTAGGGTGGACGATCTTTCGCCTTTCCCATGGTGGCGACTGAAAACAGGCACGGCTAAGAAAATGGCAAAAACTTTCTAGCACGGTAAGGATGGTGACATCCATGCTCAATGCCATGCTAGAGCTTTTGGGGAATACAGACAGGAAGACACATGTGCCCCCGAATGCATTCCCATGGCGGGGGGGTGGCATGAGGATACATTCCTGCACTGCCAGCCTTTACATGGCGGGGCTCCCACCATGAAATGGCTGGTGGAGGCGGAACTCGTAATATGTTCAGTGGTACTGGGCCAGTCCCGCTGAGCATGTTACTTTGTGGCGCAGCTCCACCACTGCCAGGGAACAACTGTTACCTGGTGCAGCTGGCGGTCCTCCGCTGCTCCGATTTTTGTAGTTGTAATGCGGCGGTTGGAAATCCGCCGCACTCGTAATCGGGTCCTGAAAATAAAAGAACCACTATAGGAAAAAAACTTAAATTAAAGAAAGCTATTTTGATTTTCGACAAATATAAATAATAGAAATCTCTAAATAAAAGAATAATTAAAAATATTTAAATTCATTCTATAAATTTAGGATATATTTATTACTAAATAAATAAATATACATTGTATACAGTGGTTGTTTTTTAAAATTTAAATGCTAAGAAAAAATATTTTAATTGAATTTAATAAAGGAATTACATATTTAATTAAAAATTAAGCTAATAATGCTGTAGATTTTAATTTATACATTTAACATAAATAATATACATTTATTTACAGTCCTATTTAATCAGTCAGTCATAAGCTTTTATTCGATATGCAAGATATCTTATAAGCATAATAAAATACAATCATTACAGTATACAAAAAGAAACATGCTACAAGAAGCCAGTAAAAAGATTCATTAAAAAGATAAAAGGACAAAGAATGCCCGTTTCTAAATTAGCTAAAATGGAATTAAACAGCTACTGACAATCTCTTACAACGAATAAGCCAAAACTGCTTTAAAAATTTTGTTGTTCCACACACTATGGGGGGGGAAGTGTCTGTGGTTAGGATACGCAAGGCTACTCGATGGCTACGTGTGCCCATATTTCGACAAAGAGGTTTCAGCCAAAAACTCCTAGGCCTTGCATAATCCGGACATTCAAATAGGACATGCGCAATGGACTCAACCCTACTCGGGCAACATGCACAGTTGGGAGAAGTGCAGGCCGCTGATGTCCAATTCGATACCACAGCACCTAGGGGGAGGAATCCAACTCTAAATTTAAAATAAAGGGCTCGGTCGAAGGGGAGGGTGATCAGATCCAGGTAGGGTTCAAAAGCCACAATGTCTTTGATTTGTAAAAAGGCGACAGTGGACTTGCAGTGGTTAGAGTTTGTAATTAGACGCTCCGCAATCCATTTCCAATAAAGCGCCTTGACAACTTCTTTTGGAGGGGCTGAACGTGATGCCCAATGATCTCCTAATCCGATCTTCTCCAAAAGCTTTTTAGTTTCTCTTAACCATCTTATCTTAGCCCAACCCCCCAGACTCATTATTTCCCCCAGAGCATCCGCATAGGATTTTAGTTCTTCACCCCTCCAGATTCGTGTCCATAGCAGGAGCGGGCGGAGCTGGGCCTGATCTTTGATATTTTTACAGCCCTTGTCCAACCACACTGGTACAGATGGTGTGCTCAGTGGAATGGAGATAATGGATTTCAATATCTTGCTCTCTGTTGTCACTAGGGCGTCCAATCGGCAGTGGCCCCACAGTTCTGCCCCATACAAGGCTGATGACACTACTTTAGCCTTGTAGATATCAATTACTGGGGTAAGTGATCTCCTAGGTGAGGCCCTGAACTCCCTCATGAGAGCTCCTCCTACTCTCCTATGGTTGAGGACCATTTTGTCAATATGATTTGCCCAAGACATCCTATCCGTAATCCGAATGCCGAGGTAATCGAATTCGGATACTTTCTCTAAGGGAATCGAATTAAGTGTGGGTGGACGGCCCAGTTTCTTAGGAGGATTTAGGACTAGATATTTTGTCTTGTCCACATTTATTATTAAGCTTTTTGCAGCACAGAACTCCTGGAAACGGGTTAGCAATTTCTGGAGGCCTTGAGGGGTCTTCGAGATCAGGAGCGTATCGTCCGCAAAAAGCAGGGTGGGGATACGTACTCCTCCAAGACAGGGGGCGTCGGCTGGTTCTTGTTGAAGATGATTTACCACCCCATTCACATATAGTGAAAATAGGGTGGGTGCCAAGACACAACCCTGTCTAACGCCCCTGGACACTGGTATCTTCTCAGTGAGCTCTCCATTTTTACCCCAACGGACCTCTGCAAAGGTATGGGCATGAAGGCTAATGAGTAGGGACAAGATGTAAGGGGGTAGTCCCAACTCATAAAGCACCCTCCAAAGCTCTTCCCGGGGGACTAGGTCAAAGGCAGTCTTCAGGTCTATAAAGGCCAAATAAAGACTACCCTTGCCCAGTTCCACCACCTTCCACCCCAGTAGTACCAGCCTAAACACCTGCTCTATTGTCCCCATACCAGCCCGGAAACCTGCCTGAAAGTCTGATAGGATTTTATTCTCCTCCACCCAGTGGAGAATCCTTCCAAGGATAGCTTTACCAGCTATCTTTTGGGTGGAGTCTATCAGACTTATAGGGCGATAGTTCCCCGGTGTTTCCCTGCATCCTTTTTTATAAATCGGGACCACCACCGCCCCTTTCCAGGATTCTGGCACTGCTTCTCCCATCATGATGTCGTTTAGGAGGGCTGCTATGACCCTTGCCCATTCCGCTGGGTATGCCCTCATAAGGTCCCCCGGAAGGCCATCGGGGCCTGCTGCCTTGCGAGGCGCTACCCACCCTATAACTCCCTCAATCTCTAAGGGAGTGAAGAGATCAAAGGCATGGGGTTCAATTGCTCTTGTAAGGTCCATCCCCACGTTCAATTCCCCATCTGGGGGGAGGTAGAGGGACCCAAAGTGTTTTACCCAACTTTGAGGCGGGATGTTGCAGGGTCTCACAGATGCATCGGGTTTATTCCGTGTGCTTATGAGATTCCAAAAGGCCCTTGAATCCCTGATTTTGCTAGCCTGGAGCAGGTGTTCCCAGAATTTGTCTTCCCATTCCCTCTTTGCAAATTTAAGGGACTTATTATAGGCCTTCCTTGCTTCCTGTATCACACTACGGGACTTGAGTTTAACCGCCTCAACTAACTTGGCCTTGTAAACCCTGCATGTTTGGGTATACCATCCAACGAGTTGTTTTTTAGATTCTTTGTTACCCGACTTATTAGGGTATAAGGTAAACACGTTAGTTAAGGCTTCAACCAGGGACACAAAAAGCCCACTCGCTCTACCCACCTCTTCTAAGGAGGTTCCGAGGGATGTTACCGCATGGTTTAAATGGGATTGAATTTCCCCTACCTTTGCCTCGGATAAAACCAATTTCGCCCATTTTATTCGCCTACCACATGGGGAGACTTCAGACTCATCCGGGAGTGCGGCTACCGGGTTAATATTGTCTTTCCTTAAGGGGCGCCACCACTGGTCCATACTTAAGGAGAGTGAATTGTGGTCACTTTCAGTCGTGGGGACCACCTGCATGTCCCTTACATAAGACCATAAGTACACATCTATTAGGAAATAATCTAGCCAGAGGTGTGTCCTGGTCTATTGTACGTGTGGGCACCCTCCCTATCCGAGAATGTCCTCCCATTAGCTGCCCTTAAGTTGAATTCAAGGCTCAGAGAGTATATCTGGAGCGCCACTTCTGTCCACCTTCTAATCGGTGGGATTTCCAATACCCGGATCCCCATCCTGGTATCCTCCTCGTCTTGGTCGAGGGAAAGGTCCGAGCCCAAGGGCTCGAACGTACAGTTCATATCACCTGCAACCAATGAACGAGTCTTATATGGGGTATTATTTAGCAAAGTCTCGAGGAGAGATATTACGGGAGACTTTCTCCCGCCCTTGGTTCTCCGGGCATAAACATTATAAACATTTAAAACAATTCTTCCCCTTTGATCTATTAGGGTGATGTTTTGTATGTCAGGGGAACCTGTGGGGAACTCCACTACTCTGCAGTCTAAAGAAGCCGCGACCCAGATAAGAAGGCCGCCCGAAGGTCGCCCTCTCCCTGTTTCCGAGACTTGCGCAGGGGAGGAATAGGAAGAAAAACCCACCCTATGGACCGGCACCAAGCTCCATGTCTCTTGGAAAAGGCACAGGGAGTGCTCATCAACCCAGGCAGCAAAATCCGGTAGAGCCAGTTTTTTTGCAATCCCTGCGACATTCCAGCTGAAAACCTTGAAGGCTAGGTCCGTCACAGCTGAAGTGTCGCTGGGCACCGGAATGCCCCTGTCTATGGGCCCCCTCGGAGGTATCTGGGGGGAACAGGGATCTTGTGAGGTGTATATAGGGTCTCCTATCCCACTTGCAAGGTTTAATTGGGTGGGTGATACTCCTGCTGGGTCTACTCTTCTCCCAATTTCCAGTCAGTAGGGCCCTGGTGCCCACAATTGGTTCTCCCTGGTACCCCCCGAGACCCCAGCCCAGTTTTGACCAAAAACAGGGGAACTTAAGCTTCCTCCTGTTGGGCTAACAAGTTGCCTGGGGTAAAAATAAGAAAGATCTACCACTTTAACCCCCGGAGCCCCCATACTTTTAATGGGAGTGCAAATCGATGGTACTACTCTTGGGTCTTGGAAATTTATAATTATACAATCCCCCTCCTGCGTTTTTTTCCCCTGCCCTACCCAACCCACTCTGCGGACACTTAAAATAATACCATCCACACCCAACGGAATTGGCTTGTTTGCCTTCAGCCAGTGGATACACTTATTCTTGAGTGATTGGTGATTTTCCAACTGGCCATCCTTTAAAGGGGGCACATTAACCATGACAGCAACAAAAGGTTGACAGTCTGGTGGGAGGTTTACTGGGGGGGTCCGTCGTACTAAATTACTGGAGGCCAGTAAGGGGATAGATGAAGCAGTAGGTTGGGACACAGACCTAGGGGCATTCCCTGACGCTAACCCGTTGGATTTGCTGCATGCCCCTGATTTTTGGGAGTCATCCGTTTTGCCACTCGCTATCTGTGGCTGATTTTGTGGAAGAGGCTTAGATTTATTTTTATCAGGCTCTAAGTATAATGATGGACCCTTGTGTTTTGGCCCTGCTTTAGAGCGGGGAGGAGATTTAGGAGCTGAGGTTAGTGGACTATTAGAGACAACTTTATTTAGACATATTGGGGGCTTAGGGTCTCTCTGAAATGGTGGTTCATTCCCCTTTATGCCCAAGTCCTTATTTTCAGTCACACTGGTTATTTGTTTCAATGTTGTTTTGAGTGAGTGAAACCCATCAAGCGTTGATTGCTCTAATTTATCTATCCTCTCCCCTAGCCCTTTGACTTGTATTAGTAACGGTTTCAAGAGGCTGTATGCCTTCTCAAAAATATTTTCAACTGTTACTGAGTCAGAGAGCTTTGATACCTTGGCAGTGTTGGCGTCTGGGTGTAGCCCCTTGGGAGAGATCAAAACACCCCCTTCTATGTCAATTTCATTCCCTATAGGGATACCCCTTATGGATCTCGTACCAGATCCGGAAGGCTTTCTTACTCTTTGGTAAAGAGCGGCCTGCCTCACTAGACAACCTTTTTTACGTTTTCGTGGCTTTTTGCTTAGGGGCCTATTCTCCTGCCTAGTATCGGGAATTTGGGTGTTAGGGGAAGCCCTCCCTGACTCCCCTTCTGATATATCTATGGAGGGAGTGAGCGATTTTGGAGGCTCAGGATCACTAATGGCTTCGCTTGGGGGATTAGGTAATAATGGTGTGGACAGCTTGCTAAGTCCACCGTCTTCCACTGTAACTATAGGGAGAAGAGCGGCCAGATTTTCCAGCCTAACCATGTTTTGCTCTATACCAACCAACTGAGGGGGGTCTGTAAAAACACCAGACACACTAGGAGGGGAAACAGTTTGAACCCGGACACCGGCCGGTGTAAGCGACTGGGCGGCGACCCCCAAGGATGAACGTCTTAAGGGGAGGTAAACCTCGGATAAGCGCCGCTCAGACATAGCAATCTCCTTTTCAATTACCGCCGCCACCCTGGTGATAAAACGGTCCATAGTTCCAATGACAGGGCTCGCGGCATTTGGCCCCCTTTCGCCGTTGCTCCTAAGAAGCTTTCCAGAGCGAGTAGACATAGTTTCAGGGAACAGAACGGGGGCACACACCGGGCGTATGTACTCACTGTTAATAGGGAGGAAAGGGACGTGGCCCAGCCCAGACTCCTCGGGCCTCTGAGGGCCACAGAGGGCCCGCTCTTTGCCCGGTCTTCGCCCGCGCGCGTCCCGCGCTGCGGTCGTGTAGGCGTCCTTTAATCCCCCCGGCGCAGCCTGATGACGTGGCTGACAAGCGCCGGGACCCGGGGATTATGAGAATTGAAGTTTTCGCTGGCCGTTCCCCTCACGGCAATGCGAGAGATACTCAGCCCTCCAGCCGAGATTCAAGGTGGTGAAAGGGCCGTTCCCCTCACGGCAGGACCAACAGCCTTGGCAGGAAAGCAGCAGGTAGATTTAGTGCGCGTCCCGCGCTGCGGTCGTGTAGGCGTCCTTTAATCCCCCCGGCGCAGCCTGATGACAGTCCTATTTAATGTTAAAATATATTTTTTAAAACCTTTAACAAACTTTTAAACCTTTCCCTAGACCTATAGTATAGTGACCTCTCCACCATGGATTGTGAAGATCTCCACCTGCTTGTGAAAAGTCACAAGTACTAACTACAATTGTAAATTAAGCTCCATACCCTGAATTCAGCATACATTTGACAGCACAATGTACATATTTTCAGAAACTAATGTACTGATATTTGGAGGCAAAGACCTCGATTATCTATATCCCTTACAATATGATCGAGCTACTAATGATATTTAACAGCCCCATCGGAAAATCACAAGGTCTGTGATAAATCACTCTTAACATTTAGTAGGTGAAAGCAGCTGCACAATTTTGATAAAACTCCAGGTAGAAATGAGTATTAACGAAGGAAATCAGGACATAAATGACTGAGTCCCCCTAGCTATTGCTAATAGGATCCTCCGAGTCCCACTTGCAATACTCCTCTGCTTTACTTGTGCCGCCGCTATTGGTAAAGGGGTTGAGTCAATAGGCTTTTCAATGGGGATCTCATAATGAAGACCACAATTATATTATTTACAAAATATATTTAAATCGAATAGATTAATGATACATTCACGCTATGCCATAAGAACGTACTGCTTATGCTATTTTCTTGGTGCCAAAAGACACTTACCCATATGGCATTGTTTATGTGGAGACATTTCATATTTATAAAATATTTTATGGAACTGCTGTTGGTAGTCATTACTGATTATCTTGCATAGGGACCACCACTGTGATCTTGCCTTGTGTTGTCACTACTACAACAGTGATAATATGTGTTGGTAGCACAGGAAGTGTGCTCTCAGAAACTGTTCACTACCTTCTACTTGGACCTGTAAAAGGAACATGGATTGCAAAATGCTTCTGTTTATGATACTGCCTTGATGGTGATATACATAAATGCAAATGTAAATGCCAGCATTTGTAAAGCGCACAGCTACCTCCGGAGGGTGTCCCGGCACTGGGAGCCATCGGGAAGATTAAGCCAGCTATTGCCCAGAGTCACATGGCGCTGGGTTAACCTAACGCCAGAGCCAGGGATTGACCCGTGAACCCTGTGGTCTGGAGTCAGGCACCCTGGCCGCCGCGCCACACCTCTTTCACACTCCTCTTCTACATTAAGCTGGATGGTGCTGTAGTTGTCCATTGTCCTGTAAGATGAGTGGCATGGATTGACCACCTCTTCAATCAATTTCAACCTCTGTCTTAATGTATCACAGGGCAAGCATAACACATGAGGGGGGCAGGGTTGGACTGGCAGTAGCGGGCATCGGACATTTTCCCGGGAAGCTGGAAGGGTGGGGACCGGTTTTGGAGCAGTGGGGGACAATGTTTTTGTTACTGGGGGCCAGTTTGCAGCGGTACTGCAATATCGACCCCCAAGATCCAAAAGCAGCAGTTCTTCATGCTTGCTCCCCCCCCCACGCCCCAGGGCTGGTGCCACAAAATTGCCAGGGCTGCTTTGGGTTCCCAGTCCGGCCCTAGAGGGGATGGAGGTGTGGGGAGGAATGGGAGAGATAAATAGAGTTCAAGTGCTGCTTAGTCCGTACCCTTCATGTCAGTATGCATCCACAGTCTGTTCGCATCCTTTGTGCTGGATGTGATGTATTGGGTATAACCTCGCTATGGTGGCAGAGTCAGCAGGCAATCCTTTCTTCACTAAGAATCAGTCTTTATTTGCGAAACAAACCTTATGATTCCCAATCAGATTATTTTCCTGCTATAGGAACTTGTCCATCCTACTTTTGTAAAGCATGTTGTACCGTACAAATTGTTGAAAGCTTTTTGATTGTGCTGTGAATGCAATGCAGTAAGGTTAAGACACGTAATTTAAAACTATTTCGAAATAATATAAACAAAACACCACACAGAAACATTCATCTGTACTAGTACATACTCATGGTGGAAAGCTCTAGAATTCCTATTGCTGTTTATGCATTGGCTCATGTTTAAGAAATAATCTGTGGCCCCTACACAACCAAGGGCATATTTATAACATAGACATGCAGTGAAACAAGTCACCTTGCTGCCCTGTGTTGTATGACAGGGAAAGGACAGAAATGCACTGTATTTAAAAGAATATGGTGCATGCGTGCCTTTGCCCATGCTCTGGTACCATTTTGGCTGACTAGCGCCAACTCAGGCATCCTTGCGCCATGGTGCAAGAGTGCCTGTGTAGTTTTGCGGGATTGTTTTTATGCAGGAAGGGGCACCTTCCTGTGCAAAACAATCCAGAGAGGCAAATCTCACTTTCTATGTGTGCTACAGAATGAAGCACATGTAGAAAGAGGAAGTAACAAGGAGAATTGAAGATATATCTCTTCGTTACGCCTCCCCTGAGATCGCGTATCTTTTTGGTGTAATCCCAGGTCTATCACTTTTGGTAAATCTGGGAATGCATCAAAACCATGGGAGTTGTCTGAGAAAACCCACGCAATGCCCAAGGAAGACCTCCCCTGAGCAGAATAATGGCATGCAGTGATTTGAGCTGCATTGCGTTACTTCAAATTTATGAAGCCACTCAGGGCCACGCAAGGTGACATTACGTGGCTTCATAAATCGTATTTTGGTTATCCATCACGCAGGTATCATGTTACATAGTGCAAGCACGACGCAAACATCTTCATAAATATGCCCCCTAGTATATTGCATGGGACCATCTTAGTCTTGAATGCTTCGCCATAGAGCTAAGTCCATAATGTTGTAAAACTAGGTAAAACTGTACAGTTGGTTCAAATGCAGTTCTCAGGTATGAAACTGGCAAATGTGCACCAAGAACACAAAGTGAATCCATAATTGGTTAACCAACTAATCTTATTTAGATCATGATCTTCCATTATCTAGCAAAGAAAGAATTGAGAAGCAGGTATTGAAACTAGAATTGTGAATCTGATGAGTCCTACTCTGTTAACACTCAACAGCACAATATTGCTCTCCAAGAACAGGTGTGAAATACCTAATACTGTCACCACAAGAGCCAGAGCCAAACCCAACAGCTGGAACCAGAGTAAGCCTCACCAACTGGTTGTGTCTTTCAACCTGAAAGAGGGGCATCAATCATGTTCACAAACATGTCCACGCAGAAGACTACACAGGTGAGGGAATGACAATCACTGAGTTTACTATAGACTCAGTGAACTGAGCTAGTGGCTCGTGATTAGAGACAGGAGGACCAATGTTTGCTTATCTCCAGATGTTTTGTTTTGCTCTACGAGTTGGAGGTTGCCCAAGGTAGGTTTTCCCTCTCTTGTGTTATGCATTAAAAATAACATTGCCATAGATTAGTTAGAAGGAACCACAGAGCTCATTTTAATTTTAGAAACATGCTGAGAACAGTAGACAGCTCAATGAGTGCGGTCTAGGTTTGAAATGGCTTATTATGAGTATAAAAGAGATTCAGAAAATTGGAGGGACCTAAATTGAAATATATGAAGAAAATAACCTCAGTCTTGATATGAAATGTGCCTGAGAGCTCTCACAAACTCAACTATTATATTTACTAGAAAGTAAAATAAGGTTTCTTTGATGAGTCATGGCCTTACTTTAGGTAGCTTGGCACCATCTGACAGACTTCTATCAGATTAAATTTAAATTTTAGTATTTAACAGCACCAAAATAGCTAGTAGGAAAATAACAAATCTTACATGCCAGACTTTGCTTTTTAAAAACAATTTTCTGCAGTGCATGGTCAGTGAACATGGCACCCTTACGACAACACCTCAGTCTCTTAAGATGAGCTACAGTTGCAGAGGGTCTCCTGAAGGCCCAGAGGTCTCCGCCTGGTTGGTGGGGATCTCTATATATGGTGTGCACTGTTCTGGAGAGTGCAGAGTGCATCCTTCCCCAGACCAGCGAAACAGAATCCAGTCCGTCGTCATTGCTTGCCACAGGTTCCATCCTCACCCTTACTCCCATCCGCTTTGGGTTCTGGCATTATTGCCACACCTTAGTCCCTGGCTCAGGTCGTTGCTCCTCCTGATGTTGTCGGCATTGGTGACTGGAGTGATGCAACCCAGGAATGTGGCTGTCCCATGTATGCAGCCCTGTTGTGACCCCCCCAAACACTAGCGCAGCCACTCCTGCCCCGTGCGGGACCCCAAATGCTGTTCATGTATGCTCCATCAAAGTGGCAGGTTTCAGCAGTATTCGAGGATACCAGGATTTAATGATCTATTGCAAAGTTTGCAGGCCCTGCAGTATTTAAAGGTCACATCTATGGCATGGTTAATTGAGTGGCTTCCCTACCTTTTCATGAGAGGAAGTGTCTGCTTGGGCTCTGTTTCTGGATCTCCAGCTGAGACAATCTTCAAGCCAGATCACAAGTTCATTTTTTAGGTCTCGCTGAGACAGCAAAATCTGTCTCTTTGAGACATTTTGTAAGTGGGCTTTCAAAAGTGCTACCCATATGGTTTTGCTGGCCTAGGGCTTGAGTGCACGATGGCGTGCACGTGCACAGCTGCTCCTCTGCTCCTTGCATTCCCCACTCCCTTCTCACCCAGCCCTTTGATGCTCTGCTCACTTACTTTCACTTTAGCCGCTTTGACCCTTGCATTCCCCCCTCCCTTCTCACCCAGCCCTTTGATGCTCTGCTCGATTACTTTCACTTTCGCCGCTTTGATGTTTGATCGCAAACGCGATCACTTCCGCTTGGCATAGCCTGTACTTGTTCTCTTTGTCCTCACATATGCTCTTCCCTCTATGTTTTTCTCTCTGGTCTCACATGTGTTATTCCCTCTGTATTTTCACTCTGCCCTCACATGTGCTTTTCACTCTCCATTTTTCTCTCTTTCCTCACACATGCTATTCCCTCTGTATTTGTCTCTCTTCCCTCACATGTACTCTTCCCTCTGCATTTTTTCTCTATGCTCTCACATGTGCTCTTCGCTCTGTATTTTTTTCTCTACCCTCGCATGTGTTCTTCTCTCTATATTTTTCTCTCTGCGCTCACATGCTCTCTTCCCTCTATGTTTTTATCTCCGGTCTAACATGCGCCCTACCCTCTGTATTTTTCGCTTTGCTCTCACATGAGCTCATCCCTCTCTATTTTTCTCTCCTCCCTCACATGGACTCTTCCCTCTGTATTTTTCTCTCTGCCCTCACGTGCTTTTCCCTCTGTATTTTTCTCTCTGCCCTCACATACTCTTCCCTGTATGTTTTCCTCTTTGCCCTCAAGTGCACTCTTCCCTCTGATCACATGCATACACAACTATGCACACATACAAACACACACATGCATTTACACACACATATGAACATATACAAACACACACAGACATGCATAAACATTTGCATATACATGCACACCAACACACCAACCCCACATACACATATAAACAAGCACGCACACCAACATACTCAAACACATATACATACACACAAACATGCATACACAGACATAGGTATACACACAAACATATGTGTACACATCCATGAAGACAAATGAACACAATGACACACCCATACTTGCACACCAACACACACATGCATACACAAACATATACACATACAAACACACACACATGCATACACACACAGATATATACATATAGACACACACACTATGCACACACACGCATCTCCCGTACTGTCTCAGGGGAAGAGTCGGTGTCAGCTGTCTCCTAGAGGGAGATCTCGCATGAGACAGTAAGACTCAGAGACATGTGGCGGTGGGGAGAGACAGACATGCCTCCCTTTAATTGTGTTGTTGCAAGATGGTGACTATCTTCTGCCACTGGTGCATTCAGATAAGCGGCAGGAAGTTCGTCGGACACATGCACTGGTTTCAATTTTGAGAAAGTGGGGTGAACGTTTCACAGATCGGGAGTGGGTGTCAACACGTGTTTCTCCTTCACGGCAAGGCCAATCAGTACGTTTTGTTTAACCGTGTGGTCATGAGTCCTTTAATTGCATAAGTGAGCGGGTATGGATGTAAACAAAAATGTAACACTAATACCACATTTTCTGTCACTCTTGTGAACAGGTTTGCTGTGAATGTATGAATGAGAATGGCGTGTTAGAATATGTTGCATGGAAAAGGGTCAACATGGTGTATACGTGTTTTTGGGTGTTTTTCTATTTTTTTTAAATTTATTGTTTATTGCATGGTTAACGTCATGATATACCGGATTCGGATGCTTCATTGCTGATCAGTTGTTTGGCCCGTGGTTATTTACGAGTTTGGAAAATACTTTTGTATTGTTTCGATTCTTTTTGTCTCTGCCCTATCTCTTGGCTGCGTCCTTACTCTCTCCCATCTTCTCTCTCCACCTCTTTGCTACATGTTCTCTCGTAATGTTTTCATTTTCCCCAACTCTCCTCTTTACTCTCTCTAATTCTTTTTTTGCTCCTTTTCTGTCTCTGTCCCTTCTCTCCTCTTTCTCTCCCCACCTGTCCCTTCTCTAACCCCACTCGTCTTCCTCTGCCCGCCCCACCATCCTTCTCTCTCGCAGTACTGCAGCATAGACAGCACCAGGTCTCTGATGCCTTCTCAGTGTTGGCCCTGGGGGTGGAGGAGGTAAGTCAGCCCCCCAAGTGAATCCCATTATCAACAGATAGTGAACCTCTATTTACCAACAAGTACGGAGCGGTCACGGGTGACGGCTGATGCGAACAGTGATCTGCTCTCGGCCCCGGCAGGGCCTGTGGGGTGGGGGCGTTACCTTACACTAGGAGAGGAAGTAAAAGTGATATCCTCCCCTCCCCCCCACTCCACCACTGTCTCTCCTCACCCTCCACCTCTCTCTCTCCTCCACTTCTGATTCCCTTCCAACTCGGTCTCTCCTTACCCTCCACCTCGGTCTCTCCTTACCCTCCACCTCGGTCTCTCCTTACCCTCCACCTCGGTCTCTCCTCACCCTCCACCTCGGTCTCTCCTCACTCTCCACCTCCGTCTCTCCTCACCCTCCACCTCTGTCTCTCCTCACCCTCCACCTCCGTCTCTCCTCACCCTCCACCTCGGTCTCTCCTCACCCTTCACCTCTGTCTCTCCTCACCCTCCACCTCTGTCTCGCCTCACCCTCCAACTCTGTTTCTCCTCACCCTCCACCTCACCCTCCACGTGTCTCTCCTCACCCTCCACCTCACCCTCCTCACCCTCCACGTGTCTCTCCTCACCCTCCACATCTCTCCTCACCCTCCATGTGTCTCTCCTCACCCTCCACACGTGTCTCTCCTCACCCTCCACACGTCTCTCCTCACCCTCCACACATGTCTCTCCTCACCCTCCACACGTGTCTCTCCTCATCCTCCACACGTGTCTCTCCTCACCCTCCACACGTGTCTCTGCTCACCCGACACACGTGTCTCTGCTCACCCTCCACATGTGTCTCTGCTCACCCTCCACGTGTCTCTCCTCACCCTCCACACATCTCTCCTCACCCTCCACACGTCTCTCCTCACCCTCCACACGTCTCTCCGCACCCTCCACACGTCTCTCTCCTCACCCTCCACATGTGTCTCTCCTCACCCTCTGTGTCTCTCCTCACCCTCCACCTGTCTCTCCTCACCCTCCATGTGTCTCTCCTCACCCTCCACGTGTCTCTCCTCACCCTCCACATGTCTCTCCTCACCCTCCACACGTCTCTCCTCACCCTCCACACGTGTCTCTCCTCAACCTCCACACGTGTTTCTGCTCACCCTCCACACGTGTCTCTCCTCACCCTCCACATCTCTCCTCACCCTCCACACGTGTCTCTCCTCACCCTTCACACGTGTCTCTCCTCACCCTCCACACGTGTCTCCTCACCCTCCGCCTCACCCTCCACATGTGTCTCCTCCTCACCCTCCACATGTGTCTCCTCCTCACCCTCCACAGGTGTCTCCTCCTCATGCTCCACATGTGTCTCTCCTCACCCTCCACACGTGTCTCTCCTCACCCTCCACACGTGTCCCTCCTCACCCTACACGTGTCTCTCCTCACCCTCCACGTCTCTCCTCACCCTCCACGTGTCTCTGCTGCACGCCTCACACTGCTGCACGCCATACACTGCTGCACGCCTCACACTGCTGCACGCCTCACACTGCTGCACGCCTAACACTGCTGCACACCTCACAATGCTGCACGTCACACACTGCTGCATGCCGCTGCACGCCACACACTGCTGCACGCCTCACACTGCTACACGCCACACACTGCCACACACTGCTGCATGCCGCACACTGCTGCACGCCGCACACTGCTGCACGCTGCACACTGCTGCACGCCGCACACTGCTGCACGCCACACACTGCTGCACGCCACACACTGCTACACGAAACATTGCTGCACGCCACACACTGCTGCACGGCACACACTGATGCAACTGGCACACTGCTGCACACCGCACACTGCTGCACACTGCTGCATTACTCACTGCTGCATGCTGCACGACACTGCTGCACGCAGCACACTGCTGCATGCAGCACACTGCTGCATGCCGCACACTGCTGCACGCCACTGCACGCCACAGTGCTGCATACCTCACACTGCTACACGAAACACTGCTGCACGCCGCACACTGCTGCACGTCGCTGCACATCACAGTGCTGCATGCCTCACACTGCTACACGAAACACTGCTGCATGCCGCACACTGCTGCATGCCGCACACTGCTGCACGCCGCACACTGCTGCACGCCGCACACTGCTGCATGTCGCACACTGCTGCACGCCTCACACTGCTGCACGCCGCACACTGCTGCACACCGCACACTGCTGCAATCCACACACTGCTTTTATGCGAGTTTATGCTACTGACATAGTAAATGACAATGCCTTTTGTTTTAAAACCAAAACATAAATAAAAGGCATTGTAATTTTACAATGCCAATAGCTCAAACTCTTATAAATGCGAGACCTATTGCATTGCAAATGCTTGTTCTGCTTGTGTCAAGTCTTGGAATTCTTTCTGCAGGGTCACTTCAAAGAATGTTCTTGCATCCTTGGCCCTCTTCACAGAATGTCCCCAAACTCTACCAATGATGTCTACTGAGAATCCTCAGATTAGTGATTAGCTACAGAGATTATCTTCGTTTGCAATGTGAAACTACTATTGGATTTCTGAACTGCTCCTTGCATGTATATGCTGGAACTATGTCTCGTCTACTAAGTTGTTTTTAGCAACTTTCTTTTGGGCTTTTTCAAAGTTTTTTAGACCTCCTGAGTGAAGCTTTGGTTTTGTTCAGTGCCTCTACTGGTGAAGCTGTGTATAGGACATGAAAACAGGCCCAGACCATGATGATTCCCTTGCCTCTAGCAACGTAAAGGTACTATTGATATTTTGAATGTTTACTACATCGCACCCGTTGCTACAGTGATTAATGATCATTTTTCTGATTCTTGTAGAATGTTACCATTCATATGACATTCATATAAAAGAAAAAAGCTGCATGCATTGGAAATTGATGTAAAAGCAGAGCGCTTGAGTTGTCTTAGTGCAAAAGGGCCGTCCACCATCAGAGACTTCAGAACTGACACCTAAGAGAGTCTCCATTTGTTGAGAAGAGCTTTCTGACTCCAACCCAACAATGTCTCTTGTGTGCTTTCTCTTATAACTCCATCCCTCCCCCCCCCCCCTTTTGCCATCAGTATCAAGCACAATCTTCAAAATGTTCAGCACTATTAATGGATCAGTAGATGGATTGATTCACCATCATTCCTGCTGCAACATTCGGATCCACAGGTAAGTGAAACTTGACTATGACATATGCAGAGGCCTAAAGGCACCCATTAGTGTATAATTTGAAGCTTGAAAATCTTCAGTAGGGAAAGTCTTGTAGCCAAAGCTAGGCCGGGCTTATAAAGGTGAGAATCTGAGGCTCATAATTACTAAATGCAGCGCACGGCAGGAGGCAAAGTTGCTGCTCTGTGTTGTGTGAAAGGAAGAGGTCAGAAATGCTCCATATTTACAAAGATATAGAGCTCTCTACTTGCGCTGGTGGCTTCAGGCAGCCGAGCTCCAATACGAGCCCCCTTCCACCATGGTGCAAGGGTGCCTGCAGTGCAAGGAGAATTGTTTTTGTGCAGGAAGGGAGATCGCAGCACACACAGAAAGAGGAAATAACGAGGGGCAGAAAAGATTTGACTCCTCGTTAACCATCCTCTGGGAGGGATAGAGATTTCACACAGTTCCAGGTTTGCAAACATTTGTAAATCTGGGATTACGTGAAATACATGGGGGAATACATGAGAATGCCCATGTCCACCCCTCGTACGCCTCCCAGAATGAAATGTAACGCAATGTAACGCAAGACTCTACATTACATTCTTTTTACAAAGCCACGCAAGGCGGCGCAAATCGCTCCTTCTATGGCTTTGTAAATATCTTGTAGTACTTTGCGTCATGGAATCGCCACAAAAGTGGTATAACCATGATGCAAAATGTTACTAAATGCGGACTGGGGTTCTCAATACTTTTGTTAAAAACAGTTTGGAAAATTGGCGAAGTTGAACATTATAGAGTTCGAAATTTTATTAAAGCAAATAATCAGAAGCCATTCAGCACACACATTGTTTTTATTGGAAAAGGTAATTCGCAGGCACAACTTTATGACAAACTTTTAGTTTGTAAATTCGTCACATTTGTAAGTATTTGCTGGTGGAATCAAAATTTCCCAAACCAGTAATACCTTTCAAAGGCATTAGTACCATACGTTTATCCAATGGGCACTAACTTGTCCCTGGCTACAGACAATTTTGTTTGTAATGTGCACATTTACTAAAGTAAAACACATAAAGCCTTTTACTTGATCTTTTCTACTTTACATGATGCTTTTCTCAACATTAAGAGCCGCCATGGATACATCTGTTCCTTCATTTGTCGTTCAAGAATCCACTGTGGGTTTAATTACCACATTTTAATGTTTAATCTCCCTCACTTTCTTGTCTATGTTTTATGAACCTATTTTGCATGTTTTGAAAATGATGAGCTGAAGAGACACAGAACTTATGCCTGTGCAGCCCTCCTACTTCCACCTCGAGGCGCAAAGCCAACAGAAATGGACAAACCACTTTAATATTCTTTGCATGTTGCAGTTGTTGTCTGATCATTAATCATGTTTAGCTGCACCTGTAATTATTTTTTCATATCTGTACTACGCCGGTTTTATTACAGCGACTGCTCCCTGGAGGGTTGTCAGTGATTAGAGCTCTGTTAATTGTTGCATACATTTCAGAATTGTTTCAAAGTCAATTTGATAAAAGCCGAAAGCAAGGTTAGCTCAAGAGTAGCAAGCTGGGATAATATTTACAGAATACATGAACAATATAGATAGAGACACAGGTTACCATGTGACTGCATTTTTTTTTTAATATAAAAGAAGCCACTTTTGTAGACTAGTACACTGCATCGACATCTAAAATGTGTATTTGTCCTTGGAGCATGGGCACGGGGATATGTGCAAATTGTCAAATCAATTCACAACTTCTAAAATGGTATAAACCCTAAGTGTACAACCCATCCATTCATTGAAATTGTAAATTAATCCAATACTAAAACGCTAAAAGTTAAAATAATTTTTTATCAAATTGCATCAAGTCAAGACAGTAAGCCAGATTGTCTAAGGTGTTTTCCAGATCTATGCTGGATCAACTGGGAAAAATCACATTTTGTCCCTGTGCTATTTCACCAAACGCAAGGCCAGTGGGCAAACTGCTTTGTGAATGAATACTGCTCTGCTCTCTGGATTCCCACAGAAATGTTGCATCTCTGCTGCTTTGCATTTCTACGAGGATGTGCTGAGATATGCACCTGCAGTCTTGCAGGGGAGCGTGCAATGATATGTGCTTGCATTGTGGGATGCACAAGGTGACCCCCTCACCTCAAAAAAAGATGAGGAAAACATAATAAAAATCTCTATGTAGGGTTCTCAATACAATTGACTGCATTTCCATGGAAAGGTCTCTTTATGGACTAACCCTGGATATGTCTTTCTGTGAACTAGGTACATGAAGGAACAGTGCCTGCTGGTAGCAGCAACCCCAACCCATATTTATTGGCACCTAGGAGATAATGAAAATGGTGAAAGTACGGAAATGATGCAAAAAATTGGTTTTGGTAAAAGAAAGGTCAAAACAAAGAAGGACGGAAGACTGGATGAAAAGAAGGAAGAAAGGATGCAGAAATAAGTAAGGGTGGCAAGAGGGGGGAGTGAGAAGGATGTAATAAGAATCCCCCAAGGATAGTCCCTGTTCAAGATCTACTTGACACTGCTTGCCAAAATCATGTGATCTCAGTACCACCATCCCCTAAGTGACGATAACAAACGCATCCTCTCCCCAATGTAGAAAACAACCACCACCAGAACCAACTTCACCATCTGCATGACCATGGTAGCACAATGGATGTGAACCAACTGCCTGAAGCTCAACTCAGACAAGATAGAAGTGCAGATCTGGTATCAAGATCTCCCCATGAGATTCCATCTGGCGGCCATTGGAGCTAAGACCAACTGCAAAACCAAATGACCACAGAAGGAACCTGGGGATCATCCTAGTCAACAAGCTCAAACTCACGGCACTATCCAATGCAGTGAGCTCCTCCTGCCTTCACATCCTTTGCATGATAGGAAAGATTGTCAAATGGCTGCCAAAAAACACCAGAAGAACTGTCACATAGGCACTCATCAGTAGCATGCTGGACTAGAGCAATGCAAACAATCTACAAACAACTCCTACACAGACTACAGACCATTCAGAATACAGCCACAAGACTCATATTCAACCTCCCACACCGTACCCACATCACACCACACCTCAAGGATCTTCACTCTCTCCCCATTCAGAAGCACAGTCCATTCAAACACCCCACACACACTTACAAAGCATTACTCAACACTGAAGCAGCATACCTCATCAGTCACATACACTTTAACCAGCCTGCCAGACACTTATGCTCTGCCTCACTTGCACACATCCCCGGCATCCACATAAATAGAGTATAAGGTCACACATTCTGTTACATAGCAAGACCCAGAAAGACCTCTCTCAACAAAGCAGAGGCTCCTCCTCACTTTTTGAGTTCCACAAGAGGCTGAAGACCTGACCTTACGAATATCTCTGCAGGGACCACTCGCCCGCACACCTACTCAAGCACCAGGATGCCCTTACGGGTGATTAGCGTGCTATACAAACCCACCGCACCTTTCTACAATAGACAGTGAGCAGGGCCCAGGCAAGAACCCAAAAGAAATTTGGGCAGGCAGCAAGATAAAGAACTACAGCTGGATCTGGGCAGACTGGTCCCAATACCCTGTGGGCACTGATACCACTGCACCAGCTGCACCAGTAGTATCTAAGCCACAAGTATTCATATAAAAAGTATGGTCGTCGATATACTAAAGGCCGTGACTTTCACCTGTTTAGCAGTGTGGAGAAAATGTACATGCACTCCAATTTTGTGTATCTGAGGACTGTATTACACAATGTTGTATCAAAAATGTTTTAAATTAGATATCTGCATATAACTAAATGAAGAAAAGGTTCTAATGCAATTTTTATTTGCAGCAATGTGTGTCGAAATGTGAGACTTTTCTAGTCGAGATTTATTTATGGAGATTTGTGCAGCACAAACATGGTCAATGAACATTAGAACGCTTAACCCAATTTCAAGTGTGTGGTATAAAGAAGTTAATAGTTCTTTCAGTTTTTCTCATTGGCAGCCAGAAATCTAGCCTTGGTGGGAGGCAGTTCCACAATCTAGTCCCTGTGCCTGAACAATATTGGCCCAGTGTGCACTCTTTCTTGAAAGCTGAGAGATCTAGAAGTGTTTCAGCACTGCATGATGATCATTGGCCTACAAACAATTGCTCTTTACCAGATAAATTAGAGTAGTAGAGTGTACAATCACATGGGTGACAAAGATGGATCTCGGTTGGAATGGAACCTACTGGAACACAAGTAAAATAGGCAAAATATGATCCAATGTTTGCTTTGAGAGACAAAATGAACCACTGCACGCAGAAGTGTCTTTTTAGAACTTTTATGGGTAGCCCCTTCAGAAGCAAATCATTTTACAGCAATCAATCCAGGATTGGATGGATGTGTTAGATTATGTGGGGAAAAATAAGGAGAAACTAGGGGACATATTTATAAGCCCCTATCGACACAGAAATGACATTTTTTATGACGTTCCTGTGGCGATAGGTGCTTTGCCTTATTTACAAGGCAACGTTAAGCCGCGTTAAGTGGCTTCACACCGCGTTGTAAATAGAACCCCAAGGGGTCGGCAATGGATGTTGTGGTGAGCGTTTTGCCGCAACATCCTTTGATTTTGATGCTGCCACCTATTTACAAGGGTGACGTAAATAGGAGGCAGCGCCAAAATTAAGACCAGGGAAAATCCGGGGGCATATTTCCAAGAAAGTGGTGGAGCGCGTGTTGCCTACAAAATTGCTAACACCATGCTTTGTCACTTTAGAAAGGCAGGGATGTGCCATATGTACAATAATACAGCAGACTGCTGTGTTTCTCACTGCACTGGCGCTAAATTCAGCTGCCTTTTGTCAGCGGAAGCCCCCTTGAACTATAGTGCAAGGATGGCTGCGTTGAGGGAATGATTTTTATGTGCAGGAAGGTGTCCCTTCCTGCACATTAACAATTAATACTGGCGATTTGTAACTCCTATGTGTGCTGCATTGTGCAGCACATAGAAGTTGCAAATCATAATTTTTCAATGATTGTTTAAGAGCAAATTGCCATGAATGATTGTTTATGTGCAAGAAGGTATCCCTGCCTGCACATAAACATCATTAAACTGATTGTTTATGTGCAGGAAGGGTATATGGTTTATTGACCATGCTAGCACTATTTTTAGTATGCCCTTGTTTTCTAATTGTGGCACAAATACTGCATTTTAGGACGCAATAGTTTAAATAAATATTTTAAACCTCCTTCTTGTCTCTTGTTCATTTTATTGTGAACAAGTATGAGTGAGAGAGTGAAAGGTTGTGCCCTGTTACCGCGATCCCTGAGTCAGAGATGTAATTACAGCGCTGCTTAGACTCCCTTTAAGGAAGCGTATTGTTTTCAAGGCTATTTGCCTAGTCTTCCTAGCTCCTCATCACAAAGTGTCCAAACATTGCCCCTCCCTCTTGAACTCCCTCTTCAACTCAGATCTCTCCCAGCCAGGAAAGACTCAGAGCCTCATTTATCATTTTTTTTTGTCGTAGGGCAGCGCAGCAGTCCTTGCTGCTGCTCTGCCCTATGGCAAAATAAAAGGGCAGTAATGCGCTGTATCTATAAGATACAACGCATGCCTGTCCTTTTCCCCTACGCTGGCACACAATGGGATGCCGTGCGCCAGTGCAGGTACCTTTACATCTGCGTTGTGGGGATGATTATTTTTGAGCAGGAAGGGAAAGCCTCCTGCACAAAAACAATCACAAGAGGCTTTTTCCTCTTTCTATGAGTGCTGCAGAATGCAGGACATACAGAGGAAAAACGAGGAGAAAGAAAGATATTTCTCCTCGTTGTGCCTCCGTTATGCCTCCAGGGAGGCGTAAGTTGTCTGCGCTGCCTCCGACTTATGATTTCTCATAAATACGGGGCAGTGTCAAATAGCCATGGATGTTGCAGGTAACGCCCCCAGCAACACCCATGGAACGCCCCTTTTACTCAGTTTTCTACGTGAAAGGGTCATATATTTATAAGGCCATGAAAAGCCATGTAACATGGCTTTACGTGGCATTATAAATATACCAGTGGCACATTGCGCCACCGGAATGTCAAAAAAGTGATGTTCCGGTGGCACAAAAGTGCTGGTCAGGCCTCACAAATGATGCCCCCAATTTCCAGGTTCCGGAAAGTCAGATGAGGCGGCCGTCCCTTTCCGGGGCAGCAGCTAAGTTTTGGAATTTCCTGCCTGCCTGAATTGCTAGGCTTGACCCCTTTGTCTCTTTCAACAAATCTTTAAAAACATGGTCTTTCTCATCGTAGGCTCTTTTGCTTATGAGTTCTCTTTTTCGAGCATAGCGCTTAGATACCCTCGGGTTTGATGCACTCTGTAAATTCATTTTTCATTCCAATTTTTCATTTTCCATTTCCCTCGTGTTTTGCAACTATATCTGCCTTTCTCATTCACAAAAGGTGTGGTAGCCTCCCTGTGATTTTTAGAAAATCACTGAACTGTTGTATTCATCCGGCTGTTGGGATTATGGTAATACAAATTACTGACCCTACTGTTACAATTAGCGCTCTAGCGTTTCACGCTAGAGCGCGCTGTGTGATTACGCAATGCGTACGCCACGAACGTGGCGTACGCCTAAGGATAAATAATAAAGGGGCGCGGCCTGAGGGAAGTCACGCGCCGACACGAGAACCTGGTGTTGTGTCCATCATTGCCGCAGCAGCGCGAACACCGGGGGGTCCTCACCAGCGCAAGCGGCCCCCGCAACACTGGCGACGAGGGTGGGATGGTACACCACGTGTGCCCCAGCTGATCGACGTGCTCCGCGGCAGTCCCGCGCGCGCACGTGCTCCTGAAAGGCCGACTAGACAGCTCAAGCTCGATCTCAGGCAGGCAGAGTGCAGCTGGGCCCATTTAATCACCGGTGAGTGCACGTATGCACCAAGCACAGCCCATCCTGGCAGATGAACATCCCTGCCATTGAACTGTAGCCCTCTGTGTCCCTGCTGCGTCCTGGCTGGGCTTTGAAGCCCTCTGCTCCAGCTGCCTGCTGCACCCGGGCTGAACCCTGCCGCCCTCCATCACCACCAAGAGTGGGCATCTCCTGCCACTGCAGACTCCTCTGCCTACTGCCGTCCCGCCTGCTGTGCTGTGCCCCAGAGAGCCATGGGGGATGATGAGCGCCCCGCCCAGGCAGTGCCCCTACACCCCGCGTCCGGCGTTCTGCCGCCGTTTAGTGAAGCTGCTGACCCTGCCACAGCCGCCCCACGCTGGCAAACGTGGATTGGCCGGCTCGACAACTACTTTGCGGGCACCAGAGAAACGGATGGCACCGTGAAAAGATCACTACTACTTCACTACGCAGGGGAAGAAGTCTATCTCCTTTTCAAGCACCGCCCCAACACAGGGAACGCGGACGACTATGACGCGGCAGTGAGAGCCCTCAATGCGCATTTCGACCCCCAGCTGAACCCAGACTTTGAACACTTCAAATTGCGCCAAGCGAGACAAAAGGAAGGGGAGTCGGTGGACGCATTCCACGGTCGACTGAGGGTGCTGGCAGACACACACCTCGTGGGCGATAGAGCCAAGGAGGAGATCAGGGCCCAGATAATATGCGGAATACGCAGCAAAAAGCTGCGGACACTCATCCTCCGCCAACCGAACATCCCGATGGCCGACATTCTGGTGCTGGCACGGTCCCATGACCTATCCGACGCCCGCGCGGAGGAGATGGAGATGGCGCTCACAAGAAGCGCCGGATCAGGAGTGACAGTCAAGACAGAGCGGGCCGACGCAATACAGTCGCGTGGAGCTTCCCGCCGGCCGGCGGCAAAGAAGCCGGCAGCCCCGTGCGGGTACTGCGGATATGATGAGCACGGAGGCAGACCGTGCCCCGCGAAAGGGAAGGTGTGTGACAACTGCGGCGTCATGAACCACTTTGCGTCTGTCTGTCGCAAACGCGCCACGCAACGCGACCGGAGAGGAAGGAGGCCGGAGAAGGCCATGGTGAGACAACTATCTCAGCTGTCGCTGTCGTCTCCCACCAACCCAAGGGACAAGCAGGCACAGGCCCTGCAGGAAAACGCAACGGAGTCCGATGATGACGAAGGGGAGACATACCTGATCTCGTTCACCAGGGCCCTCAAGAGTTCAAGGAGGCCCCAACCAAGGTGCGACATCCTAGTCGCCGGGTCCCGGATAAACGCAGTAATCGACACAGGGGCGTCAGTCACCGTAATGGGAGTGCAACAATACAATCGCCTCCGACCCAAGCCGGAACTCCGACGATCAAAAGCTCAAATTTATGCCTATGGGAGCGACACACCCCTGCCGTTGGCAGGAAAGATGACAGTGCCGGTGAAGTCAGATGACGCAGAGATAACGATTGACATACATGTAATCAACCAAGAGGCCGACACCCTCCTCAGCGGGCACGCAGCAGAAGACCTGGGGCTGATCGCATTCCTCCGGAAGGTACAAGACTCCCAAACAACTACCCTGCTGGACCAGTTTCCAGAGCTGTTCACTGGGCTGGGGAACATCCGACGACCACCAGTCAAGCTCCACATTGACCGGTCGGTCACCCCCACAGCGCTGAAGCACAGGAGGATTCCCTTCCACCTACGCCCGTTGGTAGAGGAAGAGCTGAAGAGGCTGGAAGAGCAAGGGGTCATAGAGACAGTAACCGGACCCACCCCCTGGGTATCACCCATGGTGATAGCGGAAAAACCCCGGCAACCAGGCAAGATTCGAGTGTGCATCGACATGAGGCTGCCCAACAAGGCCATCAAACGGGAGAGGCACATCACACCCACGATGGATGACATAATCGCAGACCTTAACGGAGCACGGTGGTTCTCCAAACTAGACCTCAACGCGGGGTACCACCAACTAATGCTGGACGAAGAGAGCAGGTATATTACCACATTCAGCACGCACCTGGGGCTACGCAGATACCGACGCCTCAACTTTGGCATCTCTTCAGCAGCCGAAATATTTCAGAACACCATTAGAGACATCTTGCAGGGGCTACCGGGAGTGCTAAACGTCAGTGATGACATACTAATACACGCCACAACCGTGGATGAACACTACCGACGAGTCCGGTCCACTTTGAAGAGGCTGAGGGAGTTTGGAGTCACGTTGCACAAGGAGAAGTGCCAGTTCTTCCAACAAAGCATTGAGTTCTTCGGGTACACGTTTACCAACCATGGCATTCAAGTAGATCCGAGAAAATGCCAGGCCATCAAGAACGCCCCACCACCAACTTCAGCGTCGGAAGTCCGCAGTTTCCTCGGGATGGCCACATACTGTGGGCGGTTCATCCCAAACCTGGCCACCACGGCGGAACCTCTCCGACGCCTCACGAAAGCAGAGGCCCTATGGCGCTGGGGGCAAGAGGAAGAAGACGCTTTCAATGCGATCAAGACCACGCTCCTGGACCAGGCCACCCTGGTATACTTTGATCCGACCAGAAAAACAGAACTGCTTGTCGACGCCAGCCCGGTGGGACTGGGCGCGGTCCTTACGCAAGAGCAAGAGCCAGGAACGTGGGCCACCCTGGCGTACGCCAGCAAGGCGCTCACCCCGACTGAACAGCGGTATTCTCAGATTGAACGCGAGGCACTAGCCATCCGATGGGGTTGCCGGCATTTCCACCTATATGTCTGCGGCCACCCATTCACTGTGGTGACAGACCACCAGCCTTTGGTGCCCCTATTCAGAGGGACAGCACCCCACCCCCCCCCAAGGATCGAGAGGTGGGCCATTGGCCTACAGCAATACCAGATGGAGGTGACGTACCGGCCAGGTGCGAAGAACCCGGCAGACTTTCTGTCACGACACCCGGAGAAGGAGGTGACATCTTCGGGCGGGAAGGATGAAGAAGAAGAGACCGAGGCACACATCGACCTCCTAGCTGCTCTAACGTGCCCGCGGATCCTGACGATCCAAGAAATCATACGTGCTGGGGAGCACGATGCCGTGCTGGCGAGAACACGGGGAGCTCTTCAAAAAGGGTCCTGGGTTGATTTCCTGCACACCGCCAACTCGTGGGCAGAGGAGGACAAGAAGGACCTGCAGCAGATGTGGCGAGTGCGGAATGAACTAAGCATGACCCGTGATGGTGTCGTCCTGCGAGGGTCTAGGATCGTCATGCCCGCTGCACTACGCCGTTAGGCCACGGCAATTGCTCACGAAGGCCACCAAGGGACGGAGAAGATGAAGACGCGGATGAGGGCGAAGGTATGGTTCCCGGGGCTAGACGGCATGGTGGACGAAGTGGTAAGAAACTGTGCCGCGTGTCAGGTGACGAGCGGCCCGGAACCTCCGGCCCCCATCGTGACAGAGGAACCAGGAAAGTACCCGTGGGACAAGATCAGTTTAGACTTCGGGAGCCTCCCAAACGGGAAAGTGTCGCTAGTAGTCATGGACAACTTCTCGAAGTATCCCCTGGTGGAGGTTCTGCCGTCTACAGCTTTCATGTTCGTGGGACCAGCCCTGGAGAAAATGTTTGCCATGTTCGGGCGGCCCTCGGAGGTGAAAAGTGACAATGGGCCACCCTTCCAGGGTCATGAGTTCCGGGAGTTCCTTCAGAGTCAAGGAGTACAACATCGGCGAGTCACTCCCCAGTGGCCACAGGCCAACGGAGAAGTAGAGCGTTTCATGAGGACCCTGAATAAAGTCATCCAAATAGCCGGAGTAGAGCAACTAGACCCCGAGAGGGAAATCCAGCGATTCCTGGGAGAGTATCGGAGCACGCCCCACTGCTCCACCAAACAAGCCCCGTGGTCTCTTACGCTCAATGGGCCCCGCCGCGATGGGCTACCCACAGCCCCGGGGTGGGCGCCCCCGCCGTTTGAAGCGGAGGAAGTCTTCCAAAGACGAGCACACCGCAACAGACAAGTAAGCCGAGCCAGGGGCAGTCAAGACCGCGACATCAGACCAGGGGACAACGTCCTCGTGAGGGACAGAAGGCCAGGAGGAAAATTCAGACCCCGGTATGAACCAGGCAGCTGGACTGTGGCACAGAGGCGGGGTACGATGGTCACAACAGAAAGAGGGGCGGAGTCGACCACAAGGAACATCTCGTGGTTCAAACGCATTCCGGAGGCCACCGACCGCGACCCGAGGGGACTGGACGGAGCAGAGGAAGAGATCTCAACCCCAGAGTTGGGACCAGGACTGACGTCCAGTGGGGCCTGCAGCGCCCCAGAGCAGAACCATCATACCCTCACGGAAGGTGAAGCCCCGAGTAACCACCCACCCTGTTCCAGCACTCGTGCCACTGCCAGGTATGGTCTGAGAGCGAATCCTACACCCAGCAGCCGCCTTAAAGACTTTGCCTGCCACGCAAGTGAGTGACTGTTATGGACTTTAGTTTATTTTGTTGTCCAAGTTGGGGAGGGATGTTACAATTAGCGCTCTAGCGTTTCACGCTAGAGCGCGCTGTGTGATTACGCAATGCGTACGCCACGAACGTGGCGTACGCCTAAGGATAAATAATAAAGGGGCGCGGCCTAAGGGCAGTCACGCGCCGACACGAGAACCTGGTGTTGTGTCCATCATTGCCGCAGCAGCGCGAACACCGGGGGGTCCTCACCAGCGCAAGCGGCCCCCGCAACACCTACTAACAAATATGACAGAATCCCAATGACGCCTTAGAATAGTTCATATATTTTACCTCTTTCTCCTGTGATAAAGTGAATATTATTATTATTGATGATTTCAACATCCTTTTGATGAGGCCTTGTTCTCTGCCCAGGTACACTGCCGCTTTTCAATTTCTCGACTAATCCTAGGCATGGTACTCATGTAGAGGACATCCGTTAGACCTCAAATATTTTGCAACCTCCCCTAGGTGGTGGAATCTGCCCTTTTGCAACCAAATTTGCTGACACCTCTATCATCTGCACCTCACGTAAATGATAGACATTATCTGTCAAATGTCTGGAAGATCCAAACCATTGAAAGACAAGATTGGAAGATCCCAACAAGCTTTTGGAATATGTGGAATATTGGAAGCTCTGTTGAAGAGACCGAGGTGGCTTGGGGCTTGTAAAGGCTGGCAAAAGCCATCTGCTTCAACGTTGCAACGCTTCTCTTTCTGTTTCTCATTTTTTTATTTAGAACATTCTACCTTCAGTGGGTGAAATGTTCTAATAGCTTTAAGGCCCCCTGCCCTGTCATTGGTCCATGCTTGTGACTCGGGCCTATAACTTGGATTCAGGGCCTTTAACAACTAGTATAGCGCTTGGCAGTGGGCCCTAAGTCTCTATTAAAGCAATACGACTGTCTAAATGAGCTGTTAACCATCCAGCTACCTGCTCAAAGCAGAGGAATTAAAAAACCTAAAGAACATACCGGCTGATTTAATGTGGCTTACTCCATCTCAGCTGGTGAACTCCCAGGGCTGTAATCACTCAATGAAAGCCAACATGCAACAGAAGGGAATAAATTATAACTGCAGGAAAGCAATCAGCAGCGGCAAAGCAGACTACGTCACAAATAAAGATTGTTTAGTACACTAATATGAGTGCTGTCTTCTTAAATGTTAAATAACTGAAGGAAGCATCAGCTAATTGGCCATGAAGATAGATGCAATCAGCAAGTCAATAATTGTGAATCTAAAATGAATTCTATTAAGCCTCACCTCGAGAAGAATAGAATTGCTTTTTCTCAAGTATTTGAGGAGGAGCCACATATTATGATCTGAACCACAAGACCACTCTTGTCACACTTTTCCCCTCTTCTTCTTTGAACATTAGAATGACTTGCCTTGATAAAACCACCTGGGTCAGCGTGTGATGGGTCACCACAAAAGACTTCCACTCATCAGTCACAGATGTGTTCAAAAGATCATCAGCAGTTCTATAAGGCAGGACTTTATGCAATGATTTTGGAGGTAAAAAAGCCCTCTGTTGATCTCAAGACTCTCTATACTTATTGTCCAATCTCTAAACTTCCATATTTATTTAAACTTCTTAAGCCTCCCATTTTCAGCGCCAAAAGCTTCTACTTTCAGCTCCAGCCGGCTTTTATTCTAGCTGTAGCAGGGAGATAGTATAGAAAGCTGTGCTTGAATGCTGATGTGAACACCTAGCAGTTCTCATTTTGCTTGATCTTTCTGCAGATTTTGACGCGGCATACCATACGGTACTCCTCAGATGCCTGCTGGTCGCATGACTTCCTGAGGTAGCTCTCAAATGGTTGAGAAGTTTTCTTTCCAACAGGGTAGCCCAAGTAGTGCTTCCATCCTGTTACCTTGAATCCAGACCAATAATGTGTGGTGGACCTCAAAGCTCATTTGCTCTCCTCTCTGTTTTTTAATCTGCATGTGACCCCTCTGGCCTCTTTGATTCAGTCGTTAGGGTTCTTAGGGGCATATTAGCAAGGGCTGGCGATATAATTATCGCCACTTTAGCATCCGTTCTCGGGCGATAAGCGGCGATAATTATATCGCAATATCATCAAGGACACGCTAGTGCGTGTTTCTTTGATGTAGAGCCCGTTTTTATACAGCCTCGCACCACTAATGAGATGCAAAGAAGGCGTGGCCGTGAAAACAACACATAAAATATCGCGAAGGCAGCTTCGCGATATTAACAAGGAGGTGCAGCGATAAAAAAAAATCGCGCTACCTCGGCCTTAACGCTGGAATTTAACGTCTGTTAAATTCCAGACTAAGGCATACTAATAATGGTAGATGGATTATGCTGACACGACCACAGGGTCGTATCAGCAATGTTATCGCTGTTTTCCATGGAACATTGCTGGAAAACCAGTGATGCTCCATGGTAAACACCGCTATCGCTGAAATATTATCGCCATAGCGCTATGTATTGTTAATATAGCGTTATCATGACGATAATTTTCAGCGATAGCTGGCGATAATATTTCTACCGCTATGTGGGGCCAGCGATAATTATCGCTGGCCCGTGTTAATATGCCCCTTAGTGTTTATATGCGCAGAAGATATTTACATCATTTTCTAGATCCCTTGAGGCTAGCGACCAATGCCTTATTTGACTGTTTTCAAGTGGTCAGATCCTGGAATCATAAGAATCAACTGAAGATCAATGGTAATAAAACTATATTCTTTTGCCACACACCTCCAATTCACTCCGTGCGCTTCCTTTGTGGCCACGATGTGTAGGTGATGCACCAGTGCAAAATATTGCATGAAAAATGTAGGAATGAAACCTCACACCATATTAATGTAGTGGTCAGTTTATGCATGCTCCAACTTCCAAGGTTTAGGATTATATGTCCTTTTTCATTCTACCTCAAGGTGCAAATCCTCAAAGCTTTTGTGCCTAACTGGATTACTGCAATGCCATCTACCTGGAGGTACCCACCAAGCAGTTACACATTGGTTCAAAACTCAGCTACAAGACTGGCCCTTAATTAAAAAAATATTGATTGGATTCCACTACTGTTGCTCTTGCAACTGTCAATGGCTTCCAGTGAAGCAAGACATTGGCTTCATAAATTGCTCATAGTTAGTTCTAAATCATGATCTTTATATGAATGGTTTTAAAGACCACAGCTTGCCTTCGCTCAGCCAATGCTTTTTGAGTGTTTGTACCCAGCGTCAGTTAAACTACCATCAGAGGATGAGCAATCTCAGTAGATGTCAAAATTCCAAGTGGAAATTTTGGAATGACTTGAAGACATGGCTTTTTCTATCTACTTAGTTCTGTCTTCAAGTATTAAATAGACTTGTTATTGCCCTGGTTGGTCTTTTAGTGTCAAGATGCCTGAAGGTGATAGATGCAAAAACAACAGTTGATGGACAGAATGCAGAACAATGTCATACATTCACCCCAGTACAGAGATCTGGGCCTCCATGCCACTGGAATCAAGCTATCCTGGCTGAAGAGGGGTGAAACCCCGAAACCGGTACTAGGATGCTTATTTCCGGTCCAGGGAGGACCTGGCTTGGCAGTTCAGGCTGGACTGTTCCCATGAGGCACAGGGTCAAGACTGATTTGCATATGGCCAGGTCTAAACTGGGGTGGTATGGTGAGCAAAAGAATGATGGATTTAACCCAGATCTCTTGACTGGGGGTGAATGTTTTGATTTGTTCTGCATTCCGTCCATCAATAGTTCTTTTTGCATTTGTCACCCCGAGTGGGACGGGTATGCTCAGACGTGAGTCCCGTGCTCTCCATGCCACTGGAATCAAGCTATCCTGGCTGAAGAGGGGGGAAACCCCAAAAGCGGTCCTAGGATGCTTGCTTCTGGTCCAGGGAGGACCTGGCTTGGCAGTTTGGGCTGGACTGTTCCCATGAGGCACAGGGTCAAGACTGATTTGCATATGGCCAGGTCTAAACTGGGGTGGCATTGTGAGCAAACGATTGATGGATTTAACCCAGATCTCTTGACTGGGGGTGAATGTTTTGATTTGTTCTGCATTCCGTCCATCCATCAATAGTTCTTTTTGCATTTGTCCCCCCGAGTGGAACGGGTATGCTCAGACGTGAGTCCCGTGCTCTCCATGCCACTGGAATCAAGCTATCCTGGCTGAAGAGGGGTGAAACCCCAAAATCGGTCCTAGGGTGCTTGTTTCCGGTTCAGGGAGGACCTGGCTTGGCAGTTCGGGCTGGACTGTTCCCACGAGGCACAGGGTCAAGACTGATTTGCATACGGCGAGGTCTAAACTGGGGTGGAATGGTGAGCAAAAGAATGATGGATTTAACCCTGATCTCTTGACTGGGGGTGAATGTTTTGATTTGTTCTGCATTCCGTCCATCAATAGTTCTTTTTGCATTTGTCACCCGAGTGGGACGGGTGTGCTCAGACGTGAGTCCCGTGCTCTCCATGCCACTGGAATCAAGCTATCCTGGCTGAAGAGGGGTGAATCCCCGAAACCGGTCCTAGGATGCTTGTTTCCGGTCCAGGGAGGACCTGGCTTGGCAGTTCGGGCTGGACTGTTCCCATGAGGCACAGGGTCAAGACTGATTTGCATATGGCCAGGTCTAAACTGGGGTGGCATGGTGAGCAAAAAAAAGATGGATTTAACCCAGATCTCTTGACTGGGGTTGAATGTTTTGATTTGTTCTGCATTCCGTCCATCAATAGTTCTTTTTGCATTTGAAGGTGATAGAGGCACTTTAAAAAAAACTACATATTAATAAAATGACAGTAACAATAATATTCAATAATAACTATCATTATTATTATAATATTATTTAATCGCGTTTGGGTCAGGTACCAAGCATCATTGGGTGAGGAAATCTATGTGGTTGCTGTCTAATTTATGGTTGAAACTAAGGGCCTTATTACAATGGCAGTCTGACCAGACACCGGCAGGCCGGCAGTGGCTGCCTGACCGCTGACAGCCCTTCGGTCTGACCGCTTGATTACACAGCAGTTGGTGGGAAGACCACCACCTCAAACAGGATCAGTGATCCAACAGGGCGGTGGTTGGAATCGTAGTCCCGAATGGAGGGGGTGCGGATGCAGGAACCACCGTTGGGATTACAAGATCCCTTTCTGATAGGCTTTTCATGTCTGGAAGGCCACCATGAAAAGGCTGTCGGAGACGGAATGTGGGGTACAGTGACCCTGGGGGCACACGCAGTGCACTCACTCATCTACATGCACCATGTGCCATGCACGGCATGGTGCATGGCACACGGTGCATGGAGGTACAGGAGGTGCTCCAATACACAGTGGCATGTACTGCAGCCCTTTTCCTTGGCTGCAGCACAAGCCCCCGTGGTATGAAGCACTTTCGGACTGCCAGCACGGCAGTCGTATCATAATGTGGTAGTCGGTCTGCAGCATGCTTGTCAGGTGATCTCCTGACCTTGCCAACAGCGGACAGCGGTTGGTCTGACCGCCATCATAATGAGAACCTAATTTCAGTTTCATCATATAATAATAAAAATGGCAAAAGACAGTTAAGAATTTTGCACAATTTGCACTTGATAGGAGTCTAATGTGCTCATCTTCAACACTAGTGCACGGTCCACAGCAAATGTGCCAACTCTGTAACTGTATTAGACTCTATAATAGACTCTACAGCAGAGCTCAGAGAGATGGCATGGTAAGCACTAGCCCATGTTTAGGACCTCTGCTACCAGCAGCTCATGTTGAACCTCATACAGTTTCAGAGTGAATGTGCCCACTGCAGACAGCACGATTTGAAAAGGGAGCATGGCCCACGTCTGCACCTGTTATGGATCATGTTGCTATGCGCAATTGTGCACTTAAGTTAAAGGGAGTTTTGGGGTTATTTGTTGTGGCTATGGCATTCTCAGCAGAATATGTACTGCTGCATTTTTTTAAAATGACAAATTCAATTAAAGTTTGATATAGTGTTACCCGTCCTAGACTGAGTCAGAGCCCTATAACAATAAAATGGTTTATGTACAATTTGGAAATGTTGAGAAAGCACAGGAAGTACAAAACGTAAGTAGCGGGCTTCAGGGGGCACAACAGAACAAGAATGCAATTTCATGGGGTACAATTGTGAAAGTTGTCGCTCAGAGTATAATAAATTGTCATCAGAACAACATCTCTAATGGGCTCAGACTGATGAGTCCTTATTAACAGAGGGGAAAGGAAGTTCCTCGGCTCATATACATCTTGCTCAGGTACAGTGGCATCATTCCTACTGTTGGGCTGAGGTTCCATCCTGATCTACAGCATTTCCAAGCGGGTGATATGTGGAATTCTTGAAAATAAAAGAAAGAAGGCCCAGAGTGCATCTTTGGTCATTCATATTCACCAAAGCTTATCATTACTATTGTTGTGATGGCAGGAGGCACATTCTCATCAAAGCTCAAAATGCGGGAGTCCCTTGGGGCACCAGAGGGAATAAAGCATTCTTGAGTTTGCTGATGGGTTATCTGGGTTTATTGTGCATGCCTACGTTAAAGCAAGTGTTGCTATTGTTGATTTTGGGGTTCCAATTCAGGGTACTGATGCACAATGCAGAATGTTAATGAACCTGCTTTCGAAACCTCTTCATCGGGTGGACCTTGTAATAAAATGGGGAAAGTGGAAAAAGGTTTCCAGACTTTACACATGGGTTTGTGGAACTGTGCCTAGATAAAAAAAGTTGTTAAGGCATTGTCTGGGTGCAAAAGTTCAGAAAGTGTAGAATCATCTACCGACGTTGTCTGCAGGAGTCTCAGTGATCTAAATTAGCATGAACTCCACATCAAGAAACTCGTTTTCCATTATTTTCCAAATATAAGTACAGTTCATAAAAGATACCACTTTAGAGAATGCATTCATGAGCAGGTGAATCTGTGGAGGATATTTGTTAGATACAAGGTGGTGTTAAGTTTAATGCTAGTCTAGATGAACGGGTTAGGGGTCAGTTCATGTTCGGCTGTAACATTGATAAGGTGTGTGATGAATTATAGAAAAGGGCCGATTAACCACTGAGAGAGGTGTTGTTCATAACACAGCTGATAGAACATTGTAAAGTGTGTTGAGGAAATTAGGGAAGACAATGCGGGGATAGACAAGGTGCAAAAAGATGGGTGATGGACTGAAGGTTCAAGTGAGGTGTTCTACTTGTGATACCTTGAGTTTCATGGCCAATAATAAACTTTGTCCTGGGTAGAAGGTCATTTGCAAGTCATGTAGACAAAATGGGCATTTGCCAAGTGATGTAGTAGTGGCAATGGGAGGAAGAGCAGAATGAATGAGTAAGAGAGTCTGGTGAAGATGTGGTTGTTTGTTCTTCAGCTCTGTTGAAATGGCATGGATGATTCATTGGACAAGGTGGTGATTGGAGGTGTTCAGGTTAGGTTGTTATTTGATTCCAGGGCTAAACTGACTCTGATTCCCAATGTGGTTTGTGAGAGGTCTATTAAAGGAGATGTGAAGCTGATGAAATTCACTGCAAGACCTACAGGTTATGGTAAAAAATCGAATTGACTAGGTAATTTACAGTTGAAAATTAGTATCCTGGCAGATTGACAGTTGTCAAGATTCAAGTTTCAATAAAGGGTGACTGGGCCATTAGTTGAATGCATCAGAAGCATCTTGGATTACATTTGGATTCATAAATTGATCCTTTCAAAGACAGAGTGGAGAGATGAAAGTGTGATAACAACATTTGAACAAGTTTTTCTGGACGTTTTTTGGAGTGCCTTCACTTTTCTCTGTGGCTATGTGCACAGACTCATGTTAAGAGAGACTAGTGAGGTCAATGGTGCTTTTATGGTGCTAAGGGATGCCTTGAAAATGGAATTAGAAAGAATTTTGGAGGTGGATGTATTAAAGCTTGTTGAGGCTACAGAGTTACTAGCTTCAGTGATTATGTTGTGGAATGTAACTAAGGCCAGCACCTGCATTGACCTACCAGAACTCAACACAAATGTGATCGCAGATAGGTATTTTTTGTTGCATATTACTGAGGTGGTATAGAAAGAGAAGATCCAAATGGTTCACCTCTATAAACTGACTTCTGTCTATTATCTGGTGCAATTACATGAATGTTTGGCACATATATATGTATAACAACTATATGGATTGATAGCAACATCATCTGTCTCACAAAGAGTGATGGATGTTGTCTTGAATGGCACAGAAGGAGAGAATATCTAACAAGATAGTGGTTTTGGTTGTGGGTGCATATGAAGAAGAACATGATAATATGGTGAATGGAGTTTTGTCTTGGTTGAGCGGTAATGGGCCCATGCAAAAGTTGTCCAAATTTTGCTTTATTCAGAGGGAATCACATGTATTTGGGGTATAAGATGTCTGATGACAATTGAGCATGGCTAACCTCCTGTAGAAAGGATACAGATGAGCCAGTTAGTAAGATTGCAATTCCATCCACCAAGAGGTTAGAGTACCTCCAACTACCAAGGGATCTCTGATTCAAGCAAATTAAACTCAGGAATCGTGAGCAACAGATGCAAAACATCTTCATCCTTCCCAAAAATGATTAATAAAACTCTGTATATGGTACCAACAAATAAGGAACAAACAAGCTTATATTTTCAAAAATTAATTACCTAAGTATAGTTCTTAGTTTATAATATTACTCAGCACATTCCAAAAAACATTCACGCTGGCCAAATGAACTATACTGGCAGGTGGAAACCTTCGCAAGGAGGGAGAAGCAGGTCCACCCTACTGAGCGTCAAAGCCCCAAACAAAGTCCCTCAAAGATAGAGGTTCACCAGCTTACTTTTGACTTCTTTTTCCAGCTGCATCTTACCAAGATTTCTGTGATCAGCACTTCCGGTATACTCCCTTTTACCATCAAGCTGTGCACCATGTAACATTATTCTAGTCAAAGTCCAATTCCTTGCTGAAAGACATTGGATGATAAATTATGTAGGGTGTGAGGCCAGTGTGAGTAATATATTCACAACGTTCTCCTCACTGGGAACCAAGCAACCCATTGTAGCAGTTGACTCTATCAGGGTAGCAAAGCAGAGCCATCCAAATGAGAGGTAATGTGGGCTAGTAATTCATATACAATGGCAAGCAATAACAACACCCAATAAATGATTTTCCAGTCAGTGCTTTTACATGAACTGATTACCTGCTTCCATTTGGAAACTGCAGCTTATTAAATGTAACAAGGTAACTCCAATGTTATCCCATGGGTGAGGTGGCCTTGCAGTAGTGGAAAGCAAATCTAAGAGCTTTCACAACCAGGACATGTAAAACTGAAAAGTACATGGCCAACTTTTCAAATATACTTTACCCTGTCGTCAGGGCTGTGTAAGGTCTATCCTAGGGGTGACTTATATGTACAAAAAACAGAAGGTTGGGGCCTGGCAAAAGGTTTCTTTTGTCAGGTTGAAATGGCAGTTTAAAAACTGCACACACAGGCTCTGTAATGGCAGCCCTGACACTAGTTTAAAGAACTACTTAAAGAGGTGGCACAATAGGTGCTGCAGGGCCACATGTAGCATTAAATTTACAGGTCGTGGGTACATGTAGTGTGACTCTATAGGAACTTATAAGTAAATTAAATATGCCAATTGGGGATAAGCCACCGTTACTATGTTTTAAGGAGTGAGCACATGCAGTTTAGTACTGGCAAGCAGTGGTAACGTGTGCAGAGTCCTGAGTCCAGCAAAAGCCTGATCAACAAAAATGAGGAGGAAGGCAAAAGGTTTGGGGAAAGACAACTCCAAGTCTGACAGGTATAACACACATACACACACTCACACACTCTGTCTCACATAATTATACCCTCAAGTGCAAGCATACGCACAATATACATTTAAAAGCATATTCATACTTACCTCAGTTGCCAGAGAAGGTTCCATTCCAGCTCCTCAATTTTTTAATACATTAATTGTGAATAACAGAATATTATTCACTATTAGTGTAATAAAACATGATGCATTCATTGATGTGTTTAGGGTTAATTGCCTCCTCACATCAATAACTGAATTGACGATCCATTCTGCCCTAAAATATTGCGGTAAACGAAAGATTTGCTTTGTTATGTCATTGTTTGTAATTTTGCATAATATTTCCCAAAATTCCCCTGATTGTGTTCAAGTAAATTGTGTGCCCCTACTGAAAACCGCATATGGTACGAGGCTTATTAACCAGGGCACAGAACAACAATTGCTTGAATATCATAATGTAAAAATCGTTATGTGCCTGAATCGCCTCTACCCATGAAGTCACTATTAAGTATGCAATTTTCATTCAGTTCTCCTGCAAACCCATAAGACAGCAGAATGTGGGCCTCTAATTAATCTTCATAATGGCAACATTTTTTGACAATAGCTCACATGATCTCCAAAAAAGTCAATCTAGAGCCATTAACAAAGCAAGAGATTTCTTTATCTCCTCTTTAATTATTTGAAATGATGTTGACATTTTTTATGAAAAGTATACCCACCAGTTAATTGGACTCAATTATGAATACATTTTCTTGTAAGTCGATCAAAATGTTGTATTCTTTTGTTTTACAGCTTTAATAAGGTTGCATACAATTAAATAATATACTTTTTTATTTCATACACATTCATTGAATTAATTTGATAATAAAGGGATGTGCAAGGAGGATTTTTGCATTGCCAGAATTATCATAACATTTGTTGAGAATTACAAATCCTTTAGTGTTACATAGTAAAACAGTCATAGTTCATAAATCCATTTAATAGATAAGGACACCATTCACTAAAACAAGGGGCGAAGACCCAAAATGTTAAATATTGGGCATGCTGCAAAATATGTTGATTACATTGAGTTTTATTGCAATCTGAAATGTTTGTCTCATCAAATTATGAATGAATAAATTAGTGACTGTTGGTTGCTAGTAAAGCCCTGTTACATTATTTGATGCATGATATTTAATAATTTGGTTTTTGAATGTTACAGTAGGTGTGTTTTTTTTCTGTGACTTATTTGTCACATTATGTATTCTGATACATTATAAATAGTTAATAAGGTTTTATATACCACTACATAACAGACATCTACAACTTCTAAGGGCCTTATTATGAATTTTGAGGAATTCTGTGTGGAGATTCATGGTGGCTGAAATTAACAATAACAGCCAAAATCGACATTACATCTTCAAATGGGGAACAACAATTGCACAGTATTTCCGGTTTAAGGGGATTTAATGGCGACATTTACAATCTTCTCTGGATAGGTGAGAAATGTCTGCTGTTCAGGGAATGGGGCACTGGTGAATGGTATTGGAGGATGTTGCCTGGAAGGGGAGGCTTACATGCCCCTACCGCGCCTTGGCATAAATTTGGACGCAGCCCCTACTAGAGGTCTGCACTGCAATTACAATTGCATAATCATTGCTGACAGCATGAACACGACCCACAAAGTATACAGCAAATATTTTCTATATCAACACTTTTGTCCGCATAAATTTGTACTCATGGATCCATGTAATTTAAAAACACTACACTACTGAGGTATGCCAATCAATTAGATAAATAGGCCTGCAGGGGTCTCCAACCTTTTCTGTACTGAGAGCTACATACGTTCAATGAAACGCATTGAGAGCTACTAATATTATTAATGTTGTATGATCTCCATTTATTTTACATGTATATTAGTTCAACAAAGCAAAAGCTTTCTAATTTAATAAGTTGGACTGCACACATGTGAGCTACTCAGAGGCAACTAGAGAGCTACAGTTGCTCATGAGCTACTTGTTGGAGACGCTTAGATTAGTGGGAAAAGCATCACACATTGTTTGAACCAGGTATACATACCATGGAATGAAGGAAAGACACTAATAAATCAACTGCAATGATGCCTTGCTTTGTTATTCACAGTAAGATCCCTTAACCCGGTACAGACTAATGGCCTTATATCGAGCTTGGCGGATGGGATATTTCTTCACAAATGTGACAGATATCCCTTTTGATGTATTACAAGTTCCATTATATCCTATGGAATTGTAATACGTGGACGGGATTTCAAGCCAAGATCATAATGAGGCCCTAAGTCCCACCATATAATATAAAACATCTGGTGGACCTATCCTTCCCTCCAATATAGAAAAAGTAAAGAAATGAAACAATTTCCATCTGCCGCTACTCCACAACGATAACCATTCCTACACACTGAACGTCAATTGGTGCTCACTAGATATGTAGCCAGGAAATGCTTATCAGTTAAACATCCATTGCCAGAAAAAGTACTCATTGACAAGTTAGACCGAGTGCAAACAAATTTCAGGAAGAGCCTTAAATTGGAAGGAACAAAGCCCCACCAATCAAGCCAAAAGTCAAGTCAGAGGAGGGGTCAAGTCAGAGGAACTTATTAAGTGCGCATATCACCAAAGGGTCTCATGGAGCTAGCGAAGACTCCGTGAGGACTGACGATTAGATCTACAGACGTTATGGATGGTTAAATAACCAAGTTTTTAGTTCCTTATGGAAGAGCTTATGATCAGAGGTGGAAAGAAGATGAGGCGGAAGCTTGTTCCAGAAAGCTGGTGCGAGAAAGGAGAAGGATCGACAACCATTCCTTGCGGTGAGGATTCTTCGAGGGGTGAGGAGACATTTAGTACTTGATCTGAGCGACCTACTTGGCTGATACCAGCCAAGTTTCTTGGCAAAATAGGTTGGCCCGGTTCCATACATGCTCTTGTGAGTAAGACGGAGGATTTTGAAGTGGCATCGCTTCTTAACAGGAAGCCAGCGAAGAGTCCTCAAACTGGGTGCTGATGGAGCTCTTGATGGAAGGTTTAATATTAGTCTAACAGCGCTGTTCTGCAAAACCCGAAGCTCAGAGTAGAGCTCCTGGTTGATGGAGACCAATATGGCATTGTCATAGTCCATACGACTTATGATAAGCCCCTGGACCAGGGTTTTTCTGGATTCGATAGCAATCCATTGAAATATTTTCCATAGTTTACGCAAAATGCCATTACAAATGCCAATTACTTGATTTATATGGCTTATCATTGACAACTGATTGTCAATCATCATTCCGAGGTTCCTCACCACAGGTTAGTACACATCCAGTTATCAATATGGGTCATGCAGTTTTTAAAATGGATCTTTGTTTCGGGGGGCGGGGGTCAGGGCCAAGAGTAATTAATAGCTGAGTGTCATCTGCATATGACACTACATCAAAGCCGTAGGACCTGATTATCCTGGACAGAGGTGTTACATACAGGTTGAAAAGCATGGGACTTAAGATGGGGCCTTGAGGAACTCCAATGCTTACAGACCGGTTGCACGAGGCCAGGGTGCCTATTTGTACTGTGGTGGTTCGATTCATTAGATAGTTCCTGGACCAGTTCAAGGCCATACCCCTGACACACACCTCCCAGAGCCGTTGTTCTAAAATGTTATGGGAGATGGTGTCAAAGGTGGCTGACAAATCCAACAGGACAAGCATGGTTGACTGCTCGTTGTCCAAGGCCTGTCTAATGTTGTCTACAACCTCCACCAGTGAGGTTTCGGTACTATGTGCCGCCCTAAACCCGGACTGTGATGGATCCAAGAGTCCTTGACTCTCCAGATGGGTGGTAAGCTGCTTATTAACCAAGGACTCAAGTACCTTTCCGAAATATGGAAGCAGCGAGATCGGACGGTAGTTGCCAGGTACCTTAGGATCAGCAGAAGGCTTTTTAGGTTTGGCGTAACTTGTGCTGCTTTCCATCTAGCGGGGACCATCGCCTGTGTTAGGAGCAAAAGTTGCAAAGAAGCGGGGTGAACGTGGGTCTGCTGTGGAACCTGATTTAATCTTAGCTAGGGCAATGGAAACTTCCTCTGATGTATTATTATTAATATTATTAGTTTGAATTTGTAAGGCGCGCAGCTACCAAAGGGTTTCCCGGTGCCGTCTAAAGGGACCAAAGAAAAGGAGAGAAGGAGGGAGCTTATTGATTGAATAGCCACGTTTTCAGTGACTTACGAAAGTGGACAAAAGTAGTCTCTTGCTTTAACGACAGAGGAAGGGAGTTCCACAGGGTAGGGCCCAGGCAGGAGAAGGATCTGCCGCCTATACGAGACCATCTATGCCTAGGCACGTGAATCTCAATTGAGTGGATGAGCGGAGAGAGTGTGATGGGGCATATTGATTGACAATAGTGTTTAAGTATTCAGGCCTTAACGGTTTTGATTTTGAACATGTGGGTGAGAGCCTTAAATTTGATGCGGTTTTCAACCTTGAGCCAGTGAAGTTCACGTAAAGACCTAGCAATGGGGTCAGATGTCGGAATGTGGCGAAGTAGGCGGTCTGCAGCATTTTGTACAACCTGTAATTTATGTATAACATCCTTATTGGCTCCCAGAAAAAGGATGTTGCCATAGTCCAAGCGTGAGATGACAAGAGCCTGGATTACAGTTCTTTGAGTAGAGACTGGCAGCATCCACAAAATTTTCCTAAGCCATTTAAGGATGCCAAAGCAGGTTGCAGCCACCGTAACCGCCTGATGTTTCATAGAAAGCCGATCATCCATGATAAAACTTAGATTACGGGCTTGTTGGCGGGCTGAGGAAGGGCACCCAATTCAGATGGCCAATGTTGGGGACCCCATAGCTCTTTATTCTTCCCCAGTATCAGCACCTCAGTCTTCTCCCCGTTAAGGTTTAGTGAATTGGCTTGCATCCACCATGCAATTTTGCACAGCCCTGCTTGAAGGGATGAGGGCTTAGACGCTCCTTCAGCAGAAAAGGAGAAGATTATTTGGGTGTCGTCAGCATAAGAAAAGGTCGCCAACCCTGCCTCGGTGACGATGTTAGCCAGAGGTTTCACATAGATATTAAATAATTAAAGGCTAAGGATAGAGCCCTGAGGTACCCCGTCGGGGGACGTATGGATTTTGTACATTGCGGCTGAGGAGAAGACCTGATACGTACGATCCTCCCAGAAATCCTCCAGCCATTTCAGGGCAGGCCCAACCACACCAATGGATCGTAATGCTTGCAATAGCACAGTGTGACATACCATGTCAAAGCCACACTCAAATCTAATAATTTGAGTGCCACAGTGTCACCTGCATCTAAACGACTGTACAGCATCTCAGTGACTCCCAGAAGCGGGGTTTCCATTGAAAAACATGACTGAGAGGGATGTAGGAGCTCATGGGACTCAACAAACTGAATTAATTGCTAGTTCACATGTTTTTCTAGAATTTTAGAAAAAATTGGAAGCAAAGAGATGGGTCGGAAGTTGGATGGCTGTGTTGGATCAGCATTTGCTTTCTTCAACAGTGGAAGAATCATAGCATGTTTCCACTCAGGTGGAATCACTGCTTCCTGCAGAGAAGCATGCAGTAGCCCCATGATCAACCTCATGGCAGGTGGCTCAATTTTCTGTAACACGGCGACAGGAAGCGGGTCTAAAGTAGAACCAGATTTCAGGCTCCCTAAAATATGACTAAAAGAGATGATATCAAGTGGAAGCCAATGCTCTAATTTACTCAAGCAGTTTTCCTGTTTAACCTTCGGCTGAAGGTCGGACTTAGATGGTGGGGGAGCAGCAGAACTTAGCTGTGTGATAGTCGCGTGTGTGGTATTTAAGGCAGAGTAAATTTTCCCTACTTTGTTTAAAAAAAACAGCACAAGGTCCTCACATTGTGATTCCGTAAGAATCGGAGGGGGGGCTTGATTTCCTGCTCCGGAAAGTTCTTTCACCAACTTAAAAAGAATTTTTGGACAATTTTGGCCGTTAGTGATAGTGGAGCTCACGTAGTCCGCCCGGGCAGTATTACAAAGGGAATGATAATTTCTAATTGCTTGTTTGGAAGCAGTTTTTGACTCAGACGCATAATCCTTCCTCCAACGCCTTTCCAGCACTTTACATTTACTTTTTTCTATTTTAAGGTTTTGTGAAAACCAAGGGGCAGGAGGACGATGATTTTTCACCTTCTGGGTAAAAGTGGGGAGGCAGGTATCAACTGAGTTAGAGATCCAATTTTTAATCGTCTCCAGGTCTGTCATAGAGACCTGGTTGATGGTAGGGATATTATTAGTTAAAAAAGTATTAAAAAACTTAATGTCCAGTTTCCCCCAATTTCTAGAGTTAAACTTATTGCCTACAGCAGGAGTTAAAGAGTTGTTCAAATCTGTGGTGACCCTGAAGCCGACTAAAAAATGATCTGACCAGAGGACAGGGAGAGCAGGAGAACAGCATACATTAAGAAGGGATGAGAAAATAGGATCTAATAAATGACCTGCCACATGAGTGGGACCGTTATTTTGAAGCCAAATCAGTAATTAGGGTGGTACTGACAGAGCACATGGGATTGTCAAAGTGGAGATTCGGAGGAGCCTAGCGCGCATCCAAGATGGTCGCGTGAGCACAGGGCTCCCCGGACCCTTGCTGCTCCTCGGAATTTATCCTGAGAATATCCTGATGTGGTTTATGGAATCTGGCAGATGAAGACCGGCTGAGCACGTATCTCTTTTCAGAACTCGAATCGGACCTGGGAATCCTGAGTTGTCGCTGTTCGAACTTTTGGGACCCACCCGACGGAGGTGCCCGGGGCGAAGGTGAACCGTGGAGCCGTGTCGTAATTGAACAACAGTGGCTGCAGTGCGGTGCCAGTGGCCGCTCTACCACTTTCGGTTTCACTTTCGGACTTCAGGGGGCTGGCCTGCGAATGCACTTGATGTGGCGGGGCGTTTCCTTGGCCTCTGCGCGAGGCCTTGTCTCCACCTGCCACTAGTGTGCCCATCGCCTTGGGTCCCCCCGCACCGCTATATTGTGGTCTCTGGTGAGGCGCTGGTCTGCGGTGCCGGTGCCCCTACGACTCTTGATCGGCGGTCCCCTTCGGTGTCCGTGACCACATGGGGGGCAAGGGGGGCCCCGAGGGGCGTAAGACTAAGGCCTCCCTCCGCGGGGGACCGGTCCAGGCCAACAACATGGACCGCTACACTCAGGGCAGAGGGTCCCCTGGAGCGACCGGCCCCCCCCCCGGATGCCGTCGGTGGTGGCACGACCGTCTCTCCGGAGCTTTCCCTGCAGGACATCATGGGCGCCATTGATGGCATCAGGGAAACCATCGCCACGCAATACGAGGCCCTGGCCCGTAAAATCGACACGGTGGCAATCGATGTCACCTTAATTCGGGCAGATCTCTCCAAAACTAACGAGAGGGTTCAGGCTCTCGATGTGCGGACCTCCACCCTTGGTACGGATGTGTCGGACCTGCAGGCCGCGCTTGGTGACATTAAGGCCGTCAACGATCAGATGGCCCGGCGGCTGGAGGACTTCGAGGGACGGGCCCGACGCAACAACATCCGTGTCATAGGCGTACCGGAGTCCTCCGACAACCGCCCGGTTGACCTCCTGGTCGAGGAACTCATCCTCCAACAGTTGGCCCCTGCAGGCCTAAGTAAGTTCTTTGCCTTGGAGCGGGCCCATCGAGTTCCGGGCGGTCGGCCACGGCCGGGGGCCCCCCCGAGGCCTATCGTGGCCAAACTGTTCCACTATAGAGACCGAGATGCGATTCTGCAGGCCTCACGGGTCCACGGCCCGGTTCGTTATGAGAACTCATCCATTAACTTTTATCCGGACTTTACCCAACTTGTCCAGAAACAGCGGATGGGATTCCAGGGGGTGAAGCGTCGTCTCCGTGAACTGGGCCTAAAGTACTCTATGCTCTACCCTGCAAAACTCCGAGTGGAACATGAGGATCGGACTGCCTTTTTTGACTCTCCTGTGGCCGTGAGCGACTGGCTGGACTCGCTGCCGGACAGAGGTGACCGTCCCGGGCCCTCTGCAGGCGCCGAAGGCGACGGGTCCCCTTTGGAGTGACTTTTGGTCCTTGATTCTGCCATTTTGCATTGTTCAGCTGGGTTTTACTTCTTTTGTTTATTTTGTCTCACTAGGACCAGTGTGGGGGGCGGGCGGGGACGGGTCCCTTTCCTCCTCCGGGGTCTTTTCGTAGAATGGGGTTAGTAGGGCGACAGGCACACTGCAAGTTGGGGGGGTTTTCTGGCCCGCAGGGGTGCAGGGTGGGGGGAGTTGGATTTGGGGGGGGGTTGGGGGGAGGGAGGGGTTGTTTTGCTGTGTGTTTTTTGTTCGCAGGGCGAGGTATTGATTTTTCTCCAGATTCGGGAACTGTGCTACTGACTGGGGGGCCTTTGATCTATTGGAGGGGATGGGGGGGACGGGTTGAGACTGATGTCATGGAACGTCAATGGGTTGGGGGATCGTATCAAACGGGGGGTAGTACTGCAGTATTTGCGTCGTCTGACTCCTGATGTGGTGTTTATCCAGGAGACGCATCTGGTTGGCAATGTTTGTCATGCAATGAACAGGGGGGGATACCGCCTCGTGGCCCATTCTGGTTTCACAACTGGTTCCAGGGGGGCGGGCATTCTCCTGCGATCCTCACTTCCGTTGGATATCACTAGGGTAATCTCGGATGACAGAGGGCGCTATGTGTGTCTGACGGGGAGGTGGGAGGGGCAGCCCCTTTCCCTGGTCTCAGTTTACGTCCCCCCGGGCCTCCAGAACTCCACCTTCGCGGACTTGGGTCGAATGCTGCTTGAACTTCCGGAAGGTCTTTTGCTTATGGGCGGGGACTTTAATTCGGTGGTTTCGGGTGACCTGGATCGTCACCCACCCAGGGCCCTCCCCGCTGCCCAGGCATGGCTTGGTGGCCTGCTGGAGACCTTCGGCCTGGTGGATAGTTGGAGATTAATGCATCCGACCCAATGTCAGTACACCTTTCACTCTGGGGCGCATGGGAGTCTTTCTAGGTTAGACTATTTCCTTATGCCCGCGGCACAGACTGGTCGGATTCGAGAGGTTAGGCACCTGGCGCGGGGTATTTCCGATCATTCCCCGCTGTGGCTGCTCTTTGACACCGAGTCGCGGTCTGCAGGGCGGATTGCTCCCATTAACCCGTGGTACCTGCGAGACCCTATGACTCGTGACAGCCTGGTTAAGGCTATGGACCAATACTTCCTTGAAAACGAGGGGTCGGTGTCGTCCGCAATGTCCCTGTGGGAAGCCTTTAAAACCGTAATCCGCGGACACGCCCTCTCCTAGATAGTGGTGGCTAAGAAGCTCAAGAGTGAGGCAGTGGTGAAGCTGGAGACTGACATCTCGGGGCTGGAGTCGGCCTTGGAGACGGGTGTCACTCCGGACGGGCTCCATGCCCTCAGCCTGAAACAGTTTGAATACAGGTCTCTTGTCACTGACGCTGCCAAAACGATGTATAGGGAGCAGCAGGGTCGATTGTATGATGCCGGGGACAAGGCGGGAAAGTTGATTGCGTGGCTGGATAAGAAGGAGAGAGTGAATCGTGTGGTCCCGGAGCTGTGTGTCTCGGATGGAGTGTGTGTGACTGAGCCTGGTGAGATTGTGGAATGTTTCGCTGACCACCTCCGGGCCGTGTACTCCCCGGTGACTGATAGGGATGAAGAAGACTCTCGCCTTCTGCTGAGGGATATTGCTTTGCCCGGCCTGTCCGTCGAAGACCGTGAGCAGCTGGACGCCCCTTTGTCTGTAGATGAAATTGCAACTGCGATTCGGTCCCTTCGTTCGGGCTGCCTATTGAATTATATAAGTTGCGCCCGGATAAACTCGTGCCCTTCCTCCGTCGTATGTTTCAGGAGTCCCTTGAGGCAGGCTCCCTTCCTGACGACCAGCGTCTGGCTACGATAGTCGTGATCCCCAAGGACGGTAAGCCACGAGATCGCTGTGCCTCCTACAGGCCTATTTCACTGTTAAATGCAGAGCCTAAAATCCTGGCTAAAGTCCTTGCCAATCGTTTGTTGAGCGTCATCTGCGATTTGATTCATCCTGATCAATGCGGCTTCATCCCTCAACGTAACACCGCTCTTAACTTGCGGCGTCTTCACGGCGCCCTTGCCAGGGCGGAGTACCTCTCCGAACCAGCCGTGCTGGTTTCTTTAGACGCCACGATGGCCTTTGACACCATCGAGTGGCCATTCCTCTGGGCTGTCTTGACCAAATTCGGCTTTGGGGAGGGATTTCTTGGCTGGGTGAAGCTTCTTTACACGGGACCCATGGCTCAGGTGGTAGTTAATGGGCGGGTCTCTCGGCCCTTCGCTCTCGGTAGGGGTACGAGGCAGGGGTGCCCGTTGTCCCCTCTGCTCTTTGCTCTTGCCTTGGAGCCGCTCGCTGCTTGGCTCCGCTGGGAGCCCTCGATCAGAGGGATCCAGTGGGCCCCGGGCTTCGAGGATCGGGTCTCGTTGTATGCGGACGATATTCTTCTGTATCTCACCTCGCCGCGGCAGTCGCTTAATGTTCTCTTTGATGTTCTGACTTCCTTTGGGAGAAATTCGGGTCTAACGATCAACTGGTCTAAATCCTGTGTCTATCCTATCTCCGGTGACCCTCCTCTCTTGCCGCCTCGGCTTCCGATCCAATTATCTCTGTCCGGCTTTAAATACTTGGGAATATACGTCTCGATGGACCCGGTGGCTCGCTATGAGCAGAATCTCCTGCTTCCACTTCGGCGTTTGAGGGAGGACACGGCTCGGTGGTGTAAGCTGCCCTTGTCCCCGCTGGGTCGGGCAGCACTGTTTAAAATGATGTCCCTTCCCAGATTTCTCTATGCACTTCAGAACTCCTTCGATGTTATTCCTGTGTCCTACTTTCGGGAGGTGGAGAGCCTGCAGAGGAGACTGGTGTGGGACGGACGGGCGCGTATCGCTCTGGCAAAGCTTACTCTCCCCTGGTACGACGGGGGCATCGCGCTTCCCGACATTCGCAGGTATTATTGGGCCTCACAGCTATCGGCCATTAACCATGCCACGTATGTGCCTGGCTTGAATCCGGCGTATGAGATGGATAAATTCCTGCTTCCCGGCGGAAACTATAACAGGGCACTTTACTCCAGCTCGGCTGGACGGACCCTTACGGGCCCTACTAAGATTGCGGTACGGATCTGGAAGGCGGCTAATGTAGCCTTGGGCTGGAGTGAGCGATTAACATGTGCCACTCCTCTGTTTGCCTCCGACCGCCTGGGAAGCCTCTGGACAACGAAGGGGTTTGAACGTTGGGACACGATTGGTATTAGTAGAGTGGGAGACTTATGGATTAAGGGTGCGGTTAAAACATTCGCGGCGCTCCAGAGCGAATACGAACTTACGGAAAGGGAGTTCTTCCGCTACGCCCAGATTCGGCATGCCCTGCTCTCTGTTTTTGGGGAGGGGACCAAGATCCCGGCTTCTTCGCCCCTCGAGGACCGCATACTCGATGGTCATGTCCCCGACAGTACTATCTCATTAATTTATAAAAAACTTATCAATAATCGGGCTGACCTCTTGGTGCGCCTCCGGGAGGCGTGGACGGGGGATGGGGTGGAACTGGACGACGAGGACTGGCAGTCCGCACTGTCGTCCCCCAAGGAAGTGGCCATTCCAGCCCGTCTCCGCCTGGTCCAACTTAAGATTCTCCACCGGGTGTATGTGACGGGTCCCCGTTTGGTCTCGATGGGATTTTCTGAAGACGGGCTCTGTAAGCGGGGATGTGGACTCAGAGCCACCTTTCTCCATATCCTTTGGGAGTGTCGCGAGGTGGCGGAATACTGGCGCCGGGTTCATGTGGTCATGGGACAAGTCACCAGGGTTGTGCTGCTGCCGGAGGTGCGTCGCTGTGTCCTGAATGTGTGGGAGCCCAATGATTATAACGCGGCTCAGACTCGGTGGGCGGCCCTGGGGAACATGATCGCCAAGAGAGATATAGCGCAGCTTTGGGGTTCCCAGCGGCCTCCCACCGTGTCCGTATGGAAGGAGAACATGGACTGGTGCATGTTCAGGGAGAAGACTGTGTATGTGGCTCGTGGTAAACCGGGGGGCAACCGGGGGGCAATGGAACGCGTATCGTGGGGGTATCTGTATTCCCCCCCTAGTGGACACCGATATTGCTTTGTCCCCCTGACCCTTGATGGTTCCTTGCGACTTCTGGAATAACCGAATATAGACGTTCCTCTCCCGTGACCCCCCCCCCGACCTATCAGTACTCCTTCCTCTTGATAGCTATTTGAAGGTCTGAAGTAGAGTCCCCCGGATGTAGCCTGACCCACATTTTTTGCCCTTACGCCTCGCCTTTTGTTTTTATTTGTTATTTATGTTAAACCTATGTATCCTGCTTCCCTAGGACTATCCGGAGCCGTGTACGGGGCTGGGCCCCGGGAGTCGACTACTGCCTTAACATCTGTATGATCCTTTCTTAATCTAGCGGCCGGCCCTGGTGGTTGTAGGCCCATGCTTGTAATTGATTTATTGATCAATAAAATTTTCAAAAAAAAAAAAAAAAGTGGAGATTCAAGTGCCCCATGATCGTAAAATTAGCTGCTCCAAGCAAATGAGGGGCGATCAGGTCAGGAAGGGAAGCGGCCCAAAGGGCAGCTGGCCCGGACGGACGGTAAATTAACATTCCTGAGAGGGTGAAGTGGGGTGTCAAGGCTAATTGGAAAGACATAGCCTCGCATCCCTTAAGGGTTAATTTAACAGATTTGCATGTGTACCGCTTATTAGAAATAATTGCAAGCCCACCACCCATTCTATCTTCACGGTCACATCTTATAATGGAATAATCAGCTGGCAGCGGAGTCGCTACATCAGGGCCAGAACTCCCGTGAAGCCAGGTCTCAGTTAAGAAAATGGTGTCCAGGTGCGTACTGGTCAAAAGATCAAATATGTCGGCTCTGTGTTTGGGAAGCGAGAGACAGTTGATATTACAAAACATAAAAACAGAGCTAGTAGAGTTAGGGCTACTAGAGTCCTGAACTTTATTATGGTACGGAGGATTAACAAGGGCATTTTGAACTTTTTGGGGATGAAGTTCCAGTCTCCAGCTACACTTGTCGCAACTATGCTGCAAATTCTCAGTAGTAGCAAGCTGCACCTGCACGCAGTCATCGTGCTGACAGCTGTGGGGCTCTAAGAGTTGTTTAGCGGAGTAAGTAAGCTGAATTTCCTGAATTTGAGCAGGGGTTGTGGCCCCTGGACCCGGTTGGGCGTGACGGGTGCAGACAGACTTGCCTTTGGTGCGCCATCGGCGCGCCTGCTGCGCGTCCCATCAGTGGCCATTAAATAGAGATTATGACCGGACGGCGTTCAGCGACTGGAGCGCTGACCGCAAGCAGCGCGTGGCTGAACAAAAATGGCCGCCCGTGACCAAACGAGTCCCGGTAAGACTAAGATGATGTAAGCACAGTGAATTCCAATACGAAAGGAAAGGTGGGGTCACAGTTAGTAACTAGATTATTATCAGGATTTTTGATATCATGGTAGGGAAAAGACCTATGAATAGACATAATCTTTTCATCAAAAAAGGTAGACAGCGCATCAACTCAAGGGGGACCTTCTTGTACATAAACAATCCATGGCAGTTTTCTTTTTCCATGTGTGTTGCACAAGGCAGCACACATGAAAAAAGTAAAAACGAGGAGAAATAGTGCATTTCTCCTCGTTTCGCCAACTTAAGACCAGGTTTTTCCGGGTCCAAATTTTGTGCTGCCTCCTATGTACGCTGCCCTTTTACATAGGGGGCAGCGTCAAAATCAATGGGTGTTGCAGTAGAACATCCACTGCCCAACCCTTTCACGCTAACAATAGCGTGAGAGGATGCCTTATTTACAAGGCAGCATTAAGCCACGTTATGTGACTTAACACTGCCTTGTAAATAAGGCTAAGCCCCTATCGCCACCACAACATCGGAAAATGAGACGTTGTGGTGGCGATAGGGGCTTGTACATATGCCCCTTTGTCCTTGTTCTTGATTTCAGTCTACTGCACTTAGTTGATCAGCTAGGGGTGATTATTAAGTTTTATAAACTGTTATGTTTTATCATCTAATAAAACCCTAGGGAAAATGCTCTGAAGAACTGGGTCCACACACCTTGATATTCTCAGTCTGTTGCCAAGCGCACAGCTGAGCCTTAAACATGCTAATAAGAATTTTCTAGTAATAAGATGGTTGAGCAAGATGCAACAACCAAATACTGGTGTCAAGCCAGAAGCATAATCCAATCTGAAGCTTACTTCACCTTCTCCATCTCTGAAAAGGAACCTGACACAATTACAAATCGGAAATACTCTTGCCGGGATGAATGGGAAGTGTGGTCATGCTATGACTAGGGACTCACAGAATCCTCTTTACAATGGGGACCTCATTCATTTATCCTTATCTCACTGTAGGTAGTATGTAAGGGTGGGCGTAGTTCGCGAAGTAGCACTTCGCGAAGCTACGCAAAGTGAAGTTCGCACTACGCGAGCTACGCGTAGCACTTCGCGAACTGCGAAGTAACATGTTCGCACTGTGCAAGATGTTGTTTTCAATGATTGCACAGTGCGGACAAGCAACCGGCACTGTGCAATCATTGAAAATGGCATCTTGCACAGTGCGAGCTGTAGTTTTCTGCTGCTCGAGTAGATTTTTACTCGAGCTGCAGCTTTCTCAACGCGAACTGGTAGTTTCTCATCGCGAGCGGTTGCGAGCATACGCGACCCCTCGCAATGAGAAACCTGACCTTCTCGCGTTGGGAATCTCGCCGGGAGGTTTATTTTCCATGCTCGCGATCGCGAACAAGGAAAAAGTCTCGCCAGGATGTCATTTTGCTTGCTCGCGGTCGCCAACTTGACGTTGAGGACCGCGAGCAAGCAAAAAATGACCGCAGCACTACGCAACACTACGCTACGCGTGTTCGCACTGTGCTACGTGCAGTTCGCGTAGCGCGAAGTAGCGCGAACTTCGCAAACTACGCGAGCGTAGTGTAGTGCTTCGCCCAGGCCTAGAAGTATGTCCTAACCCCAAAACACATTCTTGGGATGGGGGTTGGCATTCAAATGTCAACAATTTAAAAGTAATGCATTGCAAGAATAAAGTAGATAGCAGCGTGTGTAGCAAAGTGATTTTTTTCAAAGTCTGGTAAGCAAAGTGGCACTTTTTCTAATTGCAAAATCACAAATAAGAATGTACTATAATGGCATTGCAATTTGAAAATATTTTAGTACGCTTTAATATCATTAAAGGTGATGATTACAATTAATTAAAAGTCATTCAATTATATTTTAATAAACTGAAAAGGATACATTTATGTTTCAATTAAGAAAAGTTTTTAAACTATGTAATAAGTAAATAATTAACCTGACATATTTTAGATTGTTTTCATTAAATTACATTTATATAAAAATATTTAACTATTTAAAATAACTTAATTTAATGTAACTTTATTTCCTACTTAAAGTCCATACCTCTATTATTCTCTATCAGAGAGTGTTGCAGTGCATGTAGTCAGCACCCCTGATTTCTGGAATTACAACTGTCTTTTATTACAGTAGTAGTTTAGAAGTGCAGTTTGTGAATAGCATTTTGTAGTATTATTGTAGTACTAAAGAATGTATTACAGAATACAGTTTTACGAATCAGGCCCATAACAAAGCCATTGAAAAAATAAATATAGGTGTATCGCTTTAAATTTAAAGTCCATGCAGAGAACAACTAAGTAGAAATTCTATGAAAACCAGTGGTATTTTATAGCGAAAGCAGTGGCGACTCCTCCGGTATAGCAGAAGAGCATCACCCCACTGCTTTTGAGCAGTAGAATGGAAAGGATATATAAAATGATAATAACGTTGAGTTATTATCATTTTATGTTTCCTTTGCGGACGGGTGGGTGGGTGGTCTGCTCTGCTCACCGAGCAGGGCAGGAGAGGAGTGGTTTGCCCACTCCCAAGTGCGCAATGAGTGTTTGGTTGGCCCTCTCGGGCTGCTCAAACCATTCATGCGCACTTTATCCTTCTCCGTGCAGGCTGCATTACATGGAGAACATGCCCACCCATACAGCCCCTGGCTGAGTGCCGTGTCACGGCGCTCAGAGCAAACACAACGATGCATTGCAGCGCTGTGATTGGCTTAGGGGAGGAAGCCTAGCTGCCTGCTTCCTGTTTCTGGAGTCAGAAGCAGGAGAGCAGGAGCAGGGCCAGAGAAGCGGGACCCGGGACTGGCGGAAAAGTAAGTTATTTTTATTTTTCAGCTCCCTCCAGCGATCGCAACTCCCCTGTGTGACATCCCTTTCACCCTTCACGCCTGCCCCCACCTGCGAGCCATGCTGGCCCCCACTGGGCGGATGAGCGGAAAGTACGAAACCTTACTGTTGGTCTTTTGACAGGGACTTGGTAAAAGTTAGGTTGTTTCTTCTGCTTATAATTGCAAAGTACATGATAGTTTACTTTGGTGATAAGAAAGTTGTCCATGACCATGCAGAACAGAAAAGCTTTGGGAAGTCAGGTTACCAGACATTTGTTTTCACTCTGCACCACTTTGAAAACATCTCTGGTATGTCTATTTTTCTTTTATCTAAAAAGCACACTCCACCAAAATGAATTAACTTGGACCTGAATCAACTTTGTAACAATCTTCACAGTTATTCCTCCCAGATGGACCAAGAGTATCAGCGCAGTAGACATAATAATATAATGGCATGTATTTTTGGGAAAGTTGATTTTACTGCCTGTCTGAACTGAAGCTCACCACGGATGGCATTTGTTTGATAACTTTTGTATGGAGTTCGAGGTTTTTAACATATTGCAGCACGTCTGATCTCTAATCTATTGGAGATCCACTCAAGGCATTTGAAAGAGGGCATATTTGCTCATTCTGAGTTTATAAGCTAGGTGGTAGCTCGCAATTATTTCTTTAAAATATTTTGATGCAGATAGTTTGATGCTCCTAATACTGAACAGTACAGCTTGTGGAACATCTATTGCCAGCCTGTGAATGAAATTCAGCCCTGTTGATACAGTATCACATTTTGTTTTGGTTTATGGCTAGTCTTACTCAGTGTGTTGATGCATGTTCATCTATGAATTGATGACAGAGTCAAAGAAGACTGTATTAAGGCTGAGCCTGACCCTTTAGCACTGGAATAGAATGTAATGGGGGGATAGGAGAGCCTCAGACAGCGAAGGGGCAGTTGGAGACTGAAGAAGGTGATGAGAAGTTGGATGGATGAGGTCTTTTGATTTATGAATAAACTTTGTCTACTTTCACAGTACTGTTGGAGTGATCCTTTTGCGAAGGCACTTTTGTTAAACTGGAGACGACTATGGGATTCGGAGAAACCAGAAGCTATTGCAAGGGAAGAAGACCTCAACACCAGGTGTCATTAAACCTGCTGAGTCCATTGACTCTACCTCAACTCTCCTGGCAGCATTGCACAATTAATGGTTTTACAGACTGAGTTTATTGTCTGATACCAATTATGAGTTTATTTTAAGAGTGAGAGGGTCGATTTACGAGTTCTGAGGAGTTGAGAGATAGCGGTTTTACAGAAGCAGGGGTCTGTGTCACAACTTTATTGGGCTAGCTGCTGTTGGTGTGACTGTAGGCAAAAGCTGTGATTGTGAGTGCAGTCCCAGGACTGTCATTATTTTGAGTGAAGCACCGGGACAGGCATTATTTAAATTAAGTGGCAGGAGGTAGATTGTTAACTGTCATTGTGTCTTGTTGTGCCCCACGCATTCCTGTCTTGTGCTTCAGCACAGCTTATGCTCTTCTGACAAGGAGCAAGCTCAGCAGTGCTTGCACTGAGTTTGCTGCCAGGCAACAAGGAGTGGACATACCTTGTCTCTCAACAGGGAGCAGGCCAGCATGGTTTTTCTCCTAGCAACAAAGTTTAGGAGAAGCATTGCATAACAGGCAACAAGGAGCGGATATACATTGCCCCACAACAAAGAGTGGGATCAGTGCTGCATTGCACCCAGCAATGAGGATTAGGCACAGCGTTGTATGGGGCCTACGTCGAGCACCATCTGACTTGGGGTACGAGGTGTGCTCTTAAGATTCTTTGGGAAATAGGAATTGAGGAAAGAATCTGATGACGCTGCGTACTTTCTGCTGAATAGTAAAGTACTGTGTACATTTGTTATATGTTATGGTATAAAGATTTATACAGCGCACAGCTACTCCCAAGAGAGTCCCGGTGCTAAAGAAAAAACGGCAGCTACGGATGAGACTTAGGCAGATTGTGTGAACTGTCAAATCTTCAGTTTCTCTTTAAAGATGAGGAGGTCCTGTGTTAACACAGCACCCTAGGGAGCTTGTTCCAGTTGACTGGCCCTATATAAGAGAATGATGTGCCACTCATTCTGAGCCTGCAAATACGAGGGACTTTAGACAACTCTTCTGAAGAGGAACGCAATCTGCGGGCAGGGATGTAGTAATGGATCCCCTCTCTCAGATAGCTGGCCCCTGAGCCGTGCAGAGCTTTAGGCATTTAAACCATGGCCTTGAATTGTATCCTCTTTCTTATAAGAAGCCAATGAAGGGCATGTAAATTAGCGGTCATGTGTGATCTAGGTGGGAGATTGAGTAACAGCTGAGCAGCCAAATTTGGAACCACCTGTAGTCTGCACAAAAGGTACTCTGGGAGTCCAAGATAAAGGGCATTACCGTAGTCCAGTATAGAGGTTATTAATGCTTGGATGACCCTCTTCCTAGCAGACTCTGACAAGAGCGGCAGACATTTTTTCAACATCCGAAGCGTTCATAAGCAGGAGCCTATCAGAGCCTGAATCAGTGGTTGAAGGGAGAGGACACAATCAATTTTAATGCCTAGTTTCCTTACCAAACTCTGTTGGGAGCACAGAGGCCGGTCCTCCTTCAGCCAGCAAGCTCTCCAAAGGTTAGGGGAAGATGCACCTAAGATCATGATCTAGGTCTTATCCGGGTTGCACTTTAGTTGGTTCATAGCCAACACAGAAACATATTAGAGAGGCAGTTTGTGATAGCCCTCACATCTAGCTCCTCTCCTTTTCCATAGGAGAGGAGAAGCTGGGTGTCATCTGCATAAGAGGTTACCTTCATGGCCAGCGACTCTACCAGTACTGCTAGTCTTACAAGTTAGACATTAACCAGGGTAGGACTCAGCGCTGAGCCCTGAGGAACACCAACCCTCTGAGTGTGAGCTTTAGATTAAAAAGGAGGCAGACAAACTTCTTGCCTTCTGTTGTCCAAAAAAAGAAGATAGCCAGTTCAGGGCATTGTTCCTAATCCCTATTGCCTGAAGACATTCAAGCATGCCTTTGATGAGGACCGGTATAAAAGGCTGCAGATAAATCTAGCATAATCAGGATGGTCTTGCCAGCCATGTCTAGGGTGCCTCTAACGTATTCCACTACTTCCAAGAGCGCTGTTTCCTTGCTAAAGTGTGGCCTGAAGCCTGATTGACTAGTATGTCATCTGCACCCTCCTCGACCAAGGACACACTGCGGCCCTGATCTTACCTTGATCCTACTCGACCTCTCTGCAGCGTTTGACACCGTCTCCCACCGCACAGACTCCACAACGCCGGCATACAAGAAACCACCCTTGAATGCATCCGCTCGTTCCTCACTGACAGAACCCCAAGAATCAGACTGTGACCATTCTTCTCCGAACCCACGGAAATCACCTGCGGAGTGCCCCATGAATCATTGCTCAGCCCCACGCTCTTCAACATCTTCATGGCCCCCCTCCCCACCATTGTCAGACAGCATGGACTCAGCATAGTATCCTACGCCAATGACACCCAGCTCATCCTCTCCCTCACCAAGGACCCAATCACCACAAGACTCAACTTCCAGGAAGGAATAAAGGACGTCGCATCCTGGATGAGCAGAAACTGCCTGAAGCTCAACTTGGAGGAGACAGAAGTCCTCGTCCTTGGACCCTCCCCCTCAGCATGGTGGCTTATCGCTCTCGGCAGCCTCCCTACCCCCACGAACCACGCCCGAGACCTCGGCATCGTACTTGACTACTCCTCCCTCTCCATGACCCGACAGGTCAACGCCGTTGCTTCCAGCTGCTTCAACAACCTCTGAATCCTCTGAAAGACCTTCAAGTGGATCCCCTCGAATCAAGGAAGGCCATCACCCATGCACTCATAACCAGCAGACTGGACTACGGAAACGCCCTCAACGCAGGAATCAACAAGTCTCTGCTCCGCAAGCTCCAGACCATACAGAACACCACAGTCAGACTCGTCCTTGGCATTCATCGACACAAACACACCCTTTGAGAAGAGAGACACTTTCAAGATACTCACCCACGCCTACAAATGCCTCCACAACACCAGACCCCAATACCTCAACGAGAGAATCTCCTTCCACGTACCCAAGAGAAATCTCGGATCCGCCGGCCTCTCCCTCGCCGAAAGCCCACGCATCCGTAGAGCCAGAACAGGTGGAAGAACCTACTCCTACATTGCAGGCAAGACATGGAACGTGATCCAAATCGACATCAGACGTGCCACCTCCCTGAACATCTTCAGGAAGAATCTCAAGCCCTGGCTCTCTGACTGAACAGAGCTGCTTACCCCCCTCCCCCCCCCAAAGCCTTGAGACCCTCACGGGTGAGTAGCACGCATACAATTCCCCTGACTGATTCATTGATTGAGTATGTAAAAGTTTGTTCTCCTCCATAAATTCCGACAGCTGTCCATTAACCGATTTTACAATATTTTGCAAAAAGCGGGGAGGAGGGAAATAGGTCCATATCTGACCGCTGTTTCAGGTCATCAGCTGTGGTTTTTTCAGCAGAGGCAGTACTTTTGCCCTTTCCAGTGAGCTGGAGCCTTGCCAGATGATAAAGAGGTGTTTAATATTTTATTTACAATAGGATTGATGACCTGTGCTACCTTAGTCAGCATTACTGTAGAGCAAGGGTCAGAAGGAGAACCCGACTTCAGGCTCTTAGTAGCTGACAAGGACACCTCAAGGAATAGAGGGCAGAAACTGGCCAAAGTGGAGCTTCCTGTAATAGGGATATGAGCTTTAATTTAAAAAGGAAGGATTAAATCAGATTGCACGTTTTTAAGAAGATCTGCCTGAAAGGTAGTGAATTTGTCATGAAAGAATAATTTCAGCTCCTCATAACATTCTGCCGAATGTTGGCAGTCTCTAGAAATGACATCAGGTCTAAGAGTGTATTCCACAATTTTAAAGATGTCCTTAGATTTGTTACCAGCTTCAGTGATTTTTCTTTTAAAGAAAGTCTTTTTGGCAAGGTGTACCTTAGCGTGATAGTCCTTTAATACTAACTGAGAGGTTGATTTATCGTCCAGATTGAGGTATGACCTGCCAAAGGATGGCCTGACAAAGTGGTTATTGCTTCATGTTTCCTGTTTACTGATGGTCTAAACTGTATTACTCACATCCTGCTTGAGTTGTGAACAACTAGTCTGCCAACTGAAAGAAGTTCATTTCATTGAGTACTTGCAGAGATTATTTGTTTCTTCTATGGTTTAACCGTGATTTGTTTGCAGGTAATTTTCAGACACGCTAATCGCGTGTCGGTGATAACTAAATAGAACTGTTAAAAGTATTGTAATACAATTAGAGTATATTAGGGCTGGTGAAAAGTATGCAGAATATTACAGCTCTTCCACCAACTAAATGACAGAAATGGAGAAAAGCTTTTAAAAGATATGCCAGGGTATCTGGCACTAGTCTAGGATCGAAAATGAAGACAGAGCTGTTATTACATTGTCTTGGCCCAGAAGGTTTTTGACCACTTGCCTAAAATTACTGATGAAGATGCTGAAGACTTGAATGAATATGAGACCTGTATAATAAAGCTTGATAAGCATTATCTCCCTAAAGAGAGAGGTATAATTTTAGCAAATGCAAACAAAGGGAGAGAGAATTTGTAATGTAACAGATTTTAATATAATTGGCCTCATTATGTACGTTTGTAGGACTAGTGGAAGAAAGAATATATGATCAATTCATGTTAGGTTGTAATATTGAGAGAGTGCGAGAGGAACTTTAGAAGAAGGATGAACCAATGTTAGATGAGGTGTTAGTAGTGGCTAAAACCATAGAACACACTATCAAATGTGTAGAAACTATAAAAAGTGAAAAACTAGTGGTGAAGAAGTGTTAGCGGTCAATAAACCTAAATATAAACTGGAGAAGAAAAAATATACCAACCATGAGAAGAAAAAATTATTTGTAGGTAAATGCTACAGATGATAGAAAACAGGGCATATGGCTAATGTCAAGAGGTGTCCTGCCATCAAAGCTACATATAATTTTTGCAACAAAAAAAAGGTTGTTTTTCTGTTGGTTGCAATAAGAAAGGTGTCTCAGAGAACAAAGTATTTGAGATAAATGACAATGACAGTGGAAGCGAAAGAGATTCAAATTATGAATGTGGTCAGATTGTGCTGCAAGTGGGAGAGATAAACACAACCCTCATATGGATGAAATAAGAGTGAATGGTGAAAGGTCCAAAATGCTATTCAATTCCGGAGCAAAAATTATCATAACTTCTCATAATCTTTATGAAGTGAAACTTAAAGCAAACGTTGACTTACACAGTCCTGACATGAGGCCATTTGCGTATGAAGGTACACCAATTGAATGTCATGTTTATTTTGAAGGCACAATAGAATACAAGCAAAGTTATATTAGCACAACCATGTCTGTATCAGAGAGAGGGGACAGCATATTCAGTTGGTTCCACCAATGAGACTTAGGAGTTATGCTTGACCCAAATAGTGCTCCTCCTATCCAATTAAAGGACAGAAATTGATGAATGTGGAAGCTTAAGTGATACATATGTTCGAGAAGTGAAGTTGATATTTCCCAAAGTATTTGAACACAAGTTAGGATGCATGAACACAAGTTAGGATGCATGAAGGGCTTTGTTCACAAAATGTGGTTGCTATTTAATGCTAATCCTGTCAGTGGTAAGTTTTGCAATGTACCAGTAGCTGTGAAAAAGGATGTGCGAATAGAGTTGGAGAGACTCAGATATGAGGGAATCATTGAGGAGGTCGAAGGCACAGAATGTTTAGCACCAATTGTGGTAGATAAAAAGGCCAATGGAGGGTTACGCTTATGTGTAGACCTCAGAGAACTTAACAAGAGTGTAGTGATTGATAATTCTCTCCTGCCAAATATTGCTGACATGCTTTTACTGCTAGAAGGTGCTAAGCTTTTTTTGACTATCAATTTAACATTGGCATATCATCAAATGAAATTAAATGAAGCGTCTAGAGACCTTACAGCATTTATTACCCTGTTTGGATCATTCAGGTATGCTAGATTGCCGTTTGGCCTTTTTTCTGCGACCTCTGTCTTCCAGAGAGCTTTAAAAAAGGAATTGAAAGGTTTGGCGAGGATAAAGAGTTATCAAGATGACAGTGTAGAACTGATCCTTTAATCCGATGAGTTTAATATATCTTTATTGAGATATATATTTATACATTGCTGAAACCCCATCCACAGACGGTGCACAGGAACAAGCACCCACCCTCATCCAAGCCTTCCGTTTCTCTTTCGCCACTGCTTGGTTGCCACCCAATGCATCACTCCTAGGTTACAGAACCAGCAGTCTAAGTTGTTCCATAGCCTAGGATACCACATCACCTCCCCATGCATAATAAACATCATCCTATAATAAATTCACAAGGAACTTGTGACCCCAATGACACTAGTGACACTAAAGAACAAAGGAGCATGCAAAATAAACAAAACAAAATAAAGCTTACAAGAAACATAGTCATGAAACCAAACAGGTCTTTTTTTAATCGCTGAGGTCGTATACAAGAATCTACAGGTGACCTTTATCCTATCAGGTGACCTTTATCCAATCACCCACCTGCACCATTGTTTCTTTCACAGCCTTCCTTTTGTCATACAACACCTTAGACATAAATGTTGTCTTCTCCTCTCTTGCTTCCCAATCCATTTATTCACCACTGCATTTGTCTACTTTTTCTCTTTTCTCACTGACCCAAGCAGGACTGATTTCACAACAGGGAATTCTCCCTTTGAATAAGCAAAATGGTAACACTCCTGTTGTAGAATGAGGCGTAAGCCTGTATTCTCTTACTTTCTTCCTCAAGTTCTCTACACAGTTGGTTTCACATATGACCAACTGCTGCAAACTCTCTTTTAACACTTTAACAAAGCGTTCAACCACACCATTAGATTCCGATTGATATAGCGCAGCTTTCTTATGTTTCACACCCCTTATCCTTTGAAATTGTTCTACCACTGCTAAAGTGAATTGAACATCATTACTGGTGAGAACACTGGAGGAAAAGCCCTCCCTCTCAAACAGTTCCTCCAAGAAACCAATGACATCTTTGGATTTAACAGTGTTGACCACCTTTATCTCAGGCCACCTTAAAAACATGTCCAAACATACAATTACATACCTATCCTGTGTGTTAACTTTAACCGGCTCAAGTATATCCAAAGCGATTTCCACCGATGGCCCAGTAGCTTGTTCTCTAATGACCATCGGTTGTACCCTACACTTCAATACCTTGTCACTACTCTCACACTCCACACAATCTCTAACCTCCCTTTCCATCATCTAATCCATAGAGGACCACCAATAACATTTTCTCACTCTATCCTTCATTTTTGATATACCCATATGACTGACATGGGCATTTTTCACTGAAATGCTCCTTCAGTCCATGAAAGGCACAAGTTTATTCCCTCTTAGATGTACACTGTCCACCACAGAAAGCTCATTGCGGATTTCCCAGAAACCTTGTACATTTTTTCACACTTCCCTTTGACCAACCAAACTCCTAATACCATCTTAACCACGTTTTACAATGACACAGCATTCTCCATCATCCTCTTCCATTCCTCTTCCTCTATAATACCTTAAGTCACAACAAAGGCATTTATATTTTCGTCAAAGTCTTCATCAGCAAAACTCTCCTATAGTAATGAATCATCATCCTCTAAGTCAACATACAACCTCGAGAGACAGTCTGCTTCTAAATTACTGGCACCCGGTATATACGTCAGAGCAAACTCAAACTCTTGAAGAGCAATGACCCACCTTCGAATGTGCCTCAAATACTGATCAACGCCTTTCTTTGTAAATACCTCCTTAAGTGGCTTATGTTCTGATTTAATTTCAAAGTTACGCCCCATCAAAAGTTTCTCCATTTTCTCACAGCTCAATAGACTCCCCGTGCCTTGTTTTCATTACCTGAGTAATTCACCTCTGCATCCTTCAGGCCACGTGAAAATGAAAGCAATCGTTCTATAGACAATCTCAGATCTCTGCAATCATACCGCCCGAACCTTTTGAACTTGTGTTTCGCAGGTTACGCGCAGGTTGATCATCACCAGTACAGAAATTATCCTTCAATACAATGAGTTTAATATATCTTTATTGAGATATATATTTATACATGACAGAAAGCCCATACACAGACGGAGCACAGGAACAAGCAGCCACCCTCATTCAAGCCTTCCGTTTGTCTTTCGCCACTGCTTGGTTGCCACCCAACACATCACTCCTAGGTTACAGAACCAACAGTCAAGGTGGTTGTATAACCTAGGATACCACAGACGTGTTAGTGTTTGGGGGAGGTTTTAGAAGAACATGGGGGCATATCAACAACGAGGTGATAGAAAATTATCGCCGCTTTTGCGGCCGTTTTCGGCCGAAAAGCGGCGATAATTTTAGCACCTAATTAGCAAGGTCACGCTAACGGGTGAAACCTTGCTTCAGCGTACGGAATCTTAACGCCCAGCTTTGCATCTCTAATGAGATGCAAAGTGGGCGTTCCTGACCTGACTTGACAGGAGAAATGTCTCTAAGCGACATTTCTCCTATCATCAAGCCCCACGCTATGAAGCATAGCGGCAGGAAAAGTAGCGATAACCCCTGTTATCGCTACTTTCCTTACGCCCGCTTCAGGACTGGCTTAGCCATGATATCCTATTGAAGGAGGATATCATGGCTAAGTTTGTGAGTCCCTATCAACAAGCTAACGCCAAATTTCATGAGATTATCGCTGGGTTTCCAGCGATAATCTCACGTTAGGCAGTTAGCGCTGAGATTTTTATCGCTTTTGAGATAAGCGTTGCTAATAGCACGCTAGCTCAGCGATAAAAATCCACGCTAGCCGGCGATAATTATCCTAGCGCTAAGTGCGCTTAGTGATAATTTTCGCCGGTTGTTGTTGATATGCCCCTTGATTCCAGAGTGAAGCAAGTGTTGGAGAGATTTGAAAAATACAACCTTACAGTGAAATTGAAAAGTACAAATTAAGGAGAGGTTTGATTGACTATCTGGGACACACCATTACTGGGTCTGGCATTACTCCCAAACAGGAGTTGGTGAATTCTGCATATAGGTTGAAATCATCTGACAACAAATAAGAACTGATGAACTTCTTAGGCATGGCTAAATATTATAGTTATTTTATTAAGGGTTTACAGAGACATGTACCAACATGAGGTAGCTTCTCAGGAAAGGAGTATTTGTTATGTGGACTGTTAGTAGTGAGACTGAATTTAGGAAAATAAAAGAAAAACATAGTCATGCCCCTACGTTGAGAATGTTTAATCCAAAAAAGAAGTCTACCCTTACTACTTATGCCAGTCTTAAAGGATTAGGAGCTGTATTACAACCAGGTGAAGGAAAGTCTCAGAGAACAATTTTATTTCTATCAAGAAGTTGGAAGGAGCCGGAGGCAACATATTCAGTTATTGAAAGAGAGGCATTGGTGGTGTAATGGGTAATAAGAAAACTTAAGAGATTCTTATGGGGAGGAATGTTTGAGGTCAGAACAAACGGCAAACCTCTAAGTGAGGTGTAAAAAGAAAGCATTGATGCTGTCTCTGGCAGGATTATAAATTGGGTAGTTGCCCTACAAGAGTAGGATTTTGTAATAACATACATTCCTGGTGTGGAAAACCTGGTTGCAGATTATTTATTCAGATTAGTTGCTCTGGATCACAAACAGGATAATGATAAATTTGAAGATAAGGATGTTTTCATTGATGAGATGTTTGGTAGTACTGATACTGCAACAATATCAGAGGAGAAACGGCATACAGAATTGCAGTCTGATTGTTTCATGCAGGAAGTACTCTTGTGAATGAGAGAAGGTTGGGGTGTGAAAAACAATGGGAATTAAAGAATTAAAAGTTTCTGGAATATCAAGGGCCAATATTTCAGGCCACCAGATTAGTCCCGCCTCAATCCCTCATAGATGAGTGGATCTCCTTAGCCGACAGTGGTCATCAGTGTTTCCAAAACCAACGAGAGACTTAGAGTAGCATACTGGTGGTCGGGAATGTACTTACAAATGGAAAAAACGGTGAGAGAATGCATGCAGTGTGATCTCAGTGAGAAGGTTGTAAAGCCCAGAGTGTAACCTATGATCATCAGAGAACGTCTCAGATCTACTTGGTAGGAAGTTGTATTGGAACTATACATGGTGACGCATGCAAAATGTAAGTAATTGTAGCTACCGCAGATATTAACTGACAATGGTGTACAGCTGGTGTACTATGAGATGGAGAGATTTTTGCCTAATTGTTGCTTAGACATAAAAAATGTTCATTATACCATCCTGAAACCAACGGAATGGTAGAACGTTTCAACAGAATTCTGAAGGACACCATTTACATGGCCAAGGACAATGGCTTAAGTTGGAGAGGGGAAGTCAACAAAAGAGTTGAGGCATACAGATTCAGTACACACTCTATTATAGAGAAAACTCCAGTCGTTCTATTTCTGGGTAGGCATCCTAACACTCTAGTGATTACCAGATGGTTAAATGATTTGATAGGAAAAATGTATGAAAAAACTGGAAGTGATGATAGGAGATCGAGAGAGGAGGGAGAAGTGAAAGCATGTAAAGAAAACTTTGAGAGAAGAAAATCTGTAATGAAAAATGGTAGTGAAGGTTCGTGACTGGGTTATCATTAGGAGAACATGTGGCAAGGTCAGAAAAGTGAGACTTTCTAAGCCAATAAAAGTTTCTAAACTATTCACCAATGCTGTGAAGGCAGAGGATTTTTGCATTTGGAACCTGAACAGAGTTGTTCCTTATAAAGGAAGGTTGTGCTTTGCTATACAACCAGAAGTTCCTTTTCCATTAACACATGGAGAGGACTGTCTTGAGTAGAGATTCAGACAAGTGAAGAACATTCTTGATGAGGTATTGAACAAGAGATCTCATGAGGAGAGGAAAACTCCTGTCTACCTGAAAGATTATGTGAAATAATAATGATAATATTCTTAGGAATTCCATCTATCTAATGTAATGTTTGTATATTTTTGTTAACTTGTTTAATTTAAGCTTAGTTATTGTAAAAAGGGGAGGTGTGTAATATGTTAAGGCTCATGTCTGTCTTGTATTAAGGCTGAGCCTGATCCTTTAGCACAGGAGTAGAATGTAATGAGGTCATAGGAGAAACTCAGAGAGAGAAGGGACAGTTGGAGACTGGAGAAGGTGATATAAAGCTGGATGGATGAGGCCTTCTGACTTATAAAGAAACTTTGTCTCCTTTCACAGTACTGTTTGGAGTGATCCTTTTGGGAAGGTACCTTTGTTACAAAGACTCTTTGGTGCATTTTTGGCAATACATGATAGGGTTGGTGTTAGTTGCAATCAGCTAGAAAAGAATGGCCACGCTTCTACTCCGGAATGTGTACCAAGTTGAATTTGTCATCCACGTTTACTCTGCAACGCCAAGCCACTTTAGAAAAAATTATTAGAAAGTCAATTAACTTATGGCAATGGAGAATACAAACTGCATTGAAAAAACTTGTTGTGCAAAACTGAAGTATCTTTGTCTTGGCTACTTTTCATTTTTATGCCACTGTGTTCAATGAAATAGCCCCAACCCTCATGTAGTCCCATTGTTATGTTTTCATTAGTATTACATAAGCACAGGCCCATAAATTCTTTGTGGCCCTTTGGTAAGTGCAGGTTTGGATCAACTAACCAATTCGGAGCTGAATTACCAATGAAGCATTGGCCCACTCATTTCTCTCCAACATACATGGAATACATGTATTGGGCATTTAATAAACTTGTCACCGACAGGCAGGCATTTTTAATTTATTTTGACAGTGAGTTCTGGCAGCCCTTCTCCACAAGTGAGCACATCCAAGAAATCCACACTATTATTTCTAAAGGCTTTATTTTAAGCCAATTTTAGTGCAGAATAAATGTTATTGTATAATTTCTCAATAAATAAAAATGTAGCAGGATTTAAATGCAAAACGTAAATATTATGAAAACACACTGCATCTTACTTGATGCATTTTTAAGAATCCCTAAATGCCTGCTCTATAAGAATGAATGATTTGCCATAATGAGGATCACTACTTTAAAAGAGCCAACACACTATCTTATACTGTGCACGTGCATCCTCTGAGTCCCAGGGTGTCCCAATTAGCAGTTAACTAAAATCGGTCTGTCACTTCATTCGTTGGGGGTGTTCCGGGCGCTCTACCTTGCCTGTGTTATCTGACGTGTCTGAGATAGACTCGAGCTCTTGAGGCGGAAGCCGAGAGCGTCCTTAGCCAATTTTAAAAATGTTACTCTTGTAACTACTGTCACTTTACTCTGTTGCACTTGACAATCACCTGTACCTGCTTGCTGTCGCGCAGTGGATTTAGCGCTGCCGCGGCCCCCAGAACCACCAACTTCTCCCTACCGCCATCTCGGCGAGGACGGAGGCCTCGCCCCTTTCTGAGGCCACGCCCCCCGATGCCGCCCTACAAATAGCGCTGACTACAAGCGCCGCGCATTGAGATAGACTCGAGCTCTTGAGGCGGAAGCCGAAAGCGTCCTTAGCCAATTTTAAAAATGTTACTCTTGTAACTACTGTCACTTTACTCTGTTGCACTTGACAATCACCTGTACCTGCTTGCTGTCGCGCAGTGGATTTAGCGCTGCCGCGGCCCCCAGAACCACCATCTTCTCCCTTCCGCTATCTCGGCGAGGACGGAGGCCACGCCCCTTTCTGAGGCCACGCCCCCCGACGCCGCCCTACAAATAGCACTGACTAAAAGCGCCGCGCATTGAGATAGACTCGAGCTCTTGAGGCGGAAGCCGAGAGCGTCCTTAGCCAATTTAAAAATTTTTACTCTTGTAACTACTGTCACTTTACTCTGTTGCACTTGACAATCACCTGTACCTGCTTGCTGTTGCGCAGTGGATTTAGCGCTGCCGCGGCCCCCAGAACCACCAACTTCTCCCTACCGCCATCTTGGCGAGGACGGAGGCCACGCCCCTTTCTGAGGCCACGCCCCCCGATGCCGCCCCTCCACACCTATAAATAATGTGCATCTTTCGGACGCGCAGCGGGCGCGCCGTCTGCGCGCCAAAGGTAAGCCCGTCTGTGCCCGTCCGCGCCAGGCCGGGCACTAGGGCACACCACGCTGGCCATCTCATCTCATACTCGTCTCAATCTCACAAAGAGCTACAGCATCTTGCCCCCCCCCCGCTGTCTCCTAACACCAACCGCCGTATGCACACAGCCGGCCTTACGCACCCCGCTCTACACCCTCCATGCGGACGCACACCTTCAGTCAACCCGTCCAGGAACGCTATCTCCATCAGGGTGTCATATTTGAACACCCGCTCTCTAGTAAAGCACTATGAAGATATTTTCATCCTGTTGACTGACAACAGCCCCGACATACTCCTGCTCATGGAAACATGGTTAACGTCAGAGTCCCTCCCAGATATCTTGGCGGCCCTCCCCCCTGACTACTAAATTCTCCATGCCGATCGCCCCGGTGACCGGCCCGGAGGTGGGGTGGCAGCCATCATATCCAAGCGCCTGAACTCTATCTCCTCTCTTTCCCTCCCACTTCCTGAGGTGGATAATTTACTTATTAGCGTGGAAATTGGCACCGGTGCCCTCACCTTCCTCCTTTTATACCGGCCTCCACATCCTATGCCATTCTTTTCTACCATCTTGAGCGAACAACTGTCCAATCTACTAACGCCGCACTCCAGTTTCGCCCTCTTCGGCGACCTAAATTATTGGTTCAATGACACTAACGCCGGTCCCCAAGCTATAGAGCTCTTTGAGACTCATAGTAGTCTGAACCTCAACCAACAGGTCACCCAACCCACCCACACTAAGGGCCACATCCTGGACCAGATCTGGACCTGCAATCTGGCTCTGTCCCAGCCAGCTATATCCCCCTGTGTCTGGTCAGACCACTACTTAGTAGACACCACCATCACTGTCGTCGGCTGGACTCCTGCTCCTCTGATGGCTGGCGGCTCCTCACGAAAATGGAGTACATATGACTCCTAAGGCTTCCTCACAACCCTGGCCGACACCCGTCCAGTCTTCAACCCCTCTGATAACATCGAAAGAATAGTACACGACATCGGATCCTGGCTGAAGTCGGCCAGCGACCTCTTTGCCCCCTTGATCAAATTCCCCCCCACTAGGCATCACAACTCCCACAGGTGGTTCTCTGATGACCTTAAGCAACACAAATTAAAAACGCGCCAGCTGGAACGTATTTGGAGACGCAATTATTCCAACTCAGCCAGGCAGTCTTACATGACTGTGTGCAGAGAATACAAAACTGCCATTACCCTAGCCAAAACGGAACACTTCTCCAACAGGATCTTGTCAGCAGTCAACAAATCAAAGGAGGTGTTCAAAGTCATGAATGAACTTACTACTGATGACAGAACCCTCCCAGCCCAGACCCCTACTCAAGAGGCATGTGACACCCTCAACCTCTTTTTTGTGGAAAAGATTGCAAAAATCAAAAACTCTATACCTCCCCTACCCCAGCCATACCCATCGGACACTTCCTCTGACAATCCCTCTACCCTCTCTACTTTCCCCGCCCTGAACCCTATCTCATTAGCGGAACTCGCCACTCGCGTGAAATCTGGCTCTCCTAATGACAGCTGTTCGCCATCTGTCTTGCGGAGTATCTGCCTCAATCTACCCGATTGTATTCTACCCCTGCTGAATGGCTCACTCAGCAGTGGCATCGTCCCTAGCTCTCTCAAGGAGGCCATCCTTGTGCCCCTCCTCAAGAAACCTGGCGCCGACCCCGCAGAACCGTCGAATTATCGCCCCATCTCCCTCCTTCCCTACTTTTCAAAATTAATGGAGGCCCACGTCACCCAATGTCTGTCAAATTTTATCGAATCCTCTTGTCACCTCGAGCCCAATCAAGCCGGCTTCAGGCCTGCCCACTCCACTGAGGCGGTCATCTTGGCAGTCCTGGACACACTCAGGAGCAATGCGGATGCGGGGTCTCCCCAAGCCCTCGTACTCCTGGACCTGTCGGCCGCGTTCGACAGGGTGGACCACAACATCCTTCTCCACCGTATCCGACAGGCAGGCATCCAGGGTTCCGCTCTTAAGTGGGTCGAGTCCTTCCTGACTGGTAGAACACAGGCTGTCCGCCTGGGCCCCTACACTGCAACAAAAACCCCCACGACCTGCGGAGTCCCCGAGGGCTCCTCCTTCTCACCGCTCCTGTTCAACCTATACCTCCAGCCCTTGATTCACTCTCTCCAGAAATGGGACATCATTGTCTACAACTACGCCGACGATTTACAGATTGTCCTCCCGCTCAATTCTCCCCATGCCATCAAAACATTTCACGCAGTTATGATCCACATCCAACTTTGGATGAACCAGAATCAACTGAAGCTAAACCCCGGGAAAACCGAGCTCCTCCTTCCTGGACTCAGCCATGCTCATTGGGGACCGCAGTTCTGGCCCTCGGAGCTCGGCCCCCCCCCCCAGTCCCGGTCAAATCAGTGAAGAGTCTGGGAGTGATTATCGACACCGAACTGTCCCTCAAAGCCCAAGTGGGTGCGGTAATCTCATCTTGTATGTACCAGCTCCGGAAGATTCGCAAAGTTCGCCACCTACTTCCGCTCGCCGCACTTACCCAAGTTGTCATCTCACTTGTGTTTTCCCGTCTGGACTTCTCCAACTCCCTTTACTACGGTCTCCCACAATCTCTGCTACACCGCCTTCAGGTAGTTCAGAACCAAGCGGCCCGACTCATTCACAAAACCCCCAGATGGCAATCGGCCAAACCCTTACTTCACAGACTGCACTGGCTACCAATAGGCCAAAGGGCAGCTTTCAAGGTGGCCTGCCTCACATTCAAAGCCCTCCACTGTTCCGGCCCCGCGTTTCTCAAATCCTTAATTACTCCTCATCGTCCAACGCGCAACCTCCGATCAGCTCACCGTCATCTACTTGTCACCCCCAAAGCTAAAACGAAGAAATTCGGTGGTCGCCGCTTCTCCCACCTGGCTTCCGGGCTTTGGAATCTCCTCCCTCCCTCCATCAAATCCACCCCTTCTCTCCTGAACTTCAGGAAATCACTAAAAACCCACCTCTTCCCTCCCCTTGGTTAAAACCACGCCACTCACGCTTTCTCCCTCACTCACTCTGTCTTAAAGTGCCAGGAAGCCTTTGGTGTCAGCGCGCACTATAAATTGCACTTAAGATAAGATAAGATAAGGACTGTGGATCCCATGGGTATGCCAGCATTGTTACCCATGCTGTCAGGTCATCCTCAAGTTTGTTGCGCTTTTGGAAATGTTTCATTTGGCCTGCCTAGGGGGTTGCCCACTCACACATGTCTTTCAACCATGCTTCTGCAGGTGGGGAATAACCATGTTATCGCAATTGTGTTGGAAGCAGCACAGGAAACACAAACCAGACCTCTCTGGGCACCTCCCATTCCATGTCCCCCGCAACCGAACCAATGCATTCTCCAAATAAGACATCAGTGTTGGACAGGTCCATACCATATGTAAAAATTCAGCATCTGCCGCTCCGCACTGGGGGCATGCATCCGAGCGCTCCATGTAGATTCTGCTTAGCATGTGCAGCGTGAGATAGGGCTGGTGTACAAAAATATATTGAGTGAGTTTGTATACCTGACTCCCTAATGAACTCTCAGCCATTCTTGTTCTTTAAGAGGTTCCCCAACTATATCATCCCATTTCCCCTGCACTGGGAGAGTGCCCTCCCACCCCCTGGATCATCATCTCGGAGTGCCCGGTATAAATGTGGTACCAATCGACGTCCCTGGGCCATGTAGAGCATTACCCATACCATGTTGGTGCATGGGGGTTCCTCCGGAAAGGCTCGCCAGATCTACCGGGCCACCTTTGAAATCTTTTCGTACTGTATGAATTGCTCCAGTCCTAGTGCGAAGGAGGTCTCTGCCTCCCCGTATTTTAAAGTACCCACCTTGATATAAGTCTCCCGTCCACTGACAGCCCTCCTCCTGCCATCTCCGCACTGACATGGAGTCCGCTATATGATGAAAGGGCTTCACCACCCACAGGGCCATATCCAGAGAATAGGGTGCGCATCTCAGTACCCAACAGACCGCAGACTCCCATACAGCCGCCTCATGCTGAATAATATAGGGGAGAGCAGTGGTAACTACAGAGCTTAGAATCAGTTGATCCGGTAGGGACCAATTCTCATATGTGCCTTCCAGTAGCTGCTTTTCCCATTTGTCATTATCATCCAGCCAGTGGACCTCATGCTGAAGCTGCGAGGCCGTATAATAGAGCTCCAGTCTGGACACCTCAACCCCTCCTCCCTCCCATGTCCTCTGGAGTGTTATTAAACATACACGTTTACATTTGGAACCCCATAGGAGATCCATCAGCAATCCATCCAGTATTTGGAAATAGTGTCTGGGGATTCAATATAGCGAATGTTGTAGGGCGTAAAGGCATCTGGGCAGAATAATTATTTTTACAATTGCTATCAGCTCTATGAGTGATAGGGGTAAGCCCTCCACAACCTTTCCCATATTTAGGTCCAAATAAGAGGGGGCCGCATTTGCAAATGTGATCCGCAGGTACCTAGTCCCCTCAGAAACCCAAGGGAATTCCACCCTGGGTATCGCTTCCATCGATCCCACCACTAATCTCCCCAGTGGGACCAACTTAGACTTCCCTGAGTTTATGCAAAGCCCCGAGATAGCTCTAAACCTCTGTAGTAGGAGGGTGGAGGATAGGCACTGAGTGTTCCGGCTTAGGCCATACACCAGAGTATCGTCGGCGAATAAGGAGACCACATGCCGGGTTTTCCCGAGAAGCACTCCCCATTCAACCATCCATCCCTGCAGAGGCACCATATCATCCGCAAATATGAGTGGAGACATGGGGTACCTCTGGTTCGTGCCCCGTTCCAGCGCAAATGGTCCAGAAATGAGTCCCGCACTCCGTATACAGGCAACGGGGGCCACATAAAGCAGTTTGGCCATTCGGAGGAAGCCGAATCCCACTCTGAGCCGTTCTCAAGCTGACCAGATATATGACCAGTCTACAGAGCCAAAGTCTAGCTCTATGTCGAGCAGTGCGAAAGCCTAGTCATCCTCCATGAGACATGGAGCATGCCACACGTGTGCCAGGTGTCATAAGTTATGAATACTGCTACGCCTCGGTATGAATCCAGCCTGGTCCATGTGTATAAGGCAGTGCATATGCTGGAGGAGTCGGCTGGCAGAATTCCATTCAGGATTTTCATATCCACGTTCAGAAGCGAGATCGGTCTATAAGAACTGGGCAGCAGCGAGTCTATATCTGGTTTCGGAATCATTGTTACTTGTGCCTCCCGAATGGAGGACTGGCCGAGGTTGTGCCTCTAATGCTTCCTGGTAGACCTCCAAAAGGCGGGCAGTCAACAGAGGGGCAAACCGTTGATAAAACTCTGCCAGGAGACCATCACTCCCGGGCACTTAGCTGACTTGGGGCGCCGGATGGCCGCTAGCAATTTCACTTTAGTGATCGGGGATCCTTGCCCAAATGTGCAGCCAGGACCTCAAGGATCACTCGCCGGGTATACACTGTTTCCCCAAGAGACACTTGGTAAAAATGTTGAACCTTAGACACCAAGGGCCCGATTCACAGAACAAACTTAAGACTAAATCCTAAACTTAGTACCAATCTGGTATTCACAGAATGCACCTAGTACTTCTGGTATTCACAGAATGAACTTACTACTTTTGCGATTCACAAAATGAACTTAGGACTTTTGCTATTCACAGATTCCATTTACGACCACTAAACTTACGTCCGCACCCGGGCCGGATTTTCCGCCACCAGAGCGGAGTTTCCGGGCCCGGAGCGGGAAGTCCGCATGCGGGCCGGAAAGTCCGCTTTAAGGGCGGAATACCCGCTCTCGGGCCGGAAATTCCGGTCTCGGGCCGGAAATTCCGCTCTCGGGCCGGAAATTCCGCTCTCGGGCCGGAACATCAGAATTGGGACCAGACTACATCACTGTTGCCATTGATCATTTGAGCCAAGGGGAAACACCTGTTCAAGTCCCTACCATCCCCCACCATGCATCAGCTGACGCACTCCAGCCAATCCTAGCTCGGCACCACGTATAACTGCAGAGCAGACACACACAAACCCTTTCAACATGTCACTGAATGTGTTTGTTGCACTGCCCCTTGCCATGCACCAAAACCACTTGAGGAGGAGGAGGAGGATGAGAGCCAGAGCAGAGAGGATCTTCAGACAGAGGATCAACTTATTTGGAATGTCCAGTCAAGATATAAGGGCCAGGTACCGTTTCCCTCCAGAAATCATCTTGGAAATGGTATGTGAGTGGGAGCAGGAACTTGACTCCGTGACCTGCTGCTCACATGCAATACCAGCATACCTCAAGATCCTATCAGCGCTCCATTTCTTCGCCACTGGCTCATTCCAAAGGGTCTCCAGTGACCATGTGGGCATATCCCAGGCAAGCCAGTCGCGGTGCCTGCATCAGGTACTGCGATGCATCACTGCAAGATCCCACCTCCACATACATATGCCACCGACACTGGCCCTGAGACAAAGGGCAGCACGAGATTTCTTTCGCATTGCACAATTTCCACGTGTGCTGGGTGCAATTGACTGTACCCATGTGGCCCTGCAGCCACCCCGCCACATTGCACACATTTTCTGCAATAGACACAGATGGCATTCCATCAACGTGCAAGCTGTCTGTGATTCCAGAGGGAGGTTCATTGATGTGCATGCGGTGTTCCCCGGCAGTACCCATGACAGCTTCATATTCCGCATGTCACCTCTTGCCCGGCGGATAGCTGCGGGAGAATTTGGCAACATGTGGCTACTGGGTAAGTACCAAGCGTTAGAAAGGAGGATTATGTGTTTTTGAAATGTCTGAATGCCCCCCACAATTAACCATAGTACTTTAAGATTCATAAAGCTAGATACAGGGCCCACCTGACAATGCATGTAATACAGTATAGATCATGTCCTGTGCAAGTCAAAGAGGGAAATCTAACCAACTGCCCTTTCCCCTCTACTCAGGTGACGCTGGGTATGCACTTACCCCACATCTCCTCACCCCTTACAGGCGTGCAGACACTGTACCACAGCGTAGGTACAATAGGGCACACATACGGACTCGAGCCATCATAGAGCGCACTTTTGGTCTGTTGAAGTCGCGATTCAGATGTCTCGACCGTACAGGGGGGGTGCTGCAGTACTCCCCAGAAGTAGTGTGCAAGATCATACTAGCCTGTTGTGTCTTGCACAACATTGCCTTAACGCATGGCTTACAGATACCACTGGAACCTCGGCTACCTATGAATCTGGGAAACCGGGCCATGGCACATAACCGAGGTCAGGGCATGCAAGTCCGTGAGCAGCTTGTTGCCACGTTCTTCACATGAGCAACCTGTAGTGGAATGGACCAAATGTGGATTGCTGTCTGTTGCCAATGATGAAACTTGGATATACACGACTGTGTCAATAAATTCCTTCCTGAGGCTACTTTGCAAGCCACACTAACTGCATGTTAATCACAGCTCTTGACAGTAGTCAAAACGTTGAGCCTGCATCAGCACATGTGCCCATGTCAGCGATCAGTGTAGTGGATGTCCCGAAAGAATCTATAGCCACAGATGCATGACACAGCCGGACCTCATGAGGATGGGTCTCTTAATCAGAAAAGGCCATAACCATAGCATTGTCGGCCCTGTGCCATCAACAGATGTTACTCCCCCACAAATGATGCGCCCACGACGTGAGTGATGCAATGGGTCAATCAGACGCCATGGGGCAGATTAATGTGGGCTTTGCGGCCCTTTCACGCTGCCGTTGCGTCACTTTTGTGACACTGCGGTGGTGCAAAGCCAGCCCCATGCTGCGGGGAATGTACTATATGAAGCATCTGGGAGATGCGTCACGTTGTAAAGGCCTGCGCCACATGTAGGCGTTCTGGTGCAGGGGGGGGGGGGGCCTTCCGTGCGCAGAAACGCCTCCTAAAAATCTAGAATATTTCACTCAGTCACTTTTAAGGCCATGCTGCGTCAAAACCCTGCGCCTGCTTGAAGCAGGTGTAAGGATTGACGCAGCATCATAGGGATAGGGCACCCCCGAGCCTTGCTGGAGCTGCGTTGTGCATGCGACGCAACTCCAGCAATGCGCCGCCTTTCCAACGGGGGATGCGTCACGCATCTGCACATCCGTGCTGCACAGTGCACCGAAATTTCAATGCCGCGCATCTGTGTTGGCGCACGGGTGGGCAGATGCATCGCAACTCTTCTGACGCATCTCTGCTGATTAGCAGAGATGCGTCCGTAGCCGTAACTCTGCCCCCCTGTGTTTGTGATATATCCACACTTCTCAAACACAATGTTCTGGAACACATCACACAACTCTGCAAATGAGCACCTAATATGGACTACATGTACCATAATGCAAAGCATGAGAAACTGAAACAGAAACTGCAGACATGTCTTGAAATGGTCACTTCACCCTCTTGTCACATTTAATTAATTCTCACATGCACTGTCTTTACTTTTTTATCCACAACAGAACAGCAGGATGGCAGTAGATGTGATCCCAGATTGTGGATGGATCTGGATGACTACAAAATGGCAGGCAACTACTTCCTGTGATGTATTTGCTGCCTCCCACTCCCTGTAAAACATTTCCTGTATGGAAAAATATGTTCCGGGTCATTTTCGGAATTTGCGGCCAAAAAGCGGAAGCTCCGATTACGGAGCGTACGGCCCGTGTGCGGAAACGCCGATTACGCGGCGTACGGCCCGTGTGCGGACCTCCCGCTCCGGAACCGGAAACTGCGTTTACGGGCCGTAAACTCCGAAAATGACCCGGAACACATAATTTCATTCAGGAAATGTTTTACAGGAAGTGGGAGGCAGGAAATACATCACAGGAAATAGTTTGCTGCCATTTTGTGTTCATTCTGAGTCATCCTCTATCACAGACAGATCCTCTGACATCCTGCTGCTCTCATCCTTCTTATTATCCCCATAATGGCTGAGGGTTACGAAGAGAAGGCACCCCCTTTCACTGAAAGTGAGTTGGACATCTTGGCTGAGGGGGTGCTGGCCAAATTTTCTCAGCTATATGGGGACCCTGAACACCAGCTGAGCAATGCAGCCCGGGCCAGGCTGTGGGCCAACATCGCCGAGCGCTGCAGTGCAGTGGGAGTCCACACCAGGAGTGCGAGGGCATGCCGCAAGCGCTGGGAGGACCTAAAACGGTGGGCCCGGCACAAGGCTGAGGAGCTGGTGGGCCAGTCTTCCCAGCACCATGTGCATCGTCCTCGCCTATCCCCACTGTACAGGAGGGTCCTGCGATCAGCTTGGCCGACCCTCCATGCTCAGCTGGAGGAGCAGGAGCAGCAGGGACATGGTAAGTGCATCATATGCTAAATGTGTCTGGGAGTATGATGTGAGTGAAACAGTGCTGTACCATTGTGTGTCCGATGCCTCCATTCACAGATTCCGTGTCCATGCAGCAGTAACCAAGCTTAAAAAGGCACACTGTGGCATATGGACTGTACAGGGCAGAGTGCATTTTGGGAGTTGGAGTCTCGCCATGACAACTGGCTAAATGAGCCATATTTGTGCATTTGGACTGAAATCAGCTCTTCCCGCACCACTACAATTGGCACTAGGAAATCATGTGTGCATTGGATGAGCAATGGTACAGACACTGTCCTGTGTGCGCATGGCAGGCCAAAGGGTATTGGATGCTATGACTTGCATAGCATTTTTAGAGTGTGGGTTCCAATTGTGACAAAACATCATGTGGCATGGAGTCAAGACAGACTTTGACATCCTTTCATCACTCTTAAGCGCTTCTAAATTTACAAGGGGTGTTCACTGACAGACGTCTCAGCCTCAGTGGCCTGTTTCACATTTCACATGTACAGGTAGCTATCACTAAATTCCCCCAGTGTTCAGCGGTGTACAGCATTACCATATCAGTCACCAAAGCCAATATGTGCCACTGGATTGTCAGTACATGTGTGGGGACAGCCAAAGGCTAGACTCACAATTTAGCTACAGAAATAGGCCAGAGCCTCAGTGCATGTGTGACCCACATTCGCCACTTGTTGTGTCCCATACAATGCTACAAAGCAGATGACACTCGTCCAGACCTTAAATAGCTGCGACTCCCTATGAATGGCCATAATCTGAGATTCTGGACTTCATGTTCTCCATTGGTGGACTGCTTTTGGAACCTACACATGTAGCTGTGGCAGGACACACAGATCCCTAGAATGCCAGGTTGAGGGTTGGCCAATACAGTCGTGTAAGCCACACACATCCACGTGAGATGGCCATGTCAGACTCAATCCAGGACCTGACGGTGAACATACACGTAATGTCAGCTCATAGACACTGACAACTATTGAGTGTGATCAGAGGAAAATAAGTCTGACCTTGGATCCTATGAATGTGTCTCGTCCTGCATGACACAAACATAACATTCGGATTTTGCTTACATTTCAGCAGGCACAGCTGGCGGAACAGAAGGGCAGCAGGACCTGGTCCGGAGCAAGAGGCCACCAGTTCGGCGGCGGCTACACCCACTTTCCACCAGCGAGGAAGAGGAGGATGAGGAGGGACCCTCAACATCAAGAGGCAAGGGGATTGCGCCCACCCAGACTGACAAGGGACACCCTGATGCTGGTGCCACATCCCAGGTGGAGGCTGCAGACATTGATTGGGGGGGGGGGTGAACACGACACCTCGGACCATGAGGTGTTGGAGAGCAACTCTCCTCAGGATTCTTCACCTGTGGTCCCTGAAAAGGTGTCCTCGGGGCAGGCCAACAAACAATCTGGGCCTGCCATCAGCCCCTCCCTACCTCTAGAGTTCCCCATTCCATCGGGGGACCCAGCTGCATCCCCTGCAACCAGTCCCCCTCATCGTAGCCGCCAGCTCCCCAACATCATTGGCTCCGGACCTCAGGCACCACATCCCTCCTCTTCCCCCCAGGCCCCTCCCGGTGTTGTTCCTCCTGTGGCTGTGCCAGTGGACCTGATGTGGATGTGTGAGGGTCAGCCAGACATGTCCGCTCGCATCGCGCTACAAGTGTGTATGGAGGTACGCATGATGCGAGAGGACATGCTCCGATGTATGGCCACCCTCACCACCGCCATCAATTCACTGCCCGCAGCCATGTCGTCTGTTGTCTCCCCAATCCCTTCCCATACCACTGTCAATGTCTCCCCCTGTCCATTGCCCCACACTGTTTCCCCCCGTACTCCTCGTGTGGCACGAACCCAAGTGGTGCCTGTTCCTGCACCCGCCAGACGTGTGCCTGCATCGGACTCTGAGGATCTGGACATTGTGGTCCTAGAGGATGACCAGAAGGACACTTGACTTTAGACGTGAACAACTATTTCATTTTCCCCTTGTAAATAGACTGTTTTCCCTGACGCTCCCTGACGTGTTATTTTCTTTTTGCCCCACCCCAATCCAGGTTCACATCTCCCTCTGCATTAAGATCTTCATTTGTTTTCCTTTCTCCCTTCCAAACGGACGGTTGTTCTTATGTACCTTCTCAAAATACAATTTGGAATACTCATAACTTCCACTTGTTTAACTTCATTCTGAATGTCTGGTTCTGAATATGGACACATATTTGATGGGTCATCTGCTATGCACATAATGGCTGGTTGCAACGATGGGTCACACTTGTAACTGTGTCACACACACACATACCTTCTCACATCTCCAGGCCACCTGCAACGTTACACAGGACATGATACACAACAGATGATTAGTTTTGGTAGGTGTTTATTTGGTGCACACACAAACACGTGATCACATTGTCCCGGGTTCCTGTCACTGGTGAGTGCGACGCCGCAATTTGGGGGGGGATGACCGCTCCGAGTGCTCAGGTCTGGCTCGCCGCCTACGTGGAGGTGGGTACTGTCCAAGGGACTGTCCAGGGTCATCCACATGTGCTGTGGCAGATGGTGTTTGCACACTTGATGGCTGTACAGGTGGTGGTGGTGGTTGTGCAGGTGGCGGGTGTGACAGTACAGGTGGTGGTGGTGGTGGTTGTGCAGGTGGCGGGTGTGACTGTACAGGTGGTGGTGGTGGTGGTGGTTGTGCAGGTGGCGGGAGTGACTGTACAGGTGGGGATGGTTGTGCAGGTGGCGGGAGTGACTGTACAGGGGGTGGTGGTGGTGGTTGTGCAGGTGGCGGGTGTGACAGTACAGGTGGTGGTGGTGGTGGTTGTGCAGGTGGCGGGTGTGACTGTACAGGTGGTGGTGTTGGTGGTGGTTGTGCAGGTGGCGGGAGTGACTGTACAGGTGGGGATGGTTGTGCAGGTGGCGGGAGTGACTGTACAGGGGGTGGTGTTGGGAGTGCCAGTTCAGCCCGCTGGTGTGGATGTCTCCCTTCGCTGTGTTGGTGTGCAGTTGGTACAGGTGTGGGGATGTGCTGTCCTGTGGGCAGATATGATGGCTCCCCTCCCTGCGTTGACCGTGAAGGGAAAGGTTGGCTCACTCTCAAAATGCCCTCCATCATCTTCATGGCCAAGGCATGGTGTCTTGCACTCTCGTCCCTCTGGATGGATAGCATGTCTCGCATATTTCTGGACATGTCCTGCCAAGTCCTATCCATCCTATCCAACACTTGGCTCAGCCTCTCCACCGCCTGAGGGAAGTGGACCATGTCCTGCAGGGAGTCCGACATGGTGGACAGGGTAGCCCCTATGGCACTAATGTCCTGCCTCACATCGCTCTGCTGTTGGAAGAAGTCCTGCTCCCACTGGTCATCACAGCCAGGTGCAGGCCCTCTCTGCAGCTGTCTGCCATGGATGGGATGTGCAGGTCCTACGGCAGGGGGTGGGGTGGGAGGTGTCAGCCTGTGGGCAGGTGAATGGTGCCCAGGGGATTCCAGCAGCACAACAGGGCTGGTACTACCCCCAGATGGTGGAGAGGCTGGCAGGGATACACTGTCTAGGGAAGAGTGGGTAGGGGAACCACCATGTTGGTCCTGGACGTGAGGACTGTGAGGGAGTGATGTCTGTGTTGTGATGCGTGTGTGCTGTGGCTGGTTTGCTCGAGTCTGGGGACAGGCCATGGTATGCCTGGGAGGAGGCGGAGGGACGTTGCTTGGCAGAGGAGTTGATGCCCTGACCGATTTAGCCAGTCTGGCACGATATCGCGCATTGCCATCTTCATCGTCAGACATGTAGTCCTCATCATCCACCAAGCAGAGGTCCTCAGGATATTCTTCCTCCTCCTCCTGAGCAGTGCTTGCAGCCGACATGACAGCTTGGAGGATCAGGGGATTCTCCCCTCTGATTCCACGTCGGCCCGCACTGGTCATAGGCCTGTCATCCTCGTCATCAGCATCCCCTGGAACAGAGGTTGCAACCGTATTAGGGATTGACCTTGTATGACATGTGGTGCAAAACAAGGGTTTGTATCAACTGTACTTTGCATCAACAGATGAGGATCATGTGACCTGTGTAGGGTACCACCACAAATGACAGCTCACACCATAGCACTGAGGGGTTACACAGATACAGGCAAACTCACCAGCTCCAGCCACAACTCTCTGTCCCTTGGTGTTCCCCACTAGTGTCACCTGCTGGACCTGTCTCCTCACGGGCCTAGCTGTCCCTGAACCAGCAGCTGTAGAGGGAAGTGACAACATTCTCAATTATCTGCATCACCAATTGTCAGACAGGCACATGACACTCCTGATTTGTATTTCACTTTGTACACAACTGCTGATTACATGCAGAGGGGAATCAGGATCTCTGTCATGGCTTTGGAGTCGAAGCCAGTGACACACCTCATGCTAGAATTACCTGGAGGACGGCTGCGCGAGGGTTGGATGTCATACAGTCCCCGGGATGGTGCACGCTGCTGGGGTGTAATCCGGTCAGCATCTGTGATAAGACATACAGGTCTATATTTTGCAAGAAGAGATGGTAGCTCTGAGCCAACATGTCATTCTCAATGACCATTTGTGGGTAATCCAGAACGATGTGCAGCATGTTTAGCTCCTGAACTTTACATTTAGGCACCTGCTCACATGCAGCAGTTGCCAGCCGTTCCCTCCACACAGCAGTGACATCAATCAGATGACACATCAACAGACACCTCATGCTAGAATTACCTGAAGGACGGCCGCGCGAGGGTTGGATGTCATACAGTCCCCGGGATGGTGCACGCTGCTGGGGTGTAATCCGGTCAGCATCTGTGATAAGACATACAGGTCTATATTTTGCAAGAAGAGATGGTAGCTCTGAGCCAACATGTCATTCTCAATGACCATTTGTGGGTAATCCAGAACGATGTGCAGCATGTTTAGCTCCTGAACTTTACATTTAGGCACCTGCTCACATGCAGCAGTTGCCAGCCGTTCCCTCCACACAGCAGTGACATCAATCAGATGACACATCAACAGACACCTCATGCTAGAATTACCTGAGGGACGGCTGCGCGAGGGGTGAACAGCTGCAGCCAGGATGTCATTGAGTGCCCGGGATGGTGCACGCTGCTGGGGTGTAATCCGGTCAGCATCTGTGATAAGACATACAGGTCTATATTTTGCAAGAAGAGATGGTAGCTCTGAGCCAACATGTCATTCTCAATGACCATTTGTGGGTAATCCAGAACTATGTGCAGCATGTTTAGCTCCTGAACTTTACATTTGGGCACCTGCTCACATGCAGCAGTTGCCAGCCGTTCCCTCCACACAGCAGTGACATCAGTCAGATGACACATCAACAGACACACATGTATGAGAAGATTACTGATAGGAAGGGATAAATGACCCCGATTCCTCCCCATTACACTGCTATCACCTTTGCCATTCAGACTTACATATTTCCAGAGTCTCATGTTGTTTGTTGTCAAGTCAGAAAGGGTTTCATGTGTGAGATTTACAATTGTCAGGGACATGATGTTGCTCATTTGTGCTTCCCCACACATGAAGTCACACATATTTGTATGAGAGAACACAGATGTCTTACGTCCGTCCTTTGAGTGTCCTCTCTTTGCGTACTCTATTTCCCAGATCATGGTACTACTTAGCTGACGACGATTGGTGTCTTGTACAGCAGACATCCAAACCTCTTTTGTCAAACACTAACCTATACATGTGAATACAGTAGGAGAGGAGGCAAGCAGAATGTAACATTGCGGATAGGCTGAGAGGCTTTGATGCCTTCTGCCTGCACTGGATTAGCGTGTTGCTCTTCAGCCTAGTCATTTAGCAGGTGTAACTACATGAAGATTCACCTTAGCAGCCCCTACATTCATCTCAAAGGTACACTACTGGCATCAGTGTTGGCCTCAGCCATGCTATTTTCATCATGGTGTTTCCTATCATTGAATTGCAAGCCGGTTGTGTTTTGGTCACTTCATATGACTCATGGTACTATTGAATGTCCATTCTGCACTCACTTGGCATACATTTTGTGTCATCCTTTCATTAGCCACCAGGGTCTGATCTTGCATGGGTTCAAATGCCATATGTGAGCATATTGTGATGCAGGACAACAGTGTTGTAATACACATGCAACATACGGCGGACGTGAAAGGCACATTTCTTGAGCAGTCAGCCTGATATATTCTTGGGTTCCCCTCCCTTGGCCCAGCACCGGAACAGTGTGTGGGCCCTGAACAGATGTCACAGCCAACCTTGTAGCAGAAGTCAGTGTGTGTCTTTGATTCTGGGAGGACCTCGTTGTACCTACAATGATAAGTGTGTTTTGCTACTTAACATTCCGGCAGCCACATGTGATGCACTAGATTTCTGGCACAAAGGATGAGCACAAGCAGTTGTGGGCACCAGCGTAGCATTAGTGTGTTATACGTAATATCATGATTGCTCCCACATTACTTCAAATGGGCCCACTACCTGGATGCAACCTATATCACAATGACATGTCTACGGATCCTGATGTGCGGTCCACTATCGTGTTTTGTTGATGGGCAACACAGAAGCCAGACAATGTAAGTGGTACATGACCAGCTGTGTGGACTGGGCATTTGATCTATATTGGAAACATTCAAAGTTGGACAGTGTATGCATTGTCAATACTAATGACCCTGGGATCTCACTTGTTCATCATTGCCATATTTCAGTCAATTACTTTGATTGCTTACGTCTACAGACACCATTACAACATAGTGGGGGCACCCTTTTGAGTAGTTGTGGCACTCGATAACAGGATTGGATTCCCAGGTCTGGGCCTGTTGCTGAAAAACATGTCATGTTCCGCAATTACGAAGGTTTGATGGGCCAAGACATGTAATATATTGTCTTCAGCTGTTCACAATTATGATTATCTAAAGGTGGATGTCCATTGACTACTCCAATAGTAATGCAGCGATTTGTACATCTCTGGTTGACTTTCATATGTGGGCACTACATGTCCCTCTGTCACTCCTGGCAATGCATGCATTTTGACCATCTCCTGGCCACTTTGACTTACCAGTCGGTGAGGGTGTACGGTGGCGATGCCTCCCAGTAGATGCAGGGACCTCCGCTACGGCAGTTGTCTGTGCTCTGGCTGAATGTGTCAATGGGTGAGAAGAGAGAAAACTAAACATCTGGAATATGTGCTGGTGGAACATTTCTGTGATTTCCCCATTTCTTCTGCATGCTAACAGTGTTTTGCAGTACTGCTGCTGACTGGGCAGGTAGGAGCAGTGGTGCATTGGGGTCGTAGTGGCGTGGCAGGGTGGGAAATTTACAACAGAATAGGTGTCTGACTTTTGGACCAGATGGTTCTCTCACCTTCTGCTTTGTGCTTTCAGCTTGCACGGGGTGATTTACTTCATAGAGATTTAGTGGCATGTTTCCACGCCCCTTGTAATACATTAACACCGCAGTTGCGTCACTTCTGTGTCACAGCGGTGGGGTAATACAGGTGACACATTTGGACGTATTCCCAATTTTTTTTATTTTTATTTTTTTATTTTTATTTTTTAAATTTTTATTGAGGATTCATGTTACACTATAGCAATACAATATGAATACATTTTGACTAAATAAGAAAGCTGAATGAGGTATAAGCAAATTACAAAAATAGCCAAAACAAAATAAATAAAAAAACAAATATGGATGAAGCAAGAACAAGGCATGTAGAAGTCGGTTGACGAATTACATTTCTAGTGTCTAATTGAGATTGGAGGTTGTAAATCATAGAATGATGTGGCGTCGATGTTGATATAGAAGTTAAGATACATATAGTAAAACAAAGAGCCATCTGCCACAATCAGAGGAAGAAAGAGAGCGAGAAGGAACGTATAGCTAATGAAGATATAAATATTAGTAGCCAGACGTAGCTATATTCTGAAAATCAGTAAGATTATGACAATCTACTAGTGCGCCAGGCAGCCACTGGTGCCCAAATCTTCAACCCCAATTCTCTTGATTTTTTCCCCTTAAGTTGATACAGAGCCGCCTCCACATTATGTATACCTAGAAATCTGGATAACCACATTTGAAATGTTGGGGCCTGTGTATCTTTCCAAGATGCTGAGATTAAGAATCTGAGTACAGCAGTAGAGATGAAAATTAGGGCTTCAGACTTATTCCCAATGTTATGCATCTATGTTGATGCCTCACGGTGTGCGGGCCTGCGCAACATTAAACATGCATCAGCTGTGATTTTGCAGGGTGTGTGTTTATTTGGTGATGCCTCGTACAAGTGATGCATTGTAATTGACGGCATTTCACGTAGTCACTTTTCATAGGGTGTTGCCATGCAAACTTAAACCAGCTTGAGGCACCTGTAATGAGTTGCCCTGAGCGTTAGGTGTAGGCGGTCCATGGACATAGTTGGAGTTGCGTCACACTTGCGACACTACTCCAGCAAAGCATCCCCCTGATGCTATCAGTTGCGACACCCATCTGACTATCCCAGCGCCACAGTGCACCGCATTGTCAATGTGACGCATCCGCGGTTGCACAAGAGTTGGATTGGGTGTGGCATTGTTACTGGGGCATCTCTGCTGTAATTTGTCAATTGCTACTTAGCATGCTGGTGTATTAATGCAACTGGACAGTGGCCATGTTTTCAGGAGTGGAGGAGGGATTTGCCATTTCCATCCCTAAGGATTGTGGGACTTGTAGTGCTACATACAGAGGGTGACACAGGAGTCTGTGACTTACGGATTAATTAATACACTTTGGACTACTTCCTTATTCACACTGACAGTGCAACACAGACCTTCTATTCATGCACTTTCACTTTTCATCCCACTTACCTGGTACCACGTAGCGGACGTCACTGACAGGCAGCCCATGGACCAAGTGGGGGTGTATGGTCGTCAGGATGTCCTCCTCCTGTGTGGTGAGGCGGATGCGTGGTCCAGATTGTGCGGCTGGGAGGATCTGTTGTAATTCCATCCTGGCGTATTTATCCTTTACCCTCAGCCGCTCATCCTGCCATTTCTTTTTGACGTCCTGCACAGTGCGCCTGTCCTCCCCCAATGCTGTGACAGCAGTGGCTAATTGCTGCCACAGGGCTGCCTTCTGGCTCCCACTGGTGCAGTAGGGTGTGAGTCCATAGAGGCGTTTATGGTGCCTCACAATGAACTCCACAAGCATGGTGGTCTCCTCTGCTGTGAAGTTCCGCTTTCTCTTCATGAGCTCAATTTTCTTGTCCGGTCTCTGCTTGGAAATCCAAACTGCGTGTGACCAAACCGGTGCCTTCACTGTGTGCTGCTTTTAAATGTTTTTTGCTGCTGGTCAATCTGTGTTAATTGGCTTCAGCTGGATCATGGTGGGGGATGGTAGGCACTAGCAACATGATGGCTAACTGGAGCTGTTGGCTGGGATTGGCTGGAGTGCGTCAGCTGATGCATGGTGGGGGATGGTAGGGACTTGAACAGGTGTTTCCCCTTGGCTCAAATGATCAATGGCAACAGTAATGTAGTCTGGTCCCAATTCTGATGTTCCGGCCCGAGAGCGGAATTTCCGGCCCGAGAGCGGAGTTTCCGGCCCGAGAGCGGGTATTCCGCCCTTAAAGCGGACTTTCCGGCCCGCATGCGGACTTCCCGCTCCGGGCCCGGACACTCCGCTCCGGTGGCGGAAAATCCGGCCCGGGTGCGGACGTAAGTTTAGTGGTCGTAAATGGATTCTGTGAATAGCAAAAGTCCTAAGTTCATTTTGTGAATCGCAAAAGTAGTAAGTTCATTCTGTGAATACCAGAAGTACTAGGTGCATTCTGTGAATACCAGAATGGTACTAAGTTTAGGATTTAGTCTTAAGTTTGTTCTGTGAATCGGGCCCCAACTCTTCAGCTCACGTCTGGACCTGTGGACACTTTGCCAGGAAGGACTACTGTGCTGCTGAAGGGACTGCCATTCTGGAGGACTGCTGTCCTGCTGGACTTCTGCATTGCTAGACTGCTGCCTTGCTGGTTTGCAGCCCTCCTGTCTCAGTGAGAAAGATTTGGGATTGTACCTGAACTCCGGACTCCAAGAAATACCCCAAGGGATAGTATGTTGGCCTTCTGTTCAGAGGCACAGGGACATAGCAGGCTCCAAACCACCTCAACTAGGACTGAGATCTAGCTGAACCAAGGTGGTGACCTTAGGTACTTGACCCCTGCTGTGGCTTCAGAGAGGCTAAATTGAAGAATGTAGGCTCTTCACAACCATAAACGGCCCCTGGTCACTCACAAAGTCTACCTTCGCGCTACTGCATTGTCCGCTCGCAGGGACCTCGAAGCTCCTGCTTGACTGTGTGCAACAAGAATAGGATCTTCGCACTTACGCAACGCCCATCCATGACACCTAACTTGCTCTTGGCGCTACATCGAAGATCATCAGTGATGCTTCCTGCTTCTTGTGCCACTTCCACTGCAAACAGGCCTCTTTGTGCTGGACTGAGAAGGTAACTTTTCAGCGGGATTAACCTAGTCCTTGTATCTGATCTGCGCTCCATCATGTCGGCTTGAACTTGTGATTTTTCTTCCGGTCTCGCATGACTAGATAGCAGTGAGTGGCGCTTTCAGCTTTTTGGAGCTTTTCTCACTTAAATATTTAAAATTGCATATTTCTGGTTCTACCGGTAGGACTTTGTTGTTTTGGTTTTGATTAATCTATTATATTTAGTCTATTTTTCTAAATTGGTGCGGGATTTTTGCTTCTTACTCTGTACTACTCTTTGAAGTGCTGCGTAAATACTTTACACGTTGCCTCTAAGTTAAGCCTGACTTCTCTATGCCAAGCTACCAGTGGGTTGAACACAGGCTAGTTTGGGTTTTGCTTGTGCCTCACCCTGACCAGGATGGTGCTTGCTCCTTGAGTAGGGTTTGCCCCTTGAGTAGGGTTTGCCCCGCCCCAACCAGTAACCCGATTTCTCACAGTAACTACATGAACTAAATGGATATTAGTAAAATAGACTATTAATGTAATGCACATAGTTGCACAATGCTGTAAACAAATGTATTAACTATTCAAAATGAATAACAACATATATCGCTCAAGGTCTCACTGAGCAAATAAGCAAAAATAAGAGGGTGCCTTTAGCAAGAATATTAGTCAATGCCATGCATGTTTTTTCAATGTGGTAATTTACAATGTGGAAATTACTGTGCACATCTTCACCATGTGATGTAATTTTCTTATATGTATGTTACCTCAACCACTTCTTTACAACGCAAGATTTTTTAAGATGCAAAGATTTTTTATTAATAGTTTATTTTAAAAAACTCCAATGTGAAAATTAAGTTAAAAATAAGAGTTATATGTATATATATATAGAAAAATCACACAGTTTCAAGTTTACAGGTAGTATCACATATTTCCCCAGCAAATATGGTCCAAACTTTTGTGAACAAAGAAGGTCTAAATTAACTTTTGGCATGACTTCATTATAAATAATGTTTCAGTTACACATTACATCTTTCAGGAAGTTACAAATCTGGGGGTGTTGTTTGATGGTCAGCTTTGCTTCTTCAATCAAAGTAAGCATGTTACATCCTCTTGCTTCCTTCCCCTTAGAGTCCTAAGGAATAAGTTTCCATACATCCCTCTTGAAATGCAAAAGATTGCAATTTTAGCATTAGTACTATCTAGTAAAGACTATTGCAACTCACTTTATCTGAGGATCCAGAAACAACTACAACTAACGCTGCAATCACTTCAAAATGCAGCTGCTTGCTTGGTGCTTAAAATACAAAAATATAATTCCTTCTCTAAAGATATTCACAAATTACATTGGCTGCCAATCAGTGAACAAGTTAAATTTAAGGTGCTTTGCAAGGCCCATAAGGCATTGTATGATCACGGCCCGGCTTACTTCCAGAAAAGCATTTGTCGACATGTGCCTTCTCGTAAATTAAAACCAAACATATTGTGATACAGAAATATTGTTTGAAAATATTGATCACAAAAATATTGTTTTTCTATACACATAATGATAAGTATTAGTATTGAGAAAATATATACAATAATATCGTTTTTTAATATTTATATATATTTAATATTAAATATTTTAACATATAACATTACTATGTTTTAGTAATATTTAAACATATATGAAAATACAAACTTATTTAAACAAACACATTTCTGTGAATGTGCGTATTACTCAAAGCTGGGAAAGTGACTCTTCCCCACTTGCTCGCAATCATGAATCGATCCTTGGTTAGTGGATTTGTTTCGGCACTTTGGAAACATGCTATGGTGAAAGGTCTTTTAAAAAACCTAACCTGGATCAGGATGATCTGGGAAATTATTGCCCAATATCTCTGCTTCCAGCGATCATTAAAGCTTTAGAAAAGCACGTAAATTTAAGCATCTCTGAATTTCTGGAAGTTAATGCTCTTCTACACGCCACACAAACAGGCTTTCGACCGCTACACGGCACGGAAACTACTCTGTGTGCTGTGGTTGAGGAATCCAAACGTATCCTTGATCGGGGGGAGCTGTGGCCATCATCCTCCTTGATTTAAGCTCAGCGTTTGATATGTTGAACTTTAACATACTAGGAGAGAGACTCAGGAGGAGAGGTGCTTCTGGGAAGGCTCTCAAGTGGGTTCAATCTTACCTAGAGAATAGGATCTTTCAGGTCTTCTCAGGGGAAACTACTTCTAGAGCTTTGGGACTCAATTATGGAGTCCCCCAGATATCCCCCCTGAGCCCCACTTTATTAAATGTGTATATGCATCCTCTGGCTGACATAATTCTGCCTTACTGGATAAAAATCATCACCTATGCAGATGATACCCAATTGGTATTCTCCCTCAATGCCCCCCCACCACTTCTTTGACTTGGAAACGTGTATGGAAGAAGTGTCGTCATGGATGGAACACTCCTGCTTAAAGCTAAATGGGGGAAAGACCGAACTGATGCTATTGGGTAACACCTCCAGCCTTGATCTTAAACAGATCTGGCCAAACTGTCGGGGTCCAGCCCCTTCCCCAAAATCCAAGATGAAAAACCTGGGTGTCTGGCTTGATAGTTCCCTTAGATTTGAAGACCAGGCGATAAGAGTAACTGTAGCTTGCTTTGGTGCTATGAGACTGTTGCGCAAGATCCTCCTACCAATAAGTGCTAGGAGGACTCTGATTCAGGACCTGGTCCTCTCACACCTGGACTATGGAAACTCTTTATACCTTGGAGCGCCCGCTGCAATGCTAAGGAAACTCAAAGTGGCCCAGAAGTGTGCGGACAGATTATTGCTTGGGGTACTTAAACATAAATCAGCCCTAAGAAAGCTACACTGGCTTCCGGTTGCCAATAGAGTCAAATTCAAGGCTTTTTTTTACATAGGACATTCTGGAGTAGTGGCCCAACTATCAACAGAGCTCTGATCCCCCCTATCTCCCTCGAAGGTGCCTTCGCTCTGCCCATCTCCACCTAGCCGCAACCCCAAATATAAATTGAGCCAGAAGTGGAGGTTGGTCATTCCTCCCTTTGTGCTGAATCCCATCTGCTACCTTTCCGAAAACTCCCTAAAACCTGGCTCTTCCAGCAACTTGGTGCATAGTCTGCTCTAAACCCCTGTCTAGACACTAGCGCCGGGACGCCTTTGGGTAGCTGTGCGCTATATAAAAGCTAATAATAATAATTATATATACACATATATAATATGAAACTATTAAAAAAAATATTAATTAGAATCTATATTTTAAATTTCTAATGTTTTTTAAATATAACAGCTATATATATATATATATATAATATAAATTATGTTTTACTAAAATTATATTAAAATTATGTACATATATATATATATATATATATATATATTGAATCAAATACATAAACATATAATAATTATAAATATTTAAACAATACTAAAAAATCTGTTAAGCTCCAATAATAATAAATATACTATTCCCACTCCAGTTTGTGCAACAGTAGGTAAAGTGCTGGACACCGAAGAGTTACAATGTACTGTTCCCACTCCAGTGTGTGCAACAGTAGGGAAAGCATAGAACTCAGGAGGGGTAACATTTATTTTTTCCACTTCAGTGTGTGCAACAGAAGGAATACCATTGGTCTCAGAAGGGGTTACATTTACTATTCCCATTCCAGTAGATACAACAGTAGGGAAAGAGGAGAAATGTACTATTCCCATACCAGTTGATGCAACAGTAGGGAACGCGTTGGACCTAGGAGGGGTAAAATTCACTAATCTGACTCCAGTGTGTGCAACAGTAGGGGAAGTGTTGGATCCAGGAGGGGGTACAATTAAGTATTCCGACTCCAGTGTATGCAACAGTAGGGAAAGCATTGGACTCAAGTCGGACTGAATTTACTATTCCTACTCCTGTAGGTGCAACAGTAGGGAAAGAGTTGGACTCAGAGAGGGTAACATTTACAATTCCCACACCAGTCAATGCTTCAGTAGGGAAAGTGTTGGACTGAGGAGGGGTGAAATGTAATATTGCCACTCCAGTCAGTACCACACTAGGGAAAGAGTTAGACTCAGAAATTTACAATTACCACTGTATTCTTTGGTACAGTACAGACAGCGTACATCACTGCCAACAAATACAATATTTTAATAACTCTATTAAATTCTTTAAAAATATAACATTCTAAATATAAAAATAAAATGTCTTAATTTTAACACAAATTAATAAAATAACTAAAATGTTACAATTTAATCAATTAAAACAAACACTATTATTATAATTAAAATACCACACTATGGGGATCAGTAGCATGGTGGGTGGATCGCCTGGCGATCTGCCCGCCAAAACACCCCGCCGGACGGCCTGTTACCCCCTGCCACATTAGCATGGTGGGGGGTATCGCGGCGAATGGAAAGACCGTCTGCCGCTTTTCCGCCGGTAGGCAATCGTCACGATTGTCTACTGGGCAGAAAAGGCCCATAATATGGTGGCGGTGCCTTGCAGGCACTGCCATCCATATTAGAATGATGCACTTTCAATGCCTTTCCATGGCGGAAACTCTGCCATGGAAAGGCATGCAAGGTTCTCTTGGGGGTCCCGTTGCAGGCCCCCAGGGGGCTGGGGGGTTGGGGGCCTGCACTCAGGGGGGACCCATGGTGCCCCCCAACGTTGGCATGCACAAGGTGGCAGGCACCGCATGGTGCCTGTCACATTGTGCATGCCAATGCACAACATGCATATATAGCATTGTGGCTGGTGCTGCTTACAGCACTGCCCGCCACAATGTAATATATGTGGGATGCCTCTGCCACCGTGGCGGTGGCATCCTAATTGTCATGGCGGGACCCCCGCACCACTGGCGGCCGGTCCCAGCCCCGCTAGGGTGGTGGGCAGACTTCAGAAGTTCGCCTGCCATACTAATGGACCCCAAAATTCTTACAAACATAACAGCCGAAACTTAATATGCAATAGAAATAAACAAACTATAAAACAATTAACATATTAAAGAATATTTGCATATTTAAATAAATTAATGCATTTTTTATTCATATTTACTTAACTTCTCCTATTCCTCTACAAACTAAACAACACACACCTAAAATAAAAATTAACAATTATGATCATTTCACAATTAACATAATTATCAATACAATAATTAATAATCCATTAATAATTATCAATACATTATTTCTTAATTAACATCCCACCCTGTAACCCTAAAAACACTACAACACACACCTGACATTTAATTTAAAAAATCTTAATTACACAATTTACATGATTAGTTATCAAATAAAATGTAGTAATAATTTAAATAATTATAATTAAATATAGTTTATTTACTTCACACTCTGTACCCCTACGAATCCATCAGCCTGCACCTGACATATAATTTAAAAAATTGCTTAGTTACACAATTAACATCTATAATTATCAATTAAATAATTAATACTAATTTAAATTAATTAATAGTTAATAGTAATTAATTTACTTCCCTGTGTGCCCTATAAACCTCACAACCTGCACCTAGAGCAGAACTTAAAAAATACATTATTTACATAATGAATTAGCAAATTAAAAAATGAATAGTTGAATATATATTCCTAATTATTTTTTTAATTCATTCACATTCCGCCCTATACCCCTCCAAAAAACCAAAAGCAAGCACCTTAAACTTAACTTCCAAAAATTATTAATTACACAAGTTGGCATAATTATCAATAAAATAATTAATAATAATTAGAAATGTATTATTAATTAATCATAATTAAATTACTTCCCACCTTATAACCTTACAAAGCCCACAACCCACTACAATACTCAAAATTACAATAAACAATTATATTAAATTAAACAAACCTCTAAACAAACATTAACAGTAATTATATAAACTATTTATAACATATACAATAAAAATATATACTAATACACAAAAAACGTATAAAACAATATTATTAATGTTATTGTTGTAAACAATATTAGCAATATAGATATTTTTAACATCTATATTAACAATAAAGATATTTTTGCAAATGATATTAACATAGATATTTTTTACATCAATATTAATTACCTTAGTTTCGGTGTTGGAAATGCAAATAAAAATATTTAAAAAAAATATATATATTAATTACCTTAGAAAATCAATATTATTGTCCACGATATTCCTGCATCACGATACTTGTGGATCATAATATTAAAAACTTGATATTTCTGCTTCTCAATATTTTTTCCTCGGTATTTTGTCTGAATACCCCCTCCACTGATTGCTTTTTTGAAATATCTTCATAGGGGCTTCACAGCATCAGGGTTGCAAATGCAAATACAAATACAAGTATGCTTTATTTAGGCACAAATCAATAAAAGCAAAAACAAAACCACAAATTTCTGCATAAAAGAATTTTTTTTAAAACAAAAAAAAACATACCTTAAGAATTAGGAATAAATTAATCACAATTCTTGCCCCCTGATCCTTATTAAAAATATAATCTTCCAAACACTTTAAAACAACTTAACTAGTTAAAACGATGCTGTAAACAGATCCACTCCCATTACGTTTATTTCCTTCAGGGGCATATTAGTTGCAACCATCCTAATTTGTAAGGAACCATGATAGTGTGGTTTTACATCCCCATTACTTCGTAAAGTGAACTGTGCATAATTAACAGTCCCTGACTATCTTTCTCACGGGACTACCACAGAGATGATACATCACTAATAACTGAGTTTACCAGTTTTATACAGCTCTCTCACATTTTATTGTAGATCGATGGCATGGATTAGTATCAGATTTATGCACCCTAGAGACCTCTTTGTGTTCTCTGACCTCCAGGGTTTTACACAATGGGATAATCCATCTTCTCCTGCAATTAGTATATAGGGGGCATAAAAACAGGACATGTTCAGCCGTTTCTTTTGGTGTGCCACACTTTAGCTCCTGTACATAGTGAGCCTCCATGGACAGGACCCACTTAGCTGTAAATGAGCCAAGAGTCAAAGTACCATACTGCAACTGTAAATACAGTCCCCTAGCTAGTGGTGGCTGCATCTCATTGAGGAGATCCTCTCTTCTGTAGGAGTCCTTAACAGCTAGAACAATTTCTGTCAAAGAGCTGTGATTCCTCTGGGTATGTAGCAAAGAATTTCTGTTGCGCAACAACATCAGTTTGAGCAATGACTTGGAGGCTGCCCTTGGTGGACCTAGAAAACACCACAGGCTTACAAGCCAAGCCTCCAATAGAGTGGCCCTCATGTAGTGTATCCAAGGAATATCTAGGGAACCAGAACTAGACAAGATTTCCTCAAGATCTCTGAGATAGGATAAGCTCTGGGGTGTTGGTGTACCATATTCTCCGCCAATAAAGTAGAGGAAAGTAACCCCACTTTATCAGAGAGAAGTCTCAATCCAATCTAAGCGGAAGCAAAGTTGTACTTACAGGAAGCCCTATCAGCTGTCACAGAATATTATTTTTTTCTGCTATGAGGGAATCCATTCTACAATTTGGCTCCATAACAGGCTGTTCTAGGATTTCTGGGGCAGGCTTAATAGGTTGGAAATGAGATCTTAGTAGCGACTTGTTGTTTCCTCCCACTACTTGTTCCAATTTAAGCCTAGATCCTCTGTCAGTCTCACACCCAGTTAGTCAAATGTGAATACACGCTCAAGTATAATTCCTCCTAACTTAGGGTTTATCCTATTGTATCTGTCTGGGTTCAAAGTCCTAAATTTAGTTTTGTTCGTGTCGATCTCAAGCCCCTCTCTTTACAGAAGCTGTCAAAGTAATCCAGCAGCCTCTGAAGCCCCATAGGGGATTTGGAGAAGAGAGGGTATCATCCGCGAACATGAGTGCAAGGACCAACACATTTTCCAGCTTGTAGGCATCATTATCACACCCTTCAAGAAAATCAACAAGACCACTGATTAACAATGAGAACAGTGTGGGTGCCAGGATTCACCCCTGCCCTCTGTTAACGGTTCTGTTAGGGTGCTTTTAGTTCACCTGCACTACCACAAATTACTTGTGTGCAATTTTCTGTGTGTAGCCTTACAAGGATGTCAAGCAAATAGGCTGGAATATCAATCTCACAAAAGGACCTTCAACAAGATTTTTCTAGGAACTAGATCAGAAGCCGAGCGTAATTTCACAGAGACAACATATAGTCGACATTTGCCCAGGGTAATGACTTTCCAGTACACCATTTGGAGTCAAAACACCTGGTCTATAGTGCTAAAAGACTCCCTAAATCTAGACATCGTTAGAGGCCATCCTCCATTCCTGCGGTCTAGCCAGATTCACCTTGCTGAAAAGTTTCTGTGCACTGCAAATGAGGATTATAGGCCTATATTGTGTGGAGAATCACGGGGCCTTTTTTATGAATTGCTATAATTTCGGCCTCAGCACACATGGAGGGGTCATAGACTCTTTCATAACAGCAGAAAATATTACTGCACAATAAGCACTCCAAATACTTGGTTTGCTAAGAAACAGATCACCGGGGATTTAATAGAGGGTTGGGGCTTTATTTTAGGACAATCCCTCCTATGGCATTTAGTACTTCCGGTGCTGTAATCTCAAAGAGGTCACAGCCTTGTGGAAAAGCAGAAGCATTTAGAGGAGTTGCAGAGCTTGTGACCTTTTCCCTACTGTCGCTCCAGACCATACCATGTCAACTTAAGTGGACCAGAGTCTGACATCTATCAATATATGATCAATCAGACATGTATGTTTTACTCTATTAAATGTTTGCGCCCAGATCTATCAGAGTTGGTTCTGCCTTTGCATGTGCGAAGCCCCTGATAAAAGTAAGGGCGTTCATTTGTATTTCAATTGTTGACCATTTCTTAATAGCTGCTATCTTTAGTTCTGGAATATTCCAAACGATGCCCTCCTTAGAGAGAAGGGAACGACTATCTACGCTAAGTGGCTCAAATTGACAATTAAAATTGCAGCCTATTACCCTTCTTACTAAGGGCGGAATAGTAGACACATGGGCATTCAGTGTATCTAATACTGTTGATCACTTTTTTAGAAGCACAGACCTCGAATAGAATTTATAAAAATAGTATGAATTGCCACCCGGCAGGGTTAAGCATACACATAGTAGGTCAGCAGCGGGAGTGCAATATCTACTCCAAAGGATAACATAGCACAAACAACATTAGATGGAGCAGCTGTATCAGGTCTAGGGGGTATTACTTGGTCTGCTGAGAAGGTACAAGGGTTAATTGGGCTAAGAGGAGTGCTTTGTTCCATGCTTTTAATCTTTGCAATGCATTGTTGTGGATTAATTTTTAGTCAATCAACTCCATCTAATGATCGAATTGATTACAGGTTGGAATTGCTTATGTGTCTTCTCCTCTATACTGTACATTGCATAGACGGATAGTACATGATGTGGGTTGGGATGACCGTTGGCAATTGGCCGCAAAGAAGTGAATCAGAGACATGTAAAAATACCCCAAGGGGAATGGGTCAATGCAACTGTTTTGGTCATGGATGTTTCCTGCCTGACTAGAGAGTACCTGGCGAGCCAAGTAAGGGAACCGAAAGGTAATAATACAGTCACCTTCACCAGCCACTCTGCCAGGACCCACCCACTCGGTGGGTCCACCCACACTGGGCACCTACTAGTTAATTAGTATGTTGCGGGTTTGTTCCATTGAATAATCCCTGTTTTTTACAGGCCAACCCAGTGTTTTATTAATACTGTGTCATAAGATTCATCTTGTCCATCATACAACATGGGTACTCCAGTTAAAATTGCAAATTGCAACATACATGCATGATGCTGACAGGAGGTCCACCCTTGCTCGCTTTGCCTCCCCTGTGCAGCTGTCCGCACCAAGCTTTCCCAAAGTGAGGATATCCTTACAGTTCACCCTTGCCTTAACTATTTGTAATGTACCTTGGTTGGGGTCCCTTGCACTTCACGTAACTGAATGGATACCGGTACCCTTGATAAGGGACAGTTCTTTTTCCATAAAATCAAGATGGGTGAATAGAGGACTAAGTTTAGCTCTGGTTAGATCTTTTAAGTTAGTGTTACAGTCAGGAATAAGTTGCTCTAGCCAGGCTGGTTTGGTTGCATTAGTCTCATTATTACTAGCCTCAGCCAGGGGGCAATCAGAACTCTTTGTCCTAGTTATAGTTGGAGTGGCGGCCAGAAAAGATTGTTTCAATTGCGACATGGAGCGTTTTGATTTTCCAACCTGTTTTTTTGGCTGGACTATTAGATCAGGCCCGGGATTACATGCAACGGTGGCTAAAGAATCCTGATAAGTAAATCTATAAGGTGATGCTGTGTTGTGCTGAGGATTGCAGGGTAGTTGCAGAGAACTTGGCCTCGATGTGTGCCCTGCCTGAAGGGATAGTCGTCGTTCTGTAAGTTCAGTCTCTATGCTAAGTACCCCCAGTGCCCTATGAAGCATCCTGTCTATGGAGGTGGTCTTGGCTGGAGCTGCAGGTGTAGGTGTAGAATGGTTATCAAGGCTTTGCGCTTATCCATCTTATCTGTCAATGGGAAAAAAGATGATTACCTAGAGGTACTAAGCAAACCCTTGATCCACTGGGTCGTAATAATGGCCTGTGGTTTATAAATACACACACCTTGCCTTACAAATATCCTAACCTCCTGTGTATGAGATAAAACACATTTATGATATTGTTACAGTTAAAATATTGATGGCCTAAGTTAAAGAATACACCTCCAAATCAACAGCCTTCTATGGATAGAGACAAAAGCAAAAACTCTCTTTGCTTGTTACAGAAAGTGCAGACTCATTGGATGACAAAAATATATCTAAAGATAAAGAAAGAACAGAAAAATCTGCCCCAATACTTCACCCAATATATTCATAAAATTCAAACTAAAGTGCACTGTGACACGATTTTACAGTCCAACACTGGCTAAGCATACACTCAGGGGGATTGGAAAGCCTTCAGGAACCTAATGTCACGTTCAAAGACAAGTCAGTGAGTTACTAAAGTCCCGGGGTTTATGGCAGTTGTACCAATCAGCCAAGCTCGAGGCTACCTTGTTGGTCCCAATGAATTAAATTTGTAAAATGTCACTCACCGTGCCAGGAAAAAATAGGATTTAGAGTGGGGCTAGCCTTGGCCTGGCAGCACCTTGGAGTGTCCGCCAGCGCCCTGCTGGACTGAGTGCGCTGTAATAGCACTCAGCCTTCTTGAAATTGTGTCCAGGTGTGAGTGGTGGCAAGGACTGTGGGACTTGTAGTCCACAGCATTTGACTAATGCAGTGGCTCGCCCCGCTACTGGAAAAATGCCATCAATGTGTTTGTGCATGAAGGTGTCTCTTCCTGCACAAAAACAATCCTCCTTGCAACACAGGCACCCTTGCAACATGATGCAAACGTGCCTTAGGTGTGACATGGCAGCCAATTGTGCGCTACCACAGGGGAAAGCACATGGATGCGTCTAATTGTTCTTAATACGATGCACCCCTATTATTTTAAAATGAAACAGCTTGACGCAGCAAAATGGCATGTGCTGCCGTTCTACGTTATTTTTTTGTAAATGAGGCCCCTAGTTTCCAGGCCTGAGGACAGAAGATAAGCAAGGTGGATACTTTTCTTACCTGGGCATTTTATTAGACTCTGGACTTAGCTGGAATCCTTTAATAAAGAAAAACACTGTGAATCTCAAGAGAGGAATATGTAGCGCTAATGATTTTTTGTGTCCATTAGGGTAGAAGTAATACCAGACACTGTTAGGGGTAGATAAAGCAAAATGTGTCCCTACAGCCTCCTTTTGTGTGTGAAATCTGAGGGTAAACCTTCATTGTCTTGTTTCAGGTAGTGTAAAACAAGTTTTTGAGGGGCCTTTTAGGGGTTGTGAAGGGAACTCCGTCAGACATAATGCATGAAGAACTTGAAAGTGGTTATATATTCGACTTCATATTCCTCCAACCTCTTCTACTCTGGCTCAAGGAGGACCTGCTCGACTCATCCTCCCCAGACGTCGCTTTCCTGACGGAGACCTGGTTAAACCCCTCATCGGCACCCGACGTTGCCATAGCTACCCTGGATGGCTACAAGATCACCCGCAGGGACCGCACCAAAAGACCAGGAGGAGGAATCGCCATCGTCCACAGAGATACCCTCAGAATCTCAACCAACACAGAAGACACCCTCAGCACCGCCGAACACCTGCACTTCCAGATCCACATCGATCCCAACACCACCCTCAGAGGAATCCTCATGTACAGAACCCCCAGACCCCGGCCACAGTTCAGCTACTCCATCACAGACGTCGTCAGCTCGCACGCCCTGGCCTCCACAGACTACATCCTCCTCGGAGACCTGAACTTCCACCTCAAGAACGCTAACGACAGCAACTCCACCACCCTGCTGGAAAACCTTGCTAACCTCGGACTCAAGAAGATCGTCATGAAACACACCCACTCTGCCGGACACACGCTCGACCCCATCTTCTCTGCCAGCAGCCACGTCCACTTCAGCCACACCACCGTACTCCACTGGACTGACCACCGCTGCATCCACTTCTCCTTTGAGAAAAACACCGCGCACAACCACCCGCAACGGATCCCCCTCGGCAGCTGGAACAAGGTCACCGAAGACCAGCTAATCACCACCCTCACCTGAGACCCACCTACCTACCACACCGACACTGACACAGCTGCCAGCAACCTCAGGCAATGGATCGACGACTGCACCAACACTCTCGCCCAGATCAAGAAACCCTCAAACAGACGCACCGACAGAAGGGCCATCTGGTTCACCACGACCTCCAGACATCCAAGAAGACCTGCCGAAGACTCAAGAAGAAGTGGCGCCACGAACAGACACCGGACAACCACGCAGCCCTCAAGAACGCCAGTCGCAGGCACCACCAACTCATTCGAACCACCAAAAGGACCTCCTTCAAGGAACGCATCAACAACAATGCACACAACTGCAAAGAGCTCTTCAACATTGTGAAGGAACTCGCCAACCCCAGCTCCAGATCTAACGGCATCCCGCCGTCACAAGACCTCTGCAACTCTCTAGCCACCTTCTTGCACCGCAAGATCATAGACACGCACGACAGCTTCAAAACTCAGACCCCCGATAGCAGCCGACACGTCAGACTCACCGCCCCCCAGAGCCTCCTGCTCTCCTAGAACCACGTTCAAGGACGAAGACACCATCAAAAGCATGAAGACCATCCACTCCAACTCACTATCAGACCCCTGCCCTCACCGCATCTTCAACAAAGCGAGCTCCATCGTCGCACCCCAACTCTGGAAGATATTCAACAGCTCCTTCAAGACAGCCACCTTCCCGGAGAGCTGGAAACACGCAGAGATCAACGCCCTACTCAAGAACTTCCGGCCCATCTCCCTGCTCCTGTTCCCAGCGAAAGTCATCGAGAAGGTCGTCAACAGACAACTGACCCGCTTTATCGAAGAGAACAACACCCTGGACTCGTCCCAATCCAGATTCCGCAGCAACCACAGCACCAAATCCACCCTCATTGCCACCACCGGCAACATCAGGACCCTGCTGGACTATGGCGAAACCGCGGCCCTCATCCTCCAAGACCTCTCGGCCGCCTTCGACACCGTCTGCCACCACACCCTACGCACACACCTCCACAACGCAGTGATCCGTGACAAAGCCCTGGACTGGATCATCTCCTTCCTCACCGACAGAACCCAGAGAGTCTGCCTCCCTCCATTCCTATCCGAGGTCACCAAGATCACCTGTGGCGTACCCAAAGGATCATCCCACAGCCCGACCCTCTTCAACGTCTACATAACACCGCTCACTAACATCGTCCGATCGCACGCCATCAACATCGTCTTATACGCCGACGACACCCAGCTGATCCTCTCTCTCACCAAGGACCCCGCCACCACCAAAACCAACTTCCACATAGGAATGAAGGCCGTCGCCGAATGGATGAAAAACAGTCGCCTGAAACTGAACTCGGACAAAATGGAGGTCCTCATCCTCGGCTCCACTCTCTCTGCCTGTGATTACTCCTGGTGGCCGGCCTCGCTGGGAGCTGCGCCGACACTCACCGACCACGCACGCAACCTGGGGTTCATCCTGGGTTCATCACTGACAATGACCCAGCAAGTCAATGCTGTCTCCTCCTCCTGCTTCAACACCCTCCGCATGCTTCGCAAGATCTACAGCTGGATCCCCACCGGAACCAGAAGGACGGTCGTCCAGGCCCTCGTCACCAGCAGACTGGACTACGGCAACGCCCTCTATGCTGGAACCATGGCCAAACTCCAGAAAAGACTTCAACGCATACAGAACGCCTCCGCATGCCTCGTCCACGACATCCCCCGCCACAGTCACAATACTGCCCACCTGAGAGACCTGCACTGGCTCCCCATCAAGAAGAGGATCACCTTCAAGCTCCTCACCCACGCTCACAAAGCACTCCACGACGCCGGACCAACATACCTCAACAAATGACTCATCTTCTACACTCCCAACCGCCAGCTTCGCTTCGCTGACCTCGCCCTCACCACCGTTCCACGCATCCACCGAACAACCACCTGCGGCAGATCCTTCTCCCACCTCGCCGCCAAGACCTGGAACACCCTCCCCATCCACCTGTGACAGACCCAGGTCCTGCTGACCTTCAGGAGACTTCTCAATACCTGGTTGTTCGAACAGTAGCAGCTCCCCCCCTCCCTTAGCGTCATGAGACCCTCGCGGGTGAGTAGTGCGCTCTATAAATGCTTGATTGATTGATTGGAGCTTTACAGACTAATCATCTCTGATTGTGTGAGCCTGAATGATTAGCTGCACATACCATGGCTGCACTACTAATTTCAAAGACCTAGGGAGAGCTGAGCCTTTTAGGACCCCAGCGTCATTATTAAAGATGGTCTTGCTTGGGTGAGGCAGCGTTCTCTCTTAGGGTGGCAGCAGAACAGGAGGACTCCGCATCAACTAAGCAGCCCATCTTATAAAGGAGATGAATAATCACCATCGTCGGTTGTTGACCTACTTCAGGTCGGGCATATTCCATCAGTTGATGTTCCCAAATGGTGATTGGTATTTAAAAAAATGTGACTTACCAGCATGTGATTCCGACGAGTCCTTGGTATATGACACCATGCATGCTGTTATCTGCTCAAGATTTAGCGCTCTCCACCATAAATTTATAAGGCTGGTCTTGTTATTTACAGAGTTACACAGGTCTGACTTGCGTTCCATCCGCAGCTCTTAACGTCTCCCAAAATTTGATCTATGTGTCATGGTTTTTAGCCACAGTTTTTAGCTCCATATTTAAACTTCTTTGCTGGTAGGAGGCAACTTTTTCAGCCTCTGTACATTCATTGTTTGCATGCTTTGTGAATATGTATTCCTTGTGATGCTGCTAATCTTTTTCCTCGGGTCGCTGGGAAATAATTTTAATGATGGTTTTATCTTATGTATTATTTTGCACTGTATTGTATGATATATTTTTCCCCAATGTACACGAATTGTGTTTGGCGTGTACATGTTTAGAATTTTAATCTAAAAATGTAATAACTTTTATACGCATGTATGTATGCTGCATCGCGTTGCGTCAAATGATAGTAAATTCCCGCCCCCAATGTCAGGGATACAAGACGTACCTGAACGTCCGGCGGATATTGCATCAGGCTATGAACCGAAGTCCCTCCCACGTGTGCCTGCGTGAAAGCTTCCGCCGAGATGTAAGCCTGACTGCGGCTTGATATCTGTTTTAGACAACACTGCCTTTCAGAAACAGAGCAGAGGAATGCCAACAAGTCGGCTAACATGTGTCCCTAATTGCTTTCTGGGACTCATAATAAGAAGCAAGTGTATTAGGAACGCAGATGGTTTGCGTTTCAAAGATTTCTGGCGCCGAGTTGCTTCTCATTAGAGATTTTTATGTTTCTCTCGACCCGCCAATACACATCCAGTTACTTTTCTAATTGAAAATGAATGAAGCCTGATTATTACTTTTTGGAACAGGAAGATTTCAGTCAGATAGGTTTAATTCAAAATGACTGTGGCAAATTGATATGTTCGAATGTGAGCGAAAGAATGATTCACAGAGTCAGAATGGACAGAAATTTCGATATTGGCATGCAAGGCTGTAAAAAATGACATCCGTGCACCCCCCACCCTCGCAAAACGTCAGACATCTTCTTGACTAAGGTGAAAGCACTTTTGCAAACTTCTCAGAACAAGAACATCATTTGAAGTCAGTTCCAGGCTGGGCAATATGGCAATTTGACCGTGCCAGAAAAGATGGTCTTCACACTACCGTGGCTCAGCGCTGATTACCGAGAAGTGAAATGTTTGCCAGAATCATGTCTCGAATACCAGATGGTCACTGGAGACCATCCCATGCGGTGGAGACATGTGCGGGGGTGAGTGTGTTCCCTCCCTCCTAGGAAACACTATGATGCCATGGCAGCTGGTTGTTGGCCTCCCAAGACCCTCATGCCTGGGAGGAGAAGGCCTTATCCATACTCCACTCTGAAGGCATCATGGGAATTTGGCCTGACATTTCCAGTGCCTAATTTGTAAAATAAAAAGCTTTTGGGCCCAAATTCTTCTTCAGGACCCTGCCGCCGAAAGGTCCTGGATGCTAAACATCAACTGTGTCTAGTCCTAATTCCAAATCATGCCTCCTTCATCATCAACCATAGAAGCTCTGACGCTTTAGCAATCAGTCAATCAACCAATCAGTATCTTCCTCCCTTCTCCTGTTCTGCCTTCTCTCTCTTGGTATGAATCAAAGTCTGATGAAAAATAAGTCTTGGTCCCTAAGAAAAGAGTGAGGTTTGCCCTCACCCCCAACCATGAGCTCAAATTAAGCACTGCACATGTTAATATGTGGGCCATTTTTGGCTGTTTGTAGGCATGTATTTGGGTGTGGTCTGCTGGCTTTTACACTTGATTTCCCTGATATCTTACCAGAAATACTGCCTGCAGCAAGCATAAATGTATGCTGTCTCCCATACCTTACAAAACACATATACGTCTTCACAAGTACAGAAGTGCCCGATTTGCAAGCGTGAGCTACTTTTTTAGCTAGCTGATTCACTAATAGAGGCCCTTTTGTTTGAGTGACCCGTCCTATTTTCAGCCCCAATTCGACCCTGTTTCAAAGAAAAAGGGCAAGAAATGGGAAAAAAACTTTTATTTTTTCACGTATGCAAATATGGTTGTATTTGTTTAATAATTTTACATACCAAGGAAGGTAACTTTTTGGCGACATTCCATGTGTTGATGAGGCACTGTGTTTAGTTGGATGGTGTGTGAGCCAGGGATTGTTGTGGGTAATACATTGCTGAAAATTACTGAGGGTCTGATTATGACTTAGGAAGTCTCGCAGCGGGCCGCTAGGAGTTTTCTCCTGGTCTGACGGTCCAGCAGCGGCGGTCCCACAGTGGTGCCTTTTTTTCATAGGCTCGTATGTGAGCCTTAGACAGGCAGCGCTGTGGAACTGCCACTGTGCGTTCCAGCACGGCATGGACTCTGAAGTCCATGCTGTGCTGGAACTGGGGAGCATGTATACAGGGTGGCACACCATGTGCCCCCCCGCATGCATCCCCTGGTCCTTTGGTAACAGCAGGTCCAGTAAAGCCCCTTTGCTTCCTCACTGCCAGACTTTTCATGGCGGGCTCACCACCATGAAAACTGTGGCAGTGTGGTAACTTGTAATATGCTTGGTGGTGCCTCAGCTGCACTGCCACGCATGTTGCAGGACTCAGACTGCAGCGCCACCACCGGAGTTCTGGGATCCCCATCGGTTGCAGTCGTCCTTTGGTGGTCAGACCAGCAAACTCTTAATAGGGCGGTTAGATTGCGGGTGCGGTGGTGCCCTTAAATGAATCAACCCTTGTCACAGCCTCTAGTCTCACGGAGCTGCTGTGGGTGCAGTAGCGGCTTTGGTTCATGTCATCTTGTGGCACGCTATCTGGCAAGTAGACTTTAATCGAATAAGCAATCCTTGGGTCAAGCAGAAGGACATATAATACATATGAAATTGAATTAAATAAAAAAGTAAAGTATTTTCAGGTTCATAGACTTTCAAGCCAGCGTTTCTAGCACTGAGGCTCTCTTTTGAAAGTGGGTGGGAGTTTTATTCGGTCTGTTTAATCTTCCTCCCTCACACTTCGACAGATTCCTTCTACCAACCTTACTGAGATGCCCATTCCCAATAACTGTAGGCTAACATTCCTCTAGCTTTCTGGTCCCTTCTTAGAGGTGGAAGAGTGCAGAAACGTCCTACTATTGACATTCTGCCTTCATCAGACAACACTCTTTGAGCATAAAGTTAAATACAGAGTGCCTATATATCTTCCCATGTACAGTGAACTCTGAACTTCATCCATAAACCAATAATCTGCCTAGCCACAGCAACACTAAGAAGGGAAACATCCATTACAACGCAGTCTTTACAACGCAATGCATTAACCAACACGTTAATAGCACGCATAAGCCTTTACCACACATGTTATTAACCCTCACATACCTTTACAATGCATGTCATTACCATGCATACCTGTACCATGCATTATTGGGTAAGCATCAATAAATTAAATCACTTTATTTTGGATACAAAAAGTAGCCATAAATAGCAAAACAAATTCAAATCCATGACATATAAACATATAATGGCCAAAGTCGCACACATCATGACTAGGCCTGGGCGAAAATTTCCGTTCCGCTTGTGGAAGTTGCGAAGTTTGGGCATTTCCACATTTCGCGGAGAACGCGGAGATGTCGAAACTTCCACGATCCGCTGCAAAAGCGGAAGTATTTTCTTGTTCGCGCTTTAAAAATGGGTTCTCGCGCGCGCGACAGCGACTTACTGAATCCCTGCATTTGCCGACATGTTTTCCTATCCGTTCTCGTGCGCCACGAGATGTTGGATTGTTGGTAGCCGGTCGTGCTATCCCGTGAGAGTTTGCGATCGCGAACACGTCATTCGACCCGAAACAGGAAATAAGCATCGCGAGCAAGATGGCCCCACCCATTAGCAACCGCAAGGGTAAGTTAGAGATATATTTCCCCACGAGCACGCAAAAACACATCGTGAACGGGCGGGAAAAGCAATCTCCGTGTCTTCGCAAAAGTTCCATGTGCTTGCGGAGATTTAGAGCAATTTAGTGATAATTTGCGTAGGGCAACTACGCAAATTCCGCCCACCCCTTATCATGACCGTGGTAGACTAGACTAATTCACATTCAGCTATTGCCACCCTTACACCATATACCAATAAGAGAAGCATATCAATTGTTGCCCCTCTAGCTTAGGCACTAGTTACAGGAAAAGTTCTTAAAATTCAATACCAGAAAATGATAGGAAGCAACCCATGAATGAAGCCACTTACTCAAACGAGTCACAATTCAAAAGAGATTATCCACAGCCACAACTCATTTATTCTCCAAACCGAAAGTATTAAGACCCTTGTATTGATTCATCCCATTAAAATAACAATGATTTTCTTCTATTGAGGGCAAATTTAAAAAAGGGACAAATGTTAATGCAGTTGGATGAGGAATTTAGTTTCTTCAGATAAACCAAAGCTAGTCTGGAACTTCTGATACCCTGTAACTTAATAGGAATTAAAAGCCATGTCGTAATAACTAGGTACAATTGGCAGAACAAGGTCAAATGGATTGGGTAAATATATAGGTAAGTATATGCTATATTTATTTATAGAATAATAGCATTTGTATTTTAAATTTTTTAGGAGGGGATGCTAGGCATATAGGGGTATATGTTGGGGAAGTGTATTAATAGTCATGTGTTAATTGTAGTACCTGAGTATTAATGTCTACTATTAATAAATCAGATTTTTTTAAACTCTTTTTATTAAACATGCTCAGTATTCAACATTATAAGCACATAGTTTAGTTGAATTTACAGACTTCATGTTCCAGCATATAACATTTGATTTGGCGGTCTGCAATAGCTGTTACCCAGTGACCCCCCACCACCCCCGATAGCCTCTATATGCCTCTATACTCCCTCTAGATTGAGCATATTTTCTCCCAGCTCTTCAGGCATCCTCTACTTAAATAGATTGTATATTCCGCCTGTTGGCACCAGTCCAAGTCACTGGCCCAGTCTGCTTCCAGTCTACTTCCATCAGAAGGGTGCTGGCTCCCCAGTGTTTAGCAATGTTGCATTTGGCAACCACCGCTGCTATCTTGAGCCAGTTTGTCGTATATTTAGGCCAGGCCTACTCGGTCGAGATAAGTAGGAGAAACCATATTGGATCTGTTGGAACTTCCATTCCCACTACCTCTGCGATTCTGTTCCCAATAGTGTTCCAATATGCCTGTATCTTTGGGCAGGTGAAAGAACGTCCCCATCAGGCCCACAACTTCTGTGCCACTGCCCCGTTTCACTGTGTCCCATCCTGTGTAGTGTGATTCTGTGGTAATAAACCCTATGAAGGATCTTTAACTGGACCTATCGGAATCTTGCAAGGATAGCTACCTCCGTCGGACCCTGCATTGCCTCTACCCATTCTTCTTCATTCAGTGCGCCCAGGTCTTGTTCCCATTAAGCTCTTAGGCCTTCTAAGGGGTCCGGCGAGTTATTGATAATATTTTTGTATATCATTGAGATGGCCTTGGAATGCAATGGCTCTATCAATAGCCTATCCTCTAGGGGGGATGCCTCCGGAAGCGAAGTTCCCTCCCTACTGTAGCCATTAAGGGTGTGCCCCAGTTGGAAGTATCTTAACCATTCTCCCGGTCCCATTTCATACTCTTGCTGCAGGGTTTTAAACGTGATATCGGCCTGGACTTGCCATATGTCTCCTAGCTTTTGTAATCCCAGCAATTCCCACTTGTTTAGTTTACGCATTGAGCTCACTCTTTGCAAATATTTACTGTCCCACAACTGAGCCATTCCTGTTAGTCCCCCCAGCCCATGTATTTTGTGCCAGCGTGCCAAGCTCTTACCACCACTTGCGTGTGTGCTGGAAGATGCTTAACCCTACCTCTGTCGTATAGGATAGCTGAGTAGGCTCTTGGCCCCTCCCTATCGCCGAAGACCCAGTCATTCACGCACACCAGCTGCGTAACCCAAAAGTATGCTTTAACACTGGGAACAGCCAAACCCCCTTCATAGACTCCCCTCTGCAACTTTGTTAAGGGCTATCCGCGGCGTTCCCCCGCACCAGATCAAGTCTCTCAATTCAGAGTCTATTCTGTGGAAAAATATATCTGGTAGCTCCTGGGGGGTATTTTGCATTATGTAGCTCAATCTGGGGAGGAATATCATTTTGAATAGGACTGCCCATCCCATCAGCGTCAGAGAGAGTGTTTTCCATCATGCTGCATCAGATTCTAATCGGGCTAGCTGTTTCCAAGCGTTTCTAGTGTGAAATGCCTGGGGGTCCCTGGTGATGTTGAACCTAAGGTATTTGAAGCCGTCTATTTCCACCGGCACTGCGCACTCCTTTGTGAGCGCCAGGGGGGGGGGGCTCCCACTAGCAGGAACAGCACAGATTTGTCCTAGTTGATACCCTGAGTATTCCCCATAAATACGAACAATTTGAAAGATCCTGTCTGCTGACTGCTTCGGCCTTTCGAAGTAGAGCAAGATATAATCCGCATATAAGTATATGCATTCATCCCATTCATTCCCCATCGGTATGCCCCAGATTAGGGGGTTTGGCCTCACCCATTTATTTATTTATTTATTTTGAGTGTTTTGTATAGCACGAACAAGACCCTTTCAGGTATCAGAGCACTTTACAAGGCAGATATAGGTGGTAGACATAGGCGTAAAAAACTGAGTTAATAAACACAGATATACATGAATACAAAATAGTTCAGGTGAATTTGGCCCAAAAAATAACTTTCACTTCTTTTTTGAAAACTTTCGTGGAGGGGTTCCCTCTTGTGTCAGGAGGCAAGGCGTTCCAAATCCTGGGGGCCATTCCTGAGAAGGTACGGTTATATGTTTTCTTCTTGGAAAATCGTTGTGGTTTCAATAGAAGATTATCGGAACTCCTGGTAGTTCTGGTACCACCCGATGGAACCAATTTCTCCGCTAGATATCTTGGGGTTTTGTGGTGCAGTGCCTTGTGTGTCATGCAGGCAATTTTCAAATGGATTCTGGCTTCGAAAGGTAGCCAGTTGAGGGAACGAAGGTCAGGGGAAATGTGAGAATTTCTTTTGGAGCCTGTGATGAGTCTAGCGGCTGCGTTGATTGAGGCTCTAAGAGGGGCTGTAATAGATCTGGGAAGGCTGCAGAGAGCGACACTCCCATAGTCCACTCTGGGAATTACAAGAGTTTGAACTGCCTGTTCAAAGTTATTTGCGGGTATGAAGGGTTTCAATCTTCTCAGCGAATTCACCTGGAAATTTGCTCCTTTCGTTGCTGCGCTGTGATTCTGCATATTAAGCTTATTATCCAAAGTTATTCCTAGTGATTTCACAGAGTCTATAATTCGGGGTTGGCCGTCGAGTGCAGTTAGAGGCTTCATCCACTTGCGGATGGTGTTTGTTTGGCTGGGGAGGGGCGATTAGGATCAATTCTGTTTTGAGGGTGTTAAGCTTTAAGTGGTTTTTGGCCGAGCCAGGTCTGTGTTTTCTGTAGCGTCAAGTTAAGGGATTTGATGTCTTCCAATGAGTGGACCTTAATGTAGGGTTGTGTGTCGTCTGCGTACATGTGATATTGGACATTTGAGGTGTTGAGAAGCACATTGAGTGGTTCCATAAACGATTGAAGAGTGTCAGAGAGATGGGAGAACCCTGGGGTACTCCTAGAGTGACAGGGGTGGGCTTGGATAGAGATTGATTGATCATGATTTTTTGTGTTCTGTTTTGGAGGAAGGAAGTGAACCAATTTAGAACTGTTCCAGATAGTCCCATTCTATGATTCCGGAGGTCTAGTAGGTTTTTTTGTTTGACGTATCAAAGGCTGAGGATAGGTCGAGGAGGATTAGCAAACAGGGTTTGTTTGATCCAATATTTGTAATGCTCCATCTATAATATGTGTCATGGCTGATTCGGTGCTGTGCCTGGACCGAAAACCAGATTGGAATTGATCAAGCAGGTTGAAGTGTTCTATGTGGTTGCTAAGCTGGTTGTGAACACACTTTTCTAATAGTTTGGCCAGGGTAGGGATGTTGGGTATAGGGCGGTAGTTATTCAGGTCAGATGGGTCCGCCGAGGGTTTCTTCAGGATGGGGGAAACCTGTCCAGTTTTGAGGATATCTGGGATGGCTCCTTGGAGAAGGGAAGTGTTTATGATCCCACGCCACCAGGAGCTTACCTACACCCATGTAGGCACCCATACAGAGAATTAAAAACGATTGAAATGGTCTACAAAATATGGCCCCATCCCTGATGGAAAAATGCAGAGCACTGATAAATCAATAACCAGACATTGACTCCTCAGCTATTAGTAGCTGGGCCAACTTTACCAACCAATTGTTATATGCAGTGCCTCCAAAGAGGAAAACTGGGCAGCAGATATTTCGATCATACACTTCACCTGCAACGAAAAAAATAAAGCTTCACAGAAATCGAGCCCTTCGGCAATCAAGGAAGAGCCCAGACAACAAAACTCAATTTCTCAACTATAAGCAAGCTCAAGCAGCTTTCAAGTCCGCTGTACGCAGGGAAAAATTAGAGGCCTTCGATCAATTTTGGCTGAAGCTCTTCCATGAAAGTAGGAAATCAAATTCAAAGCAATTTGGGTCCCTGGTGAACAGGAGCCAGTGTGGCGGAAATGGTCATGGCAGTACAACCATCGGTGCCAATGAATGGATCCACTTCTTATCTTCCCACTTTAAGATTGCTCATCATAAAGATAACTGTCCTACTTTGCCAAGCATAAATAATGCAATGATACTCTCATCGGAGGCCACGAATCAAATACGGCCTTTATCTATTAGCACACTTGAAGAGCCCGTACACATAAGTAGGAACAACATCGACTCACTTACTAAAAAGATAATAGTGACACCTGAAGGAATAAAACGCAGGATCCTACGCTCTATAAAGAAAGCCAGGGCCGACAGCGCACCTGGGCCCAACGGCCTCCCCCAGGCAATATTCAAATCAGAAGCCGAATTTTGGTCAGAGCATTTGACCCCCCTGTTTTTGGAATGTCGATTAAACAACAAAGTTCCTGAGTCCTGGAGAGGTGCTATCATCCATCCCATTTATAAAAGTGGGAAGAGAAACAACCCCAGTAACTACCGAATGATAGCCCTCCTCGACGTGGAGGCCAAATACTATGCCAGTATTCTATTGGAAGATCTTCTGACCGGGGCTAGCGAAACAAAGTGCCTCCCATTCAATCAAACTGGTTTTGTGGCCAAATCCGGTATAACAACTAATCTACTAACATTATCCGTTTTAATAGAGAAAGCAACTGTCCAACAAACTCAATTGCACTGTTGCTTTTTGGATTTTAAAGTGTCCTTCGACCGTGTGCCCGGGACATATTGTGGCAAAAACTAAAGGGCTGGGGAGTTCCTCAATCCTTGCTACTAGCAATAGTTCAACTCCACTCCAAAACATGGATAAAAATCAAGCTGGGTGAAAGCTTCCATGTTTCCAGGAAAATCGAGACCAGCAGTGGAGTAAAACAAGGTTGTGTGCTGGCTCCACTCCTTTTTAACTTGTTCATATCAGACCTTTCGCCAATCCTTGATAGCGTCAATTGTCATCCCCCCAACTAGATGGAGTACGTATCAGCAACCTCCTATACGCCGACGACCTGGTGCTGCGCAGTCACACGAAGATGGGCTTACAGAGGCTTCTTGATGAACTGCTCCCCTATACTAAAAACAACCTCTTAGAGCTGAACCTATCAAAAACAAAAACAATCACCTTTGAGAAACATATGAAGATGCATGGAGGTGGCATTTTAATAGCGTAAAAATTGACTCAGCACCTCACTATAAGTATCTGGGAATATTGTTTGACTCTAGAAGCTCATTTGCCAAGCAAAAAGAAGCACTGAGGACCAAAGCACTGGCTTTAGAGGCTGCAGCAACAAAACTGTCAAAAAAACTACTAGATACCAGCTTAATCCCATTGTTAAAAGTGATGAAGGCAAAAATATCTAACTCTCTGATGTACGGCCAAGAGATTAGGAAGGGAACCACAAATATTCTTTTAAACAAACTGACAACTAAAATCTTTAAACGTGCATTCCATCAGCATCACCGGCACAAGTCCGCCTCAAATTTGGCTTACTTGACCATCATGGCGTAGAGGCTGGGGCATTTATAAAGTTTTGCAACAGACTGCGTCAAGCCCGGGAAGACTCACTGGAGGTCAGACTTTGGCAGGAAATTCAGAAAAGTCATGCCAGTCACAAATATCGGCTCCACCTGGATCACAGTCTACAATTACTTGGTATTAAGGCATTTTGGGGAACAAATCCCCCCCAGTTGGCATTAAAGCTAGCTAACAAGAAAAGCGCCAAGTTGTGGTCCTTTCACTCAGACAGGGCAATACGGTCAAAAAGGAAACAAGCCTGGGCAGTAATCACTAACTTTAATCGAGGAGTTGAATCTCTTCATTTATCAAGCACTTAGGCACTTTATTTGAAACGAAAGTTCCTGGCGCTGAGGTTGGGTGAATGGCCTTTTTTGAAAAATCATCCAGAATGGCGCTGGAAAGACAGTCAAATCCAATGCAGGTTGTGCAGCTACCACACTGAGGGGATGGAACATATAGTTTGTCTATGCCCAACAATGCTCACTTTTAGACGTTCATTACTGCGAGAAGAATGGATAAGACATGGAATCCGATCTTGTCGCCAAGCCATAAAACCAGCCTTCAACCTGGACAACACAAAGCTGAATATCGAGCTAACAAAATTTGTTATTAAAGTATTAATCCAGTTGGAATTTATCAGGGCAGCTAACCCTGTCCCATCTTAGCTGCACGAAACTGCATCATTGGATATATCAACGGCTTGTCGGTCATTAACAAATTGCTGATTCGAACTTGGTCTGCTAGACTTATAAAAGCAGCTAAGAAACTAAGTAGAGTTTCAACCAAAAAGTTAATCGTCGTTCCAATAATTGTAACTAATGTATCCTTTTTAGAAAATGATGCTAGTATTTTTACATTGTAAGGGTTTTTAATTTACCAACAATAAAGTTCTTATACCCAAAGGGGGGCTAACATTGAAATGAAGTCTTTTAGGTGGATTGCAGGGAGAGGGTCAATAAAGTGATTGGAGGGATTCAGAGACATGAATGTTTTTAGGATATTTTCTTCGCTGTAGAGGTTGAAGGCAATCCAGGAGGCATTATTTTTGAGGTCATGCTTTGCGGGACCAGTAAGCAAGGTCGTCATTGACGTCAATCATGTTGGCATGGGTGGGTCAGTATGGGATAGTGGATCGTTAAGGAGTTCAGCCTCTATGTTGTCGGTCTTGGTTGTGCAAAAGGAGTCAAATTCTTCGCAATTGGGGACAGTTTCTGAATCGATTTGAGATTTGATTATTTCGAATAATCTTTTGGGACGATTCTTGGCCTGGTCTAATTGTTTGCTAATAAAATCAGGTTTAGATCATCTGATATTTCTGTAATAGGAGTTTCTCGTGCTTCTTAGTAGTTTGAGGTGGTCGGAGGATGGTGCAGCGCTCCATTGTCGTTCAATTGCTCTAAGTGATCTTCTGTCTTCATTTAGCCTACCATCATACCAGGGGTTTGTTACTTTAGAGGTGACTCTTTTCAATTTTAGGGGAGCTAGATTGTCTAATGCCAAGTTCATAGCGTGGAAGTAGTGATTAGTCAGATCATGAACATCCACTAATTCAACAGGTAGGGATAAGAGGTTTGGACAGGCAGTTAAGAGTGAGACAGGATTTACGTTATTTAGATTTCTCTTCCAGATTTTCGATCTCGTGGGTTGTACAGAGAGCGGTTTAATAGCTACATTGATATGGAAGGTGATGATGTAATGGTCGGACCAGTCACAAGGGAGGATCAATTCCAGCTGGGTGGAGTCTGTTTTTGAAATTACTAGATACAGGGTTGAACCTTTTTCATGGGTGAGATTATCATAAATTTGGGACAGGTTAAGGTGGGAAAGGAATGCTTTGAAACTATTTACCTCTGGGTCATCAAGGTCATTCCAGTGGAGGTTGAAGTCACCCAGGAAAATCTGAGAGTTCTGTTGCCCGTCATTAGTAGCTAAGATATCCATTATGTGCTGCTAGAGGTTGCAGCGCCAGGGCAAAAACCAATGGGGATAGCGGGTATCCCTGCCATGTTTCCTTTTATAGCGACACTGCAGAGTTGACTCACACCCTTGCTCGGGGTTGATTGTACAGGAGGCTGACCCATCCAATAAAGTTGGGTCAATGCCCAAGTGGGCCAATACCGCGAAGATGTTGTTCCACTCCATGCTATCCAACGCCATTTTGGCGTCTAGGGACAAAAGGGCTGTCGGGCTCAATCCCCTGACTGTTGTTGTGTGTAGTACACCAAACAATTACGTAAGTTGAGCCTTGTGCTTCTGTTGGGCATAAATCCAGATTGGTCAGGATGCACTATTGACATGGTGACTGCCACCAACTATATGGCCAGTGCTTTCGCTAGGACTTTGGCCTAGCAGTTTATGAAAAAGATATGGGCCTATAGGACCCGCATCTATCAGGGGGTTTACCCTCCTTGGGGATCACCTCCACCACTGCTACCCTCTGATAGGGCGAAAGGGCTCTGGCTGTATTTGCCTCTGTTAGCATTGCCAGCAGGTGGTCTACCGACTTATCCAACATTAGTTTGAAGAGCTCCAGCGGTAGGCCATTTGGACCCATTGCCTTCCCTGACTGTAGTACGCGTGTTGCATTTTTGAGTTCTTTCACCGTTAGGTTGCTTTCTGGCGCCTCCCAGTCTATCTCAGAAAGCATTGGCATCCGTATGTCTTTGAGGACTTCTACACATTCCTCCTCCGTGTGTGCCGTGGGGGGGGCATATATTGACTCATAGTACTTGGCGAAGGCTTCAGAAATTTCTTTGCTCATCTCATGTTTCTGTCCTCCCTCATCAATGATCCTAGGTACCCAGTTACCCTCCCTCCATTTTTTTGTAACCATGCCAGTAGTTTGTTCACCTTTGCTCCTGCGTCATACAATCTATGTTGCGTGGCTCGTGCTAATGTTTTGGCAATATCCTTCAGAAGGTCCCTCAACTACCTATGTTTCACCTATGTAAAGGACACGCGTCCTCACCTCTCCCTTCTCCAGTTTAGCTTCCAGGGCTCTGATTTCTTCCTCTCACGACAATCGTTTTATATTTTGCTCCTTCTTTGCCGCGTCTATTTGGGCCTGGGCCTGTCCCTGCATTACGGTTTTAAAGGCTTCTTAAAGAGAGGGATCTCTTGGTGGGCCTTCCAGAACCACCTCCACTGGGGAGTGATCAGACACTCCTCGAGCTATACGAGTCGACCTCTGGACATCTCTCAGGTTACTGGCCTGTTTTAGAATATAGTCTAGTCTGGAGAAACTCCCATGGGATGCTGACACATATGTGTATTGCCTAACTCCGGGGTGTTGGTGCCTCCATACGTCACTGAGTCCCAAGGCTCGGATAAACTCCCTCAGAGGACCCGTTTTTCTCGGATGCGACTTTCCTCAGTGTATCGACCTCTGTCGGGACAACATCATTCATGTCTCCTCCCAAGAGTATTCTACCCTCCGGACGCTTTAGCAGCAGCAGTCGCACCATCTCAAGAGTCGCGGCCTGCAAGCTTGAGGGGGGGTGCATACACCAAGCATAGATTCAAAGTCCTCCCTTCCCATTGGCCACTTATTGCTACGGATCTGCATAACCGGTCAGAGCCCGAGGTGTAGCCCCCGTGTGCCAGCAGCTTGTAACCATATCTATACAGTGCCCTACATTGGTTGCCCAGGAGGTGGGTTTCCTGTATCATGACCAAATCTGGACAGTGTTTCTTGATGAACTGTAGCACCATTATGTTTTTTATCCCGCTGTTGAGGCTATTTACATTCCAGGACCATATTTTAACTAATCCTGTTGGTGTATCAACGGGCGTCATTAGGACTATCTGGTATGTCTTCTCTTCTCCTACTCCCTTTGGAGTGGGAGCTTACCTGGACTGGGTTTTTGGCTTTGCTAGTCACACTTCTCGCCTTCACCTGTCTCTGAGCATCAACCTAAACTAAATAAACCTCATAACTAAATTTCTCTAACTGTCCTGTCTCCCTTCACCCTCCACCCTTCTACCCTACTAAATAGGTTACCCATGCCCATTTCGTCAACCCGCAGAGCGCCTGTCGCCCACAACCATAAGCTTCAACACACTGTGCGGGGGTGTGCGGCTGTGTGAGCATGGTGAGTACTGTTTTGGAAAAAAGGTGCAACCCTTTACCATTCCCAGTTTGAATTCCCAACTCATTCACTAAGTTTCATGCAGCCTTTCTGAAAATCCTGAAAGGCCCTTGTCCCATTGCTGCCCAGATCTCATCCCTCCTTCCCCATTATGTTTATCAAGGATACTGGCCCCATGTTCTCAGCTTGCTGCATCTCTTACAGCCAGTGGGCCACTCTCGGCTCCCTCCTACCCCCGAGAGTTTGAGTTTTCTCCCTGCTTCTGTCCTCAGACTAGATCATAGCGACTCTGCTTTGACCCTCCTCCACTGTTATTGACTCCAGGATAGCGTTCTTCCAGCCACTTCAATACAGCGTCCAGATCCTCGAAGTGCCAAGTCTTGCCATCCACTATAACTCTTAATTTGTCTGGAAACAACATCATGTACTTAAGGCCCCTCTCACGGAGTTCTCTCTTTGCCGCTTCAAAGCTCCTTCATTGTCGCCGTTCTAATATCGTGAAATCCCGGAAGTACCTGATGTGCATATTTTCGAATTGAATGTCACCTGCTGCTCTAGCCGCCTGTAGAATGGCATCACGGTCACGATAGTTAAAAATTAGTGAAATTATGGTTCTTGGAGGATCTCTCTGTCTGGGCAGAGGAACCATAGCACAATGGGCCCTCTCCACTGTGAAAAACTTGGACAACCTTTTGGGTTTCAGTCTGTTAATTATGAAGTCCTCCAGAAAGAGCTCCAAACGAGGGCCCTCCTCCCCACTCCGTGACCCGACTACACAGATATTGTTCCTCCTGCCCTGCCCTCTTGATCTTCTAGCTTGATAGCCATCACAGCTGATTGCAGTTGCGGTTCGTACAAGTAATGCTGTGGGGCGGTGAGGCGGGGCGGTGCTGGGTGGGGGGAAAGTGGGGAGTAAGGAAATAAATAAATAAAGCACTTACTTTGTGCTCGCAGCATTTTCATATCACCTTTTCTTTAGGGAATTTTTTGGGAGTGCTTTTAAATGTAACATTTTGATGGATTGCTAATTAATAGAGCAGAGAAGTTGGTGTTTTAAAAAAAAACAAGAAACATTTGTGAGTCAGCCTTTTCCGTGGATGTTCGTTTCCCTATTTGGATTATTGTAGTACTCAAAACTCTTGTGGTATGAAATATTACCAAGAGTTGAGGAAAGAAGACAACTTCATGTAGGAACACCAAATATTCTTTACACTTGAAGGTCAATTGAATTAGCAAGTGTTGACAAAACAGGCAAGTGCATCTTCGGGTTCTTAGTATATGTTAGAAGTATAAGATGTATGCAATATTGTCTAGGTAGTCTGCAGCTCATAGGAGTGGAAATTGATTAATTTTAGACAACAGTCTCTCAGTCATTTCTTTACTTTTATTGGAAACACGAGAGTTCATACTATCTGGCAATGATTGTGCATTCCCATTTCTTGGAAACTTTGTTCATTCTTCAAAATTTCCAAGAAAGGATAAAAGTTAGGGTGAGATCTTTGGATTGATTTGTTAAATTAATTGTGCCATTCCTCCTTGGCATTGTTTGTTTGTGCACCTCCCTCTAAGCAGGTCGAGTAACAGTTCCACATGTAATTGGAAAACATTAGCTTCCTTCTGTGCCCCGACCTGGTCAAAGTAATTTAGGAATGGGCCAATTTCTCCCCATTGTGAGTAAAATATTCAGATCCTATAATTTATGAGTAGAACTGATCCACACACTGAGGTGGTACAAAACACAAAGGGCCCCATTACAGTGTCAGTCGGACTGACATCGTAGCAGAAATGGGACCACCCAACAAGGAGTCGGCGGTCCTGCTTCCATTATTCTGATGCAACCGCTTTCACTGTTATCAGACAGTGTATTCTTTCTATTGCGTCTTGTGCTGCGGGCTGCAGCACAAGCCACAACAGAAAAAATACACATTTTTATAAAATCCATTCCTTTTGTGGAAGACACCATGAGGTGCCTGCCATACGATGCATGGATGTTTGGGGGGGCATCAAATGTGCCCCCCCAGGCCTCATAGCAAAGGCTATAGGGGGACAGGCCCTGCTAGGGGCCCCCAAAATCATTTTCTGACAGCCTTTCCATTTCGGCCTTTCCGACATGGAAAGGCTGTCGGAAACGAGCATCATAGTCTTGAGGGCGGTGCCTGAGCAGGCACCGCTGCCATTTTGGGATTATCTGTCACTTCACAGGTTGACAGTCCTTCTTCCTGGAAAAGTTGACAGGTCCAGAAGTGATCTAAAGACGTAGATCTGAGGGTCCAATATTTATCTTTGGTGCCAGCTTTGCTGTAGGAGAAGTTTCTGGAGGGTTCCACCCCCAGAGGTGTTTGGAATTTCCTGCCCTTCTGCCCTGCCCCCAGCTTGTCTGGGGGCACAATAGACTAGGGAGAAACCCTTTGTGATTGTGCTGAGGCAGAGCCTTTGTGATGTGTTAGTGTGGTAGGTGTCAGCTCCTACCCCCTATCAAGTTACAGATGGCCCAACTGTCAACCCCTATTCCCCCTGTTGTCTCACTGTCTGGGAGTATTACACAAAGATGGAGAGTCAGCTACAGCAATTCTTCTGACCCAGGATACAGGTTGCAAGCTCCAAATTGTTAGGACATAAAAATACCAACTTCCTAAAAGGGGTATTTTCAGAATTGTGACTTAAAATCCAACGTCATCATTGAAAAAGCATTTTAAATTATAACTCTTTAGAGACCTAATTCACCATTCATACCTACTGCTTATTGAAAGTTATCACGTATTAAATGTAATAAGGTAACCCAATGTTATCCGATGGGAGAGGTAGGCCTCACATAGTAAATTCTTTCACTACCTGGACATGTAAATCTTAAAAGTACATGTCCAACTTTTTAGATACACTGCACCCTGCCTAATAAGGTTTCATATGTGCATTAAAATGGAAGTAGAGGCCTAGCAAAATAATTACTTTGCCAGTCCAAAATGAGAGTTTAAAGCTGCACACACAGGCTGCAATAGCCTGAGGCATGTTTAAAAGGGCTACTTAAGTGGGTGGCAAATTTGGTGCTGTGGGCCGACTAGTAGCATTCAATTTATAGGCCCTGGACAAATAGGGGCAGATTTACAAGCCCCTTGCACCACTTTTGCGTCACTTTTCCCATGTTAAAAGTGACGCAAAAGTGGCACATGGGGCTTGTAAATAAGCCCCCTAGAGTACCCTTTTATTTGGAATGTACAACTAAATTAAATGTGCCTAATTGGGTGTAAGCCAATTTCGCCATGTTTTAAGGAGACAGTACAAGCACTTAAGCACTGATTAGCAGTAGTAAAGTGTGCAGAATCCTGAGGCTGACAAAAACAAACTCAGCAAAAACAGAAGGAGGAAGGCAAACAGTTTGGGGTAGAGTCACCCGCAGCTGACATGTCTAACATAGGGGTGGAGTTTTCAGATATTTCGGCATCAAACTCTGATTCCGCAGAGTGGTAGTTTGCCCCTGCTACCCTACTAGACTTTAAATGGTAAAACTTTGGGATACGAGTATAGTTTCAGTGGTGTGAATTAATGTGATCATGCTATCCTGCGCTGTAGGCAGCAGAGCAGTTTCTGTACTGGGCAGGTAGTGTGTAAACGTTATTACTCACTAAACACTTCAGCTCTCCCACTCCCCATCAAGCAGGAGCAAATTACAGAACAGGCAGACGGTGTTTACCAGTTACCTACTGTGAAAAGTCATTGAAGCCCCTCAGACAAATTATGCCGTGGGACAGACTTTTGCTATGAAATGGCCCTGAGTGCCACACCCTTCTTTTGAGATCACTGTAGAACAAGCAGTCAAAGCGCTGGCACACACCAAGGGAAAGACTAAGGTCATGACGCTCATCATTTTAAATGAGCGCCTGGTAAAGTCTCTATAGGTGGTGTTTGGTGTGCGCGCTTCACATTTGCTCTGGGCGCTGATGAAAGGAAGAGCAGAGCCATCTTCCTATTTTCTCCAAAATACTGGAGAAGCATGTCAACATCCAGCTCGCTTTGTTTGTGGAAACCCAGAATGCCCTCCACCCCTTTGAGTCCGCCCTCATCCTATTAGACCTCAGCACGGCTTTTGAAACTGTGTCCCAAGGCCGTCTTATCGAAAGAATGATTCATCTGAGATTCCAGGGCACTGCTTTGACCTGGATATCCTCCTTCCTAATGGACTGCACATTTCAGGTTTTCTCTACAAACGCGTCTAGCACACACCCGCTTTCCTCCGGAGTCCTACCGGGTTCTGCCCTTAGCCCAATGCTTTTCAATATATGCGTCTGCCCTCTCGCAGGCCTAGTGGAAAGCTGTGGCCTCACTTTTTTTTCATATGCAGATGACACCCAGATTATCTACTCGTTATTGACTGCACAGGTTACCTCCTCGTAAGATCTCAACTCATGCCTCGGACATGCCTCCACTTGGATGCATTCGAACTCCCTACAGTTGAATGGTAACAAGAACGAAGTGATGGTACTAGGTAGGAATCCTCAACTATGGGGACCTCAACACTGGCATTCACTTGGAACTCCTCCTGTACCCACTCACAAGGTGAAGAACCTTGGTTTCTGGTTAGATTCAAGTCTCTCTATGTGGCCCCAGGTAACCAAGGTTGCCTCCTCATGCTTTTCCACCGGATGTATGACGTTACAACGCATGCTTTTACACCGCATGCCGTTACAACGCATTTTTTACACCGCAAGATCTGTTACAACGCCAGCCTTTACAACGCATGCTTTTACAACGACGTACACTAGATGGAGTGCTGACATTAGAAATGTATAATTTACTATTCTAACTCCAGTCCACGTTGCAGTGGGGAAGGTGTTTGGATAGTAAAACTACGCTATTTCTAATGTTAGCACGCCATCTAGTGCATTTCGTTGTAATGGCATGCGTTGTAATGGCATGCGTTGTAACAGATTTCGCGTTGTAATAGTTTCGTTGTAATGGTAGTGCGGTGTAAAAGTTGCGTTGTAAAGGTTGTTCACCTTTTCCACCATGAGGTGGCTCAGAACGATCCTGTGGATACTTCTCTTCTTGGCCCAGAGAACTGTCATACAGGCCATAATTCTGTCCAGGCTGGATTATGGAAATATCCTGTAGCTGGGAGCAGATAAGACGGTGATCAGACACCTTCAGGTGGCTCAGAATTTTGCTGCCAGACTGTTGTTCCGGCTCACTAAACACTACTCCGTGTCCCCCCTTCTTCATGTTCTCCATTGGCTTACAGTGGACAAGCGCATTGAGTTTAAGGCACTGTGCTATAGGTATAAAATCCACTTGGGCTCAAATCATCCGTATCTACAAAACCTTGTCACCTCCTACCATCCTTCTTGCACTCTGCGGTCAAGCAATCGCTCTCTTTTCACAGTTCCTTTAGCCAATCGATTTCAGATGGGTGGCCGGTCCTTCTCGGCACGCGGCCCCAGATTGTGGAACACTCTCCATAAATCTATTCAACAATGTTCCTCCCTCCTTGCCTTCCTGCTGGAGGCTAAAAACGTGGGGGCATATCAACAACAACCGGCGATAATTATCGCTGAGCGCACTTAGCGCTCGGATAATTATCGCCGGCTAGCGCCGATTTTTATCGTTGAGATAGCGTGCTATTAGCAACGCTTATCTCCTCAGCGATAAAAATCCTAGCGCTAACAGGCTAACGTGAGATTATCGCTGGAAACCCAGCGATAATCTCACGTTAGCTAGTTGATAGGGACTCGCAAATTTAGCCATGATATCCACCTTCCATAGGATATCATGGCTAAGTCAGTCCTGAAGCAGGCGTAAGGAAAGTAGCGATAACAGGTGTTATCGCTACTTTTCCTGACACTATGCTTCATAGCGTGGGGCTTGATGATAGGAGAAATGTCGCTTAGCGACATTTCTCCTATCATGTCAGGTCAGGAACGCCCACTTTGCATCTTATTAGAGATGCAAAGCTGGGCGTTAGACATCCCCACGCTAAAGCAAGGTTTCATGCGTTAGCGTGGCCTTGCTAATATAGCGATAAAATTATCGCCGCTTTTCGGCCGAAAACGGCCACTAAAGTGGCGATCATTTTTAATCGCCTCATTGTAAATATGCCCCGTGGTTATTCTAACCCTCCACTTCATGATGAAGTGCCTGAAACGTGCATAATTCCAGTAGCACTCCTGAAGCTGTTTAGTCTTCCACCTAGGCGCTGGGAAACCCAATGGGCCGCTAAGCGCTATTGAAGACTGTAATAATAATAAGGCTGTAAAAAACAGGAAAAAACAGAAAGCCAGTCATTGAATGTTGGAGCAGAAGGCTTATAAAAGCCCTGACCCGCTTCATTGTCTTCAGTGAACTCCCGGCATTCCAAAGTTCTAATTTGCATTTCGCCACTCAGAGGGCGGGGGCGTTATTTAGCCAAATGTTAGCCTGAGGGATTTTCAGGTTTATAGACTGCAGGTGTGAAGTGTCCATAGAAGTATTTAACAGGAGTAGGGGTTTGGAGTGTAGAAAGGCTCCGCGAGCCCTGCGTCTGAAAGAGCTGCAGACATCCCAGAGCAGAGCTCATAACGCGGACAGATCTTATGTCTCTGAGATTGCTTTTTCATATTCTTCAGGCATTCTTCCTCCTCTCCTCGGCCTCCTCTGGGAGCACTAATGCTTCTAAAGAGCCGGCCTCATCCCCACATAAGCTGACCCTTTTGCTATCTGTGTTATTCGTCCTGACAAAATTCATTCTCGGCGCAATAAAAACAATGGCTGGCTCGGTGGCTGCGGCCGCGCGCGGGGAGGAGAGGTGATGCCGAGGTGAAAGCCGGCAGGTCTGAAGCGGTGTCTTCAGTCCACAGACCTGCTCCCTATTGACTCACTGTGTGATCTGAGGTGAGCAGCGTAAGCTCCCTCTGCAGCAGTTACCGGGCTCTAACTCGGAGGAGGGCTTCACCCACAGCGAGTGCTATAGAAATAATGAAGAGAGAACGTGGCCCGGCGCTTTCTCACTTGGGAGAGACGCGATGCACGCTGCTGGCATTTATCCCCCTCACTTGTGTTAAGGCTGTTGCTGTTTTTGCCACCTGCTGTCATCAGCGGGAAAGACCCGCCTGAAACATCATGTTTTTAGCCACAATAAAAGGCACATATAAAGCTTCGTTATAGTGGATTCTGTTTAACTCTGTGTCTAATTTAACATTTACATTATGTAGAGATCTGGTATCACTATCAACAAGGTACTTTTTTTTCAGAATTTTATATAGCGCGAACTAGACCCGAGAAATCGGGTTTCAGAGCGCTTTACACGAGCACTTTAGTCACAGAAGGACACATTTATTTTTGTTAGGCACGGGGAGATTAAGTTATTTGCCCAGAATCACAGGAGGTTTTAGGGTCGTTGCCGAGACTCGAACCTGGTTCCCCAGCTTCGAGGTCGCCTGCTCTAGCCGTAAGGTTACATCCTCTCACCTTTACTGTGTAAAAACTGAAGAGCAGGTGACCAAAATATTTCTTAGGATAGCTCCGCTGTCGCCCGGTGCCACTGACTGGTGCCATCTCAAAGGCGGTGCCCACTTACCTCAACATCATGGCCGCCTGTCTGCCTGGGCAATGCTAGTCAGACAACGGTGAGTGATTGAAGGAAGCAAGGCAGCCCAGGGGCTATCAAATGTGGTATATAGTGTTGATTGTAGACCGAACTTCATTTAAATGTGTTAAAAAGCCACTAAGACGAATTAAAGTAAACAAAGTCACATAAAAGGCTTGATGGAAACACTTGGTGGAAGAGGGGGTTCAGCTGATGACAAGTTAATTATCCCTCAGTGCACTTTATGCTGAACAGAAAGCTCTTGGTATTGGGACATGATTCTGGAGAATGTGCAGGGGTGGGCAGAGCCGGAGGGCGGTGGTGTCAGGATTACAAGGTTGGGAATGCTGGTCAGATCCCATGCAGAACCCATGTAGGGGTCATTGTTCTATGAGGGGCATGGCTCAATGGATGCGGAATGTGCCCTATTAGGTGTACAATGTAGAAAGGAAATGATGCCAACCAAAATACCCCGGGCTCTACAACCCTGATGCTCCTGCGGGCAGCTTCATACTCTGGGGCAGATTTATGTTCCCTGGCGCATCCCTGCAAATCAGCATGGATGCGCCAGGGAAGATGCGTCACGCAAGTTTGCCCTTGCGCCACCGCAGATGCGCCGCATTTACAATGCGGTGCACCGTGGCGCAAGGACAAGCAGATGCGTGACGTATCTGCCGGCGTAAGGTTGGCGCAGTGCTGAAGTTGTGTCACAAGCGCGACGCAACTTCAGCACTGTTCCAACCTACCCCATCCCTAACATGGTGCGTCAAGCCTTACGCCTGCTTCAAGCAGGCGCAGGGTTTTGACGAATCAGCGTTGGGAAAGTGACTCAGTGAAATCTTATAGATTTCACTGAGTCACTTTTCAGGGGCGTTCCTGCGACGGAACGCCCCGCCTGCGTGGAAACACCCACATGAAACCTGATGCAGGTTTCATGTGGCGCAGGGCTTTACACTGTGACGCATCTCCATAGATGCGTCACGATGTAAATAGGGCGAAATGTGGCGCAGGGTTTACGCCGCCGCTGCGTCACAAAAGTGACGCAACGGCGGCGTAAAAGTGGCGCAACTCCAACATAGATCTGCCCCTCTGTGTTTATCCAATCAGAATGTACTGAGAATAGTTTCCTCACATCTCAGTTCAAAGTTTGCATTAGTCACTGGGTGGAGTCTCGGTGCCAACACGTAACTCGTGGCTGGGCACGTAAAACTGTTAAATATATAGCTTAGCTGGTCATTTGGCTGATTTCCAAATATTAAACACATTTTCTCAGTAAATCAACAACATTTCAGTTATTTGGCTGTTTAACTGCCTACATGCAGATGCCAATGAGGTTGGCATCTCCAGAGCTAGAAGTGAGTAACACTGTCGGGGAGGCATGGGATTGCCTCCTCTGACTGGTTGTACTCAATGCTTCATGTGTTGTGCTTGGTACTGGATTGTACGTACGTATTGCAATAATAAAGAAATATATTAGTGGTGTCCAACGTAGACATAGGACTGACAGCTCAATAGTAGTTTTTCATAATGTACACATACGAGACATTTTCACAGAAGCATTCTACATAGGCCTCATTTGCATAGTCTGTGGTTATGCTACATACTCCGGCATGGATCCAACCTTCCTGCACCTCTGTGGGATGTTCCTGTTTTATGGGCTCTTTCAGAACCACCCATGGTGCTTAGGCCTCAGATATGTACTGCCAGTAGAATTCCAGTTTGTAGAAATTCAAAACACCCAAAGAAACTTTTTTCTTTTCTGTTTTTTTTCTTCAATTCTGTATCCTGTTTTATAGATGGTCATCATATTCCAGAGATTTACAAGGAAAATTGTGTTTCATCGTTTAATGGTCAGTTATATTAGGACATACAACAGCCACAGCCGACAAGTGTTTCACCCCTGAGGGGTCAGTTGGACCAGGGCTTTCTCAAGGCTGGAATGAATGTAATGGACATCATAAGCTTTTAAACAAGACTTTTGGACCAGTTATAGTCACCACCAAGTGCTGTGTGGCGGGAGTGCCCACATTTCAAAGAATGCTGATTCAAGAGGATCAGAAAGGTCAACAGTGACCAGTGACAAAACAATCGATTCTATAGTGGAAAGAGTGAATGGGGTTTAAAAAGAAAAGTGAAAACTAGCTTCTCAGGTGCTGGCAATAGCTTGAGGCGCACATGGGTGCCTAGTAGTTGAGACAATCGTGTATGGAGAGGAGAGGGTCAGAACTGGAATAGTACGGAGTGCAGCAAGGCAGGACTGAGAGGGGGAGAAGTAGTACTGTATTTGAGTCACCGGTACCGTAAGAAGAATGAGTTTGGCCGGTCACAAATAAGAAACATTAGCGGGGCTGTGAGCTGCCAAAGCACTAGTGTAGTGGGGTGCACCTGGGACATGATGTGGGCAGGGACAGCACTATATAAGCACAAGTGTGGGCATGAGCAGTACTATAGAAGCACTAGCGTGGGCACGGACTGTACTATATAAGCACAAGTGTGGGCATGAGCAGTACTATATAAGCACTAGCGTGGGCACGGACTGTACTATATAAGCACAAGTGTGGGCATGAGCAGTACTATATAAGCACTAGCGTGGGCACGGACTGTACTATATAAGCACAAGTGTGGGCATGAGCAGTACTATATAAGCACGAGTGTGGGAAAGGATAGTTCTATATAAACACTAGCATGGGCACGGACTGTACTATATAAGCACAAGTGTAGGCATGACCAGTACTATATAAGCACAAGTGTGGGCACGAGCAGTACTATATAAGCACAAGTGTGGGCAGGGACAGTACTATTTAAGCATGTGAGTGTTGGCAGGGACAGTACTATATAAACACTAGCGTGGGCACGGACAGTACTATATAAGCGCAAGTGTGGGCAGGGGCAGAACCATATAAGCATATGAGTGCAGACAGGGACAGTCCTATATATGCATGTGAGTGCGAGCAGGGAGATTACTACATAGGTACATGAGTGTGGGCAGGGACACTACTTTATATGCATGTGAGAGCAGGCAGGGACAGTACTATTTAGGCACATGAGTGTGGGCAGGGACAGTAATATGAAAGCATGAGTGTGGGCAAGGACAGTACTATATTAGCACATGAGTGTAGGGAGAGACTAGAATGTAAGCACGCTGGTGGGCAGGAACAGTACTATATAAGCACTAGTGTGGACAGGGACAGTACTCTATAAGCACTAGTCTGGGCACGGACAGTACTATATAAGCACAAGTGTGGGCAGGGGCAGAACTATATAGGCACATGAGTGTGGGCAGGGACAGTCTTATATGTGCATATAAGTGCAGGCAGAGACAGTACTAAATAAGCATGTGAGTGTGGGCAGGGACAGTACTATAGATGCACGTGAGTGTGAGCAGGGACAGTACTATATAGGCATGTCAGTATGGGCAGGGACAATAATATGTAAGCACAAATGTGGGCAGGGACAGTAATATAGGAACAAGTGTGGAGAGGAACAGTCCTATAGAAGCACATGAGTATGGGCAGGGACAGTACTATACAAGCACAGGAGTGTGGGCAGGGACAGCACTATATAAGCACAATTGTGTGCAGGGGCAGTACTATCTAAGCATGAGTGTGTGCAGGGACAGTATTATATAAGCACATGAGTGTGGGCAGGGACAGTACTATATAAGCACATGAGTGTGGGTAAGGACAGTACTATATAAGCACATGTGTGTGGGCAAGGACAGTACTATATAAGCACAAGTGTTTGCAGGGACAGTACTATATAAACATGAGTGTGTGCAGGGACAGTATTATATAAGTACGAGTGTGGCCAGGGACAGTACTATATAAGCACATGAGTATGGGCAGGGACAGTACTAAATAAGCATGAGTCTGGGCAGGGACAGTACTATATAAGCATGTGAGTGTGGGCAGGGAAAATACTATATAAGCTTGTGAGTGTGGGTACGGACAGTACTATATAAGGATGAGTGTGTGCTGGGACAGTACTATACAAGCATTAGTTTGGGCAGGGAAAGTACCTTATAAGAATTTAAGTGTGGGCAGGAACAGTACTATGTAGGCACAGAAGTGTGGGCAGGGGCAGTACTATATAAGCACAGGAGTGTGGGCAGGGACAGTACTACATAAGCACAAGTGTGTGCAGGGACACTGCTATATAAGCACATGAGTGGGGGGTCTTGAGACAGAATATCGAGTTGGGAATATCGACACACAAATATCGAGTTGGCAATATCGTGATTCAGAAATATCAACCGCAAGAATATCGTTGTCAAGATTATCGAATTTAAGGTAAGAAATATCGTTTTTAAAAATATACAAGTCATTAATATTGTTTGCTAAAATATAGTTGTTTAAAATATCGATTTTTTTGTGTTATGTATTTTAGTGTATATTTTAAATGTATGTGCTGTTTCTTTTTGTATAAGTATTGTTTATGTATTTTAATATATGTTTTAAATTGTTAGTAGTCATGAATTTTATATTCGTAACATTTTACATTTTTTAGTTCCGTAGCGGGTTGTGAGTTAATAGGGGAATAGGATGGGAAGTAATTTAATTATAATAAATTAATGATTTTTTTATTTATTTAATTTAGATTAGATTGGGAAGTAATTTATTTGTAATTAATTATTAATTGATTGTTAATTAATATTAACTAATTATTTGATAATTAATTATGGTAATTGTGTGATTTGTTTAGGAGCGGGTTGTGGGGTTTATGGGATAAAGGGTGGGATGTAATTTATGTTTAATTAATTAATATTTAGTCACTAATTAATATTAATGAATTAATTGAAAATGAAATATGAAATTTGTGTAATTAATTTTAGGTGTGGGTTGTGGGGTTTATAGGGGTAAAAGTTGGGAAGTAATTTATGTTTAAATAATAAAAAATTAGTTGATCATTAATATGTATTAATTAATTTATATTTAATTAGGGTATCGGCAATGATAGTACTATATAAGTATGAGCGTGGGCAAGGACAGTACTATATAAGCATGTGAGTGCGGGCACGGACAGTAGTAAATAAGCATGAGTGTGGGCAAGGACACTACTATATAAGCACATGAGTGTGGGCATGGACAGCCCTACATAAGCACATGTGTGTGGGCAAGGACAGTACTATATAAGCACATGACTGTTGGCAAGGAGAGTAGTATATAAGCATGTGAGTGTGGGCAGAGACAGTAATATATAAGCACAAGTTTGGGCAGGGACAGCACTATGAAAGCATGAGTGTGGGCAAGGACATTCCTATATAAACATACAGGTGTGGGCAGGAACAGTACTATATAAGCACTAGTGTGGGCAAGGACAGTACTACACAAGCAGATTAGTGTGGAAAGAGACTACTATATAAGTATGAGTGTGGGCAGGGACAGTACTATGAGAGCAAGAGTGTAGGTAGGGACAGAACTATGAAAGCACTAGTCTGGGCAGGACAGTAGTATATAAGCATGTGAGTGTGGGCAGGGACAGTCCTATATAAGTACGAGTGTAGGTACGGATAGAACTACGAAAGCACGAGTGTGGGCAGGACAGTACTATATAAGCATGTAAGTGTGGGCAGGGACAGTACTATATAAGCACAAGTGTGGGCAGTGACAGAGCTGTGCAGAGACCATGGCCATTACAGCAGCCTGTCAAGACTTGGGTTACAGGAATAACAGGAATCTGCACTCTTTCTCTCCCCCTGCATGAAGTTGGTGCTGTACAGTAACTCTTATTGGTAGTACTGGTTACTACACTGACTTCCTTCAAGGACAGGAAGAGATTCCACTAGGCATACATGCAGAACCCCTCACCGGCAAAAATCAGGTTAGAGTTCGGTCTCCAGAATCAGTCCACGGCGAAGTGAGGAGCTTTCACCAACCTTTAGAGCAAAATCAGGAAAGCAGACCCAACACTTTTAACCATTACCTATGGCAGGAGCTAAAACAGAGGTACTCATTGCATGCCAGAGCATATCTATTCGAATTCCTGGCCAGGACCGGGATGACCCAGTTATGAGAAACTCCAACCACCTACTCGGTGTTCAAAAAACAGTGTGGAAATCAATTAAACTCCTCTCTTTGGTAGAGGACAAGGCAATATTCTCAGCTAGAGCAGATGACTGGATGTCATTAAACACCTATACAGCACCAGCACCCCAGAAATACCCCAGCCTAGGCATCCCTAGATCCATCAAGAAGCAATTTCTGAAATAACGTCTGGGGTTGCTACCTTGCCTAGCCCATCTTCCCCACTGGCTGAGAGTATCCACAACGATGATCTACCGCTTGTGTGGCTTGACACTGAGGATATGATGCACCTACTATGCACCTGTGAAGAGCATCTAGAGGAAAGAAGACAAATACCGAAAGCTCTGTTTAACCAGAGAGGGATTCGCTCACATTGACAGGCCGTGCTGGCCTGCTTTGCCTCTGATGATCCACAGCTGAGCAGTCGACTGGTAAAGTTCCTTGCACTGGTGAGCAGGGAACTACTAAAGAATACAATATGCTGAAAAAACTCTCAGCTTTTTGGCTTGGAGCTGAGACATTGGGCGAAGGTCTCTAGCCACCACTCCAGGCAAAGCAGCCCCTGACTAATACTATTACTTGCCAAATACCCAATTTAGGTTTTTTGCCATAGCACCTTCTGATTTCCCGCACTTCTTGCACATGAGTAATGAGCTTAAGTCCACTCCAGGTGAAGCAGCCCCTGACTAAGTCCTGCTCAATTCCCAATTCTGTTTTATTGCACATAGCACCTTCTAATCCCCCACACTTCTTGCACACAGGTTCTGAACTAAAGTCATTTAAGGGTCTGTAGTTCTTACATCGTGTGAAGCTGCCTTTAACCAGACCCACCTGACTTTCAGTCTCGGCCTTTGCACATGGCACTTTCTTCTCTGAAATTTTGCTATTCTCTCATTTATTTTAGCAAAATTATTACATCATTCTCTTTAAGTAGTGTTAACTGGTTACAGTATACGTCTTATCCTAATATTCAAGAAAGATTTTACCTTACCAAAAGTCTAAAATAGTATTTTGTATGTTCTAATGATTTATTGCAATGGTTTAAGGTTACTATGCAAATAAAATAAACTTGAACTTGAACCTTCCTGCACAGAAACAGTCCATGGAGGCGTGTTTCTCTTTCTATGCAAAGAAAGAGGAATAAATGAGGAGAAAAATAGTTATTTCTCCTCATTAAGCCTCACCTTGGGAGGCCTAAGGTTTTGGTGCATCCCCAGGTTTGTATGGTCTTGTAAATCTGGGGAAGGGTCAAAATCCATGGGTGTTGCGCAGGAATCTCAACACATGGGTGTTGCGTAGGAACCGCAACACCCATGGAATGCCTCCCTAGCGCAGAGTAAGGCAACGCAGTGATTAGCGCTGCCTTGCCTTCCTCCATATATATGAAGCCATTCAAAGCCACGCAAAGTGGCTCTGCGTGGCCTTATAAATATGATTTGGTTGTTTACCCAGTGGAGCATCACAAAAAGTGACACAAGGAGATCATAAATATTCCCCCTGGAGTAAGCTAATTTTGTCATGTTTAAAGGGGAGAGCTGAAGCACTTTAACACTCGTAAAAAATGCACTTTGATTATAAAGACTTGGGGCCGGATGTACGACGGTTTTTGCATGCGCAAACGGTTTTGTGAACCCATTTGCGCATGCAAAAACTAATCGGGGTATGTACCATACCAAAATAGCGATTCGCAATTTATTTCCGACTCGCTATTTTGGAATTGCGAGTCGCTATTAGGAAGGGGCGTTCCCTTCCTAATAGCAAGCACAACCCCATGTACAAATGTTTTACGACCGCAATTGCGATCGCAAAACACTCGCCCTTGAAGAGGGTGGTAATGGGGTCGCAAAAGGGAAGGGATCCCCAGGGGACCACTTCCTCTTTGCAAACGCAGAGGAAAATATGTTTTAGGGGCAGGCAGTGGTCCTAGGGACTACTGCCTGCCCTTAAAAAATAAAATGAAAACTTTTCTTTTTTTTTTAAATGCATCTCGTTTTTCTTTAAGGAAAATGGGCTGCATTAAAAAAAAAAAATGCTTTATTTAAAAGCGATCACAGACATGGGAGGGCATGCCATTCCCAATGGGGTCGCAAATTTCGAGAGACTCATTAATATTCATGAGCTTGTCAATTTGCGACCCCATTGGGAATCGCTAACGGCGTGTTGTACATCCAGAATAGAGCCTCGCAAATTGCGAGTCGCAAAAGACTTGCGATTTACGAGGTGCTATTTTGGGCGTTGAACATCTGGCCCTTGGCTTCTATTAAAACCACTGTAAAGTGTCCTTATAAAGTCCTCAAAAAGATTTTTTGGGCCTAGGGAAGACATAATAATGAGGCCCCTGTTCAGAACAAGTTGAGATTTTATTGCCTATTTTCTCATAATTACAAGCCTGTATAGCGCCAATCAATATTATACCTAAACCTTTACATTAAATAAGCAGCTGGAATTTGTTTTGCTCTGTGCCCAAACATCCTTAAAACAACACTGGGTAGACAGAGTGACAGATGGAGAGAAAGAGGAAGGAGGAGATAGAGAGAGGAGCTGATAGCGAAATCAATAAAAGTGGGACAGAGAGAGGGAAGCTGAGAAAAACACCTCTTTGAGGGAGAGGCCTGGAAGGTGGCTGCCCTGGGCAATTGCCTAAACCTTAAAATGTCTCCTCCACCGTGTCACACTTTGGATGATTGGTTCAGTGTTAGGACCTACTCACAGCTTCACCGATGATTCAAAGTGGGTGCAGCTTATTCAATGCTTTTGGAATTTGGGAACACAGGCAGGCAGTGCTTAATTTGTAATAGAATAACTGCCGGTGGCCAGCGCTCTGCTCAGAAACGCATGGCTGGTACATTTAAAAGTCGGCGCACCGAATACCAAAACTGTGTAGCAGTAGCGGTCCGTGGAGGGAGTTCAGTGAGGCAGAGAGGCGGGGCAGGGGAGGGGCAGGGTGGGGAAATGTAAACACCGGAATATGGAAGAACGGAGGTAAGTACACATTTAAATAAATAAAACAAATTCCTTTGCGCGCGCTGCATCGCATTTTGCAGTCTCGAATCAACCTCATAGCTCTTCCATCCATTATCAGACACCCCCTGTTTCTTTATCTCACTAGTGCAGGTTCATGTTTTTTGTTCTTTGCAATTTTTTTTCATCTTTTCCCTTTTTATTTCTTTCCCTTTGCAAGCTTTTCCCTCTTATGCTCGCGGTCGATGTCTAATTTGGAGAAATAATTGTCAGTCCCCAAAAATGAGTGGTGGTGGTATCCACTGGTAACCACCGGCTCAAATTTGGCATTGCAAATGGAATATATTTTAATTGAAAACTGAAGCTTCGGTTAGACTCTGGTCTATCTACTGAGGGCTTTATTTATGAAGGCCTGTGTTACTCTTGCATCGCCGTTTGACGTAGCGGCGGCTTAAATAATGCACCCTGTTGTACCATATTTACAAAGTGATGCATCTAGGCAGATGCGTCACTTCGTAAACCCCTGCGCTAAATTATATCTGCACCAGGTACAATGTATGCAGGGTGGGCGTTCCCCGCAAGGAGTGGCACAGTGATATCTATGAGTTTTTGATGTGCCACTTCTAGGATGCCAAAACCTTACGCCTGCCTCAAGGCAACCGTAAGTGTGACTCAGGCCCTTTCACATGGGGCTTGGTCCATGTGAAAGGAACATTGGTGGAGTTGTGTCACGCTTCCGACACAACTCCAGCAATGCGCCACTTTTGCGCCTACAGATACGTCAATAATGCTGACGTATCTGTCATTCCTTGCGACATGATGCGTTATACAGTAAATATGATGCATCATTCGTGTCGCAAAGATGGCGCACTGAGAAGTGTAACATTGCTGCTTTCACGCAGCGATGCAACACTTCTCATAAATGGGGCCTGAACATTTTTACTGATAGTTTCAGTACTTCCTATTAGTTTTGTGTGGTTAATGTTCCAATTTTAACAATTACAATGTGCTTTTAATCCCCTTATCTGGAATGAAATCATTATGGGAAAACGATTAAAATCAACCCACACATCTGACCTAGATCTGTTGGTGTGAGAGTAGGAGCTTAAAAGGCCCAGATGGGACTAGTAATTATTGAGATTGTGAGAAGGGGATCAGCCAATTGATCCGATGAACAAGTCATTCAAGGTTGATAATTATAGCACACTCACTTGTAATGGGCTCTCACAATCCCAAAATAATGCCCCCCACTCAATCAGAAACATGCTATGAAAGCTCAAATATACAAATGAGTGGATAGATGTATGAATTAATGTGTGATCAAATGAAAAAATAAAGAAAGACAAAAGATGTAAATACACCAAAAAATGACTAGACCTTAGCACCAGAGTTGATGCACTAAACCAACCGGGATCTTCCGGATTGGAAAAGTCTTGGCACTGAAAAGGATTACAAACAATAATAAATCAAACAGGAACATTCATTTACTAAAATATCAGGAGTGTTATCAGAAGTCACAATGCACATTATTTGGTTGCTAATGGCATAGGATTGCCCTCTTGTTCCAATTGAGTCATTCCTACATGGTGCTGAGCTGTACAGAGTCGTAGCCCCATATGTACAAATATTTTGCCCAGCGTTTACGACACAATATTGATGCAAAGTTACATAACATGTTTTTTTATTTACTTTTTAGTGCAAAACTTTTTTTAAGCTGTAAAATTGCCTCACAGTAACACAATGTTTGAGTGTTTTGAGACAAGAGAAACCCATGGAATATAAAGGGATCATGGGTATGAGTACTTTAAAGGAACAATGGTCCCTTATAGTAAGATGCCATAAACCATATTGCATGGAAATATGATGAATTCTATGTCACATGTTCAAACTGAGTTTGAAATATATATATTACAACAATTATAAAGCATTTATGCAGTGGGAAACACAATCAAAAGGGGAAGTAACAAACTTGTAGGCTCAGCACTTATGTCACGAATGTTATACAGTACCAATGCTCATGTGCATAGCAATATTAGAAATCATGGTACTATTGTTGAAGGCGTTTTGATCCTGCCATATGAAATGGGGCCACCATCAGGACATAATGGATTACGCCCGAGACGAAAATGCCTGCAAAAAAAGGCTATCGCATGGGTAAGGTAGTAGAAGGAGTTAATCGTGGGGTGCCCTGCTGCACATGAGCCTTATTGTCTGGCTCCCCATACAACTTGTTACTGGTGCTCTGTTCTATACAGATGGTATTGTGCCACGTCAGATTCGTGAGGGCTCCTGCCCTAACTTGAACCTCAGCCTCCCATGATGATTGCCTTCTTTCACAGGCATTTTGGTTTCAGGCATTATAAAGTTGCGGCCGTGCGTCATGCACACACCATTGCACCATAGTGAAAGGATGTCTGCGTGGGTCTAGCAGAGGTGTTGTACTGGAAGAATAGCCTTCCAGTACAAAATACTATCCTTAGACTAACTTTGAAACTTTTCCCACTTTGTATGTGTGCTACACATTGCAACACACAGGCAGTCAGAAAAGAAAGGAGAAATAAAAGCATTTCTCCGTGATATGGTCTTTTATTAAAATGGACACTGTTTTCTGGCACAAACACCTGTCTACTTTTTTTAGTAACTAGGGAATTGCATCAAAATCTTTGAGTCGTTGCATGGAAGCGCTCATGCACCACCCACAGAACGCCCCTTTGGTGCTAAGTAATGCTAAGCAGCGCTATGCTCTACTTTGCGTTACTTTCAAGTGATTTTCCAGAACAAAACTTGAAGTAAATTGATAAAAAAGAATTTTGCTTCGATTCACGTCAATTTTGTGATGCAAACTCAATGCAAAATCTTAGAAAATATACTCCTTGGTCAGTAAACTTTATTGTAGTACGAAGACAAATTCTCAAAGCTATATAGTTTGTTTTATTGATAAAACAGCAAATGGCTTAATCTACAGGGAGTTTTCTCCCTGCGCACGGAGGCCACTCCACATTGTATCTGGTTTTGCATGGAGGACATTGGCAGGGATATAAAAGATGGCCGCGCAGCCCTCAACATGGTGTGCCAAACCTCCTTGTGACGCGGTGGCCCCTTGGCAGAGGGTCTTCCAGAGTAGAGATTTACATTGGCCTGGCAGGTGTGATAGATTCTAAAGGGGAATGAGGGCCTCCTTGAAAAGGTGTGTGTTTGGTTCTTTTCTGAATCCCATGAGTAGTTATTTACACCTGGAGGATTGTGAAAGCTTGTTCTGCTGCTTTCATTTCTCCAGCTTTTAGTTAGGAAACCAGCAATGACTTGACTTTGGGCCTTGTGCAGATCACCTGAGACAGTGAGCTTTTCTTCTTGGTAATGTGGTGAACTGATTCTAAGAGGCTAATATGTGATGCAGGTTTTGAAAATGGTACAGTCCTTCAGGTGTATGTGAGGTGGATAACACAGCAGATGATGTAGGGTCTCAATGATATGATCATATTTTTCTAATCCGCTGATAAGTAATAAAGCAACGTGTTCATGAATGAAATGGATGGCCAATGCGCCTAGCTGGATTTACTTGTTGAGGCGAGGATTGACACTGAAGACCGGATCTGGACAAAGACATAGGGGAATAGATGGAGTGTGCAGGTGCAGTTAGTGAGGCAGTGGTGCTTGGAACTAAAAAGTAAGGGTGTGTGGCTAGCAGGGAGTATGGGTTAAAAGGGTGGGGACATGAGGGAAATTGATGTTCTTACAATCTGTGAAATGATGTATGCAAATAAACAGAAAGATTTACATTTGCCTTTGGATTTTTCATCACCTAGAAGGTGCTGATCGGTAGAGAGGAGGGGCCTGAATTGAATTGCGGTAATCTGACCTGTAGTGATCATTTCCTGCCCCTATATCAGGGACCTCGCAATGGTGATTACAGAAGAGAGGCTTTTGCTGCACTTCTCCAGTGGCATCCTTTTTAAAAGCAGCTACAGGGGAGGTATATGGTGCAGTTTCAAGCCCCAACGTAGACAGTTCTGATCAAAGTGCTGTGATGGCAGAGTATTAGGCATCACGTTGTATGTCATTTTATAACATTCATTCAAAAACCTCTAACTCTTTCGATCCCTCGCCGCATGTTCTCTTTCATGAACATTTGTCTCCCTTGGAGATGTTGACTGTAATAGGACAAGTTATTTAACATTCATTTTCTTATCCTGGTGCACACATTCCATACCAGATTTTGTTTGGAAGGCAACATTTAAAAAAGGCCAGTCTTCCCCCTCTTTGTCCTAACAATATGTGCGGCCCCTAGTAGGGTGTGGTGGGGAGAGGTGTCCTTTGTCATGGTGGATATGAGGAACGGAGAAATATAATGTATGACGGAAAAGAAGCTGGGAAAAGGAGTTGCAGAAGGAGGGAGAACTCTTTATTCTTTTGAGGAATGGAGGGGATAGGCAACTTGAAAAGTGTTAGGGAATGCAGCTCCCATAAAAAGAGGTATTGTGTGGAATCAATAATGAAACCTATTACTGAAGTGGTAAGGCAATAAGTAGAGGATGCTGGGTGTAAGAAATTGGGTTACTAGTTGAGAGTGGGTGAAACTCTACTCAAGCAGAAACCCCAATGCTTATCAGGGGGAAGTTACAAGCCAACCGTAAATTAACTCAGAGGTAAAGTGCTTGTGCAACACTTCAAGCAGTAGCACAGTGAAAACACACCACAAAAAAATGTAACTCCAATTTAAGAAATTGGAGTCATTTTTTATAAATAAAACAAGATCAAAACAACAAAAATCTAATCTGTAGTAGTAGAGGTAGGCAGGTGTAAAATTACAGTGAAAATAGTGCCATAAAGCACAATGCGCCAGCTGTGGATTTATGGTAATGCCAAACCAGAACAAAGTCACGAGATGTAGTAGTAGTAGTAGTCTTTATTTGAATGCATAAAAATACATCCAAGAAAGCATAACAAACATTAAAACAGTGTTATGAAGTACATGTCCGAGAGTATACATAACCTACTGTAGTCAATTAAAAACCAACAGATGATACTAAAAACCATCAAATACCATTAATATTGGCCTGTTATACTAATGCGCAGGTCCTAACCCACTATGTTGACAGCTTTAATGACGAACATGCCTTGCCAGATTTTATAAAGTGCCAATGTGCACATATATTATTTAAAAAAAGGTTAAAATTATGACTATAGAGATGTTATTTTTCACAATCCTAGATGCCGCTAAATATTCATATAACACATTTAGGGCCTCATGTAGGTAGCCAAATACCGGTCGGTAACGGCCGATTTTCGGTAAATATGCCGTTACCGACCGGTATTCAGACAAGTGAGATGTAGGAGTCCAAAAACCACTTTTCGGTAAATATGAGGCGGTAAATACCGATTCATATTTACCGAATTCCAAAATACCGAATCAGATTTACCGAATACATAATTAACGATTCGGTAAACATGAAGTGGTAAATATGAAGTGGTAAAATTTAAAATGACATGTAGGAGCACTCGGTAATTAAGAAATCCAGGAAAATCGGTAAATAAGAGTCGGTAATTAACACGGATTGAAAGCAGGTGGTAACCATCAACAATGCATATAGGCAAACCCAAAATGCAACAGCGTGGACAACATGGCCGCCATGTACGTCATTGCAAGGCGCCTACGTCTACAGGCAGCAGGACTGAGGGTGTGGCGACGGGAGGAACAAATCTACAGACAGCGCATCACACTATTCCAGCTGACTGATGCAGAGATACATGAGAGGTACAGGCTACACCCCGAAACCATCATGGACTTAATCAGGGACCTTCACCCACTCCTGGACCAGCCAATAAGAAGGGCGCACGCCATACCCCCACATGTGCAGGTGCTCTGCAGCCTACATCTGTTGGCATCCGGCAGTTATCAGGTGGTGATAGCTGCGGTGGGTGGGGTATCCCAGAGTTGCCTGTCACGTTTCTTCAGGAAGTTCCTGGATGCCATGATGCAGAGAATGCACCACTACATAAGCTTCCCAAACACACAGGCTGCACTGCAGAAAACAAAAACAGACTTTTATCACATGGCACAGTTCCCCCATGTCATCGTCTGTATTGATGGTACACACATCCCAATCTGTCCACCAGCTGATACAGAGCACATCTACAGGAACAGGAAGTCCACCCACTCCATCAATGTGCAGGTGATCTGTGATGCAGGGAACATCATCACAGATATTGTTGCAAAGTTTCCTGGGAGCACCCACGACTCTTACATCTTCCAGAATAGTGGGATCTACACACGACTGAGTGCCGGAGAATTCGGAGAGGGATACCTGCTAGGTAAGTAACAGTGACGCCCCTTGAAACCTGCAAATCATAGTGTATAGAGGCATGTTACTGATGGTTCCCTTTTACTCATCCAGGCGACAGTGCATATGCATGCCGGTCATTCATCCTCACTCCCTACCTACACCCAGCAACCCAGAGTGAGAGACGATACAACGTGGCACATAAAACAACACGCAATGTGGTGGAGCGCACGTTTGGACTACTGAAGAGCAGGTTCCGCTGCCTGCACAAGAGCGGAGGCGCACGCCAGTACAAACCCATCACCTGCTGCAAGATTATTGCCACTTGTGCAATGCTGCACAACCTTGCCACGAAAAAAGGTACAGATGTGGAACTAACATATTTTGAGGACAACGAGGATGAGTCAGGCCAGCCAGAGGGCAACGCAGCTAGAGTGCCAACTGCAATCGATGGGAGAGAGAGACGGGCAGAGATCACATGCAACTATTTCTGAGTAAGTGAGGGGACACAGCGAGTTGTGAGAAGTCCTGACGTAGTTTTAATGTGGCACGACGCCATGAACACATGAACAGGCCAATCAGGCAATATACCATCTATACAAGGAGTATGTCCAGGGTTACGTCACCCAATGGGAAGTGGCTTAGCAGGGCTACATCAATGTTTGCGCATACGCGCTGCAGTGGTGGATTGCACGGCCTGTGCATCCTCACTAGAGCCAACCCCAAGCCGCCTGCTGCTCCTGCGTGCTTCTGGGACGGGGGTGTGATGCTGCTGCTGGTGTCGATGCTCTCCGCAGCATCCCCTGCAGCAGTTGTCGACGCCTGACTAGTCAATAGCACCCCTAGTGCACTTGTCACCTGCACCATCCCCCGAGACAGGTCGCTGCAGCACTGTGTTAGGCCCTCCTGCATCGTCACAGAGCGCCGGCACAGTAGAGAAGTCGCAGTTGCCAGACGGTTGAGTGCCCTGCTGGTAGTGTCCCTTCTCTGGCGTTCCCGGCGCCGTGCTTCGATGTCAGCATCTAATTTGCTGCACAACTGCTGGATTGACTGGGACATGTCCCGAATGCCCGCAGCCATGCCGCTAATGTTACTGTCCATGTTGACTAATGTTGTCCTCATCACCCGCATGTGCCTCTGGACTGACATGACTGCCTTTGATTGCAGGCGCTGTTGCTTCAACATTTGGCCCTCGAGACCCAAGAAGACACCATGGCCGTCAGTGGGTGCTGGTGGACTCTGGACACGCGACCTGCGGCGCCCTCTTGCTCCCGTCTGTGCTGCCTGTGAGGTGTGGGGCACAGTGGCATGGCTCCCTTCCTGGGGCCCGGTGCGGTCTTCTGGGCCCATGCTGTCGTCTGACGAGGTGTCTAAGGCTCGTAGCCTGGCTGCTGGACGCCTCCTCATTCTCACACCTGCAAGCGGAGATGTGGCCGGTGATTCGAACATGAGTGGCGATGCTGGCTCTGGTTGTGGTGATGCTGGCTCTGGTTGTGGTGATGCTGGCTCTGGTTGTGGTGATGCTGGCTCTCGGTGAGGTGATGCTGGCTCTGGGTGCGGCGAGGCTGGCTGTGTTGGTGGTGCGGCTGCCAGTGGGCCTGCTCCCTGGTCTGAACTTGTGCTGGCTAGAGGTGATACTTGTGGCCGGTGTGCCGTCTCTCCTGCAGCATGCCCTGTCCTGCATGATGTCACATCTGTGGACAGAAATACAACATTGGCTCAGTGTCCCCGAAGGGCTGCATTGCAAGCGTCACAATAACACATTTCACATTCCAATATGTCCTCTGTCTCCTTGTGCCTCGAGTGCGTGACATGCCTTGTTGCCCTGTAACATTTACGTCATGGTTAGTGTTGCCCTGACTACATCTCCCGGAATGCATTGCCTGTCTGCACTGACACGTGTGGACTGCAGTGTGATTCTCGTTTCACAATGGGGGATGTGGGATAGGGGTAGGGGGGGCTACATTGCTGTGCTTTCGTCTTACCTTGGTGTGTTGCGGCTCTGGCAGAGCTGTCGGCGTCCCCAAGACCCACGACGCTCTCCTGCTGGATTGTGGCCGCCACCAGCTCCTCCAGTTCGGTGAGGGCAGGTGCCCTGTTGGTTCCACCTCCGGTCTGGCTGGCCTCCTTCTGGATGTCGCCCATCTTCCTCTTGGTTACAATCCTCAGGTCATACCAGCGCTTTTTGAGGACCTCAATGTCCCTGTGGGTCACTCCCACAGCATTGACCTGCGCCTGGATGGCCAGCCATATGTTGCGCTTTTCCGCCTCAGGCACTTGCAGGGATTGCCTTCCAAACAGCTTCTGGTGCTGCTTCACCACCTCCTCCACCAGCACCTGGAGTTCCTTGGGGCTAAATTTCAGCTTCCTCCTCCTTTCCCCTCCGTCTTTCTGTGTTCTCTGGCTGGACATGCTGTTCGTTTACCCGCTCGCACATGCAACGGCTCCCTGCCTCTCCTCTGCACTCCAAGCCTCTCCAGGGTCGGCTAATTATGTACACCTGCCTGGGTGTGGCCACTTCGGCTAATTATGTACACCTGCCTGGGTGTGGGCACTTCCTGGTTGGGTGGGCTGTCGTTGCACAGGGTTAGCTGTTTCGTCAAGTCATGTGATTTTATTTACCGAATCCGTACATACCGATTCGGTATTTTCCGATTCGGTAAATACCACCTCGGTATTTTCCGATTCGGTAAATACCACCTCGGTATTTTCCGATTCGGTAAATACCACCTCGGTATTTACCGATTCGGTGAATTCCGATTCGTGATTACCGAATGTTACCGAATCGGTAACTGTTACCGAATTTTTACCTACATATAACTTACCGATTCTAATTTACCGATTCGGTACGGCTCGGTATTTAAGAACCGGTAAAATTTATTTACCTACATGAGGCCCTTAGTATTTAATACAGCACAATCTAATCATATTGTAAAGGCCATATTCTTTCTGATATAAAAGCCGCCCACAAAAATGACATAATTCTACGGCATATGTCTAAAGAAGGTAGAGTTTGCAGAAATAAATATGCAGGCCGGCATTGGGTATAGCCATGCTGTTTTAGTATAGGGTTGATGTGTCTTTTTCACAAGGGCAGGGAATCAAATTCACTGCCCAGTCATTCATCTTTGGAAAACTGACTAATCTATGGAAAATGTCTAATCTCAGATGGGTTAAAACAAATCTATGTCTACCGTACAAGACAGATTTTAGATAATGTTCCATATTAAAAGTAGTTATAATTGATTGATTCTTTAGTACACTCGGTTTCGATACTTCAAGTGCCCATCTTAGGGTCTCTAAGTCTCTCAGGCCTTTCTCTCTCAGGTTTTTTTTACTAATGGTACGCAGAGTTTCAGGTATCTCATAGTATTCACAACATCCCATATCTTGAAACAAGCGTTGAACGTACGCTAACCATAAAATTCTTGTATGCTGACTCAATTTCAGGCAGTCCCTAATGGTTGCTTGGTTCAGTACTGTATACTCTGAGGTCCAGATTTTGTGCAAGAGGCATATTGGATGCAACTTTATCACATCTGTTACATATTGTGCCCCCAATTCCGTAGGGATGACGTAGGCAGAAGTGCTATTAGGAATGGCAAGCAAACATCTAAAAAATTAATTTTCCACCGTTTGTAAATCAATACAATCTTTGTACCCCCACAGGCCTGCCCCATATGTCGCTATACTCAGGCACTTGGCTCTGTATATTTTCATCATTACTTCTGGGGGGGTTAGTACTCAAACATTTGCAAAGCATCTGAGTTCCATACAGGCTTTACTAAAAAGGAGCTTCCTATTGCCAAAAACTTTATTCCATAGGCAATCTTGATCGAATAAGACTCCCAGGCAAGAGAATGCCCTAGTAAAGTCAATTGTAGAGTCTTCAATTCTAATCTCTCTACATTTATTTGCTTGCCCTTCCGCAGTTCTTGATAAATGTTTTCCCTATGTTGATTAAGAGACAAAGTTCTATCTTGTAATGTGCAAAATTAGACAACAAGGACTGCAGAGATAAGGGGGTGCGAGCCATAAGGACGGCAACGTCAGCGTATAAGAAGGCCGGGACTGGGCCTCATATGCTGTGGTAGGTCTTTAGTTGATGTTGCAAGTACCTCCCCTACACTGTTAATGTATAGTGAAAACAGGAAAGGGGCCAGAAGGTATCCCTGCCTCACCCCTCTATTAATGCTGAATGCTTTAGTGCATTCTCCCCCTTTGCCGTATCTAACCCTGGCCCTGCAGTCCAAGTATAGGTCCCTCAATAAGGTAATGATTGATACCTCCACTCCCAGATCTGGTAGTTTTTGCCACAACTTAGAAAGTGTAACGCAATCAAAAGCCATGTTAAATCGACAAAGGCTAGATATAAATTGCCTTTCTTAGTGTGGACGTACTTTCCAATTAACATATTTAAGTTAAGGCTCTGCTCAATCGTGCCTATCCCCAGACGGAAGCCATATTGCAGATCTGACAGAATATTTTGTGATTTCCGCCCAATTCTGCAGCCTTTTTAGGATTACACGCACTGCTATCTTAATGAGGGAGTCAAGGAATGAAATAGGTCTATAGCAGCCAGGGTTGAGCCGGTCACCTTTTTTAAAAATTGGAACGATGATAGACTCTCCCCACGTGGGCAGCTTCCCTTCTACTCAGCAAGCCCTCAATATCTGAGTTAACATTGGCCCCCATAAATCAATCTTTCCCTTATACAAGTCGATCAGTATTGCAGCTGGTCCTGGAGCCTTGCAACTCTTGCTCTGTCGAGTTGAAGCAAATCGTGATAGAGCATGGGCCAGCTACCGGTGGGCAGATAACCCCTCTGCACAACAGTACCTTAATCCTGGCTGTGGAGCGTTCCATGGTCCCATGCACAGGATGCGTTGCGCAGCCGAGTCGCTTCTTTGGTTCTAAGGAGCTGTGCAGCTGCAATGTGAGGTCCTGTGCTATCATCAAGGATCCCATTGATGAGGGCTTGAGATGCAAGGTCAGCCATCAAGGATACAGAGTGCAGTCAAGGCAATGTGTAGGTTTTGAAGAGTTCTGAGGCTGCGATGCGAACCGGTGGAGTCATCAACATTGCCATAGGCAAGAGGTTTGAAATGTGCTGGCCATCTTTGAGAAAGATTTGCACAGGTGACAGTTCCAATATGGGCTGCAAGGGTGATGCAGAGTTCTTTGCGTTGGGAGAGCCCTCGCAGCAGAGGTGGTGCATTGATTCTACTCAGGTTTGTGCTGCACAGAAGAGACAATGAGTCGGGACTGCTGGGTAAGCAGATTGGCTGGTAGAACACCTACAGGCCCACTTACATGAGTCCAGGACTGGAATGACAACACTTAGCAAGGTAGGATTCCCAGATGGCAGAGTCCATGGGGTGAGTTCAAGGTTGTTGGAGGCTTCTGCCCCTGAAGGCTCTAGTCAGCAGGCCAGCTAACTCGACCTTGTAGTCACTTTGGAGTTCTGGGATCAAAGGATGCAGGTCCAGTCCTTCTCACCCAGGTAAGAGGGCAGAAGACAGAAGGTCCACACAGCAGGGAAGCAGTTCCTTCAGAAAAGCAGTCCAGCAGAGGGGCATTCCTTTTAGCAGCACATCAGTCCTTCTTCCTGGCAAAATAACCACATGTCCATGAGTGTACTAAAGGGTTGGTGTCTGAGGCCAAATAATTATACCCAGTTCTGCCTTTGAAGTAGTAGATGCTTCAAGATGGTTCCCTTTAAAGTCCCCCAGCATCTGGCCTTCCCTGTCCTGGCTCCAGACTAATCACAGGAGATATGCAGCCCTTTGTGTGGAGCCAGGACACAGCCTAGTAAAGTGTGAGTAGGACTGTTCCCAGCTCCGTCCTCCCAGCCTGCCAGTTATGACCCATCCAGGCACACCTAATCTCTCTCTTGTGTGTGGCTGCGCTGTATAAAATAAACGGTAGCTTGGAACTTCATAGCACCTATTGTTTACAGCATTTAATATATGTAGGTAAGATTCTTCGATGTGGTGTGCACGCTTCACACGAGCCTATGCATAAATTGCATGAACTCAGTGTACCTTACGTTCCCTTCAAGGGAGGGTTACGAAGAGAATATGGCCTGTAAATAGATCAGGTGTGGTCCTTGTAGCGTGTACCACCGTTTATCCCAATGTTAACAATATTATCTCTCGGCCCCTCATCGCACTCTGCCGTGGGGGCCATTATGTTGCGTTACGGCAGTGGACGTGGTGTGTTGGGTACACCACCTGCTTAGATAAAATGTCGGTGTGAGCCCTGCAGTCTCAGCGGCTAGTTGCCCCGACGTGCGTCCTTGAGTCTTGACAGAGCACATCTCACAATCGATTTAACATCTATAGCGCCTACTGAGACCTAATGCCCATTGCTTATATTATTAAAAAACGAAAGCAGGTCGCGCGGGGTGGGGGGCCGAGGGAGAATAAAATTAAAATGAAAACAAAAATTTACCTGACCCGACCGCCTCTGCTCCAGCCTCCTGGTCCGCGTTGGCGCCTTCAAACAGGAACACGGTTCAAACAGGAACACGGAACAGGAACACCACGTCAGCACACTGGAGTGGCAATCCCTCAGCCAATCCTGGAGCTGCTGCAGCGCCAGGATTGGCTGAGGGCACCGCTTACGCTTCGCCCGCCGCCTGCCCATTAGGAGACCGAGGGGCTCCTAATGGGCATGCGCAAGGCAGTGAAAACACAAGTACGCATGACTGGCCACGGGCTAAATATGAGCTCATCATGCCCACTCATGCGCACTTGTGCTGCCTTTCCCTGGCTTGTCTGACAATGCATGTCAGTCAACATGACGCCGGACCGCCCACGGTCCGACGTCATGCTGACTGACATGCATTGTCAGTTCTCCCTCGGCGTCTCTGAACTTAAGTAAACTAAGTTCAGAGACGCCGAGGGAGCTGCGGGCGCGGGCGGGGGCGGGGGGGCAATGCCCCCTCGTCCCAATGGACGCACCGCGCCTGAACACCAACACGTAGTCGTCTTACACGAATCTGTACACTGGAGAAAAAGCGCTGGACATGTGGGTACCTTTTTACCTATCAGGATTAAAATTTCTTTACATTATACACATTATATACATCAGCACCTATAGAATCCTGACCTGAACATCAAGGCATTCCACCACTTGGTCGACGGACCAATTAGTTGGATTGGTTGATGGTGATTTAGAACCAGCTAAAACACAATTAAAGCCTAGGAAACATTTGATTAATTTTCAGTACTCAATTAAAAGAATCACAAACTCATTTCTTATTAATCCAACTTTGTTTATCTAATATTAATTTGCTCTGCATTAGCATTTAGGTGCTACAGAATATAACATAATTCAGTTTATTTCAAGAAGAAATCAGATCTTTGGAACATAAGCATAGATTTAGAAATGCTTTATATTTATCAATATCAAACTTTGGCGACCTTCCGACAACACAGAGGATTATTTAAAGTCTCTGCTACAAACTCCAGGAAAAACTTGTCCAGCCCACAGCAATAATCAAACCATCAGGTGAAATAACCTTTCCCGGAAATCAAAGAAACCCAAGGTAAACCATGGAAATCTTCATCAGCTCAACATAGACCCAACGCCACGGAAGATCAGCGCAGTGAACCACCCCCATTGGGCAGATACCCTTTTTCCTGCTTACTTCAGATCAATATGCAACAATTTTAGGGGTAGAAACTGTTCTGATTGGTCATTCCTATTCAATTTGTTATTTTTAAATTTTTCACATGACCCACGGTTTTCCATGAGACTTGGCATAGCAAAGCGTAGAAATGTGTCCTGTATCCTTCGGTTCACAGGCGAAAGTTCCGAAGTAATAACAAGCCGTTGTCCCCTTGGTAGTTCACACCGTTCATCACTTGGCAACCCTCCATGCTCCTATCCTTGACAAGGAACACGACGGTGCAGGAGCTGAGGTCACTTGGAGATCTCCAGAACCATCCGATTCTGCGCAGTAGTCATCGCGCTCACATGACGGCGGCACCACAGGAGCTCCATCTTAAGTACTGCGGCCTCGCAGGCCCGAATGCCAACTTAAGCAAAAACAGACCTAACAGTAATTAGAATATAGAAATGAAGAGTCTAATGTTTAATCCCACACTAATCCCAATGCATATTAGTATTTTCCTAGCTTATAGCAACATTTAAAGCAATAATACTCACCATTCTGAATTGCTGAAAGCACAAACCATCACAAAAGCAACATGAATCATGCAATTCTCTATTTCACCACAATCTAAAGCTAGTTTGCGTACCACAGTTAATTAATTTACTGGTTCTGCCATGCAATTAGCATTTTAGTCCCACGTGTGTCTTGTGTTTATCAAGGTGTAAGGGTTGGTTAGTCGTCTCACTTCAAACTAATTAGTACGAGTTAATGCTTAGAATAATTACGTAATTAATTTCATGCAAATAGAGGAGGTATATTTTGTTTTACCTGCTCCATCAGTGGGGCTTGTGAATGTCTCGTTAGTAGAGGGAAGATTCTACAGACATGGAAACATGCCATGGTTTGACCACTCCTAAAGAAACCAAATCTTCATCCTGAAAATTGGGCTAACTATAGACCTGTCTCATTTCTCTTCCCAATATGGATACAATAATGGAGAAGCATGCAAATGGACAACTTTACAGTTTGCAACCGCAAGATTACCTGCATCTATCTCAGTCAGGATTCAGAAAAGGACACAGTACCGAGTCAGCCCTGTTGGGAGTTACGGAACATCTCAGACGAATCCTAGACAGGGGCGAGACGGATGACCTAATCCTACTTGATTTCAGTGCCATCTTCGATACTGTGTCTCACACAAGGCTTCCTGAAAGACTGACTTAAATAGGAGTAGTGGTAACAGTTTATGCCTGGATGACATCCTTTCTAAAAGATCAGTCATTTCAGGTGTTTCCAGCAACAGCCTTCTCCGAGCGACATTCCCTGACTTCAAGAGTTCCGCAAAGATCATCCCTAAGTCCGGTACTATTCAATCTGTATCTCATTAGCAGATTCAGTTGTTATTTTCATATGCAGATGACACTCAGATTATCTTTCCATTGTCTTCAGCACAGAAACACATCTCAGAGGCCCTTAATTCCGGACCGAGCATGGTCCCGGACTGGATGGACATTCAGTCACTCAAGCTTAATGCAGAAAAAACATAGGTTATTGTTTTGGGAAAGAACCCAGCCTTCTGGGGTCCACAACGCTGGCCGAAGAGTCTGGGTCCCCTCCCGGTACCAATATCAAAGACAAAAAGTCTGCCATTGTGATTGACAACAAGCTGTCCATGAAACCACAGGTAATAAAAACAGCTGGCACATGTTTTGCCATCTTAAAATGGCTACGATATATCATATAGCAGATTCCTTTCTCTGCTCAGAGGATGTTGATTCAGGCACTGGCAATATCTAGACTAAGGCAACGTATTACATCTATGGGCAGATAAAACCACCATCATACAATTGCAAGTTGTATTGAACTCAGCAACAAAGCTGCTATTCAGGCTGCCGTAATATGCATCTGTGCAAGGGATCTTAGAACTACACTGGTTAACAAAAGAAGAAAGAATCCAGTTTAAGACCCTGTGCTATGTCTATAAGGCTAGAACTGGAGTTGGTCCTAGTCACTTTCAAGAATTGGTGAGTCTATCAACCTTCTCGGACATTACGTACAAGTGAACAGTCATTGTTTACTGTCCCTGTGATTAAAGGCACCAGAATGGGAGGGCATAGTATACATTTCGGGCACAAGACTATGGAATGAACTTCCTGAGGCCACAAGAAACTGTCCAACATTAATGATCTTTCACAAACAGCTCAAGAATCTGCATACCTGAAATAATCCTTACCGGATGTGTTAGAGCCAGAAATCCGCAATAGTGTAGCTGTGCACCTTATAAAACGTTTTAATAAAAATAATGTAGTAATTAAGTACCAACATGTGAATCCTATTGTGGTTTCTACTGAGACAGGTACATTATAGATCTGAATGTAGGCTCAATGTTGTAAGTAGACTGTTCTGCCGGGCTGTACCTTAGTGTTGGGAGATGCTGCTGGGAACTCTAGAGAGACAAGAAAGGGTAAATCAGAAACTTAAAAAACAGTAGAAAATTTTGGAGCAAGACTTGGATGCACCAAATAACAAGCATTGGCAAAGCCAATAGAATACTGCTGTAAATGCCGGAGCTATTGACTTTGCTAATGGTCTGTGCGTGGTTAGCAATTTTGAAATGGAATCTTTAATTAAAGAAAACCCAATCCAAAATGGCTACTAAAGGTGTATGCATGCACTGTTATGTGTGCTCATTTGTGCCTTGTGATGTGTGCAGGTTATGTTATGTTAGGTTATGGCATGCTAATTTGTGATGAACACCAATCACCTGAGAGGGTATCCAGGCACTTGGGCAGGTAGGTGTGTAGGTGTGTGGTCCTTTAGGTGGCTATGTGAAAAGCCAGGCCTTCAGCTTCTTGCGGAACTCAAGAAGCAAATCTGTGTATCTGACACAATTGTATTAAATAAATCTATTTGCAGTACAATATAATACAAGCTGATAAAAGTAAATAAAGTGCACACGACTCAGTGCTCATATTGTGATCATATTTACAGCATATAGTATGCAAGCCACTGTACAAAAGCAAATGGTAGTTCTATGTTAATCAAAACAAAATTAAGGGTAAAGGGTAGTCCAACTGACTCAATGGTCCCTTAATTAATTAATCCTCAATTACATCTAATTGGAGGTACTGTCAACGTTTCCATCCCAAACTATTCATCGGGTCTCATTGGAATGTAGTCACCTGACTGATACCCTTGCACATATTGAACAAGCATAGCCATGTGAATAATCATTTATACCGCTCATCTAGTGTCATGGTACAGACTGCCCATCAGCATGAGACAATGACAATTACAAGAGTGGCCCAACTCTGGACTTACTACCCTCTATAATGTTTACAACACCTGTGTCATTGAGGTGCTGATGCCCATCTTACTACATTTGCAGGACTATGTCATAGATCCTCAAGCGTTGCGGGTCTCAACTTGTAAAACGCAAAAGTCTGATATTCATGTTTTGCGTTCTCTATTAAACTAAGCCATAGAACGTTAACATAATATTTAAGTAGTGCACCCCCAACAAAACATGGAACCAAAAGCCTTGCAAAATCCACTACACTTACCGCAAGCAGAGACTGCCTGTACTCCGCGCTACAACATCTCACAATGGCCGCACACTTTCAAAAAGAAGACACAGCAGATATTTAACAGTTATCTACCTTAATAGCCTATGGCAGACCAGACCTGTAACCCTCGGTCTGCCATCTTGGGGTATATTGGGGAGGTTGATGTGTACGGGAATGAAGGGAGGAATAGAAAAACTTTAACCACATGGCCCTATAGGCTGTGCTTGTATCATGTGTATTACCAATAATACAACAATACACTATTTGTCCAGCAACACATATTGCAAATTGGAACTTCAAGTACTGAGAACACCGGCTGTATGTCAAACATGAACCAATATGTCCAGTCACAGAAACGAGCTATCAATCACGTTCAAGCCCAGTCAGTTTATTGTCAGTGGAGGACACCTCCATGACAGTGGTGACCCAAACAAGAGTCCGGGACCAGGACACCAGGACTCATTGCCCCAGGCTTCATCGTGCTCTCTGAGCGCCTAACATCATCCACAGCGCCAGGAGGCGCAAGTTTAAAAATTGACGCAGGCTCCTGCAGCGCGGGACACCCGACTGCTCACCTGCATGCCAGCTTCTTACCCGGGACCAGGGGGCCAGGACTCATTGTCCCAGGCTTCATTGCGCTCTTTGAGCGCCTAACATCATCCAGAGCGCCAGGAGGCACGAGTTTAAAACCTGATGTGGGCTCCCACAGCGCGGGACGCCCAACTGCTCACCTGCACGGCAGCTTCTTACCCAGGACCAGGGGGCCAGGACTCATTGCCCCAGGCTGTATCAAGCTCTCCGAGCGCCTAACGTCATCCACAGTGACATGAGGCGCGAGTTTATAACCGGTGCGGGCTCGTTCTAGCCCGTCATCGGCAGGAAGAGGCAGGGAAGGGCCACCCCCCCTTCAATCGGTTCCTCGGCCAAGTCCCTACATTCGCAAGGTACTGTTTTTGCTGTGTTCCAGTCATTGTGTGCTCATGGCTTAACTCCTGGCCACCCTCTAAATAGTCATTGTGTGCTCATGGCTTAACTCCTGGCCACCCTCTAAATAGTCATTGTGTGCTCATGGCTTAACTCCTGGCCACCCTCTAAATAGTGTCTGTACCGGCCGTCCGAGGCCTGCATTCGAGTACCACTTTGTCCCTTCATGATCAAACGTTATTTTGTTAGTTTGGGTTGCTTATATTTCAAACATTATTCATATCTGTTAACACTTGCCTGTTTCATCAAAAAGGGCCCTAAAAGAGGGTAGATTAACACTTGCCTGTCTATGTGTATTTGCCCCTCAGTGTGCCTTTAGTAGTGCGTCCCGCCTGTCCTTGTTACTGTAAGAGGAGGGGTTCTTTCTCTCTTGGATCCCTATACAGATTAGCTGCCTTAGTGCTCCCTCTTGCGCCTCTTTGTTACAATCTAGCTAATCACGGTTTTGGTCACAGCACAAAGTAACAGTTTTTAAACTGCGCTAGTGAGGCATGGGAAAAAGGAAAGCTACCGAAGTCATGGGAGGTGGAACAGCAGGTGATGGGTAAGAAGGCTAAAAGTCGACCAAACCGTCAACGTCTAAAAATAGTAATTGTGTTATGGGTCGGATCCATAATTTAATTAGTGAGTGCAAAGACATTCTAGCAGCACCCTTGGGCACTGACAGTGTTTCTACCGACAAGCAACCTCCCACCAATCTCACCACTCTAAGTGGAGCACTATCCATTCCAGAAATGTTTAAAAGACCACCAGCCAAGGGGCCTGCACCGAGTAACCAAGACGATACATCCCACATAGTGAGAATTCATTCACCACCACCAAGCTCTTATAACACAAGCAAATCACAAACCGCACTAGAGTGCACTAATAGATTTGCCCCCCTAGTGGGTTTGATTGATGACGCTTTGGACCAACAGTCCATAGTTGGGATAGGTGTCACTGCACATGCTCCAGCCTCCTTTCATCTGTGTAAGAATTTGTGTTCGGATCAGTTGATTAGCCAGATTATGGTCCTAAATGCCGAGACAAACAAATTCATGGAGGAAGTCAGCACACTTAAGGGTATGATTGGCAGGTTAACTGGTTCCATAAAAACAATGACACAAAACAGACCATGCGCAGAGGAAAGATGAATTATGCCACAGCAGCCTATGACTAGAGAATTGAACAATTTTAGTACAGACTTGAAAAGTAGGGTTTCAAGCACTAATCTAGGGGACCATTGCCCATATAGTATAGCTCAATCCTTGTTACAAATAGGTTCAGCCCACATCCCCCTTCCAAGTCTATCTAATCTAGATAGGCCGAGCGGTTTAGGACCACAGAGCATGATTGGCCGCGCAGATCATTCTATTATTATTGGAAATAATCCCTTTATAAGATTTACGCCACTAGAGGAACACCCTAGTTACAAGAAGCCAACAAACAGCATCTCAGAATGAAAAATCTTCTTAATCAATGTCTCCAAACGAACACCTAGCTTAATCAACGAAGATGAACAATACCCAATTAATAAAAGCACACAATGGCTCAGACATGTGAGAAAATGTAGGTCAGTTATTAGGGAAGATATACTTTCAGCAAAAAGGCATTTTGCTACAGGCTCTAATTCGGATTATGTTTGTCTAACATTGGTTAGCACTGACTTCTTTGACAATTTAGTAGCCTTTGATATCAGGACATCACACCTGTGCACAACCAAGATCAGGATGAAGTACAACCCTCCAGAACAACTAAACAAACTGAGCACCTGCAGTTCTGACGTAACACACAGTGAGGGATCCATTTTACACAATATAAACTGAGCTATGGAACACCTCCCCTCACCCCAAATGAATTAAGTGGTGCAATCAAGTGGGGTTGTTATAGGCTGTCTCTCATCTCCCAGGGCTAGTAGTAGTACTGACCCGTAAACAGCTGCCATGAATATTGGCCCGAATGAAAGTATCTTGGTTGATTTACCCTGTTTCTCATAGTCGCAGGATCCTGCATGAATGATAAAGAGAAACCAAAACATATGAAAAGTAAGAAGGAGAAATGGAGATAGAAAAACAAAAGTGGACTCATTGAACTACTTTTTACTTATTCTATGTTAGAAATGGGGGTCTCTAGTTGGCCAGGGCAGGCGCCACTGTCTAAATAGGGACCCTTCTTCCTAAATCAGGGCAAGTGGGCTACCCCCCTTTGACAACCCCTGCTCAATCCTATGGTAACATCGGCACGAGCAGTTAGGCCTATCTCAGAGGCAGGGTGTAAAGCGTTTACAACCACGTACAATAAGGCAGCAACGACACCACAAAAGGGACACAACTCAGGTAGGTATATAAAAATAATAACTTTATCCAACAGTTTAACTCAAGACTTCTTAAAGCTTTTTAACAACTACAATTCATGTACCCACCAGAGGGACTCAAAACACCCAGTGGGAGGTGGAGCCATCATTCACCTTGCCAGGCGCATCCCTGCTCGGATCAAAGAGTCACCCCTCCTCATGCTCTGAATACCGATCTCTCTCTCTCCAGCCAGGTCTGACACAGCTGGCCCTGCTGCTCCAAATGTAAATGTAAATGTTGTAGACTTGTAAAGCGCACAGCTACCCCAGCAATGGGGCGTCCCGGCGCTGTAGACCGCTGGGGAACCCATCCTGGCTATCCCTGTGAGATGGTCCCTTTCTGGGTATCTCCAAGGTGAAACCAGGCATCCCCAGCGTCTGTGGGGGGCCGTTGTAGAGATGAGGCAAGCTTAATGCCCAGAGTTGCCGAGTGTGTTCCTGGTTAGAGTAGGTACCGAGACGAGAATTATCGAGTCCGTTTTGACCCTGGTCCACGACCCTGCCGCGTCAGGAATTGAACCCTGGTCCCTGGCCGATTCTCTGCTTACGGGTCTGCCGCCTCTAACTAGTGAGCCACACCTCTCCACAAACCAAAACCAGACGGCCAATACACATACTCGCAACAGCCTACAGTAAAGCTTAGGCCACAAACTATCGCATTTTCAGGAAAGGTATTTTCAAACATGTAACATACAAACGGTCCTTACCAAAAGGTGCCCCTCAATGTCCTTATACATTAGTAAATATGACATTATTTCTGTTAATAGTTTTGAATGTGTTTTCATGACCTTTTCAATAAAGCATATTTAAAACTCAAGAAATAGAAATTTAGAAAACTTTTATATAAAAGTGAGACGGTTAGAGAGAGAGATATGAAGAGAGAGCAAGACAAACATGGATAGATATATATACAGAAGGAGAAATATTAATAAATAGTTTAAGTAGTAGGAGTAAGCGAAAAAGAGGGAGAGAAATTAAAAATCTGGGGAGAAGCAGATCGTATTAGGTCAAGGGAGAGGGAAGGAATTAAAGCTAAAGAGAAAGAGAGAAATAGAAAGAATTAACCCCTTCCCCGCTCATGACGGAACGGTTCCGTCATGAGCCACGGTTGCCGTGTGCTCATGACGGAACGGTTCCGTCATGACAATCCTGTTGGCGGCCGCTACGCCTGCGCGGCGCTGTTTCCCCGCCTGTGCGGGGGGACAACGCAAATGGGCGGAGTCATGACGGAACCGTTCTGTCATGAGCACAGCTCAACTGTGGCTCATGACGGAGCGGCTCCGTCATGAGCACAGGCCCACCGCGCTGCCCCCCTGCCCCCCCCAGCGCTGCAGCGGAATGTCCGCAGCAGCGAAGGGGTTAAAGCAAAAGATAAAGCGAGGTAAATAACAGAGAAAGATAAACAGAAATAGAGAAACAACAGCCAGAGGAGCGCAACAAAAGAGAAAAACACAGGCAGACAAAATAAAGACACAAAGACAGAATAATATATAAAAGAGACAGAGGGTAAATTCAGCAGGGAACGTTAGGAATTAGTGACTGAGTGAAATCTTGCGCCGGAACGCCCCCCCCCCCCGCTCCAGAACACCTACATGTGGCGCAGGGCTTTACAACGTGACGCCAGCAGCATGGCGCAGGATTTGCGCCACTGCTGCGTCACAAAAGTGACGCAACGGCGGCATAAATGAGGCGCAACGGGCTCATAAATCTGCCCCGCTGTTTTTAGTTCATCTCACTCCTGCTGGACGCTATCTCTAGATGCGTTTTACGAATCACATACCATTTTTATTTTTTCCCACATTCCTTTCTGCCTCCCCTGGAGGACCGGGCAGGGTGAGTGCTTCGAGGGTGTTATCAGTAAGAATTTATTTAATTAGGCGACGGCTGATGATTCTGTCAAGGACAGTCACTTCCGCACCGTCGGATCATTCGGTCAATTAACAAAATCGCATTGATCACCGGGCGATAATTCTTTTTAAAAAGTCTCATTAATGCAAACGATTAACTGACATAAGGGAGCTGGCGTGGCAGCCCCGCCCTGCTACTTGTTCTGCATATCTATTCTAGGCCCCTGGGCCTTCGGCTGAATATTGATAATGTATTGATATCTCTCGACCCTCCTATATAAATTAATGAGCTTCTGCAGCCAGTATCCAGAAGCAATGCAGTGATTTGTGACTTTGTTGCTCCCCCCTCTCCCCTAATTTGCTTTCTCCCCAGAGCGTCAAATTATCACAAAATGGCGCCTGGCGTCCAGGCCGGTCCCTAATTAACATGCATTAGCCACGTCCATTTAAAATGGCTCCTGCCGAAATGATGATGGTTTATTACGGGTCACTACAATGAAATCTCCAAATGGTTACATTTTTGAAACATAATGAATTGGAACAATAATTCTCCCAGTCAAGCTGGTTCACGCCTGCTCTTAATCACGGCGGATTGATAAACGGAGAATTGAAATCCAGCATTTCTGAGCCGGTGAAAGCACATTAATCGCCACCTTTTCAAGTGCCCTGACTTATTACACTGCACAATAAATCTGAACTTCGGGGATTTATAGTTCCGCTATTGTTAACTGCATTAGCTTCTAGCAGATTCAATGCTTGACCCTGGACACTGCCCATCCCATCCCTGACCTCTCATTTCTGAGGCTTGCTAGGCAGGAGAATGCGACATTTCTTTGCTTCTGGATTGCTGTTTTTAAATTGATTGACGCAATGGCTCTGGTTTCGAGTCAGGGGGGGGTGGAAAAGTGTCTGGTGTCTGGGGGAAGTCTGGCAGTGGATCCATGGTGGACTGTGCACATACTGTAGAGGAGGCGGAGGATGGGCGAGGCGTCAGGACCCGAGCTTGAGGCGAAGTTTATCATGAGTCAGGACCCCTTCTCACGTCCTCAATAAATAACATACTTCACTCTGCACATCTCTTTTTGTTAATGTGTAATATTACACAGTTGCAGTTACCACTGTGCCTTTATAGCTCTGATCCACTTTCCATTCAGAAGACGTTTTTGGGATTTGCCTGTAACTTTTGAACCTATTCATGGATTTTCATGAGATTTGTCGGTCTACTAGCTCGGTCAGCTACTGTCAGGAAGACCAATGTTTGTGTTTATCTGTACAGGGAATAAAAATTAAACGGGGATTAAATAAGAATTGATTTCCCATTCAGCTTGCGTAGGTAACTTTGCTTATGCCTGTGTTGTGAGTTCCCTATCGTGCCCACTGTAGTTCTCCGCTATCTTAGCACATTAAGAAGTTACAAGTTTGTTTTTGTGCCACATTATTATTTTAGAAATAGGCTGAACATGTTTTTAGTTATTGCGCCCTACTGCTGCGATTCAGTCTGATAATTTTGTATGAGGCTGAATAACCCTGTTCCCTGTTAGTGACGTATCCGGTGGGGAGGTGGGGTCAGTAAGCCACAGGAGGCATGAGTCCTGGGCGCGGCGGCCTCCTCCCCTGCTTTTACCTGTGGTCGTCGCAGGGTGAAAAAGGCAGGAATCGCACCAGCACCCCCTGGGCAGCAACCGCGCTCTATAAATCTACTTTTCATTTCATTTCCCCTTTTACATTCCCCAGCCACAGGTGGGCAACGCAGGGGCCGCCACGGGCGGCATAATGCCTAGCTACTCTACTGTGCCCTGTACTACTGTGTTCACCACTTGACTTTCAGTGGCAGCACAGGTTGAGCTGTCAAGGACTTTCAATGAGAAGTAAGTGCTAGACATACACAGACTCACAACTTTGCACACACACAGTAGACACAATAAGATGATTGTCCAGTCAAATACAAGCTTTTATGATAAAAGGAGTATTTAATTTGAATACATATAATATGAATGACACACTAAATAATCCACACAACCCTCTTAGGATCAGCATTCTACTGCCATCCATGGCAGGATCCCCTAATCCAACTATCCCCAATAATAGGGGATATATTTCTACAAATGAATAATGGCGGCGACACCTAGATGCGGCCCACACTAGTCCCATGTTCCTCAAAGTCTATGCTTTGCTTTAGAAGTTCACGAGCGTCTCAGCTGTAACTTTGTGCAAGTACTCAGTTGTTCCATTGGTCCAGAACAGTCTTACCTGCTCTTGTGGCAGCGAGTAATCAGGGGCGACCGGTCTCCACTCTCCAAGAGTTTGCAACCTCTTACGATCATTCCAAAATGTCATGTCTGGCATCCTCAGTCTGGGGATGTCCCACATTTGTGTTGGACATCATCACATGGCTCCAGCAGCAATCAGTAAGTGTGATCTACAGTATCCTTGGCATGACAAACCAGGGCAACGCCCCAGTCTCTTAAGTGGACCCCTGCAGGCACACGGGTCACTGGCTACAGCGCTCCCAATGGCAACATCCCACACTTCACATTGGCTCCCATCTGGCACATGAGGTCACTGACTACAACCCTCCGACAGGCCATGGCCGACACTTAATGGTGGCCACCTCCTGGCACACCAAGTCTGTGACTACAGTGCTCCCACCTGCAAAGAACCGCACTTCATGGTATCCCCCTCCTGGCATAAGTGGTCAGTGACTACAGTGCTCATACACCAGGGCGATGCCATAGCATCTCCAGGATCAGGCGTATGGCCCGCATTCATACATTGTTCCCAACAGAACAGGGCTACTCATTGATTGCTCACAGGGATCCACTCAACAGGATCTCTGCGGGGCACTCTCCTCCTCCTCAAAGGACTTTCTGGTCTTGGTACGCAAACAAACTTAAAGAGCTCTCCTCCTCACAGAGTACTCTTGTCTTGGAAGGCAGGCAGATTCGAGGCTCTGGTCTTGGCAGGCAGCTAACATCTGGTGCTCATGGCAAGTGGTCTGGACTTCCTGAGTGACATTTCATCCTCACCCAGCGAGGAGACTGGCATAACTTGCCAACCAATACTGGCTCCGGCAGCAAGAAGTTTTGATGATCATCCCTCACCTGATGAGACAGTGCTATCTGACAAAGGATGGGTTCATGCTCCCACATTTATATTCCATTCATGTTTGGGATATCAGCTCTTTGAAGTGCTCTCTTCTCTGGACTGTCCTTTGTCAAAGGGATAGTTAGACACAGCAAGAGTGACTCCAATTCTGAATGACCCACAACACAAGCCAAAGGTTTAACAGGGATCAAATCTAGCTGTCAGTCTCCACTGAAATAAGCTTCACAAAGGTACAAAGGATGAAGCCGTCCTCTCCGGTAACTCTTCCTGAAATCAAGGAGACCTTTGATGTGATACTCTGCTCCTCTCTCTTCAGTGTGCGTGACCCAGTTGAGCTCTCAGGAATGTCAGCGACATAAATCTCCTGTCTCTGGGTTGCAGTTCTCACCTCTCCAACCTCTGCAGGTCCTGTGCTTCCAGACTAGAACCCACAGATCTCCATGTTATGCATCATCCACAAACACACACATGCAACCCAGCATGCACATGCAAGTATCAAGTGCTTTCCCAGCAAACACACATGTGTATCACACACTGTCCATCACTATACACCTTCCATGCAGGCCAAGGTTGAATTTGGTACACAGTCTCAAACTTTACATGAGTGGGCTAGTGGGCACACTGCAGTGACAGAAGGAAACAGAGGCCTGGTGACATTACTGATTCTACTGAACACAAAATGAGTATGTTGCCACCACTGTGCTCATGTCATTTAACGTCAAGTAAGTGCAGTAGTCATCTACAGTCAAGAGGGTAGCGCTTTGTGCACCCCTTCTAGTCTAAGCAGACTGCATTGATGGGCAACAGGCGTAGATCAGGATGCACACGCATGATCGTGTTCGTCAATTATGAGAAAGGGGAATATTATTGGGAGAGGATGTGAGTCCTCACCGAGTAATAATGCCATAATCCTATGCCAGGTCCAGTTAGGTCCAATAATTTAACCATGAACTCTACCCTTGGTAGCTGTAGCAGAAAGCAGACTTAACTTAAGAGAAATGACTTAAGAATTTACGAGTACCAAAACAGTGTAGAGAGCATAACACAATAAAAAATACCACCTCAACTTATAAAAATAGAATACAATTTTAAGAAACAAAGAGACACCAAAATGACACAATGTAGGGAATCAAAGGTACGTTTTGTAGATGTTTTAAGTCAAAATTAGGCCTGGGCGGTAAATTCCGTTCCGCTCGTGGAATGTGTGGAATTTGGGTTATTTTGCGTCCTGCGGAAAACACGGAATTGCCCAAAATTCTGCAGCTTCGCAGAATTTTTTGCTTTTTCGCAGTCTCAAAATGCGTGTTAGCGAGATATTTCCCACCGAGCATGCAAACAGCATTTGCGAACAGGAAAAAGCATCGCGAACAAGCAATTTCGTGTGTTCGCGGAACTTCTGCGTGCTCCCGGAGATTTTTTACCTTTTCTGCCCACCCCTAGTCAAAATAACACCTAAAAGTGCATAGTGCCAATCACGGTTATTTGGTCATGCTAAACCAAGTGTTGAGAGTTAAGGTTGACCGTCAGCTAATGCTGGTCAGTCACAGAGACCAGGTTTGCTCATTTAGATTATGCGGAGAAAAGTCCTCGTCGACTGGATTGTTGGAGGATCGGGCTGCAAGTTGGGTCAGAAGTAAGTCTCAATGGGGGTGGCCTGGTGAAGCATGGGTTCTCGGGTGAGTCTCACCCATGGTGGGAAACTTGGTGCCGTCAGCATCAACTGCAGCAAATCTTAGAGTGGGTGAATTCCAGAATCCTCACTCAGAAGGTCTCGTCAGTGGTCAGATGCTGTTTGACGTCAGTCTCTATGAGGTCACTCTAGGTTCGGACTTCAAAATGGTTCTGAAAGTCGAAGTTCTTTCAGCAAGGGAAACCGGTGAGTTGAATCTCACTTGAAATTCAGCATTGAGGGCGGTGACTTTGGTGTCGCTAACCATCACTGCTGGTTCTCTAGAGGAAATGTTCTGTAAACGTTTCTAAGCGTCCAGTCGGACAGATTATAGGATCAGAAAGTACACTATAATGCCAACTAAAGGTTCAGGACCTGAATTTGTTTTATTGCAGCTAATTGACCCTTGGTATCCACTTCTTCTTTTCTTGGTGCAATTGGGGGCAGGTCCAACCCTTGCAGTCTCTCTCCACAGATTTATCAGCAGGTGCAGTCCGACTTCTGTCTTCCTCAGGACCAGATGTGTTCTGAAAAATGTAGCCAGGGATGACAAATTCAATCGAGGCACCTGATTGTGGGTGGGGGAAACTCCCTGATCAATGGGGAAAAGGTTCCCGGACAACCCTACGCACTTTGACATCTCTGCCTGGGGGATTGTCCCTAAACCATCACACAATACACTGATCTGCCAAAATCAAAAGTGGCAGAACATTTCTTCCACTGAACAGAGCTTTGGGCACGCCATTGAAGTTTGTAGAGGGAAATGAGAAACTCCACTTGCAAACCAGTTTCTGAACAAAGCTTTTCCCCTATTGGAATTGGTGCCATCCTGACTACCAGGATAATGGAAGAGCCTAGGTTTAATTCACCTGTCTGTGACAAGGGAAACCCCTTTGAAGCTTGTACAGTTGGCAGGCACATCCCCTCCCATCAAAGGTTCTTGTATTCCTTTCGTGGGAGCCATTACCACATCCTTGCAGGAGGCCAGCAGGATGCCAGTTAACAGTTGGGGTAGAAAAGGCTAATGGGTTTAGGCAGAAAATAGTGATTTTCTAACATCACTATTTCTGACTTTTCTGAGATTCAACTTTTCCATTTTACTGGATTGTATTTAAGTGCAAAAATGAGTGTTTGAAGCATTTTCCTAGCTAGTGCCAATCTAAAGTTGGCTTAATTAAGGGTAATAAAGTAACACAATGTTTTCAATAGCACAGCCTGCCTTGCTACAGTGAAAATCGGGTTTGAGCTTTTTCACTCTAAGGACTTGTAAAAATATTAAATACATATGTCCTACTATAAAATACTGTGCACCCTGCCTTAGGGCTGGTAATGCCTACTTTAGGTGTGACATTAATACTTAAAAGGAAGGTTAAGGTTAAAATGGCAGTTTTAAAACTGCTAAACCCAGCACCTGTGACAGGCCTAGGGTCATGCTTTACATGGTCACTTCAGTGGTGGCACAATAAGTGCTGCAGTCCACTAGTGTAATTGAATTTACAGGCCTTTGGCACATTGTGTGCCACATATTAGGGACTTATAGATACGTTAAAGGGGCCAATCAGGGATTTTAATCTACTTGACAAGTTCTGATGGGTCAGAGCACATGCGCTGGGGTCTGGCTTGCAGGGTCCTAGTGCACAGAGGCCAACATCAAAAATCATTAATCCATCAAAAAAGAGTGTGATCATGCAAAAAGAGGAACTTACTTATACCAATGATGCAAAAACCAGTACCAGGGATCCAGATATTCATGTAGCTGGATCCCGGAGGATATGGGTGCACATCTGACACCAGGTAGGGGACTTTTCCGGCCCAACAACAGAACTCACTGCTTTAAATGATTACCAGATTAAGTGCAAATCTGTCCAGAGGGCGATAAGTTAATGGCAAATCAAAAAATGTCTTTTCAGTTGAAAGTGTATGTAAAGAATACCTACACAGTAGCAACCGCCACTGTGTAACATATGTAGGCAGATTTGCATAGTACATTTTGCTATTTATTACTATTGTCGGGTGTGGAGATGGACCATGACTCATGAAAGGCGGGCCTCTTGGATGGGTCATGATGCCTCTCCCCTCCCTCAACAATGGTAATTAATTGCTGGTTATGCTCTCTGCATATGTGTTTATTGTTTGTCACTAGAATTGTTTTCTTGTATAATTATTTATAAAAAGCTATTTAAACAAAACCTGTATGCAAGGATTAATATTTGATGTATGCAGTCAAATCGCATTGCAATGGACTCAAGAATCAGGAGAACTTTTAAAAAAATACATTTGTATTACATTTTCTAATTCAAAACAGGTAGTATAACATCCACTACCTACCAACAAATTTGTGAGGCATGCCAGTTTAACATCCAGGGCATTATCAATTAGCAGCCTGCATTTGACAGAGAAAATGACTCCTAGTCCCGCCAGACCGAATAGTGATCGTCCACCTGTGGTAAATAATTTAATTACCGGGACTTAATTTGATACAGAAACATAATAAAATAGCTCAGTAAATAAGAGGCAGAATCCGTGGTATTAGAGGTTCGGAATGGGCTTTATTCCAATGGACGATTCGAATCGGTTGCTCCAAGTTCCATCACCACGAGGGTTCAGGAAGTGAAGTACATACTTTATTGATAAGTAAACACTTTTATACAATAGGCTTTACAGTGAAGCAAATGCAAGAGGCGTAACAATTGAAAGTGTAGATAAGAGATACATACGTAGCAAAAAGTGGGCGTAACTAGGTGTGACTAAAGAACGTCATCAGGTGTGATGTCATAATAGGGTGGTTCCATGAAAGAATTTCGCAATGTCAGCAGAAATACTTGGCAGAAATGCGCGCGCAGCAGCATGACGTGTGATTGACGTGTAACTAGGGGGTGAAGGGGACTTGACATTTAGCTCTACATGTGGCGACAGAAGTCTGGAGGGTCAAGTCAACCTAATCCCAAATCATATCTAACATCCTATGTTTAAAGAACTATGTTATCCAAAAGAGAGGTCTCTTAGAGTAGAATCTTATTCTATACTGACTATACTGACTGTTAGTGCGTGTACAAGCGTCTAAGTGTCTACACTAGATGCGAGGGCAGAAGTCTTCCATAATAATAGGGCTATGAATTACTTGCATAAAGACAGAGAAGCCGGGCCTTTGCTCGGTAACTGGAAGAATGTTTACTTAAACTACTAGACAGGAATGCATTGGGCAGGGAGCGGAGCAGATAATTTCGAAGGTGAAATACAGTTTTTGGCAGGCAACAGGCTGATGTCAGGCTTCGTGAGCCGCGCAGGTAATGAGACAAAGTTCATGGTCACAGATGCAGGCTCAGACTGGAGCTTTCAGAGGCAGAAGGCAAGAAGAGTTTGACGACAGAATCAGGGCCTACTTGCCTGGATTGTAAAATGGCATAAGTGAACCATATAAAGCCGGTGGCCTTTCATACTTAGGAATGGAATATCCGGCCTATTCATGGCGGATCTGAAAGAGGACATGTTGACGGTGAACGCACATGTGTTTGCGTCTTCATAACTGGAACTGGAGGGAACATACATGTACTTGTGATTCATACATGAAACCGTTGGGGTCCAAGATAGGGGACATAACTGATCGGAAAAATCCACATTTCCACATTCCCTCCTTGTCCCCTACTTGCCCGTTAAGAGATATCAATCTTCATCAATCCGTTGATCTGTTCATATAGCATCATTTGTTCTTCTTTTTTCTTCTGGGATGAATGAAATCTTGGTGGTGGAATACACGATGTGGCACACAGACCACAGATCGCTGGTCCACATTGTAGACATAGGCAGCAACTGAATAGTATGAGAAGGCCAATACCTAGGAAGGATAGGACCTTCCATCCAAAGGTAGATAATACACTCCAAAACCAACCGGACCAAGTCCAGGTGCCTGGATTCCGGTGTATCTGGCTTACAATCTTATGAAGGCGAGTTATGGCTTTATATACAGATGGCGAATTTTCTGGTATGAAAATGCAACAACTTGATCCGATGACCCTACAAGCTCCGCCCCTATCGGCCAGGATGACGTCAAGGACAAGACGATTTTGAAGCACAACAATCCGCATAGCAGACTGCTCTTCTGTTAAATTGCCTAAGGCGGAAATAGTTTCGTTCACTACTGCTTCAAGGGTTCTAGTTAATGTACGTATCAGCTTACTATTAGTAACGGTACCTATATAGGGAAAGAGACCTTTATTGAAATCTGTGTATTTTTCCCATGCTGTTTCAGTGTAATCGACTATTGGGAGATCTCTCCTTACTCTATTGTGTACTAAGTGAGTATTTCTGTGATAGTCAGGAGGAGCTAGGAAAACAGGTGGCAAAAGGAATCCAATGTAGCAGGTACCATCCCAGTCTAGAGGCAAACGTACATATGCCGTCTGACCACATATGAAATAGGAATGGCGGGAAGCTCTAAATGTAGATTTGCCTTGATCACTAAATTCTATTACAGTGGTGCATCTACTATGGCCCATATGTATGGAACCATTCTTTCTTACACATAATTCACCTTTTACTGGAAATATTGACATAGCGGGCAAAATTGGAGTAGCTTCGGATTCGACATTTAGGATCATAAGATTAAGCGTAAAATTACCTAATCCATACACTTCATTTTCTAGATCAGTTCCTGTTCTCCTGGGAAGTCCCTCCTTGTTAGGGTAGCAGACTTTAAGTAAAACTAAATTCAAATTTCCCCATACCCAGTTATCTTGATAAACTGCAGAATTCGAATCTAGGGAATTAATTAAACTAAACCATGCTCCACAGGAGCCGTTGTGTGTGAACGGGTATGGAAAAAGAGGTAGAATTCCTTTATAATTCTGATAGGGAGGGAGTCGGCCACATATCCAGCAATTTGTAGCATTGCTAACCTGATGGGAATGATGTAACATACTAATAAACGTGTTATTGCGCAGCGCAAATCTATAAGACAACTCAAGCGGAGGCAATTCACTAAAAGAATGTTCAGCAGTAACATTATAAACATGTCTAGGAATAGGATAATATATGTGCAACAATATACTTGCAGTAATTATTAAAAGACTTAAGAAAAACAAAATTAATAACGTCACTGTGCAATGACTACGCAGTGATTTACAGTACGCATGTCGTTTCAACATTTTTCGGGTGTTTTCTCTATTCAGGTCTAAGGGATACATGTCAGAGACAAATTCAACCGCTTCACCTTGGAGAGGACTTAAACAATCAAATTGCTTGACTGATTAGACCTGAGTTTTAGTTTATATAGTTCGTGATTGCTCATTTCAACCAAAGGAAGTTTTGAGTCAATAGGTGAAGACACACGAGGTGTGGTATTTACATCCGATGGTAGTCCATGAAATTTCTTGATATGACTTGAATGTATCCAGCCTTTCCTGCCCTCGATCTTCACGGCTGTCCTTGTGGTGAGCAAGACCAGTTGCGGCGACCTCCACCTAGGATCCAGCTGAGTCTTCCGATCGAAGTTCCTCACTAAGACCAGGTCCCCCGGGACTACGTCATGGGGTTTCACCTCAGTGTTGTCAGGAAAAGCTGCAGCTACCTGTGAACGACAAGATTGTAGTGCAGACATCAAGGAAGCCAAGTAATCTGTCAGCATATTACAGTCAATATCAGTTATTTTGCGTGGTATGGGCGTCCCCCACATATTTGGTGGTCTGCCAAAGATCACCTCATACGGGAATAGCCCTGTTCGAGAGTGTGCTACCATTCTCATGTAAAAGAGTGCAACTGGTAATGCTACTACCCAGTCGACACCTTTCTCCCTGCATATTTTGGACAATCTGATTTTCAGGATCTGATTATGTCTTTCTACGAGACCTGCTGCCTCGGGGTGTCGGACACAGTGGAATTTCCACTGATAGCCTAACAAAAGTGAAACGTGTTTTATTAATTCGGATGAAAACGGCTGGCCGTTATCTGAGTAGACAACACGTGGTAAACCGTATCGTGGGAAGAATTCTCGAACCAACTGTTTGGCAGTAGTCGGGGCAGTGTAATCTGAAACCGGGTATGCCTCTGTCCAACGGGAAAGAGCACAGACAACTACGAGAACATATTTGAATCCTCGACATCGTTCCATCTGGATATAATTCATCTGGAGGACTTCAAAAGGGTGATCAGGAGGCTGAAATCCACCCTGTTCTACGGGAACGCTTTTTCCTGGGTTGAACTGACAACAGATCATACAGGTACGAACTTTTTGTTTAGCTGCTGCTCGTAAATGTTTATTGAACCAAATGTGTTGGATGCTGTCTAGCATAGCTTTTTCTCCTAGATGCGCTGGACTATGTATAGTGTTAATAATGACTTGGACCATTGAATCAGGAAGGAACCACACAGATTTTTCCTTCGTCATCCATCCTTGATCCGTTTGAATCCCTCCTAATTCAGTCCATTTCTTTATTTCGTCTGGTGTAGCATGTGTCTGTATGTCAATTACGTCAAGAGTAGGATCTTTAATCGTCATACAATGTGTTGGCGTCGGGACTATTGTCTTTGTCATGTCGGATGTTTGAGTTTGAGCAGTCTGTTTAGCTGTTCTGTCAGCTAGATCATTGCCTTGAGAAATAATATCAGTAACTTTCGTATGAGCTTTACATTTCATAATCGATATTGCAGTGGGTAGATGTATTGCATCTAATAAGGCATGAATGAGGGGTCCGTGCTGAATGTGGGCACCGTGAGAAGTTAAATAACCTCTCTCTCGCCACAGTACGCCGAAGTCATGTACAACTCCGAATGCATAACGTGAATCAGTATATATGTTGACTTTTTTATTTGTGGCTTGAATACAGGTTTGTGTCAGAGCGATGAGCTCTGCGGCTTGAGCTGACAAGGTATTTATGCAATTTGTTTCGATGATTTCAGTGTCTGTTGTGACTGCGTACGCGGCCACTAACTCTCCTGTACTTGTTCTCATACATGAACCATCTACATACAACGTCAGGTCTGGGTCTGACAATGGGACATCTGTCAAGTCTTGTCTGGGTTTCGTCGTGATTGTAATAACATTAATACAATCATGAGCTAGTGGGTCTGTTCCGATTACAGGTAAAAGTGTGGCAGGATTCAATGTGTTACAACGTCTGATTTCTATATGTGGTTGGAACAATGTTAATTCATACCCTGTAAGTCGCGCTATAGTTAAGTGTTGTGTTTGCGTTCGATTCACGAGAACCTCTACTGCATGTGGTACTTGAACTGTCAATGGATGTCCTAACACTATGGCATCGCTTTGTCTGATTGCTAAAGCTGTTGCTGTTGCTGCCACTGATTTTAGGCATGCAGGCAAAGCCTGAGCTACGGGATCTAATGTACTAGAAAAATAAGCACATGGTTTGCGTGATCCTGCTTGTTCCTGTGTGAGTACTGACAAGGCAGTACCTTCGCGTTCTGTAACGAAGAGTGTAAACTGTTTATTGTAACATGGTGTTGCTAAAACAGGTGCTTGGCATAAGGCTTTCTTTAGGCTTTCAAAAGCTTGTGTATGTTCCTGAGTCCAAGGGAGAACAGTCGATGTGGCTGCCTCCTGTGTTGTCAACTGAATGAGTGGTTTTGCTAGAAATGCATACTGAGGGATCCACTGCCTACAATATGAAGTGAGGCCTATGAAAGCCCGCACCTCCTTTTGTGTCTTGGGTATTGGCATGTTAGCTATTAACTGAATGCGGTCGGGTGTAAGCTGCCTTCCCTCCTTGGACAGCGAGTGTCCAAGATAAACAACTCGCTGGACACAGAATTGCAGCTTAGAAGGGGACACCTTGTGCCCCTTTTCGGCTAGAAATTGTAAAACTGTCAGTGATGCTTTCTCACATTCAGGTTCGCTTCTAGCGGTGATCAGCAGATCATCGACATATTGAAGCAAGGCAGTGTTAACTGGCATGTGGATACTGTCGAGTTCTCGTTTCAGTGCTTGGCTATAGATGCTGGGGCTTTCTGTAAATCCTTGAGGTGCGCGTGTGAATTTAAAGCTACGTCCATTTAAACTAAATCCGAACAAGTATTGGCTTTCCGGATCTATTGGGACGCTGAAAAAGGCATTCTTGAGATCAATTACAGTAAAGAATGTTGCTTCGGAATCAATAGCTGTAAGTAATGACGAGATATCTGGGACCACAGGAAATTGTGGCACAATGCATTTGTTTAATTCGCGCAGATCAATAACCAATCGATATACTGGCGGGGCCTTCGGATCTGTTCGTTTAAGAATCGGAATTATCGGGGAATTACATACATTGGAGTCTGTTTCCGCAACCACTCCTTGGGCAATAAGCTCGTCAATGATTTGCAGTAAAGCCACTACAGCATCTGGTGGTAACTTGTATTGTCGCATTCGTGGTAGTACCACTCCTGCCTTTAGTGTAACTCGATATGGTGTAATATTCATGCAACCAACATCAGTAGGGCCTTGTGCCCATAGATGTGTAGGTAAAGTCTGCAGTCGGGGATCCCTGTCTCTAGACACATAGTGACCTTTAAAATCACGTAAAAACAATCTTACTCCTTCCGGAGAACAACATATTATAGCTCCTAGAGCTTTCAGTGTTTTTATACCTAACAAGTTTTCTGGACATGATTTAGTAAGCAATAAATCTGTAGTTCGGGTCAAAGGTCCTATCGTAAGTGGAAGAGGCTGTGATACTTCATTAACAATAGGTTTTCCTGAAAAACCAAGGGAAATATTCTGTGAGCCTGAGAGGGGTGCCCCTGGAACTTCACTACGTTTTATGGTTGTTCGACTTGCCCCTGTATCAAGTAAAAATTTTCTATCTTGGCCTAATAATTCACTATGTACATAAGGTCCTTCTTGGTCTACAGGGACCTCGATAAGGGGTAAGTCAACTTCCCTCTCTAGGCTGGTTCATGCGTATCGTTGATAATCAGGATAGTCGTACTGTGCGGTCTGGTACAGTTGTCGTGTCGTGGTTTGTGTGGCAGCAACAGGCAGCGCTGGTGCAGCTGGCACAAACTGTATAGACTGTGGTGGAGCTGGCATGGACTGTGCATGCTGCGGGGCTCCTTGTTCATTCTGATCCTGTCTAGGTGGCCGTGGTCTTTCTTTTGTGATACCTGTGGCGATATTACGCTTCAGGACCGGGCAATCGTGTATGTAATGTCCTGGCTGTTTACAATAGTTGCATGTCCCTTTTACAGGTCCCGCTGAATCACCGGAATGTGTCGTACCCTTTTTATGTCCTTCAGCTGGAACTGTCTGGGAGACTAGCATTTTCATTTTTGTGTCTTTCATGCGTCTTTGTTCATGTTCTTGTTCCTCTCTAATTCTATTGTGATGATACTGTAACATTTGTAACATTTGTGATGGGGTGTTACCTTGCCAGGTACTCTCGAATTTTAATACTCTATTCTTCACTTGGGGTAAGGAATTTTCAACTAATTTTGTCACAAACAGATGTGGGTATGATTCGCTACTTGCTTTTATGCCACTATTTATACCAAAACATTTTTCAAATCGGGCATAGAAATCACTAGTGTCTTCATCTTGCTTTTGTTTACAGGCTGAAATTGTACCCCAGTCTTCCTTTTTCGTAGTTAATAAACGTGGCAGTACCTGTACTAGTAAACCTGGTAGTGCTTTAGTTTTATCCCCAAGCCCTGCTCCTGCAGTTCGGGCCTTTTCTTCTGTTTCTAATGCTGTCCAGTCTATCTTTTGGTCTCCCACCTCCCACTCTTTTTCCTTGAGTTTTTCATAAATGCCAGCAGGCATTAATACCTTTAATATTGTCATAATGTCGGGATAGGTATACTCTCCCATGAGTAACATGTCTTTAATTTCTCGGTGGAAACCCGCTGGGTCTTTGTCATGACTGGGGACCACTTTCTTCATTTGTAACAATTCTATTTTTGATATGGGCGTATATACAAATACACGTTTAAACTCATTGTCCTCGCCTTTTATTGGGTGTACTTCCCGTAAGGGATTCTGTCTGTCCATGTAATACGTGGTTCTTTCCTTGATGGGCAATGAGACATGTTCTGGGCATACAAAAAGAATGTACTGCTTTCTTGATTCTAGTATTTCTTTAATTAACTTAGTACCTGAACCTCTCCATCTATTCGTGAGTAATTCAGTCAATATATCAGGTAAGGGACCAGGATCTGAATGCTGACTCTGATATAGTATAAGGAGTTGTTGAATCATATAAATCCCAGCTAAACGCTGTTCATCTGGGGTGAGATTCAAAAATGTGTGTGCTACTGTATCATCACCATACTTTCCGGGACTGTCAACCCAATGAACGGCTGACCTGGCTAATTCTTGTTCATCCATAGAATCAAGAAATGATAACCCCTTCGTTCTCGGAGTAATTTGTCAGCGGCTTGGAACGAATGTTCGTGAGACCTTATATTTATTATAGGTGTTTGGAAATTCCTGTTATTATCTGGACATATCGGACGTATCGGGTCAATAAAACATCTAGTACTATTACAAGATCTTCCTCTACCTACATATGCTATGGTTTCTGATTGTCCTGTGGGCAGTCCTGATCCTTCCTCCTCGCTTTGTTCGAACTGGTCTACCGCTAATCTCTCTTCGTGTAGGCGTTCTATTTCTTTACGGATCTTTCGGCACATGGCTATTATACAATTTTGCTTATCATGTCTCCCTTCTGATATATTCTGGCTCCATCTGGTAAGAGTTTGCATTGCTTCCGGGTCTACCCCCGGTCGGTCTTGATTTCTGATCACACAATTTATGAGGAAACGTAACAGTTCCCCCTGTATCTCCACTTTCTGGTATTCCATAGCTCTGTTGATACATTCAGAATCTCGCCCTGTTTGGACAAAATGGTATATATTGTCTAGATGCACAGTCATTCCTGGTATCTTCCCTAGATACACCGCGGCTCGTCTGATGCGTAATGATGCCATGATCATTTCGTCCTCTTTGCCGGGCACAGGGTCATATCTACAATCTATAAGAAGTTCCTTAAGCGTGCGGGCATTTATGAGTTTGGGGGTACGTGAATGTGCTGATTCTTGAAAGGTAAGTTTATTTACTCTGGGTGGCGTAGAAAAAATGTTGGTAGCACCTCCGGTAGCCCCATCTGGGGTATCGGGCGTGAAAGGATTCGTTGAACGCGATACAGCAACTATAGGTGTGGACACAGCTATAGAAGTAGCTGTAGGAACAGATGTGGGAACAGATGTGCTTGCCGGAACTTGTGTCAGGATTTGTTGCTGTAGAGATACAGATACAGGATCTTGGCGTTGAACCTCCCTGGCAGGCGGTCTATGTGGGGCGGGGTTAGCATACTCGGGAGCTGCGTCATCTAAGTATGAGGAAAGAAAAACATCTTCTGCTGTTCTAGGATGCCCCTTAGGATGCATTTTTATTGGAAACAATGGGGGTGGCAAGTCTTTTGGTATTTCCGGAGTAGCCTTTGGTAATCCCACGGCCAGGAGGGGATACATACCATTCATAAGGGCATTTCTTTGTCTGTCTACTTGTTCTGATTTCACTCGTGTACCTTCTTCAATTAATAGATTTTCTCGGACTTTATTTGAATTCTCTTTATTTTTCTCTTCCTGTTGGAGTGCTTTTTCTGTACGTCTATGAGATTCTTTACGCCATAACTCAACGGCGTCTTTCTGTGACTGTCTGACTTTCCTTTTCCATAACTCTTCCTCTACTTTCATGATGCACTCTGCATCCCAGGTCCCAGCTGCGGGCCACCTCTGACTTTCTGGTAATTCCTTGGTGTAGTCTACCCATAAATCAAGAAATAATATAGCGTCTAAGCCATGTTTATGATACATGAAGTACCCTGGAGTGTCCCTAGGAGGAATAGGAACAGCTTCTTCGAGTACCCCTTTTCTTGTTGTGATCTGTCTTAATTTCGAAAAGAGCGGCATATTGAGAACTGATCTGATACTTGATCTTGAACAAACTTAATACAAATAAACACAATAATGGACAGTCATTCATACCACAATATGCAGAACGTATTTAAAACATTTAACATTTAACATTTAACTGAGCAACAATGATGATGACGATCTAAGGAAAACTTAATCACTAAACATAATACTCGGCATTATCTGGATTATTCTGAATTTATATACTTGATATACTAGATATACTGCTAAACAGTACAGATACACTGCTGAAACAGTGCAGACCGGATTTGTGTACCCAAACCCGTCTTGACCGACACAACCTATGTGCACGTCAGAACGCCTCCCCAGTAATGGTACTCACCGGGTAGCTCGGAACGGAAGGCCTCGGAACGGAACTGAACTGGACCGGACTGGACTCGACTCGAAAACTTCGGACACTTCGGACACCTGGTGGGCCTCTGTGTACCTCGGATCTTGCTCTCTCAGCTAGGCTCTGGTCGGGATACTTCGCACTTCTCACCGCCTCATCTGGGTGTTGATCGCAGCCTCAGTCGCCCCCGCTTGACCGGAGGGAGATACAGGAAATCCTGCTGGTACGCGTTGTTGTCCGTCCAGCTGTGGCAGGAGACCGGGCCTGCAACGCACCGCCGGCGCGTGAGATGAGAAAGTGTCCCTATTCGGGCGCCATTCATGTGGTAAATAATTTAATTACCGGGACTTAATTTGATACAGAAACATAATAAAATAGCTCAGTAAATAAGAGGCAGAATCCGTGGTATTAGAGGTTCGGAATGGGCTTTATTCCAATGGACGATTCGAATCGGTTGCTCCAAGTTCCATCACCACGAGGGTTCAGGAAGTGAAGTACATACTTTATTGATAAGTAAACACTTTTATACAATAGGCTTTACAGTGAAGCAAATGCAAGAGGCGTAACAATTGATAGTGTAGATAAGAGATACATACGTAGCAAAAAGTGGGCGTAACTAGGTGTGACTAAAGAACGTCATCAGGTGTGATGTCATAATAGGGTGGTTCCATGAAAGAATTTCGCAATGTCAGCAGAAATACTTGGCAGAAATGCGCGCGCAGCAGCATGACGTGTGATTGACGTGTAACTAGGGGGTGAAGGGGACTTGACATTTAGCTCTACATGTGGCGACAGAAGTCTGGAGGGTCAAGTCAACCTAATCCCAAATCATATCTAACATCCTATGTTTAAAGAACTATGTTATCCAAAAGAGAGGTCTCTTAGAGTAGAATCTTATTCTATACTGACTATACTGACTGTTAGTGCGTGTACAAGCGTCTAAGTGTCTACACTAGATGCGAGGGCAGAAGTCTTCCATAATAATAGGGCTATGAATTACTTGCATAAAGACAGAGAAGCCGGGCCTTTGCTCGGTAACTGGAAGAATGTTTACTTAAACTACTAGACAGGAATGCATTGGGCAGGGAGCGGAGCAGATAATTTCGAAGGTGAAATACAGTTTTTGGCAGGCAACAGGCTGATGTCAGGCTTCGTGAGCCGCGCAGGGAATGAGACAAAGTTCATGGTCACAGATGCAGGCTCAGACTGGAGCTTTCAGAGGCAGAAGGCAAGAAGAGTTTGACGACAGAATCAGGGCCTACTTGCCTGGATTGTAAAATGGCATAAGTGAACCATATAAAGCCGGCGGCCTTTCATACTTAGGAATGGAATATCCGGCCTATTCATGGCGGATCTGAAAGAGGACATGTTGACGGTGAACGCACATGTGTTTGCGTCTTCATAACTGGAACTGGAGGGAACATACATGTACTTGTGATTCATACATGAAACCGTTGGGGTCCAAGATAGGGGACATAACTGATCGGAAAAATCCACATTTCCACACACCCCCTCCTCTGGGCAATCATTTGGTTGCATGAGGCCCACTGGGGTACCTCTTCCTTGGCAGTACTCCATGCCCAACATACTTTTTCAAACTTTCTGGGGTATCAAGATGTAGCTCAAAAGTAAATCACCACATTTTACTCTTTCTGGTATGTTGTAGTTATCTACTTAACTAGATAGTTTGTAATGGCTCATGTATGTGTTCAGATTGTATTTGTATAGTTGTATGTATATTTTTTACTGAATTATTGAGAGGTGCCTGGCTGATTATAGGAGTGCAAAGGTAGTGAATATGTGATTTTATAAGTACATGAGAAATGATTACCTGATTCTATATTGTGCAATCACCCAGTTAGTATCCAAGCACTACCAATGCATTCATGCAATGACTCATGCAGAGGTAAAAACTCCAAAGCACTACTCATGGAGTCCACCAATCCCCCTGTCACTCCCTGTGGACTCTTTATATCACTCAGCCACGTCCTTATTTAATCACTGTGCCAAATGACACAAGCACTTATAAATTCACCATGCACTCTCCTTGCAGCATTCTAATCATCCAGTCGCTACCCATGTTCTCATGGAATGACCGAGGCAGTAAATCATGGACTTCTCCAATCCTTTGAGTGCTACCTATACAGTTTACTAATCTCCCTGTTACTACCTATGCACTCCTCCAATTACCCAGCCAGTCCTATGTCCTTATCTGCCAGAACCCAAGCATTCATAAATTCACCATGCACTCTCCTTGCAGCACTCAATCATTCAGTCTACAATCACATGTGCACTATCAATGCAGTCCTGTAACCACCTACACACTACTGATTCACTCCTCCAATTACCCAGGTAGTACCCATGCAGTCCAGCAATCACACTGTCACTCCCCGTGCACTCCTCCAATCACCCAGCCATTCCCATGTACTAATCCAATAAATCCGCCAAAACACAAGCACTTATAAATTAACCATGCACTCTCCTTGCAGTTCTTTAATCATCCAGTCACTACCCATGTACTTATGCACTGACTCAGGTACTAATACATGCAATATTAAAATCCTCTATCCACTGCCCATGCAGTCCTCTAAACACTACTCATTCACTCCTAAAATTATCCAGTTAATACCTGTGTACTGCAGTAAATGCACTGTGATTTCAAAATAAAGCCTTTAAATGTTTTTTTTTATCTACAATGTGTTTGTTTAGTAATAAATTGGTATATTTTATATCAATAATTTTACTTTTTTTTTTACAGATATTCTTCATCATCATTAAGAAAGACTTACCATGACTAAAGAAACAGTAAAGAGGAAACAACAAAAGAAAGACTATGATATAAAGAAAAGACAGGAGCAGGAATTAGATGAACTACAACATGTGGGAAAAAAGAAGAATGTCTGACAGAATATCGACGGACAGAAAATCGACCTACAAAAATATCGGCACAAAAATTTCGATGACAAGAATATCGAGATCCTATCTACAACATGGTAAGTACAAAAATATCGAAAATAAAATATAGAATGTCAAAAATATCGTTATTAAAAATATAAAGTATTTTTTAGTTAAAAAAAATATGTAAAATAAACCAAATAATACTTATAAATAAAATAAACATAATTAAATATATGTTATAATGTTTAAAATTAATAATTAATATATATAATGTAATAAAACATTAATTAAACATATACATATAATATATAATATATACTTACTTAATAATACATTTTAATAATTGTTTTAATAACTTATAACTTGTTAAAAACTTATTATAAATTACAAATACATCATACACATAAAACAATAACATGAATAAAAACTTAAATAATTATATATAACACATTTAAAAAATTACATTTAATTTGAATATTGTTAAAATTAATTATATATTACATTAGCTAAAATAATACAAAAAATATTAAATAGCACCGACAATAAAACTACTACTCCAGCTCCAAAAAAAAACAGTAAAGAAAATGTTGGATAGCGTAGAGCTAAAAATTACTATTTCCACTCCAGGGAGTGTAACAGTAGGGAAAGTGTTGGATAGCGTAGGGGTAAAAATTACTATTCCCACTCCAGAGAGTGCAACAGTAGGGAAAGTGTTGGATAGCATAGGGGTAAAAATTACTATTCCAACTCCACAGAGTGCAACAGTAGGGAAAGTGTTGGATAGCGTAGGGGTAAAAATTACTATTCCCAGTCCAGAGAGTGCAACAGTAGGGAAAGTGTTGGATAGCGTAGGGTTAAAATTACTATCCCACTCCAGAGAGTGCAACAGTAGGGAAAGTGTTGGATAGCGTAGGGGTAAAAATTACTATTCCAACTCCACAGAGTGCAACAGTAGGGAAAGTGTTGGATAGCGTAGGGGTAAAAATTACTATTCCAACTCCAGAAAGTGTTGGATAGCGTGAGGGTAAAAATTACTATTCCAACTCCAGAGAGTGCAACAGTAGGGAAAGTGTTGGATAGCGTAGGGGTAAAAATTACTATTCCCACTCCAGAGAGTGCAACAGTAGGGAAAGTGTTGGATAGCGTAGGGGTAAAAATTACTATTCCCACTCCAGAGAGTGCAACAGTAGGGAAAGTGTTGGATAGCATAGGGGTAAAAATTACTATTCCAACTCCACAGAGTGCAACAGTAGGGAAAGTGTTGGATAGCGTAGGGGTAAAAATTACTATTCCCAGTCCAGAGAGTGCAACAGTAGGGAAAGTGTTGGATAGCGTAGGGTTAAAATTACTATCCCACTCCAGAGAGTGCAACAGTAGGGAAAGTGTTGGATAGCGTAGGGGTAAAAATTACTATTCCAACTCCACAGAGTGCAACAGTAGGGAAAGTGTTGGATAGCGTAGGGGTAAAAATTACTATTCCAACTCCAGAGAGTGCAACAGTAGGGAAAGTGTTGGATAGCGTGAGGGTAAAAATTACTATTCCAACTCCAGAGAGTGCAACAGTAGGGAAAGTGTTGGATAGTGTAGGGGTAAAAATTACTATTCCCACTCCAGAGAGTGCAACAGTAGGGAAAGTGTTGGATAGCGTAGGGGTAAAAATTACTATTCCCACTCCAGAGAGTGCAACAGTAGGGAAAGTGTTGGATAGTGTAGGGGTAAAAATGACTATTCCAACTCCACAGAGTGCAACAGTAGGGAAAGTGTTGGATAGCGTAGAAGTTAAAAATAACATAGTTATAAATAAAATAATTATTTAAAATAATTAGTGATTTAATTATTAAATAACTCAAAATTATTTACAAATACCAATAAATAATTATTACAAACATAACTACCAAATAATAATTAATTAACAATACATTATTAATAAATACCAATAAATAATAATTAATAAATATTAATTACCAAATAATAAATATTAAACGATAACATATTTTTCATAACCAAAAACATATGAATTATTAAAAAGTAAATAACAATTAAAATATATTTAACCATTTAAAACAATATATACCGCAAAATAATAATTATGATACATTAATTAACAATTAAAAAATATTGAACTATTAAATATTTTTCATACGCCAAAATCATAAATATTACACATTAATTACCAATTAATAATTACTTATTAATATATTAATGAGAAATATCAATGCATAATATTTAATTATATTTAATTCACAATTAATGATTAATCAACAATTAATTATTTTTCATAACCAAAATATTATAATTTAAAATATTTACCAATTAATAATTACTGTCCAATTAATTAATTATCAATACCCAACAACTAATGTAATAATTACTTAATTAGATTTCAATTACTTCCAACACTATTCCCCTATAAACGCACGACACACTCCACTAATAAAATAATACACTTAACATAATTATCAATTAATCAACTAATTAAAACTAATTGCCAATTAATAAAAATTAATTACCAATTAATACTTAATTAACAATAATATAATTATCAATACCAATAAATTAAAATAAATTATTAATTAATTACAATTAAATTACTTCCCACCCTATTCCCCTGTAAACCCACAACCCGCTACAGAACTTAAACGCAAAAATTTATTAAAATCAATTTATAATTCCTAAAAATTTATAATTAATTCCATATAATTAAATTACTTCCCACCCTATTCCCCTATAAACCCACAACCCGCTACAGAACTTAAACGCAAAAATTAATTAAAAATGATTTATAATTCCTAAAAATGTATAATTAATTCCATATAATTAAATTACTTCCCACCCTATTCCCCTATAAACCCACAACCCGCTACGGTACTAAAACACAAAATTGACTTAAAAAACTAGTGTTAACATATAAAAATTGTATACATATATGTTAAAACCAGTAGAACACTTAACTAAAAACATATAACACATACATATTAAATACATAATAAAATACATAACAATAATATAAATATCGATATTAGTAACATCAATATTAGTAAAATCGATATATTTGATGTCGATATTACTAACTTCGATATTACTAACATCGATATTAAAATACTTACCTTAGGATCGATATTCTGTCCATAGATATTATTGACATCCATATTCTGTCCCTTCGATATTTAAAACTCGATATTAGTGTAGGTAGATATTTTTGTTTCGATATTTTGGCTGCTCACCAAAAAAGAAAAAGTCTTGTGGTAAGAGAACAAAATAATTTTTTAAAAGACTTTCAAAGGCTAGAAACAGTGTATACAATGTGGAAAGTAGAAAGAATTCCTCAACAACAAAGAAGAATAAAAGAAAACAGGAGAAATTAATGAGAAATCACATTTTCAAAAAACAATCTATGGGAAAAGGAGAAAGAATCAATGTAATGAAATAAGGAAAATAATGTTTCACAATAGAGCAGTACTTAAAGATGTCAAGAAATATAAAAAAATCTGCATTTTATAAAAAGAAGAAACAGATTGAAACTATTGTTGAAAAGGCTTTTAAATTAAAAAGGAAATTATTCAGGCCAAAAGAAAAAAGAAGAGAGTAATTACCAGAACTAACTTTTTTGATATTTTTTTGGGTGAATGGAAACACAGTTCAAGTTCAAGTTCAGAGCCTTTTTTTAATGAAGAGAGCTATTTTCAAATTAATACATTAGTGTTCGCAGTTGAAACCAGTGGTCGTGCTTATGAAGTGAAGAACGGTTGTCCAATTGAAAAAGAAAAGATGGTTCCTAGAAATGTCGAAGAAGTGATAGCTGATGAAGTTCTAGGGAGACATATGTGCCGATTACGATCCTGTAAAAAAATTCCCCGTACGACTCTTATCCGGTCTTTTTTACCGTACGAATCGTACAAGTGCCGTACAAACTGCCAATTACGATTCGCATGGGAAAAAGTCCATACGAATCGCATTGGGAATTATTCCCCACACGTCCTCTGGTCGGAAAATGTGTCCGACACATCCTCGGACGATTTACCGTACAAATGTGAAAAGTGAAGTCCGACCGCGGAATTACGATCCATCCCGTGCGTCCGATGTAACAACCGTATGGAAAAAACACCGTCCGCACCGAACTCCCATAGCAACCATGGAGACATGTGCCCGCATACGCGCCCAACACCCTCCCAGCCCTCCTATGTACAAGTCGAATCCCCACCCGTGTATGTACACCCGTGTATGTACGGACCGTACCCTCACCCGCATACGTATGGAGCGTACCCCCACCCCAACAGCGTAAGTATGACCCGTACCCTCACCCGCGTATGCATGGAGCGTACCCCCACCCCAACCGTGTATGTACGACCCGTACCCCCACCCCAACCGTGTATGTATGACCCGTACCCTCACCCGCGTACGTATGGAGCGTACCCCCACCCCAACCGTGTATGTACGACCCGTACCCCCACCCCAACCGTGTATGTACGACCCGTACCCTTACCCGCGTACGTATGGAGCGTACCCCCACCCCAATCGTGTATGTACGACCCGTACCCCCACCCCAACCGTGTATGTACGACCCGTACCCTCACCCGCGTACGTATGGAGCGTACCCCCCACCCCAACACTGTAAGTACGACCCGTACCCTCACCCGTGTATGCATGGAGCGTACCCCCACCCCAACCGTGTATGTACGACCCGTACCCTCACCCGCGTACGTATGGAGCATATCCCCACCCCAACCGTGTATGTACGACCCGTACCCTCACCCGCGTATCTATGGAGCGTACCCCCCACCCCAACAGTGTAAGTACGACCCGTACCCTCACCCGCGTATGCATGGAGCGTACCCCCACCCCAACCGTGTATGTACGACCCGTACCCTCACCCGCGTACGTATGGAGCGTACCTCCACCCCAACCGTGTATGTACGACCCGTACCCTCACCCGCGTACGTATGGAGCGTACCCCCACCCCAACCGTGAATGTATGACCCGTACCCCCACCCCAACTGTGTATCTACGACGCGTACCCCCACCCGCGTATGCATGGAGCGTACCCCCACCCCAACATTCTAAGTACGGAGCGCACCCCAGGCCCCAACACCAGCACCTTCACACAACATCGCGCATGTACGAGTCGTACCAAGCCAGACACAAGGACAGCACTGTACAACTAAATTCCCGAAGTACACACCGTACACACGCTAAAAACGCACGTACACAACCAGGACAAAGCAACACAAGAATACACCATTCGAATGGCACAAAGCCACAAAACATGTCCAACAAGCACAAAAACAACACATTCACTCACCTGCAACTGCCAAAATACCAAACAGAGGCCCAAAACACAACCACTCCTTATAACACACCCACCCAAACTTCAAACACAGCCACACCCACCAATGGACCAATAAAAAGGGCCCACACACACAAACCATGAGCCTTTGCAACAGTTTCACTGCTGCCAGACCCCACAGACAACCTACAGCACCATACTTGAACATTTACTACACCTTACACTTGCACACCTTCACACACCCACCTTCACAAACACCCCCTCATCACATTCACACACACACCTGCACAACCACACCCACACACCCACAACCATCCACACCCACACCCCCCACAACCATCCACACCCACACCCCTCACCATGCCCACTAACAAGAATCCAAAGTTCACTAGCCGAGAGTTGGAGGTCCTTGTCGATGAAATCCTCAGAGTCGAGCCACACCTCTTTGGAACATTGGTCAGACAGACCAGCATTTCAGAAAGAACAGCCATGTGGCAGACGATTGTCGATGCTGTGAATGCTGTTGCGGACACCAGAAGGACCAGGCATGAATGCCAAGCCAGGTGGTACGATCTGCGGAGGAGGGTCTGAGCCAAAATGACCGACGAACACAACCAGGCCAACGTCACTGGAGGAGGGCCGCCCCCCAGACCTGTACAATACCATCCCTGGGAGGAGAGGGTAATGGCCATACTGACGGTGGAGGCAGTGGACGGATTAGAAGGACTCCGAGACCCGGGTGAGTACACAAACAACTCACCTCACATGGGGGGAACGTCATCCACAACCAAATTCACAAACAGACACGCAACCACCCCAAGCTATCGCATGACTCAACCACACTCCATGAACACGCACATGCCACTGGCGCCACCATGCCCCATGCACCCAGCTGGACAATGCCAAGTCACAGGCCACAGAAAACACCAACACAAGACACGGTAAGCCGAATGGCGGGAGTGTGGGCCCCAAAAATCACATAGTGCAACTCAAAAGCACACAACAATGCCCCCTGCCCATATGGCCTAGGTCACAGCCAGACAAACAGTGTGTCCCCACACAGGAAAGACTTGCCAGCAAATGGCGGACGCCTTACATTAACACATGGGGGTGACGGCACGTTCTTGCACATGACAGCAGCTAATGAACAGCCAACACTGTGAAAGAGTGGCAGCACACACCACCACAGCAGCAGCGCAGACACAGACACTACACCCAATGGGTGCCTGGAGATCAGAAACAAACTCACATCAACAATCCAAGGGCCATTCAAAGATCTGCTAACAGTGTGTGCCCAGGAAGGGAGGAGGCTGACACACAGAGGGGGGGAGAGGGGGACAGAGAGGGAGCGAGAAAGGGACACACAGGGAGAGCAATTCAGCCTTGTGGGGTGTGGGAATGTCTGCTCGTCAGCAGGTGGACTGCGTGCATGTAGACAAGGGTGGCCAGTGCCAGAACCCCCCCCTCTTCTCCATGGCAAAACACAGGGCCATGTCACAACCTGTGCACGAGCACAACGACAGCTACCTGCATTATCTAAGTGTGTGAAACCACTCCATGTGCCCACGTACAGTGCAACACGGAAGGCGCCAATGCATGGCTCGCCACACCTGCCCACTCCACTGCTGACTGCAGTCACAATTGACGCAGCAAGTAAGACTGTGCCACACATAGGTAAAGTAGCAAAAGCTGTGGCCAAGGGACATACCCATGCACAAGTGCACTGTGAGTGGAATGCAAGACAAATCCAAATTTCCAGAGGAAATGTGCCAACTTAGAAACCAATGAAACATGGATGTTGCATGGAACAAAATTACCATTGTCTCTCTCACACACAGGTCAACGTCGTGGATCACCCCCCAACACTGGGGGGGAAGACTCACAGGACCCGGCTCGGCGGGATGACGGAGCCACCGGCAGCGACGACTCTCACCACTCTGTGGACGAACCCGACCCGACCAACCTGGCCCCTCTGGTGTCCAACGACCTGCAGCACCTGCGTCAGGTACAACTGGGCCAACCACCACCCCCACTCCTGCCACATCCCAGGAGACACCCAGGATCCCTGCCCCACCACCACAATGCAGCCAGGCTGGCCAGGAGGGACACGGTGTTCCGGGCACCCAGGAGGAGGCAGGCGACAACGCCAATGCCACCCCTCAGGGGTCCCGGAGACCCGATGTGCCCACAAGGGCAGGCCAGGTGCAAGTGGGCAGGGGTGGTGGGAGTGGAGGACAGCGGAGGCGCCAGCCTGACCAGTTGGCTGCGGAACCGGTATATTCCCATGTCAGAAACATCCTGGACACATACCGGCAGGACACCACGGGCATGGCCCAGGTTGTGTCCATCCTCGAGGAGATCAAGACCCAGCAGGCCCAGCAACATGCGGAGCAACATGCCTGTCTACTGCGACACCAAGGGCGGATGGAGGACAGACAGGCTGAGCTCGTGACGGTGTACACAGGAATTCACAGTACACTCCGTCGGATAGCCGACAACATGGGCAACCCTCCCTGTGCCACCAGGCGTAGAACATCACCACCCACAGGGAGGGATCAGGAGGAGGAGGAGTCATCCGACGGAGCATCCCAAACATCGTCACGGCCTGCTTCTGAGGGTCCCCGCAGGAGGGCGGGTCGTCCACGGAAAAGACCGTGAGGGTCGGCGCAACAGCACCATCTCCCAGGACACCTGGCCTGGCACCTGGCCCACTGGACCAACAGCAGCACAGCAGCAAAAGACATTCTCTGCCACATGGACTTGCTGGTCACTGTCTGACCAATGTTGACAAAGACTTTGGCATGGACTCTGAGGATTTTCAATGGCAAGGACACCAACTCCCCTAGTGAACTTTGGATTCCACACTCCCGGAAAGCCCCTCATGTCATACCCCCCCACGTACCCTAACCAAAATAAAAAGTTACACCATAAAGAGATGATGCCTACATTTTGCATTATTACCTTACATGTGTCTTGTAAAGTCTAACCATGCCTGAGTTCTCATTTGACTTCAACCATCCACACACTGGGGCCTGAGTCTGGCACAGGACACACATGGGTCACAATGTATTCGGCAAGACGGACATGGAGCACCATACACACCCGTGATGGGCCCAACCAGCTGAGGGGGTGGATGCACAACCGTGCCGACAGACATATTGAGTACAGCGACAGCCATGCGCAGTGGTCAGGGATCATGTGGAGTGTCCTGGGGGGCACCCAGGTATGTGTGGACAGGTGGCAGAACCATGTCCTGCAAGCTTGAGTTAGGTGGATGCAGAGAATGGTGGCCTGGCCAACGTTGGATGCATGGGGATGGCACATGTCACAATACCCACACAGTCATGGACATCATGCACAATACAGAGTCTAATCCCACACAAACAGCATGCATCTTGCTAATCGACACATAGACACATAGCCACTATCACGGAAAACCATGCCAGACATGCCGTATGCACCGTGGCAACACACCAGCATTGACTTAGAATAGGCACCTTGGAGGCATAAGGACACCTTTATTATTCATGTATTTGGGAATGCAGAGGCAACTCGGAGTACACATGAACAGGTCATGTGGAGTAACATGTGGGTCCAACACTGGAAACCCCCTTCTGCAGCACAAATGTGTGATAGCCATGGAACTGGCACACAAGTGTCGGCTAACAGCTAAACACCCCCTGCTGCTCACGGAGAGGCTGCCATACACCATTGATCCTCTGATGTGGAAGTCCCACACCATGTCAAGCCAATGCAAACCGTATGTGTCCGAGGGCAGTGTAACACACATTGATGCCATCATCACAATCCACAATCCCATCACTGATGACTGTCAACAAGTCTGACCATCTATTCAGGTGTACCCAGCTGCATGTCATGTGTCCCATGGTGATGCGACATGTCTGCAGAGGAACCAAACATCGACAGGGGCAGTGTGCACACATCGTAAACAACAGCCACACCCAATACACCCCTGATGCATCCCTTACCCTAAGGAGACTTCCAAACTCAGCACACGATGACGTGTCCATGAGGAATAGCAGTGCCACAACAATGCAACCAGCAGACGGCATGCGCAAGTACCTGGGGATGAGAGACACACAAGAAGTCAGCCACAAAAAGCACAGCCACTTGCATGTGCATGTACTCGACACATGTAAGGATGACAACATGCTAGGTCACTATTATGACTGGGGAAATACACTCATCACTGGCACCATCACTCCAGTGACACATCCACACACACCTCTGACTCCCCTGGCATACATGCAGATGGACACACACATGGCAACACATGCCACACGGGGACCAATGCGTGCACACACAGACACTTGTACTCACCACTAAGCAAAGAAGTCGCGTATGAGCCGACTCCGGATGTCCTCTTGCGGAACCACATCCTCCACATCACTAGCCCCATTGCCAAGACCTTGGTCCTCCACGGGTGGATGGTCCTGATCATCTTGATCCAGGATGAGTGGCACAGCTTTCTCAACTGCCATGTTGTGCAGCATGCAGCAGACCATGAAGATTTTGCAGACCTTCGCCGGGGCATATGGGAGTGCGCCGCCGGTCTTGTGGAGGCATCTGAATCGGCTCTTCAGGAGGCCAAATGTCCTCTCTATCACCCGCCTTGTCCGGCCATGGGCGGTGTTGTAGCGGAGCTGGGCAGGCGTGATGGGGTTGCGGAGAGGTGTGATCAGCCATGGCATGTTGGGATAGCCAGCGTCCCCTACATGGAAAGCACATGGACATAAGTAGGACAGGAGAAGCGGTCGTGCTGGGAGTCTACGCAAAATACAGGACTGACAGACTGTACCCACCAACAACACATGCTCGTTCGTTGCGCAGCTGCGTCATCATTTCAGGCACCCTGCTACGCCTCATGATGTAGGCATCGTGTGCTGATCCTGGAAAACGAGCACAGACATGTGAAATCACCATGTTGGACAGACACACCACAAGGGCATTGATGGAGTGGTAGTGCTTGCGATTCCTGTACGCTACCTCCTGTGCCTGTGGTGGTACCAAAGCCACATGTGTCCCATCTATGGACCCAATGACATGGGGCATCCCTCCCAGGGCATAGAATCCACGCTTGACCCCAGTCAACATTTCAGGGGTTGGGAAATGGATGAACTCATCCAGGTGAAGCAACATGGCCTCTAAGAAATCATGCAGCATACGGCAGAACATGCTCTGGGACATGCCACCAACATGAGCGATGGTATTTTGAAAGGTACCCGTGGCAAGAAAATGTAGGGCTGCCATTACCTTCAGCTTGGGTGTCAGTGCCGTAGGATACCTGTGCAGCGGTTGCAGGTGTGGTGCCAGCCTCGCCGTCAACTCCTCAATCAACGGTTGAGGGAAGCGGTAGCACCGGATACAGTCATTCTCCCGCATGTCAGCCAAGTCCGGAATTGCTCGGGGAAGAGGCGGCGCCCTGCAGTAATTTGGAAGTGACAAGGAAGAGTGAGTGCACTACAACAAGAATTTTTTGGTGCTGAGCACATGTTAATCTGTCAATACACATATGCGACATACGGAGTCAGGTATGTGCCACATGCCCTGGACACGTATGGCTGCCAGGTGACACTCCTACCAAGACCCAGCTACACACGGAGATTGTGAACCTCTACATGCCATGGCATGGGATTAGCTGTGTCCCAGTGTAAGTGAACAGCCAGACGCAACACAGGAGTGACATACATCAACACATCAGCAGAAGTAGGATGTCGATTTCAGAGACTGGTAGCGGAACACTAGAGCCACAGGTCACATGACATTACACTAGGACAGCCCACACACCTTGCCAATAAGGTGTACATGTAATGACTCGCCACACATTCATAGGGAGGATGCAGACAGGTCCTTGTTATGCTACTCCGTGTCCCATGCATACATACGCACCTCACATCCGATACCACATGTGGCCTGGTGTGCGTAACAGTGTGCCATGTCCATCTACATACAGACACATGTTGGTTGCTGCAACAGCTGATGCTTTTGAGGGAGCACCAACATCAAGCTAATGGGAAGCCCCCACACATACATGACATAGTCACATCGTGCACCGTGGGTAGTCACATGTATGGTGTGGTAACCACCGTAGCGGGCATCAGGGGACACTTGCGTGTGTTGTTGACTGTGCCATGCCAGTGACGCTCATCCCAAGTGTGCAGTACGACATGCACACATGTCAAAGGAGTAAAGGGCATGCCTGGCACACATTGCACCGTCACACATAACATCTGTACACATCTCATCATACATCTGGTGCCTTCTCGACTCAGGAGTAATGTGCCACATCACAGCCTTTCAGACCTGTGCCCCACACATGTAGTACTGCCCAGACAATGCCTTGATGTCCATCCATGGACAAGTATGTCAGCCCTATTCCTTCCTGTGTGCTGCCTGTCACCACTGTGATGTGTGAAAGGCACCGTACTTTCGCTCAGAGGGCCTGTGTACGTTCCCTATCACTATGGGAGTGCTGCCGTATGTGTACCCATAGTGATACTGAGCGTACAGGCGTGTGTACGGTCCATACCACTATGAGTACGCATACGTGAGAACACCCATAGTGATACGGACCGTACACGCGTGCGTACGCTCACTATCACTATGGGTGTTCTCGCGAATGTGTACCCATAGTGGTACGGACCGTACACACGCCTGTGCCCTGACTATCACTATGGGTGTGCTTGCGTATGCGTACCCATAATGAAAGTGAGCGTACGCACGCGTGTACGGTCCGTATCACTATGGGTACGCATACTCGAGAACACCGATAGGGGTACGAACCGTACACACGCCTGTACGCTGACTATCACTATGGGTGTGCTTGCGTATGCGTACCCATAGTGATGGTGAGCGTACGCACGCGTGTACGGTCCGTATCACTATGGGTGTTGTCGCGTATGCGTACACATAGTGATGGTGAGCGTACGCACGCGTGTACGGTCCGTACCACTATGGGTACGCATACGCGAAAACACCCATAGTGATAGTGAGCGTACGCACGCGTGTACGGTCCGTACCACTATGGGTACGCATACGAGAGAACACCCATAGTGATAGTGAGCGTACGCACGCGTGTACGGTCCGTACCACTATGGGTACGCATACGCGAGAACACCCATAGTGATACGGACCGTACACACGACTGTACGCTCACTATCACTATGGGTGTTCTCGCGTATGCGTACCCATAGTGATACGGACTGTACACGCGTGCGTACGCTCACTATCACTATGGGTACGCATACGCGAGAACACCCATAGTGAGACGGACCGTACACACGCCTGTACGGGCCGTTGCTATGCATTTGGGGTGCCCTAGGGCCCCGGTACGCACCGTACCTGTGTGTGAAACTCCAAATTACATAGGGGACACATGAGGGACAAGTATACAGGCCTACATGCATGCTGGTTGTCATGGAGACCAAGTTTAAAGTTTGAATTTTTTTCTGCCGGTGCACAGCAGTAGTCAGTTTGAATGAATCTACTTTGTTGTAATGTGGTTCTGGAGGTGACATCATGCTCAAGAAAAAAACACAATAAGAACCCACTGACTGTGCTAGGTTTGAAGGGATTGGAGGAAACATAGGATGCAAATGTGAGTGACCAATCACTCTGTACTCCTGTGCATGAAACAGGCCAGCAAGGCAGATATAAGGCAGCCAGGTCCCATGAGGGAGCACTTGCCTGCACATCTTTGGATTCGACGACCCAGCTGCTGCTACTGATTCCCTGGAACCATGTCAAGGTCTGTGGAGAGGTCACAGCCTTTTACCCTGGAGGAGAACCTGGCTTTGCTGGATGTGATCCTCCCACAGTACCCCCTGCTGTATGGGCGACCAGGGTATCAGGTGAGTGCAGAGTCTACTAGCACAGACTGTGTCCCTTGTTTGTGACTGTGACTTCTGGCATTGTGTCCAGGTGTGACACACATGCTATGTACTGTAGGGGGATCCCAGGGGGGGGGGGAATGCCTGATGTCTCCCAGCCAGTGCATGCTGTGGTGCATGTCTGCCGTCCTCACTTGCATTGTGTTTACTGTGACAATCACTGCATGGTGCATGCCACATTCTGCCTGTCTTGTCCTCCTGGGAATGTAGCCTCTACAGTCCTTATTTAATTACGTGGTCAGCCCAGTGTGACAGGTGACTGTACCCACAGATGTGTGTTAGTTCTGTGTACCTGTGCTGAGAGTGTCCACATGATGTGTTGGTACCCTGGACATCGGTGTGTGTGTAAGTCCCCTGTCATGTGGGTGGGTGCATATGTGGAGTGTGGCCCCCGGCCTGCATGAGGGATGGATATACCCTGCCCATGTGATGTGAGCAGGGAGCAGTGCTGTCTGTCTGACGTGCAGAGCCAGCCCCACACCTGTGAGCCCCCCCGTCTAGTGGCACATGTGCAGAGTGAGGTTTGTCGCTGCATTTGGCAATGGCAGGTGGATGTCCTGTGCCTGTGTGTGTCTGTGTACTCTGCTGCGGTAGCGTCAGTGGCCTGTAGCATTTGACTGCTTAGAGGTGCTGCACATTATCCTGGTGTACCTTCTGATCATTGATTGTGTCGTTGCCCTCATTCCACCTGTGTACTTTCAATGGCACGTACTGCTTTTGCCCTTCCCCAGAGGATCATGTCCCTATGACAAAGGTGCAATGCGTTGGATGCATACTATGCCTTATTGTAAACCGCTAATTTGTTCTAATATGTCTCTCTGTGACATGTGCCTGGTGTATTGATGTAGTGTCACTTGTTCATCCTCCCAGGTAGGCGCCTCTGCCAAGGAGCAGATATGGATGAACGCCGTCAGTGCCATGAAGAGGACGGACGGTCGCAAGCGGCGCCTAGCCCAGGTGAGGAAACGCTGGCAGGATTTCCGGTGCTGGACGCGGAGGATCGCACGGGTCCTGCTGAAGGACTCACCTGAGACCCATAAGAACCGCAGGCGCCGCCGTCTGACCCACATCTACAAGCGTGTGCTGGCGGTGGTATTTCCAGACTTGGACAGGCGCTTACAGGAGAAGCAGCAGCAGGAAGGGGGTAGGTACCTGTGTGTTTGTTGTGTGTCACCAGCATTTGTAAGTGCACAGTTGCATGGATACACTGCCAGGGTTTAAGGGTGCTGTGCAGATCCAGTTACCCACAGTATGCGGTGCACTCCTGCCTCCCTTCCCCTCCTTGCAATGTGTTCCCCGGTCTGTGTGTAGTCACTCCTTCACAAGGTAATGTAGGCTGGCGCTTTCTCCACGTGAACTATGCCTGTAGCATCATGTGTGGGGGTGGTGTGTAACAGGTTTTGGGACCTTGCCTGTGCCCTGTCCAGTTCAGTACATGTGGGTTCCATGTCAGTTGGCACTGATGCTGAGTCCAGACATGGGAGTTAGTCTCTCAAGTGTCATGCCTTACAGCACGCATGTCCTATGTTGTGGCCTGTGACATGATGTGCATGAGTGTGCGATACGCATAGTGCTGGGATGGTGGCGTGTGTTGCAGTCATTCCCATTCAGGACCATGGAGTTGTGTGGCCACTACTGTCCCCTGGGGCATATTTTCCTAGTTGTCATGTGTGTCATCACAAAATGTGGACACTCTCAGTGTCTACAGCATAGGTTGTGCTCTGTGCCATTGTCCCCTGGCACCATGTATATTGACGTAAAATGTAGTACAAGTGTCCACTGTACAGCCTGACCTGATTTTCCTTGTCCATACTCACTGGGGCCAGTGCCTGTGTGTCTTGTTACAATCATCTGATGCTGCCCATTTGTACATGATTATTTGGACAGGCGCACCTTGGGTATTTGGCGTCCAATCTTGCATTTATGCAGCCCCTGTGTATTTCAGCCAGACTAAGAGATGTAAGTGCTTCCTGTGTCTCAACAAATTGTCTCATGTAGGGGGTGGTTGTTGCGGGCAAAGCCTACATGTCAAAACCTGAAATCTCCTTGCTAGGTCTGGCCAGTGTGTGATGTTTGTCTGGACATCCACTCAAGGTGCAGTGAGCCAGTCATGGTGGGCATGTTTTCAGTATTACCTATGCTGCATGTGCCTCAAGTTCATGGATATGGTCCCTGCTCATCCCTATTTTCGCCAATGCTGTGTGGTGCAGATGCAGTGCTGGATTGTCCCCAGGGCCTGGCTCCTCTGTCAAACTCCATTTCATGTCATTTGCTATTGTGTCATGCTCTCCATGGTTTTTCAGTGGCATGGTGGGTCAACCAACTGTGTGTTGCATGCCCTACATCTGTACCTTGTTTTGTTGATGTTACTGATCTTTATTTTCAGGCTATGCACTGTAACCTATGTAGATTGGACTCATGTGACATATGTATACAGGTGTATGATTAATTGCTGTCTCTTCACCTTGCCCACAGCATCGTCGGGGGACACGGAGGGAGACATGAGCACAGACGGAGCGGAGGGACCGAGCACCAGTGCCAGCGTTGACATCGTGGCTGGCACATTGAGTGGAACGGAGGCGGAGGAGAGTGAGGCCGAGGACCTGTCCACTGGCACGACAGAATATGAAGCTGACGGGTCTGAGGATGATCTCTCCGAGTGGGCGGAGGCTGCACCAGCAGCTGACAGCGGCACAACATCTCAGCCCGCCCCCTCCATTGCCATCAGCCGCCTCCCACTTGCTCGTGTCCCTTCACAGCGTGCCTGGTCACCACATGTCTCCTTCCTGCCAGGCACCGCACCCCCTGCCCCTGTCTCCACTGCTGCCACCAATGCCGAGTCTGTGGACATCCAGCGGCAGTTGCAGGTTGGTCAGGCTGCGATGCTTAATGTCCTCGTTGGCCACAGCCAAGTGCTGAACAACATGGAGGCATACTTGGAGGGCATTTTTTCATCGCAGGCTGACCAACGCAACTTGCTGAGGTCCATTGACTCGACACTGACTGCAGCAGTGGGTCTCCTGCAGCGCTACGTCCAACCCCCTACCCCTGACCCATCCACACTTCCCACTCCCATGCCTGTCCCACGTACACCCAGACGGCAGCATGCACCCACCACAACAGACACAGGCACCACACCAGCAGGGAAGGTCATACGCACACCTCCTGGCACGCACACACAGGGTGAAGTAGGCACACCCACGTAAGTCATGCAGCCAGAGTGGGAGTCCGCATTCCACCAAATCCACTCCCTCCAAATCCCCTCCCCTCAGCTCTCCTGGCCACATATCCGGCAAAGACTCCTTCATGGCCGCTCTGTCCCTGAGCCCCACTGTGACACCATCCCGCAAGCGGTCAAGGGAGTCCCCGGTCAGGGTGGTTGAGTCCCCCCCTGTCCACACCCTCCCCCTATGGCGCTGCGACCCATCCCTCCGCCCCCCCCCTCCTTGGGGCCTGTGGTTCCTTCGGGTGCAGGGGAGTCGCTGGAGGACCTTGCAAAGGTGTGCAGCGCCATCCTGGCCTCCGCCTTTGGCCCTGACCCACCCCCTGTGGTGGAGTCCTCCATCCCTGCACCCACGACGCCTACCCTTCGCCCTCATGTCCCTGCGGTGCCTGGTCCTTCCCCCCCACATGATGCCCTCCCTGCTCTGGAAGACGATGGAGTCTGACTGTGCAGGCAAGCTAGGGGACACGCGTCCCACTGTGTCCCCCACCTGGATTGTAACTTTGGTTTGCCCTATGGGCATAGTACTTTTTGAACTTTGAAGGGACAAACATATTTTTGGATGCTGATTAAAGCAATGTATTTTTCCTTAGTACACTACTGTCTGTCTGGTATTGCTGTTGGTCGACCTGCACCATTATTTTGGGTGGTGATTATGTGTTGGGTGTGTGACAATTGTCGTCTTGTGCTGGTCATAGGGTGGATCCTGGTATCTGTGTGCCATCACAAGCTGTTGGCTATATAACTTTGTTCATGTAAGCAGTTACTGCATGGTGACATCGTCCCAAGGTGTGTTCCTTCCTCTGTGTAACCTGACTTCTTCCCTGCAGGGTCTTTCCAATATGTGGGGCTGAGCTGTGCCTACATTGGCTGGGTGTGTGACGGACTCGTTAGACTTGGCCCATGCATGCTGCGCGATGTCTCCACCTGCATCATTCGTGGCGTCCTTGGTGGTCACTGTACTTGTGTATGTAGACTGTTGCCATGACTTCATGTGTACATGTATTCTTTTAGGCGCTATGCATATGTATACTTCCAGCCTCGCACACTTGTGGTACATGTACTGCAGGATCTTTGTGCACCTGACTGACATTTGTGCGCATTGGATCTGTGGGTACTCCACCCTTTTCTTTGCAGGGGCACTGCTGTGAGTGTTAGGCACCCACCCCTCCTGTGTCTGGGCACTGCTGGGAGTGTTAGGCACCCACCCCTCCTATGTCTGGGCACTGCTGGGAGGACTCTACACCCACCGCTCCTGTCTCTGGGCACTGCTGGGAGTGTTAGGCACCCACCCCTCCTATGTCTGGGCACTGCTGGGAGGACTCTGCACCCACCCCTCCTGTCTCTGGGCACTGCTGGGAGTGTTAGGCACCCACCCCTCCTGTCTCTGGGCACTGCTGGGAGGACTCTGCACCCACCCCTCCTGTCTCTGGACACTGCTGGGAGGACTCTGCACCCACCCCTCCTGTCTCTGGGCACTGCTGGGAGTGTTAGGCACCCACCCCTCCTGTCTCTGGGCACTGCTGGGAGGACTCTACACCCACCCCTCCTGTCTCTGGGCACTGCTGGGAGGACTCTACACCCACCCCTCCTGTCTCTGGGCACTGCTGGGAGTGATAGGCACCCACCCCTCCTGTCTCTGGGCACTGCTGGGAGGACTCTACACCCACCCCTCCTGTCTCTGGGCACTGCTGGGAGGACTCTACACCCACCCCTCCTGTCTCTGGGCACTGCTGGGAGTGATAGGCACCCACCCCTCCTGTCTCTGGGCACTGCTGGGAGGACTCTGCACCCACCCCTCCTGTCTCTGGGCACTGCTGGGAGGACTCTGCACCCACCCCTCCTGTCTCTGGGCACTGCTCGGAGAGACTCTGCACCCACCCCTCCTGTCTCTGGGCACTGCTGGGAGGACTCTGCACCCACCCCTCCTGTCTCTGGGAACTGCTGGGAGTGATAGGCACCCACCCCTCCTGTGTCTGGGCACTGCTGGGAGGACTCTACACCCACCCCTCCTGTCTCTGGGCACTGCTGGGAGGACTCTACACCCACCCCTCTTGTCTCTGGGCACTGCTGGGAGTGATAGGCACCCACCCCTCCTGTCTCTGGGCACTGCTGGGAGGACTCTGCACCCACCCCTCCTGTGTCTGGGCACTGCTGGGAGGACTCTGCACCCACCCCTCCTGTCTCTGGGCACTGCTGGGAGGACTCTGCACCCACCCCTCCTGTGTCTGGGCACTGCTGGGAGGACTCTGCACCCACCCCTCCTGTCTCTGGGCACTGCTGGGAGGACTCTGCACCCACCCCTCCTGTCTCTGGGCACTGCTGGGAGTGATAGGCACCCACCCCTCCTGTCTCTGGGCACTGCTGGGAGGACTCTGCACCCACCCCTCCTGTCTCTGGGCACGGCTGGGAAGACTCTGCACCCACCCCTCCTGTGTCTGGGCACTGCTGGGAAGACTCTGCACCCACCCCTCCTGTCTCTGGGCACTGCTGGGAGGACTCTGCACCCACCCCTCCTATTTCAGGATATGTACGCTTAGAACATACACGGGTGTGGGTTCGCTACATGCATACGAGGTGGGGGTATGGTCCGTACATACACGGTTGGGGTGGGGGTATGCTCCATACGTACGCGGGTGAGGGTACGGGTCGTACTTACACTGTTGGGGTGGGGGTACGCTCCATACGTACGCGGGTGAGGGTACGGGGGTGGGGGTACGCTCCATATGTACACGGGTGAGGGTACGGGTCGTACTTACACTGTTGGGGTGGGGGTACACTTCATACGTATGCGGGTGAGGGTACGGGTCGTACTTACACTGTTGGGGTGGGGGGTATGCTCCATACGTACGCGGGTGAGGGTACGGGTCGTACTTACATTGTTGGGGGGGGTACGCTCCATACGTATGCGGGTGAGGGTACGGGTCGTACTTACACTGTTGGGTTGGGGGGTACGCTCCATACGTACGGCGGGTGTGTGTACGGGTCGTACTTACACTGTTGGGGTGGGGGTACGCTCCATACATATACGCAGGTGAGGGTACGGGTCGTACTTACACTGTTGGGGTGGGGGGTGCGCACCATGCATACGGGTGTGGGGGTACGGTCCGTACATATCCGTCCCCACGCTATGTGATGCTTGTGCTGGCCGTACCCAGGCCTTTGCCACGTGGGTACAGCCGTCCCGCCATTGTTGGGATGATGTAGGTGTGGGCGTGATACGACTCGTACCCACGCTCTTAAGGCGTGGGTACGGGACGTACCTGTATTGTTGTGTTGCCGGTTCGCGTCGTCAAGCACTTCCGTTGTGGCGGACGCTGGCTTTGCTGGACACGCCCCCACCCCCTCGTAGTGACCAGGGCCTGGGGGTCAGGTATGTCCAGGGCATGTGTGCTGTGTGAGTTTAGTGGGGGGTTTGTGGCCTGGCCCTGGTCCTGCCCCCCCACCCCCCATTTCCCCCCTCCCTTTGTTGTTCTGACCTTCTGCGGCGTCTGCGTCGTAACCTGTAGAGGAGGTCAACTGCTATGAGGGCCGGGATGACACGTAGGTTCAGGTCCATGTGTGTCCGTCGCGTGCAGGTACTCCTTGTTCGCGTCGTCCTGATTTCCCGGCAGTTTTTGGCTGCCAGAAAATATTCACCGTGCGGGATGTCGTCGGTGCGAATCGTAATTCCTGGTTCGTGAATGGCAGGCTGCGTTCGTCCCGACGTCACGTCGGCGCTTTCCCGAATCACATTTGTATGTTTATTTTCGTCGGTCGGGGTTTTGTACGATTCGTACGGAAATGGGATTTCCGTGCGAATCGTAATTCCATGTTTGTATATTTTTTCGACCGGGTACGAGTCGGTCAGAGAATATGCTCCGTCCGACGGTTCGTACCCGGTTTTTACCGGATCGTGATCGGCACCATAGTAAAGCCCCAATATATACTTTGGATTGTAGTAGTATTTGTAGTATACAACAAGAATCTATTGATATTTTACGAACTTTTTTACGAGCACACAGTAACAAAAGTGTTAAACAAAAGATTAAGATGCTGCAAGGACTAGATCCTTGCAAAGTGAGAAAAAATACTGGTTTGCAAGGTCATTCTCTGGCTTGTCTTTCTAGAAAAGTGTGTCAAAGTGTTTTTCATCATTTCAGAATGTTAGCAGTACCTAACTCTCAAATGCGGAAGTTAGTCAGAAGATTGTATTACGCAAAAAGTCCAGCTATCATTTTAAGTGACTTAAACAGTGCTCTTTTGCATGGGTCAGTATCAGATGTAAAAAAAGTATGTGATGAAATAGAGTTTTGTTACTTTGGTCCTGAACAAGAGTGTAGAGAAAGTGAGACCATGATAGAAGTTGGTGTTGAAGAAGACCTGCAACAAAGTAGTAATGAGAAGTTTGAAGAAGAAATTACAAAGTTTAAGGTAATTTGTTGTGAAAGACCAAATTATGTTTGTATTTGTTATCGATGAACTCACTATAAAAATCAAACTAGGAATGTTGATCTGTATTTAAAAAGTGAAAAAGAAAACAAAGATAAGTGGAAGGAATTTGCAACTTATTTGTTGGTAGAAGATTGCTTTGATTTGGGTAGTGATCAACGTATTTGTAAATATTGATATACAAAATTAGAGGATAACAAAATGCCAGCTAGAGCTGTACATAATAACCTAAAGTTTGTAGGTATTCCTCCAGAGCTGATAGATTTAAATACATATGAGTCCATTCTGATTCAATCTGTGCACCCGTTTCAGGCTGTTGTTCGTATGGAGCATAAAACGGGTAAATTGCCTCCCACAGATTTATAGAGAGGATTAAAAGGAAGAGTTGTGTATTTACCTTTAGATTTAAAGAACAATATTGAAACTATTGGTGTAGAGAAAGAGGAAACTGAACCTGTAGTTATTCTAGTTAATGGTGTTCCTACAAAGAGTCGGAAAATATGGCAAGAATTAGTAGATGTGAGCAAAGTGCAAAAGGCGACGTTATATCTCATAAAAAAACAATTATTACTACAAAAATGTGTATGTGGAAGAAGAAGAAATAGTTTTAGGAGATGATTGCGAAATGTCAAGTGGCCAAATTGAAAAAGTGAAGAAATTCATGAGCATTATAGTGTACATCCTTTACATTCCAAAGAAGTGATGGGAAATACTACTGAATTATTCCAAATGAAGAAAGCGTAGAAGACTCCCATGAGTATTTGGGAAAAAAGTTTGAAAGCTCGTTGTTTTCCACAGCTCTTCTCCACTGGAAAAGGTGGAGGATATGACGAACGACCAGTACAGATTCCAGCATCAGAATACCGGACAACAAGATTGTACGGAGAAGATCCAAGATTTCAACAATGTATCCCATATATATTTCATCTTTGTTCGAAAGTGACTTCTCTGGACTTTCATATGCATTCAACCGCATATTAGAAACAGGAGTTCATCTTCAAAATATTTCTGCAAAGGAACTCATGGACAAAGTACATGAGAGAGATGATCATTTAGAATCTCAATTGATTAATTTGATGGCATGTCAGTGTGGTACTAATGGGTATTGGTATCATCGCAATGGAGAAATTAAATGCATGCTGAGGAACTTAGGAACTCCTACGTGGTTTGTTACGCTAAGCTGTGCTGAATACGCATGGGACGATTTACTTGAATTTCTGCGAGAAGCAAATTCGACTATTAAAAACATTGAATTCAAGACACCTGGAGAATTGTGTTCCTTGGATCCTGTAAATGTGTGCAGATATTTTAATCATAGGTTTCAAGCTATGATGTATTTTATCTGCAATAAAAACAATCCTTCTCTTCGAGAAGTTATTGATTTCTTTTGGAGAAAGGAGTATCAAGCTAGAGGTGCTCCTCATATGCATATGCTTTTATAGATCAAGGATGCACCCAAATTTGGAACTGATTCAGATGAGACTGTTTTATCTTTTATTGAAAACGATGTTACATGTGGTATACCAAAAACAAGAGAAGAAAACAGCTTAAGGCAACAAGTGTTACGGTTTCAAACTCATCGATGTGGGAAATACAGTCGTCGGAAATACAAGTCGAAGGAAAAGATTTATACCAAATGTCGTTTTGGATATCCACTTCCAGTAATATCTAAAGGAAGAGTGAAGAGTTTCATGTCAGCAGGGAGACATACCATCACTAGAAAATCTCCCAAAAATACTTACAATTTAAAAAGAAATGAGCAATCAAAGTATATTAATGATTATAATCCGGTTATTTTGTCGATGTGGAATGCTAATATGGATATCCAGTATGTTGCGGATAATTCCATTGATGTCGCTAGGTATGTAACGTCATACATAACAAAATCAGAAAAGACGGAGTTGAAAGAAATGTGGGATGAAATTTCCCACGAGAAGAGTCTTAGTAGGATATTGTACAGCTTTAGTTTGAAGATGCTGTCCCATCGAGAGATTGGATCCTACAAATGTTCGGCTCGGTTGTCCTCTGCAAGTTTATATTCAAAGTCAAGAGGAATAATTTGGGTTAGCCTAGGTCTTGGTGCAACACAAATAGAGTACTTAAATCTCTACAAGAAATCGAATATTTAGCATTAAATGAACCGGAAAACACAGATATTGTTAAAACAAACATGTTGGATACATACTATCCAAATAGAAGTCCTCAACCTGAAAACATATGTCTCTATGAAGTGCTGCAATATTATAGTTTTAAGAGAAATATTACAGAGAACATAAATGAACAAAAATATGCAGTGATTGGGTCAGAAGGATGTTTGGTGAAACATAATAAAGGAAATCTGATTAATCATGGGAAACTGAGTTGCGATACTCCTGATAAAAGGGAATTTTACTATTTAGCACTTCTGTAACTCTTCAAGCCTTGGCGTACGGAACTGGAATTACTTGGAGATTTTCAGTGCTTGGAAGATTCTTTTATTGCATGTAAAGATAGCATTGAATGCTCAGTTTTTCCACATTAACCCCTTCAGCGCGGCGCGGATTACCGCGCTGTGCTGAAGGGTTCGTGCGAGGGCGGGGCCGTGACGGAGTGGTTCCGTCATCCGCACAGCGCGACCGACGCGCATGACGGAACCACTCCGTCACGCGCATCGAAGGGGCTAATTCAAAATGTTGAAGGAAGAAATTGATCAAGAAGCTACTATTGCAGCTGAGATTGCTAGAGACAGTCCTCAAGATAGTCAAAGTTCTGCTCCACTAAGTCAAGATCCATTAGGACAACCAATTCTTGAAAATGAGGCATCAATCGCTTTGAGTGAAGTGGAAACAGCAATGCATCAAGCTTAAAATGATATTATGGACTTAGGAAACTTGGAAGAACAACTAAATATTGAACAGGAAGAAATATATCAGCAAGTGAGACAACAGATCGACCATGGTTTTCTTCATGAAAAAAAAGAATGCACAAGCACATCTTTTAAACCTATACAAATGTATATCAGTGGTCAAGTTGGTACAGGAAAAAGTTTCTTAATTAAAGTTTTGACCAGTTATCTACAGAAAACCACAGAATCACATTTATCTTGTGTTGTAACCGCTCCAACTAGGTTAGCAGCACACAACATTAAAGGAATTACATTACATCGCTTACTAATGCTACCTGTTGAACATGAAAACAAATTGGAATATCAAAAGCTATCCGGAGAAGCTTGTTATGAAGTTTCAAGAGTGCTAAAGAAAATGAAACTTCTGATTATTGATGAGGTGAGCGTGGTCTCAAACTTAATGCTTGCCTTCGTGCATTTAAGAATGCAGCACATTTTAAAAACTGAATACAATGTCTTATTTGAAGGAAAACATGCGATAGTTTTTGGCGATCTACTGCAACTTACTCCTGTAAAAGTGCAACCAGTATTTACAACACTTGTACATGAAGACACCAGAAAGTCTTTGGGAAGTGTTGGAAACGTGAACATTTGGTCATATTTTGAATACAAAGAGCTTATTAAAAATATGCGACAAGCAAGTGATGAAGATAATGGAAGGATTCTTCAAGATATAAGAATTGGTGTATTGACAAAACATGGCAAAGAAGTTTTTCAAAGTCGGCTACCTGCAAAGCTGTTTGCAAATGCAAATGTTGCTCTGGAAATAATATACCAAAAAATTGGAGAAAATAAATCTATAATCTGCCTAATGCCAACACTGCGAGAGTGTTCTACATTCAATGAAGAACTTTTAAAGCTGGAATAACAACAAATAATAGAAATGGAAGCCATTGATAACATAGAGCATGATTGAATTACTTTGGAAAAATCTATATCTAAAGCTGCTGGTTTAGAAAAGATTTATATGTATGTGAAAACTGTTAGGTCATTTTACGGCATCATTTGGATGTGGAAAAAGGTTTAGTAAATGGAGCATTGGGAAAAGTTGTTGATTTTGTTAATTATCAACATAGAGATGGAACTGAATTTTTGAATATCAAATTTGATCAGATTGAAGAAGAAAAACAGATTGCTCGTTGTTCTGTTCGTTTTTTGCTTGTTAAAGATTTGTATGTTTGTAGAAAACAGTTTCCTCTTTCTTTAGCATATGCGGTGACCATTCATAAATCTCAAGGTTTAAGTGTAGACAGTGCTTTGGTAAACATTGGAAGTACCATGTTTAAAGAGGGAGAGGGTATGGCATATGTTGCATTGTCCCGAGTCAGAACTTTGATTGATTTTGATGAGAGAAAGATTAGTGCAGGTGCAAATTGTGTAAAAGAGTATAATCGGTTAAGAAGACTGTGTGCTCCCAATATAGGTGAAAATCCTGTATATGAAAAGCGTGTAGTAGGTCGAAAACGAAGATATGAGAACCTCTGTAGTGAAGTTGGAAAGAAGAAAAAAACACAAGAATGTTGAGATTACAAACAAAAAGAAAAGGGATAGTGTTGAAGAGATTGTTGGATATCAGTTAGAAAACAGTTCAGGTATCAACTGCTATGCTAATGTAGTGGTGAACGTCTTATTTTTCTAGAAAATCTCCAACAGCAAATTATGGAGAATCGAGAAAAAAGGATTTGTTCCTTGTTGCATTCTATTTTTGAACAATTGAGAACTGATAAAACTAAAATCCAAAGTGGTTCTGGTATTCGGAATCTTCTGGATAGATGTTCTGATTCTTTGCAATTTACACAGAATGTGCAACCAACTGCTCAGGAATTTCTTATGTATATGGTTGCAGTATTGGAAGATGAAGGAATAAAAATTGAAAATCTGTTTGGACTTCGTTATACATGGAAACATGAATGTGAAAATTATACATTTACTTATACCACTAAGATAGACACTGAAAGATTCATATATTTGACAATACCAGATTGTAAAACAGTGTCTTTTAACAAATCTGTTAAATTAGCGAATCAAAATATGGAGTTTAGCCACTGCAAATCGGAAATGTTATCAACATTATTTATAGAAAGATTTGGGCAATATATTATTTTAATGATACAACGTTGTAGAGCAGATGGAAGAAAATTGGAAACTTTAATTACAAATTTTGTAGCAAGTCAACTATCAATATCAGGAAAAACTTTCATAACAGTAGCAATTATTTTCCACAATGGACCTTCTACGACATCTGGACACTACACTGCCTATTTAAAGTGCCATTAAGGATGGACATTAGGGGTGGGCGGAATTTGCGTAATCGCGTTACGCAAATCTCCGCGAAACGGTAAAAAATCTCCACGAAAACGCAGAAATTTCGCGAACAAGCGGAATTGCTTGTTCGCGATGCTTTTTTCCTGTTCACAATTGCTGTTTGCGTGCTCGGGGAGAAATATCTCGCGAACATGCATTTTGAGAACGCAAACATGCAAAAAATTTCGCGAAGTCGCGGAATGCAGAATTGTGGGCAATTTCGCGTTCTCCGTGGAACGCGAAATTACCCAAATTCCGCAAATTCCGCAAGCGGAACGGAATTTAACGCCCAGGCCTAATGGACATATTGTAATGATGCCCAATTGGTTTTCAAATATTGGTTGCCTAACGAATTACCACATTCATACCTAATATTCTTAATGCCAAAGTTCTGAGAACATAATTCGGCCTATTAGGAATATGTCAATATGAATTAATGAATTTATTTTGGATAATTTCAATACAAAGGATTTCAGCAATATCATTTGGCCTAGTGGGAAGATATCGATATGAATTAACAAATGTATTTTGGATATTCTCACTTCCAATATTTTAAAGAACATTATTTAGAGTATAGGGAAGATTTGAAGAATTGCTGATTCAATTATCATTTCTGTTCTTTGATATTGTATTAAGAAAATTGTGTTAAAAGGAAGCATTTCATATATTTGATATTTGTATTATAGGCAATATTATTGAGGATGTTTATTTTTGGAAATGTGAACACTTAGTTGAGTTTATTGTAAATATTTTGGACACAGATTTGTTTTTTTTAACAACCCTATTGATTGTATTTTTTTGCCCGCTGTTAAATGATGAGCAACATTAAAATCACTGTCTATGGTGAAATTCAATAGATTCTGAGAACAGCAAAAAAGGCAAAGTGAATATCTCATATAATGGTAAAATTATGTTGTGTAGTTTAAACTATAATATGATATGTTATAACTGTATTTTTTCTTCACTTTTACAGACCAAAATTCTAAAGTTTGAAATTTTAAAAAATTTAAATTATAAAAAACAACTGCAAAAATTGTTTCAAAGACTTTCAAATCTAGTATTGTAAAGGTAAGATTAAGTAAAATAAACACTATGCATGCACTACTACATTCACCTGTATAGTACCCATACAGTCCTCTTACCATCTACATACTGCTCATTCACATCTTAAGTTCCCCAGGTACTACCCATGCAGTCCAGCAATCACCCTGTCACTCCCAATGCACTCCTTAAGTCACCCAGCCAGTTCCATGTCCTATCCAATCACTCTGCCAAAACTCAAGCACTTAAAAAGTCATCATGCACTCTCTTTGCAGCATTCCAAGTATTCAGTCACTACCCATGTACTCCTGTAATGACCCAAGCACTAACTCATGCAATGCTACAATCACATGTGCACTATCCATGCAGTCCTGTAACCACCTATACACTACTGATTCACTACTCCAATTATCCAGGTAGTACAAATGCAGTCCAGCAATCACACTGTTACTTCCTGTGCACTCCTCCAATCACCCATCCATGTACTAATCCAATCACTCTGCTAAAAAACACAAGCACTTATAAATTCACCATGCACTCTCCTTGCAGCACTCCAAGTATTCAGTCACTATCCATGAACTCATGGAGTGAGCCTGGCACTAACACACGCAATACTAGAATCACATGTGCACTATCCATGCAGTCCTTTAACCATCTACACAGTACAAATTCACTCTGCCAGTTACCCAGGTAGTACCCATGCAGTCCATCAATCACACTGTCACTCACCGTGCACTCCTTCAATCACCCAGCCAGTACCATGTACTAATCCAATCACTCTGCCAAAACCCAAGCACTTAGAAATGCACAATGTACTCCCCTTACAGTACTCTAATCATCCAGTCACTACCTACGTACTCATGCAATTACCCAGGTACTAACCCATGAAGTTTTACAATCCTCTGAGAGCTACCTATAGAGTTTAGTAATCTCCATGTTACTACCTATGTACTCGTCCAATTACCCAGCCAGTACCATGTCCTTATCCAATCACTCTGCCAAAACGCAAACAGTTACAAATTCACATGCACTCTCCTTGCAGTACTCCGATAATTCAGTCAGTACCCATGTTCTCATGCAATTACCCAGGCACTAACTCAGCAACTTCTACAATCCTTTGAGTGCTACCTATACCGTTTAGTGATCCCCATGTTAATATCTATGTACTCCATCAATTACCCAGCCAGTCCCATGTCCTAATCCAATCACTCCGCCAAAACCCAAGCACTTATATAATCAACATGCATTCTCCTTGCAGTAGTGTAATCATCCGGTCAGTACCCATGTCCTCCTACAATAACACAGGCACTAACACATGCAGACCTACAATTACCTGTGAATTACTCATGTAGTCCAGCCATCTCTCTGTCACTACCCATGCACTCTTAGAATCAATCATGCTCTACACATGTTCTCTAGCAATCACCCAGATGTTAGCATGTAGTTATTTGTCTTTTTTTTTTTTTTTTCTTTTTTTTTTATTGAAAACCTTTATTTCGAAATTCAGGACACAGCTATTCAGCCGACAGCCCGAAGGTTCGGCAGCATTGCAAGTTAGATACAGTAATGCGTCCCGGATACAGTACGAAGAGTAATGCAAAGGTCCAATTTTAAATAAACACAGAAAAAACACACAACAAACCCCAGCAAGGCAGAACATTGAAATCCCATGGCGAAAGCCCCCAGGGGAGGCAGGACCCCACTCATCTACTAAGTATAAGACTGTGTGCGGAGGAAGAAGGGGAACAGCAGAGGCCCAGAACAGGTACCAAAACCAAACTGTGCTGGAAGGTAGGTCAGGGGGAAAGCTGTTCCTCGGGAGGTTCCAGATCCGGGGCAAGACATATTCCCCCCCTGTATTGGTTCCACCGCCCCCAGATGGCATGCCACTTCCGGGGGCGACCTCTAGAGCAGTAGACCGTCTTCTCCCTAAACATGCTCCAATCCATGTTCTCCTTCCACGCGGTCAGTGTAGGGGGACCCGAGGAGCCCCATAATCGCGCGATATCCCTCTTAGCCACCATGTTACCCAGAGTCACCCATTGGGTCTGTGCCTCATCGTGATCAGTGGGCCCCCAAACGTTCAGGAGGCAACACCGCGCCTCCGGCTGTACCACAATGCCCGTCACCTCCCCCATAACTGCATGGACTCTCCTCCAGAACTCCACAATGACCCCACATTCCCAAATGATGTGCAGGAAAGTACCCACCATACCACATCCCCTTCTGCACAGGCCATCTTCCGAGAATCCCATGTGGACCAGCCTTGGCCCCGTAACATACACCCGGTGCAGTATTTTAAGCTGCACCAGCCTCAGACGCGACGGGATCGCAACCTCCTTAGGCGAAGAAACCGCTGACTGCCAGTCCTCATTATCCAACTCGAGGCCATCCCTGGTCCACTGTTCTCTCAGCCCCAATAGCAAGTCTGCCCGGACGTTTATCAACTTCTTATATATGAGCGAAATCGTGCTCTCGGGCATATGACCATCAAGGACTCGGTCCTCAAGGGGAGAGGACTCCGGCACCTTCTCGCCCTCCACTAGGACTGATCGAAGGGCGTGACGCAGCTGGATATACCTAAAATACTCTGAAGGCCCTAGCTCAAACTCAGTCTGCAACTCCTCGAAAGACTTCACCCTCCCCTTATGCAGCACATCCCCCACCTTGGATATCCCTATCAGATCCCACTTATCAAAGCCCTTCGTATGCCAGAGTCTTCCCAACCTTTCCGATTCAAACAATGGGGTAGCGAGGGTTAGCCTGTCCTTCCAGCCCAGCGAGTCGGTCGCCATCTTCCATACGCGCACCGCCACACCTGTGGGCCCCGTGAGGGACGAGTCTAGGGACCGTGAATACAACGCCCTGTAGTAGTTGCCGCCGCGCAGCAGCCACCTATCCATGGCATACCCAGGGCTGAGGGCAGGGCCGTAAAACCCATGGTTGATCGCGCTCAACTGCGTGGCCCAGTAGTACCGTCGGATGTCTGGGAGCGCAATGCCCCCATCGTACCATGGGAGCGTCAACTTTGAAATAGCTATTCGCGGCCGCCCATCCCACAGCAACGTCCTTTGGAGGCCTTCGACCTCCCGAAAGTATTTAGCCGGTACCCAGTCCAAGGTGTTCTGGAGGGCGTAGAGGAAGCGGGGAAGAGACATCATTTTGAACAGGGCCGCACGCCCAACAAGGGAGAGCGGCAGCCTCCGCCAACCTTCAACATCTCGCCTCAAGCGTGCCAAGGGGGGGAGCAGGTTCCTCTCATAGCGCACAACAGGATCCATGGATATAAAAATCCCCAGATACACAAAACCTTGCTGGGCAACCTGTATCGAACATGTTCTAGGGATCGGTGGGACCTCGCCACTAAGAACGTACAAGTACGATTTGCCCCAATTAATCACAAGCCCCGAGTTCCTACCGAACGATGCGAGTACGTCACAGACCACTATAAGTGACTTCTTTGGTGAGGCAAGATACAGGAGGATATCGTCAGCATAAAGCGAAATACGGTCCTCGTGATCAGGCGACCACCGAAGGCCCCGTATATCCGGGTGCCAACGTATCCACGCAGCCAACGGTTCAAGGGCGAGGGCGAACAACAGAGGCGACAGGGGGCAGCCCTGCCGAGTACCCCTTCCAAGCTGAAACGGAGCAGATGCCCGACCATTCACCACAACATTCGCTAGTGGCCCCTCGTACAGCAACCGGACCCAACTCACAAACCCGCGACCGAAACCAAACTTGGCCAGCACGGCCCATAAATATGCCCACTCCACCGTGTCAAAGGCCATCGTGGCATCGAGAGATGCCACAACAGCCGGTTCACGCAGCGTGCCCGCCCTGGCGATGACGCCATGAAGACGCCTAAGGTTCAATGCTGTGTTTCGGTGCGGGATAAAGCCAGATTGATCCGGGTGGACCAGATCGCCAAGTACCCTAATCAGACGGGTAGCCAGGAGTTTGGCCAGAATTTTCGGCTCAGCGTTGAGGAGTGAAATGGGCCGATAGGAGGCGCATCTATCTCGGGGTTTACCCTCTTTGTGTATGACCACGATCGACGCCAACCGCTGATCCAACGGAAGGATCCCATCTCCCCGCGCCTCCAAAAACATGGCGCGCAGGTGAGGGGCGACCCTATCCGGGAACAGTTTGTACAGATCGATCGGCAGTCCGTTCGGTCCAGAGGCCTTACCCGAATTCAACGCGCGAATCGCCCCCGCCACCTCGTCAACCGTGATGTCGCCATCCAAATCGTCCCTATCTATGTCAGAGAGGCAGGGCAACTCGATATCACGGAGGATATCAGACGAGTCTTCGGGCGGCCTGTCCGACACAGAGGAATAAACCCTATGAAAATACTCCGCGAAACACTCCACAATCCCTTCAGGTTCCACAATCGCCTCTCCCCCCTCTCCAATCAACTCTGGCACCACTCTATTGACCCGTTCCTTCCTGTCCAGCCACGCCAGGAGTTTCCCTGCCTTATCTCCAACATCATACAGACGGCCCTGTTGTTCCCTGCTGAGGGTCTTGGCGGCGTCCGTCACCAGGTCCCTATACTCCGCCTGCTTCAAGCAAAGCTCATGCAATGAGGACTCTGTGACCTCCTCCTCCATATCCCCTTCAAGGGCCGCAATCTCCTCCTCTACTTGCCGCACTTCGCAATCCCTCCGATTCTTGGCGGTCACCACCAGGGAGAGGGCCTCCCCCCGAAGCACGGTCTTAAAAGCTTCCCACAGCGAGATCGCCGAGTCCACGGATCCCAGATTGTCCTTAAAGTAATTATCTACCTTCTTTACCAGGGCGCTGCGCATCTTGGGGTCTCGGAAATACCAAGGGTTAATGGGGGCCACCCTCCCTCCTCCCTCCCGACCTAGATCCAGCCGGATCCACACTGGCGAGTGATCAGAGATACCACGTGCCATGTGCCTCGCCTCGGATATCAACGAGGCATGTGCGGCCAGAGTGAGCAGGTAGTCAATCCTGGAGAGGCTACCATGCGCCCCGGAGTGAAACGTGTATTGACTCTGTGTGGGGTGCCGGAGCCTCCAGCAGTCTATCAGGCCAAACGTGTCTAGGAGGTCTGGAAGCCATTTCTGAGCCCCCCCTGTGTCCCTGGGCGGGTATCTATCCAGCAGTCCGGAACCCACAGCGTTGAAATCCCCTCCCACTACCAGCATGCCCCCCGGGAGAGTCAGCAAAGCCCTGCCCAATTCAGCAAATGTGGAGGCCTGCAGGGCCGGCGGGACGTAAACCGAAACCAAAACCAAAGTCCTTCCTTCCCACCGCCCCGCCACCGCCACAAACCTCCCCCTATCGTCAACAATGGTGGAGTCCACCTCAAAAGGCAGCGATACTCTAACGAGGATGCCCACCCCCCTGGACCCAGAAGAGAATCCCGAGTGTGCAATGAATTTATACCCCTTCCTATTCAGGGCATAGCACGTATTGCCTATGAGGTGCGTCTCCTGCAGCAGTACAACGTCTGGCATTGAGCGTTTCAGAAATTGCAAAACAATCCCCCTCTTAATGCGATCCCCCAAACCATTAACATTCCAGCTTATAACACTTAGGCCTCTACCCCCCATCCTCAAACGGAAAGAGGCCCACCCCACACCCGAGGCGCCGCCGTGGAATAGCCCTGAGGATAATCATCATGCCTTGCAGAAATAAACCCCCCAACAACAAACTCAAACTCCCCGTAACTCCCCCCACCCTGCACCCCTGCTGCAGCTTAAAAAGCCCCCCCAACTTGCAGTGTGCCTGTCGCCCTACAAAAACAAAAATCTACAAAAAGTACCCCAAGGGAGGAAAAGAGCACCCCTCGTCCTCCCGCAACCCTCCACAGTTACTGCACTCTATTCAAATCTTCAAATATGGTCAAATCAAGTCAGGCCGGCTTTGAGTTATCAGCCCTGTCCATCCCGGCCACTGTCTCCATGCTCAGCTGTGTCGTCCCCGGTCCGGCGCCGGGGCAAAGCGTCCAGCCATTCATCGGCCATAACAGGAGAGTCAAAAAAGAATGTCCGATCTTCATGCACCACCCGTAGTCTGGCGGGGAAAAGCATGGCATACTTTAGGTCCCACTCCCGAAGCCTTCGCTTCACCCCCAGGAAGCTCTGTCGCTGTCTCTGCACCTGCTGGGTAAAGTCCGGGTAAAAATTCACCGACGCATTCTGGAAGGGGACTGGGCCCGTCACCCTCGAAGCTTGCAGGATAGCGTCCCGATCTCGTAAATGAAAGAGCCGGGCGACAATCGGCCACGGCGGGGCACCCGCCTTGGGCCGTCCGCCCGGCACCCTATGGGCCCTTTCCACCGCAAAAAACTTCCCAAGGCCCTTAGGCTTCAGATGATTGAGGACCAAATCTTCCACAAGCAGGTCCGCCGAAGCCTCATCCGAGGACTCCGGGACCCCGATTACGCGCACGTTGTTGCGCCTGGACCGGCTCTCAAAGTCCTCCAGCCGGCGGGCGGCGAGGTCACTCTCGGCCCTCAGCTTCCGGACCTCGTTCTGCAGGTCCGCAACCTCATCAGTGAGGCCCGTGGTCTTGTGGTCCAGGTCCTTAACGCGCTCGTTTGTCTTGCCCAGGTCCGAGCGGATCAAGTTGACATCCACCAGGATGGCATCCACCTTATGCGCCAGGGCCTCGAATTGCCTCCCCATCGAAGTCTGCATCCCATCAAGCGCGCCCATGACATCCTGCAGGGAGAGCTCCGGGGTCCCAGGCGAGTCCTCCTTCTGGGCATCCGGCGCCTGGCTCGATCCACTCGGCGATGTCTTCAGGAGGGCGTAGCGGTCCATACAGTTGACTTGGGAGTACGTTCCCCGCCTGGTGGACTTAGTCTTCAGCCGATCTCCTTCTGCCTTGCCCGACATAATGGACTCCAGGCAGTCCAATGCAGTGAGGACCGTCCCCTCTCAGAGAGAGGTATAAAGAGTGAGCAGGTCCGCCTTGTTCTGCCAAAGTAGCCCACCGAGCGTCCCTGGGGTTTTAGAGCCACCCAGAGCACTACAGTGTCCGGGCAGACAAAGGGAACGAAACCGAAAGTGAAAGAGCGAGGGCCTCCGTCCGGTAGTTCACACCTCACCAGGCCGTTGTTGATCAACTAGGAGTCGGGCATCCTGCCAACTCTAGCCCCTGGCATCTCCGGGAGTTAGGCCGCAATCTTTCGCCAGTCATAAGTCCGGTTCCCGATGGGCGATCCGACCGCGGGTAGCATCAATCGCCTCCCTGACTACTCAGCAACACGGTGCCATGCATACCATCAGGATTAGAGTCAGGATAGTCGACGGAGGGCGCGAGGGTCTCGGGAGCTCTAAGCTCACGCGGCCATCTTGGTCAAGCGCTAGGCTCCTCCTCCCTTATTTGTCTTTTTTAACCAAATAAGGTAGTTCAGAAGAGAACAGTTTTTTAATTATTTTTTGTTTTAAATTTTGTTTTGTTTTTTAAACAATTTTTTAGATTTTTGGGGTGTTTTTGAAAACAAAAAAACAAACAGATAAAACTTTAACTTTTGGAATTAAAATGTCACACCAACTGTAAAACAATAAAATTAGCAGCGATGATTTCTTGCTGCTGAACATACAGCGTCAACTGATTGCTCCCCACAGCATAAAATGGGATTGTATTTTATACAATGCTGTTTGAGCGTCGCAAACTCTGGACGAATATCCAAACCGCGGGATGCAGAGGTTGAGCCTCCAGAAGTACTTGGACCAGCTCCCTGGTCAGTTTGTTGTGTGGCCTCTTTACCACGTCGCATTTGTTCTCTTGCGAATTGTCTGGGATGTATAGTCTGCAGATGCTTATACATACTAGAAGTGCCACATGAGTACTACTTCTCGCAACCTGATAAAACTCTGGGACAGAGCGTTCAGCTCACCTTCTTAGCATTCACTTTTCTTTCTCCCTCCGGAATTGTGAAGAATTTCCAAACAATAGACTCTGGTCTTTTTTTGGGAGGTGGAACCAAATCTTCTTCATCAGATGGAAGGTCTACTGGTGGATTAGAAGAAGCCATTGCAGATGTTTTCCAAGTAAACACCAAAAAAACTCTCACTATTGCTCCTAAAAACACAGCAGGTGTCTCTCCTCTGATGCAGCAGACTAAAAAGGGTGGGGTCCTCCAAGTTCTATAATGGAAAACCTTGTCAACCTTGGCAACCAATGAAATTGTTTCTTTTAAAGATACATGGGAGTCGCGCACCCAGCGCGCAACCAGTGCTCACCCAACGCGACTTTACGAGTTTAAGTACAAAAAAATTATTTTTATAAATAGTTTAGATAATCCCTTGCCCTGATATGTACATTAAAGTTATACACATAGTTTTGAAACATAAATTTGCGTACCCGACGTGACCCAGCACGTATATGACATCATGTGGGTCCTAGCACCACGCATACATCGCATACAAAACACGCACACGACGCGATCCCATATGTATATGACGTTACGTGGGGCCACGCACGGGGCACCCGTTGCAAACCAAACACGGCTCCTTCTCAACTTTTCCAATATGGCGGCTTGAATTTGTGCACCCACCGTGATAGGTACACAATAGGTACGCGACTCCAGTATTTTTTGAAAAAACAAAATATACATATATTTTAAAAGACATAGGACATTACATAATTAAATAAAAAGAAAATAATTATAGAATATTAGAGTTACAAAATATCTTTTTTTTTTAACTTGTAATTTACAGAAAAACATAAAAGGTTTTATAAATATTACATTTACAAATTTGCATTTAAAAAACCCTACAAATTCACTGAAAAAACCATCGGTTTCAGGCCCGTTATAGATAGAAATTAGCATTGAAAAAACCTTTAAAAATTCACTGAAAAACCACAGGTTTCAGGGACGTTATAGTTAGAAATTCGCATTTAAAAAACCTTAGAAATTCACAGAAAAACAATAGGTTTCATTGACATTATAGTTGGACATTTCACTCGTACAAAACCAGAGAAATTCCGTGGTTTAAGTTAATTCAGCTAACTATAACTTGCGCCCCCGCAATGCACTGCTGATGACGTCACATATTACATCATTCATGACATGGTCAGTGACATCACTGATGACATCACTGATGACATCTCAAATGACATCACTGATGACATCATCCACATGAAAATCTGATCCACCTCTTCACACTCTAATATAACCTTTGATACACCCACTGTGAAATACAGACTACTATTTTCAAAACCATCAACACACCAACTCTAGTTACTACATATGCACTCACTTATTCCTAGATCTACACACACATCCACTCACTCACCCATACAAGCACTCATACATGCAGTCACTCATCAATACAACACTATTATATGCACTCATACACCTATACAGACACACACACACTGTCGGGACTGCCGGTTCCGATCCCGGCGAACTACTAAAATGGCCGCCACTCACTTGGACGCATGCGCAGAGGGAAGTCAGGCGGGTTAAAGCCCAGCCTCCCTCAGACAGTGACGCTTCGCATTCACTAGCGCTGGAATCGTGTCGGACATCTATGTACCTGAATCCCCTAGGACGCTGCATCTCGTGTATTGCTTCGGCGCTTGGAGCGGCGTCATCCCACGGTCTTTCCTCCCAGCGGCGTCTCTCCTTTGGTTCCTCTCGGTGGCGTCTCTTCTGTAGCTCTTCTCGGCGGCATCTCTCCCTTGGTTCCTCCCGGCGGCGTCTCCACTGTGACTCCGCCCGGCGACGTCTCTCCTGTGGCTCCTTCTGGCGGCGTCTTTTGGAGTCGTTTCGTAAATCTGCAAAAGAAGAAAAAGAAAGCACATTCAAGTCAGCATTACTAAGATTAACGGTAACAACGCTTTCGCGCTGCACTTTTCATTTATTTACTTTGAAACCACTTACCTAATCCTGCTCCTGGGACTGTGGGGATCCGTCCCTTTTCTTTGGTGAACCTATTTACAAGAAAAAAAGAAATACCTGAATGCAAGGTTATTTATTTTGTTATCTTTATGCTGTGAGTTCAGAAAGAAACTCCCTGATGCATTATTTTCACAAACAAGACATGGTATAGCTTAAGTCTCTGCACAGAAGATATTATTTAGTTCCTTTCATAAGTTACCTGCATCTCAATAAGTGTTTTAATATTTATTTCAGAATCAGATACAAGTCTCACACATTATTGGAAAAAGGGATTATAGAAGACTTTGTCTTTATTAATTTAAGATAGAGACTAATAGCACTAGGAGTATCAAAAAGGATATAGAGCAGATACTCCTGCATGTTAATTTGATTCCTGTCATTAACTTCTTTCCCATAGCCTTGTGCCTTATACTGATGGGTCCTGTGCCACTTGGAGTAGCGACATGGGATTTCTCCCCTGTTCCTTGTTTTGTTGCCCTTCTTTCCCAGGTTACCATTGTCACTTTGACTTGGTTGGGTGCAATAGGTGGCTCAAGGAAGTTGTGGATCTTGCTTCATGTTCCTGACGTCCCTGCGAAAATATTTTGAACACTGACACGCACCACCATTCATCCACACACCTAGTCAGTCATTGAAAGAATCAAACACACTCCCATTTACTCACCTATACAGTTATACACACAATCAATCTATCAATCAATCAAGCATTTGTAAAGCATGCTACTCACTCGTGAGTGTCTCAAGGCGCTGAGGGGAGGCAGCTACTGGTCGAACAGCCAGGTTTGAGGAGTCTCCTGAAGGTCAGCAAGTCCTGGGTCTGCCGCAGGTAGGTGGGGAGGGTGTTACAGGTCTTAGCGGCAGGTGGGAGAAGGCTCTTCCATCTGCGGTCGTTCGGCGGATGCGTGGGACGGTGGCAAGGGCAAGGTCAGCAGAGTGAATCTGGCGGTTCGGGTTGTCAAAGGACAGTCGTTCATTGAGCTATGCTGGTCCGACGTTGTGGAGTTCAAGGATGACGCGTGCGGAGGTGTTTTGTATGTGTTGGAGTCTCTTCTGGAGTGTAGCTGTGGTTCCTGCATAGAGAGCATTGCCATAGTCCAGCCTGCTGCTGACGAGTGCTTGGGTGACCATTCTCCTTGTTTCGGTGGGGATCCATCTGTAGATCTTGCGGAGCATGCGGAGGGTGTTGAAGCAGGAGGAGGAGACAGTGTTGACTTGGTGGGTCATAGAGAGCGTTGAGTCCAGGATGAACCCCAGATTGCGTGTGTGGTTAGCGGGTGCTGGGGCAGCTCCCAGCGTGGTCGGCCATCAGGAGTCATCCCATACAGAGTGGGTGGAGCCGAGGATGAGGACCTCCGTCTTGTCAGAGTTTAGTTTAAGGCGGCTGGTCTTCATCCAATCTGAGACAGCCTTCATTCCCTTGTGGACGTTGGACTTGGCGGTGTTCGGGTCCTTGGTGAGGGAGTGGATCCGCTGGGTGTCGTCAGCATACGAGACGATGTTGAGGTGGTGTGCTCTGACGATGTTGGCGAGCGGTATCATGTAGATGTTGAAGAGTGTTGGGCTGGGGGATGATCCTTGGTGTATGCCACAGGTGATCGTGGTGGCTTCGGAGCGGTACGGGGAGGTGGACTCTCTGGGTTCTGCCGGTGAGGAAGGAGGTGATCTAATCCAGGGTTTTGCCTCGGATCCCTGCGTCGTGGAGGTGTGTGTGCAGGGTGTGGTGGCAGACGGTGTCGAAGGCGGCCGAGAGGTCCAGGAGGATGATGTCCACGGTTACCCCTTGTCCAGTATGGACCTGATGTCATCCGATGTTGTTCCAGAAGAGCAGAAGTTCGGTGTGTTTGGTGGGTGTTGGGTCAGGGGGGGTAGGCATCTATCATCGGCGTCTGGGTGTCGAAGCTGTTTTAGATGTCTGCGATCTTGCGGTGGAAGAAGGTAGCCAGGGAGTCGCAGAGTTCTTGTGACGGCGGTACGTCATTAGAGCTGGAGCTGGAGGTGGTGAGTTCTTTCACGATGTTGAAGAGCTCTTTGCTGTTGTGTGCGTTGTTGTCGATGCGTTCCTTGAAGGAGGATCTTTTGGCAGATCGGATGAGTTGGTGGTGTTTGCATCTGGCGTTCATGAGAGCTGCGTGGTTGTCTGGTGTCTGTTCATTGCGCCATTGCCTCTCGAATCTTGCAGGTGTGCTTGGAGTTCTGAAGGTCGGCGTTGAACCAGATTGCTCTTGTGTCAGTGTGCCTGTTGGAGGGTTTCCTGATCAGGGCGAGGGTGTTGGTGCATTCGCCGATCCATTGTCTGAGTTTGTGGGCTGCTGCGACGGTCTTGGTGGGCGAGGGTCTCGAGCGATTGTGGTGAAGAGTTGGTCTTCGGTTACTTTTTTCCAGTTGCGGCATGGAGTCCGTTGCGGTTGGTTGTGCGCGGTGTGTTTCCTGAAGGAGAAGTGGATGTAGTGGTGGTCGGTCTCGTGGAGTTCTGTGGTGTGGCTGAATGTGACATGATCGCTGGCAGAGAAGATGGGGTCAAGCGTGTGTCCGGCGGAGTGGGTGGGTGGGTGTCATGACGAGTTGTTTGAGTCCGAGGTTGGCGAGGTAGTCGATCAGTGTTGTGGAGTTGTTGTCGTTGGTGTTCCCGAGGTGGAAATTCAGGTCTCCGAGGAGGATGTAGTCTGTGGAGGCGAGGGCGTGCGTGCTGATGAGGTCGGCGATGGATTCACTGAACTGTGGTCGGGGTCCCAGAAGTCTGTAGATGAGGGTTCCTCTGAGGGTGGTGTTGTGATCGATGTGGCTCTGGAAGTGTAGGTGTTTGGCCATGCTGAGGGTGTCTTCGGTGTTGGTTGAGATTGTGATGGTGTTTCTGTGGATGATGGCGATGCCTCCTCCTGGTTTGTTGTTGTTCCGGGCCCTGCGTGTGACCTTGTAGCCATCCGGGATGGCTATGGCTATGTCCGGCGCGAGGAGGTGTTCGTCCAGGTCTCCATCAGGAAGGCTACGTCTGGGTCGGAGAAGTCCCAGAGTTCGACGGCGTGCTTGAGGACTGAGCTGGTGTTGAGTAGTATGCAGCTGAGGTGGTTGTTGCCTTCAGTGTTGGGGTGGGCCGGACGTGCTGGTGTGCGCTGGCTGGTGTAGCTGCAGTTTCGGCAGGTGTGAAAGGTCCATGGGTGAGCTTCGGGGTGTCCTGGAAGCAGGTGGGATTTCGGCCGGTGTTGAGTGTGTGGAGGGTGTTGGCATTGTAGCGGCGTTGGGTCCTGTGGAGGACGAGGGGGCCAGTCCGCTGCACGACCGCATAGTGGTCAGGATTTGTAGTGGAGGGGGAGGGACGAGGAGCTGGGAGGTGGGAGCGGGGCGGAAGGGGAGGGGTCAGTGACGGAGGAGAAATGGAGGTGAACAGGAAGCAACGAGGGGCCACAAGAGTAAAATAAAATCACAGCAACACAGGGAAAATAAAATAACAGAAGCAGTCCTAGGCAATGATCTAACTCACAAAAACCCTACTAGGCACATTTTACTATGTACTGAAATATGGCAAAAACAGGGTCAGGGGGACTTGACCCCTGCAACAGGGAGCTTGCTGGATGCCAGGCTGCACAGAGCACTGCGGAGCTGCCGGGGAGGATGACCGAGGTCCTGAGATGAGGCCTCCCAACCTCACATATTCATGCAGATACTAATGCATACTTATTCTCTTATATAATCACTGATACAAGTACACACTCATCCATACAGCCCCTCTCACAATCACTGACTCTCACGTATTGTAATTTATATACTCCAGCTCTCACATACACTGCCTTTTACATATGTAGTTATTTGGACATGTATCAGTGAGCTATCAATTCACTCACCAACACACCCATACACACAGTTACCCACCCATACAGCTGTTTCCACATGCACTCTTGAACCCATATACCCAGTGAATCAACCACTCACACATCTATGCACAGAGTCACACACCTCCAACCCACCCACACACATTCAGTCTCCCATACAAATACTCAAGCAACCAATAAATAACCCATATGGACACTCATGTACCTACTGACCAATCCATGCAGCAGCTTACACAACAAAAGACAGACTGATACAGACATTCACACAGTTTAGTCACTAACCCATGCATTCAGTAAGACACATTGATTCACTCAGTTATACACTCAGTCACTCACCTACTAAATCCTCCATTCAGACACTTATGCACCCACACATTCTTCAATACACCTTGGCATATATACAAAACATATTTAAACTTTAAAGAAACACACAGTCACAGGATGATGTCATCAGTGATGTCATTTGAGATGTCATCAGTGATGTCATCAGTGATGTCACTGACCAAGTCATGAATGATGTAATATGTGACATCATCAGCAGTGTATTGCGGGGGCGCAAGTTATAGTTAGCTGAACTAACTATAACGGAGGAATTTCTCTGGTTTTGTACGAGTGAAATGTCCAACTAACTATACCGTCAATGAAACCTATGGTTTTTTCAGTGAATTTCGAAGGCTTTTTAAACGCCAATTTCTAACTATAATGGGCCTGAAACCTATGATTTTTTCAGTGAATATAGATATAAAGATATTATCTACTGGCGGTCACCAGTAGATAGTTATAGTTAGGACCGTGTTTCCATAGGAAATCTCAAAATTCTATTTTGAATAACTTTGGCGCCGGTTGACGAATGTTCGCGAAATTTTCAAAACTAATGGGGCGCTCCGCTCAGCTCCTACCCTAAAAGTTTCGGGGGGATTCGTCAAGTGGGGGCTGAGAAAAAAGGGGGGTCCCAAAACGCGTTTTCCCCATGCATTTTCCCATAGGACCTTTAGTCGAAGGTACAGCCCGAACGGCTGAACAGAATTACTTGAAATTTGGCAGAGAGGTAGTCCTCAGGTCAGGGATGTGCCTTTTGCATATATGGAGTCAATCTGTTCAGTAGTTCCTGAGAAAATTGCAGTTAAAAGCACATACATATCTATAGCCGCGCACCGTGCGCGCACCGTGCGCGCACCCTAACGTGCGCGAGCGTAATTCTGATTGGTTGTTACATGTCAGTCAACGTTCGAATCGGTCGAAATCAGGAAGTGTCAGCCGCCATTTTGTTTGTTTTCAGTGCGAGAGTGGAAAAGGAAGGTGGCGAACGTGAAAAGGGGGCAGGGTAGAGAGTTCCTGACCCCCTAGCCTTTGTCAGGGGGTTCCTGAAGGACCCCGAAGGCAGAAAAAAACATTTAAATTCTTTTTTTTCTTAAATCGCGGGGGAGCGCGCACCGTGCGCGCACGGTGAAAAACCATTAAAAAATAATAATAATTAATACGTAGTTCATTGAAAAATAAATATATAAAAAAATAATAATACATACATAACTTAGCATTTAAAAAAACCTACAAGTTCACTGAAAAAACCATAGGTTTCACACATGTTATAGTTAGGTGAATATTTCACTCGTAAAAAACCAATGAAATTCCACCGTTATAGTTAGTTCAGATAACTATAACTCACGCGACCGCCACTCTATCACAAGGATGATGTCATCAGTGATGTCAAGAGTGATGCCACTGACCATGTCATGAGTGATGTAATATGTGACGTCATGAGCAGAGGATTGCAGGCGCGCGAGTTATAGTTATCTGAACTAACTATAACGGTGGAATTTCATTGGTTTTTTACGAGTGAAATATTCACCTAACTATAACATGTGTGAAACCTATGGTTTTTTAAGTGAATATAGATATATACATACCCAGTCACTAAACTGCATAACATGGAATCTGAGACCCTGTATTTAATCTCGGCTTTCCCACTTTACCAAATTGTGTGATCCTAGGCATTTTATTTCTCTTGTTCCTGTTTTTCTAACTTCACTCCAAGTTCAATATAGATATGTGTGCCATGGTGGGGAAGACAATCAGTCTCTCCTAATTCATTCTTTAAAACTATTCCTTGAAACAAAAAATTATCTTAACACACTTGACATAATCTGTTTGTACGGGACAGGAAACTTTATACGCTAAAACTATTTTCTTTTTCAAAACTGTAAATCCATCCACACAGCTCTGCGTGTTCTGCTAACTTTATACATATATATAATTATTTTCAAACTTCCTGTTCTCTTTGAAACCACAGGAAATCTATTTCATTCTGTCATTCTCACCTGGATCAACGCCCAGAATCTATGGCCAGCCAGGAGCGTTACTTCTAAAGGCAGCCCAAGAAAAAATCTATTAACCCTTCGACACCACTTTAACATCTAAAAACATGTTGTGTTTAATTATACGTTATATTAAATAGAGCCTATTTTAACATATTATGACTTTTTGTAAAGCGCACGTTCACTCAAAATGGTTTTTGGTGCTAAATAGCAGATCTGTATTGTTCCTCAACTCAATGGTACTCATTTTATCCACATCAGAATGATGAAGGGCTGAACATACAACACATCTATCCACCTCAGAAGGATGAAAGATCAGTAGACCTGGTAGCATATGAACCTGTGACCATGAAGTCAAACACAGGCTCCCCACAGACCCAACTCACGTTCCTTATGTGTCATGCATGTTGTGTAATACGCCGTGTTTATTAGTCTTTTGCTCCTAAGGGCCTAGAATAATGTATTGGAGCTATGTTCTGATGCCTATTGTTGTTGATAGGTGATAGGTGTCATTGAATCTCCAGCCAGGAAATGGTATATGCTATCCAAGACTAACATTTTGTATATTTAGTGTGCATTCCATTCCATCAATTTGTCTCCCCTCTTCTCTCCCTAGTTCTGTGCACATGAAATCGGGAGAGAAGAACAGACTTATTTCGCCAATTCCTTCTTTCAAATGATCACCATCTGCTCCAATATTTACTTTGCTCTTAGTCTAGTGTCACTAACTTCCTTGTTCACGAGCCACAATTTCAAAAATCTCTTTTCTATTAGATAACTGTGTGCTTTGTTGCTGTACTTCCTGGATCGTGCATGCATTCAGGCCACTGCCACTGCCTGGAGGGGCGGCACTCCCTATTGCTAGGGCTGTTCTTGAATTGGACGCAGGTAGGAGTAAATTATTTGGGCTTAGTTGCTTGATGCTGTAGTATTTTGTGCCGAGGTAAGCATCAGTGTGAATTGTGCCTCTATTTGACCTGGCAGCCATGGAACCACATCTTCCATCATTGAGCGGGGGCCAGTAAGACTTTGCAGTGTTTGACCTGAATTTATTATGTCATTGTTCATCAGATAAATAGGGGAGCCTATTGAAAATCATTCTCAAAAGTCGTAACTAGGTGTTATGAAGGCTGCTATTTGGAAACTAAATGTGACAATGCACTATTTAAACACAAGATAAAATAAGACATAGGTAGGGGACGAGAGTTGGCAGGGCGTGGTCAATGTAACAGAAATATTTAAGAGAGAGTGAAAAACAAATCAACATGCATGTGACAAACACATCTATATACTTAGTTATTTTTCTCGCTTTGAAGAAAAGGAACTCATTTGATGCACCAGGCACCGGTTTAAGCCACAACAGAATTATTATGAGGTGCACAATACTAATAGTAAATATAAACACAAAAAAAGAACCATGAATTTACGAAACTACAAAACAGTTTATACATAAGATGAGTATACTTTTTACACTGAATAAAAGAGGTAAAATTGCGCACTTTTGCCCTTATGAAGACAGAAAAGAACGTATTTGTTTAATGTTAAAAAAATGTTGCAATAAGTGAGAGTCTTTGTGTTTCAGTTCGCCCGAGAAGAACAGGAAACCACTTACAGGAAGCTTGCTATGAGAGAGAGACTTCCCTTTTTCTGTAGCTAAGCAGATAATAAAAAAGGTCTTGTTCGAACGCTACTCTATTTTCACAAAATCAGTAATAAAATATCTATATTGACGGTCACTTGTAAAGGCTGGAGATGTCTGACAGGTGCTACTACTAACATGTGCTACCACTAACATGTGCTACCACTAAGGAACACCAGCACAAATCTGGAGATGTCTAACATGTGTTACCACTAACATGCGCTACCACTAAAATGTGCTACCACAAGGGAGCCCCAGAAAAAAGCTGGAAATGTCTAACATGTGCTACCATTACATGCACTACCACTAAGGATCATCCACAATTTTAACAGTTAAAAAATTCTTAACAGTAATTCTTGGCTCAGTGCCCACCCACACGTGGTTAAAGAAAAAGGCTTATTTTACGTGGCAAGACCCCACTTTAATGCAAGAAACTGTGCTTTTTGGATAGAGGTGTACCTATAGATGCTGAACTGAAAATACAGGCTAAACAGGGCAGCGGGAGAAGGCAAAGAGAATGACTTTGACTTATCCCTATGCATGCTGTGTCTGCTCAGTCAGAAAGAGGCGCCAAAAAGGGCAATCTCCATCCATGGTCACAGGGAACAGATTCCGGTTTCCTTGCCGGGTGCGGCTGTGCACATCCCTTCGTGGTCGCCAGCTGTTGCAGGTTTTGTTTTCACCCTATAAATGTACTATCTATAGCAATAAGACACACGTGTGAGAGCACAAACTTTATTAAAGAACAATTTTAAGCAGTAAATGTCAAAGGCACAATGCTAATCAAAAAAAGCATTGTGTAATCTAGACGATAACAAGTTTCAGAGACACCTTCCTAGATGAAAAAGTAAATCATGCAATTTTGTAAGTTTAAAAATCACGGCAAATGCAGAAGAGAGAGAAAAAGACAGTTTCAAGATACAATAAGCATTATAGCCTCAGCCAAAGATGCTAGAGAAGGTGCTTAGAGAAGATGGCTGAGGGGCACACACACACGCGTCATGACCCATGGGATCAATTGTGCGAGGTAGTCCGTCGAATGGACTGAAGACCAGATCATTTATACTCTTTTAATGAGGAACTATTGACCACAGATCACAACATTATCAAGTGCTTTGACCGCGGAACATGATGCACTATGGTCACTTCTCTGAAATATTAGGAGGAACACTTTGGCCACTTCTCAGAAATATTTAGGAAAACAGAAGTGACACTACATTATCAAAGTTTACCAAAAGATCACATGATGTTCGACTGTAAATCATAATGAAATCGAACATTTATTGAATATGATTTGGGTTACTTCGCGAAAACTTTTTATAAAAAAACAGAAGAATACAAAATGTTAGACGTCACTTGTAATTTCTTAAGATGTGGAAAGTCCTAGTTGGCCCACACTCCTTACTCTTGGCCAATTTTGTTTTTCTAAATGACAGATGCATCCTGTTATTGCTACATCTTGATGTTCAGAAAGGCCGGTCTCCTTGGAGGCATGGGGGCTACTGGCTCCTAGACGCTCAATGGAGTGTGGACAATTTTAACACAACCCTGTCTATGGGCTGGCAGGGACAATTGAGATTCTTATGTTTCAGATGTGGACAGAAAGGGCCTGGGGCACTATATGGGAAAAACTAGACCCTGATTCGCATGCCACAAATCGCTCTCCTAACAGTCCCTGAATTCAAAGTATAATGTTAACTGCAAGAAAGCAAAAGGTAAGGAGATCCTTCCAGTGAACTTGAGCTTCTAAGTATCAGTGGGATGTCAGCATTACATTGGTGTTTTAACCAGTACGTCTGAATAATCCCTGTGAAACGTCTCCTGTTTGCAACAGAATGTGACATTTTCAGTCAGAGACGGCAATATGTACAAAACCTCTTTGTGGTCGCAAATGGGCCGACTTGCAGAATCGACTCATTTGTGAAGGCAAAAAAGAATTTTGTAATGTACAAAGGCCAAAATGTGATTTGGTAAATTCTTAATAAAACACAATTTGGTTTAGCAATTCGGTATTTGGAAGAGACGTGTTTAGGGTGACCCTACCAACTACAGAATTGCAGTGGTATGCAATAATGTTTTGCAACAGAATTAGGGTTGCAGAGCATTAATATTTTTACCGACTACTAAAAGGTGGTGATAACTATTTGCAAATGGGAGGAGGTCTCGTAGGCACCAGTTCCCCTTTGAGAATCTCAACAAAAATATTTTTTAAGAGAAGGCAGTGGTCCCACTGACCACTGCCTACTTTAAAAAAATGAAAACAAACGTATCCTTGTTTCTTTTAAGTAAAATGGGCTGCATTTAAAAAAAAAATGATTGCTTTTTTAAAAAGCAATCACAGACATGGTGGTCTGCTGACCCCAGCAGGTCACCATCCTTGTGTAATTTGAGGCAGGTCAATTTGCGACCCACTACGAATTGCTAGTTAATATCTGCACATTTTCATACATTAGGAATTGTGATTTCCTAACTGCAATTTTGTAAGAATCGCAATTTGGAAATCACAATTCCTACTTTTTGTATATCAATCAATCAGGGGATTATAAGCGTGTTACTCACCCGTGAGGGTCTCAAGGCACTGGGGGGGGGGATCAGAAGGTCCGTTTAGCCGAAGAGCCAGGTCTTAAGGCACTTCCTGAAGGTGTTCAGGGAGGGAGTGTGTCTTATAACTGCCGGTAGCTCGTTCCAATTCTTGGATGCGATGTGGGAGAAGGATCTTCCGCCTGCTCTGGCTCTAAGGATGCGTGGTGTTTCAGCCAGTGCGAGGTTGGAAGATCGGAGGATCCTTTTGGGTACGTGGAAGTTGATTCTGTCATTGAGGTATTTGGGTCTATTTTTGAGTAGGCATTTGTGGGCATGGGTGAGGAATTTGAAGGTGACTCATTTCTCCATGGTGAGCTTGTGGAGCTTTCGCAGGTGTTGGCTGATGTGTTCGTGCCGGGGGATGCCGAGGACGAGTCTGGTGGCAGTGTTCTGTATAGTCTGGAGTTTGCGGAGTAGGGATTTGGTGCTGCCAGCGTATAGTGCGTTTCCATAATCTAGTCTGCTGGTGATGAGTGCGTGGGTGACTGTCTTCCTTGACTCAGGGGGAATCCATTTGAAAGTCTTGCGGAGTATGCGGAGGGTGTTGAAACAGCTGGATGTGACGGCGTTGACTTGTCGGTTCATGGTGAGTGATGAGTCGAGTATGATGCCGAGGTTCTTTGAGTGGTATGAGTGGGTAGGCAGGCTTCCGAGGGAGGTAGGCCACCAGGTGTTGTCTCATGCTGACGGAGTGGTTCCAAGGACGAGGACTTTTGTCTTCTTGGAGTTGAGTTTAAGGCAGCTGTTGGTCATCCAGACTGCTACATCTTGCATTCCTTTCTTGAGTTTGGCAGTGGTGGAGTCTCGGGTGAGAGCGAGGAGGAGCTGGTTGTCATCGGTGTAGGATACGATTTTGAGGCCGTGTTGTCGGACGATAGCTGCGACGGGGGCCATGTAGATGTTGAAGAGGGTCGGGCTCAGTGATGACCCCTGTGGGACTCCGCAGTGATTTCCATAGGGGCGGAGAGGAAGGGTGGTAATCTGATTCTCTGGCTTCTTCCAGTGAGGAACGATCGGATCCAGTCCAGGGCTGTTTCTTGTATGCCGGCGTCGTGGAGTCTGGTGACTAGTGTGCGGTGAGAGACGGTGTCGAAGGCCCGTGAGAGGTCGAGTAGGGTGAGGGCTGCGGAGTGGCCTTGGTCCAGGAGGGTGCGGATGTCATCTGTGGCAGCGAGTAGGGCGGTCTCGGTGCTGTGGTTGCTTCGGAATCCGGATTGGGATGGGTCGAGGATGGCATTCTCTTTGATGAATTGTGTTAGTTTTCTGTTGACTGTTTTCTCTGCCACTTTGGCTGTGAAGGGGAGGAGCGAGATGGGTCGGTAGTTCTTGAGGTCGGTGGGGTCGGCCGTGGGTTTCTTGAGTAGGGGCCTGACATCTACGCGCTTCCAGTCATCTGGGAAGGTGCCTGTTTTGAAGGTGGTGTTGATGGTCCGTTGTAGTTCGGGTGCGATGGCTGTTGCGGCTCTGTGGTAGATGTGAGGAGGGCAGGGGTCGATGGGGGCCCTCAAGTGGATCCCTATCATGGTCGAGGCGGAGTCTTCAGTCGTGATTGGTGTCCAGGTGGAGATGGTGGGTTAACTGGTGTCCTTGGGGGGGTGGCTTTGGCCTCTGGAGGGTGGTCGACAAAGTTGTTGTAGAGGGTTTTGATCTTGAGGTGGAAGTAGGTTCCAAGCTTGTCGCAGAGGTCTTGGGACGGGGTGATGTCTGTGGCTTTGCTGCGTGGGTTGGTGAACTCCTGGATGACACTGAACAGTTCCCTGGAGTTGGCGAGGATTATGTTGTGGATGAAGTTCCTCTTGGTGGTTCTGATTTGGTTGTGGCAGTCTGTAATGGCGTCTTTGTAGGTGGAGTAGTTTTCAGTTGTTTTGGAGTTTCTCCAGTTCTTCTCCAGGCGCCTGGAGGTGTGTCTGGCTTCTTGGAGGGCGGTGGTGTACCAGACGGCTTTTCTGGGGCGCTGTTTGTTTGTGTTGCGCAGCGGGGCCAGCTCCTCTGCGCAGCTGGAGATCCAGGTGTGGAGTTCTCTGGCTGCGATGTTTGTGTCGGGTGTCCAGGTGTGGTTGTCACGGTTGAGGGTGGAGTTAAGTTGTTCATCAGTGACATTGCTCTAGTTTGTACGTGGAGGGCATGGGGCTGGTTTGGGTGATTTGGGTTTGTTGACGGTGAAGTGTACGCAGTGGTGGTCGGTCCATGGTGGTTACGTTGTGTGGCTGAAGCGGACGCTATTTCCTGAAGCGAAGATGGGGTCAAGGGTTTTTATGCTCTATGGGTTGGTGTGGTGACGAGTTGTTTAAGTCCGATGTTGGCCAGGTTGTCATGAAGGATGGTGGAGTTGGGGTTCTCTGGGGTTGTCGAGGTGGAAGTTTAGGTCTCCAGTGAGTATGTAGTTCTTTGATGCGTTGGCGTGGGGTGCGATGAAGTCAGTGATTGCGGTGGCGAAGGGTGTCCGAGGGCCAGGAGGCCTGTATTCGAGGGTTCCTCGGAATCTTGTGTTGGGGGTGGTCTGGATCTGGAAGTGCATGTGTTCGGTGGAGGGAAGGGTTTCGCTGGAGGTGACGAGGTGAAGGGTGCTCTTGTGGCCGATGGCGAGGCCCCCTCCCGGGTGATTGGGGCGGTCTTTCCTCTGTATCTTGTCTATGTGGCACTAGGACTCTATGTACGTCACCACTGATTACCAGTGATAAAGTGCTTGTGGTCTCTCCTTAAAACATGGTAAAATTGGCTTACAACTGATAGGCATATTTAATTCACTTATATGTGTCTAGCAAAGTGGTATTCCATATACCCAGGGGCCTGTAAATTAAATGCTACTAGTGGGCCTGCAGCACTTATTATGCCACTCACTTACGTAGGTCCATAGAACATGTCCCAGGCTTGCAACTGCAAGCCAGTATGCTGTTTTAAACTGACATATTCAACTTGGCAATATAGCCCCTTATCAAGCCTTGAGCTCCCCCTTTTTTACAGATTATTACCCCGTAATGCAGGCAATTGGTAGTCCTTAGGGCAGGGTGCATTGTTGTTAAAAGGTTGGACATATACTTTTAAGTTTTACATGTCCTAGTAGTGGAGAACTCTTAATTTAATGTTGATACTGCTGAGAGGCCTACCTCTCTCATAGGACAACATTGGGTTGCCTTACTACATTTAACATGTGATAACTTTTGATTGCAAAGAGGTACACCTTTCACTTTTGGTGTCTGTGAATTTGTAATTTAAAACCCTTGGACTGGTAAAGTCAGTTTTTAGATAACATTTTGAAAATGCCACTATTAGGGAGTCATCTACGGCTTTTTGGTGCCTGCAGTCTGTTCCTAGCTCACATGGCTGGCTCTCCTGCAGTCTGTTCCTAGCTCTTGTCTGGCTCTCCTCCTTTCTGAGGGACCGCACTCAGGCGGTCCGTCTAGGCGACTTCACCTCCACTCCTCTCCTTGTCACCTGCGGTGTTCCCCAGGGTTCCTCTCTCTCCCCTCTTCTCTTCAACCTCTATATCTTTCCTCTCATCTTTGCTCTCCAGCAGCTGGAGATCACCGTCTTTAACTACGCGGATGACCTCCAGCTCATCTTTGATCTATCCCCCTCTTCTCTCTCGGTCTCCAATTTCCAGTCTACTATGACATTTATCAGGGACTGGATGAATCACAACCATCTTAAACTGAACCCTGATAAAACCGAGCTGGTTCTCACTGGTGGTTCGTCCAGTCCCTGGAACTCTCTTTTCTGGCCCCCCTCTCTCGGCCCTGCACCCTCCCCCTCCACCACTGTCAAAACACTGGGTGTCAAAATGAACAATCAGCTCACTCTTCACTCACACATTAGCTCCGTGGTTTCCTCCTGTTTCCTCACTCTTCGAACCATCCGCTCTGTCTCCCGCTTCTTCACCCCTCAGGCCCTTAAGACCATCATGGCCGCCCTGGTAATCTCGCGTCTGGACTACGCCAACGCTCTTTTTCATGGCATCCCTGCCTATAGTTTGCGTAGACTCCAAGCCATCCAGAACCAAGCGGCCAGACTGATATTTGGCCTCCCACGTTATCACCACTCCACCCCCCTCCTAAAGAAACTCCACTGGCTCCCCGTGAAACAACGTTCCCTCTTTAAAATCGGGTGCATGGTCTTCCAGGCCCGTCAGGGCACTGCCCCTGCTTTCATCACTTCACTCATCAAACCCTACGTCCCCGCAAGAAATCTCCGGTCCTCCTCCAAGTCCCTTCTTCTGATCCCCCGTTTCTCGCGCAAAAAGTGGGGTGGATCCAATTTCTCTACTCTGGCCCCTTCCTTCTGGAACTCTCTCCCTGATAACCTCCGCTCCGCAACTCAGTACCTTTCCTTCCGTGGAGACTTGAAAACCTTCCTATTTAGCCAGGCTTTCCCCGCCTAAATTTTCTCCCCGGTCTTCCTTCCCCTCAGCCACTGAACCTTCAGCGCCAAGAAACCGCAAGGTGTATGCTGCGCTTTATAAGCATTTTAAATTAGAAATTAGAAATTATGGCTGGGTGTAGTTTGCAGCTGGACTTTGTTTATTCCTCACTGAAAGCCACACAATAAAGGGATTAGGTGTGCCTGAATGGGGCATCACTGACAGGAAGAGAGGGCGGGGCTGGACAAAGCCCCATTTGCAACTGGATAGCCTCTGCCCTGCCTTCACACAAAGGACTTAATACCAATGCATTGTTCATTCAGCCAGCTTAGATCCAGGGCAGTGGAGGCAGGTAACACTTCAAGGGGAATTCTCTCGAAATTTCTCCTACTTCAAAGGAGGCACCATGTATAAAAATAGGACTCTCAGACCCACCCTTCAGTTCAATTGATAGACCTGTGGAAGGACTCTTGGAGGACGGCCTGCTGCTGTGGTCTATGGTTTACTTCAGAACACTACTTTGCAGCACCTACAAGGACAGCTCTGCTGCCTGAAGGCTTTCATGAACCCTCGGAGGCCTCCAAGTTGAGCCCTCTTCCACTCCCTGAACCCAGGACTACCAGTAATTCAATAGGCTAGTTGGCTGGATCAGAGCTTCAGGGACAGAAAAGGCACCAACCATCTTAAACCGGCACCTGGACCCAGTATTTGTGAGTCCTAAACCCCAAGTGACGCCCCCCCAGTTCTGTACCCTTGGTGGTGGTGTTAAAGTAACCCAGACCAACCTGCTTATTTATCCGCCCAAGGTGCATCGCCGGGCGGCTTCACTTCAAGGTAGCTTCTACTACGTTTTTCTCTGCACAGATCCGTCTTTGTGGAAGACTCGTCAGCTACAGCCTCCAGCCACGTCCCCCTAGAGAATTTCAACTTCTGAAAAAAAGACCTAGCCTAAACTTAGAAATCTTCACCGCAACATTGTCCAGTAGCTTCCTGACAATGGCAGCTCTTCTTCGGCCATCACTTGTAGCTTTGCACTGCTGAACTTTACCTTCTAAAACAACTCTTTGCTGGAAATTCTTCTAAGTCTGAAGGTAAACGCCAACCATTCCCAATCCACTGCTTGTATCCGACTTGCTCTCCATCATGTGCATATGCTCTCCCTGTAAATTATTATTGTGATTGGTTATCCGTGATTGGCATATTTGTTTTACCAGTAGGTCCCTAGTAAAGTGCACTGAGTGTGCCAGGGCTGGTAATTCAAATGCTGCTAGTGGGCCGCAGCACTGATTTTGCCACCCACCTGAGTAGCCCTAAAATGGTGTCTCAGGCCTGCCACCGCAGTGCCTGCGTGCAGTCTGTGAGCTGCCATGTTGTCCTTGCCAGTGTACACACTTGCCAGGCCTGACCCTTCCCTTTTCTTACACATTGGACACCTCTATGGTAGGCCCAAGGTACCCCCCTGGGCAGGGTGAAGTGTATGTAAAAGGTAGGACATGTACTAGTGTGGGTAACATGTCCCGATAGTAAAATACTGCCAATTTCGTTTTTCACTATTGAAAGACCATCTTGCCCATAGGACAGAATGGGGAATGCTGTGTCCCATGTGTACCTGCATATCTCCCCATAGGAGCAAGATGGGAAGCTGAAGTCTGGTATCTATGAACTCAGAATTTGATGACGCATCTTTTAGAAAAGATGGTTTTTAAATTCCGTGTTTGAAAATAGCACTTTTAGAAAGTGGCTATTTTCCTGTTTAGCCTTTCTGTGTGCCTCTGCCAGTTTGTGTATTGACTGTCTGGTTTGTGAGTGACAGGGGCTGGGGCTGGCTGCAGGGAAATGGGTGAGTCAGCACTAGGCTGAATAGACCTATGTGCACTTAGAGTGGTGGGAGGAGTTGCACCTGGGCCTGAATGGGACTGTGCCTACCTTCCACAATGCTGGCTCCACCTCCTGCAGGGCGTCTAATAGCCCTGGCCCACATTCACAAAGGAGAAAGACATGCCCTGGAAGAGGGCACCCAGAACTGGTTGGGACTGGATCCTGGACCCCTCACACATGGAGAACAAAGACTTTTGGGGTATAAAAGTAAGACCTGAAACCCCTGTAAATTAGACTTCTACAATCAAGAGGAACCTCTGCCCAAGGAGAGCAACTGAAGAGACTGGAAAAGGAAGACTGCCCTTGCTGTGTGTTCTGGGGCTGACCTGCAGTTTGCTGAATCTACTAAGGGTGAGGACAAGGGACACAAAAGTTTGTCAGAAGAATCCATTTACATCAAAGTTGTGTGTGTGTCACTGCGCACAGCCGGTGCCTTCCTGAAACTGCCCATGTGAAATTTGACTCGGTGTGCTCATCGGCACACAGCTGCAGCCTGTCGTGAGGTCTGCTCTGTCTCAAGCGTGACCTGCCCCCTGATCGTGCCTCCCGCGCTCTGAGAAGACTAGCGTGCTGCTGAGGACCTGTGGAGCGTCTACTTGGCCCCAGATATCGGTATGTGCAGGAGGAGATCACCGCCACTGGCCCATGAGCCGTGAGTGCATCGTGCTTCTTTTCCCTGCTGCTGGCCAGTGTGATTATCGGAGGACCGGCACTTTGTCCTCGCCGGCCCCAGTCTGGTCTGAGGTGTCGTGACCAAACTTGCCGCTGGACCGGGAGCTCTGAAGCGGCCCCGTCCTTCGGCGTTGCTGCATTGTGGGGGCTACATTCACCGCCTCCACCCGGGGGGCACGAGAATGCCGCATCAGGAATCACCGCCAGCGGCCCGGGAGCCTCGTAAGTGCTGCTTCCCCCTCCCCATTGCTGACATCAGGGGATTGCCGTGCTGGTATTGGCCACAGCCTAGCAACCAAGGGGCTTGACTTGGAAGAGCTGCGAAGGCACTGGAGGAGGCGTGGGGCGTCTCCTGGCAACAAGGCTTCGCCGCTCCTCTGACGTCGGCAGGATGGCCTCGGAATCCAGGGGAGCCGCGCATGAAGGAAGCTGCCTCTGCAACCACACGGACTGCTGAACCCTCTCTCTTCCGCGGCAACAAAGGTAATGCGTGCGTTGGCACCACCGGGACTGCGCAGGTATTTATCAAGTAGCGGGGGCTCCCTTCTTGAGGTCATTGGCACGGCCCCTTCCGGCCCAACAGTAGAGCTGCAGTACCGGGGTCCGCTCTAAGAAGCCTACTTGTTTCCATTATTTCGGGGGCATATTTTTGGCAATTACTGCACGCGGAACCGCCGCCAGTCGGGGAAGGCTCGTTACTAACGAGAGAACTGTGCAGATGAAACCAGAACTGTGTAGGGGCTAAAGAGATCAGTGCTATTGATATTTTATGTGATTTGACTCGACAACAGAAACCTACCAGTTTGTTTTACTAAGATAATCCATTAAGAGAACATTACCAAAGTGAACATTTTTCAAGAGACCATTTCTAATGAAGGAGTATTTTATTGTGTATGTTGGATATGTCGTTTTGATCCTGCCTAAAGTTAGATAAAGATATTTATATTTTTATAACAACCTGTGTGGTGTACATTTGTGGTGTTTCACTATGTTACTGTGCGTGTTACTGCAAATACTTTACACATTGCCTTGGGGATAAGCCTGTCTGCTCGTGCCAAGCTACCAAGGGGGTGAGCAGGGGTTATCAACAGTGTGTGTTTCCCCCTTACCCTGACTTAACCTGAGTTCTAGGGGCATAAGGCTGGGCCCAGGCAGGCCAGCTCACAGGACCCGCCAACAGGGAAGCAGTCCCTTGTGGTGGTTCCTCCTGGGGCCCAGCAGCAGCAGTCGCCTGGAAGCACAAAGGCACAACCTCTTCATGGGTTCACAGCCCCAATATTTATACTAACATATTCTTTGTCTGCCCTGGCACAGGGCTTGGGGTAACCAGTCCTAACTGGTTCTGGGGAGTGTGGAGCACTTTGTTTACAGGGCTCCTCTTCCCCATTGTCAGGTGGGGGCTCGTCATCAGACCCACAACAGGGGGCTGGAGCCAGCATTCACATAGGCAGGCACAGACCTATTCAGGGTCAGGGGACTACTCCTCCCACTACTCCAAAGGCAGATGCTCTATTCAGTCTAGCACTGACTCACCCTGCCCCTCCTGCCACACACACTGCACCAACCCCTGCCACTCCAAAGCCAGACATGCAATCCACATCAGGCAGGCAGACACATAGCACATAGAAATGCCAACTTCTAGAAGTGGCATTTCTAAAATATTGATAATAAATCTGCGCACACCATTGCGTAGTATTTATTATTACTATTCCAACCATACTAAACTTGACCACGCTGCTCCTCTCATATCAGGAATTACCACTGAAACACTTATCCCCAATGCATTCCTATGAGAGGGCAGCCTCACAGCAGTGAGAAACCCACAATGGCGGTTTGTCACTACCAGGACATGTCCCACACTTAAGTTACATGTCCTAACTTTTACCTACCAAGCACCCTGCCCATAGGGCTAGCTAGGGCGTACCTTAGAGGTGACTAACATGCAGTAATAAAAAGGGGGGTCACAGACATGGCACACACTTTAGGTGCCACGTCACAGCGACAGTAACACTGCACGCACAGGCCCTGCAATGGCAAAGGCCTGGGATAGGTTTGAAAGGTTACTTTGGTGGATGGCGCAAACAGAGTGCAAGCCCACCAGTATCATTTTATTTACCATCCCCGGGTACATTAGATTCCACTTTACAAGGGACTGACAAGTAAATTAAATAGGCCAAACAGGTGTAGTCTAATCTTACTATATTTATCACAGAGAGCACACGCACTTTACACTGGACAGCAGTGCTAAAGTGCTCAGAGTCCTGAAACCACCAACACCATGTCAGAAAAAAGGCTAGGAGAAAGGATGACTCTGCAAAAAGGGCCAAGTCCAACAACATAATTTCCATCTATTCAAGTACGACTCTCATTATGGCAGGAGTAACTACTATAATAGAAGGCGTGGCCACCTTTTTTCAAGGGTAGCCCACATTTATATGCCATGGATGCTAAGGATATGTAAAGGTTGGGCACTCCTATGCCTTCAGGCCATGTGTAGGAAGAAGGGTTAATATTTGGGGTGGACAAGTGTCCACTATTAAAGATACAGTCACCACCTGTTAGAAGGGACACAAATTAAATTAACTAAACGTGTGCTCAATCCCGGGTAATGTAACACTAAGCAATCAGACCAAAATCATAGATAATATGTAAAAGTATTTAAGCAGTTTATAAACAGCAGAAGGAGTCAAACAAAGCACAATAAAACTCCATAACAGCTTTATAAAAAAAAAAAGAGAGAATGTTTATGAAGAACATTGGACCAAAACAACAAAAATCCATTAAAGCGAACAGGCAATATGATTTTTTAAAGAATGAAAGTAAAAAGGTGTGAAGAAAAATAAATCACCCAATGTAAGTCAATGTAGCGGGAGACCAGGACAAAGGTGCAATTACAGGCCACCAAATGGTGCACATGTCAAATGCACCAAATGGACTCATCCCAATGAAAGTCTGGTAGTGTGAGTAAATGTCTAAGTCCCCCTGTCAGAATGGGACTTTGTCACTTTTTAAGAAAACAAATCCTCTCCACGTGGTATGCCACTGAAATTGTAGCCATCGGTGTGGAGCTGAAGGCCAGATTTCCAAACCAGGTTGTTCCCACTGGCTTGCAGGACCTTTTAAGTAGAGCAGGGCGAAACCCGTGGAGTTTCACTTCGCGGAATTCTGCAGAGTTGCCAAAAACTCCACAAAATACTGCAGAGTTCAGTAAATGGCGGAGTTAGCAAAGCAACAATACTGTTCTCCCAAAATATACACAAAAACTTGGCAACATCGAGTATTGAATTAATGTTTACAAATAAGACCTCTAACAGCCTGCACTAGGAGCTGTGACCCTGCAGGAACCAGAAAGACATCCTCCACTTCACCAAGAACCGGTGGAGACAGCATGAGTCAACTAGTTGTGTGAGCACATTGCCATTGTCAGGCTTGTGAATAGCAACAGTCCAGCTGTGCATGTGTTAAGCTGTCGGTCAGTTCTCCTATCTTGTTTCACCTCATTCAGTCCTCTAAAGTTCCAAATGCTGAGAGAACTTCACTCCTAGTGTTCATTCTGCCACCTCAGAGGCCAGCGATGCCCCCAGAGCAGCTTCTCCAATCTCTAGATCTTCCTCCTCTTGCGGCTGATCCACCTTCTCTGCCACAGAACCTACATCCTCTTCCACTGTGCCTTCCATTGTTGTGTTCTAGCCTCCAACTCCATGCCTTTAACTTGACTTCACTTTTCTTTCACTAAATGCATTTGCAATCACCTTTTAGTAATGTAACTCACAGTAATTTTCCAAAATTATTGTTTATGTATTTTACTATCATCATATTGCAGGACTTATGCTCAAGTATGTTAGATTACTGCAAATGTCATTAAGGTCTACAAAACTCACATTTCTATAATTTCAAGATAATAAAATCGTTTTAACATTTTCATAATCTATATCATTTCTAATACCATTCCCTAGAATTTCAAGCTTCAGACTCATTTTTTAGTAACATACCACTTCATTTTCTATCCCCTGTTACTTTTCAATAGGACTCTCCATGACACTAGGCCATGTTTTCTTTTTCAGGGTATTATATGTAAGTGTATAAATTTGCATGAATACTTTCTCATATCTTTTAAAGCACTCTTTTATGATGACTCTGCTACTTTCAATTCTTTTTTCATGAAGGTTTTTTCTATTTACTGTGTGCAACGTGCAATTTCCGAATTTGAATTTTTATTGTTTTACTTGTGTTCATGCTCTTAGGACTTATTTATTATTTATTAAGGAGTTTTATATAGCGCTTGCCTGACCCGAGGGTATCATAGCGCTTTACAACAGTTTTGTGCAAGTGTCATACAGTAGAGCAGTATTATGCATATTGGTTCGGAAGTCCCAGTGTGCTGAGCAGCATTGAGGTAGTACGTGAGTACTGAGAAAACCTCACTGAGTGCACATTGTCTTGGGTTGAACCTCTTTTGGGGGGGGAGGAACAGGTAGGGGTCAAATAGCAAGGAGGAGGTAGGATTCACGCTCCATTAACCTCTCATAGTGTTCGACACCGTGTCCCACCACACCCTCATCAAACAACTTTACCACCGCAAAATCCAAGGAGATGTCCTCAATGGATCGCATCCTTCCTCTTCGGAAGTACCCATGGAGTCAAGCTCCCTCTGTTCCACTCGGAACCCACGAATATCATCTGCAGTGTTCCTCAAGGCTCATCCCTCAGTCCCATTCTGTTCAACACCTGCATGACCCCCTTGGCCAACATCGTCAGAGCTCATGATTTAAACATCATATCCTACGCAGACGACACCCAGCTAATTCTCTCACTCTCAGATCCACCACTACTTGAGCTAACTTCTGTAGGTGTATGATGAGTGTCGCTGACTGGATGCAATAAAACTGCCTAAACTCAATACAGACAAGGCAGACGTTCTGGTCTTTGGAAACAACACCTATGTGTGAAACAACTCCTAGTGGCCCACAAAACTAGGACCCTTTTCCACTCTGACAGACCATGTTCGGAATCTTGGCATCATTCTTCACAGCGTCATCACAATGAATACTTAGATCAATACGGTGTCATCCTCTTGCTTCCTCACTCTACTCATGCTCCAGAAAAACCTTGAATGGCTTCCGATCAACACCAGACGACCCGTCACTCAAGCCTTAGTCACCAGCCGCCTGGACTACTGCAATGCACTCTAGGCAGGAATCACCACTGACCTCCCGAAGAGACTGCAAACCATACAAAACTCCATAGCCAGACTCAACCTCTGCCTCCATAAATGGGCAAATATAACCCCTAACCTCAAGAAACTAGACTGGCTCCCCATACAGAAGTGATGCCAATTCAAGATGCTGATTCACACCTACAAGGCCCAGCACAGCCAAGGACCAGCCTACATCAACCACTGCCTGAACTTTCACCAACCCACCAGATACATACGCTCCACCTCCCTCTTCCTCGCACACACACACACAAATCCGCTGAAGCAACAGTGAGGATTCTCCTTCTCCTACCACACAGCAAAATCATGGAGCAACTTCCCTCTCGCCTCTAGACCTTCGCCTCTCTCCTGGATTGCAAAAGGCACTCAAGACCTGGCTGTTCAACTGTACCCACCTAAAGCAGCATTATCCTCAGTGCCTAGATACCCTCATGGGTGATTAGCTGTGCCCTATAAAGTGATTGATTAGTTGAATTCAGTTTGGAAATGTTATTGTTTGAAGTTCTGCCTTTATTACTGTTTTGGTACTGCATACATATTTCAAGCATTTCTCTAAGTTAATCCTGTCTGTTCTTCGCCATAGCTACCAGGGTGTTGAGCTCAGGTTCATTTAGAGATTTTGAGAGTTCACCCTGACAAGAAGTGCTATTGTTGATTGTGGTGGGCAGTCACCCACTTCAAAAGACATTCCCTCCATGAGGCAGAACTTTCTTTATTTACCTTTTCCTAGTCTCAGCTTTTTAATTTCCAGGTATCCACTAGCCTCTGCAGGCGTGACTTGAGCAAGGACCGATCACAAGTCTCAGTGGCCTGGTGCTGAAATAGGTTTCCATGTGCTATGCTTGTTGATCTCGTTTCCCTCTTGTTCGGCAATCATTTATAACCCAATTGGGATATGAGCATACACGATTCATGTAGTTGAAAGAGGTCATGTACCATCCCTGTGGGTACCTGCATGCCTGTCTGTTAACATCCTGATTACCCACTATCCTAAGATCCTCCCCCATAGACATGACGTCATTGGCCATGTGATACTAGGATCGCATGGTCATGAGATATTCAACGTAGTCTCAATCTACAAACCACCATTTTTGACAAGGCCTTTACTGCTTGAACAATATACCACGGAGAGTTGTGGTGGTTTGCAAGGCCATCTTTCTGTTGACAACCATGTACCCAGTGTACTGATTACTGCAGAAGGCCTGCAAGTTCACTTTTGTTATTCTTTAGTTCATCAACAAGCCGCAGCCTCAAAATTTAAATAATGTGCATTTAAAAATGCATGTATTGGGGTCAGTGATGGGTATCACTTACTCTGATGTCATGAAGAGTTGTAGGTTCTGTATTTTTCATTCCTGCTGCTCACCTGATACAACAAAATTAATCCAATGGATTTCCTCTAAAGCGTTAAGTACATTTTAGGTGAAACAACCTGTAACCTCAGTTCAGGCACAGTGTAACCTTCTCTGGATTAGTAAATGATTCGGATTCCTGCAATCTGGAAATAGTTTAAGGTGCAAACCTATGGATTTGTGTCCGTCTTCTTTCTTGAAATGTCTGGGATTGGAGAACAATAGATTAGCTCTTTTAGATTTGATTCGTGTTGGCATATCTCATTAATATTTTTTAAATGTTGCATGCAGCTGGAGATAAGTTGCTTAGCAACAAGTAAGTGGACAGCTGGTTTGGGACTTAAGAGCCGTTCCGTTGACAATGCCATTACAAAACCACCATTAGAATTTTTATTTAAAAAATTGGATGGGGGCTTAGCACAAGAGCATGGCTGATGGCAATTTATCAGCATAGCCATGTTTTCATTACCTATGGGTCCATTTGGCATCATCTGGAGGTGTCCTTAGTTACGCCCCATCACGGACTGGTCATGGATGACAGCCAATACTGATAGTAACGGACTCCATTACAGGGTCACGCTCTCTTGCAGATTACCAGGGCAGGTGGGGCTCATTTGCTCTAGAGCACGACCAAGCAAAAGTATTCTGTCCCAGTGTCTACTAATTCTGTGTGGCTTTCTGTCCTAAATTCAATGGGTTTAGGGAGCAACATTGCAAAAAAACGGCCCTCTGTTGCTCTTGATGGTACCTTGTCGTAGATGCCGGTCAACTGGGAGCTGTAATGCGACCCTTTTGGAAGACCACAACAAAGCCATCACTCCATACGCCTTTATTATTTTTCAATTGCATTGATCATAGAATAGACTACTGTCCTCCGAGTCAAGCACAGTGATTTCTTAACCTGGGTGATAGGGAAGTTCATAAGAAATCTCACTGCAATCATGTGGAGCTGCAATGGCACATGTATCACATTTATCACCCAATGAATTAATTGTTGAACAGAGTTCAGCAGGGGGGCAAGTGGTTGCTGTGATAAATGTGGTTTTTTATCAGTCAAGTGGATGCAATGGAAACCCTATCTAATCCCTCTTCAACTGGGTTTTCAGGTTGGACAAATTTGTGCTTGCTATGGCTTTTTTAGCACAGCTATCTGCAAGGCATAAAAGTGTTTCCATTGCAATTCATGAGGGATTAGTTTATATCAGAAAAGTACACCCATTCATCACACAGTTTGTCAATTTCAATTCTTAATCTCCTACAAATATTCTACTGATAAAGTTAGCCATTTTTCTACTTTTTCCCAAAATGTATATGTGTGTGCAATTCTTGTAAATAACATCTGTGAATGTCTGTGTTTACGTGGATTGACACACTAAAACCCGACCTATTCACACTGCAATGATTTTTTTATCACTAATCAAAAACCTTGTGAAAAATCACATTTTGTCTCTCAGGAATATCTTTATGAAAAGCAACTGCAAGCAACTGGAGCCTAAATGGAGAACAAGTCAAAACCCCACAGATAAAGATGCCTTGAAATCAACCCTAAGACGCTACCAGCAGTTGATACCACAGCAAGGAAAACTTTGCCATCATCAAAGCAACGTGCCTCCTGCCACCTCCCGAACATTACCTCCTCACAAGACCTTCGCAACAAGCTCTTGGAATTCTGTTGTAACAAAATCACCACCATATAAAGCACCTTTGACCCTCAGCTGGACTCATTTATCATTGCGATTCAACTTCCCATCATGGCCGATGAATGAGCCCTTACCTTGTGGCCTGTAGTCATCACCATTGAAATAGCTGCTACTATGAAGACCATCCTTTCGGGGGCTCTATCTGACCTTTGCCCCCACGATGTCTTCACCAAAGGACTGCTACCAATCAATGAAGCACTAACACCCATCCTCAAAACCTTCATCTCAGCACCATTCCCGGACATGTGGAAACATGCCCAAACCCAAACACATTTTCCAACCACACACACATCTCCCCCCAACCATACCAGACAAAGATCTTACATAAACTGATCAACCGAAGCCTCCTGACCACCTCAGAAACCTCAGCTCCTCGATGTCACACAGTCTGGATTTACAGTTTAGAAATAGCACTCATTGCCACCACAGACGACATCCGCATTATCCTTGACGGAGGAGAGATGACAGACTTCATGCTCCTAGACCTCTCTGCAGAATTTTACACAGTCGCACGCCCCATTCTCATCAGGCTCCTGCACGTGATTTCCATCCTAAGACCCGCTCTCCACTGGATCTGTTCCTTCGTAATGGATAGAACACGAACTAAAGCATGACACCTTAGTCATTGGAAACCCGCAAACTCATCTGCTGAGTGCCTCAAGGTTCATCACTCATCCCCACCCAATTCAACACACACATGATTTCACTAGCCAACATCTTCTGCGCACACACCCTCAACATCCTCTCCTACACCGATGACACAAAACTCATGCTCTCTCTCTCAGACAAGATCCCCAAAACAAGTAACAAGTTCACTGCCTGCATGACCGAAGTGGCTAACTGCATGAAAGCCAACCATCTCAAGTTCAACCCAGACAAGAGAGAAGTTGTGATCTTCAGCAAGAACACCTCACATTGGAATTCCAACAGGTGGCGGGCCGAACTCTGACCTACACCCATACCCAAAACCCATACCAGGAATTTTAGAATAATTATGGACAGCAAACTGGAAATGATAGCACAAATCAACATCATCACGTCATCCTGCTTCCACACCCTGAAGATGCAGAGTATGATCTTCAAATGACCAATTAATTTAGGTGCAGCCAATTTTGTTGTGACACAAGATTTAGGTGCCGATCACGATCCGGCAAAAACCGGGTACGAACCGTCGGACGGAGCACAATCTCCGCCCGACGCGTACCCGGTCGTCAATTTTTACAAACAAGGAATTACGATTCGCACGGGTACACCATTACCGTACGAATCGTAAAAAAGCCCGACCGAACAAAAAAACACCTACCAATGCGATCCGGGAAAGCGCCGACCTGACGTCGGGACGCTCGCAGCCAGCCATTCACGACCCAGGAATCACGATTCGCACCGACGTCACCCCGCACGGTGAATATTTTGCGGCAGCCAAAAACTGCCGGGAAATCAGGACGACGCGAACAAGGACCACCAGTACGCGACGGACAGACGACGACGCGAACAAGGAGGACCAGTACGTGACGGACACACAGGACGACGCCACCAAGAAGGACCCGTACGCGACAGGACGACGCGATCAAGGAGGACCCGTATGCGACAGGACGACGCGATCAAGGAGTACCAGTACGCGACGGACAGACATGGACCCGAACCTACGAGTCATCCCTGCCCTCATAGCAGTACACCTCCTCTACAGGTTACGACGCAGACGCCGCAGAAGGTCAGAATAACTAAGGGAGGGGGGAAAGTGGGGTGGGGTGGGGTGGGGGTGGCATGACCAGGGCAGGCCACAAAACAACCACATAAGTCACACACCACACATGGCCTGGACATACCTGACTCCCATGCCCTGGTCACCACGAGGGGGTGGGGGCGTGTCCTGATAAGCCAGCGACCGCCACAACGGAAGTCCGTCACCACGCGAACCGGCAACACAACCAGACAGGTACGTCCCGTACCCACGCCTGAAGAGCGTGGGTACGATTCGTACCACGCCCACACACACGTCACCCCAACAATGGCGGGACGGATCGTACCCACGTGGCAAAGGCCTGGGTACGGGCCGCACAAGCATCACATAGCGTGGGGACGGATATGTACGGACCCTACCCCCACCCCGTATGCAAGGAGCGTACCCCCCACCCCAACAGTGAAAGTACGACCCGTACCCCCACCCGCGTATGCATGGAGCGTACCCCCACCCCAACAGTGTAAGTACGACCCGTACCCCCACCCGCGTATGCATGGAGCGTACCCCCCATGCCAACAGTGTAAGTACGACTCGAACCCTCACCCGCGGACGTACGGACCGTACCCCCACCCCCACCAGTGTAAGTACGACTCCTACCCCCACCCGCGGACTCACGGACCGTACCCCCACCACACCAGTGTAAGTACGACTCGAACCCTCACCCGCGTATGCAAGGAGCGTACCCCCCACCCCAACAGTGTAAGTACGACCCGTACCCTCACCTGCGTATGCAAGGAGCGTACCCCCCACCCCAACAGTGTAAGTACGACCCGTACCCCCACCCGCGTATGCAAGGAGCGTACCCCCCACCCCAACAGTGTAAGTACGACCCGTACCCCCAACCGCATATGCAAGGACCGTACCCCCCACCCCAACAGTGTAAGTACGAACCGTACACCCACCCGCGTATGCAAGGAGCGTACCCCCACCCCAACAGTGTAAGTACGACCCGTACCCTCACCCGCGTATGCAAGGAGCGTACCCCCCACCCCAACAGTGTAAGTACGACCCGTACCCTCCCCCGCGTATGCAAGGAGCGTACCCCCCACCCCAACAGTGTAAGTACGACCCGTACCCTCACCCGCGTATGCAAGGAGCGTACCCCCCACCCCAACAGTGTAAGTACGACCCGTACCCCCACCCGCGTATGCAAGGAGCGTACCCCCCACCCCAACAGTGTAAGTACGACCCGTACCCCCACCCGCGTATGCAAGGAGCGTACCCCCCACCCCAACAGTGTAAGTACAACCCGTACCCCCACCCGCGTATGCAAGGAGCGTACCCCCCACCCCAACAGTGTAAGTACGACCCGTACCCCCACCCGCGTATGCAAGGAGCGTACCCCCCACCCCAACAGTGTAAGTACGACCCGTACCCCCACCCGCGTATGCAAGGAGCGTACCCCCCACCCCAACAGTGTAAGTACAACCCGTACCCCCACCCGCGTATGCAAGGAGCGTACCCCCCACCCCAACAGTGTAAGTACGACCCGTACCCCCAACCGCATATGCAAGGACCGTACCCCCCACCCCAACAGTGTAAGTACGACCCGTACCCCCACCCGCATATGCAAGGAGCGTACCCCCCACCCCAACAGTGTAAGTACGACCCGTACCCTCACCCGCGTATGCAAGGAGCGTACCCCCCACCCCAACAGTGTAAGTACGACCCGTACCCTCCCCCACGTATGCAAGGAGCGTACCCCCCACCCCAACAGTGTAAGTACGACCCGTACCCTCACCCGCGTATGCAAGGAGCGTACCCCCCACCCCAACAGTGTAAGTACGACCCGTACCCCCACCCGCGTATGCAAGGAGCGTACCCCCCACCCCAACAGTGTAAGTACGACCCGTACCCCCACCCGCGTATGCAAGGAGCGTACCCCCCACCCCAACAGTGTAAGTACAACCCGTACCCCCACCCGCGTATGCAAGGAGCGTACCCCCCACCCCAACAGTGTAAGTACGACCCGTACCCCCAACTGCGGACTCACACACCGTACCCCCACCACACCAGTGTAACTAGACCCGTACCCTCACCTCGAATGCATGGAGCGCACCCACACCGTGTATGTTCCAAGCGTACATATCCAGAAATAGGAGGTGTGTGTGCAGAGTCCACCCAGCAGTGCCCAGAGACAGGAGGGGTGTGTGCAGAGTCCTCCCAGCAGTGCCCTGAGACAGGAGGGGTGGGTGTGGAGTCCTCCCAGCAGTGCCCTGAGACAGGAGGGGTGGGGCCCTATCACTCACAGCAGTGCCCTGAGACCGGAGGGGTGGGGGCCCATCACCAACAGCAGTGCCCAGAGACAGGAGGGGTGGGGCCCTATCACTCACAGCAGTGCCCTGAGACAGGAGGGGTGGGGGCCCATCACTAACAGCAGTGCCCAGAGACAGGAGGGGTGGGTGCGGAGTCCTCCCAGCAGTGCCCTGAGACAGGAGGGGTGGGGGCCTATCACTAACAGCAGTGCCCAGAGACAGGAGGGGTGGGTGTGGAGTCCTCCCAGCAGTGCCCTGAGACAGGAGGGGTGGGGCCCTATCACTCACAGCAGTGCCCTGAGACAGGAGGGGTGGGGGCCCATCACTAACAGCAGTGCCCAGAGACAGGAGAGGGTGGGTGCGGAGTCCTCCCAGCAGTGCCCTGAGACAGGAGGGGTGGGGGCCTATCACTAACAGCAGTGCCCAGAGACAGGAGGGGTGGGTGTGGAGTCCTCCCAGCAGTGCCCTGAGACAGGAGGGGTGGGGCCCTATCACTCCCAGCAGTGCCCTGAGACAGGAGGGGTGGGGGCCCATCACCAACAGCAGTGCCCAGAGACAGGAGGGGTGTAACACATGTGTGTGAGGCCGGAATTACCCACATCCATACTGCCTACAAGGGAACATGTCCCCATGAACTCATGTCAACAGACTCCACACACAAGTACAGTGATCACCAAGGATGCCACGATTGTTGCAGGTGGAGACATGGCCATGCATGCATGGCCAAAGTAGAAGGGCTCCGTCACACACACAGCTCATGTAGACACAGCTCTGCGCTAAACATTTTGAACACCCTGCAGGGAAGACATCTGGGTACACAGAGGAAGGAATACACCCTGGGACAATTGAACCATGCAGTAACTGCTGACATGACCTAAGGAAGTTAGCCAACACCTTGTGATGGCACACAGATCCCAGGGTCGCCCCAATGGGCAGAACACTACTACAAATCCCACACACCCAAAGCCTTAAACACCACCCAAAACAATGTAGCAGCCCCACCAACACCAATACCACCATAGCAGGAGTGTGATAATGAAAACAAAATTAAGCTTTATTCAGCATGAGCACAATGTCCGTGGATCGCAGGCAGTTCAATTTTAACAAAGGCCATAGGGCAGTCAATGATTCCCAGCTGGATGGGGGACACAGTGGGATGTGTGTCCCCTACCTTGCCTGCACAGTCAAATGGCATCGTCTTCCATACTGGTGAGGGCATGGGGGGGGAAGCAACAGGCACCGCAGGGACATCAGGGCAAAGGGGCGGCGTTGTGGGTGCAGGGATGGAGGACTCAACCACAGGGGGTGTGTCATGGCCAAAGGCGGAGGCCAGGATGGCACTACACACCTTAGCAAGGTCCTCCAGGGAGTCCCCTGCACCCGAAGTGACCTCAGGCCCCAAGGAGGGGGGGGTCAGAAGGATGGGTTGCAGCGCCACCGGGGGAGGGTGGAGACAGGGGGGGAGACTCAACCACCCTGACCGAGGACTTCCTTGACCGCTTGCGTGGTGGTGGAACTGTGGGGCTCAGGGACAGAGCGGCGATGAAGGAGTCCTTGGGGGAGATGTGGCCAGGAGGGCTGAGGGGAGGGGATTTGGAGGGAGTGGATTGTGTGGAATGCGGACTCCCACTCTGGCTGCGTGTCACACGTTTGCCCCCCGACCCAGTGGGTGTGCCTATCTCACCCTGTGTGTGCGTGTCAGGAGGAGTGCGGTGGACCTTCCCTGCTGGTGTGGTGCCTGTGTCTGTTGTGGTGGGTGCATGCCGACGTCTGGGTGTACGTGGGACAGGCATGGAAGTGGGAAGTGTGGATGGGGCAGGGGTAGGTGGGGGGAGGTCGCGCTGCAGGAGACCCACTGCTGCAGTCAGTGTGGAGTCTATGGACCTCAGCAAGTTGCGTTGGTCAGCCTGCGAAGAATGAATGCCCTCCAAGAATGTCTCGATGTTGGTGAGGGTTTTCCCGTGGGCATGGAGGACATTAAGGATCGCAGCCTGACCAACCTGCAGTTGCCGCTGGATGTCCACAGACTCAGCATTGGCGGCAGCAGTGGAGACAGGGGCAGGGGGTGCGGTGCCTGGCCGGAAGGAGACATGCGGTGACCGGGCATGCTGGGAAGGGACACGAGCAAGTGGGAGGCGGCTGATGGGAACTGAGGGGGCGGTGCAAGGTGTTGTTCCGCTGTCAGCTGCTGGTGCAGCCACCGCCCACTCGGAGACATCCTCCTCGGACCTGTCAGCTTCGTATTCTGACGTGCCAGTCGACAGGTCCTCGGTAGCACTATCCTCCACCTCTGTCCCACTCGATGTACCAGCCCCGATGTCACGGCTGGCACTGGTGCTCGGTCCCTCCGCCTTGCCTGTGTCCATGTCTCCCTCTGTGTCCCCCGACAATGCTGTGGGCAGGGTGGAGAGACATAAATTAATCAGACAGCTGTACACATCAGTCACATGAGTCCAATCGACATAGGTAACATTGCATAGCCTGAAAAGGAAGATCCCTAACATCTTCAAAACAAGGTACCGATGTAGGGCATGAAACACACAGTTGGTTGAGCCACCATGCCACTGAAATACCATGGAGAGCATGAGACAATAGCTAAAGACAGGAAACGGAGTCTGACATAGCACCCAGGCCCTGGGGACAATCCAGCACTGCATCTGCACCACACAGCATTGGCGAAAATACCGATGACCAGGGACCATATCCATGAACTTGAGACACATGCTGCATAGGTAATGCTGCAAACATGCCCAACATGACTCGGTCACTGCACCTTGCGTGTGTGTCCAGTAACATCACACACTGGCCAGACCCAGCAAGTAGAAATCCGGATTTGACACATAGGCATTGCCCGCCCCAACAAACCCCCACACGAGGCAAATTGTTGAGACACAGGTGGCACCAACATCTCATAGTCTGGGTGATAAACACAGGGGCAGGCAAAAAGCAAGATTGGACGCCAAACAGCCAAGGTGCGCCTGTACAAATAATGAGGTACCAGTGCCCATCCTCAGATGAGTATAACAAGACACACAGGCACTGGCAACTGTGAGTATGAAGAAGGACAATCAGGTCAGGCTGCACAGTGGACACCTGTACATAATAGCACGTCTATATACATGGCGACAGGGGACAATGGCACAGAGCACAACCTACGCTGTAGACAGTGAGAGTGTCCACGTTGATGATGACACATACAACACTGAGGATAAGGTGCCCCAGGGGACAGTAGTGGGCACGCAACTACATGCTACTGAATGGTAATGACTGCTACACACGTCACCATCCCTGCACTATGCGTATCGCACACTCATGCACATCATGTCACAGGCCACTACATAGGACATGCGCGCTGTGAGGCATGACACATGAGAGACCAACTCCCATGTCTGGAGTCAGCATCAGTGCCAACTGACATGGAACCCACATGCAGTGAACTTGACAGTGCACAGCCAAGGTCCCACAACCTGTTACACACCACCCCCAGACATGATGCTACAGTCATTGTTCTCGTGGACAAAGCGCCAGCCTACATTACCTTGTGAAGGAGTGACTACACACAGACCAGGGAACACATTGCAAGGAGGGGAAGGGTGGTAGGGGCGCAGCGCTATACTGGGGCAAACTGGATCTGCACAGCACCTTTAAACCCTGCCAGTGAATTCATGCCACTGTGCCCTTACAAATGCCCGTGACACACAACAAACGCACATGTACCTACCCCCTTCCGGCTGCTGCATCGCCTGTAAGCGCCTCTCCAGGTCTGGAAAGACCACCGGCAGCACACGCCTGTGGAGGTGGCTCAGACGGCGGCGGCCGCGGTTCTTGTGGCTCTCAGGTGAGTCCCCCAGCAGGAGCCGTGCAATCCTCCGCGTCCAGCACCGGATATCCTGCCAGCGTTTCCTCACCTGGGACAGGCTCCGCCTCCGACCATCCACACCCCTCACGGCACTGACGGCGGTCAGCCAGATCTGCTCCTTGGCAGTGGCGCCTACCTGTGAGGAAGAACAAGTGACACCACATCAATACACCAGCCACATGTCACAGAAAGACATATGAGAACAAATTAGCTGGTTACAACAAGGCATGTCATGCAGCCAACGCATTGCACCTTTGTCATAGGGACATCATCCTCTGGTGAGGGAAAAGGCAGTACGTGCAATAGTGGGTACACAGGTGGAATGATGGCAATGTCACAATCAATGATCAAGGCTCACACTGTGCATCACACCCACCCCTCCTGTCTCTGGGCACTGCTGTGAGGACTCCACACCCACCCCTCCTGTCTCAGGGCACTGCTGGGAGGACTCCACACCCACCCCTCCTGTCTCAGGGCACTGCTGGGAGGACTCCACACCCACCCCTCCTGTCTCAGGGCACTGCTGGGAGGACTCCACACCCACCCCTCCTGTCTCAGGGCACTGCTGTGAGGACTCCACACCCACCCCTCCTGTCTCAGGGCACTGCTGGGAGGACTCCACACCCACCCCTCCTGTCTCAGGGCACTGCTGTGAGGACTCCACACCCACCCCTCCTGTCTCAGGGCACTGCTGGGAGGACTCCACACCCACCCCTCCTGTCTCAGGGCACTGCTGGTAGTGATAGGCACACACCCCTCCTGTATCAGGGCACTGCTGGGAGACATCAGGCATCCCCCCCCTGGGACCCCCCCTACAGTACATGGCATGTGTGTCACACCAGGACACAATGCCTGAAGTCACAGTCACAACATAGGGACAGTCTGTGGCAGTGGCCTATGCACTCACCTGATACCCTGGTCGCCCATACAGCATGGAGTACTGTGGGAGGATCACATCCAGCAGAGCCATGTTCTCCTCCAGGGTGAATGGCTGTGTCCTCTCCACAGCCCTTGACATGGTTCCAGGGAATCAGTAGCAGCAGCTTCGTCGACAAATGCAAAGATGTGCAGGCAAGTACTCCCTCATGGGACCTGGCTGCCTTATATGTGCCCTTCTGCCCAGTCTCATGCACAGGAGTACAGAGTGATTGGTCACTCACATTTGCATCCTATGTTTCCACCAATCCCTTCAAACCTAGCAGTCTGTGGGTTCTCTATCGGTTTCATTCTCCTGCATGATGTCAGCCCCACAAACACATTGCAACAAAGTAGAAGAATTCCAACTGACTTCTGCTGTGCACCTTCCAGAACAAATTCGAAATTTGAACTTGGTCTCCATGACAACCAGCATGCATGTAGGCCTTAATACTTGTCCCCTATGTAATTTGGAGAATCACACACAGGTACGGTGCGTTTCGGGGCCCTAGGGCACCCCAAATGCATGGCAACGGCCCGTACATGCATGCCTACGTTCACTATCACTATGGGTCTGCACGCGTATGCGTACCCGTAGTGGTACGGACCGTACACACGCATGTACGCTCACTATCACTATGGGTCTGCACGCGTATGCGTACCCGTAGTGGTACGGACCGTACACACGCATGTACGCTCACTATCACTATGGGTCTGCACGCTTATGCGTACACATAGTGGTACGGACCGTACACTCGCATGTACGCTCACTATCACTACGAGTACGCATACGCGTGCAGACCCATAGTGATAGTGAGCGTACATGCGTGTGTACGGTCCGTACCACTACGGGTACGCATACGCGTGCAGACCCATAGTGATAGTGAGCGTACATGCGTGTGTACGGTCCGTACCACTACGGGTACGCATACGCGTGCAGACCCATAGTGATAGTGAGCGTACATGCGTGTGTACGGTCCGTACCACTACGGGTACGCATAAGCGTGCAGACCCATAGTGATAGTGAGCGTACATGTGTGTGTATGGTCCGTACCACTACGGGTACGCATACGCGTGCAGACCCATAGTGATAGTGAGCGTACATGCGTGTGTACGGTCTGTACCACTACGGGTACGCATACGCGTGCAGACCCATAGTGATAGTGAGCGTACATGCGTGTGTACGGTCCGTACCACTACGGGTACGCATAAGCGTGCAGACCCATAGTGATAGTGAGCGTACATGCGTGTGTACGGCCCTATCACTATGGGTCTGCACGCGTATGCGTACTCGTAGTGGTACAGACCGTACAAATGCCTGTACGCTCGCCATCACGATGGGTACACATACGGCAGCACTCCCACAGTGATTTGGGAACATACACAGCCCCTCTTAGCAGCAGTACGGCGGTTTTTACACATCACTGTGGTGATAGGCGACACACAGGTAGGAATAGGGCGGACATACTTGTCCATGGATGGACATACTTGTCCAGGAATGGACATCAAGGCATCGTCTGTGCATTACTACATGTGTGGGGCACAGGTGTGACAGGCTGTGATGTGGAACATGCCTGCTGAGTGGAGAAGGCACCAGATGTATGATGAGATGTGTACAGGTGTACTGTGTGAGGGTGCAATGTGTGCCAGGCATGCCCTTGACTCCTATTGACATGTGTGCATGTCGGACTGCGCACTTGGGGTGAGCGTCACTGGCATGGCACGGACACCAACACACGGAAGTGTCCCATGATGCCCGGTACAGGGGTCATGACACATGACTTGTCACTACCCACAGTGCACAATGTGACTATGTCATTTATGTGTCCAGGATTTACATCAGGTTGATGTTGTAGCACCCTCAAAAGCTGCAGCCGTTGCAGCAACCAACATGTGTCTGTGTGTAGATTGTGATTGCACACTGTTCCGCACACCATGCCACATGTGTTATCGGATGTGAGGTCCACATGTATGCATGGGACACGGAGTACCGTGACAAGGCCATGTCAGCATCCTCACAAGGAATGTGTGGTGAGTCATGACATGTGCACCTTCATGGCAAGGTGTGTGGGCTGGACTAGTGTAATGTCATGTGACCTGTGGCTCCAGTGTTCCGCTACCAGTCTCTGCAATCGGCATCCCACTTCTGCTGATGTGTGGGTGTATGTCACTCCTGTCTTGCGTCAGGCTGTTCACTTGCACTGGGACACAGCTATTCCCATGGCGTGGCATGGGGAGGTTCTCAATCACCGTGTGTAGCTGGGTCTTGGAAGGAGTGTCACCTTGCATCCATACGTGTCCTGGGCATGTAGCACATACCTGACTCCATATGTAGCATATGTGTATTGACAGATTAACATGTGCTCAGTACATATGAATTGTTGTCGTAGTGCACTCACTCTTCCTTGTCACTTCCTCATTACTGCAGAGCACCGCCTCTTGCCCGGATAATTCCAGACTTGGCTGCCATGCAGGAGAATGACAGCCTCCGGCTCTACCGCTTCACCCAACCGTTGATTCTGGAGTTGACGGCGAGACTGACACCACACCTGCAACCGCTGCACAGGTATCCCACGGCACTGACACCCCAGCTGAAGGTAATGGCTGCCCTACATTTCCTTGCCACGGGTACCTTTCAATATACCATAGCTCATGTTGGTGGCATGTCCCAGAGCATGTTCAGCAGTGTGCTGCATGATTTCTTAGAGGCCATGTTGATTCACCTGGATGCCTTCATCAAGTTCCCAACCCCTGAACAGATGACAGAGGTCAAGCGTGGATTCTATGCCCTGGGAGGGATGCCCCATGTCATTGGGTCCATAGATGGGACACATGTAGCTTTGGTACCACCACATGCACGGGAGGTGGCGTACCGAAATCGGAAGCACTACCACTCCATCAATGCCCTTGTGGTGTGTCTGTCCAACATGGTGATTTCACATGTCTGTGCTCGTTTCCCAGGATCAGCACACGATGCCTACATCATGAGGCGTAGCGGGATGCCTGATATGATGATGCAGCTGCGCAACGAACTGGCATGTGTTTTTGGTGGGTACAGTCTGTCTGTCCTGTATTCTGTTTGGCCGAGCAGCACGACCGCTTTGCCAGTTCTAACGATATCCATGTGCTTTCCATGTAGGGGACGCTGGCTATCCCAACATGCCTTGGCTGCTGACACCTCTCCGCAACCCCATCACGCCGGCCCAGCTCCGCTACAACACCGCCCATGGCCGGACAAGGCGAGTGATAGAGAGGACGTTTGGCATGCTGAAGAGCCGATTCCGGTGCCTCCACAAGACCGGCGGCGCACTCCCATATGCCCCGGCGAAGGTTTGCAAGATCTTCATGGTCTGCTGCATGCTGCACAACATGGCAGTTGAAAGAGCTGTGCCACTCATCCTGAATCAACATGACGAGGACCATCCACCCGTGGAGGACGAAGGGCTTGGCAATGGGGCTAGTAATGTGGAGGATGTGGAGCCGCAAGAGGACATCCGGACTCGGCTCATACGCGACTTCTTTGCTTAGTGGTGAGTACCAGTGTCTGAGTGTGCACGCCTTGGTCCCTGTGTGGCATGTGTTGTGATGTGTGTCTCCACCTGCATGTATGGCATGTGAGTCAGAGGTGTGTGTGGGTGTGTCACTGGAGTGATGGTGGCAGTGATGGTAGTATTTCCCCACTCATAATTGTGACCTAGCATGTTGTCATCCATACATGTGTCGAGTCAATGCACATGCAAGTGGCTGTGCTTTTTGTGGCTGACTTCTTGTGTGTCTCTCTTCCCCAGGTACCTGTGCATGCCATCTTCTGGTTGCATTGTTGTGGCACTGCTATTCCTCATGGACATGGCATCGTGGGCTGACTCAGCGTTACAGGCACGGACACGTTTGGAAGTCTCCATGGGGTAAGGGATGCATCTGGGGTGTATTGGGTGTGGCAGTTGTTCACGATGTGTGCACACTGCCCCGGTCGGGGTTTGGTTCCTCTGCAGACATGTGGCATCCCCATGGGACACGACATGCAGCTGGGTACACCTGAATAGATGGGCTGCCTGGTTGTCAGTCATCAGTGATGGGATAGTGGATTGTGATGATGGCATCAATGTGTGTGACACTGCCCTCGGACACATACGGTTAACATTGGCTTGACATGGCGTGGGACTTCCACATCAGCGGATCTATGGTGTATGGCAGGCTCTCCGTGTGCAGCTGTGGGTATTTAGCTGTTAGCCGATGCTTGTGTGCCAGTACCATGGCTATCACGCATTTGTGCTGCAGAAGGGGGGTGCCAGTGTTGGACCCACATGTTACTCCACATGATGTGTTCATGTGTACTTCAAGTTGCCTCTGCAATCCCAAAAACATGACTAATAAAGGTGTCCCTATGCCTCCAAGGTGCCTCTTCTCAGTCAATGCTGGTGTGTTGGCACGGTGCATCCTGCATGTCTGGCATGGTATTCCCTGATTGTGGCTATGTGTCAATGTGTCGAGTGGCAAGATGCAAGCTGTGTGTGTGTGCTGAGACTGTGTATTGGGCATGATGTCCATGACTGTGTGGGTATTGTGACATGTGCCATCCCCATGCATCCAACGTTGTCCATGACCCCATTCTCTGCATCCACCGGACTCAAGCTTGCAGGACATGGTTCTGCCACCTGTCTACACATACCTGGGTGCCCCCCAGGACACTGGCCAGGATCCCTGACCTCTGCGCATGACTGTTGCTGTACTCAATGTGTCTGTCAGCACGGTTGTTCGGCCACCCCCTCAGCTGGTTGTGCCCATCACGGGTGTGTATGGTGCTCCATGTCTGTCTTGCCTAATAAACTGTGACCCATGTGTCCTGTGCCAGACTCAGGCCCCAGGGTGTGGATGGTTGAAGAGAACAGATGACTCAGGCATGTTTAGACTATACAAGACACATGTTAGGTAATAATGCTACCAGCAGGCATCTACTCTTCATAGTGTGATTTATTATTGGGGGGGGGGACAAAGTGAGGGGCTTTCCGGGATTAGGGAATCCAAAGTTCAGTAGGGGAGTTGGTGTCCTTGCCATTGGAAATCCTCAGAGTCCATGCCACAGTCTTTGTCAACATTGGTCAGCCAGTGACCAGCAGGGCCATGTGGCAGAGAATGTCTCTTGATGCTGTGATGCTGTTGCTCCAGTGGGCCAGGTGCCAGGCCAGGTGTCCTGGGAGATGGTGATGTAGCAGCCACCCTCACGGTCCTTTCCGTGGACGACCCGGCTTCCTGCGGGGAACCTCAGCAGCAGGCCGTGACGACGTCTGGGATGCTCCGTCGGATGTTTCCTCCTCCTCCTCCTGATCCCTCCCTGTGGGTGGTGATGTTCTCCGCCTTCTGGCACAGGGAGGGTCGGCCATGGTGTCGGCCATCCGACGGAGTGTAGCGTGAATCCCCTGGAACGCCGTCACTTGCTCAGCCTGTCTGTCCTCCATCCTCCGTTGGTGTACCAGTAGACAGGCTATTAGCTCCGCATGTTGCTGGGCCTGCTGGACCTTGATCCCCTCGAGGACGGACACAACCTGGGCCATGCCCGTGGTGTCCTGCCGGTATGAGTCCAGGATGTTACGGACATGGGAAAATACCGGATCTCCAGCCAACTGGTCAGGCTCGCGCCTCCGCCGTCCTCCACTCCCACCACCCCTGCCCACTTGCGCCTGGCCTGCACTTGTGGGCACATCGGGTCTCCGGGACCCCTGAGGGGTGGCATTGGCGTTGTCGCCTGCCTCCTCCTGGGTGCCCGGGACACCGTGTCCCTCCTGGCGAGCCTGGCTGCATTGTGGTGTTGGGGCAGGGATCCTGGGTGTCTCCTGGGATGTGGCAGGAGTGGGGGTGGTGGTTGGCACGGTTGTACCTGACGCAGGTGCTGCAGGTGGTTGGACACCAGAGGGGCCAGGTCGGTCGGGGTCGTCCGCAGAGTGGTGAGAGTGGTCGCTGCCGGTGGGATCGGTCTCCTGCAGATCCGGGTCCTGTGAGTGTTCCCCCCCAGTGTTGGGGGGTGCAGCACGACGTTGACCTGTGTGTGAGAGAGACAATGTTAATTTTGGTCCATGCAACAGCCATGTTTCATCCGTTTCAAAGTTGGCACATTTCCTCTTGGAATTAGGATCTGTCTTGCATTCCACTCACAGTGCACTTGTGCATGGGTGTGTCCCTTGGGCACCAATTTGGCCCCTTTAACTATGTGTGGCACAGTCTTACTTGCTGCGTCAAGTGTGACTGCAGTCAGCAGTGGAGTGTGCAGGTGTGGCGAGCCATGCATTTGCGCCCTCCTTGTAGCACTGTACATGTGCACATGGAGTGGATCCACACACTTATATGATGCAGGTAGCTGTCCTTGTGCTCGTGTACAGGTTGTGACATGGCCCTGCGTTTTGCCATGATGAAGAGGGGGGGTTCTGGCACTGGCCACCCTTGTCTACATGCACGCAGTCCACCTGCTGACGAGCAGACATTCCCACACACCAAAGGACTGATCTGCTCTCCCTGTGTCTCCCTCCTTCTCTGTCCCCCTCTCCCTCCCTCTCTGTCCCCCTCTCCCTCCCTCTCTGTCCCCCTCTCCCTCCCTCTGTGTGTCAGCCTCCTCCCTCTGTCCGTCTTCCTGTGTCTCCCTCCCTCTCTGTCCCCCTCTCCCTCCCTCTCTGTCCCCCTCTCCCTCCCTCTGTGTGTCAGCCTCCTCCCTCTGTCCGTCTTCCTGTGTCTCCCTCCCTCTCTGTCCCCCTCTCCCTCCCTCTCTGTCCCCCTCTCCCTCCCTCTGTGTCCCCCTCTCCCTCCCTCCGTGTGTCAGCCTCCTCCCTCTGTCCGTCTTCCTGTGTCTCCCTCCCTCTCTGTCCCCCTCTCCCTCCCTCTCTGTCCCCCTCTCCCTCCCTCTGTGTCCCCCTCTCCCTCCCTCCGTGTGTCAGCCTCCTCCCTCTGTCCGTCTCCCTCCCTCTCTGTCCCCCTCTCCCTCCCTCTCTGTCCCCCTCTCCCTCCCTCTGTGTGTCAGCCTCCTCCCTCTGTCCGTCTTCATGTGTCTCCCTCCCTCTCTGTCCCCCTCTCCCTCCCTCTCTGTCCCCCTCTCCCTCCCTCTGTGTCCCCCTCTCCCTCCCTCCGTGTGTCAGCCTCCTCCCTCTGACCGTCTCCCTCCCTCTCAGTCCCCCTCTCCCTCCCTCTGTGTCCCCCTCTCCCTCCCTCCGTGTGTCACCCTCTGTCACCTTGGCCCAGCTTCCTGGGCACACACTGTTAGCAGATCTTTGAGTGGCCCTTGGCCTGTTGATGTGAGTTTGTTTCTGATCTCCAGGCACCCATTTGGTGTGATGTGTGTCTGTGCGCTGCTGCTGTGGTGGTGTGTGCTGCCACTCTTTCACAATGTTGGCTGTTCATTAGCTGCTGTCATGTGCAAAACAGTGCCTTCACCCCCATGTGTTGATGCAAGGCGTCCGCCATTTGCTGGCAAGTCATTCCTGTGTTGGGACACACTGTTTGTCTGGCTGTGACCTAGGCCATATGGGCAGAGGGCATTGTTGTCTGCTTTGGAGTCGCACTATGTGATTTTTGGTGCCCAGCCTCCCGCCATCCGGGTTACCGTGTCATGTGTTGTTGTCTTCTGTGGCCTGTGACTTGACATTGTCCAGCTGGGTGCATGGGGCATGGTGGCAGCAGTGGCATGTGCCTGCTCATGGAGTGTGGTTGAGTCATGCGATGGCTTGTGGTGGTTGCGTGCCTGTTAGTAATTTTGGTTGTGGTTGCAGTTCCCCCCATGTGAGGTGCGTTGTTTGTGTACTCACCCGGGTCTCGGAGTCCTTCTAATCCTTCAACTGCCTCCACCGGCAGTATGGCCATCACCCTCTCCTCCCAGGGATGGTACTGTGCGGCTCTGCGGGAGGGCCCTCCTCCGGTTGCGTTGGCCTGGTCGTGTTCCTCCTGCCTCTTGGCTCTGACCCTCCTCCGCAGATCGTACCACCTGTTCTGGCAATCCTGCTTGGTCCTCCTGGTGTCCGCAACGGCATTCACAGCATCGACGATGGTCTGCCACATGGCTGTTTTGGCTGCCTGGCTGGTGCTTCTGACCAATGTTCCAAAGATCTGTGGCTCGACTCTGAGGATTTGATCAACAAGGACCTCCAACTCTCGGTGACTGAACTTTGGATTCTTGGTAGTGGGCATGGTGAGGGGTGTGGGTGGGGATGGTGTGGGGGGTGTGTGGATGTTGGGGGGGGGGTGTGGATGGTTGTGTGTGTGTGTGAATGTGATGAGAGGGTGTTTGTGAGGGTGGTCGTGTGAAGGTGTGCAAGTGTAAGGTGTGGTGTAGCTTGTAGTCTGGTTCTGTGGTGTCTGGCAGCAGTGAGTCTGTTGCAAAGGCTCATGGTTTGTGTGTGTGGGCCCTTTTTATTGGTCCATGGGTGGGTGTGGCAGTGTTTGAAGTTTGGGTGGGTGTGTTATAAGGAGTGGTGGTGTATTGGGCCTCTGTTTGTTTTTGGCAGTTGCAGGTCAGTGATTGTGTTATTTTAGTGGTTGTTGGCCATGTTTAGTGGCTTTGTGCCTTTCGAATGGTGTATTCTTGTGTTGTTTTGTTTTGTCCTGGTTGTGTACGTGCGTTTTGAGCGTGTGTACGGTGTGTACATGGGCCATTTGGTTGTACGATGATGTCCTTGTGTGTGGCTTTGTACGACTCGTACATGCGGTTGTGATGTTGGGGCATGGGGTGCGCTCCGTACTTAGGAGGTTGTGTTGGGGGTGCGCCAGGAACTACTGGGGTGTACATAGACGGTGGTACGACACGTACAGGGGTGGGGGGGTGTACATTGACGGTGTTACGACACGTACTGGGGTGGGGGTACGACTGGAACGTACTGGGGTGTAGGTACACGGGGCTATGACACGTACTGGGGTGGGGGTGGGGCTCGAACGTACTGGGGTGTACATAGACGGTGGTACGACACGTACAGGGGTGGGGGGGTGTACATTGACGGTGGTACGACACGTACTGGGGTGGGGGTACAACTGGAACGTACTGGGGTGTAGGTAGACGGGGCTATGACACGTACTAGGGTGGGGGTACGACTGGAACGTACTGGGGTGTAGGTAGACGGGGTGTATGACACGTACTGGGGTGGTGGGGTGTACATTGACGGTGGTACGACACGTACTGGGGTGGGGGTACGACTGGAACGTACTGGGGTGTAGGTTCACGGAGGTACGACACGTACTGGGGTGGAGGTACGACTGGAACGTACTGGGGTGTAGGTACACGGGGGTATGACACGTACTGGGGTGGGGGTACGACTGGAACGTACTGGGGTGTAGGTACACGGGGTGTATGACACGTACGGGGTGGGGGTGGGGTTCGAACGTACTGGGGTGTAGGTTCACGGTGGTACGACACTACAGGGGTGGGGGGGTGTACATTGACAGTGGTGCGACACGTACTGGGGTGGGGGTACGACTGGAACGTACTGGGGTGTAGGTTCACGGTGGTACGACACTTACTGGGGTGGAGGTACGACTGGAACGTACTGGGGTGTAGGTACACGGGGGGTATGACACGTACTGGGGTGGGGGTACGACTGGAACGTACTGGGGTGTAGGTACACGGGGTGTATGACACGTACTGGGGTGGGGGTGGGGCTCGAACGTACTGGGGTGTAGGTTCACGGTGGTACGACACGTACTGGGGTGGGGGTACGACTGGAACGTACTGGGGTGTACATGGACGGTGTTTTGACACGTACTGGGGTGGGGGTAGGACTGGAACGTACTGGGGTGTAGGTACACGGGGGGTATGACACGTACTGGGGTGGGGGTGGGGCTCGAACGTACTGGGGTGTAGGTTCACGGTGGTACGACACGTACTGGGGTGGGGGTACGACTGGAACGTACTGGGGTGTAGGTTCACCGTGGTACGACACGTACTGGGGTGGAGGTACAACTGGAACGTACTGGAGTGTAGGTACACGGGGGGTATGACACGTACTGGGGTGGGGGTACGACTGGAACGTACTGGGGTGTAGGTACACGGGGTGTATGACACGTACTGGGGTGGGGGTGGGGCTCGAACGTACTGGGGTGTAGGTTCACGGTGGTACGACACGTACTGGGGTGGGGGTACGACTGGAACGTACTGGGGTGTACATGGACGGTGGTTTGACATGTACTGGGGTAGGGGTAGGACTGGAACGTACTGGGGTGTAGGTACACGGGGTGTATGACACATACTGGGGTGGGGGTGGAGCTCGAACGTACTGGGGTGTAGGTTCACGGTGGTACGACACGTACTGGGGTGGGGGTACGACTGGAACGTACTGGGGTGTAGGTTCACGGTGGTACGACACGTACTGGGGTGGAGGTACGACTGGAACGTACTGGGGTGTAGGTACACGGGGGGTATGACACGTACTGGGGTGGGGGTACGACTGGAACGTACTGGGGTGTAGGTACACGGGGTGTATGACACGTACTGGGGTGGGGGTGGGGCTCGAACGTACTGGGGTGTAGGTTCACGGTGGTACGACACGTACTGGGGTGGGGGTACGACTGGAACGTACTGGGGTGTACATGGACGGTGGTTTGACACGTACTGGGGTGGGGGTAGGACTGGAACGTACTGGGGTGTAGGTACACGGGGGGTATGACACGTACTGGGGTGGGGGTACGACTGGAACGTACTGGGGTGTAGGTTCACGGTGGTACGACACGTACTGGGGTGGAGGTACGACTGGAACGTACTGGGGTGTAGGTACACGGGGGGTATGACACGTACTGGGGTGGGGGTACGACTGGAACGTACTGGGGTGTAGGTACACGGGGTGTATGACACGTACTGGGGTGGGGGTGGGGCTCGAACGTACTGGGGTGTAGGTTCACGGTGGTACGACACGTACTGGGGTGGGGGTACGACTGGAACGTACTGGGGTGTAGGTACACGGGGGGTATGACACGTACTGGGGTGGGTGTGGGGCTCGAACGTACTGGGGTGTAGGTTCACGGTGGTACGACACGTACTGGGGTGGGGGTAGGACTGGAACGTACTGGGGTGTAGGTACACGGGGGGTATGACACGTACTGGGGTGGGGGTGGAGCTCGAACGTACTGGGGTGTACATAGACGGTGGTACGACACGTACTGGGGTGGGGGTACGACTTGAACGTACTGGGGTGTACCTAGACGGGTGGGCGTATACATACACGGGGGGTGCGTGTCGGACGTACGGGGGCTGGGGGGAGTGTTGGGCACGTATGCGGGCACATGTCTCCATGGTTGCTATAGGAGTTCGGTGCGGACGGTGTTTTTTCCATACGGTTGTACGCTCGGACGCACGGGTTGGATCGTGATTCCTCGGTCGGACTTGGCTTTTCACGTTTGTAAGGTAAATTGTCCGAGGACGTGTCGGACACATTTTCCGACCCGAGGACGTGTGGGGAATGATTCCCAGTGCGGTTCGTATGGACTTTTTACCATGCGAATCATGATTGCCAGTTCGTACGGCACTTGTACGATTCGTACGGTAATAAGACCCGATACGAGTCGCACGGGGGAATTTTTTACCGGATCGTGATCGGCACCTTGGACTTCAGATTTTACTGGCCTTAATCGGGCAGTTATTAGAGATTGCTTCAACCTTAACTCTGCAATGCATTTCCCATGGCTAGTTTATATTAAACAATTCTGTTGTGACTTGGCTCAACCACTGTAATATGAAGAACCTGAGACTTTGTTAGATATAAGTAGGGAAGATCTGAAAAATAAGTTCCTGGGACTCCTTGAAAAACTAAGGGTAACTACAGAGCTGTTAAAAGCCACAATCTTAAAAAATTAATCTATGTTCAACCTTACCTCACATTTCAGAATGGATATCTTTCATCACTTTACCAGCTTCCCCGTAATGAATGACTGATCTCAAATAATATATAAATGTCCTTGTGTCCAAGTGCCAAAACAGAGCACTAAGCATATAGCGCTCTTTTGCGAACTGTATACAGAACAGAGGAAATGCTATATTATTCCAATTGTAAAACTTTTTTACTTCAGACAATGCCGTCCCGCATACTTGTTTCTGCAAACCTTACCTTCTCTGAATACATGCTGCTATTTGTCAAACTTTATGTGGAGAGTGATCTTTGCAAGAAATAAGTTTCAATTCTGTATATAAAAATGGCATTTTTAGACAGAATGGTTTTATTAATTGATTTGTGTATGTTTTTATTTTTATTGTCGAGATTTCTTTTTATTGTATGGTATGATGTTTTATGTAGACATGATCGATTGATGTATCTGTTTTTAACACTTATATATTGTTATGCTGTTATGCTTTTCATGCTTTCATGATTTCAATTGAAATCGAATAAAGCTTACTAATGAATGAACGAGTCCCGAGCAACACTAATCGCAAGCAAGTAGGACTATGGGGACACCCTCTATTCTGGGATAACCAAGCAATTCACTAGATGACTACAAACTATCCAGACTCGGCAGCCAGACTCATCCTCAACATCCCACACTGATGTCACATCACAGCACACCTTAGGGAGCCCCCTGGCTCCCGATACACGAACTCACTCAATTCAAACTCCTCACACACACATTTAAGTCACTACACAACTCAGGCCCCACCTACCTGAACAGTTGCATTTCCTTCCACCAAGCATCCAGACACCTTTGCTCGACTCCTACTCGCACACATTCCATGCATACACAGAACCAGTTCAGGAGGACGAGCATTCTATTACACCAATCCTCAAATATATGATGACCTCCCACTTAATATCAGAGCTTGCTCCTCTCTTCTTGAACTGCACAAAAAGCTGAAGACCTGTTTTTTTCAATCAACAAACCTACCATAGACAGGGATTGGCACTCACACCTGCTCAGCACAGGATACCCTTGCGGGTACTTTACAAATACACAGTACATAATAACATAACACATTCATGATTTTCAAAGTCATTTTTTTATAAAATAAGCATTTTAGAACTGAATAAGTTTTCTGGCAATGAACCTGAAAAAACTGGCCACATAATTGAGACAGCGTGTACCGGTCTATAAATATTCATTAGCCATATCATGGAGAAGTGAGCTTTCCCTCTATCTTTGGCAGCTGGATCCAGTGCTCTGTGGCCTCTTAAGCACCCCAATTATGGACATGTTGTCCTAAATAGATGGAAAAAGGTCAGATAACTTAATTTCCATGCTTACATTAGGGCCTGGCTAACACTTCCAGTAGATGCAAAAAGGCAATACTGCTCCAGCTCAGTGCTCTAAGTCCCACTGCACTAGTTAACCTTTTGGTTTGAATAAGCCCTGCACCTGCACATGGGCAACTCGTGCAAAGTTAAGCATTTTCACAGTTTCCCGAAATAGATTCAAGTAGAAAATATCTCATAGGAAGAGTAAAAATGAGGTTGAGGGGCTGGTTTTCTGGAACCTCTTACATGACCGTATTGCATACAACCTTTAAACTCTAGGGGGCAGATTTACACAAGCTACTTGCGCAGCCAGTGCTTCACTTTTTTGTGTAGCATCCGTAGCGCATTTCTCTTTCCCATACCTGCGTAGCTTTTCCTCTCTTTGTAAATACGGCCCCTTTATACGCAGCACTTTGCATGAAAGGGGCATTCCATGGGTGTTGCTGTGGGTCCACGCAACACCCAGCGGACCAGACACATTTCCAGATTTACAAGAAATCGTAAATCTGGATATGCGTCTGAATGCTAGGAGGTGCAAGGAGGAGAAATGTATTAATTTCTCCTCGTTTCTTTTCCTCTTTCTATGCTTGCTGCATTCTGCATGTTTATGGTGATTGTTTATGTGCAGGAAGGTGTGTTTTACTGCACATAAACAATCCTTTAAATAAAGATGTTTTACAAGTTCTATCTGTGCTAATGCAGCACACATAGAAGTTGTAAAATGCCATTTCTGATTGTTTACGTACAGGAAGGGAACGCCTCCTTGAAAACAAACACTCTCCCCACGACGCAGGAATCCTTGCACCATGGTGCAAGGGTGCCTGCGTTGGCGCATGGAGGCAGTTTGTGTGCCAGCGCAGGGGGAAGCACAGAGATGCGACATATTGTTGTAAATAGGTTGCATCCCTGTGCTTTCCAAAGTTACGCAGCGCAGCAAAATAACTTGCAGCACCGCATTGCGTTCGTTTATTGTAAATTGGCCCTTACGTGTGCCCTCACGGTCACTTGACACACAAGAAATCAGCAAGTACATTTCCCAAAACTTTCTTGACACTTGGTTATATTTTGAAAATAAAAGCATTATTTATATCTGACTACTAGTTTTTATGGAGGGAGAATTTGGACAAACTTTGCAAACGGTATTCTGTGCAATTAGCCCTCCTTGACTAACATTATGGGCCTCATGTAGGTAGCCAAATACGGTCGGTAACGGCCGATTTTCGGTAAATATACCGTTACCGACCGGTATATAGGCTTGTGCTATGTAGGGGGATCATTTCTGTATTCGGTAATTTACCGAATCGGTAAAATTACCGAATCGGTAATTTTACCGATTCGGTAAATACCGAATGCAGAAATGAGATGTGTCGTGGGTGTGGGGATTCGTTATTTACCACCAACTGAAAGTTGGTGGTAAATGACGAATAAGTGTTAAAATGCATTTTTGTGCACTGTGAAGTGTGCAATGTGGCAGACATACATGCCCCTAGGGCATGTATGTGCGCCACATGTGCACACATGGACGAATCAGGGGTGCAACAGGGTGTCAATGTGACACCCTGCCACCCATGATGATGCCTCCCCCCATTACCGAATCGGTATTTACCGATTCGGTAATGGTAACTGGCTTCCCATTGATTCCTATGGGCCTCCTGGCCCATAGGAATCAATGGGAAACAAGTTACCATTACCGAATCGGTAACTACCGATTCTAAAATACCGACACTTACCGAATCAGTATTTTTTTACCTACATTACATTTACCGATTCATAAATACCGAATCGGTAAAATTCGGTATTTAAGAATCGGTAAATGTAATTTACCTACATATGGCCCTATGTGTGGTGAGCACCTGTAACGTTCTCTGTTACACAAAGTGCAACTTCGATATGCACAGGGGCACGAATTGTGAGTTGTGTGGAATTTCCATCACCTTGTATAGCCGATGGATTTCAGCAGGTCAACCATGCTGGAAAAGACAAACAGAGAAGTGCGCGGGATTTAGCGCGACGTTATCAGATATTGGTGTAGTGACCACCAAAAGCGACCTTATTCTCCAAAACTCACATTAGTCACAATTTATTACACCTGTTAAATTCCAAATTACAGAGAGTCCTATTTTATTGGTTGTGATAAATTGTTTCTTTCCTACCCATCAATAATCAGGGGGGCAGTCTATATAACTGAAGAGATTCCATCTTATGAGTTGAGCTCTCTAAAGAAGATATGAGAGAAAATGAAACAAGTGCAATTAACTTTTAGATGCATTCTTACAATACTTTGAAGCAACGTAAAGCAACATGACATAGAAAGGGAATATAGATATATATAATTGGTCAAGGAAATGATAGCGTATTTAATCATTTAGAACATTGTGTCCATGTTAGATGCAAAAACTAGCGAGCACAGATTTTGTTAGTAAAGCATTTCCTGACAGTTGTTGCTTTCCATTTACGACTTGTTAAAGAACTGGGGAATAACATGTTTAAAGGAGATTTGATGTTTTCCAAATGTTATTTCATCCTGTTCTTAGCCTGCAGTCCTCATCAGCTGTAAACTAGCAGAAGCTGGGCCCTCAAAAGGCAGACAAGCTCCAGGTCATAGTGCACAAATACAAGGAGCACAAATCATTTGCAGTTCTTACACTATCATCAGGGTCTAAATGAGGCCATTAGTTATTTTGAGTATCCTGTCAAAGTCTACAAAAATGTACTGGCACTTGTATTGAGTATCAATAACTTTACTAGGTCGGATATTTATACCCAACTAACTTACCTAATGTGTACAAATCTCTCCACAGCACCGGACCCAAATACCTCAACGAAAGAGTCTCCTTCCACGTACCCAAAAGGAACCACCACTCCGCCGACCTCGCCCTAGCAGAAATCCCACGCATTCCCAGAACCAGAGTGGGTGGAGGAGCCTTCTACTATGTCTCAGCCAAGGCCTCAAACGAGCTCCCGGTCAACATCAGACGCTCCCCTACTGTGCACATCTTTAGGAAAAGCCTCAAGACCTGTTTTTTCGGCTAACTCGGAGCTGCACCCCCACCCCCAGCGCCTTGAGACCCTCACGGGTGAGTAGCGAGCTTCACAATTCCCTGATTGATTGATTGATAATGTCCTGTTTAAATATATACACATGGATGGGAGTAAAGTATGTACACCATCACTCCCTAGTGGCCACAAAGTGACATTGCTGTGCTATATAAAACTCATAAATATGTGCATACTCTGTTCTATATTTTCTGATTTTGAGGAATGGCCCTGTAATCAAGTCCCTTATAGAGCCGAGTACTCAGCGACAGGCTAAGCCAGGCAGTGAAAAGATGAGATAATTGCAGTCTGATTTGGAGTAAATGCACCACTTACCGTATGACAAGCTTGGCAAGTGCCGGCGTGCAGATGGAGCGCTCCCCTGGTCCTCCCGGGTCGACATCTGGCTCTTTGATTGACTTCCTGGCTGGCCCTGCGTGAGACCTTTTGAGTGGCTGCACTCTTGGCGAGGGATTCAGAGAGGCAGCCTACTGGGCCGCGCGCAGGGCCGGGGGGCTGGGCGGGGGGAGTAGGCCATGGGGACCCTGCTCTTCGGCTGCGTGAATGTGCTGCGAATCACACTAATGACTTTGCTCATTTTGAACGAGAAGCTGATGAGCCTGTTTAGATCATCTATTAGATTAAGGATAATATGGGCAAAATCAAACCAAATCGCATTTCCTTCATAATTGATCCATTTGATAGCCGCTTGCCCTTTATGACTTTGGCGCGCGCGCTGGAGGGGGCGAAGCTCCGCGCCACCACCTGATGTGAAATGTTTTGAGCAAGAATGGCCACCGTAGACCTAGAAAGTCTGAATCCCTGTCATAGGTTGAAAATATGCAGATAGGATACATTTGCATAGAATGGATAAAAATTGAAAACATGCATATAGTCAACTGTCACCTGATCTGGTGGGGATCTGGCCCTTTGGACACACCTGGGAGTAGAGAGTATCTATGTCAATGAGCGCCAATCGAGTCTGTTATTATTGTAAAATGATGGGTGCTCAGTCCTTCATGAGGAACGAGACAGCTGCGTTTCATTGACGAGGGGAGGCCTCACAGCATAATTGGGATGCAGATATAACGCATTTCAATCAAATTCCATTTAAAACCAAGAGCAGGTGCAGGCATTCTGGGAGATCCACACATGGTCCAATCTCCTGATGTCAAGCGCCAGACAGACACCTGCATTTTGCGTCTCTTGAAGTTACAAAACTCAAGGAAAGTCCAACATAGAGCTCCAGCGGGGAATTCAGCAGCGCTCCAATCAGCAGGGGCTGCCTTTCTTCATTATTGTGTAGAAAATGAGTGTTTGGACTCAGTGGCGAGAAAGACCGACGCCGTTACCAAGGTTTGTTACTTTACACATCACTGCAGCACCCTGAGCCTGGGAATCGATAAAATGCACCTGAAAAGCCGCAGGCGAACAAGCGCCGGTGCACTTCCAAGAGCACTTTACAACAAAAACACCAGGATGCGCTGCTTGAGGAATGGCCAGGGGGGCAAAGTGCGTCCTTGAGACATGTCCAGAGGGGTGGACGCGATACACTCTCTTCCCAACATTGGGAGATGAGGCTAGTGGCTAAACACTCTGCTGCGGAATTTGACCGGGTTGTGTGATCCTGGACAAGTTTCCTCTTCTACAACGAGGGGTGCTACCAAACAGCCTAACCTGCAATTATAAAAATTGTTGATTTCCATTACGGACAGGAAGGGACTCCCATCTCTTGCAGACGCAGGCGCTTTCAATCAAGGCCGCCTTCTTGCAAGTCCAGATGCCTCTTATATTCACCTTCCTAAAGGAAAGCACGCGTCCTCGGAGCATCAGTGCTGAAAACTGAAAGTAAGAGGAAACTTACAAGCGAATAATTAGCTTCATTAAACACCTGGGGGATATTTACAATAAATGTCAGAGCGCGGTGCTACTCTAAAATTGGTAATGCCGCGCTCGGACATTTTTTAAATGCAGGGATGCGCTGCATTTACAAGAATACAGCGCACCCCTGCATTTCCCCTGGCGCTGGCATGTTGCAAGGGTGCTTGCGCTGCAGGGGCAATTGTTTATGTGCAGGTGCTGACACCATCCTGCACATAAACAATCTTTAAAGGCGATTTGCAGTTTCTCTGTGTGGTGCAGAATGTCGGCAAAAAGCAAAGGGTGTTGCAGCTGAATGCCCACTGCATTACCCATTGCACGCCCCTGTGAAGCGTGAAAAGGGGCCTTATTTATAAGGCGGTGTCAACCCACTAAATGTTTTGTTTAAAAGGAGAAGGAGATATTGCCACCAGAACGTCACTAAAAGTGACATTCTAGTTGTGATATCCCCTTGTAAATATGCCCCCTTGTGACTTTGGCCTTGCAAATGTCTTCAGCAGACTCACACCCACTTAAGTACCTTGGGGCAGATTTATGACGACTGGCGCATCCCTGCATATCAGCAGGGATGCGCCAGTTATGATGCGGCACTGCTGCGCCACCATGGATGCGCCGCATTTATAATGCGGCGCACCATGGGGCAAAAACGGCACAGATGCGTGACGCATCTGTGCCGAAAAGTGGCGCATTGCTGGAGTTGCGTCGCAAGCGCGACGCAGCTCCAGCAATGATCTGGGGGGCCCTATCTGTACAATGCTGCGTCAATCCTTACGCCTGCTTCAAGCAGGCGCAGGGTTTTGACGCAGCATGGGCCTAAAAGTGACTGAGTGAAATCTTGTAGATTTCACTCAGCCACTTTTAGGAGGCGTTCCTGCGCCGGAACGCCCCCCCATGCGCCAGAACGCCTACATGTGGCGCAGGGCTTTACAACGTGACGCATCTGGGAGATGCGTCACGTTTGTAAATGCCCCGCACCATGGCGCAGGATTTGCGCCGCTGCTGCGTCACAAAAGTGACGCAACGGCGGCGCAAAAGTGCCGCAAGTGCAACATAAATCTGCCCCCATGTTGCAAATCCTGAGGAAAGAGTGTTCCCGAACCAGGTCGTTCTTTAGCCCAGGTGGTGCCCAGTGCGAGCCCAGGTGGTGCCCAGTGCGAGCCCAGGTGGTGCCCAGTGCAGTCTTTGTTGGCGCCCCCCAGTGTTCTTCACGAATTTCCTCACTACCACCCTCCAATGATGCTCCTCATCTCTCCATAACCTGCTCTCACATGTGTGTTTCATTTCACTACTCCAGACATGCCGATAACCCCGATTTAGGTAGGAGAATCCCGCTGTTTGAAAGCAAGGTCCTGGGCACACGTGATGAGGGTATAACTATGTATAAAAGGTCTCGTTCAAGTAGGAATGTTAACGGTCTACACTAGAATGTTTATTCACGAGTTTTTAATTTCGCAATAAAGAAAAAGCAACCAGCCGACACGTGTTTCATCACACAAGGGTTGTAACCCGTGACTCTTCAGGGCTGTGGGGCGGTATCAAGGAAAGGGTGGTATCAGGGGCCCGGCGATAATTCCAACCCGGCGAGGGTAGTGCGAAGAGCACCAAGTCTATGGTGGTCCACGGCGGATTAATGAGGCGAAGGGGGAGTGACAGCAAATAAGGACGGGTTGGCCCCAAGTTGTCTGCAGTCCTCAAGATGGTGTATGGGGTCTAGCGAAAATCGGAGTAGTGGTGAGTAGTTCACGGATAAAAGTCGTAGGGAGTGCGTTCAAGTCGAGAAAGTGTCTCAGAGGGAAAAGGCGGGTGCGCCTAGTCAGCGAGGCAAACTATGAGGTGCAGGAGGGAGACACTGGTAGCGTGCGATTATCCGGTCATCACGTGTGCCCAGGACCTTGCTTTCATTTGTCGTGTGAATTTTGTTCACACTATTACGGGGGTTACAGGGTATTCCCCCCGACCTGGCAGCACCGTGCACACTCAGATCACAATCGACACAACGCGAACTAGCCTGAGCGGCATTCTTCCTGTCAATACTAAAAATCCCGGTGTTTGCACACAAATGGCTTTATTTTGACTGTCTCCTGCCTGAAAATGCCTCTGCTTCTATAGAAGTCAATGGTAAAAATAGGTTAAACTGACTTTTTTTACCCAAATCTCCCACGTTCCTGTTCTAAAGTGTGGTATGTATGAGTACCTATGTGAGGAGTCAGAGAGCTTTACGTCACATAATTATTCGACAATTAATCATTTGTGTACAAATCGGTGTATAGGAAATGTTACAAATGACTATAAGGCCTCTAACATGTAGGAGTCACACAATCCATAGTCGTAGGCATTATATTTTATGAGTGCTTGGTCTGGAGAAGCACAAACTCAAGAATTAAAATATACCAGTGCGGGAGGCTGGCTTTACTGAAAAGAATGTATTTCAATCCAAAAGAACCCTCTGTGGCAACTATAAGACAATGAAAGACTTGGGAAAAACATAGGTTTCTAACCTATGTCTTGCAGTTTGCATACAGCTCTTTGATGCTGCTTCATAGCTCACTGTGCTGTGTTAGGATTGTGTCTTATGAACTGCAAGTAACACAAGGATCATTGTGACAAGAGCTGTAAACTACTGAGCTATGTACAATAATTCTGTGATCTGCATGGTACATGTGCTTTGCAGCCGGGACATTAACCCTCTGTGCTACTTTATGGTGAGCCAAAATTGCAACTAGGCAAAAACTCTGATCCCTCTCGAACAGGTGCATTAATTATGATCTGAGTTGGTGGTTACCAGACTGTCACAAATACTCTATGACCAAGATAAAACCTGCATCTTGAAAACCATATCCAAGAGAACGGCGAGACTGAAAAGAAGTACACTCACTATTTTATTGAGAATACTCTATGACCAAGACAAAACCTGCATCTTGAAAACCATATCCAAAAGAACGGCGAGATTGAAAAGAAGTACACTCACTATTTTATTGAGAATACTCTATGACCAAGACAAAACCTGCATCTTGAAAACCATATCCAAAAGAACGGCGAGATTGAAAAGAAGTACACTCACTATTTTATTGAGCCCTGAAGAAGTCTCATGGGAGACGAAACGCGTTGGCTATGATTATGAAAATATGAAACATGACATGGAAGAAATCTTCACTCAAAATCAATAAAGAAGAAAAACTCAACATGCTATATGTGTCGTATGCTTTATCATGAGTTTACTTGTCACATTGAAAAGATACAAAAGTGTTTAAATACTAGGAGACTTTACATAAGTGTATAGTGCTGAACCTCTTGTGTATTCAGGTGCATTAATAACCAGAGTTATCTTGACGTTTTTATAATTCCCTGGGCGCACAAGGAACTCTGTAGCAAGTGCTTTTGACTCCATCAGACATTTGAAAATACAAGGCCTTCTGAGGTCGGCCACTCACATGAAACGTGGTCATCGCACAGTCCGATGAAATTTAATTCTGATTTGACGCTTTTCCAACTTATTTATTAAATATATATTTGAATACTTCAAATTCATGGTATGGTGTATAGTTACTGCTATAAAAGATTCAATTTCTACAGCTTCATGTTTTAGCTAAACCTGTGATCTTGCTGTAAAGCAGTCTTTGCCTCTGCAAGGATAGTTTTACTACACAAACTGCTTTATTGTCTGCAATACAAGGAGACTCAGTTCCTTACACTAGAAAGTGCTGCGTCCTTTCACTGCTAATAGTTAAGACATATTATCTGTTCCATATAAAGCTTTTTTATACCTGAAATCATCCTAAGTACTCTGCCCTGAGAGAAGTGCAACAGATAGTGATTGACACATTCTATGGGATTCTGACATTGACTCGGCCAGTCTGAAGGCTTTCATTGAATGTGCACCGGACTGAGGCTCAGAATCATTAGCAGGGGTTGAGATGAATTCAAGCAACCCCCCCATCACCTGTTTGCCTTCCTCAGGGAGGTGCCCTTAGGGCCACAGGTGGGTCCAGACCTTGGTCCTGTGCCATAGGGCTGCACCCTACTGAATATGCTCAAATAGGCTGAAACTAGTTAACATTGCTTTGGTCACACTCAGAAGGGACCGCGCGCAGCAGTTCAGGCTGGATTGCCTCTATTGAAGAACTGGGACTCATTTGCATATGACTGCTTCATGCCTCAGGTGGCAGGGTGGGCAACACATCTCTATAGAATGAATTTCGGTCCAGAGTAATTACCAGTGCCGGAGCAGTGGTGTTTTGAGCCCTATGGCTGTCCGTGGAGGTCCCTGTGTTTGCAGCCCTGCAGCAGCTGCATTGAGGCGGGGGAGGGGCTAGTGAGATTCAGCGCCGCTTGCCGCCCCGCAATGGCCACAATGTAGAGCGGGGGGAGATTGCCACCCCCCGACTCGGCAGGTAAGAGCGGGAGGAGGCCGATGCCCCCAAAACTCATGCTGCCAGCGGCAGACCACCCCCCTTACCCCAGCCATGCTACGGCAGTATGCCTGTTCCAAGCAATCTAACCATCACTTATTTTCCTCAGTGAGCTCACCTAAGTGTGACAGTCTTTTCCAAAGGTGAGTCCAAAGTGCTTTATTCGTAAAACAATAAGTGAGAGCGCCCTCGTCAGGAGGCCCCCTCAGCTTGCACCACCCCATTGCCCTTCTCAGCGCAGCCATCACAGTACAACACAACTACTAATCATTTCACTGCTACAAGTGCGACAATTCAGAGTGTTCAAGGCCCCCCAAGCTATAAGAATGGCTTGGGCGGCATGTATTTGTTGGTTTTAATCTATATTGAATTAATAAAACGACTGTTGTTCTGCTTATCTGTAAATCACACAAACAGTGCCATCGTGTGGCAGCGGTCATAAGTGCCGGTACTGACAAATAAGTGCGTGCCAAGGACCGAAAAAACGACCGGCTCAAATTGAGCACTGTGTATCCCACACTCACTGTGCCACAGGACTTAAGCTTAACCCTACTGAAGATGTCTAAATAAGTAGCTTGTGCTCTCCCTCAGAGGTGACCTGGTCTGGCCATTCAGGTTGTTCCTATTGGAGAAGTTCCAAAATGTATTTGGTGTATGGCTGGTTCCTTGCTAATGTGGCACTGTTACCCAAAAAAATGGCGGACTGGAAGTAATTAGCAGTGGCTGAGATTAATTCCCCAAATCCCAAAAATCACTGTAAGAGTCTCTGAGTCAATCGCAGCCGCCATATAAGTCAGGCAGCTGCAGTGTTTGTGTGCTGACGTGGAGGCTGACATTGGAGATCTTACTGCCAACAACCCTATCAACTGACACGTTGAAGGGCATTACCGCCTGTTAACCGCCTTTATTCTCTTAATGCACCCTCATCCTCCGTATCCATCACATCTGCAGAGCAATCAATGTTATTATCTATTTTCAAGTTTTGATTTCTCATTTAGCAGATATAATTTGAACTGTGTAAACAAGACGATAAGCATCGTCACAATTACTAAATCATCTCTTAGAGGATGCCCTTCATTAATACAAAATCTAAAGCATCGCGTGGAGTACATTTGATCTGTGTCGGTTTCTCTGTTATCAGAGTTTACAGTTAATCGGTTTATTCTATGTAATTAAAATAGGATAATTCCATAATCACAGCGCGGTGCTGCTTACATGAATAGAGCATGCTGGACAGTAGAAGTCCCTTAGAAATGCTTTTCTAGTAATAATTAACATTTTTAGTTCAGCGCCCTAAATTACAAATGTATCATAAAATTGCTGAGGTGGCGTACTCTAGTACGAATTTTAACAAATACATAATTATTTTCCCTCAGTTTTGATCCTGTTTTATGGTGATATGGATCAGTTGTTAGGGATAGCATGTTCCTGAACCAACCACACTGTTGATATCTTCCTGGTCTTAATGCTAACCATAAACAGTGCCAGCATGCAATAAATGCTGACATGCACCTGTAAGTGCTATCATGCCCGGCCTGCAGCAGAACAGGCCTCAGCAACCTCTCGAGAGCCAATCAAAAGATACAAAGTAGGGTTCATCTTTTCACATTAATGGCATTTTAACTCAAGCTGCTTCTGTCAATCAGCAGACCACAAATATATTTTCGAGCACAAGGTAGTCTGAATATATCTTTTTTTTTTTTATCCCACCTGAAGCCGAACTTCACTTTTCCTAACCCGTCTATATCCCTAGAACACCCCCCTGACCACTGCTAAAACCTTACCATACTGAAACACAATATTTAATGTAATTTAATTGTTACACATGTAGTGCTATGCAAAGCTCGACAACATGTACAAAACATGAGTCGAAGGTCACGGGCGAGACCTGTTGGCTTCGCCAATGCTTGTGTCCATTAAAAAAAGAATTTACATTGCCAGGGTGATACAGTGTTTTCCGAAGGATTGCTCCGGTTTTATTCCAAATCACGGTAAAAGCAGCGGCAGAATCATAACCGAACCTCTCAAACTGAGGCGCTGACCTCATCGCCTTTCCACTGAAATCAGTGGAAACATAAGACGGAATACAATTGCCGGTGCTACCTTTAACCCGTTCCATGCTCATGTTGGCCAACGGCCGTCGGGAGCACTACCTCGCTAGTGCTGCACACATCCGTTGGCCGACGCGGCCCTGCCCACTCTTTAGAACTCCCGCACCGCGGCGGAATTTGCACCGCGGTCAAGGAGTTAATTGTAAAACAGGACTCCTTTTGTTTAAAAGATCTCTCTCCCTCTTGTGAATGCACCATACCTCCCGAGAGGCATTTCCCATTCCTATGTATGCTGCAGAATGCAGCACATGGAGAAAAGAGGAAAAAACTAGGAAAAATAAACATATTTCCCCTTGTTACACCTCGCCTGGGATGGCGTAGCATTTTGAGACGTTCCCAGGCCGCTCACTAATGGTAAATCTGGGACTGCACCAATCAATGGGTGGATGTGCAGTCACAGCCACACTCCACCCATAGAACACCTCCCTGCCTCAGAGTATTGCAAGGCAGCGACCTTGCATCACTCCGGATTTAGGGAGCCATGCAGGGCCACGCATGGTGGCTTTGCGTGGCTTGATAAATCTCACTTAGGTTTTGCGTTGCCCATGTGTCCTCTTGGGTGGTGCAAGACCTTGATAAATCTGGCCCTTGGTTACTTATTCTCTGCAGGCTGCAGACTAAATCATAGCAGAGCAACCACTGCAGTAACATCTCAGCAGCATTTGATTGCATTGGAAGCTGGGTGAAACAGAAAGGTTTCAAAGCGTTTCTCAGATGAAACAACGGGGAAAAGGTCTAAGGCCAGATTACAGCCATTTTGTGGTTGCAAAGCCTGTGAGTTGTTTTTTTATTTAGTGATTTGGTAACATGCCACTGGATCACACAATCGGTTCAGAAAGGGATATGAGTTGCTAATTTCAAGGGGCGTGTTTACTGTATCCCTTCCAAATGGCGATTCATTATGGCATACGTCAATGTTTTGTGATTGAAGTCCAGTTACCGACTCCTGAGATAGGGCAGTAACTGATGTGCAAAAGGAACGGGATCCTCTTGTTACTCCTTCCTCCTTGACATGAAATTCTGTCCAGAGTGCTTTTGCCTCGTTTGGAATCTTGGGGGAGAATGATGATATTGGTCTAAAGCATGTTGGTGACTTCCCATCCCCCTTTTTGTAAACCAGAATAATTAGGGCCAATCTCCATGACTCGGGGGTTTGACCTGTGACTACGCTCCAAAATTCCTTTATCAGGAGAGGTGCTCAGAGTTCTGGTTTGGATTAAAAATATCTACTGGTACACCATCTGGGCCTGGTGCTTTCCCTTATGTACATATTGTTCTAGAAATCTCATCCACATCTATGAGGAAGGTAAGTCCTGGGTAGAGTCCACATACAGGAAATATTCTGGTACATGGGTTGTATATGGAGGTACACTAGAAGTTGATGGAAAAATCTGTGCATAATGGGCCACCCATAAGTCAGAATAAGTTTTGATTTTTGGGGCTTCTTGATCTAGCTAAAAAAGGTCAGCCTATAACTTCCCACATTAGCGAGTTATCTTTTAAACTAGCCACCTGAAGGAAGTCTTCCAGGCCTTAGTCTGAATCTCCTTATTTCTTTCCGCTATAGTTAGTTTATAGTAGGGCCTCGCAGCTCTAACTTACACGACTTGCCCGGACCGTTTCTCAGAGAGAATTTTAGCTGTTTGTGAGCTTGGCTACATGCTGAATTAAATCATCGATGCGAATGTTTTTCACGTTTAAGTTTATCAGATGTCAGGTTTCTGAGAGTGCTCTACATACGGTACGTAAACCCTCCAAGATCGAGTGATCTATTGCATTATTTGAACCACAGCCTAGAACTGTAGGTAGATTTTGTGAAACTATGTGCTCATTAAAAAGACCAGGGTTCACCTTTTCCTATTCAATTCTGGCCCCATTTTTATTAAGACGGTCTATCTTACTACATTTGTTTTGTGTAGGTTTGGCTATATGATGGTTTAGTGTTATGACTAAAGAGTTGTGGTCACTTATGCAGTGGGCAACAATCTTAAAGTCTAAGAAAACTTGTACAAGCTCTGGAGACATCAGAATAAAATCAATTGTACTTCCACTCCTATTACCTGTGTAGGCTGGGAGTGTACTTCCCCCTCTTATCAACCATTTTGTTTGCTACTACTAAAACATAATTTAACATAACAGTATTCAGTTGATCCCAATATGGTGTATGTTTAAAATGAGATAGATCTATATTATTCTGATTCTTAAAGTTGCAAACCCTATCCCCCCTAAATTCACACAGGGTTGTATTAAAATCCCCCTCTCAAATTAATACTGTGATACGTTTAACGTTTATGAAAAAGGAATCCAGAAAATCATCAAATGAGACTACGGCTTCTGTTTCCGAGTGGTTGAAATTATTATTACAAAAGTTCACCAGCAGAATGTCATAATCTTTTAGATAAGTTAAAAGCATGACCTAGAAGTATGGTGAAGACCAATTTTGTGTCCCTGAGAGGAAAGGTATGTGAATAGATGTAAAAGTCACTAGGCCTCTTTAGTCTCTACCCGCTACAGACGGGAGGGCTGGCTCCAAGAAAGATTGATATCCTTTTAATTCCAGGTCCTCCAAAGACCATGACTCTTGATAGCAGATGATATTAGCTGAATTTACAAAGTCAATCCAGTCTGGGTTTCCAATTTTCGAACGTGTCCCTGCAATATTCCAGGAGATGATTTTCAATCCCTTCTTTGCAAAATCATACTTTGGGGTTTTGACGCTGGAGCCCCTAAAAGTGGGAGGGCAGGGGCCTGGCCGTGAGGGGGATATTTGAAGGAGTCAATACATTTGTTCAAGAGCTGAAAGTGGCTCAAATCTATTTCTTATGGGGACAGAAAAAAGGGGCAACAGTAGAGGTTTGTGAAAATCTTTCTGGATGTCAGTAAAAGAACCCCAAAGGAATGGCCTCAATCAGGTTTGAGACAAGACTAGGATGGTTAAGCCTAGCAGAATATTCTTCACCGCGGCTTCGTTTTCGAAAATTGACCACAATACAATCCCTCTCATCTGATTTGGGCAAATGACCTACCCATGAGAGTCTCCGGACATGATTTATTTAGACATACAGTGGGCCCAGTTCTTTCAACATACCTTTTACCCAATACACCACTTTGTCTAGAAGTTGGTTATAATTCTCCATCATGTTTTCCTTTAATGGCGGGACTCATCTCAATATCACTACATATGGAGTAGCTTGTGGGGTAGATGCAAAACCGGAGTGTTGTAAATTTCTGGGGTTGATTCCTGCTTGGAGTGGCACACAGTATGGGCCTTTGCCCCTGAGAATTACCTGTTTCTTTTGGATTGTGTGGAGGGCTGGGGGCCCCGTCCCTTAAAACACTATGCCGTCTGCCACTTATAGAATTAATTTGTGGATTGCTTTCAGCAGTTGCAGGATTGTTAGACGTGGAAGGGATAGTTAGTTGCTGTGGATGTTTCGGCTTTAAGCGCAGCCCAGTTTAGTCAGGAATAGATGGGGCACTAGGCTGTCCCCCCATCAAGCCAGAATATAGTTTAGACAGCTCCAACTCGATCTTACTTAAGTTGGTCATGATGGGAGTTAAGGCAATGGAAATGGCCTCAGTAATAGGTTTAGACCTATTACTACAAATACTGAGCTCGTCTGTCAGGCGATGCACTCTGTCTTCCTCATTTGGACTCACTTGGGTGTCAAGGCTTACCCGAGGGCTTTGTGGTAGCTTTTTGGGACAAAAGTGCAGCGTTTTCGATTTTGTTCCTCCTTCAGCCCTTTTCCTCTTCCCTCCAGTCGGGTCAATTTCCCTTTTTTTGTTGCTGGGTCTAAGGCTTGTGACCCTTTAAGGGAACTACCCAAAACCATACCGGGAAGGGGGGGACAGCAATAGATTGTACCTGGCGTAAATTTACATCCGCTCTCTGGATCATCACCCTATGCTAGTGAGGGATTATTTGTGGAAACAGGGGAAGACAGCGATTATCTTCTCTCTGCCAGCTCAATTATTTTGTTAATGATGACCACTGCTCTCTGCAGGAAGCCATCTAAACTGGTGCCCGGGGTAGGGACCGATGGAAGTACTTTCAGTTTGCCCATTTAGATTCACAAAAAAACTTTACTGAAATAAAGTAGAGTTTTAAAGAACCTTTAGAAGTGATCAAAAGGGGAGTGGATGAACCCAGCCTCTTTCGGGCGATGACGGGCGTAGACACGTCCGCCCTTGTGCCAAGATTTGCTCAGGAGACGCTTAAGTAGTGCTAATGCGGTGCAACCCTGATGTCAAAGGGGATTATGGTATATTGAGTCCCGTGCGGCTGTGCTCCGCAGCGGCCCTTCCCTTAAATGCAGGCAAATGGTCCATGCTGGCCCGGGAATATCGCCCCAACAAAGAAAATAAAAGAAGAAGTCTTAAGTAGTCCTTTAAATATGACTCAGGCCTCGATTTCAACCTGGCAAAATAAAAGTTTTCCCACACACAAACCTTCTTTTTTCATACATATAAGTCACCTCTAGGAGACTCTGGGAGACTATGGACAGCCCAGGGGGCAGGGGACAGTGCATTTAAAAAGTTGGACATATACGTTTAAGTTTTACATGTGAAAAACTCTTAAATTTCTTTTTCACTATTCTAAGGCGTACTTCTAGAGGATAGGAATGGGTTACCTTATTACGTTTAATTGGGAGCAGATATGAATGTTGAACCTAGTGTCTAAAGAACTGTAATTTAAAACCTTCTTTAATGATAAAGTAGGATTTTATGCAACAATTCTGAAAATACCACTTTTAGAAAGTTGCCATTTTCTTGTCCCAACCATTTGGTGGCTGCAGTCTTTATCCTGGTTCACAGGACTGGGTGTAGCTGGCTGTTGGTCTTGGTTTATTGCTCCCACCAGACAGTAAGACAAATGGGAAATAGGTGTTTGCAGGATGGGTCATCTCTGACTTGATGAGGGGGAGGAGCTGTCCTCTACCACAATTGTACATCATAAAGGTTCTGCCCCAGCACATTTACAAAGGGTCTAACATCAGTCTTTTGTGCCCCCAGACAAGCTAGGGCCAGGGCAGGAAGGCAGGAAATTCAAAACATCTCCGGGGTGGAAACCTCCAGGATCGTCTCTAACTTCAAAGCTGGCACCAAAATGTAAATATTGGACCCTCAGATACAACTCTCCAGTACACCTCTGGACCTGTGGAAGACTCAGAAGGACGGATGGGCTGCTCTGCTGCAAGTACTGCTACTCTGCTGCGCTGCTGCCATGTTGCCTGAGTGAAAAGGACTGTAACTTAATCCCAGGACTACCAGAAGTACCCCGAGAACTAGTTGGCTGGCCTCCTGATCAGAGCCTCAGTGACAGAAAAGGCTCCTATCACCTTGAAGATAGCATTTGTACTCTGCTGTAAGTCTTACCCCGCAAGTGGTGCAACCCCAGTCTTAGCCCCTTGGAAGTAGGCCTGAAGGCGATCTGCCAGTCCAGCTGCAGCCCTAGCAGAACAAAAACATCCCCTTGCAGTTCCACATCAGAACCACAGCTGCGCAACGCATCCCAGACACAGGACATAACAGCGCCTTGGAGCAGCCATTGCACAAGGACTTCTCCAAGCAGGACCTTGCCTGTCAACCCAGAAACTCCTCAGAAATGCCGATGCATGGCACATCTTCAACGCAGGAACACGCATCACAGCCCACAGCCCATCAGAACCACCACTGTGCAATACATCCTCGATGCGGGATCTTGCAACACCCAATACCAGGATTAGGGTAATTTGTTCAGGAGGACTAACTTGGTCCCTACATCCGGCCCGCGCTCCGTCAGAGTCGGCCTGAACTTATGACTTTGTCCCGGTCAAGGGCGACCAGATAACCACAGATGGCTTTTTGTGCTTTTAGGCACTATTTTCACTTAAATGTTTAAAACTGTATCACTCAAGTTCTACTAACTGGATATTTTTGGTTTTAGTCTCAAATGTATTAAATTGACTCTATTTCAAAGCTGGTGTGGTATTTTTCTTGTGCTTGTGCTGTGTTGTCACTTGATTACTGTTTGAAGTGCTGCATAAATTCTTTACGGATTGCCTCTAAATTAAGCCTGACTGCTTTATGCCCATATATCTGAGTTGATTTGATCTTGTCCTTTATACGTTGCCCTTATTCTTCAGTGAGCAGCCTGGGGATACTTCACCCGAGCAAGAATCATTGTTCTGAACTGTCTCCCCTCCTTAGTTAGGTAATTGGCATCCGAAGGCTGCATTGAGGGTAGCAGCGCGCGCTTCAAAATGCTATTCACTCATATTTCATCACTCAGTCAAAAGATATTTTGTGATGAGAAACAAGCCCTAAAACTCCCCCTCCCTTTATGTGAATGGACATTTAAACAAGCTTTCAGTGGTTTGCTGTTAGTTACATTTACAAAAGAATTAATAGGTGTATAAAATGTTACAATTGTACCCTTAAAGACATAAAAACGTTGTGTATTTGGTCTCGTTGTATCCTCTACCATATAACCTCAAGCTACACCGATTTATGTTTCAGCGACAGAAAACTGTGGGTGACTGTTGTCAAGAGCCCTAAGGCAAGCTGGGCCAGTACTTACAGTAGGTTTTGGGTTAGACCATTATTTGTTAGTTTTTGGGTCCCTGCCAATAGTATTGGTTTGCCCCTTATTGGATAGCTTTTATTCCTCTTCTCTGGTTGGTCCCCTCCCTAGAGAGAAGCAATTTTACAGTGTTCTTTGATTGATTTGTGTCCTTCCACTAATTACAATCAGGAAACTACTTTTATTTTAGCTTTCCACAGGAGTGCACACGTTTTTTTGCTGTGTCGCGTGCTTTGCTCCCCGCTCACATCCTCGCCTCCTCCACATACTCACCACATATCTCTCTCCTGCTCATCTGTTGCTCCCACACCCCTCCCTGTTATGTTTCATTTATTTTGTTTTTTGGAGGGCCTGGCAGCTGCAACCTGGTTTCAGACTTCTCGCTCTATTATGCACTTTCACAGCTATTTATTTTTTAACTTACTACTACTCCGAGATGGGCGCCCATCAAAACAGAATTGCCGCGCCCTCCAGACAAGTACAGAGCATGCTCGGTTATGCATGCGCATGAATATATCATGACCCTAGCGCTGGCCGTTCTGATCTTTTTTGGTTTTTTCCTGGACTGTTCGGCATTGGTAACAAGCATAAATATTTATTTTTTGCATGTGGTACTCAGCATCGTCAGCAAGCAGCACGAAGGCATAAGATCAACTGACTCCTTTTAAAGACAAGACCTATTGTCTCTGCCAATGCTTGTTTGCAATCGTTGTCATTTGTCAAACGCACAAGAAATGTGTATTCGATTTTGCTGTCCAACATTGTTCATTGTATCAACACCTGTCTGTTTCCTGCGGATTGTTACTTTCTCTATGCGTGCAAAAGTGGTAATTACATCTGCGATTTAATAATTAAATATCCTTAATATACTTGCAGTCCTATAATAGGCTCAGGAGGCGCCCGTGGGACCACATAGCTTGATCTGTACAAGGAAGGGCCATTAACATTGGTCCCAGTGCAGGCCTGACTCTTTTAACTTTGGTTTTAATACTAATTGTGGTATAATCGGCCGAAAATGCCACACCAGTTCTATTAATCTTCAATTTAAGATCATTAGCGGCAATAATGAGGAGCCCAGTGGCCTGGATAAAACCCAGTGGTACATGGCTCACCTTGCGGTGATCAGACACCATGTCAGTATCTCCTGTCCTTGAAGAAAAATACATGTCCCTTGTCTGTTGTTGCTGGGTCTTCCAGTCATTCTGAAATAGATGTTGCCTTCAAAATGTTAACAGGGATGCTGGATTGCAAATGTGCCACCGTGACTGACATTGTGGCACAAAATACTGTCAACCTTCTCCGTGAGCAACACAAAACAGCAAATGTATACATTTGAACATATACAAACATGATGTGTGTTCTATGCTTGGAACTTCTGTGCGCTGTTCCTGTCCCACAGTGTCTGGTGTCCTACTTTTTGGCGCTCAGTGGAACCGAACTTTTGCTGGTTTGGTGAGCCGTGCATATTTCTAGAGAGAGTAGTTTCAAGGAGTAGAAATAGGATGATACATATGCCTTTTGGGACAGTACGCACACTAGGAGCTTGGCCTATTAATCAACTGACCAGTCGTAAACCAATGTGCACTCTCATCAAGTGGTCATATGCACACGTGCTAAAGATGGAATTGGCCACTGAAATGAGTGTAATCTGGACGTCACAAGGGAAGGCACCACCTCAGTCCACCATTTGTAGCATGCATCCTTCCAAATGCAGCAGTCAAGTTGACCGGCCCATGATCAACAGATGAGGTCTTCTTTCCTGCAGGCTGGAACCAGGAGAACTCCTTTACACATGTCCTCATCATGTGACATATCTCCAACTTGAGGGGCCTGAAGCTATGACGAGTCCAGACATAGGGCCTCATTTAGGGCCTCATTTATGAAAAGTGACGCATCACTGCGTGAAAACAGTGATGCGCCACTTTTCACTGCGCCCTCCCTGCGACTCCAGTGATGCGTCATATTTACAGTATGACGCATCATGTCGCAAGGAGTCACAGATACGTCAGTATTTCTGACGTATCTGTAGGCGCAAAAGTGACGCATCGCTGGAGTGTGTCACAAAAGTGACGCAACTCCAGCAATGTGTCCTTTCACATGGGGCAAGCCCCATGTGAAAGGGCCTGTGTCAGTCTTACGCCTGCTGTGAGGCAGGCGCAAGAAATTGACGCATTTGCACACTAGAAGTGGCGCAGTGAAATCTTGTAGATTTCACTGCGTCACTTCTACGACACTTTGTTGCGTCAAAACGCCCCCCTTGCATACATTATACCTGGCGCAGGTATAATGTGGCGCAGGGGTTTACAAAGTGACGCATCTACCTAGATGCGTCACTTTGTAAATATGGCGCAACATGGCGCATGTTTTCTGCCACTGGTGCGTCACAAAAAGTGACGCACCGGCGGCGCAAAAGTGACGCAGGGGCTCATAAATGAGCCCCATAGACTGTAAATTCACTGCTCATTTAATGTGCCTAGATCCTTGTGTTCATCATATCCTGTTTGACCATCTTCACAAAGGAGCTTGTGCTGCGTGTTACACAGATGTAGGATTATTAGTGGGGTGTGCAAAATTAAATAAGTGCTTCTACTTGTCATACATGCATTATGGGTAGAATTATGGTGTGCATGTGTTGAACTTGTCCCTTTTTGCAGGGTAATCCCAGAACTTTTTGCCTTCCGCCTGTATTTTTTCTGACCTGTTGTCGGTGGTTTTATGACTCTGGGCACTTTACCCCTGCTGATCAATGCTAACGTGTATATGCTCTCTTTGTAAATTGATGTTATGGATTAGTGAATTCCGTGATTGGCTATTTGATTTACTTGTCTGACCCTAGTACAGTGCACCATGTATGCCCAGGGCCTGTAAATCAAATGCTGCTGGTGGGCTTGCAGCACTGAATGTGCCACCCACAGAAGCAGCTTGTAAAATGTGTCTCAGGCCTGCCATTGCAGAGCCTGTGGGCAGCCTAGGACTGCCATGTCGACTTGGCAAGTGCACACACTTGCCAGTCCCTAAACCTTCCCTTTTCTACATGTTAGTCACCCCTAAGGTAGGCCCCAGGTACGCCTATGGGCAGGGTGCATTGTATGTGAAAGGTAGGACATGCCCTGATGTGTGTGGCATGTCCTGATAGTGAAATACTGCCAATTTCGTTTTTCACTATTGCAAGGCAATCTGTTCCCATAGGCCAGAATGGAGAGTTAGTTTATAACATCTTATAAACATCGCTGACCCCAGGAACAAAATAGGAAAATAAAGTTTAGTATGCCTGAACTCAGAATGTTAAGATGTATCTCTTACTGAGGGTGATTTTTACATTCTGTGTTTGAAAATACCACTTTTAGAAAGTAAGTATTTTCTTTCCTAACCATCCGGTGTGCCTCAGCTAGGTTTGTGTATTGCATTTCTGACTTTTGGATGACAGGGGGCTGGAGAGGGCTGTGGCTCCAGAAGTCTGATGAGTCAGGGCTGGGCTGAATTGGCTTGGTGTGCATTTGGAGTGGTGGGAGAAGTAGCATCTTTACCTGAAAAGGGCTGTGCCTGCCTTCCACAATGACGTCTCCGCCCCCCTGTGGTGTGTCTGTAGCCAGGGCTCACACTGACAAAGGAGGTTGTTGTGCACTTGTAAAGTGCCCAACAGAACTGGTTTTGGCTAGGTAACAACACTCTCTCAGGGAACAAAGCATTTTGGTGTATAAAAAGAGGGGCCCAGAACTCAGACTTTTAGATCACTTTTGGGAATCAAGAGAAACCTTTGCCAAGGAGAAGAACCGGAGAAGCTGAGCAGGAATACCGCCCCTGTGCTGTTTGCTGTCTGGGGTTGGCCTGCAGTGGTTACTTGCTGCCAAGGAAAGGGCAAAAGGACTTTGCTGTTGCTTTGTCATCTTGAGGAAGATCTCCAAGGGCTTGAAACTGAGCTTGCCTCCTGTTCTGAAGTCTCAGGGACACAAAGACTTCACCACCAGCTTCCCTGAATTCCCTTGTTGGGAATTCCAACCTGCAAAGAGGTGCCTCTGGAGACGGTTTTCTCGCAAGTAGCTGAGAAATCGACGCAACACCGAAGAAGAGTGTCGCATCCGCACTGGTTTCCCGACGCATCGCCGAAGAAACCCTCGCAGCGCCTGCTGCGCTCGAGAAATCGCTGGCACCGCACTGATCCCGACGCAAGCCTGCTGTGCGGCTGCATGAAGAAACGCATCGTACCAGATCGACGCAAGGCATCGAGGCGCCAAAGACTGTTGCATCGTTTGGGGTCCGCAGTAAGGAACAGACGCATCACCTCTCCTGAGTGTAAGGAACCGACGCATCACCATCCCATGGACCATTTTTTTTGCTTTGCGTGACGCATCTAAGGTACTTTTGAGAAAAGTGTCGCATTTACAACTTGCATTGAATTTAACTATTTCTACCATTTGAAAGCCTTATTTTTTATGCTGTATTGTGGATTTTTGTCGTTTGGTCTTCTTTTGGCTTAGATAAAGATTACTTATTTTTCTAAACCAGTGTGGTATCCATTTGTAGAATTTTCACTGTGTTACTGTTCGTGTTCACAAATGCTTTACACACTGCCTCTGAGATAAGCCTGTCTGCTTGTGCCAAGCCACCAAGGGGGTGAGCAGGGGTTATTTTAGGAGTTTATCCCCCTTACCCTGACTAGAAGCAAGAGTCCCTATTTGGACAAAGGTACCGACCTCTGCCAACTAGAGACGCCCATTTCTAACAGTATGTATATCAGGCATAAATGGTGGTCTGTGTGAAAACTGCATGTGAGGTTAGCCCTCATGTTTGAAAGGCACTTGACATTTCAGCTCACAGTATTGTGTATGCAGTTCAGTAGTCAAGCGATGGATGTTGCTATGTTGAACTATGCTTAAAATGGCCACTGAGACTCCATTTCGTGTTGCCATGCTCTCGGCAACCTGGTGAAGGATTGCTTTCTATGCCCCTGGTAGAACTTGCTTAACCCTCCTCGCTCCTTGCAGTTGAGCCGATTCCAGAAGCTGCTTGTGTACCTCGCCCCCCCGGTTGTGCCAGAGACTTAGTCACATCCTGCCACTGTTGGTAACTCAGCCTCTTACACCATCAGCTGTGCTCCGTGACCACGTCATCTGGGCGCTGAAGCAAGAGGCTGTGTACATTGTGCAATCAGAGACCGACGTTCTCTGGCCACGATTACACCACCTGAGACTGATGAGGAACTTGTTGGATGTGTAAAGGGTGTGGTTAGTGCTATAATTATGTGTGCGCTGCGGAGTGAAGCAGCAGTCTCTGTAGAATTGTCTTTGTACCATTCTGGGACCCTGTCCTTAGCTCGAGCTAATAAATTAAATTTACTTTCCTCCACAGCTAAGTTGTCCTGGTCTCTTTGGTAATGCATGAGTAATCAAGGTGAACCCGTAGATTCTGGGTGTCCCCTGCACAGCTGGCTTTGACCCTCCAGTCGGGAGGGTCTTTAAAAGCCGGTTCTACAGCTAGCACAACACTTACAGGGACAGGATACATCCAGTCTCACAGTTTCTACAAGACATTTTCTTCTCGAACCAAGAATTCCGTGCTTGAAAAATACTTGATCAATATAATTAATTCAGAAATGACGGGAACTATGTGTAATGCAAAAATACAGGTACACTTTTGTGGCAATTTTACAAAAGAACACCCTAACTCCTTGTACTAGCTTGTTGAGCACATTTTAGGGTTTCTTCCTTCATTAAAGCTCTTATTAGATTGTGCAGTATGGCCCTACATGTAGTGGGGTGCAACAGGATACAGGAATTACTACCTAATGACTGTCTGCTGGAATCCTTTCTCCATCTCTGCACAAACCCTTCCATGCACCTAAGTAGCACATTCTAATTCAACACAATTTTTTGTAAAATTGTAAATAAAAGTCCTGGGTAGTTCTGTTAGATTATATGCTACAGTAGGATATTTTATATGTGTATTTGGGCAGGACATATTTACATTTGCTGCTAGTTGCGGCTGGTGCAGGTATGCGTGGTGGGCAGGGGGAGGGGAAGTCGACAGACAACGGAATAGAGAAAATAAAAAATAAAAAATTGAGAAAATAAAATAAAATAAAATAAATCCTATTCCGTTGTCTGTTGACCTTCCCCCCTCCCCACCGCCCAACCGCACTTAGCTGCACCAGCCATGACTGTTTGCTGCTCATGCAAATAAAGAAGCTGAAGGGTATTTAGCTATGTGAAATAGAACATACTCCCATCCAATGCCGAATAGCATTCGCACCCCTCCTCAGGAAATGGGTCGTCCCCGAAATTAGGAAGGCAGAAGTCTGTCATCCTTCCACAACAGAAGAAACCAATTCTCAAGTCTGAGGACTTTTATTTAAAAAAAATATCGTTTTATTAGTTTTAATAATAAAATCACATACATGTTCCATAGGATCTTCCAAATACTTGGCTAATACATCATTACAACTTCTTTGGAGAGAATAATCACAATCACAATATTTCCGTATCTCTTTCTCTATCATGTTGCATTTCCAGTTCCACCGATGGAGAGATACATAGATTACCACGGTACGTATTCCATTTACCCTATTTCCTATCCCATTTTTTTGGACACCCACGTGACTTGAAGACTTCCGTCTCTGCAATCATGTACCTATCAAATACTTTCATCCACATTCAGGGAGAAGGTGTGTCCGTCGTCCCCCAACCTTTTGCAATTTCTCGCTTAACTAGGGTATAACCTAGTGTGGTCATTTGTTGCTCCACCTCTGTAAGGTCAGTTGGGGCCCAAATATTAAGGAGACATAATTGCAGTGTAAGAAGTATTTCTTTCCCCAGGGCACTCTGGATATGTGTCGCTGCCCCCTCCCAGATTCGCCTTAACTCGGGGCACTCCCAAATCATATGATAGAAAGTAGCTGGTTGTTGGCAGCCCTTAAGGCAAAGCGCGTCGTTTTTATAGGTTAGTGATATGGCTTTTGAATGTAACGGCCCATCAAGCAGTCTATCCTCCAGCGGTGATGACTCTGGTATGTCTGTGAGATCTGGTAGGGCCGTGGTGAGGGCGTGCCGAACTTGTAGATATCGGAATATTAACCCTTGGGTCATGTCGTGTTTTTCCCTCAATTCTGTGAACCTGAGGATTGATCCTTTTTTAATTAAATCCCTGACCGTGGAAATCCTTATTATGTCCCACTTATCGAAGCCAGGTTGGTGACACAGGACTCCCAGTCTCTGGGTATACCACAGGGGTGTGGCTTTTGTTATTATATTCGACCATCCCAATCAGGAGTTTGCTTGATGCCAAATTGTGACAGTGTGTGAGGTGGGCCCAAAATATCATTTTCTACTAGCTTTAGAGTATAGTGTCCCCAAGTATCCCGATCGTCCTGTCTGATATCTGTCTGATAGATAAGCCGGGTCTAAAGGGGAGTGATATATCCAGTGGTTTATTACTACTAATTGTGATGCCCAATAATAAAGCCGAAGGACCGGGAGGGCAATTCCCCCATCATACCACCTCTTTGTCAGCTTTTTCATTGCTATACGTGGAGCTCCCCCGTCCCATAGCAGTGTCCGGACTTCACTCTCTACACCCTAAAAGTAGGCGTCGGGGACCCGGTGTGGGCAATTTTGCAGTATGTAAAGAAAGCGTGGGAGAGCCAACATTTTAAAAAGGGCCGCTCGGCCCACTAACGAAAGAGGTAGAGCTCTCCAGTGTTTTACATCCGCTCGCAACCTGGCCAACGGTGGTGCCAGGTTATGGTCATAAAAAAGGGTGTGATTTGAGGTAATATATATTCCCAGATACCGGAAGCCGTCTGTCGCTATTCCCACACTGCACCCCTTAGGAAGTCGCAGAATCAGACCCCGGAGTACAAACAACACCGACTTACTCCAATTAATGGTGTATCCAGAATATTTCCCAACATTTTTAAAGATATTTAACACCTCATGTATAGATTTTTACGGAGAGGCAAGGTAAAGCAGGATATCATCCGCATAGAGAGATATACGGCCGTCATGATCCTCTGCCCATTTCAAGCCTCTTACCATTACATCTCTCTGCACCCAAGCGGCCAACGGTTCCAACATAAGGGAAAATATCAGCGGGGACAGAGGGCACCCTTGTCGAGTGTCTCTTTTTAGCATGTATGTACGCGATGTACAGTTGTTGACTCGCACTTAGCCCTTTATTTCTGTATAGAGCAATTGCACCCATCCGAAAAATTTCAGGCAAAGTCCATCGTTTTTCAAGACTTCAAACAGGTATGGACACCCAATAGAGTCAAAAGCCATAGAGGCATCTACGGACAGCACTACTGCATCTTCTTCCATGTATTCTCGCCGCACAAGTACGTTATGAAGGCGTCAAATGTTAAGTGCTGTATTTCTTCCTGGCATAAAGCCAGACTGGTCTGGGTGGACCAAGGAGGAGATGACCGTGACCAATCATGAGGCCAGTACTTTTGCTAGGATATTAGCTTCTATATTTATTAACGATATCGGCCTGTAAGAACTGCAGTTCTCAGCAGGCTTTCCCGGCTTTCGGAGTATAACTATGGCCACCAGGCGTTGGTCCTCTGGCAGAATCCCTTGCTCATAACTTTCATAATACATAGCTCGTAAGTGTGGTGTCACCTGAGGGGCTACCAGTTTCAAAAACTCAATGGGCGTCCCATTGGGTTCCATGGCCTTCCCCAATTGGATATTACCAATGGACTTTTGGATCTCCTCGTCAGTCAAGTCCTCACCGAGGGCATCTTTGTCAGTCACAGAGAGCGTTGGAATGTCACTATCAGATAGGAACTGGCAGGAGTCCTCCGCCGTATATGTAGAGGAGGAGGAATATATTTGTTCTAGGTGGTCCGCAAAGGCTTTTGCTATGTCCTTAGGATGTGTGACGGGTGTGCCATCATACAAGGTAATTCTGGGTACCCACCTTTCACTTTGGCCACGTTTCTATAACCAGGCCAGCGGTTTCCAGCCCTGTCCCCCAGTTCATACAGTCTGTGTTGGGTATGAAGAAGTTTTGCCATCGTCTGTTCCCTAATTTTAATTTTGTATTCCTCCCGTTTAAGTGTGAGGCGGTGGAGAATGTCAACAGTTGCCGTGGTGACGCTATTGAGTTCCAATTGCTGGAGTTCACTTTCTAACTGGACTAAGTGTTGGTGTTTATTCTTAATATAGCCAGCCTGAAGTGATCAGGCCTGCCCCTTCAGGACCACCTTGAATGCTTCCCATATGGTCACAGGCGAATCTACAGAGCCTACATTTTGTTTAAAGTAGTTTATGGTCTGTGTGTAAATTTCTTTTTTAATATCAGGGATTTTTTAAATCCATGGCTTTATGGTGATCGTGGTCCGTGGCTGTTGTTCCCTGTGTGTAACATCAACACTAACTAGGGAGTGGTCAGAGATGCCACTCGGTAGGGCATGGGGATTGCAAAACTTGCCAATATGAGCTGTATGGGTTAGAAAATAGTCAATCCTGGATGAACTCTTGTGTGCATTAGAGAAGTAGGTGTATTGGGCTGCAGTGTACGCCATACATCGGTCAGACCCATGGCTTTGGTGAATTCGTCTATTAGCACATTTGGTCTCGCCCCTATCCGTCGTGGGTGTCTGTCCGTTAGGTCATGCATGGTCATATTATAATCTAGTTTCAGAATTAACGGGCCTAATGGAAGGTCTATTAATATCTTGCCCAGGTCTGCCAGTGCCTCCTTATCCAATGCTGGTGGTATGTATACATGAAATAACATTTAGTGCCCACCCCTCCCATTGTGCCTCCAGGACTGCAAATCTACCCGCCGGATCCGCCCACTTATGCTTCACTATGAGTGCTAAGTTTTTTTTTGCTAGGATACACGTCCCCCTAGATCCCGAGATGTAGTCTGCATGTACAAGGAGTTTGTAACCCCACCTTGTTAGGGCCTTGCTCTTATTCCCCACCACCTGCGTCTCCTGTAATTACACTACATCCGGTGCTTGCCGCTTTAGATATTGTTGGACTATACCTCGTTTAAGTTTGTCACCCATCCCATTCACGTTCCAGGTAAGCACTAAGAGTGACTTTTCCATTCTATTCCACATCATCGGAATTGAGGACAAGCAATCAACAACATGTTAAAATTACCTTGTACTCAGCAACTTTAGCCTGTAGGACTGGTGTACCGTGATCCCGTAGTATTATGCAAGCATTTACTCTTATCTCATTCCAATTTACATTTGACTCCTCCTTGCAACTGCTATCAACTGCAGAACATGCATGTGACTGTATGCGATCAATGATTCGTACAGTCAGCAAACTTTGAAATAACTAACTCCCAACCCCCCCACCAAGTCTCCCTCCCTGCCCGTGGATATAAAACTACTCACTCCCCAACTAGGCAGAGTGCCTCTTTCCCCCCCCGAAAATACTGAAAGGTGCGGGCTGGCACTCCTCCCATCCTCGCTCATAGCTATTTCCTTACATTTCAAATCTGTAGGCTTCTATCCAGTATATAAGAGGTCAATATATCCCGACCCATTGCAGAGCAGTAATCTCAGTCCTGACTGGAGCCTGCATTCGGCTTACATTTAAGTAACTCTTTTAGGAACAATCTACCCCAGTGTTCAGTCTTCTTGTCTGTGTATCATACGGGGCAGTTCAATTACAGATAGAATCTCCTCAGCAACGCGTCTCTGTTAGTGTTGTTTCGCTTCCCAGTTGTGTCCCATTAGTAGCTCTGTGCGATCCAAGTCCTCCGTTTCGATCCCGGCGTTGGACTCCCACTCGGCGCTAGCCCTCGAGCCATTCCCATGTGTCCTCTGGTGAGGTAAAAAACCACGCTTTGCCCTCTGATTCCACTCGGAGTTTCGCGGGAAACAACATTGCGTACTTCACCTCACGATCTCAGAGCTCTTTTTTAACAGCCTGAAAGCTACGCCGTTGGGCTTGGACCTTGGCCGCAATATCCGGAAAAAATGTGATCACGTTGTTGTCTGATTTGAGTGGAGGATTGGATTGTGCCGCTTGAAGGATGGTGTCCCTGTCTCTGTAGTTAAAAACATGGGTGATAAGTGGCCGTGGGAGAGCACCTGGCTTCGAGCGACCCCCTGGCACTCGATGAGCTCTTTCAATGGAAAAATAGCTTGAAAATCCCTTGGGTTGCAAGTGGTTTAAGACCAAGTCTTCCAGGTACGTACTCCACCAATGGCTTCCATGATGTCGTGGAGTGTGGGATCACTTTGTGACTTGGGAACATTTTGTGTGTCTGGCGCCTCCATCTGCGATGAATCACGTTCCTCTCCGGCTTTAATCCATGCAAATTTAGCCAGTCTGTTGTGAGCATTGCCTTTGGTTCCTTTGCCTGTTGCCATGTCTATGTGCTAGCGCATGGAAATCGACGGCTCGTCTCTGAACCAGACTCGGTACTCGCCGCTGCCTGCCTGGCGGGGATGATGGTCTCACCAGCGGCCTGTCGGTTTTTTCTGGGTCTGGTCTCTTGTGTCACTTTTCAGGCGTCTCCGCCTCTCCTCCACTACATAAATATGTAGTCTTTTTGTAGTCCTAGTTACTTCTGCTGGTGCATGGGGAGATGTGTCTGTCAGCGGGGGCCTCGATCACCCTCAGAATCTGCCCCAATGTTCCTATTCCTATTCTTTCAGTAGTTCGCACTAGTGCGGCCGCAGTCGGGAACCACCTCGATCCCAGGGCCCTAGGCGCAGGCCTCTATTGCACTTACCACTCAGCGCCGCAGTCTTCCTCTATCCGTAGCTTGTATTATGGCCTCTCGGCAGGTACTGCGCAGTTCGTATATCCAAGTGAATGGATGTGTGTTCCCTGCCCAGTCCGTAGTGTTCCAGGATATGCCTGCTCCTTGCCGCAACATTATCTCACTGCGGGGCCGCCTCTTCCCACATAAACCTCTTCCCACATAAATCTACCCGGAGTCACCAAGGTTCGTAAAATCACTAGTTGCTGCAGCGAGGGACTGGGTTATAGCCGCTCCTTTACAATCTCCCCTCAGAGCGGTGTGGGTCTCAGAAACGCGCGCCTGATCAGGCCTAGTAGACATCTGGAGCCGGGGCCTCAATTTGCGTTGCTGCCGCCTCTCGCCTCTGGAGCTGCACCCTCGCATTCTCCGAGGAGCGGGAGGCACCATACTGCCCCACAATCGGATCACTGGATGGCTCTCCGTGCCGTGGAGTGCCGACCCCATTGAGGCAGGTAGCAGGCGCACTTTACACTGACCTCAGGGCTGCCGAAGAGAGGGTCCCGGCTCTGCCATGTTGTCCGCTCGTTTCTCGGTCGCTCAGCTTCCCCCGTCGTCATGCTGTTTTCGTCCGTAAAGTCACTATTTCATGGCTTGCTGTATTCGTCCATAAAATCGTTATTCGCTGCAGCGCGGGACTGAGTTATGGCCGCTCATTCACAATTGCCCCTCACAGCGGCGCGAGGCTCAGAAACACGTGGCTGATCAGGCCTAGTAGGCCTCTGGAGCCAGGGCCTCAATTTACGTTGATGCTTCTTTTCACTTTTGGCGCCACACCCTCTCGGTCTCTGAGGAGTGGGATGCACCGTCAGTGTATGTCTACCCACGCCGCGGAGAGCCAAACCCAGTGAGGCAGGGAGCAGGCGCTCTCACACCGATCTCAGGGCTGCCGACATGGGTTCCGGCTCCGCCATGTTTTCCGTTCGTTTCTCGGCCCCTCAGCGTCCCCAGTCTTCTTGCTGTTTTCGGAACCCCCGGGCAGGATTTTTAGGTGGCAGTAGACTGCAGGATCTGCAAACCTTCGGAGTTACGGGTCAGTTTCTTTAATTAGGTCAGGATGTTGAAGGATAAATGGCGAGGGTACGGGAGCCTCGCTAACACACCGCCATTCTCCTCGGCTGCTAGCCACGCCCCTCCAAGTCTGAAGACTTTAACCGGAATCACACCATTACTCATTCACCATTTGCTTGGAAGATCATCAGGAATACACTAACTTACCCCGTGGAAGGAATAGCTGCCTCAAGTAAAACTCAGAATCATTCATAGACTCCAATCTATCCCTCTCATGGGCTTCATTCATTATCCTAGTTCTAAGGAAATGCCCACAGACAAATCTTTCCAACCACTCACTCTCAATCAACAAACACCCTCTGCTCACTCAGAATGTAAGCCACCAGCTATTTTTCGATTTCCGACTCACCAACCAATTCCTCCATCATCAAGCCTTCACAATGATAAGTTTCCTACACCCACATTCCCAGTAACATCTCAACACCCTGCACTCCCACTACAAGGCACATTTATCAGATGGAAAATCCCTCCAGACACACACCCAACTTTCTGAAGCAAATACACAATGACTTGACTCCACTCTTGGATAACACATATCACTACAATTCCAAAGGTACACTCAGGTCAACTTTCAGCTTGCATGTACACCCAATGAAACTTTATGCCACATTACCCAGTATACCCTAAAGGATGCTGCAAACAGTTTGAGTACCCGGTGTGCACCACACAGAACTCTGGCTAATCAACATTCTACCCCTTTTGTCTCACTGTCTTGGAGCAACACACAAATACTAACTGATAGCTGCATCTTGTTATGTGACCCAGGATACAGGCAGCAGACACCAAATGGTGGGCACAAGAAAATGCCAACTTTCTACCAGTGGCACTTTTAGAATTGTGACTTAAAATCCAACTATATCAGTAAAGAGGGTTTTAAAATCCAATTCTTTAGATACCAAGCTAGAAATTCCTACTTGCCCCCAAAGCATTTGGGGGTGATCCTAAGGAGGGTGTCTCAGGTTCTCCTCATTAGAGTGATTTGGAGGTTTGCAGTCTCCCAGACAGGTTCCACTAGAGTGGGGGGATCGGTCCTATGTCCCTTCTAGGATCAGGAGGAGAGGTGGGGGTGGGCAGAGACTCTAGGTGTCCTATTTCCAGCCCTGAGCTTGGATTGTTACCAGCAGGAGCACAAGCGGGGGGTCCTGATCTGTACCATGAGGCCAGCCACTGGGATGAGTCCTACAGTGTCAGGAGAGCTAGATAGGGCTGCTGCCACAAGCATCCTACCAGTTCTATCTTCTGGGGGTACCACTCCACAGCGGACGTTACAGAGGCCCAGATGTGGGGACAAGAGGTAGAAATAGTCCACAGTTGTAGGACCACTGAGTCAGGGGTTGCCAGCTCTGAGTTCACAATACCCCAAGACTGACTCTGGGGAGGCCACTTCTGGCCTGGGTGGGGATTTTGCACTGTTGCAGGGACAGAGGACTGGAGACCCGCACCAGGTAGACTCTTGCACAACACATGCAGAATGTGTTTCCCCTGGGGAGAGGGATAGTTGTACTCCCCTGGAAGTCCCGACACATGTTCAGCCTTGAGGGTACAGACTCTGAGTTGGAGGGCCAGTTTCAGGATACCACCCCTAAACTGGATGGAGGTGGAGTAGAAAAAAGATGCAAGATACGTAAGGCTATTGCCCCCACTCTGAGAATCCATAGAGGACAGAGACCCCTGGGTGGCCTGGCGCCTGCCTCTTGACGCTGTCAGTGGCCTCTGCTGGTTGCTGTCCCTATGAACAGAGTTTTCTTGGGTTGGGGACAGAAGTCAGACCCAAGCTGTGTAATGGGCCATATCACTTTGTTGACCACTGTAGTACTGTCTACCTACTGGAATGCACCTGTAAGCAATTAGGGTTCGGTGCTGCACAGATGGGGCCTGCAGGTACAGACAAGGATTCCCCATGGGTTAGCTTAGTGGCCCCAGAAATTATAGACAAAGGTATACAACCTAAGACCTTTCCCTAGTAAACAGTTGAGCTGTTCCTGTTCCCGATGGGATTATTTGGGTAAGGCATTGTATGATGTATATGGCGCCACTGAGCTTTTACAAATTCTATATTTGTTCCAAATTTTTTTGAACGATGTAGTTACCTCTAGTACTGTTTCTGACCATTGGGACATTGATACAGTGCATGTTCTGCAAAAATATCTAAAGCACTCAATTGTGTTTTTTTCTGATGAATTGTACGATAGTACATCTAATTATGACAACATGTTTTGTTTTCAACATTACGGTCATCATTTTCTGCATAAAGCAAGTATTCCACATGCTATTTACAAATACACCCAATCGGAACATTGCCCTGCACCGCCATGGGGTAGTTAAAAAACATTTGCACAAAAGCTTATGGGACATTTCATAAGGTCCACATCAAAAGCACTTCTTTGATGCCATATAGAAATAAATATGGAGGGGTTGCACTAAATTGATAGGGCTTATTTAGAACAGGCTCTTGCAGTGGTTGATAATGGTATGAGCACTTTATCATCTAGGATATACTCTTTGGGAAACATAGAGTCATAAGTGACCTACCCAGATCCCAAATGATTCCAATAGGGTGACAATGCTATTTCCAGAATCCTCCCGAGATTTGCCCTTGGTTTACAGGAGGAGACACTGCTCCGGTGGGAAGGAGGTTGGGGTGTAGAGAGTGTTTAGAGTCAAAGATGTTGTAGCTCATCTACTTAGCAGCAACACTGCAGAAGGCATACACACCAGTCTGATGAATTGTACTTTCAGATATGGTTCCTATAAACAAAATAATAATAAGGCTTTAGTCTAGTATTAAAGCTATCCCTTAAGGTATCACCTCACAAAAGTTTTTTAAATCTCTACCAACCTTTAGTTTTGTTGTTGTTTTGATTTCGTTTAGATTGTCCATAGAGGCACCTTTATCAATATTCTAGAAAATGTAGTGAGTATGATTTCATCATCAAACCCACAAGCAAATTTTGAGGGGTTAGCTTCACCCAAGTCCTCTCTGGTACAGCCCTTCCAACAGTATGTACAAGTTGAACAAAAAAACTGGTTACCTTTGTTTGCAACACAATATTACGACTGAGCTCAGCGAATAGTAAAATCAAGTCTGTTAATACGTCTATGTTTTTCTTATTGCTCTTTTTTCGATCCAGGTGATAGCCTAATGTATGACGTTCTTTGCGGTGAGGTAGAAGCATGAGGCTCAAAGGAGCTGGCAAGACTGAGTCTTGGAAGCCGATAAACAGGTAAGAGGCTAAGAGTAGGGGAATATGGACAGTCTATAAATAAGACTGCTTTAAAACGTTCATAAAGATCATATTCATTTGTAGCAAGGAACAGGTGCGATATTTAACTTGATGAATCTGCCTTCTAGATGGTGCTCTAGAATGTTTACAAAGGTTGCGTTCTAATTACTTATAGCCAAGAACAGGTGCAGATGATTAATTTGATGAGGATGTCTTCTAGACTGTGTTTTAGAATGTTCACAAAGGTCACATTTTAACTGCTTATAGCAAGGAACAGGTGCCCTGGCATTAATTTGAAGATTGCTGTCTTCCAGAAGGTTCAGGTTGAGGTCATCTATGCCGGTTGCTTGATGCTTATTCTGGTGGATTTTCTGGATGTTTCCATGGTGCATGAAACCTGACCTTGCAAACGCATGGTAAAACATTTGTAAAAGTTATTAAGCCTTTTCAAACAAACCAGGGTGTACTAGATGCAGCTAGCCATTACCAACAGCATGTAATATGGTCAAAAGTCAGGGTACAAGACGTTACCTTTTACCATTGCTAAAATTGCATCTGCTGATTGGATTATTCATGGGTATATTACGCTGCCAATTTTGACATTTCATTTTCAGTACTGTCTACAACATTACCAAGTGGGCAGATATGAAGCGTTAGGATAAGGGTTTGTACATGAGGCTTGGACACTTCCTTATAAGTTTTTGTGTCAAAATAAGGGGACTGAAGTATTCCTCAGCAGTTCAGACTGCAAGAGTAATTTAAGTCGATTGTTAGTTTACAAGTACATTTTGTTGCAGGGGCTTGTAGTGCTTCTGTGGCGATCCTGTCCAGCTAATTTAATGGTTTCTCGGCGACTGTGATACGTCTGGCTTTCAGATTGCTCTCTAATGGGAGTTACCTTATGTTGAACAGTCAAGGTTGCTGCAGAATGAAGTTGGGGTTGCCTATATGGCGAAGGGGTCTTCCACTGTTACTTGTTGTACACAAGTACTGTTTCCACCTGCCCGTACAGTTAGGAAGGCAACACTTTAGCCTTCGATTAATCTTATCACCGTGCATTTTGACGCCCTGAGCATGGTCCTCTTCAGAGATACAGGCACTGCTCTGCACTAACTTCCCACAACATTTTGGAGAGCTGATACACCATATTTTTAACAAGTCAGTACAAAGGAAACAGCACATTTTAAAAAAAGTATAGACTCCTGTTTGGTTAGCACCTTCCAGAAAGTTTTCGGAGTCATTTCATTTTTCATTTACTCCGTCCTTGGTAGCATATTTGGAGGTCTTCCACTGGTTCCGCTCCTGATTGGCGGCAAAGTTATTTTAATATTTTTGCTCGCAATGGATGTCCCATTTTGAGATCTAATGTAAGGGTGGGCGAAGCAGGCGGTGCCTCTATGCGGAGTTCGACGGAGTTGGCAGAACATGCCATCGAAAATCACCCTGCTCAGCTCCCTCCCCCCTCCTAAAGTAATTATAATGTTAAAAAAGAAGCACTTACCTGCTGTGGCTGCCTACGTTGTACGTCTTGCGCATGGGGGTTATCAAAGAAGAAGGATGGAGAGGACGGTGAGCGGCCATGGCGAGGAGGAGGCAGCCATGGCAGGTAAGTGCCTTTTTTTACATTATAATTACTTTGGGAGGGCGGAGGGGCCGACTAACTCCGATCTGCCACGGAGTCTGAGTTTTCACCTAAACTCTGCGTTCGCAACGGAACGCTGAGTAGGCAAAACTCCAGAAACTCCACTGGCGGAGCGGAGTTAGCTGGCCCCTCCATCCTCCCAAAGTAATTATAATGTTACCCGCCCGGGGTTAATCAAATGGAGTTGGCACTGTCTCATGTCCAATTGTGCTGTGAGTGCATTGCTTTGATGCACCCTTGCTTCGAAAACTGGATGAGCATTGGCTCGTGCTGTTTCGGCCTGTATGGCTTCACTGCGTGCAGCCGGTGTTCCGCTGTCTCCTGTGCACTTCTGAATGTGCCTTGGATTTGTTCCTAGAATCACAACTGGTTGAGCCTTCGGACGTACATATACTGATGGACCCTTTAAAGGCCCACAAGTATAGCCATCCACTGCGTATTACATTGCTTCTGGACGCATTCTACGGGCCCCTGTAGGATGCCTTAGCCCTGGATGGATTGGATCTTGGCTCTTGTTTGGCAGAATTTCGACTGGCTGTTTTTGCTTCCTCAGTGGCTGCTGTGGGTGTTTGATGGGAACACATTTGCTCTATAATCTTTCTACGAAGTGTGCCTCTGGGATCATCGTCTGTGGATGCTTGAACAGAAATTTTTCATCTATCACTCGGAACATGTAAACATTGAGCCGTTCCATTTGGTGTGAACTTTCTATTGGGCCTGTTTTTAAAATCCTAAATTGATAGTAAATTGACCTACACTTTTTATATCTTTAAGACTGCGTTCTTTGTGCTTTGGGCTTCTAAATCACATGATTGACTTTTAAACACCTTTTAGCTTGATTTTTAGTGTCATTTTTAGGATTCTTTTTGGCATATGCTGCTGAATTTTTTGCAATGGCATTTGCTTTTTAGATGGCATTTTAGTCGACTTATGCCCTTGGAGTGGGTATCATGTGTCCCAATCAGGCATAGGGGGAAACACTGCCATTTTGTACATCTACACGGGTTTCTTCCAAAAGTTGTCTTCACTTTCAAGCAATGACTTTTACCACACATTTGCAACCATGACAATAAGGATTAGTTTCTATCAAACTATACTTGCTTATAAACCGACTTGTCAAAAATACTATCATAATACCCTGACACATCATGGACAAGGTTAACGCATACATTGTGAAAATGTGATTATTTGTTTCGTACATCTGGCGGCAGAGCTATCTATAACACATAAACAAGCCTTTTGGGAAAAATAAACGTTTGTTTCCGGGTGTAGCCAGTGGAGCGCTTAGCTGTAATTGGCAAGGTCTCTGCATGCGGATGCTTCGGCCCAGCATCCTGCTGACATCTCTGCAAGGAGTGTCCAACTCGTGACCACGATGGGGACCTACATTTTTTCCTTCAGGGAACGGCGGTTGGATCATCCAGCACAGGGATTCTTGGCAGAACACACACACAAGCCCTAGTAACTTAGGTTAGGGGATGCGTAGTAGGAGTATGGAATTGTTTTACATGCTTGCATATATACACTGGTTTAGTAAGATGGTGGAACTTTCTTTTCATTCTGTTCACTGCCTTAACACTCCTAATAACTTTTATTTGCTTCTGTCTATTGATCATTGCAACACTTACATTTTATACAAGAATCACGCTGGGTCAATAAATATTGAAAACGTCCGACTGTGTATTCCTTGTATTTGCCTCTGAGAGAAAGAGCACGAATGACTGAGCAAAAGGTTCTAAATCTGTTAGCACAATTCCTGGGGGATCAGGGTTGTCATGTTCAGTGGTTATCAGAACCATTTGCTACTCGCCTAGGATTAGGGGGGCTTATGGTGGCACTGTAAACCAGCTGTCTGATAGGATGACATATCCTGAGGGGGTGCAAGGAATCAGTCTGGCACCAACCCAAAGGTTATCCTGTCCACAAACACGCAGCTCCTACCGTAGAGTGGAAACCACACAACAAGATCCTCTTTTAGGTAGGTGCAGTGAGTGACTGCACCTGCTTGCAGGAGGATGTCTAGGGAGCCATGGGCCCCCTCTTTCTAACTATCTAGAGGGCTTCTTTTAGGAGGCACACCAAAAGTGTGCAACAATTTAGTCAAGCACTTTTAGTGCACCTCCTAAGGTCATTTACCTCTGAGCTCTCATCTGTAATATGATGCGGGAAACAAAGTAATTACCTCATTCACATGGGGCCATGCCCACATGCAAATAAGGGAATCCCATCTCATTATAGCGTTGGCGGTACATGTGTGCCAGAACTATCTGTATTACAGATGGGACGCACTAGTGTCTGCAGCCCCTCTGTAATAACATTGGGCACTAGGGATAAACATAGTGGGTGGGGCACACATGCCTGTTGCACCCCCAGGTCACAATATATAATATGGACCCAAGAGTGCCAACTTTACATACATGTTGTATTTTTGAATCGGAGGTAAACTTGCCCATGAGAAATTACACCCGTATAATCTCACTTAATTTCCAGAATTGCCTGTTACGCTTTTTACATAAAACGCACTCTATTATGCTATCATACCACGCCATGTAATTGAGTTTTAATTTAGATAAAAAATCCTACAGAGGCAGTTTAAGAACAATTCAAGGGAATAGAACAAGCATGGCTTTTGTTCACGTCACATGTGATTTTGAGCTAAACGAGTCCTCTGGTCAAAAATGGAGATAAGGAGGCATTTTGCGCAAAAAAGCGCCAAAGGATAGATTCACTTTTCTCATATTAACACAGAATGATTTTAGCATTTTGAGTGATTTTTGCAAAGTTCAGGCGGCCTACTTTATCAAACAGCGTCTCCAAGTGAGGCGTTGCGTCGGTTTGGTGGTAGTTCAATAAGAATGTTCTCACAGCACCTTAGCACTCTGGGAAGTGTCTCGTGCATGAATATGTGTTGTTCTCATAATTCCTTCCAGGCTTTCGGCTTCATTAAATCATACACCAGATTAGAAAATAGGTCGCCCTTGACTTTTGGAGAGAACATATACAAATCTCCTTTATTAATTCACAGCATTTGCATCCGGATGGGAACGGTGCTTCCCGAATATGAACCGGCGCTGCATATGCTGCAAGACCGTGTTATCATTTGTAGGAGATTGTTTCTGCAAAGTGCGCCGTCGTGAAGAATGAGCCAATTGTGTTTACACACTGGGAGCCCAATGCCCAGAGCTGTATTTCTCCTGCAGAGCATGGGGGGGAGCAGGGGCTTGAAAGCCAGCCTGTGGTGCTTAATGAAAATGCTTTATGTACACAAAGCAGTCATTTGTTCTGAGGATGTCCTGCTTTCTGAACTTTGAATCCCCCTGGTGTTCCAGCTCGAGGGGAAGGAGGGGGAGGGAAGTGGGGCCATTTTGTTGTGTAATTGCATTCTATGCAACCTGGCCATTAATAAATCAATGTGGACAGTAATTAAGTGGCTCCGGTTTCCTCACTCCGCATTATTTACTGGAGGTAATTTTTGCCAGGCAGTTTAAGCTTCTCATTCCTTTCTCAGTCTCCAAAGGCATGTTTATTTAACCAGTGACACTAATGGCGATACATTGTCCTTGGCTGCGAGGCAGGGGGAGCCGGGCCTTTCGGTGCTGCGTTTTCATAACACCTGCCTGAGAGTTGAGCATTCCCGCAAGGAGGTCAGGGAGGAAGATGCTGACGGTCATTCACTCGCCCCTGCATGACTTTCTTTTCTGTACAGTTTTTGATGATTGGTTTATGGATCGCCAGCCCGGAAAGGGCGCCTAGAGGCTCTCGATTTAGCCTGCAAACCGGACATTGCGTAGGTGAAGAATCGAACTTCACATGGGTGGTTTAATGACTAAACATGACCAAAAGCCTGTCAGAAAGAGTCTGTTTTCAAGTTTGTGATATCACAATGTTTCTGTAATTATTTCTTTTATTTATAGAGTGTTATACAGCGCAAACATGACCTAAAAGGGTATCAAAGCTGTTTACAAATGATCAGGAACAAATATAACAATATAGCATATGTTCCTGTGGAAGAGGTGTGGCGCCACGGCCAGGGCGACTGACTCCGGAATCTGGGGATCACGGCTCGATCCCCGCGCCGGCGGCAGATTAGCCCAGCACCATGTGACTGTGGGCAATAGCTTGCTTAATCTTCCCGATGGACCCCGGCGCCTACAGACCCTTGCGGGTGATTGTTCGCGCTTTACAAATGCGGATTATTATTATACAGGAAGTCGCAACGACAAGCTGGTGGAGGAGGACCTATCCAGAGCAAAGCAGGAAGTCTATATATAAGAACGTAGATAGAAAATGCAAACATGGTTGGGGAATTCAACATTGTTATCAGGAACGATGCAGGAAGTCGCAACACCAAGCTGGGGAGGTAGTCCCAACAAGGCAAGGCTGATGAGTCAGTATATAGGGTCGTAGAAGGAAGTAAAAAGACAAGTGTCAAGAGGATGCATCAAAACGTAAGCCTGGGGAGGGGTGCAGTTCATAAATATCTAGTTCAGAAAGGTATAAATCAGTAGTACTTTCACTTCTTTTTTGAAGGACGCAGCTGAGGGATTCAGTCGGGTTTCCGGTTCATGATTCTCGGGGCAATACTTGAGAAGGCATGGCTGTAAGTATCCTTTCTATGAAATTTTTTAGGTTTCCGCAATAGGGTGCTGGAAATCCTGGAGGATCTGCTACCGCCAGATAATTTCAGTTTCTGCGTAATGTACAGAGGGGTGTTGAAGTGTAGGGCTTTGCGGGTCATTCAAGCAATTTGTAATTGGATCCAGGCCTCATATGGAAGCCAGTTCAGTGACAAATCAGGAGAGATATGGTTCTTTAATTTGGATCCTCTGATGAGCCTTGTAGTCGAGTTAAGAGAGGCACTTTGTGGTGCCAGCTTGTAGCTAGGTAGATCACAAAGGGTTGCACTGCTATAATCCAACCTAGAGATGACTAAATCTTGACCAGAGGACTTGAAGTCATCGGGGAGGGAGGAAGCGTTTTCTTTTCCTTAGAATGCTCATTTGGAAGTTTGCTGCTTTGGTGGCAGAGCGGATGTGCTCCGGCATGTTCAAGTTCTTATCTAGTATTATTCCCAGTGATCTTGCGGAATCTGTGATGTGTGGTACTCAGTTTAGAGCTGTAAGTTGTTTAGTATATTCTTGAATAATGGGAGATTGTCTGGGTAGGGAGATTAGGGGGAATTCTGTTTTGAGACAGTTTAGCTTGAGATGGTTGAAGATCAGCCAGTTTTGGGTTTTGTGTAGAGTTGTGTTGAGTGACCTGATATCATCAGGTTAGGAGATTTTCAGGTACAATTGTGTGTCATCGGAAAACATGTGATAGTGGCTATTAGATGCTTAGAGAATTTAAATTAAAGGCTCCATGAACAGGTTTAAGAGCGTGCGAGAGAGCGAAGAACCCTGCAGTACCCCTAGTGAGATCAGAGTGGCTGAAGAAAGGGACTGATTGACCTTAATTCTTTGTGTTCTGTTGTGGAGAAATGAAGCGAACCAGTTTAACCCTGAACCAGAAAGACCCAACCTGCAATCCAGCAAGTCAAGTAGGTTGTCATGTTTGACTGTATCGACAGCTGATGAGAGGTCAAGGAGGATTAGGAGGGAGGACTAATTCTGATCCAGCATTTCTAATACATCATAAACTATGTGGGTAAGGACCATTTCAGTGACCTTGACGGAAAACAAATCGAAATTGGTCTAATTGATTTAATTGATCAATGTGGTTACATAGCAGGACATGGACACATATCTTGAGGTGCTTCGCCAAAGTTGTAATGTTAGTGATTGGATAGAAGTTATTTGGATCCTCATGATATGTAGTGGGTTTCTTTAGAACGGGTGTAACCTACTCCAAATTTAGGCAGCCCGGCATCACACCTTGCAGTAAAGAGGCATTTACTATCTTGGTCCAGAGTGGGAGTAAAGACATCTTCATCTCATTGAAGAAATCTGAAGGAAGAGGCTCATTGAAGTAGTTTAAGGGTTTCAGCCCTGTAAGAATACTGAGTATGGAGATTTCATCAAAGGTTTTGAAATAGCTCCAGAAAGCGTTGTTATTTGGGGTGCTAGCTAGTGAAAGAATAGGCTGAGGAGATATTGATAATGTGTGTGAATGTAAGTTGGTTCCTTGCTGTCAGAAGCTCAGTTTCAATCTTATTAGTCTTTTCATGACAGAGTCAAAATCTTCACAGTATGACTGCGAATTGCACACCGTTAATGTAAAACTTGGAAGATTAATGGACTGGAGTTTAATTAATTAATTCATTTGTTAGGTAGTTTCTGGCTTTGTCTGATTGGAGTCTGATGACATTCGATTTCGTACTTCTGATGCACTTATTGTAAATTTTCCTCTTAGTTCTGAAGAGCTTAAGGTGTTTAAGGGACGAAGCACATCTCCAAGATCGTTCGCCTAATCTCGGATTGTGTGTATCTATATTTAAGCTACAAGTGAAACATGGTTTGGAGTCTTTGATTGACATTCTTTTTTTAGGTCTCGCCTAGCGTTGCAGCGCATGACCTGCACGCTTTGCGAGGCATGCAGTATACACTACAGCATGGGAGCTTTGTAGAAGCTCCGCACACTCTCCGCCCATCTTTTTCATTGGGTTCTGACTTAAATGCTACCTTCTGATTGGTTGTAGGCTTGTTAATCCCTCCTTCTGAGGGCCATGTCCTTCCATGGCTACTGGCCAGACTACTTTATTTCCGTGTCACCATCCCTCCCACAGACCGATGCCTTCTTGGTAGGGGTGGGCGGAATTTGCTTAGTCGCGCTATGCAAAGCTCTGCGAAATGGTAAAAAATCTCTGCGAGCACACAAAAGTTCCACGAACACGCGGAATTGCTTGTTCTGCCCGTTCGCGATGCTTATTTCCTGTTCGCGAACTCTGTTTACGTGCTCGGGGAGAAATATCTCGCAAACACACATTTTTACAGCGCGAACAAGCAAAAAATTCCGCGAAGCCGCGGATCGTGGAATTTTTGGTAATTCCACGTTCTCCGCGGAACGAGAAATTACCCAAATTCTACAAATTCCACAAGCGGAATGGAATTTACTGCCCAGGCCTACTTCTTGGCCCCCCTCCTCCTGTTCATGCCCGTTCGCTAATATTCTGCATGCCTAGAGCCCTTGCAGGTAATAAACAGTAACAAAAGACATGCACTGCTAGCTCGGCAGCTAGATCTGTTCATACCTCGGTAACATTAAAAAACAAGTGATTTTCTAATATGTCCAGGCACATCATGGGTTGGCACTTAGCAATACTAAATCATCTCTAATTGCATTTAATGAAAATGTGATCTATAAGCCTTTATGTAAAATTTGGAAAGCAGCTTAAATTATAATTTAAATATATTGTAGCGTTGGTGTTTATTGTCTTAATCAATCGTGTATTCGTATGAAGAACTATATGTTGAAGCAGCTTATTTTAGTATTGTTTTCCGGTGGTGCGCTCATTCTCGTGTCCAAGCACCATTTCAAGATGTCCGCCGTATTATCGCAAGTCCTTTCTCGCTTCCGATTAGACTAAGGCTTGCTGGAAGGCGACTTGTTGAGGTGTCTCATGCATTGACATCTGCTCTTCCTGCTTTCCATGTTGACCTCCTCTGGCCCATGGTTGGTGCCTGAAGGCGCTGGCACTCAGCCCCTCCCGGAGGAGCTCCCACCTGCAGCCGCCTGCCAAGTCCGACTGCCCATGTCCTGCGTCAAGACTGATGAAGGGCAATCCTGATGTGGCTCTGGCTAGCCAGGAGGCTGTGCTGTTGACTGCCCGGGCCAGGGTGAGGGCGAGATGGGGTTCAGCCCATTGAGAGGAATAGACGGGAGTGGAGTAAGGGGAGTCAGGAGAGAGTGGTGACAGTGTCGTCTGCACAATCTGTTAAAAAAAAATAAAACAGCAGCCCGGCTATTGTTCAGAACAAGGTAGAGACATCCAGGTGGACTTCTCGCTTTCGAGTTTCCTCTGCGTGTGCATATGCGCCCTGTCTGATATACTGGTGTGGTCATCTTTCTCCAACAAGCCCTTCGTTGCTGGACAGTGATTGTTGTCTTGCACGTGTTTACATCTGAAAGAGCAGGGTGTCTGCACTCTGTACTTGGTTACAATGCACGAGCTGTGGTGTTGCATATGCTTGCATCTAAAAAATCTTGTAGGTCTTTTTTCTGCTGCCAGCTGTTCTAGTTTACTATACAGGGAGTGTGATGTTTCAGGTGTTTAGATCACGATACCTTCTTTCTGCAGAGTTGTACTCGGTTACTCTGCATGGGCTGTGGTGTTGCACATGCTTACATCTGAAATACTGGTGTGGTCATCTTTCTGCTGCCAGCTTCTCCAGGTTGCTTTACAGGGAGTGTGGTTTTGCATGTGTTTACATTTGAAATATCAGGGTGTCATCTTTTTGCGGTGAGCTGTATACTATACATGGGCTGTGGTGTTACACATATTTACGTCTGAAACACTGGTGGGTTCATCTTTCTGCAACTCTTCTGTTACTATACAGGGATTATGTTGCACGTGTTCACATCTGAATTATAAGGGTGTCATATAGCTGTACTCTTTTACTATGCACAGGCTGTGGTGTTGCACATGCTTGCATCTAAAAAAAACGTTTCAATACTTTGTTTACATCTGAAATATCAGGGAGTCATCTTTCTGCAGAGAGCTGTACTCGGCTGCTATGCACGGGTTGTGGTGTTTCACATATACACATATTTACATCTGAAATGTTAGTGCCATCTACCTGCATAGTTCATGTGTTAGTGTGCACGTATTTTGTTGTTTTACAGATGTTCACATCTGAAATAGCGATGTTGTCATATCTGTTGACAGCTCTACCCTGTAACTATGCATAGATTGTAGCGAGCTCTTCCTGCTTAATATACAGTGATGGTAGTGTTGCACGTCTTTACATCTGAAATGTCACAGTGTCCTCTTTCGGCAAAGAACTCTACTAGGTTACTATAGAGGGAGTGAAGTTTGGCACTTGTTACAACTTAAATGCCAGCGTGGTCATCTTTCTACGAAAACCTCTGGTCTGTTACTATGTTTATCCATCGCTGCCTGTAAGTGATTTGCTCAGAGGTCCGGAACGTTGGCTCGTGCAGTGCTCGTGAGATTTATTAGTAGACTTAATAGACATGTTTGTTTTTTATGGATTATTTTAGCACAGTGAAGTGGGTGTGTGTTATGTGAACATTTTGGTTGAAAAGCAGAAATGTCAGGAAGCAGTTAAAAACTTTTGTTTCAGGAGAGTACCTGCACTTATCAAGAAAATGTAATACTTTTAATTGGAGAGTACCTGCACTTATCAAGAAAATGTAATACTTTTAATTGGAGAGTACCGGCACTTATGAAGAAAATGTAATACTTTTAATTGGAGAGTACCGGCACTTCTCAGAAACAAGCAACTTCTATTTTTCCATTTCAAGCACTGTTTTGCGTGCTCAATGAGAGAGTGCCTTCTTGTTTGCTCTCTCCCACGTGCAATGCCCCCCCCTTCCCCTGAAATACTTGTTCCTTGCTCTGTGCTGTGCACACGTAGACAATAATATATATTTTTCAATCTTGTACTTTCAAGGATATCACCACCAAAGGCCCTAATTTTATAGTAAAAACAGAGCTTTGGACTATCCCACTTCCCGCTGAAAGGCGATATTTCTCTCCATGTGTTCCCATACCTGGCGTGTCACGCAGTTTGGTGCTTACTTTCCCTCCACGTGAAAGAATAGTAGATGTTTCAGCACTCATGCTAATGTGCTGCATAGCTAAATGCATATAAGGTCCCAAAAGCAAGACCGATTGCATTGCAAATGCTTGGGGCTATTGCATCAACAATGTTCAAAATGGACTTGCAATGATTAGTGAGGTCATGGATCTCAGACATGTCAACAGGAGGAGGCAGGGTAATGTTGCTATGGGATGTCATTTCAGACCTGTTTGCATTTCACATGGATCTTCCCCAGAGTCTGGGTTTCTTAAGTTGAGATATTTTTGTAGTCCAAGATCATAAGATGCGGAAGGAGATGTAGTGGTGATCAGTCCAGTCACACAGAACTATTGATTCAAGTTGAATGGAGTTGGGTTGAGAGATAATTAGGTCAAAGATCAAACCCAATATGTGTGTAGGGCGGTCGCAGATTTGAAACAAGTTGAGGTCAGCTTGGAAGGTTTGAGGCTATTTTCTGCAGAGTCATTCAGGTCACTTCAGTGTAGATTAAAGTTTCCAAGAAAGATCTGGGAACAATGTGGTCTAATGTTGGATGAGATGATTACCATAATTTGTTTGATGATTGAGAAGTTGTCTCCTGGTGAATGGTAAATCACATGCTGTTTGTATAAAGGCCTGTTGTTTCTTGTGATATCCATACTTAGATATTCACAGAAGGAGAGAATTGTAGTGTGAGCCTGTTTCACTATGAGACTATTGTGGTGTATACAAGCAATGCCTCTTCTAGGTTTGTTATCTCTGTCTTGTCTAATGATGTTGTGGTTCGGAGGGACTAGTGTATCCAGGACAGGTCCGAAGGAATAATTTAGCCAAGTTTCTGTAAGGATTAGGAGGTCAAGATCATGGGCTAAAAATAGGTCTGCAACGTTAGCTGCATATTTCACTGCCGATCTGCAGTTGAGAAGCATGCGTTTCAAGTTATGTTTGTTGTCAGTGGAAGTAGTCAGTGCGATGAGAATTTGCTTAAGGTTGGAACTGCTTATAGCATTGGGGTTGTGACTGGATTCTCTATGTGGGTTTGAGGTAAAAGTTAGTATATAGCCTCGCTTATCTAGTTTGTCAAAGTGTGTGGAATAGTAGGCAAGGAAGAGGGAGCATATGTCGGTTTAGCAATCTTTCAATCTGATGATTCTCAAGGTTGCATTCATGTAGGTTATAGTTCTCCAACTCAGGAGGGATGTTGCAGAGTTATGGATGAACATCTTAGCTGGAAGGGTGGGGGGGAATAATAACTTTGTGTGGTGGTTTAATGTAAAGAGCTTGATTTTGTCTGTTCTTCCCAGATAACCTGTTAGACCACTGGTCATTAGCCAACTCCGAGGTGATGTTTATTATTATTTGTAAGTCAGCCTTGAGTAATTTTATCTACTCTTGATTTGTGGGAGAAGTGGCGATAAGAAGCCAGAGATTGGGTCAGGTGGACGTGAAGAGGCTGGGCAATCCTGAAATTGATGTTTGGATACTGCTGGCCTGAGAGGTCCTATAGAGTGGAGGCTAAGTTAGAGAGGTGGTCAAGTTTGCAAGGGGGTGGCGGAGAACTAGTGGACTGATTAAGTAGAGACACTTGGGTCATATGGGTAATGGTGTTGACTGGGATAGAGGGTTCAGACTTCCAAGAAGACAGTGTGTGATCCATATGCAGTGTTGTAGGGAAGTTAATGTTGTGTGTGCTGTTGCTTTTGGGGGATATAGGTAGGTACAGATATATTGAGGATCAATAATGAAATAAATAAAATAAGTGGCTGCCTTGCATTACTCTGTCCCAGGAAGGCGTTCAATAGATGGAGTGTGGGTGTTCCCATTCATCCACCCATAAATTCTGAAGCATTCCCAAAATTAATAACATTGGTAGACCTGGGAATGCGTCAGAATGCTACGTCTTCCCAGGGTGAGGCATAACAAGGAGAAATATCTTTATTTCTCGTCATTATTTTCTCTTTCAACGCGTGCTGCATTCTGCGGCACACATAGAGAGAAAAAAAAGCCTCAGAGGATAGTTTTTGTGCAGGAAGGTGCCCCTTTCTGCACAAAAACACTCCTCCCTGTAACACAGGTAAATTTGAACCATGGTGTGAGGGTACCTGTGTTGGCGCTAGGCAGCAATTTGTGCACTAGTGCAGTCAGAGGCAGGAATGTGTCTTCTGTTAAATACAGTGCATTTCTGCCCTCACCCTATCACGCAGCACAGCAAGATAGCTTACTTTGTTGCATTGTAGGAAATGTTGATAAATATGGCAGTGAATATCTTTGCATAATAGCAACACTTGCTATATACGGTGCTTACCAATAGCACAAGTGTAGCATGGAGCTCCTTTTATAATTACTACACTTACTGAAAGCATAACAAATGAAGATGTCACTGGAAGGACAGTCTTCTAGTCATTTCATAAGCTAAGAATGTGGAGATAGGAGATTAGGGTCAGGAGCCAGAGTCCACCCAAGAGATCCCTTAAGTGTGGCCCAGTTTGGAGTCGGAGATGCTGAGGAGCAGATCATTGCAACCATCTAGAAGAGGATCAATGAAGGATTGACAGCAGTTCTGATGTTTCTTTCTGGGGAGAAAGATTTAACTTTTCTTGGGAGAGAGAGCTGGTACAAGGGACATTCGTTTTCTTGCTATGTTCCTTGAGGTGAGGCTGGTGTCCAGAGTGAATCCAAGCGACTCGACATGGGTTGAAAGTTGGGGTAAGAATCCTTGAAGGTTCATGTTGGTGACCCAGGTTTGAACATTTGATTATACAATTCGAAATTTGGTGTGCTTTTCTTATAATTCCGACTAAGGGGCTTTTTTCTGTCATTCACATAATGCAGCACAGCAAGGGAAGTTACTATACAGTGTAACATCATGTTATGTTCTGTTATATATCAACTTGAAGAGCACTCTAATAATTTGTGAGGGTTTCCAGGGACTGTGCATGAAAGGTAGAGCACAGAAATTCTCCATATTTACAAAGATATGAAACATTTGTGCTCTCTCCTTATGTTGTCAGATTGTGTGCTGCTTACCGTCAATGAAGTCACCCTTGTACCATGGTGCAAGTGTACTGCATTACGGGCAGGATGGTTTTAGGTAGGAAGGTATAGCCTCTTGTCAATCTTTAGAGGCATATTCCTCTTTCTATGTGTGCTGCAGAAAACTACACGCATTGAAAAGGGAAAAAACAAGGAGAAATAAAGAAATTTCTCCTTGTTATGCCTTTGCCAGATAGGGGTACTATTTTGGAACAAACGTAGACTCATCAGTGTTTGTAAATCTGGGTTTGCGTCACAAATACATCGGTGGATGCATTGGAATGCCCATGCTCAACTCATATAATACCTACCCCATTGTAAAGTAACTCAAGGCAATGTCAAAAATAACATTGCATCGGATGCACCCACTTGTGGGACACCCCCGCGCCGCACGGCCACCTGCTGCTGCGTGTGCCCCTTGCTTCCTTGTGCCTCGCTGCTGCCTCGTTCCGGACTGCCGCCGCTGCGGTTGTTTTGACCTTTGTTTAACGCGAATTTGTGCCTGATTGTCTTTAACCCGTTTTTTCCCCTTGTTTTGACCAATCTTTGTGCCTGTTTCGCTGTATTCCGTTTCCCCGTGTTTTGCCTCCTTCCCTGGTTGCCCGCCGCCCTCCGCCCTCCCTTCCCGCCAAACGCCGCTTTTCCCCGCCCTTTCTTGTATTCTGTACCCTCCCCGCTCCCGCCTCCCAGCTGCTCCGCCCACCCGCGCACTTCGCCTCAAATGGCGACCGTGCGAACGCGCAGCGGTCACGCGCAGCGGGCGCGCCGATTGTGCGCCGAAGGCGCGCCAAAGGTAAGCCCGTCTGCGCCCGTCCGCGACCGGATCGCGACCAGCGCCAGGACCCCTGGCCCACGAGGACCCCGACCGACCCGCCTGACGTACTCCGCCGCCACCCTCACCGCACTCAACACCGGCCGACTCCCTGATTGCCACCAAGCCACTCCAAAACGCACCCACGGACCCTTCAGCTGCCACGCCTGCAAGTTCTCCAGCATCCGGACCAGCCCCGTACCAGCACCCGCCAAGTCGAATACCAGCAGCACCCACCTCAAGTGCATCCTGCTCAACACCCGCTCCGTCCACAGACACGCCATCGAACTCTGGAACCTCCTAGACGCCACAGCCCCTGACGTTGCCTTCCTCACGGAGACCTGGATGAACGCCTCTTCAGCTCCCGACATCGCCACCGCTATCCCAGAGGGCTACAAGATCGTCCGGAGGGACCGAAACGCCAACCAGATGGGAGGAGGCATCGCCATCATCCACAGGAACACCATCCGTCTCACGACCAGCACCGACAACACCCTGACCACCGCCGAACACCTGCATTTCCAGATCCACACCGACCCGAAGACCACCCTCAGAGGCACCCTGATCTACCGACCCCCTGGACCACGCACGCAATTCAGCGAGGACATCGCCGACTTCGTCAGCCCACATGCCCTCCCCTCCGCTGACTACATCCTCCTGGGAGACCTCAACTTCCATCTGGAGAACAACAACGACCACAACACCAGCGCCCTGCTCGACAACCTCGCCAACCTGGGACTCAAGCAACTGGTGTCCACCCCCACCCACCTCGCCGGACACACACTCGACGCCGTCTTCTCATCCAGCACAGACATCGACTTCAGCCACGCCACAGAGCTTCATTGGACGGACCACAGCTGCGTCCACTTCACCTTCAAGAGAACGACGACCCACCAACACCAGCAACACACCGCCCGCAGAAGCTGGAACAAGATCACAGCAGACCAGCTCGCAACCTCCCTGAGCCAACACCCTCCGGCCAGCTCAGCGAACCCCAGCCAGGCCGCCGATAACATCACGAAGTGGATCAGCAACTGCGCGGACGAGCTCGCCCCGCTGAGGACCCCGCCCAACAGACCCGGCAGCAAGAAGGCCCCATGGTTCACCGACGAACTCAAGAGCTCCAAGAAGAACTGCCGAGCCCTCGAGAAAGTCTGGAAAAGGGACCCGACACCGGACAACAGGACCTCCTACAAACTGGCCACCCGGAAACACCACCAGCTGATCCGCGCCGCCAAAAGAACAGCATTCAAGGACCGGCTGGACAACAACGCACACAACAGCAAGGAACTCTTCAACATCGTGAAAGAGCTCTCCAACCCCAACGCAGGAAACAACGACATCACCCCATCACAAGACCTCTGCAACTCCCTCGCCTCATACTTCCACAACAAGATCACGGACATACACAGCAGTTTCAACAACCAACCAACGCACACCACGGCCGACCAGCCACCCCCCCCCACCACCACCCTCCACGCCTGGACCCCGATCAGCACAGAAGACACCATCCGCACGATGAACTCCATCCACTCCGGATCACCAACCGACCCCTGCCCTCACCACGTCTTCAACAAGGCCGACGCTGTCATCGCACCCCACCTGAGAGACATCATCAACACATCCTTCGACACCGCCATCTTCCCTGAAAGCTGGAAACACGCCGAACTCAGCGCTCTACTCAAGAAACCAACAGCGGACCCCACCGACCTCAAGAACTACCGCCCCATCTCGCTTCTCCCGTTTCCAGCCAAAGTCATCGAGAAGACCGTCAACAAGCAGATGGCCGCCTTCCTCGAGACGAACGGATCCCTCGACCCCTCACAGTCCGGCTTCCGAGCCAAACACAGCACCGAGACCGCCCTCATCGCCGCCACAGATGACATCCGAGCCCTGATGGACAACGGAGAAACAGCGGCCCTCATCCTCCTAGACCTCTCCGCGGCATTCGACACGGTCTGCCACCGCACCCTAATACGGCGCCTCAGCAACATCGGAATCCAGGACAAGGCGCTGGAATGGATCATCTCCTTCCTCAACGGAAGAACACAGCGAGTCCGCCTACCACCGTACAAGTCAGAGGCCTCCGAAGTCATCTGCGGCGTCCCCCAAGGATCATCCCTGAGCCCCACCCTCTTCAACGTCTACATGAGCCCCCTCGCGGCCATCGTACGCAAACACCACCTCAGCATCATCTCCTACGCCGACGACACACAGCTGATCCTCTCCCTGACCAACGACCCCGCCGCCGCCAGAGCCAACCTGCACGAAGGGATGAAAGAGGTAGCCGAGTGGATGACGACCAGCCGCCTGAAACTGAACTCGGACAAGACGGAAGTCCTCATCCTGGGCCCTTCACCCTCCGCCTGGGACGACTCCTGGTGGCCCCCCGCCCTGGGCACCGCACCCAAACCAACTGACCATGCACGAAACCTGGGCTTCATCCTGGACTCCTCCCTCTCCATGACCAGACAAGTCAACAGCGTCTCCTCGGCGTGCTTCAACATCCTACGCATGCTACGGAAGATCTTCTGGTGGATCCCCACAGAGACCAGGAAGACCGTCACCCAGGCCCTCGTCACCAGCCGACTGGACTACGGCAACGCCCTCTACGCCGGGACCACCGCCAAGCTCCAGAAGAGACTCCAGCGGATCCAAAACGCCTCAGCCAGACTCATCCTCGACATCCCACGATCCAGCCACATCTCCGGACATCTGAGAGGCCTTCACTGGCTCCCCGTCAACAAGAGAATCACATTCCGCCTCCTCACCCACGCACACAAAGCCCTACACGACCAAGGCCCGAGCTACCTCAACAGCCGAGTCAACTTCTACGCTCCCAAACGCCACCTCCGATCAGCTAACCACGCCCTCGCCGCTGTCCCCCGCATCCGAAGAGCGACTACAGGAGGAAGATCCTTCTCCTACCTGGCCGCCAAGACCTGGAACTCCCTCCCGTCCGACCTGCGCCTGACCCAAGACCACCTCTCCTTCAGGAAGAAGCTGAAGACCTGGCTGTTCGAGCAGTAGCGGCACCACCCCTCCCCAGCGCCTTGAGACCCTACGGGTATGTAGCGCGCTCTATAAGTGTCACTGATTGATTGATTGATTGATTGATGCACCAACAAGAGCAAAATCATAGAAAAGGTGGGCCTAAGAGTTCAAAGGTTTACTTATATTCCATGAAAGGGTACTCCGCGAGAGGGAGGAGCAGCTACCAAAAATTGAAAAAAGGTCCAAATAGTTTCAACTACAATTGCAAGCACTCTAACAAAGTCATCACAAAGTCATCCGTTGTACTTCACACATAGTCTTCTTTTATCTGGGTTTTTATACATTATACTGTTTCACCTGGAAATTGCCAATGACTTCCTCATGGCTAGAAAAACAAGAATTATAGCAAACCAATTAAGAAGAATAGAGAATATTTTAATAAATAAAATGACAGCACAACTACAAAAATCCAATAAGTAAAATCAAAGAAATCCTTTTTTAAAGTTTGAATTTCAAAAAGTGGCAAAAAGCACAAAGCACCAATCTGGTTTGCTAGATCGGGTCGAAGTCAAAAGTTACGGCCGGCCGTGATAAAGCACTGGTCGGGTACAGGGAGTGTCTACTTTATGACCTAGAAAGGTTTATGGAGGAAAAGTGGTTGTCGGCGAGTTGTTGGCTGGAAAAACTTAAAGTTCAATCTATAGCAGAGTTTGGCGATGGCGGGTTGCTGAAGAACAGGGTTCAGTATGGTTGCAGACGAAGTTGGGGGGAGAAATCTGGAGTCCAACCCCAAGAAAGTCTTGATGTGGGTTAGTGGTTCTTCAGACAGCAGGGCAGCCCTTCTTCTGATACAGGATTGTCCTTAGGAGATGCCATTGGGATCCATTTTTACACACTGTGACAGTCTGTGGGTCGAGGTCAAGACTTTCTGAAACCAGTTCTAGTCAGCTCCTCTCCTACCACCGGGTTTGGTGCCAGCCTGATTAGAGAGAAAAATAAGAAAGCAGGCCTAGGTGTGAGCGTTATCCCCTACCTACACCCAGAGTTCTTTTCCCACTGCCTGGGAGTCCACATTTCACCACAGTAGAGCCGTCAGAGGTCAGGTGACAGCGCGACACTGGCAGGAAAGCCTTCTGGTGTTATGCAGTTTTCTAAAAGTATATTTCCATAGCAGAAATATAAAACCTCACTCGACCATTAAGTTGGATTTTAAATAACTAATAAAATGTTATGTTATGTTATAAACTGTATAGAGCTGATAGCTGCCCAAACAACGGGGCATCCCAAGGCTAGTCCATACATCAATAACAACAGGGCTATGGCCGCAGTACTAGAGGGAAAACCGAAGAAGAGAAAAGTCAAGTTTTCCTGAAGGACAAGTGGTTCTGGATGTTTTTGATCGATGGAGGGAGCGCATTCTCGAGAACTGGGGCTTTTACACGGAAATAAAGGCCACACTCTCTTACTTTTTTAACACAGGGGACAGGAGTCAGATTAAGGGCAGCTGAACACAGGTGGCAGACAGGCTGATAGGGAGATGGTAGAAGGGACAGAATCGGAGCCCCCCGGGAAAGTTAGATTTTATGGGTGGCACACAAGGTCTTAAAGTGCACACACTTCTCCACAGTGGGCCAATACAGTTTGTGAAGGAGGATGGAGGCAGGACAGAAATATGGAAGAGAGAACAATAGCCTAGCTGCGGCCTTTTGAGACAGCTGGAGTCTTGTAATTACTGGCTTGTTGACTCCCAGGTATATGATGTTTTAATAATCCAGCCAGGAGAGAATTGCTGCCTGAATGATAATTTAAAAGGTGCCAGAATCAAAAAGTCCAAGAATGAGTTTAAGACCTTGCAAGAGCCCGAAACACGTGGCTGCCACCAATTTCACCTGCGCTTCAAAAGTTAAGGTGTGATCCACCCAAATGCCTAGAGTTTTGACAGTAGTCTTGGGGCAAGGGGAGGCCCAAGGGAGGCAGGCCAACAATAGTTGCCCCAAGAGGTGGTATATTCTCCTAATAGGGGGATTATGGCAATTTATCATTGGTTAGCAGGAATAAAGTGCAATGGGGTTCAGTGAAAAGGCAGAAGATTCCAGCCAATCCTGCAGGAAAGGCAAATTTACAACAGATATCAATGTTTGTTGGCTCTTTTTTTGGTTTTTTTCATTCATGGGATAGATGGCAAAGTTCTTTGTGGTGTTTGACACACAGAGTCAAGACATGCGGGGAACCAAAGCCAGCAGTGTCGGTAACTTGAGGTTGCAGTGTGCATATGGAGCAGAGTTCCACTGGCCTTGAAAAGCATCACTTGTATGTAGGGGAGGCAGTGTTTCTGTGCAGCTTGTGATTATTGTATTGGGATAACTCAGACTGGGTCACAAGGCAGAGTAGTGATGGGCTTTTCATGAGGTACCCTGTGAAGGGCTGAACTTCAGCCTTGAGCCTGCGAGGTATCAGGGCTTACCCTGGTGACACCACCTCAAAGGGTGGTTCTCACAGGATGACATTTCTGTCCATGTTGGTGAACAGCTGGTTCTCACACCTGACAGACCACTTGAAAGAGGGCATCTTGCACCCTAGTGTCACAACTTTAGTTGTAGACATCGCTGCATACCTGAAAACAATGCACAAATAGTCCTTTCCCGGGATTGACTTTTAAAGCTAAGAGCTAAGCACTATATAATGAATTTCACAGAGACTGGAATTCTAAAATAGCAGCCTGACCTTATTGTGCACCTTATTACTCTCAGGGCTTATTCATGGAGGGAGGGACGCAAATATGTGCATCCTACCTCACATGTATTTAATCACCCGCATCCACATTCACATTCAACATATGCTCTGGCTGACAGTAGCCTCATACTGTAAAAGGAGTTCTACTTTGGATGGATACCAAAATCCCTTGCAGAGTCTAGAGCTCTGCTACTGAGCAGCATGCAGAGCACAGCTCCGAAAACTCACAACATGGGTCTTTTGCACAAGGAAACATATTGAGTCTTTGAGATCCTAATATGAGGAGCGGGTTGTCATATTTAAACTGTGCCAGGAACTTTCAACCCTGGACTCACTCATTCATGATGGCTGCATCTGTCACAAGCATTTAGCCTCTCATGTACTCTGGACCAGCTTTACTAAGGGCTTGCCTTGCCCTCATGTCACACAAGGAGTTGCAAGGCAACGCAAGTCGTTAACTGGGATTTACTAAGCCAAGCAAAGACACCTTCCGTTGTTCTGCATGGTTTAGTAAATCCATAGTAGCACAATGCAGCACATAGTGCTGTCTTGTGTTACTTTGAAACAGGGAGGAGTTCAATGAGTGGAGCATGGGGTGTCCCTTCATACACAAAAACGATCCTGCTTGTAACAGACACCCTTGCAGCATGGTGCATACATGGTGCATACACTAAAACGATCCTGCCTGTAACAGACACCCTTGCACCATGGTGCATACACTAAAACGATCCTGCCCGTAACAGACACCCTTGTGCCATGGTGCATACATGGTGCATACACTAAAACGATCCTGCCTGTAACAGACACCCTTGCGCCATGGTGCAAGGGATCCGGCGTTGGCGCTAGGATGAACACAGGGCACCGGTGCTAAGACGGAGCGAAAGTGTGCTATATATTAGTAGATATGGCGCATTCCTGCTCTCTCTGTTTCACGCCACGCGGAGCACCAGCTTTGCTTGCTTCCCTGCATTGCCTGAAACCTCAGTAAATCTGTGCCTTTGTTTACATGCTTCGGTGGCCACAGCAGTGTATCACCTTGCATTGTCAGCTCATCCTGGCCCTAACATTGAGTAGCTCGCCTCTTTCCTCCTCATTTTAGTCTGTTTGGCAACCAGAGTCCTGGCTGTCCGATTTGTCCACACAAATCCCGACTCATGAGATGTTCAAAAAATGTTGTGGACTAAAGGATTATTTGTCGGGCGGGTTTTTTAACATCTTCCTAGATGTAAGGAGATGCTCGGCTTCCTTTGATTTGCATCCAGAGACGGTATTTTGTGGACTTGTTCTGAGAAAGCATAGTTCAGTCAAGAGAGGATGCGGTTTGCTGACCAGATACGGGATGTGTTGTGCTCGATTCTAGGCTCTAGTTACAGACATTAAACAAAGATGCCACAAAGGACCTGCCACGCATCAGACCTCATGACGTCCTTTCTCCGAATTGAAAAATTGGCCTTCAACACTGATGAGTTATTTCCTTTTATATTTTCCTCTTTTCAATTTCCTCTCTTTATAAGGTTGACAGTGTCAGCGGCAGATATCAGTATCTCATTTTCATTTCATACATCTGGGTGTAGTGGAGATGTGGAACTGAGCATACAACAGCCTTTAGACTTCAGGAAATCCTATTAACATATTTAGCAGCTTTCAAGCAGATGTGATTCATTTGGAAATGAGAAACTTAATTGCAGCTGCTTCGGTAAATATTGCATCGCTTCACTTTCAGATGGGAAATTAATTTTGGGTTTTGTATGTAGGCAGTTTCTTAAACCCAATCTTTGGCTATGAAGGTTGTATAAAGGTTTATGAAATTGTCCTTCAAGAAACCCAAAGAAAGGAAGCCTGAGGCACATGCCTTACAGTAGAGCATCTCTGTTGCTCAAATTAGTATTAATATAAATCTACAGCTATTGAAAGGTTCATCAGAGCCGGAAAGAACAGGACCGTCTTTGCGCGAGTGACTGAGAGATCTTTTTCACTAAAAGCCTTGGAGCTTTCTTTGACCTTCACACGTTTGGTCACTTGATTATGGCAAAGAAGAATGAAGAAATATCATTTTCTTTCCCATTTGGAATACTCATAACATTCTGTTTTTGAAGTATTGTTTTTTCAAATAACTTCTTACTTTCACCCAGCTTATTAATACTTCACTGATTGACCTTAGTAGGATGGAAGCCTGAGCTGGCCTCGTTGAGCTTCATACTCGTTTAGTTGTCAGCAAATTCCAGCGGCTAGATGTTTGACCCGATACTGGTCAGGCAGAGTTGCCTGAACGTTTCTGCCTGGGTTTTGCTGCCTCTTTTATGTGGCCTATAGGCTCTTGACACTGTCACACTGTCCTTGCTACGTTAAAGAACCTGCACCCTTCTAATCCGTGTTGGGAAGCGACGCTGAGCCCATGTTCTGAAACGCGGGGCGATCTGTCATTGTAGAGGGTGGGTGCGCACTGGCCTCTATCGTGAGTAATCTCATGAGCAGCTTGCCATTGTAGGCCTCTGTGAGTGTGCCTCCACGCCTATGGCGTCCATGATTATGTAAGCCGCGTGCCAACGCAGGCTTGTGTGTGTGCACAGACACACATATCAGTTAAACGCATGTCCAGTCTGCTGTGCAGATTGGAGCGGGTGCACTTGCACCACTGGTGCTGGGAACTCGGCCATCACAGGTCGATGTGCGCAATAGTGCTCGTGCACCCAGGTAGTGAGGAATATCTATCTGTATTTCACTACCCATGAGGCCTGCTCTTCCCATAGGTTAACATGGGGAAGTCCTTGACATTACTTTGGACTGCAATAGTGGATTGCAGTGGAGCAACCTCACGATGTTTCATATCAATGGATTCACAGTGCCAAACCATTTCCATTGGAAATGGGGGTTTTGGCATAACTCGCTTAGAAACGTCACTTATAGTATATGGATATTTCTATGTTCCAACAGTCTTGCAGACTGTGGTTTCTGGCTCCTGTGGCACCGGGATTCGGGGGAGCACATCTGTGCAATTCCCAAGTGACAGCCATAAACCATGGGCATAACATGCGAACGGCAGACCTCTGCCATTAGAGGGCCTGAATGGCATAGATTAAAGATAGAGGTTGTGACACTTAGCCTCTAGGGGCCGGAGCATGGATCCACTAAAGATTAAGAGTTGTATGTCACGGCTCCATGGCAGAGAAGTCTACGGCTTAGGGGAAACATCTGTGGTTCAGCGGTAAAACCCCCCAAACCACCACAAATTTCAAAGACCCACGAAAATATAACTACGGATGCTATCCTTCAGCAAAGGGTGAGATAAGCTGGTGGGGATGTGGGATCAGAGAACTCGGACTGCTTGGTGCATATTGTCAGAGGACTCTTGTGCACATGGAGAATAACTGTACAAATAGAGGCTGGCCTGGGCAGAGGGCCCGCTAAAGTATGGTGCCCTGGAGTGTGCTCTCCAAGGGCACGACCGTGTGCCTCCTGACTCTCAGCGATCTCATGGAAATCACAGATCTCCCATGAGGGACCTATACCATCTACCTGTGATATCTGGAGACTGGTGCACTCTCTAGGGACCCCAACACTCATAAGCATACAGTAGTGGTGAGTGGATTGTTCAAATGTGGAACCCCATGTGGCCCATTTCATCGATCATGCTCTCGTGCGACATGCCCAAAAGGACTCTCCAAGGGCTTGTGTGTGCTGGCCTCCTGTTGGAAGTCTTAAGGATTCAAAAGACTACAAGAAAGATACTGGTTATAGTCAAAACGAACCTGCATGGAGCAGGAGAAAGGACTGGGCATTTCTTTTCCACACTGGCCAAACAGCGAATGGAGAGAGCTGTGATCTTCACCCATTTTGTTTGCCTAAAATGAAGCATGTGGTGAGCGCTGTGTCCTTCTCCCTTTTAGTTTGTTTAAAAGGAAGCACATGCTAAGTGCTTTTCTCCTATTGCTGTGTCTGCCTCATTCACCTGCTGCTGGCAACCCGAGGCACTATGCAGAAGTGCCTGTCTGTTGGGGGCAGAAAAGCCTGCAAAAAAGGGCACCGTGGCGCCAGAGAAAAGCTCCTACATCAAGGCCCCCAGTGAGCTTCATTCCCTGAATCATTTGGAAGCTCGCTCCCACTTCCTCTCCCTGCCTGCCTAGGCTGCGATCGGGAGGTAGAGGTTAGCGAGGAGCTGGTGGCCGGCCCAGATCGGGGAGAGCAGCTTAATGGCAGGAATTCTTATAAGGCTGCCACACCCCAAAGAGTGGGGATGGGATTCAGCCGCAGCATCCGGGGGGAGGAGAAGCAGCCATCCCCACCGGGCTGCCCAGTTCGAGACCCGCCCAATGTGGACCGAGACTCGCGGGTGAGCTAAGCGTCCATACAGGGCCAGAGGAGAGACCGGGGCGAGCGTTCTGCCGCTGCCTCACTAGGCTGACATGTGCCCTACTGCACTTCACGGTCAGTCGGCCAAGCAGGGAGGAATCCTAGACAGAGGCCTGGCTCGGCCGCATTGTTTGGAAGTACAGATGCATTTTGAAGCAAGGCACGGGTCAGCGGCCCAAACATACAAATCAGCGTTTGCACACCGGGACAGTGTGGTTAGGGCCAATTAGCACAGAGGTGCTAAAACCCTAGGTAGAGGTTTGGGGAGTAGTATTGCAGTTTCTTAGTTGTGCCATATGGGGTGAATTCTAGATGGAGGCCCCGTGTGCTGTTAGGGGAACAGGTCGCCTGCAACTTCCCAGATTACCTTATTTCTGGTATTAAGAGCACAGGGGCACAGACACATGATTTGGCTGTGGTTATGCCTTATTGTTGGGGTACCAGTTGTTTTTCCCCACATTTCCAAAGCTGGAATGGGATGCCCAGCAGGGATGATTTATGTGTAACCTAGCATACGATGTTTCATGGGATTCATTATATTCCCCCACTTATTCTACACAGTGATGGTGTAAGGTGTTATATTTCTAATGGTTTTATGACGTGTGCAAGTTATAGATAATGGGGTACTTGGTTGGAAAAAGCACAGGGCGGTGACCGACCTGACCATGAGAGTCAAGCCGGCCACCTTCAATTGTGCCCAACCCACAGTCCAGGTTCATCCCGCTGAACAGCTCCAGATGTCCGACTTCCAGAGTTTGACCGGGAGCTCCCTGAATGTCCAGCCGACGAACCCCCGCCGAATCCAGACTGGCGTAGAGTGGCGGGTATCCAACAAAGAACCAAAAATACAAATTGCATTACCAAGTCAAGTACATACTCAGGAGTAATCATAGATGTAGAAAATGTCCCTTTCTGCAGGGTCACCCCCAAACTGTATGCTTTCCTTCTCTCTTTTTGCTGAATTTGTTTTTGTTGGCCTTAAGACTCTCTGTACTTTACCACTGCTAACCACTGCTAAAGTGGTTGTGCTCTTTCCCTAAAGAATGGTAGCATTGGCTTATATTCAATTGGCATATTTCATTTATTTATAAGTCCCTAGTAAAGTTACACCATATGGGCCCAGGGTCTGGAAATTATTGTAAATTAAAAGCTACTAGTGAGCATGCAGCACTGATTGTGTTGCCCGCTAAAGTAGCCCTTTACACATCTCAGGACTGCCATTTCATAGCCTGTACGTCCAGTTTTGAACGGGCATACCAACCTGGCAAGATAAACCTCTTGCCAGGCTCAAATATTCCTTTGTATTCCATATAAGTCATTCCTAGAGTAGGCCCTAGACAGCACGGAGGGCAGGATGGAATGTATTCAAAAAGCAGAACATGTACTTTTAAGTTTTCCATATCCTGGTAGTGAAAAACTATTACATTCGTTTTTCATTACTGCACGGACGATATCTCCATAGGATAACATTGAGATAACCTTAAAATATTATATCGGTGTAATTTGCAAATAGGAAAATATAACTGGGTAAAGTTTGGTGTTTCTGGAACCCAAATTTAAAACCCTAACTTATGAGGATGTCAGATTTTAAATTATAATTCTAAAAATGCCCCTTTTAGAAAGCTAGCATTTTCTTGATTTAGCCATTTGATACCTGCAGCCTGTCTCTGATCATATGACTGGGTGTAGTTGGGATTTGTGTTTGTGTACTCCTTCTCGACAGCCACACGCAATGGGAGCTTAGGTGTAACATGATGGACCATCTTGGCAGGAGAGAAGGGAGGAGCTGGACACAGCTTCACTTACATCTGAATAGGTTGTGTCCTGTCCACACACAAAGGGCGGTATACCCCCCCGTAGGTAGTCTGGAGCCAGTGCATGAAGGGAAGACATCTGTGCACTTCAAAGGCATTTCCCTGAAGTCTATCACATCAAGGGCACCACTGGGTATAAGTTTAGGACATCAGATACCACCCCTTCAGTACTCTTCTGGACCTGTGGATACTCTGCCAGGAAGAAGGACTGCTGTTATGCTGAAAGAACTGCCACTCTGCTGGACTGCTACTCTGCTAGACTCCTGTTTTCATGTGCTGACTTGCTGCCTGCTGCCCTCTTGCCTGGATGAGAAGAACTGTACCTGCATCTCTTGAACCCAGAGTGACTCCAAGGGCAAGTTGGCTGGCCTCCTGGTCTGAAGTCTCAGAGACATAACAGGCTTCCAACCACCTTGCATCTGCACCTGGACTCTGCCCTCTGTGAGTCTACTCTGCAAAGTGTAGCTATCCCAGTCTTGGACCCTTGGAAGTAGGCCTAAGGTGCTTACTAGTGGAACTGACGCATCGTTTGGAGGAATTGTTGCGTCACTGCTGCTACATAGATTGGGCCTTAGTGCAGAAGGTCAGCAACTCCCTTGCATCTTTGGAACCAATGCATCGCCTACGGCGTGGTGCCTCTCCGACCCAGGTTCTCGCATCCTTCGTTGACAGCAGCTCGGCGAAGATGTCGGCTTCCGCATTGCAGCCTTGCGGCTCCTCAGAACCGATGCATCCCAAGCTGCATCCTAAATGCCCAGACTTCCCATCGCAAGCACCATTGATGGGATCCTCAATGATGACACAACAGGACCTCGCACCACTGCCTCCCCGCATCACCGGATCAATGCATCACTTCGAATGGATGATGCTTCCTCGTCTCAGATCCACCAAACACTCCACAACCAGGATTTGAGGGACTTTGTTCAGTGGGCCTAACTGGGTCCCAGTAGGTGACCCACGCTCTATCGCGGTTGGGCTGAACTTGTGATTTTGTCCCGGTCCAGCACGACTACATATCCTTTCTTGGCCCTTTGTGCTTTTTGGTACTATTTTAAAAATCAATAGCTCGATTTCTACTAATTGGATATTTGTCTTTTCGGTCTTGTTTTATATTTTTAGTTCTATTTTTTTTACTTGGTATGGAATCATTTTGTGGGGTGTTTTCCCTGTTTTACTCTTTGAAGTGTTGCACAAATACTTTACACACTACCTCTAAAGGCAACCCTTACTACTCTGTGCCAATCTACAAGAGGGTGAGATCAGGGTAATTTAGGGTTTGTCTGGCTCTTACCCTGCCTAGGATTGATGTTGCTGCTTGACCCGGGCTAACACCCTAGTCAACAAACAACCCAATTTCTAACAGTGGACAATTAAAGACTGTGATAGCGAGTAAGGGTTAGTGAGGCAGAGGGTATCCAAAACAGTTCCACAGTCAAAACAAAATATTAAAATTGAGTTAGCGTGTTGTTTCTTTTTCCTGCTAGCAGTTACAACTACAATTTGCTTGACATTTATTAAAAGAAGAAAAGTACGTTAATTATCAATCAGGTAAGAAAGTACTGATTTTGAAAAGTATGTTATTATAAGTGAAATAAAATATGGTAATCCTTTTTTAAAAGCCAAACCTCTTTAAGAAACGTTTGAAAAATCAATAAAAACACAGTTAAAAAAACACGTTAAGGTCATGGCTCAACTTTGGTAAACCACTGAATTTCGCCACTTATGGTTCATAAAGCTAATAACTATCACCAAACCTTTTTGTCACTAATGTCATCAAACACAAATATACTGATTACAGCATAGGTGATAACATAAATTACAACACTTATAACATCGCCATTGGCCTGACCACATGAAACATAATTGAGCCACCCCCTTGAGCTGCCTATGACATCATGCAAGACATCATTAATTAAATCATAAGTGTCTTATTTGATGGCATTGCTCATGACTTCATCAGTGACATCACCAGTGACATCTCAGTGCCAGACCCTTATCCAAATCATGTTGCTCTTGGTGAAATTAACTGGCCCTGCAGCCAACCGCACACTGCTCATGGCCTTCTGTTGTTGGGCACAGGTCCTACCCTCAGGCTAGGCCCTGTGGCCACCTTCCAGAGCACATGGCCAAATCTTTGCTCAACGGGTGAGTTGGGTGAATTTGATAGGAAACAAACTGAAATTCACTAAATACAAATGTAGGTTAAAGTAACGTTATAGTTAGGTATAGTAATACTATCTTATCTTACATTGCAAAAACCACAGCAATGTTACTAAAGAACAAAAGTTATGGCAACTTTAGAGTTAAGTGATGAAATAAGGTAAAAACTAACATTTAAAAAAAAAAAAAAAACAGTTTATTGTGCTAACTATAGCTTGTGCCCTTGGCATGCACTGCTTCTGTCTTTACATATTTCATCACTTATGACATGTTAAATTACATATTTGATGATATAGTAAATGACAGACAGCTCAAATTACATCAATGATGACATCACTGATTACACCATAGTCATATACAACAAAAACGTACTCATTGTATGTGTGTGGGTTCATAGTAGTGAAACAGAGTAAGCCTTAAAGGCAAGCATGATTGCGTATATTCAAAGTTATTTGGAACGCCATTTACAATTCCCTGAAGTTTTGGGTGCAAGTATTACTCGCTGTTAAACAAGATAAAGGCTGACTGAGCCTTGTGTTTTGCAGAAATATGTTTGAAATTAGCTCTAAACTTAGAGTCAAAGTCTATTTCAAATAATCTGTGTGCCAAACCTTCTGTTAAAAATATATTATCCATCAGTTGATATCTAGCAACGTGTCCATATTAAATAGATGTACTATAGTGCAATAAATGTATATTTTCCAGACCTTTGCTAACGATTTTGAGACAGTGGAGATTGTTCAATCATGAAGAATTTCGGGGTGTCCCCCTTAGAGATAGTTTACATAAAACTGCCAAAAAATCCTATAAGACGGTGTCATGATGACTGCCTAATGTCATCAGTGATGTCATCAATTATGCCATTTGAGATGTCATCAGTGATGTCATTATTTATGCCATTCAACAAGTCAAGAGTGTTGTAATATGTGGGGGCATATGTAGTGAATGATGGGAGTGCAACAGTGAATTTCAGTGTCCTTTTGGTTTTTACACGTTTGTTTACCTAACTATACTATCACCACTTCTCTGCTCAATCCCACTGTATTGGAATTGGGATGTAGTAGCTCAAACAACTGCCATGCCTGCAGTAAACTGAAAATTCTGAAATGTCTTGCACCTCCTACATTTACAGTTACCTCCACTGAGTTCATGCACATACCTTTGTTTAATGAATCACATTCGGCATATGTACTATTTCCTCAGTTCTCCTGTGCAAACCATTGTGACAGATATTTCAAATCCAGATTTATATCTCTTCCACCTATCTAAAATATGTTTCCTATTCCTAGTGTTAGGCCCTCATTCCATCAATTGCTCATCATCTCCAGATGAAAATCTGCAAGGAAAATGCTGGTATCACATGGCACTCTATTTTGGGGTGCAAAATTGGCATATCGAGTTTATGATCTAGGATTAGGGAATAATATGCTAATAGTTCTTATTTTACCCATTTGGAGGTTCATTTACTAGGATTTCCAGCAAGTCGCCTGCATGATTTGTGCAACTTTTTCTCTGCCAAATACTGTGCAGACAGACATCTTTGTGGTGTGCATTTTAGTGCCCAAGTTGGGATTGGTTGCTGCTAAATTGTATCCCCTAAACTTGCTTGCAGGAAATAAAAGGTAGGGCACAGACATGGTAGGGACAGAAAGAATCAGGTTGCAAAGTGACACAGTGGAAATAGTCTATGCGCATATGTTCATACATGTGTAGGCACCTTAATGATTAACATACACAGGACTAGATGTTCATTAGCTCAGTATTGTGGAGGACTTGAACGTTTAGTCCTCTACATTGGGCATGACAACTCTTCTGGGTTTTTTTCCTGAAAAAGAAATGCAAGGCTTGTGGGAAGAGATCCCTCGCATCTATTTTTTTTAAACATATTTTATTAGAAGTTTTTACAGTTTACATCCATGTGAGAACAGATATTTGTACTAGATACATCAGATTTCTTGGAGTAGTCAAAATAAGGAAGTCCATATTGGGTTACAAACTGTACCACTGTGCGTATTTTGCAACATTATGTCCTTTCTTGGTATCGGTATAGTACACAATAAATATCATATGGACCGATTATTACGACATATCAGAAATATGTGAATCCGAATGACAGAATAAGCGAGTTATAACAGTTATCCTAACCCTTCCCTCCCACCATTCCCTGAACTCATCTGACCCTACCCTAGTTCCCTCGCATCTTGAAGGTATTTTGTTTACGTTCTGACGATCAGCTATACCAGTGCGCTGAGGTGACAGCGGGAAAGTGAAAGCAGTTAACGCCATGTGGCGTTGACTGCTTTCACTTTGATTAGGACTTGGGGAGAATAACTCAGCCCCCAAGCAACGATCCACGTGGGAGAGGAACCACTGGAAAGTGGACCGTCTCCTCTTTCCACTGGTACCTTTCCCTAGTGGCGATCCACTCTCTGCCCCCTTGGGTTGTTTACTGAGGGGTTAGCACGAGTATGCCATACAAAGGGGCACATGGCTCAGTAGGCACTAGGAGCACATGTTTTTTTAGAAGAAATAAGGGGTGATGAGGGCAGCGCTGACTTCAGGCCATGCCTCTTCCTAATAATCCCTCAATATTATTTCTGCCCCCTCAGAGGGGGAAATTAATGGAAGTTCCAATGTTTTCATCCCTGGTGAGGCCTGATGCAAAGTTCAGTAGGAACCCGGGATGTTCTTTGAGAGGGAGCGCTCACTCATGGTTGCTCACGGGTGCTCTCCCCTAAAGCATTAAAAACACCCAGGTGGTAGTTGGAGACTCTACTGCCAATCTACCCACCCCCAGCAGGGACAAAAAGGTTACTGAGCACCACGGAAAATAATAATTCTAGAAAAGATGAGGTGGGTGTGGCACACCTTGGGAATGTTCCCACCCCATTACAGCTCCAACACGCTTTCTGCCACAATCTGCCTTCTTCAAGGGAGAAAAAGACCACCAAGCAACAGGTATTTTGTTTGGAGCATAGGCAAGTCTTCCCCCTTAAAAAAGGTTAACACTCTGGGGGTGGAAATTGGAGGTTTAACTTCATCTTCCTACTCCATGGAGCAGAAAGCCACTGGAAACCAGGAAAATTATTTTTTAAGAAAAATAAGAAGTAGGAGCACCCTCCCTCCCCCACAAGAAATTAAAAACAGTATTTTAAGCAGCCCCCTCTTGGAACAAAATAGCCCACAGGACACCAGGGGAAATGTCATTTTTAAAACCTAGGGACGAGGCAGCCCCATCTGCCATCAAACCAGACCCCCAATGCTAATGGTTACAAAAGTCTTTCTGACTCACCTGGGAGCAGATTGAGGGCGCCTCCATGGGGGTATTTGGGGATTTACTATGTAGAAAGCCCACTATGATATGATGTAATTTGTTATTTAAAAAAAGAAGAAAAAAAAGTGGCGGGTTGACTCACCCAGACATTGGGCCAAACTTCTACCCCAAAGGGCAGAATAGCATTTTTGCCACTTTCGAAGGCAGACTAAGGGTTTATCCAAATCTGCTCTCTGCCCCTTAGGGCCAGAAAGCCCACTGGACCCAGGAATAAAGTTTCAAAAATGAGGTGGGAGACCCCTTGGGTGCAGCAGACTTCCCATTCATAAGTCAAGGAAGGCGTAATTTGATTCTTTTGGGTATAGTTTTAAGGATGGCAGAGACAGAGTAAATCCAGAGAACACATTTTTTCAAAATACCCTCCAAATCACATGATCATACAGTTAACCCCAGTTGTGAGTTGTACTAATAACAACTATTATAAACTCAGTATCCCAGGCACATTTCAAAACGGCGTAGGTTTCCTGTATAACCCCATTTTTCATTCATTAGATGTTATCACATGAATTGATCCCTGGTTGATACACAATGAAAAATCATTATAAACTGCAGCTCAGTCGTCGCCTCTAGGTATTCCATGTTTGTGGGCAACCAACAAGCACTATACTTCCCTGCTACTGATGGAGCAGGTAAAACAAAAAGTAGCATACCTCCTCTAATTTGCATGAAATTAATTACATAATCATTCTAAAATTAATTTACAATAACATGTTTGCAGTGAAAATTTATTAATTAACCTTTGCTCCTTGATAAACACTAAATACACATGGGACTAAAATGCTAAATGCATGGCAGAACAATTAATGAATTAACTATGGTACGCAAACTAACCTTAGATTGTAGTGAAATAGTGAAATTGCATGATTTACGTTGCTTTGCGATTGTCTGTGCTTTAAAATCATCAAAGGGTAAGTATCATTGCTTTAATTGTTGCTACAGCTAGGAAAATACTAATATATATTGGGATTAGTATGGGTTTGAACATCAGAACTTTTATTTCCATATTTTAATTACTGTTATGTCTATTTTTACTTAAGTTGGCATTCGGGCCTACTAGGCCGCGGTACCCAAGATGGCGTTCTCAGAAGCAGATGCCACCATGTGAGCGTGATGATTTCTGCGCATGCCCAGATGGCTCTGGAGATCACCAAATGACGTGAACTCCCGACATCATGTTCCCTATCAAGGATAGGGACTTGATCGCCAGCCAAAAGATGACTATGTGGGAACAGCGGAAAGGACAAAAAAGAACCCGTGCAATACGACTTTTTCACCTTGAGAAGTTACATTCGCTGCTCTTGCCTGAGAAACATTTACAATTTGTGCCTTCCTATGCCAAGTTACCATGAAGAACCAGTTTACACTGGGAAAAAAATTAAACGAACTGATGATAAACCCGAACTGTCCAATCAGAACATTTTCTCTGCTCCTAAAACTCACCATATTTTGTATCATGTAATGGGAGAAAGGGTACAAAAAATGGGTCTTCATCTGTCATTGGGTTAATGTTTTTTTGGTTTGTTTCGAAGTTTGTGGCGTTGGTTTGCATTGGGCTTGTTAGCGTTTGGAGAAGAGATTGTGGTGCATTATATAATTTGCTGGATGGTTTGCCCCCTTGGTGTGGGTTAGACAGCCTGTCCAGGGAGATTGACTTGAGAATAAGGATAACTCTCTGTTTGATCTGGAGCCATCGTCGCTTGCTAATTGGTAATTGACTAACTGCATTTTTTCCAAAATTCATGTCTAGATTCTAAATGTTTGATTCTCTTTCATAAATTAAAAATTTGAGATTATGAGTTGTAGTAATAAATGCAAACGTAAGAAATGTTATAATTAATTAAATAAACAACAATTGAAATAATAAGGAGTTTGTGATTCTTTAAACTTTTGATGAGATTAAATGATTTCTAGACTTTATTTGTGTTTTAGCTGGTTCTAATTCACCATCAACCAGTCCAACTGATTGGTCCATCGACCAAATAGTGGAGTGCCTTGATATTAAAGTCAGGATTCTTAGATGTATATAGAATGTGTATATAATGTAAAAGCAAATTAATCCCGACGGGTAATAAGGTACCCACATGTCCAGCGCTTTCTCCAGTGTACAGATTCGAGTGAGTATGATTGAATGACGAGTGTGTTGGTGTTATGGGCCCCACAAATGAATGAGTGTATGAATGAGCGGTTGTGAATAAGAATCTGTGACATAAGGAGAATATGTAAATCTTGTCCTCCGCGCTGCAAAACTACCAACTTGTCTGAAGACGCAACCAGTGCTAAATTTGAGCCAGTAGTTTCAAGTGCTCATCACTGGCATTTAATTATCAACGTCCGCGCTTTTCATCTGCACCAGTTAAGGATACATTTATTTATTGTAGGCATGGGGAGATTAGGTGATTTGCCGAGAATCACAGGATGTTGAGTCGACACTGAGATCGAACTTGGCTCTCCAGCTACGAAGTCGGCAGTTCTCACCATTACACCACATCCTCGCCCCACTTCCATGGTTGGAAGTTGGTTCTGTTTTAGGTGGCGCTAACCGGAGAAATGGGCTGGTGTAAGCTGCGTCCTGAGGAAAGCCCTGGTAATATTTTTTTTACACGTTAACCACTGAATGCAACAGTATATTTCATTTGTAAATCTATCACGGGGGCAAAAAATATATACTGATGAAAATGTCTTCTATTTTTACTTACGCTTTAACATTATTTTTTATTGTAATTCATATTTTGTTTTGGGAAACCATGAACAATCAACAACAGTGACCTTTTCCTGAATTTCAAATTCTGTCTACATTTCAGAAATGTATAGCTTTCTGGGTTCACCAGTTGGATTCATGCCAGTTTGTACCACAAATTGCAAGTAAGTAGAAACCACACAAAAAAATGGGAAAATACACTGCCACTTCGAAAAATGCAATAAACGTTTTTAAAACTCTATTTTTCAAAGCAGGGAATTGATCTTAACACAACAAATATTTTGGTGATGCCTTTGTTAGAAAAATACTCCTTCTTGCACAGCAAAATTTCCCATTTTCCCCCAAAAATCTAAATTTTTCAATATTTTGGATATGTTATCTGTTGCCGCCTTGTCGTAGATAAAGTATTACGCACTCATAATTTCTATAGGTATCAATAGGATCATGCATAAAGCAAGAGGCTGAGTCCGTGGTATCAGGTTCAAAAGGGCTTTATTCCAATAACTCGAGTTATAGGGAGAATGGTTCCATCACCACAAGGGATCAGGAAGGGTCTTCTGAAACTTTATTCACAGAGTACAGTATATATACATTCAATATTATACGTAAGCAGGAGCGCTTCAGGCAGAGCAAGAGAGAATGAGATAAGAGCATGTGGGCGTGTAAGTAGGCGTGAAGGTGGGTGTCCATGTGGGCGTCCAATTGATGAGTCATAGGTGAATGTCATAGGTGGGTGGGTACCTGGAGGGGGTTGCATGATCAGCTGGAACTTTGCCTTACTTGTGCACAACTCGAGCATGACGTGTAACTGACGTGTAACTGGGGGAAGGTTGCTGTGCAGCCGGGGAGTCTGGAAGAGAGGCCTTCAGTGTCAGGACGACCAGCACATCTTGTATTATCTGATATCTAAAGTCCGGAGCAGGAACTGATCTGTGACATAGGTTGCCCATCACCAAGAGCCGATGTGGCTTCTATTTCTTTATTCACTGCGTGGGCCTTACATGGGGGCTATGGGTTTTTCACTGACGTGAGCTTTGCAATCACTGAAAGGGAGACAGAAAGGCTAGGCTCTATCCTTTGCAGGCGGGTTTTGTTTATTCCTCCTTTTCCAGGCAGGAATGTGATTCAGTAGGAGTAAGCAGATAACCGTGCTCAATACTATCTCGGCACCCCGGACTGGGCCCCTTTGGCTGAGGCCCAAGTGTGCGAGGCCAAGGATACGCAGCTGCAGCTCTCAGAGCGTCTGAGGCCTGAAACCTCTTTTCGGGCTCCGGCTGAGCCACAAAATGGGCTTTCATGAAAATGGCACGAGTGCAGGAAAACATGATGCAAAACGTGTAGGCCTCAGTGCAGATTTGTCGTTTCTCTCATGGGAGACTTGATGGCAGGCCACGTTATAGCATAGGCATCATGGTTGACAGGCCATGGAGGGAAAATGCATGGCGTACATGCATGTACACGAAACGTTGGGGAACACATAGGGGACACATAGGCCTTGTCATAATCTTTATTTTCTCAGCCTGGGGAGTTTACAAATACGAAGTGTTATTAGAATTCCCTGCAAGCGGTAAATAAAGGACATTGATTTTGCCTGGATACTTTTTTTGTGGGGAAAATATATAAAGGCCTCAGAATGAAGTGCCCTAACCATCAAAAAAGCGGTCTATCCTGTGGGATGGATCTGCTTCAGCAATTAAGGTGTTAAAGTGAAACTGGCAATCCAAATGCTTGTCGTCTTATTCTAGAACAGTGATACTCAAAGTACCGCCTGGGGTCGCTTGGGGCCCTCCTGACCTTTACATGTGGCCCCCTTATCAACAGCAGCACTGGGCTGCTGTTTACTCGACTCACCACTAACATTAAAACAATGTTAAATTTACAGGCAAGCCCTTATTTAAAGTTTATTTGAAGTTAAAGAAAGTAAAGAAGTTGTCCTGCAACACTTGACTTTAGGAACACCTTCCTTTTCAAACAAATCCTGCAGCAAAAATGTGAAAATATGATGACATTTCTTCAAAAGTTCAAAAAGTGTATTTCATTAACATCCAGAACCATTTCACCTTAGTATATCAGTTTATATTAGTGCAGCGAGAAGTATTTTTTTAAGTGATAGTTTTCAAATATGAATATAGAAACATACATTCTTCCTCCACACCGACAACAATGCCAATAGTGAACTAAGAGGTAAGTCAGTTGTTTATGGCTAAAAGAGAAAAGCAGCTAGGTTATATACGAATGCACAGCCTAGACCTGTCACCTTGCAGTAGTGCTAGTATTGCCCACCTCAAATGGCCTGCTGCTTGTAAGACCACAAATACAACACGTTTTTTAGAAATATGAGAGGCAACACAAGTAAAAAAGTTGTATATAGGTAATACAACACAAGAACAAATTTCCAATTGATCCGAAATGTTCGCAGTGTTCAGATGTTCTTTTTATTCCATGATGCAGTGCAACAATGTTCACAGCCAACGCGTTTCGCCCAAGCATGGGCTTTTTCAAGGCTGTTAGGGAATCATACAAAATTATGGAGTGTATCATTGCTCAGTACACATAGAAAATTCATGTACAGACCATAACAAAATCAAAATGAAAAAAAGAAAGACCTTAGCGAGAAGTGAAAATGAAACAAGATAAGAAGAGCATGCTGATGACAGATATGGAGAAACGCCAAAACGTTAATTAGAGAACGAAACACAAGTAATTAACTGGATTAAAGACAGTGCATAAGGAACCGAGTTGGTGAGCTACCGCGAGTAGGCTACAATCACCCATGTGCCCCATGTGAGGCGTGCCAGAAACTAAACTTGCGTAAAAGTGACAAAGCATTTTGGCTAACTCAAGTGACTGGACACAATTGTCAGAAAAGAAATGCACGAGAGCAAAGGACAAAGAGCCATGTAAGTGATACCTTAACACTTTCCCCAAATGGACGAGTGTCTAACATAAACACGGACCCAATAAAAAATATAACGAAGGAGGTAGCGAGAATAAAACGCTTACCACGCAATAGTTACCGTAGAAAAACAAACAATGTTCCACAGATGACGTAGTAAAGAGTATAGGTAGAATCTATCGATAATAAGACCACATGTAAGTACAGTCATATGAATTGAATTCATTATAATGAAATTAGTTGACCATAGAACTCAAAAGGCATGTAAACACACTCACCAGAATAAAAAGTAGAGCGTAACTGCACAAAAATCTCAGAGTGCATCCAAGATAAGATTTCGCAAGAAGTCCTAGTGGTATTAGGTCTATAAAAAAACATGTAAATATCGAATTTGTAAAAGAACTCATTCCTGTGAAACTACACTAGATAAGAGGACTGAAATCTGCCCCATTTGCATACAAGTACGTCCTAAGACTCTACCCATGACAAGACACAGGGAACATAAGAAGAGTCACTAAATAGGGATAAATTCATCCCAAAATTCCTGTTGTACCTGGAGCATGGCTCCAACATTATCAATCGATCTATAGATCTGGACCTCTACACGTAAACACGAGCCCCCAGAGACAGAACAGAGTCCCATACTACTGCGTTTGACCATCAGACAAAACTTCCAGAATTAACCGCTATCTTTCTCAGACCACATTTGCAATAAATGCATAGCTGCCCTACCCCATTTCGTCAATTAAAAAGTCATGATGCGACTCAGGCAAAAACTACAGTTAAAGTACAAATACTATGCTAACTAGTACGTAAAAAGAGAACAGGAAGATACGATAAGAACCCCCAAACCCATGCTTACTTCGAATGGTATTTTACAGGTGTACCATCGGGGGGTCAGTAACGCCGCTTGCCGTCGTGTCGGAACGGTTACCGGGTGAGTATCAAAATCGGCTTTAAATTCCGGCGCTGGGGCGTACACTTCCGGAATGTTACCAATCAGAAAGGTATAGATACTAGACAGTACGAATGTCCAAAGTGCTCCATGTTGGAGTGGTTCCGGTTTCCAACAAGTAGTGTTATGTTCCGAATGAGTCAACCACATATTACGGCGCGCCATCTTTGAATGGTACCGTTGCAAGATTAATGCTGTTGCAATAATGTAAAAAACACCCAAAACATGTTCAACGTTATTTGAGACATGTTAGTTAGTTTAAAATCAAATGGGGGAGCGATATTCGTGAAAATCACAAGCGGTTACTATTAATTAAAAAGCGTAACGTTAATACGTCTGAATACGAATCTTCCGAAAAAACGGATCTGAATCGTATCAAACCAAACCAATGGTGAGCATTACGGTCCATGTAAAGACCAAAAATTGTGCCTAGCATAACAACAGCAAAGCATGTTTAAGCCAAAAAGTACAATGTCTCCGTGATAAATAGACGCAATGTATCGCGCCATCTTTGAATGTCCAACGTTGCTTAGAACATGTTGAAAGAATTAAAATACATATGGGAGCAATATTCGTCCAGATTACAGACGGTTCATATAATTTAAAAACCATAACGTTAGTGCGTCCGATTGTGAGTACAGACAAAGCATTACTTCCCAAGGGGATAAAACGTGCAAGTGCACCAGAAACAACCATAAAAGAGTCATAAGTATGGGACATGATATGACCTGAAGACGTCATATTTCTTATTGGATCCAATGAATAGCAAGGTATAAACGTCATTTTTCCAAAGAGTCATGGATTCTAAGACCCAAGAAATACCCAGAGTCCGAGAGGATACGAGACCAGAGAGTAACTCGAATGGAACACAAAGCATGGATAGAGTATATCTATGGTGTTGACCAAGTGGTCCTTGAGTTTGTACTTTACACCATATATAAGTGTGTGATTAAGTCGAATAGGTAGTACAGCCAACAAGAATAAACCAAGAATAAAACTGTGCGGACAGAAAGATTATAGTAGTCCTACAATGTACAAGTATATTACATATCAGACATGTACAGCACATCACAAAGTACACATTTGTCAGAGTTTACACACAAAGAACATAATTACAGGTAAAAACCTCTAACAAGGCCAAGCACATATGTTTTTTAGTATGCTTAAAGTCTCTCCGCTGTGTACAAGATTACAGAAAGTAGTGCATTTCGTTGTCATTGTTGAAACCAAGCGTCACTGATCGCAAAGTACAGATCCATCTTGCCTCCAATTGCCTGAGTCTAAGTTCCCTGTCCCCACCTCTAATCATTGGTGGAGCCACATCGATACCATGGAAACGGAACTTGGATCTATCCACTCCTTCCGTACAGGTGTGTGAGACTAGAGCGTACGTAGTGTCTCCATGTAAGGCTGCTCTGCGATGTTCCTGTATACGATTCTTGAGTGGTCTCACAGTACTGCCCACATAAATTTTGTTGCACCCACAGATCAAAATATACACCACATAACTAGAAAGACAGTTGATGAAGTGGCGGATTGTGTAACATCTATCTGTGTTGAACTTGAATGTAAGTGTTTTATTACATCCTAAATGACAAATGTTGCATGAACTGCAGGTATAGAAACCAAGAGGCTTCTTGAGCCAGCTTTGTTTTGGGGGGTTAGGCAAAGTGTAGCTGGGACATAGGGAATCCCTAATGGTTTTGCTTTTCCTAAAGGTCATGGAGGGCCTAGGTGTAATTATAGTGTTGACCCCTGACGCTCCCTTAAGAATTGACCAGTGTTTGTTTAGTATCTTAAAAACCTCATGGTTTAGAGTGGAGTGTGTCGTGATGAAGGCAAGTCTTTCTTGGTGAATAGTGTTTTTCTTGCTGGTACTTTGGAGTAAGTCCTTTCTTTTGAGTTTAGTCGCCCTATTCTTAGCCAGCTGTAGGACATCATGTTTGTATCCCCTCTGCTGTAGTCTGTTCAGTGCTAGTGTGGTTTGGGACTCGAATTTGTGATCTTCACTGCAGTTTCTACGAATACGTACCAGCTCTCCAAACGGAATAGCTTTTTTGGTAGATGTTGGGTGAGCACTAGTGTAATGAAGAATGCTATTAACTGCAGTGTCCTTTCTATGAAGGGTACTGTGTATCTTCTTATCCTTGACATAGAATTCAAGGTCCAGGAAATGTATGGTTGCTTGGGACAGCTCCATAGTAAAGGCAACGTTGAAAATGTTCTGATTGAGAAAAGTGAAGTACTCCACAAATTCAGATTCTGTACCAGTCCAAATGATAATAATATCGTCAATGTACCGGCCCCAGAACTGAATATGTCCAATCCATTTAGAAGCCAAACGTGACCAGGCATAGATGTGTTCCACCCACCCCATAAACAGATTAGCATATGAGGGTGCGAATTTGGAACCCATTGCAGTACCTTGTTCCTGCTTAAACCATGTGTTGTTAAAAAGAAAAAAGTTGTTATCCAGGATGAGGTCAATCATGGATTTGAGCATATCATTGTGTTCCAAAAGAGTTGCCATTCTGTTCCCAAGAAAAAAGTCAACAGCCATAATGCCCAGATCTTTCCTAATGCATGTATACAGTGAGGTTACGTCCAGTGTGGCAAACCACATGCCTTCCTCCCAATCCAGATCTTCTAATTTATTCAGAATATCCGAACTGTCCCTAACATATGATGGCAAGTTTATGACTAGGGGCTGTAGAAAGGAATCAACAAATTGGGCCAAAGCTTCAGTCATTGAGCCAATGCCCGATATAATAGGGCGGCCTGGAGGGAAGGGTTGTTTCTTGTGTACCTTGGGTAGTAGGTAAATGCAGGGGAACCTGGGGTTCCGAACGCTAAGAAATTTGTGTTCTGTCTCTGATAAAAGCCCAATCTCTTTCCAATGCGAAAGACGGTCATTGATTCTAGTGGAGGCTGCGGCACAAGGGTTGGTTGGGAGCCTAGTGTAGTTGGTAGTGTCATTTAGCTGTCTGAGAACTTCCTTTTCATAGTCAACTCTGTTCATAATAACTACATTGCCCCCTTTGTCTGCTTCCCTGATGATGATAGAGTCATTTTCACTCAGTTGTTGTAACGCTATTCTCTCAGCCTTGGTGAGATTGTCTACAAGATGTCTCCTAGAGCGTGTATATAATTTGTCTTCCAAACAAAAGAGATCACGAGAGACTACTTCATGAAAAGCATCTATGCTAGAGAGATGTGTACCTTGTGGAGTAAATTTGCTACGTGTGTGCAGGCCGCTATCACAAGAGTAATCTTGTCTAATGTCAAGATCTCGTAACACACTTTCAGTCGTAGAATCATTCTCATCATCAATTGACAGTAGTGTGGCAACATTTTGGACATGAGAGACTGTGATGTCAGTGTGTATGGTGGCCTTTTTTGTCTGCTGATATTGGAAACTATCCATAGAAAAATGACATTTTAGTTTAGCACGACGGACAAATTTAAATAAATCCACATGTAATTCTGAGAAAACACCTTGAGAAACAGGGCAATATCCAAGACCTTTATTAAGCACATTTGTTTCATGCATGGACAGACTATAATCTGACAGATTAATTACCAAATTCTCTGAGACCAAGGTTTTATTAGCATCAGAGGAAATAGCAGCCCCATCATCCATTACCGTTTGTCTATTTGACTCTTTTGGTAACGAGTCAAAACCCTGTTTTTTTCCTGCATTTTTCCTCCTTCCCCCTCTCCTAATTTTTCTTTTGCTTTCTTGTTTCCTATTCTGAAGCGCAGGACCTCGTCTAAAAAAGACGATGTACTAGGTCCCTGTGCTCCTTCTTCCGGTGGTCCATCTCTGTTACTCTCATCAATCGAGGATGGATCAGAACTTACGCTAATGTTGGAAATGCTCCCTGTGCTGGGTGTGGCAGAGGCATTTGATTTGGGAATTTGGATGTTGTCAAATTTAGCTGCGAAAGTAAATACACGACCATTGTCGTAGTCCCTGTCATCACGTATAATCTTATGTAATTTCCTGTTTTTAACTGTCTTCTGATGTAAATTAATCTGTTCCTTAAGAATTGCGTAGTTCTTAGTAGTAGCCTCCGCTAAATTTAGTGATTTGATTTCATCCTCGAGTAATTTTATTTCTGCCTGTAATTTGGTACATTTTCTCTCAGCGTGAGTAATCAGAATTTTCATCATATTGAATGAGGAATTGTGCAAATTATCCTCCCAATCTGAGAGTAAATCTGGGTCAAGATCATCAAAACTAGGAAATGTCAGAATTCTTAAGCCTCTTGGCACCTTTTTATTTTCTAGGTACCTTTTGAGAGTGACTCCATCCCACCATTTCGACAGTTCGTTCTTTTTGAGTCTCTCAAGTTTCTGAAATTTTGCTTTCAAGCCCTCTTTTGGGTTGTCGCTATTAGTAGCAGCTTGTACAATCTCCTTGTTCTGCTTGAAGAGATCCTTGGCTAGTTCCTCCCTATTATCATCAAAGCAATGGGTTCCAAATTCGCACCCTCATATGCTAATCTGTTTATGGGGTGGGTGGAACACATCTATGCCTGGTCACGTTTGGCTTCTAAATGGATTGGACATATTCAGTTCTGGGGCCGGTACATTGACGATATTATTATCATTTGGACTGGTACAGAATCTGAATTTGTGGAGTACTTCACTTTTCTCAATCAGAACATTTTCAACGTTGCCTTTACTATGGAGCTGTCCCAAGCAACCATACATTTCCTGGACCTTGAATTCTATGTCAAGGATAAGAAGATACACAGTACCCTTCATAGAAAGGACACTGCAGTTAATAGCATTCTTCATTACACTAGTGCTCACCCAACATCTACCAAAAAAGCTATTCCGTTTGGAGAGCTGGTACGTATTCGTAGAAACTGCAGTGAAGATCACAAATTCGAGTCCCAAACCACACTAGCACTGAACAGACTACAGCAGAGGGGATACAAACATGATGTCCTACAGCTGGCTAAGAATAGGGCGACTAAACTCAAAAGAAAGGACTTACTCCAAAGTACCAGCAAGAAAAACACTATTCACCAAGAAAGACTTGCCTTCATCACGACACACTCCACTCTAAACCATGAGGTTTTTAAGATACTAAACAAACACTGGTCAATTCTTAAGGGAGCGTCAGGGGTCAACACTATAATTACACCTAGGCCCTCCATGACCTTTAGGAAAAGCAAAACCATTAGGGATTCCCTATGTCCCAGCTACACTTTGCCTAACCCCCCAAAACAAAGCTGGCTCAAGAAGCCTCTTGGTTTCTATACCTGCAGTTCATGCAACATTTGTCATTTAGGATGTAATAAAACACTTACATTCAAGTTCAACACAGATAGATGTTACACAATCCGCCACTTCATCAACTGTCTTTCTAGTTATGTGGTGTATATTTTGATCTGTGGGTGCAACAAAATTTATGTGGGCAGTACTGTGAGACCACTCAAGAATCGTATACAGGAACATCGCAGAGCAGCCTTACATGGAGACACTACGTACGCTCTAGTCTCACACACCTGTACGGAAGGAGTGGATAGATCCAAGTTCCGTTTTCATGGTATCGATGTGGCTCCACCAATGATTAGAGGTGGGGACAGGGAACTTAGACTCAGGCAATTGGAGGCAAGATGGATCTGTACTTTGCGATCAGTGACGCTTGGTTTCAACAATGACAACGAAATGCACTACTTTCTGTAATCTTGTACACAGCGGAGAGACTTTAAGCATACTAAAAAACATATGTGCTTGGCCTTGTTAGAGGTTTTTACCTGTAATTATGTTCTTTGTGTGTAAACTCTGACAAATGTGTACTTTGTGATGTGCTGTACATGTCTGATATGTAATATACTTGTACATTGTAGGACTACTATAATCTTTCTGTCCGCACAGTTTTATTCTTGGTTTATTCTTGTTGGCTGTACTACCTATTCGACTTAATCACACACTTATATATGGTGTAAAGTACAAACTCAAGGACCACTTGGTCAACACCATAGATATACTCTATCCATGCTTTGTGTTCCATTCGAGTTACTCTCTGGTCTCGTATCCTCTCGGACTCTGGGTATTTCTTGGGTCTTAGAATCCATGACTCTTTGGAAAAATGACGTTTATACCTTGCTATTCATTGGATCCAATAAGAAATATGACGTCTTCAGGTCATATCATGTCCCATACTTATGACTCTTTTATGGTTGTTTCTGGTGCACTTGCACGTTTTATCCCCTTGGGAAGTAATGCTTTGTCTGTACTCACAATCGGACGCACTAACGTTATGGTTTTTAAATTATATGAACCGTCTGTAATCTGGACGAATATTGCTCCCATATGTATTTTAATTCTTTCAACATGTTCTAAGCAACGTTGGACATTCAAAGATGGCGCGATACATTGCGTCTATTTATCACGGAGACATTGTACTTTTTGGCTTAAACATGCTTTGCTGTTGTTATGCTAGGCACAATTTTTGGTCTTTACATGGACCGTAATGCTCACCATTGGTTTGGTTTGATACGATTCAGATCCGTTTTTTCGGAAGATTCGTATTCAGACGTATTAACGTTACGCTTTTTAATTAGTAGTAACCGCTTGTGATTTTCACGAATATCGCTCCCCCATTTGATTTTAAACTAACTAACATGTCTCAAATAACGTTGAACATGTTTTGGGTGTTTTTTACATTATTGCAACAGCATTAATCTTGCAACGGTACCATTCAAAGATGGCGCGCCGTAATATGTGGTTGACTCATTCGGAACATAACACTACTTGTTGGAAACCGGAACCACTCCAACATGGAGCACTTTGGACATTCGTACTGTCTAGTATCTATACCTTTCTGATTGGTAACATTCCGGAAGTGTACGCCCCAGCGCCGGAATTTAAAGCCGATTTTGATACTCACCCGGTAACCGTTCCGACACGACGGCAAGCGGCGTTACTGACCCCCCGATGGTACACCTGTAAAATACCATTCGAAGTAAGCATGGGTTTGGGGGTTCTTATCGTATCTTCCTGTTCTCTTTTTACGTACTAGTTAGCATAGTATTTGTACTTTAACTGTAGTTTTTGCCTGAGTCGCATCATGACTTTTTAATTGACGAAATGGGGTAGGGCAGCTATGCATTTATTGCAAATGTGGTCTGAGAAAGATAGCGGTTAATTCTGGAAGTTTTGTCTGATGGTCAAACGCAGTAGTATGGGACTCTGTTCTGTCTCTGGGGGCTCGTGTTTACGTGTAGAGGTCCAGATCTATAGATCGATTGATAATGTTGGAGCCATGCTCCAGGTACAACAGGAATTTTGGGATGAATTTATCCCTATTTAGTGACTCTTCTTATGTTCCCTGTGTCTTGTCATGGGTAGAGTCTTAGGACGTACTTGTATGCAAATGGGGCAGATTTCAGTCCTCTTATCTAGTGTAGTTTCACAGGAATGAGTTCTTTTACAAATTCGATATTTACATGTTTTTTTATAGACCTAATACCACTAGGACTTCTTGCGAAATCTTATCTTGGATGCACTCTGAGATTTTTGTGCAGTTACGCTCTACTTTTTATTCTGGTGAGTGTGTTTACATGCCTTTTGAGTTCTATGGTCAACTAATTTCATTATAATGAATTCAATTCATATGACTGTACTTACATGTGGTCTTATTATCGATAGATTCTACCTATACTCTTTACTACGTCATCTGTGGAACATTGTTTGTTTTTCTACGGTAACTATTGCGTGGTAAGCGTTTAATTCTCGCTACCTCCTTCGTTATATTTTTTATTGGGTCCGTGTTTATGTTAGACACTCGTCCATTTGGGGAAAGTGTTAAGGTATCACTTACATGGCTCTTTGTCCTTTGCTCTCGTGCATTTCTTTTCTGACAATTGTGTCCAGTCACTTGAGTTAGCCAAAATGCTTTGTCACTTTTACGCAAGTTTAGTTTCTGGCACGCCTCACATGGGGCACATGGGTGATTGTAGCCTACTCGCGGTAGCTCACCAACTCGGTTCCTTATGCACTGTCTTTAATCCAGTTAATTACTTGTGTTTCGTTCTCTAATTAACGTTTTGGCGTTTCTCCATATCTGTCATCAGCATGCTCTTCTTATCTTGTTTCATTTTCACTTCTCGCTAAGGTCTTTCTTTTTTTCATTTTGATTTTGTTATGGTCTGTACATGAATTTTCTATGTGTACTGAGCAATGATACACTCCATAATTTTGTATGATTCCCTAACAGCCTTGAAAAAGCCCATGCTTGGGCGAAACGCGTTGGCTGTGAACATTGTTGCACTGCATCATGGAATAAAAAGAACATCTGAACACTGCGAACATTTCGGATCAATTGGAAATTTGTTCTTCTGTTGTATTACCTATATACAACTTTTTTACTTGTGTTGCCTCTCATATTTCTAAAAAACGTGTTGTATTTGTGGTCTTACAAGCAGCAGGCCATTTGAGGTGGGCAATACTAGCACTACTGCAAGGTGACAGGTCTAGGCTGTGCATTCGTATATAACCTAGCTGCTTTTCTCTTTTAGCCATATACAATATTTTAGGTTGAAGTGCACGCCAGACGCACCCTTACTTGACTCACCATGAGCTTTGATGATAATAGGGAGGAACTAGCCAAGGATCTCTTCAAGCAGAACAAGGAGATTGTACAAGCTGCTACTAATAGCGACAACCCAAAAGAGGGCTTGAAAGCAAAATTTCAGAAACTTGAGAGACTCAAAAAGAACGAACTGTCGAAATGGTGGGATGGAGTCACTCTCAAAAGGTACCTAGAAAATAAAAAGGTGCCAAGAGGCTTAAGAATTCTGACATTTCCTAGTTTTGATGATCTTGACCCAGATTTACTCTCAGATTGGGAGGATAATTTGCACAATTCCTCATTCAATATGATGAAAATTCTGATTACTCACGCTGAGAGAAAATGTACCAAATTACAGGCAGAAATAAAATTACTCGAGGATGAAATCAAATCACTAAATTTAGCGGAGGCTACTACTAAGAACTACGCAATTCTTAAGGAACAGATTAATTTACATCCGAAGACAGTTAAAAACAGGAAATTACATAAGATTATACGTGATGACAGGGACTACGACAATGGTCGTGTATTTACTTTCGCAGCTAAATTTGACAACATCCAAATTCCCAAATCAAATGCCTCTGCCACACCCAGCACAGGGAGCATTTCCAACATTAGCGTAAGTTCTGATCCATCCTCGATTGATGAGAGTAACAGAGATGGACCACCGGAAGAAGGAGCACAGGGACCTAGTACATCGTCTTTTTTAGACGAGGTCCTGCGCTTCAGAATAGGAAACAAGAAAGCAAAAGAAAAATTAGGAGAGGGGGAAGGAGGAAAAATGCAGGAAAAAAACAGGGTTTTGACTCGTTACCAAAAGAGTCAAATAGACAAACGGTAATGGATGATGGGGCTGCTATTTCCTCTGATGCTAATAAAACCTTGGTCTCAGAGAATTTGGTAATTAATCTGTCAGATTATAGTCTGTCCATGCATGAAACAAATGTGCTTAATAAAGGTCTTGGATATTGCCCTGTTTCTCAAGGTGTTTTCTCAGAATTACATGTGGATTTATTTAAATTTGTCCGTCGTGCTAAACTAAAATGTCATTTTTCTATGGATAGTTTCCAATATCAGCAGACAAAAAAGGCCACCATACACACTGACATCACAGTCTCTCATGTCCAAAATGTTGCCACACTACTGTCAATTGATGATGAGAATGATTCTACGACTGAAAGTGTGTTACGAGATCTTGACATTAGACAAGATTACTCTTGTGATAGCGGCCTGCACACACGTAGCAAATTTACTCCACAAGGTACACATCTCTCTAGCATAGATGCTTTTCATGAAGTAGTCTCTCGTGATCTCTTTTGTTTGGAAGACAAATTATATACACGCTCTAGGAGACATCTTGTAGACAATCTCACCAAGGCTGAGAGAATAGCGTTACAACAACTGAGTGAAAATGACTCTATCATCATCAGGGAAGCAGACAAAGGGGGCAATGTAGTTATTATGAACAGAGTTGACTATGAAAAGGAAGTTCTCAGACAGCTAAATGACACTACCAACTACACTAGGCTCCCAACCAACCCTTGTGCCGCAGCCTCCACTAGAATCAATGACCGTCTTTCGCATTGGAAAGAGATTGGGCTTTTATCAGAGACAGAAAACAAATTTCTTAGCGTTCGGAACCCCAGGTTCCCCTGCATTTACCTACTACCCAAGGTACACAAGAAACAACCCTTCCCTCCAGGCCGCCCTATTATATCGGGCATTGGCTCAATGACTGAAGCTTTGGCCCAATTTGTTGATTCCTTTCTACAGCCCCTAGTCATAAACTTGCCATCATATGTTAGGGACAGTTCGGATATTCTGAATAAATTAGAAGATCTGGATTGGGAGGAAGGCATGTGGTTTGCCACACTGGACGTAACCTCACTGTATACATGCATTAGGAAAGATCTGGGCATTATGGCTGTTGACTTTTTTCTTGGGAACAGAATGGCAACTCTTTTGGAACACAATGATATGCTCAAATCCATGATTGACCTCATCCTGGATAACAACTTTTTTCTTTTTAACAACACATGGTTTAAGCAGGAACAAGGTACTGCAATGGGTTCCAAATTCGCACCCTCATATGCTAATCTGTTTATGGGGTGGGTGGAACACATCTATGCCTGGTCACGTTTGGCTTCTAAATGGATTGGACATATTCAGTTCTGGGGCCGGTACATTGACGATATTATTATCATTTGGACTGGTACAGAATCTGAATTTGTGGAGTACTTCACTTTTCTCAATCAGAACATTTTCAACGTTGCCTTTACTATGGAGCTGTCCCAAGCAACCATACATTTCCTGGACCTTGAATTCTATGTCAAGGATAAGAAGATACACAGTACCCTTCATAGAAAGGACACTGCAGTTAATAGCATTCTTCATTACACTAGTGCTCACCCAACATCTACCAAAAAAGCTATTCCGTTTGGAGAGCTGGTACGTATTCGTAGAAACTGCAGTGAAGATCACAAATTCGAGTCCCAAACCACACTAGCACTGAACAGACTACAGCAGAGGGGATACAAACATGATGTCCTACAGCTGGCTAAGAATAGGGCGACTAAACTCAAAAGAAAGGACTTACTCCAAAGTACCAGCAAGAAAAACACTATTCACCAAGAAAGACTTGCCTTCATCACGACACACTCCACTCTAAACCATGAGGTTTTTAAGATACTAAACAAACACTGGTCAATTCTTAAGGGAGCGTCAGGGGTCAACACTATAATTACACCTAGGCCCTCCATGACCTTTAGGAAAAGCAAAACCATTAGGGATTCCCTATGTCCCAGCTACACTTTGCCTAACCCCCCAAAACAAAGCTGGCTCAAGAAGCCTCTTGGTTTCTATACCTGCAGTTCATGCAACATTTGTCATTTAGGATGTAATAAAACACTTACATTCAAGTTCAACACAGATAGATGTTACACAATCCGCCACTTCATCAACTGTCTTTCTAGTTATGTGGTGTATATTTTGATCTGTGGGTGCAACAAAATTTATGTGGGCAGTACTGTGAGACCACTCAAGAATCGTATACAGGAACATCGCAGAGCAGCCTTACATGGAGACACTACGTACGCTCTAGTCTCACACACCTGTACGGAAGGAGTGGATAGATCCAAGTTCCGTTTCCATGGTATCGATGTGGCTCCACCAATGATTAGAGGTGGGGACAGGGAACTTAGACTCAGGCAATTGGAGGCAAGATGGATCTGTACTTTGCGATCAGTGACGCTTGGTTTCAACAATGACAACGAAATGCACTACTTTCTGTAATCTTGTACACAGCGGAGAGACTTTAAGCATACTAAAAAACATATGTGCTTGGCCTTGTTAGAGGTTTTTACCTGTAATTATGTTCTTTGTGTGTAAACTCTGACAAATGTGTACTTTGTGATGTGCTGTACATGTCTGATATGTAATATACTTGTACATTGTAGGACTACTATAATCTTTCTGTCCGCACAGTTTTATTCTTGGTTTATTCTTGTTGGCTGTACTACCTATTCGACTTAATCACACACTTATATATGGTGTAAAGTACAAACTCAAGGACCACTTGGTCAACACCATAGATATACTCTATCCATGCTTTGTGTTCCATTCGAGTTACTCTCTGGTCTCGTATCCTCTCGGACTCTGGGTATTTCTTGGGTCTTAGAATCCATGACTCTTTGGAAAAATGACGTTTATACCTTGCTATTCATTGGATCCAATAAGAAATATGACGTCTTCAGGTCATATCATGTCCCATACTTATGACTCTTTTATGGTTGTTTCTGGTGCACTTGCACGTTTTATCCCCTTGGGAAGTAATGCTTTGTCTGTACTCACAATCGGACGCACTAACGTTATGGTTTTTAAATTATATGAACCGTCTGTAATCTGGACGAATATTGCTCCCATATGTATTTTAATTCTTTCAACATGTTCTAAGCAACGTTGGACATTCAAAGATGGCGCGATACATTGCGTCTATTTATCACGGAGACATTGTACTTTTTGGCTTAAACATGCTTTGCTGTTGTTATGCTAGGCACAATTTTTGGTCTTTACATGGACCGTAATGCTCACCATTGGTTTGGTTTGATACGATTCAGATCCGTTTTTTCGGAAGATTCGTATTCAGACGTATTAACGTTACGCTTTTTAATTAATAGTAACCGCTTGTGATTTTCACGAATATCGCTCCCCCATTTGATTTTAAACTAACTAACATGTCTCAAATAACGTTGAACATGTTTTGGGTGTTTTTTACATTATTGCAACAGCATTAATCTTGCAACGGTACCATTCAAAGATGGCGCGCCGTAATATGTGGTTGACTCATTCGGAACATAACACTACTTGTTGGAAACCGGAACCACTCCAACATGGAGCACTTTGGACATTCGTACTGTCTAGTATCTATACCTTTCTGATTGGTAACATTCCGGAAGTGTACGCCCCAGCGCCGGAATTTAAAGCCGATTTTGATACTCACCCGGTAACCGTTCCGACACGACGGCAAGCGGCGTTACTGACCCCCCGATGGTACACCTGTAAAATACCATTCGAAGTAAGCATGGGTTTGGGGGTTCTTATCGTATCTTCCTGTTCTCTTTTTACGTACTAGTTAGCATAGTATTTGTACTTTAACTGTAGTTTTTGCCTGAGTCGCATCATGACTTTTTAATTGACGAAATGGGGTAGGGCAGCTATGCATTTATTGCAAATGTGGTCTGAGAAAGATAGCGGTTAATTCTGGAAGTTTTGTCTGATGGTCAAACGCAGTAGTATGGGACTCTGTTCTGTCTCTGGGGGCTCGTGTTTACGTGTAGAGGTCCAGATCTATAGATCGATTGATAATGTTGGAGCCATGCTCCAGGTACAACAGGAATTTTGGGATGAATTTATCCCTATTTAGTGACTCTTCTTATGTTCCCTGTGTCTTGTCATGGGTAGAGTCTTAGGACGTACTTGTATGCAAATGGGGCAGATTTCAGTCCTCTTATCTAGTGTAGTTTCACAGGAATGAGTTCTTTTACAAATTCGATATTTACATGTTTTTTTATAGACCTAATACCACTAGGACTTCTTGCGAAATCTTATCTTGGATGCACTCTGAGATTTTTGTGCAGTTACGCTCTACTTTTTATTCTGGTGAGTGTGTTTACATGCCTTTTGAGTTCTATGGTCAACTAATTTCATTATAATGAATTCAATTCATATGACTGTACTTACATGTGGTCTTATTATCGATAGATTCTACCTATACTCTTTACTACGTCATCTGTGGAACATTGTTTGTTTTTCTACGGTAACTATTGCGTGGTAAGCGTTTTATTCTCGCTACCTCCTTCGTTATATTTTTTATTGGGTCCGTGTTTATGTTAGACACTCGTCCATTTGGGGAAAGTGTTAAGGTATCACTTACATGGCTCTTTGTCCTTTGCTCTCGTGCATTTCTTTTCTGACAATTGTGTCCAGTCACTTGAGTTAGCCAAAATGCTTTGTCACTTTTACGCAAGTTTAGTTTCTGGCACGCCTCACATGGGGCACATGGGTGATTGTAGCCTACTCGCGGTAGCTCACCAACTCGGTTCCTTATGCACTGTCTTTAATCCAGTTAATTACTTGTGTTTCGTTCTCTAATTAACGTTTTGGCGTTTCTCCATATCTGTCATCAGCATGCTCTTCTTATCTTGTTTCATTTTCACTTCTCGCTAAGGTCTTTCTTTTTTTCATTTTGATTTTGTTATGGTCTGTACATGAATTTTCTATGTGTACTGAGCAATGATACACTCCATAATTTTGTATGATTCCCTAACAGCCTTGAAAAAGCCCATGCTTGGGCGAAACGCGTTGGCTGTGAACATTGTTGCACTGCATCATGGAATAAAAAGAACATCTGAACACTGCGAACATTTCGGATCAATTGGAAATTTGTTCTTGTGTTGTATTACCTATATACAACTTTTTTACTTGTGTTGCCTCTCATATTTCTAAAAAACGTAAGTCAGTTGTTATGTACACTCTTAAGGTGGCCTCCATGAACAACATTATAGTTTATTAAATCAAACACAGGAGAAGGTTTTGTGCAGCGCACTTCCTGAAGGCATGCATTTCAAGGTCCTCTTATATGTGATAAAAGAAAAAGGGGGAAAGTGAAATGAAACAATTGCCTAGAATCACACAATTTTGTAAAGTGGGAAGCTGGGATTAATCCCAGGTTTTGTGGTTTCACATTGTGCAATTCAGCAACCAGATGTATATGCCTCCCGGATACCTACCATACCGCGACCACCTCTTCCTACTCCGATTGCCACCCTGCTGGCATCACTGCGGCCCTCGGTCACATCATATGCAGGGTGACCAACCGTCCGTAAATTTCATGGACCGTCCGTAATTTGGACCTCACATCCGTTGTCCATGAGGATCCCTTTTCCGGATGCCTTTTGTCCATAATTTTGGGCATTGGGGAACAGCACTGTTCCCCTGCATGAAGCCTCACCTCCCTGTTGGGGCTGCCTCGCACTCCTCCTGGGAGCACAAGAGCAGCCCCATTCTGCCCTTTGTCATTCTGTATGCAGCTGATGATTGCCATATACAGAATGACAATGGGCCAGTCGTTAAAGCATGTTATGGCCTCCCCCAGCTTCCATCTAGGGCAGGACATTCTGTCAGATGAATGAAATGTGCAAAAACGCCAATGCTGCTACGTGAGAATCCAGTTCAAGCAAAAATGTTGGTGAAAAAAGTAGAAAAGGAGGGGCTGGAGTTCTTCCACAGTCTCATTTTAGAAATGATGCATTCTCAATATTATATTCAATGAAACCATGGATGCTGCTTCTTTATTTTATGCAACTATCAACCATTGACAAAGCCAAAAGTTCTGGCTTGTTGCAGGTGTAACGCTACTTGTTGTTTTATATGAAATGAAATACCAGTATTTGTAAAGCGCACAGCTACCTCCGAAGTGGTGTCCCGGAGCTGGGGGCCGTCGGGAAGATTAAGCGAGCTATTGCCCAGAGTCACATGGTGCTGAGCTAACCTGCCGCTGGCACCGGGGATCGAACCGTGAACCCCGTAGTCCGCAGTCAGGCGCCACACCTCTTCCACAATATATCTGGTACAATGACCGAAGAGGCAAAATAGCAGTCGGGCGGTACACTATACTAAGCACAGATTTTTAGCTTTGGTGTTTGAAGCCACATCCTTAGTTACATCGAACACCCCCTTTGGAGAGACTCCCAGTTTTTTCATCCCACTTAATGCCATAGAAACAACACCATGTCACAGTCACCTCATGGCCTGGCACTGTGCATCATGCATGACTCATGACTTGCAATTTCAAATTGCCTATGTGCAGGGGCATAGTGAACCCTACCTCCACCCCACCCTTTGCTTTAGGAACTACAGCTAGGGTGAAGTTCTTGATGGGCCTCTTCTGTCTGCAACGGCTCAGCTCATAATTAATATGAAAAGGTGGACTGGTGAGTACGTGAAGGGATGGGTGGATGGATTAGTGAAAGGGCGAATGGTTGTATGTAAGGTTGAATGGATGGATAATGAGAGAGGATGGATGAGTAGAAAGATGGATGGATGAGAGAAAAAGGTAAATGGATGGATGTATGGGTGGAAGGGTTGATCGATCAGTGAAAGGATGAATGGATGAGTGAAAGGGTGGATGATGGTCGAGAGAATGGGTGGACGGATGAGTGAAAGGGTGGATGATGGTCGAGAGAATGGGTGGATGGATGAGTGAAATGATGAATGGATTGATGAATTGATAAGTGAAAGGGTGGATGGATGGACGGATGAGTGAAAGGGTGGATGTGAGGATGGATGAGTGAGTGAAAGAGAGGGTAGATGGATAAAAATAAGGATAGATGAGTAAAGGAGTGAAAGGGTAGATGGATGAGAGAAAGGATGGATGAGTGATAGGGTTATGGATGGATTCATGAGTGGATAAGTAGATGGATAGGTGGGTGGATGGATGGGAGGAAGGATGGCTAAGTGAAAGGGTCGATGGAGAGAGAAAGGGAGGATAAATAGATAACCGAAAGGGTGAATGGGTGGAAGGATGAGTGATTGGGTGGATGGATGAGTAAGTGAAAGGATGGCTGGATGGGTGAAATGGTAAATGGCTGGATGGATTTGTGAATGGATCGATGGTGGAAGAGTGGATGGATGAGTGTACAGATGGATAGGGTGGATGGATGGATAATGGATGAATGAGTGAAAGGGTGGATGGAGGGATGGATAAATGAAATGATGGATGGATGGAAGGATACATGATGGATAGCTTTGCAAATGGTTGAATATGTTTGGATATAGATGGGCTTACTTATATACCATTGTGCGACCTCCTCTGATCAGTCTTTAAAACGTACTTTTTGTCCAGAATTTTTGTCCAGAATTTTGACCTCCTGTCCTGAATTTGCGTCCTGAATTTTTACACTCACCGTCCTGAATTTGCACCAATGCCAGTTGGTCAACCTAATCATACGCCAACCTTTGCAGCCTTTGGGAACATGTTTGTGAGTTCAGATGTTCTAGAATAACTATTTTCCCTCAGTTGCGACACTTACAGCCTGCAGAAAAGAAAGAGGTCGCACTGAGGCTGAGTCCGTGGGACGCAGACAGCCTAAACTGTGCGATCACCTGATGGCAGGATCCGGCCGGATGCAGCTCATTTCATGCACTGGGGTCAAAGGTCAGTCAAAGCGGGTGAATCATGGAGGTCGCAGCCCTTCAGGTCGGAGGAAATGCCATTATCCAGGTAATCTCTGCGCTGTAATGCATTGCTGGGTGCCCGTGACGGGCAGTTAATAACATCAAATTGTTTGCCATTTGCTGCACGTTGAAGTGTTGCCTTACCCTTTCCGGCTGCCGTTGTTGCTGGTGAAATTCAACGCGATACCTGACACCGCCGAGGTGTGTAGTGACATATTTAGCGGCTCAACCTATTCGATGCATGAAAACTCGTGTCACGGGGTCGTTTTCATTACCACGGAGTCTAATAGCGGCGCGTGGCACGGACAGGGAGCTGGTTTATGGAGCACGTCGGGCCGCCGAGCAGGTTTCATCCTGTGTGGGTGTCGCGCGGCGCCTTGAATTATTAACAAGGCACAGGCGGTAACATGCAGCGAAAGGAACTCTGGGAGAAGAGCTCACAACCCACCTCTTCTGAACACAGATTCGAGTCAGTAACAATACATCTGGTGTGTTCTTCTCTGATGGCATTTATCAGTTTGGCACTTGAGCCACCGCTTATTTTGATCCGGTGCTTGCCGGCACTCGCTTTCGGACACCGGTAATTATTTTGACATAAGACGATACAGACATCATGAGAAACATAAGACCCGGATCAAAGGAGAGACAAATAAGGGGAGTCATGGAAAAATGAAAAGACACCGAAAGGCCGACACTGCGTAGTTAACCATGGGAGTGATTTAATTTCACACCAAATAGATTCCCATGTGCAGAACATTCTACAACCAAGCAGACACGGAAGCGCTCCACAGCACAGGCTGGAGTGATTTATACAAATGTGAAGTGGCATCACATAATCCGTAGTGATCATTTGAATGAATGAAATGCAACGTGTACCGCGTGCAGCTACCCCAGGGAGCTGCCTCGTATGCCCTCCCTTGCCATAGAGCATTGAAAAGCGGAGGAGAGGATTGAAAGAACATTGCACAGATGGCAAGAGTTACCAGACCGTTGCATCCACCTGTTCACAGGAAGTTTCCCGCGTGAGCGTCGTCCTGAAGAATTATGACGTCGGGCGCCCCTGGCGTGCTGATGTCATCAATCGTTCACGTGCAAGCACTTCCAAAGCAGCCCCCAGTGGGCCATAAAGGCGCAGCCTGTGATGCCAGAAGTGCAGGTTTCCATGCATGCTCTTTGGAGGATATAATGTTCAAGTCAGACCTCCACATTCACACAGCAAGTGTTCAGACGCTAACATCATGTTCTCCGCATTCAGGAGGTTATTTGTTACTTTAAAGACATTGTTTATCAGGGTACACTTGCCATTTTTATTTTTTAAAGTGAGTAACAATGAGTTATCACATAGAGCTGGTACTCTTGTTGGGCCCCATGTATGACCAAATGTACCTTATTTATGCCTGCTGAGCAGTTACAGTGGGATTCCTGGCAGAAATAACCTGATTTAAGAGGTGTATGTCAAAATATTATTTTAAAAATATTGTGCTACCATAATATAGTGGGTGAGCCTTGTAGATATATATAGAAGCAATCCACATTTATGTGGCGTTGAGTAAAATAAACCCATATTAACTGATAATTTCTTAATATATGGATTTTTGGAGTCACCTACTATGGTAGAATGATACTTTTAGAATGTATTTAGGTTGAATACTCATTTTACGAGTGCCGAGTCATTCCCCTCATCTTGTAAGCTTTCTGCACCCATAAAGCCCAAGGAAGGGAAGGGTGTTCAACACGTGGTCAGTCTTGTAAGTTTGTGAATCCTTCAAACATGGACATTTGTCGATGGACACAAACTTCTCCCCAAGACCTCTCTATCCTAAAAAGGTTCAGATCTTAACTTCAGCCAGGGTCTGGCTTAAATATCTTTGCATGCTGGAAGGAGAGCAGTTAATCCGCAAATATGGTTGTGGTGTAAGGGAAGGGCAGTCTCCATGGGAAAGTACTTTCCCAATGAAGAAAAGGAATAATGTTTGCACCGGGGCTCCTATTTCCCCTGTGTTCTCAGCCATGGAGAACTTGATACAGCGAGAATAGGATCTATCTGGGAATGTAATATGATTTTAGGACCTTCTCAGGAATACACCTGGAAACTATTCCTGGTGATGGTTGTGAATTCCAGAAAGTAGTGGATCTACCGTCGAACATAAGTGTAAATCTGTAAGTGCTGCTTTAATACTCTCTGTTTGATTTGGGCCTACAAGAAAGGTTCTTCAAATATGTGTGTGCCACCACCAAAGGAAGTATGTCATACAGGTTGAATTACACTTTTCCCTACACTAACACTTTGCGCCTGTTTTAGGGTGCCATCTTTTCTTTCACTCAGTTGCCTTCAGCTGATTTGCTGTAGATGAAGGGAAGAGACATCCTTCCACTGTTTTTGTTTGATTTCAGATTCAGACCTGCACGTCGCCTGGAGGTATGGAATGTTTCTCCCATTTGAAGGAGTACACCATCTAGTCCAATGAAAATGAATAGAGCAGCCATCAACATGCGCATCTGTGGAATGCAAGTCCCTGGACCCTGAACTGCATATGAGTGCTGTGAATTGCTGGTTATTGTTAGTTTATGTACTTTGTCGAAAGCACTTTATTTTCATGGAGCCATTTCAATATCAAACTCCTGTAATTCAATTATGACTCTTGAGTGCTCTTTCCAAAAGTCAGATGACAAGGCGGGTTGAAGATGGTTTCCTTTTTCAACTGTCGACAGATGGCTATTCTATTGTTAGCGTGGCATCACCCATTGCCTGAATGCAATTTCTGGATATCTCCGAGCAGATTGCTTTCTGGAGGTGGAGAAGAAGAAGGAGAAAGAGAAAGAAAGAAGCGGTGCTACATTTCCAAGTGTCCTGTCCAAACTGATTTCTGTGTAAAATAGATGGAAAAACACAGATGCTTGACTTACCTTGCAGGTTCAGGGGCTTTCCTTGCCTGATGTGAGTGCCTCACCAAAGATCCTGTTAGAACCCTATTCGTCTAGAAGCCTGTCTTCAGCACACACACATGTTAAGTCAGGTTCTTTCATTCCCAACTAAGCCTGCATCTTCAACTTTGCCATGAAAACCTATACTTGAATGTTTTCCTGACATTTCCATTTTCTTTTTGACTTACCCTGTTCCCAGTTGACTTTCATTACTAGGTTTGAGCTCATGGACTTTAATGTTGTGTAATGCACTGCTTCTAAAATCCAACATATGATCAATCTCTTAGTCTCTTGGTACTGTAGTTACATTTATCTTTCACATCTCTGACGAGTGTTACTTGGTGAGAGCTTGTACTCCACGCTTTGCACCCAAACTACTCATATAAATGACCTTTACTGGCTGTGTTACTCATGCACTCAGAGTCTGAAGCCCCTTTGATCGCTCTTGGCGCTGTCCTGTGCCAAGGAGGTTGGTGCTTGACCTAAACTTTTAGGAGTTGGCGTTTAATAATCCCCCCTAACAGCTGCACACATCACTGGGGTAAACTGAGAGTTCCCCATTCATGTCATAATGTATCATCCACATGCACACAACGGTCCCACATGCATCAGGAGTATCTTCGGGCTTGCCAGCATGCATTCCTTGGCACTCTATATTGGCATTGCCTCCACAATTGCAGCTTGGCAGAGGCAGTGGGAGCCGGTGTCCAAATGCTCGTCCTCCAGCCTTCTGACGGGTTTTCTTTCGCTCCCTCTCTATCCTACCTTTCACTTTTCATTCGGGCCTCACTTCCTTTCCTCTGTATCTCACATATTTCCCTTCCCCACCTCTTCCTCTCTATCCCTCTACATCTCCTTTTTTAATATCTTTGATCTGTCATCCATTATTCTGATACTATTAATTATTTTTAATGAATAGACTTTAAAAAAAAAAAATTAATTTTTCAGACATTAAATATAGTACACATGTAGCTCAGATTACATTACATTTGTGGGAAAGGGCCTCTTTTGGACATAATTACCCCCCACTTTTTGACTGGAAAATTATGTAACTTTGACTGGAAGTGCACAGAGTCCCTGCCAGAGCTCTTCCCCTAACCTTTACCTTTTGTTTTTCAATTGGCACAGCTTCAGTACCCCTTGTAAGTCCCTAGTAAATGGTACCCCTGGCACCTTAGGCATTGGCACTGAAGAGGCACCCCAAGAGTAGCAGCACAAATTGTGCTATCTAAGGCCATGCACATTCCCATTGCAGACTGCGTGCCTTGGTGCAGAAGAGTCGACATGGCACACATCTGTGTGTGCCATGCTCCAGACAGTGCATGAGATACAGATAAGACACCCCTCTAGAAGGCCTTATGGTACTAAGGCAGGGGGCAATATATCTCTTGTGAGGACATATCTGTATGAGCAGATAAGCCTTTGCAAAATCTATGTTGTTGCTTGGGTATTGTAAGTGAACATGGAAGCCATAGAAAGTAGATGGACTTGACAGTATTTATTACGAGTTCCCCAGCTCCATCATGGTTTCACTGTACTATGGGATATTTGGCACCAAACATCTCATCTTAATACACCTGCACTGATTCAAGTGTCAGATTTATTAGTAACTGAACACAGAGGACCCCTTAGAGGGGTCCCCTGAAACTTACCAACCTTTAGTGTGGTCACAGACTGGCCTAAGCCAGCCTGTCACCCCCAGACAGAGTTCTGACCTCATGTGGTGAATTCCTCTGTGCCCAGACGTTGAGAATAATGCCATCCCAGAGTGGAGGTGTTCACACCTCCCCCTGGCCAGGAAGTAATCTGGGGCGGGAAGCTTCAAAGGACTTACCACCTTTGAAATGCGACCCCAGCCATTCCTGAGAGAAGGTGGAGCCCCCTCTTGTCCTCACCCCTTTTGTTCGGAAGACAGGCCAGGGTAAGAGCAGCTAATGCCCTCTGCAGCGCCTTTTTGGGGTCAGGCGTATCAGGATATCAGTACGGTAGATTACAGCTGTCTCCGGTATCATGGCAATGCAGGAGGGTGTGCAATGCTGCGCGATGCCACGGTAAGGTATGGAGAAGAATTGGTACCTGGTTGTAGTCACAATGACATTACCGGCATGCTTGCTTTACCCTAACTTCGTAGCAGAGGATCGGTGGTGGCTAATTTGTTGAATAGGACACGGAGATGCGGGGGCTGAACAAATCAGTAAAAACTTTGTAAGATGATGCGCTTGAAGTGTTGCTGCCCACTAGGCGACGTCTGCTCACATTTGATCCTACTTGTGTTCAATTTCAGGTGTAATAGACCATTTTAATCTCCTTTACAGGTCTGCTCCATTAGGAGCAGTAGAATTTCCCTGCCATTGCCCCGCTGTCCAAGCCACGCCCCCCAATTTCGTCTTTTTTGAAGGTTCAGAAGTTCTGTGCAGCTAGGCTGCTCCGTTCTACAAAAAAAGTGCTATGCAACCCTTATTATATTTTCATAACTGACCTCTCCAAGATGTGTGTCTGCCATCTTGGAATATTACATCAAAACAAAAAATAAATGGGGCTACCATCTGTCCCTGTATGTCATTATGTTGGGACTGTCGTAGCATGACAATGCATACGTACGCATGCATGATGATACATGTACATGAATACATTATCACTTTTTTTTTGTTGCTAATGCTATACAGCCTCAACAATAAAACATATTTCTTTTTTCTAATGCTGAGCAGAATTAGCATAAAGCACCGACATAGCCAATTGGGCAGTATTTGCAAAGCCAGAAGAGATGATCTATTGGGTTTGTCAAAGCCTTCTCACAATTTTCCTGTTATATAGTCCATACCTTTCGTTCACATTTTCATGCATGGTTCATTTGGACATTAAGATCCTGATTTTGACCCTATCAGGCTTCCGTCATGCTCTAATTCGGATGGGTGGTCTTTATGTCCTTATTTCAACAACCTCTACACTGTTGGACTTCCAGAGTAAATATTTCAACAGTGGAGCCAGCTGGGGCATCATCATCAGCAAACAGAGTGGCCGGCCCAACTCAGAATGGACCGAGGGTTTGACAGAGAGGGCACCCTGTCCACTAAACTCTGAAGCGGGTCCTAAGTCCTTGACTCCCTACACTTGTGTGCATTTTGAATGGTTGCTGGCTGCCTTCCCACGCTCCTCCGTTAACTTCATCTTCAGCTACTTCAAGATGAGTTAAGGATACATCTAGAAGGCCTTTGACCCTTCCTCTTAACCAAAGCATCAACGCTGGCTCTCCTCACACTAGGCCATTCCTTAAAGGCTTGGGTGCACCTATGGGTGAGTGGCTGCCATCCACAGCCTTTGCGCTGTATCATGAGCAGAGACAAGCACTGTGGGATCTGGGATACTGGGCTGTCCTTTTCGTGGAGGGCCTTAGAGATTGATTTGACCATCACTCATTGGCTCAGCACTTCATCTTCACGTTTCGCCACACATGTTAGCCTGAGATAAGGCTGTTTTACGGAGGGTGAACAATTATATTTCTTCCATAAATGTCGTGAATTTCCAATAAGATTTCTCGAAATTCGATTTTTAGCATGAAATGTGATATGAGGGTTTTTCCTGTGACTTTTTCACACAAGCACTCGCTTCTCCTAAAAAGTATTATAAGATATAGGCAGCACACTTGTTCAGCAGATGTTTCTCGGTGAGACATTCCCTCTTCATACATGGCTCCAAGCTACAAAAAATTCCACACAATTGAGAAATGCGAACGTTTGAGAAAGGTCACAAATTGTGTCTAAAGCAAAGTTCGAAACTTACTTGCATGCCACTAGTGTAATTCAAATTGTGCCAAAGCCTGAGGGGCATATTTCTGGGGATTTAGCACAGGGCAGTGCTGCAAGCCACCTTGCGGCACTGTCCTGCGTCAAAGTGAAAGGGCAGGAAGGCAGTGTGTCTGCAGCATACGGTGCATTCCTCTCCTTTCCTCCTGAGCTTTTGCCTTTTCTGTAGCCTAACGCCATCGCAAGCACCCTTGCACCATGGTGCAATGTTGCCTGCGCAGCAGGAAGGATGGTTTTTGTGGCACCTTCTTGCATAAAAACAATCCTGGTCGGCTCTTTCCTCTTTCTATGTGTGCTGCACAATGCAGCACACATAGAAAGAGGAGAAACGAGTAGAAATATTATTTATGCTTGTTGCACCTCCCCCGAGGAGGTGTAAGGTTTTGGCACCTCCCTCAGGTTTATATGGGCTTGTAAATCTGGAGATGCATTGAAATCCATGGGTGTTGCATTGGAACACCCACCGCAACGCCCGTGGAACGCCTCCCTATCACAGAGTAAGGCAACGCAGCGATTTACGAAGCCGTTCCTTATGCCATATCTATGCAGCCATTCAAATCCACGCTTACAAAGTGGCGTTGCAGGCCCTCATAAATATGATTTGTTGGTTTGTGCCACCGGTGCATCACAAAAAGTGACGCAACGGCAGCACAAGGGGCTCGTAAATATGCCCCAAAATGTTTGACACATTTCTATTGGACTCCTTTTATTTTTTAGCACGAGTAGTTTCTCAGAAAAGTGTCAAATAGGCCAAAGGGGGCACGTACAATTTTTGGCATGTGTTTATTATCTAGCTACCATGTTCAAGCATGCGCCGACATGCGCAGAACGCTTGTGTCTGCAGTATAAAGTGTCGTTTGCTGCTCTGTAATTACCATGCTCCCAGTTTAGCTGGGTGTAGTGTAGCTCTGTGGACCTCTGCAGCACCCCGCAGCTCTCTGAACAGCACTAATGATCAGTCCTCAGCCATAATCAGCCGCGATAGCAAAGGGCTGCCGTGTGTCAGTGCTTGCATTCAGTGGCCGTGTCGGCTGCTTTTCAGCCGTGATAGCAAAGGGCTGCCGTGTGTCAGTGCTTGCATTCAGTGGCCGTGTCGGCTGCTTTCTTTACCCTGCAGGGCTCGCTGTTTGCCTGAAGGGGTTTTCGGATAAACCCGGAATAATAATAATGTGTTGCATCTGTAGGCAACACTGTGTCAAGACTCCTGGTCTTGCCAATGATGCTACTTATTGAGCCCTCGTGGTACATTGGCACCTGCTCTTGTAATCACATTACCCACAGAAGCAAATCATGCTTGCTTGCAAAAGAATAAAAAAAACACAGATGTTTCTTTCTTGCTAATGGACACGTTCGAAAGACTGGAGTGCATGGCTAAATGATAATCAGGGACGAAACTCCCCCCCCCCCCCCTTAAAAAACGCATATTTGCACATTTTGGCTCAAACGACACCCCCCCACCCCCCCCCCACGAGAAGAGGAAGGTGCCCATCTTACCGCACCTAAGGGGTCCGCCTACATCTGTGATGGGGCAGTGGACGTGTTAGAAATCACCATCTTGTTCACGGTAGTTCCCCAGATTTCTCCCTCTTTTACTAAACACAGGGCTTTAAGTAGGCCGGGTCTCACTGGTGCTGAGCACCGGCAGTTTTTAAACGGGTACCTCGAAACGGGTCTCTATCGGGCTGTGTTTTGTGCCCTGGCACAGGCGGTCCGTTTTTCCGGACTGTAGTGACAGCAGGCACATCGTGCGCTGCTCACACTGTTCACTTCTCACTCGTGGAGAAGTTAAGGCATGACGTCATGTTTGGTGAGTGTTGTAGGGGGAAGGGACATCCTTTCAAGGGAGTCATTTCCTTTCTGGAATCCCCTTCCCTTTCTGAAGCGCAGGAGCAGCAACACCGTCGTGGAGTCCCCAGAACTTTAAGTGGAAGCTTTTTCAATATTATATCCAACACGCTATAGTTGTTGCTTATTTCTCTTATGCAAATAACAACCATTGACAAAGCCAATAGTCCTGACGTGTTGGTATGATGTCACTTGTTGTATCATAAATATGATGCAATGACAGAAACCGTAAAATACCAGTCAGGCGGCACACTATGCTAAGCACAGGTTTTCAGCTCACATGTTTTTAAGCCACGCCTTTAAGTACATTGGCCACGCCCCTTTGAGAGAACCCCCCAGTTAATTTCATCCCACTTAAAGCCCTGACTAAACCCTTTTTTGTTAGCCATAGTAATCTGCACACTTACCTCCTGTTAACCAGGGGACAAGTGCTTGTGCTCTGAACGAATGAATGAATGAATGATTACTTGTAAAGAGTAAACAACTGCTTCGGGGATGCGTCACAGCGCTAGGCAGCAGGATTGTCATTGATCAACAGTTGGCTTTGCTAAAAAAAAAAAGGAACATCTTCAGGTCCTTTTTCAATCGAGATTTGGAATCCTCTTTCCTGAGCTCCAAAGAAAAGCTGCTCCATAGCACAGCTGGCAAATATGAAAAGGGCGCTGCCCACTTCTGCCCCACTTTACTCCTGGAACAGCCAGCAGCAACTTCCTATTGGAGCCAAGTCTCTCCTTGGCCTCCACCAGCAGAATCTCTGCTGAAGGAAGAGTGGGCCTTTCTTGTGTACAACTCTAAATGTCATCAGCAAAGATGTGAAAATGATCTGTTTCTCCACCGGCAGAGAGTGCCACGGTTTGCCACCCGGTCTAATAGAAGGTCTTTTCAAAATACTTACAATGAGACGAGCAGCAGCATTTTGTATTATCCGGAGTTTGTTGAGGGATTTAGCAGAAACATCTAAGAAGAGGGATTTGGAATGATCGAGCTGGGAATTCACCAAGGCTTGCGCAAGTGGTTTTCTGGTGTTCATCTGTAAAACATTTAGAAACCTAAATAGTGGTTTTAAAAATTCAAAGCATATTCCAGTAATATCGCGAATGTGTTTTGTAATAGGAACGATCTTGATGACATTTTACCCCAAGGTTCCAAGTCAGCTGGGCTGGCAGAGACGTAGCACCCAAAGATTGTGGCCAAAGACCTCCAGATCAAAGGCAGAGGGGTTGCCAAAAACGGGCACCTCTGACTTGTCAGTGTTTCTTAAAAAAATATTTTTATTACCCATTGCTGAGTACACATTGCTATACTTTGTCAATACTGGCCAAAACAGGGCATCTTGGTAACTTATAGAACAATACACATTATAAACTATGATCTTTCCCAATCTGACTTGTCAGTATAAGCATCAGGCAATTTAGCTATATCCAATTTGCAACCACCTCCAGGCAGCCCTGAAAATACTCATCCAATGATCTGTCAACTTGCTGAAAAGAGGATGACAATTGTGTGTAATCAGTAGACAATACAGTCTTTTAGCCCCACAGTTCAACCACCTCTGCCAGAGGGGCCATAAAGATGTGGAACAGAATGGGAGAGTCAAGGGGGGAGATGAACAGCTTGTCCTCTTTCTGAGGAAAGATTTTAATCATCTGAGAGCTTTGTCCCTAACCCCTATTGTTTCCAGACTTTCGAATAAAATATTGTGGAATAGTGTCAAAAGCAGCCGACAAACCTAGGAGAATGACCGCAGCTTTGATACCCTCATCCAATGTTAATTTTAGAAATACAGAGAACTCCTAAAGTGCAACGTCAGCACAGTGCCCAGGACAGGAACCCGCCTGGGTGGCATGCAGAATATTTTTGACTTCTAACAATTGCGTCATTTGCATATGTACAAAAGGAGAAATCCCTTGGTGAAATGATATAGGTAGACACTGCCACCAGTGCTAAACCCTATAAGAAAAGTGTACAACTGCAACACAACATTAATATGTCCAAAGAACCGTTAAACAGAAGCCCATGTGGTCGAATTAGACAAAGTAACAATCGTCTAATTCTTGTTAAAATCATATACTTTATTAAAATATCTGTATCACAGAAATAGTTAAAATACAAAAAGCATTATTAATTTTTTTAAAATAAATCCAGCTATCTATTTTCATAGACAAGAACCTTAACAAACTTATTTCAAGCCCCTGAAGTCTACAAAACTATAATACTAGTAACACCGTTGATTCAGAGAGAAACAGACAGACACTATATTTTGTGATAGATTAACATATCCCTTCAGAACACTTCATTAGCTACTCCTGGATTCATTCAATTATTACAGGGTAGATTTGTTGCACAGATTATGTTCTAGATAGGCGTTGACGCGTTTTCGATGGGTTTAGTATTTTTCCATCTTTTTCAAGCCAAACATTGTTCTCTCTTAAGGCACTGTATGGTTGCCACAAATCTCAGACCTATTATAATAAAACATCATTGTGAGCTTCATCGGTTATATACATCACCATCATTCATATCATTACTTTCATTTGCATATTGACCATACTTTGGAGGACCTTAGACATCATCTTAAGCATCGCCATGATACAGCTGCAGTTCAGACCTTAGATAAAAGAAAGTAGAGGGCGTTTGAGCCCCTTGAACTCCAAAGGGGGAGTAAAATATTAATCTCACAGTTTCCCAATGAGTTTTAACAATAGTTACTCTCATCATTCTCGAATCTCTAAGGATTTGATAAGGTTTACCAACACCTAGAAATTAGATACCTTATCAACAAGAGAAACTAGAATTGGAAACCAAATGATGACACCTCAAAAATAAATATACTTTTGCTAAAAACGGATTTAGTAGCATCAAAGGAGGTTAACTGTAATGTTGCAGTCAGTGCAATAAAACAAGGCAAGCTTCAGCCAAGTATGTTTAAGATGTTCAGAAGGGATTCAGAATCGTGTGGGTGTTCACCGCCTGCCAGGCAAGACCTAGTTAAAGATGCATTAGTGAATATGTTAAAATGTACGCAAAGAGCAAAAAGAATTTGGGAACTGATTCTATTTCTATCACTCTGCTAGCACAAACATTCCACAGATGCTCTGTCACTTGAATACTTAATAAAAATACTGCTTGGCCACAGCATCTCAAAAGCATACGTGACTGACAAGGAAGGGCTGTGAAATATAAAGCTAGAAAAGGGGCAATGTACCTAATGCAGATCAATACAAAGCAGAGTCGATAAAAATGCAGGCATGCATTAGGTGAGTGCATATTTTTCCAAACTTTATTGCATTCTTGATTAAAGGGGTACATTTCATAGCGCGTACTAATAACAGAAAGGAATCACAAAAGCCAGTGAACAGATTTTGTGCAGGTTTTTATCAATATTATAGACTATATAGCTCGACCATTCCTGCAAAAAAGCAATTGTATTTGTAATAACGGAACTCATTTGTGCAGCTAATTTGATACACAGAATAATGCAAGTGAAAGGTAGGGTTGGGGAATCAGCTGCTAACACACCAGGGCAGAATCAGCAACCTATGTGTAGACATTATGATTACCCATAGACAGGCAGTGGCTGGCCCAGTTTGTATTCAGGGTGGTGATTTGCTGCTCAACCTGTGTTTGGTGCCGGAAAGACTCAGACCACACCGCTCTCTGATGGGGTTCTCCACTGTCCTCTAGACATTATGATTACCCACAGACAGGCAGTGGCTGGCCCTGTATGTATCCAGGGTGGTGATTTGCTGCTCAACCTGTGTTTGGTGCCGGAAAGACTCTGACCACACCGCTCTCTGATGGGGTTCTCCACTGTCCTCTAGACATTATGATTACCCATAGACAGGCAGTGGCTGGCCCTGTTTGTATCCAGGGTGGTGATTTGCTGCTCAACCTGTGTTTGGTGCCGGAAAGACTCTGACCACACCGCTCTCTGATGGGGTTCTCCACTGTCCTCTAGACATTATGATTACCCATAGACAGGCAGTGGCTGGCCCTGTTTGTATCCAGGGTGGTGATTTGCTGCTCAACCTGTGTTTGGTGCCGGAAAGACTCTGACCACACCGCTCTCTGATGGGGTTCTCCACTGTCCTCTAGACATTATGATTACCCATAGACAGGCAGTGGCTGGCTCTGTCTGTACGCAGGGTGGTGATTAGCTGCTCAACCTGTGTTTGGTGCCGGAAATACTCTGACCACACCGCTCTCTGATGGGGTTCTCCACTGTCCTCTAGACATTATGATTACCCATAGACAGGCAGTGGCTGGCCCTGTCTGTATGCAGGGTGGTGATTTGCTGCTCAACCTGTGTTTGGTGCCGGAAAGACTCTGACCACACCGCTCTCTGATGGGGTTCTCCACTGTCCTCTAGACATTATGATTACCCATAGACAGGCAGTGGCTGTCTCTGTCTGTATGCAGGGTGGTGATTTGCTGCTCAACCTGTGTTTGGTGCCGGAAATACTCTGACCACACCGCTCTCTGATGGGGTTCTCCACTGTCCTCTAGACATTATGATTACCCATAGACAGGCAGTGTCTGGCCCTGTCTGTATGCAGGGTGGTAATTTGCTGCTCAACCTGTGTTTGGTGCCGGAAATACTCTGACCACACCGCTCTCTGATGGGGTTCTCCACTGTCCTCTAGACATTATGATTACCCATAGACAGGCAGTGGCTGTCTCTGTCTGTATGCAGGGTGGTGATTTGCTGCTCAACCTGTGTTTGGTGCCGGAAAGACTCTGACCACACCACTCTCTGATGGGGTTCTCCACTGTCCTCTAGACATTATTGGGTGTGTTGCCCTCATCACAAGTCTAAACTTTATCATTGAAAGTTATACCTGCTGTTAAGAAGTGTGTAAGTGGCTGTGAAAAGCACAGTCCTGGTGTGTCCTGGACTAGAAAGTAGCAGAGGCATATATCATATAGAAGTTTGTTGCCCTGGAGGGTCGAGTGAGTGAGGAAGAGTGGAGAGGATTTGAGGGATCTTAAGGAATTTAGACTGTCTGTAAAAATATCACGTGAGTATGGCCATAGAATATTAAGTTCTATGAACATTTAAAGCCATATCGGGCAATGGACTACAATGTGAGCATTGGCTGGGTGTACTCTTGGCAAGTAGGAGCACGTTGGTTGTACATAGGAATAATAGGCAAGATTAAGAGATTGGGGTATATTTTTCTAGGATTTGCGTCACCCTTGCTCCCCCACAAGAGGGCGCAAGGGTGACACAAAACCTAAGTGAGATTCATCAACCCATGCAAGGCCTTTGAATGCAAAATGCTACACCTCCCCAGGTGAAGCTTAACAAGGAGAAATATCTTTATTTCACCTTGTTTGTTCCTCTTTCTATGTCTGCTGCATTCTGCAAGGACAGGGATGCACCACATAATGTTAAATATGGTGCATTCTCGCCCTTTCACGCAGCACAGTGAAGCAAGGTGAGGGGATGTGGGCTTACGGCTAGATTGCTGACCTTGGAGCTGGGAAACCAAGGCTCGAGCCTCGGGTCGTCGCCACATCCTGTGATTCTGGGCAAATCACTTAATCTCCCTGTGCCTACCAAAAAAATGAATGTGTCCTTGTGTAACGCAACTGGTGCTCGGGCCGAGTTCGCGCTATATAAATCTGCAAAAAAAAAGGGGGCTTGCAGCATTGTGCTGCTTGAAAGATTGATAAATACAACCCTTAGTGTATGAGAGTTACTTGTGGGTGAGCATGTGAAACAAAAAGATTAGTGTAATTCTTGACAGTGCAGTAAGGAATACAATTCGGGGCATCTTGGGTTGTGCTCACTATAGAGATTGGTGACATTTGCATACTTTTTTTATGCATTATATGAGTATATATTACTCAAATTATATTTTATGCATAATATTTTGGCTTGGCTGTGTGGCAACTGTAATTAAATTATGACTTGTGGCCTAAGATACCTGGTTTGCTAACACAGGACGTGTGGCTGACACCAACCTAGCTTCTCTGTAATGCACATTATATTCTGCTTAATCTAGAAACCTGTGAACAAAGCATACACAAAAAGTGCATGAAAAAACACACTGGGATAAATGTGCAGCATCTGATAATCGGGATTTGGTGGTGATTATGCTTGCTTGAAATATTTCAATTTAATAGGATACCTGCTATGATGTATCTGGTAGTGCAATAATTCCTACTGTAAGTGTATCTAGGTACAAGTTGTTAATATGATGTTTTCGTGGCGCCTGGTAGAGTCACTACTCAAGAGGTAAGGAGGTGGGCAATTATAAAAACAAGACGTTGGATTACATGCCTTTATTTAAAGAGAAAGGTATCTCACATGTCCTATTTGTTCTTTCTTATATGTAGAATAGGAGCTGTGAGTTAATGGATCCTTATAGTATTATTTCTTTCAACATCTGTTTAATCTCAAAACATTTTGTATCTCAATAATTTCATCCTACATCATTCAGAGAGAGAGAGGGGAACAGTGAGTCACATTTTACTTCATATACTGTACATTGCTCGTGCAAAAGGTGTGTGAAAATAGTTGTGCATGATTAAATCAACTTTGTGTTCACAAAGGATTCTGTTGCAAACGAGTCCCGCCCATTTATTATGCAAAGATTGTTTACTTTTTGATCACCCCGGTTTTGTACCATTACTCATCACTAGTATCTCACTCACGGTAATTGCATGGTAATTGGACTGCACGTTTGCAGTCAGTGCCTGCCTTTTAAGATAAGGTTGCTGTAATGCGGCTAGGGTAAGGGGCACTAAGCTCGTTACATGTGCACACATGTTCAGGCGGCATGTAAGAGACTGCTGTTGTGGGCAGGCTGGTGGGTGCACACAGGTTACATGACTGTAGCTTTTTTAAATTGCAAATTCAACATGGCAAAATAAACCCTTGCCAAGCCTAAGACTTCATTTTTAGTACTGGTAAGTCACCCCTAAGGTAGGCCTTAAAATTCCATAGGGCAGGGTGCATAGTATTTAAAAAGTAGGAAATGTATTTTTATTGTTTTACATGTTCTGCAAGTGAAAAACCCTGAAAGTCGTTTTTCACTGTGGCAAGGTTGGCCTCCCATAGATTAACACTGGTTTACCTTATTACATTTGGTAATGCGACTTTTAGAAAGTTGGTATTTCTCTGCCTAACATTGGTGGGGCGTTTCTGTGGTCAGCTGCCTTAAAATATTGATGACTCCCATTACTGGGAAATGTGTGTCGGAGCAAGGCAGTGGACAAAGGGCCTGCATGCAGAGGTTAGTAGGTCTTTCTGACAGGATGGCTGTGGAGGAGCCATGCCCTACCCTGATTACAGGGCTGTGCACTACCCTGATTGCACTACAAAGGGCCCTACCCCAGTACAAAGGAGACTTGACACCAGGCCTGCCCCTGAATCTTTCTTCACTAGACAGACCCAGAGGAATGAGAGGAACTGACCAGAACCAATTTTAGAGTTAGATAAAGCGGTGTCCCCCACCCCCAGGAAGGCATAAAAGTGGCATCCCCTGAGCCTGAAGGAGAGTAGAAACAACTGGTCATGCGGGAGCCAGGAGGCACCCAGCTCAGAGATGAGTGCTGGTGCTCTCCCCACCCGCAGAACTGCATGGGTGGGGAAGAGAAGCAAAAGAGAAATTACAGCTCCTGCAGAAGGCCTTGAAGTATTGATGGCTCCTTCACTGGTAAATGTGTGTTGGCCATTTATATTGAGAACATTGAGGAAGAACGTAGGCTCTGTTCGGCCCGATATGTACAAATAAGAGCCCGTAGTTGCATTGCGTAGTAAATGGTGGTGAACCGCAGAGAAGTGCGAGTATCTGTTATACACCGGATGTCTATACTAGAGACCATTTCCCAATTCATGTAGTTCTTGGGGTTCCAAGGACTGGGGTATTTGTCCGTTTGATCCACATAAGAGAGAATGTTTTGACGCTGACTTATTTGCCTTGAAAGAACAACACGCCCTTAAAAAGTCATTAATACAAAGAAACACATGTCGGCTGTGTGACTGATCCAATGACCTGCATGTCAACAAATTTCCGTTGTCAGTGCGGTTCACTCATTGACCTATGTATCAACAAGTTTTGGATTTATAGATTTGAAAAATTAAAATTGGGTCTGTATTATTGATAGATCGAAATCACTATATCTGTGTAGTGCTCTGGATTGTTAGTTATATTTTAATGTGGTCACTCTTCACAAGTCAAGTCAAGTCAATTCAAAGGCACTTATATAGCGCAAAACATATCACTCCAAAGAGTCTCATGGCGCTTAGAGTTGCCTTACATGTGTACTTACTCCTTGACAAAACAAATAGCCTCGCCTTCTGATATATAAGTAAACACCTATTGACAAAGCCAATACATTTGCCATATATTTTAATGTAGTGACTACTTGACAAAGCCAATGCACCTGTTTTACTAAAAATGATGCCACCTAATTTTGTTATGTTCTCTCAATTATAGGTGGAGTGTTACTGTGATTTTGGGGGTCATGACCCACTAGGAGTTAAATGTTATTCAGAATGTCCCCAAAGATTATTCAATTTGCCTTATTTATATGTTTGTAAATTAATATGTATTATTTATGAGTTTGTGTACTAAATGTACTTTTACGGTTTCAAAGAAAAAGCACTAACTGGTGAAGCATTTATTAATGTTATTATGTGACAGCGGGTTTAGATTACTAGCCCACACCACCACCCCTGAGTAGGTCTTGAACTGCTCTGCTCCACTACCCTGAGACAGTCATGCGCTATAATGGGGTGCTTGGTTTTCTATTAAGGAAACCATTGTGGACTTATTACTTGAGGAGAACTCTCATCTTGGGCAACTAATGACCTAATTTCTTAAACATTTCGAAAACAGTAAAGGTTTTTATGCATTGCAGGCTATGTCTGAAATTGTGCATACATGAGGAGGAGTCAGTTACAACCATGTCTGTTACCCTTTGGAATTGTAACTGCAAAGTACAGAGGTGGTTCATGTTTCTGTGATTCTACTATACTGTTTTAAGCCGAGATTAATGATAGTTTGTGCTTGGTGTAGGATGTCAATGACATTGAAGAGGATGACACCGCCACATCCTCTGCTGGGATGGACATGTTAAAGCTCTAGCTATGCTTCCGTGCTTGAAACTTCTCAGAAGTTTGGATTTTACAGTTTTCTCTATTTTCAGTTTTAAGTCGATGCAAGGCCCACGTGCAGGGAACCCAGTTTCTGTATAGTGAGAAATTATATAATATTTATAACATATGTAAGAAAAGTCTGTGTGCGCTTTATGTGCAAACTACAACTCCTGAAGAATTGTTCTTAGCTAGATCAGTGTATATGCTAGCTAAGTCCTGTAGCCCTAAGCATTTATGATTACATTTATTCATCACTTTTATTGGTAGTTGTAAGGCCTGGAATTCTTGGCATGGTGTACACCAAACATTTTGCCTTGAACCCTCCTGTTTCCTGACCTCATTTTTGTTGGATTTAGGACTCTGCACACTTTACCACTGTAACTTGTGCTAAAGTGCTTCTGCTGCTCTCTACTTAAAACATAATAAGACGGAATTATACCAAGATGACATATTTAATTTACTTTTAGGTCCCTGCACTACCTGTGCCAGCTCCTGTATATTAACTGCTACTAGTGAGCCTGCACCACTGATTGTGCCACCCACTTAAGTAGCACTTTGAACATGTCTCAGGCCTACCATTTCATTCTGTGTGTGCAGTTTGAAACTGCAGTTTTGGCCTGGCAAAAAAAACCTTTTGCCAGGCCCAAACTACCCTTTTTATTAATACATATGTCACTCCTAGAGTATACCCTGGACAACCCAGAGGGCAGGGTGCAATGTAATTAAAAAGTAAGACATGTATGTTTGAGTTTTACTTGTCCTGGTAGTGAAAAACTCTTACATTTGTTTTTCAATACTGTAAGGCCTTCCTCTCCCATTGGAGTTACCTTTTTACATTTAAGAAACTATAATTTCCAAATGGGAACAGGGAACTAGTTAATGTTTGGTGTCTTTTGAGTTGTAATGAAAAATCTTGACTTATGGTGCAATCAGATTTTAAATTACAATTTTGAAAATGTCACTTTTAGAAGGTTGGCATTTCCCTGCCTTAGCCTTTTGGTGCCTGCCGCCTGTCTCTGGGTCACATCACTGGGTGTAGTTGACAGTTGGGCTTTCTGTATAACGCTAGACAGCGCCACACACAGTAAGATGCTTAGACATTTCTGGATGGACCATCCCTGGCAGGATGGGAGGGAGGAGTTGGACATAGTCCCTCTTACACTTGAATAGGTTATGTTGTGGAAATTTAGTTCGTAACTGAACATTATCTGCGCCATCTTGTCTCTCCCCAAACGCCACACGCAGAAAATGCGCGACGGCCATTGTAGGCACCATGACCTCATTGCCGATCGCCAGCGCGACCCTCTGGCGCTGTGAACATCCCCTGCGTGCTGACCACCCCCGCTCTCTCATACATGAGCCATAAACCCTCTCCTTCTGCGCGACCCTGCCATGGAACCACATCCCACGCCTGACCGACACCTTCTTTTCATCCCATACATGGTCATACATCCCTTTGATAACCCCCTTCCTCTGTGCCCGATTGTCCGAACCGATCCCAGGCCATCACCTAGCCCTGCGGATGCAGTTTATTGCCCCTACTGTAAGGGAAACACCCCACATCAAAGGGATTACAGTAGATCAAGGCCCCCCACCCCCTGAGACCCGACCAGTCGCACACACCCCCGGGAATTGGCGGAATGTCCAGCTGTGTGATAGCCATCTCCTACTGTGGGTGGGGTGGGGACTTCTACTGTAGATATGTGTGGGAACGAGCTTGAAGTGGGGATTCCGAGGATGTTCTTTCATGTATCAAAGCAATCTCAAGAATATGCCATGTACAATAAACTTGTGTATAAGAGGCCAAGCCTCAGAGATGTGGTTAGAGCATCTCGAGAAGATTCCCTGTGGGTCTGATCTGATGTGTTTTCCTCCGGAGAGAATAAACCTTTGTTTCCTGCCTTCCATTGTAACCCGTCGTGCCTATCGCTTTCTCACCATTGATTGATTGATTGTCCGAACACTGGTTGTTCGATATTGGTTCTTTGGAGGTATTCTCTGCTTACAAATAACGTGGAATAGAGATATTCTGTCTGGTCTTTGCAAGCAGTGAAAAGATAGGTAGTGCAGACTTTTGTCCCCGTTGTAACCCGTCATGCCTATCTTCTCCCCACTGATTGGTAGTTGGTTCTGCCCGGACCGCTTATTAGAGATGAACCATCCGGCTCCACTGGAAGGCACCCCTAATAAGGATATGTTTACTAAATATGGACTAGTCTCTGTAGCTTGTAGCAAACTATGGCATAACTATACAGAGAAGGACTCCGAAAGTCAGTGACCACTGATGGGATCCTTTGATGACCATAAAATAGAAACGCTAGAAATAGCTCTACGTAGCAATAAAACGACGCCCACTATGCTCAACAGTTTCGGCATGTGGCGCAAAGAAACAACGCAACGGAAGAAGAGAGAAGAAGTAAAGGCAGAAAAAGAACTACGAAAGACAGCTCACCTTGTCGCTAGAAAGTTAGAGGAAGAAATAAAGGAGAGAAAGGAAGCTAAACAAAAACAAGAATCTGAAACTTCAGGCCAGTGCCCTGTTAGGACCTCCTCTACGCTCTACCCTGAGTTACCTTCCAAGCAACGAGTGAATGACGAATTACTATTAGGTCCTCCGATCGCCTATATGCCCCCTCCATACGCTCCCTCCCAACATATATATGCCACACTCCAACAAAATAGTATGATTAAAACGTTTTAATAACTTGTAGGTATATGCAACACTCCAACAGGGTAAACATGCTAAAACACGTTTTTTAACTATTTACATGATAGCCTGCTGCAAATCCCAAAGCATTCACGTCCACATGACATAGTCCTAGCCCCTCCTTCCTCGAAATAGCAACATTGGCCTGTTTTGGGCGGTCTTTTAGTCGGCTTGGGCTATAAAAGGCCTGCAAAATCCAACGGCCTGTGAGGTGGCGTCAGTGGCAGAAATATTGTGCGAATAGGCCGGAGGCTACACGACGCGCCAAGACCAGGACGGCATAAGAGGTGGTATCCAACAAGTGTTACTGGTCTTGCCAATGTACTATGCTGCACAGATCGACAACGAAGGGTGCCCTGGCGTGGGGGAAGCGACACGAACGGGCCTCCCCTGCCTCCCCAGGTGGAGGCTCACCAGCTGAGAAGGCACCCCTGCCGTTTCACTCGCCTTCCAGCTGAGTAGGCGCCCCTGCACTCGCCGACCAGCTGAGAAAGCACCCCTGCCGTTTCACTCGCCGTCCAGCTGAGTAGGCGCCACTGCACTCACCGGCCAGCTGCAGCAGGGGAACCATTTACGTCTCGCCTACCGGACGATCACCCAGGCGCGGGTTCCTTTCTGCACCAAGATTGCCATTAGCGTTCGACGCAAGAAGTGGGCCCCCGCAGCCAAGTGGTCGGGGGGACCCACCCCGGTGGCTGTAATGAAGAGCTGCTGCTGCCACTGGACTCTCAAAATGGCGGTCGGCTCTTCAGATTCAGGCCTGGTTCACTAAAAGATGGCTCTGGGCTAACTTGGAACTCGGAAGCTTGCCTGCTCGGGCGTGGGCCACACCCTTGAAAACGTCCTCTCAGCTTTGCAGATTCTGCGGGAGTCTTTGGCCCTCGACTCCCACGGACTTCCGGTGGGGGCAACCGCCGCTATTGCTCGATCATTCCACATTAACTTGTCTTTTCCCCGGGCGGCAGCCATCTTGCCTCCGTTTGGTGCCGTGAGAGAGACTGATTCAAGGCGTCGGCAGAGAGACACGCCTGCTGTCCCGCCCTAAGAACGGATCACGGCATTGCTGCGAGACCGTGGTGACGCCGTGCTGACGCAAGCTTCTGTTTGAATTATCAGGAGACACTGTAGCCTATCCGCTCGGATCAGTTCCGGTGGAACCTCAACATGACCCGGTAGGAACAAAAACTGTGCTTCCCCACCCCCAAATCACGATTCATGCTGTCTGTTCTTTCCGTTGGCGCTAACGAAAGTTCTCGAACTGCCGAAAGGGATTCTGGTCCGGCAGCTAGTTAGTGGAAGGACTTAGACTGTACACTGGACCCACCCGACCTCGCCCCAAAATGGCGCCGATGTAGGAGGGGCCTACAACTCCTTATGGCGTTTCGGTTACTTGACATTTATGTTAAAAGGATATGAATGCGATGTTTTCACACATGATGGGTGGGGGGGAGGGGGAGGGTACTGATCGGGCATACGAACAACCTTATTAATGCTGGCCTTCACATTTTTATTATCATTTTTATTTTTTTCGTGTTAAGGTAGTGTTGCTCATGATACTCGATGCCTCTCACACCGTGGCCGGCCTGTAACGGTTGTAGGCCCGTACTTGTATACTGCCATTGTTTTCAATAAAGGGCTTTTTGAAGGAATTACGGAATCAGCATCATAACAAATCATCTAGGTTGGTAAAGGTTTTTAATAACTGTTACTCCCAAGCAATAGAAGGCAGATAATGCAGACCCTTTTCCTTTTTTGCCTGAATTTTGGATTAATGAAATTTGTACCCATCACGCCTGTCTTTTTCAGAGTTGTTAGAAAATGGTTGACTATAGCTTAAGGTATCTGCCGAATGCAAGGTACGGTACCTTGCCCCATAATATGCGACAGTTTGAGAAACAAATGCACGACAAGGGAACCCGAATTTAGGAGACGAATAAAATGGAGCATCTTGTATAGTCGAAAGGAAGGATATAGTAGGTCTGTGGTATTACCCGCTCCTGCCGCTAGCCTGGTACGTGGTAAGTAGAACTTTTTCGTGTCTATGCGCGCTGATGTGCTTTGAATGCTGCACACCCCCCCCTTCTTTTCTTCTCTATAGGTCACATCGGAGTTCCGACTGAAGAATGGAGTGGACATGGACCGCACCGTGCTCAATGTAGGGAAAAACATAGACAAACGTTGTGGGATGGTGCGTGAAGTGCAGACCACCACTGGGAACGTGAAAAACTGTATGGTATGACTGTGCGTATTTGCCCTGATTATACGGTACGAATGTGTATGCATTTCATATGCTTGGGTCGCTGGAAGAGAACGTCATCGTATGACTGAAGTGCTTGTCTATCGATCAAAGGGAGGGGAGTAAAAAAGTCCGACACCCCCCCAAAATGAATTACGGAAAATACTGAAAATACGCAGCATGCATAGGAAAGAGGACAGGAAAGGAGAGGTCCCCGTACTCAACGTAGCTCTGTGTCTTCGTCTTAAGTTTCTGCGCTTGATGTATGTACTGTTACGTCCTATCCGGTATTTGTGTGTACGTGATCGCCGAATTTATGTTTTTCCCCCGCTTGTGTTTTCTTACGTAGAACTGACCCGTGCTACTCCATGTTGTGTGTACACCAAGTAGCCTATTATCGTACACATGTCTCTCTCTCTCTCTCTCTCTCTCTCTCTCTCTCTCTCGTTTTATGTCGTACGTGTACCAAATAGCCTACTTGATGCACACGTCTCTCTCTCTCTCTCTCTCTCTCTCTCTCTCTCTCTCTCTCTCTCTCTCTCTCTCTCTCTCTCTCTCTCTCTCTCTCTCTCTCTCTCTCTCTCTCTCTCTCTCTCTCTCTCTCTCTCTCTCTCTCTCTCTCTCTCTCTCTCTCTTCCTCTCTCTCTCTCGCTGAAGGCTCCCTTACCCTCTTTTGATTAGATGACAACACTGTACCTCCCCGGTATGTGTATAATTGGCCTATAACACGATAGTGTTCGAACAAATTGACAGAAGCAAAACGACCGTATTTTACCACATTACTACCTCTCCTTTCTGTAAAATGTTGAACCTAACTGGCTGAGAAAGAAAGGACAGGTACGACGACTGATGTCTCCCAATCTGGCCCTCATCACGGGGACTATATGTCAGTGGTTTTCGTTTTAGAGCTCTAACGACACCACCTCCACCGCTCAGAATCGCCCCGCCCAATTGCTCAGAACTGGAACGTCTAAGCACCCCGTCCTCCCAGAAGAGCCCCAGTTCTGTACTAGCCGTCCCAGGGTATTTTGAATAATACAGCTGATGACTTTATTTTCTGAAGATACATCGCCTAAACTAATGAGGGTTACCTATTGTCTCCAGCAAGAAAAAAAATGTTTAGCTTGTGTCCCTCCCCGAAATAGATATTTGTGAACCCATGACAGTAGCACCTCGCACTTCTTCATAAACTTAGCAGTCCTCGGAGAAAAATGTGAATTAACAGAGCTTGTGTCAGAAGAACGAGTTTCTACCGGAGAAGCCGGTTCGAATTTTGATAGACCAGAAAGTTGACAGATGTCAGGCCTCCTGCAACGATTATAAGGTACAGGAATAGACATCTAGCAGGCCTGACGATGGAAATTTGCAGGAACACGCACAAAACATGCACCACAGCAATGATTAACAAGTTAGTAACATACACCGACATAAGAGTTAATAGACATCCATCATAGAGAGAATGAAGTGCGTAAATGTCTTCCCTGCCAGCTCTCTAAGATTTTGTTTCTTGTACTCATTCAAAGATAACATGCAGTCATCGGAAGAGAGGGGTCGGACGTGACGCACCGCCTGGCTGCGGATCATGGAACACCTATGGCATCGACCAAGGGGGAGCCACGAAGCAAAAGGATGCGGGACGAGGCACCATTCTCAGCATGGAAAGCGATAGAACGAAGGGCTATCCCGAAGCCCCCTGCTCGCTGATCAGCTCGTGCCTGAAGTCCCAGCCCGTCGAGCCCGATTAATGGGCTCTGTGCTAAAAGATTCTGCTCTCCTTGGTCCGCTTTTTGATCCGATCCCACTCCACCCCCTCTTCCCTCGACCTCCCAAAGCACACCCCTATTCCCCCCCCCTCTCTTTTATATGGGATTTTGAATTTGACTTGACAACAGAAGAACGAAATGCGGGTACCCCGTCTCAAGGTACCTATGATAAGATGAGTTAGGGAACAGGACTGTGATCCAAGAGCAACGAATGGTCACACCCTGCTACGTGAAAACTTGGATTTGAGCTGGACCTTAGCTCCACCGCCGGTGCTCAACAGTGCCAACGAAAGAAGAAGAACAATGAGAGCTTACCAGTGATGGCTCGCTATAATAGGACACTGGAAAGAAGAACTCCCTTCCCTGACTATAACTCATGTTGAGTTGAATTCCTCTCCCAACCGCTTTCGTATTGACTATCTTCCAATCGAGTTTTCATGATATTACATCGGTCACTTCCAACTGTACACTGATAGTTAAGAAACATTAACTTTGTATAATGACACTTGTATAACACCAGCCGTGCACATGACTATGCTGTCTAGTTTGATCCACACAAAGTCTAGGCCTTAAGTAATGTACGTAAATATTCCTTGTTTTGCCAGAACATTTTTATTACTTTACGGTATCATGTTTGTGTTCAAGCGAGTTTCCCTCCTCCTATCTCCGGGTCTGACAGATGACGCAGCAGATGTAACTTTGTATGCGCTACCCCCTTGCCTATCCCATCAACTACATGTAATTATGTACAATTGTGTCAGATTATTCCTATCCGCCCTAAAACTCTGAACTTTGAAGCAAAACATATGAAAGCTTTATACGAGGTAGAAGTTCGTGGTATTATGGGGATAGATCCGAACTAAACAAGCTGGCGAGATATGTTAAAAGGGAGGACTGTGGAAATTTAGTTCGTAACTGAACATTATCTGCGCCATCTTGTCTCTCCCCAAACGCCACACGCAGAAAACGCGCGGCGGCCATTTTAGGCACCATGACCTCATTGCCGATCGCCAGCGCGTCCCTCTGGCGCTGTGAACATCCCCCCGCGCGCTGACCACCCCCGCTCTCTCATACATGAGCCATAAACCCTCTTCTTCTGCGCGACCCTGCCATGGAACCACATCCCACGCCTGACCGACACCTTCTTTTCATCCCATACATGGTCATACATCCCTTTGATAACCCCCTTCCTCTGCGCCCGATTGTCCGAACCGATCCCAGGCCATCACCTAGCCCTGCGGATGCAGTTTATTGCCCCTACTGTAAGGGAAACACCCCACATCAAAGGGATTACAGTAGATCAAGGCCCCCCACCCCCTGAGACCCGACCAGTCGCACACATCCCCGGGAATTGGCGGAATGTCCAGCTGTGTGATAGCCATCTCCTACTGTGGGTGGGGACTTCTACTGTAGATATGTGTGGGAACGAGCTTGAAGTGGGGATTCCGAGGATGTTCTTTCATGTATCAAAGCAATCTCAAGAATGTGCCATGTACAATAAACCGTGTAATAAAGCAATAAACTTGTGTATAAGAGGCCAAGCCTCAGAGATGTGGTTAGAGCATCTCGAGAAGATTCCCTGTGGGTCTGATCTGATGTGTTCTCCTCCGGAGAGAATAAACCTTTGTTTCCTGCCTTCCAGTCTTCAGCGCCTGCCTCTTTATTGGTAAATCATCGAATGGTATGAGAGGCGATTACCGCCGGGCAATACTTGAAAGGTTATCGACTGAAACTGCCGCTACCATTTAACAATGTCCTGCCTCCACACAAAGGGTTGCATGCCCCCATAGGTAGTCTGAAGCCAGAGCAAGCATGGCAGGGCACCTAGGCAGTTGAAGGGCATGCCTCTAGAAAGGAGGTTCTCCCCACTTGAAAAGCACAACTGGACATGTTGATATTCTGCCAGGAAGAAGGACTGCCACCCTGCGGGACTGCTGCTCTAAATGAACTGCTGCCTTGCTGTGCTGGCCTGCTGCCCTCTTGCCTGAGGACTACACCTGCACCTGTTGAACCCAGAACCCTAAAACAACTCCAAGAGCTAGTTAGCTGGCATCCTGACTAGAAACTCAGGGATAGAAGGCTCCAACAAACATGACCCCAGCGCCTGGACTCTGCCATCTGTAAGTCTACCATGCCAAGTGGTGTCACCATAATCCTGGAGCCTTGGAAGTGGGCATAAGGTGGTCTGTCAGCCTCTGTCAACCCAGCAGAACAGACGCATCATTCTGCTGTGCGATATAACCCTGAACAGAACCGACTTTTCGGAGTTGCTGCGTGGGTCAGACCCATCGTAAAGACAGGCACCGCATTCACAGGCTGTGGACTCTTTGGGCACGCTCCTGCATGACACATCCTCAGCGTAGGCACTCATGTCCCTCAGTAATGGCAGCCTCGACAAGGACGCAAGACTCCTCATTGCAGTCTTTCAGTTCCACGCAACTGACGTATCGCAGCGACTGCATAATGCATCTTCAATGCCAAACTTCACATCGTATGCCCTTGTCAATGAGATCTTCACCGACGGTGCAGGATCTCACATCACAGCCTCTCTGCATCTCGGAAATGACGCATCACTTGCGCTGCATGATGAATCATCCAAACAGATCCTCACAAGATGCGACTTTGTCCCGGTCCTGCACAATGAGATATCCATAGTTGCCGCTTTGTCCTTTTTGGGGTAATTTTTACAGAAATTCTGACAATTGCACACCTCCACTTTCACGGATTGGAATTTTTGCTGTTTTGGTCTTGTCTTATTTATCAACCACCACTCTGTTTTTCTAATCTGGTGTGGCGTTCTTTTTGTTTGGTATTTTCACTTTATTACTGTTTAGAATGTTGCATAATTACTTTACACCCTGCCTCTATGATAATCCTGACTGGTCTGTACCAAGCTACCAGAGGATTGAGCACAGGATAGTTTAGGATTGCCTTGTGCCTCTCACTGACATGGATTGTGGTTGCTGCTTGACCAGGGCTCAAACTCCAGTGAACCATCAACACAATTTCTTATATTAGTGTTCAAAGGCACCCTGCCATCATATTCTTTGGCTTTTATATTTCTTCAGTAAGGTATTTTCCTTGGATATCGTGAATTCTGAAATTGTTTATCTTAATAAATGCTGTTGCTGCAATGTTATACTGCAAACAGATTAAAAGGAAATTAACCAACGCTGCTGTGTAGCTTACTAATTATCTTTGTTCTGTATTGCTGTATTATTACATTAATGTATCTATTCAACATTTGCAATGGACTAACAGCAGGGTATTACAGAGAGCACAATTCTAATATATATGATTTAATCATACTAAAGTATCTATTTATATGTGATATTCATGAATATTTTTATGACACTGCAACAGTATTGTTCATTTCTATTCATGAATATGATAGTACTCTAAATGTACTTGATTGAAAATAATCCTTACTGTAAATTTTGCTGTGAGGTCAGCCTGTCAATAGTATTGAATCTCTTGCAATTCATTATATGGAATTTGAAAACAACTTTTGGTAATGTTCATGTTTGGCATCAAAACATTAGAGGTGGGCAACATATTCTGTTCCCCCAGCAGAATTGGCAGAATTTTGGTGACTCTGCATTACTCTTTTTTCTCATGTGGAGAGAGAAGCAGGGCGTTATAAAGCGGAGTACATTCTAGTGGAGTGGCATAGAAGGAGTTGCATAGAGTGGGGTACATCCTCGTACTGTGTTATAGAGTGGATTGGTAAAGAGTGGAGTTGTAAAGAGTTGACTACAGTGTTGTATAGTGACAGACTGGAGTACAGTGTTGTACAGGGGAATAGTATAGAGTGGATAGAGTTTGGCAGAGTGGAGGTGATAGAGTGTTGTAAAGTGGAGTACACGTTCATAAAGCAGAGTAGACTCGAGTGGCATTGATTGGAGTGGCATAGAGTTCAGTGTCATACAATTTCATGTGGTAGAGTGTTGTATTGTAGAGTATCATAACGTATGGAGTTATGGCCTGGAGTGTTATCACATAGAGTGTTGTGATATACAGTGGAGTGGTGTAGAGTGGAGTGGCATAAACTGTGTCAGAAATTGTGTTACTGGTTGAGGGGGGTGAAACCTTACTCAAGGAGCAACCACAATCCTTGTCAGGGTGAGGCGCATGCAAACCTCAAATAAACCTGTGCTCAACCCTCTGGTAGCTTGGAACAAAGCAGTCAGGCTTAACTTAGAGGCAATGTGTAAAGTTTTTATGGAGCACTTCAAACAGTAGTAAAGAGAAAATACAACCTAAATAAAATCCCACACCAATTTAGAAAAATAGAAAACATTTTAAAACATAAAATAAGACCAAAACGACAAAAATGCAATCAGTAGAACTATAGATATGCAAATATAAAGATTTAGGTCAAAATTGCACCAAAATGTTCAAAGCCCCAACTGTGGATACCTGGCTGCGCTGGACCGGGACATGGTCATAAGTTCAGGACAATCGCAATGGAGCGCGCGTTCGATCCAGGGACCCAGTAAGGCCCGCCGACCAAGAGTATCTCGATTCTTGGTTATGGAGCATTGCAAGGTACTGTGTCAAGGATGCCTCATGCAGCTGAGGTGATGCATTGGTTCCGAGGAGCTGAGAAACTTTAGAGGATCCCGCCGACAAGGGCTTGTGATGCAAAGTCCAGCATGAGGATGAGATGCGCAATCAAGGCAATATGTCAGTTCTGAGGAGCTGCAAGACTGCTATGTGAGAACCCGTGTCGTTGTCGAGGCTGTTATCAACTAAGGATTTGCGGTGTGAGCGTCTGCAGCAGGAAACATCCACACAGACCCCTCCATCAGTCCCATGGGGCCAGGATACCTCTATCCTTACCCTCTATATCCTATTTACAGTTATTCCCTCCCCCCAAGAACCATATCCTGATTAACAAAATGGCAGCCGCAACTTTCTTCTCAGGTTGCGACCAGCAAATCACAGCATTGCTGTTGTTGTATGGATCAGCAGATCGTCCACGGTGGATCCAAATCTGTTGATATATATAAATACTTTTTCTTTAAAACTCCAAAACTACTCAACAGATTTCACCAAACTACTAAAAGCACTCTTTCTGGGACAAGATCTAACTTTCTGCCAAATTTAGTACAATTTCATTCAGCGGTGTCAAAACAATACCATTTCCATGTTAGAGTGCAGCATACATTTTGCAAAAATAAGGCAGATAACTTTGGGTAGGTCCCAAGTTCTGAAGGAGTGCAGCTCCAATATAGAACACCCTACAAAATCATTGACAGTTTGAACCTGCTCACCTCAAATGTTTTTTTTCTAGCAATGTTTTTTAGCATAGGATTAACACAGTGTCATCCATGCCAAACTACACATGGAAAAAAGTATTTTGCCATTTCTACAGCAAAGTCTTTAAGCAAAGGATTAGCACAGTGCTATCCACGCAGAGCTGTAGCATGACAAAAGCCGTTTACCACTCCAGGCACGATATTAAGGTGCTGTATAGAAGAGCTGCTCCACACCTAAACCTGGGAACTACCCAGAGTTTTCTGCTGTTCTTTTGCATATGACATGTGGGCAATGGCAGTAAGGTACAGCCAAACTATTTAACTGAAAATAAGAATCGTAGAATCCACTAGTCTGGACAGACAAACATGATTCAGGCCTGCCACAGCATTTAATAATATTATCTGTGGTTTAGAAACAGCTAGAAATTTATTTTGTTTAGTCTTTCTAGTGTTTACTAAAAGCCTAGTTCACAGCTAAAGTCAGATTTGTATTAAAAATTAAGGAGAATGTACTAATGGATAGTTACCTTTTTCCTGCCTAAAGTCACTAGAAGCTAATTTGCATAAGCCTCTAACTGCAGTTCTTTGAGTGCTCAAGTCCTGAAATAGGTATGAAACTTCTCTCAGAGCAGAGACAATGGCCTGGGTGTGGGGAGATTTTTTTTCTTATTTTATTTCTTGTTTTAATGAAAGCAAACAAATCAAGCGACAAAACACAAATTACATACAAATAGAAATTATAGATTACAAAACGGATGTTCCTCGGGAAATTGTCCAGTTACCTAAAAACAAATGCCAACACAAAAGTTGCATTCAAACTCAGCTCAACAAAAAGAAAAAAAAAAAAAGGAAAGAGTCAGTTACCAGCGCAGTTATTGTGAGATAACTTTACACAGTGGCACGTACATGAGATCGTAGTAAGCACTTACTAACATAGACTAGTGGGATCAGGCTTTCTGCTTCGTCCTATGTGTGTAGTTGGTTGGTGCGATATGCCCTTAAGTCTGAGTCGCAGCGTAATTATTATACAGGCTCCAGAAGTTTTTCGGGTGGCTTCTGGGGGGAGCAATTCACGATAAGCTTTAGTTTGTGTATTACAAAATACTATATCCCTGGACCATTGGAATAGGGAGGGCGTAGGACCCCATGACCAATGCATAGCCACTACTCTTTTAGCTACCAGAAGTCCAATGTCAACCAGGCGTCTGAGGTGTTTCCTCAGTATGTCTAATAGCGGGTCAGGGTTTATCGTTTCTTTTGTGATATCACTTAATTTAGCAAACACTTGCACCAAGAATCTAGCTAGCAATAGGGGGACAGAGCCATGCTAATTGTATGAAGTCTGCTTCACTAACTCCACATTACTCGCAGTTAGTTGTTTCACGTAATCCAAATCTGTGTAGCCGAACAGGTGTGTGGTAGATTCGGTTGAGGAATTTAAATTGTATGAGGTGGTGTCTGCCATTAATGGAAATGCGTTTATTCGACTCACAGCACTATCGCCGCATGTCATCATCTATAGTAAGTTCCAGATCAACCTGCCAGTCTAATCTAGCTTTAACGTAGTGGTTGTGGCGTAATTCCTGAGTCGTCTTATATATATGTGAGACCAGTCTGTTTGGGGAGTCAGTGAGAAGCATGGTGGAGAAAGAGAGGACCTCAGGGGGTTCCAGTAACTCATCCCCAAGTAGAGCGCTCAGGGCACTCCTAGCTCTGAAATAATGAGATAGTGTTCGGGGGGTAGGCTGTGTTCCATCCAGTACCCGTTCATTCCAATATTTCCACTGCCCGTCTTGAAAGGAGCCGATAGTGTCGATTCCCAAGGTATTTAGGGCCTCTACTATTTCGGGTGTTTGTGAGGACTGGGAGCCACATACACCATATAATGGGGATAAAGGGGTAGTATAGTATGGAAAGGTGGATCATCTGGGCAGTGCCCATGAACTTGATTAACATCAAAGGGGTCTCTGCTGTCACAGACTGATGTCAGATGAGATCTGCAGAAGCACCCCCCACAGTCAAACAGGCTTCAATCCAATTGAGGAGGGAGCTGCCCCTCAACTGTCTTGAAGTGACCACAGGGGAGGGATTGGTCACTTCCCTGGCCACACATGCAAGGTGGCCACACAGGCTCTGCACATGGGGAGAAGGGTTTCACCATTTTGTATTTGGGCAGAGAAAGGCACTGTGGTATTTTGGGGTTGGTTGTAGTAGAGCTCACTAGTACCTGAACCACGGAAAACAGTATCCTGAATTGATGCATGAGTCCAAAGTAGCAAAGCTGAGACCTTGAATCCACTTGAAGGCTGGTACCATACACGCTGCATCGACAACTGTGTACAGGGAGCTGCCCCCAAGGGATAGGGTGTTAGGTAAGTGAAAAGGAAGTCGTCGCTCAACTGCTTCTGCAAATTGGGTGGGTGTTGTCTTACTTACTTGGTTGTCGATCTCCAAGACTGCATCATTAGTGGAGCTGAGGATTCCTTCTGTTAAGAAGAAGTAGAGGAAATGTTATACTCCCTAACTATTACCCTCCCCCACCAGGTTCCACTTCCCAGTTGTGTACTTTGTCTCTTTGAGGGAAGGAGTGTTTGGGATCCTAACGATTTCTTTTTTAGCGGTATGTCAGCATTAGCGAGGCTGATAAACATGTATTTCTCTCCCAAATGAGGGTATGTGGTTCTGTTTTCCCTAAAGACACGAGTCCTTCAGTCAAACAATAACATACAAGTGTGTGTTTCCTTTTAATCAGTTACCCCTTTTGTGGGCTCCTCACTGTGTTTTGACTATTCTTAAAGTTCAGAGGGGTGACCTGCCTTCAGGGTCCTCTTAGTTCTTCACCTCTGGCTTAACTGCTGGGACCCTTTACTTGTGAATATCATTTGCAGCTGCTCTAGTCTAAATACCTAAAACATAACTCAACATACCATCATCCAACAAGCCTTTTTTTCAGTTGCATTGCTCCTATCCTGGCTAGCACAAGCATGTGCCAGTTCACCCTAAAAAGTAATGACTGTCTCTTTTGGTTTACTTTGCAAGTGATCGCCGTGAGCAGAAAACGTTAACTACGGATGTTAGGACGGAAGGTAGATGCCACAACTGAGTTTGGTCCGCAGGATCAGGTAAGTGGTGTTAAGTCTTCAAAAGAACAAACAGTACCTGGGGGCAAACAGAATCTTTTCATGGGAAGTCTGAAAGCTAAGCAGTTGGCACATGCAGGGTGCGCAGCATTTCTAAAAGACCGCACGCTTCATGGCAACCCCGCCCCAGTCCATGTGAGCAGGCAGGTGTTTTACGTAAGGACTATAGGAAGGAAGCAAAATTAAAAGGGCAATATCTGTAGAAATGAGGGCAAAACTAAAAGGGCAATAGCAGTGTTGGGCCCTGGAGTACTGTACATCAGAAGCAGGAGTATTGGGAGGCTGGAGGGCCAAAATAACAGGGGGAAGAAGGTGGACTGGATCTGGGATGACAGGGGACGTAACCAGGCAGCACAAACAGCCCAGGTGGAGAGAGGATAACTATTTCTGCTGCAAAAGTGGGTAGGGCTACTCCTGTCAACGTTTTCCCTTTTGGTTAGTGATTGGCCTGGAACTACATTCTAGTGAGAGGCGTAAATGTTGCATTCCATGGCAGGCATAAAAATAGAATTCCATGACACCATCCTAAAAACATTCTGGACCTGTGGAAGTAGTGAAGAAGGACTGCGCATACTATTTCGAGACTTGTGTGGCCTCGACCTGCTCCCACTTGTACCCCAGACAAAGAGGTAGAATCCAAGGTTCAGTTGCTTGACTTCCTATTAAGCTACACATCCACAACGAGCTGCAAAAAGCCTTTTCCTGAAATTCCCAGTGGACCAGTTCCATTTGGACCAGGCCTGGACCATGCTGGGGCTTCTGCTGGAGAGTCTTGACCCACAAGTGATGTTCTTGAGGGGTCAGCTGGGCATTCTTGGAGTGAGAATTCCTTGAGATTTTTTTGTCTCTGGATCTAAGAAACAGGAAGCATTCTACTTGACCCTTGGAGAGCAATCCACGTGTGCCAGGAGACATCCGGAGTTCTTGGGTCATTTAGTTGTCTTCTTCTAGCAAGAGTCAGAAATCAGAAGTCTTCTTTCTTCCATCAAGGTACTTTTCTTCTGGCATATAATTCGCGCTCCAGGAATATCCTGAGGGGGTAGCAGTTGATTTGCCATATTTATTTTGCACGCTATTCAGTGGCATGAGAAATTCTTCCAGCCAACCCTAACTTCTTTCTTGCAACTCACCACCTCCCTTTGCAGCACTTCCACTGCTCATTATTATCTAGTTGCAGAGGAGCCTCTGTTTCAAGTTGCGTTTCTGCAACCAGACAGGCCTCTCCTCAGCTCACTGGCCACTCCCCTATTTCATTGAACTTTCGTCTCAACTGACAGTGCCCGAACTGGTTTGTTCTGACAATGTGACTGGAGACATGCTGTCAAGGAGGGTCCTTAGGGATTAATAGGACAAGTTTCCTAAGTAAAAAGAGGTAGTGCTATGGCTGTCCTTTGTACTGCCAGCTGTTCCTGTCCACAAAAAGGCTAATCCTTGCTAGATGTTTAGTTTTGCAAGCGAAAGGAGGCCCTTGTAGGTAATCAGTCCTGTAGCCAATAGTCTAAATTATGTAGGTTTATTCAGTTACAAGTAAGATGGTACTGTTGGAGCGGGTAGAACAACATTTTGTATACCCTCCCATTTCTGCATGATACATATTAATCTAAATAATCTATTAATTGTAATAATACTAATCTGTTTGAAGTGATATCGAATCAATCGTATTAATGAAAGAATTACACGTGGAATTTGCATGGCTAAAATAATTTGTAAACTAATATACCTACGCATACTAATGCTAGAAAATTAAAATATTGCATGATATATGTTGCTTTTGTGACGTAATTTTAAGTCGCACCAGATGACATCGTTGGGTGAATATAAACGCTTTGAATGTTGCTATTATGCTAGATAATTACATACACATAGGGGAATTATTGAGCGTTAAACATTTTACTAGTTATTTCCATGTTTTAATTACGTTTTGTGTTTGTTTTGCTTAAGTTAACCAACTAGGCCTACGTCACGATGGCCGACTTTTAACATGACGGGACTAGTCACCATTCCACGAGGTTTCGGGTGAAGTGCGCCTGCGCCACCGCGAGCAACAGTGGCCTTGTCCTGACTCCATGCAAGATGTACCCATCAAGGTCGTAATGGGAGAATTGCCAGAACTTTAAACAAAGGACTGTCTTTTAAACCGGAACCAGCAATTGTGATGACCTAACCAAATAGACTATGTGAGAACTTGACTGAACAACCCCAAACCCACCAATCAGGACTGCCTAAAACTGATTTTGTTACATCTTGACATTAAATTTATTATAAAAGATTGTAGAATAGTGAGTTGACATGACGCTGACGGAGGGATTTCTTCGACTTCGACTCGGCGACGTGTGAACTGATGGTTATTTCCCTGACCTTATGCTGACGGAGAGGACGGTGACACTGCTGGACAGCTGTTTCCCTGAATCTTTGACAGACTGAATTGCTGCAGATTCTGATGAATTAAAGATTTTCACGACTTGATTGACTTAGAGGACGACTAATAGCCAGATTAGGTAAATATGATGTTCCGTGGTTTGATTAACAATTTATTAAAATTTGCAATTAATTAGATAAACAAAATTATTATTTTAACAAACAAATGTGTTGGGCTGTTTATTGATAGAGAAAAGATTGAGATTAAATGCAAGATAAGAGGATTGAGTCACCATTACCCAAAACAACTAATTTGATCTGTTGACTAAATGGAGGGAATATCAAGAAGAGCAGAGTTTAATAAAGGTATTTAATGTATGTTCTTTAAGTCAAAAGGTATTCCTTTCATGTCAGCGTTTGGAAAACTTATCTCTCCCGTAAGTGCAGATCACAAATGTGTAAGTGTTGGTGTTATGGGCCCCACCAATGAATGTATTGAGTGAATGTGCTAGTGCGATATTTGGTCTGTGACGAAGGGAGGGTTTAAAATTCCACGCTGCAACAGTTTTTCTGGTAGCAGTATGATGGTTGTTATTGTTTGGGTTGGTGAATATTGCTTGTAAATTGCTTATTGATTATTGGTTATTGATTGTTATTGGGTTATGTACTAACACTCTATGTTGAGTTGCGTCGAGTTCTATGTTGTTTGCACGACTTCTGGGATGTAGGAAGACGGAAGTTTGTAATGGTTCCGTAGTAGGGCAGAGGTAAGCGCTGCTCTCGGGAAAGACGGAATTGTTGTTACCCCGTAAGTACACGGGGAAAACGTGCGACGATTGGAGTTGCATGACGCATTTTCTGGGTTCGGTTTGGTAGCATCGTCGTGTGTTGCCACTAGAGATATTTTTCTGTATGAGAGAAGTGTGTATGATAGCGAAGGTTACCTGTGAAATTCTGGTCTTAGGTACCAGGAGGCCAGAAGGTACTCTGATAACGCTTATCACTGGAAAGGTAGCAGGTGTTATCTAAGCTTGTTAGAAGGACAGAGTAGAGGGAAGTGCTACTTTGTTTACGAGTGTTATAATTCTGTAGTAGGACAGACTGTTCGCTGTTCTGGGAAAAAACAGAATTCTGTGTGAATGTACTACAATTTTCCTGTGTGAAAGTGCGTGAATGAAAAAAGGCATTCCGGTTAATTGCGAAACTCTGGTCTTATTTCTCAGGAGCATCGGGTCTCCAACTAAGTGTCTTAATTCTGGAGAAACAGTTAGCTAATGCTTATTAGAAGGGTAAGGTAGAGGGATATGCTACTTTATCAACGGAAGTAACGATTCCATAGTAGGGCAGAGGTAAGCGCTGCTCTCGGGAAAGACGGAATTCTTGTGAGAAAGGTCTGTTGCTATTCCTTAGTTAGCGAAGAGGACAATGGTGGTGTCTTTGTGTTGTTACTAACAGATTTGTAAATCTGAAACAAAACTTACCGAGTGAATTTTGTAAAGGAGGGGTAGACAGGAGCAGGAGCTGCGGCAGCAGCTGCTGACGTCAGAACGACCGCGCTGGGAGTGGCCAGTCAGTTGGAAACGTAGAACGCTCCTGATTGGTGCGTTAGTGTACGCCACGCTAGGAGTGGAGAGTCACAGGGTGACATAGACGCTCCTGATTGGTGCGTTAGTGTGAGTTGCACTGGGATTGGACAATTGCAGAGGTGACATAGACGCTCCGGATTGGTGCGTTAGTGTGAGTTGCGCTACGATTGGTCAGAATAGCGGTACAGTCGCGAGGAGAGACTAGTGATACAGGGAAAGACAGAAAAGATGTATTACGATTCACCAGAAAAGGAGAAAAAGTCCTGGTTCGGGAGAATTAAGAAGTGGTTTAAAAAGGACAAACCGATTGTGACTAGGGAAGGACAATTACTTCCTCCACCGAAAACCCCCGCATCCTTTATGGTTGCGAAATATGGATATCACACCTGTATTTGGTTAGAAAATTGGGTAAAGTACACTAGAGACGACGGAGTATTGGCTTTTCCAGAACATGGTTCATTTAATTTAGCAGTTCTGAGAAATTTAAGAGAGAAAATTATGAATCTAGAACCAAGACCTAGACCAACACAATTTGAAGCATTGACAGAATGGGAAGATGAGATGCATGACCAAGAGAGACAGAGGAGTGGCGGAAGGTATAGGTACATGTTTGGTAGATCATATGGACATGAGAATCATGATGATCGAATGAGCGGGTGGCGGAATGCGAGTATGACTGAGGGTTTGTTTCCCGTAAGAACTGCAGAAGAAAATGGAGGAAGAAAATGCACAGAAAAAAGACATAATGTGGAATCGCGAGGGTATGGAGTGAATGAATCAGAGGATGATGTTCTTGATGACATGTTCTATAAAAATCCACCTCCGTATCGGCAGAACCAGAAATATTAACACCAAGTGCCCCAATGAAAGAAACTTTACGAATCATAACCAGTGTCCCAAGATTTAGAGAAAAATGATTCCATTAGAGAGGTAGCGAGGAAGTCAGAAAGTAGAATAAATGGTGAAAATTCATCAGAATTAGCAAAGACAACCTTAGAATTAACAGAGAAAATAAGATAATTGACTAAAAATCTGGAAGCTGTAACAGTTCCAGTGACGATAGGTCCAGTAATGCCTATTTTTGATAAACAGAAAGATAGCGAACATTGTTTAATGGTTCCTTATAAAAAGCAATAAACAGGTTGAGCAGCCAAAACCGAGTCAAAATGAAAATCCATGGAGACAGACAATAAGTATGATCGAACCAAATGTTTCAAATAACCCGTTTATAGGCCAGAATTTTGCAGAAAGACGTATAACAATAGTGGAGTCAATATTAGAAACACAAAAGGATTCAGAACAATGTAATGTAGAGAAGTCAGTAGGACCATCTACAGAAGAATTAAGTGAATGGTTGAGAAGCTTGCAGAGAAAAGACAAAGAATCTCAGTCAATAGATGTGGCCACATTACAAATGGTTCTGGAAGAGTTAATAGGAGGAACTATCCCTACAGAGAAATTAAAAACTTACCAAGATGAGGAATTATTATTTTTGTGCAAAAGTGTGACATGGAGAGTGAAAAATCTACATGAACGACTAGAAGAAGTAGCAAATGAAATGGGTATAGATATTGAAAAGGTAAAGGCTTTGCAAAAACCCTATCAAATTGATTTCACTGAAAAGGATATTGAAAACTTGAACACCACAGGACGGATAAGTCAGATTATGGAAATAATTATCTTATTGAGAAAATGGGGAGATGTGGATAAATGGAGAAGCAGATGGTACCGAAAACGAGATGATGCCTCAGATAAAACATTTGCTGCATTCCCTGTGAGAGAAAAAGGAAAGGTAGTTACAGAATGTCCTATGAGAGAGATTCCAGGAGGAGGATATGTGCATGTCCCATGGACAAGACAGGATATTTTGTCCTTTACAAATGATTTCCCTCTACTACGCGAAAAGCCTGTCGAGTGGTACAGGCAGGTGGACAGATTTGTGAAGTTGTCTAAAGTATTATGGATTGACCTGAATAGTCTATTTGACATAATAGTACCAGCGGATCTATGGACAGAGTGCAAACTCATGATAAATTGGTCAACACAAGAATTCCCATAGGGTTTCAAAAACAGGGGCTCCAGACCCCGAGGTAATGAAGAAATACGAACAGGTTATTGTCTTTCTGAAGAATAAGGTTCCACCTAAAGAGACAGATTGGGTGAAAATTCACAGAACACATCAGGAAAGCAAAGAGTCGGTACATGCATATTATGAGAGGCTGATCTTGGCCTTTAAACAGTTTAATGGAGATGAAAATCTGAGTGAAAAGGATTTAAGTCATTTTGTATACAGATTTGTATATGGTCTCTGTCCAGAAATTAGTGAGATGATAAAACAACATACTGTAGATTGGCAAAATAAGAAAATAGACAAAGTATTGAGACATGGCAAATATTTCAGTGATGAGATTGAAGCTACCCAGCAAAAATTAAAAGGAAAGGCTATGTGGGCACAAGTAAAGGTAGCAGAGTGGCCGGAAGCTCAATTAGCGGAACAAGCGAATAATACAGACTCAAGACAAAAAATCAGTCCTGGGAAAGGTAAAGGAAATATAGAGGAAGCTAAGAAGAAATTCCCATGTCATAATTGCGGTAGAATAGGGCATTTGAAATCCGAGTGTATATTCCCCCCAAGTACTAACAATGAAAATGCATCATTGAATCCACAGGTGCAGAATGAGGTGAGTGGTCAACCGCAGCGACAGCAGCAGGTTGTTACCCAACAGAATCAGGTGCCAAAACCACCTTTCCACAGAGCAAAACCTCCCAGAAGTATAGTAGCGAAACGGGATTCTACAATGAAGAACAGGTAAATAAGCTGCCACGCGCTAGCGCTGTTTCGCAGTATTGGCTACAACGCGATGAGAGTGATTCAGAATAGGGTTATTGACGGTGCCGAAGGGAGGAAGAAGAGTGCGTACTTGGCACGACTCTAGAAGTAGACCAGACAGGTCCATTTGTAGATGGAAAGATTAATAATGAAAGTATTACTTTCCTAGTTGATACTGGTACTACTCGATCAACTGTCAGATCAGCTGATGTTAAGAACCTTCCTCTCTCGGATGAAACGATCCAAGTAGTTGGTGTATCCAACAGGCAGCTTAAAACTTACCTTACAGAGCCGGTGAAACTTAGCATAGGGAAATTTTCTGAAATGCACCGCTTTGTCGTGTGCGATACCAGTCCTGTGAATTTGTTAGGTAGGGATTTGTTGTGTAAAATGAACTGCACTATATTTTGTACCCCGGATGGGATAGCATTTGAAACCCCGGATGAAGATGTGCTGTATAAAATGACAATGGCAAACAGGGAAAATTAGGTTATTTAAACCTATGCTGTATTTAACCCTTATGAATTACCTAAGGAATTAAAACAGTCTGTAAAAGCAGAAGCTTGGGATTTCACAGGAGAAGACGTGGGATTAATGAGAAATGTAGATCCAGTAAAAATAAAAGTAAAAGAAGGAGTAAGCTATCCATATGTTCCTCAATATAAATTGACACCTGAAATAATTGAAAGAGTAATTCCTGTGATTGAGAAAATGATAAGACAAGGAATTTTGAGAGAAATAATGAGTAGTCCATGTAATTCACCAATAATGGGACTGAAGAAGCCTAATGGGAATTTCAGGATAGTACAAGATCTGAGAAAGATAAACAAAATTGTTGTGTCATGCTGTCCCATTGTACCAAATCCATCTGTGTTTTTATATCAGATTCCCCATGACGCAGAATGGTATACAGTGATTGACCTATGCCATGCTTTCTTTTCCATCCCATTGCACCATGACAGCCAGCAAATTTTTGCGTTTCGTTTTGGCGACCGTATTTTGGCTTGGTGCCGAATTCCACAGGGGTATACAGAAAGCCCCTCAATATTTATTCAGCTATTGAAGAAGTCTTTGGGAAGTCTACAAATGCCTGAAAATTCAGTGTTGGTTCAGTATATCGACGACCCTCTTCTGGCTTCGAAAACCGTGAAGCTTGTGAACTAGACACTATAGCCTTGCTAAATCATTTGGCAGATGGAGGACTTAAAGTGTCACCATCAAAATTACAATTTTGCAAGAAAGAAGTACAATATTTAGGACATCACATTGAAAAAGGACTGAGAAATATTACGATAGACAGAATCAGGATCATAAAAGGAATGAGAGCACCCATGACTCAAAAAGAGGTGAGAATGTTTCTGGGAATGATTGGATATTGTCGTTAATGGATCAGCAACTTTTCGTTGATCGCAAAACCTCTGGTACGACTGACGAGAAGCGATGTGAAAGATCCCATTGATTTGAACAAGGAAGAATTGGCAGCATTTAAACGATTGAGAGATGGGCTGTGTGAAGCACCTGCATTTGATATGCCTGACTACGAGAAAGAGTTTGAGTTGTACTGCAGTGAGAGAAATGGATGTGCACTCTCTGTGCTAATACAGAAGCATGGAAAACTGAGGAGACCAATTGCATATTTTTCATCAATGTTGGACCCAGTAGCTGTAGCCCTACCTGGGTGTTTGAAAGCAGTAGCTGCTACATGCCGAAGTTTGGAACAGAGTGAGGGAATTGTGATGGGATATCCTGTGAAAGTGTTTGTACCTCATGATGTGGCAATCCTTTTAACAAGGAGTCGTACTCAGTATATGACACATAGTCAGCTGACTAAGTATGAGAAAGTCATACTAGGTGCAACAAATGTAAGTCTTGTGAGATGTTTAAATGTGAATCCTTTAACATTACTGCCTGATGCTGAGAATGTGGAAGTCAGAGATGAAGCAGATCATGACTACCTGGATGTACGTGATTTCTGTACAAAACCACGACCTGACATAAAAGATGTACCCTTACCAGAAAGTGATTTTGTCATGTTCGTAGATGGGTCTTGATTGAGAACAGATGATGGAGTGTTAAGTGCAGCATATTTACGGTTGCAGCAGTAATGGAAGCATCATATCTGAAAAGAGTAAAATTGGCCCAAGTAGCTGAAATTGTTGCTTTGACGAGAGCATGCAAGATTGGGAAGAGTGTGAGAGTGACTGTGATAACTGATAGCCAGTATGGCTTCGGAGTCGTACACGACTTCGGTCAGATATGGCTGCAGAGAGGATTTTTTACATCAAGTGGAACTCCCATTAAGAAGGCTGAAGTGGTTGGAAAATTGCTTGAGGCGATACAGCTGCCTAGGCAATTGGCTGTTGTGAAGTGCGCTGCCCATAGTCAAAGTGGTGATTATATCGCCACTGGCAATAAATATGCAAATGACATGGCACAATACTGTGCACGAAATCAGAATTCCATTAATCGGGCTAAGGAAAGAGGGGTGAGTTCTTGCTCCTTGATGTTTACTAACATTGTGGGAACATGGGAAGAAGTGAGACAATTACAGGAAGAAGCAGGAGATGAGGAAATGAAGCAGTGGGTAAAAGCAGGATGTGCACCAAGAGAGAAGGATCATGTGTGAGTCTATCGGGATGGAAGACCAGTTATGCCTGATAGCATGATGTCTGCCATGGCACGGATGTATCATGGTCAGGGACACATAGGGAGAGATGCCATGATCAGGTAATTTACACAAACCTGGTACAATGCAAAATTCAGACTTGTAGCAGAAAGTCTTTGTCATAGATGCCTAATATGTCAGCAATACAATCTGGGAAGAAAGACAGTAGTGAGTCTAGGAACAATAGGTCGAGAAGGAGGGCCTTTTACCAGAATGCAAGTGGATTTCATTGAGATGCCTCCCTGTAACAGATTGAGGTATGTTTTGGTTATGGTCTGTCTGTTTTCCAGATGGGTAGAGGCATTTCCAACAAGAAGAAATTATAGGATGACAGTGGCAAAGTTACTTTTGAGGGAATTTATCCCTAGATTTGGGTTCCCAGTGACAGTTGAATCACACCGAGGAGGACATTTCCATAATGAGATCATAAAACTGATTGGTGAAGCATTGACTGTACTACAAAAACTACATTGTGCCTACCGACCAGAGGCTTCTGGTGTGGTGGAACAGATGAATGGTACTATCAAAAACAGGATAGGGAAAATGTGTTTAGCCACAGGTATGAAATGGCCTGATGTCTTGCCTCTGGTACTCATGACTATTAGATCAATTCCAGACAGAACTACAGGGTTAAGCCCCCATGAAATCATCATGGGACGAGCCATGCAGCACGTGTTTATACCAGTCAACAAGCTGATGACTATAACTGATGACATGGTGTTGGAATACTGTAAAAGCCTGGCTGACGCCGTTCATTCTGTGTTTCATTAGGTTGGAGCGGATGCCACCACCCTTGAAAAGAAGCCAACCCATGATCTGAACCCAGTGGACTGGGTGAGGATAAAAGTTCACAGAAGAAGAAACTGTTTGGTTCCAAGGTGGGGAAAACCAAGACAAGTCCTCTTGACCACAACAACAGCTGTAAAGTGTGCTGGAATGAAAAACTGGATCCATGCAAGCCATACATTGAGAATTCCAAATCCAGTGGACAGCACAGAAAAAGAGTATTTTGATGAATCAGAATCCAGTACTGAGTCGGATGACGGAGAGCCAAAAACAAAAGAAAACCCTGAAAGGGGGGAAACAGAACAAAGTCTAACATTTGTTCACAGAAGTATTTCCCTGAGAAGAAGGTTACAGATTTCTGATACCAATTCAGACTCAGAGACCGAACAAGGAGCGCAATGTTCTAGGGAAAAACAAGGGAAGACCAAAGAAAAAGACAGTGAAAAGACAATAAAAGAAATTCATGAAAAGGAAGTGCCAGATTAAAGATTGAGAGAAATTCCATCTGAAACAACACATTTAGATGTCAGATACAGAGAGAGAGGGAAAGATTACTGCGGAAGACCCCCGAGGAGGTGTAGGGAACTCCAACATCCAGTTAGAAGCAGGCACAAGTAGTCAGCAGCAGCGGCGTCACTATGGAGGTGCGGGGGGTGCGGACCACACCGGGTGACACCCTCACATGGGTGACACCAACAGGACCGGTGTGTGCAGAGCAACCTAACCTTTCAGGAGGAGGTGCCTGTGCGCAGTGAGCACTGTTTCCTCCTCTGCCGTGTCTGCGCGCCTCTCTAGGCTCGAGTGCAGGCGTCATATCCGCATGCGCATAAGGCCCTAAAAGGGCACGTGACTGTCCTGCAGCAACAGCATGAGTGACGAGGAGCCGAGGCACTGTCTTGACCACCGGTTTCTGGGCCGCCCGCCAACGTAGCCCCCCGTCTGCCACCAACACAGCAGGTGAGTCTCTCCCGCATCAATTGATTAATGATCGTGGGTGGTCAATCGGTTATGCTGCCTGTGCTGTGCGAGTTGTGAGTGAGTGACATCTTGAGCAGGGCGCAAGGCGGAGGGCGGAGGCAGTGTGGAGAGAGGTTGCCTGCCTCTGATCACAGAGTTGTGGGCTCATCTTTTGAGCTGTCGGGAGGCCTGCGAAGACGACTTTCAAGCACACCAGCTCTGTGTACATGCTGAGGCCTCTCGCCTGCTAGCCCGGCAGTTCTTATCTTACTGAAAACAGTGGCTGCAAGGCGGGGTTCTCCCTCTCTTTCCTCTCCTTTTTTTTATTTGCTCCCCTGTGAAATGGATCCAAAAAAGAAAATCTCTTTTGCTGGGAAATCAATGACGTATTTTTCTGACATTTAATTCCAAAGTGCAGCATCGGGAATAAAAGTTTAAAAATATGAAAAAGAAATAACTAAATAAAGTAAGACAGAGTGGTAGCAAACTGGCCAGATTTATGTTATTCACACCCAAACACATTAGCGCCACTTTTACAGAGTTTGCCAGTGAAGCGCTATTTTTGTTGTCTTGGCTTTGTTTTCCCTGGGCTTGGAACTAGTGAACCAATCCTGGAGTTACTGCAATGTGAGGATTGAAAAACGTAATTTGTACTGCTGCTCTGCATCTAGGGATGTTGTCTTTTGTTTTTTTACCATACTGCTTACGTTTTGTAAGGATATAAGCAATGGCCATTGAAATGGGTCCATTCAGGGCCCTGTTGTTATGTCCTTAACTTTACAGGCAAAAGCACTCACTGATTTCTGAACAGTGAGTGTAAAAGCGTTAAGGTAACCATGTTGTTCCTGCTTACATTTCACATGGTTTGCAAAATTTTGCATTCCCTATGATTGTTTGCTTTTTCCAGGATGCTGTCACTTTTTTTCTTGTAGGCCACATATTGCTCTTGCCCAGTGCGTAATTTAAATTGAGCCGCATCCAGGTGTTTATAGCTGGCAACAATTGGGTTGTAGTTGAAGGCAGTCTGAGTTTTTCCTCAGTGGGGCAGTATGGTGTTCAGTGGGGGAGAGGATGGGGCACTATGTCCAGAGTTGCTGAATTTGGAACTGGGGAACCAGATTCAGCCTTAATAACCAGTCCACCAGACCACTCTCCTGAGAGAGCACTATCTCATGCTAGACCTTAGAAGGCTTCGCAAGACATTAGAAGCCCCGGTGTCGTAGCACCAGCAGGTGGACCCTAGCATGACAAGTGTAGGTTAACCTTCAAGGCTTGTCCACCACTATTCATACTGAAGTTCACCTCCAGTCTTGCGGGCAGGCCTATGAAGCACCACACCCTAGAACAACAGTGACCCTGTCACTGAGATTACAGGACCCTTGAGAAGGGCCAGCTCCAGGGCGGTGCAACCGGTGTGACAGCACCAGGTGCTGACTTTAGGTGGAGGCATCATTTTTACAAGTATATTATGGTTTTAAAAGCGCTTGCTGCCTCCTTCCTGGCCTCCAGCAATTTTCGGTAACAGTAACAATGTCATGATGACTCTGGTGATTAATGTTCTTCCCAGAGAGAGATCTGAATTTTGTCTAATGGAAGATTTGACTCATGGAAAGGTAGCTCAGAGGGTTAATGTACCTGCTGCAAAGAACATGTACCATGCAGATCACATAGTGCACATACAGTAAATAGGCCAGTGGGCTACTGCTTTTGTCAGAGGGATCGTTTTGTTACTTGCAGTTTATAAGTTAAAATCCTAACATAGAATAGTGAGCTATTAACTGTCATCTACTCCGCAGCAACACAAGTCACATTTTTTATTAACTTTTGATACGTTTGTGCTACAAACAATTTATTAGTTTAAATGGTCAGATCCTGCTGCAGATCTTGCATTATGAGGCAAATATGGCAGAGCCATTATTATTTAGAAAACATTTGCAAACTAGGATTTTTAGCCATTCATGTTTGAACTGCTGTTTTGGAAAAGGGAGAAGTGCTGATGACAGAAACTCCATGGCTCGGAGACAAATGGCTTGTGCTTCCACATTTTATCGTGTTTGGGGACATTCTGTGATTAGAAGCATATCCCACTTTGTGAATACATTTTACTGTCACTAACTCCTTATAACCTTAAACAATCATGTGTATCCATTGGTTGATAAAACTGGGCAGTGAATCCAAACAAATACAAAAAATTGGGATGTTTGCGCATTCTGGTCACACCTCTGGCTCCGCCCACTGATCCAATCCTTGGGTTATTCCCGCCCTCTGATTCTCCGCCCACAGTTCCCCTGCTTTTTTCCCACACTTCGACCACTGATATATCGTGTTGCTGGATAGAGGGAACACCACACCAGTACAAAGTACCATACCTATGATATTATAAATTCCAATAACCTGTTGACTAGCAGGTAGCCCACTGTACAACCTGATTAATGAGTCATTATCACACTGTTGTTAACAGGCACATTTTGTAAATATAGGACCTACATTGACAAACGTTACTAAGGATTCTGTTTGGTCCCGTTATTTGCCAACTGTGTCCACTGGCGGACTCAGAGCGGAGGAGGTCCATGCGGTAAGTCGTGAGGGGGTGACACCATGAGTTACCCGCACCGGGTGACACCAACCCTAGTAACGCCACTGGTCAGCAGGAAGATCGCGTGTCGGAGATTCGAGGAGGGAAAACAATAGAAGTGATGGAAAAAGAAACTGTTGAGAGTAAAAAGCAAGTTGAAACAGAGTCAGAGGAATGCGAAGATGAAATACCTGAAGGTCGAGTTTTAAGAAAGAGAGCTTGGAGAACTGAAAAGAACGATAAAGGAAGTAAATTGAAAAGAGCAGCAAAGGACGACGTTTGGCCGAATAAAATAAAAAAATTAAGATATCGACTGACACGAGTAAATTCACCAAGGGCTGAACAGGTGAATGAAGTGACGAGTCAGGAGAAATCAAAAGACGAAGAAACCATTGTAATCAAAGAGAGCAAAAGAACAAGAACACCTAACCAGAAGTATAAATCACCAGAATGGACGTATGTGGCCCTGCCTGAAGTAAAAGAAGAGGCGGATAGCCAAGGAAATCCAGAGGTGGTTGTACCAGAAGTGGTTGAAGAAGACGAAGAATCGGACATCCTGAGAGTTATCTTGTCCAATATTGGAGAAGAAGCAGATGTTCAGGACATTCTGTATACAGATCACGAAGGAAAAGTGAAAGATGATGAAATGCCAAACTGAATGAGATAAGAAAACTACTGATGGAAAGACAATAAAATACGGAAAAAGACAAAAACTGGTAGAACCAAGTAGGTGCTTAGAGCCTTGGGTTAGAAAACTAGTTGTGAAGTAGAAGAGGCTAAGTCAAAAGACACTGTCCATTTTAGAAAAAATGGCAAACATAGATAGTAGAAAAGGTAGATGTACGTTCTTGAAAAGATGGTGTAAAATGTGTTGTTGTCGTACAGGATTACTAATGCTTTTGTGGAGTGTACTTGCTCTCCTGATCTCATTTAAAGTTACTATAGATACAATAGAAGGACATAGTGAAAACAAAACTAATATAGAAAAGATTCAAAAGGTAGTTCCGACTAGAATAGATAAAAACTATTTACATAAAGACAGGTCTATAACTGATTTTTCTAATAATGAGTTTTCAAAATTGTTATATGAATATGTAAAGACAATGGACGTAAGGGACTGTTACGTGTGTATGCTGTTACCTGCCTCTGTATCGGGGGGAGTGACCTATCACCACCTTACAGTAACATATGGAATAACATGTAGTGTAATAGCTAGTCTATTTTATCAAAAAGGGAAATTAGAATATTATTTTTCAGATGTAGATACTATATTTTCACAAGTACCGTCAATTAACAAGCTAAACAAGGTAAAACCTGCAAAGGTTTTAGGTGAATTTTTCTTGGAAACTAAGGAACTAACATTAGAATATATATTTAAAAACAATTTGACATGCAGTTTAAAGAAAGAGGAAAAGACATAGATATGGTTAAAGAAAGGAGACTGAAAATGCAAAGAAAGGCATCTGAAGGAAAAGTGGAGAAGACAGTCTGGGATGTAAAAATGGAAAAACACTTGAAAGGGGAAACTAGTCCAACTATGGCTTTAGATTGGCCTCAGAAAGGAAAATTGTGTATTAGAAGGAATCAAACTGCATATGATAACTATTTTGTAGGTAATAGCGAGTGCCATGATACATACCGAATCATGGGTGGATGGGGATTTAAAGGTAGAAAAGATACAGTTCTTGCTGGGTTATATTTCATTTGTGGGAACAGGGCATATTATCGGTTGCCAGACCATTGGTATGGCACATGTTATGTAGGCCTGGTTTTCCCGAAGATTTTTCATATGGATAGAGGAGAAGATGGTGTACATAGTTTAGGTAGTTATTTAGCACGTAGTAAGAGAGAATCTTGGTCAGAAATTGTGGGTGACATTTTTGGAGCATTGATACCAGCAGTGGGAATATCTCTGAATGCAAACAGAATTAGAAGACTTTCAACAGTAGTGGATCGCTTGTCAACAAGCACCGCTGGAGGATTTTTATTGGTAAACACTGAAATGGTTGCCATGCGTGCCATGGTAATGCAAAATCGACTTGCCCTTGATATATTATTGGCAAAAGAGGGTGGAGTCTGCGGAAGGCTGAAAGTTCAACATTGTTGTACTTACATTCCTGACAAAAGTAAAGATTTGACCCGAAACCACAAGGTTTCGGGTGAAGTGCGCCTGCGCCACCGCGAGCAACAGTGGGCTTCCTGGTATCAGAGGCAGACCATTGTTTTCGGAGCCAGATAACTCTTGCAACCAAGGATGGTTATTGACCTACACAGATTTTGTCCACTCTAGCTAAACAGAAATGAGGATACGTTTTCAGGGAAAATGAGTAAGCATTTTGATTCACATCACCATTGTCATGAATGTAGCTCAGGAACGCGGTTAGTTATAATGATGCAGCACGGAATGCAAAATCCCTCCCTTCGTCACAGATCATAGATCACACACACAATAACTACATTTGCTGGTGGGGCCCATAACACCAACATACATCCTTCTAATAACCTGTTTCAAGGAGGTGATTGTTTCACTCACTGTAATGGAAGAGAGTACTCACGTATCCCTATTCATAAACATCTAAACTTCACCTTTAGTACTCCTCCCATGAATAGGCCATGGATCTACTAGCTGCAGGTTGGAGTGATAACAAAATCTATAACATCATTTACATAAATAAATTTTCTCAAATAATAACGACCCAACACAGTTCTTGTAATGAATATTAAATGTTATCTAAATAATTGAAATTTGAGTCTCTGGTTTAATCAAGCAAATAGATCATCATAGTTAACAATTCTGGCTAAAAGTCACCCTCTAAGTCAAAATCTTGGTCATCAGTTCATACTGTCAGAGGCTTAGGAAACAGCTGTCCTGCAGTGTCACCGTCCTCTCCGTCAGCATAACGTCAGTAAATCGAAAATCTTTTGAAGGGTCTCGCTCACTCACATCCTCTCTATTCTACCATTTTTATAGTGAAATTACATTCCAAAGTGTAACAAATGATATTTTGAACGATTCTTTTTGGTCCGTTGAAAATTGTTTGACTTCTTTCCCATACATATAATGTGTCTTTAGATATAGTTCCAATCCACGCAATAGTATCTTTTCATTGTTTCTTTCAGAGCAGCTGGCCGAAAGCCCGGTGTGTCCTTGGGTGGCACAGTTGAGTTAGGGTCGTCCAAAGGCTACTGCAGCTGATGGCGATGCATGCGTACTTCACCCAGAGATGCTCTCAACCAAAGTCAATTTCGTCTGATAGGGATGTCGGCCATTTTGTGGCCACCAAATGGTCAATTTAAGCAAAGAAACACAAAAATGTAATTAATACATGGTGATGACTAATAATCTGTTATCCCCTTACTAATACCCATATGTGTATGTATTTATCTAGCAGAAGCAACACTTAATGCAGGTTATATTCACATTAATAAAGCACACATCACAAATACATCACGAAAGCAACATATAATCATGCAATTTCTGATTGTCTATTATTAGTATGCATACGAAAATTAGTTTACATCATTAATTAGGCCATGCAAATGCAATTCCCTCGTGTATTTTTTATATTAGTAATGTTGGTCAATTAACACAGCAAACACTTAGTACAATTACTATTAATTAATTATTCATATTAATCTAAACATGCAAAATGGAGAGGGTATACAATTTTTAAAGAAAACCCCACTCCAGCAATCCCCCCTTTGGTGATTTTATCACCACCACAACACTAAGGGCCATATGTAGGTAAATTACATTTACCGATTCTTAAATACCGAATTTTACCGATTCGGTATTTATGAATCGGTAAATGTAATGTAGGTAAAAAAATACCGATTCGGTAAGTGTCAGTATTTTAGAATCGGTATTTACCGATTCGGTAATGGTAACTTGTTTCCCATTGATTCCTATGGGCCAGGAGGCCCATAGGAATCAATGGGAAGCCAGTTACCATTACCGAATCGGTAAATACCGATTCGGTAATGGGGGGAGCACAATCAAGGGTGGCAGGGTGTCACAGTGACACACTGTTGCACCCCTGATTCCTGCATGTGTGCACATGTGGCACACATACATTACCTAAGGGCATGTATGTCTGCCACATTGCACACATCTAAGGGCCAAATAATGCATTTCCTAAGACATTCGTCATTTACCACCAACTTTCAGTTGGTGGTAAATAACGAATCCACACTACACCCACACACTCCCCCTACATCTCACTTCAGGATTCGGTATTTACCGAATCGGTAAAATTACCGATTCGGTAATTTTACCGATTCGGTAAATTACCGAATCCTGAAATGTCCCCCCTACATACCGAAAGCCTGAATACCGGTCGGTAACGTGATTTTTACCGAAAATCGGTCGTTACCGACCGGTATTGGGCTCCCTACATATGGCCCTAAATGTATTCACCCTTTTACGGAAAAAATTGAAATGTATTCTTGCTCTTAATTATAGTTCAGTTTCTTCTTCATCTCTTTTTGCCTTTTTATGCAAAGTTTCTTTCCACTCTTCTAAAGTTATCTCTGTTAAGTCTCCTTCTGGATCCTTCTTTCTTTTTAGTTTTTCTCTTTTTATTTTATTCTTTGTTTTCTTGTTTTTACAACACATACATCCTAATCTTAATATTAATAACACGAAAATCACACATGTTAATGGAAATAATATTTTACCTATAAATGTACTACCTATTTTCACTAAGAAATTTTTAATAGCAGCAATTTTCTTCCCAATCTTTTCCCAAACACATTCAACCTCCAGTGGCACAATTTCGTCATGCAATTCAGTAATATTTTTTATGAAAACTTTCAGATCTTTGCTTTCGTCTGGAATGTAAGTGCAACAATGTTGAACTTTCAGCATTCCACAGACTCCACCCTCTTTTGCCAATAAGATATCAAGGGCAAGTCGATTTTGCATTACCATAGCACGCATGGCAACCATTTCAGTATTAACTAATAAAAATCCTCCAGCGGTGCTTGTTGACAAGCGATCCACTACTGTTGATAATCTTCTAATATTGTTCGCATTCAGAGATATTCCCACTGCTGGTATCAATGCTCCAAAAATGTCACCTACAATTTCTGCCCAAGATTCTCTTTTACTATGTGTTAATTGATTACCTAACCTATGTACACCATCTTTACCTCTGTCCATGTGAAAGAGTTTTGGAAAGACCAGGCCTACGTAACATGTGCCATACCAATGGTCTGGTAAACGATAATATGCCCTGTTCCCACAGATAAAATAAAGTCCAGGGAAAACTGGATCTCTTCCACCTTTAAATCCCCATCCACCTATGATTCGGTATGTATCATGGCACTCACTATTCCCTACAAAATGATTATCGTACGCCGTTTGATTTCTTCTTATACACAGTTTCCCTTTCTGAGGCCAATCTAAAGCCAAAGTTGGATTAGATCCTCCTTTCATATGTTTTTCCATTTCTACATCCCAGACTGTTTTCTCCCCTTTTCCTTCAGATCCCTTTCTTTTCATTTTCAATCTCCTTTCCTCGACCATATCTAGGAATTTCTTTTCTTCATTCTTCAAACTGCATGTCAAATTTTTTTTAAATATATACTCTAATGTTAGCTCCTTAGTTACTAAGAAAAATTTGCCTAATACCTTAGCAGGTCTTACTTTGTTTAGTTTGTTATTAGCAGGTACTTGCGCAAAAATGTTATCTACATCTGAAAAATAATATTCTAATTTACCTGTCTCATAAAATAAGCTTGCTATCATACTACATGCAATTCCATACGTTGCTGGAAAGTGATGATAAGTCACTCCCACTGACACAGATGCAGGTAACTGCATACATACGTAGCAGGCCTTTACGTCCATGGTTTTTACATATTCATACAATAACTTTGAAAACACATTATTTGAAAAATCATTACTAGACCTATCTTTATGTAATTAATTATTATCTATTCTAGTCGGAACTAATTTTGGAATCTTCTTTATGTTAGTAATGTTCTCAGTGTGCCCTTCTAGTGTATCTATAGTGACCTTAAAAGAAATCAACAGAGCAAGTATGCTCCATAGAAGCATTAATAATCCTGTACAACAACAACACATTTTACACCATCTCTTCATGAATGTAAATCTACCTTTGCTATTATCTATGTTAGCCATCTTTGTTAATTTGGACTGTGTCTTTTGACTTAGCCTCTTTTATTTCGCAACTTGTTCTCTAACCTTAGGCCTCTAAGGGCCTACTTAGTTCTACCAGTATCTATCGTTTGATTCAATTGTTACTTCTTCATCAATAGTTTTCTAGATTTTCTCAATTTGACATTTCATCGATTTTCACTTCTTTCTGTTCATCCAAATACAGAATTTTGTGATCTTCCGTTTCTTCTTCTCCAATGTCGGATAAGATAACTCTCAGGATTCCTGCTTCTTGCTCTTCTTCAACCACTTTCAGTACAGCCTCCTCTGGATTTCCTTGACTATCTGCCTCTTCTTCCGTTCCAGGCAGTGCCACGTATGTCCATTCCGGTGACTTATACTTCTGGTTAGGTTTCCTTGTTCTTTTTCCCTCTTCCTTATCTTGATTAGTCTCTTCTTCTTTTGATTTTTCTTGGCTTGTCACTTCATTCACCTGATCTGCCCTTGGTGATTTCACTCGTGTCAGCCGATATCTCAATCTTTTTATTTTGTTTGGCCACACTTCGTCCTTTTTGACTCTTTTCTGTTTACTTTCTTTATTATTCTTTTCTTCCCTCCAAGCTCTTTTTCTTAGAACTCGTCCTTCTGGTATCTCATTTTCACTCTCTTCAGATTCTGTCTCAACTTGCTTTTTCTTTTCGACAACTTCTTTTTCCACCAATGTTTTCCCTACTTCTGTTTCTCCTCGGGTCTCCGACACGCAATCTTCCTGCTGGCTACTTGTCCCTTTACCTAGCTGGATGTTGCAGTTCCCTACACCTCCTCGGGGGTCTTCCGCAATCTGTCCCTCTCTCTCTGTACCTGTCCCTGTTTCACTTTGATCTATTATTTTGGGTGGAATTTCTCTTGGTCTTTCATCTGAAACTTCCTTTTCTTGGATTTCTTTTACTGCTTCTTCGTTGTCTTTTCCTTTTTTCTTTCTGTGTTCTTTTCTGGGACCTTGTCTCCCTTGTTCGTCTTCAGAATCTGAACTGATATCAGAAATCTGCAATCGTCTTCTCAGAGAGATACTTCTGGGGACGAAAATTTGATCAGGTTCTTTTTCCCCCCTTTCAGGATTTTCTTGTGTTTTTGGCTCTTCGTTATCTGATTCAGTACTTGACTCTGATTCGTCATAGTACTCTTTTCCTTTGCTGTCAACTGGATTTGGTATCCTCAAAGTATGACTGGCATGGATCCAGTTTTTCACTCCAGCACACTTCACAGCTGTTGTGGTCAGAATGACTTGTCTTGGTTTTCCCCACCTTGGAACCAAACAATTCCTTCTTCTGTGGACTTTTATTCTTACCCAGTCTCCTGGGCTCAGATCATGGGCTGGCTTCCTTTCAAGGGTGGTGGCATCCGCTCCAACCTGATGAAACACAGAATGAACTGCGTCAGCCAGGCCTTTACAGTATTCCAACACCATGTCATCAGTTATTGTCATCAGCTTGTTGACTGGAATGTAAACATGCCTAATCGCCCGTCCCATGACTATTATATGAGGACTTAGCCCTGTGGTACGGTCTGGTGTTGCTCTAATGGTCATTAAAACAAGAGGCAAGACATCAGGCCATTTCATACCAGTGGCTAAACACATTTTCCCAATTCTGTTTTTGATTGTACCATTCATCTGTTCAACCACACCAGAAGCCTCTGGTCGGTAGGCACAATGTAGTTTCTGTTGTACATTCAGTGCTTCACAAATCAATTTTACAATCTCATTATGAAAATGTCCTCCTCTGTCTGATTCAAGAGTCACTGGGAACCCAAACCTGGGGATGAATTCTCTCAAAAGTAGCTTTGCCACTGTCATCCCATCATTTCTTCTTGTTGGGAATGCTTCCACTCACCTGGAGAATAGGCAAACTATAACCAGAACATACCTCAGTCTGTTACACGGAGGTATTTCAATGAAGTCAACCTGCATTCTGGTAAAAGGCCCACCTTCTCGGCCTATGGTTCCTAGACTCACCACTGTCTTTCTTCCAGGATTGTATTGCTGACATATTAGGCATCTCTGACATAGGCTTTCTGCTACAAGTCTGAATTTTGGATTGTACCAGGTCTGCTTAAAAGACCTTATCATGGCGTCTCTCCCTATGTGTTCCTGGCCATGATACATCCGTGCCATGGTAGACATCATGCTATCAGGCAATACTGGTCTTCCATCTCGATAGACCCACACACGGTCCTTCTCTCTTGGTGCACACCCTGCTTTTATCCACTGTTTCATTTCCTCATCTCCTGACTCTTCCTGCAATTGTCTCACTTCTTCCCAAGTTCCTACTGTGTTAATAAACATTACTGAGCAAGAAGACATTTCTCTGTCCTTGGCCCGATTGACCGAATTCTGGTTCCGTGCACAATACTGTGCCATATCATTCGCATACCTGTTTCCAGTAGTGATGTAATCACTACCTTGACTATGGGCAGCACATTTTACCTAAGCCAATTGTTTAGGCAGCTGTATCGCCTCAATCAACTTTCCAACCACTTCAGCATTCTTTATAGGGGTTCCACTTGAGGTCAGGAAACCTCTTTGTAGCCAAAAGATGGCCGAAATCATGGACAACCCCGAAGCCATCCTGGCTGTCAGTTATCACAGTCACTCTCACACTTTTCCCAATTTTGCATGCTTTGGTCAACGCAACAAGTTCAGCTACTTGGGCTGACCTCACTCCTTTCAAATAAGATGCTTCCATCACTGCTGCTACCGTGCATACTGCATATGCTGCGCTTAGCACTCCTTCATCTGTTCTCAAACATGACCCATCAACGAACAACACAAAATCACTCTCTGGCAAAGGTACATCTTTTATATCTGGTCGTGGCTTTGTGCAGTACTCAAGCACATCCAAACAATCATGATCTGCTTCATCTCTCACTTCCACATTCTCAGCATCAGGTAACAAAGTTGCTGGATTCACTTTCACACATCTCACAAGGCTCACATTTGTTGCACCTAATATGACCTTCTCATACTTAGTCAGCCGACTATGTGTCATATACTGAGTACGACTCCTTGTCCAAAGAATCGCCACATCATGAAGTACAAACACTTTCAACGGATACCCCATCACAATACCTTCACTCTGCTCCAAACTTCGACATGTTGCAGCCACTGCTTTCAGACACCCAGGTAAAGCTGCAGCCACTGGGTCAAGCATTGAGGAAAAATATGCAATTGGTCTTCTCAGCCTTCCGTGCTTCTGGATCAACACAGAGAGTGCCCATCCATTTCTTTCACTGCAATATAACTCAAACTCTTTCTCATAGTCAGGCATGCCCAGTGCTGGTGCTTCACACAAACACTCTTTCAATCTTTTGAATGCTGCCAATTCTTCCTTGTTCAATTCAAGGGGATCTTTTACATCACTCCTTGTTAGTCGTACCAAGGGTTTTGCAATCAAGGAAAAGTTGCTAATCCACTGACGGCAGTACCCCACCATTCCCAGAAACATTCTCACCTCTCTTTGGGTCATGGGGGCTCTCATTCCTTTTAGGATTCTGATTCTGTCTATTGTTATTTTTCTCAGTCCTTTCTCGATTTTATGTCCCAAATACTGTACTTCTTTCTTACAATACTGTAATTTTTCTGGTGACACTTTCAATCCTCCGTCTGCCAAATGATTCAGTAGTGCTATTGTGTCTACCTCACAAGTTTCACGTGTTTTCGACGCCACCAAAAGGTCGTCGATATATTGCACTGGTACTGAACTTTCAGGCATTTGCAGACTTTCCAAAGATTTCTTCAATAATTGATTGAATATTGAGGGGCTCTCTGTATACCCGTGTGGAATTCGGCACCATGCCAAAATCTGCTCTCCAAACCGAAATGCAAAAATTGGCTGACTGTCATGGTGCAATGGAACAGAAAAGAAAGCATGACATAGATCAATTACTGTATACCATTCCGCATCATGGGGAATCTGGTACAGAATTACTGATGGGTTTGGCACAATAGGACAACATGATGCCACAATTTTGTTTACCTTCCTCAAATCTTGCACTATCCTGAATTTCCCATTAGGCTTTTTCAGTCCCATTATCGGTGAATTACATGGACTACTCATAATTTCTCTTAGGATTCCTTGCTTGATCATTTTCTCAATTATTGGAGTAACCCCTTCGATTATTTCCGGTGTCAGTCTGTACTGTGGGACATTTGGATAGCTTATTCCTTCCTTCACAGTTATTCTGACTGGATCTATGTTTCTCATTAACCCTACATCTTCTCCAGTAAAATCCCACACTTCTGCCTTCACTAACTGTTGTAGTTCTTTAGGTAATTCATCAGGGTTGAATATTGCATAGGTCTCAGTTACCTCATTTTCTCTGTTAGCTATAGCCATTTTATACAGCACATCCTCATCTGGGGTTTCAAATGCTATTCCATCTGGAGTACAGAATATAGTGCAATTCATCTTGCACAACAGGTCCCTACCTAATAAATTCACTGGGCTGGTGTCACACACAACACAGCGGTGCATCTCTGTAAATTTCCCTATATTAACTTTCACTGGTTCTGTCAGAAACGTTTTTATCTGTTTGTTGGACACACCAACCACTTGGATTGTTTCATCCGAAAGAGGAAGATTCTTAACTTCAGCTGATCTAACAGTTGATCAAGTAGCACCAGTATCTACAAGGAAAGTAATATTTTCATAATTAACATTCCCATCTACAAATGGTCCTGTCTGGTCTACTGCTAGAGTGGCGCCAAGCACGCACTCTTCTTCCTCCTTTCGGCACCGTCAATAGCTTTCCTCTGAGTTACTCTCATCGAGTTTCAGCCAATACTGTGAAACAGCGCGAGCGCGCGGCGGTTTATTTACCTGTTCTTCATCGTAGAATCCCGATTCATTACTATACTTCTGAGTGTTTCTGCTCTGCGGGAAGGGTGGTTTTGGCACCTGATTCTGTGAAGTAACCACCTGCTGCTGTTGCTGCAGTCGACCACTCACCTCATTCTGCACCTGCGGATTCAATGATGCATTTTCATTATTATTACTTGGATGATATTTACACTCGGATTTCCAATGCCCTAACCTTCCGCAATTAACTTCTTTTTAGCTTCTTCTATATTACCTTTCCCTTTCCCTGGGCCAAATCTCGGTTTAGTTCCAGGGTTGTTTGCTTGTTCGACCAACTGAGCTTCCTGTCTTTCAGCTACCTTTACTTGTGCCCACATTGCCTTCTCTTTTAATTTTCGCTGTTTAGCTTCAATTTCGTCACTGAAATATTTAGCATGTCTTAATACTTCATCTATTTTCTTATTCTGCCAATCAACTGTATGCTGTTTTACCATGTCACCAATTTCGGGGCGTAAACCGTATACGAAATTACTCAAATCCTTATCACTCAGATTCTCATCTCCACTGAACTGCTTAAATGCTTGAATTAGTCTCTCATAGTATGCATGTACTGATTCCTTTCCTTCCTGATGTGTTCGATCAATTTTTACCCAATCTGTCACTTTAGGGGGCACTTTGTTTTTAACCTGTTCATACTTTTTCATTACCTTAGGGTCCGGGGCTCCTGTCTTAGGATCCCTAGGATACTCCTGAGTTGGCCAGCTGATCATCAGCTTGCACTCTGTCTACAAATCTGCCGGTACTATTATATCGAACAGACTATTCAAATCCATCCACAGCACTTTTGACAATTTTACAAATCTGTCTACCTGCCTGTACCACTCGACGGGCTTTTCGCGTAGTCGAGGAAAATCATTAGTAAATGACAAAATATCCTGTCTTGTCCATGGGACATGTAAATATCCTCCTCCTGGAATCTCCCTCATTGGGTATTCAGTCACTACCTTTTCTTTTTCTCTAACAGGGAATGCCGAAACTGTCCTGTCTGAGGCATCATTACGTTTTCTATACTCCCCATTTTCTCAATACAATGATTATGTCCTTAATCTGACCTATCTGTCCTGTGGTGTTCAGATTTTCAATATCTTTTTCGGAAAAATCAACTTGATAGGGTTTCTGTAAGGCTTTTACCTTATCAATATCTATACCCATTTCATTCGCAACTTCTCCTAGTCTTTCATGCAGATTCCTCGCTCTCCATGTCACACTTTTGCATAGGAATAACAGCTCCTCATCCTGATAAAATTTTAATTTTTCTACAGGAATAGTCCCTACAATCAATTCTTCCAATACCATCCGTAATTTAGCCACATCTATTGACTGGGAGTCTTTATCTTGTCTCTGCAACCCTTTTAACCATTCACTCAGTTCTTCCACAGACGGTCCTACCGGGTTCTCTACGCTACCCTGCTCTGGATTTCTCTGGGGTTCCAACAAAGTTTCGACTGTCGTTCTACTCCTTTCAGCATAATTCTGATTTATAAAGGGATTATTTGAAACATGTGGTTCAAACATATTTACTGTCGGTCCCCATGGATTTTCAATTTGACTCCGTTCTGGACTCTCAACCACATTATTGTTCCGGTATGGTAGCGTCAAGCAATCTTCGTTATCCTTTTGCTTCTCAAAAATAGGCATTACTGGACCTATAGTCACTGGAACTGTTACAGCTTCTAGATTCTTGGTTAATTCTCTTATTTTCTCTGTTAATTCTAGAGTTGTTTTGGCCAATTCCGCTGAGTTTTCGCTATCTATTCTATTCTCCGATTTCTTTTCTACCTCTGTAATGGAGTTTCTTTTTTCTAAGTCTGGTGACATAGTCTCAGTCTTGATAATTCGTAATGTTTCTCTCATTGGGGCATTTGGTGTCAACATTTCTGGTTCTGGTCGGTACGGTAGTGGATTTTTATAAAACACATCATCCAACACATCATCATCCGAATCATTTGCTAGGTAACCTCTTGATTCCACATTATTCTTTTTTCTACACATTTTCTTCCTTCATTCTCTCCTACCGCTCTTACAGGAAACATACCCTCAGTCATACTTGCATTCCGCCATCTCTTCATTCGATCATCATGCGTTTCATGTCCATATGACCTGCCAAACAGATATCTGTAACTTGTACCATTTCTTTGTTTTTCTCGCTCATGCAATTCGTCTTCCCATTCTGTCAATGCCTCAAACTGCGTCGGTCTAGGTCTTGGTTCTAAGTACGTCATCCTTTGGCGCAAATTACTTAAAACAGCCAAATTAAATGAACCATGTTCTGGAAATGCCAGGACTCCATCGTCCTTGGTACATTTTACCCAATTATCTACCCAAATACAAGTATGATATCCATATTTCGCAATCATTAAAGCTGCGGGGGTTTTCGGTGGAGGAATTAACTGTCCTTCCCTAGTTTTGACCTGTTTATCCTTCTTAAACCACTTTTTAACTTTACCAAACCAGGATTTCTTTTCCCTATCTGGTGGCTGGTAATACATTTTCTTGGTTTCTGTGTATCGTTAGTCTTGTTCAACTGTACCGCTATTCTGTCCACTGACAACGCGACTTCAAGCTAACGCACCAATCAAGAGCGTCTATGTCACTCTGTACTTTCTCTGTGACAGTGACAGTCCTCAAATCCCAGCACGACTCACACCAACGCACCAATAGGGAGCGTTTAAGTCACCCTGTTTCTTCTCCAATCCTAGTGTGGCGTTACACTAGCGCACCAATCCGGAGCGTTTCACAGTTCTGATCAACTGTCCAATCCCAGCGCGGTCGTTCTGATGTCAGCAGCCGCTGCGGCAGCTCTGCTCCTGTCTACCCGTCCTTTACAAGACCGCTCCGTGAACTCTTACTGCAACTTTTACAATTCTATTAGTAACAACACTAAAGCATCTCCATTGTCTGCTCCGCTAACCAAAGAATAGCAATAGACCTTTCTCACGAGAATTCCGTCTTTCCCGAGAGCAGCGCTTACCTCTGCCCTACTACGGAATAATTACTTCCGTTGATAAAGTGGCACATCCCTCTACTTCACCCTTCTAGCAAGCATTAGCTAATTGTTTCTCTGGCAGTTTAGAAATAAACCTAGAGTTTTGCAATCAACCCGAATGCCTTTACATTCACACTCATTCACACAATAAAATGTAGTACATACGCACAGAATCCTGTCTTTCCCAAGAACAGCGAACAGTCTGTCCTACTACAGAATTATGACACACGTTAACAAAGCAGCTCTACCCTCTACTTTGTCCTTCTAACAAGCTCAGAGAACACCTGCTACCTTTTCAGTGATAAGCGTTATTGGTATGCCAATTGGTTTCCTGGTACTTAAAGACCAAAATTTCACAGGTAACCTTCGCTATCATACACACTTCTCTCACACCGAGAATATTTCAAATAGCAACACACGATGATGCCGCCGAATCGAACCCAGACAATGCGCCTTGCAACTTCACTTGTCACATGTGTACCTACAGGGCAACAACATGTCCGTCTTTCCCGAGAGCAGCGCTTCCCTCTGCTCTGCTATGGAACTGTTACAAACTCCCAACTTCCTACGTCCCAGAAGCCGTGCTAACAACATATAACTCAACGTAACTCAACATATAGTGTTAGTACATAAATCAATACCAATCAATAATCAATAAGCTATTTACAAGCAATGATCACTAAACCAAACAGTAGTAAACCATCCTCTGCTACCAAGAAAAACTGATGCAGCGCGGAATGCAAAATCCCTCCCTTCGTCACAGATCATAGATCACACACACAATCACTACATTCGCTGGTGGGGCCCATAACACCAACATACATCCTTCTAATAACCTGTTTCAAGGAGGTGATTGTTCCACTCGCTGTAATGGAAGAGAGTACTCATGTTTCCCTATTGATAAAGATCTAAACTTCACCTTTAGTACTCCTCCCATGAATAGGCCATGGATCTACTAGCTGCAGGTTGGAGTGATAACAAAATCTATAACATCATTTACATAAATACATTTTCTCAAATAATAACGACCCAACACAGTTCTTGTAATGAATATTAAATTTTATCTAAATAATTGAAATTCGAGTCTCTGGTTTAATCAAGCAAATAGATCATCATAGTTACCTATTCTGGGTAAAAGTCGCCCTCTAAGTCAAAATCTTGGTCATCAGTTCATACTGTCAGTGTCTTAGGAAACAGCTGTCCTGCAGTGTCACCGTCCTCTCCGTCAGCATAACGTCAGGAAATCGAAAATCTTCTGAAGGGTCTCGCTCGCTCACATCCTATCTATTCTACCAGTTTTATAGTGAAATTACATTCCAAAGTGTAACAAATGATATTTTGAACGATTCCTATTGGTCCGTTGAAAATTGTTCGACTTCTTTCCCATACATATAATGTGTCTTTAGATATAGTTCCAATCCACGCAATAGTATCTTTTCATTGTTTCTTTCAGAGCAGCTGGCCGAAAGCCCGGTGTTTCCTTGGGTGGCACAGTTGAGTTAGGGTCGTCCAAAGGCTACTGCAGCTGATGGCGAAGCATGCGTACTTCACCCAGAGATGCTCTCAACCGAAGTCAATTTCGTCTGATAGGGATGTCGGCCATTTTGTGGCCACCAAATGGTCAACTTAAGCAAAGAAACACAAAAATGTAATTAATACATGGTAATGACTAATAATCTGTTATCCCCTTACTAATACCCATATGTGTATGTATTTATCTAGCAGAAGCAACACTTAATGCAGGTTATATTCACATTAATAAAGCACACATCACAAATACATCACGAAAGCAACATATAATCATACAATTTCTGATTGTCTATTATTTGTATGCATACGAAAATTAGTTTACGTCATTAATTAGGCCATGCAAATGCAATTCCCACGTGTATTTCTTATATTAGTAATGTTGGTCAATTCACACAGTAAACAATTAGTACAATTACTATTAATTAATTATTCATATTAATCTAAACATGCAAAATGGAGAGGGTATACAATTTTTAAAGAAAACCCCACTCCTGCAATAATCTCCGCTTATGAAATGCAATATCATTTATAAAGGAACAACTTTGTTAAGCATGCATCAATTCCGTCTTTATGTGCAGAAATCTAGGCAAATATGTACCACTTATGTACTCATTATCTACTCTTAACGTGCAGATGCGAGTGTTCCGGGAGGATGCAGTCATAATTTTTTTAAGCATTAACAACCACTTGCAAATGCATTTTCAACACTTATGGGCATACTTAGTGCAGTACGCATGAGAAAAAGTGCAAATATTGCTTAACTGCTTCTGAAATGTGAAGTAAAGAAGATGTTTCAAAAATATATATTTTTTCGTAATCAGGGAGTAAGGGAGTAACTGACACCTCCACAGAGCAGTGGGGCCCTCAGCATTCTATCCAGGAAGGGCGCTTCTCTGAGCTGTAAGTGTTTGCATATCTCTAAAGCAGCTGCAGTGTGCAGCATTCTCTGAGCTGACTCTGGACAAGGACTGAAGAGCAAGAAAAGAACAATGGGGCTTATCAGCAAGGACCGGCGATAATTATCGCTCAGCGTGAGGATAATTATCGCCGGCTAGCGCTGAATTTTATCGCTGAGATAGCGTGCTATCAGCAACGCTTATCTCAAAAGCGATAAAATTCCAGGCGCAAGCTGCCTAATCTGCGATTATCGCAGTAAATCCAGCGATAATCGCACAACGTTTGGTGATAGCTTGCTGATAGGGAAGGGCAGACTTAACCATGATATCCACCTTCCATTGGATATCATGGCTAAGTCAAACTAAAAGCAGGCGTAAGGAAAGTAGCGATAACCGCGGTTAGCGCTACTTTTCTTATCGCTATGCTTTTTAGGGTGCCCATTGATAATTGGAGAAATGTTGGTTAGCGACATTTCTCCAGTTATTTTGGGACGGAACGCCCACTTTGCATCTCATTAGAGATGCAAAGCGGGGCGTTGTTGTGACGGGCGCTAAGTCAGCAAAACACGCAATAGCTGATAAAGCGACGAAATTATCACCGCTTTTCGCCCGAAAACGGACGCTAAAGCGCCGATAATTTCATAGAGCCGCCTTGCTGATATGCCCCAATGTCTTTGTTTCTCTTCTATGAGAGCATTGCAAGTAAAATTTTCGAGAGAAGATGGTTCCCACTTAATGAGAGGGCCTTCCACAGAGCACTGCTCATCTGAGAGGGGAGGAGGTAGCACAGAACTGACTGGTGTCGAGGGAGTGTGCAACCCCAGAAATGGGGCCAGAGATGCTGCTGGGTTGTAGTGGACAGTAGAACATACAGATGGAATGTCGAGTGGGTGGAAATGGATGCGGGCGGTGATTTCATATGGATGATTGGATATGGTGCAAAAAGGTGCTTGTTGTGCGTCAGAGGTAAGAAAATGGGCCTCCTTCTGCACAACCCCCGCCAACACCAACAACTGTCAATGACTAGAACAGTTACGCCTTTGTGGAGGTCTGGTGGAAAAAGACAGGGGTCATATTTATTTACATAGTTTAAGCCAGGAAGATGTTCTGGATAATTCTTAACTATTTTAATCCATATGGAAGCATTGCACAGATAACAACATTCCTCACACTGGAAGAGAACTCTCCAATCCAATAATTTTCTCTGTCTGCATGGAACATCACAAACATCCACATTATTTTCACTCTGTTTTTATTATATGCAATGTTCAATATATATCTTTCAAGACTCTCTGAGAAAGATCAATTCAAGATTGGGGTCAGGGGTTTATGGAGGTTGCAAGGGGAAGAAGAACCGTGAGAGACAGGCTCCTTGTCATAATTAGTCAGGCCCTTCACCCATGGCTCTACCTGTGAAGGCTAGAGGGAGAACATAGTGCTAGAAATCAAAGCAACAAAGCTCCACACTGTAAGGAGATAACACCTCCTTACTTGTGATGAAGCCTTGATCCCCACTTGGGCACATGCGCACAGCGTGATTTCAGAGAAGGTGTATTCGAAGCTGCGGGATCAGCATTGGCCACAAGATGTAAAGATACAAAAACAAGTAACAGCCTAGTATGTATCAAAGCACAAATCTGACTCATGCTCAGCCTGAAGGGGATGTGTGCCCTGAGTGAGCTGGTCTTGGACACAAAGCTTTCAGACTCTGTGATTACGCAAATCACAACCTGGCCATGTCTGCAGCATCACCGCCAAAGTGTTTTTGCCTTCTCCCCTCCTGTTTTGCTGAATAGGGTTTTGTTGGCCTTGCGACTTTGTGCATTCTGCCACTACTAACCAGATCTAAAATGCTAGTGCTCACCCCTAAAACATAGTACATTGGCTGACACTGTTTGGCATGAATAATGTCCTTATTAAAGCAGTTTACCACATACCTAGGTGTTAGAAATTGGGTTCCTGGCTGACTGGGGTGGAAGCACTGGTTAAGCAGTAACCACATTCCTAGTCAGGGAATGCCACAAACACACCCTAAATTAACCAGTGGTCACCCTCTGGTAGCTTGGCACTGAGAAGTCAGGCTTAACTTAAGAGGCAATGTGTAAAATATTTGTGCAACACTTCAAACAGTAAAACAGTGAAATTACCGCACAAAAAATGCACAAAAAGATTTTACAACAGGTCAGAAAGATAGAGTTTAAATGAATGAACACAAGACCAAAATAGAAAAAATCCACTAAGTTGAACTGGAGATATACATTTTTAAAGGATAATTGAAAAATAATGCCTAAAAGCATAGAGGGTCAACAGGGAATATCTGGATGTGCAAAACAGGGTGAAATCCAAAACTTCAAGCCGACTGTGATACAGTCCCAGACAAGTCCAGCTGAAGTTTTACCTTCTCCAGAATTGTGCAATAGTGTCGTTCGCAGGTAAGAAGTTTGCCGGGAGCAAGGCGAGGGCCGATAGCGGTGGCCGGCAGGGCGCTAAGAGCAGACCTGGCATCGCGGACAGATGGAGTAGAGCCTCGCAGTGGCGATCCACACCGGCAAGCAATGCTTAGTATGCGAAGAAAAGAACTTGTGATGGCTCGCACAGATTCTACTGTTAAGCGGCATGGTTTCAGTGCTAACAAGCCCGTTCATGAAGAGCCCAAATGCTTGATTTTAAGAGCTATAGATTCACCCAAGGGCCCAGGGACCTGAGAGGCACTTTTTGGGGTCAAGGACTCATTGAAAACGGGTCCAGGAGCTGTGGAGAGCCTGTTATGCCCCCGAGGCTCAGATAAGGAGACCAGCAGACTGGCTCTTTGAGTCACTCTGGGGTCTTAGGTTCAATAGGGGTTCTAGGGCTAGATCTTCCTCTCCAAGCAAGAAGGCAGCAGGTCAGCACAACAAGGCAGCAGGTTTTCCAGAGCAGTGGTCCAGCAGAGTGGCAGGCCTTCAGCAACACAGCAGCCCTTCTTCTTGGCAGAGTATACACAAATCCAGAAGTGTACATAATTGGTAGGGTCTGCGGTCCTGTTCGTATACCCAGTGGTGGCTATAAAGGGGGGGATATTTCAAAGAAGGATATTTGTAGTGCCCTGGCTCCAGACTAACTACAGGGGGTATGCAGCCCTTTGTGTGTGGACAGGATGCAGCCTATTCATTTGTAAGTGAGGCTGTGTACAGCTCCTACCTCCATTTCTGCCAGGATGGCCCATCAACTTACACCTACGCTCCAATTGTGTGTGGTTGTCTAGGTGCAATACACAAAGCCCAGCAGTCAGCCAACCCAGATATGGAATCACAGACAGGCTGCAGACACACAGGGCTAGTAAAATGCCAACTTTCTAAAAGTGGCATTTTTCTAAATTGCGATGAAACATTTGATTTTGACATTCAAGAGGATTTATCATTACACTTACATAGGTATAAAAAAATAACAGGCTCACCTCCTGTCAATTAGGAATTATAGCTTATTAAATGTAGCAAGGCATCCCTAGTGTTATCCTATTGGAGATATAGACCTTGCAGTATTTAAAAATGAATTTAGGAGTTTTTCACCACCAGAGCATGTAAAACAGAAAAGGTCATATCTTTCTTTTTTAAATACATTGCCCCATGCACTTGTACTGTCCAAGACTTACCTTATGGGTGGCTTGTATGTATTTAATAAGAAGGTTTGGGCCTGGAAAGAGGTTTAACTTGCTAGGTCGACGTGGCAGTTTAAACCGCACACAACTGGTCTGCAATGGCAGGCCTGAGACGTTTAAAGGGCTTCTTGAGAGTGCATCACAACCAGTGCTGCAGACCCACTAGTCGCAGTGAATTTACGGGCTCTGTGCATATGTAGAACCTTCACTAGGGAATTATCAGTAAATTAAATATGCCAATTATGGATAAGACAACGTTGTCAAGTTTCAGGAAGAGAGCACAAGCACTTTACCACTGTTTAGCAATGGTAACATGTAAAGCCAACAAAAACGAATTCAGAAAAAAGGAGAGGTGGATAGAATGGAAATCCAGGAGTTTTTCACAGTAGGGATGTACCTCTGGAATGCCGGTAGGTCTGGAGTCAAGTCTAGCATGCCTCGCAGAGCGTTCCCACTTATTGCGCCCCAGCCCTACCAGTGTCTGCAAAACCTATTGGAAACTCACCGACTGTGCTACAAGGTATGGGAAAGGGAACATTTCCTAAAGAGGATTGGGTTTACTCACCTCTTGGATCGGTGGTATTGACAGCATGGTTCGAGTAGGGGATATTTTAATTTCCTAGGGCCATATGTATCAACACATTTCCCCATAGACACAGAATGGGCAAAACCCTTTGATACATCTGGCCCCTGGCTACTTCCTTGGACGTAAGTGTGAAGTATAAGTTCTGCTCAACCAACTGATCAGTCAGTTAAGTTAATTTTAGTTTTAGGCGTTAAGTACATGCTCTATAGACTCTGGAAATGTGGAAGCTAACATGACAACGCCTGCTGTAGGAAGATGACCTGCAAACGAACATCCTGGCAATATCTGTTACCTGAGGCGTAATTACGCTGCCAAAATAAAGTGAGATAACAGGACCTAAGCAACACTGAATGCCACATAGGACGCTTCTTTGTTTTTCAAAAACAAACCCGTAAATCAGAGATTTGATCCTGAAAACTAAATAAACATCGGTCTCCTGGTGCAGAGAGTTTTTTAAAGTGGAGGCAAGCGTTAGTTTGAACTGCCTGGCACAACAGATTCTGGCAGAGGTCTGCATCAGTAAACCCACCATAAATAGCATACCTCCTGATGTACCGATGGTAGGCAACCTGTGGTAGATAGACCAACCACTGACATGGGTAACTCGAGGAGGTGGAATTACAAGGAGCTACAATGGGGTATTCAGAATGGGGCCATAAATGGAAAAGGGAACTGCCAGCTTGGAAGAACAAGAGTGCTGCAAGTTTTTGATAGTGCAAACCACCCCGCCACACTATGAAAGACCCCCCTTATTTTTTAGCTAAGGGGTTGATAGATTTTATTTGCATCTGCTCATCCCTTGCAAACACACTCCTCTATTTAAAGAGTCCGTTATAAGCATACTCAGTCGGACCATCAATATGTAAATAAAAATAATAATTATTATTATTATTATTTTTCAAATATTATAATACAACTTGATTGTCAATGTACCCTGATAGAGAGAATGCTGTTTCCACATTGATAACGTTTTTTGTTTGCATTTTTTAGGGTACACGTAGCAGAGATGGGTTTCTTCTTCAGAATGGTGACAGAGAGGGTATGAGTATGGTGAGGACCACCTCACCATTTCCTACAGTGGGGTCCCCTGAGGGCAGTGATTAATTTGAGCCTGTGGTTTCTGGTGCTCAGCACTAGCACTTTAATTGTCAGCACCGGAGCTTGTAACAGCCTGCCACAAGGTGGTGCAGGCACTGTCTAGCTAATTTAGAGATGACCACAACAACACGTAATTAGTAATGCTAAATTTATTTAAAAACTGCCGCCCAACCATTCTTAGAGTTTTGGGGGTCTGATATAGTCTTAAGTACCACACAAGTAGGAGTGTGATGGTTAGTGGTTGTGTTGTTACTATCACTGGAAGTGCAGGAGGGGCAATGTGTGATGCAAGCTTTAGTGGCATCCTGGAAAGACCCAAGGCACTTATTTATTTTTACAAATAAGCAATGCATGAGGATTTGTTATGCCACTGCCATGAATAAGGTTTTTACAGGTTTTAAGCCCTACACAAGTTGAAATTAAGTGATGTTTATAACACCATGCACATGAAGGATTAGGGAAAAAGAAAAGCCTGTTAATAATATGCTCTTTGGTGCATTGGGTATGGTATGTGTAACCTGAATACCGCTGGGTAAGAACGTTTTGTGAATCAGTTGTACAGTCATGAAGTGTGAACATGTGTAGGCACACATCATCCATGGGCCAAATTTACAAAAAAATGACTCAGCCCGCCAAGGTAAGCCATTTGGCTGCACCATACTGAGTCACTCTCAAAGCACAGTGATGCAGCATATTTTCAAAAATATGATGCATCCCTGTGCTTTCCCCTGCACTGGTGCACAATTGGCTACTATGCGTCAACGCAGGCACCCTTGTGCCATGGTGCAAGGGTACCTGCGTTATGGGTTGATTGTTTTTGTGCAGGAAAGGACACCTTCCTGCACAGAAACAATCAGGATAGGTGATGTCCTCTTTCTATGTGTGCTGCAGAATGCAGCACTCATAGAAAAAGGGAAGAAACGAGGAGAAATGAAAACATTTCTCCCCGTTGCGCCTCCGTATGCCACCCCTGGGGAGGTTGTTAAAAGAAAAATGTCTTAGCTGTGTCATTTATATATTGTTCTGCATAAGTTAGCATTCGCGGCACCATTTTATCTTTGTTCGCCATTTTAATCCATGAACGAAACTGATCTCTCTCTCTGCCTCTGCGAGAAGCAGCTTTGGCAATTTTTGTTTTCTCCAAGGTTGGGCCTTGCTGTACTAATGAATACACTGTTCTTATTAGCGCATACCTTTCCCACTAGATAGAGGCCTGCTCCCACTAGTCCAGCGATGGGCGCAGGCAAAGCGACCTTGGCATAGAGATAGTGTGTGCCCTGTCTCAGGATCGAAACCTATCCTTCTCTACCTCCTTTGTGTAGCTACCTCCATCTGGATATTTCCAGTATGGGCGTGTCTTCATTGGTACTGAATCATACATAATGTATCACCATGTTTTCTGATGCCAGTCCTCTCTGCAGCACACCTAAGCGACTGGGCAGACGTGGCTCCACTCGAGTGTACCTGAATAAACGTATACTTGGTTTGTATTCTCTACTGTCTGTCCGACTCTTCATTTGTATGGAAGGCTGAGAGGTGGTTGTGAGTGCCCTGGGTGGCCCTATTCAGGTCACTTCCTTCAGTTGGTGCCCGAACAGGGACCCCATCGGGCAAGTGGCCCATCCCCTCCGGAGGACGGGTGAGGAGGTCGGGGTTGCCATCGGTTTGGACTGACGGACCAAGGATCCCTGCACAAGAGAGTTCCTGAACTTGCAGCTGCCCCTTATGTCCCACCAGACGGTGCCTTGACCAGCAGTCATCCCAGCTAGGGCCCATAATGGCGAAAACCTTCGATCTGAATGTTTAGTCCGAAGAGTCGGCAGTGGGGAATACATTTATTTGACCTGTGTGCACCAGGTGAGTTTGTTTTGGTTCTTTGTGGATATGGTACCATTTTGGTTTGTATTTGGTGCGGTCTGAAGACCGATTTTGGTACGAGGTGTTGCTAAACACTTCGCCAGGCAACATAACAAATTTGGCTCAGTTTTGAAAATGCCTGGATTTAGCCGTATGTTGTTGTCTTCGTTGCTATGCAGATGCTCGATTGGAAGAAAGTCAGCCAGCGCCTCCAGAAGGCACTCAGAACTTTGATATGTATGTGAAACTTCACCAGGCAACATAAAGAATTTGGCTCACTTTTGAAAATGCGTGGATGTAGCCATTTCTTGGTTTCTTGTTGTCGCTGTTGCTCTGCAGATGCTCGATTGGAAGAAAGTCAGCAAGTTCCTCAAGAAGGCACTCCGAACTTTGATATTTATGTGAAACATGGCCTTGGACTTATTATGTTCAGTACGCTATGGCACAAATATATGAGGGATAATGCCGAGTTGCAGTGGCCATTGACGGGCACTTTTGATTAACAAAAAATAGGTGTTTTACCAGAAAAGTTGTTTGCAAAAGAAGTAGACAGTCTATGTTTGATTCTATTCAAAAGTGGCAAAAGGAGGTTAAACAGAGGTGAATGAAAGCAGAGAAAGAGGTCCGGAAGGGGAGAATGCAGTCATTGACTGTAGCACATGATAGAGAGAAACAAGAGATAGGAATTGAACGTGAAGATAGGAGGTTTCAATTAAATATTGATAAATATTATGTGACCCAAGAAGAAAATGAGAAGTTTGTAGAACAATTGTTAGATACTTGACCCCCACCCCCATATGCCCTGTAGAGGATATATCCTGCTCTCCCCTCACAGGCTCAGCTACCCGGTTCGTCTGCCTCTGCTGTTTCTGCTTCTGAGACTGTCGATTGGACTGCCTTGGCCACAGCACCTCCAGTCCTTTCTTTGTCCTCGCCATCTGTGGCATGACTGTTCGTACTTCTGCAACACCTATTGCTCCGGCGTCTCTTTTGCTAGCTCTTACACCTGCAATGCAGCCGGCAGCGACGTTAGTGCCTACTACCTCTGTTTTCACTCCCACTGTGTTCTTCCATTCCCCGACATTACCGAGTAGTGGGACACCAGTATGTAGATTTGATGATAGAGACTGGATGAAATTTAAGGAACATATGGGGCAGACGTTAGTCCGATCTGATGTGGGAGATGAGGAGAAAAAGGTAGTGGCTAATCAGCTGTGCAGTGGGCCAGGAACCCTATTTATGGTGCAAAAGATGTGTGGAGTGTGATGGAAGATTATGAACCTTTTGTACAACAGCATGCCCTTAAGCATATGTCAGCTACCTTGATCGGTCTTTAGAAACAGTGGATCAATGATGCAGTACCGCAGATTATATATGATATTAAGGATCATGTATATATTACTGAAATGGCACCTGGTCAAGTTTTTGGTAATGTTGTGACGTTGATTGCTTATCGGGATAAGCTGTTTGAGAAGAGCCCCACCACAGTATCTCAGTTTCCGATGCAGGTTCATCCTATCTATCACCCCGAGATACCAGAGCTAAGGGATCAGCACAATGCTGTTATCAGACCAGGTGAGAACAGCGGGCTTACACTCCATGGAAAAGGAGTGAGGTTTTGTCCCTGAAGACTCAGTTTCCTGACCCTAAAAAAAAATCTACTGCATATTATAAAGAATTGACTGAGGCAGCCTCCTCTACAGTGATGGCGCTTGCTGATATTGAGATGTTCTTTAGCTTACTAGTTCCGGTTGATATTTGAAGACAAGTGTAAACACAGGATCATTTTGCGGAATTGGGTGGTACCTGGGATCAAATTAAAGTATGGGATCAGGAGAGGAACCATGGTGCAAAGCCTAAAGTAGAGATACTTGCTTTGCCAGGCCGCATTATCACGTATATGCATTCCCTTATTCCACAGAGAAAGGTTGATTGGGACAAGTTATCGGCTTGCCTTCAGAAGAAAGATGAGAGTGTGTCTTATTTTTTCACTCTGTTTGAGGGTGTGTTTCTAGACTATAGTGGACAGGATTTGTCGATCGAAGGTGGTGTTCGATTGTTTGTTAATAGATTTGTTTCAAATTTGCTTCACAAGATTGTGACTCGATTGCAGGCTTCCGAGAGCACCTGGTCCACCTCTTCACCGTCTATTATTTTGAATATGGCACAGCATTATGAGCACAGAGAAAATGAGAATAAGGACAGGGTGGAGAAGAAGCACAAGGATGTGAAGACCAAGGTGTTGTTGCAACAGGCTTTTAGAGGGAATGGCAGAGGATGTGGTGGTGTGGCCCAGCAGCTTCCACGTACTAGCAGGAATACTATGCTTGTAGGGCCGAATCAGTGTGCATATTTTAAAGAGGAGGGACACTGGCGTAGTGAGTGTCCCGTGTTGTTGCAGAAGGTGGCGGTCCCTGGAGGATGAGGTTCTTGTGGACGGGATCGTGGAGCTAATGGCCAGGACAGGGCTCAGAATGCTGTGGCCTCGCAGGTTTTTTCTGATCAAAAATACTTTGATGACCCTCGGGCCAGACAGTATTATCATGATGATTATGACACTGATGAGGTGACAGGCACGTCTTACAGCTAGTACAGCCAGGGACAGAGTGAGGGGCCAGTTTCGATACCTGTAGATCAAGGCGGGCCGTATGTGAGTGCAGATGTGCATGGTTCGGCTAAGGAGTTTTTGGTGAATACAGGTGCAATGTACAGTTCTATTCCTCTTTCCTTGGTCCCTGGGGCGACTCAGTCTGGCCATAGTAATGTTTCAGTAGGTTTTTCTGGTGTACGGGTTGTGAGCCCCATTTCGCCACCCCTTCGTTGACTAATGGTCCTTTCACTGTGGATTCGCTATTCTTGTTGACGGCTAATTGTGGAGAAAATTTGATGGGTTTGGACCTGTTGAAGAAATTGCATGCCCTGATTTACTGCTACCCGGAGGGTGTTTACATGACAATGGATCCGGATGTCGGGCCTGCTATGCAGTGTCTGTCTAAAGATGCACCTCTTCCTGCAGAGTTTAAAGATGTACTGCCCTCCCTTTGGGTGACAGGTGACACAGATGTGGAACTGTTACAGTTACCGCCTGTTTTAATCCGAGTTAAAGACAATGTTATTCTACCACGCATCCCTCAGTATAAAAGACCGCAGGCAGGTGAGCAGGCTTTATTGCATATTGTACAGGACTTGATTGAGAAAGGAATGGTTGAGGAGACAACTGCTAATGTCTGTAATAGCCCTATTCTTCCCATTCTCAAACAGACACCTTCGGGTTCCTCTGATGATCATGCAGATGTTTAACACTTTGTGATTGACTTGCGGGAAGTTAGTAAAGTAGTGATTCCCCAGTTTCCGGTGTTCTCTGACATTACGACTCCTTTGACATTGATTCCTTCTTCTGCTACATTCTTCTCTGTCATCGATTTGAAAAACGCGTTTTTCAGTATTCCAAATCATCCTGACAGCAGGTACCTGTTTGGGTTCACCCCAGCTGGCAGAAGCTTTTGATTCTGTCGTGCTCCTCAAGGTTATACAGAGAGTCCGAATGTCTATAGTCAGGAATTGAAAGGTCAGCTGGATTCCTTGTCACTCCCCACAGGTAATGTATTACTTCGGTATGCCAATGACTTGCTCATTGCCTCGGATACAGAACAAGGTTGCAGAGACAGTACAGTTAAATTGTTATTATATTTAGCTCAACATGGCCATAAAGTATCCCTTCCAAATTTCAGAAGCTCACCTACTTAGGTTACCTACTGTGGTAGGAGGGTAGGAGATTGACCCCTGAGCGCATCAGTACCACTGTTAAAATGCCCATCCCTCAAACTCAAAAAGATGTGCGCACTTTTATTGGCATTACTTCTTTCTGTCGCCAGTGGATTCCAATTTATTCCCTGCTTTGCTTTGACTACTAAAGATGTGCATGAATCCCTGCCTTGGATGCCTGAATGTCAGCAGTCTTTTGAGCAATCAAAAAGTGTGCTTTGTCCTGCTCCAGTGCCTGGCATGCCTAACTATAGCAAGCCATTTGTATTAGATGTCCATGAGACGGCTGGTTGTACGCTTTCTGTTCTAAAACTAAAATATGGAGATGGGCAACGGCCGTGTGTTTTTTTCTCTGCTGTTCTTAACCCCGTCGCAAGAGCCCTCCCAAGCTGTCTAAGAGCGGTTGTGGCCGTGGCTGTCTTGATAAGACAATCAGCTGGACTCCTACTTAATACGGACCTCATAGTCATGGTGCCCCATGCTGTAGATACACTTTTGAATAAGACAAAGACCCAGCACCTCCCCAGTGCACGTCTAATATGTTATGAGTTAACACTGTTTGTTAAACACATTACAATCAAACAATGTGCCACTCTGAATCCAGCCATGTTACTACTACTCCCTTCTGAGAATAAGGAGATTGACATACATGATTGTATATTCCGGACGGAAGAAGAAATGAAAGGACAGGTAGACTAGACTGATGTTCCCCTATCTGACCCTCAAGGGGAACTATATGTCGATGACTCTTGTTTCCAATTAGCAGATGGCACTACAACTGCTGCATATGCTGTTACTACGCTGCACACAGTAGTTGAGACATCACAAGATCCCTATCAGTCTTCCCAAGCTGCAGAGATCGTTGCCCTAATACGAGCCTGCAAATTGAGTGAGGGACAAGTTGTTAATATTTATACGGACAGCCAGTACGCCTTTGGCGTCGCTTATAATTTCAGGCGACTCTGGGCAGAGAGAGGATTCCTTACTTCTCATGGCACAAAGATTCAGCCAGGTCATCTTATATATAGGCTTCTGTCCGCTTTGATACTCTCTAAGAAATTGGCAATAGTAAAGAGTAGCGCCCATAGGAATGTTACTGACGATGTAGGTAAAGGAAATGTTTTTGCAGATCTGACAGCTAAGGAAACAGCCCGGACTAGGATGAAAAGAATGTTTGTAGCGGTTACCGCTAGGTGGGTGCCCAAGATCACCATGTTTGAGGGGACACTTGAGAATGTGAAGGAAATAAAGAGTGATGCCACAGTGGAGGAATTAGCAGTGTGGCAAGAAAGTACAGAACAATTGAACCATGAGTGATGTTGGATTGACAAGTCACGGAAAGCAAAGATGGATGTTGCCAGATGCATATGTTCTTCCTGTAGTCATAATGGCCCATGGCCCAGCCCATATCAGTGCTAAGGATATTTGCAAGTTGTTAGACCCTGTATGGCAGAATGACAACATCTCAAAAACTGCTGCACATTTAAGGAAGTATTGTATGGTGTGTATGATGCACAATCCTGGAAAAGGTACCCCTACACCACCTTGTAATTTTGCACCACCTACTGTCCCTTTTGAGGTCCTTCAGTTAAATTACATCGAATTGGACGAAGTCAGTAATTTGAAGTACGTGTTGGTGGTTGTTTGTGTATTCAGTAAATGGGTTGATGCTTACCCCACTAAAGACAATACTGCCATTGGGATGTATGACGTAACAACGCGTGTGTTTACAACGCGTGCAGTTACATTGCGGTTTTTACAACGAACCGATGTAACCACGCGATGCCATTACAACGCAAGTCTTTACATCGACTTGCGCTAGATGGCTTGCTAACATTAGAAAAGCGTAATTTACTATTCCAACTCCAGTCCACTTAACAGTAGGGAAGGTGTTGGGATAGTAAACTACACTATTTGTAATGTTAGCACGCCATCTAGCGCAAGTCGATGTAAAGACTTGCATTTTAATGGCATCGCGTGGTTACATCACGTTCGTTGTAAAATCCGCGATGTAACTGCACGCGTTGTCAAAGTTTCGTTGTAAAGGTTGTTCCCCCAGCCATTGTGACTGAAAAGGTACTCCTGAAGGAGTTATTTCCTCGCTTAGGCTTGCCCAGTTTGATCTGGAGTGATAACGGAAGTCACTTTGATGCCAAGGTCATGCAGTTAATTTGTGACGGTTTGCACATAAAACAGAAATTCCATGCTGCAAATCACCCGCAGTCAGCAGGTTTGGTTGAGAAGTACAATGGTACTCTCAAACTGAAATTAGAAAAGATTCAGGAGACAACAGGGTTACAGTGGCCAGATGCTTTACCATTAGCTCTTTTGTCGACAAGGACAACAGCACATTCTAGAACAGGACTATCACCCTACGAGGTCGTGTTCGGACGCCCAGGAAATGTCTGGGGTGTCCCGCACCCGCACAGATTTTTTTATATTGAGTATGCATTGCTGACAGACTATCTTGACCAGTTAACTGAAAATTTGCGTTATATTCACCAGCAGGCCCGGTACACCCTGCCAGATATACCAGAGGGGCCCAGACACGACATCCAGCCTGGTGATTGGATCCTTGTGTGCCATTTTCAGTGGAAAAAGAGTTTTGAGCCGCACAGGAAGGGGCCTGAGCAGGTCCTTCTAGCAACACGTACGGTGGTCAAGGTCACTGGCCGAAAGAATTGGATCCATGGTACTCATTGCAAATGAGTGCCTCTGTCCTTGCCCTATGATCAGTGGGTGAGGGATGGCATTGGGGACACTGAGTGTGAGAAGGTACCTCAGTTCATCCCCTTCAGGAATTCAAAGTTAAAGTGGACCAAAACGGATGCTGAGAATGATGACGCGCTAAATGCAGCGACCCCTCCAGAAATTTGAGCCATTAAGGAGCCCCTGTTTGTTGACCCCTCTGTGCCTGGAGTCACCAAGTACAATTTACGCCCTCGGCTGAGGAATAGTGCACCAAAGGAAAACTCAGATTAGTCAGGGATGGACTGTGTAAGTTAGGGTGTACTTTGCTATAGTACCACCGGTGTTGGGTTGGGGTGTTGTGAGATTAGTGCACTGTTCTGACATTGGACAGAAAAAATAGAACATGCTCAAGAGTGCCAATGTTGATGAACAATAGGAGCCTTTACCAGTGAGGCTCAGAAGGACACTGGGAACACTTACCTTTATTATCATTTTCATTGCACTCTTTTCTTTGCCTAATCATGCATCTGTTTGGTCAACCAACTGAGGAGGAGGAACAGCCATTTGCACCACCGCGTTTATCGTGGGGTTGGTCAACAAAAAGTAAAATTGATTGTATATTCATTGTTGTGATTATGCTAATACCAATACTTGGAGTATCCTGCTTTGTAGAGGAGAAATATCCTATACATTCCTTTGTTGGTACAACGCCCATTTCCCCATAGCACAGTTTTGTTACTTTGGCCCCTCACAAAGAAGGGCATAGAAAGTCTTACACAGACAATGTATTTATATAAATGTTGCATCAAGCCCATGATGTGTCCAATACAACTAATTGTTGGGTTTGTGGATTGCTCCCCTCAGTTACTCATAAGAGCAACAATTTGTTGTCCATGCCATTGTCATATATTGGTAGCTGTGATGGTTGGTTTGATTTGTTTGTTATGGTGCACTACCATTTCGAACTCTCTACTCTGGTTATGACACCTGCTGATTCTCGCAATGTGGTAGAGTATATAAGTTTTCATCACGGGTTTACTCCTATAGGACCTGCTGGACAAGGGACCTTCGGTACATTGTCCCCAAAATTCTTTATGAGCACATATGAAAAAATTAAGAACGAAACATAGCTTTGAATGGAAATGACTGATTTCAAAAGGTTCAACACCTCTAAGTATTTTCAATCTTTCCAAGCTCACAATATTACTAAGGACAAACCTTTGCGGGTGTCTGTGGTCAAAACAACAGATAGTTTCTGTGTACAGGGGACTGGGGAGGTGAAATTGGGGGAGAGTAAATGCAATTTCACCTGCAGACTGAGAGCGATTAATAGTTCACCTTTGATCCTGCCCCATAATGTCTATTTTGTCTGTGGATCTCAAGCACATGTCTGGTTTCCGAGGGGATGGTCAGACAGATGTTACCTCTCTTTCCTCCTTCCCCCTGTGTATGTTGCCCTGTCCAATTACCATAGAGATAATCAGCTGCAGCATAGGAGTACATACTTGCCTGAGTCAGAACGGTTGTTGACACAAAGGATATAGATCAGAAAGATACCATGTGCAGACCAGGATGGTGTTAGATGTCATCCTTGCAGATCGGGGAGGGGCCTGTCGCATCATTGGCAGCAGCTGTTGCTTTTACATACCTGCCTACGCCCCCAATGTGTTTGAAGCAATACAAAAATTGCATAGACTTTCATCTGACATACACCAAGAGACAGGTACTTGGACCCTAACAGGGTGGTCTGGAATATGCTAACAACATGGGTTTGGAAGATCCTCATCTTTTTGATTGTGGTTGCTAGTATTATTTATATATGTTGCCTCTGTATACACTGTCTCCGGGCTTGTTGCACCTACTGTGTAAATGTTCTCACCCGAAACCGAAAATATCAGTTCATGATACTAATGCTGCGATCATGTTGCAGAAGGACATTGAGGACATGATGCAGATCGATCAGGGTATCTTTGATTCTACATTATCCCTTGCACATTTTATTTCTGATATTGAGTATATGGATTGTTCTGAGTATTGATGTTCTTTTGCTTATAAGAATGTAATGTCTTCTTTGCCCACTATATAGAATTAGTTAGCTAATGCTAAAAGGAGGGTCTGTTTTAATAAAATTGTCTTAGCTGTGTTGTTTATATATTGTTCTGCATAAGTTAGCATTCGCTGCACCAATTTATGTTTGGCCGCCATTTTGATCCATGAACGAAACTGATCTCTGCCTCTGCGAGAAGCAGCTTTGGTAATTTTCATTTTCTCCAAGGTTGGGCCTTGCTGTACTAATGAATTCACTGTTCTTATTAGCGCATACCTTTCCCACTAGATTGAGGCCTGCTCCCACTAGGCCAGCGATGGGCGCAGGCAGAACGACCTTGGCATAGAGATAGTGAGTGCCCCGTCTCAGGATCGAAACTTATCCTTCTGTACCTCCTTTGTGTAGCTACCTCCGTCTGGAAAATTCCAGTATGGGCGTGTCTTCATTGGTACCGAATCGTACATAATGTATCACCATGTTTTCTGATGTCAGTCCTCTCTGCAGCACCCCTAAGCGGGTAGCTGGGCAGATGGGGCTCTGCTCGAGTGTACCTGAATAAACATATACTTGGTTTGTATTCTCTACTGTCTGATCAACTCTTCATTTGTATGGAAGGCTGATGTGTGGTCGCAAGTGACCCAGGTGGCCCTATTCGGGTCCCTTCCTTCAAGGTGTAGCATTCTGACGCATTTCCTGGTTTATGGTTTCTTGTAAATCTGGATAGGCGGCAGAAGCCATGAGTGTTGCGTGGGAACATCCACAGCACCACCCATGGCACGCCCCTTTCACGCATAGCACTGCGTGAAAAGGGGCCGTATTTAAGACAAAATGAAAAGCCACGCAGGGTGGCTTTCCTTGTCCTTGTAAATATGGGGCAGCAAAATGCGCCTCCGGTATGTCACAAAAAGTGAGGCACCGGTGGCACAAGGGGCTTGTAAATATGGCCCATGATGTCTTGTTGAATAGCGCCATGTATTTTTTTTAGAGTCCATTTTTTCCATCACATTTATATATCTATGTCTCACTGACAGCTCATTTTATTACCTTCATATAAAAGTGAGTATTCATATGCAGAAATTTCAAAAGCTAGAAGAAGCTTTTATTGGAATATGACTAAGCAATCTTAACACTTACCATTACAGCTCTATACTCCAGAGAGTTGTCTGAAACTGAAAATTGCATCAAATGTAACACTAAGCAGAACACAGTTCTTTTTCATTTTCCATTTGCCAAGATCCATGCGGTATTTTCCTCCCAAACTGAAGTCCAGTGATACAAATGTGTTGCAGTGTGTCTGAGGGAGGATTTCAATCTGCCAAGATCCTGTAAAGAGCCTCCACATTTTATTGCTCAGTGAAAGAATTAAGTAAAACATGATGCATTTTTTGTGCTTAAAGCAGGTGGGTAAGATTACCACTCAATGAAAGGTTACCTGGGGTCGGTGCCTGTGGGTGATGGCGAAGCAAGAAGTTTTCTAAAACATAAAGATTGATGTGAATGATAATAGTTTCGTAATTTCCTGAATTTTTATGTAACCCAGACACTGTCTGTATAGTAACAGCTGAACCGTGTTACATTTAGTCAAGACATTTTTTAACAAACATGTTTCAGCCCCAGTTGATTTTTTGTTCAAAGGTCTCAGACCCATAAAGTGAATATATGTTGGGAGGCAGGGGAGACAAACTATTTCACCTGATTTCTTTGCCTCAGATGGAGCTGAATCCCATCCAATCAGGTATAACCAATCATAATCACAATTTACACAGGGAGCACTTGCACTTTGACACTGATCTGCAGTGGCAAAGTGCCCAAAGCATCTAAGCCAGCAAAAACGACAGCCAGTACACAGTAGGAAATGTAGGAGGTGGAGGCAAAAAGACAGGGGAAGCCACACCAAGGATGCCAAGTCAACATCAGCCGTTCAAATGTATCAGTTTTGAATGCAGGCAGCCTGAGGCGCATTCAGAAAACAGAAGTCCAATCTCTCACTAGGGAAATGGATGCATTGGAAAAGACTCATGCTTGCAAAACAATATGTGTGAAAGTTCTAAGAGTACATTGCATCCCTATGTCTCACCATCAGCCGGTGAATCATTAATGAGTTCTCAGATGCAGCAAGAAAGACTACGGTGAGACCGGTGGAGTGTGGCTAAAAAGCCATTCTTCTTGACTGGTGGCCCAGGCTCCCTGGCAGAAGCCAGCCCAGGGTCTCACAGAGCTAAATGGGAGGGGACTCTATGCACGCCTTCTCTCTTGCTTATAATTAACTGGTAAAACATGTACCAGACCCTGGACCCTGGAATTTGGACCCCATAATGGGGTATTTGGAAGACTTACGGTGGAGCCCATGAGCACAGTCGCTCGAGCTAGTGGGTTAAAGGTCAACTGCTTCCCCATTCAATATCTCGGTCCTGTTGGGCCCATTTGCTTCATTCTGTGCTCATTTTGTTCTGGATGGTGAGCCGTAGCTACTTGGAGATGTTTCAGGAGGCCTCCAAGGTGGGACAATTCACAGGGAGCTGGGTCTACTCCTCTTCTCTTGCTTTGGCGAAGAAGTCTTTTCCCAACTGGTCCTTAGCGGGTGTAAGGGAATCAACCTCCCTGGTCCTGGAGAGACCAACTGGTCCGGGGGTGAATTGTAGGCAGAGCCCTTAGTCCATTACAGCATCAGGGGGTTGTCTTCCAACTTTCCATGGCTGCTGTTGTCAACCAGTTCCAGTGTCCAACTCTCCAGCCATCCCTTCTTCATGAGCCTTTAAGTGAGGGTCCAAAGTTCTAGAAGGCACCACGGGCCAATCCTAGGGTGCCACATCATGCCTTCATGCCTGTCCCCACCCTCCAGCACAGCATGCTGGGATAATCCAAGATGGTGATGTCAAGTGGTCTCTGTTCACATGTCCTCTGGAGTCCCAATCCCATCCTTACTGAAGTCACTGCTAGAGACTTTCCCACCAAAATAACAAAGTAGAGCACCCTCCCGTGTGGATTCAGAGGTCTGGATTTCCTTCTTTGCTCAGTGGGCCTCTGCTGTGTCAGCCCTGGTACAGGTGACAGTTAGTTAATAGATGCAGATTTTCTTCCTCACATCTTTCTCCTCAGGAGCTCAGTGAAATACTGTTAATTACTCATTTTGCATGGGGAGGCATATGCTCCGTCATCTGGGCAGCAGGGTAATTATCTTGGCCCAGCAGGGTGACAAAAGGCCTGGAACCTGATCATGAGTGATGTACTGAACCCATTTTGCTATAGTACTAATTTACCTCTGGGGTGATTTAGTTTGGTGGACATGATAATCCAACGCAACAGCAACAGAGTGCCAAACTCAAGGTCCGCCGCTCTGATTTTGACTAAGGCGGTCTGTAAGATATCTACTCTGTTGGTGTAAATTGTCCTCCTTCAGCCGAATGGAGTAGGGGCCATCAGAGGTAAGCCATCTGACTGTCTCCACTATTTAGAGTATCCAAATATACATGCACATTTAAGCTACACTACACAATGACTACTGTCTTGGGAGATCTGAGTTGCTTTTCCCACTGAAGTTTGTATTTATTAAACTCTTAGGTCTCGTAATTCGCTGTTCATGCACGTACAGTTTACAATCTAAATGACATTTTATTACATTACGTTCAAGGGTCTGGTTCCATGTTTTTTAATGCTGTATTCCCTTTAATAAAAATATCTATTCATGACATCTGTTCAGTAGCCATAAAATTATTTTATTGGGAGAAATTGTAAAATAGCTGTTAAGACTTTCATTCCATTAAGTTAGTATTACTGATGCCATATAGACATTGATGTGACTTTTAATACCTGGTCATATAGATGAATCATGCCTTATATCTGTTAAGATTAAAATACTTATAGTTGTAGCAATATACTTTTAGGGTATAGATTATTGTGTTACAGTAAAAATCGATGTATCATTGCTGAATTTAGAGGTTAAAGAGATGTAAAATCTGCTTTTTCTCGAAACCTGAAAGCATCCATTAAAAAGGAGTTCTGAATAACAATATCAATATATCAATGTATTTTATGGTATGGTTTTATGATAAGGGTATAAACAAAAAGTGATAGGCACAAAGTCTGAATTAATTTTAGCCTCTGGAGAGATACATTTCAATCCATTATTTTTTTCACACAGTGTACTTCTATGAAGAGAACCCACAATAATGAAATTACAACATTGGAATCCATTGACGACAGTGAAGTGTCTTATAATTGCTGGTAAGACCCTTTTTTTAACATTCAATTGTTTATCTTTCTGTTTCTCTGTTTTTAATTTATAACATTCCTCCTACAGTGGGTGTGATGTTCTAATAGCCTTTCAGACCTTCTGCCATGGTCTAAACTAGTTGTTAAAGGCACTCACCAATCATATAGGCCCGAGCCGCCCCAGACTTTAACATTCAATATTGCCTTTGACAGAGGGCTTCAAAGCTAAATCCTTTCCCCAAAAAAAGCCAGATTTTAGCAAGGCACTCACACTCCCATATGTGAGGCTACAGTGGTGTTGTGGCTGTTTTTTGTGCCAACTATGTGAGCTGAAGTATTTTGGATGGCAGAAGTGTTCACCATCCAATTAGAAAGCAGCCCAGCAGCAGCCACATATGCTCTGAGGTGCCAAAGTTGAAACTAAGCCTTTTTTGGGTCTGGTGTTAGGCAAGGCCATTTGCTTTTACTGAAATATTATGTATAATATTTTTAATTAAAGACTTTTAGCCACCTCTCTTCACTCAGTGGTCTGCTGTTGTGTCATTCCCAAATGATCTTCCTCCCACTGCAGCATGGGGCAATGTGCCAGTTTACTTAAGCCTCTGGTTAACTTCAATTTGAGTGTCTGCATTTTGCTCTTTCACAAGGTGCTCATCCACACCCAGGTCAGTGTTGCGTGATGTGATACTAGGAAACATTTGAAGTAAGATCAATGACATAATGTTGATTAATACAATACTGATACACAAAAATATCGGAAAATAAATTTCACTTACAAAGATATTGCCTCTCTTCACTTAACTAATACAATCTCAAATATCAGGAACAAAAATGTCGTTGTTAAAAATATGGAAAATATTGCCACCTTTAAATAAACATATATTATGTCAAAAAATTAATTCACACAATATCGACCTCAATATTATCAGCAAAATATTTGCACTATATTTGATACATTTAATACATATTTAGAATAAAATGAAACATTTCATACACATGTCTACATTAAAAATAAACATATTACACTACCAAAATAATTACAATTGAACCGAAAATTTATAACTAAATTACTAACAATATAACAAAAAATCTCCAATTATTACAAACATTTGTACATTAACTTAGTCCATCAATAAATATATATATATATGGTACAAAAAACATCTAAAGTCTGTTGTTTATGTTCATACTCACTGGGAGTAGCTATCATCCAATATGACAGTATTTATTCACGTGGGTGGTCATAGCATGTCATGTGATCAAGACCGGGTTTCCCGGTCGAAACGCGTCATATATATACATATTTATATATATATATGTACATATATATATATATATATATATATATATATATATATATTCACGTAAAAGCAGTGTGAAAAGTATAATCAGAATTGTAAACAAGCATGTCAGTCCTTTCTCACGTCAGCCAGCAGTATTTAAACTTGTAAACAGCTGTTCCTCGTCTTGGCATATGATTAAGACCGTTACCAGGTCGAAACCCGTAATGCTTTTGCCTGTACCTGCTGAATAAATAACTGTGTTTTACCTCACTCCCGACTGGAGGGCTTGTGTGCTCACACTTCAAAGGCTGTGTGAGACTGCATTTGGAATATATATATATATATATATATATATATATATATATATATATATATTCACTGAAAAAACCATAGGTTTCACACACGTTATAGTGAGGAATTAGCATTTAAAAAACCTTGCAAATTCACTTAAAAAACCATAGGTTTCACACATGTTATAGTTAGCTGGACATTTCACTCGTGAAAAACCATTGAAATTCCCCCGTTATAGTTAGTGCAGGCAACTATAACTCACGCGACCGCAATCCTCTGCTGATGACGTCAGATATTACATCACTGTATTTAGACACTTATTTACCCATGTCTTCTTCCATTAATTTTTAGCTATACATATATTACAAATATTTTTTTTTCAGAAAGACACATATGTCATCAGTGATGTAATATCTGACGTCATCAGCAGAGGATTGCGGTCGCGTGAGTTATAGTTGCCTGCACTAACTATAACAGGGGAATTTCAATGGTTTTTCACGAGTGAAATGTCCAGCTAACTATAACATGTGTGAAACCTATGGTTTTTTAAGTGAATTTGCAAGGTTTTTCAAATGCTAATTCCTAACTATAACGTGTGTGAAACCTATGGTTTTTTTCAGTGAATTTGTACGTTTTTTTAAATGCTAAGTTATGTATTATTTTTTTTTTTTAAGGTTTTTCACCGTGCGTGTACGGTACGCGCACGGTGCGCGCGCTGTGGGCGCACGGTGCGCTTCGCGCACCGCTCGCCCACATTACGCAGTTCACGGAATTTTTCCATTTCTACCATACGCGCACGCTACGCGTACTCCGCGATTTTTCGCAAAAAAATTAAAGGAAATTTTGGCCCTTGGGGGTCCTTCTGGGACCCCCTAACAAAGGCTAGGGGGTCAGGAACTGTCCACCCTGCCCCCTTTTCATGTTCTCCACCTTTGTTTTTCACCCCCTCAGACTGCGAGAGACAAAATGGCGGCCGACACTTCCTGGTTTCGACCGATTCGAATGTTTACTAAGATCTAACAACCAATCAGAATCGCGCTCGCGCACGGCAGCATGCGCGTACGGTAAGATTTACCGTACGCGCACGGTGCGCGCTTATAGATATATATATGCTTTTAAATGCTATTTTCTCTGGAAATACTGAACAGATTTACACCAGACCTGCAAAAGGCACATCCCTGACCTGAGGACTACCTCTCTGCCAAATTTCAAGTAATTCTGTTCAGCCGTTCGGGCTGTAGCTTGGACTAAAGGTCCTATGGAAAAATGCATGGGGAAAACGCGTTTTGGGACCCCCCCTTTTTCTCAGCCCCCGCTTGACGAATCCCCCCGAGACTTTCAGGAAAGGAGCGGAGCGGAGCGCCCCACCTATTTTGAAAATTTCACGAGGATTCGTCAATTGGCGCCAAAGTTATTCCAAATAGAATGTTGCGGATTTCCTATGGAAACACGATCCTAACTATAACTATCTACTGGCGACCGCCAGTAGATAATATATATATATATATATATATATACATATATATATATATATATATATATATATATATCACCTCCCACCTCGTCTCCTTGAAACAGGGACGACCACACACTGCTTTCTGGGGAAAATTCAGTTGTTTATTTCAACACTGAGAACTCATTTATAGGGACAGGACGCGCCTTTTTCCACTACGTGGAAACGGGAAGGGGTGCATTTTTTTAAAGGAATAAAGCATTAACAGCGAAATAGGACAGCATTATTTCCTCTCCATAATACTATCAATGACATAAAAGAAGGACAGACATATTGTCACTCAACTTTGCGCTATCTTGGTATAGGAAACTGAAATTGTCATTTCAATAAAGCATTCATATTTTCAAATCAAAACATTATAACGCGTTCATGTTTAGGACATGATTGAGCCCTGGATGAGCATTTCATTTTTGGACGAATCACTAAAATATACAGATATTTACATGTCGGTCTTAATTTCAGTTCATCATATTTGCCACTATTGGCCTGTGCCATATTACTTTAATCATGGCAGGTAATTTGCAATTAAATCAATATTGTGATATATTTCAGGAGTTTCCCAAGTTCATTTAAAAAAAAAAAAAAGATATTTGTACAAGAGAAACCACAAAAGAACGAAACTCAAAAGAATTAAAACCTAAAATTAGGTAAGCAATTCTACATGTTTGGTACATAATTGAGCCCTGGATGGGCGTATCTCCGTATAGTGGAGCCCTGAATGGGCAATAGTACACAGCAATTTATCAGATGATTTTGAAATTCATGGTATAAAGTCAGAATTGGAGGATTGCATCTCGGGAGCTAAACTTATCGAAATACCAATACTTGTCAACTTATTTTGACATTCTGTATCTTTAAAAGATGAAGGTATTGAGTATTAAATAAGATACCTTAATTGATTATATACCATCACCTAGTTGTGTCTGACTCGATCTTATGTAGTTTGGTTTTCACAAATGGATCGCTAGCTCTTCTTCATTATTTAATCCATTTGGAGCTTTTGTTTGTAATTTCAAAATGTATCAAGACTACAACCAACGCAATTTTAACTCTCTAGTTGCTCCTCTTTCATGTGCTACTACGTGATCGATACAGACACATCTTAACAGTTTCCTGTCGCTTTGATGGAACTTATCAAAATGTCGTGCGACAGGGTATGAAAAGTCACGTTTCTCAATAGCTCTGGCGTGTCCCAAGATCTTTAGTTTTGTGGGATGTATAGTGCTCCCAATATAGATCTTTCTACATGGACACACTAGACAGTAGACACAGAAAGGGGTGGTGCAAGTTAAAAATGTATTGATGGTCCGATTTTCTTTCCTGCCTGGAATTTCACAGGTGAGGGTTTTAGGACTATTTTTACATGCTTTGCATTTTGAACATGGATAAAATCGTGTCAGATTGACAATTCTTTGATTCTGAGTGATCCCTTCATAGTGGCTATGTACTAAGGAATCCTTTACGGATCGGCTAAGCCAGAAAGTTATTAGTAGGTGATCGGCTAAATTCTTGCCGATTATAGTATCTGATTTAAGAATGTACCTATTTTGTGATTAAATGGTTCTAATGTTATTGGAGTCACTTGAGAAAGTAGTGATGAATCTCAGTGTACTTTCTGATACATGCTTCTTAAGTTGTTTATCTTTTAGAAGGGTATGCCGTGGAATTTTCTCTACTCTACTTAAGGTGTCATTCAGTAGTGTAGGGGCATATCCTCTTACCACAAATCTCTCAATAGAATCTCTGGCTGCCTGTTGAAAATCATTCTCATTGGTATAATTTCTCTTGAGCCTAAGAAATTGCCTATAGGGGATACTTTTCTTGAGGGATCTTGGGTGGTTACTGTGTGCTTCTAAGAATGAGTTGCCGGCCGTGGTTTTTCCAAAAAGTTTCATGCATATTGACCCTTCATGTATGAAGACTTTTAGGTCAAGAAAATCGATTCAGATGCACTAATGTGGCCACTAAAGTGAAGGTTCACTGTATTTGTATTAAGTTCCCTGATGTATGTCTCTGCTTCTGATTGCGGACCTTTCCAAAGAATAAAAAGATCATCAATGTACCGATACCAGCATACTACAGACGAAACCCAGGGGTTGTTACTCTCGGCCCAGGCCACCTGCTTCTCCCACCAGCCTACGAACAAGTTTGCATAGCTGGGGGCAAAGCAGGTGCCCATCGCCGTGCCTTTGGTCTGTCTGTAGAGCTGCCTTTGGAAAATAAAGATGTTGTTAGTCAAGCAAAAAATCAAGAATTCTATCAACATTTCATTGTGCTGAGAGAATTTTAAGGACCTGTCTTTCAAAAACTATTTGACTGCTTGTACCCCATTTTCGTGATCGATACAGGTATATAAGCTAGTTACATCTAAAACAACCATTAACATGTCAGGTTCCCATGATATATTGGAAATGGCTCTTATAAAGTCTTTAGTGTCCTTTATACATGATGGCAACAGTTTCACATAATCTGCTAAAAAGAAGTCAATGTATTGTGGCATTGGTTCTGTTAGACATCCTTTAGAAGATATTATCGGTCTTTATGTATTTTTGGTAAATGATAGAATGTGGACAGTACCGGATGTGAACATGTTAAGAATTTTAATTCATCCATACTTAGCATCGATTTCTCAAACCATTTCTGAATGAGCTATGGTATGCCAGTATACTGTTATTATATTCATCTCTGGATATTTTTTATATAGCAGTTGACATCAGATAACTGTCGCAAGGCCTTATTACAATAATATTCTCTTGTCATCAGGACAATATTTCCTCCCTTGTCGGATGGCTTCCAGACAGTTCGGGGATCCTTCTCAATGCTTGCTGTTGATTGTTTCTGGTCCATAGTTAAGTTCATGTTTTTAATATTCTTCCCAGAGAATTTTTTCTGTCGTAACTTTATTAGATCTTTAGTTACTGTCTCTTTAAACACATCAATGTTATCGAAGCTCATGGGTGGGATGAAAGTCGATTTTTATTTAAAGTGAGTTTTTACTCTCGTTTGTGTGATGCCAAAACCTTCGATAGCAGAGATAGAGACCATTCCAACCTCTGTGTTTTCCAGAGCCATTTGACTTTCAAAGGCTTGCAATAGTGGAAGGTCATCTCCTGTAAGTTCGACCAGCGACTGATTGTCTCCAACTGTCGCTTGAGCACTTGAATGAGATCCTTGTAATGCTCTCATTTTGCAGAACTTCAGAAGTTTCAACATACAAGTGAATAAATAGAGATCTATCTTTGCTTGCGTATATTCAAAACCTTGCGTGGGACAAAAGGTTAGTCCTCTCTTTAGAGCTGTCTCATCATTCCGTGTCAGCTTAATCTGTGTTAAATTGATGATGGTGAGGTCATCAGGGGAGATTATTTCTTTGTGCCTCTCTTGCTCCTCTTGCACATATAAATAGCATTATTTTCAAAACTATCAAACTGTATTTCAAATTCATAAATAAAACCTTAATTAGCATTTACTATAGAAGGACATAACTAAACTAACCAGTAAAATGAAACTAGAAAGACCTAATCAATAAAATCAGCCAATCAAATAAAACAATAATATAAAGGGTGCACTCATTTTATCATTGTAATACTTCTAAAACAACAAGCACTACAAGACGAGGAAACTCTGCTTGATTCTCTAATCAGACCCTTGAAGAAGAAATATGTACATATCAACAACTACCTAACTAAGTAAAACGTATATTTACACAAAAAAATTATTCCTACATTAATTTAAAAATGTAAAATAGCAATTAATTAACAAAACACTCTTCAGCTTTTGTCTCTTTACATGTACTACCTAATGGAAAACACTATGACTACGAAAAGTGATAGACTGCAAGAGAAAAACACCTATCACAAGCCACCAAAAAGATATAACAAAGTAAGTCTAAAAAATTTAAGGAATATAAACTCACCTTAATAGTAAGTAGAAACAAACCTATTGACCTCAACCTCTACAAACTGCTAATAAATAAACAATTAAAAAAAAACTGATTTTATTTTCTTCTAGCAGAAAAAGTATCACCTGCTTCACGTTACATCACCTCAAACGGTTAAGCTGCAAAACAGTGTGCAACATCAAAAAAGAACAAACATGTAAGTTTGGAAAATAGAATAAGTTGGATAAATTTATATGTAAATAACAAACTATAAACTTTAAACAATTATTTTTCTTTATACTATTACACTACTTTCAATATAGATATATAACATACCAGAAAGGAAAGCAATTACTAAGGGCCTGATTACGAGTTTAGCAGTCCCACCGCCATGGTCACGTCGGTATCAGAATAATCGCCACTGACTAAATGGTCCACCCACCTTATTACGATGTTGTCGGCTTTAAGAATAAGTGAATGCCAGAGCACCGCTGCCACCACCAGCCATTCACCGACTGCCATGGTGTTGGTTGGGGGAAAATAGCTGCAGGTCAGAGAAGTTTCTCCGCCGTCCGAATTACGAGTTAGCTTCCCAACAAGCTGACTGTGGATATGGGACTGACTGCCTCGAGTCATTGGAAACTATAGATTTGGGGCGGATATTCACACATTTCTGTTTTTTCCCTTCAGTCGCTGACATGTATCCTCTCCTCCAGGTCCCCCTTTCACAGCAGCATCTTAGCCCCGAAAAAAACGACCCTTTTGCTGCCGAAATCCAGGTAAGTCAGTTTTGTAGTATTTATTTTTTAACTGGACTGGGCACATATGGTCCAGACTCCTGCAATGGATAGTAGGTATTTTTTCATGCATATCTGTACACTTGTGCAGTCAGAATATACACACATACATCAACAATTATGAAAAAGCATTCACCGCCTTCAGAAAGACCACCACCGGCCCATCAGAGACATTGTAATAGGGCGGCCAGGAGACTGCTGCAACAGAAGTGTACTTTGGACCGCCACCGCGGCGGTACAGGGGTCCGACCACCAAACTCGTAATCAGGCCGTAAGTCATATGGGTAACACCTACATCCAAGAAAGTGCATCGACTGAAAAAGTGAAATGGAAATGTACAAAATATTATTCTAATGCACGCTATGGGAGGACCACTACAAAATATGGTGTTGTAATTCATGTAAGAAAGCACATCCGCCTCACAATGTGACACAAATCGAAGTAAGGGAGGTATTTCACGTTATAAGCGAGGCAAGTACTGGATCCCAGGAACCCACAACCGAAATCCTAAAAGATATACTGCCTAAATTTCCCGAGTACATCACAGGGCTACTTTCACCTATATCCTTTTTAAATTGTTTAAATGCACCAACTAAAAAAAACATCAGCGATCCCCTTCCTGCCCCTAGAAGATACCAAGACATAGAAATACCTGAACATTCAACAATGACTCATAATGAGAACCCTTTCCTTTTATATGGCAACCTAAACAATGAGAAACACATCCTGATATTCTGCACAGCAAATACCTTAGTAGGGCCCTGATGTGGATCTCAGCAGACAGGTTACTCCATCATAACGGTGCTGGATACCCCATCAGCTGAAATATATATCCTATTATCTCCTATGGGATTTATAATTCGGTGAATAGGATATCTGAGATCTAAACCAGGCCTTTATCTTAAGCCATTGTCAAACCTGGATGATGAACGAGACCTTCAAACTTTGTCCCAATACATACCATACTTGGTCAATATCAGATCACACATATCCGTTTTATATATGCCCAACTACCAAATAAATAAAGCAGCACTTACTACGAATGTTTAAACCACATTAAACATTAATCATACAATTACTGCCCACAAAAAATAATCATACATTTTGAACAAGTCATGATTCATACCATTTTAAAAATGTACCCCTACACAGCCATACAAAGCTGTTACTATAATTTGAATCAAAGCATATGGAGTTACCTCCGACAATCTGGTAGAATATGCTTTATATATAACCGATTCACCTTTGAAATAAAATAATGATAGCACTAGTCTATGTCCTTGTCACAGAGGATTTGCTAATAAAAAGCCCTTGCTACCAACAAAATGGAGACAAACTAAGCCTCCTAATTGATTATTTTAAAGACACTTGGGTTGGCAGACTGCATCGCTCCGGGCACAGACGCCAACTCAAATTTCAAATACCATAGTGGATTGGCTGTGACAGCACATTGGCATAGGAAACCAAAACACACATTGCAGTGGTAGGATGGCACAATGACTTCCAATCTACACTAGGCACAAACCAAACTATACTCTATACATTTATATATGCATTACAAAAAGAGCAAAGCTTCCAACAACTACGAATAGAGCAAACTGTTTGAGCCTATACTTAGCAAACAAACCAAAATAAAGTGTGACATGCTACCATTTATAGTCAAACTCTGCTTGAACAAAAAAGGAGAATACTTAGAAATAACAGCCAAAAACGTATCATATAAAAACAGTAACCTTCAAAAGTCCCCAAAAAACTATCACAAAATCTAAACCATGATGACAAATCATTTCTGATATAAATAATAAACATAATATTTTATTACATCATTCTAAACATGAAGTAAAATATGAAAGAAGACTGAAATAATAAAAATAATATAGAAATTACTTACATAAAAAACATGACCAACCAAAATGCTCAAAGAACAAACTCAACCCATCACGTGAAGAAAATACAACACAGAAGCCATACATTTCAAAATAGCAATCATATAATATTTATATACACAATAAAATATAACGTATCCTGCCCAAAATAAAATATGTATATATAACTTACTATATAGTATCTGCAGATTTCTTCTGTGTCCCCATACTCAAAAGTAATAATCCACCAAAGGTGGAAAAATATATTTGAAAAAAAAATTTAAAAAATGTAAAAATAAACAAAGCCAAAGTATGTACCAACCATAAAATAAAAAAAAATAGTGTTTACAAAAAGAAATGCCTCTGGAAACCCCAAAAAAGGAAATCAAAGCTAAAAATATTGGTTTATTATAATACAAAAGTGATTTTCATAAATGAAAGGTAACTCTCAATGCCCATAGGACACGTTCGTTGACAAAAATCTGTAAATTAAACAAGAAAAAAACAACCATAAAACACATTCTCATAAATACATATACATTACACATAGGGCCTGATTATGAGTTTGATGGCATGGGATCAGAATAGCACTCCAACACCCCGAATCCACACCATCAGACTCCACCGCCGACAAGTTGTAATCTGGGTAGGCAGTCCTGCAGTGGCTGGCCCACAACGCTGCCTTCCAAAGACTCATAGGAGAGCCTTAGAAAGGCAGTGCTGTGGGTCAGCAACAGTGCGTTTCAGCACGGCATGGCACACCATGTTCCCCCCTGCATGCACCACCATGCAGTGAGGCACCAGAAGGCACAGTAGGGCCCCCTAAGTTTTCTCACCACCAGTAGTTTTATGGCAGGCTCACCACGAGACAGCTGGCAGTGAGGAAACTCGTAATATGCTTGGCAGGGCCGCAGCAGCCCCACTAAGCAGATTTGGGCCTCACATTGTGGATTGTTGATCCATGGCAGTTGCGGCAGTACCATAGAAGTCCGACTGGCCAACTTGTAATGAGGCGGTTCAACTGTCAGTGCCGCGGTGGCTGGACCGCCACGCCATCATAACTCTGGCGGTTCGGCGGTCTGCAAGACTCATAATCAGGTCCTTAATCATCATAAAACATATAACATAACTTAATATAACATAACAGTACTAAAACAGTTTATGAAAACCCCAAACTGCACACTAGTAAAAAACACTACTATTAATTCAACTAAGGGGTCGATTAAGAGTCTGGCAGTCCACTGACCGCCGGACATGAAGAGGCCATGGCAGCTGCAGTCTTCTGACCACCTCATTATGCATAGGACAGTCGGGCTGCCTCTGCCCCTCTGAAGCTGCCTGGGAACCAACATTCCTTGACAGTGTTGCGACAGTCAGTAAGCCGCAATATGCTTGGCGGGACTGCTGTAGTCCTGCCAAGCATGTTACGAGTTTCCTCTCCACCCGTGGTGTCATGGAGGTTCCTAGTCCATGAACGCTGTTGCGGAGAGAATACCAAGGGGGTCCTGCAGCGCCCCTTGTGTCTCCTCAGCACTGTGTTGCATGCAGGGGGGGGCACAACTTGTGTTCCCCTGTGTGCCTGCACCACAGTTCCTGCATGGTATGGGCTTTTCAGGCCATGCGTGCAGGTACTATTTTAGACATTCCATTGTGGTGCCCATTTTCTGAGTCACCGCCATGACAATGCCAAAAACTAGCCCATCGAATAGAAGGAATCTGACGAGCGGTTTGAGCACGATTTTGGAGCTGTGGTGGCAGGGCGGACCCATCCCTGCACCGCCAATGTCATAATCAGGCTCTAAATGCACCAAAAACCCACAAACAGCACTATAACGAACCTCTAGTCCTCCCCAGTACTTCCTACCTTCCCTCAAAAAAGGTCTTTCCTTTTCCAACAAACAGCAGCACCTTCCCGCAACCTGGATCTTAGGAAATAGACAAAAAATTACACAAATAGACTGCAAAATAGAGGGTAGCTTAAAAAAATAAAAAGGGCTGCTAAATGGATCTAAAAAAATACTGTCTCCCAATAGAAATGAATGGGAAAAATTAGGAGTGGATGGAAAATTCCACTTCACCCGCGGAGATCACAGAGTTTTTCCACTCTGTGAGTACTGCGAGTTCTGGTAAGACTCTGCCAAGCGCCACATAGTGGAGTTTTTTCTTGCATGCGGCTATTGAACATTAAGTAGGCAAGCACAAGCGAGAATTTGCATCCCCTACTGCGATTTTCAGGTGCTAGAACGCCTCCAAGCAAGATTTTTTCAACGCGGGCGGTCCCGGCAGGTTGTGACCATTCACATTGACAAGCTGCAGCTCTAGTAGAAAAATTGACTCGAGGAGCAGAAAGAAGCAGCGCCTTCGGCACGCAGGTTGGGACTGTTCGCATTGATTTTACAGCATGGAACAAGCTCCATGTGCTAAAAAGCAGTACAAGCAGAGCGACGTGCCAAATTTTGCCTGATGCTGAACTCTCACTTTTATGTAACTTCCCGGAATTCCGCGGACTAAATTGTGTGTGCTCTGCCTACCCTAGAAACAATGTAAAAATGTTAGACAAATGTACCAAGAATGTTAAAAAATATTAAACATATAAAACATGACCAGGCTTTTTATAAAATATCTAAAAAAAAAAAAATGTAAAAATTAAATAATAAGAAATAATACAGTTAATGATATTGAAAATCTGTATTTAAACAATTCAGCAAAAGTAAAAAAACAATAAATAGTGGGAAACAAGTGGAACGAGTACAGCACGTAATGCAATTTAAATATGATTTACATTTTTTATGTAATAATTTTTTTATATGTTTTATCTATATATAAATGTTTCATTTGAATCTGAAATATATATGTTTAAAAATGTAAACATTCAAATGAAATAAACTTTGGAAGAGGAAATACATTTAGAAAAATGTGTTATGTGTCTTTATTATATAAAAAATATGTAATTAATAAAATTGTTCTTACAAACATACATTTTTTAATTATATTGCTAAACACCAACAATACTAATTAAATACCGCAAACTATTTCTACTATATGCAAATACAATGAAAACAAAAGACAGCACCCTAAAATAATACAATTTAAATAATCACACTGCACAAAAGGGGTGAAATGTTCTATTCCCACTCCAATCTAATCTAATTTGGGGATGGTTTTAGACACTAAAGGGGTAACATTTACTATTCTCACTCCAATCTATACTAATTAGAGGAAAGTGTTGTAAACTAAAAGGGTTATATTTACTATTCTCACTCCAATTTAGACTAACTTGTGGATATTGTTGGACACTTAAGTGGTGACTTTGCAATTCTCCCTCCAATCTAAAACAATTTAGACACTAAAAGCACTTAAAGCGTAATATCCACTATTTTCCCTATGCTCTAGACCAATTTGAGGAAAGTGTTGGGTACTAAAGGGTGACATTTACTATTCCCACTCAAAACTATACCAATTTGTGGAAGGTGTTGGACACTACAGGGGTGAAATACATTTTTCCCACTCCAATCTATGGCAATTTGGGAAAGGTGTTGGACACTAAAGGGGTGACATTTACCATTCCCACTCCAATCTATACCACTTTTGATAAGATGTTAGACACTAAAAGGGTGACATTTACTAATACCAATCTAATATAAACAAATTTGAGGAAAGTTTTGGACACTAAGGGGCTGATGTTTACTATTCTCACTACAATCTAAAACAACTGGTGAAAAGTGTTGGAAAATAAAGGGGTGCCATTTACTATACCTACTCCAATCTTTACCAATTTGAAGAAGGTGGACATTCAAGGGGTGACATTTACTATTCCCACTCCAATTTATACCGATTTGCTGAAGATGTTGGACACTAAAGGGGTGACATTTACTATTCCTTCTCCAATGTAATCCAATTTGGGGTACATGATGGACACTTAAGAAGTTAAATCTACTATTTCCAGGGAAACATATTCCTCTGTGAATGTGTGCTACAGAATGCAGCACACATAAAAAAGAGGAAAAAACGAGGAGGAATAGAAAGATTTCTCCTCATTATGCCTCCAAGTGAAGGTGTAAGATTTAGGCACATCCGCAGGGTTACACGTTCTTGTAAATCTGGGGATGCATAAAAATCCATGGGAGTTGCATGGGAACACCCACATAACACTCCTGGAACGCATTCCCAGGGCAGAGTAACGCAACACAGCAATTTGGGCTGCATTGCGTTACTCCAGATTTTTGGAGCAACTCAGAGCAAAGCAAACTGGCTTTGCATGGCTTCAATTATCTGTCTTTAAGTTTGCGTCGCCCTTGCACCACGTTGCATGGTTCATGAGCGACACAAACCGCCTCATAAATAGGCCCCAAAATATTTCTCAAATGTATTATAGTTACTATATATTTTAATTAATTAAAAGTATAATTTATTAAACTTATTATCGTAACAACATTAATATATACATTTTAATATATTAATGTTCATATCATTTACATAATTAACATTCAATTTAATTTAATATATCCACATTTAAAAAAAATTTGCCACCCTTAACACCTAAAAAGCCAATATTGTGCTGCTAAAAAAATATAAATCAATTATTGTTATACATTAATACAACTAAAAACACAAATTTCATCAAATTCATTATTGATAGATTTTCTTCCTAAAAATGTAAATGATAAAAACGATGATTAGACATATAGGGGCCTATTACGATGTCGGATGGAGTTTCCACCTAATATCGAAGGCTTTATTACCAACATCATATTGGCCCCATTGAGTAAAACACAGTACAATAAATTACATATCATATTTTCTAAATCAATATTTTATACAATATTAAAAACAACACTTACAATTATATTTTTGCTTTTGATATTCCTGTTGATTATATTTTTGACATTCTGATATTCTTGATACAATATTTTTGTATCACTTTTGAAGTGAGCACAGGGCATTTTCCAGCTTTATCAGTTTCTGTCACCTTCCAATGTTGTTTAAAGCATACCATATCATTTTCCTGGACTCGCTAAACCAATGTGTCTTTGATAAACTTTGCCCAAGAAGAAAGTCAAACTTCATGGTGTTTATTTGAAGCACACTTGTAACAGTTATATTTAAATATAGATGGGGTGTTATTTGGATTTCAGTATCCAATATCTTATACTGTGAATGCTCTTTCCTTCCTACACTCCATCTTCTTTCTTTACTTCTTACTATCCTTTATTCTTTATTTCCTTCTTTCTTTTTATCTTTCCATCTTTCTTTCTTTCTTGCCTTCTTTTTTCCTTCTTTCTTTTGTGCATTCTTTATTTGATTAATTCTTTCCTTTTTTCTGTCTTTTTTGCCCTTACTTTTTACTTTTTGTTTTTCTTTCTTTCCTTCATTATTTTTGCCTTCTTTCCTTTTTACTTTCTTTCATTCCTTGTTTTTTCTTTCTTTCTTTTCTCCTTTCTTTTTTCATTCATTCTTTCTTTTTTACTTCTTTCTCTCTTTCTTTCCTCATTTCTTTCTTTCTTTCCTTCATTTATTTCTGCCTTCTGTCCTTATTTCTTTCCCACTTCCTTTTCTTTCTTTTTACCTTAATTCATTGTTCTTTCCTTCTTTTCTTTCCTTTTATGAACCTTCATTTCTTTCATTCTTACCTTTGTCCTTTCTTTTTAGCCTTCTTTACTTATTCCTATTTTTTCTAAATTGTCCTTCTTTCTCCTTTTTGTCCTTCCTTCATTCTTTCCTTTCCTTCCTTATTTTTTGCCTTCTTTCCCTTTCCCATTTCTTTTGTCTTTTTTCTTTTTTTGCCTTCTTTCCATATTTCTTCTGTCCTTTTTGCCTTCTTTCCTTCTTGTTTGCCTTCTTTCGTCATTTTTTTTCTGTTTCTTTGCTTTTTTGTTTCTTTCCTTTTTTCATTGTTTCTTTCATTCCCTCTTTCTTTCCTTTTTACTTTCTTTCATTCCTTCCTTATTTCTTTCTTTTTTACTTTCCTTCATTCCTTCCTTCTTTCTTTCCTTTTTACTTTCTTTCATTCCTTACTTCCTTCTTTCCTTTTGTTCTTTCCTTCCTTCCTTCCTTCTTTCCTTTTTACTTTCTTTCATTCCTTCCTTCCTTCCTTTTTACTTTTTTTCTTTCCTTCCTTCCTTCCTTCTTTCCTTTTTACTTTCTTTCCTTCCTTCCTTTTTATTTTATTTCCTTCCTTCTTTCCTTTTTACTTTCTTTCCTTCTTTCCTTCCTTCCTTTTTACTTTCCTTCCTTCCTACTTTCTTCCCTTCCTTCCTTTTTACTTTCTTTCATTCCTTCCTTCCTTATTTCCTTTTTACTTTCTTTCATTCCTTCCTTCCTTTTTACATTCTTTCCTTCCTTCCTGCCTACTTTCATCCCTTCCTTCCTTCCTTTTTACTTTCTTTCCTTCCTTCCTTCCTTCCTTTTTACCTTGCTTCCTTTTTACTTTCCTTCCTTCCTTCCTTCCTTCCTTCCTTCCTCCCTTCCTTCCTTCCTTCCTTCCTCCCTTCCTTCCTTCCTTTTTACTTTCTTTCTTTCCTTCCTTCCTTTTTACTTTCTTTCCTTCCTTCCTTCTTACTTTCCTTCCTTCCTTCCTTCCTTTCCTTCCTTCCTTCCTTCCTTCCTTCCTTTTTACTTTCCTTCCTTCCCTTCCTTCCTTCCTTCCTTCCTTCCTTCCTTCCTTCCTTCCTTCCTTCCTTCCTTCCTTCCTTCCTTCCTTCCTTCCTTCCTTCCTTTCTCCTTCCTTCCTTCCTTCCTTCCATACTTCCATTCTTCCTTCCTTCCTTCCTTCCTTCTTTCTTTCCTTCTTCTTTCTAGACCAGAGCAGGCCAGGCCTAGAAATAGGAGGAACAGAATCCCCTGGGCCATAACAACAGGGAGGACTAGGAGGGCCTGAGTGCACCATCTAGGACCATAAAGATGAGGATGACAAGGGCCAGGAGTAGCAGACCTGGGTAGACAGACCAAAAAGAACCAGTACCAGGAAATCAGTGAAACGTATGCCCAGACATAGAAACTCTAAAGCCAGATGAAAATGACCAAGAGGGCAGAGGCTAATTGACCTGGAACAAGAGGACCACAACGGTTAAAGACAAGGGCTAGAAAGACCAGGAGACCTTAGAACTACCAGGACGGATATTAAGGATCAGGAAGTCCAGGACCAGTGGGGTTAGGATTACAAAATCTATGAGGGCCAGATTCAGAGGGATCTTCAATCACCATGATATCCAGGGTGACACACTGCATGGGAATTAGGAGGATCAGTGCCACAGGGATGGCGAAGATCAGACCCACCCATTGTTAAGAGGACCAAGGTAGAAGGGACCATGGTCAGATAGACAAGAACAAGGTAGAACTGGTAAAAAAAGAGACTATGAGGACTAGTTGTACCAGGATAGGGCAGGATGACTGGGGTAATAGGAAGGATAGGGAAACCAAGGCCAGTGGGACCAGCTCCAGAAGACCTGATGCATGATGAACTGACAAAGAAGTACCTGCAGCCTCTTCCTGGGTCATATGACTAGGTGTAGCCTTTGTGTATTGCTCCCAGACAGTCACACAATGAGGGACTGAGTGTTAGTAGGATGAGCGATCCTGTCAGGATGGGGTGCACTGTTGTGCACAGCCCCACTTGAACTTCAAAGACACTGCCTCAACTCACACACAAAGAACTTTCCACCAGCCACTTGTGACTTCCACTTCGAAGCTGAAACCAGGTATGCAATTATAAACCTCAGACCCACTCTTCAGTTCACTTGTGGACCTGCAGAAGATTCTCAGGGGTCTGCCCTGCTACATGTGGCCTGCTGTGTACTTCAGAGGACTGCCCTGCCGCTTCAAGAGGACTGCCATGCTACCTGAAGCCTGATCTGTGCCCTCAATAGACTGTCCTGCTGCTTGAGACCTGCTTTGCAGCTTGAACCCAGGGCTTCCAGAGTGATTCCAAGGGCTAGTTGGCTGGCCTCCTGATCAGAGCTGCAGGGACAGAAAAAGCTCCAGCCATCTTGAACCCACGTGTAGACCCAGCCTGAGTGAGTCCTTACCCTCCAAGAGGTGCCCCTCAAGTCCTGGACCCTTGGAAGTGTTGCTAAAGTTACACAGATAGCCAAAATCCATAAGTTGGAATTTTGAAGGTTTTCAACCAAAGAATGCCCCGAGAACTGAGTGAATTCTGGGACCTACCTGCTCGCTGATCCGCCAGAGATGCATCGTTGATTGACCTGACTTTGTGGTAGTTCCCACTACATTCTTATCTGCAGCAGCAGATCCTGTTCCGCGGCCACTCGCAGAAGGCGTATCTGGACTCCTGGAGCTCTTGATTGCTACAGCCTGAGCTTTGTCCCGCTGGAGATTTTCGACTTCCATTAAAGAGAATCCAAATGTAGGAATCCCCAGCATGTCTTCATCCAGTGCCTCCCCGACAGCAATATCTCTTTCTCGGACACCGCCAGCTGTCTCTTCCAACTAATCTTTGCCTTCAGAGATATTTTTTCACCAAAATATGTCATAGCTCAAAGGTAAGTGCTGACAAAGCATAATGTACTCTGTATAACCTAATAGCTCTCCATCGCTGTTGCCCATAGCTATCGACTTTACCCGGTCTCGTGTGACTACATGTATATAGTAACTGATCTTTTAGGTGCTATTTTTCTCTCTAAACTTTAAAAATGTGTAGCTCCGATCCTGCTGATTGGATCTTTGTGGCTTTGGTGTCAGGTAATTTATTAAATGTTACTCTATTTTCCTAAATTACGGTGGGATTTGTCTCGGGTCACGTTTTCACTTCATCACTGTTTGCATGCTGCATAAATACTTTATGGATTGCCCCTACATTAGTCCTGACTGCTGTTGTGCCAATCTACCAGAGGGTTAAGCAAAGGTTAAATTAGTGACTTCTTGTGGTTCACCCTGACAAGGGTTTGGAGTTGTTGCTTTAGTAGGGTTCTCCCCCGCCCACATCCAACCAATAACCCATATTCTCACGGTAGGGTAATGCGCTGTCAGTGCTTAAACATATGAAAAGAGGGGAACTCTCCAGTTGCAACAACAATCATGATCTTAAGAGATTTCACTGGTGTAATGTACAACTCTAATTTGAATACAACAGTCCACTGTAATCTATAAATTACAGGAGAATGCTATGAATTGTTATCCCTTCACCACTCCGGTTCTCTCTCCTCTTCAGCTAATCTATACCAGGACTTTACTGCTCTTCTTATTCACAGGAACCTGATGTCAGAGTACACCATGTATTCAGAATGCTATGAATTAAGTTAATGAAATTCACACTGCATCTGAAACATATTGTTAGGAAAATTAAAATCTTCACTTCCACAGCTAAATCGGGAGTAAATTCCTTTTTGCTTACAGTAAATATACATAAAGAACAACACGAAACACATTTGCATATCAATGGCGCATCATACAAAGAACACAGGTTTCTGTGGCTGTCTCTGTTGCCTTTATAGATTGTGTAGATTGAGCCCCCTTTTGTCATTGGTTACTATTTACATTAGGAAGAAATAATGCAATTTGAGCAGAGGTCCTGAAAGCGCTGTAGGTGGCTAATGGCACAACCCCTGGATGGTTATTGCTCAACCTGAATATGCACGGTTCCTCCCTTCACCAGCATTGCAGAGAGACTTGAGATATGCATACATGCAAATGAGAGGCGTCGAGGGCCCGGCCATCTTGCGTTTGATTATCATTTTCGGGAATTTTATTTTAAGGAGTAGATGAAGATATACTTTTAAAGTCTTCAGTGTCCTGCTCTCTTCCTTTCTGGCAAACGTTGCTCTCACTTCTGATGAATCGCGATCCTTGTGGCCATCTGCAGGGTTTAATTGGCTCGTGATATTTGCTGGAGATGTCGTGAGGCTTGCAGGATGATAACAGTCCAAAAAACACGCCGCATGATTTGGGGATGCACAGATTGCATGAAATCAGAATTTGATACTGATATCCATAAAGACAGCAGCTGCCAGAGTGTTTTGAGGTATCAGATGAATGAACTATGAATCTGCTCATTGAATCTAAGGGGCAGATTTACAAGACACCTTGCTGTGCTACATTGTGTGACAAGGAGAGGGCAGAAAATAAACCTATGTTCAAACCATTATTTACTAAAATATGATGGATTCATGCTCTCTCCTTGCGCTAGCACACTGAGTGCAGCCTTGTGCAAATGTAGGCACCCTCGCATGATGGTGCAAGGGTGCCTGTGTTGTCGGATTGTTTTTGTGCAGGAAGGGGCACCTTCCTGCACAAAAACAGTCCTCTGCGGCTCTTTCTCTTTCTACCCGTGCTGCAGAATGCAGCACACATAGAAAGGGGAAGAACACAAGGAGAAATAACTCTGTTTCTCCTCGTTTTGCTTCACCTAGGAAGGCTTAGCATTTTGGCACTCTCCCAGGTTTACTACTACTAGTATATCTGTGAATGTGCCAGAAACCATGGGTGGATGCATGGGAACACCCACGCTGTACCAATGGAACACCTTTCCAGCACAGACTAATACAAGGCAGCAACTATGCATGACTTAGTAGATCTCACTGAAGACCTTGCGCCACCTTGCGTGATGAAATAGCAACACAAGGGCTTTGTAAATCTGAGCCCAGGTCACTATCAACCATATGAAGAATTCACTTCAGAAACACTTGTACCAACCTGCAGTAGGTTTGTTCACTCTGTCTTACTATTAGACCTGTGTAAACCTGAACATGCTTAAAAGCATGTACAAATGCCTGAAAATACTTAACCAGAGAGGATGCGGTCTAAGGTCTAGGGCGGTCTACCTCAAATCTGGGCAACCGGGTTCGAGTCTCGGCAATGACGCTCAACATCCTGTGATTCTGGGCAAATCACTTAATCTACCTTTGCCTGACAAAAATGAATGTGTCGTTGTGTAATGCAACTGGTGCTCATGTAAAGTGCTTTAATACCTTCCAGTTGAGTTTGCGCTCTATAAATATCCGGGGGAAAAAAAGGTTATTTAATGATGAGATTGAATCAGAGGGCATGTGAAAGTCAGGGTTTCCCGTCCTCTCCAACTCATGACAAGATCTGACAGTGCCTTGCCCAATACATTTATTCAAAATTTGACTAGAACCAAATTGAATGTTGATTCAAAGCCATACGTACAATACCTTGTAGTATAAGTATTAATCATGCATCCTATGCACCCAGTAATAACGTAACTATGTCAAACAACATCTGTACAGTGAACACTACCTTTCGGCAATGATATGCAAATCCCTCAAAATTGTTCTCTGTTCCATAGGAGTGAGAAACAACATACAGACCACTGTTCTTCCAAGCAGTGATTCTCTTTACTCTTTACTGTTCCCTGCTTTAAAGTCTATACAGTGGGTATGATTGACACCATATTTGGCTCAACTACTTGCATGCTTGATTCCTCATCGCTGGGTCAACGAACATGCTCTAACGATTTAGCAGGAATTGTATTCATGTATTTCTCCTCTATCAGGAAATTCTCATAATCAGGTAAATGAATGGTAGTGGGGGGTCATTGTTGACCTAGATTTATTTCTCAAGCCCATCATAAATTTACTGACACCTACCCGCAATTTCATCTGCCCTGAGAGCATGTAAACATTCCAATCATCATTAACACTAATTAGACACAAAATGCATTACTATACCCCAAAGCACCAGCTCCAGTACACTAAAAACATTTACGCTTCCCAAAACTCTGCTCCCAGGACTATCTTAAATAATACATAATGAGATCATATTCAACACTTCCTCAAAAAAGCCAACAAAAACTACTGGCTCTTGCTTGTTTAAAAGGCCCTCATTATTATCTCTGTCATCACATGACAATTCGCTTGCCAACAATGCCAGGGTGCTGCCAAGGTACCGTGACCCAATAGCTCAGGGGCATCTGGAATTTAATTTTACATTCCTTGACTTTGAATTTTAAATCATTATTCTCAGATGTGTTGTTCCAATGGGCTCTTCTAAAATAAACCAAAACTACAAATCCCAGAATGCCCTTGTATGTTACATCAAAACACACAACTGGAAAAGTGGCGCCCTTGTGACGAGGATTTCCCTGGTCTCCCTGTGCCCTGGGCATCGTCCTGATACTAAGCTCTGTTTTGAAGAAACATAATAATGAAAAGATGAACAATGTTTTATGCACTTTCTGTAGCTACATCTGTAGGTCTGAATCTCATCTCATCTCTTGAGCTTCAGGACTGTATACTGTAATGAAATTGATATAAGTTTTTGTAGTATTCTCGTGTTAAGGTTTATGCCTTATGTTACTTGCTCCTAGCTGCTCAGCCTGTGTGGGTGTTCTGAATGGAATGTTTGGTGTGTGGCTATGAGTGGAATGCTTGGGTGACTGAATGAGGGATGACGGTTGATGAATGGGGCTGAGCAGCTAGCAGGCTGCTCCCGGTGGGACTGCTGACACCGATCTACACTTATGATATGGACTTTCACATTTGCTGTTGGACTTATTCTACCTGTGTACCTGCTTACCTGATACCTGAATAAACCTACATTGACATCATCACTCCAGTGTGGTCTCCTGACTACTACACTTATTTTTGGCGACGAGTTGGAGACGTCTCCTCACTCAACAGTGTGTGCAAGTGGACTGAGAAACCTCATCATGCCTTCTACAACATGCTGGAGAAAAGATACTACAAGTAATGGACGACTGGTCAAAGCAGCAGGAAAAATATACTACAGAAAAGACTCCCAAGGGGCCTCACAGGTATCTCTCTTTAAAGACATTCAGCTTCAAATGGAAAAAAGGAAACGAGCACAAAGCCAGTGCACTGTGCAGTCCCACTGGTGTCCATCACACCGGACAGCCCCACACAAGCGTGCTGTATCCCGCCTCTTAGGACAACTTCAACAAGAGGCTTCATGGACGCTGCGCATAGTGAGCTTTCACACACAGTAAGCCTTTCCTTTTACTTCAAGGTTGCTGCGCAGAGTGTGACTCGCATGTACATTTTTACAAGGGAAAGACTGTCTGACTTTGCTTGTGTGTGCCTGAGCCCTGAAGGCACTGGACCACCCGTCCCTACATACTGGAACTTCCACAGTGTTCCGCATGAAGGTGCGCAAACAGTTTTAAATGGACTTCTCTATCTGAATCTGCTGAGAGGATTTGTTTGTGGCCACATCTATAACATTTGTGCACTGCTTTTGATGTGCCTGCATAACGATTTCATGTGTTACAAGCGTCTACTACAGGAACACACGATTTTGCACTTGGTCCTGCACAAAATTAGACAGTTTGCTGTGGACGTTTTTCACATTGAGATTTCACACCATGGAGAGCTCTGGGCTTGTCACAGAGTCTCATTGACGAACTACAGGCAATTACGCCCTCTCAAATTCAGTACCGCAAGGAGGAGTGTCAGGTGAGATTAATTTTGACTTTGCTTCTTGGTCTACGGTGAGACTTGGTGCCTGCAGTGTTTCTCAACCACCACGTTTACTTTTAAATTTAACATCGCACAAGCTATTGTCAGCGCGCGGAATTGCCTGTTTGTTGGAGATGCGCCGATCGCTCGTGGCTACATCTGTGACGTGGCTTCGAAGACCTATTGCCTGGTGCTGCTGATGGACAATTTGCTGCACAGGCGTGCAGGGAGCCCCCCCCGGTGCAACGCTGACAACGTGCCGCCATTTTAAAGTTGGCGATGGGATTCATCATTTGATGTGCATTTGCCTTCTGCCAACCACGATTCTTGTGTTGCACGGGTACCGTTTTGTAATTCTCTTGTTCTTTGCAAGTACTGCGTTTATTCCCACGCATATCTGGACAGATGGCTCAATGTACGGTGGACAGTGAACACTACTTCGTCTTCCCGTGGTGAGTGCTATTCGTCAGTAGCTGTACTACGATCATGGTGACAGGCACACCACGTTCTTTTGTCTGCCTGTTTGTATGCTCACCTTGTGTCATGTGCACATGCTGAGAATGTGGCCAGCGTTCGGGTGAGATATCGCTCACCGGCTATCCACTTTTCTTTCTACAATTTGGTTCAATGGGTTCATTATTACAGTATTTTTTCAGTATAATGGGTTTAGTGATGCCTATGTTTAGAGAGTTTGTATTAAACATTTTGGGTTCATACTGTACCCTTACATTTGGGTTGCTCTTTTCAGAGTCATGTCTTTTGTTACGCTTCACCTCAGTTTGTTTGACTCTGAATTTTCGTAAAGTGATGGCCTCTGTTCTTTTTCTGTACGGGAGGGATGGTTTTAGATTCTAGGCACCGTCTTACTTTTAGTAACCTCTACACAGGGGTAAGTTAATGGTCATTCTTCAATATCTACATGGGTAACTTCTGTGACCTCATTTGGGGGTTGACTTTAGGGTGTTGTTTTTCCCCTACGCACATGTATTGGGTTCCTGGTCCCATTTTACTCTGTTTTTTGTGTACCCTTACATGAGGGTGATTTTTACCCAGAGCACATTTTATGTGGTGGCAAGGCTTTATGTGCCTTGCGTGCGTAAGACACTCTGTGTGCCGCATGTTTTTTTGATTGCAAGGTTGTGTGTGCCTTGTGTGCACAAGACGCCTTGCGCTGCACAAGTTTTGGTTGCAGGGGTGGGTCCCTGCGTGCTTAAGACACCTTGGGGCATATCAACAAGGGCTTTATCTCTGCTTTTTTGGCTTTAAAAGCCAAAAAAGCAGAGATAAAACTAGCACCCTATCAACAACAGGGTGCTAACACGCAAATTTGCATGTTAGCACCCTTTTACTCTATGCTTCCCCTTGCATCTCTAATGAGATGCAAAGGGGGCGTTCCAGAGTAAAATAATAGGAGAAATGTCGCTAAGCGACATTTCTCCTATTATCAAGAATGTCGCTAACCCTGCTAGAGACAAAAAAAGCAGCGCTAACCGCGGTTAACGCTGCTTTTTTACGTCTGCTAATTTTCAGACTTAGCCATGATATCCTATGGAAGGAGGATATCATGGCTAAGTTTGCCTGTCCCTATCAACAAGTAAACGTGTGATTATCGCTGGGTTTCCAGCGATAATCTCACGTTAGTCTGTTAGCGTGTAGATTTTTATCGCTATTGAGATAAACGTTGCTAATAGCACGCTATCTCAGCGATAAAAATTCACGCTAGCCGGCGATAATTATCCTCACGCTAAGAGCGCTGAGCGATAATTATCGCCGGTTGTTGTTGATATGCCCCCTTGTGCTGCACAAATTTTGTTGCAGGGTTTTGACCTTGCTTGCCTTTTCACATGGGAAAGCATTCACGTTTTTTTACTTGGCAGAGTTGTCCCTTGTATTTTGTGGGGACAGGATATTGGGTGCAAGTCCCTATGTTTTCATGATTTATTCTTTACGTTGTGTGGTTTTTACAAATCACAGGTTGTCCCTTTTGGTTCATGGGGCAGGACATTGGGTATTAGTCCCCCTTGTGCACATTTACATACACGTTGTCCCCTGTTTAGGGTGGGGGCAGGAATTTGGGTCCCAGTCCCTTTTTCCACACATTTACATTTTGGGGTCGATTCCGATCCGGGTCGGACAGCTCTCCGAGAGCTGTCCGTAGCTGTACCGTGCGACCGACACGTACCCATAGCCGGTCCGTCCTGTAGATGAGTACGATGCGCATTACTGCCAAAAACCCGACCAACACGTAGGCTGTGATTCAAGCTTCATTCTCCGTCCGAGTCGTACCTCAGAACGCCGAACCGAGTCTCCCGAAAGCAGTATCCATAGCAGTTTCCACCCTGACAAGCACGATGCGTACTAAAAATGCGCCAGACGGCGTCGCCACGTACAGCACGTCACAGCATCCGGGAAAGAAGCATATCAGCTACAATTCGCGCCACAACTCAATCCACGGCTACGAGACGGACCAGCTTGCAACGGGTACGAGGCAGAGCAACAAGCAGCGTGTACGAGACGAACACATCATGAATCCCATCGCGCAGGTCATACCAGTACTCTACTTCTATGACCGGATTCAGGAACCGACGGCGCAGAAGGTAAGTCAGACACCTACCGCACAAACAAACAACAGGTACCTGCAAAATGGCACACACACACAGGGGATCCACATCCTGGCCACTAACAACAGGCCACCATAAGGGTTGTATGGCCAGCACCACTACCAACCCCACTCATAGGGCTTTTGTTGCCCATCACCCCTGCCAGCCCCACTCATAGGGCTTATGTTGCCCATCACCCCTGCCACCCCATCCATAGGGCTTATGTTGTCCATCACCCCTGCCACCCCCGCTCATAGGGGACCTGTTGCCCAGCACCACTGCCACCCCACCCATAAAGCTCATGTTGCCCATCACTACTGCCACCCCCACATATAGGGGACCTGTTGCCCATCACTACTGCCACCCCCACTCATAGGGGACCTGTTGCCCAGCACTACTGCCACCTCCACCCATAGGGCTCATGTTGCCCATCACTACTGCCACCGCCACACATAGGGGCCCTGTTGCCCATCACTACTGCCACCCCCACTCATAGGGGACCTGTTGCCCAGCACTACTGCCACCCCAACCCATAGGGCTCATGTTGCCCATCACTATTGCCACCCCCACACATAGGGGACCTGTTGCCCATCACTACTGCCACCCCCACCCATAGGGGACCTTTTGCCCATCACCCCTGCCAACCCCACTCATAGGGCTTATGTTAAACATCACCCCTGCCACCCCCACTCATAGGGCTTATGTTACCAAGCACTACTGCTACCCCCCCCATAGGGCTCATGTTGCCCAACCCTACTGCCACTCCCACACATAGGGGACCTGTTGCCCATCACTACTGCCATCCCCACTCATAGGGAACCTGTTGCCCATCACAACTGCCATGCCCACACATAGGGGACCTGTTGCCCATCACTACTGCCACCCCCACTCATAGGGGACCTGTTGCCCAGCACTACTGCCACCCCCACCCATAGGGAACCTGTTGCCCATCACTACTGCCACCCCCACTCATAGGGGACCTGTTGCCCAGCACCACTGCCACCCTACCCATAGGGGACCTGTTGCCCATCACCCCTGCCACCCCCACTCATAGGGCTTATGTTGCCCATCACCCCTGCCACCCCCACTCATAGGGGACCTGTTGCTCATCACTACTGCCACCCCCACACATAGTGGACCTGTTGCCCATCACTACTGCCACCCCCACTCATAGGGGACCTGTTGCCCATCACTACTGCCACCCCCACACATAGGGGACTGTTGCCCATCACTACTGCCACCCCCACACATAGAGGACCTGTTGCCCATCACTACTGCCACCCCCACTCATAGGGGACCTGTTGCCCAGCACTACTGCCACCCTACACATAGGGGACCTGTTGCCCATCACCCCTGCCACCCCCACTCATAGGACTTATGTTGCCCATCACCCCTTGCACCCCCACTCATAGGGGACCTGATGCCCATCACCCCTGCCACCCCAACTCATAGGGGACCTGTTGCCCAGCACTACTGCCACCTCCGCCCATAGGGCTCATGTTGCCCCTCACTACTGCCACCCCAACACATAGGGGACCTGTTGCCCATCACTACTGCTACCCCCACTCTTAGGGGACCTATTGCCCAGCACTACTGCCCCCCCACTCATAGGGGACTTGTTGCCCATCACTACTGCCACCCCCACCCATAGGGGACCTGTTGCCCAGCACTACTGCCACCCCCACCCATGGGGCTCATGTTGCCCATCACTATTGCCACCCCCACACATAGGGGACCTGTTGCCCATCACTACTGCCACCCCCACCCATAGGGGACCTGTTGCCCATCACTACTGCCACCCCCACTCATAGGGGACCTGTTGCCCAGCACTACTGCCACCCTTCACATAGGAGACCTGTTGCCCATCACCCCTGCCACCCCCACTCATAGGGCTTAGGTTGCCCATCACCCCTGCCACCCCCACTCATAGGGGACCTGTTGCTCATCAGCACTGCCACCCCCACACATAGTGGACCTGTTGCCCATCACTACTGCCACCCCACTCATAGGGGACCTGTTGCCCATCACTACTGCCACCCCCACACATAGGGGACTGTTGCCCATCACTACTGCCACCCCCACACATAGGGGACCTGTTGCCCATCACTACTGCCACCCCCACTCATAGGGGACCTGTTGCCCAGCACTACTGCCACCCTACCCATAGGGGACCTGTTGCCCATCACCCCTGCCACCCCCACTCATAGGACTTATGTTGCCCATCACCCCTGCCACCCCCACTCATAGGGGACCTGTTGCCCATCACCCCTGCCACCCCTACTCATAGGGGACCTGTTGCCCAGCACTACTGCCACCTCCACCCATAGGGCTCATGTTGCCCCTCACTACTGCCACCCCCACACATAGGGGACCTGTTGCCTATCACTACTGCCACCCCCACTCTTAGGGGACCTATTGCCCAGCACTACTGCCACCCCCACTCATAGGGGACCTGTTGCCCATCACTACTGCCACCCCACCCATAGGGTCTTGTTGACCAGCACTACTGCCACCCCTACCCATAGGGCTCATGTTGCCCATCACTATTGCCACCCCCACACATAGGGGACCTGTTGCCCATCACTACTGCCACCCCCACCCATAGGGGACCTGTTGCCCATCACCCCTGCCACCCCCACTCATAGGGCTTATGTTAAACATCACCCCTGCCACCCCCACTCATAGGGCTTATGTTGCCCATCACTACTGCCACCCCCCATAGGGCTCGTGTTGCCCCTCACTACTGCCACCCCCACACATAGGGGACCTGTTGCCCATCACTACTGCCACCCCCACTCTTAGGGGACCTATTGCCCAGCACTACTGCCACCCCCACTCATAGGGGACCTGTTTCCCATCACTACTGCCACCCCCACCCATAGGGGACCTGTTGCCCAGCACTACTGCCACCCCAACCCATAGGGCTCATGTTGCTCCTCACTACTGCCACCCCCACACATAGGGGACCTGTTGCCCATCACTACTGCCACCCCCACTCTTAGGGGACCTATTGCCCAGCACTACTGCCACCCCCACTCATAGGGGACCTGTTGCCCATCACTACTGCCACCCCCACCCATAGGGGACCTGTTGCCCAGCACTACTGCCACCCCCACCCATAGGGCTCATGTTGCCCATCACTATTGCCACCCCCACACATAGAAGACCTGTTGCTCAGCACTACTGCCACCCCCACCCATAGGGCTCATGTTGCCCCTCACTACTGCCACCCCCACACATAGGGGACCTGTTGCCCATCACTACTGCCACCCCCACCCATAGGGGACCTGTTGCCCAGCACTACTGCCACCCCCAAGCATGGGGCTCATGTTGCCCATCACTATTGCCACCCCCACACATAGGGGACCTGTTGCCCATCACTACTGCCACCCCCACCCATAGGGGACCTGTTGCCCATCACTACTGCCACCCCCACTCATAGGGGACCTGTTGCCCAGCACTACTGCCACCCTACACATAGGAGACCTGTTGCCCATCACCCCTGCCACCCCCACTCATAGGGCTTAGGTTGCCCATCACCCCTGCCACCCTCACTCATAGGGGACCTGTTGCTCATCACTACTGCCACCCCCACACATAGTGGACCTGTTGCCCATCACTACTGCCACCCCCACCTATAGGGCACTGTTGCCCATCACTACTGCCACCCCCACACATAGGGGACCTGTTGCCCATCACTACTGCCACCCCCACTCATAGCGGACCTGTTGCCCAGCACTACTGCCACCCTACCCATAGGGGACCTGTTGCCCATCACCCCTGCCACTCCCACTCATAGGACTTATGTTTCCCATCACCCCTGCCACCCCCACTCATAGGGGACCTGTTGCCCATCACCCCTGCCACCCCCACTCATAGGGCTTAGGTTGCCCATCACCCCTGCCACCCCCACTCATAGGGGACCTGTTGCTCATCACTACTGCCACCCCCACACATAGTGGACCTGTTGCCCATCACTACTGCCACCCCACTCATAGGGGACCTGTTGCCCAGCACTACTGCCACCCCCACTCATAGGGGACCTGTTGCCCATCACTACTGCCACCCCCACCCATAGGGGACCTGTTGCCCAGCACTACTGCCACCCGCACCGATAGGGCTCATGTTGCCCATCACTATTGCCACCCCCACACATAGGGGACCTGTTGCCCAGCACTACTGCCACCCCCACCCATAGGGAACCTGTTGCCCATCACCCCTGCCACCCCCACTCATAGGGCTTATGTTGCACATCACCCCTGCCACCCCCACTCATAGGGCTTATGTTACCCAGCACTACTGCCACCCCCACACATAGGGGACCTGTTGCCCATCACTACTGCCACCCCCACTCATAGGGGACCTGTTGCCCATTACTACTGCCACCCCCACACATAGGGGACTGTTGCCCATCACTACTGCCACCCCCAAACATAGGGGACCTGTTGCCCATCACTACTGCCACCCCCACTCATAGGGGACCTGTTGCCCAGCACTACTGCCACCCTACCCATAGGGGACCTGTTGCCCATCACCCCTGCCACCCCCACTCATAGGACTTATGTTGCCCATCACCCCTGCCACCCCCACTCATAGGGGACCTGTTGCCCATCACCCCTGCCACCCCTACTCATAGGGGACCTGTTGCCCAGCACTACTGCCACCTCCACCCATAGGGCTCATGTTGCCCCTCACTACTGCCACCCCCACACATAGGGGACCTGTTGCCCATCACTACTGCCACCCCCACTCTTAGGGGACCTATTGCCCAGCACTACTGCCACCCCCACTCATAGGGGACCTGTTGCCCATCACTACTGCCACCCCCACCCATAGGGTCTTGTTGACCAGCACTACTGCCACCCCCACCCATAGGGCTCATGTTGCCCATCACTATTGCCACCCCCACACATAGGGGACCTGTTGCCCATCACTACTGCCACCCCCACCCATAGGGGACCTGTTGCCCATCACCCCTGCCACCCCCACTCATAGGGCTTATGTTAAACATCACCCCTGCCACCCCCACTCATAGGGCTTATGTTGCCCATCACTACTGCCACCCCCCCATAGGGCTCGTGTTGCCCCTCACTACTGCCACCCCCACACATAGGGGACCTGTTGCCCATCACTACTGCCACCCCCACTCTTAGGGGACCTATTGCCCAGCACTACTGCCACCCCCACTCATAGGGGACCTGTTGCCCATCACTACTGCCACCCCCACCCATAGGGGACCTGTTGCCCAGCACTACTGCCATCCCAACCCATAGGGCTCATGTTGCTCCTCACTACTGCCACCCCCACACATAGGGGACCTGTTGCCCATCACTACTGCCACCCCCACTCTTAGGGGACCTATTGCCCAGCACTACTGCCACCCCCACTCATAGGGGACCTGTTGCCCATCACTACTGCCACCCCCACCCATAGGGGACCTGTTGCCCAGCACTACTGCCACCCCCACCCATAGGGCTCATGTTGCCCATCACTATTGCCACCCCCACACATAGGGGACCTGTTGCCCAGCACTACTGCCACCCCCACCTATAGGGCTCATGTTGCCCCTCACTACTGCCACCCCCACACATAGGGGACCTGTTGCCCATCACTACTGCCACCCCCACCCATAGGGGACCTGTTGCCCAGCACTACTGCCACCCCCAAGCATGGGGCTCATGTTGCCCATCACTATTGCCACCCCCACACATAGGGGACCTGTTGCCCATCACTACTGCCACCCCCACCCATAGGGGACCTGTTGCCCATCACTACTGCCACCCCCACTCATAGGGGACCTGTTGCCCAGCACTACTGCCACCCTACACATAGGAGACCTGTTGCCCATCACCCCTGCCACCCCCACTCATAGGGCTTAGGTTGCCCATCACCCCTGCCACCCTCACTCATAGGGGACCTGTTGCTCATCACTACTGCCACCCCCACACATAGTGGACCTGTTGCCCATCACTACTGCCACCCCACTCATAGGGGACCTGTTGCCCATCACCACTGCCACCCCCACCTATAGGGGACTGTTGCCCATCACTACTGCCACCCCCACACATAGGGGACCTGTTGCCCATCACTACTGCTACCCCCACTCATAGGGGACCTGTTGCCCAGCACTACTGCCACCCTACCCATAGGGGACCTGTTGCCCATCACCCCTGCCACCCCCACTCATAGGACTTATGTTTCCCATCACCCCTGCCACCCCCACTCATAGGGGACCTGTTGCCCATCACCCCTGCCACCCCCACTCATAGGGCTTAGGTTGCCCATCACCCCTGCCACCCCCACTCATAGGGGACCTGTTGCTCATCACTACTGCCACCCCCACACATACTGGACCTGTTGCCCATCACTACTGCCACCCCACTCATAGGGGACCTGTTGCCCAGCACTACTGCCACCCCCACTCATAGGGGACCTGTTGCCCATCACTACTGCCACCCCCACCCATAGGGGACCTGTTGCCCAGCACTACTGCCACCCCCACCCATAGGGCTCATGTTGCCCATCACTATTGCCACCCCCACACATAGGGGACCTGTTGCCCAGCACTACTGCCACCCCCACCCATAGGGAACCTGTTGCCCATCACCCCTGCCACCCCCACTCATAGGGCTTATGTTGCACATCACCCCTGCCACCCCCACTCATAGGGCTTATGTTACCCAGCACTACTGCCACCCCCACACATAGGGGACCTGTTGCCCATCACTACTACCACCCCCACTCATAGGGGACCTGTTGCCCATCACTACTGCCACCCCCACACATAGGGGACTGTTGCCCATCACTACTGCCACCCCCACACATAGGGGACCTGTTGCCCATCACTACTGCCACCCCCACTCATAGGGGACCTGTTGCCCAGCACTACTGCCACCCTACCCATAGGGGACCTGTTGCCCATCACCCCTGCCACCCCCACTCATAGGACTTATGTTGCCCATCACCCCTGCCACCCCCACTCATAGGGGACCTGTTGCCCATCACCCCTGCCACCCCTACTCATAGGGGACCTGTTGCCCAGCACTACTGCCACCTCCACCCATAGGGCTCATGTTGCCCCTCACTACTGCCACCCCCACACATAGGGGACCTGTTGCCCATCACTACTGCCACCCCCACTCTTAGGGGACCTATTGCCCAGCACTACTGCCACCCCCACTCATAGGGGACCTGTTGCCCATCACTACTGCCACCCCCACCCATAGGGTCTTGTTGACCAGCACTACTGCCACCCCCACCCATAGGGCTCATGTTGCCCATCACTATTGCCACCCCCACACATAGGGGACCTGTTGCCCATCACTACTGCCACCCCCACCCATAGGGGACCTGTTGCCCATCACCCCTGCCACCCCCACTCATAAGGCTTATGTTAAACATCACCCCTGCCACCCCCACTCATAGGGCTTATGTTAAACATCACCCCTGCCACCCCCACTCATAGGGCTTATGTTGCCCATCACTACTGCCACCCCCCCATAGGGCTCGTGTTGCCCCTCACTACTGCCACCCTCACACATAGGGGACCTGTTTCCCATCACTACTGCCACCCCCACTCTTAGGGGACCTATTGCCCAGCACTACTGCCACCCCCACTCATAGGGGACCTGTTTCCCATCACTACTGCCACCCCCACCCATAGGGGACCTGTTGCCCAGCACTACTGCCACCCCAACCCATAGGGCTAATGTTGCTCCTCACTACTGCCACCCCCACACATAGGGGACCTGTTGCCCATCACTACTGCCACCCCCACTCTTAGGGGACCTATTGCCCAGCACTACTGCCACCCCCACTCATAGGGGACCTGTTGCCCATCACTACTGCCACCCCCACCCATAGGGGACCTGTTGCCCAGCACTACTGCCACCCCCACCCATAGGGCTCATGTTGCCCATCACTATTGCCACCCCCACACATAGGGGACCTGTTGCCCAGCACTACTGCCACCCCCACCTATAGGGCTCATGTTGCCCCTCACTACTGCCACCTCCACACATAGGGGACCTGTTGCCCATCACTACTGCCACCCCCACCCATAGGGGACCTGTTGCCCAGCACTACTGCCACCCCCAAGCATGGGGCTCATGTTGCCCATCACTATTGCCACCCCCACACATAGGGGACCTGTTGCCCATCACTACTGCCACCCCCACCCATAGGGGACCTGTTGCCCATCACTACTGCCACCCCCACTCATAGGGGACCTGTTGCCCAGCACTATTGCCACCCTACACATAGGAGACCTGTTGCCCATCACCCCTGCCACCCCCACTCATAGGGCTTAGGTTGCCCATCACCCCTGCCACCCTCACTCATAGGGGACTGTTGCCCATCACTACTGCCACCCCCACACATAGGGGACCTGTTGCCCATCACTACTGCCACCCCCACTCATAGGGGACCTGTTGCCCAGCACTACTGCCACCCTACCCATAGGGGACCTGTTGCCCATCACCCCTGCCACCCCACTCATAGGACTTATGTTGCCCATCACCCCTGCCACCCCCACTCATAGGGGACCTGTTGCCCATCACCCCTGCCACCCCCACTCATAGGGCCTAGGTTGCCCATCCCCCCTGCCACCCCCACTCATAGGGGACCTGTTGCTCATCACTACTGCCACCCCCACACATAGTGGACCTGTTGCCCATCACTACTGCCACCCCACTCATAGGGGACCTGTTGCCCAGCACTACTGCCACCCCCACTCATAGGGGACCTGTTGCCCATCACTACTGCCACCCCCACCCATAGGGGACCTGTTGCCCAGCACTATTGCCACCCCCACCCATAGGGCTCATGTTGCCCATCACTATTGCCACCCCCACACATAGGGGACCTGTTGCCCAGCACTACTGCCACCCCCACCCATAGGGAACCTGTTGCCCATCACCCCTGCCACCCCCACTCATAGGGCCTATGTTGCACATCACCCCTGCCACCCCCACTCATAGGGCTTATGTTACCCAGCACTACTGCCACCCCCACACATAGGGGACCTGTTGCCCATCACTACTGCCACCCCCACTCATAGGGGACCTGTTGCCCAGCACTACTGCCACCCCCACCCATAGGGCTCATGTTGCCCATCACTATTGCCACCCCCACACATAGGGGACCTGTTGCCCAGCACTACTGCCACCCCCATCCATAGGGAACCTGTTGCCCATCACCCGTGCCACCCCCACTCATAGGGCTTATGTTGCACATCACCCCTGCCACCCCCACTCATAGGGCTTATGTTACCCAGCACTACTGCCACCCCCACACATAGGGGACCTGTTGCCCATCACTACTGCCCCCCCACTCATAGGGGACCTGTTGCCCAGCACTACTGCCACCCTACCCATAGGGGACCTGTTGCCCATCACCCCTGCCACCCCCACTCATAGGGCTTATGTTGCCCATCACCCCTGCCTCCCCCACTCATAGGGGACCTGTTGCCCATCACTACTGCCACCCCCACACATAGTGGACCTGTTGCCCATCACTACTGCCACCCCCACTCATAGGGGACCTGTTGCCCATCACTGCTGCCACCCCCACACATAGGGGACCTGTTGCCCATCACTACTGCCACCCCCACTCATAGGGGACCTGTTGCCCAGCACTACTGCCACCCTACCCATAGGGGACCTGTTGCCCATCACCCCTGCCACCCCCACTTATAGGACTTATGTTGCCCATCACCCCTGCCACCCCCACTCATAGGGGACCTGTTGCCCATCACCCCTGCCACCCCTACTCATAGGGGACCTGTTGCCCAGCACTACTGCCTCCTCCACCCACAGGGCTCATGTTGCCCCTCACTACTGCCACCCCCACACATAGGGGACCTGTTGCCCATCACTACTGCCACCCCCACTCTTAGGGGACCTATTGCCCAGCACTACTGCCACCCCCACTCATAGGGGACCTGTTGCCCATCACCCCTGCCACCCCCACCCATAGGATGGGTGATGCACCACACATCCATCATACTCCAACATTAGGTATGTCAGAAAAATACATCCTCCCTAACATCATGACAACAGTGTGTAGCCTGTGATAAATGCCCACAACAGTGATTATGACTTTGAACATGCAATGTAACTAACAGCACATGTGGGACCAACAAATGAGTGTGCCCTACACAAGGCAAGCACCCCTATAGCACTGTGTCAATGTAAAACTAACACCCCCTCACTGTGTAGAACAAAAGTTAAGTGTGGGGTTCCAAACTGCAGCAAATGTCGAGCATTGTGGTGATAGGGTCTAAACCCCCCCCCTCATCACAGTGACCAAAAGGTAAGTGTCATTATGGTCAAAGCTGCAAATGCCAAACAGCATGTATGATCCCTGCTCCCAACACATGATACACTTCTGGGGCAAACTAGTGGTTGTGTCCCATAACCTCAGAGATGTGGTGAGGCTAACAGTGCAGTGAAAACCAAACATACTCTCGGCCATGTGCAGACAAGCACCACACATGGGGGTCAATGCATACAGTGTACAATGACACAAGAGCAGAAGTGACCATCACGAAGCATACACACATCTCGAAAATAGACACACTAATCAAAACAACCTGTGTAGACTGTAGGTGTCAGCTCACAAACTCCCATTCCATGCCAGCAATGGCACCTAACAACCAGGATGAATGTGCAGAATGATGTGATATGACTCACAGGGACAGCAGGGAAAGTCACAGAAACAGCATCCAGACAATGGCCCACAACAGCAATACCAATGCACTGATGCAGATGCACAAACACAAACAGGCGACCTCACACTGCACATCTGACACAACATGTGTGTGTGTGTGTGTCAGTATCCCCAGGCAACTACACAACACATGAGGGGGGCTGAACCACAGTGACACAGATGTGGACACAGTGCCATACTAAAGTAAATCATCATTGGGACACCCTTAGTGGGCAATCAGGCATTGTGAGATGAGAGGGAGCACAACAAACACATGTGACACAAGCTGGAATGAACACAAACTAACACAGCAAGAGACTGACACACAACAGCACTATCCCCAGGGACCAGACATTGGGGTGACACAAGCATGCATGACACCTCCACTGTGATGACAAAGGTAGATGTCGTACAAACTGGGAAACCCAGACATGTGTCCTGTGCCACAAACGAACATCACACATACACAAACACAAATCACTCAGCATGGCCCGTCATCCATGGACAAATGGGAGCTAGGGGCCCATCCATGCAAACATTTACATCAGTCCACCCTCAACACCACACACTCTGAACTGCAACAATGTGCATCCGTGAAGCCCACATGGAAAGGTGACATTGAACATACACCCATGACAAACATAGGAATGTTGGGAGGAACTAAGGTACACAGACTCATCACACAAGGACAGTTTACAACCCTGGTGAATGACAGACATACTGCACAGTATGCGGTACAGGGCCATGACGTCAAAGCTCACAAAACCTTCCGAATACCTGCCACAGTCCCAGGGCAATGAGGAACGCAAGGAGAACCACAAGGCACACATGCTGACACCTGAAAACATTGCAGCCCTGAACTGGACAAGTGGGAGCAGTCACACACACATACACATGTCTCAATCACTGAAAGGTACCACCTAAGGACAACTGCATGATATTGCGAACATCAAGTGCCTTGGGGACCCCTGACTGTGTCCCATCTGCGTCTGATTACATCATCACCACTCAGAACAGACAAATCCCAATGATGAACCACCAATTAACAGTAGTGTGTCATGCACTCACACATCTGGTAGCCCATGGCAAAGTTGCCAGAATAGGGGAGAGCACCCACTGTTTAAAATGGACAATAAGATGAAAATAAGAACATATTCATACAAATCCACCACACTGGCAAGACATCGTGGCTCATCATAAACATTGGAAAGAATTATTAAGAAATTCAGACTTACTAAGTGTCTTATGTGATCAAATAATTACAATAAAGTCATTTAACATAACGCATGTTTTCGGGAAAGGGTATTATGGGTAATGGAGTTTACTGAACTAGTACAATGCATTGGTGGGAAAGGTTAAGTATTGGGCCAATTGAGAGAGAGTAAGGAGGTGAAGTATGCTTATAAGGGGGGGGGGGGAACGAGATAATGACCGCGATTTGAAACAAGGGGAAAGATGGAAGACGGAAGGCTTTTAAATTTTCACAGCAGGTACAGGAAGAATGATGTTGGTTTTTCGTAATGAGCTTAAAGACCAGGCAAAGAAAGGGGAACGGTTGTGTTCAGAATGGTACAAACAGAAAGTAAAGGAAATATATAGTGGGATTGATAGATGGGTATGTTTAAGATCAGACAAAGGTTATATAGAAAGTGAGCATGATAAAAACAAAGGTTATGACATACTTGGGTGTAATAATTTGAGATAAATGCTTCGCTAAAGACAGTTTATAAGGATTAAATATCAAAATAATCTTTGTTTGATACCGTAGTTAATCTGAATATGTGACTCTGTCGATCAATCTAACGAATCATGCGCGTTTCTGTTTGAAATAGTAACGGATAATTGTTTTTATTATTGTTTATAGTGACCCCTGACGAAGGGCGCTTTGAAGCTCGAAATGCATTGGGATTTTAATGAATAAAACACTGTTGTGATGAACCCTGCATCACTCGTATTTTTACATGAGGTCCGGTTGGGCACTGTTTAAATATCAGAAACTTGGAAAAAAGCAAATGATTCCGTGTGTGGATTGGTTAATTTGAGTAAAAGGAAGTGAAGTCCAAAGTGGCGAAAACTGTTTAAATGGATTACATGGATGAAATTTGAAGCATTAATGACTGCCTAATGAAGGCACATGCAGTGCGTTTGGAGGGGGCAAATGTTGTCCCCAATCTTTCAATTTAAAGTTGTTTGATGAACACAGTACCACTCAGCAAGCATCAACAACAGGAACATATCAAGGGAACACTGCCTGTGTATGAAAAGGGATGTGGACACACACGCACATGCTCACATAACACACACCATGGGTCCTTGTTATGTCACGGAACAACACATCCGTGACATGGCCTGAGGGGACCCAACTCCTGTGTAAGTCCAGCTGTGCCAAACATAGTCAAAGCATGTCCCACTCATGTCAGCAGAACACTTGGTCAGTCAGCCATCAGTTACCACACAATGAAGGCTCCGGTCACAACAGCCTGGGTACGTGAGTCTCCCCTAAGTCATCTGCACATACTCAACACATATGTACAGCAAGTTGCACAGAGGACCCAGTTGCTCCTATACCAATGATGACCACACCTGTAGGTCCAGTGGAGATGCGCCCACAGTCAGGGAAATAGACAAATTGGACAATGGGAAGCACATCATATGTGCATATGTGCAAGCCACAGATGTGACCATGCAAATGAAATGTTCACAGAGATGTCCACAAATTGTTGATCATGACACACCCAGTTAGCTGCAGAGGAAAACATGGATACTGACCAGAATAGGATACATATCTCATGGACCACATGGAGTACCTCACATCAACACCTCAGTATTCAACATTGGAAACCAAGCATTACAGGTTCAAGGGCATGCTAAACATCATCAACCTAATGTACAGCTAAATCAAGTTCACAAGGATAAAGAAAAAAGCTTTATTCAGCATATGAAAATTGAAACGTCCGTTAAAACAAAAGGCCAATGGCCAGTTCATGATCAAATTACCAGGAGTGTACTTGAGTGACAACTGTACTATGTTGCTTGCCTGCACTGGAAGGACAGGGGACATCACCTCGGATGGGCATACATGGGGGCAGGCCAGGCACCGCAGGGACAGGATCAGGGCGCAGCAGAAGGAGGCAGTGAAGGGGTGGTGGATGCAGGAGAGTCACTTGCAACTGCAGTGGAGCTGACTGAAGTGGTGGGTGCAGTCACAACTGTGGGGCACAAGTCAGATGGGGTGGGTGCCAGACCAACTTCAGTGGGCAGGTTAGATGGAGTGTATTGGGTCCCCACTGCAGTGCTCAAGTCATACGGGGTGGTCGTGGACTTCACTGCAGTGCCTAAATCCATGTGAGTGGAATGGGGTGCAGGTGAGGTCGGCAGGACAGAGGGGGGTACACGGTCCCCACATCAGTGGCACTAACCGTCTGACCGGGTGTGGAGGAGCAAGTGGTAGGGGCGAGGGCCTCAGCATTTTGGGGATGGTGTATCTGTGGGTGGGGGGAACCCGGGTCAGGGTATGGCAGGTGAACCTCCGGAGTGGTGGCCTGGGGGATGGAGGATGGAGACTTTGTCTTGGAGCTGCGTGGCGGCATTGGGGTCTTGCTCTTCCGGCTCCGGGGGGACTTGCAGGTGGGGCCCTCAGTCTGACTGCGCCTAGGGGAGGGTGTCCGGGTGTGAGGGGCACTCCCCTCTGTGTGTGGGAACTTCCTCTTTCCCTTGTAATCTGGATCGGCTGGGTCGGTGGGGAAGAGGCCAAGGTCACAGAGGAAGGGCTTCTGTGGAGATGGGGTTGCAGGTGAGGCAAGGGAAGGGGCCTTGGAGGGAGAGGTTTCGGAGGACTGCGGAGTGGTTGTGGATGACTGATTGTGTGTCTGCAAACCAGCCCCTGTGAGTGTGGCATCAGTCCTCTGCGCTTGCTTGTGTGCACGTCTAGACCTTGGTTTGGGTGTTTGTGTGCTGCCTGTGTCTGTGGCTTTGTGAGAATGTGCAGGTGTGGGTGTGCTTGGGACAGGTAGGCTGCTAGGAATCGTGGGTGGTGCAGGGGTAGGAGGGGTGCGGGACTGTTGGAGGAGGGACACTACTGCCATCAGGCACGGACTGATTGGTCCTCTGTAGGACAGACATGCCCGATGAAATGCCCTCCATGAACGACACCAGTTGCGTCAACAGAGTAGTGTGTGCATGGAGGACACTCAGGATCGATGTTTGCCCTACATGGATCTGTCTAAGTAAGTCCACAGACTCCTCACTCAGGGCAGCAGGGGACACAGGGGCAGGGGGTGCGGTGCATGGCACTAAGGAGACATGCTCCCGAACACGGGAGCCTCCACGGACCTCTGGGATGGGAGCCGGTGGGAGGGTGGTGCTGGTGGTGGGGGTGGTGGTGGGGACAGCCTCACTAGTTGGGGTTTGGTGGCTGCTGACACCCGCCTCCACAAGGGAGTCATCCTCAGAGCTGCTGTGGCCCTTAGCTGGGGGGGATGGTGCTGACAACTCCTCTCCTTCTGTCCCTGTCAGGCTCTGTGGCTCCTCCTGGTCCGTGGAGCTGTCCCCTCCTGTGGCCGTGGATGTATCTGGATCGGAATATGAAGAAAGAGACCAACATCAGTCACCTGCACTGACTGCACACACCACAGTGAGTACATCACATCACAGGGCAAGGCCTGGCATCATCAGCTGAACACTGCTCAAAGTGCCATCACTGTTTAGAATAAGCCAATTGTCATTCTCAACATCAACCATGGCACACATATCCCTCCTAGACTTGCACCCATATGTCTGTTGCATGTTGGATGCTAGTACCCCTATGTCCCGACATGCACCACCCACACATTAGTTGGACATGCAAGTGAACATGTAGGAGTATGTCACTATACACACAGCACATCTCTTGCCAATGACTCAGTACAGGTGTCCGGATGAAGGGATGGGCAGAGACTCATTTCACATGCTTGTGATGCATGCCAGCAACACACACTATGATGTTCTCATGTCCTGATAGTCAATGCCACAATGGGGTGCATGGTGCACACTTGAACACAATGCAGGATCACTCATAGAAAATTAAATGCCATGGCACTGGCATGCCTGGAAAGTCAGTCAACACTGTCTCCTGTCACAGGGGCAGGGCATCCAGACAACAACAGTATGCACTGTGTCACAATCGTAGCTCAGGGGTAAAGCTAACTCTGTAGATGACAAGTGCACTTGCCCATACCCTGCAAACAACATATCCAGGACCCAGAAGACCCCACATCATGCAAATCAGACATATGAGTCTCTGCAAACACAACTCCATGTACATTAGCACATCACAGTCTGCCGTGCATGTAACCCAGCTGCCTGAAGTACACAGTTGCATACACCATTGTGCGCTGTCAGATGATCACACACCTATATGTCACACAGGTCTTGTCTCTCACAGTCACATCTCAGATGTCCTGCTGACCCTCAAAATCCTGGACACCCAGTTGTACGTAACAGGAAGCCACACCATAATGACACAGAGGCAGACACCTGAAGGCACATGTCACTAAGCACAACCTGTAAGTTGATACACAGGAGTGAGATTACAGAGTGTTTCTAAATGATTTTGAGGAGGCATGACTGCCCAGGTCTACGTGAAACAGTGTTTGGCCCTGGACAGTAGTCAGGTGGGTAAGCAAGTGTGACATACTTGATATACATACTCTTGAAGCCCACAAATTGGAGTCCCCTGCTGCATGGGTTTGTTTGAAATACCCCAGCCACATGTGGCGAGTCAGACCAGCAATTGGAACACATATCAAGGGCACACACAGATCACGTCAGATCCCAGGCATTGGGTAAACAATTGAACCACCCATGAAACACCCAACAGAGTCACGGGAACAGATGCTGTCCGGTTGCTGAAGCATAGCTGACTGCAGGGACACAGTGCCCTAGTGACACAAGCAACAGACTGTAGGGGCCACACCTGTGGAACAGATGAGGAGGGTGCATCACACAATTGAGGGACCTGAGTATTGGACTACAAGACCTAAGTAATGTGGAAGTGTGGCCAGGCCAAAAGACTGCAATTAGCATGTCAGACAAAGTACACAGATTAGGCATGGACTTACCCCCTTCTTGCTGCTGTCTGGCCTTCAGCTGCCTATCCAGGTCCGGGAAGACCACTGCCAGGATCCAAAGCATGTAGAGGGTCAGGGTCCGGTGTCCGCCCCTCCTGTGTGGAGGTGACAGCTTCAACTGGACTCTAGCGATCCTCCAGGTCCAGCCCCGAAGGTCCTGCCACCTCTTCTGGCCGTTGCAGATCCGGCGCTTGTAGACCCCCACCAAATGAACTGCCCTGGCGATTGTCAGCCATATCTCCTGCTTCTGGTGGGCATCAACCTGTGAGGATGACAAAGTTAAAAATCCATTAACACACATGCCACATATTTGTGATGCACACATTTGGATATACATGTCATCATCACAAAGGGAAATGAAATGAGTTACACAGGTAGTGCAACCATGGGGAAGGACAAATCACCTGCATGTCTGACATGTTAACAATGCCTGGGAAGTTTAAGATTGCACTAATGCACTTTAGCAGCAGAACACCTGTTCACTACCTGTACCTACACACTTTGGGGGATGAAAGTAGTCAGTGAAAATGCTTGCCACTGGTGTACACACTGCTAGTACTGCTAGTCAGACAACATGCACAATTAGGAAGGCAGTGAACTGCACACTCACCTGCTCCCCTGGTTTCCCATACAGCTTGCTGTACTGTGGAAGGAGCCCGTCGAGCAGGGCCTGGTTCTCCTCCTCAGTGAAGGCTTAGGCCCTCGCCAGAGTACGTGCCATAGCAAGAGCCAGAGGATGAAGAGACAGCAGCAGTGGTAGCAGGGATGTGGTCCAGGAGCATGTAGTGCAGGCAAGTGAGTTCCCTGGGGGCCAGCCAACCTTATATCTGTGCTGCTGAGGCAGAATCTCTGCCATGTGTCCCAAGTGATAGGTCCAACACGGTTGCATTCTATGAATCTGGCCAATCCATGGAAATGTACAACTTGTACACGCCTTCCGCATCATTCAAATCTTCACCTTCATGAAACACTAGGAATTGCAACATTGTTGTAGGCATCCAACTGAATTTCCAGTGCACAACTCGTACAAGTTTTGAATCTGCATCCGTCTCCATGACAGTCCAGAGCCAATGGGTGCGTCTGGCTCGGTCAACTGACTGTACAACGCGTATTTTGAAAATACACATGCACCCGTCTCCATACGATTCAATGGCCAAGGCGTACGCCTGTCTCAGACCATGCCTGCCCGACGCGCATGCATGATAGTGACCCGCATCGGACCTCATTGCAGTCAATGACAAAGAGTACGCGCGGCTCGGTCATGAACCGTGCAATGCGTATGCATTGTCACCCGCGACGGACCTCATTGCAGTCAATGGCAAAGCGTACGCACGGCTCGGTCATGAACCGTGCAATGCGTACGCCTCATTGGTGTGACTATGCGACGGATTCAACACACAATTACTTGCCAGGGACACCTGTGCACACCTACCACACGACAGCATTGGCCACACAGTGTCCCATGGCATGTAAGACTGCATTCCCTGTGTGTTGGGGGGGACACATTTGGTTTGTTGGGTGGCACTTTTGTGCAGCCATTCCCAGGCTGTGCACGTGTACATGGGGGCAGAATCCTTTGTGTGTCGTGCACATTACCACTGTGATGTGCAAATGTACAGTAATGGGCATGAGTCACGGACACAGTTTCATGTTAAATATGTTTAGGACATGTCACATACACCTTGAGTCCTGAGGGTGATGGCATGTACGTCACAGTGAGACCTGTAGCCACACTTCTGATGTGCATCCACAGTCTGTGTGCATGTTGTGTCTCAGATGTGTCTGATCAAATGTGCCCACTGGGAGACAGTCTCCACATCCATGTGGTATATGCATCAACCTTGATGGTGTGTGTTTGTCTAAGAGACTTACATGTAGGGCCTGCAGGGACAACAGTGGCCACTACCTGTGGGACTCACACTTGTCTTGGGGTGTGTACAAGATACGCCATGTCCATGCCAGTGTCGATGTGGCAACACAGGGACCCTGGGTATCTGTATGACAAAGATCTGTGATGCCTGGGAGACATCAGGCCTCACTTGTCACTGTGGTGTGTGTTTGTAACGTCACAGCAGTACATTGTTCGGGTGACACAGCCAGATGATTGGCCATTGCACTACATGGGACTCATGTGGACATGTGGAATTGAGATGTGAGGTGATGGCCATGTAGGTGACATATGTGTCCATGCCCAAAAGCACACAGCTCAGTACATTGTGTAATGTCATGATGTATCATGTGATATTGAGCCTGGTCATGGCCACATGGGTGAATGAACCAACAATCTTCCTTTGTTCATCTCTGTTCTGCAGAGCACCAGCTGTCCATCGACCGTTCCCAGACCTTGCAACCATGCAGGAACGCGACTGCATCCGATGGTACCGCGTCAGCAGGCCACTGATTGAGGAGTTGGCGGAGCAGTTGGCGCCACATCTGCTACCTGGCGGGACATACCCTACAGCTCTGTCCCCAGAGGTGAAGGTGATGGCAGCCCTGCACTTCTTTGCTACTGGTACCTTCCAGTACACTGTGGCTACAGCAGGTGGGATGTCGCAAACTATGTTTAGTCGTGTGCTAAGCGATGTCTTGGAGGGGATGTTGCATTTCCTTGACCTGTACATCAAGTTCCCTAGCCCAGTTGAACTCCCTGGAATAAAGGATGCCTTTTATACACTGGGTAGGCTTCCGAACGTCATCCTATCTATTGATGGGACACATGTGGCCCTGATACCACCACAGGCACATGAGCAGGCATACCGTAACAGGAAACATTTCCACTTGATCAATGCTCTGGTGGTATGTCTTACAGACATGTGTATCACACATGTGTGTGCACGGTTCCCTGGTTCTGCGCACGATACCTACATAATGAGGAGCAGTCGCATTGCAATGCTGATGTCACAGATGCCAGCTCAGCATGCCTGGCTTGTCGGTGTGTACTGACTGTTTATCATTGTGTGTGATTGTCAATGTTGTATTCCGCACTCCTACAAAACTCAGCTACTTGTTCATTTTTGTGTGTGTATGTGACTCCGGATACCCCAACATGCCGTGGTTGCTGACAGCCCTCAGGAACCCTGTGACACCAGCCGAGATGCGTTACAATGAGGCACATGGTCGGAGCAGGAGGGTGATTGAGCGGACATTCTGCCTCCTGAAAAGCCACTTTCGCTGCCTGGACAAGACCGGAGGGGCCCTCCCATATGAACCTACAAAGGTGTGCAAATTAATCCGTGTATGCTGCATGCTACACAACATGGCAGTGCGGAAGAAGGTGCCTCTCATCCAGGATGACGATTACCAACCTCCGGCACCTGTGGAGGATCCCGGCCTGGACAAAGATGCCAGTGATGATGAGGACGAGGGTGACGTCCGCTCACAGCTCATCAACAACTTCTTCACCTGAATGTGAGTTTCCTGGGTTGGTATGTCAATGTGTGGAGTTAAGCGGTACAAAAGGGGGTGGTGATGGATAGAGCATCAGAACCAATCAAACACTCACACCCAGTCAACAGATCTGGGTTTGATCCATCACCGTTCTTTAGCCCACTCTGCCACCCCAGTTCAGACATGGCCATATGCAAATCAGTCTGACCCTGTGCCTCATGGGAACAGTCCAGCCCGAACTGCCAAGCCATGCCTTCCCTGGACCGGAATATGTGGAGTTAGCCTGGAATGTGTTGTGGCTGCTCTGTTGCTGCCTGAGTGTGTCTGTGTGCCACTTGACTGGATGCGTTCAGTGATGTGTCCATTCAGGTGGTGTGTACTCCACAATAGGGTAGAACTGCTAACTTGTTTTTGTGTAGGTTTATTGTGACATGTTTTGTTCATGTGTATTGCATTTCTCTCCTGTTCTGCTGTGCTTTTGACTGTGTCTTGTGTCTGTCCTTCACAGGGTAATTAGCCTGTTGTTTGGTCAACACTGACCCCCAACACCCAGAATCCGACACCAGTGTGGGAGTAGTCAATTGACATCAAGTGATGTACCACACACCCCTGGACTCCAATTCTCAGACACTCTGTGACCGTGTGCCCACTGTAATGTACAATTGCCTTGCAACTATTGTGTAATAAACATGTTGCTGATGTGTAATGAACCTGTGCTATGCTTTGTTAGGTGTGTTGTCTGTCTTCCCACATCTGAGTGACATTTATTACCTCACCTGTGGACTTGTTACCAATCACTGTGGATAGGTGTTGTGTTTGGGCATACCTATGTGTTTCAGGTCAACTTCATTGTGTGGGATGAGTAACATGGCCATGGTGAGTGTGTGTTGTGTTGCCATAGTGGTGTGTCTCCCTCACATGTGTCACATCACCATGACTCACCTAACGTTGGTCACATTGTTGCAGTATTTGGCATGCACTGTGTTGTGTAGCAGATCGACATCTCCACGACACATGACAAGTTGGAATCACAACAGTGGCAAGTATGATGTACTGGTGAGTTTATTTTCGAACATGTGTGAGGAAAGTTCACAGGATGGTGGGTGCTGTATATTGGTTTTGGAATCCAAAGGTCACATTAGAGTTGGAAGTGCTGGTAGATGAAATGTCCAGAGTAAAGTCCACAGTCATCTGCTACATTGGCCCAACATGAACCCTCCATGTCATGTGGGCGAGTTGTGTGCGAATGAACAAGGTGAACGGGTTGCGCACAAAGAACATTGTCCTGAACAGGTTTAGAGACCCTGGGGGATGTGCTGGGACATCTGCCTCTCACATGTCCTTCTTCGGATGACCCCTCTTCTTCCTGGGTGGGGGGGGATCCTCAGGTGCAGGCCTCTGCGGTGAAGGGGACTCTACGCCAGAGTCCTCCTCCCTCCCTGTGGCGCTGGCAGATGGTGTTGCAACAGATGTTGTGGCCACACAGGGAGGTGTGGATAGGTTTGTGTTGATCTGGCGGAGGCATTGGAGTATGTCCCGATGCACCGCAGTAAGGGCATCCCACTTTGCCTCCATGCTTGCATGGTGGGCAGCCTGCTCCTGTTGCCTGTCCTTGAGGATCCCCACTATCTGGCCAAATCCTCCGGTGCTATCCTTGTACGCATCTATGATGCGTGCCAGTTGGGGGTCATCATGCAGTCCAGACCCCTCTGCCAGGCGCGCCCTCTGCCTCCCATCCCTCCCACCACCCCTATCCACACGGGCAGGACCAGCGGCCGCCACACAGGTGACACTGGGACCCCTTGGGTGGTGTTACTGGTGGTGTTTGCTGTAGCTTCTGGGGGGGCCTGTGTCCCTGTGCTGTGGGTGTTCAGTGTCCTTGGTCTGACCGTGTTGGCGGGGGTGCCCGGTTGGTTTCCAGATGCTGGAGGCGTGGGTACAGGGGGTGCAGATGTTGATGCTGCTGGTGCTGCATGATGACTCACACCGGAGGGGCCAGGTTGGTCGTCGTTCTCTGAAGAGGGCAGAGACAGAGTCAAACCAGTGAGCTCAGTGTCCACCAGAGTCTGGGACTGGGAATCCTCTTCATTTGGTGCTGGGTCCCCAGCACCACCTGTGTTTGGAAGAGACTCACAATGTGAGTTATGTTTCTACAGGCATCAATGGTTCACAAACATGACATTTTCTACTGTACGAACAGATGCCTGCCTGTACACTGCTTTTTTCCAGCTTGTCACAAACAGAGTTTGATATTGTTGTTCCCCATTTCCCAGCAGGGCCTTGTGCTCCCCACAACAGAGCCCAGTGTCAGACATCGTGTCTGTCCCTTCCCATTCCCTGTGAGGCGAGCATGGTTCAGTGTATGCTTGCTGGGCCATGTGGGTGGGTGTAGATTGTCTGTGACTGTGACTCCCATCATACTCTTGGCTACACCCCCCTTCCCAGCATGCCCATACTTCCTCCCTCTTGACTCTGCTTCCCTTTGCGGGGGCGTGACAGCAATGGCAAGATGGCTGACTGTGAAGTCCTGGTGTTTGTTGTTGCCCAGTTCCCAGCATGGCCTTGTGCTCCCCACAACAGAGCCCAGTGTCAGACATCTTGTCAGTCCCTCCCCACTCCCTGTGAGGCGAGCATGGTTCAGTGTATGCTTGCTGGGCCATGTGGGTGGGTGTAGATTGTCTGTGACTGCGACTCCCATCATGCTCTTGGCTACACCCACCTTCCCAGCATGCCCATACTTCCTCCCTCTTGACTCTTCTTCCCTGTGAGGGGGTGTGACAGCAATGGCAATATGGCTGACTGTGAAGTCCTGGTGTTTGTTGTTGCACAGTTCCCAGCATGGCTTTGTGCTCCCTACAACAGAGCTCTGTGTCAAACATCTTGTCAGTCCCTTCCCACTCCCTGTGAGGCGAGCATGGTTCAGTGTATGCTTGCTGGGCCATGTGGGTGGGTGTAGATTGTCTGTGACTGCGACTCCCATCATACTCTTGGCTACACCCCCCTTCCCAGCATGCCCATACTTCTTCCCTCTTGACTCTGCTTCCCTGTGAGGGGGTGTGACAGCAATGGCATGATGGCTGATTGTGAAATCCTAGTGTTTGTTTGGCTACAAGTCCAAAGAGAGCCCCTGTGCTTCACACAGCAGCACCCAGTACGGGGTATCTTTTGATGATATTTCACAGAGGTGTAGGTCAATGCATTCTACCCAGTAAGTTGTGTGGAGTTTGTATTGAGGGGGGTGTGTCTCCACATGCTGGTAAGTATGGTCAGAACTGTCAGTCCTCCTTCCCACCCGGCCACACATCCCACCATAAAACGTGCTTCCATTGGAGGGCGTGCAAGTTGTCTTTAAGGATGTCAGTCAGTGGTGTCCTGCTTCTGATTTGCGCACATGCCCTACCAGGGCCTTGTGCTCCCCACAGCCGGACCTAGTGTCAGCCATCTTGTCTGTCATTTTCCACTCCCTGTGATGTGGGCATGTTTCAGAGAGGTCTTAATGGGCCAATCAGGAGGGGGAGCATTATCTGTGACTACAAACCCCATTATGCTTTTGGATACACTCACTTCACCTGCATACCCACTATTCCTTCCTGTCAGTCAGCTGCACTGTGAGGTAGTGTGTTTGTGGTGGCAAACTGTCTGGCAGTGTTTATTTAGCTTTGTGCCACTGCCTTGCTCTATTTGTTTGTAGGTTGGTGCATGTAATGACACAGTTCCATGTCACTATGAGATGGCAGGTATTGTGTTTTTCTGACTGGCATACACATATTGGGATGATTATCTATTGGTTACTGTAGCTTTGCTTGCGGTGCATGGTTTCACTGTCCCCTTGCCACACAATCTTGGGTATGTTGTTTGTGTACTCACCAGGCTCTGGTATGTCTGTTAGACCATGGACGCTCTCTGGTGGTAGGATGTCCCGAACCTTCTCTTCCCAGGTCCTGAAGTAGACTGGCTTGCCAGGAGGGCCACCGCCGGTGCACTGACTCAGGGCATGATCTTTTTTGATGAGTTTCTTGACCCTCCTGCGCACGTCATACCACCTGTTCTGGATATCGTTCTTTGTGCGCCTTGCTTGTGCTTGAGCGTTCACCTTGTCCACAATCCTCGCACACATCTTGGTTTTCTGTGACATGGGGGTCCTTTGGACCAATGTACCAAACAAATGTGGCTCTACTCTGATGATCTCGTCTACCAGCACTTCTAACTCACTATCTGGGAACTTTGGATTCTTCTTTGGGGGCATGGTGATGGGTGGTGGTGGTGAGGGATGTGTGTGTGAGGGTGCAAGTGAGGGTAGGTTGGTGTTGGTTTTGCTGGCTGTATGTGTGTGTGATTTTGGATGCGGTGCTGATGGTGTGTGAGTTGTGTGATGGGTGAGTTGTGAGTGTGTCTGTGGTTGCTGTGTAATGGTGTTTGCTGTTGGCTGTGTCTCCTGTTTGCAAGGAATTATGGTAGTGATTGTAGTCCTTTATATATTTGGAGTTGTGAGTGTGTCTTTGTCCCAGGTTTTTTTATTTGATATTTATTGGCTTTGTCATTGCTTGTTTAGTCCTTTTTTTGTCTTTTTTCCTTTGGTTTTGTAGGCATGAAGGAAACGTTCATCTGACGGAAACAGACTCTGATGTTGGTTCGTGCGGGCTTCTCCGCCTCGTTCACGCTGCCTATCTTCTGTGTTTCATACGCATCGGTCACGGAGATCTCTATTACTTGTGGGCCCGGTTTTCTGTGCGTGTCGGTCGTGCGGCTTGGTCTCCGTGCGAGTCGGTCTGGGTTTACACGCATTGCATTGTACTACATGGATCAGACATCGCGGGTACGGGTCGGTCAGGTTCATTCCGGGTTCGTGTCGGTCGGTGAAAATCGCGTCGGTTTTCCATCCGGTTCACTATTTTCCCTACGGCTCTTCGTACGGCTTGTATTCCGTATGTGTCGGTTGTAATTCACACGGGTTGCATCGTACTGCATGGGTCGTACGGCGCTGGTCCGTGTCGGTCGGTATCCGGTCCGGGTCCGGGTCCGTGTCGGTCGGTACGATTTGCGACCGGAATCGGCCCCTCAGTGTTCCATTCTTGGGAATGTAAACGTTGTTGTAATCAATTTATTTCATTTATTAAGGGAGGGAGATGGTTATTTCTAATCTCATATGTAATGTACCTTTATTCCTTCCTCTTTAATCTCGCTGAGTCTCTACCCCTCTCGTGATGCCGTCATCCCTGGGTTACTGACTGTTTACTCATCCTTTGCTTGTATGCTTGCAGTCTTAACCCCTTCAGTGCCACGCCCTTTCCCCCTCCTGTGCCGGGCCATTGCACTAGTGGGTGGGGTTCATGACGAGATAGTCTCGTCATGGGCACAGCGCAACCGTGCTCCATGACGAGACCATCTTGTCATGGGCACTGAAGAGGTTAAGAAGTTTGAATATTTATCTTGTACCTTATTTTTGTAGTTTTAGATGGTTATACTATTTATCCATCCCGTACTTTTATGCCTAGTTAAGATGTCTGTAACTTTGTACCTTTAGCTCATAGTTTTAAGATCGTTGGTTCTGTCTTTTATTTATAAGGAAAGAGATATGTAGTATTCTTGTGTTAAGGTGTATGCCTTATGTTACTTGCTCCTAGCTGCTCAGCCTGTGTGAGTGTTCTGAATGGAATGTTTGGTGTGTGGGTTGTGAGTGGAATGCTTGGGTGACTGAATGAGGGATGACATTTGATGGATGGGGCTGAGCAGCTAGCAGGCTGCTCCCGGTGGGACTGCTGACACCGATCTACACTTATGATATGGACTTTCACATTTGATGTTGGGCTTATTCTACCTGTGTTCCTGCTTACCTGATACCTGAATAAACCTACGTTGACATCATCACTCCAGTGTGGTCTCCTGATTACTACAGTTTTCCATCCAGACCATTAACTGGGCTTCAATGAACGACTCATCTTTAAATTTCCGTCAACTGGTCACATCCCATCATCCCCTGCAGAAATCCCTGCTGAGTTCTGATGAAGCAAACCATTTACCCCCCAAAACCTGAGGAACATTTAGACACACTAAGTACGTGATGCAAACAGTTTTTGATCACCAATTTCGCACTCACACCTTTCACAAGCTCCGTACATACTTTTTGCTCGCGTTTTGCACAGATCGTCAGCAGCAGCTGATGTTAATGGCCGTGCAAAATGTAGCAAACCTTGTGATATTAATGACCCAGTTCACTCGGACCAGCTCCTACCTCCTACGAAAGGGTACACTTGTAAACAATGCTGGATGGCAGTGAATTCTCAGCTCCACCACCAAAACTCCATAGAAACAACACTATTTAGTAGGGGGATATATGTCGCACCGCTGTAATTGTTCTTTACTAATTATATCCCATTGAAATGAAAATAAAAATAGAACAAATTGCTCTTCGAATTCGTATTCAATGTGCAGTACTTTAAATCTGCATTTTACCGTGGCTTACGTTATGCAAATCATAATGGATGATAAATTATTCTGCTTCAGCAAAATGATTCTCTATTTTGATGCATAATTGCAAGCACTATAAATATAAGAAGGATGTCTTCTGCGTCTTATCAAAGATGGAATGGCTTATGTATTCATTTGGTCCCTTGAGTTTTATTTGTCTGTTAGTATTTTTTACTTTAATGATATGAATAAAATCTGAGGATTTGTGATAATGTGATTTTAGTGGTAGTAATGTACTTTTAGTAGAAACATTCTCCGCTATAGAGACATCTTTCTTGCAGGAAACCTCATTTTCAGACGGAGTTGTAAGAAGTCGACAAACATCTTAATTTCACAAACTTCCAAAGTAGTAATTTCCCCACCCTCAGAAGCATGTCGGTTGGCACGCCCAAAAATCAGACTCAAAAGATTTTATGGCACCATTCTAATGGAAAGTGTATGAAAATGAGTATTATTTCTAGGCCTGGGCTAAATTTCCGTTCCGCTCGCAGAAATTGCGATAATTTGACATTTTCGCGTTCCGCGGAGAGCGCGAAAATGTCAAAATTTCCGCATTCCGCAGCTTAGCGATAATTTGTTTCTTACTCGCGCTGTAAAATAATACATTCTCGCGCACACGCGATCGCCTTACCTGAATCCACGCGTTCCCCGACAAGTTTTCCCGATCCGGTCGCGTTCTCCACGAGATGTTGGATTGTTGGTAGCCATTTGTGCTGTCTCACGACAGTTCGCGCCCGCAGTAATGTCATTGGTCGCGCGATCACGTCTTCCTTCTCGCGATCATGCACCGCGAGAAAAGTGAAAACAAGATGGCCGCGCCCGCGAGCAACCGCATGGGTAAGTTGGCGAGCCGCGACCACGCAGAAAATACCACGAACGGGCGGGAAAAAAACTTCCGCATCTTCGCGATATTTCCGCGTGTTTGCGGAGATTTTTAACATTTTCGCGATAATTTGCGAAAGTCACTTTCGCAAATTCCGACCACCCCTAATTATTTCGAGAAGATGTGAGCCCTTCCCAAGTATCAAGGTCACAATCCTGTCATGGAGAACACAGTTTCAAGAAATAAACCTAAGTTCAACCCATGATAGCCATGACACAAAGCAGACAGGCCTAGGTTGAGGAAAGGTTTTTAAATCTGTACCAGAAACTACACAATTAAAATATGGAAGCACACAACTAGTTTCTAACTATCAAAAGTTAATAAGAAACATGACATAAAAATGATTCAAACCCAATCGGGTAAGCAGAGATATGAATTTTGCAAGTTCTGAAGTTAAAAAGCACCAAGAAACAGCATACCTTCTGTGGGTGCCGTTGAACCAGGACGTAGGCACCAATTGATGCGGTCCCCAATTTGTCAAGGCCAGTTAATCCTAGTGGGTCGACCCAGTTAAAGAATTTAACTTCCAACTTAGAGCCTGGTTTAAGGTTTGGGAGACAGTGTAACGGCAGATACGGTGATAGAGGACTTTGTGTCCATCACTTTGCATTTGCTCCTCCCACTAAATTTATAGGTGTCTGCTTGCCCTCGGACATTTCTATACATAGCTAGGAACCGCCGTCATGATGGTTCCTGCCAATGTAGAAAAACCGTAACAAATTGCTCAGTCAAACATGACGGCCAGCGGTCAGACTTTTCCAGAGTTATTTTATTTTTCCTAAACAAACTCCCAGTGATAGTTTGTTTTTGAAAAAAACATCAATGACCCACACACCTGGGAGCTTTCCTCCATGGTGTAGGAGTCCTTGTTTCATTGTCTCTCTCTGCCTGAATGTACCTGGCAGTGCCACTCAACCACTTGTTATAGGGAGGAAGATCAAATCACTTTCCTCTGATGGCCCCAACTTCCTCAGGATGTCAGAAGAAGGTGTATGTCGATGAAGAAAATTGTACTACCTTGTACCACATTGTACTATATCATCGCAAGCCTGGCAGGCCATACATCTTTAAATCGGGGTGGTGGACCAAGAATTTGTTGAAGAGAATACACTGTTGCCACTGCGACAGAGAACCATTTCCGCTTAACTCTAAGTGATTCCTTTAGTTTTTATATGAAGTAAAAATTCTCTAGCAGGGCTAGTTTGCAAGCTCTATCCAACTAAGTCCTTTTAAATTCAAATAGTTACAGGGTGACTTCCAGCTGAAGCTGGTGGATTTGACGGAAAATGATCCGAGTAAAGACGTGTTTTTTGCAGGAAACCTCATTTTCAGACTGAGTTGTAAGAAGTCGACAAACATCTCAATTTCACAAACTTGCAAAGAGTGATTTTCCCACCCTCCCTCACCCTCAGAAGCATGTAGGTTGGCACGCCCAAAAATCAGACTCAAAAGATTTCATGGCATTATTCTAATGGAAAGTGTAAGAAAATGAGTATTATTTTGAGACGATGTGAGTCCTTCCCAAGTACCAAGGTCACAATCCTGTCATGGGGAACACAGTTTCAAGAAATAAACCCAAGTTCAACCCATGATAGCTATGGCACAAAGCAGACAGGCCTAGGTTGAGGAAAGGTTTTTTTACCAAAGCTAAGTCTAGTGTCGATAATACATCAATCGATACAGGATTGCTTATTACCCATCTTAAAAGTAAAGGCACAGGATTTATTGGAATCAGATCTTCCGTTGCAGGCTCTAAGGCCAAAAGAAAGCAACAGGAAGGCTAACTGGAAGGCAGCAGTAGACCAACGTTTTAAAGGGCCTGCTTCCAAGGATGGAATGCCCAAAGTGTCATCTTAGATTTCAGTGATTGATGTTACAAAGTCTTTGTGGTGTTAAAGTCGCCCATTAAGAACCTAAACTTCTGATTAGATCTCAAGGAGAAAAAGCTCTCCACTATAGCAAGGGTCGGAGATTTTCCGCTTTTAGAGGTCGTACGATTATAAATGTTCAAAACATTGATGAAACTCCCTTTGTAGAGGCTAAGGCCAAGAACATCAAAGGACAAAATGCCCAACCTTTTGCACCGACACTGAGGTGAGATTTTGATCCAGGTGATCAGTCCGGATCACTGACAGAATATCGACGGACAGAATATCGAGCTACAGGAATATCGGGTCTACAATATCAATGGACAGACAATCGACAGCCTATCTCTACATTGGTAAGTACAAAATATTGAAAGCAAAATATTGTTGTTTAAAATATTGTTTTTTTTAAATATCTTAAAAATAATATAACAATTATTAAATAATAAATATAATTAATAAAAACATATTTAGAATTAAAAAACTGATAAATGATAAATTTAATGTAAAAAGAAATTAAACATACATATATATTTGTGTATATATATTAACTTAATAATATTAATGAATAATTATTTTTAATTATAAAATTTTAGAAACAAAAGACATTTATAAATACATATATATATATATATATATTATCCCACAATTTGCTCAGATTTGAGGCCGCAACTCGCCAGCAGGTGACTCACAAAGCCATTTTAAAGATCATTGCAGATTCCCATCAAGTATTTTGTCCTTCGGCCTGACGCGTTTCGAAGCCTTTGCGCTTCTCCTCAGAGGCCCCACGCAGGAAATCAGAACATTTATGCCGCATTTACCCAGCATGCTTTAATGAGACCACCATTAGTCTTCTTTCAGTAAAGTTCAATTTCACACATAGCATGTTGGGATATGTAGTCACTAGGCATTTCATTACCCTGAATGGGTTCCGTTCCTGCATGTATTTTAGGACCCATATATATATACACACACACATTTGTAATATAAATATATAAAAAATATATATAATAAATTAAAATATTAATATTTATATAAAAAAATATTTTACACTACATTAACTACAAAAGTAGGGAAATGTTGGATAGCGTAGGGGATAAAATTACTATTCTCACTACAGAAAGTGCAACAGTAGGGAAAGTGTTGGATAGAGGACGAGAATAATTTACTATTCCCACTACAACAAATGCAACAGTTGGGAAAGTGTTGGATAGCGGAGGGGAATAATTTACTATTCCCACTCCAGTGAGTGCAACAGTAGGGAAAGTGTTGGATAGCGGGTGGGTAAAAATTACTATTCCCACTCCAACGAGTGTAACAGTAGGGAATGTGTTGGATAGCGGGGGTTACATTTATTATTCCCACTCCAGTGAGTGCAACAGTAGGGAAAGTATTGGATAGCGGGTGGGTAAAAATTACTATTCCCACTGCAACGAGTGTAACGGTAATGAAAGGTTTAGATAGCGGGTGGGTAAAAATTACTATACCAACTCCAGCAAGTGCAACAGTAGTAAAAGTGTTGGATAGCGGGTTTGTTAAAAGTACTATTCCCACTCCAGCGAGTGCAACAGTAGTGAAAGTGTTGGATAGCGGGTTTGTTAAAAGTACTATTCCCACTCCAGTGAGTGCAACAGCAGGGAAAGTGTTGGATAGCAGGTGGGAAAAATTACTATTCCAACTCCAGCGAGTGCAACAGTAGGGAAAGTGTTTGATAGCGGGTGGGAATAATTTACTATTCCCACTCCACCAAGGTGCCAATTCCGATCCTGTAAAACCCGGGTACGAATGGTCGTACTGAGCATATTCTCCGTATGACTCGTACCCGGGAAATCCACCTTACAAACCAGCAAGTACGATTCGTACAGAAATACCATTTCCGTATGAATCGTAAAAAACACGGTACGGATAAAAAATACCTACTATTCTGATTCTGGACAGCGCGTACGCGACGTCCGCGACGTCCGCACGGAGTTAGGCAGCGTTTTACGGACCAGCAAGTACGATTCGTACCTACAGCACTCCGCACGGCAATTTTTTTACGGGAACAAAAAAGTTCCGGAAAAGCGAAGTACATTGCGATGCACGACGAAAAGGGGGCCCGGTACGCGACGTACATGCCATCAACCACATCTTACGTGTCATTATGTACGGTACGTACCCCAACATTGCATATGTACGGTGCGTACATACGCCAACAGTGCGCATGTACGGTGTGTATGTCCGCACCGAACACCCCCACCCGTGTATGTCCGCACCGTACCCCCACACTCGCGTATGTCCACACCGTACCCCAGGCGTACCCCAATCCTCGCGTATGTATGGTCTGTACATACGCGAGAATTGGGGTACGCCTGGGGTACGGTGCGGACATACGCGAGTGGGGGGTATGCCTGGGGTACGGTGCGGACATACGTGGGTGTGGGGTTACGGTGTGGACATACGCGGGTGGGGGGTACTCCTGGGGTACGGTGCGGACATACACGGGTGTGGGGGTACGGTGCGGACATATGCGGGTGGGGGGGTACGGTGCGGACAAATGCGGGTGGGGGGGTACGGTGCGGACATATGCAGGTGGGGGGGTACGGTGCGGACATATGCGGGTGGGGGGGTATGGTGCGGACATACTCGGGTGGGGGGAGGCTGTGGGGGCTGTACGACTCGTACCCCGGGCACAAGTGTACCCGGGGTAGGGGTCGTACAATGTTCGCTCCGTACGGGACGTTTTCCATACGCTTGTGTATTTGGAACGCCGGTACGGATCGTACTTGCGCGCTCGGACTTCAGTTTTACAATTTGTATGTAAAACTGTCCGGGTACGTCTCGTAGACTTTTCCCGAAGCGATTTGTATGTATTTTTCACGTACGAATCGTACTTCGCCATTTGTACGGGACTTGTACGATTTGTACGTAAAAAAATACGGATACGAGTCGTACGGTATTTTTTTTTAACGGATCGGAATCGGCACCCAAGTGTAACAGTAGGAAAAGTGTTGGATAGCGGAGGGGATTAATTAGTATTCCCACTCCTGCAAAATAATTAACATCAATTAACAAATAATTAATTTTTCAAAAATAATTTACCTCTCTCTATATTCCCCTATAAACATCACAATCAATATTGTAAAATATTACACAATTAACATCATTATTTAACAATTAATTAGTTAACTAATAACAATTAACAAGCAAATTAAAAACAATCAAAACTAAATTAGTTCACACAACTAACACTATAAAATAACTTTAAATAAATATTGTAAATAAAACAAATAACAATGTTATTAAAATTAAATTACTTCCCCTACTCTCCAATCAACCCACAACCAACTCATAAACAAATTACACAATAAACATATTTACTAATTATTAATTGATCATTAATATCCAATTAATACATATTTATTAACATTTTCAACACAATTAATAATATAAAATATTAATTACATAAATATTAATTAATAAAGTGATTAATGAATAATTATAATTTAATTACTTCCCACCCTAGTCCCCTATAAAACAACCCGCTCCTCAAAAAAGTACAACATTAACATATTTACCAATTAATTATTAGTAACCAATTAATTAATCACCAATTAATAATTAATTAATAACAAATTAATTAAGACAAAACAATTTAAATTATTAAATACAAAAATATTAATAAATAAAATTAATAATTCATTAATTTAGATTAAATTACTTCCCACCCTATTCCCCTACATACCCACAACCCGCTACGGAACTAAAACGCAATATTTATGTTTTAAAAAAAAAGTAACTTCTAAAATATTATTATTAAATATATTATAATTAAATGACTTCCCACCCTATTTCCCTATAAACCCACAACCCGCTACGGAACTAAAATATGCGAAATTAATTAGCATAAAGTTAATGACTTGTAAAAAATTCAAACATACATTACATAAATAAGCTAGACTTTTAACACATATACTAACATACAAAACACTAAAAAAAAAATCGATCTTATTAACAACGATAATTTTACTAACGATATTACTAACATGTTGATATTCTGGCCGATGATATTCTTGATGGTCGATATTCTGTCATATTGATATTAACCCCTTCGCCGCGGCGGGAATTCCGCTGCGGCGCTGGGGGGTGCGGGGGGGCAGCGCGGTGGCGCTGTGCTCATGACGGAGCCGCTCCGCCATGAGCCACGGTTGAGCTGTGCTCATGATGGAACGGTTCCGTCATGACTCCGCCCAGTTGCGTTGTCCCCCCGCACAGGCGGGGAAACAGCGCCGCGTGGGCGGAGCGGCCGCCAACGGTCGTGGCATGACGGAACCGTTCCGTCATGAGCACACGGCAACCGTGGCTCATGACGGAGCGGTTCCGTCATGAGCGGGGAAGGGGTTAAAACATCGATATAAAAGTATATCAATATTTAGACATCGATATTATGTCTGCATACCGATCAGTCCTCTCGAAGGCCTACGTTTTGAAGAAGGTAGGGTATTATTAAAAAAGGAAATATAACCAGGCCTGTGAACTGAGGATACCGCTCAGGATACTGGAATTAAAATGATGTGAAATGATCAAAAAAACTATCCCAACTGGGTTCAGTGATTTTATACGCGATCCCAACAACGTTCCAAAAAAGCACTCGAATCACTTTGGTCGGGATCTGTACATCAGATGTTAACATTTATTAGAGTAAGTCGACCGAGGTTTGAGTGAGATGAAGAATTAGCTTGGACATTTGATGGAAACATCGAGATAGTCATTCTATGGAATTAAGGGAACCATTATGATTAGGAACGGGCTTTGAAGTGTACGTTCGCAAATGATTGAGTGCTGGTTGACATTTGGAAATTGAGTTAGAACTGAAAGGTTACACACAGGTGCCAGAGCATATAGGACTCCAGCTGGAAGCCGGGAAGAGGGTAGGTAGCTATAAGTCAGGCAAGATGGTTGTAAGTCTATATTTCCCGTATCAGGGATTTCAAGTTTGAATTGTATTAGAGATCCAATAGGGGCTATGAAATCCGGAGTCCATGCTGATCAAACCCTTGACTGGAAATTCATTGGTGAGGACTAAACAAATACAGTCCATGGGGGAATTTCTCGTTGGCATCCTATGTGCACTAATGATGTCTGTGCGAATGATAGAGAGACATCCCCTCTGAGTCCGGCTCTAATAAATGACCTTGTTAATAAGCAAATCGTTATCTTCAAAAGACCTAGGGCTCAATTTTAGCACATTGAACATATATACCAGTTTGAGCCCTCGTGTGCCCGCAACGACCTGAGTGATTCCAGTATTTTGGATTGGTCAAAGTGAAAGTGTTATCTTTAGCCGGTCTCCGACCCTCTGATTACGTTTTCTGGCTTATCATTTTTAATTGCACATTCAAACTGTGTTGTTTTTGTTGCTACTGCCCACTGTTTGAAAAGCTCAATAGTACTGCCTGTGTCCTCATGCCCCTGTTCATAAGTTCTTACGTCATTTTCTGTTTCCGAATACAACTGTGATTTGAATTTCTTGTTGTGCTTGATTCGCTGTGTTCACTGTGTATTTGCCCATTTCCTGCTCTAGCTGGTTCAGGCCAGCCCCACCTACGCCATCTTTAGCAACCAAACCCACACAGCCCATCCCATCTCTCAGAGCTACTTAATGGAGGCCACAGTGCGGCTCCAGTGAGCAACCCTCTCCCTTTGGTCCTGATCACCACTCCCGCTTCCTGACACATTAGCCTGGAGGTGCTGCCCCGGCCCTCCACCTACACGGTCCCAGTTCAAGCCCCATCCCCCTGCAACGCCCTCAGCAACTCCAGTATTTTGTATTGGTCAGAATGAAATATTTGTTTTTTGCCAATCTGTGTCTCAGTGATTAAGTTTTCCGGCTTTTCATTTTTATTTGCACATTCAGACTGTATTGTTCTTGTTGCTGCTGCTTACTCGTTATATAAATCAGTAGTACTATCTTTGTCCCCATGCCCCATGAATACGTTTTTTTGTCATTTTCAGTTTCCAATTTCACCTCTGATTTGTATTTGTTGTTGTGCTTGATTTGCTGTGTATTCACTCATTTTCTATCACAGCCGGTTCAGGCCAGCACCTTCCAGGGCTACTTAATGGAGGTCACAGCACAGCTCCAGTGAGCGGCCCTCTACCCCTGGATGCTGCTCCTGCTGCCTGCCACATTACCCTGGCGGTACCTACACAGCACCAGTTCAAACCCTCGTCCCCTCAACACGGCCTGAATAAATCCAGCGTTTTGTATTGGCAATAGTGAAATTCTTGTTTTAGCCAGTCTGCGTTTCCCTGATTAAGTTTTCCAGCTTTTCATTCTTAAATGCACTTTCACATTGTATTTGTTGCTGCTACTCACTGTTAAAAATGCTCAATAGTACTGACAGTATCCCCGTGCTCCTGTGAATATGTTTTTTGTCATTTTCTGTTTCCAATTGCACTGTGATTTGTATTTGTTTTTGTGCTTGAGTTGCTGTATTCACTGTTTATTTGCCACTAACGCGCCAAAGACAAGATCTTCTTCGCCTGTCCGTGCCTCGACCATGCCCAGCGTGGCGATCCCTGGTCCTCCGTTATTCCACAGATACTCCGTCACAGAGCTCTGTGCCCTGGACCCTTCATGGCTACAACAACTGCTGCATCGCCTCACCACGCACCACAGCAGGACTGTTCACTTGCACCCACAGTCGCTTCAGCATGATCACCACCCCTCCGAATAACACCACACCCGCCACAGACAATGGCACCCCTGCAGTTCAACTCAACTACCTCCTGATCAACACCAGATCACTCTGCAAACATGCCACTGAGGTATGTGACACCATCTCCACCCTTGCCCCCAACGTTACCTTCATCAAAAAGACCTAGCTCACCCCGATGGCAGCCCCCGACATCACCACTGCAACACCCTCTGGCTATAAAATGACACACCAAGACCGTAGCAACAAATACACGGGAAGAAACTCCATTGTACACAAGGAATCCATCACCTGCTCCATCACCAGTGATGACTGCATGCCCATCATGTAAAACATGAACTTCCAGCTCCACGCCAAAGCCAGTACCACCATCAGAGGAACCCTCATATACATATTGCCAGGGACTCAAACCAGCATCAGGCACACCATCTCTGAACACCCTCACCATTGAATCTAAACTACATTTTCCCTGAGGACCTCAACTTCCACCTAAATGACTCCACTGACACCAACTCACCGACCTCCTAGAAAAAATAAACAACATCGGCCTCAAGCATATTGTCACAACCCTACACACAAAGCAGGACACACGTTGGAACCCATCTTCACATCCATCGATAAAATTAGATACAGCCACATATCAGACATCACCTGGACGGACTATGCCATAGTACACTTCACCCTCAGTAGCCCAATGCACACCACACCGATCCGAGGGAGCGCTCCCTACTTCAGCTGGACTACAATAACTCAGCAACAATGGACAGATACCCTCAGCACGACCCAGCCCAATATCACACTAAACCTGGACCTAACCGTAGAGAATGTCAGCACCTGGATCACAAGCACTAACAACCAAGTCACCCCATCTAAACCACCCAAGATGTACAGACCCATAAAAAGAGCCAGCTGATACATACCAGAACCCATGGTAAACATGAATGCAAACAGCAAAAGAGAAGATGGTGGATCAGCAAGAACAACACCGACAAAGTCAACTACAAAATCACCCTCAACAACTACCACAGCCAGCTAAAAAGCCACAAAGTAGGAGGCCCTCGCATGCTGCTTTGAAACCAGCACCAACCGAACCAAGGAACTCCCTTGCCGACGACTTCACAACAAGATAGCGACCATCTACACAAACTTTGAAACCCAACCTTCTGACATCCTCAGCAACTCAGGACCACTACTGCCAACCATGTGATAACCACATGGGAACAACTCAGCACACCAATAACCACCACTTTGATAAAATCTATCCACCAGCTCTTCAACTTGGAAGCAATACGTTCAGCCACCAACTCACCACCATCTTCAATGCCTCCAAAGCCACAACAACTTTCTCTGATGCTTGGAAGCATGCAGAGGTCAGGCCCCTCCTCAAGAAGCCATCAGCAGATTCAAAAGAACCACAGCACTACAGTCCAATCTCCCTCCTCCCGTTCCCCGCCAAAGTTTTGCAGAAGGCCATCAACATCCAACTCTGGAAAGAAAAGACCTACTTGACCCATCCAAATCAGGCTACAGGGCCAACCACAGCACCAAAACAGCCCTCATTGCAGCAACAGATGATCTAAGCCCTTTAGACAGACAAAAAATGTCCACCCTCATCCTTCTGGACCTCTCCCCAGCTTTCAATACTATGGTTCACTGACAAAATATCAATGTAAAAAATAAAGAAGTAAAAAATATCGATGAGAAATATAGAATGCAAAAATATCGACTCCCTATTCTTAAACATGTAAGTACAAAAATATTGAAAAATATATAGATGTAAAAAATATAGTTGTACAAAATATCAAATTTTATATGTGATCAAGGCCGTGGAAATGCGGCCGAAACGCGTCATGCTGTTTTATTTGCAATAAAAGCACCTTAAGAAAATTCAGCTCTGGTGGTCGGTACCTGATGTATTGCCGAGGATTTGGTCATTCGGTACTGTGTTTTTTTATATATAGCCTTGAAAGGCTGGAGGCATGCTGACATCTTGCTACCTGTGGCGTCCTGAGCGCTAACCCCTATGTGTGTGGCGACTCCTCATGGGCAACCTTTTTTCTGGATTTAAATGCGGCCAGTCCGGTCGCGGATTGCCCCGCTGCTTTACAAGCGGATCCTCAGTGTTTGTCAGTATGGACACCCGCTGGAATGGAGGGGGCCTGAGCCACATGCATATATTGGGAAGTGGTCAGTGGTGCTATTACAGACCTTTCGCCCAACCGGGATTTACACTTTAATTTTGATGAATGCAGCAGTGCACTTGCATTAAGGAACCACAAAGTCTTCAGGCATACCACGGAACTATTATAACCAGAATGCCTGTTTGAATGACGCCCGTATGGGCGGGACTTATATTTGAATAAATCAGATGTTCCGAACTCACCTGCTTCTTTCATCATTAATGCCAGTGATAAAAATTTACAAATATATATATATATATATATATATATATATATATATATATATATATATATATTATATATATATAAAATCACCACAATGTTGGTTTTAAATATGGCAGCACGAGCACTTTTTGAATGTAGTTAAGTTTAAGAGGTCTCAGCAACTACAGTGGCCAACTTGACTTTTGGGCAATGTTTAACAAAGTTGCACCGGATTGAACCAGTTATGTGTAGCAACTTGCTCAAGTAGAAGCAAACTGAGTTATAAATTTTGGTCAGTTTCACGCTCTAACCCATAAATTAATTATGGAGTGCCTTACATGTGACATATATTTATGCCTGGGGCGTGTCAACATATGAGATTCTTGCATGAGTTATTTGAATCTCCTGCAACAATATATACGAAATCTTTTCCCAGTAATATTTGCTTCCAGGTTATATGGTGCCCTTAAGTTATGCCCTAATAGATTCAGATATTTGATATATCTCTTTATTTCTGTGGCCCTTTCTCGCTGTTTCCTAGAAATTATAATGTATTTTACATTTATGAAAAAAGTTTACGAATTGTATGCGTATCTTGTACATTTGTGTTCTAGAAACGGCGTTAAAATCTGTTTTCTATGTTCATTGCTATGATGTCACGCAATCTTGCACTTGCACTTTAAAAACTCAGGCTTCTGACGACAGCGCCATGTGATCAAGGCCTCCAGTAGGCCGAAACCCGTCATGGCGGTGGTGCAGGTTTTGGTCTGATTAAAATCAACTAGCACCTACTTTTGGGTCCGTGTTCGTCTCTTGTTCGTCTCTTGCGCATCTATGCTGTGCAACCTTTTGAGGCGATTCCTTGTGGCATATATTTATATATATATATAATCTACTGGCGGTCGCCAGTAGATAGTTATAGTTACAACCTAGTTTTCATAGGAAATCTCAAAATTCTATTTTGAATAACTTTGGCGCCGGTTGACGAATCCTAGCGAAATTTTCAAAACTAATGGGGCGCTTCGTTCAGCTCCTACCCTGAAAGTCTCGGGGTGATTCGTCAAGCGGGGGCCGAGAAAAAGGGGGGGTCCCAAAACGCGTTTTCCCCATGCATTTTTCCATAGGACCTTTAGTCGCAGCTACAGCCCGAACGGCTGAACAGAATTACGTGGAATTTGGCAGAGAGGTAGCCATAAGGTCTGGTGTAAATCTGTTCAGTATTTCCTGAGAAAATAGCATTTAAAAGCATATCAATATCTATATGCGCGCACCGTGCGCGCACTGTGCGTGCACCCTGCCGTGCGTGAGCACAATTCTGATTGGTTGTTAGATGTCGGTAAACATTCGAATCGGTCGAAACCAGGAAGTGTCGGCCGCCATTTTGTGTCTCACAGTCAGAGGGGGTGAAAAACAAAGGTGGAGAACGTGAAAAGGGGGCAGAGTGGACAGTTCCTGACCCCCTAGCCTTGGTCAGGGGGTCACAGAAGGACCCCCAAGGGAGAAAAAAACATTTTTTTTTTTTTTAAATCGCGAGGTGCGCGCATCCTGCGCGCACTGCGAACCGTGTGTCCTCGGTGCGCCCACAGAGCGCGCACGGTGCGTGAAGCGCACCGTGCGCGCACGGTGAAAAACCTGAAAAAAAAACATAACTTAGCATTTAAAAAACCGTACAAATTCACTGAAAAAACCATAGGTTTTACACACGTTATAGTTACGAATTAGCATTTAAAAAACCTTGCAAATTCACTTAAAAAACCATAGGTTTCCCACATGTTATAGTTAGGTGGACATTTCACTCGTAAAAAACCAATGAAATTCCCCCGTTATAGTTACTGCAGGCAACTATAACTCACGCGACCGCAATCCTCTGCTGATGACGTCAGATATTACATCACTGATGACATATGTGTCTTTCTGAAAAATAAATATTTGTAATACATGTATAGCTAAAGATTAATGGAAGAAGACATGGGTATATAAGTGTCTAAATACAGTGATGTAATATCTGACGTCATCAGCAGAGGATTGCGGTCGCGTGAGTTATAGTTGCCTGCAGTAACTATAACGGGGGAATTTCATTGGTTTTATATATATATATACATATATATATATATTGTGTACTGATAACATAACATCTAATAAAAACATTCTATAATAAATTAAAACATTAAATTATTTAAAAACCTTTGCAACTTAGATTTCCTACTCCAGTGAGTGCAACAGCAGGCAAAGTATAGGATAGCGTAGGGGTAAAAACTACTATTCCCACTCCAGTGAATGTGACAGTAGGGAAAGTGTTGGATAGCGGGTGATAAAAATTACTATTCCCACTCCTTTGAGTGCAACAGTAGGGAAAGTGTTGGATAGCGGAGGGGTAAAAATTACTATTCACACTCCAGTGAGTTCAACAGTAGAGAAAGCGTTGGATAGCGGAGGGGTAAAAATTACTATTCCCACTCCATTGAGTGCATCAATAGGGAAATTGTTGGATAGCTTAGGGGTAAATATTAATATTCCCACTCCAGTGATTGCAACAGTAGGGAAAGTGTTGGATAGCAGACGGGTAAAAATTACTCTTCCTACGCCAGTCAGTGCATCCGTGGGGAAAGTGTTGAATAGCGGAGGGATAAAAATGACTATTCCCACTCCAATAATTATAAAAGTAGGGAAAGTGTTGGTTAGCAGAAGGGTAAAAATTAGTATTCCCACTCCAGTGAGTGCAACACTAGGGAACGTGTTGCATTGCAGAGGAGTAACAATTAATATTCTCACTCCAGTAAGTTCAAAATTAAAAACAAACAAAATTTTAACAACAAAAATATTTTTAAAAAAATAAGAAATATATAAATATGTTTAAGATTAAAATACAAATATATTTAATATAATTGTTTTTAGAAAAAAGTTCTTATAATGTTAAATACATATGACAAATACCTACAAATATTATATTAAATAAAATAAAAAATTCTTTCCAAACAAATAAATATTTTTAATCAGAAATGATTTACTTTTTTTATTTCCAAACCTATAACACCACCCAATTCACAACCCACATCTAAACTTTAACACAAATGTACTTCCTTAATTAACATAATTTATTACCAATTAACTAAATATTATTAATTAAAAACAAATTAAAACTCATAACAATTATTTACATCCCCACACTTTACCCCTATAATCCCCACAACCCACAGCTAAAATCAAACTGTCAACAAAGTATTGCACAATTAAAACTTATTTTCAATTAAAAAACTAACAGTATTTAACAACTAATTATAAAGTAAGTAAAATTAATTTACTTCCCACTCTGTATCCCTATAAAAATAAAACACACACATAAAAAATATAAACAAATACCCTAATTAAATATAAACTAATGAATTATTATTAATGATAAACTAATTTTTAATTAATTAAACCTAAATGACTTCCCACCCTTTCCCATATAAATCCCACAACCCACACCTAAAACTAAAATCACACAATTACCATGATTAATTATCAATTAATTAGTTAATATTAATTAGCAACTAATGATTACTTAATTAAACATACATTTCTTCCCACCATTTACCCCTATAAACCCAACAACCAGCACCTAAAGTTAATCACACAATTTCCAAGATTAATTTTCAATCAATTAATTAATATCAATTAAGAACTAATTATGAATTAAATACAAATACATTACTTCCCACCATTTACCCCATAAAACCCACAACCCACACCTAAAAATATCACACAATTACCATAATTAATTATCAATTAATTATTTAATATAAATTTACAACTAATTATTAATTCATTAAACATAAATTACTTCCCGCCCTTTACTCCTATAAAACCCACTGCCCGCACCTAAAATTCATTACACAATTTCGATAATTAATTTTCAATCAATTAATTAACATGAATTAACTAATTATTAATTAATCAAACATAAATAACTTTCCACCCTTTACCTCTATAAACCCCACAACCCACACCTAAAATAAAATATACACTTACCATAATTAATCATCAATTAATTCATAATAATTAACAAACAATTCATAAATTACTTCCCATATAAAATATAAATTAAATAAATACAAAATATTCATTAATTTATTATAATCTAGTGACTTCCCACCCTATTCCCCCTATAAACCCACAACCCGCTATGGAACTAAAAAATGCAAAATGTAATAAAATAAAATTCATACCTACTGAAAATAGAGCACATATTAAAAATCATAAACAATACTTACAAATTACATACATCACATACATTTAAAATATAAACTAAAATACATAACACTTATTAAAAAATCAATATTTTAAACAACTATATTTTTGCAAACAATATTAATGACTTCTATATCTTTAAAAACGATATTTCGCACCTTAAATTCAATATTCTTGACCACGATATTCTTTCTGTCGATATTTCTGAATCACAATGTTTCCAACTCGATATTTGTGTAAGTCGACATTTCCAATGTAATATTCTGTCTCAACACCCAACACCGTCTCACACCATACATTCATCCAGTGACTTCTCCAGATTAGAATCACAGACAACTCACTCAGATGGATGGCATTCTTTCTCACAAGATGCACAAAATATCCCTTCTTAAAATATCGCCCTACCAATATATCGTGACCAGAATATCGTTGTCTAAATTATCGTCATCCTATACTTATAATCGTAAGTACAAAAATATCAGGGGGAAATATTGTTGTATTATTATTTGTTTTTAATACATATACATTTATATATTAAATATATTAAATAATAACATTAATTTAATAGGAATAATATATATATATATCAGGAGCACTCCTCCGCCTTGGAAAGCGTTTTGTCGTGTCGAAAAGAAAGGAGCACGGACCACAATTCAGTGCATACAAAATGGTTTATTCACTCAAGGTATGCCAGCCATGACACGTTTCAACTCCGTAGAGCCTTGATCACATGACACGCCATGAAGTCACCTGATTATTTAAATGCATTTTTTTCCCCATTCTTTTTTTTCCACATTGTCGGTGTTTTTTTCTCACCTTCCGGTCTGTGTTAAAGTGACAGTGCATAACGTGTCCAATTGCATATCTCATTTGGGGTTTGTTTTGTATCGTTACATCTCGGTAAAATACCTAGGCCACAATTTGAGAACCATTGATGCAGTGCCGTATGTGTATACATGCAGAGATTGAATTCATGGTTGTTGTGCATAACAATATTATTAGATCTTAATCGAGCATTTGACAAATCTTAATAAATACATAAATAAATAAATAAGTAAGTATGTATAAATACCATTTTTAACACATGTAAATACTTCTTAAAACTGTAATTCCGGTTTTCATAAAAGTAGATAAAAAGCGGGACATTAAAAATGGAAATGCAGATATTACCGAACTCTCAATTGTGATTTGAATATCACATCTATATCATTTTATCCCTACATGTATTTGCTGGATGGTAATCATTAGTGCTCGTATGTTGTGTCTTTTTTTGTCATCTTTTAACCCCTTGTATGCCCATGACGAGCTGGACTCGTCATGGAGCACAGTCGCGCTGTGCCCATGACGAGTCCAGCTCGTCATGAGGCATACCCTAGGGAATCCCTCTGGTGCGGGCACCAGAGGGATTCCCTTTCTGCAAAAATAGCCTCGGAAGCTGGGGAAGAGCTTCCCCAGCACCTGAGGCCCCCCCCCCCTTTCACTGTAATGACGATCGGCATGCACGTCGCGCCAACGTCATTACAGTGAAAGTGAAACTGAAATGAGCCAAGAGGCTCATTTCAGGTTTCACTTTGTACGTGCTCAAGGGGCTATCTCAGCACCCTGAGCACGTAGAAAGACGGGAGAGGTATCGTTGGAAGGGGGAGAATCTCCCTTTTCCAATGGTACCCCTCCCCAGTGGATCCCTGCTTGGGGACCGCCACAGGAGGGCGATCCCCAAGCAGGGATCCACCCACTAGACACCAGGGAGGGGGGAGCGGCCCCTTGGGCAAGGGCCTTTGCTCCCCCTGTGTATTTTTGGGAATTTTAGTCTTTTTGCCCCCCCTGGGGGGCAGATGGGGGCATTAGCCCCCAATCTGCCCCCCGGGGGGGGGGGTAAAAAAGCCCACTAGACACCAGGGAAGTTTTGTGAAAAAAAAATAGGGGTGGGGGCTGCCCAAAACGGGCAGGCCCATGCCCCCCCCCCAATTACTACAGTCTTTCTGCCCCCCCGGGGGGGCAGATGGGGCATTGGCCCCTAATCTCCCCCTCCGGGGGCGCAGAAAGCCCACTAAACACCAGGGATTAGTTTCTAGTTTTATTTTTAGGGTGGGGGCTGCCCGCAACGGGCATGCCAATGCCCCCACCCACCACCAGTACAGCCTTTCTGCCCCCCCTGGGGGGCAGATGGGGCATCGGCCCCCAATCTGCCCCCCTCCCCCGGGGGGGCAAAAAGCCACTAGACACCAGGGAATTGTAAAAAAAAAAAAATAGGGGTGGGGGCTGCCCAAAACGGGCAGGCCCATGCCCCCACCCCCCCAATTACTACAGTCTTTCCCCCCCCCCGGGGGGCAGATGGGGCATTGGCCCCTAATCTGCCACTTCGGGGGGGCAGAAAGCCCACTAAACACCAGGGATTAGTTTTATTTTTAGGGTGGGGGCTGCCCGCAACGGGCACGCCAATGCCCCCACCCACCCGCCACCATTATAGCCTTTCTTCCCCCGCTGGGGGGCAGATGGGGCATCGGCCCCCAATCTGCCCCTCCGGGGGGGGCAAAAAGCCCACTAGACACCAGGGAAGTGTTAAAAAAAAAAAATAGGGGTGGGATCTGCCCAAAACGGGCAGGCCCATACCCCCACCCCACCCCCCAATTATTACAGTCTTTCTGCCCCCCCGGGGGGCAGATGGGGCATTGGCCTCAATACGTTTTGGGCCCTTGCCTGTCGCGGGTACTTGGGCATCCCACACGAGTGAGGCACCGTTTTTATCGGGAGACCCGGGGGAATGCTGGGTGGTAGGAAATTTGTGTCAGCCCGGTGATGCCTCAACTTTCCCACACAAAAATGTGTCAAAAAGGTGATGTTTTCAGCTAAATTTGAGGTTTGCAGGGCATTCTGGGTAAGGAAACGTTGGGGGATCCACGCAAGCCATACCTCCCTGGAATCCCCCGGGTGTCTAGTTTTCAGAAATGTGTGGGTTTGGTAGGTTCCCCTAGGTGGCCGCTGAGCACCGGGCCAAAAACCCAGGTGACCCCCCTTGCAAAACCAGGTCGTTTTGAGGTAGGCAATTTTCATGTCGCCTCAATACGTTTTGGGGCCTTGCCTGTCGCGGGTACTTGGGCCTCCCACACGAGTGAGGCACCGATTTTATCGGGAGACCCGGGGGAACGCTGGGTGGTAGGAAATTTGTGTCAGCCCGGTGATGCCTCAACTTTCCCACACAAAAATGTATGAAAAAGGTGATGTTTTCAGCTAAATTTGAGGTTTGCAGGGCATTCTGGGTAAGGAAACGTTGGGGGATCCCCGCAAGCCATACCTCCCTGGAATCCCCCGGGTGTCTAGTTTTCAGAAATGTGTGGGTTTGGTAGGTTCCCCTAGGTGGCCACTGAGCACCGGGCCAAAAACCCAGGTGACCCCCTTGCAAAACCAGGTCGTTTTGAGGTAGACAATTTTCATTTTGCCTCAACACGTTTTGGGCCCTTGCCTGTCGCGGGTACTTGGGCCTCCCACACGAGTGAGGCACCGTTTTTATCGGGAGACCCGGGGGAATGCTGGGTGGTAGGAAATTTGTGTCAGCCCGGTGATGCCTCAACTTTCCCACACAAAAATGTGTGAAAAAGGTGATGTTTTCAGCTAAATTTGAGGTTTGCAGGGCATTCTGGGTAAGGAAACGTTGGGGGATCCACGCAAGCCATACCTCCCTGGAAGTCCCCGGGTGTCTAGTTTTCAGAAATGTGTGGGTTTGGTAGGTTCCCCTATGTGGCCGCTGAGCACCGGGCCAAAAACCCAGGTGACCCCCCTTGCAAAACCAGGTCCTTTTGAGGTAGGCAATTTTCATGTCGCCTCAATACGTTTTGGGGCCTTGCCTGTCGCGGGTACTTGGGCCTCCCACACGAGTAAGGCACCGTTTTTATCGGGAGACGCGGGGGAATGCTGGGTGGTAGGAAATTTGTGTCAGCCCGGTGATGCCTCAACTTTCCCACACAAAAATGTGTCAAAAAGGTGATGTTTTCAGCTAAATTTGAGGTGTGCAGGGCATTCTGGGTAAGGAAATGTTGGGGGATCCACACAAGCCATACCTCCCTGGAATCCCCCGGGTGTCTAGTTTTCAGAAATGTGTGGGTTTGGTAGGTTCCCCTAGGTGGCCACTGAGCACCGGGCCAAAAACCCAGGTGACCCCCCTTGCAAAACCAGGTCGTTTTGAGGCAGGCAATTTTCATGTCGCCTCAATACGTTTTGGGCCCTTGCCTGTCGCGGGTACTTGGGCCTCCCACACAAGTGAGGCACCGTTTTTATCGGGACACCCGGGGGAACACTGGGTGGTAGGAAATTTGTGTCAGCCCGGTGATGCCTCAACTTTCCCACACAAAAATGTGTGAAAAAGGTGATGTTTTCAGCTAAATTTGAGGTTTGCAGGGCATTCTGGGTAAGAAAACGTTGGGGGATCCACGCAAGCCATACCTCCCTCGAATCCCCCGGGTGTCTAGTTTTCAGAAATGTGTGGGTTTGGTAGGTTCCCCTAGGTGGCCGCTGAGCACCGGGCCAAAAACCCAGGTGACCCCCGTTGCAAAACCAGGTCGTTTTGAGGTAGGCAATTTTCATGTCGCCTCAATACGTTTTGGGCCCTTGCCTGTCGCGGGTACTTGGGCCTCCCACACGAGTGAGGCACTGTTTTTATCGGGAGACCCGGGTGAACGCTGGGTGGTAGGAAATTTGTGTCAGCCCGGTGATGCCTCAACTTTCCCACACAAAAATGTGTGGAAAAGGTGATGTTTTCAGCTAAATTTGAGGTTTGCAGGGCATTCTGGGTAAGGAAACGTTAGGGGATCCATGCAAGCCATTCATCCCTGGAATCCCCCGGGTGTCTAGTTTTCAGAAATGTGTGGGTTTGGTAGGTTCCCCTAGGTGGCCGCTGAGCACCGGGCCAAAAACCCAGGTGACCCCCCTTGCAAAACCAGGTCGTTTTGAGGTAGGCAATTTTCATGTCGCCTCAATACGTTTTGGGCCCTTGCCTGTCGCGGGTACTTGGGCCTCCCACACGAGTGAGGCACTGTTTTTATCGGGAGACCCGGGGGAACGCTGGGTGGTAGGAAATTTGTGTCAGCCCAGTGATGCCTCAAGTTTCCCACACAAAAATGTGTGAAAAAGGTGATATTTTCAGCTAAATTTGAGGTTTGCAGGGCATTCTGGGTAAGGAAACGTTGGGGGATCCACGCAAGCCATACCTCCCTGGAATCCCCCGGGTGTCTAGTTTTCAGAAATGCGTGGGTTTGGTAGGTTCCCGTAGGTGGCCGCTGAGTACCGGGCCAAAGACCCAGGTGACCCTCCTTGCAAAACCAGGTCGTTTTGAGGTAGGCAGTTTTCATGTCGCCTCAATACGTTTTGGGCCTTTGCCTGTCGCGGGTACTTGGGCCTCCCACACGAGTGAGGCACCGTTTTTATCAGGAGACCCGGGGGAACGCTGGGTGGTAGTAAATTTGTGTCAGCCCGGTGATGCCTCAACTTGCCCACACAAAAATGTGTGAAAAATGTGATTTTGTCAGCTAAAATTGAGGTTTGCAGGGGATTCTGGGTAAGGAAACGTTGGGGGATCCACGCAAGCCATGCCTCCCTGGAAGCACACGGGTGTCTAGTTTTCAAAAATGTATAGGTTTTCTAGGTTTTCCAAGGTGCCCGCAGAGCTAGGGTTCAAAAACTACAGCTAGACATTTTGCCAAAAAAGGGTCATTTTTCACTCCGAAATTGAGGTGTGACCACGTTGCGTTTTGCGCCGTTTCCTGTCGTGGGCACTAGGCTGACCCACACAAGTGAGGTACAATTTTTCTCGTAAGACTTTGGGGAACGCGGGGTGGGTGGAAATTTGTGGATCCACACAGATTCCGGAACTTTCCACAACAGAAATGTGGGGAAAATGTGTTTTTTTTGTCAATTTTTTAGGTTTGCAAGGGATTCTGGGGAACAGGCCCTGGTGGGAGGCAGTCAAGTTACCCCATCCTGGATTCCCCTGGGTGTCTAGCTTTCAAAAATGTATAGGTTTGCTAGGATTCCCAAGGTGCCCGCAGAGCTAGGGTTCAAAAACTACAGCTAGACATTTTGCCAAAAAAGGGTCATTTTTCACTGCGAAATTGAGGTGTGACCACGTTGCATTTTGTGCCGTTTCCTGTCGCGGGCACTAGGCCGACCCACACAAGTGAAGTACCATTTTTCTCGTCAGACTTTGGGGAACGCGGGGTGCATGGAAATTTGTGGATCCACGCAGATTCCGGAACTTTCCACCAAAGAAATGTGGGGAAAATGTGTTTTTTTTGTCAATTTTTTAGGTTTGCAAGGGATTCTAGGTAACAGACCCTGGTGGGAGGCAGTCCAGTCACCCCATCCTGGATTCCCCTGGGTGTCTAGTTTTCAAAAATGTAAAGGTGTGCTAGGTGTCCCAAGGTACCCGCAGAGCTAGGGTTCAAAAACTACAGCTAGACATTTTGCCAAAAAAGGGTCATTTTTCACTGCGAAATTGAGGTGTGACCACGTTGCGTTTTGCGCCGTTTCCTGTCGCTGGCACTAGGCCGACCCACACAAGTGAGGTACCATTTTTCTCGTAAGACTTTGGGGAACGCGGGGTGGGTGGAAATTTGTGGATCCACACAGATTCCGGAACTTTCCACAACAGAAATGTCTGGAAAATGTGTTTTTTTTGTCAATTTTTTAGGTTTGCGAGGGATTCTGGGTAACAGGCCCTGGTGGGAGGCAGTCAAGTTACCCCATCCTGGATTCCCCTGGGTGTCTAGTTTTCAAAAATTTATAGGTTTGCTAGGATTCCCAAGGTGCCCGTAGAGCTAGGGTTCAAAAACTAGAGCTAGGCACTTTGCCAAAAAAGGGTAAATTTTCACTGCGATATTGAGTTGTGACCACGTTGCGTTTTGCGCCGTTTCCTGTCGCGGGCACTAGGCCGACCCACACAAGTGAGGTACCATTTTTCTCGTAAGACTTTGGGGAATGCAAGGTGGGTAGAAATTTGTGGATCCACGCAGATTCCGGAACTTTCCACCACAGAAATGTGGGGAAAATGTGTTTTTTTGGACAATTTGTTAGGTTTGCAAGGGATTCTGGGTAACAGACCCTGGTGGGAGGCAGTCAAGTCACCCCATCCTGGATTCCCCTGGGTGTCTAGTTTTCAAAAATGTATAGGTTTGCTAGGTTTCCCAAGGTTCCCGCAGAGCTAGGGTTCAAAAACTAGAGCTAGGCACTTTGCCAAAAAAGGGTAAATTTTCACTGCGATATTGAGTTGTGACCACGTTGCGTTTTGCGCCGTTTCCTGTCGCGGGCACTGTGCCTACCCACACAAGTGAGGTACCATTTTTATCGGGAGACTTAGGGTAATTCAGTTTTGTAAAGGAACTGTTATTATCTATTGACTTTCGATGCATTTCTGCCTTCCAAATGAAAGATATTGTGTAAAAAAGAAGTCATTCTAAAAAATGACTGATAATTCTCATGCTAGTATGAGTATTCCCAATTTCAGAAATGTGCAAATATCTACCGTTTCTAAACTCTATATTTTGTTTCCATTTCAGAAATACATAGGTGTCTTTCATACCGATTTTTCCATGTACACATTTTTACAGAATAATTACTATATACCCGGTACATAATAAAAAACCATTGCAAGTTGCCGCTCAGTTTTTGGCTCTGGGTTCGTCGGGTTCTTGGTGAACCTACAAGTCCTATATATCCCCACAACCAGTAATGTCCAGCGGATGTAATGGTATATTGCTTTCAAAGAGATGTCATAATTAGAAGAAGTTACAGGTGAAAACGTTGACACGAAAGGCTTTTTTTTCAACTAATTTTCAATTTATCCTATATTTAACTGTTAGTTTCTATAAAAAAACCTTGATGGATCTACACAAATGACCCCTTGCTGAATTCAGAATTTTGTCTTCTTCTCGAAAATGTATAGCTTTCCAGGATCCATTATTGCTTTTGTACCCATTTCTGCCATTAACTGGAAGGAGGTCAAAAGCACAAAAAATTGCAAAATTAGGCTATGTCCCAGAAAAATGCCAAAACTGTGTAAAAAATGTTGGGTTTCTGACAAAAGTCTGGTATCCCCAAAAAGCTGTGAAAATGGTGATTTCAACCCCACAAACCCTTTTTTGATAACATTTGCAGGGAAAAACCCAGATGCTTTCATTTTCAGCCCGTTTTTCCAATTTTTCCGAAAAAAACAAAATTTTGCTGTATTTTGGCTCATTTCTGTGACCCCTCTAGGAGAATCCACAAACCCTGAGTACCTTTAGAATCCCCATGATGTTGGAAGAAAAGGACGCAAATTTGGCGTGGATACCTTATGTGGTCAAAAAGTTACAGCGGCCTCAGCGCGCACTACCCCAAATAGCCAAAAAAGGGTGTGGCACAGGAGGGGAAAAGGCCTGGCAACGAAGGGGTTAAAACCCCAAGTAAAAAGTTATTTAGTTGATAAATAGTGCAAAACATTATGTGCAAATAAGTGCAAATCATCTAGATTTTTGAAAAAGGCCTTTTTCAATAAACGTTTGATTTATAAAAGACACCTAAAAAAACCTTTAAAAGTGTGTATGTGGTAAAAAAGTTTTTTTGTTAAAATCCTTATTTAAAGGAGACTTCTTTGAATTGTGAGGCTATCAGTTGCTGCACCATCTTGGTTTAATTCTCCATAAATTTTATTTATGTGTAGCAAAAATAAGATACTAGAACACAACAGGATGTGTCTGTTGTTAGCCAATACTTATTGACAAAGAGAAGATTTCTGAAAGGCAGTAAAGTCAAGTGGTATTGGGGTATTAGATATGATTTTAAATACTTATAACTGATTTACAGATAAGTGTACATGTCTTCAGTCGCATTTAGACCATTGGGACTTTTAGAATCTAGTTCCAAAATGAACCGGGTCTCCAATTGTCTCAAAATTCTCTCTCTGTTGCCACCCCGTTTATTGAATGGCACACTATCAATTATAAAATATTTAAGAAATTTGGGATCAGATTGTTGGTATTCAGCGAAATGTCGAGCCACCGGATAGGTTGGGTCTTTATTGGATATTGCTCGGATGTGTTGTAATATCCTTTTGTGCCCCTGCAGCTTAGTACTTCCCACGTATCTGAGCCTGCAAGGGCACTCGAGAACATACACTACAAATTCTGTTTTGCAGAAAAGGGCTTTATTGATTATTTGATCTTGGTCACTAAAAGCAGTTTTATATGTCAATGTGTTTGACAAGCTTTACAGCTGCTGCATTTGAAAAAGCCCTTTCGCTGACTTAGCCAATTTCCTTTTGGTTTAACAATCGGATTATTCTGTACCAATCTGTCGCGCATATTAGGCACTCTTCTGTTGGTTATAGAGAGTTTGGAACGTAAAGTGGGTCCTAAGATGGGGTCATTTTTTATTAATGGCCAACTTCTCTGTATAATCCGATTTATTTCAAGGCTTTGTTTGTTAAAACCCAGTACCATCCGGAATTCTTCTTTTTTGGGGCTAGATGTTGTATTTGATATTTGGCCAGACGATTCTTTAGTTTGTATTTTAAGGAGAGTATCTCTGTCTATCGTGGCACACTTTGAAATAGGTGCTTCAATGCAATTTTTGGAATAACCACGTTGGAGGAATCTTATACGGCTATTATGTTGAGCTTTAAGTAGTTCGTTGTTAGTGCTACAAATTCTCTTTAGCCGAATCATTTCTCCATATGGGATACTCTTTTCGAGATGTTTGGGATGTAGGCTAGTTGCATGAAGCACTGAGTTAACTGCCGTGGGCTTTCTATGGACTTTGGTTTCAATACTCTCATTATCTATGTAAATTTCAACATCTAAAAAAGTTACTTTTGAAGCACTAATCTCATATGTGAAATTCAAATTGATGTCATTTATGTTGAGTTTGTCCACAAATGTTTTAGCCTCGAACTCGGTGCCATCCCATATCAAGAACAGGTCGTCTATGTAACGCCACCAACATTTTACTTTGTTTTCCAAAATGTCAGAAAAATTTCTGTGTAGGACCAGTTCCTCCCACCACCCCATGTGGAGGCAGGCGTAACTCGGTGAGAAACTGGCCCCCATCGCCACACCTCGTAGTTGTTGGTAGACATTTTTCAGAAATAAAAATAGATTATTGTGAAGAAAAAAACAATCATGTCAACGAGCATCTTGTTGTGGGCTTTGTGGATAGGTACCCTTTTACCCAGGTAGTATTGCACTGCTTTAAGGCCATCATTGTGATTGATGCTCATGTACAATGCTGTGATGTCCATGGTTATTAATAGATAACCTTGTTTCCACTCAAAGTCATGAATCTTTGTTAAAAAGTCCCCGGTGTCTCTTAAATATGAAGGGAGTGCCTGTACAAACTCCTGAAGGAAATAGTCTATGTATTGCGATGTGTTTTCAGTCAGACTATTTCTTGCCGAAATAATTGGGTGCCCAGGTGGTTTGGTAGGATTCTTGTGAAGTTTAGGTATAAAGTAGATTTCCGGGGTTGTAGGTGTGTTATTTCTCAGGAAACCATATTCATCTTTATTTAATAGCCCCAAACTTCTCCATGCCATGAGTTTGCTATAATAGCTGTCGTATGTCAATTTTAACCTTATGGGGTCACTTCTCCGATAGCATTGTACATCCGAGAGTTGACTAAGGGCTTCTGCGTTGTAATCTTCCTTTGACCAGATTACTAGATTCCCGCCCTTGTCGGCATTTCTTATGACAATATCTTGATTACTTGACAATTTCTTCATGAGATGGTGATATTTTATGTTGTGTCTTTCATATTTATTTTGTGGGTCTCTTTACTTGATTTGTTGATCTTTAAATTCAAAATTTTTTAGTCCCATGAATATTTGTTCATGGTATACATCTATGGCATCCCTTGGCATAATAGGTACGAAGACTGAACGTGGTTTAAATTTAGATGTTGACTTTGAATGTTCAAATTAGTCGTCGTTGATATCGCTGATTCATCTTAGGTATTTGTGGATAATGCCAATGATTGTAAGTCTTTTAAAAGTGGCATGTCCTCATTAGTTAGGCCATATGTTGAAGGGGAGCAACTGAGAGGAAGTGATGATGTTGCCGTATCTTTGGAATTTGTCCCTTTCATTAAGTGATATTTTCGAAGTTTTAATTTTCGAATGGCTTTGTATACATCGATCCTAGTTGCAGCATAATTAAATGAACTTTCAGGGCAGAAAGACAGTCCCAGTGACAGCAGTTGTAGTTCTGTGGTGTTCAGGGCCAAGGGTGTTAGATTGGTCACCGTGATGTTATTCATGTTTATTTGTTCATCATCTACTTTCGGTTCCACCGGCGTGTTTGATACCGCCTGGTTGGTTCTCCTTTGTTTTGCCCTTCTCCTTTCTCTTCGTGTGACTGTTTTTTTGTTGATAATTGTTGTTGCGTTTTTTTTGGTCGAAGCGTTTGTTTTCTCTCTTCGACTAAAAAATCAAGTTCTTCAGCGAGAGCAATTGCCACTGGGATTCTTTTATCTCGATTGTCTGCCTCTGTTTCGCTTTCAATTGCTGAACTTAGATCGGAGGTGGACGAATTAGCATTTTTGATCCCTTATTATTTTTGGGTCCTATTTGAGAACTTGCGTTGAATTTGGATATTTTCATGTTTTCATATTTTTTTGCGAAAGTAAAAATACGTCCACATTCATAATCCGCTTTGTCGCGATGATATTTATATGTTTTGCGTTCTCTAATTTTGTCCTCCTCTTTTTTTAGTCGTAGTTGCATTTCCTCTTTTAGTTTTTTCGATTCCTCTTTTTGGTCCATACTTTCTATTTATGCGTTCAAAATGTCTATTTGTCCTTGTATTTTAAGGCGGTCTGACTCTGCATACTTGACTAGCAACATTACCAATCTTTTTGATGATTCCAAATTAGTTTCTGCCCATTCTTTAAGCATCTGTGGATCTGGTGTCTCGTAACTGGGGGCAATTAGTATACGTAGCCCCCGGGGAATCCTTCCAACATCCAGATAACGCTGAAGGGAGCGACCCTCCCACCACTTGCTTTGTTCGCCTTTCATCGGCTGCTCTAAGCTCCGGTATTTGTCACGGAGACTTGCATTTTTGGTTGTTGCTGGTGCATTCTGGGCTATGTAGTTAATACTTGGCGTGTTTGTATCGTCGAACATTGCCGAAGCCGCAGCCTCACGATCTCTAAGCGTGTCTGCTGACATCTCCTTGAGTTGTATTGAATATATTTTTTATAAATGGACTAAGGCACCGTGAGTATTTTATCTTGTTGGATAATACGTGATAACTTCACAGTTTAAGTCACAAGCACACCCCTCTGCCCAGTATGGTAACGTGGGATACAGCTCCTACCTCCGGCTGCTGTCGGCACTCCTCGGGTCCTCCGGCTCGAGTCCGTGCTGTCTTGCTTTGCCTTGCTGCGTAGGTTATGCTGTCCGATTATTATCCGTTGCTGGGGGGCTGAACTGATGATAATCCTCCTGGATTCACTTCCTTCTGTCCGTTGCCAGACGGCGTCTTCCTTGCCTACTGTCAGCCCAAAATCGAGGGGGGGTCCGTGTGAAACCGTGGAAGGCAAAAACCGGTTTAAAATATCAAGAGCACTCCTCCGCCTTGGAAAGCGTTTCGTCGTGTCGAAAAGAAAGGATCACGGACCACAATTCAGTGCATACAAAATGGTTTATTCACTCAAGGTATGCCAGCCATGACGCGTTTCAACTCTGTAGAGCCTTGATCACATGACACGCCATGAAGTCACCTGATTTTTTAAATGCATTTTTTTCCCCATTCTTTTTTTTCCACATTGTCGGTGCTTTTTTCTCACCTTCCGGTCTGTGTTAAAGTGACAGTGCATAATCGTTATTTAAATATATCTAGCTAATAGCTTAGGAATAACTTTAATTTATATTATCATTTCAGAATAAAAAATGTAATATATAAATGAAAGATATATACATATAAACATAAAATATTTTTAAATCATAAATATCTTACAATTTAATAAAGATATTGTACACATTAAAAACATCAATAATTATAAATATTATAATTTTAAATAAACAAAAACATAATAATATAATTTTATACAAAAGTAATGAAAGTGTTGGACTAAGGATGTATAAAATGTACTACTCCCACTTCACACGGGGTAAATTTACTATTCCCACTGCAGTCAGTTTAACAGTAGAGAAAGTGCTATTCACTACAGCAGTAGAGAAACTGCTGGATTGCGGAGGGGTATAATATACCATTCCCATTCCAGTCAGTGCAACAGTCAGTAAAAACGATTAGATTGCGGAGGGGTAAAAATTACTATTCCCACTTCAGTCAGTGCAACAGTAGGGAAAGTGCTGGACTGCTGAGGGACAGTCTGCTGTGTTTCCGACGGGCTCAAGGAGCGTCGGAGCATCGGAATGCATCATAATCCCAAAATAACAGTGGAGCCAGTAACTTTCCCACAGCCTTTCCATGTCAGCCTTTCTGACATGGAAAGGCTGTTGAAAGTGACTTTGGGGGCTCCTAGCTGGGCCCCCTTCCCACCGAGGCCCACTAAACATTCCTGCACCATGTGGTAGGCACCGCATGGTGCTTGCCACACAGTGCAAGGATGTTTAGAAACATCCATTTATCAATGGCAGCTTGTCCCGCGGGCCTTTTTCGTCTGCTGCACAAGCTGCAAATGAAAAATTGGCTGTTTCCGGCGGTCGCATCCAAATTTTGTGGTTGGAACTGCCAGCCTTTCCCACAACGGTGTTGGTCGTCCGACCGGCATCGTAATCACGCCCTTAGTTGGGAGACAGCTTGCAGCCCTTCTAGAAACCCTCGGAAGCAATCCCAGGAAAAATAGAACAAAGTACTGATCAAAAGGAAGAGCCGTATGCCTCGCCTACCCCAAAGACAAGGTAGCAAGAAAGATAGGCGGCCAACATACCATTTTATCAGCAGAGGGGATACATCCCAACCACATAGGGCCTCCTGCCGTACTTGCAACAGCATATAAGGAGGAATCGGATGTATCCTTTCTGCTGATAAAAGTTCATGTTGGTCACTATTTTTTTCTATTTGTATATTTGTGTTGGACACTTACCATTGCTGATATGCTACACTTACACTTACGGAGAACTTTTGAAGCTGGTCTTTGTCCTGCTGTCTTGCCCAACCTGAGAGGACGCCGCACTGATTGAGGAGGGCCCGCTACGGAGGCTGCTGAATCCGGGACTGCGAGTTCCAGGGTGCTTTGTGACCAACTTAGCCGGCACACCTGGTTACTCTTCCCGGCCACGCCCCTATCGTTATTACTACCTCTCGCGGCCCCCGCTTCGCGGGAGCCGCTCGCTACACTTACACTTACGGAGAACTTTTGAAGCTGGTCTTTGTCCTGCTGTCTTGCCCAACCTGAGGGGACGCCGCACTGATTGAGGAGGGCCCGCTACGGAGGCTGCTGAATCCGGGACTGCGAGTTCCAGGGTGCTTTGTGACCAACTTAGCCGGCACACCTGGTTACTCTTCCCGGCCACGCCCCCCTTTCTGACCCCTCCTATTGATCGAGGTCTCCGCCCATACGCGCCAGCGGGACGCGCCAGGGACGCAGACCGGGCAAAGAGCGGGCCGTTTGAGGCCGTTCGAGGACGGTCGAGATCGGTCTCGGTCAGCTCCCCTGCGACTTTGCCCTCTCGTGCCCCCTGATTCCTTTCCTAAGGCAGCCCTGAGAAAATGGCCTTGAGGGAGACACGGAGTAAGACTTTGATGGCCGCTGGGAAGCCCCAATGTACTCTGGACAGCTATTTCGCCAAAGCTGGTTCTTTATTAATTGAGGACATTACTACACTTGAACGACGCATCTCCCAAAAGATTGAATGGGTAAGGAGATCATCGTTGGGCCCCCTAGCCTCCGCAAGGACTCCGGCCCAGAGACTTGATGGCAGTCAATCAATAGCTGGGAGAGAGGGCTCAATTGAAATGTCTGAAACAGTCAGATTACCCTGTCCCACTACAGCAGGCGCCCCTAATATTGATTGTACCATTCCATCTCAGGTAGATTTTAGCATATTATCCCTTCCCTCACCAAAGCCCCCTCATTCTTATTCCAGCCCCAATACTATTGTACACGGCAGGGAGGAAAATAGTCCAGGGGCTAAGTCGTCAGATCTTAACATGGTAGGAGCGAGAGAAGGAGCTATTCCTAAAAATAGTAAGAAGCCCCAGACGTCACGGGGGAAAAATACGTAAAAACACCAAATTACTAACTGCACCTCAGAGACAGAAACCTGAGACAACTAACAAACGTCGAACCCCACTACAATCTAAAGGGTTCTTGCCACCTAATGTATCATTGCAGAAATCTGATAATATTGGATCAATTTCTGGGGAGGAGGATATCACACTCTCTGACATTCACAAATTGATGAGGCTGTTGCTCAAACCACTGGAAGTACGCCTGGGGAAAATTGAAACCTCCCTAAATTGCATTGCAAAGGAATTGGCACATATAACATCTCCTTGTGTAAAAGATGCCACAGCCCCAGATATTGACTCGAGTGGTGTGACGAATAAAATACCCCTCCCAGCTATAAACGTGAATCCCCCTACTATTCCCTCAAAACCCCACATTTCCCCTCTTCAACTTAAATTACTAGTCACAGACCAGGCATCAAATAGAAGTTTAAAAGAGAACCCGCCTGCGCCTGGCATCAAGGGCTTGATTAACAGTAATATTGGGAAACAAACGATTATTAATTTACCGCCTGAGGCCAGCCCATTCACAGTAATTTTAGCAGGTGTCCCTGACTTAAAAGAATCAAAGCAAGAGTCAGTTGAATCGCTCAAAAATAAGGTTATCAATTGGCTCACAATTAACAGACCTCTTCCCGATGGAATACGCAGCCAGGTTCTGATGGTAAGAAGAGCTTCATGGCTGGGCGGTGCAAAGAAATCCATCCAGGGAGATTGTGTCTTGGTCAATTTCAGGGACCCTAGGACAGTCTCCCACATAACCAACTGGCCCTATTGTGATAGGGGAACTACAATCCAAGCCCTACCACTATCTTTCTTCTATCCATCCGTACTACAAGTGCAGGGAGAGGGTGATTGGGAACCTGTACGCGGCCGAGGCTGCAGGCGGAGCCATGAGAAAAGGGGTATCCACTATATGAATGATCTATCACACCTTGACTATTTCCCCACGCAGAATAGATTTGGGAGTTTAGTTTGGGAGGATTGACTGCTCTGGACAAGCAGTAAAGAGGAATGCGTCCCACTTTCCCTAATAAAGGAATCTAACTCTGCGAAGGTTGAGATCAAGAACCTGATAGCTACTTACCCTGTATATCCTGATATCCCGCCATGTGAGGAGGTGACTTCCGTAGCCCCTATTCTCGCTACGAGTACATCCCCAATGCACGAGCTGTGCTGTACCCCAGTTGTAGACGAATCCACTGGCAGTATCAACTCCCCCGTTCTAAAAGTGCTCTCATGGAATGTGGCGGGCCTCGTTAACAAGCTGCATTGCCCAGAATGGAACACATTTGTCAGGAGTAAAGACATTTGTATGTTCCAGGAAACCTGGGCTTGTGACGAGGTGACGTATCCAGGATTCGCGTCATTTTCCATGCAGGCGAAATGGGGAGGGAAAGGACGTCCCTCGGGCGGACTTGCAACATGGTTAGCAGCAGACTTGGGATGCAGCGCTGTTTTATTTCCACTTTCCACGGAGGATATTCTTGTGGTATTACTGGAATGGCCAAACTTTAATAGACTTATGTTGGTAAATGTCTATTCCCGCCCAGTAATTAATGGGCTCGAATCCCGTACTATAGATGATCTCGCCTCAGTTCTAAGTGAAATTCCTGTAGATACTCCCTACTTAATTGGGGGTGATCTTAATTGTCATTACGAGCCCCTCTATGGCCCACGAGACGGATTGGCCGAGGAGGAGGATGCGCTTTGGTCTATACCCCCTCTGGAGGCTTCCGGCCCAAGAGCATGGACACCTCTTGCGGTCCAAATTACAACACTAACCTTAAAATTTGGTTTGCGGGCCTGCAATGGCTGGAAAAAATCCGATATCCCACCAAAATACACATATAGCCGGGGTGGGAGGGAATCAAAACTGGACTATATTCTTGTTCTCCTAGCAGCCTGGCCTTCTATCAAAGACTTTAGGGTCTTGCCAGGTGTGGATAGCGACCATCACGCTCTAGAAGCAGAATATATTCTTCCCGATAGTGTGGCCATGAGGGATCAGACCTCGTCCCTTCGGACGGGTCTAACACTAGCTAATAATAGACGGAGAGTGAGATGGGAAAGACTACTTTTAAATCCAGACAATCTTCCCAGTCTTTATGCTCGGGTAATTCCCATACTCTCAAAAGCTCTGGAAATTACTGATCGAGATGATTGCCCTGATAACCGGACGGAGTGGGGAATACTCCACACAGACTTAATTCTGTCTCTGTCTGACATCCTCTTTACAACACAGCAAGGACCTATCAAACGCCCCCCCCAGTCCCACCTGGTAAAATTGTGCATGCCGGAAGGCCAAATCGAACCTCCTGGCTGCAATCAAAGAGGGATTAGGGATTGAGGTTATTAGGGCTAGGCGCTCAGCTTACAAATGTATGATTGGCCATGCTCAAAAGGAATGGGAGCACAACAAGTGGGAGAAACTCAAAACCACACTAGCACGTGCAGACTCCCGCTTATTCTGGCGCCTTGTAAATACAGGGACGGAAACACAACCTGATGCAATTGAGCCAAATATTTCAGCCATTGCATGGCAAAACCACTTCAAATCCCTATATAGTACATCTGGTTCACCGAAGTTAACCAATTTTAAAATTGACGAAATTAAAGGGCATCCCTTCACTCTAAAGGAGGTACACGAGGCGATAGACCGTCTAGCTCCTGGCAAGGCACCTGGCCTAGATGGCCTGCCTGGTGACCTATTTAAACATGAACCAGCCGTCTGGGCTCCATATTTGCTGTGTCTATTTAACTCCATTTTGGGCGGTATGGAGGTCCCAAAAACCTGGTTGGGAGCAGAGATCGTCCCAATATTTAAAAAGGGATCCCCTCTGCTCCCTTCCAATTATAGACCAATAAGCTTAATAGATGTCCCACAAAAGCTGTTTGGGAGACTGCTACTGAACCGTCTCCAAGTTTGGATTGCAGAGAAGGACATACTGAGCCCATATCAAGCTGGGTTCAGAGAGGGTGTCTCTACAATAGACCAGATTTTCCGATTTAATATTTTATATTGGAAAACTGTGACTATGGGCAAAGGCACGCTGTATACGGTCTTTGTCGACCTGCGAGCAGCATTCGACTTGGTGCCCCGCGCCAAACTATGGGCAGTACTTAAAGATCTAGACGTACCGGGTGACATCCTATCCATGTTGATGAGGCTTCATCGGGGCAATTATGCCAAAGTGAGGTGTGGCAGGGGAGGTGCTCTTTCAGAGGGTTTTCCCGTGGACACGGGGGTCAGACAGGGTTGTGTGTTGGCACCGACCCTGTTCTGCCTCTTTGTGAACGGTGTTATAGACTTCCTGACAGGGCTAAGCTATATTGATGCCCCAGTGTTGAATGGCAGGAGGGTACCCGCAATTATGTTTGCGGATGATACTCTCCTGCTTTCAAAATCCCCGATGGGCCTTCAGAGAATTTTGGATGGATTTATGAATTTTTGTGAGCTTCGTGGTTTGGAAGTGAACGCGACTAAAACCAAGTTCATGACCTTCAACCCATCCTCTTCAACCCGCCCAAACCCCACGATAGGACACGAAAGACTAGACCGGGTTTCCACATTTGAATACCTAGGTGTCACCCTGAACCAATCTCTGACCTGGGACACTCACATTACTAGAGCAAATTTGAAACTCGCCCAACTTACAGGTGGCATATCTAGGATGATATCTAGGTCCTCCTACAAGCCACTTGGCCCACCTCTTCATATTTATAAAACCCAGGCTAGAGGTGCAGTAACTTACGGGGGGGAGATATGGGGACATGCAGCGTGTCAGAAGTTGCAGATAACCAAGAACAACTTTATCAGGCAATTGACCGCTTTACCATCAAGCACCCTGCTGCTCCCGCTGAGACTGGATCTCGGCCTAAGACCAATCACTGAAGAGCTGGGACTCAAGCCCCTGACCTACTGGCGTAGAATATGGGGTTCTTTAGAGTTATCTAGCTACAGAGCAGAATTAGAAGAAATCTTGCGCCTCCCAAAGTTGCTGCAAATACTCTGGTTTAAATACATTAAGAACACTTTTGAAAGGATGGGGAAACCGGAGCTGTGGCTCGACCCGCAGAGTGCTTGTCCCAGGATCTCTCGTAGATCGTTGGCGGAGGCATACCGCGAGTATAAGCTACAGGCAGCAATCGAATCCCCCTATCAAGATTCGCTGTCTAGACACTTCCTTGCTATCAAGGATCATTACCATCTGGAATTGGTCCTTGATGATGTTAGCCCACCACTAACACGGAAATTGTATTTGCAGTGGCGCTATGGAACACTCCCTTTGAGGGCCCATACGGAGTATTGGCATAAAACGCTGACCACTCCTAATTGCCAAGTATGCCCTCTTATGCGAGAAGATGATTTACATATGATTTTTTTCTGTCCTGCATACAATACTCCACGTAAATATTGGCTTGTCCCACTTCTTAGGAACTTAGGCTTTAGGGAACATCGTCCTGCATTTAGAGTTTTAAAATCTGATCTGTCTGCCCCCACTGTATGTGCAGTAGCCAAATTTCTAACTGCAGCATGGTTTATTCGTAATCGTTTTATGTCTAGATAACAACACACTTTTAAAATGTTTTAAGATTGGTTCATGATTTTATCATTGTCTTTGCCTTATTGTTAAATTGATATTGCATTGTTTTTTTTGTATCTTTTATGGTCCTTAGTGACCGAAATAAAGATTTGATGATGATGATGATATGCACATAGGTGGAATATGTTAAGATGTAATATAAATGTTGGATAGTAAAGTCATTCGCTTGATTGGGAAGTCGATTGTCTTTATGTTTAGGACAATTAATGTGAATACACGTTGTGGACAGAACACATGTTCACAAGAAAAAACTACTCTTGGGTATCGATTAGGTTTGGTTTTGTATGTTTGACTCAAATGTATTCAGTATATGTTCGTAGTGCATGTACAGATGTGTAAGGACGTCTAACAAACATCTGACTAATAGGAAACGTGTACAGAAGAGAAGGCGCGGAATAATAAACTAGCCCTAGCACCTCACCAATAGGATGGAGGGACCACTCTTTTTTATATGGCTATTTACGGATCCTGCCCCTTAGCTCCCTACTAGGATCATTACCCATAATGTTAGAGGTTGCACATCAGAAACAGCAGTCATAAAAGCAGAAATTGTAAAGTGGAATCACTCTCCTCAGGTGAAACAAACAAGATTTACTTACTCTTTGCCAAGGACAGTATTACACAATAATAGGTGAAATCACACATGTTGGAGCATGTGTTGTTGTTATGGGTAAGAATGCACCTACCACTAGAAATAAGGCCACCAACGCAGTTTATTTTTCAGACAAGATCTCAATACATTAGTCCCTGGCTGCGAGCAAGCAGGCTAAACTCAGGACACAAGTATATAAAGCATTTAAAAACACCAATATATTACATCAATAAGACAACACACACAATTAAAATCCCACACCAATTAATAAAAATAGGAAATATTTTTATCTTTAAAATGACACTAAAACAACAACAAATTCAATATAGGAAATTTTGAAAGATTAACCACTTTATAGTGCTTAAAAACATATAGCGCCAACTTAGGACATCTGGATTTGCTTGAACTGGACAAAGTCAACGTTTGAGGCAGACCTCGATGGAGCCCTGGGGGGATACATTAAGCAGGAGGCTCTGGTCAAATGTTATCTCCGGACTTAGAAACTTAAAAACGTTTCTGGAGGATTTTTTCTCAAAGTCATGTCGTCCCCTCCAGCAGACTGATTACAAAGTGACTTCGTCAGATTGCTTTTCCATGAGGCTCTGGTCAAATCCTGGAAGTCTGGAGCTCTGGAGCTTTCAGTTGGACGAACCTGAAATCCAGACTGGGTCACCGTTGAAGTTAGTCAGCTTGACTCTTGATTTCTGGCGGATTCACTTATGGATTTTTCCAAAAAGTTGTTCTAAACTTCTCCAAACTTCTGGAACTACTTCCCGAAGTTCTTCTTGAGGGTTCAAAGTGTCCAAAACACAAATTCAGGGGTCTAGAAGCTCTAAGATGGTCTGTGGAAGATTAGAATTACTATTCTCAGAATGCATCTGGTCAACTCCTTAAAAGTTCACTGGACACACTCCAGGATGGGGACTTCTTGAGAGAGAGGGTGCAGAGGGAAGCTCTGTTAGCCTGTTGCTTTCAGGTAAACCCACACTTAATATTTTTTTGCAGCAATGCAAAGTCCTCAGGGAAATTCTCCAGATAGAAATCCTCTGTGGTGCAGACAAGGGTTCCATCAGGGCAATCCTTCTACTTTTAGTTTCAGGCAACAAATTTGAGTTGATTTGCAGCTCTCACATATTTATACAATAAGCTCAGGCAACAAACAGGGAGCATCCCTGTCCAAGGAGGTACCAGGTGCCACTCAAAAGCATGATAGCTTCCTCCAAAGTGTGGCATATTCTTGTCCCACAAAGCACTGCACTTTAACATTCCTCGATAGTTTCACTCCTTTGGAGTAAGAGCTTGCTAAACCAACCTACTGGTGTGGCTCATTTCCATTACCACACCCCCTCCACCTCTTGCAAATGCCATTCCCAGGGCTGCCATGTGGAAAGGGTTATTGGAAGTGGGGGTAGACCTGGATGGCATTCCTTACTGTCCTGCACTCTTTGAAGCTCAGCGTGATTTACCCAGCCCCAGACATGGCCTGTTCCGTGCATCTGCAGGGCTCCCCTCATCAGCTAACCTCAGCTCTATGCAGGCCCCTTTACACCTCATCAAAGCAGCTGGGCTATAACTGGTAAGGCAGATCAATCAGGAAAGGCTGCTTGAAGACTGGATTTAGGCTCGCAGAAAAGAAAGTCCTATAACTTCTTTTCTGTACGACTTACAATACATTCAACAGTGGCAAGTTGTTGGATTTATCATTGCCCATATTTTAATTCTTTGAATTATATTTGTAATCCCCTTCCTAACAATATGTATACTTATATTAAATATTAAAATGTCAGCTTATTGATGTAATTGTCCTCAATGGGGGGAAAACAAAATTGGATATTTTCCCCTCACCTTGGCATATTTTATAATGTTGCTGGTTATCGTTACATAGCAGCCCACCCCTGGGACACCTATGGGAGAACTTGGGGTGGGTTATATGTAACAATTAGGTAGATTACCATTTGAAAGTACCCTTACCTTTACACTGAGTTGGATTTGCATATAACTTACTTTTAAAGAAATTCTGCAAAGCCAAGCTGAATATAAAAATGATAGCAGCAAACACAGTAGTGCACACTTCAGTGCATGCAATCTACTGGGCCCCCAAACCTCCAACCTATTATATACTAGGGACTTATAGGTAGTTTGAATCCCCCCTGCCCTATTACATACTAGGGACTTACAGGGTCTTTCATTGACAATTACAATTATACCTAATTACATATACCTTTTTCATCAGAGCACTGGCTCTGGGCCTGGTTAGAAGAGCCCAGGATAAAGTCAGATTCAGTTACCACCAGTATCAGTCAAAACATGGGGTTGCACCGGACAAAAAGGATGACTTTCTCAAAACACACATTGAAAGATCATGGCCACCACAATACAGCACAAGATGTTGAATATCCATATCAAGCTACATAAACAAGACCATTACTGAAGACCCCCATGGAACCTCCAATGCACAAGCAAAGAACAGCAGCCAGGAACAGGAAGACAAAACTTTGAATGAGGATGACCCATAGACAAAGGACACATGATACCAAGGAATGTAGTAGTTGAAAAGCCCAAGATTGCTATGTGCAAATCAAAATGTTGCAGGACACTTAAAACCCCGTCTCTATTCAGGACACCATCAAACGTTCACACTCCCAGGGAATTGAATGAGAAAAAAAGAGACATGCCACTTACAATAAAGACACCAAGAGAGCCAGCGCCTCAGTAAAAGCAACCCACAAACTGCCAAACATACCACTAAATGAAATACTGCCCACCTATGAAAGGTCTGTCAGGGGCACCTGAATGCATAGATGCAGGGAAGCTGCCATGGACCTGAAGGAGTCTTTTACAGAAGAATACCAATGGGAATGGCTAGCGAAAGATACATTGCATAAAATCCTCCAGCTAAACAAAAAAATCTTCCTCCAGGGAATCCTTAACTCCAAGCCAGCTTGAACCACAAAGCCACAGTGACAAATTTCAAATTCAGCCTGCAAATGGTAGGTTTTCAGACTGAATCCAATATTCCCAAGTCACCACTTGGGGAACCAATAGGTCTGAATCCAAACAGCTCTATTTATTCCAGTAGAAATGCAAGGTACACTTGACTGTAGCAGCCAGGATAACCCAAGCCACCCAACAGACAAACTGGCAGCCAGAATTGCTGTGGTATCTATAGTGAAGAAGGGAGAACATGGAACAACAAACTCATATCAGGATATGCTCCCTCCTAATAGGAGCCAGAAAGCATGGAATCCGAAGACTATGGACACTGTTCTAAAAAAGAAGGGGCATGCCCTACATTTAAAGGTGTGCATAACCAACTCAACAGTGGTAGAGCCAACAGGAAATGACCTTGTCTTTGTAGTAGGAAAGTCACCGGAAGGTTAACTGCATACTACATTTTTGCGACAAAGGAAGAACTATGTAGCCAGGGGCCAATCAAAAGAAGTAAGTAAGTGAAGAGGGATCAAAAGGAATATAGGTTTGTCACTCAAACTACACTTCCATAGTAGACATCTCCTCTAGGCAGATAGCTTCCTTCCACATCAGTATAAATGTAAGGGACAGTGGAGTAATCCATAAGCCAAGATCGGCACAGCCATTCACACCATCCACTACATCTAACTTTTCACTGAAACATAAACACAGAAGCAGTTGAAATCACTCACAATATTGACGCATTCATATTAAAAGGAATCAATATTACAGGTTCAAAATCAATGTCCATGTCCTAAAGCACGTAAATGTGGTCTGTGGTTCGAAATAAAGACTGACAGCCTGCCACCTCACTATCTTGCATTCAAGACTTGTGTAATCAGCCTCCGGGCCCTGCCATCTGTGAAACCTGAACTCACAACCTCGAGCCTTAGTACCAGCTATGAAAAAATAAGCTGTGGATCAGGAGCGGCTTCTACAGGTAAGAGCGGTGGTGCCAGGTTGGGGGGGGGAGGGGTTCTCCAGATGACCACAAGCGAAAATTAAATAAATAACTAATTTTCCCTCGTCGTCATCTGTCGAAACCCTTCCCTCCCACCCGGTACCACCGCTCTTACCTGCACGGGCCGCAGCTGCTGTGGATGAATGACTGGGATGAACCCTCTGAAAATATAGGCCTTAAAGCTTCCATGGTAGATTAACCAGACATATGCCATGGTGACAGCAGGACTAGAGACCTTGAACCTCACACAAAGAGTTACAGATCATGCTCCTGATGGTGACCATCTGTGGGAGTGATCCTGAGTTGTTAAAACTGTACTTAACTTGAAAACTTGACCCCCCTACCATTTCTCTCAGTATCAAAGTCAGAGACCTTCACATATTGTGTGTTTTGACGGGGCAGGAACATTTATAGAACAACTGGAAGCTCCATTTTGTTTGGTGAGATTTATGAGTCTCACTGCCTGGACAATCCAAACCCTTCTTGACATGTGATAGGCTGCCCCAAAGCATCATCATGGACCCCAGCAGTGCACATAAATTTACATTCACTAATACTGCACTGGAAGTTTAGACGAACAAGATCTTAATGCATCATAACAAACTCAAGGGCTATTTGACGATAAAAAAAACCTCCAGTAACTCGCATAGTAGAGGATAGAGAAAAAAGATACCAGGACCTTAGAAGACATGTAAGATATATTGGGCATCATTAGGATAGCGGGCAAAGGGACCGCCCGGCAGAAGAGCGGCGGTCCCATGGGGGTGATTAGGATGCGCCCGCCACACTGGCAGGCGCATCCTGCATTTTTCAAATTGCGGCGGGTGGTGTGTGGTGCCTGCCATGTTGTGTATGCAGATGCAGGAGGGTACCATAGGTACCCCCATGTGCCTCTCCCACCCCCTTGACATTCAAATCCACATGCCTTTCCGTGGCAGCGGAAAGGCTGCCTCCCACCTGCATCTTGATATGGATGGCGATGTCTAGCAGACACCACCACCATATTAAAGCCTTTTCCACCCGGTCGACTCGTCGACCGGGCGGAAAAGCGGTGGACGGTCTGCTCGTCCGCCGCGGTACCCCCATTCATACTGATATGGCGGGGGTAATGTGCATGCGGGCAGTGTTTTATGGCGGGGGGGTCGCCACCGCCGTTTGGGCAGTGGCGATCCGCCCGCCATACTAATAGGCCCCATTGTACCTAAAACCCCAACCCAAGTGTATATGAAGCCCTAAGAAGAAGAAATGCTATAACTTTCTGGAAGAGAGGGCTCTGCTGGAGGATGTAGGCATGTGTTCATTTTAATTGTGACATTTCATTTAAATTTAATATGTAAAAAGGTGGATAGCAAGGCCTTCATATCTTAGTGTAGGGTTGTGTTTAAACTTGCACAGCTTGTGATAGTGATATGTGCCAAAGTATGTTGCCTTACCGCAACTGGTCTTTCTTAATATATTTGTTTGTTAAAAAATAAATTATACTTTAATTTGTGTGCAGCAAACGTTTGCATTTTCAATGATGTGTGGATCATTGAGTATGGATTGCTAAAAGGAATGCACATACGATTAAAGTGTGCTCTTCACACAGCATAGGGCAGTTTGTGACATACCAAATTAACTTGAAGCTTCCAGCTTTTTATAAAAGTTATTGTTCATTCCTGTGATTCCAAGAACTATTTCTTTTTTTTCAAAGACAATTGTGATTCGGCAGCTGTATGTGAAATATCGATGTGAGGAAATAAAACATGATAGGAATTAATAAGATTGTTAAAATATTTCTAGTTATTAGTACAGTACAACTGTATGCCAAACAAATATGCAAATTGGAATGACAATAGAACTTGGTGAGTAATGGTGTATTTGATAACATTAGCTTTGAACATTTCTGAAGATTTTTCTTAGCAGTTGACTCGCTTTATGAGTTCAGTAATAATTGTCTTATTTGTTTTATTTTTCCTAGTATTCCTAGTATTCAAATATGTATGTAAAATTATTTGTGTGAAATGCAGCTATGCTTTTCATTGTTGATTTAAAACACCTTCAATAAAATTTCAATTTCACTTTATGAGAAGTAGGAAGATGAAGAACCATCATTCTGAGTTCCCAGTCTTGGCACCTCTGCAAAAACCAAGCACTGTGCAGAGAGCTGTACGAAGAAAGAGCATCAAGTCTGCAACAACCAAAGCAGCAAAAACGCCATTCATATGAGAGAAAAAGCAATACTGTTGACACAATCAAAGCCACTGATGCCACTAATGCATTATAGATTTCTCCAATCATCAAGAGTCCATAAGATTCTGAAACAATGCCTACTCCACCACTGCCTCCATTGTGCCAGCTAGTGCTGACATGCAGTAGCGGCTCCTGGAGGGAGTGCTGCCGGGCGGTGATGCAGGGTGGGGGAGGGGCAGGGTGGGGGTAGTAAACTCCGGATTATGGCCGAACGGAGGTAAGTATACAAATAAATAAATAAAAGGAATTTCATTGCGCGCGATGCATTATTATTATTATTATTATTTATTTTTGTAGAGCGCATAGTCACCCTGAGGTATCCCAGCGCTAAAAACCCTAACTCTTCAGTTCAGCGGGCCAGGGGCAAACAAGGGGTGAAGAGGGGGGGAGGGGACAAAGAATCAGTGTAAGGGAAGGCGTGAGTCATTGGGGAAAAAGATGAGTCTTTAGCTGCTTCCTGAAGCGAAGGTATTGTGGTTCGAGTCGCAGGTCGCGAGGGAGCGAGTTCCAAAGACGTGCGGTTTGAACTGAGAAGCGTCTTCCTCCAGTTCGGGCTTTCTTGAATCTGGGGGTAGTGATGAAATTTTCTGTGTCAGACTGGAGGGATCTTGTGGCTTTATAGGGAGTGATGAGTTTACTAAGAACTGGGGGGCCTTGATTTTGCAGTAGTTTGTGGGCTAGACATAAAGCCTTGAATTTGACTCGCTCCCTTATGGGAAGCCAATGGAGGAGTTTTAGAGCAGGTTTAGCGGAAGTCCTGACAGGGGTATTTGTGATAATCCGGGCTGCGGTATTCTGGATTCTCTGAAGCTTGTTGAGGGTCGCTTCAGGAGCACCCAGATAAATCACATTGCTGTAGTCAAGCCTCGATAGTATAAGGCCTTGAATAAGCAATTTTTGGGAGTTGAAGGGTAAGAGGGGCAGGACTTTCCTCAGGGATTTCAGGAGCCCGAAACAGGTCCCTGCTACTTTCTTTGCCTGTACTGTAAAAGAGAGGTCAGTGTCGATCCACACCCCCAGACTTTTAACCTCTTCTTTTGGGTCGGGAGGGGGGCCCAAGCAGGCTGGCCAGATGTTAGGGGAGAGTGAGAGACCTTTCGGGCCGAGGAGCAGGACTTCAGTTTTTGTCCCGTTTAGTTTTAGAGCTGACTTATTCATCCAACAATGGACCTGCGTAAGGCAGTTGAATAGATCTGCTGATTGTTGTCTGGGGTGGGACAAAGACACCACTAATTGTGTGTCGTCTCCAGGAGCCGCTACTGCTGACATGTCTTTATCATTCATCAGTGCCAAAGCCTTGTCAAGTTATTCTGCTGCTGTCTTAAGAATCCCCAGTGATGGGACCACTCATACAACCAAATGTTTGGCAAAAATACCTGCTACATTCATCTTTTTCATACTCTTGGTGAATGTCTCAACATCTTTTACCAAATGCACATCTAGCACTACATGATTCATGAGCCTCAAGCAGAGGCATATATCACGCCTTCCGGTGCCTTTTCAACCCCTTATGATTGCATATAGTAGATGAATCAAACTGTGAAGATAATAATATCAGTTGATATCCAAGAACATTCCACAGCACTGGAGGAGGTACATGCCATCTCTATTGAGGTTGAACAGCACAGTCCTGCAACTTCAGTACAACATGGCAGAAATCAAACTCTTTCTAGCACATCAGGAGGTCAGGATGCACTCAGCAGTAACTCTAAGAGTCAATCCCAACGCATGTATATCCCCCCTCAAACCAAGAACACCTTAAAACACTTTTAACACAGCCTCTCTACCCCACACAGAAACACAGAAACAACAGAGATCATTAGCATCTGTACAAATACATGCTATAAATTGACCCACTGCCACACTTTTCTCCCTAAGTCATCAAATCATGCAAGCACAAGCCTGCAGTCCCTATGCTATTGATAGACTTTAAAGAATTGTTCGGCAAGGAGACAACCCTGTCTCAAATGAACCACTTTTAAGAAGTAGATATCACAACACCATCCACTGTGCCATAGGCCAATATAACATAATTATCCACCCAGATCCCAATGGGTGTAAAATAATGAAGCAGCGTGTATGGCAAAACTCGTAACCACTCCTGTAGAGTCAGTACCCAAAAATGAGCCTTTGGTTTACTAGAATTAGTGAACCTGCTTATTTATTTTTTAAATGTTATTATGATGCATCCAATATCTTGGTAGTATTTTACTATTCTATCCAACAACTAATTTAAATGTACACATGTTAAATAATTACATGTTTAATTGATGGCTTTCTGCACATCTTTGTTCCTCTGTGTAGAACATGTGACTATTAGATTTTGGTTGAAATTCTAAATAAGGGTTGATGAAGAATGAACTTATGAGTTTATTTGTGTTTGGTCTCCACAGATGAGAGCCATGAAGGTAAGATGTGGTAGGATAGGCATTGGTATATTTTATGCTGTGTCGGGAACTGCCTCATATGAACTATTAACTTACTACTCTGATAAAATGTGATAAAATACAACATCTCTTGATAACCTCATGTCACCTGGCCAAAAAGAAATGCAAGGATGAAACCCTTACTACTAACACTTTTAAATTAACAAGTAACAACATAATTAAAGAAAAAAGTCCATATGAAGACAGCACACAAGCTATTAGCTGAAAGACAGACTGTTAGAAATTGGGTTACTGGTTGGAAGAGGTATGCACTCAAAGCACAAAAATGGTGTGATGCCATCTTGAATTGCATTGGGACCCGTATCCCTGGCATTAGTTATGTACTCCTACCATATCTACCTACCTACTGCTAGTGTCCCTAAGGAAACAAATCGCAATTTCAAGAATTGGACGAGGTGGGATCACTCACATAATGTGACATGCTTCATCACAGGCCACCTTATCCCACCCTGGTGAGATAGTACTACCAGGGTGCACTCACCCTGGGGGGGGGCTGGCCTTAGAGAGTTTTTAGAAATAATTGTTTTCTCTGGATAAAATACTTGGATCCAGTTAGTGTTAAAGAAAAACCTTAGGGTCAATCACAAAGAATCCTTTATTCCGGTTGTTCCCTAGATGTAGATAAAATTACAGTAAGGTAGTCTCAGACAATGTTTGTGGTTACTATGACCCTTACGTACCTCCGATGTGCCATTCCAACATGTTTCTGTCCTTTCAATAATGCGGAAAAGAGGTCTTGAACATTTGTCAGGGCTGAAAATATGTAACCCTAGAACATTTTATTTCTAGTGAGGGATACAAGGGTAAATGCTGAGAGGACCTACCTCTCCTCAAGCAGTCACCAGGTCATAGTGCCTGATGAGGGAAAGAAATACCAACAAATAGCAGTTGTGGTAGGGACAAAGGGAATACCTAAATGTTTTACCCACCACTATATCCACTTGTATTACAGTATGATACAGTACTATGTATATTAACACATTACGCGCATTAAAAAACATCGAATCCTACCATGGCCTATCTGACATTAAACACACTCACCCTCTGCAAGCATGCACAGGTGATAAAGAAGACACACATGGGAGAGGGAATACCATATTTAATACCCATGTGGATATAACATATATAAGCATTTGTTACCTAGTGGCCGTGGGCTGTTTTGGTTGGGCACCTCCTATGGTCACACTCTGGTAAGTGTGTTAAAATAATTTTAATAGAGAAAGAAAACAATTAAGGTGATTATAATAGCGATGTCCGAAGGTGTGGGCTTAACACACTTTCAGGACATCTGAAATCTCTAAAAGGTAGTTGCAGCGTCTTCTACTCATTACAAGTACTGCGTCATTTTTGCACTGCATTAACTTTATAGCCACGTACTTCATCAAGATACTGCACAGTCAATGATCTTATCATGCCCAAAGGAACTGCCATTTGGTGACATCAGACGTTACCTCTGCTTCTCGTTTTTTGAAAAGGGACCGGGCTGCCTACCGTAGCCAATTAGCCAATGGCACTTTGTAGGCACAAGATGCAGTGATTTGACGCCTTTTGGCTTCTGGCTGTATATGTTGTGGGAAACTGCATTTCCCCTAGTACTTGGCCGAGTTTGGACACTGTGGTTGGATGCCCCTATGTGGCAGGGCATTTGCACCACACGCGGCACTGGCACAAGGAACAACATGTTCTATGCAGCATTACGTATCTTGCACACCCAAGTCAAATTAGGAACAGGGTCCGAACACTGCGACACTGCTTAAACCATCTTTTCTTTTTTTTAAAGAGTGATTGCATCACCCAGTCCCAAGTGGGACATGCCAAGACTATGCCTGGGCGGAGTTTGCAAAGTTCCGCTATGCGGTTCTCCATAAAGTGACAAAAGAAAACTCCACCAAGCTACGCAGAGTGGGTAACCTCAAGCCGTCCGCACTGAATTTTAGTGCCGGGTGCTTGTCCCGTGCTGTAAAATCAGCGGTGAATGGCATCTCGTACAGTGCAAGAGGGTGCTGCTTCTTTCTACCGCTCAAGTAGAAATTCTTCGGAAGGTTTTTCAACGCAAGTGGTAGCGACCATCCACAACCGCCCGCGTTGAGAAATCTTGCACAGTAATGGTCTAGCATTGGATTTTCCTCAATTGCGCTCGCCAACTTACTGTTTTCCGCGCTGCGCAGAGTGCGAAAAACTCGGTGAATGGAGCGGAGTTCACCTCCCAGGCTTAGTCAAGACAAGGAGTGTGCTAATATGTAGATGTGGCTGATTGAGCATTGTCTCGGTTGCTGAATGGATCGTCAGTACACCCGTCTCCGTGTATTACTACATCTCAAGTTTTGGGTCAATTTGAATACCCTCTACCAGTCTGCAACACCGTTAATTAACATACGAAAACAAGCTTGTAATATATTAACAATTTTCTTACTGGGAGGATTACACCACACCCATTGAGGTAGTCTGTTCATTGGCAGGCTGGACCCATTATTGAATCTTGTTGCTGGATGACTGAAATAAAATTGCACCTCCGGCATTCCTTGAAGTGCCTAGGTCCCCAAAATCTCTGTCCTGAAGAGACTCTGTTAACGAGAGAGGGTCAAAACGTCATCGACAATTGATAAAGGATAGTCCAAGAACACTATAACACACTCTAGGACCTATGGTTTACTCTGAAACCATAAAGGATATCCTTTTCACTCCAATAACCAACCACCGGTTTTTAAAATCTGTCACTGCAGCTGTATTCACTGTTTTGGTTATGGTCACTCCACTGGGGTCACATAAGTCAGGAATTTACTTAAATGAATTTGTAAATAGAATTTGTAAATAGTGTCAATACACAATAGAAGTTTACTATATATAGTTTTCTATTTCCTTAAAACTGTAGTTGCAAATAAAAGACACTCTCTTCGGCTGAAATGAGTGTTGCATAAGAACTTTTTGTGGGGCTGTTTTTCTCTCCAGTCATATGTATTTCTCTGTAGTCATCAACTTAAAAAAACTCAAAAGAAAATCATGAATGTTAAACATATTGACTGTATCATATGCTAATTTTGCTTAAATCGCTGCAAGACATTAATACCTTGCTAAAAACATAATTTTTAATTTAAATGAGTTCCTTGTGAACAATTGTGCTGTTGATTAGCTATACCTAGTTCACAGGGACACGTGGGTTGCTCTTGTTTTTTGTTGAATTGATTGGGTACAGTAGACAGCTACCTAGGACCAATCTAGGGGTGACTTATATGTAATAAAAGAGGAGTTTCAGGCTTGTCAAGTGGTTTTAAATGCCAAGTTAACATGGCAGTGTAAACTGCACACACAGGCGCTGCAATGGCAGCCGGGAGACATGTTAAATAGACTACTTGAGTGGGTGGCACAATCAGTGCTGCAGCTCCGCTAGTCGCATTTAATTTGCAGGCCCTGGGCTCATGTTGTGCACTTTACCTGGTCCCTTTAAGTAAATTAAATATGACAATTGTGGATGTATCAATCAAACCAAGTTTAGGGGAGAGAGAGCATGCACTTTAGCACTGGTTAACAGTGGTAAAGTGCTCAGAGTCCTAAAGCTAACAAAAATGAGGTCAGAGTAGAAGGAAGGCAAAACATTTGAGGTGACCCTACAGAGAGGGGCGTTTTTCAAAACGACCGCCCTCCAGCCTAAAGTCAGGATTATCTAATCAATACCTTGATGGACTTCCCTGCTTAGGGCCATGTACAGGGGCACTTGCCAGTTCTATGCTTCTCCGAACCCAGTTTGATACTTCTATCCACTCTCAGGGGCGATTGAGCTGAGCCATGGGGAGCCCTTCTCCTCACCAGTGAACCCCATCTGTGAAGCACCTACAAACAGATACATCCCAGTAGGCAAAACGTACCACCATGGCCAACAAAATAATGTGGCCCATTCCACCCTTTGGATCAGACTTCTGTCCCTAACCCAAGGAAAACTGTCCACAAGGACAACAACCAACGGAGGCCATTGGCCACTGTCACTGTCAAGATCCAGACCTTAGGACCTCTATGGTTTCTCAGGCTGGGAGGTAGTAGCCTCAGGTGTCTTTCACCCAGTTTCCACTCTACCTTCAAACAATTCAGGAATGGTATCCTGAAACTGGTCTTTGAACCCAGGGTATGCACACTTAGGCTGAACAGGAGTCAGGGGTGAGTCCTTCTTCCCTCTGCCCCTATATCAGTGCTTCTGTATCCTCCATTTGGGAGTGCTGCTCCTAAAAAACTGAAGCGGTAGGGTGCATTTGGTGGCTGTCCCTCCCATTTCTCCTTACACCGAGGGCAACTCATTCCCCAGAATGCAGTCAATGAGCAACAGGAGACTAAAATGACCATTCTCCGGCCCCGTCTGCCACTCTACGGACACCAGAGCCATAGGGTGGAAATAGTACTGCCCCTGTTTCCAAATCACCCTACACACTTGGCCAGTGTACTGCTCTGGGGAGACTAGCTTTCCATATTCATGGTCTGGCTGGCCCTGGTTTTGCTCAGAGCAATGACTGGGACCCAATTCGTTTACACTGTCATATCGACTTGGCATTTAAAACCCTTTGCCAAGCCTTAAAGTCCACTTTTTCTTACATATACGTCGCCCATAGGTAGACCATAGGGCAGGGTGCTGTGTAATCAAAAAGTTATGACTCCCACCCTCCAGGATAAACAGCCCCCCCAAGTCAATCTCCAAGCTGAGGAGATCATGGTGTGGTCTATGACCTGCTCCTGGGGGACTGCTTACCCTTAAGGCCACATTGTCCACTCAAGTAGAGTTCCCATCAGTGGGTGGTTTCTTTGGACAGACAGAGTCCCCCTGCTTGTGTGCTAGTTGAGAACAATCAAAGAAGCACTTTTGGAAATATGGCACCCTGGAGCACCGCCCACCAGAACCTCCCTACTTCACTTTCTGGAAGGCATTTGGGAGACTCTTCCTTCCCCTTTAACTTGAGGCTTTTCTGGGTCTCCCTTGACCTCCCCCTAACACTGCTAGCTAGTTGTAACCATCACCAGCTCCATCTGTTTTTGCATTGCTGCCCTCATCACCCCTAAGCATATCTAAAAGGTAAATACTATACCTCCCTCAAAACATCCCTGAGCTCGTCCCTCTCAGAGAGGGGGTTGCAGGCGCAGCATGCACCATGGCTAGGTAGCATGGTGAGAGGAGGTTCCCAATGATGAAACATGCCACCTTTACTGAGTGAGGGAAATCATCCTTTAAAAAGGGATAATCCACCACGGCTATTTCACTAGTGTTGAGAGTAATTTTTTTATTGTAGACCCTGTTTTTTTTGTTTGTGATTCAAAGTGGGCAATTGCCCAGTGTAGGAGAGTAGGGTCTGCTTTCTATGTTCACCCCCACTTTTTGCTTTTGCTTTACTGGTTTTCGACTTAGATGTGGCTGTGGGCCTGCTAATCAGACCCACAGCCCTGCTGTTCTCTCTCTAAATTAATACTATGTACTTTAGGTGCATAACCCATTTGGATAGGATCACCTTATTGGCCCCTGTACAGTGTACCTTAGGTACCCAGGGCATAGGTGTAACCTAGGCCTACCAGGGGCTGCAGCATGTATTATGCCACCCCTGTCCTGGCCTTCCATTATGACACAACTAGCTGATCACTCAGCTGGGGCAAGGTCGTGTAATCACCCCTTGCTTAGGTGTAGTATTCCTATACCTATCTTATATATAGACACATGTGTACCTATCAGCCACTCCTATGGCAGGCCTTAACAATCCTGGAGGCAGAGTGCTTGGTAACATGTGAGATGGTGCTCTAGCATGAGCTGAGCCTGTCTGCAGCTTTCGGAACCATGTCCTTACAGCTGTTCTATGATATAGCCTACCATATACTCTTAAAGTGCCTTATAATCTTAAACGGTTATGGTAACTATGGTTTGGCTTTATCAAAACATGTCGTGTAAGGTGTCTAACACTTTGGAATAATACCCCCATCCCATTTCTGGGGATGAGGATATTATCCCTCCCTTCTAGAGGGAGAAGACATGTTGAAACCTACTTACCCGGTTAAAGTTAACCAGAGCCCCAGCATCACAAAATGGATGCTGCTGCCACGACACAAGTCTGACCTCCTGCTGCTGGGAGTGATCCCGGCACGGGAGGTTTGGACAAGAGGTTTCCTGCCTTGGGAGGTGCAAGCACCACCCCAGACAGGCCTTAGTGTATTGGGGCAGGGAGGGATGAAAGAAACGAGACACTGCCTGGGGCACACAAGGTGTCCCATGCATAGTCCAGTTCAAACCGGTGCTGGGGCACACCAGCCCCAGTCCTGGCGTGAAACTGGACAAAGGGAAGGGGGTGTAACCACCCCCCTCCCAGGTCCCACCCATCAGGCGTGACCTAGCAGGCAACCCAGCCCCCCAGATTAGTATAAGAGTGGTAGCTGGGCCCCAGGAGATTAGATTATCCTGAACCTGCAACTTGAACAGAAACTCTGGACATTCGACGGAAGAAGAAGACTGAAGAATCTCCCTTGTAGCCAAGGAGTGGCTACCCTGTGCAAACAGGCACCATCAAGAGACTTACCCTTTGCTTTGCTGAAGTTCTACGAGGGACCGACTGCAGAGCCCGACCAGAGCCTTGACTTCCAGACTTCTCCAACCCTGATCCACATCCACAGCCGAACTGAGATCCGTGGAGGCGACGAGAGATGTGGGACCGGCTACCTGGGAAAAGTGGCGAGTATCTTCCAGCGCAGCTTCTGAGGAACCCTCGAAGTTGTGCACCGGGGATTGAGAAGCCCCAACCTCAAGCACCATCTGCACCGAAGATCAGCCCCCCACACTCCACAAGTCCTGCTTGGGGCCCTTCTGCATTTTCCTGCTTGCCGCATCTGTTCGGTTGCTTGCCCGTTGGCTAGCGGCCTTTGCGACGACACACCTTTGAATCTTCACTGCTGGTTTGGCTCCTCCAGACTGGCTCCCGCTCCTCTGCAAAAGAGAAGCACCCCAGACCTTCCTGGTCTGCACCAGAAGCAAGTCCTCCATTCTTCGTGGGTTCCGCTTGCCAAGGCTTGGTGAGTCCTAGTTCGACTTCGACGCCGCCGAGTGGGCTTAACCAGAGAAGCAGGAGAGACAGATCCCCTTCAAGGGAATCCATCCACTCCCATGTCTCTAGCATCTCTGATGCCTCTTCTCACAAGGGAATGACTTCCCCCCAGAGAAAAGAGCATGAAGCCAGAATTAGGGAGGCTAATCTAAGGATTGAGAGGGAAGAACTTGCACTTGCCAAGGAGAAGCTTTCTCTGGCTAGAGAGCAAAAGTTAAGTGGGTTAAAACCCACTGGTGGCAGCAATATCCCTAAGGATAGAGACAGGCACTATGATAATAGAAACCTGAGCAAGATTGTCCCTCCCTACAAGTGTGGGGATGACATCCACAAATGGATAACTGCTTTGGAGAGGGCTTGCAAAGTACAGCAGGTACCCCAAAGTCAGTGGGCAGCTATCTTGTGGCTCTCCTTCTCTGAGAAAGGTAGAGACAAGCTCCTCACAGTTAGTGATGAGGATGCAGTCAATTACACTGTCCTGAAGAGTGCTCTAATTGATGGGTTTGGCCTAACCACTGAACAATACAGGTTGTTGTTCAGGGATACCCAGAAGACACAGACTCAGGACTGGACTGACTTTGTAGATTGTGCCACTAAGGCTCTGGAAGGCTGGCTAGTGGGAAGTAAGGTTAAGGATTATACAGGATTGTATAAATTGATCATGAGAGAACAAATACTTAACAACTGTCAAAACCAGCTACTGCATCAACACCTGATTGATTCTGATCTGACTTCTCCCCAAAAATTGGGAAAGAAGGCAGATAGATGGGTCAGGACTAGAGTTAAGCAGAAAAACCAGAACCAGGGCGGTGAACAGAAAAAGGCAGACCAGAAGAGTAATGATCAGAAACAGAAAGACCAGAAGTCTTCACCAGGCCCCCAAAAGGCTCAGGGGGAGGGTGATCCCAAAAAGGATAAAAAGAAAGATGGCCAAAAGAAACCATGGTGCAACTATTGTAAGTCCAACTCACATTGGTTTAGTGAGTGCCCCAAAAAGGATAAGCCCCCAGCCAACATTGCCCCTAAGGCAACTGTACCCCCTAGTTCAGCTGTAAGTGGTGGTTCCCAGCAAAAGGGTGTAGTAGGGTTAACCCTGGGAACTGAGGAGGATTCTGGCCTAGTCAGGATACCTACTCAGGCTGTTCTGATCTGTGATGGGGACATAGATTTGTCCTCTACTGCAGGCCCCAGTAACCTGGGCTAGTACAGACAGACTCCTTTTATCAATGATAGGATGGCTCGGGCCTACAGGGACACTGGGGCTAGTGTCACAATGGTGACACCTGCCTTTGTGGACCCTGGACAGATCATACTAGGTGAGAACTACCTAGTGACCAACGCTAGCAATGCCACTACCTCCCATAGTGTGGCAATTGTTAACTTCTCCCGGGGAGGGGTAACTGGCCTCAAGAAAGTTGTTGTTAGTTCAGACCTTCCTGTGAAGTGTTTACTGGGCAATGATCTTGAAACTTCAGTTTGGTCTGAAGTGGAGTATAGGACCCATGCAGAAATGCTAGGGATAGATGCACATGTCCTTGCTGTGACCAGGTCACAGGCCAAAATGTGCACCACTGAACAAGTGCTGGATCCTGGAACGATGGACCAGTCACAAACCAAGAGAAAGAGCAGTAGGGTAAAGGCTGTGCCTTCCCCCCTGCCTCAGGCACTGGATCAGCCCTCACAGGAGGATGATTCTGAGAGCCCTGAAGGAACTGTCCTAGAAGAACTTGAACCTGATCAGGTTGAGTTTCTTGAGACAGGGGGACCTTCAAGGGCAGATCTGAGGCAGGCACAATTAGACTGCCCCTCTCTTGAACCCCTCAGACAGCAGGCTGCTGCTGAGGCTGCAGGGAATGCTCAAGGTACCCATAGAGTGTATTGGGATGAAGGGCTGCTGTATTCAGAGGCTAGAGACCCCAGGCCTGGTGCATCCAGGAGGTTGGTCATACCACTGAAGTTCAGAGGCTTCCTTCTTACCTTGGCCCATGATATTCCCCTTGCAGGACACTTAGGCCAGAACAAGACTTGGGACAGGCTTGTCCCTCACTTTCACTGGCCCCATATGTCAGAAGATACCAAGGAGTTTTGTCGCTCCTGTGTCACCTGCCAAGCCAGTGGCAAATCAGGTGGCACCACAAAGGCCCCCCTCATACCACTACCTGTGGTGGGGGTTCCCTTTGAAAGAGTGGACATAGATATTGTAGGACCAATGGACCCACAGACAGCATCTGGGCACAGATTCATACTGGTGATAGTGGACCATGCCACCAGGTATCCAGAAGCTATTCCCCTGAGGACCACAACAGCTCCTGTTGTGGCAAGGGCCCTACTTGGAGTATTCTCCAGAGTGGGCTTTCCAAAGGAGGTCATTTCTGACAGAGGTGCCAACTTCATGTCAGGATATTTGACTGCAATGTGGAAGGAGTGTGGTGTGAACTACAAGTTCACCACACCCTATCACCCACAGTGCAATGGGCTTGTTGAGAGATTCAACAAGACCCTAAAGGGAATGATAAAAGGTTTACCAGACAAGCTTAGGCGAAGATGGGACATCCTTTTACCCTGCCTTGTGTTTGCTTACAGAGAGGTCCCACAAAAGGGGGTTGGCTGCAGCCCTTTCGAGCTTTTGTTTGGGCATCCTGTAAGAGGACCCCTATGTTTAGAAAGGGAAGGATGGGAGAGACCTCTCAGACAACCCAAACTTGATATAGTGGATTATGTACTTGGTCTCCGATCCAGGATGGCAGAGTATATGAAGAAGGCTTCTAAAAACCTTGAGGCAAGCCAAGAACTCCAAAAAGCTTGGCATGACCAAAAGGCTGTGCTGACTGTTTACCAGCCAGGGCAGAAAGTGTGGGTGTTGGAGCCAGTGGCCCCAGCAGCCCTCCAAGACAAATGGTCTGGACCCCACACTATTGTTGAGAAGAAGGGAGAAGTCACCTACTTGGTGGACCTTGGGACTCCCAGAAGCCCCCACAGGGTGCTTCATGTCAACAGATTGAAGGCATATGTTGACAGGGCAGACATGGGCTTACTCATGGCTACAGATGAGGGGCAGGAGGAAGAGAGTGACCCTCTCCCAGACCTGTTGACTCAGAACCCTGATGATGGCTCAGTTGATGGTGTGGTCTTTTCTGACAGACTCACTGTCCATCAGCAACAGGACTGCAGACAAGTTCTGCAATCCTACAGGCATATATTCTCTCTGACCCCAAGTCAGACAAACTGGTGCACCCATGAGGTGGACACTGGTCACAGTCTGCCTTTGAAGAGTAAAATCTACAGGCAACCTGACCATGTCAGGGACTGCATAAAAGTTGAGGTACAAAAGATGTTGGAGCTGGGAGTCATTGACCCTTCAGAGAGCCCTTGGGCTAGTCCTGTAGTCCTTGTGCCAAAACCTCACACCCAAGATGGTAAGAGAGAGATGAGGTTTTGCGTGGATTACAGAGGTCTCAATGCTGTCACTAGGACAGATGCCCACCCAATACCTAGGGCAGATGAACTCATTGACAGACTGGCAGCTGCTAAGTTTTTGAGCACCTTTGACCTGACAGCAGGCTACTGGCAAATCAGACTAGCTGAGAATGCAAAGGCCAAAATTGCTTTCTCGACCCCAGGAGGACATTATCAATTTGTGGTAATGCCCTTTGGTTTGAAGAATGCACCTGCCACTTTCCAAAGGTTGGTGAATCAAGTCCTTACTGGGTTGGATGACTACTGTGCAGCTTATCTTGATGATATTGCTGTCTTTAGCTCCACCTGGGAGGATCACCTGGTCCACCTGAGGAATGTTTTAGAGGCCCTGCAAAAGGCAGGCCTCACTATCAAGGCCACTAAGTGCAATATAGGGCAGAGCAAGGTTGTATACCTGGGCCACCTAGTTGGTGGGGGTCAGGTTCAACCACTGGAGAGCAAGATCCAGACCATAAAGGACTGGACTCCTCCAACTACCCAGACTCAGGTCAGAGCTTTCTTGGGCCTGGCTGGGTACTACAGAAAGTTTGTTAAGAACTATGGGTCCATTATGACACCACTTAATGACTTGACCTCCAAGAAAATGCCAAAGAAAGTTCAGTGGACAGTAAGCTGTCAAAAAGCATTTGATGACCTGAAGCAGGCCATGTGCAGTGCACCTATTCTGAAAAGTCCAGACTACTCCAAAGAGTTCATTGTCCAGACAGATGCTTCTGAGTTGGGTGTGGGAGCTGGTCTTTCACAACTTAATATAGATGGTCAAGACCAGCCCATTGCTTTTATAAGTAGAAGGCTGACCCCTAGAGAGAAACGTTGGTCAGCTATTGAGAGGGAGGCCTTTGCTGTGGTTTGGGCCCTGAAGAAGCTGAGGCCATACTTGTTTGGCACTCACTTCAAGATTCAGACAGACCATAAGCCCCTCTTGTGGCTAAATCAGATGAAGGGTGAAAATCCCAAACTTCTTAGGTGGGCCATTTCCCTACAGGGGATGGACTTCACAGTGGAACATAGACCTGGGACTGACCATGCCAATGCAGATGGACTCTCCAGATATTTCCACTTAGAACATGAAGACTCAACTGGTCAAGGTTAGTTTAATGTCCCTAAGTTTGGGGGGGGGGGGTTGTGTAGGAGAGTAGGGTCTGCTTTCTATGTTCACCCCCACTTTTTGCTTTTGCTTTACTGGTTTTCGACTTAGATGTGGCTGTGGGCCTGCTAATCAGACCCACAGCCCTGCTGTTCTCTCTCTAAATTAATACTATGTACTTTAGGTGCATAACCCATTTGGATAGGAGCACCTTATTGGCCCCTGTACAGTGTACCTTAGGTACCCAGGGCATAGGTGTACCCTAGGCCTACCAGGGGCTGCAGCATGTATTATGCCACCCCTGGCCTGGCCTTCCATTATGACACAACTAGCTGATCACTCAGCTGGGGCAAGGTCGTGTAATCACCCCTTGCTTAGGTGTAGTATTCCTATACCTATCTTATATATAGACACATGTGTACCTATCAGCCACTCCTATGGCAGGCCTTAACAATCCTGGAGGCAGAGTGCTTGGTAACATGTGAGATGGTGCTCTAGCATGAGCTGAGCCTGTCTGCAGCTTTCGGAACCATGTCCTTACAGCTGTTCTATGATATAGCCTACCATATACTCTTAAAGTGCCTTATAATCTTAAACGGTTATGGTAACTATGGTTTGGCTTTATCAAAACATGTCGTTTAAGGTGTCTAACACTTTGGAATAATACCCCCATCCCATTTCTGGGGATGAGGATATTATCCCTCCCTTCTAGAGGGAGAAGACATGTTGAAACCTACTTACCCGGTTAAAGTTAACCAGAGCCCCAGCATCACAAAATGGATGCTGCTGCCACGACACAAGTCTGACCTCCTCCTGCTGGGAGTGATCCCGGCACGGGAGGTTTGGACAATAGGTTTCCTGCCTTGATAGGTGCGAGCACCACCCCAGACATACCTTAGTGTATTGGGACAGGGAGGGATGAAAGAAACTAGACACTGCCTGGGGCACTCAAGGTGTCCCATGCATAGTCCAGTTCACACCAGCCCCAGTCCTGGCACGAAACTGGACAAAGGGAAGGGGGTATAACCACCCCCCTCCCAGGTCCCACCCATCAGGCGTGACCTAGCAGGCAACCCAGCCCCCCAGATTAGTATAAGAGTGGTAGCTGGGCCCCAGGAGATTAGATTATCCTGAACCTGCAACTTGAACAGAAACTCTGGACCTTCGACATTCGACGAAAGAAAAAGACTGAAGAATCTCCCTTGTGGCCAAGGAGTGGCTAGCCTGTGCAAACAGGCACCATCAAGAGACTTACCCTTTGCTGAAGTTCTACGAGGGACCGACTGCAGAGCCCAACCAGAGCCTTGACTTCCAGACTTCTCCGACCCTGATCCACATCCACAGCCGAACAGAGATCCGTGGAGGCGGCGAGAGACGTGGGACCGGCTACCTGGGAAAAGTGGCGAGTATCTTCCAGCGCAGCTTCTGAGGTACCCTCGAAGTTGTGCACCGGGGATTGGGAAGCCCCAACCCCAAGCACCATCTGCACTGAAGATCAGCCCCCCACACTCCACGAGTCCTGCGTGGGGCCCTTCTGCATTTTCCTGCTTGCCGCGTCTGTCCGGTTGCTTGCCCGTTGGCTAGCGGCCTTTGCGACGACACACCTTTGAATCTTCACTGCTGGTTTGGCTCCTCCAGACTGGCTCCCGCTCCTCTGCAAAAGAGAAGCACCCCAGACCTTCCCAGTCTGCACCAGAAGCAAGTCCTCCATTCTTCGTGGGTTCCGCTTGCCAAGGATTGGTGAGTCCTAGTTCGACTTCGACGCCGCCGACAGCAAGAGCCTTTGTGGGACAGCTCGCCTCCTGGTCTTGGTCATCCTCGACGTCTCCTGGTACCCGTGGCTGCTGCGACAAGCGTCACCTCTTCACCTGCAATCTTCACAACATCGCGTGGTTCCTTCCTGGTTCCACGTGGTCACTGGCTAGTGACCTTGACTCTGTCCTTTCTGCTTGCAGGTACCCTTCCTTCTTCATCCCGGCCTTGGGATCCACCGGACACCCTGCACTGACTGCCTGTCAGCAACTTTCCTTCAGGCATCCATAGAAGTCCACGACGAAACCCGACGCAAGTTCACACCTATGCACCCGCAGCCCGTGGGCTAGGTAACTTGGGTACTTTGGTGCTCACAAGGGTAGTGACTATCCTAGGGTCTAGTTTCCGAGTCTCGACTTTCTAGCTACTCCAGAAGTGTCCTAAAACTGCTTATTTCAGAACTGTACTATTTCTATCGATTATACGCATTACGCGTGAGTGTTTCCACTCTGCACCTGAATCCCGTGGGCCTCCCACTTCCTAACTGTTAGTAGTGTAGTGTAGTCCCAGCGATTCCCTAGGCCTAGGCCTATTCTATTTCCGTGACAGTGGTCCTTATACCACTTCTTTAGTATATGGTTTGCGTGGCCCCTAGGGCCTAACTGTATTACTTACCTGTGTGACTTAATGTATGCTTGAATAAGACTGTGTTGTACTTACCTCGAATCTCATAAAGAGTGCTGAGGGTTTGACTAGAATAAATACACTTTATTTTATATATATATCTGTTGTGGTGTCCTTTCATTTGGTATTCAAGGGATTATACATGGTATCACAGCTGGCTTCACATGCCATTCAGAGTTTAGTCTAAGACTGCTCTTGTCCATGCTACCACTAGGATAGCTGGTCTATAAGGTTGACTTTACAACCAATCACCATAAGGGTTGTTTGGACTGATATAAGGTGTACACTAGAACTAGTGACATCATACATCAGGCCAACTTCTCACACCCAGGGCCCCCAATTTCCAAAGGCCCCTCTGATAAAGTGAGTGGAGCAGTCAAAATACTGTTGCTTATAGAAAACCCAGCTCTTTTCTAATTTGAAAGCTGATTGTGCGTAACAGAGACTGAGGCAACATTTACTAGGGGTTTGTCCATGTGTGTAAAGTTGTGCAAAGTGACACAAAGTAGCGCAAACTTTTAGAATGTCATTCCTATCTAGCGCACAAGGGGCTTATGTACAAGGCCCTTGTGCCACTTTTGCATCATTTTTAACAGGGGAAAAGTGGCACAAAAGTGGCGCAAGGGCCTTGTAAATCTGCCCCTAGGCATTTCAATTTGGAAAGGCACCCTTTTCTCAGTGCATATGATTCTATGCCCTGCTTTGTACCAATTGGTGTCAAAAAGGCATCACTTGGGTTTATCTTGGGCAGATTAGTGTAAGCAGCAATAGTTTTAGACACAAAATCTGATCTACAAAGATACCCAGACCAAGCTTTGCATTAAAAAATTAATGCCTCATCAAAGCAGAACCAAACATGGAGATATGTTTTAATTTCTCCAAATATTCCAAAAATTGCATGTCGTCAGCACAGTACAGCATATACACAATGTGTGGAATATTTATGAATTTGTGTAGACATAGGTTATTGTACTGGTAGGATATGTTTCAAGTACAAATCCTATGCTAAACAGCAGACACATAACTCTGCACCACGGTGTAGAGGGGGTGTGTTTTGTTATGCAGCCTGTTTGTGTGCCAGCATAGGTGTAGTGATCAAGATTAAGGCATTTTTCACTGCTTTTTGCTCTCTGCACAGAAAGTTGATGTGCTCTGTATGCCTGGCCTGCCAAGCCTTAACACTGACACGCTCAGTTGGTGGCTTTAAAATTGATAAACAATATTTGTGTCATGTCTCTCTCCTCACCTTACCTACCCTCTTCTCCCTAAAGCCTCTTTCTTAACCAATTGGCAGAATCAGGCTGTTTGTGTGTATGAAAAATAAATTGTGATTCTGTAACATGTTACTGAATGCCAATTTGTGTTTGTGACCAAATACAGAATCAGTATTTGGAAGGTGGTTGTATAGGGCATTCTCTCCAAATACAGACACAGTGTGGGCTCTATTAGAGTTTTGTGACTGACTTCTGTTTGTATACTATTAATACAAACAGAAAGGATTTCCCCCTTTGTGACTCTTGGCATAAACACTTTTTAAGGGTAGGACGTGATCCTATCTGTGGCTCACCGCCTACTCTTATGAAATATTACCTAATCTTTTCATAGTTTGTTTTAAAAAACACATCTTGTTTTCCTTTAATGAAAATAGCTTGCATTAAAAAATAGCTTTATTTCAAAACAACCACAGGCATAATGGTCCCCCGCATCCGGAGAACCACAGCCGGAGGCAAATCCTTCTTCCACTGCGCCGCCAAGACCTGGAACACCCTCCCCCTCATCCTACGACAAACCGAAGACCTTCTAGCCTTCAGGAGACAACTCAAGACCTGGCTGTTCGACCAGTAGCTTCAGCACCCCCCCTCTCCCCTCCCTTAGCGCCTTGAAACCCTTGCGGGTATGTAGTGCGCTTTACAAATTTTTAGATTGATTGATTGATTGACCTCAGCAGGCCACCATCCTTGAGACGTTTCGATTCAAAGTGGATAACAATGGTTGCCGAAAATATACCTGCTCCTTGCCCAACAAACCCTGAAGGTGTCACTGTTGGAAAAGTGGATCTCTTCTTTTCTAGCCCGGTGCGACCCTGAGCCTTAATAATATTTAATCAGTAAAAGGCGAAACTTTTGTTTTTAGATTCCATTACTTCAAGAATGTGGCGTTGCAGATGGGGTTCAGTTTCAAGAAGCCATTTTTGTAGCTGAGTCACTATTGATGACAATCGAGCCCATCAGTTCTGTTTAGGCCGGTGGTTTTAAGCTTCGGATCTACTGAATATTCCTATGCAACCTATTCTGCGTGTTTACCCAAGGGGGCAGATCTACAAGGAAGTGTCGTAGCGTAGCACCGCAGGCCCTTTGGCTGCATCACACTGCGGCACTTCCGAAGCACAGGGATGCAACATATTTACAAGAATATGTCGCGTGTCTGTGTTTCGCCATGCGCTGGCGCACAAACTGCAGCCACAGGCTGGCGCAGGCACCCTTGCACCATGGTGAAAGGATGCCTGTGTCATGGGGAGATTGTTTTTGTGCAGAAAGGGGCACGTTCCTGCACAAAAACAATCACTAGAAGCATTTTCCTCTTTTAATGCGTGCTGTAGAATGCAGCACGCATTGAAAGACGAAAAAACGAGGAGAAATGAAAACATTTATCCTCGTTGCGCCTTACTACGCCACCTCTAGGGTGGCGTAGCATTCACACGCATCTCCAGATTTACAATTTCTCGTAAATCTGGAGATGTGTATTGTTCCATGGGTGTTGCGTGGGAACACCCACAGCAAGACCCATTGGGCCATATTATCAAGGAACGGCGATAACATTATCATGCTTTAGCGGCAGGAAACTGCCGCAAAAGCGGCGATAATGGGCTTGATAATATGCCCTTGTGAATTCCCATAGAAGCCCAGGTTCTGGTGTGAACATTGGCTTCTATGGGAATTCACAAGGGCATATTATCAAGTCCATTATCGCCGCTTTAGCGGCAGTTTCCTGCCGCTAAAGCGGCGATAATGTTATCGCCATTCCTTGATAATATGGCCCATAGAACACCTCTTCAACGCAAAGTGCTTTGTGTGAAGGGGCCGTATTTACAAGGAGAGGAAAAGTCACACAGGGTGGCTTTTCCTGTCCCTGTAAATATGGAGGTGCCCCCTGCGCCACCAGTACGTCACGAGAAGTGACATACTGGTGGCACAGGCGCTTGTAAATCTGCCCCAAGGTGTTTAAAAGATCATGTAAAGATAACTGTGGAAATATTTTAAATTTTTAAATTTAGCCTATATTGCATTGGGCAAAACCAAACTGTAAAGCTGTATGTCATAGGATCTTTGAAAGACCTTTTTAAATATTGATGGTGGTACTTTTGTATATTCTACTCTGTGAATGAATCATGGTACATAACTGATTGTAGTAAAGATATTGGAGTAGAATTCTTGGAATCCGCTCTTCCTTTACGAATATGGCGCATGTAGGAATGCACCATTAGGAATAATGTGCAGACATTGTATCAACAGCATCTAAATAACACATTTGCACATTTTCGTTCTGGGCTGCATCTGCTTTTAACCCAGGGTGGATAACAATATCCTATGCAAATGGCAATTAAATGAAAGCAGACCTGGAACAAAGCTCTTTCTCTCTATCTCTTATGCACTAATGACCCTGGATGAATGAGCCGGTGCGAATCTCTTAACCATGGGCCCGATAAATGTCTCATCGACTTTTTCCTCAACTCTGACCCTTGACCCTATTTTATATGATGCCTAAAGAGACCAAGAAGCAGTTTTACTAGTTGGACGCTGTAGGTTCATTACAATAGCCAGGCCTTAGTTCACTGCCTCTGCTCCTCCACCTTGATGCCAGCATCCTCGCTGCCTCTTTGCACCAGCATGAGGAAGGGTTGAACCATGAGCCGCCTATTGATTGGAAACGAGACATGCCCAGAAGCAGCCCCCCCCCCATCACCTGTCCCATCGAGGTAACTGATGAATGCTGTCAGAATCTGCTTAAGTGACTTATTAACAGCATACCTCCCTGAAAATGAATTGTTTATTGTGAGAAGTAGTCTATCTTACAACGACCCTGCTGGCCAGTTTCCAACAGGTTTACTTTATCACAGCCTGTTGGGCACTTTACTGTCACACTTGAGGTGGTGCTGGTATCCGCAGTTTGTAAATGAGTCTGTTGGCTCGTTTACATCATCGAATAACTGGTTATGGAAATGAACTATGCAGTTTAGTCATAAGCCGCCACGCTAAGACATGGGTCTTATTGACTTGTTATTGGGTGTTTCTCAATAGCATCACATAAGCAACATGCTCAATAGTATAACACTGGCATTTGCAATTGTAAGAGAGTAGCACCCAGAATTGTACAGATTAGGCTAGTGGTAGCCATTGCAGGGAAGCACGGTGTGGCAATGGGGTGGAGTAGGGTGGGCAGTTGACAGACCACGGAATAGAAAAAAAAAATCCTATTCCATTGTCTGTCGATCCTCCTCCCTGGCCCCATGCCCCGCTCCACCGCGCTTACCTGCACCGGCCGCGACCTGATTTAGCTTCGGATATCCAACACTTTTTTGATGCAGACCTGATGCAAAATCCTTTTTAGGTCGAGCTACAGCGCGCATGCGCTGCCTGCAAGACCCTTTGTAGTCCTAAAAACTACTTTTTGCACGCCTGCTACTTACCATTGGTTCGCTCCAGTGCTCCTCATCGTTGTTGCCTCCTAAGTTGTTCCCTCACTTCTGGTCAAGGCTGAGGAGCACCAGCCAAGCACAGTTTCCCTACGCTCGCATTTGTTATCTGCTGTTTTGAAGAACTTGGGGGCATTTCAACAACAACCGGCGATAAATATCGCTAAGCGCACTTAGCGCTAGGATAATTATCGCCGGCTAGCGTTGATTTTTATCGCTGAGATAGCGTGCTATTAGCAACGCTTATCTCAATAGCGATAAAAATCCTCACGCTAAATGGCTAACGTGAGATTATCACTGGAAACCCAGCGATAATCTCACGTTAGCTTGTTGATAGGGACAGACAAACTTAGCCATGATATCCTCCTTCCATAGGATATCATGGCTAAGTCAGAAAAATACCAGACGTAAAAAAGCAGCGTTAACCGCGGTTAGCGCTGCTTTTTTTGTCTCTAACAGGGTTAGCGATATTCTTGATAATAGGAGAAATGTCGCTTAGCGACATTTCTCCTATTATTTTACTCTGGAACGCCCCCTTTGCATCTCATTAGAGATGCAAGGGGAAGCATAGAGTAAATGGGTGCTAACATGCAAATTTGCATGTTAGCACCCTGTTGTTGATAGGGTGCTAGTTTTATCTCTGCTTTTTTGGCTTTTAAAGCCAAAAAAGCAGAGATAAAACCCTTGTTGATATTCCCCCTGTTTTTTTTAAAGGTTGCTTTCTGTCGTTGTGCTTCCCCCCTCCTTCTGAGGTTCCGTGTGAGACGGAACAACACTTTTTGAGTGGTGACGAATATGGATGAGTTTGGTGTCTACGAACCGCAAATGACGAGTATAGTGAGTGTACGCAGTTTCGTTACGCAACCACGTATGGTTCGTCTCATTTTTGGGTTTGTTCATCCGAACCCTCGGGTTCCATTTTAGATACGGCATCCATTTTGTTTCTTGCCCTCAAGTAGCCAGCGAACGGACGTTGCCCGCTTCGTGACCCTGGGACTCCCAAGCTTACACGAGGGACACGTGTTTCTTTGAGGGTGACTTTTACGATAAGGGAAATGACACGGCGAAGGCAGATGGCCCCGCTCGAGACTCATCTTGCCGTGCTAGCCTATTGTTTCAGTCATGCATGCATTGGACACGAGGTCTTTGATCCTGTCATCAAGTTTCCTTTATTACTCCCAACACTCTTTTCTAACCTGTTGTGCATCCTTGTCCTTTCTTTGCATCTGTTTTTGTCCCCTCTCCTAATGTGTTTACGGTCAGAATGGAATGTGTTTTATTGCGGGGTAGATATGTTTTTACAGTTGGGAACCGGCAATGCTGCTGTAATTATGTTCCGGCCTCCTGAAACATGAACACGACTCTTTTGAAGTTTATTGTGGGTACTGAGTTGTAACCTTTGTTCGCCATACTGTGCAATGGCAAAAACGTGTATAAAAGGAGCGATCCACTTTTGCAATTTAAAGCAGTCTCCGAGAACCTACACGTTGTGTACTTCTTGTGATTTCTGTATCCCTGCAGTAAATAAAAGCTGATCTCTGACGTCGCTGGAAGTGTCCCGTGTCTCTGTGTTTTGTACGCCAGAACAGGTAACCCACGAAGGTTTCAGGTGTTGTCCCCTGGCACCGCTGGGTCTTAGAATAACCCAGTCCTTCACTTCCTCCCCTCCCAGCTCAAACACAGCGTTTGCCTTACTCAGACAGCGAATGAGCACGGACAAAGTAGCCTTGTTTTATGGGGGAGTCCCTTGTTGCAACTTAGTAAAAGAAAATTTCTCCTTTTGCAGGTTCCTGTGCACAGTTTCTTTTTGTTGTCACTGTTTCCTCCCTTCCAGTTTGAAGGCAGCATTTCCCTTGTGCACGTTTGTGCGCACACTAAACACAAGTAGCTTTAAAGGTTGCTTTCCGTCGTTGCTGCTTCTGCCCTACCCCTACCCTCCCAGCTCAAACACAGCATTTGCCTTACTCAGACGGCGAATGAGCACGGACGAAGGTAGCCTTGTTTTACGGTTGAGTCCCTTGTTGCAACCTAGTAAAAGAAAATTCCTCCTTTTGCAGGTTTGTGCGCGCAGGTACTTTCCATCATCACTGCTTCCACCCTCCCAGGTCAAAGGCAGCATTTCCCTTGTGCATGTTTGTACGCTCAGTGAACATAGAACTTCTGTGATCACAAAACTTATTACAATAGCACTGTTGATACAAATGGTAAATAGCCGGGGTTAATGTACAGCTTGAGGAATCTCTTGTTGCAATTACTTCCTCGTGCAGGTTCGTGCACACAATGAACACTGAACAGTTTTGGCATTGATCACTTAACGTGCTGTTGTCGATTTGGTTTTGTTTTAACAAATTATCCTCTTTTTTCATTGACCCTGAAACTAAAATTAATTCTGATCGGAAGTTCTGGAACATTTGAATGAAATCATGGCACACGCACTCCCCAGTACGACACACAAAATACACTGGGGCAGATTTATAAGGCCCTTGCGCCTCATTTACGCCGCCGTTTCGTCACTTTTGTGACGCAGCGGCGGCGCAAATCCTGCACCATGGTGCGGGGTACCTACAACGTGACGCATCTGGGAGATGCGTCACGTTGTAAAGCCCTGCACCACATGTAGGCGTTCTGGCGCGGGGGGGGCGTACCGGCGCAGGAACGCCTCCTAAAAGTGGCTGAGTGAAATCTACAAGATTTCACTCAGTCACTTTTAAGGCCATGCTGCGTCAAAACCCTGCGCCTGCTTGAAGCAGGCGTAGGGATTGACGCAGCATGTTAGGGATGGGGCACCCGCGAGCCTTGCTGGAGCTGCGGCGCGCTTGCGACGCAACTCCACAAATGCGCCGCATTTCCGACTGGAGATGCGTCTCGCATCTGCCCATCCGAGTGCCACGGTGCACCGCATTGTAAATGCGGCGCATCAGTGGTGGCGCTCGGGTGGGCAGATGCGTCGCAACTCTTCGGGCGCATCTCTGCTGATTAGCAGAGATGCGCCAGAAGTCATAAATCTGCCCCACTGTATTTAACAGAGTGCCAACTCAAATGGAGGCTTACAGTACATAACCCTCCCCAGGTCTTTGTCCTTGTGTACCGCAACTAGCACTCATGTAAAGCACTTCGATACCTTCAGGTCGTGTTCGCGCTATATAAAACTGAAAAAAAAAATACCAATGCCACCCGCCTATTCCCAGCGTATATCACCAGACACCACATAGCTCCGCCCCTTCTACGCACGTTTTTACAGTACTTAATATAATAGCTCTCTTCGTGTCAGTCTTATCTGCTCCCTAATCGTTTCCAAACTTAGGAACGCTGTGTGTGTAAGTAGACTCTTGATAATGGAGTGTGTATTGGCACACCTTTTAGATTCAAAGTTCATAGGTAAGTTGTTTAGTTCGTGGGTGCTACAGAAGGGTATCGGCTTCTGATCCCCAGGACGTGAGTAAATAATAAACAAAATGTGTCTCCCTACCAGGGAGATGTCCCCTTTGTGCACCACTGGCGGTCCGTAGTGGCAGGACAACTCGAATTCATGTACATTCATGTACACATGTAGTAATGTGTATTTATCCCAAGGAAGTTCAAACACACAAACTTTTATCCTTAAGGTAAATCAGAGCAGAATGTATTTCATCATCCTGTATTCTTTCAATTGTTATCAATGCATTCATAATCATGCCTCCTATTATGCTGATAAAACATAATTCTTCAATCCATAAGCCAATGCATCTCAGGCTGGGTTAGCCCTTCATCAGGGGCATGTTCTATTCTGTGAAACTAAAATTATAAAAGCGAAGTCAAATAAACTGGAAGATTGAGTTTGGGTATGTGAGTCAGTGTAGTCCCACCCTTCTGTCTGAACAAGCTCCCATGAGCTGCTGAGCTGGTCAGCTTGTGTTAATCCACCCACACCCAGCAAGTGATACAAAGACCTGAGAAGACTTGGGGTATCATTTGCAGCACCCCCAAAATGATTTGTTGCTCTCTACTGATGATGAAGGAATGAATCCAGAAACACGTTTTTAGAGTTACACAGCACAGGCTGCACCAAGTGTGAATAATTATAGACCACTACTGAAGTATGTGTTGTCATTCACTGCATTTACCATGATGCATTAGAGAAAATTGAGTGCACGGATGTGAGGAAGTGTGCTCCCACCCTCCTTTTTGATAAGTGTGCCAGTCCATGGAGAGAGCAGAACTGAGCCATATCTATAAAGATTTGGTGCAGTTCTGCTCTGTCCCATTCTTGCAAAGCCGCACAGGACCTTCATTTGCTGCGCAGTGTCGCGTGAACTCTATGAAAATATGCCCCTTGATGTCTCGCATTTACACAGTGCAGCATCCCAGTTTAGGAGTCTGAAATTAAAATACTGAGATATGTCTGGTTGCAGCCTCCTACCGCGCATGGGCGGCCCGCCACAGCATGCGATTGATGTGAACCGAGAGCCGCCTGCACCAAGACATTTGGACTCGCTGGGTGTCGTCACCACCGTGGCATGTGGTGAAACATAAAGGTCACAGGAGAATTAATTGGAGGTACTGTCCTATCAGGTGGTTCTCATGTCTGGACTGCCAGGAGCTCCCTGCAAGGAGCCGACTGCCCATTTCTTTCACGAGATCCTACTATCGCAGCTTGAGTGATTGATAACCACAGGGCATGCCCTGGGCTGTTTGTTATGAGTGCCTCTGCTCTTCATGTGCTGTTTTCAATGCTCCATTTTGGTTGTTGCTAAGGGAATTCATTCTGCAGCTTCTTCTAGTTTGGTGGCCATAAAATATATATTCAGCATTAAGGACATAATACAAAAGATTTATTTATTTTTCCTTATTTGCAAAAAAATGTGATATGTGGGTGGCCCACCATATTCCCCACAATATAAATGTAATGTTTCATTTTTTGCTATCAGTTTGGTGGAAGGAAAAACATCTCTTTATATTGACAAATATGTTATCCAGTCGCTGCTTATGCCACCCCCTCTTTTATAGACACAATTGCCCAAATCAAAGTTGCAAAGATGCTCTAAGGCACACTGGCTTTTATGGACAACCCCTGTAAACCTAGATTAGTGCACAGGTGATGAATTCACAGCACATGTATCTCTGTAGACTGATTTAAACTGATGCAGTATTAGTTAATGAAGGGTCTATTTATTAAGGGGCTTATTTATGAGAGCCCTGCATCGCTTTTACACCACGTAAAGTGGTGCATGCATAACATAGGGCTCTCATAAAGATTTATAAAGCCACACAAAGCCACCCTGCATGGCTTTGAGCGGGCTCAAAAATCATGACGCCTGGGAGGCGTTCCATGGACATTGCAGTGTTTTTACACATGAAACACCCATGGATTTTGACGCTGACAAAGTGATGTAAACCTGAAAAGTGTCAAATCCATACGCCTCCCGAGGTGAGGCGTAGCGATGAAAAATAAGTTTATTTCGCCTCGTTATTTACCCTTTCCATGTGTGGTGCATTCTGCAGCACACATAGAAAGATGAAAATGGCTCCAAGGATTAGATTTGTGCAGGAAGGTGCCCCTTCATGCATAAAATCAATCCTGCCTGCTACAGAGGCACACTTGCACCTTCGTGTAAGGGTGCCTACGTTGGTGCTAGGCTGCCAAAACAGCACCAGCGCAGGTAGAAAGGACAGGAAAGCACCATATTGCATAAATAAGGTGCATTCCTGCCCTTTCACTTTGGAATGGGGCAGCTCAGTGCATTGCTGCGCTGCCCTATGTAAAAATGCCATAAAGGACGCCCTCAATTCTCACTCAATGCAGCACAGCACTTGAAAATGCCATCATTTTCATCCATTTGCATCACTTTGGTGATGCAATCATGGCACAAAATCTTAGGGGCTTATTTACAAGCCCCTTGCGCTGCTGGTATGGCACTTTTTGTGACGCACCGGCAGCTTAGTCTGCTGCCCCATATTTACTTTTCCTCTACTTGTAAATATGGCCCCTTTAAACGCAGTACTTTGCTTGAAAGGGGCGTTCCATGGGTGTTGCTGTGGGTGTTCCCACGCAACACCCATGGAACCTGACACTTTTAATACAGCACACATAGAAGTTGAAAAATGCCATTTCAGATTGTTTATTTGCAGGAAGGAGCACCTTTCTGCACAAAAACAATCATCCCCGTGACGCAGACATCCTTGCACCATGGTATGGCAGCGTATGGCAGCAACTTATGCGTCAGCGCAAGGAAGACCAAAGGGATCCGTCATATCCATGCATCCCTGTGCTTTGAAAGTGCCGTAGCGTGGCGCAGCCAAAGGGTTTTTGCTGCAGCGCTGCAGCACTTTCTTGTAACTGAGGCTCTTAGTAAATATACTCCTGAACATTTTTTTAATTTGCGTGTACTAAAGCAGAAGAACCCATAGCACGATACCGAACCAATGACAGAGCGAAACTCATTATATCACAGAACTGAAGATATGTGCCTTTGCAACCACCCTTTTTCTCATCAGCCTCCTCACTTAACATATCACTGACATTATTGTTTCCTATGTCATTTGATTTATATCAATCAGTTTTCATTTCAAAAGTAAAAACATAATTGCCATACTATACTATTGCTGTAGTTACTCCCGGTGAGAGTAGAGGCTTGTGTCAGGTGTGGTGAGCGGGAGGAGAGGGAGTACAAACGACAATAAAAAAAATAAAAATAATAACTTACCTGCCGCATCGCCACTCCTAATCGGCAGAGGGTCCCAGAATCTCCTACAGCCAATCCTGACACTTCTCTCATGCTGCTGCAGGATTGACCTGGGTGCCCTGGATTTGTGCTCCGAAAGCGACTGAGAGCCTGTGACTACTGTCTGCAACCCGACAGGGCATCTCGGGTTGGAGACAGCTTCAGCTTCAGTGTGCATGTTGGTTTGGCCATCTTGAGAAGGACGAGCAAAACAACATACACACTTACATCAGTGCCTACCACTCCCCTTGTGACTGACTGCATGATGGCCCCACCCCCAAGACTCACCCGAGAGGGAAAAATAAAATTATAATAAGCCTGTTTTATTATAATTTTACTTTTCAACTTTTGCAGCTGCTGGTGGTGAGACGATGCTCATCCGCAATACCACTGCTTCCAGTAGGGCATCAGTGTTTATCGTAACATTTTGTGAACATTTTGCACATCCTTGGTTCACTCATCTGGGAGGTTGGCATTGCTTGTGTCCCGTGTTTACTCATGTTCAGCTTTGCCCTAATGCTAATGGGATTTTAACTCACCTGAGAGGTTGGCATTGCTTGTGTCCTGTGTCAACTCGTATTAAGCACTGCCCCTAATGGTGCCAGGATTTTCCACACAGTACAAGATCCTCTCCAGATTCTTCTTCACAAAAAGCATCATTCACATAAATAAGCCTAATTATGATGTTGGTTGAATGAGCATCTGACCAACAACATAGCGGAATGGAACTGCCCGACCATCGGTCAGCGGTTCCACCTGATGTATTTGGATGTGACTGCCCTAAGCGAGAGTGGAAACATCCATTTTGCAATTGCAGCTTGTGCGGCAGGCAGAAAAGGCCTTCAGCACAAGCTACATTTGTAAAATGGATGTATGCAAACATTCATGCACCATGTGGCAGGCACCACGCAGTGCCTGCCACACAGTGCAGGGATGTTTAGGAGGGCACAATAGGTGGACCCTATTGCACAGCCAGGCGGGAAGGAGGCCTAGCTAGGGGCCACAAAAGTCACTTTCCACCTGCTTTTTCATGGCAGGTGGACCGCAATCAAAGGGCAGGCGGAAAACAACATAATAATCCCTTCGGCACTGCCGAGGCAGGTTCCGCCATCATTATGAGATTACCATTTTACCCGCTGCCCCGACGGGCACTGTGAGCCCCTATAGAAGGGGAGCAGAATCCCATCCCAGGTTTCCCTCTGACCACCTGTATTGTAATAAAGCCTCTGACTAGCTGTCGGGTGGCTTTCTGCTAGACATCGTAATCGGGCACTAAGGGGTCTATTGGGATGGTGGTCGGAAATTCACTCGGACCGCCATGGTAGCAGGAAAACACCGCCCTCTAGGACCGCGGCATTACCGCCGGTCCAATTAGTATGCTCCGCTGTCAAAATCCGACCGCGGCGGTACGATCGCGGCTTTTAACATTGCGGCAGTTGCTGCAGCCAGCAGCACCGCCGCGATGTCCAAAAAAGCATGTCCAGCATATCCCTGTACTGCATGGCAGGCACTGCAGAGTGCCTGCCACCTGGTAAAGGAACATGTACCTCTCCCCAGTGCACCCACACACCCCCCAAACACATTGGGGGCCCGCAATAGGCCTCCGGAGACATTCTCCGCATGCCTTTCCATGGCGGTTCCACCACCGCGGAAAGGCTGGCTACCGCCAGCATCATAATCATGCCGGCGGAGCCTGGCCCTGCACCGGCTCCATTTTAGCGGTCCAGCTCCGCCTGCCAGGCAAGCGTGCGGACTGCTACCGGCAGAAAAGTGGCAGGCGGAAAATCTCACTGCCACAGCGGCCATCCGACCACCATCCTAATAGACCCCTTCGTTTTTTGATGTAAAAAAAAATACCCAAAACAATCAAGTCAAATTTCAAGGTTAATATTTTATGGGGTGCATTACCCTCTATTTGTGTTCTCCATTGTGACGGGAGTGGTTCCCACAAGCATCATCTCCTTATGTTTCTCTTGTGTTCTGCCAGCTTGCTTACCATTCCATTTCTGTGCTTCATTCTTTATTTTTTTGCAGTTATTGGAAAGCAATGGTCCTTGTATCAATTACCACAGTCTACATTTTAGTACAAAAGTAAAATATAGATATGCAGATATATTTCCACAAACAAAAAAACATTTAGGGGTTTAAGAGATTTTTACGTAGCTCTCCCGGATTTCAGGAATTTTCTTGGTATTATACACTCCAGTTCAGTCAACACACAACAAATTGGACACAACATTCTGAAACTACAATAATTTAGATATCCAGGCACCTATAGCTGAGTCGACGTCATTAGTTATTGCTTTAGCGGAAGACTTTGAAGTGGTCCTTACTCCTTAAACTAAGTTGCCTGTCTACACTTGCTCTGTACATTATTCTTCTGTAGACTTTCTCCAGAAAATCAGTGGTAGTGAGGAAAGAGATACACACTTGGTGCAAAGCGACCAGCAACTTAGTTAATGTGTTCAGACCTATTGGCCTCCGCCTATCTGGCTGTGCCCCTTGCAGGCGTTGCCACCGCTTCAAAGCCTGGAGCACCACGAAATTCTTTGTGGGATCCTTCTTTCCTCTTGCCTTTGCAAAAAAGGATATGGCCGCGATGTGGCGTCTAACCGCCGCTACTGTGCGCCCTTCCTCCCTCAAGAAACCGAGATAAGTGACCACCGCACCCGGGTCGTGCCATTTTTGCTCCCAACTGTCCCCCAAAAACTGACAAAAAGACCGAAACGCCTCTTCGTACGCTCTCCTGGTCCTTTGTGTTAGGCTAGCTGCCACGAGGTCCGATAACTGGGGGCACCAAGCTGCCAAAGTAGTTCGGGTAAAGGTGTTGGGTGTAGCGCTGCCTCTGGGAGGTGGGACCTGAAAGCCTGCATTTTAAAACGAGACAATGCATCCGCAGCATGATTTAATACACCAGGTACGTGTTTAGCTCTAAACAGTAAATTCAATCTCATACATTGCAACACAATTTCTTTTAAAAGTCGCAGGATCATGCTGCACTTAGCTGCTTGGTTATTGATGCATTCCACCATGGCCTTGTTGTCTGACCAAAATATCACAGATTGGTCTCTCAATTTCTCAGGCCATACAGCCAGTGCTACCAACATAGGGAAGAGCTCCAGAAAGCTAATGTTACTTGTGAGTCCTGCGTCCCTCCACCACCCTGGCCACCTCTGTGCAACCCATGTAGACCCCAGAATGGCACCGAAACCCTCACTGCCCGCCGCGTCTGTCATCAGACCCACTTCAGGGCTGGACCTGGGTGGGCTAATCCACACCACTCTACCATTGAAATCGCACAGAAATGCCTTCCAAATGAGCATGTTCTGCTTGACCTCGCTGGATAGCCTAGTGTGGTGGTGCTTCTCTCTGAGGCCGGACATGGCATGTGCGATGGTGTGGGAAAATGGGCATGCCATGGGGATTATGCGAAGTGCAAAATTCAATTGACCCACTACTTGTTGTAGCTGATGCAGAGTCACCTTCTCCCTTGCTAAGCACTGCTGCAACGTTGCCCTGAAAGCTTCAACCTTCTCCTCAGGTAACCTGGACACCCCCTGGACAGAATCCAACGTGATTCCCAGGAATTCTATCCTTGTGCTAGGGCACACCGTTTTGCCGGGCGCCAATGGCACCCCGAACTCCTGCATGAGTGTGCAGAACCCTGTCAATGCATCCCCGCACTCCTCTGATTTTGGCGCCCCCAGGAAGAGAAAGTCATCAAGATAATGCAACACCCGTTGGTGACCCGTGTCCTGCCTGAAAGTCCACTCCAAGAATGAGCTAAATTTCTCAAAATAGGCACAAGACACTGTACAACCCATGGGCATGCATTTGTCCACATAGTACTGTCCTTGAAATTCGAAACCCAGCAGGTGAAAATCCAACGGGTGCACAGGCAACAAACGGAAAGTGGATTCAATGTCACATTTAGCTAGCAATGCCCCCTGCCCTAAGTGCCTCAGCATATCCACCGCTTGGTCAAAAGATGCATATTTTACGCTACAAAATGTGTCAGAAATCGCTTCATTCACGGAATTCCCCCGTGGTGCTGATAAATTGCGTATTAGGCGGAATTCACCTTGCACTTTCTTGGGCACCACTCCCAGGGGTGAGCATACAAAATCAGTCATTGGGACGCTATCAAATGGGCCTGCCACTCTTCCCAGTCGGATCTCTTTCTCAATCTTTGCTGCTGCAATATTACCATTTTCCCTAACTGATATCTGGTTTCTGTAGTACGCCACCCCCTTGTAACCCTGCGCCGGTATCCTAAAACCGGTCAGGAACCCCTCTCTGATAACTCGTGCAGCTTCTGGGCAGTTGTAAACGTTTAACCAAGAAATCATGGCGGAAATTTTTATGGGGGAGCTGGCTAATTCTAGTGAAGTTCCTTCAATCGTGCTTCCTGGCACCTTTCTCCCTGGACTTTTTGAGACACTTTGACTCTGAATGTGATGTGTTACCACAGAAGCCACAATTATGTTTGAACCGACACGTGCCGGGAGCTCTGTTACAGGTCTTTTTATTGAAATCAAAACACACCCCTTTTTCCCTGTGTTTCCCATCCTCCCTGCGGCGCCCCCCGCATTGCCTGAGGGGCCTGCGCAAAAGGGCTGAAACCTACCATTCTCTGGCACTGGCCCCCGGGGGCCATCTGTCTGGCCCTGCACTAAATGCTTCAAATGGATTAACATGTCTGTCTGATTCCACCTTAAAGTTGAGTCATGGGCCTTTGCCCTTCTAAATTCTTTATCATATTGTTTCCAACCATCACCGACCTGCGAGGCCTGCGCTACCGTTATCCTGTTCTGGTAGCATGCCATTTCTGACTCCATTTCCGGGAACCGTTCCAGCATAATTGCTGTGTAAATGGTAAATGCCTGCACCCAATTTGCCAAATTTTCCTCAACTCTGTATTTCATGGCCACAGTCGCCCATTCACGGAGGATCATCCACTCTTTGCTTTTCCTATCTTCCTCCATGTCTGCCTCGTCTATTAACAAAGAAAAAATGTTAAGATACACCCCTTTCCAAATTTTTTCCTTTGTCTCGTGAGAGAAATGCCGCCCCAACTGTTCCCTAGATGAACGCAGTTCTCCCAAACCTAGTGGCGGCAGGGTTTTTATCATACCTGCTGCAGCAGTGTCAGCTGGCTTCTGTGCTTCTGGGACCGGTGGCGTGTCCACCGCCGCTGGACTTCCACCACCAATCACCGGTCTTGTGCCCCCAGGTATTTCCGCTTCTGTTGGAACTGCCGGCGTTGTCCCTCCTGGCAGTACTACTGGCTCTGCACTTGGTTTTGCCTTCCCCATCTGAGACATTATTTGTCTTGCCTTTTCGATGGCATCGCCCCCGCTACCTGATGCCCCCGCTGGTGGCAGCCAGTTCCCCACTGTCTCCAGCCATGGCAATACTACCGCTAGGTTGGCTAGAATATCTGGCTGGACCGGCGTAGTCCCACCCGTGCCTTCCACTGGGGGAACCCCTGGGGCCTGTGGCTGTGTCCCTACAGGAGGGGCCTCTGGGGCCTGTGGCTGCGTCCTACTGTTACTTCAGGGATAGGGGGAGTCTCTCCGGTATCCAGCGGATCTGGCGTGGGAACAGCAGGTTGGGGTACACTCTCTTTAGGGGCATTCCCTGTGCCACCCCTGGGCCTGTTACTGCCTGACTTGGGCCTACTTCTTTTTGCCACAGGTGGAGAGTACGGTCTAGGAGGTATAATAGGATGCCTGGGCCTTCCCCCCCCACCCTCTGGACCATCAAATTTGTCTTGCAATCGTGTCAGGGCCTGCCCCATAACCTGAACTTGTTGCATTAAAGCCTTCAACATAACATCCGTGCAGGACCGCTTTACAATACGTCTCACCTTAGGAGCCATTGCGCCCCCCACTAAGCGTACTCTGGATTGGGTGAAGCGCAACCCCCTTGCCCACTGATCTGGGACACTGCCCAAACCCTTACCTGACAGTAGTTGCACAGCACACCCTGCACCCAAAGATACTCTCACCAAATTACGTTTAGCAGTTTAGGCTTGCCGGTGTCGGCGCCTCACAAAAGAGTCCGACCCAGCTGTATTCCAGAGTATTTCTGAAACAAAAAGAGACACAAATGACCAGTACTGAGCCACACAACTAGCTGATGCACTATTGACTGTTAAAATGACCCCACCAAAACGTTATATGCAGTGCAGTACCAGCATTCATGCAATCCCAACTTGCGTAAGAGGGTAGATCACCTTGTCCCACACCTCACTAGACAATGCAGATGCTGTAATCAAGCAAGATATATTACATTACCAGGAATTGTTAAAAACATTCAAACATTGAGAGAAACCATTCTGCCCCAGCGACTCTCTAATAATTGAAAAACAGACCGGACTAATGCACAGGAAGAATGGTATGCTGAGCATCTAAACTCTGCCTGGAAACAGCTGATGCCCCCTTAGCGCCGCTGGCGGTATAGACACAAAAGCGCACCCAATCACAATCCCCAAAGCAGACAGTAGGCACAGCTGAGATCGGAACTCAAGACCTCCCGTTTACTAGACAAGCGCTTACATCAACTTAGCCACAGCACCTATTATCAAGCGTTCCTAACAGAACCGAAACATTGATAATTGAACACTTAGCCTTGAGTGAGAATCTCTGGCACAAACTATTAAGCCACAGTGACTCGCTTAACGCTTCCCGCAGCTTCGATGCGCCGCCAAAACCCACCCGATCGCACAAGCAGTGCTCCGGTTCTGATGCCCAACACTTAACTGTAGTCTCCGTGAGCACGGTTGTTCCGTCCAACACGCCGGAAAATATACCCCGCAGCTATTCTCGTCTGCGCTGCTGACAGTAGATCACCATCCACACAGCAAGCAGCAGCTTCACGGGCACACGTGCCCTCGCTGACTGTTCCTTTCTTGTTCCTGGACACCGCGCCACCGAGACCCGATCAGCTGACACTCAGGCTGGTCCTTCCCGCCTGCACTCCAACGAACGAACACGACCTGTAACGATAAGAAAAAAGGTAAAACGAATCAAGGGGCCGCTGGTGGCCTGGGTACCCCTTGGTGCAGTGGGAAAAACAAGAGACTGCTCTTGCTCCCGCTGCCCCTTTTCAAAGGTTGCCAGGGACAGGCCTGTCTAAACCTGCCTGCCCCCCGACGTTGGCCGAACGCGAGAACCGGAAACACTTGAAGTGCTTCCGGTTCATGCCCCCGGCCAATTCACCCATTGTTAGGTTCAGAGGAGGTGGGGTAGGGCCGTGTCATTAAGTGGCGCGCGGCCCCTGCCCCCCCCCCCTCTCGGGGACTGGCCGGACCGCCATAATGGCGGCACCCACTAGTCATCGCTCGCCTGGCCCAGAAGGGGGCCCTGCAGGGCCCCCTTGTGCCTGACGCATTGTGGATGTACACAGGGGGCACAACATGTCCCCTCCCATGTGCTTGCACAGAATTTCAAGCATGGCATGGACTTTGGAGTCCATGCCATGCTTGAACTACCTTTGATGTTTCCATTGTGGTGCCTATTTTATATTTATAGGCAGCACTGTGGGAACGACAAAGGGAATACCTGCCAATTACTAAAAAAGTTATTATAGGGCGGGCGGTCCTCTAGCTTGTTTAGTAATGTGGCAACGGGATGGTCTAGCCGCCGCACCATCAAACTCATCATAGGGCCCTTAGTCTTTTATAAATTAAGTACTGCACATACTCCTTATTCTTGTCTTGTGTTCAAGCAAGTGCAGTGCTGAGGGGTGGAAAGAGAATGACGGGTTCATATTTATAACTGCATAGTATAAACCGATTACTGTGAAAAGCAGAGAACAACAAAACCCTCCTCTTTGAGAAGTTCTTCCCACTCTAAGACTATCTCATTGTAGTAACTGTTTAAGAGAACGGCTAACCAGGAGCAGGTCCAGATGTTAGAAGCCATCAGACAAAAAGAACATCCAGACGGATAACCACTATGAGATGTTTGTGTCCTTGAATGAAGGCTGAACGTATGAAGACAGACAGAAGCGATGTGAAACTAAAGGATTTATTAAGTAGGACCAGAAGTTGAGACAGGAGGGGCCATTGCACTTCTTGCCTGATGAACTGACCAGGAAAGACGAAAACAAGTCAGTATATCCTGATCCTGCCATTACAAGAGTAAAACACAATATGCACTTATAGGAAGAGGCCTTGTACAATCTACATAGACTAACTGTCATGAGTGAATAATATCTCAAGAGTGACTGCATGACTACATGATTTTAGCGTTTCTGCACAGGTACACAGTGCCTGGAAACTTCTTGTGTTGTTGCATTGTCTCTGCTATCCTGAGTTTGTTCACCCAACCTGCACCTTTCTAATTTTCCTTATGTTCCCTTTTGAGGTTCCTCCTTCCCAAATACATGCAGAGTATTTTGTTGCACTTGCAATGTTTGCCTTGCTCCTCATACAGGCCTCCAATTTACCTTGTTTTAGAACAAGTGTTCAGCTCGTCATCATCTGAGTCAGCTGTACCCATGACACCAAGAGGGTGAGTGTAACCCATCCTCAATAATAAGTATCATAACAAACCTATTCTTTCACAAGTATGCACTATGGTACTGAACTGAGAAGCACTAACCACTGAGAGAGCAGTTATGGAGAACTCACTAAGCATTGTTTTAGACTGTGCACAGTTTATTCTATAATTGCACATCCACAATTCGATATTGTGGAGAGATGTAAATAATATATTTGCAGATGGTGTTCTAATTCCCCATATTCCCCATTGCAAGGTGTGCAATCCCAGAATTTAAACTATTTGTACACAACTTAAACCTTAGTAAGAATCCTGTTCTGGGCACAAATGTTAGTATATGGATTAGGGCCTGACCTACAAGGAGGACCATTGATATTAGTTGGATCCTTGAAGAAATGTGGCTTTTGACACAGTTTGCATCCAGTTTCTCTGTAATTTAACCATATATTGCACTGTGATTCATGTGGTCTTGATTTTCAGTTGTGTGGTGCGATAAAGTGACGTCCTCAAAGTCCCTTCAGAGATCCATATTGGCCCCATGTGATGTAATTGCTTGCACTTAATTTTAACAAAAAAAACCCTTATGGCACATTGCACATGAACAATAAGCATTTCAAGGGTGCCTCGCGTTTTCTCTACCAGTGAGAAAGGGTTTCATATCTATTGATAAATCCCCCAGGTGTACCTTTACAAAGACAGTGCAGGTCCTATCCTCCCAAAGTAATTCTGACTAGTGTTCAGATACAAATGAAAATGTGATATGTTTGGGGAGTATAAGCAACAAGCAGAGAGCAGTTGTCAGGTACTTGCCAATTTTCTCACTTTCTCATTATCGACACTTTCCCAAACAGGAATGGTAACCACCTACCAAAATGTAAGTGAGAAAAGGCTATGTATGACCTTAAAAATGTTGTGCCCATATAAATAATAAATTCCCTACAGACCGCAGTTGAAGAGCGAGACCTTCTCTGGCGCTCCAAAAGTTAAAATTGAGGTACTGGAAAACACAATTCATTTGCCTTTACTTCGTTGTGCTCCTTCTCTCTATTTCTCCACATTTCTTCCTGTTTCTATGTGTGCTGCAGAGAAATAAGCCTCCTCTGATTGTTGCTGTGCAGGAACGTCTTCCTTCTTTCCTGCACAAGGTCTTCCTTCCTGCACAAAAACAATCCCTCATGCAACTCAGGCACCCTTGCTCAATGGTGCACACGTGGCGCAAGCCTCTCATAAATGAGGCCCCTATTATCTAATTATTATTTGGCAAAGATAGTGGGTGTGAAAAGAAAAGAGAATGGCATGCACAGGTCCTGGTGGTGCCTAGTGCCCGTAAGACTCACAATGCATGTACCCAGGGGACAGCAAAACAGATATCTGTTTAGAGTCAAAGGCAATGAGCATAGTCATTTTCAACACCATTCGCTAGTGCCACTCACAAAAGGAAATACGAATATCTGGACCATTGCAGTCAGTCTTGTTAAATTGACCAGAAAGAAACAGCACTGTCTTCATCTTAAAAAGCCTCCACAGGCTTCCATTCGTCTTACTGATCCATCTCAGATATTCATCCCGACACACTGGGCACTTGAGTGAGTTTTACAAGTATTGTTTCTTCAACGGAGATCTACATTCAGATCAGAATGAAGAGCAGATTATCTGATACTGGGCTGAACGCACGTCACTCGCATAAGGTGTGGTCCAGAGTTGGGTGGTTACAGAAAGTCCTCTCATTTGTAGAGAAACGTAAAAAAATATTATCAAGGACGGCGTTAAAATTATCACCGCTTTAGCGGCAGAAAACTGCTGCTAAAGCGGCGATAATGGGCTTGATAATATGCCGCAGAGGGGAGCCACCTTTACAACGCAACTTTTACAACGCTATGCTATTACAACGCATTTTTTACAACGCAAAAACTTTTACAACGCATGCTTTTACAACGCGTGCCATTATATGGTAAGTACTTTTACAACGCATATACCTTTACAACGCATTATTTGTAAATGCCTTTACAACGCATGCATTTACAATGCATGCATTTACAACGCAAGATGTTATATGGTAGGTACTTTTACAACGCATATACTATTACAACGCATATACTATTACAACGCATTTTTTTTTCTTGGTGTTTCCATTAAAATAAATATTTATCTTGTTTAATTATTTTTAATAAAGCAATTGTAATTTGAAAAAAGTGAGTAGTTTATCAAAATATTAATACTTGAGTATTTTGTCTAGTAGATTTGTTTGGTTGGATAGCAGTTAAATTAATACTTGAGTATTTTAATTTTTTTTAATAAAGCAATTGTAATTTGAAAAAAGAGAGTAGTTTATCAAAATATTAATACTTGAGTATTTTGTCTAGTACAAATGTTTGGTTGGATAGCTGTTAAATTAATACTTGAGTATTTTAATATTTATACTTGGCTATTTTGTCTACTAGGAATGTTTTGTTGGATAGTTAAATGACTACTAGAGTTTTTAAATAGTAAAACTTGATAATTAATAATTACTTAATGTATTACTTGAGTATTTCTCTAAATTGAATGAGTTTCTTTAACTTTACTTTTAAATATATTACAGTGATTAGTGAGTATTTTTTAAAATAAATAATTATTTTAGAAGTATTATAAATTTAAAGAGTATTTAATATTTTACTTTAAATAAATATGAGTGAGTAACTAAATTTTAATACTAGAGTATTTCATAAAATATTACAAGAGTGTTTATCTAAAATTTAAGTCATCACATATGAAAATACTAGAGTATTTATAAGTTCTAAAAAAAATGAACTTTATTTTATAAGAAATGGAAGAGTATTTTTGGTTTAATTAATTTAAAATTAAGATAAATTAAATTTTTAATAAATTAAAAAATAATACTTTAAAGATTAAAAGAGTAATAAATTGACCTATTTAAAACTAATAATAGTTTGAAAATTGAAAAAAAAATAATTACTTACTTTTTTAAAAAAATTCCCACGCTTTTCCATTGAAGTCTATGAGCGTCTTTGTCCTTTATTTATTTTGGCAGCCTCAGAATATACAACCCGCGGAACAAGAAAAGAAGGTTCAGAAAGTGAAGAAAGAGAAAGTTTTGAAGGGAAAAGACAATAGAGTCGAGGTAAGGAACATATTTAGTAAATTTACATTTATTTAATTACAATTTTGGAGTTTAAATAACTATTTTAAAAATAATGACAGCAAACAATTATTGTTTTCACATTTTTAATTTATTGAAAAATCATGAAAAAAATAAGCATATTTTTCTTAAATTTTGCAATGAAAGTAACATTTTTATAACAAAATATAAATATTTTTTTTACATATATAAACATTTATTTACTGATTATTTTAAAAAAGTAGTCCGCTATAAATTGAGATGCACGCGATGACGTAAGGACGTGAGCGTCGACGTAATTCGCCATTTTGCAGAGCATCGGAGGAGGAAGCAGCAGGAAGCTGATCTGCGTCCAGGTAGGAAATATTTTCAGTTGATATTATAGATTAAAACTTTAAAAGGGATACATATATAGTTAGGAAAGAATAAGGGGAGGTTGCGGGAAAACTAATTGATGTCTTTAATGTTGTTAAACATGTCCACATTAAAGTCATTAATGCATGCCTATGTCGGGTCGCTAAAAGTTATTTATTTAGTTATAAAAAGTATGTAACTCTTTAAAAATTAAAAGTTACTGTTCAGACAGTTGATTTGTTTATTTACGAAGTAAAAAACGTACTGCCGATCTTCATTTCAAAGTACAAAAAATGTGCGTACTGTAAAATTTTGAAAATACAAGATTGTCATAAAAATGATGATTCAGCTGCAAAGTGCTTTTCGGAATATGGTTTGATTTGTATATTCTACATCTGTTTGAGATTTGGTGATTGGTTTTTACGGTAATTAAATTGGAATTTTACGGAAAGTTTATTAATGGAGTTCCGATAAAGAAAAATTGTTCAAATACTATGAAACAGTAAATTTGTAAATATTGGTATTTTTTAGTGGAAATGAAGATTTGTTTTAAAAAAAAAAATAACCCGACTTGTTTGTTTGAAAAAATTTTTAGAAAATATCTTGATATGCCAATTGAATTTTTAAAATTAGTAAAATTTAAAGCAAAGCAGGAAAGTAAGTAAATTCATTGTTTTAAAAAGAAAGAATGTTAGAAAGATTTTCCAGGTAGTCTATAGCCACACACAACGAAAACTGTTGTAGAATTGCCAATAGTCTCTCAGACATTTCCCTTGTTTTGACTGTTACTCGTGGGTTTAGACTACCTGCGAGTGTTTGTGCTATTCTCATTTCTTGGAAACTTTGCTCCTTCTTCAAAGTTTCCAAAAATGAGTAGAAGTTAGGATGTGGTTTTCCAATTGTATGATTGAAGGAGTTATGCCATCCCTCAATGGCATTGTTTGTTTTGGCCTCTCCCTCTAAACAACTCGTGTAGCAGTTCCACCACTCCACATGGAATCGTGGCTTCCTCCTGCGACCCGATCTGCTTAGGTGTCCAATCCATGTGTCCTCAAAATAATTTAGGATGGGTGCCAATTTTTCCTCGTTACTCGTATAATAAACAGATTCTATAATTGCAGTGTAGTACTCGTCCACACTATCGGGAGGAACAAAACAAAGTGCAGTTAATTTTTTTAGTTCAAACTGTAGTTTGCTATCACGAGAATATTCTGCAACTAGGGATGTTTTCTGTAATTTACGCCAAAATGCCTGCGAAAAATGGAAAAAACATCCCTGAATTTGGGTATCCGTGTACGTTTTAGTGATCACATTGATCATGCTCAATTCGAAATCAATAATTATTTTTCGAGGACTTGCAGATGTTTTACTTTTAATCACTGATAAAAGTTCAGTGTATGTTGCAGAAGTCTTATCAGGTAGCAAACTATACACTAAGGGAATTACACTATTGTTAATTTTAGCATGTATAGTGTAAATTTGAGTGAAAGGATGGGGTGTACTTTTAAACGTCCCATCCATCATCCAAATTTCACTACTTTCTAACTTTGCAAGGTTACGTGGGGTACTAAAAATTAGAATACGTTTCTGAGGGTTTTCGTTGTCATGCAGAAGGAAAGGTTCATCAGAAAAAGAAATAGAAAGATCATGAGGAATTCTAATGTCAGAGAAAGTATGTGGTGTAGACAATTGAATGTTACTTGCCTGCTTTTGTCTCTGAATAATTCTTCTCAAATTGGGTATTATAGGCATGTTACTAGCAACATGACTGGGGACATGCTGTGCAACCTCTCTTAAAATTGATCCTGTAGAATCATTGGAGGTGCTTGCAATAGCTTTCATCTCATTTATTGTCTCTCTGATTTCTACATCCATTGCAGAGGCAGAGTGGTTATGTTCTGTGGTTTTCACAACCAAATTATCAACAGTAACCGCTCTGCCACTGCAATGGGTAGTGTAGTATTGCACGCACCTCCAATGATTTCTAGTTAAACTTATTCTTTCCTTACTATATATGTATCCACCATGGTTTAACAAATTTTTGCCCTTCCTCGATTTAATAAAGTTGGCAGCTCCCAGGCTAGACATTATCTGAAAAAAGGAGAAAAGACAAAAAAATTAGCCTGAAAAAATTTAATATTTTCTTAAAACATAACATTTACACCATCCATTAATTTCCCTACTGCTGCACCTTCCTGGAGTTAGAATAGTAAATTGATACCCCTACACTATCCAACACTTTCCCTACTGATGCACCTTCCTGGAGTTAGAATAGTAAATTGATACCCCTACACTATCCAACACTTTCCCTACTGCTGCACCTTCCTGGAGTTAGAATAGTAAATTGATACCCCTACACTATCCAACACTTTCCCAACTGCTGCACCTTCCTGGAGTTAGAATAGTAAATTGCAAGCCCTACACTATGCAACACTTTCCCTACTGCTGCACCTTCCTGGTGTTAGAATAGTAAATTGATACCCCTACACTATCCAATACTTTTCCTACTGCTGCACCTTCCTGGAGTTAGAATAGTAAATTGCAAGCCCTACACTATGCAACACTTTCCCTACTGCTGCACCTTCCTGGAGTTAGAATAGTAAATTGTTACCCCTACACTATCCAACACTTTCCCTACTGCTGCACCTTCCTGGAGTTAGAATCGTAAATTGATACCCCTACACTATCCAACACTTTCCCTAGTGATGCACCTTCCTGGAGTTAGAATAGTAAATTGTTACCCCTACACTATCCAACACTTTCCCTAGTGATGCACCTTCCTGGAGTTAGAATAGTAAATTGTTACCCCTACACTATCCAACACTTTCCCAACTGATGCACCTTCCTGGAGTTAGAATAGTAAATTGATACCCCTACACTATCCAACACTTTCCCTACTGATACACCTTCCTGGTGTTAGAATAGTAAATTGATACCCCTACACTATCCAACACTTTCCCTACTGCTGCACCTTCCTGGAGTTAGAATAGTAAATTGATACCCCTACACTATCCAATACTTTTCCTACTGCTGCACCTTCCTGGAGTTATAATAGTAAATTGCAAGCCCTACACTATGCAACACTTTCCCTACTGCTGCACCTTCCTGGAGTTAGAATAGTAAATTGATACCCCTACACTATCCAACACTTTCCCTACTGCTGCACCTTCCTGGAGTTAGAATAGTAAATTGTTACCCCTACACTATCCAACACTTTCCCTAGTGATGCACCTTCCTGGAGTTAGAATAGTAAATTGTTACCCCTACACTATCCAACACTTTCCCTACTGATGCACCTTCCTGGTGTTAGAATAGTAAATTGATAACCCTACACTATCCAACACTTTCCCTACTGCTGCACCTTCCTGGTGTTAGAATAGTAAATTGATACCCCTACACTATCCAACACTTTCCCTAGTGATGCACCTTCCTGGAGTTAGAATAGTAAATTGATACCCCTACACTATCCAACACTTTCCCAACTGCTGCACCTTCCTGGAGTTAGAATAGTAAATTGATACCCCTACACTATCCAACACTTTCCCTACTGATGCACCTTCCTGGAGTTAGAATACTAAATTGATACCCCTACACTATCCAACACTTTCCCTACTGCTGCACCTTCCTGGAGTTAGAATAGTAAATTGATACCCCTACACTATCCAACACTTTCCCTACTGCTGCACCTTCCTGGAGTTAGAATAGTAAATCGATACCCCTACACTATCCAACACTTTCCCTACTGATGCACCTTCCTGGAGTTAGAATAGTAAATTGTTACCCCTACACTATCCAACACTTTCCCTACTGATGCACCTTCCTGGAGTTAGAATAGTAAATTGTTACCCCTACACTATCCAACACTTTCCCTAGTGATGCACCTTCCTGGAGTTAGAATAGTAAATTGTTACCCCTACACTATCCAACACTTTCCCAACTGATGCACCTTCCTGGAGTTAGAATAGTAAATTGAAACCCCTACACTATCCAACACTTTCCCTACTGATACACCTTCCTGGTGTTAGAATAGTAAATTGATACCCCTACACTATCCAACACTTTCCCTACTGCTGCACCTTCCTGGAGTTAGAATAGTAAATTGATACCCCTACACTATCCAATACTTTTCCTACTGCTGCACCTTCCTGGAGTTAGAATAGTAAATTGTTACCCCTACACTATCCAACACTTTCCCTACTGATGCACCTTCCTGGAGTTAGAATAGTAAATTGATACCCCTTCACTATCCAACACTTTCCCTACTGCTGCACTTTCCTGGAGTTAGAATAGTAAATTGATACCCCTACACTATCCAACACTTTCCCTACTGCTGCACCTTCCTGGAGTTAGAATAGTAAATTGATACCCCTACACTATCCAACACTTTCCCTACTGATGCACCTTCCTGGAGTTAGAATAGTAAATTGTTACCCCTACACTATCCAACACTTTCCCTACTGATGCACCTTCCTGGAGTTAGAATAGTAAATTGTTACCCCTACACTATCCAACACTTTCCCTAGTGATGCACCTTCCTGGAGTTAGAATAGTAAATTGTTACCCCTACACTATCCAACACTTTCCCAACTGATGCACCTTCCTGGAGTTAGAATAGTAAATTGAAACCCCTACACTATCCAACACTTTCCCTACTGATGCACCTTCCTGGTGTTAGAATAGTAAATTGATACATCTACACTATCCAACACTTTCCCTACTGCTGCACCTTCCTGGAGTTAGAATAGTAAATTGATACCCCTACACTATCCAACACTTTCCCTACTGCTGCACCTTCCTGGAGTTAGAATAGTAAATTGTTACCCCTACACTATCCAACACTTTCCCTACTGATGCACCTTCCTGGAGTTAGAATAGTAAATTGATACCCCTACAGCATGGTACATTTTTAAAACTGCTGCACCTTACAATGTTGGTTAAAAATACCTTTTTCTTTCGAATTTGCTTTTCTTGCTGACTCTTGTTCAGTGGGATTGGTGTGTAGGCTGGAGTAGACACTTAAGAGGTGATTTGTTGTCGAATTGAAAAATAAGTGTCTGGAAAAGTGATAAAAGATAAAAATGAGAAAACAGAACGATGTGGAAAAATGCGTTTTTAGATATTTTTCAACAAAAAGTGCACATTTGATATAAGTTGCAGCACATAACACTTTCCGTAATGCTAAACCATCCTTTAGTCATGAAATATAATTCTGAAATGTGGAAATGTAATCATAATTACATTGGTTTTTTTAGGAAAACTTTAGCAATGTGATAGTTAGTCTAATATTTTGCAGGTTAAGAACACATGCTGTAAATAAATACCTTGTTTTGTACAACTCGCTTTTCTGGATGAGGTGGATGAAGATGATTTGCTTTGTTGGCTCAAGATTTCAGTTGTGATTCAAAATTGTTATCTTTGGAAAAAAAAAAGAGGATAAAAAAATAATTAACGGTGGTTAGAAATGTTAAAACTGAGTATTTTTAAAATAATACTGACTTACAATATAACTATTACTACATGACACTGTCCTAATCAATGCACCTTACTGCAGTAGAAATAGAGATATGTACCCCTACACTACACAGAAATATCCCTAATGTTGCACCTTCCTAGAGTAGAAATAGTATATTGTTTTTCTAAACTATCCATTACTTTTCAATTTAGGTACGTTAGAGGAGGAATAATTGCAAAAGGAAGGATTAATAATGTATAGTAATAATAATATGGAAAAGGTAACATACCTTTTCAAGTCGTTTTTGTTTTTCGTGCCTTTAAGCTGATGCTTGCAGGAGGTTAAAGTTTTTTTGGGGAACAGATGTACACTGGTGAAAAAAAAAATAGATAAAAAATTGTTCCTTTGCCAACGTTGGTTAGAAAAAAAAAACAATATATAAACCATTTGTGATATGAAAAAGGAGTATGAGTAACAATTGGTGAAAGTAAACATACTACACATTTGAAGCATTTTTCAAAAAAAACATAAAAGGTAATTTCGAAACTATTACTAAATTAGTAAAATGCTGAACATTCATGGACTCAGAATAGAAATATTTGCCCTAGTAATATGAAACGCTTTTTTATATGTGGTACCTAAATGAAGTCTTATTAGTAATTGTTACTCTAGCTTCATGGTAATATTTCGTTTATTATGTGGTGAGATTGAGTTTTAAAAAAAAACACCTTTGCCATACCTGATTGTAGGTAATTTTTACACATTAATTTTACAAGTAAAACCATTACACATAAATAACATTTACCTTAACAATTGTGTTTGTCAGTCGTTAAAGTGGTGGGGAAGTCCAAATAGGTTCAGCTATTGTGGATTCTCAAAATCTTCCGATTTTCTGGTTGTGGAAAATAAAATACTTGTTTTAATTTTGTGTTTAATTTTATTGATAATATATTGGAAACAGTACATTTTTAAAGTTATTATTTTAAATTTAAAATATATTTTTTGTGGGTTATGAAAATATATTTTTCTCAAAACCAACGTTTAGAAATATATTAATAACTTACTAGTAGTTGTTCTGTTGTTATGCTTTCACGAGTGAATTCCGTGCTCTCTCTGAGGAGGTCGCAGTGCAGGTGACAGAGGGTCAGCTTATCACGTCTGCTCTCTCTGCTAGTTGATAATCAACTGAGTGCAAAATGGTGTCTCCCATGTATTTATAAGTTTTACTCTGTGTCACTATTAATTTTTAAAAAAACTGCGTTCGTTGTGTTTTTTTTAATGCTTTGTTTTACTGTGGAAAATGATAATTTAAAAATGCTTTTTAACAAATATTGTTTTCAATCATTTGCTCCGTTTTGGCATCCATTTTGGAACATGTCTTTTGGTATTGTTTACATAGAAACTGTGGTAGGACAAGTTTTACAAGTGAGATGGTTAAAATGGCGCCTATGTGTATGTGTGTTATGTTTTAGTTGGTTTACTTACTTTGCGATCTAATCATGTTAAAAATGTGTTTGTTCTGTTATTTATTTTTTCGTTATTTCTTAAAAACTTACAAATGTGTGAAAACGGATTTTTATGGGGAATTTTGAGTATTAATTTTAATACTCGAGTATTAATTTTAATACCCGAGTATTAATTTGGTAATGCATTTCAGTCGATTTACGCTCAGTTGTTCTCCACGTTTTAATACACTTCCCCACCCTAAAACCCCTAATTTCCCTGCATCCCGTGCCAGATTTTATTGTACTTTTAATTAAAAAAAAAAAAAAATCGCGTTGTAATGGTATGCGTTGTAATATATTTCGTTGTAACAGCTCTTTTCAGTATTTTAATAGGTTTTGCGTTGTAAGAGAATTCGTTGTAAAGTAATGCGTTGTAGTAGTACTAGCGTTGTAAAAAATGCGTTGTAAAGGTATGCGTTGTAATAGCATGCGTTGTAACGTCATACATCCTGCCGCAGAGAATTCCAATAGAAGCCCATGTTGACACCAGAACATGGGCTTCTATGGGAATTCTCACAGGCATATTATCAAGCCCATTATCGCCGCTTTAGCGGCAGTTTTCTGCCGCTAAAGCGGCGATAATTTTAACGCTGTTTCTTGATAATATGCCCCTAAATCCTTTGTGGGAGGCAGCACCAAAGCTGGCTGCACCTGGTGCGATAATCTGTTTTGGCACCCCACCCAATTACCTCCTCCTCAGATTTACTAACTACCACCCAGCAAAACTGCCCCTCATTTCTACATAGCCCCTCTTCACTTACATTTCACTTGTTTTAAAGCACTGGTAAAGGTTGGCTTTACTAATCCACTCAGCTATCCTCATAAAAGCCGGACCTGTTCTTTGCCGCAGGCATATTAACCCTCTGCATTACTTATTGGTCAGTCAAAACTGCCACTGGATAAAATGCCATCTCTCTCTCTAGCAGAAACATAAATCACAAGAGTTATCTTGACTTTTTTATTGATGCCTGAAAGCTCGGTGCACAAGGAATTCTGCAGTAGGTGCTTTTAAATCCTAAAATGTTGCTAAAAACAGTGCCTCTCCCTGAGGTCAGTGTCCCCCAACCAGGTCCTCGCCCAGTGCGGCTGCACCAGTCACACCATCCTAATCTAAAGCCAGCACTGGCGGGAGGACTCACCTCTGGTGCAGAATTCACCTTCAGTCTTACATCTCTCATAGGCACAGTATGTCAGCAATATTTTATCAACAAGATTTTAGAGCAGGAAAACATCCTCTACTGAGATGTTAGCACTTACTTATCAAATTGGATTATTTTCAGTTTCCATCAAATGCTATGTTAGGCCAATACACCCATGGATTATTCTGCAACTGTGCAACCTTTTAGGCTTAAATCAGTACAGCCAAAACTCCGATATGTGTCTAGAGCATAATATGGTTTGGAGAAATTATGGGGCCTATTTACACTAAAGTGCCGAAGTGTGTCGTTAAGCCAAGAACGCTAACGACACGCTTCGTCACTTCAGAAACGCAGGGCTGCACCATATGTACTAAAATATGGGGCAGCCCTGTGTTTCCCCCTGTGCTGGGGCTAAATTAAGCTGCCTAGTGCCAATGCAGGCACCCTTGCACAATAGTGCAAGGTTGCCTGTGTTTTGGGGAAGATTGTTCATATACAGGAAGGTCCCCCTTCCTGCACATAAACAATCTTTAAATGCCGTTTTGTAAATTCTATGTGTGCTGCTTACATAGAAGTTGAAAAACTACATTTTTTAAAAATGATTGTTTATGTGCACAAGGCAGCACACATAGAAACAGAAAAAACGAGGAGAAATAAAGCATTTTTCCACATTTAGTCTGTTTAAGACCAGGTATTCTCTGGTCTTCATGGTCGTCATGGCTTAAGGCCTCAATCTGCCACTTCAGAAACGCAAGGCTGCACCATATTTACAAGAATATGGTGCAGTATGCTTTCCCCCCTGCGCTACACTTAGCAGGGTAGCGCCAATGCAGGCACCCTTGCACAATAGTGCAAGGGTGTCTGCTTGCAGGGGAAGATTGTTTATGTGTAGGAAGGTGTCCCTTCCTGCACATAAACAATCTTTAAATGCCGTTTTGTCACTTCTATTTGTGCTGCTTGATGCAGCACACATGGAAGTTACAAAATGTCATTTTTTAAAGGATTGCTTATGTGCAGGAAGGGCCACACTATCACCCCTTTCACGCTAAGCATAGCGTAAAAGGGGGTCTTATTTACAAGGCAGCGTTACGCCACATTAAGTGGCTTAACGCTGCCTTGTAAATAAGGCAAAGTCACTCTCACCACAGAAACGTCACAAAAAGTGACGTTCTCGTGCCTATAGGGGCTTGCACATATGCCCATAAGTGGCTCAACCCTGCCTTGTAAATAAGGTGAGGCCCCTATCGCCATCACAATGTCACTAAAATTGACGTTTTGTTGGCGTAAGGGGCTTGTAAATATGCCCCCATGTTTTTTGGGTGAAATATTGTGAAATGTCATGAGAATTTCATAAATTTAGTGAAATTGGACATATAACACAAAATGTGACCTTTTCACACAATATACCCACAAGCAGACTTGCCCGAACAGAAAATATCTGTCGGTGAGACATTTTCTCCACAAACCACTGGCAAAATGCGAAAGTTTGAGAAACTCCTTGAATTTTAGGTAACACAAAGGGGCAGATTTACAAGGAGCTGACGCATCTGGATAGATGCGTCAGTTTCCGTGCATCAGCGCCAAATGTCCTGGCGCCACAATGGATGCGCTGTATTTACAATACACTGCTGCATGGTGTAAGGATTAACAGAGGCGTCAGAAAGTCTGGCGCATCTGTTGGTGCAAAAGTGACGCATTGCTGGAGTTGCTCATGAAAGTGACTCAACTCCAGCAATGCGCCACAATAGATGGGGGAGTCCCATTCAAAAAGCCCTGCGTCTTTCCTTACGCCTGGTCTGATGCAGTAAAGGCGTAGAGTGACGCAGTGAAATCTTGTGGATTTCACTGCGTCAGTTCTACATGGCATTTTACGTGGGAACGCCCACCCTGCATACATTATACCTGATGCAGGTATAATGAGAGTTATGAGACCCAGCGCTCTACAATGTGACGCATCTCCCTAGATGCCTCACATTGTAAGTGGGCTGCAACATTTACGCCGCAGCTGCATCACAGAAGTGACGCAACAGCGGTGCAAAAGTCACGCAAGGGGATTGTAAATCTGCCCGAAAGTTGGTAAATATTGTAGATTTTGCTCAGTAACATTTCACACAGGCCTGGTGCCCGAGTCGAAGTTCCCAATTCCTATGGCCAGTGCCCTGTTTCCAAATCCTTAGCAGCAGAGATGGGACGGCCTGTTATTTGTGCTGTGAGAAGGTCTGGTTTCTCTCTAGAAGCCCTGCACTCGCAGAGAGGGCCGGGATGCGTTCGCTTCTAAATTTCCCAGGCGATGCCTCGTGTTGTGATCCGCATCGTCACGCAGGGCCCTTCGCTTTGCATTAAAGTATGTCACATCAGATAATGAGACGTGATTGACACTGGCCGATGTGATTCATCACCTGGGAAATTAAGGCGGGAAGGGTGCTGGGGGAAATCAGGCCGTGGAAGTCTCTCTTTCTGGAAGGTTTAAAAGAATTTCCTCTTCGGTTGCTTTTATTTGGGCGTTAAGGGACGCACAGCACATTATTTCACACGTCTGCATCCGAGACAATAGTTCAGCTGAATATTCCTCACCCCCTGGGATTTGTGGGTTCATTAGGGGTCAAGCTAGGAAATAATTAATACAGAACAAAATGCTGCTCTGTAAACGTCACTGATGGCAGATATTGCTGCACACAGGGGTTGAAAATGTGTGCCTTGGAGAAGGGTGTGCCAAATGAAATAGATTATTCGTTGCTGCTGGATAATGTTGTTCTTATTTTAAAATGACACAATAAAGTACATAGCTGTGTTATTAATAGCAGTTTTCATATTTGTGTTAACTTTGTTTTTATCTGGATGGTCAACGATCGGTCAGGAAGTTTAGAACCTCCAGCTTTTCCCGCAACCAAAATAGTGTGTTAATATTCAAATATATAGCTAATTTCCCGCTGTTTATGAAAACTAGGGGTAGATTTTCAAACAATGTGCCCTAGGTTAGTGTCACTAAAGTGACACCTACTAATGCAAAATGTTTTTGGGGAATTTACTTTCCATCGCAAAACTTGTTTTGCACTGGAAAGCACCGGAAAAGTAGCACAAAGCACTGCCTTGAATTACTGAGCGCTGAGTAGGTGGTACTCGGGCATTCCTGTGCAACCACTCATGCCTTTTGATGCAAAACCATATCTACAAAGAATTGTAGGCAGGGTTTTGTGCCAAATGTTTTCATTTCTCTGTGCTTTTCCGACTTTGCATGTGTACTGCTTTGAAAATTGTCCAGGCATATTATTTGATACAGGAAGGGTGCCCAATTGGCCAAAGCAGGGCAATGCCAACTTTCTATAAGTAGCATTTTCAAAATTGTAATTTAAAATCTGACTTCACCATATGTTAGGATTTTTCATTACAATTCTAAAGACACCAGACACAAACTGGGTACCTGCTCCCATTTGAAAGTTATAGCTTATTAAATATTATAAGGTAAGTCCATAGCTGTCCTGTGAGAGAGTTTTTCTCTGCTGGGACACGTAAAACTTAAAAGTACATTTACAACTTTTTTAATACATTACACCCTGCCTTCTGAGCTGTCAAGGACCTTACCTAGGGAGACTTCTATATATAAACAATGACGTTTTTGGCATGGATAAAGGTGTATTTTGCTAGTTCACAATGGCAGTTTAAAGCTGCACACAAAGACTGCAATAGCAGGCCTGAGACACGTTTAAAGTGCTACTTAAGTGGGTGGCACAAAGTGCTGCAGTCCCACTATTAGCATTTAATTTACAGGCCATGGACACAGGCAGTACCACTTTACTAGGGACTTAAAAGAAAATTAAATATACTAATATACTAATTGGGTATAAACCAATTCCACCATGTTTTGAAGAGAGGGCACAAGACCTTTAGCACTGGTAAAATGTGCAGAGTCATAAGGCCAGCAAAAATGAAGTCCGCAAAACAGGAGGTCTGAAGGAAAAATTTAGGGGAGGAACCAAGCTAAGTATGCCAGGTGTAACAGAAAGATAGTGGTGAAAATCTACACCACAGCTTGAGCATAATGTAAGAAATTGTATTATTGTTTGAGGTTGGTGACTACCCACCTGAAGGATTAATCACAACTCTTATCAGGGTGAACTCTCAAAGTCACTAAACTAACCTGAGCTCAACCCCCTGGTAGCTATGGCAAAGAGCAGACTGGCTTAACGTAGAACAATGTGTAAAATATTTATGCAGTACCAAAATAGTAATAAAGTTGAGATGCAACACAGTAAAAATCCCAAACTGAATTACAAAAATAGAGTAAAATTGAATAAACAAAATGATGGCAAAATTATACAAATGTTATCCCTTGAAGTGCCCCCCAAATGTAATTTGTAAAACCCAACCAAACCGGTCAAGCCGGAATTGATTCGACAGCAGGAGTTGACAATGTAATGTCAAAAAGAGGCCCACTGTGACTGGAACCTGTCTGACTGAGGGTACAAAGGTAGGACCCTATTGCGGTGTGAGCTAACATTTTTCTGTGTCCTTATTTTAATCTCAATCCTGTCATGTTGCTTGATGGCTTGCATTAGAGCAATCCTGGCCCACCTGCAGCAAGGGTTGAACAATGTTGGAGGAGTCTGCGACCATGCAGCTTTTTTGGTGTTCACAAAGAAGATTCTACGAAGCTCTTCAAATATTTTAGTGTGTCCTGTGCTAATCTTCTCCTCTTTATCGCTAAAGTCTACCAAAACTGACGAGGATAGTAGACCTTCCAGACGTACTGCTAAGATTTTCTAAACTGCCACCACCAGCTCCACAGAGTGAACCATATGACAACATTTCAGTATGGGCATGTTTATAGTTTGGGTCAGTCTACTATCAAAAGAATCAGGGGCAAGTGCCATGCCACACAGTGGAAGGGCTATGATACTAGAAAGTGCGCTGTGATCAGTGTCCTGTCATGTTGATTAAATAGGGCCACACCTGCACACCCATCAAAATGTAGTGAATCAGTCTGGTACAAGAGGGACGATTAAAAGTGTTTTAATCCCTGATTCAATGTTAAGGCAGTTATTTGAAGGGCAAGAGGAGACCATATGTTGATTGGAGTGATACCAGCTTGGGGATGGACCATGCGCTATCTTCTTCCTTAGTCAAAGCCACTAAGTTGCCCACAAGGGTTCAAACTGACAATTAAAATTTCCTCCCACTACTTTCTAAACTCCAGCTGGGAAAGATGCCAGATGTGTACTTTACAACTCTAAGGTTGCAGAAACACTGTTTTGTACCCCAGGTCTAAGATACACATTATAAATGTACAGGGCAAATTGCGGGAAAGTGGGAGGAATATACAAGATGTCTTGCAAGTAAGCGCTCTGCACACCCACATAGTAAGGCCCCTCGATGGTCTCCCCTTGCCTATAGGTACAGCTGTCTTACTGAAGTTAACATATCTCATCCGATGCACCGCCTTGGTGCACCAGGTCTCCTGGAATAGGAAAACATCATATGAATCGATGAACTGGGTCCAATCAGGGCAGTTCAACTTAGAGGGAAGGCCAGCAATGTTCCAGGAGAGCAATATGAGAGGGGGGAATGAGCTAGGTATGGCTAGTATATCTGCAGCTTTAGGCCCTTCCCTCCCACCTCTGTCTGTGTAAAGGCTAGGGTAGGGTTATGAACAAAAAAGGGGCCTGCTTGCAGTTAACTGATTTAGGTCTGGACCAAGCCAATGGCAAACTGCGGAACATAAATTACTTAGATTCCCTGTGGGTATGAGTGGCTCAATATTTAACCCTCTGCTCGGACAGGGCCCTCTGCCTGTGGTTTCTTTTTAGTACAGGAGGTTGCATGGCTAAAAAGCCATCCTGTGAAGTCAACGTAGGTTGCCCAGTCATAGCAACGTTGAAGGACCTTCTCTCTGATGCTAAGGTATCACTCAAAGGCTGACTAGAAGGGTCCCTCAGTGGTTCCTCAACATCCCAATTACTCATGTGTAGTGCCTCAGGTGAAACAAGTCTATTGAAGCTCAGTAGAGTTTGTCAGTCAACATCAGCAATAACATCATAGTGATTTAAAGTGGGGAAACCAAATACACCACATGCATATGTGGAATCGTTGGGTGCATGAACCGATATGGGAACGGACTTGTTGAGACTGTTGAAGGGCTGATGACCTATAAAAAGGAATAAGTAGCTACTTCATGATTGATATATTTGGAATGGTGGTGATAAATACGCTTTAATTTTAAAGCTGTATCGTTAACATTACTATTTTAGAAAGGCCACTTTTAGAAAGCGGACATTTCTCTGCTCTTACTGCGCTGTGTGCCTTGAAGCTTGTCTCCAATGCACATCTGGGCTGGATGACAGTTACACTTTGTGCATTCCCTCTAGACAGCCACAACACAGGAAGGGCCGGGTGTGACAGGAGATTAATTTTCATTCTTCTACATACTAATACCTTTTCTGGGAAGGATGGGGTGAGGTAATTCCCACTTAGATCTGAATAGGCCAAGTTCACACAGGCAGCCTGGCAGACAGGACTGGGTTGAAACTGATCCTTGTGCACTGCAGAGAAATCTTTTGTCACCACCTACATCAAAGGCACTTTGGCTCTGACCCTACCAAATCAGTACACCACTGTACATGGAAAAATCTCTGCTGCAGTAAAGACTGCTGTACTGTAAGGATTGCCACTTTACCGTGACTAACTCTTCTGAGGAATTGCATCTCTGCTTTGCTGAGATTCCCTGCTGCCTGCTAATCTCTGCCCTGCTGAGGACAAGGACTGGATCATCGCACTTCAACCCCGAGTGACTCCAAGGGCTGGCATTCTTGCCTCCTGTTTTCTGAAGTCTCAGGGACACAAAAGACTTCCTGTATTTGTGCTGGTGCTACTGGACTCTGCCATCTGTGAGTCCTACCCTTGCCTGAGGTGCTCCCCTCCAGTCCTGGGCCTCAGAAGTGGGTTCTGCAGCTGATTTCTGTAAAAACCGATGCATTTCAGTGACTGTGTGAGAGTTTCCACTGCTTTGTTCTTCGACGGCGATGCAGAGGCTGATCGGCGATGAAGAATCCACAGCCTGCATGACTCCATAACGATGCAGAGCCTTATTGACGACAAAGCTGTGCATTGACTACAAGCCGATGATGATGCAAGACCCTCTCTGCACGGTTCTATGACAACGCAGTAGACTCTCGTTGTTGATGAAGTCTCCTTCCAAAGTATGTCTGTGTGGGTCCTGTAGCCGGCCTGCTGTCGATCGTGGTCGGCCCAAAATTTGACTTTGCACTGGTCCCTCCCGACCTCCAGTATTCTTTTGACCTCAAGGGACCTCTAAGCACTCTTTTCTCATATAATCTTTAAAAATTCTTATCTCAACTCATACGTATGGAATTTTTGCCTGTTTGGTCTTGTTTTAATCAGATAACATTTTCGATTTTTCTTAACCTGTGTGGTGTCTTTTTGTGGTGTTTTCATTGAGTTATTGTAATTTAAGTGTTGCACACATACTTTATACATTACCTCTTAATTTAAGCTTGACTGCTCTGTGTCAAACTGCTAGAGAGTGAGCATAGGTTAATTTACCATGTGTATCTGGCTTACTCTGGCTAAAGTGGTGGTCCCTACTTGGATAGAGTACAAACCTCTGCCAACTAGAGACCCCATTTTCAACACTACCTCAAGATTTTATTTACATTTAATATAGGGGGGGAGTATGGCTTATATAGTCTTGGTCGAATTTCTTGTTTCATATTTTCATCGTAGTAGTTTACCATAAAATAGACGCTTTCTCATTGATTTATAGTTTTTTTTTTTTTTTTAAACGAGTGTAAGGAGCTCATCCTTACCTTATTTTGGCATTCAGGTTGTCCCAAAGCTGCTTTTCCAAGCGGCTCCACGCCACTGGACATTTCCTTCTAAGTCGCCCAGTGCCATTTATTTTCCCTTGTGCGTGTCGGGTTTAGAGATTTACTGAAGGCATTCAGGGGTGATTTTCTGCATGCTGGCTCCTGGCAGATCCCGCATGCAGGGAAATAATGAAATATCAGCTTACCAGCATGAATACACATTTTGTTACTAACATTTAAAGATTGTCTTATTTCATATATATGAAAAACCTTTACAGTTGTTGTTCTTCCCAGTTCAAAGCGTCTAAAAACATTGGGGCAGATCTACAAGAAAGTGCAACAGCGCGGCACCGCAAGCCCTTTGGCTGTGCCACGCTGCGGCACTTTCAGAGCAGAGGAATGCAACATATTTACAATGATATGTCGCATTCCTGTGCTCGCCCCTGCGCTGGCGCACAAACAGCTGCCATGCGCCGGTACAGGCACCCTTACACCATGGGGAGATTGTTTTTGTGCAGGAAGGTGCACCTTCCTGCACAAAAACAATCACTACAGGCATTTTCCTCTTTCGATGCATCCTGTAGAATGGAGCACGCATTGAAAGTAAAAAATGAGGAGAAATAAAAACATTTATCCTCGTTGCGCCTGGTAAACCCACCCCTAGGTGGCGTAGCAAACTGACGCATTTCCAAATTTATGATTTCTCGTAAATCTGGAAATGTGTCTGGTTCCATGGGTGTTGCGTGGGAACACCCACAGCAACACCCATGGAACGCCCCTTTCACGCAAAGTGCTGCGTGTAAAGGTGCCATATTTACAAGGACAGGAAAAGCCACACAGGGTGGCTTTTTCTGTCCTTGTAAATATGGGGCAGGGAAATGCGGTGCCAGTGCGTCACAAAAAGTGACGTCCTGCAGCGTAAGGGGCTTGTATATCTGCCCAATTGTCTGTAATGAGTCTCTTCCTGTCCTTCCTCTATAAAATGGGCCTCCATTGTTCAGTCCAGTTGCATCACAATTGTTTCTAAATCGCTGCTCGCCAACTGGACTCAATGGACTCCACTTTTTCTCCAAACTTCTGTCGATATTCCCCGCTCATCTCCAGTCCTTTTCCTGGTCAGCAGGAAGTTTTTTTTTCTGGTTTCAGTTTTTTTTCTTCCCACTGGGTTATTTTTTGGAGCAGTTCTAGACTCCCTGAGGCAGATTTATGTTCCCTGGCGCATCCCTGCAAATCAGCACGGATGCGCCAGGGAAGATGCGTCACGCAAGTTTGCCCTTGCGCCACCGCAGATGCGCCGCATTTACAATGCGGTGCATCGTGGTGCAAGGACAAGCAGATGCGTGACGCATCTGCCGGCGTAAGGTTGGCGCAGTGCTGAAGGTGTGTCGCAAGCGCGACGCAACTCCAGCACTGTTCCAACCTACCCTATCCCTAACATGGTGCGTCAAGCCTTACGTCGGCTTCAAGCAGGCACAGGGTTTTGACGTATCAGCGTTGGGAAAGTGACTCAGTGAAATCTTAAAGATTTCACTGAGTCACTTTTCAGGGGCGTTCCTGCGACGGAATGCCCCCCCCCCTGTGTCGAAACGCCCACATGAAACCTGACGCAGGTTTCACATGGCGCAGGGCTTTACACCGTGACGCATCTCCATAGATGCGTCACGATGTAAATAGGGCGCAACGTGGCGCATGGTTTACGCCGCCGCTGCGTCACAAAAGTGACGCAACGGCGGCGGAAAAGGGGCGCAAGTCCCACATAAATCTGCCCCCCTGTTTCAACCTAGCATCAGGTTCTGCCTCTGGAAGTAAACAGCCTTATCTACGGATGAAGAATGCCCTGCAAACATCGCCTACAAGACCAGCTCTTGACAACAAGTTAGCATCATCATGTTTTTGGATGATGGTCTACAAGTAAGGTCAATATAAAATACATCTTAAAGAGAGTAGCTAGCGGTTACTGCTAGAGTTTGTCAATTTGCAAAGTTTTACGACTCCTTTATAGGCAATTTATCGAGCGTCTCAAAAAAGAAACTGATTTTAGACTTTGAAGGAGTGAGGGGTCAGATACTATTTCTACAAACATGACCGCTGTAACAACAGTCATAGCTGTTCCAATATATGTCAGCTCGTTTGTCTTCTAAAACTTTACTTATTCAATGTAAGCAAAACCAACCAATTGGCATTAACTAAAGGTAACAAAACTCACTCAGCCTGTGTACAAGCCCCTTGTGCCGCTGGGCCATCACTTTTTGTGATGCTCCGGTGGCGCAATTTGGTGCTTCATATTTACAAGGACACATAGAGCCACCCTGCGTGGCTTTTCGTGTTCTTGTAAATACGTACCCTTTTTATGCAGCACTTGGAGTAAAAGGGGTGTTCCATGGGTGTTGCTGTGGGTGTTCCCACGCAACACTCATGGGTTCTGATGCATCCCCAGATTTACAAGGTTTTGTAAACCTGGGAATGCGTTAGAATCCTACGTCTCCCCAGGGGAGGCATAAAGAGGCACATCAAGGAAAAATTCTTTTATTTCTCCTCGTTTATTCCTCTTTCTATGCGTGCTGCATTCTTCAGCACACATAGAAAGAATAAAACACCTCTCATAATTTTTTTTGTGCAGGAAGGTGTCCCTTCCTGCACAAAAACAATAATCCCCCAACACAGGCAGCCAATTGTGCGCTAGTGCAGAGGGGAGCACAGGGGTCCATCCTATTGTTGTAAATATGACACAAAACTGTGCTCTGAAAGTAACGCAGCACGGCACAGCCAAATGGCTTGCGGCACCGCACTGCGTTACTTTCTCGTAAATATGGCCCACTATATTTTTGACTTGACGCCGCAGCACCCAGAAGCAGTTTACTTCTGCAACATGTGAAACTCAAGCACAATAACCCAAAAGAAACAGAAACATTCTGAGTTCCCAAATTCCACAAAGTTCTCGGCTATTAGGGTATAAATGTTTGTGGCAGACTGAGTCGGTTGTAAGGGTATGTAAACTATGGGGGGGAAATGTGAAAGCACTTGCTGCCACCACTTATTCAATTAAAGCAGTTTAGCTTGTATAATTAAAGTTATGGGTTTATCAAACCCACCATGGAATGTGATTGTACCCACAAGTTTAAGCACACATCATATGCAGGCGTGAGATGTGGCCACTGGCAGCTTTGCGTTTCCGAGGTTTTGCCCATCATGAATAGTCAATATTATGATATTCACCACCTCAGGGTGCTCATGTTAGCAGACAATGAAGAATGGAAGCCTCAGTAACATGCAAGTGTCAGTGACAGAGACCCAAGGAAAGGCAACCCTATCAGAAAGTCACATGAAATAATTGCACATTTCAATGGTCCTTGTTAGAAATGTGGGTCTCTAGTTGGCAAGGGTTTGCAACTTTGTCCAAGTAGGGACACATCTTCATAGTCAGGGTAAGGAGAATGCACTTCGAAAATAACACTTGCTCACATCCTTGGTAGCTTGGCATAAGCAGACAGGCTCATCTCAGAGGCAGTGTGTAAAGCATTTGTGAACACATACAGTAATACAGTGAAAACACTACAAATGAACACCACACCAGTTTAGAAAAATAAGTAATCTTTATCTAAACCAAAACAAGCCCAAAACGACAGAAAATCCATAGTACAGTAATAAAAATATGACTTTCAAATGGTAGAAATAGTTTTGTTCAAAGCAAATTGCAGATGCAACACTTTTCACATAAAGTACCTTGGATGCGTCGCGCACACAAACAAAAAGGGTCGCAGGGAAGGTGATGCTTCAGTTCCTTATATGCAGGGAATGTGATGCATCAGTGCATTGCTTCCAGGGAGGTGATGCGTTGGTTTCTTACTGCGTCCCCCAACGATGCAACAGACCTGGTGCCTGGATGCGATGCGTGATGATCTGGGATGATGGGTGGGTTCTTAAAGCTGCACAGCAGGCCTTGCGTTGAAATCGGAGTGGCGATCTCGGACTTCGGAGATCAGTAAACCCGATGCGGCTTGCATCGATTTCTTGAGCCGCAGGCAGACACTGCATGGGTTTCTTGGGTGATGCATCAGAAACAGGTATGGAGGCATCACGCTTCTCGTCGTTGCATTGCTTTTCCAGTTTCCAACAGCCAGAACAACCTCCAGAGGCCCAGAACAGCTACAAGCACCTCTTGGCAGGTCAGAACTCCCAGCAAGGAAGTTCAGGGGAGCTGCGGGGAAGTCTTTGTGTCCCTGAGACTGCAGAACAGGAGGCAAGCTCTTCTTCAAGCCCTTGGAGATCTTTCTCAAGCAGGGGACACAGCACACAGCAAAGTCCTCTGCCTTTCCTTGGTAGAAACAGCCACTGCAGGACAACCCCAGACAGCAAACAGCAGTGGGCATTACTCCTCCTCAGTTTCTCCAACGCTTCTCCTTGGCAAAGGTTCCGCTTGATTTCCAGAAGTGATCTCATAGTCTGGGTCCCTTGTTTTATAATACAAAATCCTTTGTTCTCTGTGGCAGAGAAGCTCTTTGCCCAGCCAAAACCAATTCTGTCCTCTCTGGTGCAGCTTCCTGGCAGGAGGTGGAGACAGCATTGTCTAAGGCCCATTCAGGTGTGAAAGACATCTCCTCCCCCTACTATGAATGCAGCCCAGGTCCATTCAGCCCAATCCTGACTCACTCTGGAAAGGCAGGACACATCTAACCCCCACAAGTGGCTGTCTGAACAGAATGCACACTCCCAGCCCCTGTCACTCCAAAGCCAGTTCTTCAATACACAACCTAGCAGAGGTACACTGGATGGTTAGGCAAGAAAATACCTACTTTCTAAAAGTGGTACTTTCAAACCCAGAATGTAAAAATCACCCTCATTAAAAAATGCATCTTAACATTCTGAGTTCAGGCATATCAACCTTTATTTTCCCCTCCTGTTCCCAAGGGCAGTTATGCTTGTAAGATGTTAGAAGCAAACTCCCCATTCTATCCTATGGGACAGATGGCCTTTCAATAGTGAAAAATGCAATTGGCAGTATTTCACTATTAGGACATGCCGCACGCATCAGGGCAAGTCCTACCTTTCACATACACTGAACACTACCCACAGGGGTTCCTTGGGCTTACCTTAGGGGTGACTAACATGTAAAAAAAGGGAAGGTTAGGGCCTGGTAAGTGGGTGCACTTGCCAGGTCGACATGACAGTACCAAACTGTGAACAGACACTGCAGTGGCAGGTCCGAATTACATTTATAGACAGCTGATGTGGGTGGCCCAATCAGTGCTTCAGGCCCACTAGCAGCATTTGAATTGCAGGCTCTGGGCACACACAGTGCACTGTACTAGGGACTGACTAGTAAATCAAATGTGCCAATCATGGAATCGCCAATCCATAACAACAATTTACAGGGAGCACTTGCTGAACAGCAGTAGCAAAGTGCCCAGAGCATCTAGACCAACAAAAACAAAGTCCACACACAGTAAAATAACAGGAGGCAACAGCAAAAATACAAGAGAAACCCACACCAATGATACCAGGTCTAACAGTCCTTATTTGAAAACCTTTCTATATTTTAAATGATGTTGAGTCACTGCTGCCTGCAACAAAAAGTGTGCCACATAGATATCTGCACCAGGCACATTAATCTGCTTCTAAATCCTACTATAGAGTTTAATTTTGTTCACTTTAAAGAGATTAAAACTACAGTCCTTTTCTTAGACGTACTGCAATCTCCCTATTACCATCACTTCCACTTCCATTCAACTACTCTAAATGTGTTTCTACTGAGAATCATTGAAATAAGTTTTAAACTCATTGACCAATTCGAAGTTTCTCTTGTTTAAGCAAACATTTTAACAATTAGAACAGGTAGAAATGTTTGTGAATACGAGCATATTAACACAGATCTCACTTAAAAATGTGTGACTGCCTGCAAACTACTTTTTAATGGGTCCCCCGTGCCTGAGCTCTTTTATGGATTTTACAGGGGTGAATGTGTCTACATACGCTGCACTAAACACAGAATTGAAACCCAGAGACCCTGGATGGTGGAATTTGGATGGGGACCCTGTCACCTGGTCGCCTATATCAAACATTGGGCTTTACAGATAAAAACAAGCTATAATATTTTAACATTTTAATAAATAATTAGCTGTCAAACTCGATTGGACCTAGCTGCTACAACTGCACCGACGTTCTTGATTTTTCCAATTATCATAAAAAATGTAATTTCCATCGGTTTCCTTCATGCAAAGAGTGTGGGGGTACTGGGGGAAGTCAGGGGCATATCAGCAAGCTGGCGATGACAAATTATCGCCGCTTTAGCGTCAGTTTTCGGACGAAAAGCGGCGATAATTTTATCGCTTAATCATCAAGGTCACGCTAACGCGAGATTCCTTGCTTTAGCTCCCTTTCCCATAACACCCACCTTTGCATCTCTAATGAGATGCACAGTGGGCGTTCCGTCCCAAAATAACTGGAGAAATGTCGCTAAGCGACATTTCTTCAATTATCAAGGGAATCGCTAACAGGCATAGCGATAAGAAAAGTAGCCCTAACCACAGTTAACGCTACTTTCCTTACGCCTGCTTTCACCCTGTCTTAGCCATTATATCCAATGTAAGGTGGATATAATGGCTAAGTATGCCCTGCCTTATCAGCAAGCTAACGCCAAAATGTGTGAGATTATCGCTGGATTTCCAGCGATAATCTCACTTTTGGCTGTTAGCGCGAGGAATTTTATTGCTTTTGAGATAAACGTTGCTGATAGCACGCTATCTCAGCGATAAAATTCCACGATAGCTGGCGATAATTATCCTAGCGCTAAGTGCGCATAGCGATAATTATTGCCGGCCCTTGCTGATATGCCCCTCTGTGAGCTCCGTGTTCTCAGGAACTGAACCTGTAGTTTCACGCAAGCAATTTCAGAAGCAACTGATGTGGAAACTAAAGTTCCAGTCACATCGTTGACCACAGATATTCAATCCTTACCATAAAGAAACATGTGTGTATTTTAATACCAGCACACCTTAAACGGTGTTTCCCTGCACGCCATCACTGTGATTGGCTGTTCACATTCAACAATGCCACACAAAAAGGTGACAACACTCTTCAGGTCCCCCCTCAGGACACCTTGTCACTGACAGAGGTTGGCACAGGTATGTGTTTGACTGAGGCTCTTGGATGAGGCAGTGCCAGGCAAGTGCTTGTTTGGGCTCATTCTGGGTTTCCACAGGTCTGCACCAGGCAATATGCAGGTTTTTTATTTCAGAAGAATTGGGGGATGAGATGCTGGTTTTATCGCAGATGTATACTTTTGGACAATAGTGAAGAATACCAAATCTATTCTTTGTTGTGTTAAGATAGCTTATAAAGTGTGGGTATACCCGCGGGTGTCTTGGCTCTTGCCGATTATATCCAACTTCTGCTTTCTTCAAGGAATATACTTGTCACTGACCAGCATCTTTCACTTGATATATAACTTTTCTGAGTCTGGCTTTAGCATTTGCCAGAAATCTTGTCATTATCAGCACATGCTCATACAGAAAGAGGGTTTGGGTCACCCCTCTTCAGCCATTGGTTCATGTGACTCAGCCACCCTCAGTTGTTTCTTGAAGTAAATATCACATACAGTCCATCGATCCCAGCTCTGCAACATAAAAAAACACATGGCTTCCTATTACAGTTTCCTCAGTAGAGCAACCATGAGTACATGAGACTGGAGGATCTACTCAGCACAACTTAGACTATCCATCACAACAAGAGTGCAGCTCACATGCACTACAACAGAACATACTGTATTAGACACATTGTGGCATGCTCCAGTGACATATCACCCTGCCAGTTATTTACAGTAATGACTCATTCTTTTGCCACATTGCATGTGTATCCACACTCCAACCGCCTCTCTTCCACCAAGTTGTGTCCTTCAATCATTCACAAAATTTGTTTGCACCCCCCCTACACACACATGTGCATGCATACATGCGCATAAACATACACACACAGTTTTTTTCTTTAAGCTTCTCCACCACCAAACTACGACAGCCCACTCTCCATGTTTCTCTGTAGTAGTGTTGGAAATAGTCTTTTCTGCAGGGTCACACCAGATTTTTTCTCTTCACTAGCTTATTTTTTGCTGAACCTGTTTTTTTGCATTATGACTCTGCACACTTTAGTCCTGCTACCTAGTGGTGAAGTCCTTGTACTCTCCCTTACAAAAATGGTAACATTTGTATATACCTGTGTGGTACATTTAATGTACTTTATGAGCACCTAGTATTTGGTTCTACCAGTGCCAAAGGTCTGTAAATTAAATTGCATTTGTTTGCCTCAGGAGTCGTGGGGCCATCCACTAATGCAGCACTGTAAAACATGCCCAGGCCTGCCATTGCAGAGTGTGTGTGCAGTTTTAAAACTGCAATTTCGACCTGGCAAATTAAACTTTCCTCTTTTATTATTTATAAGTCACCCTTTGGGTAGGCCCTAGAGGTGTATTCATAAAGTAGGACAGTGGGGTGCTTACGTTTTAGATGTCGTAGCAGTGAAAAACTCCTAAAGTTATTTTTTACTGTTGTAAGGTCTACCTCACTCAATGACTAACAATTGGGTTACCGCATGACATTTAATATGTGCTAACTGTAAATTAGGGGCAAATAGGGATATGCTGCTTTCACTCAAACTAATTGTAACTCAAAATTCTCTTTAATGGTGAGGATGCATTTAAGTTACAATTCTGAAAAGGCCACTATTAGGAATTTGACATTTTCTTGTTCCAACCATTTGTGCATTATGACAGTGTCCTGAGTCATATGACAGTCAATTCCTCAGCTGTTGGAGTTTCTGTATTCCTTCCAGACAGTGACAGAAAGGGAGCTTAGATGGGGATAGGATGGGTCATCCAGACAAGATGACTAGGGAAGAGCTGTTCACAGCCCCACTTACATTTCAAAGGGCTGTGCCTCCTGCCCACTCACAAGAATCAGACACTAGACCTATCCCGTCTTTCGTCACCCCAAGACAGTTCTGGAGATTTGACAGAAGAATAGTAAGAACTTTCCAGAACCAGATGTGGGGGTAGGATAGGGAGTCCCCTAAGCAAAGGCTGGCATCAGGTATAAATATTGGACCTCAAGAGCCACTACTCAGACAGGGCCGGACTGGCCGTAGCGGGCACCGGGCAATCCCCCGGTGCGCCGCACGGGTGGGGGCTGGTTTTGGGTCCCTGGGGACCATTTTTTTTACAGGACCGTTTTGCAGCATAGCTGAAAATCGGCCCTGAAACAAAATCGGCCGAAAACCGGCCCTGGCAAAGAGCTCGGCGACACTCCCCCCCTCCTCCCCCCCCGCGGGGGGAGCGGGGGAGCGGCCGAGCACTTTGCCAGGGCTGGTTTTGGTTCCCATTCCGGCCCTGTACTCAGAACACTCCTAGATCTGTGAAAGTTACAGAAGAAGGACTACTCTTCTACCAGAGGACTGCCCTGCTGCTTGAAGAACTGCCTTGCTGTCTGAGAAGGAAGATTCAACCTGTTTGCCTCTTCCCAGGGTGGTCAAAGTGGCTCCAGGGGACAGTTGGCTGACTTCCTATTTGAGCTATAGGGACACAATAAGGTTCAGAGACTTCCCTACAACTGTCCAGCGTACCTGCTGCAATGGGACCTGTCTGGACCTGCCCGATCCCTGTTGATCCCCATGTCCTAGACCATAGACTGGCATCAGAGTGCACTCCTCCTAAAGAAAAGGTGAAAATTCTGATGTCTGGGCTCCTCGCGACAGTGAACAGGTCAATTCGAGCCAGGACTCTGCCACCCGCGATAACCACAAACACGAGGTTCTGATGAAACCTACTCCTCACACCGACACCAATCACTAGCGATGACCAGCAAGGCTCACCTCCGGATTTAGAAGGGTTATTTTCAGTGGGACCAACATAGTTCCTTTATCTGTTGTGCGCTCCATTGTGGTCTAGCATAGCACTTTGTGCTTTTAGACGATATTTTCACTTACAAACTTGAAATTGAATATCTACAGTTCTACTCATTGGATTTTCGTCGACTACTATCATTTTAATCTTTTTAAATGTAATTTATTTTTCTAAATTGGTATGGGATTTTCTTGTTTTGTATTTTCACTTTATTGCTGTTTGTGTGATGCAGTAACACTTTACACATTTCCTCTAAGTTACGCCTGACGGCTCTGACTGCTTTTGTGTCAAGCTGGTGGCTTGTTGTGGTTAACCCTGTTGAAGCATGGATCTAATTATAGAATAATAATAATCATAATAATATTAATAAGTTGTCTTTTCTTGAATACTTTGATTCAGTGCATTTTGCTGGATGGAATCTTTTTTTGGTCTTTGTCGTACTTCACTTTTCATTATTTGAGCTCCTCCCAAAATCTTTCAGAGATTTCTCTTTCTCAAAACCATATTTTTGATGGTTATTACTTTTAACACATGGACTGGGCGCATTTGAGGCCTTTAAATCTGGTTGGATGGCTCAGCGACTTAAAACTTGTTGCTGCCACGGCCTATAATACGCAAGCTACAAGCCCGCATCCCAGCAAGAACAGCTGAGCCTTCACCCCTCTTAGGTGGACGCCTTCAGCACTATTCAAATGATTGGTACACCTTTTATTTGCATTACTTAGAAATTATAGACATGTGGTGGGTGGTACAACATAATCTAATAATAATAATATTAATAGTATTAATAATAATAATAATAAATAATTATAACATCAATAGTATTAGCAATATTAACATTGTGATTTTGTTATAATATAATATATTATAATGCAATCTACTATCATATAATATGATATGATATGATATTATATTTTATTATACTATATTATATTATACAATACAATACAATACAATTTAACATAATATAATATGTTATTATTAATGTTATTTATTGTTGTTATGATTTGTTATTTTTATTGTTATCTGTAATTTTATTTCATTATTTTTATTCTATCCGCCTCAGGAACTGTAAATAATGGTTATTCGGTGATAGTGTGTTATTTACTGTTGTTCTCCTTTGTATAAGAGAAAGCCACGATTGAACGGTGATTTATTAAGTTTCGGTTGAATTCTGAGTATCTAGCCTTCATCGCCTCCCTGAGTAATCCTGAGTGAACCTTGGACTGCTCGGCCTCGCTACCCTGAGTCAAGCGTTAAAAAGTGGGACTTGGTCCTCAGTTTAGGGGTCATCAGTATTGGGGTCCAAGGACACTAAAGGCAGAAGACCCCAGTTGTTACAATTGGTTTCCCCTCCCTTATGACTATCCTGGGACTCTCTGGCTCAGATATCTCACAGATGCTATACATTGGGTTACCTTTATTACATCGGTGTAGACACAGTAACCGCGACCCTTTGCGCTGATGACTTTAAAATTGTTGAGAATCAGACAGTATAATGTTAGGTGAGAACAAATTAGTTCTTGTGGAAAGTAAGTAACACATATTGGAAATTATTTACTGAAGTTAATATCAGAATCATTAAAACGCATTTCATTTAATTAAGTAGGCACAAATGTTATTGGTTTGTATTTACACCATTTATCGTCTGCAATTTGAAAAAAAACAATAGCACTAAACAGAGGTTTTGACCTTCATTTCAGCTCTTTGCCGAACGTTTGTGTATTTTTCCATGTCCCCACTTGCCTTGTATGTGATGACTGTTGCCATAGTTACACAGTTTACCACATCACAAATGAGTTGTAAGTATTATGGGAACACTTTGCTGCTGTACCCTGGGCTGAACTGAAGCAGGGTCTGTTCAATGTGCCAGAGGATTCCAGTCGGTTTATGTTGGTGATCTGATGAGTCGTTTTACATGAATAATGGAATTTTTACACACATACAATGATATTAGTGAATAACTATTATTTCCATATCTGGAAGTTTGCAAATTCATGCGTTGTGATGTTTTCCGATGCTTATTCCTGTAACAATTTCTTAACATATGTAAAGCGTTTTATTAACTGATGCGGGGCAAGGATAAGAAATGTCAAGAAAGAGAACTAGAGAAAGTTTACTCGAAGATTCGTCGTGAGTTGAGGCGGTCTGTGGTAGAACATGATAAGAGGCAGAAATAGAGTTAACAAGATAGGCAGAATAGACCACAAAATTATCTTGTCCAAATATTAAAAGTCAAGTTGAGTAATTCATTTTTAAGGAATGCATGATATATGTCTCCACAATACTTTTACATTTGTAGGATGCCTTGTTAATGGTCGCCAAAGGCACCATTAATCAAAGGAGGGTGGCAGCTTTCAACCACGTGACCAGAATAATGTTGGCTTCTCAGCTCCAACATGTGCGGGTGCTTGAGGGCTGCTCCATACCTTTACCTTGAGGAAAGTGTAGCTGGAAGGTGGTGTGTTTCATAGTTTCTGGCCTGTGACATTGCACCCCTGTGCTGCCAGCAATGTCATGCACAAGAAGAAAAGATGGAGCTGGGGAGGAGAAGGAAAAGCACATTTGTCCAAGGTAAAGTTGTTTCATGACTCATATGTGTATTTACATGTGAAGTAGCCAATATTGTAATTTTAGGAAAGGGCAAAGGATAAATATTGTTTTTGCTATATTTCGACATGAATTGTAGTAACATTGGTTATTTTGCCGCACTCGGCATCCCCGCAGGGAGGAGGAATGGTGACCACAGGATGATCCTAGGAGTTGGAGGAAAGCGAGCAGGCTGTCCAGTGCAGAGAAAGGGAACACTCCTGGTGCCCAGCCCTGCATCTCTGCCAATCACCAGCAGTAGGAATATGCCAAAGAGCCTCTTATTAATCAAGGCAGTCTCCAGATGTTTAGGCAAGACACATTTCAACCTCCTGTCTTTTGGCATCAATGTCGTAGTCCAACCATTCCTGATTACAGAACTAATGTGTGACACCCCCAATAGGTGGCCCCATTGGTAATGCTCTGTCTGGCCTGCACCTCGACTAGATCGAGGAGTAAGCATTATGTATGACTCAACAAAAAATAATTGCTAACAATTGAATGATTTCAAGACATCAACATGCCATAAATCATATTTTTAGATGGAATGAATGTACTATGTTCATTTTGGTAACTCAGTGATGCCCCTGCTGCCGGCCCAGTGGAAACAGCCCACCTTGCACCGTGGCTCGACAAAGTGCCCATAAATCCCGCCCGCCAAGTGGGTATGACCAGGTCGTTCCTCCTATCGCCCTTATGGAGTTTGATGGACAGAACTGCTATTTCCGCTGATGGGGCATGTAATCTATAAGCACTATCAGTAATATAAGTGTGTAAACGTATTCTTCGGACTCGTTGCTACTACACAGACCAGGATATACCAATGGATGTACCTACTATGACCCTGAGTCCGTAACTGGAGATGTTCTTATCAGATGCCCAGAATGTAAGTGCGTCCCACCGTTTATAAATAACATAAGATATAGAAATAAGGGAAATGAAACTAAAAATATTAATGTGGCATTCATCAATGCGCGCTCTGTTGGGAGGCAGAGACATGAAATAGCGGATTTAATTCTGGATCATAATATAGATATTTTATTTATGACAGAAACTTGGCTTAATGACTCTTCTGACCCGGATCTAGTAATTGCAGTCCCATCGAACTTCTCTATTCAGAGAATGGACAGGCTGGGAAAGAATGGGGGTGGTGTAGCTATAATATCGCGGTCGCAGTTCCCCATCAGGACTAATCCCATTCATTCCTCGTTCTGTGAAGCACTACACTTTAACATCTTGCTTACACCTACATTTAATCTCAAAGGTATACTTGTATACCGACCACCGGGCCCCCGCAATGATTTTTTATCTAACTTTTGTTCATTGCTGGAATCCCTAGCTATTGAGGATGCTTGTATGATACTAGGGGATTGGAATTTCCATCTAGATAACATTAATGATACAGACACTCAAATGTTATTGGCAGATCTTGACGCCTTTGGCCTCTCTTCGGAGACTACCTCATCTACACACGAGGCTGGCCACACGCTGGATGCCATTTTTTCTAACATCAATGGGCTAAAGATCTCTGATATTTTGCCACTTGAGTGGTCTAATCATTATGCCATATTGGCTGGGATTGTCGTGTTTTAAAAACTGGAAAGATTTAAACTATGTCGTTTTTCAACAACACCTAGAAAGATCACGTCCCAAGATCTCCCCAGAAGCTAATACAGCAGCCGATCAATATATATCCTGGATTGGAAATGCGATCAACACTCTTGTGCCCTTAAAATCTATATCTAAAAATAGAACTATACCATCTGCCCCATGGTTCAACGAGGAATTGAGGAAAAAAAAGCAACAATGCAGAGCGCAGGAACGTTGCTGGCGCAGATCGTATGACAGTGTGAGTAGAAGAAAATACAGAGATACTTTACATCACTATAAAAAGATGATTTATGAGGCAAAGAAAAAGTTCTATGCACATCAAATAGAAAATGCAAAGAACTCCAGTAAACAACTGTTTGGAGTAGTACAGCAGTTGGCTGGTAAAGTGGTAGATCTAGCACCCCCTGCCTCATAGAGCTTTTGCGACTCCATAGCAAAATTATTTTTCACTAAAGTTAATGATATTTATTCAGAGTTTACATCTAAAATTAATGTAGACTATAATATTGCTAATCATGGAAGTTTGCACTGCTCCTTAGACCAATTTACAGATATAGATAATGCACTTATGAAGACTATTATACAGCAGATAAAATCGGGATCGGCACTGGATCCTTGCCCCCCAAAGATTCTTCTCCCAGTCTTGGAAACAATTATAAAGACCGTCACCTCAGTCTGTAATACCACATTTAGAACAGGTATTTATCCAGGTAGCCTAAAAAATACGACAATCAAACCGCTTCTGAAGAAACCTTCTTTGGATAAAGAAAAACTTAAGAATTATAGACCTATTGCAGGATTACCATTCCTGGCAAAAGTGCTTGAGAAAGCAATAAATCTCCAACTGGCAGAATATATAGAACAACATAAACTGCTTGATGATACACAATTCGGCTTTCGGAAGCTGCATGGTACGGAGACTGCCTTGATCAAAGCCGCAGATGACATCAGAGTCATCAAAGACCGAGGGGGGACAGCAGTATTAATACTGCTAGACCTCTCGGCAGCGTTCGACACAGACAATCACTCCATCTTGATTGACCGTGTCGGAAATCTAGGCATTCAAGCAAAAGCCAGGGACCTGCTTGCCTCCTTCTTATCCGGCAGAACACAGGTGGTAACACTAGGCCCTTTTAAATCTGCTAGCCTGGTGTTGCCCTGTGGGGTTCCGCAGGGCTCATCCCTAAGCCCGACACTATTCAATACTTATGTGTCTGACCTGGCTAGGGTTATTAAACAACACCGGATGAGCCTGACCTCTTACGCAGATGATACCCAGCTTGTGCTTGCCATTAAGAACGATGGGGAGGAGGTAGCAGTAAGGTTCCAGGAAGGTATGCTGGCAATCAGAGATTGGATGGCAGGAAATTGCTTGAAACTAAATTCGGAGAAAACGGAGGTGATCATTTTTGGAAAATTGTCCCCAGAGTGGTCCTCCGTCTGGTGGCCTCCATCTATGGGAACACTGCCGACTCCGGTATCTAAAGTTAGGAACTTAGGCATCATCTTTGATGATAAACTTAATTTCGCCTCTCATGCAAATCAGACCGCCTCAACTGCATTTCAGAAATTAAGGATTATTAAAAAGGTTATTCCGTTCCTACCTGACAATGCGGCAAAAACAGTAGTGAGCACACTAGTGTTATCTTCCTTGGATTATTGCAATGGCCTTTTTGCAAATGCTCAATCCCGGGTGATAGCAAAAATGCAATCAAGTCAGAATGCAGCGGCAAGACTGCTTTCTAAAACACCCAAATTTGACTCCATTAGTCAAACCATTAGGGATTTTCACTGGCTTACAGTCAGGAATAGGATCAAATTTAAGACCTTATGTCTTACTTTTAAAGCTTTAAACAAGCAAGGTCCACAAGTTCTTCAAGACCAATTGATCCTATACCAACCCCCAAGATCCCTGAGATCGACGACAAGTTTTCAAATCACTGTCCCGCGCACAAAAAACGTGTCTTGGGGAGACAGACGCTTTGTGGTAGCGGCTGCTAGAATGTGGAACATGTTACCATTACATATTAAACTAAGCCAAACTCTTCTTCAGTTTAGGAAATTACTGAAAACTTGGCTATTTAACCAATAATGATTCCCATTGGTTCTCCCTTTTCCTCCCCCACTACTGATAAAGTCTTTTTTTCCTTTCGATTCTGTTGAAGTCGCAGCGCCAAGACGCCTAAGCGCATATGTTGCGCTTAATAAATTGCATAAATAAATAAATAAATAAACCGTGATCCTGCACACGTATGCACCTGCGTGATGCGATCGGGGATCACTCACCACACATCAGGCCAGCTTTGACATGGGGCAGAGTTCATGGTGAGGGTAGGAGTGGTGCCCAGGTGCTGGAGACGACCTACAGCACAGATGTCCAGACCAAAGTGGCTGTATCCTCATCATGTTTTCAGGACTCACTCAGTAAAACTGTGTGACACAACTCTTGTGTGTGCAAACCAGACTTGCAACGCGAATAAGTGGCTACTCGCAGCCTGCACAATGAGTTGTGGATGCAGAAATCCATCACATATACTGGACTGACCCTGTGTAAATGCCAGGCCCACCCAATGCTTGTATCGCAATAGACTGCGGTAGAATTACAGGGTGGCATGAATGGAGAATTATATATTTTTTCCCATGACAAACCTTGATGCAAATATTCAGTACTGAATAATGTATACTCACCGTGTACTAATGTTGGGTGATGATAATTGGCTAATGCGTTTAATAGCTATCAAGCAAAGGTCCGCTGCAATGCAGCGAGTTTAATCCACAACAATACCAGGGCATCAGTATGCAACTGTTATGCATCTCTGCGTGTGCATGGTTCGAGGGGCTGGGCGTCTTTCCTAGGCAGGTGGTTGTGAACCTCGAGAGACCTCTGTGGTTTGAATAATATCTCCCCTGGGCTGATTGGGCAGTTTTATGACACAGTAATATACAAATATGCCTATTGGTTATTTTACCCCTCAATTGCTGAAGCATGCGGGTCTTGTTTCTGAAGTTGAAATGATGGAACTTCGGCCTGCCACAACCTATCCACAGCGCTTGAGGAACTTCAATGTGAGACACACACGACCACTCAACGCAGAAGCATTACCGCTTGGTCCCTTCCACAACCGCGGAGCTCCATTTAGAGATTGGCGATTGTGTAGTTAGTCCACATCGTTTTCCCTTTGATTGGAATTGATTTCTCTTCCTGTACCAAACTCCTTTGAGGATTACCCTGCTCCGCAATGGAGAACTGCAAATCATTCAGTTAATTATACATTTAAATGATATTGAATAGCTCTTTAAGGAAATTACTCTGGGCCTGGACACATTTCAAAGTAAAGGCATTGGTGACATGTTAAAATATAAATGAGCCAGCCACACAAGCTCAGACTGCCTTTCAGTCAAAGCAAAAGAGAAAACACTGGCCCTCAAATGATCAATTTCTTCACACCAAATTCTAATGCATTTTAAAGGTTTAATGGAGTTGTTGAAACTGACTCCTGTTGGGGCACAGGTATTGTGATTAAAGAAATGGAACACAGCACTGCTGAGCTATCTGTGCTACAAAGCTGTGCTAATCTACTGAAAGCATTGCCACGTTGCAAAGCCCCCAGGAGTGGCCAGCTTAACTGTGATGAATGTCGCATGAGTGACGTGTCCTCACTGAATTCCAGAGAAAATCCAAACACAAAAGCAGTGGGACACTGTCCAGTAAAAAGAAAAGGAGTTCTAAGACATTCCTCGAGAAGAATCGAAAAATGAATGAAAAAGGCTACTTTCATATTTTTACTAATACTAGCTTCTATTTAGAATAATATTACATTTTCTTTATTGTGCTGAGTTTAAAACACAAACTTAAAATGTTGAAGCCTATAGACTCTCTGAGAGAAACAGAGGTTAGTACATGAGGGCATCTTGATAATTACACTTGGGGGCATATTAACAAGGAACAGGGAAAATTAACGCTAAGGGCGCTTAGCATTCATTTTTTTAACGCCCTCTATCACTGGATAATATCGCCTGGTTATCGCGTTCTTAACAACGCTAACCGCCTAGGCAATAAAAAAATCCAGCGATAGGGGCATTTTGGGAGGTTATCGCTGGTAATACAGCGATAAAACTACAAGGATAGGGATATCCTTGTTGATAGCCCATGGTGGATTTAGCCATGTAATCCACCTCCCATTGGATTACATGGCTAAGTCTGAAAATTAGCAGACGTAAAAAAGCAGCGTTAACCGTGGTTAGCGCTGCTTTTTTGTCTCTAACAGGGTTAGCATGAAGCTTGATAATAGGAGAAATGTCGCTAAACTATTATTTTGCTCTGGATCGCCCACTTTGCACCTCATTTGAGATATAAAGGAAAGCATAGTGAAAAAGGGTGCTAACATGCGATTTTGCATGTTAGCACCCTGTTGTTGATAGGGCGATATTTTTATCTCAGCTTCTTTGGCTTTTAAAGCCAAAAAAGCGGAGATAAAGCCCTTGATAGTATGCCCCTTGGTCTTTTTTTTCGAGTGTCCCAATAACTTGCCCCGCACCTAATACATGTTGATACCGAATGGTGTGGTTTATTACCAGGTGTACTACTACTTTTCCATTACAAGTTCTACAACTCGGAATAGGGAATAACGCAGCAATAGTGCACTTTTCCTTTATTGAAACATGTAAATATTCAAAACTTGGGCTATTATTTATGAGAGGATTGCGCCGCACAGTCACTTTTTTTGACACGCTGGTGGCACAAGCCTCTCAAGTATATCTATGACACTACGCAAATTCACCTTATGTGGGATACATTACATCATACATATGGAGTACGACCAAGCAGCACAAGTCACTGCCTTGCCTTGCTCTGTGCTAAGCAGCGGTTCCATGGGCATTACGGCGTGTGTTCCCAAGCAACACCCATGGATATTGACGCTGCCCCAGATTTAGTTAATCATGTGAACCTGGTGTACCAAAACCTTACGCCTCCCCAGAGCAGGCGTAAGGAGAAGAAATAATTTTATCGCTCCTCCTTTTTTCCTCTTTCTATTAGTGCTGCATTCGGCAACTCACATAAAAAGAGGAAAACGCCTCTTGGGATTGTTTTTTGTGCAGGAACACCCACGCTCCTTCCATGGCACGCCTCCCTGCCACAGAGTAACACAAGGCAGCAATCTGCTCTGCCTTGTGTTACATTAGATTTATCAAGCCACGCAGGGCCACACAAGGCACCCGTACGTGGCTTCAAAATCTCATTTAGGTTTTGCGTTGCCCTTTTTGCCCCCTTGTGTGCCACGAGGGAGATGCAAAACCCTTATAAATATGGACCTGGTGATATACCACAACATTTCACCTATAAACAACGGGTGGAATATTTGGAGGAAACGAATGAATCAGCAAAGTAAGAGTGATTCCTACAAGGTATTCCATAAAAAGTTATAATGTCCTTTACGCCCCCCATTTTGTGGAACAACCAAGACCCCTGTAATACTAATTCCACAGGAGAGACATTCTGCGGATTAGAATGGTCCACTTGCAATGAGGGCCCATTGAGGGACTGCGTTTTGGACCTGAGCCCGCAAATTCACATTTTTATGCACCTAAGTGGCATTAATGTGAACAAGGAGCTCAGACATCCACTGTGACAAGGTGTGGGATTTAAGTAGAAGCTGACAGCAACTATCAGTGGCAAAACCAACAGTCTTGCTAGGCGGCTGCCTTACGATGCTTTTCTTTGCTCGAGGAAGATTCAGAAATATTTAAAGAAAAAGTCAGCAAGCAATCTTCGAGAAAACAATGTTGGATTCAAAGCTGCATGCCTTGAGGAAACACATAAATAGCTTCAAAGATCTTACCCAAAAAAACAAAAACAGACGCGTCAGAGGACCTACTCTGCCTGCCCATGAACATAAGAGAAAAAATATCTCCAGTCCCAATCTCTTTTAGAGAAGTTACAAGGGGATGTACCAAACTTTCTGGGAGTTCCACCTGGAAATCGTTTCCCCGCTGATAATGACATCTGGCCTGCCAGCTGACATGTACATGAGGAAATGATATGATACACATTTAATAACAATAATATGATTTTAAAATGTGTATGCTTTATTGGAAATGCAACTAACAGAACTTTGTTTTCTCACCATGTCCCGTCACATTCGTGCGGTTTTCCATGAAGTCTGGGTGACACACCTCTTTTTGGGGTTCAGCCTGACTGACTGTAGCAGCTTGCGTAGATAAAATGCTCAGATATTGCCCGTCATTTGTTCGGAGTTCTAGGCAAACAGTGGAGGCGATGAAACACTGAAGTTGCTTTCTCTCAAATATTTTGAACTTAAATCGCTTACTCTCACTACAGATATGTACAATTTGTAATTGTACGCTGACGTTGTCTCTGTCACCATGGAACTGATGTTCAACACTGAACTGGCTGTTTTAAAGTCTGGTGGTCACGAGACGTCTGCGGTGGTAATGGGACTTCTGCCAACATAAGGCAGCTATCCTGTCTTCAGTCCCTGGCACCATTTCTGTCCTCTTCTGGACTGCCGATGACGGTGTTCTCCACAGCAAAACTGGTGTCATTTCCGCCATGGGAATGTCTATTTAGTGGTTGTTATGCTGAAAGAAGTACATGAAATGGGGTGCTCAAATTGGGGCTGATAGTTTGTTTCCATTTCCACTAGTGTGGGCAGGCGCGGCCAGTACGGGTAAGAGCAGGGTGAGTCGGGGCGGGGAAGTCGTCTTACGGCAGGTTAGGATGAATAAAACCACTTACCTATTCCGAGCTGATGGTAAGTGGTTTTATTTATTTATTTATTTATTTTTGAAACTGTCATCTGTCAACTACCCCCACCCCACCCCGGCGGCCCACCGCTCTTACCTCTACCGGCCGCGACTGAGTGTGGGACCCCCACTAAAACTATAGAAGCCTTGCACAGAAACTTGTGAAAATGACCCCCACACAATGAAGTGAAACACGACACATGCCAACATGCCAGGGAGCCTTTGCTTGTGAATGCTGGAATTGGCCCCTCCACTTTGATAGTTTGTTTTCCCATCCCACACATTTGACAGAATTTCCACAATGCCGCTATGGCACGGTGGAGCAGCCACCATGGATTCCAAATCTAGCCAAAATCCTCCATTCAAGTGAAAGCCTGTTTGAGGGAAACACGCCCATTATAATAGTGGTTAGATTTGGCGTCCCAACTGCTGCTGGAGTGACAGAGAAGGGTCTCTCTTCCCATCCCACCCATGCAGGGGTGTTTGAAGCATGCCACCATGGCATGGAGACCAGATCTGGCGATGCTGTCTCAACCATGCCAGCGGATGCCATTTAAAGGGAACAGTACCACTAGCAGCAGAGATTAGTTCTGGAATCCCATCTGCTGCTGGACTGGCAGGGTTGCTGCTAAAAGTGCTTGGTTAGTGTGGAACTTCAGGCCATTGCACGAGATCGGACTTGATTCATTTCAACTTGTTTCTGATTCAATTGCATACACTTCTGTCTTTTCTTGGCTGAGCTGCCATGATTATCAATTATCCACAGAGCATCCATATTTGAGCATCTGCCCATTTGGGTTTTATCACTTGTTGGGTGAAGTTTCGCACCTGGTTCAAAACACTACTGCTCATTTCTAAATGCATGATGAGGTAGAGGAAGTGTGAAATAGGGTGAAAGCTGACTCAGCGTGATCTGCATGGGTATTGTGAGCTTTTCATTACTTATGAGGTTCTGTGCACACACAGGCACCCCAAAGAGTGAGTGCTGACCAGCTTGACCGAGAATTGAATGAATTTAATTTGTTGCAAGAGTAGGAAATTATAGAAGGTAAGTGATCCAGCAAATGAGATCTCGGTGCTCTCAGTTGCTTCCATAGAATAGGTGACTCCCTTGATATCTTGAGGATATTTGGGGAGAGCATATACAATGTTGTTACCATTCCTTTCGGGTGCTTAGACACTCAGGCCCAAATTAACTAACATTTTGTGCCGTGGTTACTCAACCATAGGCAACCATGACGCATAATGCTTGTAGAAATTTACAAAGCCACACAAGGGCCGATTTGGGTTGCCTTGATGAGCTTGTAAATAAAAGTGATGCAACACAGCACTTTGCATTGTATGGCATTACACTGCATTGGGTGGGCATCACATGGGTGGAGCATCTGAGTTCTCATGCATCCACCTATGTGTTTTAACGCAGATCCAGATATACTAAAGCCAGTTGTTCGAGAGGACCATCTTTTTGTGGTATTACCTCAGCTTATTGCCTTCTTATGCTCAACCCGTTTCTGCTGACCCTAGGACTCTATGCACTTTACCCCTGCTTGTGCTCTCCCTTCTTAACATAGGTAAATTGCCATGCACCGAATTGGCAAATTTAATTTATACCTAAATCCCTAGTATATAGTACTTCATGTACAAGGGCACATAAATTGAATGGCACATGGTAGCTGCAGCACTCATTGTGTTACCCACTATAGTTGCACTGTCACACACGTATCCAGGCCTACAACTGTAGGCTGTGTTTGTAGTTTTAAACTAACTATGCATCACACTGACCTTAACTCCTGACGGCTATGAGAAGGAGAGAGATTTTTGGGGTCAGGGAGCTCTCGTGTGCATTCCCTTTCAATAGCCGAACACCCAAATAACAAATGTGCCCATATTGTGTGCTCTCGAACTTAGGAGCAAATCACCCTTACGCTGAGTAACTCCTCCATTCTGGGTGCTATGTTTATCCCGGATACAATAGTTAGGGCCCAAGGGTCAGTTGTCCAAAAAAGAATGCTATAGTCTCACACACCCCTAGGAGTCATGCTTCATCATTGGCCATCCTGCACTTGCCAAAGAAGACTCTAAAGGCGGGCGAGCCCTAGTCAAAGTCTTAGGGACTGTTCAGGGCAGGTCCAGGAAGTGGTGGATCCAGCTACAAATCCCTTTCACTCTCCTAACCCAAAAAACGGTCCTTTTCTTAAGGAGGTGGTGAACGGATGGTTAAACCAAACAAAAGGACATATGAGGCTTTACTCTGCGACTCATGTCCACATAGGTGACATGGTTCAGCACTGAAAACCCTTCATCTGGGGTCCAGGGCTTTCCTCAGGACCAGAACCCTGCTTATTCCTATTTATATCCCTGTGTTTATGCTCATACACTCACTCAGTGCACATGCAGACATACAGTACCAGATGCTAATCTCTGGTTGTGCCAAGAAAGGTGTTTTATCCCTTTTTGTCTGGGGTTCCCTCACTGCAGGACGTTCGCACCCCATGGAGGAGTCGGGCGAGATGAGCCTTGTAGTTACCCATTCGTCAAAGGTCTCCCTTGTGGACAGACCTCATTTTGGGTCTCCGTTCTCCTGATGCTGCCCAGTTTTAAACTGCCAAACTGAACATTTTGCCAGGCCTAAACCTTCTTTTGAATACCTCCAAGTCACCCCTCAGATATGTTCTAAATGTTCATAGGTCAAGGTGTATGGCATTTAATGTAGTCGTTAATTATGCTTAAACATAAATTACGATGCTGACGCGACCGTGCAGCTTAGATTATGGGAAGTCCTAATCTGCAAGCACGGCGATATTGACATCCACTTCTGCCGCATGAGTTGCATGAGCTCGCCCCCACTGTGATTTTAACTTGTTTCAAAAGTTGTTTGTAGCTTACCTGTTTGCTGCAATTTACTTTGTGTTAATCGGCTTTTAAACGGTTAGCGTTCTAGCTGTTCTTTACGCTTAACCATAAATTACGATGCTGACGCGCCAAAGGCAAGCCCGTTTGCGCCCATCCGCGCCTGGACCACGCCCAGTGCCAGGATCCGAGCTGGTTGTTATAGATTAGTTTACTCAAGAAGTGAACTAGGGGCTATAAATATTGGTATGTGCACCAATCACTTTTTGGATAGTAACCGTTTGCGCCATTCAATTTCTAGCTGTCCTAAATGCAAATATCGTCTAGACTTGAGCACGTTTACACGTTGTCCTGTCTTGCTCCCTCATCTCCCAGATGCTTTAAACTCAGAGATTAATAATAGGGTAATAGGTGGGGCACAAATGCTAATAAGGTTAAGGCTATCTTGCTTAATGTCAGATCGATAAGCAAGCATAAGTTGGAGATTGAATGCCTGCTTCAAACAACTAGCCCTGATTTAATATTTCTCACACTAACATGGGCTAGCCCTACATCTGAGCCTGGGTGGCGGCACTACCTCCGGGCTACTCCCTTGCCTCTGTCCCCAGAGTGGACAAATTAGGTGGTGGAATAGCTATAATTTATAGAACAGAATATAAATTGAAATTTGAGTCAATACCCCTCGCGGGCGCTGAAGCCGTGTCATTTAACATCAAAATTAACAATACATTTAATTTTACCGGTCTGCTTCTTTACAGACAACCAGGCCCCAAACTTCCATTTTTACAAGGTCTTTTTGATTTTATGGAGTCCTGTACTGATTCTCCGTTCTTTACTGTTCTCGGGGACTTCAATTTTTATCTTGAATTGCCTACTGATTCTATGACCTTGTCATTGCTAGATAGATTTGAAGCCCTTGGCTTAGCTCAACGAGTGACTGGCCCCACTCATAATGCTTTACATACATTGGATGGAAGTTTTACTAACCATCCTGATATACAGATTGATAAGATTCTGCCATTGACTTGGACAGACCACATGTCCATCATTTTTAATTTCTTAGTTGAAATCACCCCTTTTTCCTCTGCACAACGTCCAACAACAACTTTTGCACGGTCCTGGAGTAATTTTAATCAGGAGGTTTTCACTGAGAGGCTAACTAATACTGTTCCCTTGCTTACCTCTAATTCAAATTTGGATGCAGTTAATTACGATAACTGGATCAGAGAAGCAAAAGTTTAACTAGCCCCTTTAGGATCAGTTTCCCAACGTAGACATAAACCTACTGCCACTTGGTATACTGCGGGGCTGAAAGACCTGAAATCAAAATGCAGGCGCGGTGAACGCGAATGGGGACTGCATTATACTACAGAAGGCAAGCTTAACTATAATAAGTCTCTTACAGACTATAAAAAAGCTATCTGTAGAGCTACAATAGAGTTCTACACTGGCAAGACTGAGAAGGCAAAGAATTCCACCAGAGAACTCTTTAAGCCTGTCACTTCCCTATCCAAGCGTCAACAAGGAGACTTGTTTTATCCCGATCAAAATGTATGTGATCAAATGGCAGGGTTTTTTCAGTCAAAGGTGCAAACAATATACAACGAATTGGAGGGATTGGATTCTGGCCCCCATATTCCAGTCGTTCAGGACAGTGAGAAGGGGTCAGCTTCTTCAAATCGTTTATCCAGTTTTCCCTAGTTACACAGGACGCGGTAAATAATCTTCTACTGTCCATCAAGTCTGGCTCACCAGAGGACCCCTGTCCACCGAATATAATTCATGAGGCCTCTAGACTAATAAGCTCTTTTCTTACCGCCTTACTAAACACCATTGTAGGATCTTGAGATTTGCCTACAGTATGGAAGAAAGCTTGTATTAGGCCCATTTTAAAGAAGCCCTCAATGGATCCTAGGGATGTCAAGAACTATAGGCCTATCTCCTGCCTCCCTTTGGCAGCCAAGGTTTTGGTGAAATCCATTAATCAGAAATTAAATGACTTTCTTTTTTCCAATAATACTTTCGACATATCACAACATGGTTTCCGTGCAGACCATTCTACAGAGTCCACACTGGTTGTGGCTACAGAAGACCTTCGCATGCAAATTGTTAGTGATGGAAGAGCGATCCTGATCCTACTTGACCTGTCAGCCGCGTTTGATACGGTGAACCATCTAATTCTCACGCAACGGCTGAAGGCAAGTGGGATCAAGGATAAGGCGCAGGCTCTTCTTTCTTCTTTCCTGGCAAATAGAGAACATCAGGTTTGCTGGGACAATCTTAAATCAGACACATTTCATCTCCCTTGTGGGGTCCCACTAGGGTCGGCGCTTTCACCCACCCTTTTCAATATTTATGTGACGCCATTGGCCAATCTAGTTAGAGACTTTGGTTTTTCTCTTGTGTCTTATGCCGACGACACTCAAATCATAATTTCAATATCTTCTGTTAGTGAGGTGCCGTCGGCAAGGTTTCATAGCTGTCTTGGTCGCATCATACGATAGATGCATACCAACTATTTGAAACTAAATACACAGAAGACCGAAGTCATGGAGTTTGGCAATGGCCCTCCGATTTGGAATACAGCCTGGTGGCCAACGGAGGCAGGAAAGTGTCCATCACCAGTGGACAAGATGAGAAATCTGGGTGAGCTTTGGTACACACAGCTTAATTTCTCCACTCAGATTAACCAAGTTTCCTCGGCATGTTACTTTATATTAAAAATCGTACGAAAGATCCTACCATTTCTTCCAATGGAGCTGAGGAAAACTGTTGTGGTTGCTCTTGTACTGTCTCTCATCGATTATTGCAATGCCCTCTATTTAGGGATTGATAAACAACAGCTGACTAAGCTGCAATCCCTTCAGAATACTGCTGCTCGGACATTACTTAACATTCCTAAATTCAATCCTATCTCGGGGGCCATGAGGAGCCTTCATTGGCTCCCTGTCAAGCAGCGTGTCAAATTTAAGGCTCTCTGCCTGGTCCACAAAACTCTGTATGGTGGTGGTCCTCTGGCGTACCACAACTTTTTCCAATGGTATTGTCCAGGGCGCTCACTAAGGTCTGCTAATCAGTTCTTGGTTAAATTTCCGAAATGGAGGCAAGCCAGATGGGGTGGCAGATGCATCTCATACTTGGCTCCCAAACTTTGGAACAGGTTGCCGTTAGATATTAGATCTCAACCAACTCGTTCCAAATTCCGTGGCCTTTTAAAAACTTGGCTTTTCCTGGTTTAGTAGTGGAGCCTGTATCCATGGAATCACTTGTTTTCTAAGTTTCTCCAGCACCAAGATGCCTCGGCAACCGAGCGCTATATAAAACCCTTACTTACTTACTTATATATATATTTAATGTTTCACCAGACCTGGCAGTGAAAAACCTCATAAGTTGTTTTTTCACTGTGGCAAGGAAAACACTGGGTGACATCATAACAATTTATAATATTTCATTCAAGTTTGGGAGCAGTCAGAACCATGAATCAAGTACTTATTTGAACAATAATTTTAAATCCAACTTAATAGACAAGTCAGATCTTATATACTGCTATTTTGGAAAGGACACTTTTAGAAAGTTATAATTCTCTGCATAGGCCCAATGTGTCTTTCTGTGAGTGTCCAGTGTCACCTGACTGTTAATGGCTCTCCTGTGGAATATGTGTTTGCTCCTAGACAGACGAGGCAAGGCTTGGGTGTGGAGAGGTGTTTTTATTCCTTGAGCAGGATGGCCTGTGGGGTTGTGCCAGCCCGTTCCTGTGCTTCACAGAGCATCTACCTTGTCACCGGTAGATATAGCTCACACCTACAAATACCATCCTCGGAACTGGTTTAGAGTGACCACAAGGGAGACAATGCCCCTTATCATAGCCACACCACTGGGTGGGCACACAGAGTACTTACAGGGGAAGAAAGGTTCTGCCATATTGAATTTAGGTAGAGAAGTGCAATTTGGCATAACTTATAGTACAACACAGAGGAAATGCTTCAAAAGGGGTAGGGACACCCTTAGGAAATTTTACCCCATTAGGTAGGGAGTGACCATGAGTTTCCTCCACTCACAGGCAGGCATGGGGCTTAAATGTGGCATCCCCAGTATTCTCCTTATATCACTTCCTGACCTGTGGAAGAACAGAAAAGGACTGGACCTGCTATCTGTGATTGGACAGGAGCATGGAAGATTGGACGTGCTCTCCCTCTTGTGCCCAGTACATGAAAGTGGACTCCAATGCTCATAAGGCTGTCCTCCTATTTGGACTGCAGGTATGCAACGATCTTCAAAAGGTCTTTCCTGCATTCCCAGCTGACCAGTTTCAATTGGTTCTGACCATCCTTCTGCTGCTAACCTTTGCTAGAGTGAACCCTGACACCCAAATGCTGTCTCCAAAGGTTTTGAATCCTTGGCTGGAGTGAAAGTGTACTCTTCCTGAAGTTTTCCTGAAATCGCGGAACTACAAACGCTTTGCGAACTTTTTGCCCAAAGATCCAAAGGGGGACCGGGACCAACCACTAAGTTGATCCTATGAAGGTGCATCATCGCTAGGCCAAAGAGCAAGGTTGCTTCTGCTACGTTCTTCATAGTAAACACAACAAGATGATAAACAGAGTGCTGAAACCTTTCAATCACTCACCCCCAATCAAGAGTTCTGGATTGAATCCATCATTCTTTTGCTCACTATGACACCCCAGTATGGACACAGACATATCTAAATCTGTCTTGACCCTGCTCCTCATGGGAACAGTCAAGCCCGAACTGTCAGGTCCTCCCTGGACCAGAAACAAGCACCGGTTTTGGGGTATCACACCTCATGAGCCAGGCTGGCTTGAATCCAGTGGCACAGCGAGCCAGGGTCCCACATGCCCAGACATGAGTCCTCACTCACTATGCCACTGGAGTCAAGCTAGCCTGGCTGATGAGGGGTGTTGCCCTGAAACTGGTCCCAGGATGCAGGGTCAAGACTGATCAGCATATGGCTGGGTCTAAACTGGAATTGTATAGTGTGCAAAAGAACGATGGATTTATTCTCAGATTTCACTAATGGGGGTGAATGTTTGAAATTGTTTTAGCATTCCATCCATCAATTGTTCTTTTTGCATGTTCTTCCTTACAGCAGCAATTCCAATGCAGCAGGGCTACATGGAGAATGTGTCCAGCCTCATAGAGCCCTCTTTGGCTAGAGCCTTTACCCTTGCCCAGCTGGAAGAATCCAAGTTCCAAAAATGTGACTGAGTCCAAAGTTAGTAATCGCCACCAGATGAAGGCACAACATGTATCCAGCCAGAGAGGGACCTTCTCTCAGAACAAAATTCAAATTTTCCATCTCAGACCTTTCCTGCCAAAGTCAATGGATTCAGCGAGACCTCGGCCAGAATGCTATCTGGAGAAGGTAAGATGAATATATCTCTTAGGATTGGTTTTATGCAGGAGGGTATCCCTTCCTGCCTTCCACCATAGCGCAAGGGTGGCTGCTTGGGATGCACCAGCACTGTGAGAAACATAAGTCTGCCATATCTTAGTAGATATGGTGGATTTATACAATCTACCTTTTACGCAACATTGTGCAACAAGTTGCCTTGGTGCATTGTGTTGCGTGAATGGTGAGTAAATCCAGCCCTGATGTTTTGACCCTTAGAAAATACATGGTCCAAATTAGTAGGTGGTCGGAATTACATATGTGAGTGACTGCTAATGATGACTGATGGATACATTTGTTTTGATACATTTGTTTTATACAAGCTTTTTTTGATTTCAGACTGTACAATTATACGTTTTAACTTATGGAGTATAACAATACCATTCTAATATTTATTGTAAAATTTATCAATGGATAACATTGCAAAGTAAAAAAGTAAATGAAAAATCCTTTCTAGATTGGATGCAATTTATATGAAATGTGAGATTGGTATAATCCTCAAAATGGTGGTGCTACCCAAATTTTTATATCTTTTTAACAATATTCCGATACCCCTTACTAACGTTTTTTTTTTAACATTGCGCATGCACCTCATCAAACTGGTATGGGGAGGGAAACGGGCGTGGGTTCGCTCACAAGTTCTTACCCTCCCTTATGATAGAGGGGGGTTTGAAGTCCCAGAGCTACACTTGTACTATCTAGTGGCCCAATGTTGCTATGCATATGCCTGGTTCCATCCGGACGCACGGATCTCATTTTGACGCCCGGAGGCAGACTTCGTATTACCCTAAAAGCAAGCCACTGTGCTGCCGAAGGGTGTCCCTAGAGACCCAAAAGACATACAGTCAGTATCCACTACTAGTTGGGCATGGGATAAGTTGTGACGGCTTTCTGGCGCCTCCACATTTTATTCATCTGCCCTACCCCTCCCTAACCCCCCCTGGTTGCCAATTACAGGAGAAAAGCCGGTGCAATGCACCTTAGCCAAATTCGACATCACCAAAGTGGGAGACTTATTTCCGGAGGGGCATGTCTTCTCAGTGGCAGAGAACACCCGTTTCCAAGACGTCTCTTTCATGGATCATTTCATATTAGGGCGAATTTGTTTAGCCCTGCGCGGCACACTACCCACTTACCCTGTTGAACCCAACTCTTTCACGCCACCAACATTGATCATTGAGGGAGAGACTGGTGCACATCTCATCTCTAAACTGGACCATGCGTGCGCAGGCATGCGTCCGGTAAGCGATGACAAGGTCCGCAAGGAATGAGAAAATGACCTAGGTCAAGTCATTACAGATAAACAACTGGCAAAGTGCTGCGTGGTAACAAGGGAAGTCTCTCTTAACAGCAGGCACAAGCTGCTCCATTTTAAGTTTTTACGCCGTATTTACTGTACTCCTGCCAAAACACACAGGTTGGACCCCTCTGGACCACACAATTGCCAGAAATGCAACGCCCCGCACACCGATTCTACACACCTCACATGGGCTTGTCCTAGATTGCAGACTTACTGGGAGCAAATGTACTCTGTACTGGGAACCATGATTAAGGTGACTCTTATTCCCATGCCTGAAGTGGCGTTGCTGGGTTGCACTATTAATTTCCCCAAGAAAGTCAGAAAGTTCACGTCCCTTGGTCTATTACTAGCCAAGAGAGAAATAGCACTGATGTGGGGCCACAAGAAGGCTCCTACTCTGCAGGGTTGGCTACGCAACTTGGCATACTGTAATGTTCATAACGAGGTTTATGCCAGTATCATGCAGAGTTTTTCCCGCCCCAAAGACATATGGGGCTCACATCGTTCATATGTGGAATCCCTACGACAAAACACAAACTCACAACTGGCACGTGATTTGGTGCCGGAGTGTGTGGGTTGATGGATCCTAGCTGTTAGATTGGATGCTGCATGACTCTAGGCTGATCACTATGGCCATACAATCTACTGAATGGTTGACTTTTTATGTATATGTTAAAGGAGGACTAGAGACGGAAGAAAATAATGACTGTGGGTTAAAAAGTGGGACAGGTAGAAACATTGGGGCTATGATATCAAACATGCGCTGATTCTGATGATTCAATATCGGAGACGTGTTAATAGTCCAATGCGATAATATGTGACTAAGTTGAATGTTGCTATGCAACATTGTATGAAATTGAACCAACATTTATGTATCGTGGATATATGAGAAGATTTGAAAATAAAGTTTTAAAAAAATATGTGAGATTGGTATAAGATATTGAGTAGAGTGTGTGATGCAAACAGACTGCTAATGCATTTGAGGAGCAGGTTGTTCATAGAGGTGAGCAAAAGTTTGATTTCTTTGGCATGACACTCTCAGTTTCCACAACTCTAATGCCAAATTACCTAACAGAGTGTTGCTGTGAACTGGTAAAATATATGAAATTCATTTATTGCAAAATATGTAAATTTCAAGAGAATTCCCCCTTGGTATTAAAAAAGGTCACTTTTACTCATCCATTAGGTGATATTGATAATAATTGGGTACAATATGAGGATCAGTAGTTTAGGTACCGGAATATACAGTTACCTGATTTCTTATGTGGAGCACCTCTTGCCGGATATTTGGGCTCAGCTCCAAAGGGAGGCAATTGTTGTTCAGAAGCTGTGGAAAGAACACACCTGAGAAGTTGCAACACTCTGCACCACAGCAGAGGCCGGCAGAGTCTGTTTGGAGAAGTCAAGATGCTTGGGGATAGCTGACCGTGAGAGTGGTAAGATGATGGCAGATAGCACATTGCTTAAGGCAAGGGGTAGGACGTCGCCACCTTGGCTATGTGGGATGTGAATAGCAGCTGTGCATGATGGGGTGGCTGGCACAATGGAGGAAAGAAAAGAAGGTAGTTGATAGGGGCCACATGTGTCAATTTTTAGAAATAAAGATTACCTAATTACGATGTATCACAAATCGCGATTAGGTCATCTCTATTCCTCATGTATGAAACTCCATGAGTTTCATTTATTAATTCCTAGTGGGTTGCAAATGAACCTACCTCCTGACTATTAATGAGATAGCTCGCAAATTATGACCGTTTGGGAATCGCTACAATCATTAGATTGGTGGCCTGCTGGGGTCAGCATACCACAATGTCCGTGATTGCTTTTAAATAAAGCAATCCTTTTTTTTTTTTTAAATGCAGCCATTTCCCTTAAAAGAAAACAGGTGTGTTTTAAAAAGAAAAAGAAAAAGTTTTCTTTCCATTTTTTAAGAGCAGGCAGTGATCTGTGGGACCACTGCCTGCTCTGCAAAAATGTTTGTACTCCCATTCACAAAGGAGAAGGGGTCCATTGGGGACCCTTTCACGTTTGCAAATTGGTGGTAAAGTGTGAATGTTTTGCAACCGCATTTCGGTTGCAAAACTTTCTTTCATACCGCTGTGATTCGTTCTTTGGAAGGGGTGCCCTAAACACACCCCTTCCTAACAATGAATCGCAAACCCTATTTGTGAATTGGTAATAGTTTACACAGTCACAAATAGGGTTTGGTATATCAGAAAATGCTTTTTTCTGGTGGCAATTGGCATGATTCTGCGAATCCGGCGTTTTGCAAGCAGAAAAAAGCTTCTTACATCTGGCTGTTTGTGTTGGACTTGGCCCTTTTTGCAGGGTTATCCCCAAACTTTTTGCTTCTTCCTCCTATTTTTTCCTGACCTGTTGTTGGTTTTAGGACTCTGGGCACTTTACCGCTACTAATCAGTGCGGAGTGCATGTGCTCTCTTTGTAAATTGTGAACATTATTGGTTATACAAGATTGGTATATTTGGCTCATTGCTCAGTTCCTAGTAAAGTGCAGTAAGTGTGCCAGGGCTGGTAAATCAAATGCTACCAGTGAGCCTGCAGCACTGATTGTGCCACCCACATGAGTTACTCTGAGAAGGTAACTCAGACCTGCCGCTGCAGTGTCTGTGCGCAGTGGTTAACTGCTATGCCGACTAGGCAAGTGCACCCACTTGCCAGGCCCTAACCTTCCTTTTTCTTACATGTTAGTCACTCCTAGGGTAGTCCCAAGGTACCCTTGTGGGCAGGGTGCAGTGTATGTGAAAGGTAGGACATGCCCTGATGTGGGTGGCAAGTTCTGATGGTGCATTCTTGCCAATTTCGTTTTTCACTATTGCAAGGCTACCTGTTCCCATAGGAGAGAATGGGGAGTTTGTTTATAACATCTTATAAACATTACTGCCACTGGGAGCAAGGTAGGAAAATAAAGTTTAGTATGCCTGAACTCAGAATGTTAAAATGGATCTTTTAGTGAGGGTGAAAACCCCCGAACTTTAGACTACTTCTGGAATCAAGAGGAACCTTTGTCAAGGAGAAGAGCTGGAGAAACTGAGGAGAAGTACTGCCCTTGCTGTGTGTCTGGAGTAGGCCTGCAGTTGCTGTTTCTGCCAAGGAAAGGAGAAGGACTTTGCTGTGTGCTGTGTCCCCTGCTTAAGGAAAGTCTCCAAGCGCTTGAGTAGAGCTTACCTCCTGTTTTGAAGTCTCAGGAACACAAAGACTTCATCCCCAGCTCCACTGAACTTCATTGCTGAGAAATCTGACCTGCCAGGAGTGCCTGTGACTGTGTGGGGCCTTTGTAGGTTGTTTCTGCTGCTGGGAGCAGGAAAGCAACGCAACAACAAGAAAATTGATGCATTGCTCTTCTTGCGACAGTTTTTTCTGAGGCAACCCCGTGGTACAAGAAGAATCTCCCCACACCGCTGCTGAAACCGACGCCGCGCCTGTCACCGCTATAAGAATCGATGCATTGGGGATCGCAGCTGAAGAAATTGACGCAGCGCCACTCGACGCCGCCACATCATTCGCCGACACATCCTGGATTTTCACGCATCGCCCCTGTGCGGCAAGTTTAACTGACGCATCACCCGCTGTTCCGAATTATCTCCCCCTACAGACCGGACCCGACGCACCACTCCCCTGTGCCCAGCTGAACTGTCACATCGCATCCACAAAGGTCTCTAGAAACGACGCATCTCTTTGTTTTCTTCCCATCACTGCAACTGTTTGGCTTGGTGAACTTTGTCACAACAACAGGTACATTACAAGAAATCACGCATCTATGGACTTAGTTGCTAAAACCTTTTGAAAGTCATTTTTCTTAATAGTTGGATGTTGGATTTTTGTTGTTTTGGTATTGTTAAGCTTAGATAAAGATACTTTATTTTTCTAAACCGGTGTGGTGTCCATTTGTGGTGTTATCACTGTGTTACTGTGAGTGTTGGTACAAATACTTTACACATTGCCTTTGGGGTAAGCCTGTCTGCTCGTGCCAAGCTACCAAGGGGGTGAGCAGGGGTCATCTAAAGTGTGTATTCCCCTTACCCTGACTAGAAGCAAGGGTCCATATTTGGACAAAGATACCTACCTTTGCTAACTAGAGACCCCCATTTCTAACACGGGCCTTTTGTGATTTGTGGTAGAGAAATACATTTAATTTTTTCTAGTTCGATTAAGAGATTTTTGGGACAAACTCAAGCATTTCCAATATAAAATATAAAATGTTCTAGTTGACATCGTTCCCTTTTGAAATGAATTCATTTGTTTTTATTAAACCTGCTCCACTCCTAACATATGCACATCTTCTGTAAAGGTCTCGGCGAAGAACATCCTTTCAAGTGTTCAATTTTCAAGCACATGCTCTCGGCTTTGTTCAATCTTTGACAGTCACATCTCGTTGGTCTTGTATGTTTGTTTACACTTGCCCTAGTTGCAAAGACATAAAACCCATTGATCATGACTAGACTCATACAGAACAATGATGCTAGTACCTTCCACATTCCGATGTACAAGTTAAAAAAATTCTACACCTATATATGTTTACAATTGCATTATTGCCATTTTTAGCAGCAGCGGCCTACGCAGATAAGAGCGGTGGCGCCCGGTTAAGGAGGGTGTTCGGCAGACGACCACGAGGGAAAATTAAATAAATAATTAATTTTCCCTCATCATCGTCTGTCGAAATCCCCACCCCGCTCACCCGGCCCTACCGCTCTTACTTGCACGGGCCAAGGCTGATTTTTAGATATTCGTTTTTGGTTATGTAACAAGATGGAAGTAGGATCTAGAATCAACGGGTAGTTTACGTACACATGTTGTGTCGTTTTTAGCTATTGAGCAATATGCATATCGAATTTCCTTATATTTTTGGTGCATGATGGAAAATGCCCATGGCCACTGTGAGGAATTTTCTCACCCTAGCAAAGTGATATTATTCTTCCTTATCATGGCTATTGGCCCTTTATTCTGCTTCTAGCTGATATCTGGGACACACTTCCCTTGCCTACAACGGTTGGCTTTTTAGAAGACATCTTAAAGTTGCCGGCCTTAGAATTGTCTCTGTGTTGAAACTGGCCATTATTATCAAGAGCAATGCCTCGTATGCAGCCAATAGCAGTGTCTGACTCAATGTAGAGTGTATTGAATGGAATAGATGGAAATGAATTGCCTTCCCCACAAGTATCAGTCTGGATTCGGATGTGAGTGGCGAACTAAAACCACCTATGAGGGAAGATAGCATAGAAAGCCTTATCTTGAAGACAATAAATCTGCTGTGATTCCCTTTGTCCTTAAATACTGGGCAGGTATATCACCGCTCATGCTGCAGTCGGCCAAACATCTCACGTCATCGAAGTCCAAAGCGAAGATTGGATCAGTACATTTCTACTGGACTGTAGCGTTCCTCAAAGATCATGCCTTTTGTGTCTTGTGTTCAATATCTATGTACACCCCCTGGCACAACTTCTTGAGCAGCACCAGCTTTCAGATGTATGCTGATGTCCCTTAGACTGACTTCCACTTTGATCCGACCAGGTGTTGAAAACTAAAACAGCGATATGATTAAGCATTCACTAAAGACATGAATTCTCTCTGTTAAAACATGTTTTTTGTCTTATGTTGACTAATGTCTGGACTCCATTTTGTATTGTCATGTCTCCACGTGTTTTGCACGAGAAGAGTCCTACCTTTTCGCTAGTTGCTCTTGTAATCTGCCTAGTAACAGTCTATAAATAGCTCCTTTGTCCGTCTGGCGCATGCCCAGACTTGACCACATCTGTTATCAGTTAGTCCTTGTTTGACCATGTTTTCGCGGGCTCAGGAAATTGTTAACCCCGCCCACATATTGATCCTGTATCGAAAATGTCCATAAATGGTAATGAATTCTGCTTTATGTTGTATCCACCCACTTCTGAGCCCCTCTATTGTGTATAAAAGGGGACCACGTACGCAAGTTCTTTGTGCTACTCTACGCAATACTGAAGAGTGTTGTGTAGGTTGTAGGACCACCCTTAAGGGTTAATAAACTCTGTCTTTGTATTTGCAGTTTCCGTGCCAACTTCCTTCTAGCTTTTGTTACAGGAGAGCGAACCCTTGTATTCTGCGGGCCTAGCTGGGGCCTGTACTCATCAATTGGCGCCCGTCACGTGGGGCTCATCGGTGACTCGGATGCTCGAAGGACTGGTCGTGACGAAGGTGAGGAATTTGGCCGGGGATGTGATCACTGCCAGTGGCGTCCTTTAGTCCTGGCATCCCGAGGTTTTCTTCCTTCCCTTCCGAGCTGACCATCTGGGTGGCGCCGGTCCTCGACTGAGACCTCTTCTGTCGGTTTGGCGTGTGACAGCTGTTTGGGCGAATTTTGGAACTTGGCAGTTGGAATCTGGACACTCTTGATTGGTAAGAACCGTTGTACAGTACTTGCTCCGAGTTTTGAAGCCTGGGTTGGCTATTTGAGTTTGATTTGTGATGACCGGTCATATTTTGTATTGATTACTGTGAGAATATATGCGTTGCAACACATATAGGCAGGTAATGTGGAGATATTTCTCCGGAGTTGTTTAAATCTGAACGGCGCAAAGTTTTAGTGCCACTTTTGATAATACTGCATATTTTGCATTATTTTTGAGCATGCCTGCTTTGAGCGCACTCCGTAAGTGGTGCTGCTGTTTTGGAAACCGGTTAAATCTCGAGGAATCTGCTCCAGCCCCCCCAGAGGGGACTCCTAATAGGGATATGTATGTGAAGCATGGTCTTTCCTCTATAATGTACAGCACAGTGTGGAGGAAATACACCAAAAAGGATCCTGAGTTACGATGGCCTTTGTATGGATCGTTTGATATGCGTAAGATTGAGTATGTGGAACAGTGTATGTGTAAACGGCGTGCTCGGCAAGATATGTTTGAATGTGTACGGTTATGGGTGAAGGAAGTGCGTGAGCGAGAGAAACGTGAGAAAGCGCTGATTGATAAAGAGCAACGGAAAAATGATCATGTGAGAGCACAGGAAGCGAAGCGTCGGGAGGAAAGAGAACTGGCGGAGAGACAAGAGAAAGAGCGTAGGTTGCAAGTCTCGGGTCAATATGCTGTCCGCCAGCCACTTTATCCTGTCCTTACTAATCTCGAAGATGATTTTCATTTATTAGATCGCTCTCCGCCCCCTTATGTTGGCGCGTCTGCCCCGAGGTCACAGGATTCTGGATCGGTTTCGGATAAGGTAGACACGCGGTCCATGTTATCAACTGAGCATATGGGAGAGCTTCGGAAAATTTCTCTTCGTGCGCTTAAGGGCAGGCTATCTCTTACTGAATTATTGGAATTTTTGGAAAGTTGGCGGGATAGAGAAAAGTTGTATTTTGTTGAAACTTTTTCTGATGAAGTGATTACTGCCTTTCGGAAATATTCTGATGTTTTTGAGCCTGATGATGTAGTATCAGATTCTAAAGCATTACGTAATGGTGTCTTTTCTCCCTCTAAGGTACCCGATGCGGTCCGACGGCTGTTTGCATTGCGGGACGCGGCGTTTGAACTTCAAGAGAGAGCGCGCCAAAAGACAGGGGAGAAGGAGCAATCGGATTCACACGTCGGCGGAAAACAATCATCTATCTCCCATTCAGATAAGAGCGAACTAGTGCATGCTAAACCAATGCGAGAGGCGGCACCTTTGTATGTTCCTCCTAAAGGAGCAGGAACTTGTCTAGACATGTCTTCCCCCGATGCTAAGGGATATTTTGTGTATAATTGGGTTTATACTCCCTGGCATAGGACTGATGTTATGGCATTACAGAATGCATTGCCCGACCCCGCAAGAATCCAGCGGCCTTTTATGAAGAGGTCGAAGGGGCTTTGAATTCTTGTACTATGACTTTGGCAGATATAGATTTGTTCTTTGGGCTTATTTTACCACCGGATATGTGGCGATCTGTGCGGAAGGTGGATGATCAAGCCGCTTTTAAGGCTAAATGGTCTGAGATTGAGGATGAGGATAGGGAGAGAAAACCCGCGCAAAAACCGCCCCAGCTTATTTTAGATCTTCCTGCTGCTATCTTGACTAAGTTGAAAACGATTATCCCCCCTAAAAAGATTGACTGGAATATGCTAGCCTCATATAAACAGAAGGTTGATGAATCAGTTTCAGACTTCTTTACGCGCTTTGAGGAAACATTTCATGATTTCAGTGGTCAGTCGCTTACGGATGATACGGGTCGATCTGTGCGGAAGGTGGATGATCAAGCCGCTTTTAAGGCTAAATGGTCTGAGATTGAGGATGAGGATAGGGAGAGAAAACCCGCGCAAAAACCGCCCCAGCTTATTTTAGATCTTCCTGCTGCTATCTTGACTAAGTTGAAAACGATTATCCCCCCTAAAAAGATTGACTGGAATATGCTAGCCTCATGTAAACAGAAGGTTGATGAATCAGTTTCAGACTTCTTTACGCGCTTTGAGGAAACATTTCATGATTTCAGTGGTCAGTCGCTTACGGATGATACGGGTCGACATCTTTTTGTTGATAAATATGTGGCGAATTTATTACCGGGAATAGCAGCTCGATTGAAGGCGAGTGAAATTTCTTGGTCCACCTCGTCTCCGGCATCCCTCCTGACTATGGCTCAGTATTATGAGCGTCAGGAACAAGAAGCAAAGGGGAATGAGGAGAAGAAATCGAAAGATTTGAAAACTAAGGTGATGCTAGCACAAGTGTATGGTCCGCCTCGTCGGGGTGTCGAAAGAGGTAGAGGAGGATTCTATGGTCCCCCTTCGGGTCGGTCAGATGTTAATGGAAATCAATGTGCGGATTGTAAACAGCTGGGTCATTGGGCCAGGGATTGTCCGGTACTATATGCACCCCGTCAGGGACGTGGTCAGGGAACGTCGAGAGGTAGAGGGGGCTTTTCGAATTTTAGAGGGAACTCCAATGCTCGTGCTCGCTTTGAGCCTAACGTGCAGCAACGAGATAGACCTAATGTATTTGATCGGCAAAATCAGTATCAAATGTCTGGGAATGACCGTTCTGGGTACCATGATTCGCAGCATGCGTAGGATTGCGTTGGATGGGGGTTGGAATCAGTTGAAGTGCCGGTTGATCAGAGGGGTCCTTATGTTTTAGCAAATGTTCTGGGTTCTACTGATCAGTTCCTAGTTGATACAGGAGCTACTCGCAGTGCGCTGTCCAAACAATTGGTTCCGAGGGCTCCCCCATCTGGCTTAATGGTTACATCGGTAGGGTTTGATGGTACACTCTCTCGAAGCCCTCTATCCCGACCCCTTGCATTTCGTGTTGAACAACTTTCTGCACCTTGTCCGTTTTTGCTTGCCCCGAACACGCCTGACAACATTATGGGTCTTGATATGCTTAAGCACTTCAGAGCTACGATCCGCTGCTCCCCTACTGGAGTACGTGTGATCTTAAACGATAATCACCCTATGGCAGAATGTATGTGTGTGGTTGCAGAGGATACTGTCTTAGCTTCTCTCCCTCGTACTTTGTGGGCCGCTTCGGATACTGATGTGCGACAGATGGTGATTCTGCCTGTCCACATTAGTGTCCAGGAGGGTGCGGTGTTACCACGCCTCCCTCAGTATCGTATTTCCCAGGAGGGGGAGGAGGCACTCATACAGATTGTGCAGGATTTGATTAAGGTGGGAGTAGTGGAGGAAGTTCCCTACAACGTCTGCAACAGTCCTATTTTACCCATTTTGAAGAAAGATACTGATACTAGGGTTTATCGTTTTATCATTGACTTAAGGGAAGTGAATAAGATAGTGATACCTCAGTATCCAGTGGTTTCTGATATCACAACGTTACTTACTCTGGTCCCACCAACGGCGACCACATTTTCAGTTATCGATTTGAAAAATGCTTTCTTTTCGATTCCTATTCATCCTGATAGCCGGTACCTCTTCGGCTTTACTTTGAATAATAGGTCTTATAGATTTTGTAGAGTCCCTCAGGGTTATACAGAGAGTCCTAGTATTTACAGTCAAGCATTGAAAAGACAATTGGATTCCTTTGTTCTGCCTGATGGTGTCGCCCTAATACAATATGTTGACGACATCTTGTTGGCGGCCGACACTCCTGATCTGTGTGAGAAGTGTACGTTATACTTGCTTTCCTTTTTGGCGTCTCACAATCACAAAGTGTCGAGGAAGAAATTGCAATTCTGTAGACCAAAGGTGACTTAATTGGGTCACCTTTTGTCTAAGGAGGGGCGTGCACTCACACCAGATCGTATTCAAGCAATTTTGGACACGCCAGTACCTTCCACACAAAAGGGTGTGCGTGCATTTTTGGGTCTTGCTTCTTTCTGTAGACAATGGATATTGGGGTTCTCACACATAGCTAAGCCATTGTTAGCACTTTTGACAAAAGATACCCCAATTCCTCTTCCCTGGTCAAATGAGTGTGAAATTGCCTTTCAGCAATTGCGACAAGCCCTTTGTTCAGCACCAGTGTTAGGGACCCCTGATTACACGAAGCCTTTTACATTATATGTACATGAGAGAGATGGATGTGCATTATCAGTTTTAGTGCAGATGCACGGCGACAAGCAGCGCCCTTGTGCATATTTTTCGGCCGTACTTGATCCTGTTGCCCGAGCATTGCCTGGTTGTTTTCGCTCGGTTGCGGCGACAGCTGTGTCAATACGCCAAAGTGAAGGAATTGTGTTATCTCATAAGTTGTTGGTATTAGTCCCCCATGCTGTTGATGCCCTGCTTAACCAGACAAAGACGCAGCATTTGACCAGTGCTCGTTTAACGGGATATGAGTTGACGCTTTTGGCTCCTCATATTACGTTAAAGAGGTGTGCAACGTTAAATCCAGCCACATTGTTGCCATTCCCGGAAACTCAGTCTGAAGCACGGAAAGCACACAATTGTATTCTTGTGACTGAGGAACAGACAAAGGGTCGTATTGATCTCCAGGATACACCCTTTACAGATGTAGATGGAGAACTGTGGGTGGACGGATCATGCCTGAAGCTACCAGATGGTACGACTTCAGCAGCGTATGCAATTACCACATTACAAACAATAGTGGAGACAGCACGCATACCGCAGAAATCAGCTCAAGCAGCGGAACTGATAGCATTAACACGAGCATGTGAGCTCAGTACAGGATTGTGTGTGAATGTTTATACAGATAGCCGCTATGCCTTCGGAGTAGCGCACGATTTTGGCCTACTCTGGAAGGAGAGAGGGTTTCTAACGTCACATGGAGCACAGATAATGTACGGGGAGTTAGTTCACAACCTTTTGACTGCATTAACATATCCAAAGAAGATTGCTATAGTTAAATGTAGTGCCCATAAAAAGGTGGTTGATAAAGTTGGAGAAGGGAATGCTTTTGTAGACCGGGTGGCACGAGAGACGGCGATGCAGCCTGGCTCTACTGCAATGTATGTTGTAAAGTCGCAGGCAGAAAGATGGCACGATGCTAGGAGAGAAGTGCTGGAGATACAGAGGACCGCTTCCGATAAGGAACGGGAGCAGTGGTCCAATGATGGAGAATTAGATGACGAAGGGTGTTGGAAAAGTAAGCAGATGGATAAATGGAAGTTACCCACAGCTTTTGTTCAACCTATGGTTCAGATGGCACATGGACTAGCGCATGTCGGAGCTTCCGCAATTGTAAAATTACTCACACGAGTTTGGGAGCATCCGGAGATCGCTAGTACGGCAAAGAGGGTAGTGCAGACCTGCATGATTTGCCTGAGGTACAACCCAGGGAAGGGTACACGAACTCCAGCAGGAGGATTTGCAACACCTACTGCACCCTTTGAGGTTTTGCAGATGGATTACATCCAGCTTGAGCGCTGTAACAATCTGAAGTATGTTCTAGTAGTGGTTTGTGCCTTCAGCAAATGGGTTGAGGCATACCCTACGAAAGACAATACTGCAATGACTACAGCCAAGATGCTATTGAAGGAGTTCTTCCCTCGATATGGTGTTTGTAGATTGTTGTGGAGTGATAACAGACCTCATTTTATAGCAGACGTTATCAAGTATGTCTTGAAAGGACTGGGAATTACCCAGAAATTTCATGCAGTGTTTCACCCTCAGTCTGCGGGATTGGTTGAGAAATATAACGGTACTTTGAAGCTTAAGATCGCTAAGATCCAAGCTTCAACTTCTTTGACTTGGCCTGACGCTTTACCACTGGCATTATTGTCAATTAAATCGATACCGCATTCTCGGACCGGTCTCACACCCTATGAGATTGTGTTTGGACGCCCAATGAATATTTGGGGTCCACCGAAACCGAAGTCAGTGTATGATGTACCTTGTGTAATGATGAATGATTATCTAGCACAGTTAATGGATAATTTGGTTTCTATTCATCAACAGGTTCGAGAAGCGCTTCCTGATCGGTCCACAGGTGAAGGACATAACCTCCGGCCTGGAGACCATGTTATGGTCAAGGTGTTTGAAAGGACGAACAGTCTGGAGCCGAGATGGGTTGGTCCTGAGCAGGTCTTGCTCGCAACGAAGACAGCTGTGCGAGTCTCCAATCGGAAGAACTGAATCCACTCCTTGCACTGTCGTAAAGTGCCGCCTGGATTAGTGGAACCTGCTGTATTGACCGACCATCGAGAAATCCTGACGGCAGAGACAAGCCGTGCTGTGGAACCGAACGACACTGAGGAGCTCTTCCCGGACCAAGCGATTCCTGGAGGAGGAAGATATCATCTCAGACCGAGGAAGTGATTTTTTTTCCTGTATCCAGATACGTTGTCAGAACGGCTCTTAGGTTAGTGAAACGGAAAGCCAATGAGGCAAGGGGGGGGGGGATCAGCCCTGCATTAGTGTAGTGACACCCGTCTTGGCCCGCTGGTGAAGAAATCAACGGCTGCCAAAGGGGAAGAGTTCTGACAACCTTTTAGTTTCAGGAAGATATTGACTTTTACTATAAAATGGAGAAGAAGAAGATTTTTTGTGCGACCAGCTTTATTATCATTGTAGCCATTGTTGGTATACCCACGTGGTTTGTTGAGGATGTGACTCCTGCCCGTGAGTTGCTTGTTTTGACTACTCCAGTGCCTGAGGAGCACTACTTTTATACCCTTCTGTATCAAGAATTGAAGCATCGTCAGTCTTATGTGAATAATACTTTCATTCAGATGTTGCATCATACCCATGTTGCTACAAAGGCTACGAACTGTTGGATATGTGGTATGATGCCAGCTCATCAGAAGAAAGGAGGAACGTCGTTTATACCTCTTCCTTTCTCTCATAATGGCTCTTGTAGGGCATGGTACACTTTGCTTTTTGCCACACGGAAACCTACAGTGGGACGACTACTTTTTAGACTTAATAGGGAATGTCATCAAGATAAAGAAGGCTATCCACAAGCGAATGGGACAATATGGGAGTGGGAAGAATATCGACCAGACAATGAATCAATCCCCTATATCTTCACGAACACCAGAGACACTGCTGGGAATGAACAATTTGTGATTCAAGTGGCACAAGCTCACGCGGACCTGTGTGTTCAGAGTGTGGGTCATATTCCTGTTGGTGTTAGTGACTGTATCATTGTTTTGAATATAGATAGATTAAATAATAGTACTTTCTTAGCTTCCCATAATACATATTTCGTATGTGGGAATAAGGGTTATTATCGCTTACCAGCCGGCTGGTCCGGAGTATGTTATGTAGCGTTCTTATTACCCCCTGTATTCTTAGCGCCTGCATCCTATCATAAAGATTTGAAGTTATTGAACAATGTAACTGTAAATGGGTATAAACGTACTCTATCTATTGATGATGTTGATCAAACTGATACTAGCTTACAGCAGTATGTTGATTTTAACTTAGGATTGTTTTTCTTTGTTGGAGCTGCCCTAAATAGTAGGAAGGTTCGAAGATTAACAAGAGTTGTAGAGGCTGTAACAAATCAAGCTGCTGTTGCTCTTGGGAATCTTACGGAAGAATTACAAATCACTAGAATTGTTGCGTTACAGAATCATATGGTATTAGATGTTATGTTAGCTGACAGAGGTGGAGCATGTAGAATTATCGGAAGAAGTTGTTGTGTATTTATTCCTGACCACACGCCATCAGTCTATAACGCTATTAATAAATTGCATAAAATTGCAGCTGAAATCCATACAGAAAATGGCACTTGGACCTTTTCTGGATGGTTTTGGACATTGATCACTACATGGGGATGGAAAGTTTTAACTGGTCTCTGCATTATTGTAGCAGTTCTGTTTTCCTGTTGCATCTGTGTTCAGTGTGGTCCTTTACTTTGTTCCTTATGTGTGTCATTCTGTATTCCTGATAAGAAAGCTATTGCCAATGTCACCTATCAGAAACATTTAAACAAAGAGGTGGAAGAGATGATGAAAATTGACATATATGATGATTATCCTAATAAGCCGAATGTCTTCAGTAAATGCTGAAAGGGTCGTCTGTTGAAAACTAAAACAGCGATATGATTAAGCATTCACTAAAGACATGAATTCTCTCTGTTAAAACATGTTTTTTGTCTTATGTTGACTAATGTCCGGACTCCATTTTGTATTGTCATGTCTCCACGTGTTTTGCACGAGAAGAGTCCTACCTTTTCGCTAGTTGCTCTTGTAATCTGCCTAGTAACAGTCTATAAATAGCTCCGTTGTCCGTCTGGCGCATGCCCAGACTTGACCACATCTGTTATCAGTTAGTCCTTGTTTGACCATGTTTTTGCGGGCTCAGGAAATTGTTAACTCCGCCCACATATTGATCCTGTATCGAAAATGTCCATAAATGGTAATGAATTCTGCTTTATGTTGTATCCACCCACTTATGAGCCCCTCTATTGTGCATAAAAGGGGACCACGTACGCAAGTTCTTTGTGCTACTCTATGCAATACTGAAGAGTGTTGTGTAGGTTGTAGGACCACCCTTAAGGGTTAATAAACTCTGTCTTTGTATTTGCAGTTTCCGTGCCAACTTCCTTCTAGCTTTTGTTACAGGAGAGCGAACCCTTGTATTCTGCGGGCCTAGCTGGGGCCTGTACTCATCACAGGGAAACCGACCAATAATATCACTTAATGAGATCACATGGATTACTGGGTTGAAGTAGAACTTGTTATGCATGAACTCCACCAAGATGGGGATTTTAGTAATGAGAGACCAGTTTCGCTATTCTTTGATTGGCCATCAGAATAGCTGATCCTGATGGGTAGTGCAAATTTTTGTATACCTCCTCTATTTTGCATGAAAATACTAATTGAATAATCTATTAACTATAATATTATTAAAACGAGTTTGCATGTTTATTAACCAAGATTATTAACATTCGAATTACATGTGGGATTTGCATTTGTATGGCCAAAATAACCTGTATAATTAAAATCAGTACGCATATTAACAATAGTATATGTGGTAATTAGAATACTGCATGATATATGTTGCTTTTGTAATGTTGCCCAAGAGGAGGACCAAAAAGGTGAATATAACGGCTTTAAATGTTGCTATACGCTAGATAAATACAAGCACATAGAGGGATTAGTAAGGGGTTAACATTAGCTACATTATTTCTATGTATTAATTACTCTTTTGTGTTTGTTTCGCTTAAGTTAGCATTTGGGCCTAAATCCAAAATGGCCGCTGACACTACACGACGAAGTGGCCACTGTTCCACGAGGCACGGAGTGAGCTGCACATGCACAAGAAATCTCCTAAACCTCATCACGACCTCTATACACCATGTACCCGAACAAGGACAGAGTGGGATACCAGCCAAGACTGGAGAACAATCGACCTTACAGTAAAACCGGAACAAGCCGACTTTGGTCAATTTCATGACCTCACCCCTTGAACTGAACTAAAAACTCAAATTTGACATCGGACGATCTCAATCAGCCAATCACAACTGTCCAAAATTATAAAATTGTATCTTCTTGACTTCATTTTATTATAAACGAAGTAGTAGAATAGAGAGGGTAGAACTTGTGGTGTTTGTGTCGCTCTTACCTTTGGGTCACGTCGCCTTGCTTTGTTTTGCGTGATCTCCTGAATCCTTGAAGGTCTGGATGCTGCCCGATTATCTGATGACTGCAAACTTTTCCTAAATCTACGGGCAATGACAGATGCTTGCACGTCTCTGGTCCTTTGTCGATCTGTGGGACTGTAGCGTGCTGAGCAAAGAACTTTGAGCTTTGGCTTGCTTTTGGACGATTCATAACAAAATTATGCAGAGCCAATTAATTTGAGGACTACAAATAGCCAGATTAGGTAAATATGATGATCTGCAATTTACTCAAAATTTGATATAAACTTTCTAAACTTTGACGAGACAAATACAAATTTAAATCATTATGAAATTTTTGATAAACAATTACTGATTAACGAAAATTCATGAGTTATGAGTTTCATTTAAGAGATAGATTCTGAAGTCTTAAAACGTGTTTTAGCTGGTTCTAAATCACCATCAACCAATCCAACTAATTTGGTCCATTGACCGAAGTGGGAGGAGTGCCTTGATGTTTTAGGATTAAGGATCTGTAGGTGAAAGGGTGTTAATGTACATTTTGTAAATGATTTTTCCTTCCCTATAGGTTATAAGGTGTTCCCCCCACATGTCCGGCTCTTGAATCACTCATCCCTCCTGTGTGTGCAGACCGGTGTGGAAATAATGTGTGAATGTTGGTGTTATGGGCCCCACCAATGACTGCATGTGTGAATGAATTAGTGTGACGTCGGTTCTGCGACGCAGGGAGGATACCGGTACGGGTTGTTTCCCCGTTTGCTAGGGTTTTTGCGCTGTATCAATCCCTTCCCACCTCAAAAAAGTAAAAAACATTGGATTCTTTTTGACAGTAACCTCACTTTTGAGTCACAAGAGAGGCTGACCAGAACAGTCATACTGATATGTCTTTACTGCTCTAACATTATGATCTCTGGTCCGCCCAATATGTTCATTGCCAAACGCCAACAACTTCTTAATCAAATGCCCAGAGTATGTCCTAGTCTTTGTAAGGTGGATCACAGCAAACCTGCCCTCAAAGCACTCCCTAGGCTTCTATTGGATGTATGCCACTATACCATCTAAATGCCCTTAGTACTACCCCCAAAACATCCTGGGGCAAAGACCCTGCTAACCTAGAGAAATGAAGACCTCACGATGTCCCCAAGCTAGACCTCAGATCCATGTCTATCCACCCGTGTCTGCAAGCGGACCAACCCCAGAGAAAGATCACTCAGTGCACAAGGACAGAGGCCCTGGATTATCCTGAGATCTTAGCCCAATCATAATATAACATAACGTGTATTTGTAAAGCGCACGTTCATCCCCAAAGGGGTATCTTGCCGCTGAATAACAGATGTTTATTGTTACCTATCTCAATGGTACTTTTATCGACCTTAGAAAGGAAGAAAGGCTGAGTAGACCCTATGGGATTTGAACCTGTGGCCATGAAGTCAAACACAGGCCCCCTGCAGTGGATGCAGGTCATGAAATTATCAAAGACCTGTATAGACAAACCTGCATTTCGGTGACCTTAAAAGCACAGGGCTGCAATTGACAAACATTAGACAAGGTTATCCATCCTAGGGGAAGCCTCTAGGCACTAGCTCCCCTCACAGCCCTTGAGCTGTACTCAACCTTGTTTGTCATGGCACTAGGGGCCTCTTTAAGACTAAGGGGCATATTTACAAGCCCCCAATGCTCCGGTGGTACAGTGCCATTTTCCATATTTACAAGGTGGCGCTAAGCTACTTAATGCCACATTGTAAATATGCCCCTTCCCTCCACAGTCCTCTGCCGCAGAGGGGCGGGCAGTGGGTGCTGCTGTGGGTGCTGCACTGCAACATCCATTGCTTTTTGATGCTGCCCCAGATTTACAAGGCTGAAGCAGCGCCAAAAACGAATGCCATGGAATACCAGGCGTTAGAGTGGCTATACGAGGAAAAATCTATAATGTGTCCTTATTTTTTGCTCTTTCTTTGTGTGCTGAAGCACACATCGAAGGTGTAAATCGCCATTATTCATTGTTTATGTGCAGGAAGGTGTACCTTCTTGCAAAAGAGTTGTGATAGGCGATAACTATCCCTACGACTTTATTCCGAAAATCGTGGTTTTCGGATTTAGTTAGGGTAGTTTTCAGCAACCCCTGAAACAAAATGTATGAATTTGCATGAATTATTAATTTCATCCCTTTTCATACAGAATAATGTACTGGTCCTTTATCTATGGGCTTGTGAGCTATGCAGATGGGCTTCCGTGCAACATTGATGCTGTAGTCGATTTTCCAAACATGTTGATCTGCCCCAATCGAACTTCCTGTTGCACCCTGCTCTCTGAAGGAACTGGGTGCACCATTCCAGTGTACGAGAGCAAAGGAAACAGAAGGAGAGAAGGGAGAGGACAGGAGATGAGAGGACGGGGAGGGGGAAGGGGGTCTAGGGTGGGAGACGGGAGGGGGAGGAGCGCTATGTATGTATGCACTGAGGGGCAGATTTGCAATCCCCTTGCGCCACTATTGCGTCACTTTTCCCATGTTAAAAGTGACGCATTTCCCATGTTAAAAGTGACGCAATTGGGGCTTGTAAATCTGCCCCTGAATGCCTATAGTTGCGTTGTTCAGTGAGAGTAGGTGCCAGCAGTGTGCATGCACCATAGAAAAGCTTTATTTATTGGCTTTGCTGATGCTTGTTTACGATTGTTTTACTCTGCTGGTGGGGTGTCTTAAAGCAATATGAGTCCATTGAAACACCCAGCTTTACTCCCCCACTCCACGCAAAAAGATGAAAATGAATTCATGTTCTCTAAAGATATTTATCACTCGAACACACTGCCAGAGAGAAGAGGAGGAAGGTAACGCCTCCTTCCCGTGGCTTTTGAGGTTGTAAAATTAATTCCACGCCGCTCTCCAAAAGCAGTGTTATGAATTAAGGTTCCCCACGCACGCGTGCCGGCGGGTTCCTGCCTCACCTTGGGCTCTGACAACGTTCAACTTTTCAGGCATTTCCAGATGAAAAGCGGGTTGTTCGTCAGACGTTATTACTTAATTAAATGCATAAAAACAAAAGTAATGAATCCTGAAAAGAGGATGAACAGGACAAGGACACGCTAAACATAGGGATCGGCTGCAAGCACGGACGGAGCGAGTCACAAGCGGAGGGCCAAGCTGCCATCTAGTGGTCGCCGCGGCGCATTTCAGCAGAAAGAGAAATGTGCTCGCAGAGAGGGTTTCATATCTGGATATGACAATTTCGTCACTGAAAAAAAACTTGCAGGCACGGGCATCACCTCATCAGCTTGTTAGAGTGAATATTGCAATAACGTATTATAAGCCAGCAGTACTGAGCGTGGAAACTCCACTAATTCGAGAAACGTATCAGTGTTTGTGTGAGCTCAGAGGTGTCTTGGTGTAAAGTTGTGGGCTCTAGGCCCACATAATTGGTAAATAAGGATGACGCAGACACGGAGTGTATGGTACTTAGAACGGGCCTCGAGCACGTGCACTCAGGCTATTTTATTGGCAGGGCCACCTGACCGGTGACGCCTGTGTTGGATGGGTGTGGGGTGGGTGTATAGCCCAACCCTCGAGGGAGTGGATGACAAAATACTAGACTGTGTCCGGCAGGACACAACGCTTGGGACATGGTCGCAGCTCATCTATGCCGCAAGTGTGATCTTGTACAACGTGCGTTCTCTCTGTTTAACTCAGTGATTAAATGATTGTAAAGTAAGTAAGAGCCGTCTAGAACCGGCCTTGATGGTGTTCTCCGATCTATGTAAACAGGCGTGTGCACAGGCGTGTGTATAACGAACAAGACAGATAACAGTTACAATCATCGTAATGCGATCATAAACTATTAGATATTGACCCTTCAAAATGGCGGCAGGCCTTCGCAAAGTGGATTCAGTGTATGAAGGACAGATTTCTCTTTGCTCATGTGGGATATGGGCATCCGGGAAGCAGACAGCAGTTCATACTCACTCCAATGTCCTCCAAATTAGGTACATTTTTCCACATTTTTTCCAGAGGCCTTGTCTCTCCACGGGGCAGGAGCTTCAATCACATCGCTTTGTAAATTGCAATGCATTGATGGATGTCTGCTGTCCCTTACAGGCCTCCATCACTGCATTAGTGGTCATCATTTAATTCAGGGCTCTCCAAAGTCGGTCCTGGAGTGTCGGATCCAGGCCAGATTTTAGCATATCCCCATTCAGATAAATATAGTTATCTTAAAAATATTTTATGCATTAGGCCCTCCAGGACCGTCTTTGGGGAACCCTGATTTATTGGGTGGGCTTTGCAGAGGAATCCTGGCTCTTTAATATGGGTTGGGATTTCGAGGAATCCTACAGAACGGCCATCTGGTCATCAGTATATCAGTCGCTGCCCCCCACCCCCAAAGAAAGATTCGGTTGAAACTCAGCAATGTGCAAAAATAGCCTTCTCGCCAGCACTTTATTATAAATATGCCTGGGTAAAATCTTAATTAGCATTAAGTGGGAGAAAATAAGTAAGGATCAGTTCATAAAGATCTTGTCAATGAGAACCAGGAACTATTTGATAATATTGCTTGTATAGAGGAAGATCCCGGACATATATCAGAAGCTTTTACTTTACTGTGTGCATCTATGGTCTTCATTCTTCGTGTGCATAAGTGGGCTAAATGAAAACCTCCCCTGGGTTGGTTTATCATGGCTGTACTACTGTCCACGCTCTCAGTAAACGCCCACAAGATAAGGCTGAGATGCTTGTCGCAGGGGAAAGATTATGAGAGAATTCTGCAGACCAAAATGTCAGAGATCAGAGGGATGGCCTGAGGGGACTTAGAGAGGGGTGGGGTACTTAAGGATAGCTCTGCTTTCTAAAAAGTGGTTAATTACCCCTATTTCGGAAATAACTAAAGGCCCAGACAGAGTCCCATATGCCGGTAAAGACCTGGGTAGGCTAATTCGCGAACATTTTTTATGCTGAGGGCTAGTAGTTTAGAAAGTGTGGACATTGTCATCAAGAGAAGTCCACAAGGGAAGGCACCAGGTCCTGATGGGGTTCCGTCTGATTTATTTAAGGAAAATATTCCTCTCTGAGCACCCCTGATCACCAATGCGATAAGAGCGGCTATTGTTTGCCCTCTACTCCCCTCATGGTGGGAAGGAATGGCGGCCACAGTTTTTAGGTCTCGCCTGAGACAGCGCTTTAGCGCTGCTCTGGCGAGACTTATAGTAAGCACTTTTGGAAGTGCAAACGAGTGCTTTCAGGCCGCCAACTACTGTGCATGTGTGCCGGGCGCGCGCACCATTTGGCAGCCTGAAAGCACTCGTTGTCTTTCACTTTCGCGGCCGCTCGGCCGCTTTCATGTTTTATCGTGATCGCGATGCTTATCTTTAGATGTTTGTCCTCGTGTTCCAGCAGCAAAGCCTGTTTCTGGGGCTGTCCTCGTTACCATTGTGACGCGCTCTCACCCACCCATTTAAACCAAGCTGTAGCTTCCTGATAGGCCCTGGGGGCGGGGCCATCCGCCAAAGAATGTAAATTCTCTGTTTTTTTTGTTTTGTTTGATTAGTCTCTATTTCTGTTCATCTACTTTATTTTGTAAAATCTGTATTACTTGGGACAGTTGTGAAATGTGTATGTGCAAAATTATTTGCCTAGTTTTTACTAGGATTAAGGCACAGTTAGGAAAGGTCACCCACTGTCTGCATTCAAGCTGTGGTGTCTGAATTCCACACGTGCTTATCATGTACAATGCATGGTTTCGCCCTTCACTCCTCGTTTTGAGATGGCTCCATCATATGTAATTTTAACGTGCCTTTTGCATTGAGCTACAGGCGACCGAGACCACGTTGTCCCTCTGAGCGGCCTCCTAGTGATAGTGGATGCTTTTTCAATATTATATACAAGCCACAGTTACTGCTAATTTATCTTATGCAACTAACAACGATTGACAAAGCCAATAGTCCTAACTTGTTGTAGGTATCATGTTACTTGCTGTATCATTATGCCTGGATGCAATGACAAAAGAGACAGCAAAATTCAAGTCGTATAGACCCCACGCAACACCGCCCCCCACCCCCACCCATTTTTTTTTATCCCACTTAAAGCCCTGGGTAGGATACTCAACAACAGGGCCAAACTGGAACCCCAAAGTAGGCCTGGCAATTATGTCGGACCAGCTGGAGGGTCATGGGGGAGGTTAACTGTGAAGCACTCTCTGTCTTTTATGTAAATACTCGGAAAGCATGTTCCGCTGAAAGGTAGACTCCAAATTAACAAGCATTTGCAATGCAATAGGTCTCGCAATTACGCAAGTTTGAGCTATTGGCACTGTAAATGACAATGCCTCTTATTTATGTTTTTGTTTGTAAAACATAAATAAAACGCATTGTCAATTACAATGCCAATAGCTCAAACTCCCGTAAATGCGAGACCTATTGCATTGCAAATGCTTGTTAATAAAGCCAATAGGAACCACCCTAGTTGCTATCAGCCTATATCTCTCTTGGACAGCACAAGTTTAGGTAGGGCTTTTAGAGCCTGATTTAGATTTTGCCTAGTGGGTTACTCCATCACAACAGTGCCATGTATCCCGTTTGTCAAAATATAAATCACATAACATCCTATGGGATTAATATTTTGGTGAACGGGATATCGGCCCGCTTAGATCTAAATAAGGCTCTTAGAGCCGTATGTATCAAGCATTTTTCCCGTTTCCAAACGGGCAGATTCTCAGAATCGGCCCGTTTGCAAATTGGAAAAAGCCTTTTGGGATGTACCATCGCAAAATAGAGAATTGCAAAATTTGCAATTCTCTATTTTGCGGATGCAATTAAGGAATTGCAAATTGTGATTCCTTAAATGCAATTCTGGAAGCACCAGAAATTTGCTATTTGGCCTTTAGAAATTGCAAATTACCACCAACTACAAGTTGGTGGTAATTTGCGATTTTCTTTAAAAAAACACTTTTTTGATATTTTAAAAGTGCCATATGTCGCAGATACATGCCCTTAGGGCATGTATGTGCGCACAATGTGCACACATGCATATTTCAGGGGTGCAACAGAGTATCCTTTTGGCACCCTTGCAACTTTGAAATTGCATTCTCAATTTGCGATTCTCCTATTGGTAATTGCAAATTGAGAATGTCTTCCCATTCATTCCTATGGGCCTCCTAGCCCATAAGAATGAATGGGAAGGTATTCCTTAATTGCAAATCTCAATTTGCGATTCGCAAATAAGGAATATGTAGGAATCATAACATGTTTAGCAAATCCTACATACATTGCATTTTGCGATTCTCTAATTGCGATTTGCTAAAAATTGCAATTTGAAAATCGCGAAAATTCTTTTTTGATACATATGGCCCTTAGTCTCAAGGACTGGGCAGCTGAGAATCAAACATTGTCAGAAGTATAGCTCGGGTTTCGGCACAGTTAAAAAGTGCCTTAACCTCCATCTCATTAATTGGCAATACATCAGCACCAGGAGAGAATCTGTATTTATGGCTTTTATGGAAGGCTGCTGTGCATTTGACACAATGCGCTGATCGACCTGCTATGTTGCATGCACTAGACATGCCAGCTAAGATCCGTTATGGTACTAATGGTGAACTTTTGGCCATTATCAAATCTACCAGAGGAGTCTGCCAGTGTTGTGTGATGGTACCCTTTTTAGGTCTCGTGCCTCGTGCAGCGCGAGACCTCTTGTACGGGGTTCTGAAAGCTGACCACACTCTCATGTGTGTGGTTTTGCCGGCTGCCATTGGCTTTAGCGTGCGTCTTTTTGAAAACTACCTCACGCAATTGGGCAAAGGCGGTCGCATGTCCCGCCTTTGCTCCGCCCAGTCCCACCGGTGCCTGTTACGCGCATGAGCGCGGCACAGAGAACAGGCTCCCTCACCCCGCTCCTCTGTGGTGAGCGCGCACCACTGGTTTTGATTCCCGCCCCCGCTCCTCTGTGGTGAGCGCGCACCACTGGTTTTACAAGGCTTTCTCCTGCCTGCTGTTGGACACGCTGTCCTGCACTGCACGTCAAGCTTGAAATTCATGGTGGCGAGTCTTGACCCCGATACCTTGAACTTCAATAATGGCAGCCGCGCCCTTTATATAGCGCGGCTCAAGCATATCCTTTTAAAATTTTGTTTATTACTTTTTTTTATAAGCACATATGGTGGCCATGCAACTTTATTATCGCGCGCACCACCAAAATGCTTTTCTTTTCAAATGTATCTGCTTTTACAAAGTGCGGCACTCCAGGCTTCGTATTCACTGCAGCCGCACACCTATCTCTTGCTTTGATATTCTACCCCGGTCGCGGCTGATACAGAGGCGGGAGTGGAGACAGCGAGACATACAAACTTCCCCAGCCTGGGCAGCTGCCTATTTTACCATTCGCAACGGCCCCCTAGCAACCCATGATTCGCTCCAAGCAACCATGTGACCACTGACTACAACGTTGCTGGGAGCGATGCCGCCAACATTGGATGTAATCATGGAGGGCAGCAGTGGCCATGAGCAGCTGCTAAGCGGGCTGCTAGAAGAAGCCGCGGGGGCAGGGACGGCACATGGACCCAGCAGCAGCCAAGCCAGCTCCAGGGTGCCAGTGCTTTGCCTGACTTACACACTCTGCCGGGCCAGGCCCGCTATGCCTCAGGGTTGCTTCCCTCTTTTTCCTTGCTTTCTGGGACCTGTACGATTCAATTTTCCATTATTGGCTCTATTGGGTTTGTTAAAAAGACACCCAGACACTGGAAACAAGTAAAAGACTCATGTGCTCGGGGTCATGCCCGCCCTTCCCTGGAGCTCGCACCCATGCCCATATCAAAGCATTGGAAGTAGGAACACGGCTCTGAGCTTAAGACTCTAGCGATCAGAAGGGCCAGGGGTATGTGTGAAGTTAGAACTGTAAGGATAGCTCACTGGGTTAATGGATCAGGTGCAGGCAACAGCAACCCTACAAAGCTATATCCCGCATTAAAGTAATAGGGGGGTAAATCCACAACATGACAGAACCGAAAACCAGCCTTTTTCCCTTCCATATGAATCATTGTGTTAGCGCTACGCGAGTCTAGTGCCCCTCTACAGGTTTGGCGGGCATCTGAGTGCTTTTATTTATAGGCTGAAATAACCAATTTATATATAGGTAAGGTCTTTATTCCTACAGAATAATGAGTATTCATGAACTACAAAGGATTTCTGCCTTAAAAACAACTTAATAAAGAGTATGTTTGCTCAGTATAAGCTGGTACTTATTATTAGCACAGACGATGTCTACCCCATGTAAAGCACTGCATACAGTGGACACAACGGCAGCAGCCGCACCAAGTACAGGTGCAAACAACCGTGCCACCCAGCGCAGTTTATACAATCTGACCCCAAGCACACTGCTCCGTCCTTTAAGCAAAATACTGTTCAACCAATCAGCGCCTCCCATTCACTCCTTCAGTACGTGGTCTCCTGCTCCCTGGGGGGCAGGGCACTTTCTGATTGCAGATGTGCCGTGCAAAAAAATACCGCAATGCTCAGCTGGTAAGGTTCTGCAAAGAAACATTCTAAGAAGTCGAATGTAAATCACCTTTAAAACAGGGTTCGGATCTAAAACGAAGCAAAAGTCAGTACTTTCCTGGTTTTGACCTCCAGAGGTCAAGTAACATGTCCCAATTCAGTTCTCTCGTGCCCTCTTTGGCCATGTCACTATCAGTGCACAGGCACACTCGTTCAAATTCGAAAGCTCTTACATTATATATTCAGGAATAGTGAGGTGTGTATTTAATATTGCAATACAGCAGCAGCTCACTAATATTACTACAAATAATCTCTGTGACACCCTCCTATTTCTCAAATTTGAGGTTCTGTTTTTATCTAATAGAAACATTATTTATGGATGTTGCATGAAACATAAACACAACATTTCTCTGCAAAATGTCTGTAATAGACAAGTATTTGCAATGCAATAGGTCTTGCATTACTAAATGTTTCAGTTATTGGCGTTGCATTATTATCAGCAACGCTAATAGCTCAAACTTTTACTAATGCAAGACCTATTGCATTGCAAATGCTTGTTACTGTATGTAAACGGTCTAGATAAACACGTGAGCACAGCTGGCAAGGATCTGCCCTTTCTTGGAAATCAGACCGCACCAGGACTCTTGCATCAGATGGCCGCTGGCGTAACATTTTACTTGATACTTTTCGGTACTCCAAGGATGATCTGGGTCTAAAAACAAATGTAAGGAACATTTTGTTAAGAGTTATGGGCCAAAGAATTTGAAAAGTAAGGCTATTTTAATCAAAGGGGTTGAGGTAATGAATGTGCATACAGTTCCATATTTGGGGGGCTTTGGTCAAGCACAGGGTACTCCACCTGCAAAGGTCCACAGAGACTATATTTCGTTTTGCCTCCAAATTGAGCTATTAACTGATTAGAGACATGATTCATATCATAAGGGCTATTGTGTTGTAAGTGGCTGGTTTGGTGCAGGGATTCGGGGGTATGCTCGTATTGACCAGCTACAAAGGGCAGAAAACAAGTGTTTATGCAGGACGCTTGCTTTCACCCAGTCTTCCCCTACCCTAATGTGCCAATGAGAATCTGGTCTGGAGCATTTGGAGGATAAATCAGCCCTCTGCTATTCTGGTTGAAGGTCTGGGGTACGACAGAGGCTCTTGAGGTTGATCACCTCTGACTGTCAATCTTGAGACAACGTGCCGGCAATGCCCTGCCTTATTTATTTATCATTTATTTGAAAAGTTTTTTAAAGCGCGAACAAGACCCAGACGGGTATCAGAGCTCTGTACAAAGAGGAAAACTGACGTTGACGTGCAGAGACAGTATAAGTACAATACAATAAAGCAACATGAGAGGAACCTGAGGCATAAAGTAAATGAGGGTGCTAGGGGGAAGAAGAGGTAGCAAGTGATCAAACAGGTAAAAGCCCACCTAGAAGGGCCGAGCAGTTTCTTCATCGAGTTACTTCCAAAGAACTACGAAATATGTTTTAAACCCCAAGTAAAAGTGATTGTCAAGCATACATTTCAACACACAAAGTAAAAATGATTGTCAAGCACTAAAGGTAAGTGTCTAGCAAATGACATAGAGGCTATTGCTGATGGAGTTCTTCCAACAGTAGCCATTTGACATGTTTTTTGAATGAAGAAGTCTAGGGTTTGGCTCTGATCTCCGTTGGAAGGGCATTCCAGATTCTTGAAGCCAGCCCTGAGAAGGTGCGATTGAAAGTTCTTTTTTTGTTGAATTTCGGTGGTTTCAGAAGTAGGGTATTGGAGCTTTTTAAAATTCGCCTGGATCCGGAGAGCTCGAGTTTTTTTTGCCAGGTAAATGGGTCTATTGAAATGTATATCTTTATGTGTCAGAAATGCTATCTTGAAGCGGATCCTGGCTTCAATGGGAAGCCAGTTAAGCTGGATTAAGTCAGGTGTAATATGATCATACTTTTTGGTGCCTGTGATTAGTCTGGCAGAGGCGTTCAGAGTAGCTCTTAGCAGATCTAACCTAGATTTAGGAAGCCCAGCTAGGGTCACCAATCCGTATTCTACTCGTGAGATAACTAAGGATTGGACTGCTGACAGGATGTCCGCAGGAGGTAGGAAAGGTTTGTTTTTTCTGATGGTGTTGAGATGATGATTGGCGCTCTTAATGGTAGCACAGATGTGACCTTGCATGTTTAGAAATTTGTCCAGGGTGACACATAAAGAGCAAGTGGAGTCCACCATATGCAGGGTGCAGTTAAGTGCGGGGATTTTTTTTATCCAGTTTTGCATGGGGGGCTCGTGGTTGCGCGGGGTAATCAGGAGAAATTCGGTTTTGAGGGAATTAAGTAACAGATGGTTATGTGTTAGCCATTGTTGAGTTTTTTGAAGCGCTCCATTAAGAGTTTGAATGTCATCTAGAGAGGAGATCTTCAAATGCAGTTGAGTGTCATCCGCGTACATGTGGCACTGAATGTTAGAGTCGTTCAGAATGGCAGTTAGAGGTTCCATGCATAGGTTGAAGAGCGTGGGCGAAATTGCAGACCCTTGAGGCACCCCAATAGAGACCGAGGTATTGGCAGTCAGAGATTGGTTGACTTTGATTCCTTGTGTTCGGTTGTGCAGGAAAGAGGAGAACCAATTTAGGACAAGGCCAGATAACCTCATCCTATATTGAAGAAGGTTACTCAAGTTATCATGTTTGATAGTGTCAAAAGGAGAGGGCAAGTCCAGAAGAATCTTGGTCAAGAGCTCTCAAGGCGTCATCAACAACGTGAGTTAGAGCTGTTTTTGTGCTATGACCTGATCTAAAGTCTGATTGATGTTGGTCTAGGAGCTGAAATTTCTCGATGTGGTCGCAGAGCTGTGTGTGAACACATTTCTCGAGCAGTTTCGCTAAAGACATGATGTTGGTGATAGGCCGGCAGATAATGGGATCTGTTAGGTCTGCATTTGGCTTCTTGGGGATTGGTGTGACTTGCCCCATTTTAAGACAGTCTGGAATCCTCACCTGTAAGAGAGATTGTTGGATGATCCTGGACCAGAGAGGCAGAATGGCCACGTTGAGGTCTTTGAGCAACTTGGCGGGGAGTGGGTCCTTGAAATGGTTGAATGGTTTCAGAGAAGCCAAGGAATGTGACAGCTCCTCCAAATTCGCAAGCCGGAAGGTATTCCAGCAGGAATTATTTTTGGGTGTGTACTCTGCGCGGTAAAGCAGAGCACACACAGCAGTGGGTACAGGCATACCGGAGGAGCTCATAGACAACAGGTTAGCAGCGGCACGTTGCAGTTCCAGCTCAATACTTCTAGATTTTTCAGAAAAGTGCACTGAGAAGTCCTCCTCACTGGGTCCAGCAGTTTTGATTGCTGGAATAGGATTAGCCTGTTGTTTGATGATATCAAATAGTTTCCTGGGACGGTTTTTAGAGCTGTCAAGCTGATCTCTGAAATGATCTGATTTAGCAATGCAAATGAGTTTGTTAAAAGAGCTTCTCATCTTCCTTAACTGTTCGAGACTAGAGGTGGAGAGGGCATTTCTCCAACGTCTCTCAGAGAGCCTCAGTTTGCGACGTTCGTCATTAAGGGCACCACTGAACCAAGGTTTGGATTGTTTGCAAGGAATCCTTTTGAGTGGCATCGGGGCTGCAGAGTCGAGAACATTTGACATAGCGTTGAAGTAATGATCCGTCAACTCTTCCAAATTATTCATGTTAGTGGGAGGTTCCAGAAGATTCTTGCTCAAGTTGGATAGGTTAGAGTTGTTGATATCTCTCAGATTACTTGTTTTTGAGCGGTTTCCCTTGTCTAAGCAATTCCTTTTCCTGAATGTGAAAGGAGATTTGGTGATGATATGACCAATCACATGCTACAATGTCATCTAGTTGAATGATGTGCTCTCTAGTTATGATGAGGTCAAGGGTAGCGCCCTTGCAGTGGGTGGGTCCATTGCAGGTCTGTATATAGTTGAGGTAGGACAGGAAAGTCTTAAAAGAGCAAACTAATGGATCATTAGTGTCATTCCAGTGAAGGTTGAAGTCACCGAAGTAGATATGATTAGGATGGAGGGCTGAGCTGGCAGAGATGGATTCCATCAATTGTTCTACAAAAAGTAGGTTGTTGTCCCCGGGGGATGATAGATCGAGTGAAGCACACACACAATCTTGCCGTTGTTCCAAATTTCAGCGACGAGGAGCTCACAGGAGCTCATGTCCTTATGAGTCTGCTTCAAAACGAGGCTGTACCGATGGATGCAGGCAATGCCCCCATATTTAATAGCTCTATTAGATCTGACAATGTCATAGCCAGGTGGAAATAAAATGTCAAGTATTGTGGAGGAGGAGTCATTAAGCCAAGTTTCCATACGAAACAGGAGGTCTGATTCTTGTGACATGATGAGTTCAGAGATATCTGCTGCATGCTTCACTGCTGATCTGCAGTTGAGAAGCATCGATTTGATATGAGAGTTTGTAGTTGCTTCCACTAGGTGCGATATGACGACCTGAAGTAAGTTATCCTTATTCAAGGATCTAAAGTTAATGCTAGGTTCTCTATCTGGATCAGATGTGATAGTGGTTGGGATGTTATGATAGCAAGAGTGCAAACGTGTCATCCTCTGACATCTGAGGCTGGAATCTAAAGGGTCTGGAATAGAGGTTGGGAAGAGGACAAGAGGGCCAGCGTGGGTTACTCGGGCAAGTAACTGAGGACATTTCCATTCCACCACTTAAAGTGGCAGGGGGCGTGGGCAGATCTGACCCAGAGGGAGAATTTGGTTTGTAAAAATTCTCATTTTTTAGTGAACATTGTAGGTGGGTCTGGAGGTTATCTTTTACAGTAAGGAGGTCCCGCTTCAGTTTAATCAGTTGTTCCTCAATCCCTCGAAGGCTGCCATCCCCAGGTAACCGTCCAGGATTAGGTGCAGGGAGAGGCCCCTTCTCCACACTGCGTTTGCACGGGGAGATGGATCCCTGCTTGAGCCCACAGGTAGTATCCTGTGCCCTGGATAGAGTAAGAGGATGCGGTAGGTCTAGGGGAGTTCAAAGGAGAGGGAGGCCCTAAGGTAGAATCCTGTGCAATGGGTGTAGAGGTAGTGGAGGAGGGCAGGCGTAAGGGGTTCAGAGGTAGGGTGCTGGGGGTTAAAGTTGTGTGCAGGGACGGAGAAACAATCGGATTACAGTTAGTGGTACTAGAAGAAGTAATCAATTTAGAGTTACTGGGATTAGATGGTGGGAAGCAAGTAGTGTCTGTGTTATTGGGAATGTTAAATTCAGTCGAGTTGCTGTCGGTAGCCAAGTGGATCAACAAGAGAGAGGTGGAGGGAGTGCCCCCGAGTCTGAGGTAGCAGGCAGTTCTCTAGTAATGGGAAGACTAGCATATTTTGGCCTGGTAAGTTTGGGGTCTAATCTCCGAATTTTTGGAGGGGAGATAAGAAGGGAGGACGCGGCAGGTGTTGCCATAGAGGGAAGATTGGGAAGACCTAAATTGGATTGTATTAGGGTTATTAAGTGAATTTTTAATCATATTAAAAATATTGTCAAACCGATTCAAGTACAAGTTGAATGAGGATGTTGCCATTATTGTAGAGGGAGATGGTCAGTTCAGCATTGAGGAGACGAGCCAGAGTTATGTTAATACGGAAACCGTGAGGGGTTTTACATAGGGCTTTGGAATGAAGCTTATCCGTGAAGATTCTTCTCCACTGGGCTCTCCTGGTAGTGTAGAAGATAAAGTCTGTCACCACTATGCCCTTGGATGCACATAGGTAAGTATCAGAGATAAGGGTTTCAGGGTAGCATTTAAGTAGATTGTGTTTAAAAGTTTTAGGTGCCTTCTTTGAGAAGTTGGGAGGGTAGATATTCTTGCAAGCATTAATGCCTACCCGTGGCAGGCAATTGGAGGAATGAGTAGATGGTTGCGCCTTGGTAGCTAGTTGAATCGATAGACCCCAGCAGAAGTCTAGAGCCGTGTAGCAGCCAGGTAGAATGCAATCAGGCCGCGATGTATGTGAAGACAGCTTCTATTGATTAAGGCTACCAGGGATTTTTTAAAACCTTGAAAGCATAGGAAGAGAAGCCAAGGCCTTGGTGAAGGTGGGCTTTTTTTATCGCCAACAAGAGATCTGCACGAGTAAATGTGGCATCACAAAGTTTGGAAACTACCATCAATCACAGTGACACCAGGGCTGGGATTTTATCTGTCTTTCACTTCTAACCCTCACTATAGATTCCTTTTAACTCAGCTTCGTTTGAATATGATCATTTGTTTAGTGGTATTAAACATCCAAGGCACTTGGTTTTCATACTTACCAAAATGTCCCTGTGACAATGCAATATCTCAAAGTACAGCACATTCTTTACTCTTCTGTGCACTTTATAGGTCCATTGGGAAAGGGTTTTAGTACCTGTTGTAAAGGACACTAAGATTAGACAGCACAAAGCAGCATTAGTGTTCCAGTACTAGGGTGACCAGATGAATCCATGTCACTGTGACAAAATGTTGCCAGTTCTGGGAATTGAAGTAAAATATCACTGCATTCTGGGAGTTTATTTTACAATTTTACTAAGCTGATTAAAATAGCGCACATGATTCTAATGATGTATTAAAGCAAAGTGATACAATGGAGACTTTAATCCATCTATTTAACTAAGTAACCTACTACTACTGTTAGACCTGGCATCTTTTTGCGTGTTTCCCCTGTCTTTTTGCTTTCTGACCTGCGTTTGACTCTTTTTTTTGCTGGTTTAGTTTCTCTGTGCACTTTCTCTCTGCTGATCAGTGTTAAAGTGCAAGTGCTCCTATGGTAAATGGATTGGTATTCTTTATGTTTGGCTTATTTGATTTACAGCTAAGTCCCTATTATATTGCACTGTGTGTGCCCGGGTCCTGTAAATCAAATGCTGTTAGTGGGCCTGCAGCACTGGTTGTGCTATCCACACAAGTAGCCCTTCAAAGGGTTCTCAGACCTGCCACTGCAGTGTCTGCGCTCAGTTGTGACTGCCATGTCAATCTGGCTAGTGCACCCACTTGCCAGGCACAAAACCTTCCCTTTTCTTACATGTAAGCCACACCTCAGGTAGGCCCAAGCTACCGCCATGGGCAGGGTGTAGTGTAGGTAAAAGGTAGGACATGTACTGGTGTGTGTGACATGTCCTGATGGTGAAATACAGTGTATTTCATTTTTCACTATTTAAAGGCTAGCATGGGATATACATCTTACAAGTATGACTTTCTATTGGGACAAGATAGAGGAATGGAGTTTGGGCTCTCTCAACTCAGAATGTAATCACACATCTTTTAGTAAAGATGGTTTTTAAATTATGTGTATGAAAATGCCACTTTTAGAAAGAAGGCATTTTCTTGCTTAACCATCCTGTGTGCCTCTGCTGGGCTGTGGATTGACTGTCTAGCTTTGGTGTAACACGGGCTGGGGATGTGCGTTCCCTGTAGACAGCTACTGGGATGGTTGAGGTGTGTCCTGCCTTTCTGGATGAGTCAGGGCTGGGCTGAATAGACCTGTGCATCATTTAGAGTAATGAGATGAGATTTCCATGCACCTGAATAGGCCTGGTCTGCCTTACACAATGCCTTCTCCACCTCCTGCCAGGAAGCTGGGCCAGAGAGGGCAGAGCTGGTTTGGACTAAGCTCAGAGACTCTCTGCCACAAGAGAGCAAAGGGAAATGTGGTATAAATATTGGGGGCAGACCCCAGAACTTTAGAACTCTTTTGGACTCAGAAACCTGCCAAGAAGAAGAGCTGGAGAATCTTTGAGGAGGAATTAGACTGAACGTTCTGCAACTTCTTTGTTTGACTTTCTCTAAGGGCTTGAAGTAGAGCTTGCCCCCTTTTCAAGAAGTCTCAGAAACAGCAAATACTTCAAGATCATCTGCTACTAGCACTGGGAACTGTGTGTTTTGTGCTGCAATAGAAGAAAAAGCAACACAACCACATCAACAATGTCGCTCCGTGCTCCGTGTGCTGGAGGCACTACAGAGGGCACCACCGCACTTCGCACAACAACGCTAGTCTCACCGACAATGCTGCCTGCGACCGCGACCTGTGGGCACCGCACTTGGCACCGGCTCGCTTCACGCCACCGCCCTGGTATCCCCGATGATGAAGCTCCATGCGGACCTCGACACACTGCCCTCATCCAGAGCCGCAGCCTTGGCCTACCGACGCAGGTGCCATCGACTCCAGTTCATCAGCCGACGACGAAGTCCGCCAGCACAGTGATGAGAACTACATCACTTTGCACCTCAGCCCTGTTCTCGCCGACGCTGTTGGTTCACTGCCACCGGTGGGCTGCCTGCACCGTGATCGGAGGGCACCACATGTCACACCGCTGTACTTAGCTCAGCAGCCCAGACACCTCCTGACGCCGGCACTCCCCACTTCAACTGTGAGGAATTTGGTCTGCAACGCGTGTGACTTCAAGGGCCCGAAGACTCCTGCATCGACCTCTGGAATCAACGCCTGCCGACGCCGGCTCTTCAGAGTTTAACGAGAGGTCACTGATGACCTGCATTTCTAAAAGGCACTATTTTGCAGAGCTTTCTGACACCGTTCCTGGCCCGGGACGCCGTGGTCAGCCAGAACTGTTTGGATTTGTTGTTAATGCCGTGATAGCACCAAACGAGCTATCAACTTCAAGGATCTGTATTTTAAGTCTATTTTGTTTATTGATATTCCTGAGAATATCTGAGAACTGTATGGTGGATTTTTAACGTTTTTAATCTCGTTTTGCACACATAAAATATTGGATATTTTTCTAAAACTGGTGTGGTGTCCTTTTGTAGTGTTTTCTCTGTATTACTGTTGGTTATATGAAAATACTTTACACATTTCCCCTGAGATAAGCCTGACTACTCATGCCAAGCTACCAAGGTTTTGAGCAGGGGTTATTTTAGGAGTGTATCTCCTTTATCCTGACTAGGAAGAAAGGTCCCAACTTGGATACAGTAACAACCTACCAACTAGAGACCCCAATTTGTAAGAACTACTGTGGCACACATTATTCTCAATCATAATAGTGAGTAGGGCGGGCCTTGAAAAGTGCAATGATTAATTAAGAAATAGTCAGCATTATTTAAAAAACCAAACCACATTTAGCAGGCCATCTACACTGACGTGGAAATAAGTAACTCAAGTACACTGCAAAGTGGCCTCTGTCTGCTAATAACAGCTGTTAGAAATTAGGTCTCTAGATAGCAGCGGACCACACCACTCACGCACACTCTCTCCACTCTGCTACACGATGCGACAAATATCAGCCCACTCCTTACAGAATGCTCTCACACACATACTCACTCAGCACCGTAGTACTTGCTACTTTTACCCAGCAGGTCAATTAATCACACCCTGCGCCCTTCATGGGCCTAGCTTCACTCCACCCTCTGGTTCACCCCGATTGTCCTATACCCCTGGATGGAAGATAATCAGCCCCGCATCACAGATACTATGCCACACACAGCCAAAGTCACACTTATTCTGGATCCTCAGGTAGCAGGTGAGGATATGTAGCAAGTTTTAATTGGGAGATAGAGGTAAACAAGTGGAGTTTAGCAGCCCCTAGGGACGTTCACCTACAGGTTCAAAAACACGATTGAGTCATGCAGTCTCTTGAGCCGCTTCAGAACAGTCTCGGAAGCGTTCATTCAACCCAGTCAATCTCTCTCGCTACTACCTGCTGCCAAGATGTTTTTGGGAGGGGCCAGATGTGGAGAGCCCAGTTGGTCCTCTGGAATGAGGGTCAAATGATGAATGGGGAGTAACACAGGGGAGTCTCTGGGTAGGAGGAGGCACCCCGAGTTGTACACAATGATCAGGGTGGTGCACAGGCAATCTGGGCACAGCATCTGGTGCGCGTTGGTGTGGTGTGCACCAGACACTTCAGGTCTCAAACATGAAGGGTTGCAAATTATGTAATTATATACCTTCCTCGAAATGAGGCACAACATCCGATGCACGATGATACAGGTTACACGTACCAGTCCGGTCACACACACATAGGCGCAAGTTGAGCAGAGCCACATGAGGTGGAATGAGACACTACTATGGGTAAACCCCCAACTCCGAGGATCGCCACCCTGGGAATCAGACACTTCATGAAATGAGAATGCACTAGGTGTGGCACACAAGAGGGATGCAGCACGATTGATGAAATGAGCCAAATGGGGTTCCGCGACTGGTGAAAATGCTCACTACCAACTAAACGCTTATGAGTGTCGAGGTCCCTGTGGTACAGGCATCACACACCTTATATGCGGACAAGATTTCTGGGGCTCCGCACTAGACAATCCAGTCTCCAGACACAAGTATGAGTCCAACAATGCTCTACCTGATGGGATTCTGTAGCTAATGTGGAGCCTAGTGGAGGCATCACTATCCAGATGTCACCGGTAGAAGATATAGATCCCTCTCGGAAAATCTTTGATGCCCCTGAGATCTCAGCAAGAACAGGAGGCACGCCGCCGGGCCCTTGGGAAGCACACTTCTGGACACCATACTTAAACAGGTCTTCTGTTGAGGCCAGCCTCCATTTAGAAAGGGCATGCGGTCCCCTTCACAGGCAGTAATCCTCCAAGTGCACAACAGAGTCCTCTGGCAATGTGCTTCTCGTAGCCCAGGTTCTCCAGTCACACATCCCCGAAAGCATATCTCACCTTTTTATTTATTTACTTATTATTTCTTTAATGAGATTTGATATGCCTCAAACTTTACCCAAAGGTGTCAGAATGCTTTAGAAAAGGACCTGTTACATTACATAAGAACTTTGAAGTAAATGAGTTTCATAAAAGATACAAACAGAAAAGCTCTAAATTCATAAGAATGGTAGTAAGTACATATGTCTACTACAGATACTAGTTGTTAGAGTTGCATATATACAAGTTGCAAATTCACTCGAGGAAAGGATACAAACAGAAAACTCTAAATTCACATAATAATGGTAGTAAGTACATACGTCTACTACAGATACTAGTGGTTAGAGTTGCATATATACAAGTTCACTCAAGATTACATTTTAAAAAGCAATTAGAACTGGACGATTATATATTACATATTTACAGAGCATGATCTTCTCTCCGTCGTTCAGCCAGGCCTTTAGGGTGCTGTTCTGAAGGATGGCACCAATAGTTATACTGTTGTATGTCTTTGAAGTTAGGGGTGGTTTAAGGAATTCCCCTTTGTCTACCATAAATTGTAGGCCTGGCTGCCATGATGACAAGGAATGCAGGGACATATTATCAACAAACGGCGTTAAAATTATCTCCGCTTTAGCGGCAGAAAACTGCCACTAATGCAGCGATAATGGGCTTGATAGTATGCCCTTGAGAAATCCCATAGAAGCCCATGTTCTGGGGTCAACATGGGATTCTATTGGAATTCTCTGCAGCATATTATGAAGCCCATTATCGCCGCTTTAGCGGCAGTTTTCTGCCGCTAAAGCGGCGATAATTTTAACGCCGTGCTTGATAATATGCCCCGCAATTCTTAATCTTTAGTGGGGCCATGATTTGGCCCCAAGAGGCTTAAATGGTAGACTTCTTGTCACTTTAGTGGTATGCACATGGTTTATGACGGTTGCTGGCGAATACACAGATGTGGTCTCAAGACCCATGGTGTCCACTGGAGAAATGCACAGATCTGTTTCCATGACCCCTGTGTCCATCAGAGCCAGCACCATGGCACACAAGACTATTAGAGTATAGAAATGTCCATATTCTATAAGTGGCATTTCTAAGCCAGTTATGCCAACACCCCCTTTACCATTGGGAAGGGTTTGGCATGGCAAATCCATTGATAGGATACATCATGAGGCTGCTCCACTGCAGTCTATTATTGCAGCCTCAATAATGTCAGCCACCTTCCCATGTTAACCTATGGGAAAAGCAAGCCTCATAAGTAGTGAAAACACACACAGGCATTCCTCACTACTTTGGAGCACATGCACAAGTGTCCACACTGACCTGCAAATGGCAGGTTTTAAAAATAGTCACCAGTATCAGGGGTGCACGTGCACACGCCCGAGTCTGCAAAAGCAGACTGGACACAGGTTTACTAAATGTGTGTCAGTGAGCACGCACCATCCTGGAATAGCAGGCGACACACGCAACCACAGGCACCATTGATGTGGGTGCGCACCTACAGTGGCCTGCAATGGCAGGCTGCTCATGAGTTTAATCTCAGTGGCTTCCAAGGCACACACACCAGTCAGCAATGACAGCCAGGCGCATATTTCAGAACATCGAGTCAGAGCCACTTCCCAACACAAGTAGGAAGGGTTCTTCACACTCTATTTAAAGAGGGAAAGTGTCCACTGCCGGAGGCCACACAAGAGAATCAGAAAATAGAGGCGGAAAAAGCAAAATATTTAGGGAAACAGTGCTATTGCTAAGTACACAATTGTTTTGCAAGAACTGTGTAAAAAATTGACACGAAGACTCATTTCGCACTAAAATATCACGCAAAATTATTTGAATTACACATACACAGAATTTCATGTAAGTTTGATGGGATTTCATGAACACTAATTTTGCACACCCCTAATCACAACGTATATACCCAACACATACTTCTTTTCGCTGTAAAACACTTGATAATCATGTCGTCTAAAAATGTATTCAAATTTCATGACCACAGACATTTATATTGAAACCAACCATATCATAAACAACAGCAGTTTTGGTTTGTCCCCAAAAATTAATTAAAATGTGGTAATTAAAAAGCCCAGCAAAGGAGAAGGAAACATTCATAACAGATACCTCCACATGTCTAAATAACGAACGTGGAGATAAATGAAATATGATTTCTGATGTAAGGTATGTAAGCAATCCAATTATTGTGAAGATATAAAGTCATTGTTATATATAGGTTATCATTGGCCATCTACACACCACGTCCTAGTTCTAGGCCTTGACACACAGACCACATGTGACAGGTCCCTTTGATAAAACGACTCATGAACTGTACATTAGAAGCACTCTATGAGTGGAGGTGTGGCGAACGACCATTACAACTCTGTTGTTACACCGCGATGCATTTACATTGTGGTCATTACAATGCAAGTTGTTACAATGACTTGCGCTGGATGGCACTATACACTAAGGAATAGTATGATTAAATATTCCAACACCTTCTCTGCTGTTACGTAGGCTGGAGATGGAATAGTAAATCATAATATTGCTAAGTCTAGCGCCTCTAGCGAAAGTCGTTGTAGCGACTTGCATTGTAATAACTGCGATGTAACGTACCACGATGTAACTGATCGCGTTGTAATGTCACATATTCTGGAGGGGTATCACTAAATGAATCACTACCATTCCCATTCCACAGATGGTCAGACAACTTGCAATGCAGATCTATCCACATCAAGTATTTGTCAAACAGTCCAACATTTTCACCAAATATTGCTAGCGCTTTAGCCGATAACAGGATGTCATGACCTAACATTGTCTTCATATTTGTTGAATATAATACCATTTTTACAGCTCAAAATCCACTGCTTTATGACTCAATTTCTCATGAGGCATGGTCATCGTAGGAAATCCACTATTTCTGCATGTTCACTTTTTGGTGGACCCTATTTATGTTAGCTTTAGAACTCTGAGCACTTTACCTATTCTAATCCGGAGTAAAGTGTCTCTGCTCCGCCTTTAAACATGGTTAAATTGGCTTATTCATGAGTGGCACATTTAACTTGCTTGCAGCATATGCTGTAAACAGAGTGATCCCCCCACTGGAGCTGTATTGCATTTGAATTGCATTTACATCAGCACCATCTATGGTGCACCCAAGACCTGGAAGATGAATGCCAACTGTGGACTGCAGCACATATTGTGCCAACCACTACAGTGGCAGTGCAAACATGGTTTCTGGCCTACCCTGTGCAGGCTGTGGGCTGACTGTTGCAGTGTAAATTTTCAGTGTGACAATGTCACAATGACCCCTTTAAACAGGTAAAGATTTCCATTTTAAATGTTAGTATGTCACCCCTAGGAAAACCTTGAAGCCCACACAGTACGGTAAATTGCATTTTAAATTGAGACAGGTAGAACATTAATGTTACCATGTCCCTATAGTGATAAGGCCCAAAACTCTATTTTCACTGTGGCAGGCCTAGTTGTCCTATGTAGAATACCAGAGTGAGGTTAAAAATACTAATATAAATAACTTGGTAATGGGCCTAGCTAGGACAATAATGAATCCACTATGTTTAACAGTTATTAAAGTCTGATTTAATGGTGAAGTTGGATTTCCTTTAAATATTAGAGAAAAGTAACTTTTAGAAGTTTCTGGAGGGTAATTCGCATTAGCAAGTGCTCAGCCTGGGAATAGGTTTGAAAGATATGTGGAGTTTTTGCCAGGCACACGCAGTATGCTGACCTGAAAGGGCAGAGATGGCTCATCTGAGCTCAATAAAACATGCAGGATGAAGGCTTTGGGCATTCAGTTGACACCACAATGCCACGTCCTGCCTGAATGGTGTGTTGATCCACATGTACCACTTTGGCAGACTTGAAATGGAGGGAATAGGATGCTAGGACAAAAATAGTGCATCCTCTTTCTGGTTATTGAAGGACCCTACATTTGTCTGGATTTGTTGTGTGTACAGTGCCTGCTTCAAATTGGATTTTAGTGTTAGATGCGAGAGGACATTGTGATTATCACAGTACACTCTATTATGCACCAACAACCCTCAGAGCCTAGGTTTAATGTGGCTGAACACTTTTTTTCCCATCTTTAAATTGACCTGACACTTCTCAGTTTGCTTTATTTCAAACAGGAACTACTGTTCAAGTAGGATTGTCCCTGGGAACCTTTACTCCATTGGTTAAGGACTGCCAAAGAGTCCCTTGAAGCCACTAGCTGGTGCCAAGCCTAAATGTAGCTCTCCAAGGTAACTGGAAAGAATACTTTCTGGACCTGCAGAAGAACAGAAATCAATTGGACCTGCTGTCGGTGCAGCCGCGGCGGTACGCGCAGGTAGCAGAGGGGGGGGCATGTAAGGGGCGATTCCGAGAGACGATGCCGAGGCGAAAATAAATAAATAATTAATTTCCCCTCAGCATGGTCCCTCGGAATCCCCCCTTATACGGCCCCACCCCCCACCTCTGTTACCTTAATGGACTGCGGCTGTGGCTTTGACGCAAGAGGAGCTCTGAAGGACTGGACCTGCTCCCTTTCGTACAGTTTGATTTCTGTCCAAGTTACTCAACTTATCACAATAAAAAATAAATTAGTTTGTAATTTCTCTGAACAATTGGGGCACTGTTTTTAATTTGTTGGGCTTTTACATTTCCCATCACTCTTTCTTTGTATCAGGAAAGGGTTCTGTTTTTTCATGTGCTGCTCATGCTGGAGTGGGGTTTTACTTTGACTTCATTTGTGAGCATCTCTGGGTGAAGTGCGCATGCGTCGCCATCAGCTGCAGTGGCCTTTGAACGACCCTAACTCAACTGTGCCACCCAAGGACACACCGGGCTATCAGCCAGCTGCTCTGAAAGAAACAATGAAAAGATACTATTCTGTGGAGAAAATTGGAACTATATCTAAAGACACATTATATGTATGGGAAAGAAGTCGAACAATTTTAAACGGACCAATAAGAATCGTTCAAAATATCATTTGTTACACTTTGGAATGTAATTTTACTTTAAAAATGGTAGAATAGAGAGGATGTAATGGGAGACCATTCAGAAGATTTTCGATTTCCTGACGTTATGCTGACGGAGAGGACGGTGACACTGCAGGACAGCTGTTTCCTAAGACTCTGACAATATGAACCGATGAACAAGATGTTTGACTTAGAGGGCGACTTTTAGCCAGAATAGGTAACTATGATGATCTATTTGCTTGATTAAACCAGAGTCTCGAATTTCAATTATTTAGATAAAATTTAAGATTCATTACAAGAACTGTGTTTGGTCGTTATTATTTGAGAAAATGTATTTATGTAAATGATGTTATAGATTTTGTTATCACTCCAACCTGCAGCTAGTTGATCCATGGCCTATTTATGGGAGGAGTACTAAAGGTGAAGTTTAGATCTTTATGAATAGGGATATATGAGTACTCTTTTCCATTACAGCCAGTGGAACAATCACCTCCTTGAAACAGGTTATTAGAAGGATGTATGTTGGTGTTATGGGCCCCACCAGGGAATGTAGTGATTGTGTGTGATCTATGATCTGTGACGAAGGGAGGGATTTTGCATTCCGCGCTGCATCAGTTTTTCTTGGTAGCAGAGGATGGTTAGCTACTGTTTTGGTTTTAGTGATCATTGCTTGTAAATAGCTTATTTTTTATTGATTGGTATTGATTTATGTACTAACACTATATGTTGAGTTACGTTGAGTTATATGTTGTTAGCACGGCTTCTGGGATGTAGGAAGTCGGAAGTTTGTAACAGTTCCGTAGCAGAGCAGAGGTAAGCGCTGCTCTCGGGAAAGATGGAATTGTTGTTGCCCTGTAGGTACACATGGAAAACGTGTGACAAGTGAAGTTACACGGCGCATTGTCTGGGTTCGATTCAACGGCATCGTCGTGTGTTGCTATTAGAAATATTCTCTGTGTGAGAGAAGTGTGTATGATAGCGAAGGTTACCTGTGAAATTTTGGTCTTTAAGTACCAGGAAACCAATTGGCATACCCATAACGCTTATCACTGAAAAGGTAGCAGGTGTTCTCTGAGCTTGTTAGAGGGACAAAGTAGAGGGAAGCGCTGCTTTGTTAACGTGTGTCATAATTCTGTAGTAGGACAGACTGTTCGCTGTTCTCGGGAAAGACAGGATTCTGTGCGTATGTACTACATTTTCTTGTGTGAAAGAGTGTGAATGTAAAGGCATTCGGGTTGATTGCGAAACTCTAGGTTTATTTCTTAAATGCTAGAGAAACAATTAGCTAATGCTTGTAAGAAGGGTGAAGTAGAGTGATGTGCTACTTTATCAACGGAAGTAACGATTCCGTAGTAGGGCAGAGGTAAGCGCTGCTCTCGGGAAAGACGGAATTCTCGTGAGAAAGGTCTATTGCTGTTCTTGGTTAGCGAAGCGGACAATGGAGATGTTTTGGTGTTGTTGCTAATAGAATTGTAAAAGTTGCAATAAGAGTTCACGGAGCGGACTTGTAAAGGAGGGGTAGACAGGAGCAGAGCTGCCGCAGCGGCTGCTGACGTCAAAACGACCGCGCTGGGATTGGACAGTGGGTCAGAAGTGTAAAACGCCCTGGATTGGTGTGTTAGTGTAAAGCCGCGCTAGGATTGGAGAAGTACAGGGTGACGTAAACGCTCTTGATTGGTGGGTTAGTGTAAGTCGCGCTGGGATTAGAGGACTGTGACAGTGACGTAGACGCTCTTGATTGGTGCGTTAGCATAAAGTCACGCTGTGAGTGGACAGAATAGCGGTACAGTTGTAAAAGACTAGCGATACACAGAAACCAAGAAAATGTATTACCAGCCACCAGATAGGGAGAAGAAATCCTGGTTTGGTAAAGTTAAAAAGTGGTTCAAGAAATATAAACAGGTCAAAACTAGGGAAGGACAGTTAATTTCTCCACCGAAAATCCCCGCAGCTTTAATGATTGCAAAATATGGATATCATACTTGTATTTGGTTGGATAATTGGGTAAAATATACCAAGGACGATGGAATCCTGGCATTTCCAGAACATGGTTTCTTCAATTTGGCTGTTTTAAGGAATTTGCGCCAAAAGATGATGTACTTAGGACCAAAACCTAGACTGACGCAGTTTGAGGCATTGACAGAGTGGGAAGACGAAGTGCATGAGCGAGAAAAGCAAAGAAATGGTAGAAGTTACAGATATCTGTTTGGCAGGTCATATGGACATGAAACGCATGATGATCGAATGAAAAGATGGAGAAATGCAAGTATGACTGAGGGTATGTTTCCTGTAAGAGCGGTAGGAGAGAAAGAAGGTAGAAAATGTGTGGAAAAAGGAATAATGTGGAATCAAGAGGTTACGGAGCAAATGATTCCGATGATGATGTGTTGGATGATGTGTTTTATAAAAATCCACCACCGTACCGACCAGAACCAGAATTGTTGACACCAAATGCCCCAATGAGAGCAACATTACGAATTATCAAGACTGAGACTATGTCACCAAATTTAGAAAAAAGAAACTCCATCAGAGAGGTAGAAAAGAAATCGGAGAATCGAATAGATAGCGAAAATTCAGCGTAATTGGCCAAAACAACTCTAGAATTAACAGAGAAAATAAGAGAATTAACTAAGAATTTAGAAGCTGTAACAGTTCCAGTGACTATAGGTCAGGTAATGCCCATTTTTGAGAAACAAAAAGATAGCGAACATTGCTTAACGGTACCATACCGGAACAATAATGTGGTTGAGAGTCCAGAACGGAGTCAAATTGAGAATCCATGGGGACCAACAGTAAATATGTTTGAACCACATGTTTCAAATAATCCCTTTATAAATCAGAATTATGCTGAAAGGAGTAGAACAACAGTAGAAACTTTGTTGGAACCCCAGAGAAATCCAGAGCAGAGTAGTGTAGAGAACCCGGTAGGACCGTCCGTGGAAGAACTGAGTGAATGGTTAAGAGGGTTGCAGAGACAAGATAAAGAATCCCAGTCAATAGATGTGGCTAAATTACGGATGGTATTGGAAGAATTGATTGTAGGGACTATTCCTGTAGAAAAATTTAAAATTTATCAGGATGAGGAGCTGTTATTCCTATGCAAAAGTGTGACATGAAGAGCGAGGAATCTGCATGAAAGACTAGGAGAAGTTGCGAATGAAATGGGTATAGATATTGATAAGGTAAAAGCCTTACAGAAACCCTATCGAGTTGATTTTACTGAAAAAGACATTGAAAATCTGAACACTACAGGACAGATAGGTCAGATTAAGGACATAATCATTGTATTGAGAAAATGGGGAGATGTGGATAAATGGAGAAGTAAATGGTATAGAAAACGTAATGATGCCTCAGACAGGACAGTTTCGGCATTCCCTGTTAGAGAGAAAGAAAAAGTAGTGACTGAATACCCCATGAGGGAGATCCCAGGAGAATATGTACACGTCCCATGGACAAGACAGGATATATTGTCATTTACGAATGATTTTCCTCGACTACGCGAAAAGCCCGTCGAGTGGCACCGGCAGGTTGACAGATTTTTAAAATTGTCAAAGGTGCTATGGATAGACTTGAATAGTCTGTTCGATATAATAGTACCGGCAGATTTGTGGACAGAGTGAAAACTGATGATCAACTGGCCGACTCAGGAGTACCCTAGGGATCCTTAGACAGGAGCTCCAGACCCTGAGGTAATGAAGAAGTATGAACAGGTTATGGTATTTTTGAAAAACAAAGTGCCCCCTAAAGAGACTGATTGGGTAAAAATTGATCGAACACATCAGGAAGGAAAGGAATCAGTACATGCATACTATGAGAGACTAATTTAAGCTTTTAAGCAGTTCAGTGGAGATGAGAATTTGAGTGATAAGGATTTGAGTCATTTCGTATACAGATTTGTATATGGTTTACGCCCCAAAATTGGTGACATGATAAAACAGCATACAGTTGACTGGCAGAATAAGAAAATAGATGAAGTATTGAGGCATGCTAAATATTTCAGTGACGAAATTGAGACTAAACAGCGAAAATTAAAAGAAAAGGCAATGTGGGCACAAGTAAAGGTAGCTGAAAGGCAGGAAGCTCAGTTGGGCGAACAAGCAAATAACCCAGGAACTAAACCGAGATTTGGCCCAGGAAAAGGGAAAGGTAATATAGAAGAAGCTAAGAAGAAGTTCCCATGCCATAATTGCGGTAGGTTAGGGCATTGGAAATCCGAGTGTAAATACCCTCCAAATACTGATAATGAAAATGCATCATTGAATCTCAGGTGCAGAATGAGGTGAGTGGTCAACTGCGGCAACAGCAGCAAGTGGTTACTTCACAGAATCAGGTGCCAAAACCACCTTTCCCGCAGAGCAGAAACACTCAGAAGTATAGTAATGAATCGGGATTCTACAATGAAGAACAGGTAAATAAACCGCCGCACGCTCACGCAGTTTCACAGAATTGGTTGCAACGCGATGAGAGTGACTCAGAGGAAAGCTATTGACGGTGCCGAAAGGAGGAAGAAGAGTGCGTACATGGCGCAACTCTAGAAGTAGACCAGACAGGACCATTTGTAGATGGGAAGGTTAATGATGAAAATATTACTTTCCTAGTAGATACTGGTGCTACTCGATCAACTGTTAGATCAGCTGATGTTAAGAATCTTCCTTTTTCGGATGAAACAATCCAAGTGGTTGGTGTGTCCAACAGACAGTTAAAAACGTTTTTGACAGAACCAGTGAAAGTTAGTATAGGGAAATTTACAGTGATGCACCGCTTTGTTGTGTGTGACACCAGTCCAGTGAATTTATTAGGTAGGGACCTGTTGTGCAAGATGAATTGCACTATATTCTGTACTCCCGATGGAATAGCATTTGAAACCCCAGATGAGGATGTGCTGTATAAAATGACTATAGCTAACAGAGAAAATGAGGTAACTGAGACTTATGCAATATTCAACCCTGATGAACTACCTAAAGAACTAAAACAGTCAGTGAAGGCAGAAGTGTGGGATTTTACTGGAGAAGATGTAGGGTTAATGAGAAACGTAGATCCAGTCAGAATAACTGTGAAGGAAGGAATAAGCTATCCAAATATCCCTCAGTACAGATTGACACCGGAGATAATTGAAGGGGTTACTCCAATAATTGAGAAAATGATCAAGCAAGGAATTTTAAGAGAAATTATGAGTAGTTCATGTAATTCACCGATAATGGGACTGAAAAAGCCTAATGGGAAATTCAGGATAGTGCAAGATTTGAGAAAGATAAACAAAATTGTGGTATCATGCTGTCCTATTGTGCAAAACCCATCAGTAATTCTGTACCAGATTCCCCATGATGTGGAATGGTATACAGTAATTGATTTATGTCATGCTTTCTTTTCTATCCCGTTGCACCATGACAGTCAGCCAATTTTTGCATTTCGTTTTGGAGAGCGGATTTTGTCATGGTGCCGAATCGCACAGGGGTATACAGAGAGCCCCTCAATAGTCAATCAATTGTTGAAGTAATCTTTGGAAAGTCTGCAAATGCCTGAAAGTTTAGTACTAGTGCAGTATATCGACAACCTTTTGGTGGCGTCGAAAACACGTGAAGCTTGCGAGGTAGACACAATAGCACTACTGAATCATTTGGCAGACGGAGGATTGAAAGTGTCACCAGCAAAATTACAGTATTGTAAGAAAGAAGTACAATATTTGGGACATAAAATTGAGAAAGGACTGAGAAAAATAACGATAGACAGAATCAGAATTATAAAAGGAATGAGAGCCCCCATGACCCAAAGAGAGGTGAGAATGTTTCTGGGAATGGTGGGGTACTGCCGTCAGTGGATTAGCAATTTTTCCCTGATTGCAAAACCCTTGGTACGACTAACAAGGAGTGATGTAAAAGATCCCCTTGAATTGAACAAGGAAGAATTGGCAGCATTCAAAAGATTGAAAGAGGGTTTGTGTAAAGCACCAGCACTGGGCATGCCTGACTATGAGAAAGAGTTTGAGTTATATTGCAGTGAGAGAAATGGATGTGCACTCTCTGTGTTGATCCAGAAGCACGGAAGGCTGAGGAGACCAATTGCATATTTTTCCTCAATGCTTGATCCAGTGGCTGCAGCTTTACCTGGGTGTCTGAAAGCAGTGGCTGCAACATGTCGAAGTTTGGAGCAGAGTGAAGGTATTGTGATGGGATATCCATTGAAAGTGTTTGTACCTCATGATGTGGCGATTCTTTTGACAAGGAGTCGTGCTCAGTATCTGACTCATAGTCGGCTGACTAAGTATGAGAAGGTCATATTAGGTGCAACAAATGTGAGCCTTGCAAGATGTGTGAATGTGAATCCTGCAACATTGTTACCTGATGCTGAAAATGTGGAAGTGAGAGATGAAGCAGATCATGATTGTTTGGACGTGCTTGAGTACTGCACAAAGCCACGACCAGATATAAAAGATGTACCTTTGCCAGAAAGTGATTTTGTGTTGTTTGTTGATGGGTCATGTTTGAGAACAGATGAAGGAGTGCTAAGCGCAGCATATGCAGTATGCACGGTACCAGCAGTGATGGAAGCATCTTATTTGAAAGGAGTGAGGTCAGCCCAAGTAGCTGAACTTGTTGCTCTGACTAAAGCATGTAAAATTGGGAAAAGTGTGAGAGTGACTGTGATAACTGACAGCCAGTATGGCTTCGGGGTTGTCCATGATTTTGGCCAGCTTTGGCTGCAAAGAGGTTTCCTGACCTCAAGTGGAACCCCTATAAAGAATGCTGAAGTGGTTGGAAAGTTGATTAAGGCGATACAGCTGCCTAAACAATTGGCTGTGGTAAAATGTGCTGCCCATAGTCAGGGTAGTGATTACATCACTTCTGGAAACAGGTATGCGAATGATATGGCACAGTATTGTGCACGGAACCAGAATTCGGTCAATCAGGCCAAGGAGAGAGAAATGTCTTCTTGCTCAGTAATGTTTACTAACACACTAGGAACTTGGGAAGAAGTGAGTCAATTGCAGGAAGAGTCAGGAGATGAGGAAATGAAACAGTGGATAAAAGCAGGGTGTGCACCAAGAGAAAAGGACCGTGTGTGGGTCTATCGAGATGGAAGGCCAGTAATGCCTGATGGCATGATGTCTACCATGGCACGGATGTATCATGGCCAGGGACACATAGGGAGAGACGCCATGATAAGGTCTTTTAAGCAGACCTGGTATAATCCAAAATTCAGACTTGTAGCAGAAAGCCTATGTCAGAGATGTCTGATATGTCAGCAATACAATCCTGGAAGAAAGACAGTGGTGAGTCTAGGAACCATAGGCCGAAAAGGTGGACCTTTTACCAGAATGCAGGTTGAATTCATTGAAATGCCTCCATGTAACAGATTGAGGTATGTTCTGGTTGTAGTTTGCCTATTCTCCAGGTGGGTGGAAGCATTCCCAACAAGAAGAAATGATGGGATGACAGTGGCAAAGCTACTTTTGAGAGAATTCATCCCCAGGTTTGGGTTCCCAGTGACTCTTGAATCAGACAGAGGAGGACATTTTCATAACGAGATTGTAAAATTGATTTGTGAAGCATTGAATGTACAACAGAAACTACATTGGGGCAGATTTACAAACCCCTTGCGCCTCATTTACGCCGCCGTTGCGTCACTTTTGTGACGCAGCGGCGGCGCAAATCCTCCGCCATGGTGCGGGGTACTTACAACGTGACGCATCTGGGAGATGCGTCACGTTGCAAAGCCCTGCGCCAGAAGTAGGCGTTCCTGCGCAGGGGGGGGGGGGGGCGTTCTGTCGCAGGAACGCCTCCTAAAAGTGGCTGAGTGAAATCTACAAGATTTCACTCAGTCACTTTTAGGCCCATGCCGCATGAAAAGCCGGCGCCTGCCTGAAGCAGGCGTAAGGATTGACGCAGGATTCACAAGATAGGGCCCCCCAGAGCATTGCTGGAGCTGCGTCGCGCTTGCGACGCAACTCCAGCAATGCGCCACTTTTTTTGCCCCATGGTGCGCCACATTGTAAATGTGGCGCATCCATGGTGGCGGAGCTGTGGCGCACAATAACTGGTCGCATCCCTGCTGATATGCAGGGATGCGCCAGTTATTGTAAATATGCCCCATTGTGCCTACCGACCAGAGGTTTCTGGTGTGGTTGAACAGATGAATGGTACAATCAAAAACAGAATTGGGAAAATGTGTTTAGCCACTGGTATGAAATGGCCTGATGTCTTGCCTCTTGTTTTAATGACGATTAGAGCAACACCAGACAGAACCACAGGGTTAAGTCCTCATGAAATAGTCATGGGACGAGCGATGAGGCATGTTTACATTCCAGTCAACAAGCTGATGACAATAACTGATGACATGGTGTTGGAATACTGTAGAGGCCTGGCTGACGCAGTTCATTCTGTTTTCATCAGGTTGGAGCGGATGCCACCACCCTTGAAAGGAAGCCAGCCCATGATCTGAGCCCAGGAGACTGGGTAAGGATAAAAGTCCACAGAAGAAGAAATTGTTTGGTTCCAAGGTGGGGAAAACCAAGACAAGTCATTCTGACCACAACAACAGCTGTGAAGTGTGCTGGAGTGAAAAACTGGATCCATGCCAGCCATACTTTGAGGATACCAAATCCAGTTGACAGCAAAAGAAAAGAGTACTATGACGAATCAGAGTCAAGTACTGAATCAGATAACGAAGAGCCAAAGACACAAGAAAATCCTGAAAGGGGGGAAAAAGAATCTGATCAAATATTAGTCCCCAGAAGACGATTGCAGATTTCTGATATCAGTTCAGATTCTGAAGACGAACAAGGGAGACAAGGTCCCAGAAAAGAACACAGAAAGAAAAAAGGAAAAGACAACGAAGAAGCAGTAAAAGAAATCCAAGAGAAGGAAGTTTCAGATGAAAGAAAGAAATTCCACCTGAAATATTAGATCAAAGTGAAAAAGGGACAGGTACAGAGAGAGAGGGACAGATTGCGGAAGACCCCCGAGGAGGTGTAGGGAACTGCAACATCCAGCTAGGTGAAGGGACAAGTAGCCAGCAGGAAGATTGCGTGTCGGAGACCCGAGGAGGGACAGAAGTAGGGAAAACAGTGGTGGAAAAAGAAGTTGTCGAAAAGAAAAAGCAAGTTGAGACAGAATCTGAAGAGAGTGAAAATGAGATACCAGAAGGACGAGTTCTAAGAAAAAGAGCTTGGAGAGAGGTAAAGAATAATAAAGAAAGTAAACAGAAAAGAGTCAAAAAGGATGAAGTGTGGCCAAACAAAATAAAGAGATTGAGATATCGGCTGACACGAGTGAAATCACCAAGAGCAGATCAGGTGAATGAAGTGACAAGCCAAGAAAAATCAAAAGAAGAAGAGACTAATCAAGAAGAGGAAAAAAGAACAAGGAAACCCAACCAGAAGTAAAACCCACCGGAATGAACGTACGTGGCACTGCCTGAAACAGAAGAAGAGGCATATAGTCAAGGAAATCCAGAGGAGGCTGTACTGAAAGTGGTTGAAGAAGAGGAAGAAGCAGGAATCCTAAGAGTTATCTTATCCGACATCGGAGAAGAAGAAACGGAAGATCAGGAAATTCTGTATTTGGATGAACAGAAAGAAGTTAAAAACGATGAAATGCCAAACTGAGAAAATCTAGAAAACTACTGGTAGAACTAAGTAGGGCCTTAGAGGCCTAAGATTAGAGAACTAGTTGTGAAATAAAAGAGGCTAAGTCAAAAGACACAGTCCAAATTAACAAGATGGCTAACATAGATAATAGCAAAAGTAGATGTACATTCATGAAGAGATGGTGTAAAATGTGTTGTTGTTGTACAGGATTATTAATGCTTCTATGGAGCATACTTGCTCTATTAATTCCTTTTAACCTCTTCAGTTCCCATGACGAGATAGTCTCGTCATGGAGCACGGTTGCGCTGTGCCCATGACGAGACTATCTCGTCATGAACCCCACCCACTAGTGCAACGCCCGGCACAGGAGGGGGAATGGGCGTGGCACTGAAGGGGTTAAGGTCACTATAGATACACTAGAAGGACACACTGAAAACATTACTAACATAAAGAAGATTCCAAAAGTAGTTCCGACTAGAATAGATAATAATTATTTACATAAGGATAGGTCTATTAATGATTTTTCAAATAATGTGTTTTCAAAGTTATTGTATGAATATGTAAAGACCATGGACGTGAGGGACTGCTACGTATTTATGCAGTTACCTGCTTCTGTGTCAGAGGGAGAGACTTATCATCACCTTTGAGCAACGTATGGAATAGCATGTAGTATGATAGCAAGCTTATTTTATGAGACAGGTAAATTAGAATATTATTTCTTAGATGTAGATAACATTTTTGCGCAAGTACCTGCTAATACCAAACTAAACAAAGTAAGACCTGCTAAGGTATTAGGCGAATTTTTCTTAGTAACTAAGGAACTAACATTAGAATATATATATTTAAAAATAATTTGACATGCAGTTTAAAAATGAAGAAAAGACATTCCTACACATGGTCGAGGAAAGGAGATTGAAAATGAAAAGAAAAGGATCTGAAGGAAAAGGGGAGAAAACAGTCTGGGATGTAGAAATGGAAAAACATATGAAGGGAGAGTCTAATCCAACTTTGGCTCTAGATTGGCCTCAGAAAGGGAAACTGTGTATAAGAAGAAATCAAACAGCATATGATAATCATTTTGTAGGGAATAGTGAGTGCCATGATACATACCGAATCATAGGTGGATGGGGATTTAAAGGTGGAAGAGATCCAGTTTTCCCTGGACTTTATTTTATCTGTGGGAACAGGGCATATAATCATTTGCCAGACCATTGGTATGGCACATGTTACGTAGGCCTGGTCTTTCCAAAAATCTTTCACATGGACAGAGGTAAAGATGGTGTACATAGGTTAGGTAACCAATTAACACGTAGTAAGAGAGAATCTTGGGCAGAAATTGTAGGTGACATTTTTGGAGCATTGATATCAGCAGTGGGAATATCTCTGAATGCGAACAATATTAGAAGATTATCAACAGTAGTGGATCGCTTGTCAACAAGCACCGCTGGAGGATTTTTATTGGTTAATACTGAAATGGTTGCCATGCGTGCTATGGTAATGCAAAATCGACTTGCCCTTGATATCTTATTGGCAAAAGAGGGTGGAGTCTGTGGAATGCTGAAAGTTCAACATTGTTGCACTTACATTCCAGACGAAAGCAAAGATCTAAAAGTTTACATTAAGAATATTACTGAATTGCATGACGAAATCGTACCACTGGAGGTTGAAGGTGTTTGGGAAAAGATTGGGAAGAAAATTGCTGCTATTAAAAATTTCTTAGTGAAAATAGGTAGTACATTTATAGGTAAAATATTATTCCCATTAACTTGTGTGATTTTCGTGTTATTAATATTAAGATTAGGATGTATGTGTTGTAAAAACAAGAAAACAAAGAATAAAATAAAAAGAGAAAAACTAAAAAGAAAGAAGGATCCAGAAGGAGACTTAACAGAGATCACTTTAGAAGAGTGGAAAGAAAGTTTGTATAAAAAGGCAAAAAGAGATGAAGAAGAAACTGAATTATAATTAAGAGCAAGAATACATTTCAATTTTCCGTAAAAGGGTGAATAAATTTAGTGTTGTGGTGGTGATAAAATCACCAAAGGGGGGATTGCTGGAGTGGGGTTTTCTTTAAGAATCGTATACCCTCTCCATTTTGCATGTTTAGATTAATATGAATAATTAATTAATAGTAATTATACTAATTGTTTGCTGTGTGAATTGACCAACATTACTAATATAAGAAACACACGAGGGAATTGCATTTGCATGGCCTAATTAATGACGTAAACTAATTTTCGTATGCATATTAATAATAGACAATCAGAAATTGCATGATTAAATGTTGCTTTTGTGATGTATTCGTGATGTGTGCCTTATTAATGTGAATATAACCCGCATTAAGTGTTGCTTCTGCTAGATAAATACATACACATATGGGTATTAGTAAGGGGATAACAGATTATTAGTCATTTCCATGTATTAATTACATTTTTGTGTTTCTTTGCTTAAGTTGACCATTTGGTGGCCACAAAATGGCCGACATCCCTATCAGACGAAATTGACTTCATTTTTGAGCATCTTTGGGTGAAGTGCGCATGCATAGCCATCAGCTGCAGTGGCCTTTGAACGACCCTAACTCAACTGTGCCACCCAAGGACACACCGGGCTATCAGCCAGCTGCTCTGAAAGAAACAATGAAAAGATACTATTCCGTGGAGAAAATTGGAACTATATCTAAAGACACATTATATGTATGGGAAAGAAGTCGAACAATTTTAAACGGACCAATAAGAATCGTTCAAAATATCATTTGTTACACTTTGGAATGTAATTTTACTATACAAATGGTAGAATAGAGAGGATGAAAAGGGAGACCCTTCAGAAGATTTTCGATTTCCTGACGTTATGCTGATGGAGAGGACGGTGACACTGCAGGACAGCTGTTTCCTAAGACTCTGACAGTATGAACCGATGACCAAGATTTTTGACTTAGAGGGCGACTTTTAGCCAGAATAGGTAACTATGATGATCTATTTGCTTGATTAAACCAGAGACTCGAATTTGAATTATTTAGATAAAATTTAAGATTCATTACAAGAACTGTGTTGTGTCGTTATTATTTGAGAAAATGTATTTATGTAAATGATGTTATAGATTTTGTTATCACTCCAACCTGCAGCTGGTTGATCCATGGCCTATTTATGGGAGGAGTACTAAAGGTGAAGTTTAGATCTTTATGAATAGGGATACGTGAGTACTCTCTTCCATTACAGCGAGTGGAACAATCACCTCCTTGAAACAGGTTATTAGAAGGATGTATGTTGGTGTTATGGGCCCCACCAGCGAATGTAGTGATTGTGTGTGATCTAAGATCTGTGACGAAGGGAGGGATTTTGCATTCCGCGCTGCATCACTCATTCCCACACAAAAACATTTGAATCGTTTTGGTGAGTTAGCATCTTAATTGGCTGCCATTCACCAAACTTCTTCTACATCAAAAGGAAGGAACCACAGTGACAGTGGTTCCTTTCAATGCACAGAGATGGCTCCTGGCCATTTTCCCTAGAATATTGGGCTTCTGAGGGTGCACACTGTGGTTTCAGGGACTGTTGTTTACTATCATGAATATTGACTGCTGTCACAGTGGAAATAGTTTCCTATTCACAGCTTCTTCTCTGCAAACGGCTAATGCCTCTCCTGCCCAGTCCATTTGGTAAACATTCAAGGTCATAATTAAAACAAAGTGGCGCATCGTTTGCGCATCACAGCACCAAAAGCAAAGTTTTTGCACTATGTTGCGTCACCTGGAGCGAGCAGAAGTGCTCCATACCTACAAAGAAATGGCAGAGTTTTGCTCTATCCATGCACTGGTGCTGCCTAGCGCTAATGCAGTAACTCTTGTGCCATATTTCAGGAAATGGGGAGAAATAAAATATTTCTTCTTGTAACTCCAGTCTCAGGTAGTTACACCATTTTGGTGCTAACCCATGTCTACAGCTCTATGTTAATGTGGTATTGTACCAAAATCCAACGGTGGATGCACAGGAATGCCCATGCACCACCATACATGACGCAAAGGTAGGCAAGGCAGCGCAAAGCTCACAGAGCCACACAAGTGCCAATTTGTGTGGATTTTTAAATACCAAAAAAAAGACTTTACTTCGGGCTGCATCAAAAAGTGAAAAAAAATCCCCCTAAAAAATCTTCCTTAACCTCTACCTCCATGCTTTTCAACAACATGAGCAGACACAAAATAATCACATATTTTTATGAAATAACAAGACCAGCAGAAGGGCTGCCTTTTGCCTTACCCCTCAAAATGACTCACAATGTGCAGATTGCATTGTCAATCTCCACTGTGAATTCAAATGTTTAACTTTTGTGCATTGCAAATTGGCATTTCACATTCACACTGTCATAAATCTTTCCCTGGCAGTCATTCTGGGAATGTGAACCTAGCCTTCTGTATTTACCCCGAGGCTTTCAAAAGTGTGAGATTGCTGCACATGCTGATGCTCCACATCACATTAACTGAGGTCACTTTCAAAGGCATCTGTGCAAAGAGGCAATCCATTTTGAATGGGATAGTCTTGTGTCACTCTTCATCTCCATAATCCCAATTTTCGAAGAATTAACTGCAGAGTTGATTTACACAAAGTCGAAAGTCTAAAAGCATTCAATGCATTGGGAGTTTTTCTCTAACGTGCGCGTGACCATTCCTGATTTAATTATGTGAATTCAGACCGTGCACACCTTCTAATAAAAGAAATGCATGAATTCAATGTTCAGAGATGAAATTCATGGTTCTTTTTCAAACTAGTAGTTTGTGGCGGGGAGGACACCTCGCTGCCGAAATATCTCCCTACAAATGTATCGAACAAACTATATTATCAAGGTCAGTAGATATAGAGCAACAATAATAAATCCAGACTTTCCTATGTACTTATCTTGAATATAAAGTGGAAGCCAATATAGTGGATGTAATTATTTTTTCATTAATCAACACATAGGGCCTGATTACGAGACAGTGGTCCGAAGACCGCCAGACTCATGGATTGCACAGCAGTGTCGGATCCATCCACCGCCATACTGGCGGTCCAATTTCCCCTTTAGGAGTTGGCTGGTTTGCCCGTCTTAGGACCACCGGCTCCACCAGTGTACCGCCGTTTGATGGCATTGGAGCAGTGGTCACAGGCCGCAATATGCTTGGTAGGACTGCCATGGTCTTGTCAAGCATATTATGAGCTTCTTCTCCTCCAGGGTTTACATGGATGTTCTTCCTTCATGTAAACTTCGGAGAAGAGGAAACAAAGGGGGCCCTGCAGGGCCTCCCTGTGCCTCAACCGCATCTGGATGCACACAGGGGGGATTGTCTTCATGTGTGCATGCACATAGGTTCCTGCACGGAATGGACTTTTGAGTCCTTGCTGTGGAGAAACCTTGTAGTGCGTTCCCATGGTGGTCTTTTTCAAAGGCACTGTTGCATTTAAAAGAGGAACCGCCATTTGAACACCATGCCACCCGCCTGCCAGACTACTAAAAAGTCATAATCCAGCGGGTGGGGGCGGACACCTTCAGTGGAGCGATGGTACAGCAGTTTGCACCACCATGCCACCGCTCCACCAAAAAGTCATAATCGGGGCCCTAGTTTAGCCATAGAATCTTATTTCAATGATAATATCTTTGAGCATGTTTTGAGTCTATAATTGAGGGAAGAGATACAACTATTGAAATCCAGATTTACATTTTCACTTGACACAAGTTAGGATTCCAAACGATTTAGTTTGGACAATGGATAGAAGATGGTTTGAGGGAACACTCACTTGAGTCTGTGGGCAAATTGAAATTCTGTGCAGTCGGGATTCCAGTATCCCACCCAAATATAAGGGAGGTGTTAGAAACTGGGTCTCTATTTGGCAGACGTTTGCAACCTGTCCAAGTTGGGATCACAATCCTTGTCAAGGCAAGTCAGATACATAACCTAAATTAACCTGTACTTGCCCTCCGGAAGCTTGGCACATATGAGTCAGGCATAACGTTAGAGGCAATTTATAAAGTATTTGTGTAATACTTTAAGTACAGAAACACAGTGGAAATACCTCAAAAAGACTCTACAACAGTTAAAAATAAAATAGAGAATATTTATCCGAGTAAAGCAAGAAAAAAACAACACAAATCCAATAATTAGAACTTTGCTATGATTTTTTAAAGAATAAACTGCAATTTAGTGTTTCAAAATCAATAGCACGTTAGGGATACTTGAGGGTGCGCTAGACTGGGGTAAATTCAAAGTTGGGTCGGTGCATTGAAATCTGAGCCTCTCAGTCGGGTCCTGCATTGTACCCCTTACAATGCAAGTGCTGCGTCCTCATTGATACTCGCAGTCAGGACCTCGGAGCGGCCCAGCATCATCAACAAACCTCACAGTCGGGTCCTGTGTCATCATTGAGCCGCACATGAATGTCCTAAGATTGTCCCTGCGTTGGTGTCGAGGGAGACTACATCAGTTCCGATTGGCAGAAAGGCATCACTGTTGATTCTTTCAGGAAAACAGCTGCAGAACCCACTTTCAAGGCCCTGGACTGGATTGGTACCTCTTAACAGGACAGGACACACAGTTGGCAGAGTCCAGGGGCTGAGCAAAGTGGGAGGAAGTTTTTGATTACCCTGAGACTTCAAGAATAGGGGGCAAGCCAACAAGTCCTTTGAGAAACCTGGGTCCAGACCTTCTCACTCCAGCAAGAAGCAGCAGGCCAACACAGCAAAGCAGGTAGCAAAGTGTCAGCCCTCCTGCAGCACAGCCATCAGCAGGTCAACACAGCAAAGCAGTTAGCAAAGTAGCCCTCCCTCCTGCAGCCCAGCAGTTCTTCTTCCAGGCAGAATGTTCCTGGTTCAAGTGAAGTTCTAATTTGGTTGAGTCAGAGGTCCAGTACTTATACCCAGTTGTGCCTTTGAAGTAGGGAAGACTCTAGAGAGGCCGCTGAAGATCACAAGGTCCGTGCCTTTCCTGCACTGGCTTCAGACTCACTTCAGTGGGATGTGCAGCTCTTTGTGTGGGGATGGGCACAGCCCTATTCAGATGCTAGTGTCAGCTCGTACCTCCCATTCTGCCTCAGTACTGCCCATCAGCCTGGTGATAGGCAATCAGAATACAAATGTCACAGCCCAGCGCTCGTTTGTGTGGGACTGTCTAGAGGGAATGCACAAAGCCGAGCTGCCACCAAACCCAGATGTGTATTCAGAGACAGGCAGAAACACAGAATGGTCAAAGAGGAAAATGCCAACTTTCTAAAAGCAGGTTTTTCAGACTTACAACTTAAAATCCAACTTTACCATAATTTGTGATATTAAATTATGAGTCCAGAGACACCGAACTCCAAACTTTACTCTCTTCCAAATTGGAAATTACACTTAAAAGATATTTTTAAGGCAATCTCACTATTAACCTATGGGAGAGCTAGACCCAACAGTAGTGGAAAATTAATTTAGCAGTTTTTCACAACCAAGACATATGAAACTCAAAAGTACATGTCCTACCTTTTAAGTACACTGCACCCTGCCCATTGGGCTGCCTAGGGCCTACCTTAGGGGTGACTTATATGTAATAAAGGGAAAGTTTGGGCATGACAAGTAGGTTAACTTGCTCGGTCAAAAGGGCAGTTTAAACTGCCCACACAGTGGCAAGCCTGAGCCATGTTGAATGGGCTACTGAACTGGGTGGCACAATCAGTGCTACAGGCCCACATGTAGCATTTAATCTACAGGCCCTGGGCACATATAGTACACTTTACTAGGCCAATTGTGGATAAGCCAATGTTACTATGTTTTGAGTACAGAGCATATGCACTTTAGCACTGGTTAGCAGGGGTAAAGTGCCCAGAAACCTAAATCCAGAAAAATTCCAGATCTAGCGGGATGCAATAATAATATTTTTAAATTACATTTTACCAAAAGACAGAGGGTCTAGATTTGTGAATCCGGACTATTCTCTGTATTCGATTCTGTGGTATCTTTCTCTATGATCTCTTTACTGCTTCTTGCTTATCCTTTTACTGCTTATCTCTGTACTCAGAGTAGCTACTATTCAGCAACAAAAGAAAGTGACTTAGATCCGAAAAATGATAAGTAGATTTGAAAGACTCACGGACTATCTCAATGCTGCTCAGCACATTTGAACTTCCGAACCTATATGTAGAATACTGCTTTATTGCATTAACCCCAAGACAACGTGCACTCTATGAGGTTATCTCAGGACTCACGGACTACCTCAACGCTGCTCAGAACACTTGGACTTCCGAACCTATTTGTAGAATACTGCTTTATTGTATGAATCTTACTCAAACACTGTTGTGAAGCGCTCTGATACCCTGGGTCAGGCCAGTGCTATACAAAACTCCTTAATAAATAAATAAATACATATAAATTCCCTGGATGGAATCTCCTTCGTCTCTGCGTGTGTCACAGCATACACTAAGCACTCAATTCAAATAGTACATCAGTTACAGTCTATCTTTGTGTATGACTACCGTAATATCATGCCATTTTTTACAGTCTGTTAAGTAGTGTGATGGAAATCACTCTAATTAAAAAAATCCTATCAAGATACAATATCCTAGTTAAAAGGGCCAGCATTTCCAGGCCTCAGGGTGCCACTAGATAGAAGCACAAATTTACTGTAAAAGGTCTGAAAAGTGCTCTTTTTCTGTGCATGGATCTTTCGCCGCGTTACACCCGCCTGAGGCAGGCATACAATTTTGGCACAAACCTATGTCTACATCTCTTTGTAAATATGGTTTCTGCGGTCTGCAGAAAACTGGCTTGCACAGGTTGGAAACCCACTGCACAAAAAACACAACTGTGCGGTGTGACGCGTATAGAGATTTGACATTGCACAGATGTATTTTTTTTATAGAGACCACATCCCATTGCATCATATTTCGTTCACTGCATTTTCTTTTTCTTGATGTTCCCTTTCTCCTCACTCTGCACTCTGAAATTCACCCAGGACCCAATCTCTGCACATTAATCTGCAAATGAAATCCATTAAAGTCCACTATTCATTTTAAAGTCCTCTGCTCAGCTTTTATTGTTCCTGTTGCACAATTAGAGGAAAATACTTGACCCAGCAATGACTAAACTGCAGCCTTGCCAAAAATAATTGGGTATTATAATTTGGTGCGTTTGGAAAGTCAGCGTAATGCATGGCCTAGCAGAGCCACCAGCATTAAACAAGGCTGTGTAGGTAAACAGTCATTAGCAGGAAATTAGGAAGGATTCACAAAGCATCCACGAGCTGCAACATATAATGGGCAAATCCATTAGAGACCAGCCGGCTTAGAGGGGAAAGAAGAAAGGCAGAAATAATTTAGTCCAATTGGTGCCCTGAAAAGGCTGCTTCTGGCTTCAGATCAGTCTTGCGTAGTTGAGGGGAACAACATTTGTCGCAAAACAGTTACATTTCCGCTTCTCTGTATAAAAGACTGATACTTACCAACTACAATGTGATTTTTCTTGTAGCCCATCAACACAGCTCTTACCCCTGCTAGTGGTGCTGTTATGATTTTTAAGGGAAATTTGTGAAACTGTGAGTAAATTGCCAGCATGCTAATGTACAGCTTAAAAGAACTCCAGCGCTACATTATAAGGATGTTATTGAAATATAGGCGGTGGGTGATAAATTGCGCTATGCGAGTACAGTTTGCGGAGTTATTCCCACTCCACGTTACCCTTGTAACACGTATTTCCAACAAAATTATGCTAACTGCCGAGTGCTGGAGCTTTTTGTGGCATGCTACTCACCAACATTAAGTTGGCAAGCATGAGCAAGATTTCGCGTGTCCTAATGCGAGTTTCGGATGCTAGCATGGCAACCAACAGGGTTTATTCAACGAGAGCGGTCGTTGGTACTTGCAACCATTCGTGATGAGAAAGGTACCACTTGAGTAGAAAATCTACTCGTACGGCAACAGAGAAGCCACACCCTCTGGCACACCACGTGGTGCAGTTAGCATTGATTTTGCAGTGCAGAACGAACTCTCCGTGCTAAATATCAGGCAAAAATGCCCTCTTGTGGAACTCCGCAGAATTTTGCTGAGTTTTTATGTAACTCAGTGGAATTCTGCTGAGTGAAACTCCGTGAGTTCCGTTGACCCCATTTGAAATATGCATTGAAATGTTCTGTGGCTTGCATCGCTCTACATAACACACCACAGGGTCAGATTGTCCTTTAAATGTACCTGCTGGGGTACAAGATTCTATATAGTACCAGGATGGAAAATGATTTGGAAGTGCTTAATTGTCAACCCTATCTAAATACAATGAATTCTCCCTCTTTTCAAGTGAAATATGCCAATGATGATGATCGCTAGGTTGATAAAGATGATGATAATGAAACTGTGCATGATCACCTTGAATACGCTGCGATGGGTGATATTCAGGGTGTACCATGGGAACGCTTGTGAGATTACTTTATTACCATAGTTCCACTTTCTACTTGTTCCAAGGTGGTTTAAGTATCACAGATGGTTCCTGCCACTTACATGAGCCCACATACAAAGTCTATGGTGGTTAGAGCAGCACTGCGTCAATCATAAACCAAGGGACGTATTAGCTGGTCTTCAAAACATTCCATGAGGCGACTAGGGCCTCTATTCTTCTGATGCCATTTGGTGCGGAACAGCAAAAAGGGCCTCCTAGAGGAGATTTGTAGTCATGAAAAATCTCCATCAGCAGCTTTAGCAATGAGTACAAGTCCTGTCTATTACTGATAATAATCCGGTAATAACTAGTTAAACACATAGCAGTTGTTACTTTAGGATCAAAAACCTGGTTGAAATGCACATCACAACTAAATTAAGGACCAATAATCTATCCAATGCCTAGTCACAGCACCAAGTCATGTGACCTTGTGAGGGATTCAAGAGAGACACTACAATCATTTCTGTCCCACGTAAAACCTATATGTAACATATACTGAACACTTGAAGTTATTCAAATCCCAGGAACCCGAACGCAATAATACTGATGCCATAATCCATGTTAGTTCAAGGGATGCTACATACAAGTAGCTGTGGAATTGTGTCAGCCCCACCTAACACCTTCTTTTGCTATACTGGGATATTGAAAGTTACGTAGGTCACAAGAGATACTGATGTTCGGGGTACTTATTCGCATTTCTACCAACACAATAAACCCTTTTAACCCTTGTTTTAAATAACCATCAAGTAAACCCAAATATGATACACATCAATGCTTTTTTCATTTCTAGTTGTGAGATACAGGTTGACTGAGAATAAATTAGGTATCATAAATCAATATCAAGTCAGATGTGACTTGCAGTCAAGAGGGAATTATACTAAGTAGCAAACTAGAAAACTATGCTGTTCCACCTGGTCTAGACATAAGGGAAGAGTTTACATATGCTATTAAGATCCTAGATCAAAACGAGCTGGGAGATTCCAGACAACAGTATGACTTAATCTGGTCCCAGAAATCCATTTGTGTTATTAGAGGCACAAAATATACTGTTAAAATCAAGCTATGTTTGAGTTGCTGCTAAATGCAGATTCTCAGTCTAACATCTTTGCAATTATCTTTGCCTGAGAAAGGTTGTTCAAGGTATAACATTTTTCGATCAGAACCTAGCATGAATGCTGCTTATTTACCACTGATTTGCAGTTGTGGTTTGGTCATAGGGCTTAGCCCCATGAGTTCAGTATCAATAACAATCATCCAACCAGTAGATACCATGCATTTTATCAATCAATTCAGATATATCTATTGGAATATCAATTTTGTCCTTCAGGGACTAGCATAGCAAAATGGTTTCCAATTCTGCGTCTATGGGAAAAGGCACACTTTTTCCCAATATTGTTTCACAATGCATTTCACCAAATTCTTAGCTTTTGTTCTCTTATTCCATTAGTGTAACTCCAATTCTCAGCAAATTATTCTTTGGCTATGTTTCCTCATTTCTTGCCTTCTTGATTCCTAAACTCTCACCTCTTTATGTGACCAATCGTCATACTCTGTCCTTTTTTCAGTGGCGTCACTAGGGTTGGTGTCCCCCGGTGCGGGTAACTCATGGTGTCACCCCCTCACGACTTACCGCATGGACATCCACCGCCCGAGTCCACCAGTGGACACAGTTGGCAAATAACGGGACCATACAGAATCCTTAGTAACGTTTGTAAATGTAGGTCCTATATTTACAAAATGTGCCTGTTCACAACAGTGTGATAATGATTCATTAATCAGGTTGTACAGTGGGCTACCTGCTAGTCAACAGTTTATAGGAATTTATAATATCATAGGTATGGTACTTTTTACTGGTGTGGTGTTCCCACTATCCAGCAACACGATATATCAGTGGTCGAAGTGGGGGAAAGAAAGTAGGGGAACTGTGGGCGGAGAATCAGAGGGGGGGAATAACCCAAGTATTGGATCAGTGGACAGAGCCAGAGGCGTGGCCAGAATGTGCAAACATCCCAATTTTTTGTATTTGTTTGGTTTCACTGCCCAGTTTAATCAACCAATGGATACACATGATTATTTAAGGTTATAATGAGTTATTGACAGTAAAATGTGTTCACAAAGTGGGATATGCTTCTAATCACAGAATGTCCCCAAATACGATAAAATGTGGAAGCACAAGCCATTTGTCTCCGAGCCATGGAGTTTCTGTCATCAGCACTTCTCCCTTTTCCAAAACAGCAGTTCAAACATGAATGGCTAAAAATCCTAGTTTGCAAATGTTTTCTAAATAATAATGGCTCTGCCATATTTGCCTCATAATGCAAGATCTGCAGCATGATCTGTCCATTTCAACTAATAAATTGTTTGTAGCTCAAACGTATCAAAAGTTAATAAAAAATGTGACTTGTGTTGCTGCGGAGTAGATGACAGTTAATAGCTCATTGTACTATGTTAGGATTTTAACTAATAAACTGCAAGTAACAAAAGGATCTCTCTGACAAAAGCAGTAGCCCACTGGCCTATTTACATTATGTGCACTTTGTGATCTGCATGGTACATGTTCTTTGCAGCAGGTACATTAACCCTCTGAGCTACCTTTCCATGAGTCAAATCTTCCATTAGACAAAATTCCGATCTCTCTCTAGGAAGAACATTAATCACCAGAGTCATCATGACATTTTTATTGTTACCGAAAATTACTGGAGGCCAGGAAGGAGGCAGCAAGCACTTTTAGAACCATAATATACTTGCAAAAATGATGCCTCCACCTAAAGTGAGCACCTGGCGCGGTCACACCGGTTGCACCGCCCTAGAGCTGGCCCTTCTCAAGGGTCCTGTGATCTCTCAGTGCCAGGGTCACTGTTCTAGGGTGTAATGCTTCATAGGCCTGCCGCAAAACTGGAGGTGAACTTCAGTATGAATAGTGGTGGACAAGCCTTGAAGGTTAACCTACACTTGTCATGCTAGGGTCCACCTGCTGGTGCTACGACACCGGGGCTTCTAATGTCTTGCGAAGCCTTCTAAGGTCTAGCATGAGCTAGAGCTCTCTCAGTAGAGTGGTCTGGCGGACTGGTTATTAAGGCTGAACCTGGATCGCCAATTCCAAATTCAGCAGCTCTGGCCATAGTGCCACATCCTCTCCCCCACTGAACACCATACTGCCCCACTGAGAAAAACTCAGACTGCCTTCAACTACAACCCAATTGTTGCCAGCTATAAACACCTGGATGCGGCTCAATGTAAATTACGCCCTGGGCAAGAGCAATATGAGGCCTACAAACAAAAGTGATAACATCCTGGAAAAAGCAAACAATCATAGGGAATGCAACATTTTGCAAACCATGTGAAATGTAAGCAGGAACAACATGGTTACCTTCACGCTTTTACACTCACTGTTCAGAAATCAGTGAGTGCTTTTGCCTGAAAAATTAAGGACATGACAACAGGGCCCTGAATGGACCCATTTCAATGGCCATTGCCTATATCCTTACAAAACGTAAGCAGTATGGTAAAAAAAGACAACATCCCTAGATACAGAGCAGCAGTACAAATTTTGTTTTTCAATCCTCACATTGCAGTACCTCCAGGATTGGTGCACTAGTTCCAAGCCCTGGGAAAACAAGGCAGCAACAAAAATAGCGCTTCACTGGCAAACTCTGTAAAAGTGGCGCTAATGTGTTTGGGTGTGAATAAAATCAATCTGGACAGTTTGCTACCACTCTGTCTTACTTTATTTAGTTATTTATTTTTCATATTTTTAAACTTTTATTCCATATGCTGCACTTTGGAATTAAATGTCAGAAAAATACGACATTGATTTCCAGCAAAAGTGATTTTCTTTTTTGGATCCATTTCACAGGGAAGCAAATAAAAGAAAGGAGAGGAGACAGTGCGCACTACGCACAGGCACGTCCTCTTTCTAAAAGGTTAGGTTGCTCTGCGCACACCGGCCCTGTTGGTGTCACCCCATGTGAGGGTGTCACCCGGTGCGGTCCGCACCCCCACACCTCCATAGTGATGCCGCTGCCTTTTTTAAAGGTGACTAAATATGTTTTTGCGATGCAGCGCGCGCAAAGGAATTCGTTTTATTTATTTAAATGTGTACTTACCTCCGTTCATCCATATTCCGGTGTTTACATTTCCCCACCCTGCCCCTCCCCCGCCCCGCCTCTCTGCCCCACCGAGCTCCCTCCACGGACCGCTACTGTATATAATATATATAAAAATCATTCCACACACTTGAAGTAGCAGCGCTTCCCTCTACCGCTACTCAGTACATTTGCTCTCATTTCATGTAGAGATGTCCTGTGCAGGGCTGAAATGTGGAATAAAAATGGTTCTGTAAAATGTTTTACCCCAGTCCCTACTACATCACGTTAGCATAGTGGGCACATCTGTTCTCATGGGAAGACCATTCCTTTAAGGGGTGGGGCAATGACTGATATACATGTGATATCTGCGATCGCTCATTGCATGTAATGGCGCATCAAGCTGAAATAGAAAGAAATAGGCAGAATGCTCATCACCAGGTCGGGTAATTCAAGCGTTCGCTCCGCTATATGTTCTGCTGCAGGGGCTCTGCTTCATGGTTTTTCCAGGGTGATGTTTCTCTTTTATTGTCATGGCGTCCCCTTATTTGTGCCCTGGGAATCACCCACTGGTGAATGGCTCAACTTTCATCCTCCCGCAACTGGTACACAATTATCAGCCTATTAGGATCTGGCATGGAAGTTTTCAAGGAGTGTTACCCTTCCAAAGCATGGCAGACCACACAATGCATGCAAGCTGTAAGGATGCAGGAGTGCAAGGAAGCAGGAGACTTCGGGTGAATTCGAGTTTCATTTATTCTGTCTGCGGAACACAGGTAAGATGCGATTTCAGCCCGCAACCACAGAAAACCTTTAGTCGCCCACTCCCAAACTCCATTTCCTCAAGGTTCTCCTCCTTCTCCCGGCACGTGGTAAAACGCCTCGCGAGAATGATAGAGAACCCAACATATCTTTCCCCTTTAAACAATAAGATGAATCCAAATGTTGAAAACAGAGAACAACAAAAACATAGATTAATGGAGAAATATTTCAAAAACAAAAGAGCATAAAAGTCGTTGTAAAATATAATCGTGAAATTTGGAATGCAATTTGATGGTCCTGGAAGACAGGGAACGGGAAGTAGAATTAGAGTCATTAATAACTTCAGCTCGGGCACGAGCAGAATTATTGGGTTAAATATGCAAACCTGTTTTAGACACAGCAATCTTCCCCTTGTTCCACCACCTACCATCATTTAATTTGACAGCGCCTTTGTTAATTTTTACAACCTTCTTGAGAACAGAAAATCTGGACTCCCCTTTGGGTAGAACCCTAGAACACTTCACCATGTCCCCTACACAGACATTGGGCTGTTTGAGTCTTGGTTCGACCTGCGTTTGATCATACCTATTTTGTGCTTCAACACGCTTTTTGCAAACATCATCAATCTTATCCTTAGGCAAAATGAACCCCTATCACCCATCCATCTACTTAAGAGTTTAGAGCTAGGTATATGCCCTCTTAACAAAACAAATGGAGACACACCAGTGTCAGAATTGGCAGTAGTGCGAACAGCCCATAGAAGTTTTTCACTTCAGCCTTGCAATTCAAACCACTTGCTTTCGCCAACTGCACATTCTCATTAATGACCCTGCTAAAACGTTCTATAAGGCCATTGCTTCTCAGATGATAAAGAGAAGTTTTACCATGTTTAATACCAAAAGAACATAGAAAATCTTCGAACTGAGCTGAAACAAACTGGGGGACATTGTCACTAAGGAGTTCCTCAGAAACACCCACTCTCGCAAAAAGTGACTTGAGAAACTTGATAACAGAGGTGGAATCAGATGTTCTTACCCACTTGATTTCTGGCCAAAGATTTAGAAAATCCATGAGAACAATGCCATATTCAGGTAGATTGGCAGACAAAAACAAAGGGCCAATTATGTCAATGGCAACCTTAAACCAAGGTTTGTCAGGAACCTCAATGGCGATGGAGTGGTTACTTGCAACTTGTCACTGATGGCACATTCCAAACAATCCCTAACAAAATGCCCCACCTGTCTGTCCAAAGCCGGCCACCAAACATTTTCTCTTACCCTCTTTCTCATGGCACGCATACCTATGTGGCCCTCATGAGCTAAAGTAAGGACTTTGTTCCTCATGGCATCAGGAACAACTAATAGTGACAATCTGTACAGCAGACCGTTCACCACAGAAAACTCATCGAAAACATGCTTGTACTTGTTGACACAATTGTGTTCATTCATGTTGTGTGACCAACCTTGACTTAATAGCTTCAAAATTTCCTTAAACTCTTGATCACACTCAGAAGCTTCTCTCCACTCTCTCTCTGAAATGACGTCTTGACCTGTAATACAACACATCAATTCATAATCATCATGGGCATCCTTCGCCTCTACAATCTTATTGCTGACGGAAGGTAAACGAGACAGACAATCAGCAAGGACATTTCTTTTTGCCTGGATCATACTCAAAACTAAAGTTGTGTTCCATTAGTCTGAACTGCTATCTGGCAATTCTAGGCATAGCTTTCCCTCCACCTTTTGTGGTGAACAGGTCAACAGGGGGTTTATGGTCAACACGTACCACAAAGTTTGAACCATGCAGGTAATGTTTGAAATGACCGATGCCCCACCAACATGCAGGAGCTTCGCGCTCAATAATGTAAGAAGGCTAAGCTCCATGTAAACTCCAAATACAATTACCTCATCTTTGCCATCCCTATGCTGCAAAAGTAAGGCACCTAAACCCTTTTGGCTGGCATCAGTCATGATTATGGTTTTGTCACTGGTATTAAATGCTTTGAGGGGAATAGCATGAGCTACTTCATGTTTGATTAAATTAAATTTCTTAGTGCATGCATCATTCCAACAAAAACAGATGTTTTTCTTGAGAAGACATCTAATGTTGTAAGTTTTAGATGCACAATTGGGCATAAAACTCGATGAGGGCCATACATTATTTTAACTGATCCTTGTCGTTAGGGATGGTTAAATCTTCAATGGCTTTAACCAGGCTGTGTTAAGGTTGCACTCCATCAGAAGATAACATGTACCCCAAGTAGTCCACAGCATGTGGAATTAAATTTCCATTTATCAATACCAAGGGTAACACATTATTGTTTTAACAAAGACAACACTTGGCACAACCTATTATTGTGTTGACTTTGATCCTCACCGTACACTAAAACATCATCTTGAAAGGTCATAACCCCAGGCATACCTTTAAACATACTTTCAACCACTCTCTGAAAGATGGCAGACGCAGAGGCGAGACCAAAGGGCATGCGTTTAAATTGGAAAAGGCCCTCAGGAGTGATGAATGCAGTTAGATGGCTTGATTCAGTGTGTAATTCAATTTGATGATACGCGGATGACATATCTAACAAACTGAACAACTTGGCTCCTTTAAGAGTGGATGTCATTTGCATAATGTTGGGAAGGGGATGCTGACCTATCCATATGTTCTGATTCAGATCACGTAAATCTACACACATGCGCAGATTACCATTGGCCTTTTTGGCCAAAACCACAGGGGACACCCAATTGGAAGACTCAATAGGTTCAATTACATCAATCAATCAAACATTTGTAAAGTGTGCTACTCACCCGTGAGGGTCTCAAGGCGCTGAGGGGGGCAGCTACTGATCAAACAGGCAGGTCTTGAGGAGTTTCCTGAAGGTCAGCAGGACCATCACTTGAGCACAATCTGTCTAATTTATTCTTTAAGTCTGATTTCAACCCTACGGGCACTCTTCTGACCTTGTGTATCACAGGTTGAGCACCATTTGTTAATTTAATCATGTGCTTGAAATCTTGGGAAAGACCCAACTCTTTTTTAAACACTTCTGGATACAACAATTCCCACGAGCTTGCTTGGACAGCTTGTACTTGGAACAAATCTTTCTTCAACATCACTTGTTGAATATTATTAGGATCAAGGATGATACCAAGATTACCTTGGTCTCTCCACTTGAGGAGACATGACTCATCTCTTGCTTCGTTTATGATGCCCTTAGATTTGCTGTCCCTGAATTCAAAATCAGCATTGAATTCACTGACAAAATCGATGATGTTCTCACCACAACCAAAGGGATGTACACAAAATTGATTCAAAGTTTGCTTTGAGAAGGATTTTTTCCGAAGTGATTCACTTATTAGAGTGAAAAGAGACCCAGAAAAGGCCAACATTTGGACAATAACACCGTTCACAATAATTGTACATAGAGGTCTCTTCAGTCCTTGAGGATTGACACACCAAATACCATTAGAACACTCCACGTCCACAATAGTGAGGATTTCATGTTCTTTGCTGGATGAAAAGTTTTCCTCTGTTAAAGATTCAACATTGTACACTTTCTTTAATGGTCTGTTTCTTTTAGACTTGCAAACAGCAGCAAAGTGCACTTTCTTGGAGCACTTGGCACATATTTTGGCTGGGCACGATTTGGCATTAGCAAGGTGTTTATCTGGTTTATCTGGTTTATCCTTTAAGTCATTAGATCTCTTATATTTTGATTTAATTGCACACACGTTTTGACTATTGCTGTTGGTTAAAGACATTTGCTCCATGTACGAACAAGTGCTTTCAATCTTTGTAGCAATGTCCAATGCCTTTTGTAAAGTCAGATCAGGTTTAGATAGAAGTGCCTCTTGAACCTTTTTGTAGTTGGTGTTTTTGACTAACTGGTCTCTAATCATTTACTCTTAGAATGCTTTGTATTCGCAGGAAGCAGCGAGAATGCGCAAAGCGCCAACGTAGGTTGAGGCAGATTCACCTTGCAATTGGGCTCTCTTGTAAAACTTGTGTCTTTCAAGGTTACAATTTTACAAGCTTTGAAATGATTGTTTAATGCCTTGATGGCAGTAGCATATTCGTCTACTACATTGTCACCTTCACCATGGCCAACGATGAAAATATCTTTAGGAATATGTTTTAATATGTTGCGGATTTCAGTACCTGAGCAATGTCTGAGAATGGCATATTTCTTTTTACAAGTGAAAGACTCTCCATCAAGAGCTTCGAGATACGCTTCAAATCCTTCCTTCCATTTTTCCTAATCTATTTCATGAGAAGCTGGATTGGGTAGAAAAGGCGCAGGTGGAGTAATGTCTTGAAACATGGCAAAATGAAGTAGAATAATACTATGTGGAAATGTAAAATTGTATGCACATTCAAAACAAAAAATAAATAATTATTAAATATGTGCAATGCGGGATTTGCCCTCAGATTCATTTTCCCAACGAGATACAATTTCAAACGATTTTGCTAAATAATTACGATTTCAAAGCCTTGCACTAATTAATTTCGAAATTTTTGTGTCTCAAGATCAGATCTTTGTGATCAGAGAATCCACTTTATCCCCATAAACTACTCCATGACTGCACACCAAGAGGCAGAGGCTCCTGGAGAACCAATCAGCTGCTAGGGTGTTTAACATACGGCTTCTAGGTAGCATAATCATTGAACTCATAGGGATGTGACAAACCCATGCAATAAACCAAAAATTACTAGTATTAGTTATATATACTTACATTAAATCTAAATGCCTAAACCTTTCTAAAGTCAATGCATCTTTGCTTCAGTGATTATTCAGTGAATTATTACAATGGATTATAACTTTTACAGTTTACCTAAAATCACTTCATGCACGCAATAGTTGATTTGATATGTTGTGAAATGATAGTAGCGTCTAGAATACTCCTTCACCCTGTTATTGACATTGTACCTCAAAAGAGCGTAAGAAGCAGTATGTAAAGATACACCACTGACATAAATATACATTTGATCAGGTTATTGACTCAATTAAATCCAAACAGAAAGATGAACAGGTGTTGACCTGAAATGACAATGCCACCTTCCTCCTCCCGCGATCATGACTGCCTGCCTGGGTTGTCTGCATCAGAAGAGGAGGCCAGCTGCTGAATCTACCTCACACCCCTGCACTGCTGCTGTGTATTGTGGAGAGTGAGTGAATGAGTGATCAAGTGTGCCGTGGAAGCTTGCACTGCTTCCTGACGGAAAGTAGTGTTTCGATTCACCCAACAAAGCCCAAAACAAATGGTTTTGCCTGTGCTTATTTGATATCTGTCACTGAATACCTGAGGGCATGGAGAGTGCAGTTGCCTCTGCCATACAAGAACAGGTAGCATAACAAGTTTGAAAAGTCCAAATCCAGTAAAGGGAAGCTTGCCAAAACATAATCAAATATTGAGCAAACACAGGCAGCAGTGGAATTTAGAGGAATTGGCTTAGCAGGGACCCAAAAGACGGAAATGAGAAGCAGGCTACTTTAAGCGCTATGTGAACAGACACAGTGCGTCCTTCATGGCCCAGTGACAAGCACAGGTACATGATTATTCATTTTAAGCTGAAGGAGCAGACAAGTTATGACCGACGCATTCTCCCAAGCTTACCTGGAGACAATGAATATTGGACACAAAACAATGCCAGAGAATGTCAGACATATTTAATGTATTTCAGTGAGTTTATGCAAACTACACTGTGAGATTTAAATGTTTTTTTAAAGTTTTAGTGCAGAAGAAATGAAAAAAAAATATTACTGGCACAATAATATCGTAGTGAGAGTAAGTTCAAAATATGAATATTATAAAAGCTGACGACTTGTTGAATGGCACATTTTTAAGGGTCATAACAGTGCTAATCGTTAAGCATCATAGACTTTTCCGAAATCGGGGTGAGTATTTCAGTCGAGTAAACACTCAGTGGCTTATATATAAGAGGCTTGCGCCGCCCGAGTGTCACTTGTTTTGATGTTCCAGTGGCGCAAGCCTCTCAATCATATCTATGAAGCCACGCTAAGCCACTTTGCGTGGCTTTGCATGGCCTCGTACATATGGAGTAAGACAAAGCAGCGCATGTCGCTGTGTTGCCTTACGATGCGCCAAGGAGGCATCGTGGGGCATTGCCGTGGGTGTTCCCATGCAATACTCATGGATTTTGACCCTGCCCCAAATTTACAAAATCAGGTAAACCTGGGATAGCGCCAAAACCCTACGCCCCCCTTTATCCCCCCCAGAGCAGGAGTAACGAGGAGAAATGTTGTCATTTCTTATCGTTTTGTCCTCTTTCCATGTGTGCTGCGAACGAGGAAAATGCCTGGCATGTATTCTTTTTGTGCAGGAAGGTGCCCTTTCCTGCACAAAAACGATCCTGCCAACAACACAGATACCCTTGCACCGTGGTGCCAGGATGGCTGCATTGGCACTAGGCACAACATTGTGTGCCGGCTCAGGCAGAAAGGACAGTAATGCACCATATCTCTCAAATACGGTGCATTCCTGCACTTTCAACTTGGTGTAAGGCAGCACAGCAAAAAGACTTGGAGGGCTGCCTTACGCCAATTTTTTGTAAATGAGGCCCTCAGTTGTGCCTGTGTTCATTTATGTTTTCGAGTCTGTAGCCCTGTCTGCAAGACAAGGATAAGTTATGCTACTACAATAGGTAATATTATGAGACAAACAGCTCAGATGGCCTTGGCTGGCTCAAGTCAGAGTCACCCTGCTCTGGTATCTGGATTGTCATCAAAGTCCCAATTGTTCTTTCTGAGTGGGAAGAGAACTAGCTATGATATACTAATTAAGTTGTTTATTTTGAGAAAATAATCTTTGTGATTAGGCGGTCAGCTCACCATCCATGCAAATGAAAACACTGTTATATGAACTGGGCATATATTATAAAAACACTTAATTAATGTATTGCACATTGTTAAAAAATAATGAAAATTATAGTAATAGCTATTCAAAAGAAATAATGACTAATGTGGCCTAAGCAAATGAGTATATGCACATTTTATGGAGGTTCTAAAAGACATTCAGAACAAAATATTTGACTGTATTTGGGACTAGAGAAAGCTCTAGATGAGTTTAGAAGGCAGCTATGAGCAACAGAAGTATCTCTAAGAGCTGCCACGAGTGGTGGAGGAAACTCTAAGAGCAGCCACGAGGGGCAAAGGACGCTCTAGGAGCAGCCACGAGAGGCGGAAGTAGCTCTAAGAGCAGCCACGAGCAGCAGAGGGAGCTCTAAGACCTGCCACGAGTGGTGGAGGAAACTCTAAGAGCAGCAACGAGCAGCAGAGGGAGCTCTGAGGACAGCCACGAGCTGCAGAGGGAGCTCTGAGGACAGCCTCGAGGGGTGAGGAAGCTGTAAGAGCAGCAACAAGAGGCAGAGGAAACTCCAAGAGAAGCCACGAGCGGCGGAGGGAGCTCTAAAAGCAGCCACGAGAGGCAGAAGGAGCTCTAAGAGCAGCCACGGCTGGCGGAGGAAGCTCTAAGGGCAGCCACAAGCAACGTAGGAAGCTCTAAGAGCAGCCACAGGGGTCAAAGGAAGCTCTAAAAGCAGCCATGAGCAGTGGAGGGAGCTCTAAAAGTAGCCGCGAGGGGCAGAGGGAGCTCTAAGAGCAGCTATGAGAGGCTAAGGAAGCTCTAAGAGCTGTAATGAGAGAAGCTCTAGGAGCAGCTACGAGAGGTGGAGGGAGCTATAAGAGCAGTCACGAGGCGCAGAGGGATCTCTAAAAGCGGCCACAGGGGGCAGAGGGAGCTCTAAGAGCAGCCATGAGGGAGGGAGGGAGCTCTAACAGCAGTCACGAGGGGCAGAGGGAACTCTAAGAGCTGCCAGGAGAGGGTGGAGGAAGCTCTAAGAGCAGCCACGAGAGGAGCTCTAAGAGCAGCCATGAGGGGAGGTAGGAGCTCTAAGAGCAGCCACGAGGGGTGGAGAAAGCTCTAAGAGAAGGTACAAGAGGCAGAAGGAGCTCTAAGAGCAGCCACGAGCAGCAGAGGAAAGTCTAAGAGCAGCCACAAGGGCAAAGGAAGCTCTGAGAGCAGCCACAAGCAGCGAAGGGTGCTCTAAAAGCAGCCACAAGGGGAAGAGGGAGCTGTAAGAGCAGCCATGAGAGGCGAAGGGAGCTCTATAAGCAGTAATGACGGGAGCTCTAAGAGCAGCTACGAGAGGCAGAGGGAGCTCTAAGTGCAGCCACGAGGGGCGGAAGTAGCTCTAAGAGCAGTCAAGAGGCGCAGAGGGAGCTCTAAAAGTGGCCACTGGGGCAGAGGGAACTCTAAGAGCAGCCATGAGGGGGGAAGGGAGCTCTAAGAGTAGTCATGAGGGGCAGAGGGAGGTCTAAGAGCAGCCAAGAGAGGGTAGAGGAAGCTCTAAGAGCAGCCACAAGAGGGTAGAGGAAGCTCCAAGAGCAGCCACAAGGGTCGGAAGAAGCTTTAAGAGCAGTCACCAGGGGCAGAGGGAGTTCTTAGAGCAGCCACAAGGGGCGGCGGGAGCTCTAAGAGCAGCCACGAGGGGCGGAGGGAGCTAAGAGCAGCCACAGGAGGCGGAAGGAACTCTAAGAACAGCCACGAGGGGTGGAGGTAGCTCTTGGATCAGCCCCAAGGGGTGTAGGGACCTTCAAGAGCAGTCACGTGGGGCACAGGTAGCTCTAAGAGCAGCCACGGAGGTCGGAGGGAGCTCGAAGAGCAGCACAAGTGGCACTAGATGGCAGAGGTAGTGCAGGCACCTCAGGAAAGCAGTGCACATAACCTTGGGAAACCTTAGGATGCAGAGCAGGTGTGTCTTTATTGCAGCCAGTAACTGTGTGTACATAGTCTGGTATACTCTTCTCTGTCTCCTTGGCATGACTGTCCATAAGAAAGATACTTCTTTTAAAACTTGGTGAATTAAACTAGATTTTGTAACAGCTGTTCAAATATGAGTCTGGGTCTCCTGACAATAATGCAATGGTACTCCTAAAGGTGGAACCATTCAACCCTATAAACTGATATACTTTTCCCTGAATGCTTCCATGGGGTAGAGGTACAACGTAGTGGGTGCTTCATTTGAATTGAAAGCACATGAACTTTGTTTACATCATGCAGATGTGGGGTGTGACTTGCTGCTACCCTCTTACCATGGTGTGTGCATTTATAAAGGGCACATTCACCCCTAGGCAGCTTGGCAATGAAAGACAGATGTTTATTACTCAAAACATTGGGTCTCATTTCATTAACCTCTGAAGGGTAAAAGGCAGAAGGAACCTTTCAATATTTGAAACGGTGAGCATGAGGTCAGGCACAGATCACTGGAGTGGGTTCATTAGTCAGCTGATTGCAGAACTGGCACAGGTAGTGGTGTAATAATAGCCCCCGTAGCCCCCGTGATGCAGGGGGCACCGAGTTCCAGGGGGCACTTGAGTTCCAGGGGCCCCCTCCGACAGAGTGCATGGGTAGCAGGCCACTGTCCTGAGAGCTCCTGACTAGTTCCAGAGAGTGGGGGGCCCCTTTGTGTACTTTGCAGGGAGCACACCCTCCAGTTTATTACTTCACTGGGCACAGAAAAAGCAGCAGAACACCACTGTACATTGTCTGGCAGGGTAAGACCCAGTGGTTGAAAGAGGTATCACTGTCAGGAAAGACAACTCCCTTTAATGATCATTGCTCTAAGATCTAGGCTGAATACAGCCACTTTACCTGGCCCCAGCGCTGTTTCTGCTGATAGAAACAACAGCTAGATAGGACCCTGCATTCTTCCTTCCTACGAGAAAATACTTTAATCCGGAACTGGTTGTGTGATACAACCGCGCACGCCTAAACCACTCATGCCTAAACAAAGCATGCCTGTACCACGCATGCCTTTACAACAAATTTCTTTGTAAGAGCATGTTTGCCAAAGGGATATGCGTGGTAAATTGCATAACCTAGCCCACCTGCCCTGCAGCCTAATACCCGATACCCCAGCTCTATAATACACCCTGTCCAGCCCTTAATACTACCCTGACCCCTCACCATAAGCACCAACACTCTGTCCCTGCCCCAAAAAACTAACCCGAACCCCCACCCTGTTCCCTAATACCAACCCTGCCTGAAAACTACCCCTTCCTCTCCACTCAACCTGAGGCCTAAATCCCTGCCCTTGCCAAAAACTACCCCAACCGCAGCTCCCCACTCTAAATCCTAAAACTGACCCCGCCCTGCCCTTAAAACTACCCCTTTCCCTCCCCTGGGGCCTAAAACCCTGCCCCTGCTGAAAACTACCCTGACCTCTGCCCCCCTTCCCTGAGCCCTAAAACTGACCCCCTCCCTGCCCTTAAAACTACCCCTTTCCCTTCCCCCTGCCCTGAGACCTAAAAACCTGCCCCAGCCCTTAAAACTACCCTGACCCACCAGAGCACTAATACCCTGCCCCCTACCAAAAAAATAATTCCAACCCCCTGCCCTGAGCCCTAAAAGCGAAAATCCTTGTTCATCGATGGAGAAAATGTGCATATGAGAGCCCTCAGCAAATGCTGCTGCCCTCAGTGTGCGGCTGATGAGCGGAACTGATATCTGCCCACAACATTGCGATGGAGACAAGATCCAAGGCCTGGGCGAGCCATGAGGGAGCGGGGCCCAGCTGCGGCATCGAACCGTAACGAAGATTGCCTGCCGGAGGTGACGGGACCCTGAGGCGTGACAGGTCAGGAGGCAAGAAGCAGCGACTAAGGCGGAAATCAAAGCCCACCTGAGCGGTGGAGAGACAGGGTCCAACCAAATGCAGAAGAGCAGCGACGCTGAGAAGACTTGGACGGGGAGCCTGGGGGACCAGGGTCTCTGATGTAGAAGGCGACCAGGCAAAAGGCAACAAACAGCTACTTAAGATGGAGGATCGCCTTAATGTAATCAGAGCTAAGAAATGAAGATATTGAAGCTCGCTCGAGATGCAACAACCTGAGAATTATTGGGGTCCTGGAGTCCGCGGCCATAGACAAGATGGAGGACTATGTAACGAACATGATCCAAGACCTGTTCAGAGAGGCCTTGTCCCCTATACACATAATTGAGCGTGCCCACCGATCCTTGGCACTCAGACCACCACCGGGCACACCGGCTCGCCCTTTTATTGCAGTAGTCCTGTACAAACTTTAAAGACAGGGACACAGTGCTACGACTCTCCAGAGAACGCAGAAACCTGCAATACCAAGGGAACAAAATCTCTTTTTACTCACAGGAAGTCCCTGTCAGCCAAGAGAATTCTCCAGCAGCTGAGATAAAGTATGCCTCCTCTACCCTGCCAAATTGAGAGTGATGCAGAAAGGCAGACCCCATCACTTCATTGACGCTAAAGCTAAAGCTGCACTTTTTAAAATTGCCAAAGGATTGTCTGCAAAATCGCCCCAGAACAACCAGTGGAATCAAGAACATGATAACCTGGATTATAATGGCTGAACTTGAACTCTGAAACCCTGCTGCATAATGAGAATTATCTATGCACAGAGCAGGGCTAATGTTAGACACAACATCCAGAGGAGAACTTCATTGCAATGTCCAACGTCTAAGTATTTTTGAGCTACCGCAGATGGAATTACTTGAGGGGTATAACCCACTGTTTCAGCCACCCAGCCAAGAAGAGACTGGAGTGTTCGCGAGGCTCTACTTTGCCCTCCGGGATAAATCCCACACCAGTTAACTCTAGTAGGGGGGAGATTTTGCGGGGCGGCAGATACTCAACCAAGGTTGGGGGTTGGAGTGGGAGGATGGGGTGTTTTTGCACTCCTTTATTGTTCCAGGCATGTTTCTTTTAGTTTATGTTGTAGAGCAGACCCCTGTCATGTACACACATGTGATATGTACCAATATAGGGGCTTATTTATGAGCCCTTGCGTCACTTTTGCGCCATGGTGTGTCACTTTTTGTGACACTCCAGCGGCGTAAAATATGAGACTTGTTGCACCATATTTACAAAGTGACGCATCTAGGTAGAGTGATAGAGGGTGGAGTAAAAAGAGGAACATTTGAGGAGTAAATGACCCCGGGACAACCCGCCTGGTCCACAAGTATCTCAACAGGCAGCACATAGATATGTGCTTCCTTCAGGAGCTTTTCTCACCACCTCCACTTCCTCCCGCCTCAAAGCGCGATGGTGTGCAGAGGTAAACTCTTTCCTATATTGCAATTATGCCCGGAGTACTGCAATACTAATACGAAAGGGAAGCCCATGGATGCTTACCCAGAGCAAGAGCGACACAGAGGGGAGATATTTCTTCGGGGCAGGGCAGCTACATCAACAACCTGTTATACTGGTCTGTGTATATGACCCCAACTCGGACGACCCTGGTTTTTATAGTGAGCTATGGCATCAAATAACGAAAATGGGCCACAGAGCCATCCTTTGGGGCGGGGACTTTAACGTGGTGCTTGAACACGGATTGGATAGACTGTGTGCTGCCCGGCGTCCATACCCCAAGGCAGCGGCACAGCTCCACACCTTGATACATTACTTCCATCTAACTGACCTATGGAGACATAAGCAAGGGGATTGCAGAGAAAGGACCTGTGTGACACCTGTGCATGAGGCCTGGTCATGCATAGACTACTGGCTGACTACACAAGATGTACTCTTGTAAACAACCGCTGTGACCCATCATCCCCAGAACATTGTCAGATCATGCCACGGTTGCCTTCTCATTGGCGACTGCATGTGCATTCACATGCGCCTACCACCAGGAGAATTGTGGGACTCAGTGTTCTGCACCGAAATACACACAGCCGAATACAGAATATTTTGCAACTAACAAGGGCTCGGTTAGGTCTCTGCAGACACTCTGGGAAGACTTCAAAGCTGTATTGCAAAGCAGGCAGGAGTGCTAAAAGGGATTAGATCGAGACTTGTTCAGCTAGAGATCTGCACGAACTCGAAACGAGATACTATAGTATGCGTTCTCCTGCTATCTTAGCATCTCGACATAGAAAACTGACCGAGTATGAGGAGGAGGTGAACCAGGAGCTCCACAACATAACCTGTGAATTCCGGCAATACGTGGAAGGTGAACGTGCTAGTAAGACGCTGGCAGATGTGCTCCGCATGCACAGGGCCCAAGATTACATTGCAGAACTCGAAGATCTACAGTAGATACACTTCCCCATGACGATACTTGACACAATGTCCTCTTTTTACTCCACTCTCTATCACATTAGCGGTGCGACGCGAGAGGAGGACCTAACTGAATATTTCGATATGATACAGCTATTTTGGTTCGAAGATGAGCACCGTAAATACCTGGACAAATCCTTCAGAGAGGAGGAGGTCCTGCAGGTTATTTGTAGCCTCCCTAACGGCAAGGCCGCCGATCTGACTGGCCTAAAGGCCTTCTTCTATTAAGAATACTCTACTCTGTTAGTTCCTCATTTGCTGGCTATCTATCAGGCATCTTTAGAGTCCCAAATATTACCTCCTCACTAAGGGAAGCAGTAATTATATCCATACTAAAGCCCGGTATACCGCTGCACCTGTGTGCTTCATACCAACCTCTCTCAATTATTAACGCAGGCAAACATTCCTGGCTAAACTTATTGCCAATCGAATCTGACCCATTTTACCAGACGTAATCTGCCTGCATGAATCGGGATTCGCTGGAGGGAAAGATATCTTTCCCTCCAGCATGGACCTTTCTCTTCGGTCTCTTCCGACAGCTGGGCTTCAGCTCCCACTTTATTTGTCTAATAAATCCCCGACCGCAAGACTATGTCTCATGGACTGACATCAGACCAATTTTCAATTACATGTGGTACATCGTCAGGGATGTCCATTATCCCCTATTTAGTTTGCCATGACTATTGAACCACAGGCAGCCCAGATGATACAACACCATGCACGCAGGGGGCTTAATTTTAGATCTTGCAGAGTGGTAGTCTTGAAGTACGCAGACAATGTGGTGTGCTACGTTTGAGACCCCCATTCCTACCTAGATGCATTTATACCCAAGGTTATACATTTTGGGGGGATGTCCGGAATCACAACTAACTGGGATAAATCCATTATCTACCACCTCACGAACAACACCCCACAGTTTGATTCGGAATTCTCACTAACATGGGCGATGGAACTGGTACGATATCTGGGAATATGGCTAAGCCGAGATGTAGGGAAACTGTTGAAGGCAAACTATGGCAGAGCGGTCACCTTGTTGGAGGACAGAATTCCAATATGGAACCGCCTACCTCTGTCTCTTTCGGGGAGGTGGGCAATAGCTAAAATTGTAGTTTGCCCAAATTCCTATACCTGTTCGTCAATTTTCCACTGCCATTGCCTTCCCAATTGTTAGAATGACTAAGATCTTTATTAATATCACTTACATGGGCTGGGAAGCAATCCAGATTACTTTGAGAGATTCTTTCCCTACCCCTGCACCAGGAAGGATTGAATACCCCTGATCAGACACTATATGCACTATGCGCCCAGGCTCAATATATCCATTTCTTGCTATACCCCATCAAATTTCAACTGTACGTGGCTGTAGAGGCAGATCTGAACTACCCTAGACCAGTATCAACGGCATACGGACAGATACGTAAGAAGGCCATCCCAGATATGGGATGATAGTGAGATGGTCTTGGTATGGTCTAAGACGCTGAGCTAGACTTCCATACCTGTACGCGCCTTCCATCCCGATAATTAACAACTCACTGACACCGGCTCTGCTAGACTCAAGTGCAAAAGCCAAAGCACATCAGCGAAACCTGCATACATTTGAAGACCTCTACCCAGAGGACCACTTCCTCCCCCCCAGCAACCGGACGCCCCTCAGCCGACGGCTATGGATGTTCTTCTATATCAGCAGCTGAGAGCCACATGTAAAGCGCTGCTCAATACATTCCTGGAATCCTCACCCACTCTAAATGCTCTAGAACACATACTAACCAATGCAACACATCATAATCTGATTACACATCTGTACACCATCATGCAGGGCAAGGCACGGGTGTGCACCCCAGGAGCTTACGCCCAGTGGACAGTGGATACCATCCGCCACATAACGACGGAACAATGGGCTTACTACTGTGGACAAACCGCAGCCCTTTCGCCCAACTAAAGTCTATGCCTCATATATTTTAAATTCCTACATAGAACATACCACACACCCATACAGTAACATCACATGGGTTTAAGAGAAGGGACAAACTGTGTGCACTGCTCGATGCCTCAGGCCTCTTTCCTACAACTGGACTGGTAGTGCCCCAAAATCACAGATTATTGGAGAGCAGTGCACTATACCCATCAACAAATCACTGGGCAGCCTTTGATGCAGACACCAGCAGTTAGCCTCCTGGGATACGTGAAAGAGCACCACCAGAATATAGAAGGTTGCTTGCCATGCTTCTTTTACTGGGCAAGCAGTAGGTAGCCAAACACTGGGGAGGGAGAGCTGCACCACAAGTTGAATGCTGGCTGCAGGATGCGGCCTACTGCCATGAACAATTAGAGGCCTACTGGGAACTGATGCCACAAGCGTCTCGATCTCAGGAGATATGGGAGCTGCTCCTGTCATTTCTAAGATTAAGGGCTAGCAATTCACCCAGGGAGCAACCGAATAACACATAGGGGACTTAGAAGCAGAAGAATCCAGATGTAGTCGGAAGACACAGGGTGGGGTGGAGTATGAGATCTTGTTATTGTAACCTGAGACCCAATATAATGTGTTTTATAGTGATGCCTATGAGAGGAGACCTTTGTAGTGTCTGGCTGGACACGTTCTAGTGTTTCACCCAATCAAACACACACTAACATCCACCCATCACAGGCATCACCAGTCAGGTGATCCTGTTAAGAAAAGGGGCCGGGCGCACGTGCCCTGGGCCAGTTCTAGTACGCTACTACAGTGTCTGTGTACCCTTGTTGCTAGGCATGTGGGCCTAAGTCCCAAGACTCCACAGTGGCGACAAGTGGGTCTTGTCCCACACGTGAGGAGGAGGCCGCGTCCCAGTCCCATTTGGGGGAAAGTGTAGTTCGCACAGAGGGCACCCACCACACCTGCTGCTGAGCGACTGTAGCAGTGGAGCTGTGGCACGCTTGGAGACGCGCCCTCTAGTTCGTTCTGCATCCGACCGCATACTGACCTGGCTGCAGCCCGCTGCACTGACCCGCCCAGCACCGGACCCTAGATGACCGCAGGCAATGCGATTGGCACCATAGGAGGTAAGACTCCACCCCAGCATCGCCCGCGTGAGGCGGGAGAACTGTGACCGTCCAATAACAGACGGAGTGCCCAAGTAAGAGGAGCTGAGAGTGGCTCTGACTCGACTCCCACGCACCTGCTGTCGGCGGGCGAGAGCTAGGAATCTGGGGTACGTGTCGTGGCTAGCTTTGCTCTCGAGGCGCTCTCCTATTGCCGACCCAACGCCACATGGCGGGATGAAGACTATGCCAACATTGAGGCAGACGGAGCACCTATAGTGCAACCCCGTACCCACCAGGAGCTCGGCCAGTTGCCAAATGCCAGCCGGTAAGGAGGAGTTCATACTAGCCACGGCGGTCCAAGAGGTATGACCCCCCCCCCCCGTAATGGAGGAGTGAATCCGCACCGGAGTCCACAGCTCCGGCAGAACCAGACAAGCTGTTCCAGTCGGAGAGGGTTGCGGTAGCAAGCTGTAGCGTTCCCCGCCCCACCGCTCCAAGGCCAAGAAGACGTGCAGCGCAAATACCGAACCTTGCACCCCATGTGCGCATGCCCCAGTGCTCCCACAGCCTTCCAACACGACCCGACCAGCAGCAATCCCACAGGCCACCCCGCATGCTGTCATCCTCCCTGCGATAGGGCGCGCTCGACTTGGAGCTGAAAAGACAACTGCCAGGGTATGCAAAAGTCCTACATTAACCCTGTGACACTGCCTGTAACAGGCATCGAGACTAGAGAGGCCCGTGGCCCACTCAAGGAGAAGGCTGCCGAAACCTGTGCTGGAAGGAAACTCGGCGCTACTACGCCTTAGCAGTGGCAGCCCCTGCCCCTCCAGCAAGCAAACCACTCTGCCACACCAGCGTGCCCACACGGCTAGATGGGCTAAAGCATTTGTGACAGCAGAGCCCGGTGATTAGCCCCGGGTGACTGAATAGCTGCCCTCAAACCTACCTGGAAATTGTCGATAGCCCTTGCGTACAGAGTGAAGTATGCAGTGCGAGCAGATACCTCTGCAACAGCCCACTGCAGCAACAATGACCTCCCGCACTGGCTGCGCAAGCTGCGACCTGTAGTTGCACGAAGCGAGGAATGGTAGCTGCAGCGCCACCTGATGGTGTCTCACAGGCATCGATTCTTAAGTGGAATAACCAGCTGTTGACTAAAGCAAAGTCCCCGTGCCACAGGGAAGGCAAACGAGGCACCACAGAAACGACCCAGGAGAAGGACCACAAGCTTCGTCCATGCAAAAGGTTAGGCTGTATGTGAAGGAAGGAGAGGTTATCCCGTGAGAGACACATCTGTAAGCCTGTATGGCAACACATGGAAAGGCAGCATTGCCAAAAGGAATTCTGATCTGCCCGAGGATGAAGATGTCATCCACACGTGCCCTACACTGGGCATGAAAGAGAACGACCAATGCCCCAACACATAGCCACAAACACTTAAGCACAGACTAGGAAAGTGGGGCAAACCAATCACATTGCCAGTGCAAAGAAAACTGTAGATATGCTGAGCTTTACAGCTATTCTGCCACACATAACCTGGAGAGTACCCCCCTTCCAGCGGAACCCTGCTGTGACTGCAAGACTGACAGAACAAGTGCAGCCGGACTATGCCGTGGAGGAGTCAAGAGAGGAACTCAGCAAAAGTACCATTCACGCTCAAGTGAGTTACCTATCCGTTGCCAGTCAAGAGACTGAAAGTCCGTGCACAAGGGTAAGATCAAAGAAGAAAAGGAGCAGCTTAGCCCCCAGAGTGAAGAGAAGAGGAGCACTGCGAAATCCCTGAGGAGGGGATGGTGCCCGTGAAAGGTCCCCATGAGGAAGAAACAAGTCCTACTGACAGGACAGACCGGCGACAGGTCCGCAGAAGAGTGAAAACCGTCCAAAGAACTTGACGCGACCAGCGAGATGTCCTTGTGACGCAAACATGAGACATGTGGCAGAACGCCACATCCAAGTGAGGACCTGGTCGGAAGGAGGAGAAGACAGTGGCAGGACGCCACTCCGTGAAGTAAGGAAGGACAGTGGCACAGAGCAGACAACCACCACAGGCACGCAGGAGAAAAAGAAGCAGAGCGACAGGACAGAGGACTCGTACCGCCACAAGATGAGCACACCCAGAGACACCAGACAACCATCAAGCCGGACCGACGTCCCTGGAGACAGCCCAATGGGAGAACCAAATGTTAGCCGCATCCTGCGTGAACCTCGTCTCTCTCTCCAACGCTTTCCAGCGCGACCGTCCAGTCACAAGCATCGGCAGTCCAAGCCGGACGGCATCCCTGCTCCTCACCGCAGATGCCCCGGGTGAGGTGATGAACAGCCTCAGCAAGAAGAAGACATGGTCTGCGAAGTCCCTCTCGTCCTCCTCACTCCACAAGGTCACTCAAGACGTTAGATCACCGCCTGCTTGCCCGACTGAAGGAAAATTACTGTTTTGTCATCGTCATCCAGGTGCATCATCACCCAGGAGCATCGCACCACCAGAGTGGATCCCCACACTCCAGACAACCAGAGTTCAACAAGGCGAGCCACCCAGGAACCGTCTGTGTGCCCCCATCAACCTGAAGCCTGCCGAAGTAGTGAATACCTGACCATTGGACTATCCACCCTTGGGGTTAGACACGACTTGGCCGTGGCCCTGATGGGAGTTCCGCAGTGACCCCCTAGCGTGGTCTACGAAAAGGCCTGCACAGCCCATGCAGTCACGTGGCAATCCAGGGGCAAGGGCCTCGACGGAGTTCCTGTGAGAGGGGAATCTGTATAGGAGAGATGTGTCAGCAGCAGCTCCACGATGGGCACGGGAAGCATGGAGGTCACGGTTGATGACAGGTCAACCAAAGACCACCGGAGGAAGGCACAGAACCGGAGTCCTGACGGCGAGAATGTCCAGACCGAGACACAACTCTCTGCGGCTACATGAGCAACTTGGCTGTGAGTCCTGTTGGCAGTACCCCAGCGACACCTTTGCGCGGATTACACGAAGCCTGCACAGTCCACACGGTCCCATGGCAGCCCGGCAGGAAAGCCCTCCAGGAGAGAGGAGTCCAGTCAAGAGAGGCAACTCTGAAGTTGCTCGGCTGTCAGGAGCTAGAAGGACCATCAACACGTCGCCTCCAAGGGAAGGCCTCATACACCGAGATCATCCCCGACAGCTGTAAGTTTGTCATCCACTGGAACCTCAGCGCCAGCGAGATCTCCAGAGTGGACTCCACCACCGCTCCAGATGCACCGATACTTGAACTTTGTAAATAGACTCCAACACCGGAAGACCAGGCCGGTCTGAAGTACATCACCAAGTGCATTCTGACCATGTGGTCCGAAGCTCCAGCGCTGCCTGGCTGATAGCCTGTAGAGACTCATTTGGAGCTATGTGTTGTTTATTTGTTTTCTTCTAGGTTGGACTTTTGTTTGTTTCTTTTCATTAAAGTTTTGGAGGGATGCAGTGTCCGTCTGGAACATGTTCTAGTGTTTCACCCTGTCAAACACACACTAACACCCACCCATCACAGGCGTCACCATTCAGGCGACCCTGTTAATAAAAGGGGCCGGGCGCACGTGCCCTGGGCCAGTTCTAGTACCCTACTACAGTGTCTGTGTACCCTCGTTGCTAGGCATGTGGGCCTAGGGCCCAGGACTCCACAACCTTGACAGATCTACCAAACCTGTCCCTCTGAATGTCAAAGTGCAATGTTGGACGAGATACATCACAAAGTGGGGCTCTAAGACAGTGAGTGTACATGATGCACCTGTTTCCCTCTCCCCCTCTCTAACTGTCCCCCCTCCCCTCCACTTACTCCAACCTCCACATATCCTCCCCTTGTATCCCATTTGATGGCTAAGGCTGCGACCTCGTTTGTTTGGTTATCTGAAATGAGAGTAAAAAGAATTTGAAAAGAAAAAAAAACAACAAGGCTGTTTCCCATCCGAATCAAAATGAAGATGACCCCCTCTGCGGATGAGGTGCTGCTCATGAACGCTCGCTGTATCCACTCTATGAAAGGCGTCCAGCTTCCTCACTGGCGTGTTGCTACCCCCCTTCACTAATTCAGAGAAACCTTTCTCATTGTTTTCAAATGCTGTAATCCATCACAGCACCTGTTTGAAGAATGCCGCAAACGATGGAGTCATGTAACTTCAATTATATTTCACCTTGTAATATTTTAATTTCTACCTAGAACTCGTGAAGAGTAGTTTTTAAATGAAACAGCTATAAAATAGTGTAATTTACTTTAAAAAATAGACCATGTCTTCTACAAATCCAAAGCAAATGTGCACAAAATGTATGAACTATTATGAATAAGGGCTTAAGTACACATCCTAATGTGATGGTGCCAGAAAGTCTTGGGAAGCTGAATGCGAGAATATAACTGATTTCGGAGGTATTGTGAGTTTAAATTAAACAATAAAAACCAATTATTAGAAATTGTGTTATTGGTTGACAGGGATGAAGACCCTACTTAGGCAATAACCACAATCCTACTCAGAGTGAACTCCAAGAGTCACTAAATGAAACTGTGCTTTAACCTCAGCTATCTTAACCTAAAATAATTCAGGCTTACCTTAGAGGCACTGTGTAAAGTATTTTTGCAACACTTCAACAGTAGTAAAGTGAAAACACAATATAAGAAAAATCAGTGCTGGTGATACCTGGTGCAAAGATATTGATGATGAATGAAGGCCAATCTTGCTTAATCATTATTTAGTTTACTTTCAACAGAGCTCACTGTAAGAGTTTTGTTTGCCAAGGTTTTTTTTACCCATAGGGAGAACGTACGTGAGCAAAAAAAAAATCCTGCTAGGTAAGATGACATTCTTGAGCAGATGCCAAAACACACAATTATTGACACCCACACATTAACACTTATGTGGGTGGCTATTCACACACGTCTTGCAGGTTCTTTCACAGCCTGTAAAATGACTACAGTGAACAGTGACAGCAAATCCCCTGCTTAGATGAGAAGCATTGGTACAACCCCATACATCCTGAAGCTGAAGCAGAAGGTGTATTCCCTGTCAAAAAATGTAAAAGGAAATGTACCTTCGAAGATCTTCATTCATATTCCAGGTGTTTGTGCCTCGTGCGCACTCAGCTGGAGTACACAATGTTTAATGTGAGCATGCCTGGAATGTTGCTATTTGCATATATTAGCATGGACCACTCAGAGAATTCAGTGACTCCAGGCAAAGATGAGTTGGGAACTATGGCTGAAACCCATCTGTAACATCATTTGCAATACACCAGTCACGGGTTGCAGGAAATATGCATGCTAATGGTCATAAAATCCTGATAGTTATCTGAGCACCATTATGGAAGCCTTTAAATGTCTGTGATATGGAGATGAGGCTGTGCTAGAATGACGAGGAATTGACCTCTGGATGATTGAATCCCTGCAATGGGCGTGAATAATTTTGACTTGTATTATAACTCACAGGTTAAAGTACAAAGCTATGAAACTGGTAGAAGATTCTTAATCGATATATTTGTCTCTAACTCACTCTGTGCAATTTATATAATGTCTTTAAATTCTAATATAACATTTATTTTGTATTTTAATGTCTCTCACCATACCTTTTTTCAGTTGCATACTCATAGAAGAAAAAGCAATCCAAAACAAAATTGTATGTCTGTGTGTGGCTGAGTAAGTGCATGACTAGGTATGAGGCAACTGCACAAGATCTGGGGTACTCATGGTAAGTAGATTAACCAATGTTCAGAAGTGAAACAGGATAACCATGTTAAAGGAAGATACATACTGGAAGGTGATGGAACAGTTTCACAGAAAGTTCCCTCGGAATACACACACACACACACACACACATACACACACACACACACACACACACAACCACCCACACACACACACACATACACTGACATACACACACCCACACAACTACTCCCACACTAATAGACCCACACAACCACTCACAAACCCACACAACACCCACTCACACCACACTCATACACACACTCACACACCCAGACAGCCCCTTACACACCAACTCACACACTCATATTGCCACTCACACACCTACACAATCACTCAAACGGTCATTGGGGTTCTCATGGCAGTTAGATTAAGCAGTGTTCCAAAGGGAAATAAGATAAAAAAGGAAGAGGAAGATACATACTGGAGGGGGATGGAACAGGTTCAAAGTAGGTTTCCTGGGAATACACACACACACACATACCTACACACCCACTCACTTACTCATCCAGACACTCACACACATATTCACAGACCTACAAAGTGTCTCACACACGCGCTCACAGACCCACACAGGCATGCACACACATAAACCCACACACCCACACCTACTCACAAACCTGTACAGCCAATCACACCCAACCTCACAAAACCAAAACCACTCACACCCATTCACAGACCCACACAGCCACTCATACACTCACTCACATACCCACTTACCTTCTCACACACCCACTCAAACACCCATACAGCCATTTACACACCCACTCACAGACCTACACAACTGATCACACCCACTCATACACCTACCACTGACACACACATTCGCATACCCACACAATTCTCGCACACACACTCATACACCCAGACAGCTACTTACACATCCACTCACAGACCCACAAAGCCTTTCAAATACCCACACAGCCTTGCACACACCTACTCACACACTCCCACAGCTCCTCCCACACCCACTTACACACCCACTCAGCCACCCACACACCCATATAGCCACTCACACACCCACACAGTCACTCCCACAGCCACTCACACACCCACACAGTCACTCCCACAGCCACTCACAACCCCACACACAGACAGTGATACACTTATAGAAATTGCAACAGCATATGTTTGTATTAAATGTGTTGTTTCAGCATTGAATGTGTGCTTTTTGTTAAGAACATATCCGCAAATCCATACAATGAATACAAAAAGAAATATACTTGCAATTATAGAAAGACTACATAAGTCACCTGACCTTTAATTTTGTAATTTTTAGTTTTAAAATATCTAATGACGAATGTGTAAAGAAAATGTATTTATAAACTTGTGTGAAAATGTTTATTAGTAAATTAAAATTTTGGGTCAAATTGTAGTTCATTTTTTTTTTTAATGGTGAAATTCACTAAAAACCAAAGGTTATAGGCACAATATTGTCGGGAAATAGTATTAAGAAACCATTGAAAATCACTGAAAAAAATCACAGGTTACACAAATGTTGTAGTTGATTTTAGATTTTACACACACAAACCATAAAAATTCATCAGTTATAGTTACCTGAGTTAACTATAATTTACAGCCACCATAATGCACTGCTTATGACCTCACATATTACATCACTCATGACATGGTCAGTGACATCACTGATGATATCTCTGCCATGCTGATAAAGGGGCGGGCTGCACCACTACATGCCAGCGGCACCCACGGGGGGGGGGGCAGGTGGCACTGGCGCCCCTGCTGCTGCAATAGCGGGAAAATGAAGGAACAGGAGGAGGAGGACAGAAGGAAAGGAAGTTAAACAAAGTACTAAAAAGTCACAAAAAAGTTTTTAAAAAACACAGACAGAAACATAAAATACACAAACAGAAAGACTGTAATAAAAATAAGTAAATGACAGGTGGTATTAAGATTGGAGTGATCAGATGGGGGAGGATTAGGTAGGATCAGTAGTAGGTCAGAAGAAGCAAAAGCTGGTAAAACAAAATGGCTGCCCCCATTTTCAGCATAGAATGTGCAACCGGCATGAAATAAGTGTGCTAATGGCAGGAAGAGCATTTTTCCGCCGGTTGGCACAATTCCTTCAGAATCTTGTGCAATTTTTTGTTAACTCAGCGGAATGCCACAGAGTGAAATTACGCAAGTGCTACCCAACCCTAAGAAAACCTAATTTGGATAAACAAGACTCTGAGAACTGAAGACTCATTGTAAAAGGACCATGCTGGGGCAAACGTATAGAAAGAGTAGTTGTTTCCCAGATGACACAATTTGTTGAAGACCGTTCCATACTTTCTGCCTTCCAAACTGGATTTTGTCCATGAAGAGACACTGAATCATCCCTAATCTCTTTCTGGGATGGCCTTAAAAACACAGTGGACAAGATCAGTGTAGCAGACCTTCTTCTCTTGGATCTTTAGGCAGCCAGACACAGTGGATTAATATACACTCTTCCAAAGATTTAAGGAAGCAGTAATAGAGGACACAGCTCTCATTTGGATCACATCCTGTCTACACAACAGAACAAATACTATACATACCCAGCGATTCTCTTCTAAACCATACAGCATTGAAGCAGGAGTCCCTTAAGACTCAATTATCTCACCCATGCTTTTTAAATTCTACATGAAATCATTACCAGATTAGATCAATGCTGTAACTAAGAAGATGACATGCAGATACTTCTGAAACTGGAAAGCCTTAAGAAAATAAAAACAACAAAACTCTTTGAATAACTCCGGGCCGTTGACCAATCCATCAACTGTTGTTTTTGCATTTGTCACCCCCGAGTGGGACGGGTATGTTCAGACGTGAGTCCCGTGCTCTCCATGCCACTGGAATCAAGCTATCCTGGCTGAAGAGGGGCAAAACCCCGAAACCGGTCCTAGGATGCTTGGTTCCAGTCCAGGGAGGACCAGGCTTGGCAGTTCGGGCTGGACTGTTCCCATGAGGCACAGGGTCAAGACTGATTTGCATATGGCTGGGTTTAAACTGGAATGGCATGGTGAGCAAAAAACCGATGGATTTAGGCCCAGATCTCTGCACTGGGGTGAATGTATGACATTGTTCTGCATTCTGTCCCTCAACTGTTGTTTTTGCATTAGTTGACCAATCGATGACATGCAGCCACTTCAAATTGAATGCCTCCAAAACTGATATACTCACCTGTGGCGACTAGAAAATCATCGACAGTCTCTGTGCCTGGCCTGATGATTTAGGACCACTTCAAAAAATATCTAACCTGGTAAAAAAAAAACTTGAAATTACCATGAACGACCAACTGTCGATAAATCCACAAGTGGATAATGTAACCAAGTAAAGCTTTCTAACTATGAAAACATTGCAATGCATCTTCCCACACCAAGGCTTCCTACAAAATGTTATGCTGCCATCTCTCTTGTTCCATCTAAAATAGGCTATGCTAATGTTCTGTATCATGGCTCAAATTTGACAACTATGAGAAGACTACAAAGAATTCTAAATGCTGCCACTAGACTCCTCCTACATGTAAAGCCACAAGCACTTATTTGAAGGTGCTACACTGGTCACCAGTTGGCAGAAGATCCTCCTTTAAGCTGATTTGTATAACACGAATAGCAATACATGGCAAATGACAACTCTCCAGCAGGAAGAAAATCATCAAATACGTACAACAATGGAACCTGTGCTCAAGAATGTAACTCCACCTCATAATTCCTACATTCAAGAAAAAATAACATGGGTGGAAGTTTTACTCAAGCAGCCAAACTATGGAATTCCCTCCCACAAACATAAGATCCACAGAAAACCATCTCCACTAGAACGCTGTCTCTGCCCCACGTGATGACTATATTCACAACTCAAGAATATATCACAACAATATACTCAGGCAAGAAAAACTATACCTCTCACAATATGGAAAAGAGCTGTTGTTAAACAAGTACATGCCTATACTTTGAACAATGCCTCCAGTTATAAGCAGATACATTTTTATAGCTAAATGTGTATATCAAACCCTGTCAAAAGTGCTGCTTCTATGTACATAGGTAGGTGCATATAACAGGATTATACCTGCTACTATGAACTACACAAAGAGGCATGTATATTTATGTGTATATAAGTTAATTACAGTTATTTGAAACCATAAAACACAATTTAAATGTGGACAGCAGACTTTGTGATTATTGCTTTTTCAACATACATTTGAGTATTGATATTGAGGGGTTTTAGAAAAACTTTACCAAGCATCATGTGTGTGTATATACAGGGCTCAATTCTGTTCGAATTCAATTAGTAATCACTGTTGAACGACTTGGCTCATATAGAGCAAGAATTTCGATTATGCTGGCCAGTCGATGAATTCATCTATTATTATTTTTTTCAGGTTCTCATTCGTATAATTATTTTTACTGATGAACTTTAATGAAAAAGAGTAAAAAAATGAATGTGTTCATGTAAACATAGATCGAAAACTAATGTGAAGTCTTTTTACTCTGTTTATGATTTAGTGAACCGGAACTAGAATTCATGAACCGGATATAATATTGCTCGAACAAACTGCACTCCGTAACTCAGTCGAAAAAGGCACGAACGCCGAAACGCGTCCTGTTGTTACTGCTGCATTTCTCGAATCATGGAATAAATTATATATATCGAGAAACCTTGCTGTGTGCGGTCCCCTTCATTCACTGAGTGGAGTTTCCTGGAGCTGTATATATATATATATATATATATATATATAACTATAACTCGCGCGCCCGCAATCCACTGCTCATGACGTCACATATTACATCACTCATGACATGATCAGTGGCATCACTGATGACATCATCCTTGTGATAGAGCGGCGGTCACGCGAGTTATAGTTATCTGAACTAACTATAACAGGGGAATTTCAGTGTTTATTTACGAGTGAAATATCCACCTAACTATAACATGTGTGAAACCTATGGTTTTTTAAGTGAATTTGCAAGGTTTTTTAAATGCTACTTCCTAACTATAACGTGTGTGAAACCTATGGTTTTTTCAGTGAATTTGTAAGTTTTTTTAAATGCTAATTTATTTGTGTATTATTTTTTTATATATTTATTTTACAATAAAGTACGTATTATTTTTTGGTTTTCACTGTGCGCGCACGGTGCGCGCACCCCCGCGATTTAAAAAAAAATATATATATTTTTTCTGCCTTCGGGGTCCTTCAGGGACCCCCCGACAAAGGCTAGGGGGTCAGGAACTCTCTACTCTGCCCCCTTTTCACGTTCGCCACCTTCCTCTCGCACTGAAAACAAACAAAATGGCAGCCGACACTTCCTGATTTCGACCAATTCGAAGGTTGACTAACATGTAACCACTAATCAGAATTACACTCGCACACGTTAGGGTGCTCGCACGGTGCGCGCACGGTGCTCGCACCCTGCGCGCGTATAGATATTGATATGCTTTTAATAGCTATTTTCTCAGGAAATACTGAACAGATTTACATTAGACCTGCAAAAGGCACTTCCTTGACCTTATGGCTACCTCTCTGCCAAATTTCAAGTAATTCTGTTCAGCCGTTCGGGCTGTAGCTGTGTCTAAAGGTCCTATGGGAAAATGCATGGGGAAAACGCGTTTTGGGACAACCCTTTTTTCTCGGCCCCTACTTGACGAATCACCCCGAGACTTTCAGGGTAGGAGCTGAACGGAGCACCCCATTAATTTTGAAAATTTCGCGAGGATTCGTCAACCGGCGCAAAAGTTATTCAAGATAGAATTTTCAGATTTCCTATGGAAACACGATCCTAACTATAACTATCTACTGGCGACCGCCAGTAGATAATATATATATATATTCCAACAGATTCAGCTCCTCCTGGGATATCCGCCCAATGTCTGGTGGCGTGCGAGGCCGGTAGAGCCACAGCCGGCTTAAAGTTTTAAATTCCAGTTGCAAAGTGAAGCGCGCTCTCGGTAAGGATATATCAAACAGCGATCTTTATTGCAACGTTACGCGTTTCGAGAGTGAAATTTCTTGATCATATATATATATATATAGATATTATTTCCATTTTCTATAAAGTAAAATTACTTCTGAAGTGTGTGCTTCTGAACGCAAGGTCACTAACTAAGCACAGTATGGAATGCGCTCTATTCATGGCAAATCACAATATTAAATTAGCTCTTATCACGGAGTCCTGGACGAATGAAAATTCAGGCCCTGATCTTGTTAATGCCATGCCCCCTGGTTTTAGATGTTATACACTTGACAGACCGATTAAAAAAGGAGGAGGTCTGGCGGTGTTATATCATGAAACCTTAAAGTCTGCCTTTACCAAGGCCTCTAATTCGGCCTGTGAGGCAACATGTATTAATATGCAAATATCAGACCATGATACTTTCAGTGCCATTCTTCTATATCGACCGCCTGGGCCTAAGGGCAAGTTTTTAGATTCTATTGGCACATTATTAGAGGAAGGGCTATGCAACAAATCTTTCACGGTGTTGGGTGATTTTAACTTTCATCTCGAAGACCTGTCCGACCCGGATAACATTAGGCTACTACAGATTTGTAGCAGCGGGGATCATAAACAACTAGTAACTGACCCCACCCACTCGGCAGGCCATACTCTTGATGGAATTTTCTCAAACAACTCCTCTCTTACTTACTCCAAAACAGTCCCTCTTATCTGGACGGATCATAGGGCGGTTCTCTTTGATCTTGAAGTAACTAATCGTAATTGTTCTAGATCCTCCATGAAGGTTTCTACGATCACTAGGGACTGGAAAAATATTGATAAACGAGAATTGGAGAATCTGTTGGACTCATCACGGCCTGCTCTTTTATTTAATGTGGAGTCAGACACAAATGCTTATACGAAATGGGTAGATTCTGCTTGTCAGAAACTTGCGCCAGGCAAACAATGTATCCTTAACCGAATAGTGCCATCTGCCCCTTGGTACTCGGAAAATCTTAAAAAACAAAAACTTGAATGCAAAAAATTCGAACGTAAGTGGAGGGAAAGATATGATACTCATGACAAAGAGATCTATAAATTATGCCTCTCCAAATACAAAAAACTGGTTTTAGAAACTAAGAAAGCATATTTTGGAGATCAAATTAAGAAGGCCGGACCTTCATCTAAGGTTTTGTTTAACACAATTGTTAAACTTACCACTCCCGATAGCCCTAAAACCGAGAGTAGTCCAGAACTCTGTGAAACTCTGGCTGCTTTCTTCCTACAAAAGGTAGGAAAGATCTTTTCTTCCTTTTCCTCTTTATCTTCTGGAGCCGCAAAAGTTGTTCTACCTCAACCATCTGGCGGTAAAATTCACACTCCAACATTAGATTGCTTTATTCCCCCAAACCAATCTGAGGTTTTTAAACTATTCCTTGAGACTCGCTCCGGCTCCCCTTTGGACCCATGTCCAGTATCTATTTTGCACCTGGTTCCGGAAGTGAACGTGGAAGTTCTTACCCCACTGTTTGCAGCAATCTGTGACAGTGGTCATTTTCCATGTGCATGGAAAACAGCTTCTATCCTCCCCCTCTTAAAAAAAAAAGATAATTTAGACCCTTCTGACCCTTGTAACTATAGGCCCATTTCCCGGCTTCCCTTTCCGGGGAAGATACTTGAGAAAGCCATGAATGGGCAACTCAGTTCTTTCCTTCAAGCCAACTCTCTGCTTGATAAAACTCAGTTTGGCTTTCGTGCTGAACATAGCACTGAGTCGGCACTGATTAAATCCACTGAGGAGGTCAGGAAAGCTCTAGATCAGGGAGGTGACGCCACACTTGTTCTACTGGACCTTTCGGCCGCTTTTGATACGGTCCATCATGTGGTTTTGATGGACCGTCTATCTGCGGCCGGGGTCACTGGCAAGGCTTGGGATCTTCTTAGGTCATTTCTGACCAAAAGAACTCAAACAGTGGACTTAGGCAAATACAAATCAAGACCTTTCGCTCTTCCCTGTGGGGTCCCACAAGGGTCCTCACTTAGTCCTACCTTGTTTAACGTGTATGTGGCGCCGCTAGCCGTTGTGATCAGATCATTTGGTTTTCAGCTGACCACATACGCGGACGATACACAAATTGTGTTATCTATTAAAAGGGGGGCTGAAACCGAGATTGGATCCAGTTGTCATAATTGTATGCAGGCGATTTCTGCCTGGATGGCATCGAACTGTTTGAAGCTCAATGCTGACAAAACGGAAGTGATTGTGTTTGGGAATAGCACTAACCTCTGGACTCCGGACTGGTGGCCAGCAGAAATGGGCTCACCCCCACTACCTGTGGTTCGAGCCAAGAACCTGGGAGTGATTATTGATTCCAAACTCTCCTTTGAAGACCAAGTTAGCAGGGTTGTTTCTTCCTGTTTTTTCATTTTAAGAACCCTTCGGAAAATTAAATTTCTCCTCCCTGAAGATAGCCTAAAGACAGTTGTCACGGCTTTTATTCTATCTAGATTAGACTATTGCAATAGTCTTTACATCAATATCCAGGAGAGACACTTGGCTAGACTACAGATTGTACAGAATGCGGCAGCCAGGCTGATCACAGGGACACCCAGATTTGTCTCTGTGAGGAAGGGTATCAGGACACTCCATTGGCTGCCCGTCAGGCAACGAATTCAGTTTAAAGCACTGTGCGTTGTTTTTAAGGCACTCAGTGGAATTGGTCCTGATTTTCTGAAACGTGCCTTTCAGTGGTATGTTCCTGGAAGAGCTCTGCGCTCGGCTCAGGCTAATCTAGTTACCCTCCCCCGCTTCAACAAAACCAACTGGGGAGGTAGGAGTTTCTGCCATTGCGCTGCGAAGGCTTGGAATGGGCTGCCTCCTAAACTCAGGAAGCTCACGGACCTTCTTTCTTTTAGGAAAGAATTAAAGACATGGCTATTTACTAAATCTTCTTAATAGCATTTCACAGACCAATCTCAGGTGGATAGCTTACAGCGCCAGGACACCTCAGGGTAACAGCGCGCTATACAAGTCTTTTTAACATTAACATTAACATTATATCTTGCCCATCTCATCCCAAATCATTTTAATTACTATGTACTCCCACATTTCCGTCTGAAACTTTTATCTCTCCTTTTTTGCCATGACTCCAAACTGACAAGCTCACATGACCACAACTTACAATAAATCCCTTTTCAAATCTATTCCTATCATTCTATCCCTACTCCAAAATCTCCTTTCAAATCCAGTCCTTCCTATCTGTCCCTACTTCAGTCTCTGGTAAAGACACAAAACTAATACAACTAACGACAAGAAAGAAAAATTGTACTAACCTGCTGACTATTAATCCTGGGTTCCATAGAAGCATGCTTCACTCGGAAAAAGAACTCCAATGCCTCATCAGGGCCGTAACCACTATATAAATCCATTTAGAATTACAATAGCAACAGCCTTCACTTCAGGTCGTCGAAAAACTAAGGTGCTGATTATGAGTTGGACAGAACTGGAGAAAGGTAAACCTGCACACAAACAGTAAATCTGCCCCAGTACCAGCTATATACTAGAGAGTTTTACCTGGCAGAACTCCGCGAAGTGCCAGAAAAACCCTTCTGCACTTTGTGGCATTCCGCTAGTGGAGGAGACTGCTAAGTCGCGTTGCTCATACTGATTTTTAGTGACAGAAGTTTGTCCCCTGCTGTAAAATCAGCACATCCTGCACTATACGTCACCCGAGAGGAAACCTGCTTCCTGCTGCTCGAGTAGACATTCTACTCGAGAGGCAGCTTCCTCAACATGAATGGCAGATTCACGAGAAGGAGCTCTTGCATGTTATTTTTTCTTGCAAGCGCTTGCCAACTTACCGGTGGCAAGCTGCTCGAGATAAGAACCTCAGCTCTGCCTCACTTTGAGGAGCTTTTCAGAACTCCGCAGTGAGAGCGGAGTGGGTAAAACTCAGCGAATTCCGCTTGCACAATGGAATTCTGTGCCCATCCCTACTATATACAAACTAAACCCCAAGGAATTCTCAGGTCTTTGTCACGAGCGCTATCTAGTGTCAATGCAGCACCACTTACCATCATCCTTGGTTGGTTGCCCTAGGAATGGGGGTAATGTCCATTTACTACATAGGGATGTACCCAGAATCATCGTCTGGCCTATCATGTTTATTAGTCTATCCCAGTTGCATCATTGGATGCAGAAATACGTAGCGCCTTATTTATCAAATTGTAACACAGCGCAGTAAGTCCCATTGCTGCTCTGTGTTACAGTAAAAGGGCAGTAATGTGCCATATCTATCACAATACAGCACATTCCTCCCTTTTTCCAGTGCTGACACAGAATGTACTCTCTTGCACCAACGCAGGCACCCTTGCTCAATGGTGCAAGGGTGCCTGTGCTGAAGAATTGTTTTTGTGCAGGATGGGGCACTTTCCTCACAAAAACAGCCCGTTAAGGCATTTTACTCTTTCTATGTATGCTGCTGCATGCACCACAGATAGCAAGATGAAACGACAATGAAAAATAAAGATATTTCTCCTCATTCTGCCTCCTACGGGAAGGCATAGTATTGTGGGGCATTCCTAGGGCTACCTCTTATTGTAAATTTGGGAATGCTTCAAAATCCACTGGTGTTGCGTGGGAATACCGATGCACAACCCATGGAATGCCTCCCTGGGGCAGAGTAACGCAAAGCAAAGATTTTAGCGGTGTTGCGTTACTCTGGATTTATCAAGGCATTCAAGGCCATGCAAAGGGGCATTGCATGACTTGATAAATAGCATTTTAGGGGTTGCGTTGCTTTTACACCACGGTAAGTGGTGCAAAAGTGGCATCTTCCATTTAAAAATATGTCCCCTAGTGTTCCATGGATGCTGAAAAAACTGAAACTCTGGTCATGGAGGCAGTTACCTACTTCTTCACCAGTTACTTGGCCTGAGTCACTGAGTAATGCCTGTCTTACAGTGGAAAAATTCCATAACCCGGGTGGGTTGTTTGACAGTATCTCACCATGAAACAACCCTCACCATCCACAGAAAGACTGTTCTAAAACAACATTTTATCACCTATATTTCATTAGGGGAGACGTCTTTCAGGAGGAGACTTCTTTCAGAAATTTGCCCTATTGCTTGATGTGGTTATGTTATGTCTTGATGACTGCTACAACTTCTCTCCTAACCGAGTTACTCTTAAAACTCTGAGTACAGACCCAGCCTATGACTCTCCTTTGTCCTGAACGCAGAGATTTAAACTAAGTTGTTGCCTGATATAAAAAGATCAAGTTTCCATTGTAGCTTGCAAAAATACCATGCCAAGGACCAGATGTACAACCATCAAGGTTTCGCAAATTGTGATTTTCAGTGACTCGCAATTTGCGAGTTGCAAAACCTGATGTGCAACAGTCTCTGAGACACTGTTTGCAATTCCCAAATGGGTAGCAATGGATTTGTCTCATAAATATTCATGAGGCAGGTCACAATTTGCAACCCATTGGGAATGACTGGCACTCACAAGGATGGTAGCATGCTGGGGTCAACAGAACACCATGTCTGTGACTGCTTTTATTTTTAAATAAAGCAAGTTTTAAAAAAAATACCGTCCGTTTTCCTTAAAGAAAAATGGGATGCTTTTCAAAAATAAAAAAACTGTTTTATTTTAATTTTCTGAGTGGGCAGTGGTCTGTGGAACTACTGCCTGCTCTGAAAAAATGTTGGCGGCCTCATTCACAGAGGGGAAGGGGGGCCTTAGGGACCCCTTCCCGTATGTGAATGGCTTACCACCAATTTGAAATTGGTGGTAAACTGCAAATGTTTTGCAACCGCATTCACATTAAAAAAACATTCCTATATATCAGTGCATCTCGCTATCAGGAAGGGGCGCCCTTGGCACGCACCTTTCTAATAGCGACTCATAAACCCTATTTTGCGAGTCTGTCATAGGTTACCGGCTCACAAAATGGGGTTGGTACATTTGAAAATAAATTTTAGCTTTTGCAGACGGCCCGATGTGCCATTTGCGACAGGTAAAATACATCATACATCTGGCCCCAAGTTCTTTACGTTTTTTTCTCGAACTAGATGTTAAGGCCATGGGGACTCTTCCAGTACCCTCCTGGAAAGTTAAGAATCTGGGGGTGGTGCTGGATGAACATCTTGACATGCGTGATCAAGTAAATGCCGTGGTCTCTGCTACCTCTTATACCCTCAGGACCATGAGGAAAATGTTGCCCCTTCTGCCAGCTGACTGCAAGCGTACAGTGGTTACGGCCTTGATTATGTCAAGACTTGACTATTGTAACAGTCTTTACTTAAGTATTCATGAGCGCAGTTTACTAAAACTTCAGATGCTCCAGAATTCAGCTGCCAGGCTGCTCACGGGAACTCCGAAATTTGCTTCCATCTCGAGCTCAGTAAAAAAAACTCCACAGGCTGCCTGTAAAAAAGCGAATACTTTTTAAATCCCTTTGTTTGGTTTTTCGAGCACTTCAGGATACAGGCCCATTTTATCTGATGCAACAATTCCAGTGGTATGTGCCCGGAAGATCGCTAGGTTCATTAGGAGCAAAACTCACTGTAGTACCCACCACTAAGAGAGCTAGATGGGGAGGCAGAAGTTTTTCCGTTGGGGCAGCCAAGGCCTGGAATGAACTTCCTTTTAGTTTAAGAAATTGCAATGACCTATTTTCTTTTAGGAAAGTGCTCAAAACATGGCTGTTTTAATTCCTCTGGTCGAAACCTTAGTTAGGGGGACTGTAGCAAGCGCCGGGACACCTTCGGGTAGCTGTGCGCTATATAAGTTTTACTAACATAACATCACATAACATAACAATGGGAAGAATCCACATGTAGGGTTTTGGAAGGCACAGTGAGTGTGCGGTCCTGGCGTGTGCTCAATGGAGAAAATGGGGGAGCATATATAATGGACCGCTGCTCATAAGTACTGTCACAACATCTATAGGCTTTGGATGCCCAATAACGATAATACAGACTTACCCAAATGGGTGTATCTGCGCGCTGGAGGTGCAGGCTCTTTGTACGTGTGATTAAACACGATGGTTCCATCGGGCATGAGGAGCTGATGCTCTGTTCCGCTAATAATTAAAGTTGCTTGCATTCAGTTTGGGCTTCTAAACCAAGAAAAAAGCACAATATTAGGTATCTCTGCTCTTAGTAAATGACGCTATGTGCGTCAATAACCCGCCAATTCTACCACGGCGCCTCTTACCTTACTCGATCATGAATCTTTTTATGCCTGCACCTGCAGGGCCGGACTGGCCGTAGTGGGCACAGGGAAATCCCCCAGTGCACGGCACGGGTGGGGGCCGGTTTTGGGCCCCTGGGGGCCGTTTTTGTTGGCAAATCGGCCCTGAAACAATATCGGCCGAAAACCGGCCCTGGCAAAGAGCTCGGCGGCACCCCCAAGCCCCAGGGGGGCTGACCGAGCACTTTCCCAGGGCCGGTTTTGGTTCCCAGTCCGGCCCTGTGCACCTGGACCGCCTCAGAGCAGGACAGCTTCCGTCTATCTGCTGGGTTCAATGACAATGGGCCTGTAGTTAGCTGATGGTATTTAAGGGCTCTGTTCCCGCCGAAAACTGATTGAATCTGCAATCAGACCTGACTAGGGATTTACATCTCTCGATGTAATCAGGTGCTCTGCAATCTATAATGGACATGAACAAAAGACCAATAGTGTTGCAGTTGGTAAGAAGAAAGTAAAAATGGTGCGGACTAAATGATTAAAGTGCGTCTTTTCAGGCGTGCATAAAATTGTTACAAAGGTCGCACTGTACAGGAGATTGTTATCTTTTCATCTGAATCTCCCGAGAGCTGTTGAATACATTGAAGCTGTGTGCGCGCGTGTGGTTGTGTCAGTAATGGATGCAGACTCACAATTTTAACCCTTGTGTATTCACATATCTAGATAAACACATTATGAAATTAACTGAAATAATATACATTCGTGCAAAAGTCTGTGAAGGGTGACGCATGTTATTACATTATTTCTGACCTGTGCGTGTAACTTTCATTCTGGTGCAAGAATATGCTGATACATAGTATCTGTTTGGCTGACATAATGTACTAGTACCAGTCTATATACTGACACATGTAGGGGGGTCATACAACAATGTACATTCACATTTATGATTAGCGTGCATGTGGTCACATTTATCAAATTCAATTATCGATTTCTCTGGCACGTCAGCAGTACATTGCATGTGTCAGAATTCCTGTATTACCTTATTTACTTTTGTCTGCTATAATACCTTTGTCAATAGCACCCATTACTAATTACGTCACAAAGAAAGGTCATTATGCTAGCTGGTGATTGCTGAGTCAACAAGCATTTGCTATGCAAATTGGTCTCGCATTTGTAAGAGAGGTATTGGCATTGTAAATGACAATGTCTTTTACCTACCAAAAGAGTGAAAGAGGAAAGAAAATGAAAACAGAAAGGATGCTAGATAAAGGAGGGAAATGAAACGCAGATGGAGCGAATCTGAAAAAAGGGGTCAGCTGGGGCGAAAAGAAAATATAGGGGCAATTGGCTTTGCCATTGTTTTTAAGCTATGATGTAGAGCTGTGTGGCTGCTGTGCAGCATGCTGAAAAGTTATAATAACAAGGCTGAAGCAATTCATTTAACGGAAGTGATTGTATAGCAGGGAACATTTGGAGGGTAAATGAGACACCTACCCTGGCCTCCACACCGAGCGGTCATGCAGAGAATCAAAAAAACTACTGCAGTGTAACCTTGCTGGAGGTTTCTCAGGCTCTGAGTCGAAATCTGATATGTAGACCTGTGTATGCGATGTACACTAATAATAATAATTTATATAGACTACAGAACAAACTGCATTAATGTATTCCCTAAATGATGTGATTATTACTATACTTTAGAAACCACTTTTTCAACTTCATAGTAATGAAAGTTAGAGCTAAAAAAATCCTGGCTGTAAAATTCATGGCGCGCAGGTTAAATGGAGATTTTTAATTGCGACTGTACTAACTCAGCTACTTTACATGGCTCCTAACATACGACCTGCCAGTAACACAAGGATCTTTGTAACAAAAGCTTGTGAACCCACTGAGCTATCTTACATTAAATGCAAACCCTTGACCCCCATATAACTCTGTGGCAGCCATGTTACCTCTGGTGAGACTAACCTCTGACACAAGGGTGTACACAAGCCCGATTTTATCACCAGTCTTCTATCCTCTAACTTTCTGGATTTGCGTAGATATAAGCAGTAGTTGCCTTAACCTTTTGAACTAGTTCTACACGCATTCTGTGTTGGACCAATTAATTATGCTAGAGCAGCTTTATTATCGCATTTTCCTTGTTGCTAAATATTTTAGGGCAGATCTAAACAAGCGAGAGTGTATGCACTGTGGCAGGTAAGAACCAAAGCAAGGAAGCTAGCAAAAAAGAAAGCATGAGAGAGAGCGAGAGATACATAGAGAAGAAGACAGAGGTGAAAAAGAGTGGGAAAAGGGAACTGCAAGCCAGACGAGAATGTAGTAAAGGAGAAAGGGGGAGAAGTAGTAAAGGAAGAGAAACAGTGGGTATGAGGAAAAGGAAGAGACCGAGGAATAAGTAAAAGGGAGGAAAGCTGGAAGGAAGATGCAAAGGACTAAATAGCTGAGAAAGTGTGATGGAAAGGTAGAGAGAGTGAGAAAGGACAATGGAGTGGCCTAGCGACAGGGTGATGGAGAAGAGAGAGGTGATATAGTGAGGGAAGTTAAGAACAAAGTGAGGAAGAAAGAGAAAGCAGGATAAACAGCGAGAGAAAAAGAGAGCAACAGAGAATGGCAGTGAAGAAGAGGGAGAAGCCTATTGCCAAGGAAAACAAGAGAACAGAGGAAAGAAGTGGAGAAAGTGAGAGAAGGAGTGATGAGAGGAAAAGGAAAAAGAAGACATGGAGAGCAGAAGAACATATAAAAAGACTGAAATACCTGAATGGGTGACATAGGTGTTATTTTAACCACTGGTGCATTGAGGCTATGTAAAAAAAATCACAATCTAGAGACACAACATCCAAACACATTGATAAACAATCTCAACTGCTGGAAAGATGACTGGTGTACTGCAGAAGAACAGATAAAAAAAGTTTGCTAAGGGCCACTCGCTAAGGGCGAACACTGGACAGGCAATCGGGACGCCAAAGTGGGCGGGGCTGCAATCCCTCCATGGAAACAGCATTGGAGAAAAAATTAAACAAACACAAAACAATAAAAAAAAACAGAAATAAGCAGGATACTCACCTGCGCCAGCCATCCCAGTTGCTGCTATTTCAGGAATGCAGGCGGCCCTGCTGAGTGCAGGCAAGAACCAGCTATTAGATGGGAAGAGGGAGGAGAGCCCTCGAAGCAGCAGCCCGTACTACACCACATGAGGGGGCTCTTTCCCTCCTCGCACTTGGGCCGTGGCACTCTTGCAATGCCAAATCACTAGTTTGCTGAGTCGCAACACACTCGTTCTATGTTGATTCGCATTGAGGAAACTATCTTCAGCGCCAAGAGGCCACCGCCGGCTCAAACATCGCGCTTTAAAACAGACTTTGACATACAACTAGTGCTCTACGTAGGACAAACCTCTCATGTTCGAAACGTCTGCAGATAAAAGAGTGATCAATTGTGTAGGTATATATAAATTTATTTAATAAACGTTTATCAATATAGTTATTGAAAAAAACTACAAAATATAACGCATATGTTAGCACATCTCAATTCACTGATTATTACGTTAGCCACGAAGTACCCGTGCGTGCTGGGCTCCTCCTCCTTCTGTGGTAGGTGTAACGGTCTTAAGTGGACTCCAAGCCTCTCCTTAAAATTAATTTGCGCTCTTGATTATATAAGGGGCAGACCGAGCGAACATGACAAGATGTGCCGTCAGCAGCTCTGAGGAGGAATGAATTACTTTTAATGAAGGGGGTAACGGCTCTTTAAAGCAGGCATCGGGCGTCTGCGGTGATTAATACTCTCTTCACCCCTTCAGAACAGTGGTTGCTATCACCGGACACCCGAGAGCACTGGCTAACAGTAATCGCTTGCAATAAGTGCCCACGGATGGGCTCGTGAGAGTACTGATTCCTAGGGAGAGGGGCGCTTTTATTGTCTATGCTGGCTCCAGCGCACGGTGGGGCCCTGTTTGCTTGAGCTGGCTGCTGGTAAGGAGTCTTAGGAGAGAGGTGCTTTTATGGTCTGTGCTGGCTGCTGGAGTAGTACAGTGCACGGCGGGACCCTGCTTGCCTGTGCTCGCAGCGCTCCCTGGAGCGGTGCAGTGCACGGCGGGGCCCTGTTTGCTTGTGTTGGGTGCCTGGAGAGGTGCAGTGCAGGGCGGTGCTGTTTGCCTGTACAGGCTGCTGTCACTGTGTATTTTGCCTGTGCTTGCACAGTGTGCCGTGGGCTGCTGCCGCCTGTGTGGCCCAGCGCACTGTGTAGAACGGTGCTGTTATTCCCCGCTGACACTATGTAGTGTGCCCTGTGCTGTTACTGCTGTTACAACTAGGATGGTTACTGCAATGGTTCTCCGTTGTGTCCACATTGTCTTATATTGCCTGGGCTGCCATTGTACCCTCGAAGAATCTCCACTGTGGAGGCAGTGTCCAGGCCTGTGTACACTTGTTAGCCCCCCTCCCCCCATTGCTGCACCACTACAGCTCCGCGAGTCTGAGGCTCGTTTTGTTCTAAATAAACAGATGAAAGGACTAATTACAGTTAGGGCGGACCTCGCTTGCGTGAGGAGTTAAATAATTGTACCCGCATCCTGGTTGGGAAAGAGTGTTATTATTATTAATAAATCATGTAAAGTGTGCGAGGCTGGGCTCTGCGCTAGCGGTGGTTGTCTGCGCACGGGTGTGTGCGTGGGAAATGTTTGGCATCAAGTGCTGCGTAGAGGGACGTTGGCTAACCTGTTAGAGCGTGGGGGCCTTGCACAATGTCCTCCATCTTCCTCACAGGCGTGATCTTTGGCTTTTCAGACTGTGAAGCACCATGGGGAACCCATGGCCGGGCTGATCGAGCCACTCATCATAACGGATGAGGTGATGGCAGCCGATGTGAGATGACCCTCCTCCACTAGGCCAGTCCAGTTACAGGGTCTCACCGCCCCAGAGCTCCACACCAGGCATGGGCCCCCACATATTAATGGAATGATTCTGACAACGGGCAGTATGGAACCTTGGGGATTGGGAACGGCAAAACTCGTGGAAGGGAAGAGCAAATACTGGGCGGGCAAACGGGACGCGAAAGTGGGCGGGGCTGCAATGCCCCACTGTAACACCATTGCAAAGAAAATCAAATGAACACAAAACAATAAAAAATAAATTTAACAAAATCAGTATGCACATGCATCGCATCGGGTTCCTGGCAGCCACATGGGCTGCTGATCCAGCTGCTGCAGATGAGGCTGGAAGGCCGCGGATGAAGACGTGGGAGGAGCATCGGTTCTGTGCTGGAGCGCTTATGTGCTTGCAGGAGCAGCGCCGCCTTTAAAGTTAAATCCAAGCAGGAAGGAATTTCCCTGTTCCAAAATCAGTGCACAGCACAGAGAAAGCGAGACGGAGGGAGGGGTTATGGGTGGGTGCATGGTGGGAGGGTGTCTCGGTGAGAGAAACCCTTTTAAGGGGCTTGTTTTGTGAGGAGGTGGCTTAACATATAAAGCTACCGACTTTGGCTTAACATATAAAGCTACCGACTTTGGAGCTGGGGAGCAGGGTTCGATCCTTGTGGGGGGGGGGGGCTGTATCATCTAATCATAAATAAATAAGCAGCTATTTTGAAGAGGTGTGGGGAGAGACAAATAAAAAAACACAACACACGTGGAGGGGCGCGACAGATACAATTAAAACAAACTCAAACTCTGTCAAATGCAGCATCTGAAACCAACTGAAACAAACGGTGCTCAGAATTGAAGGGAGGAGGTGGCTCAACATATAACGCTGCCGACTTTGAAGCAGGAGAACAGGGTTCGAGCCTCGGTGTGGGCTGTATTAATTATAAATAAATAAACAGAGAACTTGGGTGGGGAAAGACAAATTATAAATAAATAAACGGAGAACTGGGGTGGGGAAAGACAAATAAAATAAGCATTGGCAATGCAAGAGGGGAGGGGCAAGGGAAGAAAGTAGTCTGTGCAGTAAAGGGGCCAATAGCCGTGGAAGGACACAAATGAAGACATGTCCATCAAAAGGAGGGACTAACAGACCTACAACCAATCTGAAGGCAGCATATAAGACACAAGCCAATGGAAATGAGGGGTGGAGAGTGGGCGGAGCTTTCACGGAGCTTCCACACTATAGTGTATACTGCATGTCTCAACGAGACAGCGCAAGCGCTGCCTAGGCGAGACCTAAAAAGTAGGGCTGATACATACAGTGCTATTCTTGAACATGCAATGTTTATGGAAAATTTCTGAATGGATGAATATGTACCAATTTCTTTCGGTTGCTTAGTGTGGTGACAAAGCCACGCCACTCTTCTGCGGAGTTTAACCCGTGGGCTATCGAGTTAGTTCTTTCTATCCAACGGCCTTCTAGTTGTTGTAGAATCTGTGAGAGGTCTTCTGTAAGTGCGAGACAGACCGCAGCCAGACACCAGCCTGGGAGCCTTGGCGCGATTAATAGGCCAATCTAGACAAGCTAGGACCATGCTGAACCTTCCGTCTGTGGACACCCCCAGCTGAGGAGTGCTCTCTCGAACAGGCCACATTGTGAGGTAGGAGGTGCCATGCAACCCGAGTGGCCCTACCTCCCCACACATCTTTAATGATACTTGAGCCTGCAGGGTTGGGTCGTGACTCCCGTCTGACGTGCTTCCTGCAGTCTCTCATTGCGGTGGCAGAATTATTATGATCCTCGGTGACCTGCAGATGCAGATTGATTAGACCCTGTGCTTTCCCTATTCTACAGGCCTGCTCCACCCTATAAACCACCATTTGCGGCGCTGCCTGACAGACGCTGTGGTGACGTGCGCCCCCCTGCACTATTAATTACTCAATGGTAGATATCTGTTTGTGGACAACTGAAACGGAGACCTGTGTGCTGGGGTGAATTGGGGCACTACATCAGAACATCATCTCCATTGTGCTCCTTCCTGGGTGACACAGGACTTACCTCAACTGATCAAAATGGGGCGCAATGATCTCAAACAATGCCAGCTAAATTTCGAAGCTGGAAAGACCCCTAGGCGTGAGGAGACTGAGAGCAGCAATGAAATGGAGCCACGCCAGCTGGAGGCACCCCCGCAATAATGGCTAAATTGCGGGCCTGTTTCTAGGCCATCGACGCCCGCCTGGACACACTTACCACTCGACAAGACGAGATCCATGGGTGCCTGGAAGCACAAGATACCCATATCGGGATTGCTGAGCAACGAATTTCCGATCTGGATGATGTGCAACCCACTATTTAGAGGCGACTGGAGAGGGCGGAAGGCCTGCTTAAACAACTCACTACCAAGACGGAGGACTAAGAAGCGCGCTCGCGCAGAAACAATATCTGCATCGCGGGAATAACCGAATCCACACTGGCCCCATGGCCAAATTCGCTGAAACTGTCCACTTGGATATGTTTGGGAGACAGGCCTTTTCTGCCACATTTGTGGTGGAGCAAGAGCATTGGACATTAGGAGCCCGCCCAGTGCCGGGTGCGACTCCAAGGCTAATCATTGCCAGAATCCTTAATTACCATGACCGAGATGTTGTACTCCGGATGTCGCGGGAGCGCGTCTCGCTCAGCTTCCAGGGATCGAGCATCGCAATTTTCCTGGACTTTACACCAATTGAGCAAGAGGCACATGGCAAGTATATGGACATTAAGCATTTCCTCCAAAAAGCAAATATCAAATACGCCATGCTATACCCGATCTGACTCCAAATCCAGATCGGTGGTAAAGCACACATCTTCGACACCACTGAGGATGACGCAATATTCTGGAAGCAGCAGCAGAACGCAGAGAGGCTACATGGACATAGTGGGAACTGAGACCCTGATTCTTGACAGCTGGTGGCTGCTTCGTGACTTGAGATGTGTTTGGAGCACTGTTAGAACTTGGGGTGTCTAGTTGGCAATGGTTTGCACCTTTGTCCAAATAGAGACCCTTGCTTCTAGTCACGGAAAGGGGGATACACTCCTTAAATAACCACTGCTCACCCCCATGTTAGCTTGGCATGAGTTGACAGGCTTATCTCAGAGGCAGTGTGTAAAGCATTTGTGAACACATACAGTAATACAGTACAAACACTACAAATGGACAGCATACCAATAAAGAAAAATAAGTAATCTTTATCTAGACTTAACACAAGACCAAATGACAAAAATCCACAATAAAATATCAAGAATATGACTTTCAAATGGTAGAAATAGCTTAGTTCAATGTAGATGGTAAATGCAACACTTTATTCTCATAGTGCCTTAGATGCGTTACGCAAAGCAAACAAAAAGGGTTGCAGGGAAGGTGATGCGCCGTTCCTTACACTCAGGAGAGTGGATGCATCAGTTCCTTACTGCGTGGGGAGTTGATGCTCAGTTTCTTACTGCGTCCCGGTATGATGCGACAAAATGGTACCTCAATGCGATGCGACGATCCGGTGCGATGCGAAAAGGTGGCGTCTTTGATGCGGTGCGACAACTTGGATGTGACGCGTGGACGCTCGGTGGCCGTGCAGCGAACTTGGCGGATTCTTGAGCCACGACAGGCCCTGCGACATGCTACTCCGACGATGCGACGGCAACTTCTGCGGCAGCGGCACGCTTTTCCGGCGATGCGACACGTTTCTTCGGCGATGCATTGGCAAACAGTTGCGGCGGCGGCACGCTTCTTCAGCGATGCGACAGCTACGGTGGCAATATTCTTCTTCCTCGTTGAGGCATGCTTCCAGCTACCAGCGACACACAGTCTCTAGAGGCACCTCTCTGCAGGTAGAATTCCCAGCAAGGAAATTCAGGGGAACTGGTGGTGACGTCTTTGTGCCCCAGAGACTTCAGAACAGGAGGCAAGCTCAGTTTCAAGCCCTTGGAGATCTTCCTCAAGATGATAAAGTACACACAAAGTTCTTCTTCTCCTTTCCTTGGCAATAAGTAACCACTGTAGCCCAACCCCCAAACAGCAAACAGCACAGGGGCAGTCTCCTCCTTCAGCTTTCTTGGTTTCTCTCCTTGGCAAATCTTGATTCCCAGAAGTGATCTAAAGTTCTGGGGTCTGGGCCCCAATATTTATACAACTAAATCCTTTGTTCTCTGGCAGAGAGAGTCTGTACCTAGTTAAAACCAGTTCTGTTCTCTCTGGTGCAGCTTCCTGGCAGGAGGTGGAGACAGCATTGTTGAAAGCAGACCTGGCCCAGGTAGCTGAAAAGGAGTCTCGTCCCCCTACTCTCTATTCAATGTAGGCTCAGGCAAGTGAAAGGAAATCTCCTCCCCCTACTCTCTATTCAACCCAGGCCCTATTCAGCCCAGCCCTAACTCCTCAGACTACCGGAGCCAAAGCCCTCTCCAGCCCCCTGTCATTCACAAACCAGACATGGAATACACAAACCTAGCAGAGAAATACTGGATGGTTAGGCAAGAAAATACCTACTTTATAAAGGTGGTATTTTCAAACACAGAATCTAAAAATCACACACACTAAAAGATGTCTTTTAACATTCTGAGTTCAGGCATACTAAACTTGCTTTTCTACCCTGGTCCCTGGGTCAGTCAGAATTATAAGATGTTATAATCAAACTGCCCATTCTGGCCTATGGGAACAGATAGCCTTGCAATAGTGAACAACGAAATTGGCTGTAATTCACTATCAGGACATGCCACACACATCAGGGCATGTCCTACCTTTCACATACAATGCACCCTGCCAACAGGAGTACCTTGGGCCTACCTTAGGGGTGACTAACATGTAGAAAAGGGAAGGTTGAGGGACTGGCAAATGGGTGCCCTTGCCAGGTCGACATGGTAGTCCCAGGCTGCACACAGGCTCTGCAATGACAGGCCTGAGCCACATTTTACAAGCTGCTTCTGTGGGTGGCCCAATCAGTGCTGCAAGCCCACCAGCAGCATTTGATTTACAGGCCTTGGGTACACATGGTGCACTGTATTAGGGTCTGACAAGTAAATCAAATAGCCAATCATGGAGTCACTAATCCATTACAACACTGGCAAAGTGCCCAAAGCATCTAGACCAGCAGAAACATAGCAAAAACACAGGAGGCAACAGCAAGAAAATGGAAGGGAGACCCATGCCAATTGTGCCAGGTCTAACAAGCACCCTTAATGACGAACATGAAAGGTAAGAGGCCAGCGAACTATGTTTGAGACTGCAGGAAGACATTGCACGTGGTCTGTAGGTTGTGGGTGTACTTTGCGGTACTTTCATGCAATAAATACTTCTAACTGCAGAAGAATTATATAACGTGCGGAAGCGATTCAGTTTATGTCACGGGCGGGGGTATCCAAGGACGGAACGGGACAGACAAGAGACTGGTGGGTGGCACAAGACGTTACCACACCTCTTCTTTTCCCACGACAGGATGACTGGAGCGGTCTTTCCCATTCACACCCCACAGAAATAAGCCCCGGTCCCTTTAACTGGGACTCCATGATCGAGGACTCCACCCCCAGGGATGACGTCACAGCCTTCGGACCAACAAGAGCAGACGGGATCCGGAAGACGGTGTGTGCTATCGTGGAGGAGAGGAGCGAGGAGTTCGCAGAGAAGCGAGGAGTGGAGAAGGAGATGGAGAAAGGAGGAGCGCAGAGCAGACATCAGCCCGAGGAAGATCGGAAGGACAACGAGAGACGGCGGGAGTGCCAGGAGGCCATCGGGAACTTGCTTCACCCAGCCATGCTTCAGGAGGAACATGGCTCACACAGGTACGAGAGCGGTTTGCTGGGCTGGGTAGGCAGGCGGGAGAGGCCTGAAGCTTAGAGGCGTCAGCTCCCTACCAAACTTTGTACATAAAGAATTCCCCAACCTGACACCATCACTCCCCCCTCCGTTAGAAGTGTGTCACTGGGTTTTGGGTTGCTCCCTCACTCCCTTTCCTATAAGCGTATAGCACCACAGAAACACTTATACACTTTTTCCTCTTTTGTTTTGGGATTCCCGAGTGAAACAGCGGTACCATCCTGCTCCGTGGACATACTGGTGGGAGAACAACCGGGGATCAGCGAAGAAGTAACCCAGAGACGGGGAAACGAGAGAAAAGACGAACCGGCTGTGTTTAATTTTGTTGTATTGCTACCCACATACTGGCTTCACTTAGACGACGAGTGCTCTACAAAATAAAGCCCACTTTAACTCACCGAATTGTCCCTCCCCTTAATTCGGAAATTCTACAGTTTATTACGTCTCTTATACATAGACGGTTCCTTTGGAGAGTTGCCTACCCCCTCAGGATGTTCTCCAGCTCTTTTCTTTTCTCCCTCTTTCCACCGTCTTTTCCCTCTCTTCTCTCTGTCAATTCTTGATTGGGATTAACTGGGTGCTTCCTTTTGTGTATCTGATGTGGGTGGGGGATTGGAGCGGGATTGTTGTTTCACTGTTTATTGTTCTGGTTTCTGTTGGTACAGAGCAAAGTCTTTTTGCATTACTCAAGGTGTGACTCTTACGCATTTGCAGGACGCAGCAGAATGCTCAGTGCAGTTTGGATGACTCCCCCTGGTGAGCGCAGCTCCTGTCTGCGACTTAAAGGTCTATCCTGGAATGTGGCCGTCAGGTCCTAGCATATTTGACCAGACATACTATCCAAATCGCCTTCCTTCAGGAGACGCACTATGCGCGGCTCACGGTGCATGGATTTGCGTCGTCATGGGGCAGCCACTGTTTCTTTTCCAGCTATAGCTCGTATTCATGTGGGTATGTATATTGGTCCATCGATCTCTCCCTTTTCAGGTCTCGGAGGTTGTTGCGGATGACGAGTGCAGATATATTTTAGTGCTAGGTCTACTAGGAGGAGAATCACTTCTCTTAATTAACATATATGCACCAAACGTAGACATCTCTGACTTTTTTCCCAAACTTGCTGCACAGATTGACCACCTTGATGATGGCAGTAAACTCATTGGTGGTGACTTCAATCTCACATTAGACCACATTGCAGACACTACTGGCCCAGGACGTATCACAAAGCCACATGCAACACAGTGCCGGACTACGTACCAGTCCGCATTGTTGGCGGATCCCTGGTGCACAAAACACCCAAAGGTCCAAAACTACTCATTCTACTCGTCCCCTCATGGCTCCTGGTCCCGTATAGACCATTGGTACCTTACACTATAGCTCCTTTTGGAACCCGAGACAATTGATTATCTGCACCATATATTGTCCGTTCATGCCCCCATCCTACTTGCGGTCGACTTCCCCATGATCCCAAAATAACAGCCTTTATGGAGGTTCCCTGCCTCTTCTCTGCTCGACTCAGTGTTTCACAGTGAGGTTGGCGACACCATCAGGGAGTACTTCTTGTTAAACAAGGGAACAGTGACTTCACAATGGATACTGTGGGACGCCTTTAAGGCATATATGCGTGGCATCTGTATTTATAAGCACGCTGGTGTTATTCGCTCTATACATAGAGAGTTGGAGGTGGTAGAGGGGAAATGAAAGGATATGGACATATCTGCACAGATTACCTCTTTGCCCAAGTCGCTGCATGACCGCGCAACACTATTGACCAAATTCACTGACTTAACCACCCAGGAGGTTAAATATCTCGGTAAATACACAATGGCCCGAGTCTACGGGAAGGGCTAGATGCAGGATGCTTTCCCACCTGCTCCAACCCCAATACCAATCAGCATTAATCACACATCTTGACACGGACACTGATGACACATTGACAAAGTAAACTGATGTCGCTGCTGCTTTTCTTTCTTACTACACCCATTTATATACAACGCAAAGCCCCCTAGTGGTACAGGCCCTGACGGACTATCTGCAGGAGGTGGCCATTGTCTGGTTAGAAGCAGGACAGCGTGAGTTTTTAGCCTCCCCAACAGATGAAGACGAAATTAAACAGGCAATAGGAGATCTGGCCAGTAGCCATGCTCTGGGCTCTGATGGCCTATCGAGAGAGTTTTATAAAGCCTATCAACATGAATTAGCTCCATGACTACAAGAAGTATATGACGAGGCCCTGCAGAATGGATCTCTCTCCCTTACTATGCGCAAAGCCATTGTCATGCTTCTGCTAAAACCCGGTAAATCACCACGCCACTGTGCATCTTGCAGAACACTATCATTACTCACTCATGACTATAAAATCTTTGCCAAAGTATTGGCTACCCATCAATCATTACTTGTAGACACCATAATATGCCCTTTCAGGCGGGTTTTGTCCCGGGCAGATCCACTGCACTTAATCTGCACGCTATTTTGTCAGTGTGGGACCAAATAGAGTCTACATTGACGGCTGCGGTCATTCTCCTCGATGCCGAAAAGGCTTTTGACTTGCTGGAGTGGCCCTTCCTGTACCTGGTGATGCAGAAACTGGGTATTCCAATAGGATTTTTAAATTTGGTGCGCTTGTTATTTTTGTGGTCCAGTTGCCCGCCTGAAACTAAATGGCGAAATGACAGCTCAATTCCCTCTGACACGTGGCACTAGACAGGGGTGCCCCCTTTCTCCCCTATTATTTATTATTGCCATGGACAGACATCTCCACCGCGGTTTACAGTTTCACAAGGGTCCCCTCGCTGCCTCGTTGTACGCTGATGATGTCATGCTGTTTGTGTGGAAACCTGCAGTGAATCTGTCCCCACTATTGTATGAAGTGGTCCGTTTTGGGGTGTACTCTGGGTTGGTTATTAACTGGACCAAATCTGAGCTTTTCCCCTTAACTCAGGCTACTACCCAAGAAGATTTCGAGTTCCCCCTGAGATGGTGTATCGACCCCCCAAATTATCTCAGCATTATCTTGCACTGCAGCACCTCCAAGGTGATTCACCTTAACCCCTTCAGCGCTCATGACGGAACCACTCCGTCATGAGCCACGGGTGCCGTGTGCTCATGACGGAGTGGTTCCGTCATGCTGCGGCCGTTGGCCGCCGCTCCTCCCACGCTGCGCTGATTCCCCGCCTGTGCGGGCGATTAGCGCAGTGGGCGGAGTCATGACGGAACCACTCCGTCATGAGCACAGCTCAACCGTGGCTCGTGACGGAGCGGTTCCGTCACTAGCACCGCGCCACCGCGCTGCCCCCAAACCCCCCCAGCGCTGCAGCGGAATTCCCGCCGCAGCCAAGGGGTTAATTATGGTTTGGCAATAGACCGCCTCACAACACAGGTCAAAAAATGGATCAAAATTCTCGCGGGTAGAATCGCCATAATGAAAATGGTGGTCCTACCGCGTTTTTTATATCTCTTTCTGAATATTCCCATCGCTCTTACAATGACATTTTTTGATATACTCCGGACCTTACTCATTCGCCTTGTTTGGGCTGGTAAACAGCCGCACACAGGCTGGAACACTCTACTTATGCCTTATGAATGGGGGGATTTGGAGTCTCTGACTTTTGCTTATATTATCTTGTTGCTCAGGCCCATTTTACATACTACTGGTACTACACTGATGCCCAACTCCAGTATCTTAAGCCCGAACGCTCCCAGATACACCCTAATCAGCTATCCGCTATATCACCACAAGGCCTGCCTTGCTGCTCCTTTAAGATTCATACGCTGCCCACAATTTGCTGGGCGTGGACCAAACTGTGGCGGCATGTACAAACTGAGTTTTTATACATTGGCACATATACCATTGGCAGATAATAGGTGGCTAACTCCCACTCCAGAAGGTTGGAGACCTGTTTAAAGACTCACGACCTTGCACCACGGAAGAACTACTCTCCCACGGGGATGCTCCTTACGTGGACAGATTCCTTCTTCATAGGGTCCGTTGGTCCCTGATTGAGGCTGTGCCAGACACTTCAACGGAACCGGCAGACTTTCCCCCCTCACACTCGTTATAGCTTCCCCGGACGGTATCCACTTGGTTTCACTCTTGTATCATCTCTCATTATCCCTCCACCCAGCGGTTGGCACCAAGGCATGTGTGGCCTGGGAACGGGACCTGTGATTAGCAATACCTGACAACATATGGCACTATTGTTGCGCACAAATGCAATATATTTCAAACAACCATCACCATAAACTATTACATTTTAAATATATACATCGAGCTTATGTAACCCCAAAATTGTTGGCTAAGATAGATCCTAACACCCCACAGACCTGCGCTAGATGCGCTACCACAGATGCTGATTTCTCGCACCTTGCATCAATCAATCAATCAATCAATCAATCAATCAATCAATCAAAGCATTTATATAGCGCACTACTCACCCGGAGGGTCTCAAGGCGCTAGGGGGCGGGGGGGGTCCGCTACTGCTCGAACAGCCAGGTCTTGAGCTGCTTCCTGAAGGCAAGGTGGTCCTGGGTCAGGCGGAGGTGGGTCGGGAGGGAGTTCCAAGTCTTGGCGGCCAGGTAGGAGAAGGACCTTTCTCCTGTGGTGGCTCTTCGGATGCGGGGGACGGCGGCGAGGGCGTGGCCGGTCGATCGAAGCTGGCGAGTGGGAGCGTAGAAGTTGAGGCGGCTGTTGAGGTATCCTGGGCCTTGGTTGTGTAGGGCTTTGTGTGCGTGGGTGAGGAGACGGAAGGTGATTCTCTTGTTGACCGGAAGCCAGTGCAGATCTCTCAGGTGTCCGGAGATGTGGCTGCGACGGGGGATGTCCAGGATGAGTCGTGCTGAGGCGTTCTGAATCCGCTGGAGTCTCTTCTGGAGTTTGGCGGTGGTTCCGGTGTAGAGGGAGTTGCCGTAGTCCAGACGGCTGGTGACGAGGGCCTGGGTGACCGTCTTCCTGGTCTCGGTGGGGATCCACCGGAAGATCTTACGTAGAATGCGCAGGATGTTGAAGCACGACGCATGGAACTGCGCGCCGGTTCAGGCATATTGGGGGGAGGTCTTCCGGTGTGTTTCTCTCATGGTGGAGCAGACCATACAACGTACACCAATGACAGTATTGCTAGGGTACTTTCAACCTTTGAAGAAAAGTATCCTAAGGTTCACGGCAATCGCTCTACTCATCGCAAAGCGACACATTTCTCTACATTGGGACAGAACACAAGCACCGACTGCAAGGGCCTGGCTCCGTGCCATGATTCATTACGACACTATGAGTGATATATACGCCACTCTGCTACCACCCACTTCACGCCTACGTGACATTTGGCAACCACTGAAGAGCTACTTACTAGCATACCCCCTGGACGGAGACTGAATAGTACTTGTAGACATAGTTAAACAGAATAGAGCACTGGGAGATTGTAATATGATGTTGTCTGGCCGCTTGATAATTGTCATTGCAAAAGATGGACAGGCCTTGGTCCACTGCAGAAATTGTGAAAACTGTTGTATTTGATGTGGTCCACTATGAGCATTATTGTCAATCCTTCAGGAGTATGCTCCTTGTACCCTGGTTATTGTTGGGTTCCGCTCTAGTTGTTATTGACTTAACTCAATCGATTTGAGATGTTATATATTGCCATGCACTATCAGTGCGATTGTTCACTGCAAATCTCAATAATGAAAATTTCTAAAAAATGAATATTAATCAGGTAGGTCGCAATTTGGGACCTACTAGGATCTGATGCAATCACAGGGATGGTGGCCCGCAAGGGTCAGCAGACCACAATGTCTGTGATTGCTTTTAAATAAAGCAATCTTTTTTCTTTTATATGCAGCCCGCTTTTCTTAAAAAAATAAAAAATAAACGTTGAATTTTTATTTTTTAAGAGTAGTCATTGGTCCGTCAGACCACTGCCTTCTCCTAAAAAATAAGGGGCAGATTTATAACGGACTTGCGCCACTTTTACGCCGCCGTTGCGTCACTTTTGTGACGCAGCGGCGGCGTAAACCCTGCGCCATGTTGCGCCCCATTTACAACGTGACGCATCTAGGGAGATGCGTCACGTTGTAAAGCTTGCGCCACATGAGGGCGTACCTGCACAGGGGGGGGCGTTCCGGCGCAGGAACGCCTCCGAAAAGTGGCTGAGTGAAATCTACAAGATTTCACTCAGTCACTTTTCCGGCCATGCTGCGTCAAAACCCTGCGCCTGCTTGAAGCAGGCGTAAGGATTGACGCAGCATTGTAACGATAGGGCACCCCCGAGCCTTGCTGGAGCTGCGTCGCGCTTGCGACGCAACTCCAGCAATGCGCCAACCTTCCGCCATCAGATGCGTCACGCATCTGTTTATCCTTGCGCCACGATGCGCTGCATTGTAAATGTGGCGCATCTATTGTGGCGCAAGGGTAAACTTTCGTGACGCATCTTCCCTGGCGCATCCATGCTGATTTGCAGGGATGCGCCAGGGAACATAAATCTGCCCCTAACTTTTTAAATATTCTCACAGGGGTAGGGAACCCATGAGGATCTCTCCTCATTTGCGGATGGGTTCCAATCAACTTTGACTTGCCAAAATGCTTGGTACATCTCGCTCTGGGTCCTTGCACTTATTTCTTAAACAATTAAGCACTTAACCTAAGGTACAATTGCCATTAATAGCCCAGTGGAAACATTAATGATATTTGCACAGGTTTCAAACTCGGGATACCTTACACCGTCCAGGAAACCTTTGCACAAAGTAGTGGCAAGTAGTTTGAGAGACTATTCCATCAGGAAGCATCAACTGTCCTTTTGGTTCATCTCTTTCGCAGTTTTTTTGTAGATGTTTCTAGAAGTTTAAAAACTGTCCACTTTTTATATAATTATCATTGTCTAATTTAGATGTATTTGTTTATGCCGTATTACTCCCACTGTGTATTTTATTTGAGTATTTGGAGATTCCAACTTTATTTCTAAACTCGAATTCTCCTATTTAAGACAGTTCAATCGTATTCAGCTTCAACTGAAAAATATTTACATGTACTGAAGGTGGCAATTAATGAAAACTAACACATTAAATTACACTAGTTAACATAATTATGTTATTTGGAGGTCAAAAACCTACAGCAGAAGCATACCTGCATGATTATGGAAACAGAAACAGCTCTAAGCATATAACACATTTTTGCAATTCCAGTACAAAATCCTGTTTTTAATTTCCCTATTACTGTCAAGCTATGATGGCTCTAGCCCACTGTAATTAGAAAATAACACAGTGGCTCAACAGTAATAACCTATTACAGTTGAGTTGTGATGTCATAATTCCTGCTGCCAGAGCCAGCAACAACAAAGGAGAAAGGCAGGTCATGCAGCATTATTGAAGGTGACGCCTAAACAAAGGTAATGGAAACTTGCTTTTCCTATATATGGTCTCCTTTTGTAAAATGAATATTTGTCAGTAGAAAGGAGAGAATTATGGCAAATGTTTACTTTTTCCAGGTACTTCATAAAAGGAAAGTGAGAATCCCTCTGCATGTTGGTACGGCCTGTGAGCTATAGTCCTTTTTAAAAATCATATTTAAAGTAAAATAATGTTCTATGTTTTGACAACAAATTACTAAATGTTTTTTGCTGTATTTAATTTCACACTAGAGATTCCACTTTTATTCTTCGTGTCTCCAACTATACTGTCTTTTTCATATAAAAGAGAAAAAACTCCAAGGATTTAAGCTTTGTGTGAAGAGTGATGGTCTTGACATGTATTAGAAGGAATAAAATACCCTTTGATGTACTGTAAAAGCATATTGCAAATCATCTCAGAGTTTCATGGCATTATAAAGGAACATGGTGCGGGGTCTCCTCGGTGACTTTCAATATCCTTATAATGTACAGCAGGAAGTACTTTATCCCATATATGATACATGGCAGCCGACAATCCCTGCAAAACAACTTGTTTCTAATTTCCTTATTAAAGATGACTACTGATGTCTCTAGTATCACCTGTAATAATGAAAAGACATAGCTGTTCGACTATTTTAATGTATTACAGTTGAATGCTGACATCATAATGTCTCCTGCTTGAGCCAGTAGCACAGGTGCAAGACAGGTTACTTCTCATAATTGCAGCTGCAGCTGCAGTTTAAACCAAGCACAGACACAAAACCTGACATTTTAGGCCACATGTATCCAAAATCCATTTTGCATTCTCTAATGCATGCCAAGCCCTCGAGAGAACCTGGTGCAGAGACCCAACACCGGACAACATGACTGCCCTCAAGCTCGCCACCCGAAAACACCACCAACTCATCCACGCCACCAAGAAAACCGCATTCAAGGAACGACTGGACAACAACGCACACAACAGCAAGGAACTCTTCAACATCGTCAAAGAGCTCTCCAACCCCAACGCCGGTAACAACGACATCACCCCTTCACAAGACCTCTGCAATTCCCTCGCCTCCTACTTCCACAACAAGATCGCGGACATACACAACAGCTTCAGCACTCAACCGACGCACGCCACGACCGAACCACCGCCCCCCACCACCACCCTCCGCGCCTGGACCCCGATCAGCACCGAAGACACCGTCCGCACGATGAACTCCATCCACTCCGGATCTCCTACCGACCCCTGCCCTCACCACGTCTTCAACAAGGCCGACGCTGTCATCGCACCCCACCTGCGGGACATCATCAACACCTACTTCGACACCGCTACCTTCCCGGAGAGCTGGAAGCACGCCGAACTCAGCGCTCTACTAAAGAAGCCATCAGCCGACCCCACCGACCTCAAGAACTACCGCCCCATCTCGCTGCTCCCGTTTCCTGCAAAAGTCATAGAGAAGACCGTCAACAAGCAGCTGGCCGCCTTCCTCGAGACGAACGGATCCCTCGACCTCTCGCAGTCTGGCTTCCGGGCCAACCACAGCACCGAGACCGCCCTGATCGCAGCCACCGATGACATCCGAGCTCTGCTTGACAACGGAGAAACAGCGGCCCTCATCCTCCTAGACCTCTCCGCGGCCTTCGACACTGTCTGCCACCGTACACCAGTGCAGCGTCTCAGCAACGTCGGAATCCAGGAGAAGGCACTGGAGTGGATCATCTCCTTCCTCGCCGGAAGGACACAGAGAGTCCGCCTCCCCCCGTTCAGATCTGAAGCCACCGAAGTCATCTGCGGCGTTCCTCAAGGCTCCTCGCTCAGTCCAACCCTCTTCAACGTGTACATGAGCCCCCTCGCAGACATCGCACGCCAGCACAACCTCAACATCATCTCCTACGCCGACGACACCCAGCTGATTCTCTCCCTCGCCAACGACCCCACCACCGCCAGAGCCAACCTCCATGAAGGGATGAAAGAGGTAGCCGAATGGATGAAGAACAGCCGCCTGAAACTGAACTCGGACAAGACGGAAGTCCTCATTCTGAGATCCTCACCCTCTGCCTGGGACAACTCCTGGTGGCCCCCCGCCCTAGGCAGCGCACCCAAACCAACAGACCACGCACGCAACCTGGGCTTCATCCTGGACTCCACCCTCTCCATGACCAGACAAGTCAACGCCGTCTCCTCGTCGTGCTTCAACATCCTGCGCATGCTACGAAAGATCTTCCGGTGGATCCCCACCGAGACCAGGAAGACAGTCACCCAGGCCCTCGTCACCAGCCGTCTGGACTACGGCAACTCCCTCTACGCCGGAACCACCGCCAAACTCCAGAAAAGACTTCAGCGGATCCAGAACGCCTCAGCACGACTCATCCTGGACATCCCCCGTCGCAGCCACATCTCCGGACACCTGAGAGACCTGCACTGGCTCCCGGTCACCAAGAGAATCACCTTCCGTCTCCTCACCCACGCACACAAAGCCCTACACAACCAAGGCCCAGGATACCTCAACAGCCGCCTCAACTTCTACGCTCCCAAACGCCAGCTTCGATCGACCAGCCACGCCCTCGCCACCGTCCCCCGCATCCGAAGAGCCACCACAGGGGGACGGTCCTTCTCCTTCATCGCCGCCAGGACGTGGAACTCCCTCCCGACCCACCTCCGCCTGACCCAGGACCACCTCGCCTTCAGGAAGCAACTCAAGACCTGGCTGTTCGAGCAGTAGCGGACCCCCCTCCCCTAGCGCCTTGAGACCCTCTGGGTGAGTAGTGCGCTATATAAATGCTTTGATTGATTGATTAAATAGTGCATTTTAGGTAATCGCTATTTAAGGAGGGCAAAATGGTATTTATGAAAATAGCAAATACCTAATAGCGATTCCTAAATATACGCAATCGCAATTAGGTCATCGCTATTGGGTAATACTACTCCATTAGTTCCTATGGGGCTAAAAGTCCATAGGTACGAATGGTTTTGCATTACCTCATTTGCAATGACCTAATTGGTAATCATTAATTAGGTAATGCAAACCCAAGGGTGCCCTGGGGCCTGATGAACACTAAAAAATGTGCACATGTAAAGCACACACATGCCCTAAGAGCATGTGTTGCTACATGGAAGTTTGAAAAATGCATTTATTGTGCATTTTCAAAAATTGCACAAGGTTAGTCGATGTTAATAGCATTTCCTAAATGCCCAGTCTCCATTTAAGAAATGCTTGGTACATGTGCTTAGGGAATCACAAATTGCAATTCCATATTTTTCGCGATTACCTAAAATTGCAACTAAAAAGCCTTTCATACATCTTGAAAGGCTATTTTTACATTCGTAAATGGTTGAATTTAGCCATCCGCACTGTTTGCGAATGCAAAATCGGTTCATACATGTGGCCCTAAGTTCCAATGGTTTGTATTGTAAAACAAAGGGTGGAGAGCAGAAAGCAGATTTTATAGCAACATGTTTATTTTGCACACCAAAAGTAATTACAGGGAACATAACATCTTTTGCCGCTTATGACACATTCTGAGCCTCATCACTTTTAAAATCTGATTCACATTAGACTGATTCTCATATCCTTTTGCAACACATTACTAACTGCTATTAATGTGCTTATTTTCACATTAGAGTCCACTTTTGTTCTTCTTGTATGCAAACAAACTCCCTCTTTCATATGAAAGTAAATTACAGCAATGATTTAAAAGATGTGCAGGAAGGGTGATAGTGTGATCATGTGTTATAAGGACTAAAATACTGTTTCATGTCCCTTTGGAGTTCCATGACCTTGCAAAGGAACTTGGCCGCCGACCTCATTACCTTCACATGGTGATGAAGTTCTCAGGGACTTGAAATATCCTTATAATGTACAACAGGGGCTAATTTGTCCAACATATGACAGAGCTGCCTGGGAAAGAAACACACATGCAGGAATCTTTACTCAAAGATATCAAAATGCACACAAAAATAAAATCCACCAACCCTGATTAAAAACAGATTTGAAAAATGCAAAGCCAATAATAGTACATGGAAGCATGGTTTTACCAAAAAAACAACAATTCTCAAAAATACTATAGTAAGAAATCATGAAGAACTCCCTAATTAAAAATGAATTGCCACATAATAAATATTGAGAAGAAAGCAGGGGCCTCCCCTACTTCAGATTAGGGTTTCTTCCCACACTGTGTCCCAGAGGCAGGAAATCCTGGAGGTAGTGGATATAAGTGCAGGAGAAGAGGAAAGGATCAATACTGAACTAAAACATCAAGCCTGTGCCAGGAAACAGAGCATGGGGGTGGCAAGTTGCAAGGATAGGCTACGATAGACTCTGGTGAGGAGTGGTAATAAGGACCAGCTAGGGAGTGGCAGAACAATTTGATAGCCAAGACAAAGGAAACAATCTGAAAATTGTGTCACAACACAGTGACCACAGTGTTCAGGAAATGGCTGGCACAAGGTGTGGATGATACTGGACAGAAGAGAAAAGGGAGGGGTTGGGACAAAGTTTAAAGTAACCCAACCCTTGATCACTAACTCTGCATAACAGCAACAATAAAAAGGGAAAGAAAAACAAGGTGGCAGATCAGAAAATTAACTATGGAGTTAGAAAGGAAGGCAGCCCTCAAACTACCAGCTGGAACCCAACTCAGAAGGGGATGTTGCTTTGCCATCCGTAAGTGGGTAGCCAGGACCACGGAGACGCAACAGAATCAAGGTAAGTGGATAGGAGGAGAGTGTGGATGTACCAGCTAAGTAATGCACAAGAAGATGAAAAAAGATAACAAAATCTCAAGTCTTTACATGTTTTCTTGTAATCAGTAATCCCTTGCATTGTATTCTTTTTTACGAAGTAATCCTTTGCATTTAAGCTTCCACATATCATAGTGTAGATATAAAAAAACATTTTCCTGAAAACTAGACTTCTCAAGTTGCTTATCAGGTGAGTACATATTGGCATAAATAACATTTCTGAATGAAGTCTGCTATAAAACTATATGAAGGAATACCTGGCAATAATACTGGTGCCTTTGTGCAGGGTGACCATGGATGCATTAATGAAACATATGCCTTGCAGTTATTAATGGCACTAATCAGACATACAATTACAGATTATCTACAACCCATATAAATCAGGCCATGTCACCTGGAGCGAAGACAATATGTACTCGAGGAGAAGACATATGAAGATTAGGAGTTTCCATGGAGGCATAGTGTTGAAAGAGCGCATGTGTACTGGCAAATGTATCAGATCTCACTAGACGTGTAGCACGAAGTGTCTGAATCTGTTCGATATAATCAGCCACATAGATGAATAGAAATTGGAATGGATGCCCGCTCCTAATGCGTTCTCTCTGCAAAATGAAACAGTAAACACTCGATAAGGTCCCTGTTCATTTGCGGCTCACGTGTCTCTTGGGGATTGTAAATTGAAAAAAGCCTGATCGAATCTCCAGTGAAGAGACTTCCATGATGGAGCTGCTCCTGATTGAAAAGACTACAGAAGTCACTCATCTATTTGCAAAATGTGCACTTCATGCTGGTAAAATCCAATTTATCTGTGGAAGTTGATTGAATATAGCAGAGTGAGGCTCTCCAGACTTGAAGAGGATCCTGCATGCCATGGAGAAGCAGTGGGGCAGATATTGTCTGAGCTGGCTCTCATGTTGGTTGAAATGTGAATGATAACTTGAGGATGTATAATTGTATGACTGTATATGGGATTTCCATAGAGTGAACGTAGCCAAAAGACAGCGGAGCACTGTACATGGTCAAAGACAAGCATAAAGTCAATGCGTCATAGGAGAGCAAGCTGGGGTGTGGACAGTTAATGCATTGTGATGTAGTGTTCTTTAAAGAGGTGAGTCTTTAACTCATTGCTTAAGATAAGACAGTTGATGTGGTACTATTAATTACTTTGATGCTGTTCCAAAACCTGGGTGTCTAGATAGAAAAGGCATGCTGTCTTCTTTGTCCTTTTTTACACTTCTGTCTCTGCAGTCTGATGGTATCTTGATTGAGGCCAAATCAACTTGGTAAAAAAACGTTTCTGACAAAACTAAAACTCCCTTTAGAGTACATATAAGTCACCCTTAAGGTAGGCCTTAAACACCCCATAGAGGAGGGTGCACTGTTAAAGGTTGGACATGGGCCTTTACCTTTTAGATGTCTTGGTAGTGAAAAACTAAAAAATCCATTTTTCAATAATATGAGACCTACTTATCCCGCAGGATAACACTGGATTACCTGTCACATTTAATAGGAGCTAACTTTTGATTGGGAGCCAGTAGGAAAGTCATATTTCATAGCTGAGGAATTGTAATTTAGAGCCCACTTTAATGGCGAAGTTGGTCACAGTTCTGAAAATGCCATTTTTAGAAAGTTGACATTTTCCTGTTCTACCCATTAGGTGCCTGCATCCTGTTCCTGGGTCACATGACTAAGTGTGAGGGGCAGTCAGTCTTTGTATATTCTTCCCAGACAGCCAAACATTAGAGGGATTAGGAATGCCTGGATGGGCCATCTCAGGTAGGATCGGGTGGAACTTGGTACAACCTCACATACACATCAATAGGCTGGGCCCTGTTGTCACAGTAAGAACTTCACACTAGCTTTTTGTGCCTGTAGCTAGACTGGAGCAAGGGCAGGAATGCAGGAAATTCAGAAATGTCTGTGAGTGGGCGTCGGTGAGGGGAAGTCTGCATAAGTTTCTCCCACTTCAAGAAGGCACCAAGAATAAAAAGGGAACCCTCGGACCAACTCTTCAGTTCACTCCTAGACCTGTGGAAGAACTCTCAGAGGTCTACCTGCTGCTGTGACTTGCTTTGTACTACAGAGGTTCTGCTTTCTGCTGTATTGGCACACATATCTCAATTTCTTGCCAAACTGAAATGCTTTCCTGCATTAGAGACATGTCCCACAAATCCCCTTAGCAGGTGTCTAATTGTTTTTATACACCGTGCTCAACCTTGCTGGAGATGGGATTAATTAAAGGAGACCAGCCTTTTAATATAGGAAACTACCTACATAGAGTAGGTGGTAAACAACCCTAGAAAGGCAATACAATTTGATGTCTTTAAAAACATACACTATTTTTTAATTGTCTCCTTAATCAGATACATTTCTTTATGAAACAGTTCATAGAGAATAAGTATCTTGCAACCTATAAAACATTACATCCACATACTTCAAAGGCCAAAATACCCCATTTTGACTATGAATGCCACTGGCAAACCAACCTTCTCATCTTATCTTCTCACCATTCTGGAAAGGAAGCTCCCAAACCTGGTCAATTTTAAACTGCTCACTACCAGATCTCTTGTACAAATCATCACTTACACTAAACATGGAAATCCACAGCATGAATTGAACAAAGACAAATTCTATTCTATTCAATACCGTTCACCTGGTCACTGGGCTTCAAAACAAACTCTCTAACAAATTTGAAAACAAGTAATCTGGGAATACATCTTGAATTCTAAATTTAGTTCCCTAATCAAGTCAATGCAGTAGTCAAGATCGTCAATCGCTAGTGCTCTTTTCTCAGAAACAAACCAACAGCTCGCGAAAATTACACAGAGGGGTTAAAAGAGCTAACAGAAGTTTGTTTTTAAGGTCTGGATTACTGTAACATCAGTCACTCTTTCCTGCCGAACAAACTCATCATGAGGCTACAAAGGCTATAGATCAGACAATCAGATTATGACTAATCCTCCGCAAGCACTACCTCATCAAACATGCAGTGAATCCACAATACTTGCTTCTAATTGAAGCTAGCATGAAATTCAAAGTCCCATGGTCTGTCAACAACGTATACTAGGTCAGAAACCAAAAATACATACAGAAAACACATTTCGCTATGTATCCACCAGCAACCTTCATTTAGGGTACAATCAATAACCCTTCAAAAGATTGAAATTGGTAACAAAGCCCTTGATCTGCAAGGATTTAGACCATAGATTGCTCTCAAGCCCATTCTGTGATCCCATCTCAACTACATGCACATACTGAAAGTGCGCAATACTGAACTATTTCAATTTGCTTTCAACTGAACTCTTCTGTGAATCGGAAGAATAGGCTGCTACCGATAGATATTCTCAGCCAAGTTTCCAGCTGGACTACAGCTTCCTCTTCTCATTTTGTAATATGTTTATGTCTGTCCTTGGCTCACCTCTCAAATGCCTTCACGTACCAATTTAGAGTACTCTTAAATAAATAGTTAGAAATTAATAACTGGATGTCCGCAGATGCTAATGATCCCATTCCAGGGAAATGGATAAAGGGATTTTCCCAGTATTTAGTCCAAATTATTCACAGTTTGATTACATTCTTAATCAGATCTGGTCAAATATTCCTTCCACTGAAGAAGCAAGAAATACAAAAACAACATACTTTCGCAACCATAGACTAATTTCAAGGAAACATTTCCAAGAACATCCAATTAAAAATAATGTTTTTCTACAGCTTCTCTTTCACATCTCATACAACAACTTCCACTTTACATCAATGGTTTCTGGCTCAAATGTGACACAATATCAGCAACTATACAAGTACTTTTAATATTCTAAATATTCGAAAGGCTTCCTAGTGCTCCTGAACAATGTTTCCTGCCATAGACCAGGAGAACCTGATCAACATACTCCAATTTGGAATGTATATTGAGGGCAACATATTCAATTGGCTTTCTTTCTTATATTTTTTTAGTTTGCTTTTTGTTAAAAATGTTCTGTATTAGACTTTCCTCTTTAGCAGATCACCACTTGTGATATACCCCAACGCTCATATTTTTTCAGTCTCTTCAAACTCTATATAGAATTGCTAGAATCATGGTGACAATACTGTCATGCATCAATATGGAGGCAATACATAATCATGCCTTAAAATCCAAAACCCTCTGATATTACAAGCATGAAACTCTTTCTCAGTAATCAGAGGAAAGTCCCCCTTCTAGAGGAAGTTCAACCCAAAACAAAAGTGTGATCCCTTCTCCTTTTCTCTTAAATCCCTCTTCTTCATTTCCAAAATGGACAAACTCTCACATCTTGATGTCTCTCAAGCTTTCTGTTTCTGATCATTCCCTCTGAATCCCATTATTATATAATGAACCAAAAACTAACTATGAATCATCTAATTTCCAAGCTTAAGAAAACAACCTTCTTCAAGCTCCTTCTATTAAGTAAATGTTAACCTTGCATCCATCTCTCAGGCTTCAGAACTGCTGTGGAAGCATGCCTAACTTTCCTATTTAGAAGCAATGATGCTTCTATCTCTGTCTTGTCTAAAGCATCCATAGTTGCTCTTACTTTTATCTAACACACTTTTGATGAGATTATCAATCAGAATAAGAAATTTGATCATATCACCACTATTATATAGGACCTATATTGGCTGCCCTCTGAATGCACAAGTGATACGCACAAGTGACAAACAAGAGTCTCTTGACATTCCAAAAATCTAGAAGATCCTAGAAATTGAACCTGTCATTTTCTAGCCAGTAACTGAGACTCTGGAACCACCGACCTGAAAAGTCAAGATTATGCCACTGTTCCTCTAAATAGAATTTAAAAATATCTATTCGGAAAAGATTTGAATGACTAACTTTCCTTTTTCCCTTACCTATCAATGATTACTCCAGTTGTATTTTTCTATTTGTATATCAATAACTGTGTTTACCTAGTGGCTAAGCCCACAATTCATAAATTCAGTAAAGAAATAAATGACTAATTGTGAGGTACATGTTTTTATGAGCACCTCAGTTTTGTGAGTTTGCCTACTTGCTTTCCCTGGTAAGTAAGTTTATCATAATTGTTATTCAGACATCATGCTTCTCTTACAGTGTGCCATGTGGTAGTGTGTTATATTTCTGACCGTCGGGATCACAATGATATACGCTTACTTGTCTGGTTCAGCAAAAAAGCCTTTGATTGAACAGGCAGTGATACTTTGTGGCCACCTTAAAGGGTCAAGCTAGTTAGGACATGGCAGCCAGTGGTCTGCAAGACGCTACACCTTAACAAAGACTCTGGCTAAAGAATTAACCACTGCCCTCAAGTCAACAAAACAGTTTTGATGTAAACTCATCTTTATGCAGCCAGTCATCCCTAGCAAGAGCTGATGACTGTTCAGGAGCCCCTGATTGGCGAGGAAGTATATGAGAGCTATAAACTTTCCCTGCTAGAATTATGGAATTCCTATCACTGAAATTAGTGGTCATGTGATTTTTATGGGATGTTTGCTGCTATGTGCATGTACTATGCTTGAAGGAAGATGCACTTGGATCTGATTACATCTGTCCAAAATTCCCAGTTCTGCACAAACCAGCCCATGACTCAGAAAAGCAAGATCTCTCCTTGAAATCAGCACCTTCACAAAAAAAGAACTGCACCAGACGGTGGAATCTTGGTGGAGTTCCATAGATTCAGGGCATGTCTAAAAAACTGTGGAAATAGGCCTGGTGCTATTTTGACATGAAGCAGAGGAAGGAAGATAGTACTTTGTGCTGAGGACCTTACTTTTTTCAACTTAAGAAACAAAGGCTGAGCTGATTCACATGCTGCCATACTGACGTGCTTTTTTCTGGATCAATATTCCAAAACAACATAACAGAAACTGGTTTTCTAGACCCCCAGTACTTAAGAACAGCAGTCCAGCAGAGTTGCAGTCCCTTCAGCAGTACAGAAGCCCTATTTCCTCTTCCACAGGTTCGGAAGTGTACTGAAGTGTTGGTATCTGAGGTAGTATATTTATGCCTGTTGCCTCATTTGAAGTGGGAGACACTTCTAGAGGTTTCCCTTTTAAGTGCACAGGTTTCCTGCCTCTCCTTCCATGGCTCCCGACTAACTATAGGGTGTATGCAATCCTTTGTGTGAAGGCAGGACACAGCCTATTAAAATTTAAGTAGGGTTGGGCCCAGCCTCACCCACCCATCTTGCCAGTGATGGCCCATCCAGGTACACCTATGCTCACTATTGCGTGTGGCTGTCTAGAAGGGATATAGAAAGAACAACTGTCAGCTACACCCAGTCATGTGACCAGAGGCAGGCTACAGGCACTAAATGGCTAAGACAAGAAAATGCCAACTTTTTGAAAGTGGCAGTTTCAGAATTACAATTTAAAATCCTTCTTACCCAAAATTAAGGATTTTAAACTGGGATTCCAGAGACTCCAAACATGTACTGGTCATCTCTTACCATTCGGGAATTACACTTATAAAATGTAATAAGGCAACTCCAATGTTATCTTATGGGAGAGATATACTTAGCAGTAGTAAAAAACACATTTAAGAGTTTTCCTCTACCAGGATATGTTCAACTAAAAAGTCCATGTCCTAAGTTTTAAATACATTGCACCCTGCTCTGAGGGCTGTCTAGCGTCTTCCCAATGGGCAAATTATGGGGCATATTCTCAAGAACGTGTGATAATCATCGCAAAATTAGATTAACGCAACTTTGCAAATTGCAGTCTATCACGGGAAAACAACGCTGTGTTAACGTAGTATTCTCAACCCGGCAGCACCATGTGATAGTCTCACGATACGTGTCAAATGAATGTGTTAAAATCAACGCGGCGCCGCAAAAATTAGAAACACGAACATGAAAAAAGTTGCAACTAGGCCAATCGCGATACAAAAATCAGCAAAAACTAGCCACAGGCCTGCAATTCCCACGCGTCATGTGGGAAAATGGTGAGATGACAATGTACGAGCACAGCCCCACATCAGTGACGTAGAACAAATGACCATTGTCCCACATCAAATAGGTATCTCCTCACAGTCACAATGCACATTGACATGAAGTCTGCATATAAAATGTGCCAATGCTGGAAAAATGCATGGAACACACTGTGAAACCGCATCTCCCCTTCACATTGCAGAGGGACAAGCAACCGAGACGTGTCATAACCATGAGCAATAAATTATGAAAGCGTGGAAGAATGTAGGGGCAGTGACTCCCACTTATAAACATGTTGCCCATGTTGTGGGACTTCAGTTACAGGGGCATCCCTGCATCATGGTGGTACCAATCTGACCCAAAAAGGAGCCCTGTTGTCACCTGTGGGTCACAAATGGCAGCCAAAATGGAATGATTTTGGGCACATGTGAAACGCCAAAGAGTGGGATTCCCAACCAACTATGACACACAGAACTGGCATGTTGATTACGTGACACCCTAAACTGCCTCCCTGCACTGAGGTGACACACCCACCATACATGAACAAATCATTAAATTGTGAGCACTACATGTCGCACTCACACTTGTCTGAGTGATGTGCCTGTACAGATGAGTGACATGCACCCAGGGAATGTGTTATTGGAATGCATTTATTTGCACATGCTGTGCCTGTGGCCATTTTGTACTGTCCCATGATTGCTAAGGACTGTCACAATGTGACGTGCTCATATGAAGAAATTGTCAATGATGATGTTCCTACGCGCTATTCCTGCTGAGGGCTGCAGTGGGGTGTGGTCCACCTGCTTCATCTTCATCATCATCGCCCGTTACATCTGGCACTTGAATTCATGGGACATTGCTGCGTACACATATGTTGTGCAACACACAACATGCAATGATCATCCTGCACATGATGTCTGGGCTGTACAGTAGCCTTCCACCTGTGACATCCAGGCACCTGAAACGTGACTATAACACGCCAAATGTGCGCTCCATGATGCCCCTGGTACCTTTGTGGGCCACGATGTACTGTGTCTGGGCCTGTGTGCTCGGGGCTCGGAGGGGTGTCATCATCCAAGCGACGAGTGCATATCCTTGGTCACCTGTGACAGTGCAGAGAGACATGAGTAAATAGTTGGCTCTGCATGATGTGTTGGCAGGCTCACTGGTTCATTGGTGTGTGATATGTGTGACTTTGTGATTTCTGTATGACATGTACTGCTTGTTGCAAATGAGCGGCATCAATGTGTATTACGTAGCCTCACTGCTGCTCCTACCTCCCCCCAAGCCTATTCACTAGTGTGCGCAGCGTGGTTGCATCACTTGCACCCGTACGGCACACCATTGTCATGCCTGTCTGTGCATGTCCACAAGCCTGACAACGACACAGTGATGTTGTGTGCTGAAGGTGGGTGGCCACATGTGTGTAGGCCAATGGTAAGGACATGGCGGACACAGATGTAGAGTTCATGCCTGGCTGAACTCGCCATGCGGTTGAGGGTAGACCTTTGGCTTATGCTGCGGAAATAGCGACAGACACAACAGTTGGCATGTCTGAACCCTGACCCCGAGCGGGCTTGCGCACCCTCATTTACCCCGAGGCCAAGCCCGCACTTCGGGGGCATGATACATAGCAACATTGTATATTGCGTGACGGGTGGCGCCGACACTACACCAGAGCCACACGCATTAGTAAATTCCTTGGCAAGGCCTCAACTCAACCACGCCCAGTGCCACGTGTTGAATGACCACACCCCTACGTCGCACTGCCGTACACCGGTCCACTCCCTTACGCTCACAGGGGTATCCGACACAGCTACATATCCCAGGTCTACCACACTGCCTGGGGTGACATGGTTACTCCCACTGTACACAGCATAATGTAATGTGGTATGGCCGGGGCCCTCATGCATACATAATCACCACACGGACACACTGATATAATTTGTGGAACTGGCTACGAGCACGTGCGCCCGGCACCTTTTATTGCCAGGGTCATACGTCCAGTGATGCCTGTGCTGAATTGGTGTTGGGTAGTGTAAGCCACCCCTCGGGTTGGTTGGTGCTGGCAACAACTACAACAGTGATCAGACAATCAGAGGTTCAAAGTACAAAGACCAAGGGTCCATGACTTGAGCTGCACAGTGTTAGTGGCCCTGAATGCACTGCGGCCGGCACAGGCACACACACAAGGGACGGTGACTTGCGGTACACTGAGATAGGGCCATGAGAGCTGAGCAGGTCCTCGTTGATGTCCAAGGTGAATGTTGCACAGTATTACTGGGGACAGTAGAAGGTGTCCATCCAAGGCATGATGCAGTGGGCAGAAACAAGCAGAAACAGGCAATATAGAGGAGTTGAATGCTACAGTCTCCTTATTCCCACCAAGTCAGTATCAGCTACATGATGATGAAGACAACACCCAGGACATAGACTCAGACTCTACCAATGTTCAACCAGAGAGTGTCCCTGACTCCCGTGGCACAGAGTCAGTGGCACCAGAGCTGGAAGGGGATGCAGTCTGCGATGAGGCCTGTACAATGACATCAACTCAGCCATAAGTAAATCAAGGCTCAGTTCCAACTGTGTGACCTACAGGACTGCAGTGTGGGCTGGAGGCAGCGGTCAGCATGGGCCCACAGCCGTGTGGCAGCAGAGCAGTTGTTGGTAGTGTTTGATCACCTCCGTAATGTGGATCTTTTTTCCTCAGGACTGAACCACGTCTTCCTCTTACTCCTCTTCTTGCGTACAATGATGTGTACTCTGCCATTGCATAATCAAGACTCAGTTCCAAATGTGTGACCTACTCGATCGCAGTGTAGGCCGGAGGCAGAAGTCAGCACAGGCCCACAGACACATGTGGTCGGAATGCTATGCACAGAGTTGGTGGCACCACATCGAAGGGAGGATAGTGACATAAACACAGCGATAAAATATGTACTCTGTCATTGTGTAATCAAGACTCAGTTCTAAATGTGTGACCTACTTGTCCGCTGTGTATGCCGGTGGAGTACGTCAACGAGAAAGGAGTACTGAGGGCCTTGGTCGTGGAGGCCGTTGTGGTAAATATTTCATTACCGGTACTATTTTTTATGCGGTAAAGTCTAGTAAGAATAACTCAGTAAATATAAGAGGCAGAATCCGTGGTATTAGAGGTTCTAAAAGGCTTTATTCCTCTACAAAGGAAATACAATTCGAATTGCAGGCTTCCCACTCCATCACCATGGGGGTTCAGGAAGGAAGGGCAATACATTATTGACAGGTAATCACTTTTATAAGAAATACATTATAGTGTAACAGATGCAGGAGGCGTAACAGTTGATAAGAGAGATAAAATATGCATACGTAACCAAAAAGGCGGACATATAGGCGTAACTTAGAAAACGTCATTATACATGATGTCACAAGTGGGTGGATCCATAAGAGAATCCTGCAATGTCAGCAGAAATATTTGGCAGAGATGCGCGCGCAGCCGCATGACGTGTGATTGACGTGCAACTAGAGGGTGAAGGGGACTTGACATTTAGCTCTACATGTGGAGACAGAAGTCTGAGGGGTCATGTCAACCTAATCCCAAATCATATCTAATATCTTATGTTTAAAGAACTGTATTATCCAAAAGGAAAGGTCTCTCGGACGGAATCTATTCTATACTGACTGTTAGTGCGTGTACGAGCGTCTAAGTGTCTACATGAGATGCGAGGGGGCAGGAATCTTCCATGGTAACAGGGCTATGAATTACTTGCACGAGGACAGTGAGGCCTGGCCTCTTGCACGGTAGCTGGAGGAATGTTTACCTAAACTACTAGACAGGAATGCATCGGATGAGGAGCGAAGCAGATAATCTTGAAGGTGAAATACAGTTTTTGGCAGGCAACAGGCTGGATCAGGCACCGTTAGCCGTGCAGGGAGTAGGACAAAGTTCATGAATACAGATGCGGGCTCGAGCTGGAGCTTCCAGAGGCAGAAAGCAGGAAAGGCTTGATGGCAGAATTCAGGGCCTACTCGCCTGAATCTGTAAAGTGTGGAAAGTGAACAACATAAAGTCGGTGGCCTTTCATACTTAGGAATGGAATATCTGACCCATTCATGGTGGATCTGAAAGAGGACATGTTGACGGTGGACGCACATGTATTTGCGTCTTCAAAACTGGAACTGGAGGGAACATACATGTACTTATAGCATGCACATGGAGCCGTTGGGGTCTACGATAGGGGACATAACTGATCACAAAATTCATATTTCCTCATTCCCTCCTTGTCCCCTACGGACCCTCAGGAGATATCGATCTTCATTAATCCATCGATCTGTTCATATAGCATCATTTGTTCTTCTTTCTTCTTCCGGGATTTTGAACGAAAACTTGGAGGTGGGATACACGATGTGGCACACAGGCCACAAATCGCTGGCCCACATTGTAGACATAAGCAGCAACTGAATAGTATGAGAAAGCCAATACCTAGGAAGGATAGGATCCTCCATCCCCAGGTGGACAACACGCTCCAGAACCAACCGGACCAAGTCCAGGTACCTGGACTCTGGTGTATCTGGCTTATAATCTTATGAAGGCGGGTTATGGCTTTATATACTGACGGTGAATTTTCTGGTATGAAAATGCAGCAACTTGATCCGATGACCCTACAAGCTCCGCCCCTATCGGCCAGGATGACGTCAAGGACAAGACGATTTTGAAGCACAACAATCCGCATGGCAGACTGCTCTTCTGTTAAATTGCCTAAGGCGGAAGTAGTCTCGTTTACTACTGCTTCAAGGGTTCTAGTTAATCTACGTATCAGCTTACTATTAGTGACTGTTCCTATATAAGGAAAGAAACCTTTATTGAAATCTGTGTTTTGTTCCCATGCCGTTTCAGTGTAATCGACAATCGGGAGATCTCTCTGCTGTCTATTGTGTACTAAATGGGTATTTCTGTGATAATCAGGAGGAGCTAGGAAAACAGGTGGCAGAAGGAATGCTATGTAACAGGTACCATCCCAATCTAGAGGTAGGCGTATGTATGCGGTCTGGCCACATATGAAGTAGGAATGACGAGAAGCTCTAAATGTAGATTTGCCTTGATCACTGAATTTTATTACAGTGGTGCATTTACTATGGCCCATGTGTATGGAACCATTCTTTCTTACACATAATTCCCCTTTAACTGGGAATACTGACATAGCGGGCAAGATTGGTGTGGCTTCGGATTCAACATTCAGGATCATGAGGTTAAGTGTAAAATTACCTAATCCATATACTTCATTTTCTAGATCAGTTCCTGTTCTTTTGGGAAGTCCCTCCTTGTTAGGGTAGCAGACTTTAAGCAAAACCAAGTTCAGGTTTCCCCATACCCAGTTGTCTTGATAAACTGCGGAATTTGAATCTAGGGAATTAATCAAACTAAACCATGCTCCACAGGAGCCATTGTGTGTGAACGGATACGGAAAGAGGGGCAAAACTCCCTTATAGTTCTGATAGGGAGGGAGTCGGCCACATATCCAACAATTAGTAGCATTGCTGGTCTGATGGGAATGATGTAACATACTAATGAATGTGTTGTTGCGCAGCGCAAATCTATAAGACAACTCATGCAGAGGTAATTCACTAAAAGAATGTTCAACAGTAACATTGTAAGCACGTTTAGAAATAGGGTAATACATATGCAGCAATATACTAAAAATGATGATCAGAAGACTTAGAGAAAACAAAATTAATAATGTTACTGTGCAGTGACTACGAAGTGATTTACAATACGCATGCTTTTTCAGCTTTTTCTGTCTATTTCTCTCTCTATTTCGATCTAGAGGATACATGTCAGAGACAAATTCAACCGATTCACCTTGGAGAGGACTTAAACAATCAAATTGTCTGACTTGCTAGACCGTAATTTCAGTTTGTAAAGTTCTATTTTCGAGGGTTCAACCAAGGGGAGCTTTGAGTCTGCCTGTGAGGAAATGCAGGGCTTAGTGTCCTCACTGGATGGTAGTCCATAAAATTTCTTGATATGACTCGAGTGCAACCACCCTTTACGTCCTTCGATCTTCACGGCTGTCCTTGTCGCCAGTAGAACAAGCTTTGGCGATTTCCACCTAGGCTCCAGTTGGGTCTTCCGGTCGAAATTCCGCACTAGGACCATATCACCTGGAACCACGTCATGGGGCTTTACCTCAGTGTTATCGGGAAAAGCTGCAGCTACCTGTGAACGACAAGATTGTAGTGCAGACATCAAGGAAGCCAGGTAATCTGTCAGCATATTACAGTCAACATCAGTGATTTTGCGAGGTATAGGCGTCCCCCACATATTTGGTGGTCTACCAAAGATCACCTCGTACGGGGATAGCCCTGTTCGAGAATGTGCTACCATTCTCATGTAAAAGAGTGCAACTGGTAAGGCTACTATCCAATCGACACCTTTTTCTCTACATATTTTGGACAATCTAATTTTCAGAGTTTGATTATGACGTTCCACGAGACCTGCTGCCTCGGGATGTCGGACACAGTGGAATTTCCATTGGTAGCCTAATAAGAGTGAAACGTGTTTCATTAGTTCGGATGAGAATGGCTGGCCGTTATCTGAGTAGACAACACGTGGCAAACCATACCGTGGGAAGAATTCTCGAACTAACTGTTTGGCAGTAGTCGGGGCAGTGTAATCTGAAACCGGGTAGGCTTCTGTCCAACGGGAAAGAGCACAGACAACTACGAGAACATATTTGAATCCTCGACATCGTTCCATCTGGATATAATCCATCTGGAGGACTTCAAAAGCATGATCGGGAGGTTGAAATCCACCCTGCTCTACGGGGATGCTTTTACCTGGATTAAACTGACAACATATCATACAGGTACGAACTTTCTGTTTGGCTGCTGCTCGCAAGTGTTTGTTGAACCAAATGTGTTGAATACTGTCTAGCATAGCTTTTTCTCCTAGATGCGCTGGACTATGTATTGTGTTAATGATGACTTGAACCATGGAATCGGGAAGAAACCATATAGATTTTTCCTTCGTCATCCATCCTTGATCCGTTTGGATCCCTCCTAATTCAGTCCATTTCTTTATTTCTTCTGGTGTAGCGTGTGTCTGTATATCAATTATATCAAGGGCGGGATCCTTAACTGTCATGCAATGTGTTGGTGTCGGAACTATTGTCTTTGTCGCGTCAGTTGTATGAGTCTGGTTCTGAGCAGTCTGTTTAGCTGTTCTGTCAGCTAGGTCATTACCCTGAGAAATGATATCGGTAACTTTTGTATGAGCTTTGCATTTCATAATCGATATTGCAGTAGGTAAATGAATCGCATCTAATAGGGCTTGAATGAGGGGTCCATGTTGGATGTGGGCACCGTGAGAAGTTAAATAACCTCTCTCTCGCCACAGCACGCCGAAGTCATGGACGACTCCGAATGCATAACGTGAATCTGTGTATATGTTGACTTTCTTATTTTTGGCTTGAATACAGGCTTGTGTCAGAGCGATGAGCTCTGCTGCTTGAGCTGACAAAGTGTTAATACTATTTGTTTCAATGACTTCAGTGTCTGTTGTGACTGCGTAAGCGGCCACTAACTCTCCTGTACTTGTTCTCATACATGAACCATCTACATACAATGTCAAGTCTGGATCTAATAAAGGGATATCTGTCAAGTCTTGTCTGGGTTTTGTCGTGATAGTAATGACTTCAATACAATCATGTGCTAATGGATCTGTTCCATTTACTGGCAAAAGTGTGGCAGGATTTAACGTATTACAACGTCTGATTTCTATGTGTGGCTGAAACAATGTCAATTCGTAACCGGTGAGTCTCGCTATAGTCAAGTGTTGTGTTTGTGTGCGGTTCAAGAGAACCTCTACTGCGTGTGGTACTTGTACTGTCAATTGATGTCCTAACACTATGGCATCGCTTTGTCTGATTGCTAAAGCTGTTGCTGCCACTGATTTCAGGCACGCAGGAAGAGCCTGAGCTACTGGATCTAATGTACTAGAGAAATAAGCACATGGTTTGTGTGATCCTGCGTGTTCCTGAGTAAGTACTGACAAGGCAGTACCTTCGCGTTCTGTAACAAATAGTGTAAACAGTTTATTGTAACATGGTGTTGCTAAAACAGGTGCTTGGCATAAAGCTTTCTTTAAGCTTTCAAAAGCATGTGTATGTTCTTGAGTCCAAGGGAGGACAGTCGATGTGGCTGTCTCCTGTGTTGTCAACTGGATGAGTGGTTTAGCTAGAAATGCATATTGAGGGATCCACTGCCTACAGTATGAAGTGAGACCTATAAAAGCCCGTACTTCCTTTTGTGTCTTGGGTGGTGACATGTTAGCAATTAACTGGATGCGGTCGGGTGTAAGCTGTCTTCCCTCCTTGGACAGCGAGTGCCCAAGGTAGACAACTCGCGGGACACAGAATTGCAGCTTAGAAGGGGACACCTTGTGCCCCTTGTCGGCCAGAAATTTTAAAACCGTCAGTGACGCTGTTTCACATTCAGGTTCGCTTCGGGCGGTAATCAGTAGATCATCGACATATTGAAGCAAGGCAGTGTTAATTGACATGTGGATACTGTCAAGTTCTCGTTTCAGTGCTTGGCTATAGATGCTGGGGCTTTCTGTAAATCCTTGAGGTGCGCGTGTGAATTTGAAACTTCGTCCATTTAAACTGAATCCGAACAGATATTGACTTTCCGAATCTATTGGGACGCTAAAGAAAGCATTCTTGAGATCAATTACAGTGAAGAACGTTGCTTCTGAATCAATAGCAGTTAGTAATGAAGAGATATCTGGGACTACAGGATATTGTGGTACAATACATTTATTTATTCGCGCAGATCAATAACTAATCGATATACTGGCGGTGCTTTTGGATCCGTTCTTTTAAGAATCGGAATTATCGGGGAATTGCATATATTGGAGTCGGTTTCTACAACCACTCCTTGTGCAATGAGCTCGTCAATGATTTGCAGTAAGGCCACAACAGCATCTGGTGGTAACCTATATTGTCGCATTCGTGGTAGTACTACTCCTGTTTTTAGTGTGACTCGATATGGTGTAATGTTCATGCAACCAACATCAGTGGGGCCTTGTGCCCATAAATGCGTAGGTAAACTCTGCAGCCGGTGATCCATGTCTCTGGACACGTAGTGACCTTTAAAATCACGTAAAAATAATCGTACTCCTTCCGGAGAACAACATATTATAGCTCCTAGAGCTTTCAATGTTTTTATACCTAACAAGTTTTCTGGGCATGATTTAGTAAGCAATAAATCTGTAGTACGTGTTAATGGACCAACCGTGAGTGGAAGAGGCTGTGTAACTTCATTAATGATAGGCTTTCCTGAGAATCCAAGGGAAATATTCTGTGAGCCTGAGAGGGGTGCCCCTGGAACTTCACTGCGTCGTATAGTTGTTCTGCTTGCCCCTGTATCAAGTAAAAACTTTCTGTCTTCCCCTAATAGTTCACTATGTACATAAGGTCCCTCTTGATCTACAGGAACCTCAATAAGGGGTAAGCCAACTTCCCTCTCTAGGCTATTTCATGTGTATCGCTGATAATCGGGATAATCTGCTTGTGCATACTGGTACATCTGTTGCGTTGTCGCTTGTGTGGCAGCAATAGGCTGCGCTGGTGGTGGTGCTATGGTCTGTTGTGGAGGTACCTGTTGCGGAGCTAGTTGTTGCGGAGCTGACCTAGGTTGTGCATGCTGAGGAATTTGTTTTTGATTCTGATCCTGTCTAGGTGGACGTGGTCTTTCCTGAGTTCTACCTGTGGCAATATTATGTTTCAGAACTGGACAATCGTGTATATAATGACCTTGTTGTTTACAATAATTGCATGTCCCTTTCGTTGGACCTGCGGAATCACCCTTTTTATGACCATCAGCTGGAACTGACTGAGCCACAAGCATTTTCATTTTTGTATCTTTCATACGTCTTTGTTCGTGTTCTTGTTCTTCTCTAATTCTATTGTGGTGATATTGTAACATCTGTAATATCTGTGACGGGGTATTACCTTGCCAGGTACTCTCAAATTTCAATACTCTATTCTTAACTTGTGGTAGGGAATTTTCAACTAATTTTGTCACAAACAAATGTGGATATGACTCGCTACTTGCTTTTATGCCACTATTTATACCAAAACATTTTTCAAATCGGGAATAGAAATCACTAGTGTCTTCATCTTGCTTTTGTTTACAGGCTGAGATTGCACCCCAGTCCTCCTTTTTCGTAGTTAATAAACGTGGCAGTACCTGCACTAATAATCCTGGTAATGCTGTAGTCTTTTCCCCAAGCCCTGCTCCTGCAGCTCGGGCCTTTTCTTCGTTTTCTAATGCTGTCCAATCTATCTTTTGGTCTCCCACCTCCCATTCCTTTTCTTTGAGTTTCTCGTAAACACCGGCAGGCATTAACACTTTCAGTATTTTCATAATGTCGGGGTAGGTATATTCTCCCATGAGTACCATGTCTTTTATCTCACGGTGGAAACCTGCTGGATCCTTGTCATGGCTGGGTACTACTTTCTTCATTTCTAATAATTCAATTTTAGTTATAGGCGTGTACACAAACACGCGTGTAAAGTTATTATCTTCACCTCTGATTGGGTGTACTTCGCGTAACGGATTCTGTCTATCTATGTGATACATTTTTCTTCCCATAGTGGGAACTGGAACGTGTTCTGGGCACACGAAAGTTATATACTGGTTTCGAAATTCTAGAATTTCTTTAATCAAATCAGTACCTGACCCTCTCCATTTATTCGTGAGTAATTCGGTCAATATGTCAGGTAAGGGTCCTGGATCGGAGTGTTGATTTTTATATAATATAAGGAGGTGTGGAATCATGTATATACTAGCTAAACGCTGTTCGTCTGGGGCAAGATTCAGGAACGTGTGTGCTAGTGCATCATCACTGTATTTGCTGGGACTGTCAACCCATTGTACTGCTGACCTAGCCAATTCTTGTTCATCCATGGAATCGAGCATATGGTACCCCCTTCGATCTCGGAGTAATTTATCAGCGGCTTGGAATAGGTGTTCAGGGGACCTTGTATTTAACATAGGGGTTTGAAAATGTCTATTACATTCTGGACGTATCGGACATATCGGATCATTGAAGCCTCTAGTATTATTATGGGATCTTCCTCTACCTACGTAAGCTATCGTTTCTAATTGTTCTGATTCTTGCTCCTCCTCTCCCTCTGATTCAATTCTGTCTGCTTCTCGTCTTTCTTTATGTATTCGTTCTACTTCCTTGCGGATCTTTCGATACATGGCGATTATACACGCCTGTTTATCATGTTTCTCTTCTGATATGTTCTGACCCCATTTGGCGAGTTTTTGCATGGTATCATGATCTGCCCCAGGCCTGTCTTGGTTCCTGATCACGCAGTTTATGAAAAAACGTAGTAGTTGTCTTTGTACATCCACTTTCTGGTATTCCATAGCTTCGTTAATACTTTCTGGGCCTCGCCCTGTTTGGACAAAGTGATATATATTGTCTAGGTGCTCAACCATTCCTGGTATCGTCATTAAATATAATGTAGCTCGTCGTATACGTAGTGATGATATTAACAATCTGTCCTGTTTACCTGGCACTGGATCGTATCTACAATCCACAAGATGTTCTTTAAACATGTCGGATGTCACTAGTTGGGGTGTACGTTGGAGTGCTAAATCTCTAAGGGTCTGTTTATTTCGTGGCGGTGTGGCAAACGTGTCTGTCGTACCTCCTGTAGCACCATCTGAGGTGCTGGGCACGAAAGGATTCGTTGGGCGTAAGATAGAAATTGTAGATGCGGGAAAAACAGTAGAAACGGACGGACCTGTTGGAACTAGTGCAGGAGTTTGTTGCTGCGGAGATACAGACGGATGCTCTTGGTGTTGAACACCATCGGCAAGCGGTGTGTGTGGTATGGTATTAGCATACTCGGGAGCTACGTCATCTAAATAGGAGGAAAGGAAAACGTCCTTTGCTGTTTTAGGATGTGCTTTTATCGGGAGCAATGGAGGAGTCAAGTCTTTTGGTATTTCCGGGGTAGCCTTAGGTAATCCTTCGGCCAGAAGAGGATACATACCATTCATAAGAGTATTTCTTTGTCTATCTACTTGTTCTGTTTTTACTCGGGTACCTTCCTCTATTAATAAATTTTCTCGGGTTTTATTTGAATTCTCCCTACCTTTCTCTTCCTGTCTGAGCGCTTTTTCTGTACGTCTATATGATTCTTTACGCCATAATTCAATGGCATCTTTCTGTGACTGTCTGGCTTTCTTTTTCCATAATTCTTCTTCTACTCTCATGATGCAATCTGCATCCCAGGTCCCCGCTGCGGGCCATCTTTGACTTTCTGGTAAATCTTTGGTGTAGTCCACCCATAAATCAAGAAATAACACGGCATCTAAGCCATGTTTATGATACATAAAGTATCCTGGAGTATCCCTAGGTGGGATGGGAACAGCTTCTTCGAGTACCCCTTTTCTAGTTTTGATCTGTCTTAGTTTTGAAAAGAACGGCATTTTTGATCTGGTTACTTTATTTTAAACACACTTAATACAAAAAAACATAATAATGAACAGTCATTCACACCACAATGTATAGAACGTATTAAAACATTTTAACATTTAACATTTTAACGAGTAATGATGACTAATAGGAAACTAGTTACTGACATAATACTAACACTAAATAATACTTAATTATTTGCAAGACATACTAGATATACTGCTAAACAGTACAGATACACTGCTGAAACAGTGCAGACCGGATTTGTGTACCCAAACCCGTCTTGACCGGCACAGACTATGTGCACGTTAAATGCCTCCCCGGCAATGGTACTCACAGGGTAGCGCGGAACGGAAGGCCTCGGAACTGAACTGAAACTGGACCGGACTGGACTCGACTCGACTGGACTCGGAACTTCGGAACCTGGCGGGCCTCTGTATACCTCGGATCTTGCTCTCTCAGCTAGGCTCTGGTCGGGATACTTCGCACTTCTCACCGCCTCGTCTGGGTGTTGATCGCAGCCTCAGTCACCCCCGCTTGGCCGGAGGGAGATACAGGAAATCCTGCGGGTACGCGTTTTTGTCCGTTCAGCCGTGGCAGGAGACCGGGCCTGCAACGCACCACCGGCGCGTGAGATGAGAAAGTGTCCCTATTCGGGCGCCAATTTCTGTGGTAAATATTTCATTACCGGTACTATTTTTTATGCGGTAAAGTCTAGTAAGAATAACTCAGTAAATATAAGAGGCAGAATCCGTGGTATTAGAGGTTCTAAAAGGCTTTATTCCTCTACAAAGGAAATACAATTCGAATTGCAGGCTTCCCACTCCATCACCATGGGGGTTCAGGAAGGAAGGGCAATACATTATTGACAGGTAATCACTTTTATAAGAAATACATTATAGTGTAACAGATGCAGGAGGCGTAACAGTTGATAAGAGAGATAAAATATGCATACGTAACCAAAAAGGCGGACATATAGGCGTAACTTAGAAAACGTCATTATACATGATGTCATAAGTGGGTGGATCCATAAGAGAATCCTGCAATGTCAGCAGAAATATTTGGCAGAGATGCGCGCGCAGCCGCATGACGTGTGATTGACGTGCAACTAGAGGGTGAAGGGGACTTGACATTTAGCTCTACATGTGGAGACAGAAGTCTGAGGGGTCATGTCAACCTAATCCCAAATCATATCTAATATCTTATGTTTAAAGAACTGTATTATCCAAAAGGAAAGGTCTCTCGGACGGAATCTATTCTATACTGACTGTTAGTGCGTGTACGAGCGTCTAAGTGTCTACATGAGATGCGAGGGGGCAGGAATCTTCCATGGTAACAGGGCTATGAATTACTTGCACGAGGACAGTGAGGCCTGGCCTCTTGCACGGTAGCTGGAGGAATGTTTACCTAAACTACTAGACAGGAATGCATCGGATGAGGAGCGAAGCAGATAATCTTGAAGGTGAAATACAGTTTTTGGCAGGCAACAGGCTGGATCAGGCACCGTTAGCCGTGCAGGGAGTAGGACAAAGTTCATGGATACAGATGCGGGCTCGAGCTGGAGCTTCCAGAGGCAGAAAGCAGGAAAGGCTTGATGGCAGAATTCAGGGCCTACTCGCCTGAATCTGTAAAGTGTGGAAAGTGAACCACATAAAGTCGGTGGCCTTTCATACTTAGGAATGGAATATCTGACCCATTCATGGTGGATCTGAAAGAGGACATGTTGACGGTGGACGCACATGTATTTGCGTCTTCAAAACTGGAACTGGAGGGAACATACATGTACTTATAGCATGCACATGGAGCCGTTGGGGTCTACGATAGGGGACATAACTGATCACAAAATTCATATTTCCTCACCGTGATGGTCTGAGGAGGCTGCCAAGGTCGCGGGCCTTGGAGCTTGCACCGGCACATGGTGGGCCCTCTTGGAGACACGCCGGTGTGAGAAGGTGAGCAGTGAGGCCTGGATGCGCAGGGGCAGGCAAGATGAGGTCTGGGCACCAGCGGCCTGGTGTGCAGCAGGTGCACAGGATCACAGGCACCATCACTCACGGCGTCGGCCTCAAGGCGGGGTGAGAGGCACCGCCCTGGCAGACAAGTTGGCCATTCTGGAAGAGAACCATGCCCAGGGCTGCATGCTTTTTATTCACACCCCTAAGCTAGCCTGGCATACGATGGGCCAGTCGACTCTACACAAGCTTACAGGGGGGACGTAACAAGCTACATTTCCGAGATCTTCTCCACTGACTGGGGTGACATGGTTGCATCCACTGTCCACAACACTACCACCACCAGCAGTATATGTTGACATGGCTTTGTCTGTGGTCTGCATACTGCAGTCTGTCCAGCACATCCACGCCACTCTTGGCATTGTGTGCATTCTCATTCATGGGTCACTTGCCTCCTTCGCACATGCCTGGTTCCCACCTCTCCCCACATTCTGCTGTTGTGTGGCTGAGGTGCCATGCCATTGATGGCTCATGTACATGGCTAGCCCAGGTTACCGCAGTATGTTGTGCTGTCGTGTATGGTGGGTGGGCATGTTGTTTGGCATGTTGAATGTGAGTTTGTAACGTGTGCATTCACAGAGTTGTGAGTTGCATGATTGTGGAGTTGAGGTGTGTGGTGTGTTCATTTGGTACTTACCAACGAGCACTGCATTTCTGTAGGTGCCATCCTGGAAGCGCCGGTTGATGATGGACTGTTGGAAGATGTACGAGTCATGCACACTGCCTGGGTAGTTGGCGACGACATTGGTGAAGAGTCCCCAGTGGTCCACTATTGCCTGCACATTGATGGAATGTGTGTGCTTTCTGTTGCGGTAACTGTGTGCGGTGTCGGCAGGGGGCACAAGTAGGACATGTGTGCGGTCAATTGCCCCTAACACGTGCGGAAATCCAGCTATGGAGTAGAAGCCTTGCTTGGTCTCCAGCTGTTCTTGCGCAGTGTGGGGGAAGTATAGGTACTGGGGTACTGAGCTGATGATGGCATCCAGGACAGGTGTGAGGAACTTGGATAGGGCTGGCTGTGATACTCCTCCGACTCTGGCGGTTGTTGGTTGGAATGTCCCAGAGACCAACAGGTGCAGCACAGCCAGCAGCTTTGTCTGAGGTGGGATGTTGGTTGTCCGCTGTGTTGGTACCGTCAGCCTCTGGGCTATGATGTTCAGGATGCGGAGGATGGTTGTCCTTTTGAGTCGGTAGTAGGCAATGACATTCTCAGGAGTGTTAAGTCTGTGAGACTGGTGCTTTTCCTGAATGTCCGCTGTCTTTGTCTGCACTGCCTCTGTGGTGGCTGGGGGGAAAGGGTCCGGGGGGTGGCGGGCCTGGGGGTGGTTGCGGTGGGTGTTGTGTCCCTGTTGGGGCTCCGAGCTGCATGATGAGTAGTTCCATGGCATCTGTTGTTCCTCAGGCGTGGCTGTGGGCTGGGCTCCCTTTTCTGGTGCAGGTTGTCGTCCGACTGTGCACCAGATCAGAGCAGGTGTTAATTTCCTGCTGCTAACGCGCCTTATCGCCTGTTTTGTGGTCTTATCGCTGATCTGGCTGGTCGTTGAGAATGTTGCGGTGTGGTGTTGCCGTGGCTTTTTGCTCGGGAATGCCTACTCTGCATCTCATTAGCGATAGTTGCCGGGGTCATCTGTGGCGATGTTTTTTGCAGATGCTATCGCAGGTAAACTGGTGGTATCGGCTGTTAGCACCAGCTTGTGAATGAGGTGATAAGTTTATCGTGACTTTGGCTGCGATAAAGTGCCGATAATTTGGCAATAGATCCTTGAGAATATGCCGCTATAGGTATTTAAAAGGGAGGTCTGTGCTTGCCGTAAGGAGTATTTTGCCAGGTCGAAATAGCAGTTTGAACTGAACACACAGGCTCTGCAATGGGAGGCCTGAGACATTTTGAAAGGGCTACTTAAGTGGGTGACACAATCAGTGCTGCAGGCCCACTAGTAGAATTTAAACATAGGTATACGTAGTACCATTTTACTAGGGTCATGTAAGTAAATTTAATAGACCAATTGGTGATAAGCCAACATTACAATGTTTAGAGGAGAGAGCAGAAGCACTTTAGCATTTGTTAATCTCCTAATGGCCAAATATACAAGAGCCAAAAAATCCCCTTTATATTTTGGTTTTATGGACTTAAGTTCAGCATTTGATTTTGTAAACCGTTCCCGCATATGGTCCATTCTTTTAAATTATGGTTTGGATGAAGCCTTAGTCCACTTTTTGGCCAACCTCCATCGCAATTTGAAAGCCCGTGTACGAATAAACAACGAAGGTGCGGTTTCAAACGATATTTTAATTCACAAGGGGGTGAGACAGGGCTGCGTCTTGGCCCCCTTGCTTTTTATATTATATATTAATGAACTGTCCAACTCTCTATGCAATCTGACTAAGGATGTCCCCATTATTAACAAGAAACCCATCCCGGCGTTACTCTACGCGGATGATGCGGTCCTTATGGGCCGCACCCCGAATGCTCTGCGTGTTTTAATTTCGGGATTTGTCAATTATATGGCTGATTTAGGTCTGTGCACCAATTTTAATAAATCTTTTATAATGACCTGCGGTCCTAAAAATTATAAAATCTCAATCTATCTGGGTCTGCTATTTTCCAATAGTGGTTCATGGCAACCCCATGTTGCAATGGGGAGGAATAAACTCTCCAAATCTATCAACTCTGTTACCTCTCTTCATCAACCCCGTCAGGCTGATGTTGTCTCCAGTTTACTACAAGTTTATCGGACCCAATGCCTCCCAACTGGAACGTATGGAGCAGAAGTCTGGGGATTCTCGAACTGCTCAGAATTACAGAGAGAAGAGAATAGATTTTGTCGGAAGATCCTGGGGGGAGTTATTAGTGCATCGACCTTCGTTTGTCACAATGAATTCAAATTGCACTATATTGAGGATTATATTAGAGCCAGACCTGCATTATTTTGGTTAAGGATCTGGCAAAACCCTGCAGCCTCCCTTTCCCGTGAGATCATTATGGATTGTCTGCAAAGTGAGAATTCACGTTTAATTCCATGGATAAATGCGGTAGAAAGGAGCCTTGTGAGCGTCAATTATGGTCACCTATTCTCAGACCCCGACCAGATTGACTGCTCCCATAAAAATCTGGTGAGGAGGGCACTCTATCAATATTTCCATAATGAGAGGGAAAAAGTGGACTCACTGAAACAATCCACAACAAACTACCTAATGATCCGGGAGCCACACACTGAATCTTCGATGTTACCCCAGCCCTATTTACGTAAAAAATTGGGCAGGTGGAACAGGATTTTATTATTTAGATTCAGGGACAGGAGCATTGTAAATCTTATCTGCTTCCCACTGGGCTACACCAAAAACCTGGAAAAATTATATTGCCCTTGTGACCTTGGTGGTACCCAGAGTATGCTCCATTTTATTTTTGGCTGTGGTTTTTACAGGAAATACACAAAGCATTACCTAATCCCTTACTGCAGGAAATACGATCTGACTGACCACAACCATGCTTTTAGACACTTTTTAATGCTTGGATCAGACGAACTAATCTTTAGAATTACTGGTTTCCTCAATACAATTGTACGTTCACGCAGGTCTTTGAAGATTGAGTAATTTTATGTGTATGTTGAAACTCAAAGTCTAATTTGCACAAACTTAATGCTTTGCATTTGCTTACATATGCATTTCTGCACTTTAAAGCCTAATTTGCACAAATTCAATGCATTATACTTGTTTACATATGCATTCTGCACTTTAAAGCCTAATTTGTACAAACTTAATGAAACACGTTTGTTTTGCTTCTATAAAGTCAGTGGTTCTATAAAGTCAGTGGTTACATTCCAGTATACCCCTATATATTGTATGTATGGAGGCCTTATGCATAGTCTAGTAAGGAAGCATAATTGTATTTTAACTGTTGCTTTTGTAAGTCATATTTAATATGTTATTTCTTATAAATTGTGGTCTGAAATTAGTATCAAATTGTGTATCTTAACCCAGATTTTGTGCTTTTATGGAGGGTTTTTTGAAATCCGAATAAAGTCTATTTGAATTGAATTTGAATTTGTTAACAGTGATAAAGTGCACAGAGTCCTATGGACAACAAAAAAGAGATTCTGTAAATTGGAGAAGGTAGGTAAAAAGTTTGGGAAGACCCCACCCTAAGCCTGATAGGTCTAACTATCACTATCAGGATATGTACACTTAAGTCCTACTTTTTAAATACATTGCACTCAGCCTTGTAGTCTGTTAAGGTGACATATGTATTAAAAAGAAAGGCGTGGGCCTGGCAAAAGGTTTAGTTTGCCAGTTCAAAAATCGCAGTTTACAACTGCACACACCGGTTGTAATGGCATGCCAGAGACATGATAAAAGGGCTATTGAAGTGGGCGGCGCAATGAGCACTGCAGACTTACTAGTAGAATGTAATCTACTGACCTTGCAAACATGTAGAACCACTTTACTAGGGTCTTATAATTAAATAATTATGTGATTTGGGGACAAGCCAATCTTACCTTGCTTTGAGGTGTGAGCACAAGCACTTTAGCACTGGGTAGCAGTGGTACTGTGTGTAGTGTCTGAAGGCCAGCAAAAACGAGATCAGCAAAAATAGGAGGGGGTGAACGAAAAGGTTTCGGGGGAAAACCACCCTAAGGCTCACAGGTCTAACAACCTCTGGGCCTCCGGGCAATTGCATGCTCTTTGCCTTCAATTAGGGCATCTAGCTCCCTCAGCATCTTCAAATTATCCCTGAAGAACAAACAGCCTCTTTCAGAAGAGCACCCTATGCCACGCAATTCCCTTGCTTTGCACTTATGGCACTGTGTGCATCAAGAAAGCCTTATTCACACATTCTATGCTGAGGGTGGCAGATGGAGCCAGCATGCACTGCCACTAGGTCACTCCTCTGACGATCCACTCCTCTCCACTTTCAAACCCAGTGAGTTGCGAATTTCATCTGCCAGCCACCTAGACGTTTTTGTGGAGGCGTGCTGGTACTCCCAACTGTCAGTTCTTACACTCAATTAGGGAGAAAGCTGTGGCCAAAAATGACTTCCCACTCTGTTTGAGTCAAGGAGTGAAGTAATTGTGTTGTAATTTTCTGGTTGGTAGCTTGTTGAAGCTCAGTCTTCAATGGTGTTTTCTTGGCATTCAGTGCATGACCATCTTCATGCTTGTCTCTGCTCCTGAGTTAAACTACTGAGTGAACCAGGGATTCTCTGAGGTCATTGAGGTTTCTGATCCCAATACTTTTTTTCAATCCAGGGATTCATCTGAGGGGTGAGAGTCGTGGGGCTGTTGACCCCTTGTATTTGATGAAACACACTCTGCCTATGACACTGGGGCAACCCTGAAGTTTTTTGCAAAGTTAGATTTACAAGCCCTGAGATGAGTGAGTGCTCTCTGCAAGGAGATGAGATTCTCTCAGGTTGCCCATCGCTGCCTCACTAGCCGCTTGTACCTCTGATTTATCAAGTCTGGTTTTAGCCGTCTTGGTAAACAATAGGTAGTGCTTAAGGCTAATATCACAATTCTGATCCACTAACAACTGGTTTGAATGTGTTGATAAAGCAATTACTGGCTAGACTATTTATTTATTTATTTGCTTGAAGGCTATCAACCAAGGGACCACAATTTGAATAGGTGGACCTTCCAATGACAAATTACCCTCCATCTGCTCCTTCTATGAATTAACAAGATCTGAACTTAATAAATACATTTTATGTGCCGCTATCTTCATTAAAGTGGAATTTTCTGGTCTTGCTGATGCTGCTAACTGCTCCTGAATAGCACGCTTTTTCCCTTTCTGAGTAGGGGATCGTAGTACAAGCGCTACCAAAAGACCCTCTAAAGTGCTGCTGTCTCAAAATGTCAATCAGGGCTCAGTCCAGTAGACTGATTACAATTAACAGACATCCATAAGACCCCCATGAACCCCAAAACTCCAGGGAGATGGCGACCAATCCCATTGAGAGGACGGGACCTACGTCTGGGCATACCCGTCCCACTTAGATTGACAAATGCAAAAAGAATAATTGATGGATGGAATGCTGAACAATGTCAAACATTTACCCCCAGTGGAGAGATCTATGCCTAAATCATTTGTTTATTCATTTTGCTTTTGTCCCCCGATGTGGTAAGGGTATGCCCAGATGTGGGTCCTATGCTCACTGTGCCACTGGATGTAAGCTAGCCAGGTTGATGAGGGGTGATACCCCCAAAATGGTCCCTTTGTGCTTGTTTCTGGTCCAGGGAGGACCTGGCTTGGCAATTCAGGCTGGCCTGTTTTCATGAGCAGCAGGGTCAAGACTGATTTGCATATGGCTAGTTCCAAACTGGGGTGGCATGGCGAGCAAAAAAAACAATGGATTAAGCCCAGATCTTTGTGACTGGGGGTGAATGTTTGCATTGTTCAGCATTCCGTCCATTATTTGTTCAGTTTTGCTTTAGTTGAAAGGGTATGCCCAGATGTTGGTCCCGTGCTCACTGTGCCACTGGGTTCAAGCAAGTCTGGCTGATCACGAGATGCTTGTTTCTGATCCAGGGAGGATCTGGCTTTGTTGTTTGGGGTGGACTGTTCCCCTGAGTAGCAGGGTTAAGAAGACTGATTTGCATATGGCTGGGTCCAAACTGCAGTGTGTTTGTGGGCAAATAAACTGTGGAGTAATCCAGATCCTTGTTGCTGGACTTGAATTTTTGCATTGTTCAGCATTCCATCCATCATCTGTTTGTTTTGCTCAAATCTTTGTACAATACACTTTATGCAAATCTTCCCAAATACGCATTTTTAGGCAGCAGTTGACTATTCAAAGAATTCTGTTGTAGAAAGTGGCCTGCTGTTAGCAAGGCAATGTTTGCTCTTTATAGTATCTGGGTTGTTGCCCGACGATCACCTTAGAAGCAAGTCTTTTGCAGCGATATCCTAGATTATTGTGCTGGTCCAAAGATGTCAACCAAACACTTACTTTACATCCTTCAGTTTGAAGAGGATTTGATACCCATATTAAATTTCTTTTATCAAGATAAACACACAGGGGAAGATTTATGTTAGACTTGCTCCACTTTTACGCCGCCGTTGCGTCACTTTTGTGCCGCAGCGGCGGCGTAAACCAAGCGCCATGTTGCGCCTTATTTACAACGTGACGCATCTAGGGAGATGCGTCACGTTGTAAAGCCCTGCGCTACATTAAACCTGCGTCAGGTTTAATGTATGCAGGGTGGGCGTTCCATCGGAAAAAGCCTCGGAAAAGTGACGCAATGAAATCTACAAGATTTCACTCAGTCACTTTTCCGATGCTGCTGCGTCAAAACCTTGCGCCTGCTTGAAGCAGGCGTAAGGCATGACGCAGCATGTTCAGTATGGGCAGCCCCTAAACATTGCTGGAGTTGCATCGTGCTTGCGACGCGACTCCAGCAATGTGCCGCCCTTACTCCATCAGATGCGTCACGCATCTGTTTATCCTTGCGCCACGATGCGCTGCATTGTAAATGCGGCGCATCTGTGGTGGCGCAAGGGTAAACTTGCGTGACGCATCTTTCCTAGCACATCCCTGCTGATTTGCAGGGATGTGCCAGGAAACATAAATCTGCCCCACAGTATGCACAGATCTTATGACCAAACCAACATAAAAAAATCTAAGCTTGGGCCCCCCTTCAAAATCAAGAGTTCATTATGTCTTCTCTAATTAATACCATAACTAAACTTCTGACCATCAACCTGTCATTTCAGTCGAGCAACTCTTTTTGATTCAGAATTTAGAAATTCTCCTCAAAGTGTTTGTCCAGCTGCTTGCCTTATACCATTTTATGCCTGTTGGAACACCATGCGCTCCCAAGTGTTTCTAAGAGTATAGAGAGGGGAAGGTAGAGTGAGAGTTTATTTTCTTCATTATGTTGTGCCCTCCCTGTGTTTCCTTTCTCAGCTCTGGTTACTTTATGAAGAGGCTCAGATGCCAGGCCGAGAGTGATGCTTCTCTCCAGCAGTATTATTCAGCTCCTTGGCAGCCTTCACAGGCTGTGGAGCTGAGACTTGTGCTGGCAGCTGCCAAAGGGCCTCTGGGTCAGCGTCGTGATAAGGCTGCTGATTGTCTTCCACAAATGCTGAGCCAGGCTAAACTCCACTATGATCACACAGACAGTTCTGTGCCTCTCTTCATGATTGGCATCTAAGGAACATGCGCACAATCAGAGTGTGGATGTCTGCAGGACTTCTCCTGACACAATCTGACTTCAGAAGGCCAGCTGACCCAGGGGTGCATCCGGGAGATTTTACAGAAATTAAGGGATTACTTTCATTCTTGCTTGCCGTTCGATAAACGTTTGTTTTTTGGGATTCTATGTTGCAGGAGGGACAGAAATCAAACCTCCCAGCCAAGTAACTGACCTGCATTTTGAGAGGCAGCTTCATTGGTTCTGATCAGAAATAATCCTCTCCAGGCTTATTTCTGACTACCAGCAGCCGTGCCTATTTTTTTGTTTTTTAAAGGCCAGCCTTATTTATGGAGGGAGCCGCAATCCCGAGAGCCTGTAGTAAATCCGTTTGATCTTCTGATGTTTCTAATGACCCCTGCAGTGCCCAGCTGATCAATCACTGCATCTGTCAGGGGCAAATACTTGACACATTATCAGTTTTGCCTCCTAGCTGGTTCTGGAAGCTAAACGCTTGCTGAAGGCAGATGCAGGTAACGAGTTTGTGTCTCAGGAAAGCGACCCTTGACCCCTCCAGGTAGGACGCTCCCACTCTGCAGAGCACCACCTGTGTGTCCCTGCCCCAGCTGCGACTGCTGCTGAGGAAGTTCGAGGCCCTCCACCGCCTGCAGGCTACCACCTGCGTCTCATCCCTGGTGGCCAGTGGTAGGCCGTAGATTTGTTCATCTTCCGCTCTATTGTTTTATTGTATTGCCTGTATTTCATTGTTATGTCTGTGACTGCTGTTCTGTCTTCCCCCGCTGCCTGTTCGTGGTCCGTGCCTGTTTTCTTCCCTCTGTTCCCCTCGCTGTCCCCGTGTCTCTCAGCCCGGTTTTTCCTTCTGTACCCCTCGCTGCCCCCGTGTCTTTGCCCGGTTTATCCTTCTGTACCCCTCGCTGCCCCCGTGTCTCTGCCCGGTTTTTCCTTCTGTACCCCTCGCTGCCCCCGTGCCTCTCCACCCGTTTTGTGCCACTCATTTTTCCTGTATTTCTGTGCCCTTTTTGCCTTCTATGCCAATCGTTTTTCCCCTGTATTTTTGTGCCCTTTTTGCCTACTGTGACACTCGTTTTTTCCCTGTGTTTCTGTGCCCTCTTTTCTTCTGTGACACTCGTTTTTCCTGTATTCCTGTGCGCTTTTTGCCTTCCGTGACACTCGTTTTTTAAGTCTCGCCTTCCCCAGCGCATGCACTGGTCTGGCGAGACTTTTATTGAGGGCACAAAAAATGCTACCATGACCAGCCTAGAGCTACCGTGCATGTGCGCGGGCGCGCGCTTAGGAGCAGAGGCACCATATGGAAAACCTCATCATGCTCATTAAGCGCCCGCTATCACTTTTCACTTATGCCCGTGATCACTTTTGCGGCGCCCCTTTGATGTTCTCATTCAAAGAACATCAAACTTCAAAGAACATGTTGTTGTGTTCATGCTTTGCTGCGCCCGTTTGACTTACAATGTGCTTTCTCTTTCCACAAACTTGATGTTTGTGTTCCTTTATTTTGATATGCTTTTAGTATTACTGTCACACACACAACCACAACCACACACAACCACACACACAACCACACACACAACCAAACAACCACACACACACAACCACACACAAACACACACAACCACATACATACACACAACCACACACACACACACAACCACACCCACAACCACACACACAACAACCACTCAATCACACACACAACCACACACACAACCACACACAACCACACACACAACCCCCCACACAACCCCACACACAACCCCACACACAACCACACACACACACACACAACCACACACACAACCACACACACAAACACAACCACACACACAACCACATGCACAACCACACCCATAACCACACACAATGCCAAACCTCACCGCCGACCACCCGCCAGATTACAAAATATCTTGTGGTCTGGCCAGTGGTCCTTTGTTGTTCCAATGGCGGTGCCTATTAAAAAGGCATCACAATGGGAGCGCCAAAGCTTGTTCCTGCATGGCATGGACTGTAAAGTCCATGCCGTGCTGGAAAGGGGGTGCATGCAGACATGGGGGTACAATATGGCCCCCCTGCATGCATCCCATGGCTCTGAGGGAACAGGGGGCTCTGTAGGGCCCTATAGGTTTCCGCACCACCACCCTTTTCATAGCGGGCTCACCGCCATGAACAAGATGGATGTGAGGAAACTCATATTATGCATGGTTGTGCCGCAGCGGCACAATTAGCATATTGAGGCCCCCAAACCATCGCACCCCTGCTAGGGATCACGGATTCCTGGTGGTTTACAGCGGTCCTATTGCGATCCAACCGCCATACTTGTAATACAGCAGTTGGACAACTGGTGCAGCAGTCCACGACCATCACAGCACCTCCACCACGATTTTGATGCTTTTATGGACCCCCAAACCCATAATCGGGCCCTTACCATAAGTACCTAGCATGGTATTTATATGTTTTTGTGTGTGTTAGTGAATGAAGATGGCTGTTTTCAAGGCTGTTTCCAGCATGAACTTGCTACAAATACAGACAAGCAAAAGGAAATGCACTTGATTTCCACATATTTTTTTTTCTTATACATAATAACAGGTCAGAAAAGAGATTTTTCCTCCCTCTGCAGCATTTACATGGTAGCCAGGGACATGCTTCAATACAAATGAGCAGTTTCTCAGGTATGGGCATAAAGAACATATAACAGACACCAGTATCAGCCTCTGTGTGATTCTTGAAACGAAAAAATAAGCAGTATTTAAGTATCCTGTGTAGTGGGTACATGAGCTGAGCAGAGAGCCTGTCTTCCCTCAGCAAACTATTATATATTATGCAAAACCCCTGCATCCCCTTCAGTGCAGGGGAGCCCAAATACTTCATGCCCTCTCAACTCTTCAAGGGGCCCCAATTCAGCCCAAGACCAATACAAAAATGTGAGACATTGGAAACTCACCAGCTTCTCTTCACAAACCGCAGGGGGTCTGATCAATGTGCATTATGCCACTGTGCTAGAGAGATGTTAACTTTTCAGGCCTATTGGCTTAAGGTCCATCAGGGACTTTATACATGACTAAGCATATATTTATAGGACTATAACAGCTGCAGTCATACATGGTATTTGTAAAAAATATTGAGTTAAAAATATCAAGTTGCAGAAATATTGTGAAACAGAAATATTGTGCAAAAATATCGCTGACATTTTTTAAGGTAAGAAATATATATTTTTTAATTTCTTTATGTGCTTAAATAATATTTTAATTGTAAATGATTTATATTGTTTGTGTAATTGTTGTTGATGTTTTTAAATATAGTTTTTAATTTTAAGTTATTTAATTTTAATTGTTAAATATTATTTCATAGTGTTGTAGCGGGTTGCAGCAGGTTGTTAGGTTTGTAGGCATGTAGGGTGTGAATTTAATTAAATATAAATAATGGATACTTTTTTAAATTGATATTAAATATGCATTTGATTATTAAGCATGAAAATTGGGTAAATAATATTTTTTAAGTTATATTTTCGGTGCGGGTTGTTAGGTTTTCAGGAGCATAGGGTGATAGTTAATTAAATAATAATTACCATTTCGAGGAAAGCTGAAGTGACATTATTTCTCCTTGAGACTTATGGGAAAAAGCCGGTTGTGTGGACTGCGCGTGACAGAACATATCAGGCCATTATCTGCTCAGATACACGACTCTCAACTAACTTATGTGGGCTACCAGGAAAGAAGAAATAATGCTACCATATTTAACACTTCAGACAACAGCTGTAGTCCGTTTTATAACCTGTATTTCAAACAGGAAAGACTCACTATGGTGTTTGGTGGAAGTAATAATAAAGGGTCCCTATTTGTTTTGTGGCCTGGTCCTGCCACTTGTAAAGAAACACGATCCAAATTAAAGAAACACGCTATTTCTGGCAAGTTTAAGATAACCCTCGTCCACCTTTTTTGAGATTTAGATGACTCAATTTTGGCCCTGATGAAGGTGGCTTAGTCGATGGTCCATCGAAACGTGTGTTGACCATTACTAGACATATGGGGAATCCTCTCAGAGACATATAGACCAGAGGAATTTGATGGGATACAATCGCACCACAAATAATAAGACAGTTTGTCGCTGACAATCTTTACAGGATCTTCGACATAATTGGACTTTTTTGGTGTATTAATGTTAGCATGGGTTAGATGGTTTGACAGATGAGAATGAAGTGTTGATGGCTGAGTGTGGGGTTATTTGTGTACAAATCACATGTATTTTGATTTTAAAGTTGTATTGCCATTGTATTTGCTTCTAATACAGTCACAGATGAGGAAATTGTTAGAATCTGTAGCTATGCAAATCCAATCCACAGATTACGTGTTGATATAAAATATAGAATTATTACACACAAAAAGGTTAGAACTATTGCAGGTATATTGGCAATTATTTGTTTATTTGTATAACTGTTATATGTATTTGTAAATAATGAACTTTTATAAGAAATGAATAGTAGCAAACTGAAAAATATATATAAAAAAGTACAAAATGTCTCTTCATAAAGAATATAAATAATAAAATATATTTGTTGAATTAATCTTGGTGTATGATACTGATATTGGGGATTGTCTTGCAAATGAGCCCTAGGAGGCCATACGAAAAAGAAATATAGGTCAGATAAGAGGCTCTTTCCCAGTGTTTATCATCTCTCCTTGAACCTCTAGAGGACATTATAGTATTGACCTCTTGCCTAACACTTGGCCTCTCAAAAGCATCCTATTTTCTAGTGGGGCATTGGTATGAACTGCAGAAATGATGCATCATGTTGCAAGGGTGCCTGCTTTGCGGGGAGGATTGTTTTTGTGCAGGAAGGGGAAATCTTCCTACACAAAAACAATAATTGATGGCATTTTCCTCTTTCTATGCATGCTGATGAATGCAGCATGCATAGAAAGATGGAAAAATAAGGAAAAATAAAAGTATTTCTGCTAGTTGCGGCACAGGGGAGGCGTAGGATTTTTACACATTCCCACGTATACCACACTTTGTAAATCTAGAATGTGTCAGGTTACATGGATGTTGCGTGGGAACAGCCACATCAACACCCATGGAACTCTTCTTACACACAGAGTAAGATGTGAAAGGTGCCCATATTTACAAGACCTCGAAAAGTCACGCTGGGTGAATATGGTCAGCCACACTATGCCACCAGTGTGTCCAAAAAAGTGACTCACCGGCGGTGCAATGGCCTGGTAAATGAGGCTCCTAGTTTGTAAATACCAAATAAAAATGATGTAAACTTACATAAAAGTGTACATTTGCCTTTGTGAATCAGGACCCATACGTTTTCTGAATCACAGGCTCTACAACCAAAACACCTCCATACTGAAAGCTCCAGCTCCTTAAAGCATGTGTTTGTCCTCGTGCTGCCTCACTGATTTCAGAGGCAAATGGTGCAAGTCACTGACAGGGGTACCCAAGCATCCTTGATTTCCTTCCTCCCACACCACCATTTCCTTACACGATTGGATGAATTCTACTATGTTTTCTACCCAAAGTACAATGCAGCAAGGTTGCGATCCCTAATTAGAGAACTGAGAAAGTTATGATTCTTCATTAACAAGCCCACCCAGAAGTTTATTATTTTGATATCACACAAACATTACAGTTTACAAACATTGTGGCAGAAAATCCTACCGAGTCAATACAATGCTTTGTCTCATTGGCATGGTGTTAAAATAATGCTCTGAAAAAAAGAATATTGCAATGTCAAAACTCCTGATGTCAACATGGTGGTGTGGAAGTATGGTGTTAAATTAAGAGGTGTAGTCAAAACAATGATTCATTTACAATAACTTGCCAGAAATGTAATGTAATGAAAAAATAACACTAAGAGATACTAATGAATTGTCACTGTTTTCATTGAAAACATAACGCCCTGCAAAAATAAGGTTATGTAAACATAAGGCAGTACAAGAAGTAAAACAATTAAACAATGAAATAAAGATGTAACACTTTCACACAATACTTTTTTCCATCTGTGTGAAATAAACATAAAAATGGATATTAAAGGCACAATATGCAACATCAGATAATGATCAAAATTGGATATTTCGGAAACTGTAAAATAAAACATTTCTGCAAAAATAATGTATTGTGAAAGTTTTGTTTTAAAACAATGTTTTCCAGAAGATACTGTGTAAACATGATTGAATATCAAAACAGCAAAGTAGTACAACTAAGTCTGTGACTTGTTCTTTGCCTTTTGCCGCTGCCTTGGATGGTGGGCAGACTACATCACCCAGGTGCTCATGGCCCCCATGAGCCAGACCCTGATATGCTCACACTTGCTGATCATTATAACGCTTTATGGCGTAACTCTGTGCCCCAAAAAGCCCATGCCAAGGACGATCCCACCCTGTGCCCGTCATCAACCGGAAGAGGCCCGGCTGGGCCACATCTCTTGGCTTTTCTACTGCAATGAGTAAAAGAAAACTGACGCCCCCTGAAAATGGTGGGGTTGACTCGGTGGAAAAATACTTAACTGGGGCTATGGGGGTGAATAAGAAAGGGATGATTAACACAGAGGCAAGGTTGAAGGCCTTGAGGAGATCAATCGTTGTCCTAACCGAACTTGAATCTGCGATCCAGCATATTTCAGCAGAGAGGGCAACGGGCGAAGATCTGGCCCCACTGTGTGGCCCCTGTAAGAGACATTCTCCCCCTGTTAGCCCTCATGAACTATCCAACTCTGTTTCCCGCTCCCCCTCACAAAAAGAAGGTCAAAATGAGGCCAAAGGGGATGAGCGCCATCTCAAAAAGCGAAGTCACAAGCAGAGCTACATTACAAAAAGGACCCTGACAGGATAAGTGGGCCCCGTCCTGTTGAGGAGGGCAGGTTGTAAAGCAGAGAAGACAGGCTTCTCTGTCACCGCAAGAACCTATTTGCAGCTACGGAGTTTCACCTGGCGACCACCTTAAATTTGATAATCAATAGACTCTCTGATGTTGAAACTCTGGTGAAGTCCTGTTTAGGTTTTTTAGATCATACACCCTTTATCGAGACCTTGCCGCGCGCTCCTTCCTTAGCTCTGCCTTCCCAACAATGTGACGGAACCCGTTGAGGGATAATGATATAGCATTAGACGTGTTGTCAACTGGTCCGGTTGTTTCTGTTGGGCATAAAGATCTTGGCCCTCAGATGAACCCCAGTAGAGTGAATACAAGTGCACCATCCAGCAGCCGACCTCTCACATTGGATACCTGCAAGGCTCCTAGAGTGCCGGTACTCAACCTTCCTCCGGACTCTGCCCCATAGGTAGTGGTTTTGCCCGGGGTTGCCGCACTCCCAGAAACTAAATATGAAGCATGGCGGGAACCTAAAAAGAATGTGTGCAAAGGCTTGTCGTGTAGTTCCTACTAATCTGTAGGATCTACGCGTTTGTTCGACAACATAAACTAGGGATTTGGTGCCAAGACTGATTCCGGACACCCCCCACAGGATATGTTGGCCTATAAACCAGATAGCTTAAAGTGCCACCATGTGCCCCCTAACCTTTCCAGGGAGCAAATGGTTTCTGGCAACCACTGAACATGACAACCCCTAACCCCTCAGGGATCGTGAAAGCAGTACAGATCCTTTCGCTAAGTCACTCATGCTCACTTATTCTCAGTGAGAATACACAATGTGGTGTTTTCAATATATTTATTAGGCCAACGTTATTCTTGTATAAAGCATGTGTGCTGCAATGATTAGTAGACAGAAGCCGATGAAAGTGATTACAAGCACCAAAAACGTAAATAGAAGATATAGTTCTACCATGGTGCTAAAGCAGTGTATATATACAGGCATATAAAACAAGGCAATAATCGGGTGTACTCATACTACACAAACCCTAATCTAAGTGTACCTTGAGTGTGTGTAGGTGTAGAGCCAAGAATCCCCCCATGGGACAATCCAACCACATTACCTGATGGGAAAGAATGAAGGACCCCGTCTTGGTCACAAACTGGACCCCCCACGAGATGTCAGACCGCTGCGTAGTGAAGTCTCAGCATGCAGGGACCCTCAGTGTCCGCTGAAGTGCCTCCTCTCCTAATCTGTCAGGATACTCATCTTTTATAATAGAAAGCAGCCTTGCAATGGACATATAGATGAGTAATGATATGGATATGTCAGCCTGTCGCCCCGAGGATGACGATAGAGATAACATTTGTAAACAGTGCAAAAAGATACCTTGCGCATCATTTTCAGGGCATTGTGATAATGTTGTGCAAAGCTAGATGTGTAAACAATTTTAGTTTTAGAGAAACCAATCCAACATTGTCGCGCACACAAGTATGTGCAAAAGTTCACTGCTGTATGTTGGGTGGGGAAAGCTAGAAAGACTATTGAGGGGATTGTATAGTCTTACATTTTGATGACCCTACTTTGGCTGAAAGAATACTGTTGTTCTGTGGGTGTAAGGAACTTACACCTCATGCTATTAATGTCTTACCATTAGGCTTTTTTATAGGCCTCACTGTGACATTTCTACCTTGTTTTTAAAACCCATGAGCTGTATGCAAAATGGAGGTCCTTACTTCAATAATAGGTCTGAAGTTCTGTCTATGAACACCAACTTTGATGGGAGGAAGGATACTCGGTTTGGGTGCCCTAGCGATATGGCTGCCAACAGGAGGCCTGATGGCCTGTATGGGAACACAAATCTTTATTGGAGGAAGGGGTATCGCTTTGGCTGCCTTAGTGACCTTAATGCCCAGGATTGACTGGGACAATGTAGCCTCATACATGAGCCCACCGTGCAAGCACCTCCCCTACCCACCAAAGAGCCGATCATAGACCCCATTCCCGTTGATGTTAATAGACACCCATTAAAGGAGATAGTTGTTGTCCCTTCAACCCATTCTATGAATAACAAGATCCGAGGGATTGAAGGGTTCAATCACCAAATTAATATTATTTTGTGGAATATTTTGTGGAGTATTGCTGGTCTGCGGCAAAAATTGTTACTCCCAGACTAGCTTGGTTTAATAGCCCCCTATCATATCATCTGTTTACAGGAAATGTGGGAGGCACAGGAAAACTATATGTCTATCATAAACAGGCTAATTCCTCGCCTATAGGCTGAGATAAGGAAGGCCTGGCTACATATATTGTTAATACCTTCCCAGGGAAGGTATTATAGGGGAATATTTACAAAAAAGTGTTAACGTACAATTTGGCAAAGCTGGGCTTTAACATTTTCAAAACGCAGAGATGTGCTATATGTACAAAAATACAGTGCACCCCTGCATTTCCCCTAGCGCTAAAAAAGCTGCCTTGCCCCAACACAAGTACCCTTACGCCATGTTGCAAGGGTGCCTTTGCTGCTGGGGCAATTGTTTAAGTGCAGGAAGGGACACCTTCATATACATAAACAGTCAATAATGGCAATTAGCTCTTTCTATGTGTGCTGCACAATGCAGCACACATAGAAAGAGCAAAAACAGAGGAAAAATGAATATATTATCCTTGTATTACCATTATAAGACCAGGTATTACCTGGCTTTAGTTTTTGGCGCTGCCCCAGCCTTGTAAATCTGGGGCAGCGTCAAAAAGCAATAGGTGTTGTGGTGGAACACTTACTGCAACACCCATTGCCCGCCCCTTTGCCACAGAAGACTGCGGCAGAAAGGGGCATATTTACAAGGTGGGGTTACTATATACGTTGAGTGGCTTAGCTCCACTGTGTAAATATGGGGAACAGCGCAACGCCACCATAGTGGCAAAAAAAGTGATGCTCCGGTGGCGTTAGGGGCTTGTAAATTTGCCCCTAATTTTGTTAACGATTCTTCTTTTTTTCAGCTACTCTTAGGTGATTTTCATGAAGATTCGGATTTGTTAATCATTAACTTTTTTAACATCTGTTTCGAAAGGAGAGGTCCCAAGTTTATCCATTTTTTTCTGGACAAGCGATTTTAATTCCCATTATTGCCCTATCTTTGGTAAGGCTGTTTGTGGGCTATCTGATCTACAGTGTGAGCCATGAACCCACTTTTGACACGACGAATATGGTCTTGCCTTAAATAATTTATTGGTGAAACAGGAACTTAGGATCGTTAATGATATGGGGAACAATCTGGGGGTGCTAGGATCAACTTTCCTGGGTAATTTATGTTCATCAACAATTGACTAGATCCTAATATCAGAGGTTTTGGCCAATAGGGTGGAGACCGTCTGGGAATTCACTGGCTACAGTGATCACACGACTATGTCTTGCTTTATGGGGCTGAGTGCCTGTGCTGGGGTTTCCCAGACCGTGGATGCCTCGTCAGTGTTGGCAAATAAAAACGGGTATACCATTAAATGGGAGAAGGTGGATCATAACAGCTCACTTGCCACCACACTGTCTAATACTAGGGAGGAGGTGGCCACCTACCTTGACCCACATTCAGACCCCCTGCTCATTAAAACCGCCTTTGTAGGCATTACACTCACATAAATCAAAGACAGAGCCTGATCACAAGTCTGGCGTCCATGAGCCTCCAGACTCTTGGGGCGTGTCCCATTTGCCTTATTACATTTAGGGTGGTAAGAGCGTCATTGCTCCACTGCAGTTGTCAGGGAACAGACGTTTCCTGGCAGGGTTGTGGCGGTCGTGAGGCCGCAACATGCTTATCCACTAAGCATAATTCGACTTTCCTCTCTGCCAGCAGTGTCATGGAGGTTCCTACTTCATGAACACCGTGGCAGCAGTCCATGCCGTGCAGGAACTGTTTTTGGTGTTCCCATTGTGGTGCGCATTTACTCAGGCACAGCTGTGGGAACGTCAAAAACTAGCCCGCCAGACAGGAGGAAAATCCTAACCTGGTGGGTGGTCTGACCAAAACCTTTGCAGTTCTGCAGCGGGGCGGGCCCGGGGCCGCACCTCCAAAGTTGCAATCAGGTTTTAAGTCTGCATGTGCTTTATATAACAAGGCTCTGATTGCCAGAAAGAGACAGATTAAGGAGGATGCTTGGGAAGCGCTCCATAGGGCAAGTGAACTAAAAGAGCGTACATTATTCTGGAAAGTCATCAATGCACTGTACTTTAAAGAATCTTCAGGCCATAACATGGATGGCCATAAACAAGAAGGAAATATATTGAACATCTCACTGATATATATGACACCCAGGATGGGGCACAGGTTCTCCGTGATGACATTTCGGACCCTCTATTAGAAAACACTAACTTCCTGAATTTCAAATTAGGGCAAGTACAGAGGGCTCTGAAGAAAAGTAGTAGGGGTAAAACACTCGGCCATAAGGGGGTTCCACTTCATGTTTTTTGTGAACTCCAAGACCTCTGGGCGCCTTTGATCACAAAGGTGTTTAATGCTATCTCTAAGGTTGATCCTTCCTCAACCTGGAATACTGCAATCAATATTCCCATTATTAAATAGGGGGATAAATCCATCCCAAAAAACTATGGCCCATATCGCTCCTTGATGCAAATATGAAGGTGATGGGGCATATTTTATTACAGAGATTGTAGGATTGGGCTACGGAGAACAACATTTTAACAGACACACAGTATGGTCTTAAAAAAGTGGAGAAGTGTGGCTCAATGATTAGAGCGGCAGACCCTGATGCAGAGATCTAGCCCGGGACCAGGGTTCAATTCCCCTCCTCACAGGGAAAGCCAGGATGGGTTCCACAGCGGTATTCGTACAAGCGCCTTGAGACCCTTGCGGGTGAGTAGTGCGCTATACAAGTATCAATTTAAAAAAGGATAGGGCACAATAGATCAATCTCTTAAAGACCAATATTATCTGGAAATATACAGTTTAAAAATAGGGCACGATTTTCCTCTCATTTATGGACCTATCAGCAGTTTCTTACTGCATTTCACACTCAAAACTATGAGTTATCGTAGCCGACCTTGGTGAAGAGGAGACCCTAATTACTTTTATTATACAAATGGACCGAGATGCAAATGCTTGTGTATGCTATGGCCGCAACAATGAATGTACTGAGTATTTTAGAATCAGGAGAGGAGAAGACAAGTCTCTGTCCTCGCCCCATTTTTGTTCTCATTATATATGAACAGGGTGGAAAAAGTTCTCAGGCCAAGTCCACATGATACTTCTTATATCAGTTCTCGCCCCCTACTCATTCTTTTATAATGGGCGACTGTTTGAATTGCCTGAACAGGTAGAGGGCTTCACAATGGTATGTTGGGCACGGCCAAAGAAAATACCCAACCATATGATAAATAGCACGAAGTTAATGGAAATCATGACATTTTCTTTTCTTGGAATTCTATATGACAATAAGTATACGTGGAAACCTATGATTACTAATTGGGTGTCAACATTTCAGCATGTTCCACAGGGTGTACACAGATTTATTAAGAAGTTAGGTTCTAAGGTCCATATGTACGAACACATTTTCCCATAGACACAGAATGGGTAAAACGCTTTGATGCATCTGGCCCTAAACCCATTAAGTTGATCCTAAAGATATAAGTATGTAAATGTGTTTCGGTCGCGAGTGTGGAAAATAAGTTTTTGAAAAATCTGTTACCTGTTCCTCTTAGCTGCTCTAATGCCATAACCCACAATGAACCTTATACTTCGTATATTACTGATATAATCAATATGGCTCCTTTGATACTCTGTCAATACATATGGGAAAGCGAGGAATCAAAGCTAAATAGGATGATTCTGAAGGACTGTTTGTAACTCCATGCCTGCTGAGGACATATCATGACTAACACATGTTAAAACCGTATGAGTGGAGGTTGGTTGCCCTGACTTATGTAGGGAGCCGGAATCCTGCCTTAGAGTTAGTAAGATGCAGACTAAGGGGCAGATTTACAAGCCCCCTGCACCACCAGTACGTCACTTATTGTGACATACTGGAGGCGCATTTCACTTCTCCATATTTACAAGAAGAGGAAAAGCCACCCTGCATGACTTTTCCTCTCCATGTAAATATGACCCCTTCACACACAGCACTTTGCGTGGGTGGGGCGTTCCATGGGTGTTGCTGTGGGTGTTCCCATGCAACACCCGTGGAACGTGACACATTTCCAGATTTACGAGGAGTGGTAAATCTGGAAATGTGTGTGAATGCTACGCCTCCCCAGGGGAGGCGTAGGGAGGCGCAACGAGGAGAAATGAAAGTGGAAAATGCCTATAGTGATTGTTTTTGTGCAGGAAGGTGCCCCTTCCTGCACAAAAACAATATCCCCATGATGCACCGGCACATGGCTTCAGTTTGTGCACCAGCGCAGGGAGAAGCACAGGAATGCGACATATTATTGTAAATATGTTCCATCCCAGTGCTTTGAAAATGCCGCAGTGTGGCACAGCCAAAGGGCTTGCGGTGCCGCGCTGCGGCACTTTCTTGTAGATCTGACCCTAAGTACCTATTTATGAATAAGGACCAAACAAAAAGGTGTCAGAGGAAAGTGTGAAACCTCAGTAATTTCCTTCAATCAATTTTATACACTCAAGCGGGCCCTCCCGGCATACCTGTCTCAAATGCAGAACAGCCAATATAGATTTGTACTGACAAGATTTCGTTTCAACCTCCTACCCTCTATGATTGGTTTTCTCGTAAATTGTTTTAATCTTGCTGATTTAAGTCCGTGCCCTTGTGACTGGGCTTCTGTTCAATCGACTTTGCATATCTTGCTTTTTTGCAAATTTTACGATAGACCCAGGAAACCGTTTTTAATCCCTATTTTTATGAAATCTAGATATACATAGTGTAGGCCTGCGCTGTTGTTTTTACAAACCTTAGATATGCCTTGGGTATGTTGGGCAGTGGCCTCTTTTATTTGGCAGGCTCTTAAAATACGGAAAGGTGTACAGCCCTGGGAGACGTCTGTTTCCATCTAAGCAATTCCTTTTTTATGTTTTTACAATTTATTGATGCTTGCTGTCCGCTGTCTGTTTTATGTCAGCTTAAATTTGATGTAATATGAAATGTTTCATTTTATGAATATATATTTATTGTCTTTAAGCTGCATGTGCTTTTATGCTGCAGAAATGCAGCGAAATAAAGATTTTGTACTGACTGACTGACTAATGCTGTGCACAGAATGGTCTAAAGCTATGAAATCCCATTTGCTGTGTCAGAATTTGTTATTGTAATTCCATCATCTAATTTAGAAAACAGTGAAGTAATTCATGGTAAAACTATCTCATGCATGCATGCTTATCAGCGCCAATAACATATAAAAAAATATATAAAATACATTTCTATGTGCTAGCAATCAATCTTATAAAAGTGATAAAATCACTAATTTAAACCAGCCACAATTTCTACCCTGTCGAGTGGCGAACAACACATGTTTTGCCAATAAAAACAAGAATTCTTGGAAAACACCTGCTTCTCCACTTGCCTGGTGGCAAAACAGTGCTTAGCCATACGTTGGGTATTCATAGTTAAGTCCCTCGTTGGTTGTGATTTGGCCTAGCATTAGAATTGTTTAATCATTTCACGTGATCTAATATTCCATTTCAACACACTATCATGGATATTGAGTTGAGGTTTTTGGCTTGTGTGTAGCAAAAGGGCACATTTAAAATCACTTGGAGTCAGGGCTGGTACCCCATCAAGTAACACCAGGGGGAATGCGCTGCATGACAGGGAGAGGGCAGGAAGGTGTCATATTAAAAGAATACAGCGCATTCCTGCCTTTGTGCCTGTACTGGCGCCGTTTTGCCGACCCAACACCAACGCAGACACCGTCGCATCATGGTGCATGTGCACCTCCGTTGCATGCATGGTTGTTTTTGTGCTGGAAGGAGCACGTTCCTGTAGAACAACAATTCTTCTGAGATGCATATTCCTCTTTTTATGTGTGGTGCAAAAATGCAGCACATATATAAAGAGGAAGTGACAAGGAGCTCACCTGGTAAGACATACATTTTTGGCATATTCCAGAGTCTACCACTCTTGGTAAATGTAGGGATGTGTCAAAAACCATGGGAGTTGAAAGGGAGCACCCACGCAACGCCCATAGAACGCCTTTCCAGGAAAGAGCAGCGAAACTCAGCGATTTGCGCTGCGTTGCGTTACCCCTTATTTATGAAGCCATGACCATGCTTGGCTTCAAAAAATGTACATGTTTCAGGACCACATCCTTGCCCATCTCCTCCACCTATTCTCCTTCACTAATGCAACCACCAGTTACAAAACAAACCTTGACCATATACTGCAACTACTACTTGGTGAGGAATTTCTTAGCATCTGTCCCAGGAGACAAACAATTGGCAGTCATGTTAAAAATACCTGTTATGTAGTTTGCGCACACTGGAAATCCTCCAAGGAAACCACTCATCTACAGATTAGAGAAGACAAGGAAACCAGTCCCTTACTTCTAAAAATCCCCTAAAGTTGTTTGTGGTCAGAATATACCTACAACCTTACAAATGGGACTGTACTGCGAAAGAGACCAGTAAATTGGTCCTGGGAACAGCAAAAAAAGAGCCACATGGAATTCCAAAAGATTCCTGAAGATAATAGGTTAAATGAATGACATTAACCAGGTAAAGTCCCTAAAGTAGCAACACATAGAAGAAGGATTGTCAACAAGAGAAGGGAAATGTCAATATGCTGCCAGGCACGATCCAGGGGGGATTGAATCGAGAAATTGCGACAGTAATTGTTCGCAGACTGATCCAAAATGTAAAGCTGCATCAATTGAATGTGGATGGTGAAGTCACGGGTAAAGTATACTTCTAACTGTGAATGTATCCTTCTCACCTACGTATTCAGTATAATGAAAATAATCTTGTGTTCAACTATATTGATCTGTTGTGTGCTACCTTGAGACCTGGACCGCTCCCGTCAGGCAAACATATCTGCAAATGGGTGTGTACAGACTCCGTCACATACATCAAGGTGCACTGCTCTTGCCCATGTGGCGCCATAGCATTTTCACAAAATGACTGATTCGTTTTATCATACAGTTTTTTTATTTTCAGCTCAATAGCCAGTGCATCAACAGTAAAAAATTGTGCTCAATAATAAAGACTAGAGTGAAAATGTTTGTATTACGAAACGTGTTGCTTTGTCTAGGCCTGGGCTAAAATTCCGTTCCGCTCACAGAAATTGCGATAATTTGACATTTTCGCGTTGCGCCGAGAGCGCGAAAATGTCAAAATTTCCCCAATCTGCATCTTACCGGAATTTTTTTTCTTGCTCGCGCTGTTAAAAAATACATTCTCGCATGCGCGCTGTGGTAAATAATTTAATTACCGGGACTTAATTTGATACAGAAACATAATAAAAATAGCTCAGCAAATAAGAGGCAGAATCCGTGGTATTAGAGGTTCGGAATGGGCTTTATTCCAATGGACGATTCGAATCGGTTGCTCCAAGTTCCATCACCACGAAGGTTCAGGAAGTGAAGTACATACATTATTGATAATTAATCACTTTTATACAATAGGCATTACAGTGAAGCAAATGCAAGAGGCGTAACAATTGATAGCAAAGATAACATTTCACATGCGTAGCTGAAGGAGGCGTAATTGGGAGTAACAAGGAAACGTCATTGGTTGTGATGTCACATATGGGTGGACCTATGAAATAATTTCGCAATGTCAGCAGAAATACTTGGCAGAGATGCGCGCACAGCAGCATGACGTGTGATTGACGTGTAACTAGGGGGTGAAGGGGACTTGACATTTAGCTCTACATGTGGCGACAGAAGTCTGGAGGGTCAAGTCAACCTAATCCCAAATCATATCTAACATCCTATGTTTAAAGAACTACGTTATCCAAAAGAGAGGTCTCTTAGAGTAGAATCTTATTCTATACTGACTATACTGACTGTTAGTGCGTGTACAAGCGTCTAAGTGTCTACACTAGATGCGAGGGCAGAAGTCTTCCATAGTAATAAGGCTATGAATTACTTGCATAAAGACGGAGAAGCCGGGCCTTTGCTCGGTAGTTAGAAGAATGTTTACTGAAACTACTAGACAGGAATGCATTGGGCAGGGAGCGGAGCAGATAATTTCGAAGGTGAAATACAGTTTCTTGGCAGGCAACAGGCTGATGTCAGGCTTCGAGAGCCGCGCAGGGAATGAGACAAAGTTCATGGTCACAGATGCAGGCTCAGACTGGAGCTTCAGAGGCAGAAAGCAAGAAAAGCTTGATGACAGAATCAGGGCCTACTTGCCTGGACTGTAAAATGGCATAAGTGAACCATATAAAGCCGGTGGCCTTTCGTACTTAGGAATGGAATATCCGGCCTATTCATGGCGGATCTGAAAGAGGACATGTTGACGGTGGACGCACATGTATTTGCGTCTTCATAACTGGAACTGGAGGGAACATACATGTACTTGTGATTTATACATGAAACCGTTGGGGTCCAAGATAGGGGACATAACTGATCAGAAAAATCCATATTTCCACATTCCCTCCTTGTCCCCTACTTGCCCGTCAAGAGATATTAATCTTCATCAATCCATTGATCTGTTCATATAGCATCATTTGTTCTTCTTTTTTCTTCTGGGACAAACGAGATCTTGGTGGTGGAATACACGATGTGGCACACAGACCACAGATCGCTGGTCCACATTGTAGGCATAGACAGCAACTGAATAGTATGAGAAAGCCAATACCTAGGAAGGATAGGACCTTCCATCCAAAGGTAGATAATACACTCCAAAACCAACCGGACCAAGTCCAGGTGCCTGGATTCTGGTGTATCTGGCTTACAATCTTATGAAGGCGGGTTATGGCTTTATATACAGATGGCGAATTTTCTCGTATGAAAATGCAACAACTTGATCCGATGACCCTACAAGCTCCGCCCCTATCGGCCAGGATGACGTCAAGGACAAGACGATTTTGAAGCACAACAATCCGCATAGCAGACTGCTCTTCTGTTAAATTGCCTAAGGCGGAAATAGTTTCGTTCACTACTGCTTCAAGGGTTCTAGTTAATCTACGTATCAGCTTACTATTAGTAACGGTACCTATATAGGGAAAGAGACCTTTATTGAAATCTGTGTATTTTTCCCATGCTGTTTCAGTGTAATCGACAATTGGTAGATCTCTCCTTTCTCTATTGTGTACTAAATGAGTATTTCTGTGATAATCAGGAGGAGCTAGGAAAACAGGTGGCAAAAGAAATCCAATGTAACAGGTACCATCCCAATCTAGAGGTAGGCGTACATATGCCGTCTGACCACATATGAAATAGGAATGGCGGGAAGCTCTAAATATCGACTTGCCTTGATCACTGAATTCTATTACAGTGGTGCATCTACTATGGCCCATATGTATGGAACCATTCTTTCTTACACATAATTCACCTTTTACTGGAAATATTGACATAGCGGGCAAAATTGGAGTAGCTTCGGATTCGACATTTAGGATCATAAGATTAAGCGTAAAATTACCTAATCCATATACTTCATTTTCTAGATCAGTTCCTGTTCTCTTGGGAAGTCCCTCCTTGTTAGGGTAGCAGACTTTAAGTAAAACTAAGTTTAAATTTCCCCATACCCAGTTGTCTTGATAAACTGCAGAATTGGAATCTAGGGGATTAATTAAACTAAACCATGCTCCACAGGAGCCGTTGTGTGTGAACGGGTATGGAAAGAGAGGTAGAATTCCTTTATAATTCTGATAGGGAGGGAGTCGGCCACATATCCAACAATTTGTAGCATTGCTAACCTGATGGGAATGATGTAACATACTAATAAACGTATTATTGCGCAGCGCAAATCTATAAGACAACTCATGCGGAGGTAATTCACTAAAAGAATGTTCAGCAGTAACATTATAAACATGTCTAGAAATAGGATAATATATGTGCAACAATATACTTGCAGTAATTATTAAAAGACTTAAGAAAAACAAAATTAATAACGTCACTGTGCAATGACTACGCAGTGATTTACAGTATGCATGTCGTTTCAACATTTTTCGGGTGTTTTCTCTATTCAGATCTAAGGGATACATGTCAGGGACAAATTCAACCGCTTCACCTTGGAGAGGACTTAAACAATCAAATTTCCCGACTGGTTAGATCTGAGTTTTAGTTTATATTGTTCGCGACTACTTGTTTCAACAAAAGGAAGTTTTGAGTCAATGGGTGAAGACACACGAGGTGTGGTGGTTACGTCCGATGATAGTCCATGAAATTTCTTGATATGACTTGAATGTATCCAGCCTTTTCTGCCTTCGATCTTCACGGCTGTCCTTGTGGTGAGCAAGACCAGTTGCGGTGACTTCCACCTAGGATCCAGCTGAGTCTTTCGATCAAAGTTCCTCACAAGGACCAGATCCCCCGGAACTATGTCATGGGGTTTCACCTCAGTGTTGTCAGGAAAAGCTGCAGCTACCTGTGAACGACAAGATTGTAGTGCAGACATCAAGGAAGCCAAATAATCTGTCAGCATATTACAGTCAATATCAGTTATTTTTCGTGGTATAGGCGTCCCCCACATATTTGGTGGTCTGCCAAAGATCACCTCATACGGGGATAGCCCTGTTCGAGAGTGTGCTACTATTCTCATGTAAAAGAGTGCAACTGGTAAGGCTACTACCCAGTCGGCACCTTTCTCTCTGCATATTTTGGACAATCTGATTTTCAGGATCTGATTATGTCTTTCTACGAGACCTGCTGCCTCGGGGTGTCGGACACAGTGGAATTTCCACTGATTGCCTAACAAAAGTGAAACGTGTTTCATTAGTTCGGATGAGAACGGCTGGCCGTTATCTGAGTAGACAGCACGTGGTAAACCGTATCGTGGGAAGAATTCTCGAACTAACTGTTTGGCAGTAGTCGGGGCAGTGTAATCTGAAACCGGGTATGCCTCTGTCCAACGGGAAAGAGCACAGACAACTACGAGAACATATTTGAATCCTCGACATCGTTCCATCTGGATATAATCCATCTGGAGGACTTCAAAAGGGTGATCAGGAGACTGAAATCCACCCTGTTCTACGGGAACGCTTTTTCCTGGGTTAAACTGACAACAGATCATACAGGTACAAACTTTTTGCTTGGCTGCTGCTCGTAAATGTTTATTGAACCAAATGTGTTGGATGCTGTCTAGCATAGCTTTTTCTCCTAGATGCGCTGGACTATGTACAGTGTTAATAATGACTTGGACCATTGAATCAGGAAGGAACCACACAGATTTTTCCTTCGTTATCCATCCTTGGTCCGTTTGAATCCCTCCTAATTCAGTCCATTTCTTTATTTCGTCTGGTGTAGCATGCGTCTGTATGTCAATTACGTCAAGAGCGGGATCTTTAATCGTCATACAATGTGTTGGCGTCCGGACTATTGTCTTTGTCATGTCGGATGTTTGAGTTTGAGCAGTCTGTTTAGCTGTTCTGTCAGCTAGATCATTGCCTTGAGAAATGATATCAATAACTTTCGTATGAGCTTTACATTTCATAATTGATATTGCAGTGGGTAGATGTATTGCATCTAATAAGGCATGAATGAGGGGTCCGTGCTGAATGTGGGCACCGTGAGAAGTTAAATAACCTCTCTCTCGCCACAGCACGCCGAAGTCATGTACAACTCCGAATGCATAACGTGAATCAGTGTATATGTTGACTCTTTTATTTGTGGCTTGAATACAGGCTTGTGTCAGAGCGACGAGCTCTGCGGCTTGAGCTGACAAGGTATTTATGCAATTTGTTTCAATGATTTCAGTGTCTGTTGTAACTGCGTAAGCGGCCACTAACTCTCCTGTACTTGTTCTCACACATGAACCATCTACATACAACGTCAGGTCTGGGTCTGACAGTGGGACATCTGTCAAGTCTTGTCTGGGTTTCGTCGTGATTGTAATAACGTCAATACAGTCATGAGCTAGTGGGTCTGTTCCGATTACGGGTAAGAGTGTGGCAGGATTCAATGTGTTACAACGTCTGATTTCTATATGTGGCTGAAACAATGTTAATTCATACCCTGTAAGTCGCGCTATAGTCAGGTGCTGTGTTTGCGTTCTATTCACAAGAACTTCTACTGCATGTGGTACTTGAACTGTCAATGGATGTCCTAACACTATGGCATCGCTTTGTCTGATTGCTAAAGCTGTTGCTGCCACCGATTTCAGGCATGCAGGCAAAGCCTGAGCTACGGGATCTAATGTACTAGAAAAATAAGCACATGGTTTGTGGGATCCTGCCTGTTCCTGTGTGAGTACTGACAAGGCAGTACCTTCGCGTTCTGTAACAAAGAGTGTAAACTGTTTATTGTAACATGGTGTTGCTAAAACCGGTGCTTGACATAAAGCTTTCTTTAAGCTTTCAAAAGCTTGTGTATGTTCCTGGGTCCAAGGGAGAACAGTCGATGTGGCTGCCTCCTGTGTTGTCAATTGAATGAGTGGTTTTGCTAGAAATGCATACTGAGGGATCCACTGCCTACAATATGAAGTGAGGCCTATGAAAGCCCGCACCTCCTTTTGTGTCTTGGGTATTGGCATGTTAGCTATTAACTGAATGCGGTCGGGTGTAAGCTGCCTTCCCTCCTTGGACAGCGAGTGTCCAAGATAAACAACTCGCTGGACACAGAATTGCAGCTTAGAAGGGGACACCTTGTGCCCCTTTTCGGCTAGAAATTGTAAAACTGTCAGTGATGCTTTCTCACATTCAGGTTCGCTTCTAGCGGTGATCAGCAGATCATCGACATATTGAAGCAGGGCAGTGTTCACTGGCATGTGGATACTGTCGAGTTCTCGTTTCAGTGCTTGGCTATAGATGCTGGGGCTTTCTGTAAATCCTTGAGGTGCGCGTGAGAATTTAAAGCTACGTCCATTTAAACTAAATCCGAACAAGTATTGGCTTTCCGGATCTATAGGGACACTGAAAAAGGCATTCTTGAGATCAATTACAGTAAAAAATGTTGCTTCGGAATCAATGGCTGTCAGTAATGACGAGATATCTGGGACCACAGGGAATTGTGGCACGATGCACTTGTTTAATTCGCGCAGATCAATAACCAATCGATATACTGGCGGGGCCTTCGGATCTGTTCGTTTAAGAATCGGAATTATCGGTGAATTACATACATTGGAGTCTGTTTCCACAACCACTCCTTGGGCAATGAGCTCGTCAATGATTTGTAGTAAAGCCACTACAGCATCTGGTGGTAACTTGTATTGTCGCATTCGTGGTAGTACCACTCCTGCCTTTAGTGTAACTCGATATGGTGTAATATTCATGCAACCAACATCAGTAGGGCCTTGTGCCCATAGATGTGTAGGTAAAGTCTGCAGTCGGGGATCCATGTCTCTAGACACATAGTGACCTTTGAAATCACGTAAAAACAATCTTACTCCTTCCGGAGAACAACATATTATAGCTCCTAGAGCTTTCAGTGTTTTTATACCTAACAAGTTTTCTGGACATGATTTAGTAAGCAATAAATCTGTAGTTCTGGTCAAGGGTCCTATCGTAAGTGGAAGAGGCTGTGATACTTCATTAACAATAGGTTTTCCTGAAAAACCAAGGGAAATATTCTGTGAGCCTGAGAGGGGTGCCCCTGGAACTTCACTACGTTTTATGGTTGTTCGACTTGCCCCTGTATCGAGTAAAAATTTTCTATCTTGGCCTAATAATTCACTATGTACATAAGGTCCTTCTTGGTCTACCGGGACCTCGATAAGGGGTAAGTCAACTTCCCTCTCTAGGCTTGTTCATGCGTATCGTTGATAATCAGGATAGTCGTACTGTGCGGTCTGGTACAGCTGTCGTGTTGTGGTTTGTGTGGCAGCAACAGGCAGTGCTGGTGCAGCTGGCACAAACTGTATAGACTGTTGTGGAGCTGGCATGGACTGTGCATGCTGCGGGGCTCCTTGTTCATTCTGATCCTGTCTAAGTGGCCGTGGTCTTTCTTTTGTAATACCTGTGGCGATATTACGCTTCAGGACTGGGCAATCGTGTATATAATGACCTGGTTGTTTACAGTAGTTGCATGTCCCTTTTACAGGTCCTGCTGAATCACCGGAATGTGTCGTACCCTTTTTATGTCCTTCAGCTGGAACTGTCTGGGAGACTAGCATTTTCATTTTCGTGTCTTTCATGCGTCTTTGTTCATGATCTTGTTCCTCTCTAATTCTATTGTGATGATACTGTAACATTTGTAACATTTGTGATGGGGTGTTACCTTGCCAGGTACTCTCGAATTTTAATACTCTATTCTTCACTTGGGGCAAGGAATTTTCAACTAATTTTGTCACAAACAGATGTGGGTATGATTCGCTACTTGCTTTTATGCCACTATTTATACCAAAACATTTTTCAAATCGTGCATAGAAATCACTAGTGTCTTCATCTTGCTTTTGTTTACAGGCTGAAATTGTACCCCAGTCTTCCTTTTTCGTAGTTAATAAACGCGGCAGTACCTGTACTAGTAAACCTGGTAGTGCTTTAGTTTTGTCCCCAAGCCCCGAGCCTGGACCTCGGGCCTTTTCTTCATTTTCTAATGCTGTCCAGTCTATCTTTTGGTCTCCCACCTCCCACTCTTTTTCCTTGAGTTTTTCATAAATGCCAGCAGGCATCAATACCTTTAATATTGTCATAATGTCGGGATAGGTATACTCTCCCATGAGTAACATGTCTTTAATTTCCCGGTGGAAACCCGCTGGGTCTTTGTCATGACTGGGTACCACTTTCTTCATCTCTAACAATTCTATTTTCGATATGGGCGTATATACAAATACACGTTTAAACTGATTGTCCTCGCCCTTTATTGGGTGTACTTCTCGTAAGGGATTCTGTCTGTCTATGTAATACATCGGTCTTTCCTTGATGGGCAGTGAGACATGTTCTGGACATACAAAAAGAATGTACTGCTTTCTTGATTCTAGTATTTCTTTAATTAGCTTAGTACCTGAACCTCTCCATCTATTCGTGAGTAATTCAGTCAATATATCAGGTAAGGGACCAGGATCTGAATGTTGGCTTTTATATAGTATAAGAAGTTGTTGAATCATATAAATCCCAGCTAAACGCTGTTCATCTGGGGTGAGATTCAAAAATGTGTGTGCTACGGTATTATCATCATACTTTCCGGGACTGTCAACCCAATGAACGGCTGACCTGGCTAATTCTTGTTCATCCATAGAATCGAGAAAATGATAACCCCTTCGTTCTCGCAGTAATTTGTCAGCGGCTTGGAACGAATGCTCGGGGGACCTTATATTTATTATAGGTGTTTGTAAATTCCTGTTATTATCTGGACATATCAGACGTATCGGGTCAATAAAACATCTAGTACTATTACAAGATCTTCCTCTACCTACATAGGCTATGGTTTCTGACTGTCCTGTGGGCAGTCCTGATCCTTCCTCCTCGCTTTGTTCGAACTGGTCTACCGCTAATCTCTCTTCGTGTAGGCGTTCTATTTCTTTACGGATCTTTCGGCTCATGGCTATTATACAGTTTTGCTTATCATGTCTCCCTTCTGATATATTCTGGCTCCATCTGGTAAGAGTTTGCATTGCTTCCGGGTCTACCCCCGGTCGGTCTTGATTTCTGATCACACAATTTATAAGGAAACGTAACAGTTCCCCTTGTATCTCCACTTTCTGGTATTCCATAGCTCTGTTAATACATTCAGAATCTCGCCCTGTTTGGACAAAATGGTATATATTATCTAGATGCATAGTCATTCCTGGTAACTTCCCTAAATACACCGCGGCTCGTCGGATACGTAATGATGCCAAGATCATTTCGTCCTCTTTGCCGGGCACAGGGTCATATCTACAATCTATAAGAAGTTCCTTAAGCGTACGGGCATTTATGAGTTTGGGGGTACGTGGATGTGCTGATTCTTGAAAGGTAAGTTTATTTATTCTGGGTGGCGTAGAAAAAATATTGGTAGCACCTCCGGTAGCCCCGTCTGGGGTATCGGGCGTGAAAGGATTCGTTGAACGTGATACAGCAACTATAGGTGTGGACACAGCTATAGAAGTAGCTGTAGGAACAGATGTGGAAACAGAGGTGCTTGCCGGAACTTGTGTCAGGATTTGTTGTTGTAGAGATACAGATACAGGATCTTGGCGTTGAACCTCCCCGGCCGACGGTCTATGTGGGGCGGGGTTAGCATACTCGGGAGCTGCGTCATCTAAATATGAGGAAAGAAAAACATCTTCTGCGGTTCTAGGATGCCCCTTAGGATGTACTTTTATTGGAAATAATGGGGGTGGCAAGTCTTTTGGTATCCCCGGGGTAGCCTTAGGTAATCCCTCGGCCAGAAGGGGATACATACCCTTCATAAGGGCATTTCTTTGTCTGTCTACTTGTTCTGATTTCACTCGTATACCTTCTTCAATTAATAGATTTTCTCGGACTTTATTTGAATTCTCCTTATTTTTCTCTTCCTGTCGGAGTGCTTTTTCTGTACGTCTATGAGATTCTTTACGCCATAACTCAACGGCGTCTTTCTGTGACTGTCTGACTTTCCTTTTCCATAACTCTTCCTCTACTTTCATGATGCACTCTGCATCCCAGGTCCCAGCTGCGGGCCACCTCTGACTTTCTGGTAATTCCTTGGTGTAGTCTACCCATAAATCAAGAAATAATATAGCGTCTAAGCCGTGTTTATGATACATGAAGTACCCTGGAGTGTCCCTAGGAGGAATAGGAACAGCTTCTTCGAGTACCCCTTTTCTAGTTGTGATCTGTCTTAATTTCGAAAAGAGCGGCATATTGAGAACTGATCTGATACTTGATCTTGAACAAACTTAATACAATAAACACGATAATGAACAGTCATTCATACCACAATATGCAGAACGTATTAACACATTTAACATTTAACATTTAAATGAGCAAACAATGATGATGACGATATAAGGAAAACTTAATCACTAAACATAATACTCGGCATTATCTGGATTATTCTGAATTTATATACTTGATATACTAGATATACTGCTAAACAGTACAGATACACTGCTGAAACAGTGCAGACCGGATTTGTGTACCCAAACCCGTCTGGACCGGCACAACTTATGTGCACGCCAGAACGCCTCCCCAGTAATGGTACTCACCGGGTAGCTCGGAACGGAAGGCCTCGGAACGGAACTGAACTGAACTGGACCGGACTGGACTCGACTCGAAAACTTCGGACACTTCTGAGCTTCGGGAACCTGGTGGGCCTCTGTATACCTCGGATCTTGCTCTCTCAGCTAGGCTCTGGTCGGGATACTTCGCACTTCTCACCGCCTCGTCTGGGTGTTGATCGCAGCCTCAGTCGCCCCCGCTTGACCGGAGGGAGATACAGGAAATCCTGCTGGTACGCGTTGTTGTCCGTCCAGCTGTGGCAGGAGACCGGGCCTGCAACGCACCGCCGGCGTGTGAGATGAGAAAGTGTCCCTGTTCGGGCGCCATTCATGTGGTAAATAATTTAATTACCGGGACTTAATTTGATACAGAAACATAATAAAAATAGCTCAGCAAATAAGAGGCAGAATCCGTGGTATTAGAGGTTCGGAATGGGCTTTATTCCAATGGACGATTCGAATCGGTTGCTCCAAGTTCCATCACCACGAAGGTTCAGGAAGTGAAGTACATACATTATTGATAATTAATCACTTTTATACAATAGGCATTACAGTGAAGCAAATGCAAGAGGCGTAACAATTGATAGCAAAGATAACATTTCACATGCGTAGCTGAAGGAGGCGTAATTGGGAGTAACAAGGAAACGTCATTGGTTGTGATGTCACATATGGGTGGACCTATGAAATAATTTCGCAATGTCAGCAGAAATACTTGGCAGAGATGCGCGCACAGCAGCATGACGTGTGATTGACGTGTAACTAGGGGGTGAAGGGGACTTGACATTTAGCTCTACATGTGGCGACAGAAGTCTGGAGGGTCAAGTCAACCTAATCCCAAATCATATCTAACATCCTATGTTTAAAGAACTACGTTATCCAAAAGAGAGGTCTCTTAGAGTAGAATCTTATTCTATACTGACTATACTGACTGTTAGTGCGTGTACAAGCGTCTAAGTGTCTACACTAGATGCGAGGGCAGAAGTCTTCCATAGTAATAAGGCTATGAATTACTTGCATAAAGACGGAGAAGCCGGGCCTTTGCTCGGTAGTTAGAAGAATGTTTACTGAAACTACTAGACAGGAATGCATTGGGCAGGGAGCGGAGCAGATAATTTCGAAGGTGAAATACAGTTTCTTGGCAGGCAACAGGCTGATGTCAGGCTTCGAGAGCCGCGCAGGGAATGAGACAAAGTTCATGGTCACAGATGCAGGCTCAGACTGGAGCTTCAGAGGCAGAAAGCAAGAAAAGCTTGATGACAGAATCAGGGCCTACTTGCCTGGACTGTAAAATGGCATAAGTGAACCATATAAAGCCGGTGGCCTTTCGTACTTAGGAATGGAATATCCGGCCTATTCATGGCGGATCTGAAAGAGGACATGTTGACGGTGGACGCACATGTATTTGCGTCTTCATAACTGGAACTGGAGGGAACATACATGTACTTGTGATTTATACATGAAACCGTTGGGGTCCAAGATAGGGGACATAACTGATCAGAAAAATCCATATTTCCACAGCGCGATCGCCTTAGCTGAATCCCCGTGTTCGCCGACAAGTTTTCCCGATCCGGTCGCGTTCTCCACGAGATGTTGGATTGTTGGTAGCCATTTGCGCTGTCTCGCGACTGTTCGCGCCCGCATCAACGTCATTTGTCACGCGATCACATCATTCGTCGCACGATCACGTCTTTCTTCTCGTGATCATGCACCGCAAGAGTATGAGCTGTTTTTGTCTTCGTGATATTTCTGTGTGTTTGCGGTGATTTTTAAAATGTTCGCGATGGTTTGCGAAAGTGAATTTCGCAAATTCCGCCCACCCCTAGCTTTGTCTAGAATAGGAAGGCGCACAGCACCTCTTGACTGGCCGGGAATACGACCTCTCTGACGGCAGTTCAGTACGCGTTTCTTCGTTTTCCCGTCTTTATAAACATTTTCGTTTGAGGTCGGATATTTTTTGAAACTTCTTTTATTCCAAAGAGAAACTCACAACATTGATAGTTTGGGTCAACTGATGACCGGGTGGGTGTCCGCTGGTTTAGGATTTTTTTGCTGTAACTTGCACCTGGGAGTTCAGGTGAGGGAGTAAGGTATTTTGTAAAATGAGGCATGTTTATTCATGGCACTTGATGCTATATGGGGAGCAGGGTGCATTCTTTGGGAAGACGCCCGCATTGGAATCATTAAATACACACACTACACTCTTTAGGGAGCACACATATGCTCTTGAGCAACAGCATGAACTAATGGAACCAACTTGACGGTGATGGAATAAGCTTGGAAAGTTCTTGTATTTTATGTTATTACAGTCTGCTTAAATACATGTATTATTTGTCATTTGTAGAGTTCCCCTGATGGAGGGATTCCCGAAAGGCATTGGGAACATGGCATTGGAAAACTTCATGTTGCATTCTTAATGTTATGTGTGTATCAATTATTGGTACATTACAGAAGACACGAGAAATGTGTCAAAACAAACTTTTTCACTGTTGTCAATATTATTGAGCACAATTTATTTTTACTGTTGATGCACTGGCTAATGAGCTAAATGGAAAAAACTGTATGAAAAAACGAATTAGATATTTTGTGAAATAACTATTGCGCCACATGGGCAAGAGTAGAGCACCTTGATGCATGCGAAGGAGTCTGTACACATGCATTTGTAGAAGTAACGGGTAAGCCAGTTGCCCCTTAAATGCTGTCTTTTCTTGAATCTCTCGCTGATGCACTTGTTTAAATTAAAAAGCTGTATTCCAAGGATAAAAAACCCAAGCCAAGAAGTTCTTCAGATTGCCTGGCATTCATAGACACTACACCACTAACCCAAGACACCAGAGACTACAAATATCATTTCTCTTAACAGGGGGAAATTCCCAAAGTATCAAATGGAGTAGTACAGGAACTAAAGGGGATTTCTACAAGGAAGAGGAAGAGAGAGTTCTTAGCCTTCCCGGCTTAACGCCTCTCTCCTCCATTTCTGAAAAGCAAGGCTGCACCACATTTACAAGACTGTGGTACAGCCTTGTGTTTCCCTGTGTGGTGCAAAGTTTAACAACTTAGCGCCAACGCAGGCACCCTTGCACCAGAGCGCAGGGTGTCTGCGTGCAGGGGAGGATTGTTTATGTGTAGGAAGGTGTCCCTTCCTGCACATAAACAATCCTAGAAATGCCATTCTGTCACTTTTGTGTGCGCTGCTTCGTGCAGCACACATGAAAGTGACAAAATGGCATTTGAATAAAGGTTTGTTTATGTACAGGAAGGGACACCTTGCTGTACATAAACAAACAATGGCATTTTGCTTTTCCCATGTGTGCTGCACAAGGAAAAAGCAAAAATGAGGAGAAATAATGCATTTCTCCTCATTTTGACATCTTAAGACCAGTTTTTACCAGATCTCAATTTTGACACTGCCTCCGATGTACGCCACCCGTGTACTTAGTGGGCAGCGTCAAAATGAATGGGTGTTGCGGTGGAACACCCACCGCAACACCCACTGCCCACACATTTCACGCTTACTATAGTGTGAAAGAGGGCCTTATGTGCAAGGCAGCGTTAAGATACGTTAAGTGGCTTAACGCTGCCTTGTACATAAGGTCCAGCCCCTATTATCACCACTACATCACTATAGGTCACCTTGAGGTTGCAGGCCATTATATGGTCTCTAGATAGTTATGCACAGCTAGCTTATGTATATTCTTCCTAAAGCCAGTAGAACACGTGGATGATGGAGCTTGTGAACATGCATACTGTGCTGCTACCATTCTTGCCTTAAAATGGGAATTTTTAGGTGCTTGTTTTTACTAAAATATTTGAAAATTCATAACTCTGGATCTACTGATTGGATTTTTGTTGTTTTGATGTGTCATAATGCATAAAAATGTACAATATTTGTATAAATTAGTTTGGGATTCATCTTGTGTTGTCTTTTTGTTTTATTATTGTTTAGGTGCTGCATAAATACTTTACACAATGCCTCTAAGTTAAGCATAAGTGCTTTTTGTGCCAAGCTACCCAAGGTTAAGCACAGGTTAGTTTAGTGACTTTGTGTGGTTAACCCTACAAAGGATCGTGGCTGTTGTATGGCCAGGACTCACACCCCAGTCCACCAACAACCACATTTTCAACACTTTCCATTGATTCTGTTGACTGATAGCGTATGTGAAGTACTGATGACAAAGCTGCATATCTGCCACACGAGGATTTACTCTAAATGAGACAAACATGTAGCACATTGTAACTACTAATTGACCTTATACACTGCATGAGAGGTCAACACCAGTTATTGAAATGTTTGTGACCAAACAAGAAATATGTCTAAAATCCTTCGTCGTATAAATTGAAGAATGATACTTAGTCCCACATTACAAGTCACACAGATAGAGTGGGGAGAATCTGGGCATCTGACACGTGATTCCAAGTTACAATCAGCATAAATATAACTGAATGCACAAATACAGCACCGCATGCCATGTTGCATGTGATGGTTCCAGGTGTACTATCACCAACAGATAGCAGCAAACAAACAGCATTTAACAGGAACATATTATCAAAAATTGACGAAGGTGCATTCTCAAGAGCATTCCTTTCAGAGAACATTAACTGGCCATGGCGGTAATCTACAGTCAATTTAAAAATGTTAAGACTATTATTGCCCATGGCCCAATACTGCTTCAGATTATCACTATATCTCTCAATCTCTTGTAAAGTAGAACATTTGATTTTGCGTAAACTGTTAAGTTTGTAATGTCTTAAGTATTATGCAGTCTGTCCTTGTATCACTTCAAACATAACAATGTCTACTTGATAGAGTTGGACTACTTTAATCTGGTACTACACTGTTCCCGGGGCCTGTAAATTGAATATCACTAATGGACTACAGCACCCATGGTGCACCCATGGTGCCATCCACAACAATGACAGGGTTAACATGACTGCAGGCCTGCATCTGGAGCCTGACTGTGCAGGCTTAAACTGAAATTCAACTTGTCCAAAAAAGCCCTTTAGACAGGTCTAAAACTGCCTAACTTGGTTAATGCATTGAAGTCACACATGACAACACTGTCATCATTCCTGCATCTTTATTGCAGTCTCCATAGACAGCCAGCAGGAGATGCACAAGCACTAAGGGGCATATTTTCAATGTCGAGTGCATCTCTGCAAATCAGCAGGGATGCGCCAGAATAGATGTGACACGCAATTCTCCCCTTGCGCCACCACTGATGTGTCGCATTTACAATGCGGTGCACCGTGGCGCAAGGATAGGCAGATGCGTGTCGCATCTTGGGGCGTAAGGGTGGCGCATTGCTGGAGTCCTGTCGCAAGCACGACGCAACTCCAGCCATGCACAGGGGCCGCCCATACTTAACGTGATGCGTCACTCCTTACGCCTGCTTCAAGCAGGCATAAGGGTTTGACGCAGTGGCGTCGAAAAACTGACTGAGTCAGTTTTACAAGGCTTTCCTGCGACGGAACACCCACCCTGCGATGGAACGCCCAAATGAAACCTGACGCAGGTTTCGTGTGGCTCAGTGCCTTACAACATGACAAATCTGCCTAGATGCATCACGTTGTAAATAAGTCGCAACGTGGCGCATGGTTTATACCGCCACTTCTCGGCAGCGCAAATGTGTCGCAGGGGGTTTGTAAATCGGCCCCTCAGTATTGTAGCCTCTAATCTTACAGAACCATGGCCTTGGGAAAAGGCAAGACCCCCTCTGGGGGCACAATGTTCGTCTCTATTAAGAGCTAGAATATAAAAATGTATTTATCCATATTCATTCGGTCCTGCCCTCTCAGTATGACATGAGTACAGGTACTATGTATCTTACGACAATTTGAGGTGTTGGCGGAAAGGAGCCATGAACAGTTTGCTTGAAAGCTTAAAAAAACTGTGGGGCGATAGAATCTGGATAAAAGAACTGTAAACATTAAAACAGCAGTAAAAATGTTGAATTATAGATAAAAGGATGAAGCGCTTGCCACATGTTCACGGTAGGTAATCAGTTCACATCACAAGGCATATCTGTTCCATATAATTAATACATAATTTATGCATCAACAAAGACCTGCTGGCAAACAATGATTATGAATTATATATGTAGGCTATAGGTTGCCCATTATGAGTTACACGTTAACCATTATGTCTCTCTGGGGAAATATATCTGCGCTGGCCTAACTGGGAGATTAATGGAAACAAAGGGACTCTCTAGGAAGTGTGATAACTGCTGTGTGATTGTTGTGCTAAAGCATTCTTCTATTTACAGGGCACCGGAAGCAGCTGAAGCCACAGCACATGATTCACCTTGAAGGCTTCTTCCCAGTTTGAAGAAATCAATTTGACATCAAGTGACAGACTAATGTCAACAAGTCTTCCAGGATATTTATTTAGATTTCCGTCTGGCTCATTGAGGCGACAATTAGGCACTGGCCAGGGGGTGTCTTGGCAGTGTGTTCTCGTGAATAAAAGCAGACACCGCGAGACAAAATGCATGGTAAGAAATGTGAATGGACACCATTTCATTAGGGTAAGGAGAGCCATAGTCACCGGAGAGACCCTGATCTGCTGGGGTAGAGTGTGTGTCCTGACAAGACTACTGAGTGCAGTCTTGTAAAGGAGGTGCCAGCTGCTGCCCATAATTTTCATTTGGTCCCTCTGACACTCATGCTACCCCAGGAGGGCCATATTGCTTAGGTGCTCTGGGGGCACAATGGGTGATGGTGCCCCTGGACCTGGCTCTCTCCGCCGTGTCACCCCTAAATATTTTGCTTTCACTCTTCCTGTGTTAGGTAAAGTGTGTTAGGACTCTTCACATTTTGCCTCTGCTAACCAGTGCTAAAGTGCATGGGCTCCTGCCATAAAACATGGTACAATTGTGTCACACCCAACTGGCACACTAAATGTACATATAAGTCCCTAGTAAATGGTACTACATATACAGGGGCCTGTAAATTAAATGTTACTAGTGGGCCTGCAGCACTCATTGTGCCATCCACTAAAGTAGTCATTTAAAACATGTCTCAGGCCAGGCACTGCACCCTGTAGTGCAGTTTTAAACTGCAATTTGACTTGGCAAAATAAACATTTTCTCAGGCCTAAACTTTCCTTTTAGGTCTCGCTTACGCAGCGCGCATGGTTGCATAGGAGGAGACCTCTTGAAATTGATTCCCTCTTTCGCCCAAAAACGTGCACACATTGCATTGCTTTCAATGGCAATGCGTGCACGTTTGGCGATTCCCTTGCGGGAGCGAGCGGCGCCATGTATTAGCAATTATCGCGCTCGCTCCCGCAAGGTAAACGCTGCGTGTCCCTGCTCTCGGCCGCACTCCCCCCACCGCTCCCACTTGTTTTCTAGCCTGGCGCTACAACATCACCCCACTAACCAGCTTCTCACCAATCGGTTGGCTGCAGGCTACTCTACGTGCATTACAGCAGGCATCAATCCCAGCTACCCGGATAAGACCCACCTCCCCTCACTTTCGCGGCCGAATGGCTAGGATGTCAACTACGAGCAACAGTCCCCATAATCTGTTAAAAGGAGGGCCACTCATTCCTCTACGTTGGGTGCAAACCAGTCCCAAAGAGCCCTGTGCTCCTCTGGTGCAACTCTGTGATCCCATGGACCAACTGCAGATGGTTAACAGATGTCTGTCTACTGAACGAGAATATGAATTAGGACATGGGTGTCTACACAGTGCAAAGACTTTCATCTCTTCTTGCACTCATCTGGTCACAATTTATACTTAAACATTTTTATTTAATATTCAAGCAAAATTTCAGTATGCACAAAAATAATTTTTACTAACTTGAGTCCTTGTCACATTATCCTGTCGAAATGTATCCGAAAAGACGCCCCACAATGGATGTAGAAAATGATTGACACTGAGGACACCCTTAGAGACTCCACTTGAGTTGGCCAGTGGATGGATGGATAACCCGTTATCATGATGAATACAAGCCCCAGCTAGGCCCGCAAGAGACAAGGGTTCGCTCTTCTGTAACGAAATCTATAAGGAAGTTGGCACGGAAACTGCAAAGTACAAAAACAACGTTTATTAACCCTTAAGGGTGGTCCTACAATCCACACAACACTCTTCAGTATTGCAAGGAGTAGCACCAAGAACATTCGTACACAGTCCCCTTTTATACACAACAGAGGGGCTCATGAGTGGGTGGATAGTACATGAAGTCGAAGAACATTACCATTTAGGGTCATTCTCGATTCTAAATCAATACATGGGCGGAGCTAACACACTCCTTGAGCCCGCGAAAACACATGGTCAAGCAAAGCTAATTATAACAGATGTGGTCAAGTCTGGGCATGCGCCAGATGGACAAGAGGGAGCTATTTATAACTGTTGCTAGGCAGATTACAAGAGCAACTAACACAGAGGTCGGACTCTCCTCGTGGTGAACACGTGGCAGCATGTCAATACAAAATGGAGTCCGGACTTCTGCCAACACTATGGGGAAAACACGATAAAAGGGAAACACTAATGTTTTCAGTAAATGCTTAATCACATTCTGTCCTTAATTTACAACAGACGACCCTTTCAGCATTTACTGAAGACATCTGGCTTCCAAGAATAATCATCGTATACGTCAATTATCATCATTCCTTTAACCTCTTTAGCTAGACCCTTCTGGCGGGCAACTTCGGCAATAGCTTTCTTATCTGGAATGCAGAATGAAATGCATACAGAACAACATAATGGTCCACATTGAATACACATACAGAGAAAGAATAGAATTGCTATGATAATACAAAGACCAGTTAGAACTTTCCAACCCCAGGCAGTGACCAACGCCCAAAACCATCCAGAAAAGGACCAAGTACCGTTTTCCGTGTGGATTTCAGCTGCTATTTTATGCAGCTTATTAATGGCGTTATAAACGGATGGCGTATGATCAGGAATGAACACACAGCAGCTACTTCCAATAATTTTACAGGCTCCTCCTCGATCAGCTAGCATTACATCCAATACCATACGGTTCTGCAATGCAACAATTCTGGTAATCTGTAATTCTTCCGTAAGATTCCCAAGAGCAGCAGCAGTCTGATTTGTCACAGCTTCTACCACTCTTGTTAATCTTCGGATCTTCCTACTATTCAAGGCGGCACCAACAAAGAAGAACAATCCTAAGTTAAAATCAATATACTGTTGCAAACTGGTATCAGTCTGATCCACATCATCCGTCGATAAAGTACGTTTATACCTATTTACAGTCACATTATTCAACAATTTCAGGTCTTTATGATACGATGCAGGTGCTAGGAATACAGGGGGTAGTAGGAATGATACATAGCATACCCCGGACCACCCAGCCGGCAAACGGTAATAACCTTTATTTCCACATACAAAATAGGTATTATGGGATGCTAGGAAGGTGCTGTTATTCAGTCCGTCGATATTCAGAACAGTTAAACAATCACTGACACCAACAGGGATAAAACCCACACTCTGGACACACAGGTCCGCTTGGGCTTGTGCCACTTGGATCACAAACTTGTCCTTCCCCATAGTGTCTCTAGTGTTCGTAAAGATATAGGGAATGGATTCATTGTCTGGTCGGTACTCTTCCCATTCCCAAATCGTTCCATTTGCTTGTGGATATCCATTTCTGTCCTGATGACATTCTTTATTAAGTCTAAAAAGCAGTCGTCCCACTGTCGGTTTCCGAGTGGCAAACAACAAAGTGTACCATGCTCTACAAGAGCCATTGTGAGAGAAAGGAAGTGGTATGAATGGCGTACCTCCTTTCTTCTGATGGGCTGGCATCATCCCACATATCCAACAGTTCGTAGCATTTGTAGCAACGTGGGTGTGATGCAGCATCTGAATGAAAGAGTTATTCAAATAGGATTGTCGATGCTTCAACTCTTGATATGGCAATGTGTAAAAGTAGTGCTCCGCAGGCACTGGAGTCGTCAACACAAGTGTCTCTCGAGCTGGAGTTGCCTCCTCCACAAACCATGTGGTTATACCAACGATAGCTACTGTTAGCATGAACCCCAACGCACAAAAAATCTTCTTCTTCTCCATGTCAAAGGAAACAATACCCTAATATCTTCCTGAAACTAAAAGTCTGTCAGAACTCTTCCCCTTGGGCAGCGGTTGATTTCTTCACCAACGGGCCAAGACGGGTGTCGCTACACTAATGCAGGGCTGATCCCCCCCCCTTGCCTCAGCGGCTCTCCGTTTCACTAACCCAAGGGCCGTTCTGACAGTATGTCCCAGTACTGAAGATCTCACTTCCTTGGTCGCAGATGATATCGCCTTCCTCCAGAAGTCGTGTGGTCCGAAAAGAGCTCCTCAGTGTCGTTTGGCCTCGCAACACGGCCTGTCTCTGCTGCTAGGACTTCTCGTTGATCGGTCAGCACGGCAGACTCCACCAATCCGGGCGGTACCTTTCGACAGTGCAAGGAATGGATCCAATTCTTCCTGTTCGAGACTCGCACTGCCGTCCTCGTTGCAAGAAGGACTTGCTCAGGTCCGATCCATCTCGGCTCCAAACTGTTCGTTCTGTCGAAGACCTTCAGCATGACATGATCCCCAGGCCGGAGACCATGTCCTTCACCGGTAGACCGATCAGGGAGCGCCTCTCGGACCTGTTGATGAATAGAAACCAAGTTATCCGTTAACTGTGCCAGATAATCGCTCATCATTACACAAGGTACATCATACACAGCCTTAGGCCTTGGTGGACCCCAGATATTCATTGGGCGTCCAAATACAATCTCATAGGGTGTAAGGCCGGTTCGAGAGTGTGGCACCGACCTAATTGACAATAACGCCAGTGGCAAGGCGTCTGGCCAAGTCAAAGATGTTGAAGCTTGAATTTTGGCGATCTTAAGCTTCAGTGTACCATTATACTTCTCGACTAGTCCTGCAGACTGAGGGTGGAACACGGCATGGAACTTCTGAGTGATGCCTAGGCCCTTCAAGACATACTTTATAACATCCGCTACAAAGTGAGGGCCATTATCACTCCACAGAAGTCTACAGACGCCGTATCGGGGGAAAAACTCTTTCAGCAATAGCTTCGCTGTAGTCATTGCAGTATTGTCTTTCGCAGGGTACGCCTCAACCCACTTACTGAAGGCGCAAACCACTACTAGAACATACTTCAAATTGTTACAGCGCTCAAGCTGGATATAATCCATCTGCAGAACCTCAAAGGGTGCAGTGGGTGTCGCAAATCCTCCTGCTGGAGTTCGCGTGCCTTTCCCTGGGTTGTACTTCAGACAGATCATACAGGTCTGCACCACCCTCTTTGCCGTGCTATCAATCTCTGGATGCTCCCAGACTTGGGTAAGCAATTTCACAATTGCGGAAGCTCCAACATGTGCTAGCCCATGTGCCATCTGGACCATAGGTTGTACAAAAGCCGTGGGTAATTTCCATCTATCCATCTGCTTATTTCTCCAGCAACCCTCGTCATCCAGCTCTCCTTCGCTAACCCATTGTTCCCGCTCTTTGTCAGAAGCGGTCTTTTGTATTTCTCGCACTTGCTCCTTCGCATCATGCCATCTCTCCACCTGTGACTTCACTACATACATGGCAGTAGTACCGGGCTGCATCGCAGTCTCCCGTGCTACTCGATCTGCTAACGCATTCCCTTCTCCAACCTTATCAACCACTTTCCTATGGGCGCTACACTTAACAATGGCGATTTTCTTTGGGTATGTCAATGCAGTTAAAAGGTTATGAACTAACTCCCCATGCATTATCTGTACCCCATGTGACGTTAGAAACCCTCTCTCCTTCCAGAGTAGGCCGAAATCGTGCGCTACTCCGAAGGCATAGCGGCTGTCTGTGTAAACATTCACACACAATCCTGTACTGAGCTCACACGCTCGTGTTAACGCTATCAGTTCCGCTGCTTGAGCTGATTTCTGTGGTATGCGTGCTGTTTCCACTATCGTCTGTAACGTGGTAATTGCATATGCTGCTGAAGTCGTACCATCTGGTAGCTTCAGGCATGATCCATCTACCCACAACTCTCCATCTACATCTGAAAAGGGCGTATCCTGGAGATCAATACGACCCTTTGTTTGTTCCTCAGTCACAAGAATACAATCATGCGCTTTCTGTGCCTCAGGCTGTGTCTCGGGGTATGGCAACAATGTGGCCGGGTTTAACGTCACGCACCTTTTTAACGTAATGTGAGGAGCCAAAAGCGTCAACTCATATCCCGTTAAACGGGCACTGGTCAAATGCTGCGTCTTTGTTTGATTAAGCAGGGCATCAACAGCGTGGGGAACTAACACCAACAGTTTATGGGACAATACAATTCCTTCACTCTGCCGTATTGACACAGCTGTCGCCGCAACCGAGCGAAAACACCCTGGTAATGCTCGGGCGACAGGATCAAGCACAGCCGAAAAGTATGCACAAGGGCGCTGCTTATCGCCGTGCATCTGCACTAAGACTGATAATGCACATCCATCTTTCTCATGCACATACAACGAAAAGGGTTTTGCATAATCAGGGGTCCCTAACACTGGTGCTGAACAAAGGGCCTGTCTTAATTGCTGAAAAGCAGCGTCACACTCATCTGACCAGGGGATCGGGATGGGCGTGTCTTTTGTCAAGAGCGCTAGTAATGGCTTAGCTATGTGTGAAAACCCCAATATCCACTGTCTACAAAAAGAAACAAGACCCAAAAATGCACGCACATCCTTCTGCGTGGATGGCCGTGGTGTGTCCAAAATTACTTGGATACGATCTGGTGTGAGTGCACGCCCCTCCTTAGACAAAAGGTGACCCAAATAAGTCACCTTTGGTCTACAGAATTGCAATTTCTTCCTAGAGACCTTGTGATTGTGGGATGCTAAAAAGGAAAGTAAAGCTATCGTACTTTCCTCGCACAACTCCAGGGTGTCAGCCGCCAACAGGATGTCATCGACATATTGAATGAGGGCGACCCCCTCGAGTAAAGCAAAGGAATCCAACTGTCGTTTCAAAGCCTGACTGTAAATACTAGGGCTTTCTGTGTAGCCCTGGGGAATTCTACAAAAGCGATAAGATCTATTGTTTAATGTGAACCCAAAAAGGAATCGGCTATCAGGGTGAATGGGAATAGAAAAGAAGGCATTTTTCAAATCAATCACTGAGAACACGGTCGCCGTAGGCGGGACCAGGGTGAGCAACGTCGTGATATCGGAAACCACCGGGTACTGAGGTATCACGATCTTGTTCACCTCCCTCAAATCAATTATGAACCGATAAACCTTTGCATCCGTGTCCTTTTTCAGAATAGGGAGAATCGGACTGTTACAGATATTATAGGGAACTTCTTCCACTACTCCTACCGCGATCAAATCTTGCACAATCTGTATGAGAGCTTCCTCGCCCTCCTGGGAAATACGATACTGGGGGAGGCGTGGTAGCACCGCCCCCTCCTGGACACTAATGTGGACCGGAGGAATCACCATTTGTCCCACATCCGTGTCCGACGTGGCCCATAAAACTCGGGGGAGGGTAGCCAACAACGCATCCTCTGAAATCGTACACATCCGCCCAGATCGGGGGTAGTTGTCATTTAAAATCACCCTCACACCCTCGGGGGAACAGCGAATTGTAGCCCTAAAATGCTTTAACATATCAAGGCCCATAATGTTATCCGGTGTGTACGGAGCAAGCAGAAACGGACAAGGCGCAGAAAAACAATCAACTTTAAATGCAAGGGGCTGTGAAAGAGGGCTTCGGGAAAGTGTACCGTCAAACCCTACCGATGTAACTATTGAGCCGGATGGGGGAGCCCCCGGAACCAAGTACCTAGACAACGCACTACGTGTCGCTCCTGTATCCACTAGGAACTGATCAGTAGAACCTAAAACCTCAGCCGATACATAAGGACCCGTCTGATCGACCGGCACCTCAACTGATTCGGACCCCCATCCTACGCATTCCTATGCATGCTGAGAATCGTGATATCCCGAGTGATCGATGTCCGATACATGGTACTGATGCTGGCGATCAAAAATATTCGAGCTATCTCGGTGCTGTCCGGCAGTATCAAAACGGACATTATCATTAGAGGTCCCTCTAAAGTTCGAGAAGCCCCCTCTCCCCCTCTGGCCACCCGGAGTGTGCCCCTGCCGCGAAGCGCGCAACGCTGGGCACTCCCTGGCCCAATGGCCCAACTGCTTACAGTACGCACATTGGTTCTTATTCAAATCAGGTCGGCCCGAAGGGGGACCATAAGATCCGCTCCTTCCCCTATTGTTATTACCCCGGCGGGGCGGGCCATATACTTGTGCTAACATAACTTTCGTTTTGAGATCTTTTGACTTCTTCTCCTCCTGGCCCTTCGCCTCGTGCTCCTGACGCTCATAATACTGGGCGATGGTCAGAAGGGCCGTCGGTGTCGCGGAGGACCAAGAACTCTCACTTGCTTTTAACCGGGCCGCAACTGCCGGCAGTAGATTAGCCACATATTTGTCCGCGAAAAGGTGGCGGCCTGTGTCGTCGGTAAGCGACTGGCCACTAAAATCATGGAACGTTTCTTCAAAACGCGTGAAGAAATCTGCCACTGACTCATCAACTTTCTGCTTACATGCCGCCAACATATTCCAGTCAATCTTCTTGGGGGGGATTATTGTTTTTAATTTAGCCACAATAGCAGCAGGGAGATCTAGAATATTCCGGGGAGGTTTCTGTGCGGGCTTCCGCTCCCTATCCTCATCCTCAAGGTCAGACCACCGGGCCTTAAAAGCAACTATATCATCCACCTTTCGGACAGATCGCCACGTGTCCGGTGGTAGAATAAGGCCAAAGAACAGATCTATATCCGCTAAGGTCATAATGCAAGAATTCAAGGCCCCCTCGACTTCTTCATAGAAGGCCGCTGGATCCTTGCGGGGGTCAGGCAATGCATTCTTTAACGCCATAACATCGGCTCTATGCCATGGAGTATAAACCCAATTATACACGAAATATCCCTTAGCATCGACGGAGTTAATATCGGAGCTAGTCCCCGCTCCCTTAGGAGGAACATACAAAGGCGCCGCCTCTCGCATTGGTTTAGCATGCACTATGTCATCCTTATCTGACTGGGAGGCGGATGGGTGGCCCTCTGCTGCAACCGAATCCGACTGCTTCTCCGTTTCCGCTCGTTGGCGTGCTTTCTCTCGAAGGGCCAGTACCTCGTCCCGCAAGGCGAACAGCCGCCGAGCCGCCTCAGGAGCCTTAGAGGGAGAAAAAGCACCGTTACGTATTGCTCTGGCATCCGAAGACACTTCGTCAGGCTCAAAAACATGAGAATATTTTCGGAAAGCATTAATCACTTCATCCGCGAAATGACCCAGAAAATACACTTTATCTCTCTCCTGCCATGGCCCCCAAATTTGAAATAAGTCCTCCTGGGATACCTTGCCTTTCAGCGCACGGAAGGAAATTTGCCGAAGCTCAGCCATTTGCTCGGCTGGCAACATGGACCGCGTGTCTACCTTACCCGAAGCCGGGTCAGAATCTTGCGTCCGCGGAGCAGATGCGCCAACATAAGGGGGCGGAGAGCGATCTAGTAAATAAAAATCGTCATCAGGATTATTAAGGACAGGATAAAGTGGCTGGCGAACAACATATTGACCCGAAACTTGTAGCCTACGCTCTTTCTCTTGTCTATCCGTCTGTTCTTTGTCCTCCCGACGCTTTGCTTCCTGTGCTCGCACATGATCATTCTTTCGTTGCTCTTTATCAAACAATGCTTTCTCACGTTTCTCTCGCTCACGCACTTCCTTCACCCATAACCGCACACACTCAAACATATCCTGACGAGCACGTCGCTTACACATACACTGTTCCACATACTCAATCTTACGCATATCAAACGATCCATACAAAGGCCATCGCAACTCAGGATCCTTCTTGGTATATTTCCTCCACAATGTGCTGTACATTATGGAAGAAAGACCATGCTTCACGTACATATCCCTATTAGGAGTCCCCTCTGGGGGAGCTGGAGCAGATTCCTCGAGGTTCAACCGGTTACCCAAACAGCAGCACCACTTACGGAGTGCGCTAAAAGCAGGCATGTTAGGAATAATGCAAAATATGCAGTATTATCAAGAAAAATGGCACTTAATCGTTGCGCCGTTCCAAGTTTACACAGCTCCGGAGAAATTTCTCCACATTACCTGCCTATATGTGTTGCAACGCATATATGTTCACAAAGACAAATTCAAAATATGACTAGTCACCATCAATCAAACTCAAATAGCCACACCAGGCTTCAAAACTCGGAGCAAGTACCGTACAACGGTTCTTACCAATCAAGAGTCCAGGTTCCAACTGCCAAGCTCCACAATCGCCCAAACGGCTCTCACGGCAGGACCGACAGAAGAGGTCTCAGTCGATGACCGGCGCCACCCAGATGGTCAGCTCGGAAGGGAAGGAAGAAAAAACCTCGGGATGCCAAGGCTAAGACGCCGCTGGCAGTGATCACGTCCCTGGCCAAACTCCTCACCTTCGTCGCGACCAGTCCTTCGAGCATCCGAGTCGCCGATGAGCCCCACGTGACGGGCGCCAATTGATGAATACAAGCCCCAGCTAGGCCCGCAAGAGACAAGGGTTCGCTCTTCTGTAACGAAATCTATAAGGAAGTTGGCACGGAAACTGCAAAGTACAAAAACAACGTTTATTAACCCTTAAGGGTGGTCCTACAATCCACACAACACTCTTCAGTATTGCAAGGAGTAGCACCAAGAACATTCGTACACAGTCCCCTTTTATACACAACAGAGGGGCTCATGAGTGGGTGGATAGTACATGAAGTCGAAGAACATTACCATTTAGGGTCATTCTCGATTCTAAATCAATACATGGGCGGAGCTAACACACTCCTTGAGCCCGCGAAAACACATGGTCAAGCAAAGCTAATTATAACAGATGTGGTCAAGTCTGGGCATGCGCCAGATGGACAAGAGGGAGCTATTTATAACTGTTGCTAGGCAGATTACAAGAGCAACTAACACAGAGGTCGGACTCTCCTCGTGGTGAACACGTGGCAGCATGTCAATACAAAATGGAGTCCGGACTTCTGCCAACACTATGGGGAAAACACGATAAAAGGGAAACACTAATGTTTTCAGTAAATGCTTAATCACATTCTGTCCTTAATTTACAACAATCAGTTGGGTGAGTTTCGAAGTGTTGGCAGCATCTTGATCGTTAGCAGCTCTGTGTGGAAGTCACTGCTATCTGTGTACACACAAACGCTCACAAACGTAAACTGTCGCACACTTTCTGTGGGGCATATTATCAAGCACGGTGTTAAAATTATCGCCGCTTTAGCGGCAGAAAACTGCCGCTAAAGCGGCAATAATGGGCTTGATAATATGCCCTTGTTCTGGTGTCAACATGGGCCTCTATTGGAATTCTCATCGGCATATTATCAAGCCCATTATCGCCGCTTTAGCGGCAATTTTCTGCCACTAAAGCGGCGATAATTTTAACGCCGTTCCTTGATAATATGCCCCTGGGTCTTTGTTGGCTAGCCCGACTAAGAAGCAGATTGCCTCTTTGCATACTCCCTGACCCGTGATTTTAAAAACTTAAGATACATTACAAACTAATGTAGAGTATTTGAGTTTCACGTGATTGTAAAGTAGGGAATGTTTTCGTTTTCTGTGTATCATTAAATACTTAATAGACTCATATAGCAAGGTTGTTTGGCTCATCCTGAGTTTGCTGAAGCATGTTTGTGACTCATACACAGTTGCTGTCTTGGGGGCATATCAGCAACAACCCGCGATAATGATCGCTAAGCGCACTTAGCGCTAGGATAATTATCGCCGGCTACCCTGGATTTTTAATGCTGAGATAGCGTGCTATTAGCAACGCTTATCTCAAAAGCGATAAAAACCCTAGCGCTAACTGCCAAATGTGTGATTATCGCTGGAACCCAGCGATAATCCCACAAAGTTTGGCGATAGCTTGCTGATAGGGCCTCACATACTTAGCCATGATATCCACCTTCCATAGGATATCATGGCTAAATCAGTTTCAAAGCAGGCGTAAGGAAAGTAGCGATAAAAGAGGTTATCGCTACTTTTCTTGTCCCTATGCTGCTTTGCATGAGGCTTGATAATAGGAGAAATGTCGCTTGGCGACATTTCTCCCGTTATCCTGGGGAGGAACGCCCACTTTGCATCTCATTAGAGATGCAAAGATGGGCGTTAAGGGCAATGGATATAAGGCATGGTTTCACGCGATAGCGTGACCTTGCAGATAAGGCAATAAAATTATCGCCACTTTTCGTCCGAAAACGGACGCAAAAGCAACGATCATTTTTTAACGCCTGCTTGCTGATATGCCCCTGGGTGTGTCAAGTATTTCTATCCCAGCCTAGCAACACCAGTGCAGCTGATCTGCAGGAACTAATGATCTGTTCGGCGTTTAAAAATAAACAAAAGAAAACCCTTAATTCTTGGTGGTCGCATTTTCTAGAACAACCTCCCTTCTCTTAAAGGGGTGCTTGCTGCCTGAGCAGTAATAGTAGCTTCAGAAAGGGACTTTGGCCTACTTTAGAGAGCACTACCGGGAAGGGGAGGGGATGTGGTCCGTCAGCTAGACTGACGACTTTGGTGCCGGAAACCAGGGTTCGAGCCTCGGGGTCGCGTCCACATCCTGTGATTCTGGGCAAATCACTTAATCTCCCCGTGCCTGAATGTGTAATGTAAATACCGTGCTCGTGTAAAGCTCTCCAATACCTTCGGGTCGAGTTCGCGCTATATAAATATGCAAAAAAACAAAAAACAGAGGCGCTGTGTACACCGAGGCACACTGAGGCGCTCTACACCCCTTGAGGCTCGCTCTACACTCCTTGAGTTGCGCTGCACACCAAGGCACACTGTAAACTTATTTTAAGTCTGTTATGTGATTTTTAATTTTTTTGGGGCATATTATCAAGACAGGCGATAAAATTATTGCTGCTTTAGCGGCAGAAAACTGCCGCTAAAACGGCGATAATGGGCTTGATAATATGCTCTATGGAATTCCAATTGAAGCCCATGTTAGATGTGAAGGACATCTAACCTGAGCTTCAATTGGAATTCCATAGAGCATATTATCAAGCCCATCATCGCCGTTTTAGCGGCAGTTTTCTGCCGCTAAAGCGGCTATAATTTTATCGCCTGTCTTGATAATATGCCCCTTGGTGTGGGAGATTTTGTTAGAATTGCATTTAAATTGTGATGAATACTTAAAAAGCATGATGGGGCCTGCCAACAGCTGAAGAACATGTTCATTTGGCGGTGCCGACCTGCACTTGGCACGTAATTAGCACACACATGCTAATGGCACTGCCTATCTCTGGGCTTTTGTCTGGCTTCTCCTGAGGCTGTTGTAAATGTAAAATGTTGTAGACTTGTAAAGCGCACAGCTACCCAACACCGGGGTGTCCCGGCGCTGTAGACCGCTGGGGAACCCGTCCTGGCTATCCCTGTGAGATTGTCCCTTTCTGGGTATCTCCAAGGTGAAACCAGGCATCCCCGGCGTCTGTGGGGGGCCGTTGTAGAGATGAGGCAAGCTTAATGCCCAGAGTTGCCGAGTGTGTTCCTGGTTAGAGTAGGTACCGAGGCGAGAATTATCAAGTCCGTTTTGACCCTGGTCCACGACCCTGCCGCGTCGGGGATTGAACCCTGGTCCCTGGCCGATTCTCTGCTTACGGGTCTGCCGCCTCTAACTAGTGAGCCACACCTCTCCACTGTTGGGGTGTGAAACGCCAGGGACAGGAGCGGGGGCATTTATCTGGCCTGTGCACCCAAATGCTGATATTTCCACTGCAATTAACATTCCATTTTTTTTTTTTAAACTGAGGCTTGGCGTGACGACCTAATGTTGGGGGTCAGAGGGACATTTACCTGGGGCATGTTGTTGTTGATAAAAGGCTCCACTTTCTGCAGTCGTGGGTTGTCTTGACAGACATATTGGCGGGGCACGGGCTTCGTTGAAGAAAGACACGATTAAGAGTTTGCATTGATAAAATAGCATTGACTGATATGAGCACCCTGCACTAATAGATGCAATGTTTAGTTCCGTCGGATTCCTGTGTTCTGGTGTCTTCAGATAAGGTGCACTCAATCCCCTCTCTACGAAAAATAAAACCATCTTATCTCTATATTTACATTTAACATTCGTATTTATAGAACACAGATCCATTGACATGGAGACCTTTAGTGTGCTTGATAGATAACAGATGTTAATGCCATTTGCTTTATCGACCTCGGAGGGATGAAAAGCTGAACGGCCCATCATATTACAAACCTGTGACCATAGGGTAAAGCAGAGAATCTGGCAAAGCCAATAGGTCTGGCAAAATGCTTATAAGGTCCCAAAGGCGAGACCTATTGGCTATGCCAATGCTTGTTATTACTTATGAGTCACCCCTAATTTAGGCCCATGTGTGCTTAAGTTTTACCTGTTTCTTTTAGAAAAAAAACTCCTACCGTCATTTTTCACTATTGAAAGGCCTATCTGCCAGACCTTTCTGCCAGGCCAGAACCTCACTGCACCAGAACACAAGCAGCTCAAGACCAGTTTCAACCTACCTGGGGCTCTTCAGTTGGGTGTAACATCGTTCCAGTGGCACAGTGAGCTTGAGACCCACATCTGGACATATCAGTGGCACTTAGGGCAGCGACAACAACAAGCTGGTGAATAGAATGCTAGATATAATCGCAGCCACAGGCAATCATTTGGGCCACACTCCAGTCCATTGTTTTTCACACACCATGCCACCTGCAGTTGGACCCAGACATATGCAAATCAGTCTTGACCTTTGATTTCCCGTGGCTGAGACTATTTGAACCATTACATCTATATTCTTGTTGCTCTTGTAGTTGCCCCCTAAGGGGAGTGGTAATGCACAGACTTTGTTCCTGTGCTCTGTGTGTCACTCGAACCAAGCTACAACTGACAAGAGAGCCCCAGTCAGGGCAAACCTGGTCTTACTTTTCTTGCATTCTGGTTCAGGGAGGACCTGTCTAGGCAGTCTGGGCCTATTGGAGCTAGGTCAAGTCTGATTTGCATATGACTGGGGCAAAACTGAGGTGGGATGTTGTGCAAAATATCAATGGACTGGAATACGGCCCACAAAATTGCCAGTGTCTGAGATTAATTCAAGCATTCCACTCAACTCTTTTCTGTATATTTAAGTGTGCCATGTAAGTGGGACGTGTATGCCCAGACTTGGGTTCTGTGCGCAGTGTGATGTTGTGATATCAAGCAAAAACAATGGTCCTTGACCAATTAGTTAATACAAGTGAGCCAATTGCTTCACTTAGTCAATTAGTTTTATAATCTTGAGCTCAGAACCCAAAACTCTTTTTAAAGGTAGGAGCTCACAATACTCAATATACAATTCAATCCAACAAAGAACAACATCCAACCTTGTTTAGATTATTATACATATTCATTTATTATTGAATAAGGCAGTATAAGGTTGCTCCAAGGGGAACGTGCGTCAAAGAAGAGTGATTAAAGGGTGAGTAGGTGAAACAAGGAATGGAAACATAGTGGTAAAGACATTCATTTAGTTTACAACAATAAGGATCGGTTGTAATTCACCGTCCAGAAAACCTGGTCACAATTCTCAATCGCAGAAACATATTTTTGTATTTCAAAAGACCCAACAAGTGGTCTAGCACGAAGGACTGTGTGTGTGTCCCAGGTAATAGGGAGTAAGCGTCGACGTTTCGACCCGTCTTAAAGGCCTTTAGGAGATTTGGACCTTGGCCGTGCGGATCTTCATCAGGACCAAAGGGGGGGGGGGGGGCAACCTGACTGGGTGAAGAGATTGATCATCCACCTAGAATGTTAAAACAAGGGGATGTGAGGATGTTGTCCTAATTAAAACCAAACACTAAAAACACGTACGTCATAGTTAATCGTGTACCTGATTGAATAAGGAATTTCAATTCAATAGGGGTCACCAGGCATCCAATGGATGGAGGACTGCGTGTCAAAGGTAGTTTTCAAGCTGTGGGGAATAAATCCATGCTGTGGGGAATATCAAAGATAAAAGAATTCTAAGTATGGGCGGTGTATCCTACACGCACTATTACTGAAAGATTACACCATCGGTGTAGAGTCACACAATGTGTGTGCTTAATTAAACAAATGACAAGAACTAATGAAATTGGACTAACGCTCATAGGTGTTAAGAGGTGCATTTAGTCCCATTAAACGTTTGCACGCAATGTAAATAAACAATTTTAAGGAATAAGGGCCAACCGATACTAATGTTAGCGATATTCATTAGATGAGTGGGAAAAACATCTTACCGCAACAGACGCTACTGTCTGGTTCGGGTCAGTCACTTGTATGATCGTGGCAACGAGGCGTATAGTTCACTCGAAGCTAAAAATAAATAGAATGAATTGGGTTTGGAAAGGGGGCTAGGAGTTAATTTAATTAATTCCAGGGCTAGGATGGAGTTACTCTTACCCAGAGGCACAGTGTATGTGCTGGCTATTAAGGAGCGTCCGTCTCCGTCGAAGCTCCCGCTCGGTGTGAGCTTCGTCCGCGTCTGCGTACAATTACCGGGGCAACCATCTACGTGTTAATGACGGTTACCGGGGAATAGACAGAGTTGAAAGACTGACCGAAACTTACGGAAAGTCATGGATCTAGGTACATAATGAATTTGAAAGGTGCAGTATTTATTATATTCGAACAACATGGACAAAAGGTAAATAAAGATTAAAAATTCCATGGAATTGTAATAATCATAGCATACTTAGTGAGAAGGATTCCACATATACATATAGACAATCCATGTATCGGAGGAAAAACACATATAGCAAATATGCGTGAAAACAGACAAAAATATATGTAAACATTTAATTGACATATACATCAACATAAATAACAATTGGTGCCCTACAAATACAGACTAAATGTTAAAACAGATTTGGTAACCGGGACCATTATACCACAAGCTGCTGTGGCAGTCAGAATTGTTACAGGGTGTCGAGAGTGAATAGCTGGCTCGATCAACAGTTCATTATGGAAACCTGTTTATTAATTTCCTCAAGTTCGTTAAGCCCTCTAGCTACAGTGTCTAAGGAATGGATCCATCTGCACTCACGTTTGTTCAGTATGTCTGAGAAATTGCCCCCTCGAGGGTTCGGTTTTACCTTTTCCAATACCCACCACCTCAGGCTGTCAGTTTTGTGTTCGAACCTACCGAAGTGTTCCACCAAAGGAGCACCGGGTGTGTTGCAACGGATACGACTACAGTGTTGCAGTATCCGGCACTTCACTTTTTGGATAGTTTGGCCCACATACAGAAGTTCACATGGGCAGGCAATCACATAAATCACCCCAGATGTGTTACAGTTACTGTGTTCTTTAAGTGTGTAGGTTTGGTTGTTGTGTGTGAAGTGATTAATCGTTCTAGTCAGAACACAAGCTTTACATGAACCACATTTGTGGTGTCCCATAATAGGGGTACCCCATAAAGTGGTCTGTCCTGATATTTGATTAGTGGGTAGTAGGGATTTGATCAGGTAATCCCTGATATTTTTACCTTTTCTAAAGGCATGCAACGGGGTGGGTATATTGCCTAGTTCCTCCGCAACTAAGTACCAGTACAAATACAACATCGTCGATGTATCGACGCCATAGCTCAATGCAATTACTATATGGATTTAGTTGGTTGAGGACATACCGACAAAGAATTGGTCCAGGAAGGTAAAGTAATTTTGAGTCATGGCAATTTTTAGTAGATCCACAATGAATTCGGTAGGGACTTGGTGTGGTGCAGGTCTAGCATTAAGTACTAATTCAATGCACTGAAGGGCTGCCAGTTGTGGGATATTTGTGTAAAGGGCAGTTATGTCCATCGTCAATAGTAGATGGACATTCGGATCATAAGGGTATTCGTCCAACAGTTGTATCGTTTGCATTGTGGATCTACTAAAAATTGCCATGACTCAAAATTACTTTACCTTCCTGGACCAATTCTTTGTGCAAACGAAAGGCGTGGCAATGGGGGCCAGCTTTGCTCCAAATTTGGCGATTATTTACATGAGTGAGTTTGAACATCGGTATGTCCTCAACCAACTAAATCCATATAGTAATTGCATTGAGCTATGGCGTCGATACATCGACGATGTTGTATTTGTCTGGCGAGGCGAAGAAGAGAATCTTAAAAAATTCCACCAATGGCTAAATACTTGTTCCACAGATATTCAATTCACCATGAACTACAGCAGAGAAAGCATTGATTTTCTTGATATCACTATTAAATGTGACCCTGAATCAGGTAAATTATACACCACATTATTCAGGAAAGTTAGTGAAAGAAACACACTATTACGCTACTCAAGCCATCACCCCCGGAACCTTAGGGACAATTTACCCTTTGGACAGTTTCTCCGGATTCGGAGGAACTGTTCAAAAAAAGAAGACTTTTTTGATGAATCAGCTGGTCTATTGTCTAGACTAATAGACCGCGGTTACCCAATCAGGCTTTTGAAGAAGGCACGGAAGCGGGCCTGGCATAACCACAGGGAATTCCTATTAACTCCTAAATCTAAAGAAAAGAGCAATGAGGAAAGGTTGGTGTGCGTGACAACGTTTAACACCAAGAGCAATATCATTAAAAAGGCCATTAACCAGCACTGGTACTTAGTTGCGGAGGAACTAGGCAATATACCCACCCCGTTGCATGCCTTTAGAAAAGGTAAAAATATCAGGGATTACCTGATCAAATCCCTACTACCCACTAATCAAATATCAGGACAGACCACTTTATGGGGTACCCCTATTATGGGACACCACAAATGTGGTTCATGTAAAGCTTGTGTTCTGACTAGAACGATTAATCACTTCACACACAACAACCAAACCTACACACTTAAAGAACACAGTAACTGTAACACATCTGGGGTGATTTATGTGATTGCCTGCCCATGTGAACTTCTGTATGTAGGCCAAACTATCCAAAAAGTGAAGTGCCGGATACTGCAACACTGTAGTCGTATCCGTTGCAACACACCCGGTGCTCCTTTGGTGGAACACTTCGGTAGGTTCGAACACAAAACTGACAGCCTGAGGTGGTGGGTATTGGAAAAGGTAAAACCGAACCCTCGAGGGGGCAATTTCTCAGACATACTGAACAAACGTGAGTGCAGATGGATCCATTCCTTAGACACTGCAGCTAGAGGGCTTAACGAACTTGAGGAAATTAATAAACAGGTTTCCATAATGAACTGTTGATCGAGCCAGCTATTCACTCTCGACACCCTGTAACAATTCTGACTGCCACAGCAGCTTGTGGTATAATGGTCCCGGTTACCAAATCTGTTTTAACATTTAGTCTGTATTTGTAGGGCACCAATTGTTATTTATGTTGATGTATATGTCAATTAAATGTTTACATATATTTTTGTCTGTTTTCACGCATATTTGCTATATGTGTTTTTCCTCCGATACATGGATTGTCTATATGTATATGTGGAATCCTTCTCACTAAGTATGCTATGATTATTACAATTCCATGGAATTTTTAATCTTTATTTACCTTTTGTCCATGTTGTTCGAATATAATAAATACTGCACCTTTCAAATTAATTATGTACCTAGATCCATGACTTTCCGTAAGTTTCGGTCAGTCTTTCAACTCTGTCTATTCCCCGGTAACCGTCATTAACACGTAGACGGTTGCCCCGGTAATTGTACGCAGACGCGGACGAAGCTCACACCGAGCGGGAGCTTCGACGGAGACGGACGCTCCTTAATAGCCAGCACATACACTGTGCCTCTGGGTAAGAGTAACTCCATCCTAGCCCTGGAATTAATTAAATTAACTCCTAGCCCCCTTTCCAAACCCAATTCATTCTATTTATTTTTAGCTTCGAGTGAACTATACGCCTCGTTGCCACGATCATACAAGTGACTGACCCGAACCAGACAGTAGCGTCTGTTGCAGTAAGATGTTTTTCCCACTCATCTAATGAATATCGCTAACATTAGTATCGGTTGGCCCTTATTCCTTAAAATTGTTTATTTACATTGCGCGCAAACGTTTAATGGGACTAAATGCACCTCTTAACACCTATGAGCATTAGTCCAATTTCATTAGTTCTTGTCATTTGTTTAATTAAGCACACACATTGTGTGACTCTACACCGATGGTGTAATCTTTCAGTAATAGTGCGTGTAGGATACACCGCCCATACTTAGAATTCTTTTATCTTTGATATTCCCCACAGCATGGATTTATTCCCCACAGCTTGAAAACTACCTTTGACACGCAGTCCTCCATCCATTGGATGCCTGGTGACCCCTATTGAATTGAAATTCCTTATTCAATCAGGTACACGATTAACTATGACGTACGTGTTTTTAGTGTTTGGTTTTAATTAGGACAACATCCTCACATCCCCTTGTTTTAACATTCTAGGTGGATGATCAATCTCTTCACCCAGTCAGGCTGCCCCCCCCCCCCTTTGGTCCTGATGAAGATCCGCACGGCCAAGGTCCAAATCTCCTAAAGGCCTTTAAGACGGGTCGAAACGTTGACGCTTACTCCCTATTACCTGGGACACACACACAGTCCTTCGTGCTAGACCACTTGTTGGGTCTTTTGAAATACAAAAATATGTTTCTGCGATTGAGAATTGTGACCAGGTTTTCTGGACGGTGAATTACAACCGATCCTTATTGTTGTAAACTAAATGAATGTCTTTACCACTATGTTTCCATTCCTTGTTTCACCTACTCACCCTTTAATCACTCTTCTTTGACGCACGTTCCCCTTGGAGCAACCTTATACTGCCTTATTCAATAATAAATGAATATGTATAATAATCTAAACAAGGTTGGATGTTGTTCTTTGTTGGATTGAATTGTATATTGAGTATTGTGAGCTCCTTCCTTTAAAAAGAGTTTTGGGTTCTGAGCTCAAGATTATAAAACTAATTGACTAAGTGAAGCAATTGGCTCACTTGTATTAACTAATTGGTCAAGGACCATTGGTTTTGGTATCAAGTCTATACCCAGGTCCCCAAACCATGGGTTACCCCATTTTTGTAATGGTGATATCAAGCAGGCTGGCAATGCACTTTGGGCAGATAGCCGAGCAGGTTGGTCCCGGTCTTCTCTCATTTCTCAGAGCAGTTTCAACTAAAAATATCTAAGTCCCAAGTTTTGGATTTTGGCTGCCTGGACACATTTAGCACAACCACTAAGGGTACAAGACTGGAGGAGCATCACTTGGGAAGATAGGACTCACTCAGGTTGGGTCCAGGTACTGGTTCAAGATGGTGGAAGACTGCTATATCCCTGTAGCTATCAACAGGAGGCCAGCAAATAGGCCCTTGGATTCATTCTGGTAGTCCTGGGTTCAAGGGATGAAGCAGGGCTCAAACAGCAGGGTAGGCTTCTGAGGGTTCACAGCAGGCACCATACCGCAGAGCAGTCCTTCCAGGTGCAGCAAAGCAGTCTTGTGGCAGTCCTATGAGAGACCCTCCTCAGGTCCAGAGAGTAACCTGAAGAGTGGGTCTGAGGGTCCTATTTTTATACCTGGTGCCTTCTCGAAGTACATAAACTTTCCTGAGTGCCCTGCCCTGGCTCCAAGCTGGCTGCACGGACAATGCATTGGTGATAAGCCTGTTGTGTGAAGGCAGAGTTAGGGCAGGAAAATGTCAACTTTTGAAAAGTGGTATTTTCAAAAATGTAACCTTAAATCCAAATTCACCATTAAAGAGGATTTTAAATTACAATTTTTCAGACTCCAACCATGAAATACTAACCTGTTTCCAATGTAAAGTTAACACTTATTAAATGTAATAAGGCAACTCAATGTTATCTTATGGGGGAGGCAGGTGGCACAGTAGTGAAAAAAACGAATGTATTGTTTTTTCGTTATCAGGACATGTACAATTTAAAAGTACATCTCTGGCATTTTAATTGCAATGCACCCTGTCCTATCTTGTGGGCCAACAAGGAACTACCTTAGGGGTGACTTATGTGCACTAAAAGGGGAGTTTAAGGCTTGACAAATGGGTTATATTGCCAAGTCAAATTGGCAGTTTAAAACTGCATTCAGGCTGCAGTGGCAGGCCTGGGACATGTTTTAAAGATCTACTGGAGTGAGTGACACTATATCCGCTGCACTGCAAGCCCACTAGTAGCATTTAAATTACAGGTCCTGGATATATGGTATACTACTCTACAAGGCACTTACAAGTAAATTAAAAAATGATAATCAGGTATAAGCCCATTTGACCAAGTTTAGGGAGGTAAGCACAAGCAGTTTAGCACTGGCTAGCAGTGTTAAAGTGTACAGAGTTCTAAGGCCATCAGAAATTGATTTCAGCAAAATTGAGGCAAAAGTTTTGAGGGTGCTCCTGCAGAGAGGGCCAGGTCCAACAGCTGCATTCGACCTACTTCATTAATATGCGTGAATTAAATCATATATTGAGACCCATTACGACTTGTTGCAATTAAAGGATTAGTGAGTTTCTGGAGGTCAACATACCACCACATCTGTGGTTGCCTTTAAATAAAGCAATCTTTTTTTCAAAATGCAGATCATTTTTCTGAAAGAAAATGGGAAGCAATTAAAAAACAATTACACAAACCTCTAATATGAGCAGGCAGTGGTCTCATGGACTACTGCCTCATAAAAAAACGTTTTTGTAAACATAACCAATGTGAAGAGGTCTTATGGGGACCCCTTTTGAGGAGGTGGTAAATTATGAATGTTTTGTAACCAGATTTTGGTTGCAAAACATTAAACATACCTTAATGATTCGGTATGTGGAAAGTGTATGCGTAACATACCCCTTTCAAATACTGGATCGTGTTTTTTCCAAATCTAATTAGAGATTCTGTTATATTTAGTAACATCTTATCGAATCGCAAATTGGAATTGGTGAATGAAAAAACGAATTTTTCAGGAGAAGGGCTCTGTTTTTCAGAATGGGAGCCTTATCGGCCTTACAATGGTTTTGTACATGAGGGCCCCAGTCTCTAATCCCACCATCCCTGCATGACTTGAAATTGGTGTACTGCTACAAACCACCTTATCTCCTCTAGCACTGACGACCCAATGTTGCAAAGGTGATAAGTATGAATGTATGTATATACGTACATATATGGTACTTCTATAGCGCTAACCTAGCCAAAAGGCATCATAGCATTGTACATAGTCATTCATAAAATTAATAAGTAATAGGAGAGAAAGCAGGGTTGTGAATGGTTAATATATTGTAATGCAGTGATTTTTGAAGAGGTCAGTCTTCAATTCTTTCCTAATTTGGAGCTGTGTTTTTTGGGCAGTCCTAATGAATACAGAGATGTTGTTCCAGATGATAGATGCATAGATGGAAAAGGCCTAGTGCACAACGAATTTCTTTTTTTCACACTTCGTTGTCTGCAGTCTCATACTGTCCTGGCTGAGGGGGGTGGTGTTGAGAAGCACCAGAGATGATGAGCTTGTCTGCAAGATAAGTGGCAGTGCTGGCAGTAATGGCTTTGCAAATAGTGCAGATGGTTTTGAAGATCATGAGAGCTGGCAAAGAGAGAAAATGGTGTCTAATCAGGGCAGAGGTTCTTCCAGTCTGGGTTTTGTGGCTAAACAAATTGGTCATTTGATAAATCCAAACACACAACTTCAATAATAAACTTTGTACAGTCAGTTACTAGTACTGATTCCCACTGTGTTGGGGATAGATGCTTACCTCTTTCCCCTCAGACTATTGGGTGATATTGACTCCCACTAACTGATTTAAAGCAGTATCCTTTCATGTCTTTTTGTATAGAATAGAAAGTGCTTTAGAGCATGGCTTCCTCTCCTGGCTTGCTAAGGTCTTTGAGTGTCTGCTTGTATGTCCACTTTTAAATATATACACCCAGTACAAGCAAAGCAGCTTAGGTCTTAGCTAAGAGCAGGAGGTCATTGGGAGATGAGATCAATTTGAGGTCAATTGAAGACCAGTTACAGCTTCGTCTACAAAGTCTAAATCCAAAAGATTAAATTCTCATGCTGAAAATGGACAAGCGCACACCAACAGATCCTCAAGAGTGCCATGCTTAAAAGATTGTGAACTGATGGTCAAAACCTTAAGGTGGAAATGGTACCCACTGACCAGAATTTGGAGACACTGAATTAAGGTTAAAATTAAACCATGCTAGGTAATAATACAGTGCCTCGATTAGGTTAATTTAGTTTTTCCGCCTATTATACACAAATAAATAAATAATAATAATTTGGAATACACAAGGTCAAGCAGTTTTACCAGGAGAGTCATGGAAGAAACTGAAAATTCCTCATGTATAGACTGAAACAGCACAAAACAGATAAAGTAATTTACACAATAATTGCAGGTGATGGTAAATTCTTAAATACTATAGCAATTTGTGGAGAACTTGCAAACCACTATGAAAACTTGCATAACCAGTCTAGTGCAAACAAGCAAGGTTTTCTATGGAACCTAAAGCAACTCTTTCTTGAAGAAATATTCCTTAGATGGCATGATACAAACTTAGGGTGTGATTACAATGTCAGACAGACCAGAGTCTGTCAGACATCGTTCTGGAAGTGGGACCGACCCATCTCCTATCGGTGGTCCCAAACCAGCAATTAGGATGCAACCGAACACCGTTCGGTCGCAATCCAATTCTTTACAATGGGAGCATGCATTCCCAACACAATGCATTCACTCATTGCAAAGAGCAGAGGTGCATTTCATCCTGGCACCTCGTGGCAGGCACCTCAAGGTGCTTACTACAGGGTGCATGGATCAACAGGGGGGCACCATAAGTGCCCCTTAGATCACTACCTGGATGCCTTGCACCCATGGGGGCCCAAGTGAGATTCCCACAGCCTTTCTATGTTGGAAGGGCCGGCACAGAAAGGCAGTGGGAATCAGCCATCATAAATTCTCGGGCGGGAAGAGTTGCCCGTAGGATTACTGAAAGCATTCCGACTGGCGTACGGGCTCTCCGAGCCGTGTGGATGCCAGTCAGAATGTCTGGTTGCATTCCTTTCCAGCCGACTCCATCCTAATGGGTCATTCGGAAAGGAATTGAACCTCCTGTTTAGGATGCGGTCAGAATTGCTCCGACGGACTGTCGGAACCGCTTCCATCCACATCTTAATCAGGCCCTTAGTTAATTACAAAATGGAAACTTGACCAGCCTAGATGGACTAAAAGATAACTTTAATAGAGAATATTTTTAGTGATTGAATAAAAAGGAATGCATCTTCTGAATCTGTCCAAACATCCTATATTTCACCGGTACCTAACTGACAGAGATCCATCATGACCTTGTAAATTATTATTCCTTTTCCATGATTAATTGGTATGCTTAAATTCTGATCAGAATCTGAGCAAACAGGCTAAATAAAATAATGCCTTGTCCAATTGATACTGTATAATAAGCAGATCGGGTGAAAACAACAAGGCATTAGGGCACTTGAGGCTATGAAAGAAATATCTATATTCAAAATGTATAAGCTTTTGCCCATCTCATGTAAAAAAATAAAAGTGAGTGGGAAAAGAACAATTGAATATTAGCATTTCAGCTGTAGTGGCAGATTCACAAACATTTTGCAGCTGGTTTGCGTACCATAAGTGATTAATTTGGCGCAAACACATTTTTTGTGGTTACTTTCTAGTGCAAAGCTTTTTATGCCCTGGAAAATTGTCTCAAATGCTCACTGCTTGGCATTACTCTGCATCAAGGGAGCATTCCATGTGTGGTATATGGGCTTTCTCATGCAAACATTTATGGTTAGTGATACAAAACCCTATCTACTAACAGTAGAGGACTGGGGTTTGCACCAAAAAAATAACACCACTCAGAAACAGGCCTATGAAGAAGAAATGCTTTTATTTTTCCTAACATCTCTGACTATACATGTGTGTTGCACTGTACATCACACATCCTAAGTGAGGAAGGTTTTCAAGTTTGTCTAGGCATAATATTTTGTACTGGAAGGGAACACTTCTAGTACAAAACATATGCACATTCCCTTGCACTATGGTGCAAAGGAGTCTATATGGCACTCTTCAGCATAGTTGTGCACCAGTACTATTGAGACAGCAGGATCATGCCATATCTCTGTAGTTATGGTTCTTTCCTGCTCTCTCCCTGTCACCCAACAGGTACAAGTGAAAAACACAGTCTTTCAGCAGCCCAGCTAATTGCGATATGTGAGGTGACTCCTGTTAGGGCACATGTTGCAAGTATAAGTTCTGTAATGAATATCAACAGAGCAAACCTGGTGATATTTATTTAGGGAAAATTAAGTGTTTACTAGTTGTTGATTTTGGTGTGGTAAGCACCAACATGTGCATGTTATTCCTCCAAAACTAACAATTGGGTGGTATTTATTACACTTTATATATTCTGACTCTGTGGGTCGGATTTATTAGGTACAGTAAATATCACACAAGGTACTGAGCCATTGATAATTAGTGCAAAGATGTTGGAAGTGCAAAGTAACTATTTTGCATTGTTGCAGGAAATGCATAATGGCATTTGTCAGAAGGAGTTCAAATGTCAGTGTGGCTCATTTCTTTCACTGTCAGACCCTATCTCCCTGGGATACAATAGTAAGTCCAAATATACTGATTGTTCTGTTGGCGGGTGTGTCTTAGCCTCTTAGGAGATAATTGGAGGAAGCCTCTCTAGAATTTAAACAGTATGCAAGCCAAATCACGCGGGAGTATCACCCTCTCTCTAAAATCTTAAGCAGTGACGTTCCATGAAGTATAAGTACTTTGTCCACTGCACTTCTATGTGATGGTGATGTTTTTGCAATTCATTGTTTTGCACTTATATCGACATTAGCATATAACATGTAAATGTACTGAGTGTGTATTTTTCACGTTTAGATGGACCATAGCTAATGGAGGCCTCTCTTAGGACGGTTATCATTTGGTTGCCATTTTGCTTTCCTAACTTGTCTTTTTAGTTCAGAAGAAGTCGACGCCATGTACATTAGCATAGCTTGGACCAATATATCTTATCATGTTATAGATAACTGTAAGTTCTAAGAATCGAAGTTTGAAGGACGTTTAGAGCAGGCTCATTGTGTAGTACCTTGAGAAAAATAATCTGTCTGCATTGACTGCTTGTGTCTTTACTTGACTAGTACTTTGTTATCATGCATAGGTGTATTGAGTGTTAGAATTGTGTGATTTAAGCTGATGCAATGATTTTCTAGAGGTTTCTTTGTCTGACCCTTAGGCAGAACCCTTTTCTGATGCCTTTTATAGCAGGCTTACTGGCACATGCATCAACCAAAAATCAACTCGCTAAAATACCGAATCGCAAAAATCACCCGTTAGCGAGTGGCAAAAAACGATTCCCAATGCATCAACACCAATAGCGAAAAAATAAAGAATCGCCAAATATTTGCCCGGTAAAATAAAGCATCGCAAAAAAAAGCCCAGTTAAAATAAAGAATCGCTAAATAAAAATTCGGAAATACCGAAATCACTATTAGTGCCTGGCATTAGCCAATCGCAAATAAAGAATGGCTAATGAATGCATCAAAAGTCGCAAATACCGAAAATTCCAAAATTCGCTATTTTGCATGAGCAGATTAAGGGGAATCAGAACCAGGAGGTAAAGTTGCAGGAAAAAAAAATACCTAAAAAAATCCCTAATGTGCCACAGATGCTAACAATCAGTAAGCCCATACAGCTAGGGCTAGGAGACCCTGTTTCCTTTCACGAAATGGCGGCCCTCTACGTGCTTGCAAGGAGGATGAGAATTAATGCAGCAGCACAGCGCAGGAGAAGGGTCCAGGAGAGAGTATTCAGAGTGCGCATCACATTGCTTGGCCAAAATGAGGATGAGGTCTACGACAAGTATCGTCTCAATCGTGCCATGATAATGCGCCTAATTGTAGACCTGGAACCACTACTGCAGCACCAGACACATCGGTCCAATGCTATTCCTGCGCACGTCCAGGTCTTATGCAGCCTGCACCTACTGGCGTCTGTAAGTTTTCATGGGGTCATAGCGGTAGCGGGAGGCATATCACAAAGCGCACTATCACGCTTCTTCTGCAAATTCATTGATGCCATACTGACAATGATACATGCCCACATCAGCTTCCCCACAACCCCACAGCAGTTGTACCACACAAAACAGGCATTCTACCAGGTGGCCCAATTCCCCCATGTCATAGGATGCATTGACTGCACGCATGTCCCCATCTGTCCACCCTCAGCCAATGAGTACATCTTCCGTAACAGGAAGTCCTACCACTCCATCAACGTGCAGGTCGTGTGCGATGCCAAGCACATCATCACGGACATTGTGGCACAATTTCCAGGGAGCACACACGACTCCTACATATTCAGACACAGTGGCATCCACAGGCGTCTACTCAATGGAGAATTCGGAGAGGGACTCCTGCTTGGTACGTACACATACCCCTTCATAACATCAGCATCACACATGTATCATCATGACTGTCGCTAAGCCTTTGCTTCCATCCTGTAGGTGACAGTGCATACGCCCTCCGTGAATATATCCTCACCCCCTACATCAATCCAGCAACACCACAGGAGCAACGCTACAACGCGGCCCACATAAGCACCAGAAATGTGATTGAGAGGACCTTTGGCATTCTGAAGAGTCGCTTCCGAATCTTACATAAGACTGGTGGTGCCTTGCAATATAAACCAGACACCTGCTGCAGGATTGTAGCAGTATGTGCCATGCTGCACAACATTGCAACCAGAAGGGGGATACCCATAGAGGTGGACAGGAATGACGACTACCGGGATGACCAACCACCCGCACAACACCGACAGGCACACGTTCCAAACACAGCTGAGGGCCAAAGGAGGCGGACATACATCACGCAACATCATTTCTGACCCAGGTAAGAATGAGCCATGACGATTTCATTAGTGGTGCTACTGTTTAATTCACAGGTGCACTGATGTATGTGATGTCACACAGAAATGCAAAGTAGAGTTCCCCCACACTTTGTGGACAAAAACATGCCCGTTGTAGTCACGGGAGTTCAATAGTTAAATAAAAGTGGGCCATGGTTTCCCAACTATGGCCAGGGATGCCGTACAGTATGACTAGTGGCGCTTGCCACGAACGCCCAGCCTCCTATCACGTGGCTCCTCCAGCTTACCACGCCCTGTCCCTGTGGCTGTGGAGCAGTGTGAACTGTGCCTCCTGGTGCTGGTCTCCGTCACGGAGACGCTGCTTACTCTTGAAGCAGCCTCACTGCCGTCCTCCCCTCCCAAGTTGCTGCCACTGAATGTTCCTGACTGCAAGTGTTCCACTGCAGTGGTCACCTGGCCTAAGGCCTTTGCCACGTCACCACAGTAATGGCCGAGGTCCACCTGCAGTGACACGGAGCGGCGGGACAACACAGCAGTGCTGTCGCAGAGCCTTGTGATGGCCCTGGTCGATGCTGTGGAATGGAGCAAGTTCTGTCTATGCCTCCGGCGCTCACTGTGTTGTCCTGCTCTGATGGCACGGGTGAGTTCCTGGAGGTCCTCACTGATTTTGTCATTGCCCTCTGCCACAACTGTGGTCATGTTCAGCACTGCGTCTGTCAGAGTGCACACGTGTTTCGCAAGACGCGACATGTTTAGCTTAATCGTCCACATGTGTCTCCCCTGCAGGCGCTGAACACGCAGCATCTGAGCCTCGATGCCACCATATATGTACCTTGCCTGGTCGGCTCCATCGGAAGTACGGCGCAGGGACCTGCGCCGCTGCGTGACTCGGCCACGTGCTGGTGGTGGTGCTGGTGGTGTGACACCTGTCGGACTTGGCCCAGTTGTGGTTGCAGGACTCGGGCATGCATCTATCACCTGCATGGAGGGGACTTGTGCCCTGCATCTTGGTGGTTTTGTCGCAGTTGTCGCAGGTGGTGGTGGTGGTGGTGGTATTGTTGCTGGAGGAGGTGGGGATTAACCCTCCTGCGGAGTGTCGCCATCTGAATCAGCCGGTGTTTCAGAGATGATGAGGCGCCCACTATCATCCGATTCGCCAGGAGATGCATCTGTGTGTGAAACAGTGCATGGTTAGTTTGATTTGAACTACATCTGTTTGTAAATCGGCATTAATGTCCTACTATGAATTACATTATTTGGCTCTATGTTTTGCCAGTACTGCTGATCTCATTTATTTTAGCATTTATGACTATACTTGCACACTTGGCTGACATGACTACGACTCCCATGATGCAATACTGATGTGAGGGCATATGTGTTGTGCACTTCTGCCTGCACACTGTGATTGAGCTGGGGGGATGGGGATGGGTATACGATACGCAGAGTATGGGCGCAGGCATGCATCTTACCTTGTTCAGTGGTGGCTGCGCCGGAGGTGTCTATCTGTGTAACTCCCCCAACCGCCTCTGGCTCGATGGTCCCCTCGACTAGCTCCTCAAGGGCAGTGTTTGCAGGCACTGTGGATGGCCCCCCTCCTGTGCCAGCTGCCTTCCTGACCCTTTCTGCAATCCTCTCCTTGGCCCTCTTCCTGAGGTCATACCACCTCTTCTTCAGTTCATCGATGCTGCGGGGCGTCACTCCCACGGCATTCACCCTCTCCCTGATGCGAAGCCAAATTCTTCTCTTCTCCGCCTCGGGCACCTTGAGGGACAGCTTACCAAACAGCCTGTCATGCTTGCTGCTCAGCCCCTCAATCAGGTGCTCCAGTTCCCTGTCAGACAACCTTCTCTTCCTCTTCCTGGCAGTTTCAGCAGTGCCTGGTGCATCCTTGTCCATCCTGGTGAGGGTAGGGTGGATGGTTTGTGAGTGGGGATTCAGTAGCCTCAGCCTGTGTCCGGTGCCTCCTCCAGTGAGCTCCTCAGGCGAATGAATGAGGGTGGGGCAGCCTGACTTCCTGGTAGTGATGTCATCAGGCCGCTCCCTGAGCGACCCAATTTTTGCGAAATCGCTATTACCGAATTCGCTAATACCGATTTCAGTAATACCGAACTCGCAAAATGCTATTCGGTGTTTGCTCTACTCGCTAATGTGGATTCGGTAATTGATAGCGATTTTTAAGGAATCGCTTTAAATTACCGAATCTGTTCATGCATTCCGAAATGCGATTCCTTAATAACAAATCTTCATTTCTCGCTAAGAAGGAATCGCTTTTCCGAATGTTGATGCATGTGCACCATAGTGCTTTCTCAGCAGCTTTTGTGGCAGAATCATTTTTTCCTGACTTACTCGTTACCCTTTCCTGATGTAGCAGAGTAGGGTCTTTATGGGAGAAACACATTTACCTTTCTTTTCTGACATCTTTATTATAGTTTGTTTTTGCTTTTTATTACTTTGAATTACGTTGAACTATGCATTGAATTTTGCATTCATGTATTGATTATTGGTGGCAACTAATTTGATGATTTGAGTATATAACTTTGCTAATCCCTGAATAAACCTTTATTGTTTGAAACTTAACCACTCTCTGTCTTCCTTGTGGAGACTAATGCGCTTCACGTTATTGAAACCACAGCACCGAAACTGCCCTCATCGCCGCCACCGATGACATCAGGGCCCTGCTAGACAACGGAGAAACCGCGGCCCTCATCCTCCTGGACCTGTCAGCCGCCTTCGACGCGGTCTGCCACCCCACACTATGCACACACCTCCACGACGCCGGGATCCAAGAGAAGGCCCTGGACTGGACCACCCCCTTCCTCTCCGGCAGAACACAGAGCGTCCGCCTCCCCCCCTTCTGCTCCGAAACCATTGAGATCATCTACGGCGTACCCCAGGGCTCATCCTTCAGCCCAACGCTGTTTAACATCTACATGGCACCGCTCGCCCACGTCGCCCGACTGCACAACCTCAACATCATCTCCTACGCCGATGACACCCAGCTGATCCTCTCCCTCACCAAGGACCCCCACACCACCAAAACCAACCTCCACGAAGGAATTGAAGCCATCGCCGATTGGATGAAGAACAAGTGATTGAAGCTGAACTCAGACCAGACAGAGGTCCTCATGCTCGGATCCACCCCCTCGGCCTGGGACGACTACTGGTGGCCGAGCGCACTTGGAACAGCTCCAACACCCACCGACCACGCACGCAACTTAGGGGTCATCCTCGACTCCACCCTCTCCATGACAAAGCAGGTCAACGCTATCTCCTCCTCCTGCTTCAACACCCTCCGCATGCTCTGCAAGATCTACAAGTGGATCCCCATCGAAACGAGAAGAACAGTCACCCAGGCCCTAGTCAGCAGCAGGTTGGACTACGGAAACGCCCTCTACACAGGAGCCCTGGCCAAACTCCTGAAATGACTTCAGAGCATTCAGAACGCCAACGGCCGTCGCAAGCACTACCTCGGTAGTGCTGCGCATGTCCGTTGGCCGATGCGGCCCTGCCCACTCAATGGAACGCTGCGCACCGCGGCGGAATTACTGTCGCAGTAAATGGATTAAATGACGTTTTGTAACTTTTATGTGCTGCTTAATGCAGCACATTTAGAAGTTGCAAAATGTCATTTCTTTTTTTGATTGTTTATGTGCAGTAAGGGACACTCTCCTGCACATAAAAGATCAATGGCAATTTGCTGTTACTATGTTTGCTGCACAACGCAGCGCACATGGAAACAGCAAAAACGAGGAGAAATAATGCATTTCTCCATGTTTCGCCAGTTTAAGACCAGGTTTTCCCTGGTAATAATTTTGGCGCTGCCTCCTATTTACACTGCTCTTGTAAACAGGGGACAGCATCAAAATCCGTGGGTTTTGTGGTGGAACACCCACCTCAACACCCAGTACCCTCCCCTTTCATGCTAAGTACAGCGGGAAAGGGTGCCTTATTTTTAAGTCAGCGTTTAGCCACATTAAGTGGCTTAACATTGCCTCGTAAATAGGGCGAAGCCCCTATCGCCGTCACAACCTCACTGAAATTGAGGTTGTAGCGGTGATAGGGGCTTGCAAATATGCCCCCAAGTTACCTTGTTATTAGTGTGTTGGTGCTTCACGTATTGCTTAAAAAAAAATCTGCCATAGCTATTGCAAGAGAGTGCAATGTCTGTGCATGCATGGGGTGGCACAAGTAAGTAATTTATTAACCCTGCCAGCATACAACAAGAGGGGAATGACCCAAGGCCACGCATGTGGTCATTGTGATTGCTGAATCCTATGATGCAGATAGTCTTCTCAAATGTATACTACACATTTTAGGATATTACCTGCATGTCACGGCAGAATCTGAATCTCCCTACAGAATCATCGCTGAGAAAAAGTTTAAATCCATATTTGTGCACCAAGTTGACATACTTATTTCCCCAGAAATGTTGCTTTTGATTGGTGTGGCATAGACTTCAATGGCTATTTTGCTGTAGTGGTCATGTTTAAGAGAAGGTCCATGAAGGATCAAAATATATGGTGCACACTAGAGAGTGTGTTTGTTTATAAGGCCAGGAGAGCCAGAGATTATTGCAAATTGGACTGAATCCTAGTGTATTAGATCCAGGGTTAGAGGTATATGTAAAGAAATATAGTCCTATGGTACGCAATGCCTCTCCAAGTGTGTTGCAGGAAGCTTTGAAAAACTTGCAGGTGTCCCTCACTGTATAAAACTAAAGCAGGAGGGCATCCCTGCAATGCAAGGATTGAGGGGAGCAACAATTTATTTGTGCAAGCATTTTCAGAATTTAGTTGAGAAGTTTATGAGAGACACCTTTACAGAGCAATTTGAATCCTCCGAGTGGGTCTCACCTGTTGTATTGACCAAATAAAAGTCCTGAAGGTTTGCACTTTTGCATAGACTTGAGGGCAATCCACTTCAACATTTTCATTGATAGGCACCCACTGCCTAAGGTAAATAAACACATCTTTATTTTAGAAAGGGCCACTGTGTTCTCCAATCTTGTTTGTCAGCAAATGTATTATCAAGTTCAATTGGCTGAGGATCGAGGACCTTAATTGTCCTTATTAGACCCTCTGGGCTGTTCTGATAGAGAAGGATGCTGATTGGACATGTACCACTTGTCAACATCAGATGCTTCCATGATAACATCTTAGTGTTTACTAAGGATGTAAGAAACCAGTTAAACATTCCAAGAAAGGTTTGTCCCTAGCTGTAGAGTAATGGTCTGGTGTTGTTGTCTAATAAGTGTAAACTGTTCCAGGCTCAATTGAAGTCTTAGACTCGCAAATAAAAGTAATTTTTAAAGAGTCACTAGCGAAGGCCTTCACGGTTGCACACCCACTTTGCAACAAAGAGCAATTATTAACCTTGTGTAGCCTTTTTGAGTGCTACTAAAAGCATGTTCACGTTTTTGCCACAGTCACGGAAACATTAAGGAAGCACGTATGCAAAGGTGTGGAGTACATGTGGGGTAGTGATCAAGAAACTTTATTCAGCTTTGTGAAGACACAAATTGTCACCTTGGCACCTCTTTCCCTTAACAAAGTGTGAAATATCACTGATGATAAAAAAGCATGTGGTCTGGGGGCAGTGTTATCCCAAAGGGCGGGCAGGAAGGATTGGGTTATGGGCCACACCTCAAAAACCCTCAACAAAGATGAAAGACAATAAGGTCATTGAGAGAGAACTACTGGCACGAGTATGGACAGTCAATCATTTTATACACTTCCTTTGGGGCAAAAAGTGGTTGCTCCAAACAGACCACAAACATTTGATCTACATCCCTGTCTGGTGGTGAGTTGATTTTGGACTTGGCCGTTTTTGCAGCGTTATCCCCAAACTTTTTGCTTCTTCCTCCTATTTCTTTCCTGACCTGTTGTTGTTGGTTTAAGGACTCTGTGCACTTTACCACTGCTAATTAGTGCTACAGTGCATATGCTCTCTGTGTAAATTGTTATTATGATTGGTTCTCCCTGATTGGCATATTTTGATTTACTGGTTAGTTCTTAGTAAAGTGTACTGGGTAAACCATATACTACTAGTGCAGTCTCTCAGACAGCCACCGGAGGAGGGGGGGGGGGTTGATGTGTGTCCTGCCTTTCCTGAATGAGTCTGGGCTGGGCTGAATAGACCTGGGCTGCATTCATGGTAAGGGGAGGAGTTCTCACTAGCACCCAAATAGGCCCAGTCTGTATTTAGAGTGGTGGTAGGAGATTTCCCTTGCACCTGAATAGGGCCTGTCTGCCTTACACAATGCTGTCTACACCTCTCGCCGGGCAACTGCACAAGAGAGGACTGAACTGGTTTGGACTGGGCTCAGACACCCTTGCACAAAGAGAACAAATACATTTTCAGGTATAAGTATTAGACCTAAAACCCCTGAGTTTTAGACTACTTCTGGAATCAAGACGAACCTTTGCTGAGGAGAAGAGCTGGAGAAACTAAGTAGAAGTACTACCCTTGCTGTGTGTCTGGGGTGGCCTGTAGTTGCTGTTTGGAACTGGTTTCAGGGTCACACCCTTCATCAGCCAGGCTAGCTTGAGTCCAGTGGTAAAGTGAGCAAGTGATCAGCGTCTGGGCATAGCCTGCCAACTTAGGGCGAGCAAAGAAAACAAAAGGAGATGATGGACGGAGTGCTGAAACTTTTCAGACACTCACCCCCCAGTCACAGATCTGGGTTGAATCCATCATCGTTCTTTAGCTTACTTCACCACCCCAGTTTGGACTCAGCCATATGCAAATCAGTCTTAACCCTGTGCCTCATGGGAACAGTGCAGCCCGAACTGCCAGATCAAGTCCTCCCTGGACCGCAAACAAGCATCCTGGGACTGGTTTCAGGGTAACACCTTTCATCAGGCTAGCTTGAATCCAGGGCCAAAAAGTGAGCAAGGGACCCAAGTCTGGGCATACCCTGCCAACTTAGGGCAAATAAAGAAAGCAAAAGGAGATGATGGACTGAGTGTTGAAGTCCGAAAGCATACAGCATTATGATGACTCACATACAGCCCAGTCGTCTGAGCTCACCTTAGATAATGGCTGCTGCATATAAGCTGCCTGTTAAGGTTGAAAAAGGTTATGTCACGTTTTGTAAACCTCTTAAGGTGATGAAAATCAACACTGAGACAAGTGTAGAAGTACCTACCCAAATATGTAGATGGTAGCAGATTGAATGAATTTGAATCAGATCTGGAGGAGGGCTGGCAGTTTCCCTGTTCAAATAGCCCTTGTGAATCTACAATTGAAAGAGTTCCCCTAGGGGGAAAAATAATCAGTGAAGACCGTTCCACAAACCCTCTTGTTGAGCACCCCATTTACTGCCAGAGGTTGTTGGGTGTTGGGAATTATCTTGAAAAAGAGTTCACATTAGTGATCATGTAAAACAAAAATTGTCAAGGACAAAAACACCATTTAGGAGAATCCTGTTATAATTTACTTTCTCCTTCCTGTTGTTTCTTTTTTGATGTGTTTTAAGGGAAACTCTGTGTTATGTTAACTTTTGGTTTCCATTTTGGGTGGTTTTGTAATGGTATTATTGCTCTCTGCTTCCCCTGCTCCCGTTCTTATCTCTCCTTCGGTTTGGCCTATTGGAAAGTTTGAGGGGAGAGTGGGGGGTTCGGGAGATGACATTCGGTCAGAGATCATTGTACTACCTTTAAAGAGATGGGTTCTCTCTACTTATGTTAAGATGTGTGCTTAAATAAATCATGATTCCTTCGCTGTGTGTCAAATTATTGCAGAATGTCTTTTAAGTGTGTTGATTTTTGGACATTGCTTTGACGTGTTCACTTTTAACCCCTTCCACGCGTGGCAAATTCCGCCGTGATGCGAGGGGGGCGGCTCCCGGCCGTCATAAATCACGATGGGCGTCTGCTCATGACGGCCGGGAACCATCCAAACTCCGCCCACTAATTAATTTGCCCGCACAGGCGGGGAATTAGCCGCACGTGGGCGGAGCGGCAACGGTCGGACGGCTCCCGGCCGTCATGAGCACAATACTACCGTGACTCATGATGGCCGGGAGCCATCCAGAGCATGGATGTGGTAAAACCAGTTGTGTTGGTAAGAATGTGTTTTGGTTTGTGTGTGCTTTTAGCTAACGTTTCAAATTGTTATTCGGTCTGAATTGCAAGCTATTAAGGTTTTGTCAAATTCCCTATTGACCTGCGATATTCCTAGGGAAGCTGTTAGTACTTCCAAGCGGTCTTGAGTCATCTGCAGGCCCTCAGCTTGGTGCCTAGGAGTGGGAGTCCAACCTGGTAAATCCAATGTGGGCGTCTACGATGGAATCAAGTGTATATCATCGGCATTTTTATATTGAAAATAATGAGAATTCTGGCTGTGCTCTCCATCTTTATTTCAGTCTCCATTTAATGTATTATTGTATAGTGGTAATGTTGAGAGGTCATGCCTATCATCACTTTGGGACGGATTTATATTTCGGCAGACAGGTTACTCCGTCACAACGGAGATGGAGATCCCTTACGCCGAAATATAAAATGCAATAGAACCTATGGGATTTGAAGTTCGGTGGATGGGATGTCATTACTGTTGTGATTGAGTAACCCATCCGCCAAAATATAAACCATGCTCTTAGGGGCATATGTACAAGCACCTATCGCCACGGGAATTACACTTTTTGCACATAAACAATCCTAAAAATGTACATTTTGTAACTTCCATGCATGCTGGATAAAGCTGCACACATCAAAGTGACAAAATGGCATTTCAAGATTGTTTATGTGCAGGAAGGGACACCTTCCCACACATAAACAATTCTAACCTGCATGCAGACACCCTTGCACTACGGTGCAAGGGTTCCTGCGTTGCATCCAAATAATGAAGTCAGAACCACCGACCTGAGGTCGGTCGATACCCAATCCACAACAGTTACGTACGCCCGATGTCGTAATCATTATAGAGGGATTGAAGAGTCCGATGTGTCGTAGACCTGGCAAATCCTGGCCTGAGGGCACTCAAAATTACAATGTCCCACCCCAGATTATTGCTTCCGGTAAAATGACACTATTCCTAATGCAGGATTTAGGGCTCAACAGTTTAGATTTCTTGTTACCCCAAATGTGCAGTAGAGAGTAAAGCAATATCTGTCTGGAAACATTCTTGACATATCACTGTAAAATCCAAAGGCTAGCTAGCTGATACAAGAAATAAATAATAATTCAGAAAGTCTGAGATGCCCTTTAATATCTTTTACATGAATATAAAAATGCGCTGCAAACCTTCTACAGTTGGGTCTTTTGTGGTTAATTCAACCGGTTGGGATATGATATTTGATCAAGCAGGTGAAGTACTGGGTATTTTAGACCCAGCGGTGCAGGGGCACACACCCTATGACTTCGGGGTTTCACCCTGTTCCGGACCTACAGAAACACAGAGTCTTCTGGGTGAAGTCAAAGAATCGTTTATTGGCTGCAGACCAATGACAGGTATCCTAGAAGTACAACAGCGTGTATGTTCTCAGGAGACTGCTGAAAATCATAGGAACGGACTTCTCCTTAAGTACAAAATATCATGCTCCAGGCATACATTCCTTGGTTTACGATATGGTCATATAAAGGCATACATTACAAACGAAAAAGCAGAGTCATGATGACCATCCCACATTCCAGTTCGGCCAGCCCACAATGATTTACACAGGAAGGTTCAGATCCCATGTTTGAAGTAAATAGACCCCCCAATAAATATGAGCATCTCCTGTTTTGGGAAACAAGTCATAAAGCAAGAACAAGCAGGTGTGGAAGAGATTAGCCAGGGGATTGTGTAGAATGAAAGGGTTTTATGACGGGTCAAGCCCTGATACGAATCACAGGTGGAAGGAGGAAGGGGAGCTCGTGAGACCGGTTTGACCCGGGGCAGCAGAGCCAGCTGCCCAGGTCACAGAGAAGTCAGAGGGAAAGCCCGTGTACTGTGAGGCCCGTATTAACTCCATCATAGCCTATGTGAGGGCAATGACAAGATGGCCACTGCTTCCAAAATGGAACCCGCGTAGTTGAGCAGAATACGTGTACACAGTGCATTCGTAGCTAGAACGGCACATAAAGCACTCGTACGTGCCGCATTTACCATTTGCGGTTCGCTAATACCAAAATAGACAGAGGTAGGGCCCTGTCCCCTACGCGGTTCCGAATACCAAAGTACGACAGACCCTCCTTTTGCCCTTACATAGGCAATCACTATACTCATCTTAATCCGAGTCTAGGTCAATGTTCACGAAGTCATGGAGATGTTGCTGTAGCATCATCCTATTACTTAGCTCGTCCCTCGATACAGGTTTCCTTACACATAAGGTAGCACAGAGGCCACATATCGCAGGAGCACACTGTATGCATAGACAGAACAGGAAAAGAATGGCTAAGATCATTCCAATGACCATCAGAACTTTCCAACCCCAGGCAGATATCAATTCCCAGAACCATCCCATCAGTGACCAATCTCCCTTATCCACGTGTATGGCTTCAGATATTTTATGGAGTTTGGAGATGGCTTGATACACTGTTGGAGCATTATCTGGTATGAAAATGCAGCAACTGGATTGGATGACCTTGCATACCCCACCGCGGTCTGCAAGAATAACGTCTAGGACCATGCGGTTCTGCAAAGTCATAAGGCGATCCGCTTGGAGCTCAGCTGTCAAATTACTAAGGGCACCAGCCGTTACATTGACGGTGGATTCAACCACACGAGTCAGCTGTCTCAGGTTCCTACTATTGACCATAGGTCCCCAAAACGGCAGGAAACCCAGGAAAAAGTCTCCTGCTTCCTGACCGGCAGTGTCCTCCTTACTAATCACACCTCTCACAACTCTGGTCTTGTGATAGTCAGAGGCAGCAGTAAATGTCGGCGGTAGCAAGTTCGCAATATAACATGTGCCCGAGAAATCAGGGGGCAACCACGTATATGCTCGGTCATGACAGATGAAATATGTGCCCTTAGCAGCCAAAAACGCAGGGGAAAACTGTGACGGGAAAGTGTACGTTTCAGTACAGTCACTTCTTCCCAGTTGAGCCCTAGGGTTCTGACCATTACCCTGTAAGCAGAACCGACCCATGTGGGGTACGACCCAGATTGGAGATGAGATTTTTCGCTGTCTTTCACCCAGACTGATACTATACCCCGTCGCGTTCCATCCTACATAAGGTCTCAGCTCTTCTTTGGGAATGGACGAGTATGCATTAATATCCCTACTCATATCGGCAACTCCTTTCATCAAAGCCTTATTATTGGTGATGGGTCTGATGGAACGCGGTGGGCGAGGGGAGTATGTATCTAGGGCGTAGAGAAACATGGTTTGGAATGCCCATGACGATCCATTGTAACTGTACGGTAGCACCAGGTAGGGAATACCCTTGTTAGTGGTATGGGGCATTAACCCACAGACCCAGCAATTGGTCGTATTCATTACCAGTTGGTGCTGGTGCAAGAGTTGGATAAACGAGTTATTTACGAACTCTGATCGTCGGGTCTGTTCGTGCTCAGGCAAAGGGTGAAAAGAGTGAGAGGAGGCAGTAGAAAGAGATATAGGCTGTTGAGTGGGTGCAATGGGTTTTGGAGCAGAGAAAAACACACATCCTATAATAAACATCATGATGCTACACAGTGTAACAAAGCACAAAAAGACAAAACATTTACTTTTTACAATTCTACACATCCTTGTTTGAGAGTTCATTTCCTCAATCGGTCTCTCCATCCTACAAAACTCCATCCTCTACTCGGGCCGCTCGCGGTGGATGAGTTTCTTCTGCTAAGGAGTACGCCTGTCAGTCCAGGGAAACGCCCTAGACCAACCAGAACCGTTGACCTAACGTCTTCGGCCTGTACCCCAAAGTCTTGGCACCGCGACCCTGCGGCAGAACCCGGATGGTGGTTCGAAAAACAAAAATCAAGAAAGTCCTTCAGATGGGAGAGCAAAAAATGTCAAAAGGGAAATAATGAGGAAATCTTTATTTGTCCATGGGCCTAGGTCTCAAGTTATAGCGGAGACGGCCAGGTGCTGTTTGGTCTTGAAACAAAAGTTCAGGCTCAGTGGTGTCCAGTCGATTTGATGGCGGCACAGCTTCCTGCAGAATATTGTCACTCTCTTGGACTGAAGCTGTGTCTTTTAGGCGTGCGTCACTGAATGGTACAAAGCGAGGTACAATGTCTGTCTCTGAGTCGGCGATACCCTCGTTGACCCACTGGTCATATGGCAGAGGCAAGGGAACTACCTTGCAGTGAGTACCATGAATCCAGTGCTTCTTCCCTTTCACTCGCACTGCTGATCTTGTCGAAAGAAGAACAAGATGGGGGCCGATCCAGCGAGGTTCGTCGTTGCCCTTACGCTGGAAATTCCGGACCAGGACCCACGAGCCAGGGTTGATGGGGTGTCCAGGAGGTTCAGAGGCTTGGGGAAGAGTATCATGTACCTGTTGGTGCAAAACACGCAGTTTAACAGTCAAATCATACAAGTAATCGAGCAGTACTGGATGCTCTATTTCACTGAACTTCGTAGGCCTTGGCACACCCCATACGTTGGCCGGGCGGCCAAAGACTACTTCATAAGGACTAAGTCCCACTCGTGAGTGTATCGTCATTCTGGTGGACAAGAGTGCTAGAGGCAGAGCGTCAGGCCATTTAAGACCAGTGCTCGCCTGGATTTTGGCTAACTTGAGCTTTAAGGCTCCATTGTAGCGTTCAACTAGTCCAGCTGATTGGGGGTGATTTGCAGCGTGGAATTTCTGCCTTATGCCTAAACCTTCACATACATTCTTCATCACTTTACCCACAAACTCACTACCATTATCACACCATACCATTCTCGGCATCCCAAACCTGGGGAAAAACTCCTTCACAAGGGCTTTGGCTGTGGATAGGGCAGTGTTATCTTTCAGAGGATAAGCCTCTACCCATTTGGAAAAAGCACAAACAACCACCAATACATATTTCAGGTTGTTGCATCTTTCCATGTGAATAAAGTCCAGCTGCAAAACTTCGAATGGACATGATGGGGGTGCAAAGTGACCGGCCGGAGTTGGGGTTCCCCTACCAGGGTTGTACTTCAAGCATACTATGCAGTTCTTGACCACATTCTCTGCACACTTGGGAATCCCAACATTCTGCCATACTGGAGCCAACAACTTACAGATACCTTTCGTACTGATATGCGCCATTCCATGTGCCATAGTAACCACTGGAAGCACATATGCATCAGGCAACAACCATCGTCTATGTTCTGTCAGGTCAATCCAACAACCATTCTCATCCAACTTACCCATACTCTCTCTCCACTTGCTTAACTCTTCTTCTGTAGCTTCAGCCTGAAGCGACTTCACACTCTCTATTGTGTTCTCACACATTCCCACATCATTAACCCATCTTGCGGGGCCTGCAACATACATTCTAGTCTTCACATTCTGTGCTGTCTCTCTCGCGGTCTCATCAGCAAACGCATTCCCACGTCCAACATCATCTGTGACTTTCCTATGCGCACTGCATTTCATGATCGCAACTTGCAAAGGTAGGGTCAGTGACTCAAGGAGATCATTCACCAACTTGCCATTCTGAATTTTAGCTCCATGCGACGTCAGGAACCCACGCTCTTTCCACAAACGCCCAAAATTATGAGCCACGCCAAAGGCGTACTGGCTATCTGTGTATATGTTCACTCTCATTCCTTCAGACAACACACATGCTCTCGTGAGGGCGATCAATTCTGCTGCTTGGGCCGAATTATGTGGCACTCGTGCAGTTTCCACGACCGTATGTAAAGTCGTGATAGCATATGCAGCAGTCGTGTCACCATTAGGGAGCTTGAAACATGACCCATCTACCCATAAAGTGCCATCACATTCAGTCAGGGGAGTATCTTTGAGATCTACTCTCCCTTTCGTCTCTTCTTCTGTCCTGAACAGACAGTCATGTTGCTCAATCTCATCTGAGTCTGCTGGAATCGGCAATAATGTGGCTGGATTCAGCGTATTGCATCTTTTTATGTGTATGTGATTCGCTAACAGTGTGAGTTCATACCCTGATAATCGCGCACTAGTCAAGTGTTGTGTCTTGGTTCTATTTAATAATGTGTCTACAGCGTGTGGAACCATGACAATCAATGTGTTGTCCATTACCAGACCAGCAGATTGTCGGATAGACATCGCTGCAGCAGCTGTCGCTCTCAGACAGCTTGGCAATGCCCTCGCTACAGGGTCCAAGGTGGATGAAAAATACGCGCATGGGCGCGGTCTGTCGCCAAAAGGCTGTGTTAACACTGACAACGCACATCCATCTTTCTCGTAAACATACAATGTAAAAGGCTTGCTATAGTCAGGAGTGCCCAACACAGGAGCTGAACATAATGCATTGCGTAATTCCACAAAACTTTTCTGACATTCTTCAGACCATGGGATAGGATTCGGTGTGTCTTTGCATGTTAATGCTAATAAAGGTTTTGCCAACAAAGAAAAACTAGGGATCCAATGCCTACAGTATGAGGTGATGCCCAAGAAAGCACGCACTTCTCTCTGTGTCTTTGGCACACTCAACTGTGCAATGGCTTGAATTCTTTCTGGGGTCAGTCTCCTTCCCTCCTTCGATAAGAGATGACCTAAGTAGGTCACTTCTTGTCGACAATATTGCAGCTTAGAGAGAGACACTTTGTGATGGTAAGCGGATAAATGGCGCAACAGTGACAATGTGGCTCCTTTACAGATCTTTTCAGTATCCGCAGCGATCAGTAAATCGTCCACGTACTGGATCAGGATAGCGCCACTAGGTAAAACAAGTGCATCAAGCTGCGCTTTCAAAGCTTGACTGTATATGGATGGACTCTCGCAGTAGCCTTGGGGAGCGCGTTTGAAGCGGAAGCTTCGGCCTCCCAGACTAAAACCAAAAATGTCTCTGCTCTCTTCTGCAATTGGGATACTAAAGAAAGCATTCTTTAAATCGATCACTGAAAACCATGCAGCAGAGGCTGGAATCATCGTTAACAAGGCAGTTATATCAGGGACAACCGGAAACTGAGGCACAACAATCTTATTAACCTCTCTAAGATCAATCACAAATCTGTAAACAGGTGGCTGTGAAGGGTCCGTTCGTTTTAAGACAGGTAAAATCGGACTATTGCAAACGTTGCCTCTTGTCTCTTCAATCACACCCTTATTAATCAAGTCGCTGACAATGTCTAACAATGCTTTCTGGCCTTCATTAGAGATCTTGTACTGGGGAATACGTGGCAGTCTGACATTAGCCTTTAAAGTCACCACATATGGTGGTATTTCCAAGAGGCCCACATCATTGGGACCAGTAGCCCAAAGGGCATCCGGAAGGGATGACAATTCAGGTGGCATCGTGTTTTTAGACAAATACATTGGAGAAACCACTTGCTTGCCTAATGTAAGTTGTACTCCTGAAGGAGAACAATACAGTGTAGTGTGCAATCTTTTCAACAAATCTAATCCCAGCAAATTCTCACCACAACCTGTTGTCAGGATCAGGGGCGCTTTCAGCTCGCAAGGTCCAACGGAAAGTGACATGGGACTGGAAATCGGGTTCCTAACCGGGGCGCCAGAAAAACCTACTGAAACATTTATATCGCCAGACAAAGGTGCGCCAGGGAGTTTGGAATGCATGATTGAACTCTTTGCAGCACCAGTGTCTAGCAGAAAAGGCTCCGTTACATTTGCTGTAGTCACCTCAACATACGGTCCACTCTGATCCACTGGCACTGAAACAACTCCCTCTCTCTGTCTATGGCTATCCTAGTAATCATTATTCTCTGCATCACCATCTTCTGCATAATAATCATTATTGTAATACTGAGCCGTATTACTAGTCGCATTAGCTTGCTGATCAAAACTATTAATGGCGCTTTGGGGCGGAAGAGGACGCGCGTTTTGGGGAACACTCCCACGCCCTCTGCCTCTAGGAGCTTGCTGACCACCTCTACCTCTTGCGCCATACGCATTACCGTTCCGTTGCATTAATTTAGGACAACTATATTTAAAATGACCTTCCTCTTTGCAGTATGAACATTGGTTGGGACCTACAGGGACACGTGGTTGATAATACCCATTCATTTGCTGATTAGTCTGAAATTGTTGGGGTTGGTGATAGACACCTTGGGGTTGTCTATAATTATTACCGCCGCCACGTGGTGGATAGGCCTGCTGTAAAAGGACCTTTGTCTTTAGTTCCTTCGTTTTCTTCTCCGTTCTATCTTTCTCGTCTTTATCTCTGTTCTCATAATACTGTGCAGTAGCCAGTATTTGCGCTGAAGAAGAAACAGCCCAAGAACTCTCTGAATCTTTCAACTTTTTACACAGGTCAGGGAGTAAATTCTGCACAAACTTATCCACAAACAACCGTTGGCCACCCTCAGTACTCATATCTTGCCCACTGTGGTCAATAAACGTTTCCTCAAACCTAGTAAAGAAGTCTGACACTGTCTCATCTTTCTTTTGCTTACATGCAGATAACTTGTCCCAATTTACGCGCATCGCAGGCATTATTGTCTTCATATACGTGATGATTCTACCAGGCAATTCAGCTACTAAAGGTTCTGGTTTCGCACCACCCGTTTGTCTAGCATCAGCAGCAACAATGTTAGCCCAGGTATCCCCTAGTTCTGCATTGTGATCTACATTACGAATTGATCCCCATAGAGGCTGTGGAACAACATTACCAAACAACATGTCTATGTCGGCCAGATTCATAATGCATGACCCTGCCGTCTGTGACAACTCTTTATAATAACCTGCTGGGTTTTTACGGGGATCAGGCAAGGACTGCTTAAGTGCTAACACCTCAGAGCGCTTCCATGGAACATGCACCCAAACACGTTGGAAATGCGCTGGCACAGCGGGGTTATTGCCGACAGCTGCAACTGCTTCTTTCCATACCGGGGGAACTTCTCTCATAGGGTATTGTCGCGCTTTTGCCTTTTTCCCCACAAGGACCTCTTGTTCAAACAATGACTGTTGGCAATCGTCATTCCTTAAGGACAATACAACCGCAACTGCTTTATCTACTTCGCGGTCCACAATTATACCAGTTCCAAAATCGAACCTCACTCTACACAATTCCTGCGGGTTCGGATTTCTACCACTATCCTCCAATTCTTCACAGAGAATTTCGCACATTTTCTCGAATACATATCTCTGTTTCGGGGCATCCCATTGATGGAAAGTGTGAACAACCGATTCCACATCATACAGTGAAGGAAAAACGATCCATCTACGCGCCATGTGATCTATTACCTTTTTCTCATCGGGGTTAGGCAATTGGCTGCGCAACTGCTTACGCTGTACACCAGGAGTTGCACCAGATGACCCAAAGAGAGGCGACATTAATGTAGTAACCACATTGGCTAAACGCTGTCGCGCTGAAGGAGAAGCTGAGGCGAGAACAGGGGGAAAAACAGAGGGAAGAAAAGAGGATGTAGAGACAGGCACTGGAGTGGTAGAAGGAAGAGCGTTAGGGGAGGCAGTTACTGAATTAAGCAAAGTCGCAGAAAGTGCGGGGGTAGTTGGAAGCACTACCGGAGGCGCTTGAGAGGACTGCGCTACAGGAATAGGAACTGGTTGCAAAGCAACTGGCGGTTGCGGCAAGGCTTGCAGTATATGCACTGGAGGTGGCATATTTACAAGCTGGGGAGGCGCCGTGGCAGTTTGAGCATACGGGGGTGGCGAACTCAACAAATGCGACATTAAGGGATCTTTCTCCTTTTCTTCTGACTCATCCTGCTTAGAATGTGGCAAAGCTGGGTAACATTTGTCAATCCCTAACTTACGCTGCCTGTGCAATTGCTCATTCATTTGCTCCTCTTCATTATCTTTAAATTGTACAGCTGCTTGCATTACTGACATACCTCTCTCTCTCTTATTCTTTTTCGCTAGCTTAATTTCCTTCTGTTTGGCTTCCTTTCGCCATAAGCGGAAAGAGTCAAACATCGCCGGCCGGGCTTTCTTCTTAAACAATTTAATTTCCAGGTTATCTAAAATATCGGTATCAAAACTACCATTTTGGGGCCATTTTAAAACACCGTCTTTCCTGGTGTAGTGGATCCACACTTCGTTATATGCAATGGGGCCTACGCCATGTTTCACATAGAGCTCATAAGTTGGAGTTCCAACCGGAGGAACCGGACATGATTCTTCCAGCTGGAAATCTTTTCCACAACCCAAACAGAATAATCTACCAAATAGTCCAGAACCAGGCATCTTCGCTCACTAGTCTAGATCCAAACGTCAAAGGATTATCGATTACGATATTCTCGTGAATACACGAGTCCTCTGGCTTTGGGGTTTGCAAACACCAAATCACCAATTACCAAATCAAATCAAACGATCCCGAGGGATACCAAAACAAATGGGAGACGCTCCACTTATACTTAACTGAATATTGCTGATCGATGACGTCACCAGAAGACTCTCTCGATTGTTTCGCTCTCTCAAACTCGTCAAGGGTCCAAAACAGGTCGATTAATCAGGGCAGCAGTCCTTCGTAGCCGTCGGGACGCGGAGAACCTCGCAGAAAAGACTTTCGGACCACGTCGACATGCAGGGGTCGATGAAGTGGCGGCCTTCCTCCGGAATTTCCACACGAAGCTCCTCACGAACCTCTGGCTTGGACTGGTACCGCTGAAATCGAGCCCCACGTTGGGCGCCAAACTGAAGTACTGGGTATTTTAGACCCAGCGGTGCAGGGGCACACACCCTATGACTTCGGGGTTTCACCCTGTTCCGGACCTACAGAAACACAGAGTCTTCTGGGTGAAGTCAAAGAATCGTTTATTGGCTGCAGACCAATGACAGGTATCCTAGAAGTACAACAGCGTGTATGTTCTCAGGAGACTGCTGAAAATCATAGGAACGGACTTCTCCTTAAGTACAAAATATCATGCTCCAGGCATACATTCCTTGGTTTACGATATGGTCATATAAAGGCATACATTACAAACGAAAAAGCAGAGTCATGATGACCATCCCACATTCCAGTTCGGCCAGCCCACAATGATTTACACAGGAAGGTTCAGATCCCATGTTTGAAGTAAATAGACCCCCCAATAAATATGAGCATCTCCTGTTTTGGGAAACAAGTCATAAAGCAAGAACAAGCAGGTGTGGAAGAGATTAGCCGGGGGATTGTGTAGAATGAAAGGGTTTTATGACGGGTCAAGCCCTGATACGAATCACAGGTGGAAGGAGGAAGGGGAGCTCGTGAGACCGGTTTGACCCGGGGCAGCAGAGCCAGCTGCCCAGGTCACAGAGAAGTCAGAGGGAAAGCCCGTGTACTGTGAGGCCCGTATTAACTCCATCATAGCCTATGTGAGGGCAATGACAAGATGGCCACTGCTTCCAAAATGGAACCCGCGTAGTTGAGCAGAATACGTGTACACAGTGCATTCGTAGCTAGAACGGCACATAAAGCACTCGTACGTGCCGCATTTACCATTTGCGGTTCGCTAATACCAAAATAGACAGAGGTAGGGCCCTGTCCCCTACGCGGTTCCGAATACCAAAGTACGACACAGGTAAGATTGTGTCTTTATCATATCAATATAGGTACCTTGCCCTAATCTTCCAGTGCAATCCAGAATGTTTCTAACTTCTTAAGCAGTGAAATGTGATAGTTCAGTAATACCTAAACAGCATCCAAGAAAATCTGACGATAGTACTTCAAGCAAACAGGCCAAAATCTCCAGGCACAAAAAATTATTCACCTGAGACTTCCAATTTCAAAAGGCTCCATTGGTATGCTATGTTAATTATATTTGTGAAGCGTGAAGGAATCAACCCAAAGGGGTCTTGTGCAGTGCTTAATTTGAGCCGGTGCTTTCTGGTGCTCAGCACCGGCACTTAATTGGTTTCTGGTGCTCGGAACCGGCACCTAATTGACAACACCATACTTGGAACAGTCTACCACATGGTGGTGCTGCTCATCTAATTTGGAGATGAGCAGGGAAATGGTTGTTTAGGAATACAATGTAAAATAAAATTGCTACTACCTGCCTCCCCAGCCATTCCTTTAGCTTTGGGGACCTGGAATAATCTGAACTGTCACATTTACATGCAAGAGCGATGGCTAGTAGTTGTTTTGGCAGCAATGACAAGGGCGATGGGTGGTGCAAGCTGCAATGGCTTCCTGGCCAGAGCCCTGGCACTTAATATTTTACAAATTAAGCACTGGTCTTGTGACATTTAAGGTATTGGTATATGCCTGCACCAGCACTCTGTTGATAACTATGGTAATAGAATAAGGTTTTGTCATTGGGAATGTTCATGAAAGAAGAAACTGGCAGATCTTGCTGGCAGCTGGAGGGGACCGATGTATGGGATCCTTCTGAACAATAAACCTAACTTTCAACTATTACCTTCTACGTTCATAAAGGACCACTTCATTACAGATCTCTCGCGCTAAGGCCAGCATTACGAGTGGAAGTTAAAAAAGCCAGGTTTTTTTTAGAAATGTCTGCTTTGTGCTGGGAAACGCTTCGGGATTGCTTTGAGCTTTATATGTTGATAATAAATATATTAATATTAATAATACATCACCAAATAACTGTATACCCCCTAGCCTAGCTAGAAACTAAATGTACCTATACAAATGCTAACTACTGGATAGTTTTTACAAAAAGCTAGATGTCTGCATTTAGACTGCATTTTCAGCACAGACCTATACACATGCGTATCTCACTGTAGTGACTAATAGAATGCAACCTTTCTTAGCCTCTTTAAAACTCACTTTTATAATTGTAATTCATCACTGTCAATATAATTATAGGGGTTTCATACAGAATTGTCTCTGTGATGAACCAATTAAGTTCTTTTCTGCTGCCAATTTTCAGACAATGAATGTGAGTTTAGTTATTTTAAGAGATAATATAACAAGGGGTGATGTTCCTCTGAGCACAAACATTTATAATGACTAAAGCAATATTAGATTTTCAGGGTTCATTGAAATTAATAGCGTCATGCAGTTTTGATTGCCCTATTTAAAACATTTTACCTGAACACTGAGCACTTGTAAAATAAACTTAAATAGACACTAGGAAAGTATCAGCAAAAACATTATTGATGGTAAAGTATAAAGTAGTAACTGTATGATAAAGAAGGGACATTACAGGTAAGGAAAATAAAAAATATTAATAATTCTCTCAGGTTTGGATCACCTGTTGTGGCTTGGAAACAGACTTCAAAAACGTGTGTTTTTTTCAACTTAACAACTAAAAATTGCTGTAGGAAATTGGGTTACTGGTTGAGGGGGAAGAAACCCTACTCAAGCATCAACCACAATTCCTGTCAGGGTGAAGTCAGAAGCAACCCCAAATTAACCTTTGCTTAACCCTCAGGTAGCTTCCCACAAACGCACCAGGCTTATAGGCAATGTGCAAAGTATTTATGCAGCACTTCAAATAATAACAGTAACAAGTAAAAAAGAAAATCCCCACACCAGTTTAGAAAAATAGAGTTACATTTATTTAATTATTTGACGCCAAAACAACAAAAATCCAATCAGTAGAAATGGACATATGCAATATTAAAGAGTTCAGGTAAGTATAGCATCTAAAAGCATAAAGCGCCACTCACGGTTATCTGGCTGTGTGAGACCAGGTGATAGTCACAAGTTCAGACTGACTACAATTGAGTGTAATGGAGCAGGGGCCACATACAAGGACCAGTTTAGTCCTGCTGAAAGAATTGCTTCATAAAGTTCAGCATGAAGAGCTCCATTCACAGTAGAGGGGGCTACGAGTTGCCAGTAGAGGGTCACAGTTGGTCATCACTGTGGTGCGAAGAACAGGCTGAGTATCATGGAAGGTCATTGCTATACAGCGAGTATCTTATCGAGTGTCGTGGATGACCTTGCTTGTCAAATATTACCCATGTTTCCGTAAGAGCGATTGGAAAGCAGTGAAGCAAAGTCCCAACCTTCATCCACCCACCAAGTGCGCCCAACGTAAGTCTAAGCCAATCGAGGTAAAATGGGGGAAGAAGGGATGGGAAGAAAAAAAACACAGGTCTCACGTAATCAGAGCAGGATGGTATGTGATGCCCAGATATTCTCTGTATGTCTCCTGTAAATATAGACGAGAATAGGAAAATCAGTGTCTGTGTTAATCGCTACATATATCATACAACTGTTCTAACATGAATCCGCACATATATATAGAAATACCTGCATAAATCCCCTCTTCCATATTTTAGGTAAGTGACTGCATACACGGGAGTGGTATACGATATATAAGAAAAAAGGGTGAGTATAGGTTGTTGGAGGAAGACAGGTTATCTATAGAACCATTACTTTTTTGTTCATGCATGTGGTTATATGTATACCTAAAAGGTTTCTGTAAGACTGATTATCCCTTAAACACTTCTCAGTTTAGAGAACTGGTAAAAATCAGCATTACATCCTTCTGGTAATTTAACAATCACATGGTATGCTCTCTAAGGGATAGTAAAGGTGGTCATTTCAATTATTTTTCTCAGAATCCTGATTAAATACATACAACTATTATGGCAGAAACAATGTGCAATATACGTCACTAAATCATGAAATACTGATGATTTGCAAAGCTGCACTGAAAACGCTGTTTTTATCTCATCACACCTAGAATTGATTACTGTACTTTGTGTCTCTTTCACGTTTGCAGTTGGTTATGTAGTCTTTTTAGGTCGAGCCTAGCAGCAGCACGTAGCTCACTCCAGGAGAATGCTGTAGTAGAGTATGGGAGAGAAGCCGTGCCCACTCTCCGCCCCTATTTTTCATTGGCTTTTCTCATTGTCTTTCGTAAATGCTACCTTTGGATTCATTAATAGGCTTGTTAGTCCCTCATTAGCACGGCCTTCTCTTCATTTGTAACCTCCCATGGCTACTGGCCCCTTTACTTCAGCTGTTACACAGGACCTGTTATTTAGTCTGTTGGCACAATTTAATTGATTTAGTTTCTCTTACTAAAGGCCGTACATGCGCTGCTGCAGCTGAAACCGCTTGTGTTTTTTTAAGCAGCACGGCCGGCCCCGTAACGCGGGTGCCTGCTTTCAGTCACTTTAACCCAGCATTATCTCGTGTTTGTTTCAACCCAAGTAAAATAGATTTAGAAATGATTAGTGAATTTAGTCATATGAATTCCAGGTAGCACATATTCCTGTGCTAATTGTCTGAAGATGACAACAGAACATCTCTGTTACCTTTTCATCTGTACTAAAGCCACCTGACACCAATACCGCCACCACCAATACCACCATCTCAACCACCAAAACAACCACCACCAATACCACTACCACCAACACAACCACCTCCACCACCACCAATACCACTATCACCAACAATACCACCACCAATACCACCACCACCAATACCATCACCACCACCATCACCAATACCATCAACACCAATAGCATCAACACCATGACCAATACCACCACCACCAATACCACCACCACCACTACCACTACCGATACCACAGCCACCACCACAATACCACCAATATCTTCACCACCACCAATACCACCACCAGTACCACCACCAATACCACCACCCCCAATACTACCACCACCACCAATACCACCACAACCACCAATACCACCACCACCAGTACCCCCACCAATACCAACAACACCCATACCACCACCACAAATACCACCAATGCCAATAGCAGCACCACCATACCACCACCACCGGTATCACCACCGATACCACCACCACCGATACCAATATCACCAACACCAATATCACCACCACCACCACCACCAATACCAACACCAGCACCAATACCACCACCAGTACCAGCACCACCACGACTAATACCACTACCTATACCAATACCACCACCAATACCACTACCACCATCACCAATATAACCACAAAATCACCAGCAATACCATCACCAATACCACCAACACCACCACCACCACCAATATCAGCAGCACCACTACCACCAATACCACCACTAATATCACCACCACCAATACCACCAATACCACCACCACCAATACCACCAATCTCACCACCACCAAAACCACAGCCACCAATACCACCAACACCACTACCACTGATCCCAACAAGCCCACCACCAATACCATCATCACCAATACCAATACCACCACCACCAATATCAATACCACCACCACCAATACCATCACCACCACCAATACCACCACCACCACCAATAGCACCAACACCACTGCCAATATCACCACCACCAATATCACCACCAGCAATACCACTACCAATACAACAACCATGGCCACAATACCACTACCACCACCAATACCACCAATATCTCAACCCCCACCAAAACCACCACCAGTACCACAAATCAATACCACCACCACCACCAATCCCCCAATCCTACCACCAATACCACCACCACCAATACCACCACCGCTAGTACCACCAACACTAGTACCACCACCAATACCACCCCCACCAATACACCACCACTAATACCACCAATGCCAATAGCAGCACCACCAATACCACCACCACCAATAACACCACCACCAATACCACCATCACCAATACCAATATCACCACCAACAACACCAATACCACCACCACCAATAGCCCCCACCACCAATACCAACACCAATACCACCAATATCTCCACCACCACCAATACCATCACCAGTAACACCACCAATACCACCACCACCACCAATACCACCGCCACCAATACCACCAATGCCAATATCAGCACCACCAATACCACCAACAACACTACCACCACCAATACCACCACCACCAATACCAATATCACCACCAACATCAATACCATCACCACCAATACCAATACCCCACCACCAATACCAACACCATGACCAATACCACCACCTATACCAATACCACCACCATCAATATCACTCCCACCATCACCAATACCATCACAATATCACCATCAATACCATCACCAATACCACCAACACCACTACCACCAATATCAGCACCACCAATACCACTACCTCCAATACCACCACCACCAATATCACCACCACCAATACCAATACCACCAATACCACCCCCACCAATACACCACCACTAATACCACCAATGCCAATAGCAGCACCACTAATAACACCACCAACAGTACCACCACCAATAACACCACCACCAAGACCACCACCACCAATACCAATATCACAACCAACAACACCAATACCACCACCAATACCCCCCACCACCAGTACCAACACCACCACCAATACCAACACCAATACTACCAATATCTCCACCACCACCAATACCATCACCAGTAACACCACCAATACCACCACCACCACCAATACCACTACCAGCAGTACCACCACCAATACCACCACCACCAATACCACCAATGCCAATAGCAGCACCACCAATACCACCAACAACACTACCACCACCAATACCACCACCACCAATACCACCAATACCAATATCACCACCAACATCAATACCATCACAACCAATACCAATAACCCCCACCACCAATACCAACACCATGACCAATACCACCACCTATACCAATACCACCACCATCAATATCACTCCCACCATCACCAATACCATCACAATATCACCATCAATACCATCACCAATACCACCAACACCACTACCACCAATATCAGCACCACCAATACCACTACCTCCAATACCACCACCACCAATATCACCACCACCAATACCACCACCACCAATACCACCACCAATACCACCAATCTCACCACCAATACCACCAGCACCAATACCAACACCACCACCACCAATACCACCACCACCAATAACGATACCCCCACCACCACCAACACCAACACCACCACCAATACCACCACCAATACCAACACCAGCACCAATACCACCACCATTACCAGCCCCACCATGACCAATATCACCACCAATACCACCATCACCAATCCCACCACCACCAATAACACCACTATTAGCACCTCCAATACCACCACCACCATTAACACCTCCAATACCATCACCACCAATAATAATACCACCACCACTAATACCACTTTTACCACCAATACCAATGCCACCACCAATTCCAATGCCACCACCACCACCAATAACAATACTAATACCACCACCATCAATACCAATAGCACCAATACCACTGCCACCATCACCACCACCACCAATACCACCACCATCAACACCAATACCAATACCACCACCACCAATACCACTACCACCAATACCACCACCAATACCACCAATACAACCACCAGTACCACCAATACCACCACCACCAATACCAGCACCAATACCACCACCAGTACCACCAATACCACTACCACTAATACCACCACCACCACTACCACCAATACCACTACCACCAATGCCACCACCAATTCCAATACCACCACCACCAATACCAATACCATAATACTACCACCACCAATAGCAATACCACCACCACCAATACCACCACCAATATCACCACCACCACCACCACCAATACCAATACCACCAATACCACTAATACCAATACCACCACCAATACCACCACCACCAATACCACCAGCAATATCACCATCAATACCACTACAATCAATACCACCACCAGAAATTCCACCAATAACACCACCACCAATACTACCTCCAGTACCACCAATACCACCAGCACTAATACCACCACAATCAATACCACCAATACTATCAACAATACCACCAATACCACCATCACCACTAATACCACCAGCGCCAATATCCCCACCACCACCAATACCACCAACACCACCAATACCACCAATATCACCACCAATATCACCACCAATACCAGCACCAATACCACTGATGGAGCAGAATTTCGCAAAAAGAGACCTGCTCAATTGAACACCCCTACAATACGTACTAACAGTAAGTAGTATTAGAATGACGAATGTGCACATTTACAATACACGCGGGAAGCTCTCTTTAAAATATGCATGAACTAACCAGAATTAATGCGTAAAAATTCGGAAATGTAATTTTATTGTGTTTAGAACGAATTAAGAAGTTTTGCATGGCAAGGCCGCATGTGTATTTAGTAAAAAGCATGCTGTGTGTTGCTTTATCCTAATAAATAATGCAACTTTTCTGCTTATGCTATGCTAGGCTAACCGTTAATATGAAGTAGAGCTAAAGTGGGTGATAAACAGTGAAAATTGCATTGTCACATAATTAATAAATGTCTGTTTCCCGTTCTTTCAGTAATGGACGAGTCCTCCATCTTTTAAAGTTAGCTTAACCGGGGGCGGGTGGAATTAGGAGCGAGGAGGAACCATGTGACTGAACTGCTGTGGGAAGCTAAAAAAAGCTGATGGGCAGAACATTGAAAAGCAGCCAAAGCCAGTGTCATAGTGGGAACAGAACCTGTAGTTGACACATTTATTAAAATGTACAATAAGTTGTTACATGTGTGCCCATGAGAGAGAAGAGGTATTGATGGCTGTATAAAAAATTGTTTAAAACAATGGTGTAGTCAAAAGTAGATGATTTCATAGTGGGGTGACATCCCACCCCTAGAACTTAACCAATCCCTTAGCTAGAAATTGTGAATTTAGCAACTATTGTGGGACAGACATGTACTTTTAGGGTATAAGAATAGGTGCTTTAGGGGTATGGTTTTGGTTGCTTAGGCTGAAGGTATCTGAGTGAGGGGTGCAGCTCTGTCCGTCGCTTAGCTGAGAGGCCTAGCTGTTCCTGTCCTGTCCCTGTCCTGATTCCTGACTCTTTGATCCCTGACTCTCTTTCGGGGTCCCCACTGCTGCCTAGGTCTGGGTGGTGATTTTCCCCTTACAGATCCTTTGGGTTTGTATTTGATCTAACTTAGCATTGCAGAAATTATTTTCAGTCGTATTTCTTGTCTTTGAACCTTTTGTCTCTTCATCTATCCCCCCAATTTGTTGGTTAAAAATCAATATATTTTTACTTGCATCTAATGTCTCTTCATCTATCCACTCTCTGTAACGTATATTTGAGATTATAGTTCCGTTGTTGCTATGATTAGCTTGTTGCTCTCTCTCATGAGGTTTCCAGCATTTGAACTTATAAATGTAATCGCTATGAGCATTTATTATTACTAGATAAAATGATTAAATCTCACCAAGAGTATGTGGTCATTTTAGCCTGGTTCTATGATTAATGTTTTTTAGAATTACCATTGCCATCAACTCTTCAACTAATTGGTCCAACCTCTGTAGAGGTTTTGCAATCAGAGAGAAACCACAGATCCACTGTCTGCAGTATACAGAATGGCTTTTACTGACAAGGATTTAGAGAGTTTGAATATGTCAGGGAAAATATTGCACATAAAAGAATTGATGAATATTCTGAAGAAATGGGGAAGTGTATAACTATTGAGGAGTAAATGGATGAAAAAGAAGAAAGAAACTACTGGTGAGGGAACTTCCATTTTTACGTTAAAGGAAACCGAGCAAGTTGAAAGGGCATGTCCAATGAGGGAGGTCCCAGGTGGTGAATATATTCATGTACCTTGGCCTAGACAGGATAATTTGTCATTCACTAATGATTTTCCCAGATTGCGAGAGAAGCCTGTTGAATGATATAAACAAGTCGATAGATTTGGTAAGGTTTCAAAGGTGTTGTTAAAAGATTTAGATGGTCTTTTTGAAATAGTGGTTCTGGCTGATTTGTGGACAGAATGTAAATCTACTGTCAACTGGCCTAAGAAAGAATATCCCAGGGATGCAAAAACAGGTGCACCATTTGAAGAAGTAATGAAGAAATACCATCAGGTCATTACTTCCTTGAAAGGGAAGATTTCCCCTAAAGAAACAGATTGGGTTAGGACTGACAGGACGACCCAAGAGCCTAAAGAGTCAGTGCATGCATACTATCGGAGGTTACTACAGGTGTTTAAACAGTACAGTGTGTTTGAGAATAATGAAGATAACAATATGAGACATTTTGTATATCGATTCGTATATGGATTGAAACCAGAGATTAGTGCAATGATACAGCAGCATATGCTCTGCTGGCAAAGTAAGTCAATAGATGAGATGTTGAGGTATGCAAAGTACTGGAGTGATGACATTGATTCAAGGCTTAAAAGGTTATAGGAGAAAATGTTATGGGCACAAGTGAAGATGGCAGAACAGCTACAAGAAAATAGTAATGTGCAACAAGGTCAGAATCAGGTTGATCAAGTAAACAGTGAAGGTAAAGGAAAATTTAAAATGAGTAAGGAAGAAGCTAAAAAGACATTCCTTTTCATGCGTGCGGAAAGTTTGGACATTGGAAGAATGAGTGTAGATCTGTTCAAAAGGGTAATGAAGTAAATCAAAATTCAAACCCACAGATGCAGAATGAGGCGAATGGAAATCAACAGCAGCAGGTGTACAGTGCAAGTTCTGGATTTCACGGAGAAGAGCAGTTTGGTAAGAATCCACTAGTTTCGCAGTATTTGTTGCGGTGCAATGAGAGTGATTCAGATTCATCTCAATGACGGTTCCTGAGGGGGGAGCAAGAGTATGTACTTGGCGCATCTTTAGTGGTAGAACAGTCAGGTCCATTTGTCGATGGAAAGGTAGAAGGTAAGGATATCCCCTTCTTATTGGACACTGGTGCTACCCGTTCTACTGTGAGAGCAGCAGAAATTCCAAACCGAGTCCTCTCGGGGGAAACTATCCAAGTTGTAGGCGTTGCAAATAAACATATTAGAACTCCTGTCACAGTCCCGATAGAAGTTCATATTGGAAATTTCAAAGACATGCATCGCTTTGTGGAATGTGATTCCAGTCCCGTTAATCTCCTTGGAAGAGATTTGTTTTTGTGCAAAATGAATTGCATCATTTATTGTACACTGGATGGTGTTGCATTTATAACTCCTGATGAGGATGTTGAATACAAAGTTATGACGGCACAACGAGAATCAGAAGTGAGTGAATTATATTCACTCCTCACTGAGTAAGATTTGCCTGAAGAATTACAAAGTACAGTGAGATCAGATGTGTGGGATTTCACAGGAAAAGTGATTGGGTTGATTAAAAATGTAGATCCTGTTCAGATTACGTAAAGGATGGCGCAAAATACCCCACATTACAAAATGTGTCCAAAAGTAATTGCTGGAGTCACACCTGTGATTGACCAAATGATTGAACAAGGAATTCTAAAAGAAATAATGAGCAGTTCCTGTAACTTACCCATTATTGGAATTAAAAAGCCTAATGGAAAATATAGAATAGTGCAAGATTTGAGAAAGGTGAATAAAATTGTAGTACCGTGTTCTCCAGTAGTGCCAAATCTGGCAGTAATTCTTTACCAAATTCCATGGGATGCTGAATGGTACACCGTTATTGATTTGTGTCAGGCATTTTTCTCCATTCCTTTGCATCCGCAAAGTCAATACTTATTTGCGTTCCGGTTTGGAAACCGTGTCTTGGCATGGTGCCGAGTTTCTCGAGGGTACACTGAGAGTCCCTCGATCTTTAATCAGATTGTGAAAAAATGTTTGGAGACTTTAGTAATGCCTGAAAATTCTGTTTGATTCAGTATATTGATGACCTACTGGTGGCATCAAAAACACGAGAAGCATGTGTAACAGACACAATTGCTTTACTGAACCATTTAGCAGAAGGAGGACATAAAGTGTCACCATATAAATTGCAATACTGTAGACAGAAAGTTCAGTATTTATGTCACAAGATTGAAAAGGGAGTCAGAAAGGTGACGCCAGAGAAAATCAGTGTGATCAAGAAAATGAATCCACCCAGAAATCAAAAAGAAGTGCAAATGTTTTTGGGAATGGTTGTGTACTGCAGACAGTGGATCTGTGGTTTCTCTCTAATTGCAAAACCTCTACAGAGGTTGACAGGAAAGGATGTGATAGATCCAATTGTGTTGGACGAAGAGAGTATGGAATCTTTTTCAAAATTACGAAACAGTCTTCATCATACACCTGCTTTGGGAATGTCAGATTATACTAAAGAATTTGCATTGTACTGCTGTGAGAGAGATGGATGTGCACTTGCAGTCTTAACTCAGAAACACGGAATGGCACAACGTCCAGTAGCATATTTTTCTGCTACCCTGGATTCAGTGGCTGCAGCATCACGAGGCTGTTTAAAAGCAGAAGCCTCTACTTGTGTAAGTGTGGAACAAAGTGAAGCAATTGTGATGGGTTATCCAGTAAAGGTGTACGTACCACATTCTGTTGAGGTCCTTTAAACCCGCACTTGGACTTAACATACGACCTCTAGTCGGCTGACTAAATATGAGAGAGTGATTCTAGGTGCTGAAAATGTGACAGTGGTGAGATGCACTACTGTAAACCCTGTCACATTGTTACCAAATTCAAGATGTGAGGAGGTGAGAGAGGAAGCAGTACATGATTGTCTGGAAGAGACAGAACTCTGTACTAAGCCCCGTCCTGATATAGAGGATGAACCCTTGGAAGAATCAGATTGTGAACTGTTTGTGGATGGATCATGTTTGAGAAACGAAAAGGGTGATTTGTGTGCTGGTTATGCTGTTTGCACCTTATCATGAGCACTTGAAGCATCCTGTTTGAAGGGGGTAAACTCCGCTCAAGTCGCAGAATTAATTGCTTTGACTAGAGCATGTAAATTTGCAAAAGGCCTAAAAGTAACAATCTTCACCGACAGTCAGTATGGATTTGTAGTCGTACATGACTTTGGTCAGTTATGGATGCAAATAGGATTTTTTACTTCCACAGGATCCCCCATTCGTAATGGAAAAACTGTAAAGGAAGTATTGGCTGCTTTGCAGTTACCGAAAAGTATCACAGTTGTACAATGTGCTGCACATCAATCATGAGATGCTAATGTGACAAAGGGCAATGGATATGCGGATCAATTAGCGCGCTTCTTTGCAGAAAATACGAGAGCCATAAACAGATCTATCGAAAGAGGAAATACCAAATGCCACCTTTATGCTCACAACCACATTTGAGACTTGGGATGAGGTAAGGCAAATGCAGGAGGTAAACAGTAATGGGGAAAAAGTGGAGTAGCACAGGTTGTAGGAAACATGCAGAAGATGAGGTATGGGTTTATCTCGATGGAAGACCAGTATTACCAGATTCTTTACTTTCTCACATGGCCAGGATGTACAATGGATTCGCACATATTGGAAGAGATGCGATGTTTAGACTGTTCAAGCAGACATGGTATAATCCAAAGTTCAGGGTCATCTCAGAAAGTTTATGTCAAAGATGTGCCATGTGCCAAAAACAAAATCCAGGAGGAAAGACAGTTATAAGTTGGGGTGTAATTGGGTAAGCAGGAAGTCCTTTTACCAGACTTCAGATTGACTTCATTGAGTTACCACCATGTAATGGGCTGAAATACGTCCTTGTCATTGTCTGTTTGTTTTCCCGCTGGGTAGAAGCCTAGCCAACGAGAAGGAATGATAGCCTTACAGGGGCTAAGCTGTTGTTGAGAGAACTGATCCCTAAATTTGGTTTTCCATTCACTTTGGAATCAGATAGACGATTGCACTTCAATAATGAAATAATTTGGATGATTTGTGCACCATTACAAATTGAACAGAAGCTGCATTGTGCCTATCGACCAGAAACATCTGGTATTGTTGAGCAGATAAATGGCACTATGAAGTCTAGATTAGGGAAGGTATGTGCATCCACAACACTTTACCCCTTGTATTGATGAGTCTTATATGTATTCCTGACAAAAAGACTGGATTAAGCCCCCATGAAGTGTTAATGGGAAGAGCCATGAGACAAGCATACATACCTCCGAACAAACTGATGATTGTGTGCTAGATTATTGCAAGGGACTGGCTGACCTGGTGTGTTCTGTGTCCTGCCAGGTTGGAGGAGATGCCACAACGACACAGCGGAACCAAGCACATGATTTGAATCCTGGTGAGTAGGTCCTAGTCGAGAAGCACATGAGGAAAACGTGCCTAGAACCCCGCTGGAGCGGCCCTTTCCAGATCATATTGGTGATCACAACAGCAGTGAAGTGTTTTGGCTTGCCAAAATGGATACATGCCAGCCATACCCGCCTATACCCAAGTCCAATTGAAAGACCAGAAGAACAGCAACTGGTAAATCAAAATCAAGAACCAGCAGCTGAAGTGTGCAAAGCTGAAGAGTCTGGGGTGACAGATTCTGATGAACATTTTGATAATAAACAGCCAAGCACAAGTCAAGTAAAGTGGGCACCAGATACTGGGACTGAAAAGACTGCTGTTGAGTCAGAAGAAGGTGAGGTTGCTGTTGAGCCAGAGGGAAGTAAAGTGGCTGTCAAAACAGAAGAAAGAGAAACATCTGTTGAGCCAGAAACAGGACCAGAGGGGAATGAGGTCACAAATGAGCTTGAAGAAGGTGAACTCACTGATGAATCAGAAACAAGTGTAGAACCTACAGAGACAGAAATAAGAGGGAGCAGAGAAAACCAAATAGAAAGAAGACTAAATAAAAGAAATGGTGAACAAAACACAGAAGGTGAAAGGGTAGTTCAGGAAAAGAGACCTAGAAAAGGAGACAATTGGTCAAATGGAGCAAGAAGACTAAAGTATAGGATAGAAAAGAGAAGATTGAGGAAAATACCAGAGCAAAGTAACAAAATCTCAAGCCAAACAGAACCAGAATATACAAGGAGAAAAGCAACCAGAAAAACAAAAAGAACAAGAATTCCATGTAGAAAGTACAAAGTGCCTGAATGGACCTATGTCATACTAGCAGAATTTAAAAGTTTAGGTCTAAGTGAGGAAAACAAAAGACAGACACTGCAACGTATATTTGAAATGATAGTTCCATTGTTGCTATAATTAACTTGTTGCTCTCTCTCATGAGGTTTCCAGTATTTGAACTTACGAATGTAATCGCTATGAGCATTGAGCATTTATTATTACTAGATAAAATTATTAAATCTCACCGAGAGTCTGTGGTCATTTCAGCCCCATTCTATGATTAATGGTTTTAAAATTACCATTGCCATCAACTCTTCAACTAATTGGTCCATCAACCAAATAGATGAAAAGTCGATTATTATTTTCCAATATGCGTAGTACAGGATGTTTAAATTGTGTGCCTGAGTAATAAGAGTAAATAGAAGTAAAAGTAAACAAACTTGACCCCAGAGCATCAGGCATTTGGGTGAATGTGTATGGGCCAAAGTATGAGATGTTATTGAATATTTATCCCTGATCAATTTATTGGGTTCGCACTGGATCACCACCAATACCATCACCACCACCAATACCACCAGCACCAATTCCACCAATGCCAATATCACCACCACCAATACCAATACCACCACCACCAATACCAATACCACCACCAATACCAATACCACCACCACCAATACCAATACCACCACCAATACCACCAACACCAATACCACCAACACCACTACAAATACTCCCGCCACCAATACCACCAGTACCACCACCAATACCCCCAATACCACCACCACCACCAACACAACCAACAATACCACCAGTACCAATACCAGTACCACAACCACCAATACCAATACCACCACCAATACCTATACCACCAATATCAATATTGCCACCAATACCACCACCACCACCAATACCAGCACCACCAATACCATCAATTCCACCACCACCACCAATATCACCACCACCAACACCACTAATACCACCACCACCACCAATACCACTAATACGACCACCACCAATACCACCACTACCAATACCACCAAGGCCAATACCACCACCACCTATACCACTAGCAATACCACCAATACCAATACCATCACCCCCAATACCAATACCACTACCTCAGCACCTCTCGCTCACTTGCAATAGAAGTACGAGGCTGGAGCTGCAGCCGAGATTATCCCTCCCTCCCTACATGCCTGCCTATAAAGCACAGCCCACCCTGCACCAGTAGGTAAGCCAGGGCCCTACTACAGCTGGAGTTTTTTTATTAGGCCAAAAATAGCAATGACATTACGCAATGTCACACTGCACACTCAAATCAGGCAGGATATAGCCCCCCCGCTCATCCACCTGAGCCGTGACAGTGTAATCACAGAGCGAAATGTGTTGGAGTGCTTTGTTAGGGTTCAAAGCTCAAATCATATGTAACTCTCACTTCACACATTGTATTGTGTAATCTACAACACTTACAAATCTTCTTCATGGCACTATTTATCAATACCTTGAAGACGTCGCAGGCCGGTCTCTTCCTCTGATATTTACAATCTAAAAAAAGGTTGAGAAGGCCCTTTATTACAGTGCAATAGGTCTTGCATTTGCGAGAGTTTAAGCTATTAGTATTGTAAATGACAATGCCTTTTATTTAAGTTTTAAAACCCAAAACATAAATAAAAGGCATTGTCATTTACAATGCCAATAGCTCAAACTCGCGTGAATGTGAGACCTATTGCATTGCAAATACTTGTTTCTTATATTTATGTCTCACTGTCCATCCCAGAGAATTTGTTGGAACATGTTTCTGGGGCTCGAGAGTGCTAGGCTTGCTGTCTGCTCCTTTTACGCTGGTGGTGCTCATCTCTGCTCCCTCTTGCAGTCTCTTTTTCCTTGGCTGGCTGCCCATTCTCAAATGTGAGAGTACGGCCGATTCCTATCATGCTGCCTGCGTTGTCCATTCTCTGAACGATGCCTCGCTACTCTGCTGAGTCATCCATCTCTGGGCGCCCATGGGACAGCTGATATGCTGTGTGAGTCCTTACTTGTGCATTCACAACTGTTCTTAACAGCCTATAATATTTCAATAGCTTTGCTATTGCCTCCACAAATCTACAGCCAGTATGGACCACGCTGAAGATGTCTGTCTCAGCTCGATGGCTGTACCCGGATAAACAACCGTAGGCCTATCGGTCTGTGAGCACAAGCACCACTCTACAGAGTTTGCCAGTAGAGCCCTACTTACGTTTCCTCATCTTGCATTTCACAGCATTGTTTTCCCCTTTCCAAGTGAGGGGCACCCAGCTGAGAATGCTAGCACTGGACGTGATGTCCCGCAGGGCCCATTGACACGATTCCTAAAGCAGCAGGAGGAAGGAGGCAACTTTTACGGTTGCAAAGGGCCACGTAGTAATGTGTGTGTGCGTGCAGCCACTCAGATGGCACAATTTTTTTTGCTGTCTGCCAAAGACATTTTTTAGTGGCCAAAAAAGATAAATATTTCAGTCATCGTGCTCCTCAGCTGAATTTGTGACTATTTTGTGAATTGCAGAATCGCGAAATGCTGGAGGGCCTGCAGAAAGAGTATCACTGTGGCAAAAGCGGAATCTTTACACCCAAGAAGAACAAGTCAGATAAGTATATGCTCATACATATTGCCACAATAATTGCATCAGCGCAGAGCGCGTTATCACCGTTGCTCTTTGTAGCCTTTTGTTCCTTTAAAGGTTTGTTTTCCTTGTCGTTTTCTTCGCTGTTATCCCTTGGAAACAGAGCCAGAACAAGTCGTATGCAGTGGAGGACACTGAGCAAACTGAGGAGGAAGCCGATGAGGAGAAACCCTGCTGGAGGCATTCAAAGTGATGTGATTGTACCTCGGAAGTAGAAGGCGAGTGACCCTATGGTAGAAGATTGCTGGCGCGAGAACTAGAACAGGAAGCAATCTTCTGCCTAGGATGGACGGCTTCATCTGCGCATCCACGGCTAGGAGCATGGCAAGCACAACATTGCTGGATACTTACTTTGGTGGTCACCACAAGCTGTTCGTCGCTGTCAGTCCATGCAGTGCAGAAAGTTGGGTTCACTGGAGCTTCACGTTTACGGTTGGCAGAGACGGCAATATGTTGGCACAGGGCTGCTTACAGTTATGAAGAGCCCATAATTTCAGGATTTCTCCTTTTCTTGTAGAGTTAGGTCAACCAATGTCACACCAAGACTTTAGGACCTGATAGGCACCTCTTGGGGATCAGGAACTTTCTCCAGCTGAGGCTTGCAGGACTCAAGCAATTCCTGTTGGCTGGCCAGTCAGCAGGTCAGCTAGGCAGATGCAGAAAGGCCTCAGGAGCTTGCTATGCCCCTGTAGCTCAGGGGCTAAGTCAGCTGACCCTTGGAGTCCCTTCAGGCTGGGATTAAGGGTGCAGGTACAGTCTTCCTTAATAGCAAGCAGGGCAGCAGAGTAGCAGTCCTTGCAGAAGAGCAGCACAGCAGTCCTTCCTCTGTAGTATCGACAGGTCCAGCAGCGCACTGAGGAGTTCGGGCTGAGGGTCCACTATTTAGCCTTGGTGCCAGCTTTGAAGTAAGAGACATTTCTAGAGGGTTCCAACCCAGAGGAGCTTGGAATTCCCTGTCTCGCTGCCCTGTCCCCAGCATGTATGGGGGCACACAATATTAGTGCCAAACCCTTTGTGAATTTACTGAGGCGGAGGCTTTATGATGTGTAAGTTTGTTAGGTGAGAGCTCCAACCCCTATCAGAGATGGCCCATCCAGCCAACACCTTATCCCCCTTTGTCTCACTATCTGGGAGTAATCCATAAAGAACAACTACCGGCTACCCTAGTCATGTGACCTAGAATACAGGTTGTAGTCAACAAATGGTTGGGTCAAGAAAGTGAACACTTTCTAATAGATGTTTGGAATTTCCAGCCTCCCTGCCATGCCCCCATCTTGTCTGGAGTCACAATAGGTAATTGTCAAACCCTTTGTGAGTGTACTCAGGTAGAGCATTTGTGATGTATACTAAGGACTTGCAAGTGTTGTATGAGACAGCTCCTTCCCCTCATCAAGTCAGAGATGGCTCATCCTGGCAATACGTATGCTCCTTTTTCTTACTGTCTGGGAGCATTATGTACAATAGCAGAGGTTAAAAGTTATCCCCTTGGATTCAAAACTCAACACGCATTCATTCTCAAACTCACTCAGAGTAATAATACACCATACATAAAAGGTCAAATCTGACCACAAGGAATCACTGGAATTAATAAATTGTATATTCACCAGGATTTGAACTTGATGTAAATAGTCAGATCAAGTTATGTAACAGTACTTTTTAGACTCTGAAATAGGGTCTCCACGTTAGGATCAATTGTTCCCTTTCTCTATATTTTGATGTGAGGTTTTTCAATACTGTAAACGCTGTTTTTCTACTCTGATGTGCACTTTTTAACTTTATACACACTGTTTTTTATTGTATATTATGTGTCGTATATGAATTTTAGATTATCAAATGTTTTTTAAGTATGCAGACAGTGGTGCTTTTATGATGTGATCTCTCTCTGTGTTATTAAAGCTTCTGATGATATATTTAGAATTGTGTGGTGCATCAGTCCATGGTGGGGGGTCCCATTCCATTTATACCTTTATCTATGGTGAATTGCCACTCTGAGTGAGTTTGAGAATGAATGCATGTTGAGTTTTGAATCCAAGGGGATAACTTTTAACCTCTACTACTTAGTAGTGCCTTTTTCCCTTTGGTTGTGGGGCCACCTCTCTAGTATAATCACAGCATTATATAAAGGCCAACTGTCAGCTACACATAGCTATGTGCCCAGAATGCAGGCTGCAGACAACAAATGATTTTTTTACAGAGTTTTATATAGTGCGAACTTGACCCAGTATCGGGTATCAGAGGGCTTTACATAGCACCAGTTGCGTTACATGAGGACACATTCATTTTTGCTAAGCTTGGAGAGATTAAGGGATTTGCACAGAATCACAGGATGTTCAGCGTCATTGCTGAGACTCGAACCCGGATCCTCAGATTCAGATTCGAGGTCGACCGCCCTAGCCGTTAGGCCAACTTCTCTCCAGTCAGAGAATTCTGACTTAAAATCCAACTTAACCATTAAAGAGGGTTTTAGTTTCTTTAGACTCCAAACTCAACAATCCCTCTGGCGCCCAATTGAAAGTTATCACTTATTAAATGTAACAAGGTAACTCAATGGGGTGGTAGGCCTTGCAGTAGTGACAACCAAGACATTTATTACTTAAAGGGTCATGTCCAACTTTTTGAATACAATACACCTTGCCTTATGGGCTATTTAGGGCCTACCCTAGACGTGTCTTATATGTATTAGGATGTAAGGTTTAGGTCTGGCAAAGAGTTTATTTTGTTAAGTCGAATTGACAGTTTAAAACTGCTCACACGAGCTGTAATGGTAGGCATGAGACATGTTTAAAAAGGCTACTAAAGTGTGTGGCACTATAAGTGCTGCAGGTCCACTAGTACCATTTAATTTACAGGTCTGGGTGCATGTAGGACCACTTTACTATGGACATATATGTAAATTAATAGTGTCAATTAGGTGTATGCTAATATACCATGTTTTAAGGAGAGAGTAGAAGAACTTTAGCACTGGTTAGTGGCATTAAAGTGCCAAGAGCCCTATAAGGCAACAATAAGAGGCTTAGAATACAAGAGAGTGAAGGAAAATGGTTTGGGGATCTCCCTACAGGTAAGGCCAAGTCTAACAGTAGCATAAGCCAATTTCCAAAACATTATCATTATTTAAAGTAGTCTAAGCATAAAAAAACAAGTTTAAATGCTTGTAGATTATTTGTTGGGGTAATTGCATTTTTTGTGGGATTCTAAATATTTTTTGAGGATTTATTGACTGGTGGACTTTGAATATGCAGACCGGTGGCGTTCAGAAGACTAGGTATACACCTAAAAAATTAGGTACATGAGTGAATGGAGCAATATTATTCCTCTTTTTATGTAAATTACACTCGTTATGCCATCTTGAAAATTAAATGAGCATATTAAAAGGTGTGCTCCATAACTAATGATATGGAAACAGTCTATGGCCAAACCACTTGCTGCAGTTACAACATGGCCGTTACAATGCATGCATCTTTACCACGCATTCCTTTACCATGCATATTGTTACAATAACATGCTGTAGTAGCATCGGCGCACAACTTTAAGGTCCAATGCTTCCCCTATTGTTGTGCAGACTGTAGTTGGAATAGTAAATTATACTGCTCCAAAGTCCAGCGCTTCTCCTAAGGCATGTTGTTGCAACGATATACGTGGTAAAGGAATACGTAGTAAAGATGTACTTGTAAAAACTTCATATTAACGGTATGCATGGTAAAGGAACGTATTGTTCTGACATACAACCTTAATGCTATTCTTTGGTTATCTTTGATTCATAAAGATTTAAATTTCATATTGAGTTGAAAGCAACATCCCACACTGTAGTTTCAGGTTCACTGGAGTAAACGTCTCATCATGGGCAGGTAGCAGTATAAGTGCAATTATAATTCAAATAATTGTTTTTCACACTCTAGATAACAAAGTATTTATTAGTGGAAACTAACGCATGACCTCATGTTCAACCTGTACTGGGTCTGTTCTTCATACCAGCTAGTAGAACATCAGCAGCAGCAGGATTCATTCATCAGCTGGGACCAACAAGAAGATACAAACAAGCTGAAGGGGCTGAGGTGATTATGTGGAATATGTGGATGAAGGTATTGCCTCCATTCACCCTGCTCTATCCAATGCTGGTGTGTGGAGATTTGACACCATTCAACAGGAAAACAGCTTGAACATACAAAAATGTGCGTCAAGAGTAAGTCCAAACATATAATAATTAAAACGCATGATTCTACAACTGTCCAAGAAGTTGAATGCCAGATTCACATGTCTATTTCCAAGATCCAAACACCTGCTGCAAAAGTGGCACTGGAAATCACAATATACAACTGGATCTTTTGGCAGGGTGAGGAGCGTGCTGTGAGTACATCTTTTCAAGTTCACTTTATTGTTTGTTTTTGTTCTGTAGCAAGCAGACTATTCATATGAACATCAGAGCACTTCAGAAGTAAAAACATTATACAGCTGTACGTAAAACGAATAATTTGAATATTTCTCAGAAGCACTCAGAGCTCTACATTGGTTGCCAGTTTGCAACGGGTCTACTTTAAAGCACCCTCTTACATGTGTGGAGAATATTGTGGAAGTAAATGAGCAGTTTGCATGTGTGCTTGACTGTCTCTAAGTATAGATGTTCCCTTCTTTTTGGTTTCATGTGGGTTCCATAAATTCAGTAGGTTCATATATAGGATTAGTCACTTGTTCTATATTTGTGGAGCCCAAGTTGTTAAAGGAGTATGACATTCAAATCCAATCACTTCAAAATGTTTCCACCTGTACAAAGGCTCATCAGACCTGTTTTTTGTTGTTGACTGTTTTATCTGAGTTTGTCAGAATGTGGTTTATTAGTAGGTTTACGTAGTTACCTACCACTAGTAATAAGGCTACAATCACAATATAAGACCCATTCAAGTTGTCACTAAATTATTCCCTTGAACAACCCTTGGTAGCTGGCTGCGAGCAGGGAGGCTTAATTTAGGGGACAGGTGTGTAAAGCATTTCAAAAACACCAATACATTGAATAAGCAGGACACAACTCACAATAGAAATCCAACACCACTTCATAGAAATAGCAAATATTTTTATGATTAAAATGACACCAAAACACCAACAATTCATTGTAGGGAACTTGAGATATGAATTTTTAAAGATTAAATAATTTATAATTCCTAAAAAAAAAAAGCACCAACCTGGGACATCTGTTTGTGCCTGAGCAGGACAAAGTAACAGTTTAAAACTGTCTACGATGGAGCGTGGGTCAGATACATTGAGCAGTAGGACCCGGTCAAGTTTTTACCTTCTGATGTAGCTGGTTTTCTGGAGCTTTTTTCTCTCGACATCAAGCGAGGCACCACAGCAGGCTGGGTTTTCAGTCAACCATGGTGACTTGGTTTAGTTAGAGGCCTTGGTGAAATCGTGGACGTCTTGAGCTTCAGAGCTTTCAGCGGGATAAAACTGAAATCTGCGCCGGGTTGCGCTTCAAAGACGGTGGCTTGGCTCTCCACGACGGGTAGGTCAAACTATGGAGCTTTTTTTCCAAAACCTCTCCAAATGATCAGAAACTTCTGGATCTTCTTCCAGAAGCTCCATTTGCGGTTCCAAAGAATCCATAACACCAATCCAAGGTTCCAGAAGCTCTGAGTTGCTCCTTGGGATGTTGGGACACGTCTCTCACAATGCACTTGGCCAAATCCTTTAACGTCCAGTTGAAGGTGGTCAGCTGGATTCTTCTTGCTGGAAATGATACCGATGGAGCTCATTTAACCTGCTGCTTTCAGGGAGTCCACTCCTTCACTTCTCAAAGCAAGTCAAAGTTCTTAGGGGCTGCAACTCTAAAGTGTGCAGCAGGTGCAGTCATTCAGAGTGCAATCCTCTTGGTGCAGGCCAAGGTTCCAGCAGGGCAGTCCTTCTTCTTGTTGTAGTGTCAGACAGGGATCTGAGTTGCTGGGTAGTTTCTCTAATATGTATCTAGTGTTCTTGGGTAAGAAGCAGGTGGCACCCCTGACCAATGCGGTGCAGGGTGGCACCCTCATGTATGACAATTTCCTCCAAAGTGTGGCATATTCTTGTTCCAGAAAGCATTATTCTCTCAAATCAAAAATGGAGAAACTCTCTTCTGGGGGTTAAAATCTGGCTAAGTCAACCCACAGGCATGGCTAACTTTCGCTAACACTCCTCTTTCAGCCACTTTACTAATTCCATTACTGGGACTCCTCTCTGGCTAAGAGTGGAGGATGTGGAGGAGAGCCTTCATCCTGTCCTAACGGTCATTCTCTTTTTGAAGGCCAGTTTGGCCAGTCCACCTCCCCATGCTGCCTTTTGCTCTGCAGCTGCAGATCTCCTCCCACTAGATGTAATGTGTCTCTATGGAGGCCACTTCACATCTCATCATAGCAGTTTGGCTAAACCTGTCAAAGGCTAGCCAATCAGAAGAGGCTGCTGGAAGGCTGGACTTTGGTTAATCGGAAAAGGAAGTTTTATAATTTATTTTATGTGATAGTTATAATAAATACAACATTGGCAAGTTGTTGTATTTAATCTAACTATCATTTTAATACTTTGAAGTACATTTTAGCTGACTCCTATCAATAGTTATACTTTATTAAAGTATTCCCATGTCAGCCTATGGAGGACCTCTGTGGTACCTATGCCCTGGGTACCTTATTACTATATAATAGGGACTGAAAAGGGTACCCCAGTATCCAATCAGGGATGTACCTAAGTACTGAACATACCAATTTAAGGAAGAAAGCAGATAGACTAGGGTTCTAATTACCAGGATCCCAGTCAGACTAGTCAGTAACAGCTTAGCACCAGGCAAAAAGTGGGGGTAACCATAAAAGCAGATCCTACTTTCCTACAAGAGGAATTATATGTGTCATGCCAGTATATTGTCATGGGAAGGTGAACTGCTGCAGGACTCCTGACAGTCACCCCACCCAAAAGCAGTCTTACAGGTTGAGGTTTGGTGGGGTGATGAGCATGAAATCGCCTCACCAGACGGGAGCCATGAATGAGGAGGCCGGTTCCCAGGAACACTCTGAAGGGTCAAACCCCTTGCAATCTGTAAGGTAATAAAGTTTTTCCTGAGATCGTTTAGAGTCCAGGATAGGGTGAACTTTTTACTCTTGTTGGTCATTAATTAGGGTACCTTTTCATGTGGTGGGGTGGTATAGCTTGATAAGTAAAACATGAAACACTGGGTGGATCGTGGATTCAGGGGGAAGCCGTAGCTTGACAATGACTGGAATAATTATCTTGATGATGTCATAAGGAGCAATAAACTTTGGTTGTAGTTTCCTTGGGCCTTCTAATTGTAGGTGTCATATTGATAACCATACCCTGTCTCCTTCCTTGTATATGGGTGCTGGAAATCTATGCTTGTCAGCTTGTGCCTTCATGACCAATTTGGCTTTTGCTGAACTTGTCGTAGCAGGCTAATGGTGTGCCATGGAACTTGGGGTGTAGGCAGAGGCTGCAATAAGCCTGCAGGTGTTCTTGTTTCATGCACAAGTTGGGCCCCCAGATATGTATTCTTGTATATCCTTCTGCATGTTGTACCACCAGAAGGGTTTTCGACAATTCCTTAGGGATGTCTTTATACCTGGGTGCCCTGCTAATGGTGAGTCTTGATTCCATTGAATTACCTGATGTCTTAATTATTCTATAGTAGGGATGTACAGTTTCTGAGCATGAAGGAACAGGTTGTCTCTGATAATTTGGTAGGTGTTTTGATACATTTTGGCCTTTCGTTTTTTATATTTTTCATGTAAGGCTGCCATCAAGGTGTCACCCTCGCTAACTACGACTATCTTTTTTGGTGGAATATTAGTAGGGGAGACTGATGTGGAAAGGGAAGAGTTAACATTCCCCTGTCCAGAAAGAACATCAGACTGTAACTCCTTGGTCCCCGGGTAGTAGGTGATGATGAAATCAAACCCACTAAAGAAATGTAGCCATTGCATTTGACAGGAGTGAGAGCCCTAACCGAGCTAAAGAATTGTAAATTTTTATGATCTGAGAATATTGTGACAGTCTGTTTAACCCCCTATAGGTAATGCCTCCATTCAGTGAGCACCAGTTTGATGGACAGTAGTTCTCTTTCAGCTACCATATTGTTTTGCTCTGTTGGTAAATGTTTTGGGGAATAAAAGGCTATGGGATTCATGTAGCCAGTTCATGACCACAAAAGTTGTTTGCCTGGTATGCCCCCCTGAGGAATTTAAGATCCGCCAATGCAGGGCTGGTACAAATTTCTAAAATACGTAGAGTGCGATGGGGAGGTAGGAGTCTCTCCCACTGTGCAGCCTCTTTGTGGAACAAAATGCCTATAGCCCTGAGGTTGCAGCCAAACAGACAGCTTTTTAGGAAATCACTTAAAACTTGGCTGTTCCCCCATGAATAAGTAGTACAACTAATAGAGCAGCTTCTTCTTACACTCCTCAGCGCCAAGACGCCACGGCATTCGAGCGCTTTATAAACGGATTTCATTATTATTATTATTTATTATGGGTTCTTTTGAGATAACATTCCTCATACGGCTACCTGTGAAGCATTGGCTTCAACGTATTAGTGCTGGGCTGGATTTGGATGCTAAGGAATGTGTGCAGTGGTGAATTTAGTTTTTAACAGGTACAACCTATGATTGACTTCTGGAGACCATGCGTATGATTGCCCTTTTTTTGGCAGCTATCTCTAAAAAGTGCATGACGAAACAATGATAACAATTGAAGAAGCCAAGTTTGTTGACATTTGTTGGAGTTGGCCAATTGGGAATGGCTTTTACCTTTTTGGGATCCATAGTGATACCTATTGGAGATAAATTATACCCCAGAAACTCTACTAACTGTACATAGTAAAGACATTTGTCTGATTTAGCAAAGAAAAGGTTTTCCCTAAGGCACTGCAAGATGGTGCGTACATTCTGTACATGTTCTTGATCTGAGTTTGAGTAAATCAGAATGTTGTTACTGTTCGTAGTTGTCGGGACTTTGCTTATACTTTTCTGCTCTGCAATGGATGTCCCATTAAGAGGCCAAATTTAACTAGCACTTCCGCTCGTGCTCCTGTGCTGTGAATGCATGATACAGTGTTTTGGCCCATCCTTGCTTCAGCAACTAAACTAACACTGATTCTTGTCCTTTCGGGCTGTGTTGCTACATTGTGTGCAGCCTGTATTCTGCTGTCTTCTGTGTACTTTCAAGTGTGCACTGGATTTATGCTTAGGAACGCAACTGGTGCAGTCTTTAGATGTTGACCTACTATCAAGCCCGTTAATGGCCCACTTGTACTGTTGCCTTATGCACTTGCCATTGTTTCTAAGCGCATTGTACAAGCCCTCCTGGGATGCTTCTGCTCCAAGTGATCTGGATCTTGGCCCAGCTTCTGTGAATCTTGCACTGGCTGCTCCCACTTTGGCGGCAGCTGATGTGGATGGATGGGAACTTGTTTGTTCTATAGATCTGATTCAATGAGTGTCTATGGGGGCATCTTCTGCGGTGACTAGGAGCAGCAATATTTCATCTACCTCTTCATCCACCTTTAGGTTTTAGTAGGATTTATTTTATGTTAATTGACCCTTACATTTTAGCTTTTGTCTAATGATAGATTTAACTGACTTTCGTCCAAGGAGTGGGTGACACATGGTCAGGATAGGCCTGGTAAGAAACGCCGCCATTTTACACATTCACGTTTCTTAAGTTGCTTTCTCTTTTACACACAGTGACTTTTGACTTACATTCGCATGCGTGGCAATGCACAATAACATTCTCTGCATTCTTCCACTTCCACTTGGTAGGCATACTATCACAATGCCTGGAAAATTCAGTACAAGGGATAAAGTTCAGTGGGCAAAAATGATTATCCGAAAGGTGCTGACACTATCCAACTAGCATAAACAAGTACGTCCTGACAGGAGTTGCGACATGGCCACTTGGGCTCTATTGTCCTAAATACATACTCACTTCCTTGTTTAGGTAGAAGAGCAGTCAGCTGACACTGCGAGGTTATTTCATGTCAGAATTCCAGCTCAGCAGATTCCAGTGTACCAACACGAGAGATGTCCAGCTCTACACCAAGACGGACAGCCTGATGACACTTACGCACAGGTAGCAGGGAGTTAGACCACCTGGGCAGGGGTTTGGCAGATCACACCCCCTAGGTAAGGCACCCATGTACCTATCACAATAGCACAATAGCTTGTGATCTCAAAAGGCAGCCATTCTCTAGAAAGTGCTAACTTCCTCCTGCAGCAAACTCCTAGGGGCAGATTTATGAGGGACTTGCGCCCCTTTTACGCCGCCGTTGCGTCACTTTTGTGACGCAGCGGCGGCGTAAACCCTGCGCCATGTTGCGCCCCATTTACATCGTGACGCATCTATGGAGATGCGTCACGGTGTAAAGACCTGCGCCACATGAAACCTGCGTCAGGTTTCATGTGGGCGTTGCTACTCAGGGGGTGCGTTCCGTCGCAGGAACGCCCCTGAAAAGTGACTCAGTGAAATCTATAAGATTTCACTGAGTCACTTTCTCAACGCTGATCCGTCAAAACCCTGCGCCTGCTTGAAGCAGGCGTAAGGCTTGACGCACCATGTTAGGGATAGGGTAGGTTGGAACAGTGCTGGAGTTGTGTCACGCTTGCGACGCAACTTCAGCACTGCGCCAACCTTACGCCGGCAGATGCGTCACGTATCTGCTTGTCCTTGCGCCACGATGCGCCGCATTGTAAATACGCCGCTTCTGCGGTGGCGCAAGGGCAAACTTGCGTGACGCAACTTCCCTGGCGCATCCATGCTGATTTGCAGGGATGCGCCAGGGAACATAAATCTGCCCCCCTAGATTCATAGAAAAAAGATGTCCTATGACCGCACCTTCTCCTGATCGGCCCTGAAGATTTGGAACGTTCTCCAACCTGAAATTCTTTTAAACCAATAGACCAGTGTTTTCAAGAAAGAGGTTAAAAGGATTTTACTATACAGATTCCTACCTTAATTTTTCTGGTATATGCATGGTTAAGGCAAGCGCGGATCCACTGTCAGGAAAGTGGTATGTGTGGTTTAGCCTGCATTATAAATGCCGTTTCCGCCTTGTGGATCTCACACCTACACACCTACCCAAGCGCCTGGATACACTCTTGGGTGATTAGTGTGCTATACAAATCAATATAAGATAACTTAGCAGAACATTTCTATTAATTCTATTTTTAAATGCAGTGATGGCAACTTGATTTGGTGAAGTAAGCCGAGACAGTATTTACAATGGTATTTACAAATGCGGGCGAATAGCTTTTACCAGCGTGCAGAAGCGCTGGGCTCACCTGCACTCGACCTGGAGAGCGGCACGCGGCGCCCTGCAGACCCTCTTCGAGGAGGCGACCCGCACAGCTGCACTCGGCGCCGTTCTGGAGCGCCCTGTCACATTTTAATCAGACGCTTTGTTTTTGATTAACGGTTTATTAGCGAGATAACGAAGGCGACAAATTAATGATAGTGTGACATAATCGGGTATTAAAATTCCTAGCCGTGGCATTAGTATGCTTGTAAATGCTAATTCGTGTTTGCAGCTGTTTAAGAGTTGAGAAAAACAGTAAACAAAGGGAGGGGGTGTAGAGAACAGAACAGCCTCGGTCTCTGAACAGAAGATGCTGAGAGGGAGCATCCGTCAGGCCAGGCTTCCATTAGCATGTTTGCCATGGGTAAGCCTGCATGGGAAGCTGGCGCGTGTCAGGGACTGGGGAATCTGACGCACGACATGGATCTTGTTGACAGTTCCTGTATGAGGCGAGGAGTTTCGAGTATTAAAATGCGCTGCGAGGCAAAACAAAGACGCGCCTCCGAAAAACACGTAATTGAGTGATTGTAATGACAAACGTTTTCTGTCTCCCGACATAAACAGAGACGGAGACCGGTGCCTGTAAGTCAGCGAGGCTTTGACAGAGATCCCTGAACTGTCTGTGAAAGGCAGATGAGGCGTTTCGTGTGAGAACACATCCTGCAGGTGTGCGCATGCGTCTTCTGGGGGTACCATGAGCCTGCTAAGGGCGGCCGGTAGGATCATCCCTGCGGCCGGGATACTACAGGACAACTCTACTTCCCGCCATGGTGCAAGGGTTTACATGTCTACTTTATTTTTGCAGTTTTATACCTCACGAACTCGACCAGAAGATATTGGAGCGCTTTAAATGGAGCATCACTTACATTACACAAGGTCATATTAACTTTGTGGGCACGGGAAACTATGGGCCTCATGTAGACGTTTTTGACGCAGGCAGCGCAGTAAGTCAGTTTGCTGCGCCACCCTGCGTCAAAAGCAAAGGAATGCGTTGTATTCATGATATATGGCGCATTCCTGTCCTATCCCATTGCACTGACGCTGTTTTGGTTGCCTTGCGCCAATGCAAGCACTCTCCCATCATGGGGCAAGGGTGTCTGCATTGTAGGAAGCAGGGCTGGCGCTAGGCATGGCCATTGTGGGCAGCTGCCCTGGTTCCCACCCCTGCTCTAAACCACAGGGTCCCACACCCACCAGAGAACTCAGGCATCAGTGTTACGCGTTCCAGGTGGACAGCCCCCTCCCACGGGTCTTGCAGCCATGGTGCAGCGTTGCAAGGCCCAAAGGAGGGGGTACGCTCTCCTGGGCCCCTTTATATATGGTCCAAAAGGGTAAAACGATTGTAAGCTGCCAGTTCTAACAAAAATATTTGAATTGCCCTTTCTTGTCTGCCAAACTCGCTTTGCTGGCACTGCTCACTAAGGGGCATATCAGCAACGAGGCGATAAAAAACGTATCGCCGCTTTTGCGTCCGTTTTCGGGCGAAAAGCGGCGATAATTTTATCGCTGTTAGAAGGTGGTTCTGACACTATGGGCCGCCCGGATTTTTCGTTTTTTGAGCACCTAATTGTTGAGCTTTTACTGTGGGGGAGCCTCATAAGTTGGGACTCACCCACAGTGAACTCAGGATGTAAGAGACTGCATGGGGATTTTACTGGTGTTCCCCTGGCTTGACCAGGCCACTGCGCAGCAGCTGGAGTAAGGGACACCGGGCTGGTTACATGCAGACACATTTGTACATGCGTGTGCACACGTGTACGGGCTGCGCAGGGGAGATTCCTAGCATGCGCAGTCCAGGAGCAGCTACAAAGTGAATGGTGTGGCAGGACTTATGCAGTATTGGGTGGTGACATGGAATAGGCTTTATACACTGAAAAGAACCATGCCAGGGAACGTCAGTGTGTTTTACTGTGTTTTCACTTCATTATTCCCCTATGGGGATGTGGGGCCCATGGCTAGATTAACTTCCGTTAGGCATACAGATTCCAGACACGCACTTAAGTCCAATGTAGCGAATGTGAAAATAAGTATTCTGCAGAGTCCAAAGTCATATTTGTACTGCTTTTGGGTCATCCAGAACTGTCATATTTCTCTGAGCCAGCCATGACCAGACCCAGGCTGAGGGCTGACCTCAGCTGGATGGATAGATAACCTTTCTTCCACAAGCGAGGGGCTCCTCTCCATGAAGAAATGATGGGTGGGCTACAGACTCATCCATCACTAGGTGCCAGGCACCAGGCTGCACCAAGGAGGGAAGGAGTTGGGTTTCAGAGGCCATGTGGCCAGAGACACTGGATGACGCCATTTTTAACAAACCCAGAGGCTGGACAAGAAGGAGGGAGCAGGGGCAGGAAAGTGATGTGTCGCTGTTTGATAGGACCAACAGGGACTTCCTGCCAGCCCCCTACTCAACTTTTAAAAAGTGCTTGCACAGGAAGAGAAGCTCTCTCTGGGGTGTGGTCTGCTGAGGCAGTAGGTGCTGGAGCCTGGCGCAATGGGCAGTTGGAAGGAGAGACCCCTTGACTGCCCCCAGGACCCTAACAGCACCAGAAGAAGAGCCCAGGACCGGTGCGCAGGAGCAGTGGCCTCTGCGCAGGGAGAAGAGAGGCCACGGAGGAGAGCCAGGCGAAAGGCTGGCGCAGGGAGCCAGCGAAGACAGCACCCTGCTGAATCAGAGACCCCGAGGGCGGAGGAGAGTGTTCCCAGTGGCTGGGGCTGGTAAAGAGGAGCATGAAGCGCCCCATAATGCCTCACCAGGCATTTCGAAATCTGCCGTTTTGGTGCTTTGTGGCCCCCAGAGGAGGGGGGTCACCCTCACTTGTGAAAAGGTGCTGGGGGAGATGCTGGAGAAGCCCAGTCTTCCCCCCCCCCCCAGCACGGAGAAATCTGCCATTTTGGTGCCTGGTGGCCCCCAGAGGAAGGGGTCACCCTCATGTGTGAAAAGGGGTACAGGGGGGCTGCAGGAGTACCGCAGCCCCCCCCCAGCATAAAGAAGAACAGTCCACCCATAAGTTTCACGGGGCATCTGAAAGAATAACCCCTCAAGGGCTCAGCCAGCCTTTAACACCTTCTAGGCTGGAACTTATGTTCTACAGCTGAGGGTGTACTATGAAGTGCATCATGGAGTGAAGGGCTGAGTTGGGGATGTCTGGAGAAGGGCATCCCCTGGAGGTGAAGTGGTGTAATTGCACCGAAATGCATTTACTATTGGTTGTTTCTTTTTAGGTGGACTGAAAGTCACATGTGTAAAGTGAAGTACCTGTGTAAGGTGGTGTTAAGCTAAATGGAGTTATGTTGCTGGACCTTCCTGCTAGGGGGTCTGGCTGTATTTACGTAATCCCATGCTTTTACCTGTGATTCCTTTTAAAGTGAAGAGGCGCACTGCAGGAGAAGTGTAGTTGCCAGGAGTACTTCTTTCGAAGGGACTGTAAGTCACATGTGTAAGGAGATGTCATAAGCCAAGTGGGGCTATGTTGCCAGACAGTCCTGCTAGGGTGTCTGGCTGTATATGCGCAATCCTGTGATTTCATCTGTGATGCCTTTAGGGGCTGTAATTGTAATGCATTCAAATGATCAACCAAGGTGATGAGTACTGTCATTCTAAAGTGTGCGTAAACATGGAATCTTGCTGCTACGCTAAGGTGAAGTCCCCAGACTGCTATCCCTTAAGATATAGAGGTGCATACTTTATGGTCAGTAGGAGATGCTCAGTCAGGGTCATGTGTCACCAAGGCAGGTTTACCCCTTTTTAATGCTTGTTGAGGTAATGGGGTGGGTCGCCACTGGGATGGTGCCAGTGCGCAGGGCCCTCGCTCCAGGTTATGTTCAACTATCTGCATTGGGGGCAAGTTGATGTGCATACATGGGAGTGGTGGTACTAGACCCCACCCCCCCTTTGCGGGCGGGTAGGAGATGTTATGCAATGTCACAAAGTAATTCCAACAGCTTATGTATATTTGTAAATTGGTGCATAGTATTGAGTAGTGTGTGTGTTTAATAAATGTACTCTTACTTTTATAAAGCAAAGTACAGACTGGACAATCAATTATTGAGTGTTATTTTTGTGCACCTGCAAATGGCGATTACTAGCCCACACCACCTCCCTTGAGTAAGCCTCAGACTGCTCTGCAATGCTACCCTCTGAGAGTCAGGCGCTACAATTGGGTGTTAGGTTCCCAGTGAAGGACAAATGTAGTCATGTTATTTGTGCAGGCCTCACAGATGCTGCCTCGTTTTCCAAGAATCGCCTAATCAGCAAGGTCACGCTGTCACGTGAAACCTTGCATTAGCGCCTGAATTCTGAACGCCCAGCTTTGCATCTCTAATGAGATGCAAAGTGGGCGTTCCTGCCCTGACATGACTGGAGAAATGTCGCTAAGCGACATTTCTTCTATCATCAATACCCACGCAATGAAGCTTAGCGGCAAGAAAAGTAGCGATAACCCCTGTTATCGCTACTTTTCTTACGCCTGCTTCAGGACTGACTTTAGCCATGATATCCCATGGAAGCTGGATATCATGGCTAAGTTTGCCTTGCCCTATCATCAAGCTAACGCCAAACTTTGTGAGATTATCGCTAGGTTTCCAGCGATAATCTCACGTTTGGCAGTTAGCGCTAGGATTTTTATCACTTTTGAGATGAGCGTTGCTAATAGCACGCTATCACAGCGATAAAAATTCACGTTAGCCGGCGATAATTATCCTAGCGCTAAGTACGCTTAGCGATAATTATCGCCGGTCCTTGATGATATGCCCCTAATTGCTGCATCTACTTCATAACAGCGATTAGCCACCGCGCTTGAAGTTGCTTTAGATGTGAAGTAAGCCCTAAATGGAAAGCAGGGTGTCCAATAGGGATCACAACAAAAGATAAAATGACCTCATGTTACAATGGGCACTGCTTACCTGGGGGCATATTTCCTAAAATGACGCAGCGCTGCAAACCATCTTGCTGCACCGAGCTGCATCATTAGGAAAGTGCAGGGATGCAACATATTTACAGCAATACGGTGCATTCCTCTGCTTTCCTCTGAGCTAGCAAATAATTTGCTGCCCAACGCAGGTACCCTTGCACCATGGTGTTAGGGTGCCTCCAATGCAGGGATGATTATTTTTGTGCACAAAAACAATAATTGATGCCATTTTCCTCAAAAAAATGAGGCAAAACGAAGTTGTTATTTCTCCCTGTTGCTACACTGGCGAGGCTGAGAGCATGAAGAGTGGAGACTCTGGTGGAGGCCTGCTGCAACACTACTAACCTCATCTGGACACTGGAGTTGAGACTGCACGATTGGGCTGACAGGGGAGTGCAAGGCCAACCTGGACGTTATTGCTGCTGCTTGCGTCACAGGTGGCCCCATGTTCTGGTGAGAATCCACCGCATTAGAGGAACTGCATATTCAGGAGAGACTCAGATGGACCCCCCAGACTCCCCCTGACTCCCCGATCAATTCCATCCTAGACACATGGGGTTATCAGGGCATCTATGGACACCTCATAGACTATCTGTACTCCCAGCTGACTCTTGTAGACTCCAAACAGCACTGGCAGTGCACAATGAGGCATCAGTATTCCTGAGAGGCCTGGTCTGCACTGATGTCATTTTATGAGTCTTTGCTATGACCTCTTAATATTTTAAAGTTCTTCATAATTCATATTGGTAGCCTACTAAACTGCACAAGACAGGCCTGTTGCCCAACACTCTCTGCTGGAGATTGGCTACAACATGGCCCACATACTGTGGAGTTGCCCTAGGCTGGTATACATTTGGCATGAGGTGTGGACTGTGCTTGCAGAACCAGGCTACATTACAATAGCCCAATCCAATAATCTGACTTTGCTTCATAATATGTTGGTGAGTGTGGTTCCACCTAAATGAAGGAAAAGGTGGGTGGTGAAGTGCTTGGCAACTGTGAAGGTATGAATCCTGAAGGTTTGGAGGAAGCCAATGGCCTTAGATAAGATACTCTGGTTGTTGGAGATGCCCAAATAAGATGGATATGTTAGAATAATTTATAGGATGAATGACCAGATGGAGTTTTATCGTCCGATCTAGGAACCCTTGCCGCGGCCAGGGCTCAGTTAAAAAGTAGAGGTCAGAAGCAGGGTCTGGTTGACCTCCTTGGTGGTGGAGGCTGGGTCTCCTACGGCCTTAGCCATTATGACCACAGGGGAGACTGCACGGAAAGTGGGAATCAAGGTCTGGTCTGCCTACATGAGTGGCCTGGCAATGTGAGGGGTGACGTGCTATTACTGCCGAACAAAAGGGAAGGTGCAGAACTGAAGAGGGAACAGCTTAATATCCATTGTTTACTGTTCAGAGCTTGTTGTTTATTGTTTTTTGCTCACAGTATGTGTGCCTGGTTGGATGCACATTTTGATTGTACTTCTTGCTCTACTTGACTTTGGGATATAGTTGTGTTAACTCATTTGTCCAATATGTGTTGATTGTATACTATCATGAATACTGACGGGACATCCTGCATGTTTTTCTGTCTCTCTAAAACGTTAAATAAATAATTTTAAAAAGGAGACCCAAGACTGCAGGAATGCATTTTCCAAAGGCTCTAACTTTATTACCGTGTGACATTTTAATCTTGCATAGATGACGAGATTGGGCACTATTGAAACTCCAAAAGTATATTCAGCCCATGGTTTGTTTTTACACCAAACACTTTTAGATTGTTAAAAAGAAGCCCATTCTTGTTACAAAATTGAGCAGAAAAATCAGATCACGGAGCGCATGCCAAACAGCACAGAGTTTGGCATCATGGGAAGGCGAGATTACAAACCACGTCTCCTGGGCCACAGTTGGAGTGACAGTGATTCTGGTGTTAAGGCCAAGACACTGCCTGTGTCATAGAAATAAGACCACGTGATCAGTCATTTTTACTCTTGTAATGCATTCTCTAATTTTAGTGTATTTGGGTATAGTGGTAAAGCAAGGATTATATGTATAAATGCCTGGTTTCGTGGTCAAACCTTACCACTCAGCCACATCTATTGGTTGTGTTTGCCCGCGCCAATGAACTGCCCATCTTCTTAGGGGTCCTCTGAACTTGCTTTCCTACTGCGCTCGCTGTCTGTATTGGGTGCGTTTGTAAGAGGCCCCAAAAATTACATGTAATAGGAAAAAGGCAGAATTACATTGTGAGACCTTTTCTTTGGTTCAGGGGCAATAGATGGTTGACTGGAGGTATCTGTGGTGGGAACGGTTGTTTACGATTGCTGCTGCAGAACTGAAAGACCGTTTCATTTCATTTCAATAAGAGTCATTAGATTTGGAGAATTGTCTTTCCAACGCTGGCAAAAGCGAGTAGTCAAGGCATACTCCAGGGGTTGGCAAAGGTTTTGGAACTCAAATACAAGATGTCACATTAATCATGCCCTGTAGGCATCTTATCCAGCAAGCCTAGTCATGCCTGTAATAGGGTCTGCTTTAGAGAAAGTGGTTGTGCAAAGATACAACAAAAAGTGCATTCTCTGACTAACAGTCTCACAATGTCCAGAAAACATCTTCGGGTGACTCTCTGTATGTAAAGTGTTCTGCAAAGTGATCAAGGAAAGTAGGACACCCTGCAAGACCTAAGCGCAGCAGGGGACCGAGAAGCGGGCGCGTTTTGTATAGGTAAGGCAGAGAATCAACAGTTATCCAATAGTCCTATGCAGGGCCGGACTGGAAACTCAAAACAGCCCTGGCAAAAATGAACATTTCAGCCCGCATGGGCAGACGTGCTAATGTGCGCTAGAACAAGAGCCACTCTTTCAAGTTGCGGCCTTGATCGGTAATGAGCACAGTCATTCCTAAAGGCTAAAACCGGCCTCCAAGTGTCAATATCCGCCTCCTGGGGCTCCAGCCTCCCGGGGAATTGCCCGCTTGCCCGGCTGGTCATTCCGGCCTTAGTCCTATGGCTAGCTTCAGCTGGTGAGATGATTTTTTATTACTATGGATACACTAACTCCCCCTGACAGCGCTGCTGGTGCCCAACCCAATAGGATGATATACAGTCAGTCTGGCCATGCTCCTAAAAGCAGCTGGATCATTGTCAGGTGCACAATGGCAAATGGCCAGCCCGGGCAAACATAAATGATGTGAGCATCTTCCCACATCAAATTATCCCAAACCTTAGGAAGTAATAGGAAGGCCTCTGGAAAAGCACGTACTATAAGACAGCACGCCATTAGGATATGGGCTCCCAGGATACCGTCCACGCCCTCGTGGCTCCTGGCGGAGTGATTGGTCGCTGAGATCAGCGAGAAGTACTTGTAGGTCAACACCAACGTCACTTGCTGCTGGGGCCGGTAATGGGGGGCTGGTGGGGAGGGGGAGTGGGCCTATTTAGAGCGCATTGCCCTGGCCCTCGCCCTCTCTTCCTTACTGCGCCGGCCCCGTGTGCTATGTACTGCGTGAATCTCCCACCCACCCATCCCTAGAGGTAGAGCTTGGGAAGGTGTTGGAAGTGGAATGAGGAGTGGCGGTAATGAGGCCACATAAATTGCCTTACATTGTTAAGGGGAGTCCGCCTGCATACACCCTAGGCCAGCACTGAGGGGTAGATATGGTAATCTCACCCCAGAGAGTATGGAGACACCGGCTGGGGGCAAGGGCGCCAGTTTACAATCTAGGGCATGGGGCATCCGCCCCTGGTTATTCCCTACGAGCCCTGATGGGCAGCCTGGTGGTAGAGGGGTGAGTCCCTCAGGTGGCGGACAAGGACCAGAGGGCAGGTGCTCACCTCTCAAGGACACAGGTGGGCTGCGCCTTGGGCTACTGATAAATTATGAAGTTATGATCAACATAAATAAGAAATATCGTACAGTGATCAAAGTTGATAAATCCATGTTGTATGAAATTTAAATCTTAATTCATGATATATTGTCATGTTTATTTGTGATGGTTTATAATAAACATGGCCTCTTTTACCCACAGCTCTGGTCGTCAAGTCTTGATTTGTGGGTCTTATGGGGGCGGGGCCAGGAAAAACCTGGGGGATCCGGGTCCTATGGAAATTGCTAGTCATAATTAGCACAATTTAAAATGGCCTTGAGTTGGGAGGCGATAAAAAGTTGGAATGTACAGGAAAAATGGGTGTCTGGCTGAGGGGTGATAGGAGGGGGCCTTCCTTAAAGTACATGAATGCACATGGAGTGATCAGCCATTCATCGATCCTATGTGAGGAGGTGGCCAGTAGCTTCAGGAAGGCAAATCATGAATTGGAGGTTTGAAGGACTAAAGTCCTTGGTTAGGTAGCTTGGAGCGTGACAGAAGTAACCTGTGGGTGATGGAAGTGGTCTTGCAATTATCACTTTGATCAAGATCCAGTGGATTTACCTGGTGGCAGGGCAATTTAGTTTAGGCTAAATATGATTCCAGCGACATTGGCCTAAAAACGTCACAATTTGGCATGTGTCTTCTCAGATATTAGGGACATGTGACTTAACATTTTTAAAACTTGGATTATAGCTTTATTTTGAAAGCCAAGCACCACCTTTGCCAACTTACCTATTCCATAATGCTAGATTTCATTTCCTAATAGATCAGAACAGCTCCAAATCTGGTATACTAGGTGCCTCTGGTTTTATTGCTTTAGTTTACTACTTGCCTGTTGTGTGACTGTCTCCCAGTGTATCTTTTGACAGATTGTTTTTAGGCTGCAAATTGTTGTCCCTTTTTAGCCAGCTCTGCTTTATACCTTTAAGTTACTTCAGCTGTTTCTATTTCCTCAAAAATTGAGTTTGAGAGTAATTGTTGTGTTTAGGCATTCAGTGTGGGTGTGAGGTTCAGCCCTTGGTGCTCCTGTCTGCTAATCTATTACCCACCCATGTATTTCATCCATGCTGTCTATTGCTTTTGTGCAGGAAGGGACACCTTCCTGCACAAAAATAATCAATGGAGGTGTGTTCCTCCTCGTATATGTGCTGCATCATGCAGCATACATAGAAGGAGGAAAAAACAAGGCAAAATAAAGATATTTCTCCTCATTGCGCCTACTGGTGAGGCAGAGTATTTTGAGGGATTCCCAGGTTTTCAAGTCCTTGTAAATCTGGGAATGTTTCAACATCCATGGGTGTTGCATGGAAACACCAACCGCAACGCCCATGGAACTCCACTTCGATGCAGAGTAAGGCAACGCAGCGACTTGCGCTGCGTTGCCTTACTCCATATCTACGAGTCCATGAAAAACCATTCAGAGTGCCTATGGGTGACCTTGTACTTATGGGTCTGCAGTCTGCGCCACTAGTGGCGCAAGAAAAGTGATGCACTGGCGGAGCAATGGGCTTGTAAATGATCCCCTGTGCCCAGAATCACTGAATTTTGAGCTTACGCTGAGACCTGAACCTGGTTGTCAAGTTGGCAGCTCCGAGTGTGTGCTGGTTTATCATCGCAGATGCCAGGGGCTTCAATATATCAACATGCCTGAACTAATGTCGGAAACATTACACACTCATTGACTACTAATGACATCATAGTGAGGGACCCCTCTACGGCGTGTGTCCTAAGTGCAAGTAAAGCCATGTTTACCCAATGCCCCAGCACCTGCCTCCCTGAAACAAGAAACAAGAGATAGCAAGGGCTGTGTCAGGGATATTAATGGTCAGCTGCTATCCCTTGCTACCCATCAATGATGATCAGGGCAGAAGCTGAGCTGTGAAGGTAGCTGGCGAGAGCTTGGCAGTGACCTGAACTCCATCCAGCAAGATGTTGAAATGCAAGAGATTAGGAGGAATAGTAAAGAGTAGAGGAACGTAGAGCATGGACGTCTCGCGAGGGTCGGGAGGACAGCAGTGATGCCAGAATTTCCCGATAACCATAACACATAATTTACTTGCAATTAATGTAAATGAAGATCCTTCAAAGAAAGGTTGTCCTGAAATCCAGGCATGGATCTGAGCCTCTTGAGCCTACATTGCACACTGCTGCCGTAGTGCAAGCACAGACAAAGTCCATCTACAAATTGTCAGGGTGTCTCTCCCACAGAGACAGAGATGTTTTGAGGCATGGGCAAAGTGGGCTCTGGTCCAGGGCCCCAGACTTTCAGGGGGCCCCCTGATAGAGCCAGCTCTTTTAATGCACCGATGACCTTGAATAATTCTTCAACAGATTGTTTCAAATACCGTTTTCCTTTAATTTACTTTTAATGTGAGTCGAATAGAAACATTTTGCAGAGAAACGTGTTTGTTTCATGCAACATACATAAAAAAGTTTATTTTAGATCAAAACAGGACCTTACATATTTCTATGTCACAGAGATTATTTGCAGTAATATTAGTGAGCTTCTGCTGTGTTACAATATTGAAAACACATCACTATCCTAAACATTCGAATATAAACAGATTTAGAATTTGGACCAGTGTGCCTGTGCACTGTCAGTGACCTGGCCAAAGAGGGTATAAAAGAGCTAAACTGGATCATAAATTCAAAAGCTGAAAAGCCTGAAAAGGGGCCCCCCACAATATGTTTGGCCCAGGGCCCCCTAAATCCATAAAACGTCCCTGCACAGAGATAGAGACAGGGCCCCTGATCCAAAGATAGTGCTACTAGATCAGGTATTTGGAGGTGGTTGGTGGACGCTGATGACAATGTTTGGGGACGCTTCTAAGCACTAGAAAACCTACAGAGAGAGGAGCAGCCACGTGCGCTCTTGATCAGCATCGGAAGGTGCGCTTGAAATACGACAATTGCACTTCAAGCCCACACAGGTATCTTGGTGCGAGAATGAAGACTTGGATCACTACGTTGCTGATGAACATGATTCAGTGAGGGAGGGGCAGGCCAGGCTGGAGGGTTCCCCAGCACTCGCGACCAGTAGGCTTCTTTCAGCAAGAGCCTGGGCATGAAGGACGGCAGGAGGTAGTTGCAGCAAATGATTAAAGCATTATTTATTTGATCTTTTTGCATTCTGTTATTGCAAGCATATTTCATAGAAAAACATTTTAAAATACAATTATTTACTTGAATAAATATATTAAGTGTCAAACATATTAGGTTAGGGTATATATTATGGCTGGGGGCACGGTAAGGGTACCGTCGAGGCTGAGGTTAGATGAACGTCATGCCAGTTTTTAAGGGTAAAGTTAAAGAATGCATCAGGGTTAACTCTGGACAGTTTCAGATTCGTTTTAGTAGAAGGGTAAGCATCAAGGTGAGTGCTTTGGTCCTGGTTAGGCATCTGCCACTGACAGGAAAACAATTTGGATGAATGTTAGCATAAGGTTTAAGATTAGGGTTGGGCCACTCTCAGCCTGTTGCAAGGGTCAATGTTACACCACTGTCAGAAAAACTGAACTGGAACAGTTTTAAGGCCATGGTTTGGGCAGTGCTAAATTCGAGCATGTGTTTTCCGGTGCTCAGCACTGACACTTAGGGGCATATTCACGAGTAATTGGTGGTGAGAGGCGTTACCCTCCTTGGCTTAACGCATCTCACCGCGACTTTGGAAATGCAAGGCTGCACCCTATTCTCAAGGATACGGTGCAGCCTCGCGTTGCCCCCTTTGATGGCGCAAAGTCTCATGAGTTAACGCCAACGCAGGCACCCTTGCACCAGAGTGCAAGGGTGTCTGTGTGCAGTGGAGGATTGTTTCTGTGTAGGAAGGTGTCCCTTCCTGCACATAAACAAACCTAAAATGCCGTTTAGTAACTTACAAGTGTGCTGTTTCATGCAGCACACATGTAAGTTACTAAATTGCATTATTTAAAAGGTGTGTTTATGTACAGGAAGAGACACCTTCCTGTACATAAACAAACAATGGCATTTTGGCACAAGGCAGCCTAAGGAAAATAGCAAAAACGAGGAGAAATTAAACATTTCTCCTTGTTTCGCCACCTTAGAACCAGGATTTTTCTGGTCTTATTTTCGGCATTGCCACCTATTATCGCCGCACTTGATAATAGGTGGCAGCGTCGAATTGAATGGGTGTTGCGGTGGTACACCTACCGCAACACCCAGTGCACACCCCTTTCACACTAAGTTTAGCGTTAATGTTAATTACATTTGTAGAGCGCAACTGTTACCCGAGGGTGTCCTGGAGCTAGGTGAAGCCCAACTGGGAAGAGAAGTGATTTTGAGCAACCTAATTTATGAAAAACCAAGTTTGTAATGCCTTTCTGAAGGCCATTAGATTGGTCTTGCGTCTCAGATGTGTTGGGAGGGTGTTACAGGCCTTGGCTGCATTAGCAATGAAACTTCTGCCACCCCAATTGGCTTTCTTCACCAAGGGCATCACCACCAGTTCGGCATCAGATGACCGAAGTGCTCTTTTTGGTGTGTACCAGCGGAGATGTTGTTTTAAAAAGTCTGGCCCCGTTCCCTGAAGAGTTCTAAAGACAAGACATAGTGCCTTGAACTGGGTACGCTTCCTAATCGGCAGCCAGTGAATTTTTTGATCACAGCTTTTACCGATACATATTTAGGAGTTCCCGTAAGGAGTCTGGCCGCTGCGTTCTGCAGAATTTGTAGTTTGTTCATAGATCCTTCATGCAACTTGAGGTAAAGACTGTCACAATAGTCCAGTCTGGACATTATTAACGCAGTGACCACCTTTTGTTGTGCATCTTTGGGTAGTAGTGGCATTATTTTTTTGCATGATCTGAGGATGTACGAAGTGGTTGATGCAACGGAGTTCACCTGGTCCTTGAAACTGAGTGTATCAATCCACACCCCCAAGTTCTTTACTTTCCTAGTCGGGGAGGGCAGTGCTCCGAAGGAGTTTGGCCATCAATCAGGGGTCCAGAAAGTAGGATTGTTGCCGAACAGCACAACCTCCAAGGGGCCCTATTCTCAAGGCAGCGTTAAGCCAATTAACGTGGCTTTAAGCCACGTTAAGTGGGTTAACGCTGACTTGGGAATAGGGCGCTGGCCCTATCGCCACAGGAACGTCAAAAAAAGTGACGTTCCTGTGGCGATAGGGGCTTGAGAATATGCCCCTTAATCATCAACACTGGAACTTTTCTAGAGCACCAGTTAACGACACAATCGTTCATGGGAGGCACGTGGGGACAAAGTGATATGTCCAGAATCACAGGATGTTGAGCAGACGCTGGGACTTGAACCTTATTGCCCAGCTCTGAAGTCAGCCATTAGGCCACATCCTCTCTGCACTTTTGTGGTTAGTAGTTGTTTCTGTTTTAGGCAGCACTAACAGGAGATGCAGGAGGGCTGGTGCAACCTGCCTTCTGAGGAGAGCCCTGTCATTCATTTTATTACAAATTCACCGCTGGGTTTGGGTTGAATAAGTGTCAGTCCAAGGGGCAGTGTTAGTCAAAGGAATGGAGCAAGGCTAGAGTAAGCTTAATGGTTAGATTTGCTGCCATTTAAAAAGTGTGGTGCCTGTAAACCTACAAAATCCACATGAGCTGTAATTTTCTTTAATTAACAATGAATTTAGATTCCAGAATGTGTAGTTCTGTATACAATAGCAGTAAAATATACACCATGGTGTACGTCTCTTGGTGCTGTAAAAAAAAAAGTACAATGCGAAAAATGTGACAAAAAGATTTTAATGTAAACGCTTTCTTAAAGTAACTCACACAAGTCACAATTATAACGAAAGGTCATTCCATTCCCCAGCACCAGCGCTACTAATAAGGTTCTGAAGGAACACGCTGATATATCTTTGATTTATTTTTCATACACTATGAGAGTGAGTCCTGTTATTGCCACTCACAGTGGTATATCATTTTCTATGCAATTATAAACGGCTGCGTCAAGTTTAAGCTTCTATTGGAAGCGTAGGTGATGAAAAAAGGTCCTTCGTACTACGACTGCTGAGGTTTGCAATAGGAGTGTTGAAAAAAATGCAATACAAAAAAGTAGAGTAAAAGTGTTAAATTAAAACCTGTGAGCAGAAAAAATGAGGCCAGATGCAGCAGTACGAAGGAGGGGTTCGTAATTAGCAAAAATTGCCAAATACCCACTTGCTAATTGCTAATGTATCGTTATGAAAGGTATCGAATGACCTGCAATTATAACTAAGCAAATAGCAAAAACTGTAAATTGTGAATGCCTGTCGCAAGTTACCAAATCTTTTCGCAATATGTCAATATTGCTCTGTCAGCAAGTTATGACATCATAATTAGGCCAAGTTGAAATTATGCAGGTGTATTGTGTGGTTTCTGTAATTTCATTGCATACAGGTTATAGAACGTTCCCATATTATGCCATTAAGCCACCTGTCTTAATTACACATTGCAAGAAAATGATTTATATTTTGTGGTTGGCCCTTACACACTTCAAGGAAAAATTACACACATTTTTAAGGGTGAACACGAAAGTCACTAAATTAATATGAACTCAACGCCTTGGTAGCTATGTCACCGAGCAGTCAGAATTAACTTATGGCAAATGGGTAAAAAATGTATGCAGTACCAAAACAATAATAAAGTCAAAACACCAAACAATAAAGATTCGGGAAGGGAATCAATGAATAGAGTAAAATGCAATCATCAAAATGACATAAAAATTACAAAGTTCTATAGAGGGAACCAGAAATATGAATTCCTAAATTTGTAAGTAAAAATAGCGCAAAAAGCACTAAATACCAATGATAGTCTGTAGAACCGCTAAAGAGAGACTGAGGCGTGATTTAGGTCTGAGCTAATGGAGCGCAGCCAGATACACCAAGCAGCTTTATCCTGGTTAAAGATTTTACCTTTAGACTTTGTCTTTTTCATGGACCTGTGCGCCCAAATGAGCAGTCTTGTTTTTTATTTGTTTATTGAGTTTTAGATAGCACAAGCATGGCCCTTTCGGGTATCAGAACTGTACAACATGGTAGTAAACAGTTACACATATTCAAGGGACACTTTCGGGAGCACAAGCGCTGTACATCAGGAAAAGCAAACATAGTTATATACAAAGCACGAGAACAGCCAAAGTGAGTATAAGCCCATACGTGTGACCCTTATGAGGCTCAAAGCACTGAACATCAGGAAGCGCAACCCTGAGAGCAGGGATTGAGGTAGGTTGACATATGTAGAGACTAGATTCACAATGGTCATTGGCAGGTATGTAGAGTGTCATCAAAGAAAGTAAGGAAGGGTTTGAAATGTGGCCTAGGAGGGAGGGATGTTGGAGGATTCACTGGGGGATTTGGTGAGTTCTTGTATGATGCTGAAGAGTTCCTTAGAGTTGCGGAAGTTGGTGAGTATTCTGTTCTGGATGAAGTTCTTCTTCGTGGTTCTGATAAATTGGTGGTGTTCTGTCATGGCGGTATTGTAGGCAGAGTGTGCTTCTGGCATTTTTCTGTTCCTCCAAACTTTCTCGAGTCATTGGCACATGCGCTTGGATTCTCATAGGTTGGTGGTGGACCAGGTGGCTTTCTTGGTGCATTGTCTTTCGGAGTTCTGTAGGGGGGACAAGAGTGCAGTCGGTGAACTATCTGTGAAGTGCTTTGGCTGCGGATTTGGCATCGGTAGTGGTGTGGGAGGAACGCGGTTGAGGGCAGAGTTGAGGTGCTCCTCAGTGATCTTGCTCCAGTTTCTTTGTGGGGGGTGGTGCGGGCCTGTGTGCGGTGGGCTTGGAGAAGGAGAAATGGACGCAGTGGTGGTCCATCCAGATGGATTGTGTGGTGTGGCTAAAGCAAATGATGTGTCCTCCAGCGAAGCTGGGGTTGAGGGTATGTACTGCCTTGTGTGTGGGGGTGGTGACAAGCTGTCAAAGTCCGATGTTGGCGAGGTTGTCTAGGAGGGCGGTGGAGTTGAGGTTGATGGGGTTGTCAAGGTGGAAGTTCAGGTCTCCGAGAAATACGTTGTCTGTGGATGCGATGGAGTTGGGTGCAATGAGGTCTAGGATGGTTGTGGTGGTAAACAGACATAATATCGAATAAAAAATATCGACAGTACAGAATATCGAGTTTTTAATATAGAATGGACAGAATATCGAATTGCCAAAATATTGTGGTGAAGAATATCGAAAATCAAGTAAGAAATATCGATTTAAATAATATAGAAGTAAGTAATATCGACAGTCATAATATAGTTGTTAAAAATATCGAATTTTTTTATAGTGTTTTAAGTGTTAGTATATGTGTTAAAAGTATGTATTCATTTTGGAATATATGTTTGAATATTTTTAAAGTAATGAATTTTAGGTTATTTAATTTTTGTGTAATTTAAATCCGTAGCGGGTTGTGGGTTTATAGGGGATTAGGGTGGGAAGTAATTTAATTATAGTACATTAAATAATAATTTTTAGGAATTATTAATTATTTTTAATTTAATTTTGCGTTTTACTTCTGTAGCGGGTTGTGGGTTTATAGGGGAATAGGGTGGGAAGTAATGTAATTGTTATTAGGTAATTATTAATTGGTATTGAAAAATAATTGGTTCTTGATTAATTATAAATTGGTAAATATTTTTTATTAATTGGTAGTTAATTTGTATTAATTGTTTAATTGACAGTTATGTTAATTGTATTGATGTATTATTTGTACTGGGTTGTGGGTTTATAGGGGAATATGGTGGGAAGTAATTTAATTGTAAATAATTAATTATTGAAATAATTATTGTATATTGATAATTAATTTATTATTAATTAATTATTAATTGGTATTACTTGTATTGATTATTTTTTGGTATTGAAAATTAATTGGTTGTTAATTATTAATAGGTAATTAATTAAAAAATAAATTATTGGTATTTATAATTAGGGCTCCCGGTTTTCCGATTAAACGGATTTTTACATATAAATACAGACGGAAAACAAGTTTTCCTTTATCTGTTTTTATATATAAAAACGGGAAAATACAAGTACATTTTGTCATTGACCATCTGGTGTCTCCCCCTCCTTAGAGGGTTAAGAGGTGCCAGCCTGGGCTGAGACAGCATCCCGGGCACACACTCAGCCGCACCCGAGTACTTCACAGGTCTTTGAAAGACCGTTTCCTTGTTAATGGAGCTTTGATGTTCTTTCACCCTTAGCCTCTGCCGATTGCACCAGCACCCGTCTTTTCCTCGCAGACTGGGTTTTACAATATCCAAGGCCTGCAGACAAGGCTCGGCATTAGTAGCTGTTCGGGGACGGGCGGGGAGCAGAGAAGGAAATGGTCTCCGTCTCTTGCTTCCTGCCCAGACAACACAAGGAAGGTGTCCGCTTCTGCTCTGCCGCTGGCAGCTGCCCCCCCTTCTCTATCTTACTCTTATTCCCTCTCTGTCTGTCTAACTCCTCCCCACTTACCGAAAACTGTGACTCAAGAAATGGTTCTCACCCTCTTTTTCTTCCTGACCTTCATTTGTTCCCCTGTGAAATGGATGCAAAAAAGAAAACCACTTTTGATGGAAATGCCATTTTGACATTTTTCTATTCAAAAGTGCAGCCACGGAAATAAAAGGTTAAAAATATGAAAAATCAGTAACTAAATAAAGCAAGACGGAGTGTTCTTAAAGTGGCCGGATCGGTTTTATTCAAACCCCTAAAACATTAGTGTCACTTTACCGAGTTTGCCAGTGAAGCGCTGTTTTCCCCCGATGGGCAAGTGCGTCAAACCTGGAGGTACAGCAATACCTGGTTGATGGGTGGATTGGAAATGTGTACGGCGGCTTTGTGTTCACGAATGTGGTCTTTTTTAAACAATACTGTTAAAGTTTTGTAAGCATATAAGCAGTGGACATTGAAATGGGTCCTTTCTGGGCTCTGTAGTTTTCTGGCATAAGCACTCAGTGATTTCTGAGTAGTGAGTGTAAAAGCGTTAAGTTCACCATATTGTTCCTGCTTATATTTCATTATTTAATCTTTCATTCCCTATGAATGTTTGCTTTTTCCAGGGTGTTGTTACTATTTCCTTTTGGGAGCATATTGCTCTTGGCTAGTGCGTAATTTGAATTGAGTCGCATCCAGGTGTTTATAGCAGATCAAATTGGATTGTAGTTGAAGGCAGTGTGAATTTCTCTCAGTGGGGCAGTATGGTGTTCAGTGAGGGAGAGGATGTGGCACTCTGCCTATGACAGAAACTGCAAGGCTCTGAGACAAATGGCTTGTGATAGCACTTTTTAAGCATATTTGGGACATTCTGCAAATGGCAAAGTTTTCAGATGAATGTATAGTGTTGACCAATAAAAAACCGAGCGCATGTGTGCATTGTCAATTTAAATAAATGTGGAAAAATACTAGCTGTAGCGTCGTCTTTTGCTTGTGGCAAAAATAAATATGGAAAAATACAGAAAAAATGCCCAAAATATAAATGTGGATAAATACAGACGGAAATGGCAAAAAAATAAATACCATAAAACCGGGAGCCCTATTTATAATTTATTAATTATAAAATATTGTGTGATTGGTAATTAATTTTAATACTTTTTTTTGTATTAATAATTAATTTATTTTTAATAAAATATTAAATTATTATTTTCCCTACTATTGCACTCACGGGAGTGGGAATAGTAATTTTTACCCCTACGCTATCCAACGGTTTCCCTACTATCGCACTCACTGGAGTGAGAATAATAAATTTTACCCTCCCGCTATCCAACGCTTTCCCTACTGTTGCACACTCTGGAGTAGGAATAGTAATTTTTACCCCTACGCTATCCAATGCTTTCCCTATTATTGCACCCTCTGGAGTGGGAATAGTAATTTTTACCCTCCCGCTATCCAACGCTTTCCCTACTGTTGCACTCTCTGGAGTGGGAATAGTCATTTTTACCCTCCCGCTATCCAACGCTTTCTCTACTATTGCACTTACTGGAGTGGTAATAGTACATTTTACCCACCCGCTATCCTACGCCAAAAATATTGAATATTTTTAATTAATATTACGTTAATATATATGTATTAATTTTTTTTTTTACTTACATTAATTATTTATTAATGTTAAAGTTATTTAAGTATTTTTAAGTATGTTTCAGTTAATTATATGTATTATTTCATTAATTTTACATTACTTTTAAGACATTTAAAAAATTTGATATTTTGACTAACTATGTTTTTTACAACGATATTTTGGATTCTATATTTTTTCCTCTATGTTTTGGTAGGTCGATATTCTCCTTCTCGATATTTTGTCAGTGATCCGGTTGTGGTGAACATGGTGCGTGGTCCGGGTGGTCTGTAGACGAGGGTGCCCGGTAGAGTCGTTCTGGGATTGATCTGGATCTGGAACTGCAGGTGTTCCATGGAGGATATGGAGTCGTTCGTGCTGGATGTGGTGAGTCAGAGGGAGTTTTTATGTACAATGGTGAGTCCGCGTCCAGGTTGTTTGGGGCGGTCCTTCCTCTGGATCTTGTGTTTGATCTCATTGAAGAAGGAGGCAAATACATCCCAGCTGGGTGGAGATACATTCTCAGAAGACACGGAATTGGATTTCCTAATAGTCTGAATTTAGACACGTTCAAAACGTTTTGTGGGATGGTTTTCACTAACCCTGGGCTGACAACTACGCTTCGCCCACGTAGTGTACGTAGCGCTGCCTGCTTCGCAGTTTTCGAAGTAGGCGAAGCAGGCAGCGCCTACGCACACGCCAAGGCGAAGCGTAGCTGCCTGCTGTCCACCACCCGCCTCCCACCCGCCCTCCTTTTAAAAGATAACATTAATTTATAATAAAGAAAATTAAAAGGCACTTACTTACCTGAAGCACGGCGTCTCCGGGGCTATCTCTTCCTGGTTTCCAACTTTTCTGACAAATGCGCATGCGCGGACGCCCGCTCATGCGCATTTCTTGCGAGAAATGCGCATGTGCGGGCGTCCGCGCATGCGCATTTGTCAGAAAAGTTGGAAACCAGGAAGAGGGAGCCCCGGAGACGCCGCGATTCAGGTAAGTGCCTTTTAATTTTCTTTATTATAAATTTATGTTATCTTTTAAAAGGAGGGCGGGCGGGAGGTGGGTGGTGCTTAGTGGGGCTACGCAAAGCGCGTAGTGTGCGTAGATTTGGGCACACTACGTGCTGCTTCACGTAGCCCCACTACGCCCACCCTTAGTTTTCACCCTTGTCGAGTTGTTGTTTGAAGAAGATGCTTTGGATCTTCTGATATGTCTGTTGTAGACTTTCCTTCTTATTTTCAGTAAATTGAGATTAGTGAGTGCCGTGCGTCATTCACGTTGTGATCGAACCAGGGGTTAGATTTTTTTTATTTGGATTCTTTTCAATTGTTTGGGTGCAATGGCATCCATGATGTCGGACATGGAGTTGATGTAGTGATAGGAGAGGTCTTGTGTGCCTGATATGTTAGTGAGTGGGTTGTGGAATAATGTTGCTACTGAGGGTAGCTAGCGTGAGAAGGTTGATGTTTCTGATGCCTCTGGCCCAGCATTTGGCTTTTACAGGTTGGCCGTTGGAGATAACTACGCTTTCTGCTAAGAAGAATATGATGCATTGGTGGTCTGTCCAATAGCATGGTAGGACAGATCCCATTAGGAAGGTATCGGCCTTTACTATTATTAAGTCTAAGGTGGCCTCTTTATTGTGCGTCGGGCTGTTGCAGGTTTAAACCAGGTTGAGGTAATGGGGGAAGGATTTGAAGCTATTAGCCAAAGGGTCGTTTGTGACAATCCAGTGGATATTGAAATTACTAAGAAAGATCTGATTATTATTTGAAATGTGGTTACTAGAGCTGACCTCTATGATTTGTTCTAGGAATGTCTGATTATCACCAGCATGGTGGTAGATAGCGTGCATTGTGCACAAAGTGTTGCCGTTGGTTGATAGATTGATCCCCAGATATGCACATGAGGACAGAGATTGAGTGTGAGTATGTTTTATTAAGAGATTGTTCCAGTGAATACAAGCAATGTCCCCACCCAGATGGCCAGAATGATCCAAGCGAAAAACGTTATGGCTAGGGGGTACTAATATGTCCAGTATGGGGGATGAGGAGTCATTAAGGCAAGTTTCAGTGAGTAGTAGGAGGTCCAGGCCATGAGTGATAATAAGGACAGCAATGTCGGCAGCATGCTTCACTGCAGATCGGCAATTGAGTAATGTGCATTGTAGGTTGGTTTTGGTTGTGGGGGACTAGTGTTAGGTTAGATTTAGTGATGGACCTTGAGATGGACTAGGGATTTCTATGAGGGTGAGTGATGATTGTCTGGATTATTCCCAGGGCCATGGGGTGGTTGTTAGGTGACTGGTTATAGGAGGTGAGAAGGTAGAGGAGGTTGTTGTTATATAAGTTGCTGACTAATCAATTCAGTCGGGAGGAGATGCCATGATTTGGTTGCAGCCCCATATAGGCAGTTGCCTTCTGGAATTGGCAGGGCTGATGATAGTAGGGGGTTTGAAGACAGGGATTTTTTGGGTCCCTTAATGCTTATTTTGATTCTTAAATTTGTGTTCCAGACTAGAGGTAATATACATAAGGTTCTGGATACCTGCCCTCATCAAATGTAATCCGTTTTCTATTTAGTGGAGCATTGACCGGATAGTAGAGGTGCTGAGGACCTGAGTTGGAGGAGATGTGTGAAGGGTTTTCTCGTGAATTGGGGAATTTAGTGGTATGGGGTGACCGTGGTATATGGCAATTGTTTGTTGGTAAATGACTGTGCTATGCTGCATGATTAAGGGATCAGGTGTAAGGAGGATTTTGGTATTGAAGGAAGTATGGTGAGTCCAAAGTGGATCCTGTGTGAGGAGTGGACTGTTGTGAAGGGTTCTTGTGTTGTCTGGGGAAGTAAGGGATTTGTGATTGGTGGCCATGGGGGTCGACTTCACAGTATCATATACTTGAGCTTCTGGAGAGATGTTACTGTCACTCCAGTGATCAGTTTCAATATTAGGTTCAATTATGAATTGGGCAGGGGAGTTGGTAAGGGGATGATGGTTAGTGGAATGGTCGTGACCCACGAGCGAGGAAGTTGTGTTTAGTACTAAAGTGTTGTGCAACTTGGGCAAGGGTCTTCATTCTTGGCAAAAGGGGGAGTCAGGGTTGTAGTGGGGGGAACGAGTGGAAGGCCCTTGAGAGGGGTGTGAAGGGTTTAGGAAGGCGTGTGAGGGATAAGGGGATCCCACTAAAGGGTGGTTGTAGGAAGTGAATTTCTATGTTAAGTTTGAGCATTTTATGTTTTAGATTTTCTGCAGCTATTTTGGTTAAGTTTGGTGGGTAGTTAATTTGAAAGAGTTGTGGGCAGTAAGAGAAAGTATGGGGATCGGTGCCTTGAAGCAAACTGAATCCATGATGATGAAATCGTAGGGCAGGGAGGAGGTTGTAAAAATAAGGAGGGGAGTAGCTATAGCCACAAGTGGGGGATTAGGAGGAGTGTGACTATAGGGTTCTAGTGGAGGTAAAACTCATTCCAAGATGTCTGCCACTTTGAAGAAAAAGGAGTGTAGTCCTATTTCTTTAACTATGGCCATGCTGGGATGAATATTCATATGACTCTCTGAATGTGCGCAAAGAGTGGGGCCTGTGAACTTGTGAACTTTGTGCGATTTGGCGGGAGTCTAAATACTTAGGATCTCATTATTTGTTCCGAAGAGTAGTTGTGGGCAGAGACCCAAAGCAGAAGATGATTTTCCTGTGAACTATGAGGTGAGCTTTGCACTAGTGTGAAGTGGTGTGATTCATGTAATTGAGTTTGAGATGGAACCAACCCAATCTGGAGGTAAACGAGAAGCTTAGGTCCTGGTAGGCCTCTTACACCTTCTGTGATTGGTGAAAGTTGATCTGAAATAGAGAATTATAACATCCATTCTAAGGAGGGGGCTGTCAAATAGGCATGAGAGCTACCGCGTGGGGCAATAAGAAAATGTGATGCAGCCAGGTTTTATTGAGTTACTGGGGTGCTGACAAAAAATTCAAATTACCAGTGCATTGAGATGGATACAGCCTCTGCAGTCATGTGATGCTCCTACTGGAGAGCAACGTCACATGAATTGCCGGGAATAGCAAATGATGGCCAGGAGTGTAGGTGGAAGATCACCGCTGAGTACAGCCAACGTGAATCGTACCTCCACTACGGAGCATCAGTGAGCGGACACTCCGGGGTTCTATGGCTGGCATGAAACCCATGGCAAAGTTAGCGGATTGACTGTCCAGGGAGCCAGGGCAGGTGAGAGAGGCGACCAGAGGTGAGCGATGAGCTCCACATGTCTTTCACAGGTCAGGGTGGCCGATGTACGATCTTCTGTGTTGAAAGCCAGCAAATGAGAAAGGAAGCGGGCCTTTTGGGGGGACGAGAGCAGGCTCAAGCAATTCAATGCCCTGTCACAACTGTGGAGTGAGCAGATGCAGCAGATCCAGACCTCGTTGGGTGGGTCATGACGGAGATCACAGGGCGGATGTCTTCCTTGGGTGAAGGCCTTCTATGGCAAGGTTCGGGAGAAGGATGGCGGCTCAGCGATCACTCTAGCAAGTGGGCTGAGAGTCTGGTGTGGGCATCAATCCTGTGCCCCTTCCATTGCCGAGGCGACCAGCAGCATTGATGGCGATCAATCCAGTGGAGTCTCCAATATGGGCGAGGTTTCTAGTCGGCGAGACGATGGAGGGGCCCCTGGGTGAGGTAAGAACTGTAGATATCGCAGGATATCTATTTATGTTAGTTTGGTTCCTTGCTAAGTTTCTGGATATATGAAAAATGGATTTCAGTGGAATTATGGGGATATTCACCAATTGTAATCCTGTCTTTCAGAGCTTATCTTGATGCTCCTTCCATGACGGCCATCTTGTATTGTATTCTTTTTTGTAATCACTCAAATCTGCTTCTGAGGTTGCTACCCTATCCCATGGCTATTTGAAGCTTATAAATTACGAATCACATGTTTTTATAGTTTTTACTTTGTACCCTGAATAAGTAGTCTTTTAGTGATGAACTTCTATTGTAATTAGTTGCTCTCTATTTTTTTTTAGCTTGAAACTGTGTGAGATGTAGATCGTTTGTAATGGTTTTAATTAACTGCACAATACATTTTTACTTACTTATTTACTCACTATCCCAGGGTTTGGCGCTTAAATTACAAGAGGGACAAAAGGCTGTTTCCTAACACCTCCCCTTAACTATAAAAAGGGCAGATCCACTTTAAAGTTAATTAAGTTACTCAGTTCACCCTGATTGGTGTAACTGCAAGGGGAATAAAAATACCTCCATTCCCCCAGGCCATTATCTCTCCTCTGGTAGCAATTTTCACACCTTGTTCACACCTAATTCATGTCAAGTATAGGCTGGGCAGTAGCTTGAGAGCTATTTCAAATTAGCCTCCAGCAGCATCAAAAAGTGTAAAGATAACTTTCTAAAAGTTGCATTTCCCTTATATATATAAATTAAAATATGACATTACCATTACATTGTATTTTTATTATATGTAAAAATAAGGCTTTCAATCCTGTCCATGGCCGGAGCAAAATCAAGCTACTTCTTAGCAGTTTTGAGTGAGGACTCTTATATGAATAATGTTATAATTATAAATATAAATTTCCCTCTGGTATTATTAAAAAACAGACTACTAGATCTCATTATTGAGCACCATGAGCAGAGCTAATTGTACTCACTGGTGAATTTAACCAAAATCTGTGTCCCACAAGTAACTCCTCTGTAACTGAAGATTTGCAGGATATGTGCCATGGAATACAATCTCGAATTATAAAAATAGCCACTATTCAGATGACACGTTTCCCAGTAAGGAACCTTATATATGACCTACTTCACAACCTAGTTTTGTCAAGCCTTAAATGGTAGATTTGTAATGGACTACCGGGCAAAATATACTATTCAGTCTACAAAAGCAACCAGTATACTTAATTATACTTTCTTTCCTTACTCCAAATATTACATGTGTAAAACCTTTGAATTTTAATCTCGATGTGAGAGCCGTTACAATCATTAGGTGATTACATTGGACTTAAACTATCAGCAATTTACACATGGGAAGAATATTAATAGCAGCTCTTCTACCGTTGTAAGCAGCAACAAATGTAAATTAGATTTTGAATGTATTCTAAGTTCAAAGAAACTGAACAAATTAGATTTTGCAAAAAGGTAATTCTTTTTGCAAACTAGGGTACATCCAACTGACTGGACACTTCCAACCTGCCAAAGCTTCCTCAGATACCAAATGTGTCTTTCCTACCTGCTCACAATCATAAGATTGCACTTATTAAATGTAATAAGATAACCCAATCCTATGAGAGGCGTAGGCCTCATTGTGATGAAAAACATATTTGTGAGTTTACTTGTCCAGCTTTTAAATTGCAATGCACTCTGCTCTATGGGCTGTTTATGGCCTACCCTAATGGTAACCTATATGTAATAAAAATAGGGTGGTGATAGGGCATGTGCCCCAAACATTGCGTCATCAGTGTGGGAGGCACACTTTAGTGCTCTATACGCTAGTGCTGAATTGGATACTATAATTGATCCAAATAGTAAACCCCCGAAGGAAATGGGATTGAACTGGTCGGCTGTCCTACCGCTTGGGATAGATGGGGTATTTTACCCGTCGACCTCTCGGGGCTCCCCCCATGAGTATCGATTGGAGGGGGCCTTGGGTGGACGGCGGAATAAGAACCAAAACAATACTGGGGATGGGAGGTACCCCGAATGCCTCGAAATTTTTACCCTGAAGGAGGTTGAGTCAGCAATAGGAAGGCTACCTCCCAATAAGGCCCCCGGCCTGGATAAACTTTCAGGAGATCTATTTCGTACGCAGCCAAAAATATGGGCACCGTATCTGGTTGCTCTGTTTAATGAGAGCTTATTTGGAACTGATCTGCCGGGGTCATGGTTAGGTGCTGAGGTGGTTCCCATTTATAAAAAGGGTTGCCCGCTGACCCCATCCAACTACAGGCCCATTAGCCTTATAGACACAACCAAAAGGTAATGGGTAGGATTATTCTGGATCGGATCTTGGGCTGGATGGAGGAAAATGAAGTATTAACAACACTTCAGGCAGGATTTAGGTCAGGTATCTCTACTCTGGACCAAATATTCCGCCTCCAGGTCTTATTTTGGACAACTGCAAGAGTGGAGGGTGGCAGCCTCTAGCTTGTGTTTGTTGACTTGTGGGCGGCATTCGATCTTGTCCCCAGGGCTAAGCTATGGGAGGTCCTCGCAGACCTGGGACTCCCGCCCTACCTTTTGACAGCATTAATCAGATTACATACTAACAATTATGCCCAGGTCAGTTGCGGGAGGCATGGGGATCTATCTAAATGCTTCCCTGTCCTAAGGGGAGTACGCCAGGGTTGTGTCCTGGCCCCAACGCTATTCAGTCTATATATAAATGGTCTGGTTGATCATCTGTCTGGTATTACAGACAGTGATTCTCCCAGACTAGCGACTGGGAGAGTGCCCGCTCTGATGTTTGCAGATGACACTTTGTTGCTATCCAAAACATCATCGGGCCTCCAGCGTACCCTGGACCGCTTTGTGGCGTTTTGCGCCTCGCGGGGACTGGAGATAAACCTGGATAAAACCAAGTATATGATCTTCAATCCCCTGAGGCGGACTCGACCGAACCCTGTCCTTCACGGGATCCCTTTGGAGCGGGTCAAAATATTTGTTTATCTTGGCATAACCATAACAGAGAATTTTGAATGGGGCCCTCAAATCTCCAAATCTGCCCTTAAACTAACGCAAATGAGTGGAGGTATTAGCAAAGTTCATAGGATATCCGATCTTAAACCGGTAGCCCCGGCCCTAGAAATTTATCGACTCCAAGCAAGAATGGCCTCAATTTCTGGTGCTGAATTTTGGGGCCACAAAAATATTTCCAATCTTTTGAGGGCGGAGCAGAATTTTACGAGGAATCTGGTAGGCTTACCACAAAGTACACCACTCATTCCTCGACGCTTTGATCTGGGGCTGGAGCCGATAGATGAGCTCGTAGCTGCGAGACCTATGTTATACTGGAAGAGGTTGTGGCCTGTTCCTGAGTTGGCCCCTTATAGACCTGAGTTTTTGGAGATCTGGCCCCAACTAAAAAATCAAAATATCCCATGGTTGCTCCATATCAAGGCTTCTAGTAAGAGGCTAGGTATTCCACAGATTTGGGAGACCCCTGAGCTGTCTTGTCCGGGGATGACGAAATTAGATCTTCAAATTCAGAAGAGGTGGCAGAATCTGTCAAATCTGCAGAGATCGGCAATAAAAATAGGGGTTTAGACTTGGCAAGGGGGTAAGTCCAATTGGCAGTTTTAAACATCTGGAAGGCTGTAATAGAGACATCTTTTACAGGGCTACTTAAGTGGGTGGAAGAATGAGTGCTGGAGGCCTACTAATTTACAGACCCTGGGTATATGGTAATACCACTTTACCAGGCACATTTAAGTTAATAGAATATGTCAATCAGGTGTAAGCCAATTTTATCATGCAATAGGGAGTGACCAAAACACTTTAGCAGCAGTAAAGTGCACAAAGTCCAACAAAAACAACAGAAAAATCGGGGGAGAAAAGTTTGGGGGAAGACCACCTTAAGGCTAACAGGTCTAACTGTGGCTCACCAGCTACTGGTTGGAGAAGTCTGGTCTAGGATCTTTGAACTTGTACACGTAGTCCACCATGATGTGGATATTAGTGATGGCATGGTAAGAAACTTGGAGATACTTGCTGTGGTACCTTCTGACAAGGTGGGCAATTTGTGCAGATACATTACATTAGATCAAAAACAATGGTACACACCATGGTAGAGTGGATGTGGATCAATACTTCAGGGAAATTCCCATTAATGGACATTTGCAGGACTATTTATTAAAATAGTCCATTGTCATTAATTGTTCCAGCATTGTAAAGGACTATCGGCCATGTTTAGAGTTTTGTGGACAGGTTACTTCATCACAAAAGTAACAAATATCCTGTCTGCCTAATTGCAAGTTTATTATATTATATGAAACTTGTAATAAGGCATAAATACACCTCCTCCAGACTTTAAGTTAGGCTAGCAACTTCGACCCTCAACCAGACCACGTTACCATTGCAACTCATCTTCCTATCATAGTCAGATAATGAACCCTGACCTTGTGGTGTGCCTTCAACACTGTCAAAATCACTGCTACCATGAAGACCATCCACTTGGCAGCTTAATCTAAAAATTGCCCTCACCATGCTTTTAGCAAACAATACCTACCAATCAGTGGAGTTCTAACAGCCATTCTCAATGCCTCCATTCACTCAGCCACATACCCAGACACCTGGAAACATGCCAACATCATGCCCCTGCTCAAGAAACCTCCTGCTGACCCATCCATGCTTTTCAACAGACCCATCTCCCTCCTACCATACCTGGCAAAGGTCTTGAGAAACAGATCAACCGACACCTCACTGACCAACTGCGCAACCACCAGCTCCTCGCAACTGCACAGTCTGGATTCAGGCCAATTCACAGTACAAAAAGAGCACTCATTGCTACCACAGATGACATCCACATGATCCTTGACAGAGGAGACACAGCAGCCCTCATTCTCATGGGTCTCTCTGCAGCATTTTACATGGTCTCACACCACATCGTCATCAGGCACTGGCATGAGATTGACATCCAAGGACCTGCTCTCTGCTGAATCTGCTACTTCTTAACAGATAGAACACAAGCTGTCAACCTGGCATTTTACTCCTTAGAAGCCCACAAACTCATCTGCAGAGACCCTGAAGGTTCACCACTCCTAAGGACCACCCTCTTCAACACATACATGATCTCACTGGCCAATGTCATATGAACATTCCACACCAACATCCTTTTCTATGTAGACAACATGCAACTCATACTCTACCTCTTGGAAAATACCTCCAACACATGAAACAAGTTAATTGCCTGCATGACCGAAGACGCTCTCTGGATGAACAATAACTGTCTGAAAGCTCAACACAGACAAGACAGAAGTAGTGATCTTTGGCAAGAATAACTCATGATGGTTACAACTGGTGACCGGCCATACTCTGACCTACATCCACACCCAGTATCCACTCCAGGAACCTCGCAATAATCATCAACACCAAAATGGACTTGACTGCATAAGTTAACACCATAACTGTATCTTGCTTCCACACCATAAAGACGCTTGGGAAGAACTTCAAAAGGCTCCCAAGCAACATCGGAAAAATTGGTATTCATGCCTTACGCACCAGCAAATTGGACTATCGGAACACCCTTTACACTGGGATCACTAAGCAACTCACTTGGAGACTAAAATACCATACAGAAGTACTCAGCAGCCAGGCTCATCCTCAATATCCCAGAAAAAACTCACATCATACTACACCTCACGGAACTACACTGACTCCTTATTCAGGTTTCTTGATAGTTCTCAGAGCAGTTTTTGCTGAAAGATTAATGTGGTGGGCGTAAAACCTTCTGACGGTGGTGGTGAAACGGCCACTGACCAACCACCATCGTACTTAGGCCCTTAAAAATTAACACTGGATAAAAATAAAATGTGCAAATCTCCCTCCAATAAATGAAACAGTAGTACAAGTGCTAAATTACACATAGAAAATATTTACAGCACCCATTCCAGACAGTACAACACCAAGGAAACTGTTAAAGAGCAGAGGGGGAAAATGTACTATTCCCTCTCCAGTCAGTACAACAGTAGGGAAAGTGTTGTAATGCAGAGGGGTCATAATTACTATTCCCACTCCAATGAGTGCACCAGTAGGGAAAGTGTTAGATTGCAGAGGGGTGAAAATGACTATTCCCACTCCAATGAGTGTAACAGTAGGGAAAGTGTTGGATAGCAGAAGGATAAAAATGACTATTCCCACTCCAATGAGTGGAACAGTAGGGAAAGAGTTGGATAGCGGAGAGGTAAAAATTTCTCTTCCCATTTCAGTTAGTGCAACAGTAGGGAAAGTGCTGGATAAAGGAGGGGTAAATATTACTATTCCCACTCCAATGAGTGCAACAGTAGGAAAACTGTTGGATAGCAGAGTGTATAAATGACTATTCCCACTCCAATGAGTGCAACAGTAGAGAAAGTGTTGGATAGTGGAGGTGTGAAAATGTGTATTCCCACTCCAGTGCGTGTAACAGTAGGGAAAATGTTGGATTGCAGATAGGTAAAATATACTTTTCCCACTCCAGTCAGTTCAAAATTAAAAATAAACAAAATCAACAAGAATTTTTTTTTAAAAACAATATATATAAATATGTTAAAAATTAAACAAAATAAAAAAATAAAAAACATATTATAATGTTAAATGCATATCACAAATACCAACAAATATTATATTAAATAAACAATAAATACTTGTTGTTAGAACCGGCGGTCTCTAGTTGGCAGAGGTATACACTTCTGACAAATAGGGACCAACCAACTCTAGTCAGGGAAAGGGGATTACACACTCAGATAACCCCTGCTACCCCCTTGGTAGCTTGGCAGAGCAGACAGGCTTATCTCAGAGGCAGTGTGTTAAGCATTTATGACCACATACAGTAATAAAGTGAATACACTACAGATGGACACGACACAGAAGTTATTATAAAAATAGTATTTTTATATAAGGCTTAGCACAAGACCAAATAACGACAAAAATATACCACAGTCTTAATAAATACTCTTTGGAAGGAAAAATAATAGTTCAAGTAAGGTTTCTTCTTGGCAAATAGTTCTTTAGCAAAGTATTCTTCTGAGCACAGTTCTTTGGCAACAATGTAACCCCCACAGGAGTCACACGACGTCGAGTCTACAAGATTCCCAAGGTTCGGCGTCGACCGCGAGGAGCGCTACGTCGAGCCTGGAGTTGCAACAGACCCCACAAGTACAGTACCTTGAGAAATGAAGAAAACGATGCTCCACGGCGTCGAGATGTCGGCGCCGAGGTCGGCGTCGATCGTGCCTCGGAGTCGGGTCGATCCGCAGCGGTGTCGAGGGATGTCGGGCCGGAGCAGCGCTCACAGCGTCGAGAAGGGCGTCGAGTCGATGCGATCAGCAGCGGCGTCGGGACGGGGTCGCTTGGAGGTGGAGCCGATACTCACTCCTCACTGGCGTTGATACCGGCGTCGAGACTGCAGATTTTCCCTTGTGTACTGGAAACAACACTTTCCAGCAATTCAGCAAATGGTGAAGTCCTTTGGCCCTGTGACTTCAGCAGGAGACTGGCACTCTTCCAGCCCTTGGAGATTTCCTAGCAAGTGTTCAGAGAGTACACACCAAGTTCCTCTCTCCTTGTTCCTTGGCAAAAATAAAGAAGCAGCTTTCAGGTTCCTCCACAGCAAAACAGCACTCTGGCAGAAAGGGGAGGCAAGTCCTTAGATCAGCAGGCTTCTTGTCCTTGGTACAGGTTTCCTTGTCAGAAGTGATCTGAGTTCTTGGTTCAGGGGTCCTTCTCTTATACCCCTTTTTCCCTTTGTTCCCTTTGTCCAAGCAGGGCGATTCCCACCATCTCAGGTTTGTTGTGGGTGTTGCCAGGCAGAGGCACCTGGCCTATTCACTGAGCAGGGCAGAGTCCTCAGCCGCCCAGCAGGAGGCGGAGCCAGTATTGTCACTGGCAGGAGCAGGGCTATCAGTCGCCCAGCAGGAGGCGGAGCCAGTATTGTGTCAGGCAGGGCAGGCTACTCTTTCCTCACTCTATGTGTAAACGCCCCATTCACCCCACACTGACTCACTCAGACCTCTGGAGCCACCCAGCCCCTGACACACACACCAAACCAGCAGAGACCGGTAGATAGTTGGACAAGAAAATAGCCACTTTCTAAAAGTGCTATTTTCAAACATAGAATTTAAAAACCATCCATCCTAAAGGGTGTGTTATTAAATTCTGAGTTCAGGGATACTAAACTCGACTTGCTACCATGCTCCCTGAGTCAGATAGATTATAATGGAGTTAATAATCAGTCTGCCCAGTCTGGCCTATTGGAGGCAGGTAGCCCTTCAATAGTGAAAAACGAAAAGGGCTGTAATTCACTATTAGGTCATGCCACACACATCAGGGCATGACCTACCTTTTACCAACAATGCACCCTGCCCTAGGGCCTACCATAGAGGTGTCTGAAATGTGGCAAAGTGAAGGTTTAGAGACTGGCAAGTAGGTTTCCTTGCCAAGTCGACATGGCAGTCAGGGACTGCACGCAGGCGCTGCGGTGGCAGGCCTGAGACACATTTTACACGCTGCTTCTGTGGGTGGCACAACCAGTGCTGCAAGCCCACCAGCAGCAGTTAACTTACACGCCCTTGGCACACGCAGTGCACTAGACTAGGGTCTGAACAGTAAGTCAACCAAGCCAATCATGGTAACACCAATCAATGTAACAATTTAACATGGGGAGCACTTGCACTGTGGTACTGATCAGCAGTGGCACAGTGCCCAAAGCAATAATCCAGCAAAAAACATCGTAAACAGAGGAGGCAAACAGAAAAAAATGGAGGAGAGACTCATGCCAATGATGCCAGGTCTAACACGTGTCCCCTCCAGCTGAAATGTGGGGAGAACTACCCTTCACCCAGGGAGTCCTCATCACTAAGGCGGAAAAATCTGGACAGACCATCAGCATTGGCGTGATCTGTACCAGGGCGGTGTTCCACCGTAAAGTCCATCCCCTGTAGGGAAATGGACCACCTCAACAGCTTTGGGTTCTCACCCCTCATCTGCATTAACCATCTGAGGGGCCTGTGGTCTGTCTGAACCCGGAAGTGAGTCCCAAACAGGTAGGGTCTTAGCTTCTTCAACGCCCAGACCACAGCAAATGCCTCACGCTCTATCGCACTCCACCTTTGTTCCCTGGGAAGTAACCTCCGGCTGATGAAGGCTACAGGTAAGTCTAGGCCCTCCTCATTCATCTGTGCTAGAACAGCCCCCACACCATGCTCTGAAGCGTCTGTCTGGACAATGAATTCTTTTGAAAAGTCGGGTGCCTGGAGGACCGGTGCGGTACACATTGCAGTTTTCAGGGTGTCAAAGGCGTTCTGACAGGCGTCAGTCCAGATCACAAGTCTCGGCTGCTTCCTGGAAGTCAGCGAGGTCAAGGGGTGCACAATGTTGCCATACCCCTTGACAAACCTCCTGTAGTAACCCGTGAGACCCAAGAAGGCTCCCACCTGAGTCTGGGTTTTGGGCGGTTCCCAAGCCAGGATGGTATCTATCTTGGGTTGCAGGGGGGCCACCTTGCCACTCCCTACTTGGTGCCCCAAGTACACCACTGAACCCTGCCCAATCTGGCACTTACTAGCCTTGATTGTGAGGCCTGCTCTGCGCAGGGCCAACAACACTTCCTGGAGGTGGCGCAAGTGTTCCTCCCAGCTGGCGCTGAACACTGCTATATCGTCCAGGTAGGCGGCGCTGAAATCTTCCAGCCCGGCCAATACCTGGTTAACCAACCTCTGGAATGTGGCAGGGGCATTCTTCATCCCAAAGGGCATCACACGGAACTGGTAGTGCCCATCTGGTGTGGAGAATGCAGACCTCTCTTTTGCCCCATCAGTCAAGGCGATCTGCCAGTACCCAGACGTTAGATCAAACGTACTAAGGTACCGGGCAGCCCCCAACCGATCGAGGAGCTCATCAGCTCTGGGGATGGGGTGCGCGTCAGTCTTTGTGACCGAATTGAGTCCTCGGTAATCCACACAGAACCGAAGTTCTGGTGAAGCACCAGGCGCTGCAGCCTTTGGGACCAAGACCACTGGGCTGGCCCAAGGACTGCTAGAGGACTCAACCACCCCTAAGGCAAACATCTTGGAGACCTCCTCCTTGATATATGCTCTGACCTTTTCAGTCACCCGGTAGGCCTTGTGCCTCACAGGAGTGCTGTCCCCAGTGTCCACATCATGGACACACCACTGAGTGACACCAGGGATCAAGGAGAACAGATCAGGGAATTGTACCAACAGATGGCGACAATCTTGCTGCTGCTCAGGGGTCAGTGTGTCAGAGAGGACAACACCATCCACTGACCCATCTTTTTCTTTTGCACACAGGAGGTCAGGAAGAGGCTCACTCTCCTCCTCCATCCCAGCATCTGTGGCAAGGAGCATGCCCACTTCGGACCTTTCTAAGTGGGGCTTTAACCGGTTGACATGCAGGACCCTTAAGGGGTTCCTGGGAGATTTCAAGTCCACCAAGTAGGTGACATCGCTCTTCTTCTCCACAACCTCAAACGGTCCAGTCCACCTGTCCTTGAGCGCACAAGGTTCCACAGGGGCCATGACCCAAACTTTCTGACCAGGTTGAAGCTCAACCAGAGTGGCATTCTGATCGTACCACCGCTTCATCTCTTCCTGGCTGGCCTCCAGATTTGCCTGAGCAAGATCTCTGAAGCGCCGAGTCTGGTTCCTAAAGGCCAGCATGTAACTATATACATCCTGGGGAGGTTTCCTGGGAGATTGCTCCCAGCCTTCTTTGACCAGACTCAAAGGTCCTCTTACCGGGTGACCATACAAAAGCTCAAAGGGGCTGAACCCTAGAGACTTCTGTGGCACCTCACGGTAAGCAAACAGCAGGCATGGCAAGAGGACGTCCCATTTACGCCTCATTGGTTCTTCAAGACCCATGATCATGCCTTTTAGGGTCCGGTTGAATCTCTCAACCAGCCCATTACCTTGAGGGTGGTAAGGAGTGGTAAACTTGTAGGTTACCCCACACTCCTTCCACAGAGACTTCATATAATTCGAAATGAAGTTGGTGCCCCGGTCTGACACCACCTCTCTGGGGAACCCCATGCGGGAGAAAACACCCATCAGTGTCCGTCCCACCACGGGGGCCGTCACTGTTCGGAGAGGGATGGCTTCCGGGTACCGGGTGGCATGGTCCACCAAGACCAGGATAAACCTGTTGCCCATGGCTGTCTTGGGGTCCAGTGGCCCCACAATGTCAATTCCCACTCGCTCAAAGGGGGTACTGACGACGGGAAAAGGTTGGAGGGGAGCCTTCTGCTTCCGCCCACTTTTCCCACTTGCCTGGCAAGTTTGACAGGTCCTACAATGGATATCTGAATCCCTTCTCATCTGAGGCCAATAAAAATGGGTGACAAGCCTGTCATAGGTCTTGTCCTGCCCCAGATGTCCAGCTAACGGAACGTCATGAGCCAACCCCAGTAGGAAGGCTCTGAAGCGCTGGGGTACCACCAGCACACGGGCTGACCCAGGCTCAGCAGCCTTAGGCTCGCTATACAGGAGGTCGTTCTCCCAGTAGACCCAATGTGATCCTGACTGATCACCTGTCGTTTGGGCTGAGGCCTGCTGCCTCATACCCACAAGAGAAGGGCACACTTTCTGTTCAGCACAAAATTCCTCCCTGGAGGGACCACCATCCTGCTGCCAATGGGTCAGCTCGGGCAGGTCTCCCAGTTCGGCCACTTGTTCTCCTGTCGGTTCCAGGGCATCCCCCTCAGGGTCTGCTCCCTCCTGGACCGCGGGAACGATGGGGGACGGTTTCCCGCGCCCCCTGCCTCTTCTCTTCACGGTTGGGACCTGGGCCATACTTTCAGGCTCCGGGCCCCCATCAACACCCTTACTGACTGACATGGACCGGGTGGTCGCACACACCCATTCAGGCAGACCCAACATTTCCAGATGCGCTTTTCTCTCCACCTTAGCCCAAGGGGAGTCCTCCAAATCATTGCCCAAGAGACAATCAACAGGCATGGCGGGCCTCACAGCAACCTGAAGAGTACCTGAGACCCCCCCCACTCAAAAGGAACTTGAGCTACCTCACACTTACTCTGTGAGTTGTCAGCAGCTACAACGGGGTAGAATGCATGAGGGACCACCTGCTCTCTGGACACCAAGTGACACTTGACAGCTGTCACACTCGCTCCGGTGTCTCTGAGAGCTTTCACCCTATGGCCATTAATGGTCACCCACTGCCTATATTTCTTAGTGTTACTAGGCAGAGGGGTTGGAGGGACCATTTCCACGTCTCCTAAAGAGACCAGGGACATTTCTGCGGGACCCCACCCACCGGGGGCACCCATCTCATCCCCTCCCAGGGCTACATTCGCTACCTGACGAGGGGGTGCACGCGGCGGTGCATTCGAATCCTTCATGGGACACTGGGGATCATAATAACGGTGTCCCACCTGCTTACAGGCATAGCAGGTCATGGGGCCCCTGTGAACAGGTTTACCTGTCGGGGCCTCTGGCTTCTTTACAGGGGGAGGCTGGGAACCCTTCCCTTGGTTCCCTTGGGGACTACTTTGGGGCCCTTTCTGAAACTCCCTCTGTTTACCCCTGTCCCCCCCACTCTTCTGCTGGGGACCCTGCCCACCTTTGGCTGAGTCTCCCACTGGACCCTTGTGGACCCTGGTACTGACCCAGCGGTCCGCCTCCTCAGCAAGTTTTCTAGGGTTAGATATCTTGCTATCAACAAGGTGCTGGCGTAGCTCTGGAAAACAGTTATTAGACAAGTGCTCCCAAGCAAACAAATCATAAAGAGCATCATAACTATCAACCTTGCTACCCTTTATCCAACCATCCATGGTTCTGCAGAAAAAAGACACATATTCAACCCACGTAGTACCAGGCAACTTCTTACATTCTCTAAAGGTTTGTCTGTACTTTTCTGGGGTTAAGCCATATCTCAGCATTAAAGCATCTTTCATATGAGTATAAGACATCCTATCCTCAGCAGGAAGGCTCAACAAGGTATCTCGCCCCTCGTTTGTAAAGCGGCTCCACAACCCCGTTCCCCAATCCTTCTCAGGGACCCGGTGGGCCAATAACGCTAACTCATATGCTTTAAACCATTGGCTAATATCTTCATTCTTACTGTAATCTTTGATCACATCTTTAGGAAAATAAAACCTACTTTCTGCAGGCACAGATGGAGTGCTGCCACCAGAGGGATTCAACTCTAAACTCTTCGTTTTAAGCTCCATCTCCCTCACCATCTTCTCACGTTCAAACGCTAATTTCTCTCTCTCAAAATCTAATCTTTTGCTCTCCATTTCAGCTTCTCTCTTGCTTCTCGCATTCTCTAATTCCAACTGCCCTCCTAATTTAAGTTTTGCCATTTCTAACTTGTACCCCCTCTCCTTCTCCCTGTCTTCTAATTCTTCGGGGGAAAGGCTCCTAGAGGACGCACTACTGCCTGGAGATGACACTGGCCCACCTGTGGGCTCTTCCTCTTCCTCTTCTTCTTCCTCTTCCGGTACCACCACCGGATCAGAGGGATTTCTGGCCTCTAACCAGGCCTTCAGCGCTTTGAGGAAGCCCTCTTTCTTTGAGACACCTGTGGTAGGAACTTTAAACTGCTTGCAAAATCCTTTTAGATCTTTTAGCGTGTAGGAATCTATCTTCTCCTTATCGAATTCCCCCACAACATTCTCCACAGGTGTAGCAGCTCCGGCATTCTCCATGGTCAAAACTGGCAGTGTTTAAGAAAATCAGATCCAGGAAAGCGGAGAACAAAAATAGGCAATCCTACCAAAACCAAATGTGGCTGCGTTATGGTCTGCTTTCACTATGTAGCGTACACTAATCACTGCACATGAGACATAAATGCAAAGTTCAAATCCTCACCGCTGACCACCAATGTTAGAACCGGCGGTCTCTAGTTGGCAGAGGTATACACTTCTGACAAATAGGGACCAACCAACTCTAGTCAGGGAAAGGGGATTACACACTCAGATAACCCCTGCTACCCCCTTGGTAGCTTGGCAGAGCAGACAGGCTTATCTCAGAGGCAGTGTGTTAAGCATTTATGACCACATACAGTAATAAAGTGAATACACTACAGATGGACACGACACAGAAGTTATTATAAAAATAGTATTTTTATATAAGGCTTAGCACAAGACCAAATAACGACAAAAATATACCACAGTCTTAATAAATACTCTTTGGAAGGAAAAATAATAGTTCAAGTAAGGTTTCTTCTTGGCAAATAGTTCTTTAGCAAAGTATTCTTCTGAGCACAGTTCTTTGGCAACAATGTAACCCCCACAGGAGTCACACGACGTCGAGTCTACAAGATTCCCAAGGTTCGGCGTCGACCGCGAGGAGCGCTACGTCGAGCCTGGAGTTGCAACAGACCCCACAAGTACAGTACCTTGAGAAATGAAGAAAACGATGCTCCACGGCGTCGAGATGTCGGCGCCGAGGTCGGCGTCGATCGTGCCTCGGAGTCGGGTCGATCCGCAGCGGTGTCGAGGGATGTCGGGCCGGAGCAGCGCTCACGGCGTCGAGAAGGGCGTCGAGTCGATGCGATCAGCAGCGGCGTCGGGACGGGGTCGCTTGGAGGTGGAGCCGATACTCACTCCTCACTGGCGTTGATACCGGCGTCGAGACGGGGTCACTTGGAGCCGGGGCCGATACCCACTGCTCACTGGCGTTGCTGCTGGCGTCGAGACTGCAGATTTTCCCTTGTGTACTGGAAACAACACTTTCCAGCAATTCAGCAAATGGTGAAGTCCTTTGGCCCTGTGACTTCAGCAGGAGACTGGCACTCTTCCAGCCCTTGGAGATTTCCTAGCAAGTGTTCAGAGAGTACACACCAAGTTCCTCTCTCCTTGTTCCTTGGCAAAAATAAAGAAGCAGCTTTCAGGTTCCTCCACAGCAAAACAGCACTCTGGCAGAAAGGGGAGGCAAGTCCTTAGATCAGCAGGCTTCTTGTCCTTGGTACAGGTTTCCTTGTCAGAAGTGATCTGAGTTCTTGGTTCAGGGGTCCTTCTCTTATACCCCTTTTTCCCTTTGTTCCCTTTGTCCAAGCAGGGCGATTCCCACCATCTCAGGTTTGTTGTGGGTGTTGCCAGGCAGAGGCACCTGGCCTATTCACTGAGCAGGGCAGAGTCCTCAGCCGCCCAGCAGGAGGCGGAGCCAGTATTGTCACTGGCAGGAGCAGGGCTATCAGTCGCCCAGCAGGAGGCGGAGCCAGTATTGTGTCAGGCAGGGCAGGCTACTCTTTCCTCACTCTATGTGTAAACGCCCCATTCACCCCACACTGACTCACTCAGACCTCTGGAGCCACCCAGCCCCTGACACACACACCAAACCAGCAGAGACCGGTAGATAGTTGGACAAGAAAATAGCCACTTTCTAAAAGTGCTATTTTCAAACATAGAATTTAAAAACCATCCATCCTAAAGGGTGTGTTATTAAATTCTGAGTTCAGGGATACTAAACTCGACTTGCTACCATGCTCCCTGAGTCAGATAGATTATAATGGAGTTAATAATCAGTCTGCCCAGTCTGGCCTATTGGAGGCAGGTAGCCCTTCAATAGTGAAAAACGAAAAGGGCTGTAATTCACTATTAGGTCATGCCACACACATCAGGGCATGACCTACCTTTTACCAACAATGCACCCTGCCCTAGGGCCTACCATAGAGGTGTCTGAAATGTGGCAAAGTGAAGGTTTAGAGACTGGCAAGTAGGTTTCCTTGCCAAGTCGACATGGCAGTCAGGGACTGCACGCAGGCGCTGCGGTGGCAGGCCTGAGACACATTTTACACGCTGCTTCTGTGGGTGGCACAATCAGTGCTGCAAGCCCACCAGCAGCAGTTAACTTACACGCCCTTGGCACACGCAGTGCACTAGACTAGGGTCTGAACAGTAAGTCAACCAAGCCAATCATGGTAACACCAATCAATGTAACAATTTAACATAGGGAGCACTTGCACTGTGGCACTGATCAGCAGTGGCACAGTGCCCAAAGCAATAATCCAGCAAAAAACATCGTAAACAGAGGAGGCAAACAGAAAAAAATGGAGGAGAGACTCATGCCAATGATGCCAGGTCTAACACTTGTCAAAAAAATAAATATTTATATTTAGTAATTATATAACAAAACATACATTATTTCATACTTTTACTTTATTTGCTACCTACCCAATAAAACCACTCAATTCACAACCCACATACATAATTATCAAGTAAACAAATATTATTAAATAAAAATCAAATTAAAACACATGAAAATGTATTAACTTATCACCCTTTACCTTATAATCCCCCCAACCCACACCTAAAATAAAACTGTAAAAAAAATTAATTACACAATTACATTTCATTTGCAATTAAATAACGAATAGTATTTAACAACTAATTATAAATAAGTAATATTATTTTACTTCCCACTTTTCACCCTAGAGACACAAAACACACACCAAAAAATTAAACAATTACCCTAATTAATTATCAATTAATTAATCAATATTAATTATCAACTAATTATTAATTAATGAAAAATAAATAACTTTCCACCTTTTACCTTTATAAACTCAATACCCACACCCCAAAAGAATATAATTAAACAATTAACAAAGTTAAGTATCAATTATGTATTGTTAATCATCAACTAATTATCACTAAATTAAAAATAAATTACTTCTCACCCTTTACCTCTATAAACCCCACAACCAGCACCTAAGAACAATTTACACAATTATCATAATTGATTACTAATTAATTAATGGATAATTATCAACCAATTAATTTAAAATAAATTACTCCCCAAATTATACCCCTATAAACCACACAACCCACACATAAAATTTAACAAAACAACTAAAAACACAATTAACACCATAAAATCTCAATTCAATAAAGATTAGTAAATAAAAAATAATCACAAAATTATTCAAATTAGATTACTTCCACCCTATTCCCCTATAAACCCATACCCCGCCACGGAACTAATAAACACAAAATGTAATTAAATAAACACATATATTCTGTCTGAATACCCATCTCTATAGGTACACATCTAGCATGTGATGTGGTGTAACGCCTTACCAACATGTTCTGTGGTTGATGCAACTGTGAGACTAGCACGCTTGTTGGACAAACCTGTCAGACCAGTACTTTGGAGAGGCATATGCCTGCCAGATCTAGTCTCTGGAGAGACTCACTTGCCAGCCCTGAACTCCAGAAAAACCCAACTCTCTTCCCTGTACTCTTATAGACAATACCCATCAGACTTGTATTCTAGTGAGGTATGCTTGACAGAGTGGCACTATGACTGATATGCCTACAAAGCTTGTATGCTCTGGGAAATAATTCACAGGCCAGTTCTTAGGAGCAAGCCCGCCTGAAATATGTTCTGAAGCAATACACACAACTTTCAGCCCTATATTATGGATGGATGCAACTTTAGATGTGTACTCAGTTGGGGAAGGCCTGCTAGACCTCTGCTCTGGTAGGACATGCATCACAGTCCTGTATTCTGGCGTGACACATTTGTCAGACCCCTATTATGACTGCATCATACCTGTCATCTGGATAGACATACCTGCTAGACTTGTTCTCTAACAGGGAACTGTTGCTCTGTATGGAGACATCTGCCGTACCTATACTTTGAGGGGGGCAAGTTGTTAGATATTTGTCCTGAAGAGACCAGTACTCTAGTGAGGTACATCGATTAGACCTATGTTCAGGATGAACATGTGTCAAACCTGCTCTCTGGAGTGACACACCTACTAAACATGTAATCTGGAACAACATATCTATCAGACAGTTGCTGTGGATGGGCACCGCTAACCAGATCTGTTTTCTGGAGGAACACACCTTCTGACATTCACTGTAATAGAGACTGCCCTATTGAGCTGTACTGTGAGAGGACACACCTGTGACCGCTGAAATGCTTGTTCTGCAATGGAACACCCTTACCAAACCTATTATCTGCTGTAACACACCTTCTACTTGTACTTTCAGTGGAAACACCTCTGCGGTTGAGTTTTCTGATGTAGCACATCTATCAAACCTGTACTCTGGAGGACACACTTTCCAGAGCTGTTCTCTGGAGGGGAACATATCATCCAGACATATTTACCAAAACGGTACACCTATCAAGCCTGCTCTCTTGAGAGACACCTCTGCCAGACCTTTACCTAGATGGGGCACTGTACCCAGATGTAAACTATGGCGGTCAACCCTGATAGACTTATGGACTGGAAGGACACACCATTCAAAAGGTGTGTAGACACCCTGTAGATGATGTCTGGAGGGACACCCACCTGCCTGAATTTTTTCCTGGACAATTTAACCTATACTTCATGGGTAAAAACATCCATTCCTTATTCAATTGGAGAAGTGAGGGATTTACATCATAGAAGACCGAAACTTCGACTGTACTGTCCATTTCCCCAATAATTGATGTATACTAAGTGACTGTCTAATTTATTAGGATATTTGTCACTGCTCCAATTGAATAAGGAATGGACGTTTTACCCATGAAGTATAGGTTAAATTGTACTATACCTTTTTCATGTGTATGTATTGAATTAACTTTATTTTTGATTGTACCCTGCTAAATTTGATTTACAAATGAAAAAATATTCATAAATTGACTATAAGATATTCCTGTGTTTGTTCTGTTGTTTTAATCTTCTGCGCATTCATTGCACAATTCATTTGATTGCTGGTTCATGATTTTGTTAACAGTGAACTATCAAAGAATCGTTTTAAAGATAATTGGTGAGAAATCAGTTTTCCTGAATAAAATCCCTTGCTGGCACACCCTACCTAATATTTCTAGAATTGCCCAAGCCTCCAAGGGTATATTGGGTTGTCCCACTTTACCATTTCATGTACTGAGTAAGGGCACACTTGCCAAATATGTTCTAAAGAGGGGCACACCTGCCAGACCTGTACTAAAGAGGGGTGCACCTGCCAGATCTGTACTAAAGACGGGCAAACCTGCCAGACATGTTCTAAAGAGGGGCGCTCCTGCCAGACCTGTACTAAAGAGGGGCGCTCCTACCAGACCTGTACTAAAGAAGGGCACACCTGACAGACCCGCACTAAAGAAGGACATACCAGCCAGACCTGTACTGAATAAGGGCACACCTGCCAAACATGTTCTAAAGAGGGGCACACCTGCTAAAGCTGCACTAAAGAGGGGCACATCTGCCAGGCCTGTACTTAAGAGGGACACACCTGCCAGATCTCCATGAAAGAGGGGCCCACCAGCCAGGCTGTTACTAGCAAGCAGCCCATCTGCCAGGCCTGAATAATGAGGAGCACCCCTGCCAGACCTGTAGTGAAGAGGGGAACACCTGCCAGACCTGTACTAAAGAGGGGCACACCTGCCAGACCTTTACTAAAAAGGGGTGCACCTGCCAGACCTGTACTAAAGATGGGTGCATCTGCAAGACCTGTACTAAAGAGCTACTCACCTGCCAGACCTGTACTAAAGAAGGGCCCACCTGCCAGACCTGTACTAAAGAGGGGCACACCTGCCAGAACTGTACTTATGAGGGACACACCTGCCAGACTTGTACTAAAGAGGGGCACACCTGCCAGATCTGTACTAAAGAGGGGCATACCTGCCAGACCTGTACTAAAGAACGGCGCACCTGCCAAACCTGTACTAATGAAGGGGCACAGATGCCAGAACTGTACTGAAGAGGGGCACACCTGTCAGGCTTGTATTAAGGAGGGGTGTACTTTCCAGAACTGTACTTAAGAGGGGCACACCTGCCAGAACTGTACTTAAGAGGGGCACACCTGCCAGACCGGTACTAAAGAGGGGGGCAACTGCCAGACCACTACTGAAGAGGAGCGCACCTGCCATGCCTGTACTAAACAGGGGCATGCCTGCCAGACCTGTACTAAAGAACGGCGCACCTGCCAAACCTCTACTAAGGAGGGGTGCACCTGCCAGAACTATACTTAAAAGGGGCACATCTGCCAGACCTGTACTATAGAGGGGTGCACCTGCCAGGCTTGTACTAAAGAGGGGTGCACCTGCCAGACCTCTACTAAAGAGGGGCACACCTGCAAACCTGTACTAAAGAGGGGCACACCTGCCTGACCTGTACTAAAGAGCGGCCCACCTGCCAGACCTGTACTACAGAGGGGCTCATCTGCCAAACCTGTACTAAAGAGGGGCACACCTGCCTGACCTGTACTAAAGAGGGTCATGCCTGCCAGACCTGTACTAAAGAGGGCCCCACCTTCCAGACCTGAACTAAAGAGCGGCCCACTTGCCAGACCTGTACTAAAGAGAGGCATACCTGCCAGCCATGTACTAAAGAGGGGGGTACCTGCCAGACCTGTACTAAAGAAAGTAGCACCTGCCAAACCTGTACTAAAGAAGGGGACAAATGCCAGACCTGTACTGAAGAGGGGTACACCTGCCAGGCTTGTACTAAGGAGGGGCACACCTGCCAGAACTGTACTAAAGAGGGTTGCACCTTCCATACCTGTACTATAGAGGGGGGCACCTACCAGACCTCTACTACATAGGGGCACACCTGCCAGGCTTGTACTAAGGAGGGGCACACCTGCCATACATGAACTAAAGAAGGGGCACGAATTCCAGAAACTGTACAGAAGAGGGGTACACCTTGCAGGCTGGTACTAAGGAGGGGCACACCTGCTAGAGCTCTACTAAAGAGGGGCACACCTGCCAGATCTGTACTAAAGAATGGGCACAAATGCCAGACCTGTACTAAAGAGGGGCACACCTGCCAGAACTCTATTAATGAGGGGCACACCTGCCAGGCCTGTACTAAAGAGCTGCCCCCCTACCAGGCCTGGACTAAAGAGGGGCATACCTGTCAGACGTCTACTAAATAGGGGCACACCTGCCAGACCTGTACTAAATAGGGGCACATCTTCCAAACCTGTACTAAGGAGGGGCACACCTGCCAAACCTGTACTAAGGAGGGGCACACCTGCCAGACCTGTACTAAAGAGCGGCCCACCTGCCAGACCTGTACTAAAGAGCAGCCCGCCTGCCAGATCTGTACTAAATGAATGAATGAATGAAATGAAAAGATCATTTGTAAAGCGCGATAGCTACCCTGAGACGTCCTAGCGCTGCGGACAACCGTGTGTGGAGGGACGGAGGGGACCTAGTCTGATTTGTTGAACAGCAGGGTTTTTAGCTTTTTTCGAAAGGGCAGATGATTGAGCTCTGAGCGTAGATGGAGGGGAAGAGAGTTCCAGAGTTTAGCCGAGTTGTAGGAGAATGATCGGCCCCCACATCTGGCTCTCTTGATCTTGGACACTGTGACAAGAAATGAGGAGGCTGATCTGAGCTGTCTATTTTTTTGGTAGGGAGTGATCAGAATATGGTTGATGATGGCGCCCGTTTTCCAAAAGGCTCGGTGAGCAATACACAGGCTCTTGAATAGGATTCTTTCCCTGATTGGGAGCCAGTGAAGTTTCCTCAATTCGGACTTGACAGAGAGGCGACGAGGGATCTGAAGGAGGGTACGTGCTGCACAGTTCTGGATGACCTGGAGCTTGTTTAGGGTGGCCCCTAGGTAGAGGGCATTTCCAAAGTCCAGACAAGACAGAATGAGACCCTGGATCATGATTTGTCTGGCCTTAAAGGGTAGTAGGGAAAGAAGTTTTTGGGTGAGCCTAAGTATACCAAAGCAGGTGGCTGAAAGTTTGGCTGCCTGGTGGTCAAAATTAAAAGATTTATCTAGCCAGGTGCCCAGGCTCTTAATTGTGTCCTTGGGAGTCGGGGTGGGTCCGAGACACGCTGGCCAGAGGGAATTAATGATGTTGTTAGGGGAATTGCCTAGGAGCATCAGATCGGTCTTGTCTCCATTTAGTTTGAGACAAGATGATGTCATCCATGAGGTCACCGCTTCTAAGCAATCCCTCAAGTTGTTGGTCCTGGTGTGAGGTTGGTTTAGGGCCACCACTAACTGAGTATCGTCCGCATAGGTAATAATTTTTATCCCGAAGGGGCGGACAATCTCAGCATGGGGGCCCATGTAGATATTAAAGAGCGTAGGGCTCAAAGAAGAGCCCTGCGGCACACCACATCCGAGAGGTTTGCTGGGGGAGGTGACGTCGCCCTCAACGACTTGGAAGGATCGATCAGACGGGAAGGACACAAACCATCAGAGTGCTTTCATTGAGATTACTAGGTTGGTTAGTCTTTGCAGTAAGATGTTATGATTTGCACTGTCAAATGCGGCACTTATGTCAAGGAGGAAAATGGCTCCGGTGCCTCCTTGATCCATGATCTTCCTTGCCTCCTCTGTCACGGCGATGAGGGCGGTCTCAATCCCATGCATGGGTCGGAATCCTGTCTGGGAAGGGTTGAGTAAGTGGTTGATCTCTAGGAACTCCGTCAGTGTCTTGTTGACGTGTTTCTCTATGATCTTGCTGAGCCAGGGTAGTAGGGAGATTGGTCGGTAGTTCCCAGGGTTGTTTGGATCTAAGTTGAGATTTTTAAGGAGGGCTTTGACCATAGCCCGTTTCCAGGGGAGCGGCACGGTCCCGGTGGCTAGAGAGGTATTGAGCAATTCAAGAATGGTGGGTAGAATGTGTGTAGTGACCGACAGCAGAGAGCGTGGGGGTGCTGGGTCATTAGGGGAGCCGGATTTAACCTGAAGCATGATAGATTGTAGTGTGGAAGAGTCAAGAAAGGGAAGGTTATCGAGTGTAGCTAGGGAGTGGAGCCCTATCTCAGGAGGTTTGGCGGGCGATGTAGGGATCTGAGTGTGAGGAAATGAGGTATAGATGGTTTGTATTTTATTGTAAAAGAACTCTACCAGGTCATTGCAGCGCGATTGGGCATGAAGGGGATTTTTAGGTTTTTCTGGGAGTTTGAGAAGGGTTTTTGCAATTTGGTAAATTTCCTTAGGCCTGGAGGCAGCTGCATTGATCTTGTTTTCGTAGAAGGCCGCTTGCGAGACTTTAATTTCATTTTTATATGATTTTATCGCCGCTCTATCTGCGATTTTTTGGGGGAGTGAGTAGTCCAGACGCCACTTCCTCTCCAGTTTTTTGCATTGACGTTTCCTTTCTCATAAATCTTGGGAATACCAGGGGGCAGTCTTAGTGCTGCGCTTGGATTCAGTGCGTTTTATGGGGAGTACAGAGTCTAGTGAGTTTGAGATCCATCTATTATAGTGTTCGTTGGCTAGGGTAGGGTCAGAGTTGCAGGATAGTCTAGACGTTTCGAGGGTCGATGGCCATTCAGCCTGGGGGAGTTTAGACCAGTTGCGTTCCTTCCGAGTAACTATAGTGGGGGAAGGATGGGTATAAGGAGTGACCCAGAAGACAGGGATCAGGAAGTGGTCCGTCAATGGCAGGGGGGAAGGATTTCCCACCAGGAGATCTGTACAATTGCTAAAAATGGGATCAAGGAGATGACCCTTGGAGTGGATTGGTTTCAGTACTAGTTGTTGAAGTTGTAGTGCGGCGAGGCTGGTAGTCATCTCTAAGGCATTGTGGTCCGTGGTGTCAACAAAATGGATATTAAAATCCCCTAGGAGTGTATAGTTTGCTGTGCTACATGCTAGGTTGGCTATAGAGGAAGGCAGGGAGTTGAGAAATTGTCCCATGGTCCCTGGTGGATGATATACAAGCATCCCTGAGAAGGTGCTAGTGGGGGAGAAGTCAAGAGAGAAGGCGAGACTTTCGCGGGTATTGGGTTTGGGGAACTGCGCCAGCCGTAGCAATCTTTGTAGATAATTGCAAAGCCACCTCCTCTCCGTGTAGAGCGGTCTACGGGTAAAATTTGGTATGCTCTAGGTAGGGCCTGGATGATATCAGGTTCTGATTCGGAGTGGAGCCAGGTTTCTGTCAGAAAGAGGGCATCTGGGTTTAATTAATCTAAAAGCAGGGATATCACTGTGGTGTGTTTAGGGAGCGATCTGCAGTTCAGGAGGTACATGCTTCGCTGGGTGCTTTTCAATGGGAGGTCGGGGAGAGGTCGAAATCCGCAATGTGGGCAGATTGAGCCTTGTTCTGCTGGGTTACATGTGGAGAGGCATAGGGGTGAGACCTTTCCTCTTAGTTTATGTAGAGACTTGGGGCTGTATCTCCTGACATGAGTGATGGAACGAGCTGGGGTCAGGGCCCATGGCCCTGGCCGGCCATGGACGGGTGCAGACGGGCTTGCCTTTGGCGCGCCAAAGGCAAGCCCGCTGCCCGCGTCCGCTGCGCGTGGAGAGAGGCATCCCGTTTATAAAGGGGCGAGCTCAGCTGCTAGTCAGCTGACTCTCCCGGTGACCCGGAAGTAGTAATCCTTTCCGGAGTGTCTTTCTGTGGATCCGGATTTCCTCCACTCAATCCGCTAATCGGCGGTGGACTGGGGAATGGGCACAGAGAAAAGGTGAGCTCAACAAGTGAAAATATGGCGAAGCATGACAATTTCTTATTTGTTTTAAAAAGCAGAGTTAAAACAGTACATAAATAATATTTTTTTTAAAAGCGGTGCAAAGGATGGGAGCCCTTTACCAGGTTCTCCTGTTCCTAGCTGTGTCAGAATAAGTCTGCTCGGTCTCTGTTCAGCGCGTCCATGCGCGTGGATAGAGGAGTTCCGTTTATAAAGGGGTGAGCTCAGCTGCTAGTCAGCTAACACTCCCGGTGACCCGGAAGTAGTAATCACTTCCGAAGTGTCTTTCTGTGGATCCGGATTCCCTCCACTCAATCCGCTAATCGGCGGGGGAATGGGCACAGAGAGAAGGTGAGCTCAACAAGTTAAAATATGGCGAAGCTTGACAATTTCTTATTTGTTTTAAAAAGCAGAGTTAAAACAGTACATAAATGATATTTTTTTTAAAAGCGGTGCAAAGAATGGGAGCCTTTTACCAGGCACTCCTGCTCCTAGCTGTGTCAGAATAAGTCTGCTCGGTCTCTGTTCAGCGCGTCCGTGCGCGTGGAGAGAGGAGTCCCGTTTAAAAAGGGGCGAGCTCAGCTGCTAGTCAGCTGACTCTCCCGGTGACCCGGAAGTAGTAATCACTTCCGAAGTGTCTTTCTGTGGATCCGGATTCCCTCCACTCAATCCGCTAATCGGCGGTGGACTGGGGAATGGGCACAGAGAGAAGGTGAGCTCAACAAGTTAAAATATGGCGAAGCTTGACAATTTCTTATTTGTTTTAAAAAGCAGAGTTAAAACAGTACATAAATGATATTTTTTTTAAAAGCGGTGCAAAGAATGGGAGCCTTTTACCAGGCACTCCTGCTCCTAGCTGTGTCAGAATAAGTCTGCTCGGTCTCTGTTCAGCGCGTCCGTGCGCGTGGAGAGAGGAGTCCCGATTAAAAAGGGGCGAGCTCAGCTGCTAGTCAGCTGACTCTCCCGGTGACCCGGAAGTAGTAATCACTTCCGAAGTGTCTTTCTGTGGATCCGGATTCCCTCCACTCAATCCGCTAATCGGCGGTGGACTGGGGAATGGGCACAGAGAGAAGGTGAGCTCAACAAGTTAAAATATGGCGAAGCTTGACAATTTCTTATTTGTTTTAAAAAGCAGAGTTAAAACAGTACATAAATGATATTTTTTTAAAAAGCGGTGCAAAGAATGGGAGCCCTTTACCAGTCGCTCCTGCTCCTAGCTGTGTCAGAATAAGTCTGCTCGGTCTCTGTTCAGCGCGTCCGAGGGGCTCACCTGCCGCCTAACCCATACTGAAGAGGGGCACACCCGCCACACCTTTACTAAAGAGGGGCACACCTGCCAGACCTGTACTAAAGAGGGGCACACCTGCCAGACCTGTACTAAAGAGCGGCACACTTGCCAGTCCTCTACTAAAGAGGGGCACACCTGCCAGACCTCTACTAAAGAAGGGCACACCTGCCAGACCTTTACTAAAGAGGGGCACACCTGCCATACCTGTACTAAAGAGGGGCACACCTGCCAAACCTGTACTAAAGAGGGGCCCACCTGCCAGACCTGAACTTAAGAGGGGCACAAACGCCAGACCAGTACTGACAAGGGGCACACCTGCCAGCCTTGTACTAAAGAGGGGTGCAACTGCCAAACCTTTACTAAAGAGGGGCACACCTGCCAGTCCTGTACTAAAGAGGGGCGCTCCTGCCGGATGTGTACTAAAGAGGGGCACACATGTCAGAATTGCACTAAAGAGGGGCACACCTGCCAGACATGTACTAAAGATGGGCGCTCCTACCAGACCTGTACCAAAGAGGGGCGAACCTGCCAGACCTCTACTAAAGAGGGGCGTTCCTGCAGGTACATATATATACAGGAATATATTTGCTAGAATTATTCTCTAGAAGGACACTCGTGCTAACACTTTTCTCTAATGTGACACATATATCTGAAATGTGCTCAGGTGGGTATTATTTGTAAGATTAGAGACCAGTAGAGGAAGGACACTGCTGGTACACTTGTTCTCACAGGGGGGTACAGGGCAACAACCTAGCTTGTACCTCCGCTAGACCACTGCATACGATAGAGAACATGCCATATCTGTACTCTGAGGGAGCACCAGCCTCAATGTGTGCTCTATTGGTTAAATCCTATCTGACCTATACTGTAGCGAGATCCATCTATTGGACCTGTGCACTGGAACGATACATTAGATCGGTTCTCTCTCACATGTGATCTGGAGCCACATCTCCATCAGATCTCTGCTCTGCTGAGCTCACCTTACTGGCCTGTATGTGATGGAGCCCACCTTACAAGCCTGTATGCGATGGGGCCCACCTTACTGGCCTGTATGTGATGGAGCCCACCTTACTGGCCTGTATGTGATGGAGCCCACCTTACAGGCCTGTATGCGATGGGGCCCACCTTACAGGCCTGTATGCGATGGGGGCCACCTTACTGACCTGTACTTCCAATGAACGTGCACAACTCCAAGGCCTGTACACTAATGAGCCACCTTTGTAGTACCTGTGCTCTGGAGGGACACACCCTCCAGACAGTGCTTAATCTTTGCTGGAGGTTGCAAGAGTTGGAACCAGAACTCATTTTTTAGGACCAGGAACTACTTTAATTATTAGCTCCGACCCCAGCAAGAGTGGAACATGCATTAAAGAGAGAAAAAAGGAGGATGAGAAAAATATGAAACAATTATAAAAAGCAAAAGCAGATTTGGATAAGAGCATGCAAGGATGAGATAAGGAGGGGCAAGAGTTAGGTCGTGGAAAAAGCAGGCATGAAGTGGAATGAAGAGGGAAACGGCCTTAACAAAGTGGTTGGAACCACGTGTGCCGTAAGAATACAAGTGGTACAACACTTGCATTTGCCATGCATATTCCTTCACCAAGCAAGGCGGTAAAGATATATGCATGGTAACCGGAGTCAGCGCTTTAGAATTGGTGCAAATCGGCGGGAGTTAGGAGGTGTTGGAGACTTTTTGGTTGCTTTCTCCTTGTCTGAGGCTTGGTAAGTAATGTTTTGGCCAGGGTTAGGTCTGGGTAGTTTTCAGAGCTGGGGGCCACATTTTAGGACTTAGGGTGGAGGGTTGGGTTCGTTTTAGGACTGGGTGCTGGTTTTAGTACTAAGCAGGTTAGGGAGTTTTTAGGGCTTGGGTAGTTTTTAAGGCTGGGGGCTGGTTTTAGGACTCAGTGCTGGGACTAGGGTGTTTTAATGGCTGGTGTCAGGGAAGTCTTAAAGGCTGGGGACGGGGTTTTAGGGCTTGGGCGGGGGGCTTGGGTGTAACCTTTACCAATCATTTACTTTTACCAATCATGCCTTTAGAACGAAATTTGTTGTAAAGGCATGCATGCCAAAGACATGCGTGATAAACACGCGGCCGTAGTAAAGACTACGTTGTTAAGGCATGCAAAGTAATTGCATGCCTGTTTCAGTCATACCACCAAATGAGGAATATGCAGCCCTGCTATTCAGCAACTTCAGTGGCGGGCTCCTTAGATAAGCTATTGGAGGATACACCTGGTTTTGTTCTACACACAGAGCTGTGTCCAAAGGGCTTTTTCTAGAGGAGCCTGACTGCCAGACCCAACCTGTGCTCTGGAGACCTCTGACCTGTAGGGGCAAATCTGAATGGAAGAACCCATCTGCCAGGCCTGAACTCTCGTGACACACACCTGTACAAATATGGCGAGCACCTGGATTTTTATGAGGCACAGATGCTGTGCTCACACCTTGGATGAGCACTCCTGTGTGACACACACCTCTACAAAGATGGCCAACAGTTGTACTCTTAAGAGGCACAGATGCTGTGCCCACACCTTGGACGATCACTCTTGTGTGACACACACCTGTACAAAGATGTCCAACACTTGTACTCCTAAGAGGCACAGATGCTGTACACTCACCTTGGACGAGCACTCCTGTGTGACACACACCTTTACAAAGATGCGAACACTTGTACTGTTAAGAGGCACTTTGGACGAGCACTCCTGTGTGTCACACACCTGTAGAAAGATGGCCAACACTTGCAACACTTGTACTCTTAAGAGGCACAGATGCTGCGACCTCGCCTTGGACGAGCACTATTGTGTGACACACACCGGTACAAAGATGGCCAACACTTGTACTCTTAAGAGGCACAGATGCTGCGCGCGCATCTTGGACGAGCACGCTTGTGTGACACACCCCTGTATAAAGATGGCCAACACTTGTACTTAGAAGTTTACCATGCAGTACAGATATTGACTGATTTTGGGTCAATTCCTCATGTTTGCTGCCTTGTTAATGACGATGTTCTTGCTACCTCTATGTATTACATTTTTTGCGTATTTTGTTCATATTTCTAGAGTTCAAGCCCCTGAAGAAGGGCCAACTGCGGCCCGAAATGCATTGGGCACGACGAAAGCTCTTGGACAGATGACATTTTTCTGTTTCAAAGCTGTTACACTTTTAAGGAATGTGCTTGAATTCCCTGAACTGTGTTATTGATTTAATTTCAACATGTGAATATTATTGTATAACTTCTCAATTTGATTTTGGATAAATGTATTTTACATTTATTGTAAAATAGCGTTGTCTAGACTTATTATTTGGATTTTAGTAACCATACCCTAGCAACAGTGCACAGAGGATGAGTCCCATAGAATCTTGATATTGTTAGTTCTAAACAGGCACATGCCAGACAGTAAGTGCCATCCATTGTAGCACGCTTTTTTCTTTAAAAATGGAATAAGCAGACTTAGTGTCAAGTTTATAGTTGAATATTCAGTGTGTGCCTCTCCAATTCCTTGGTTTACAGATGCTGTGCCCGCACCTTGACGAGCACTCTTGTGTGACAACAACCTGTACAAAACTGTGAACACTTGTATTCTTAAGAGGCACAGATGCTGTGTGCTCATCCTAGATGAGCACCCTTGTGTAACACACACCTGTACAAAGATGGCCAACACTTGTACTCTTAAGAGGCACAGATGCTGTACACTCACCTTGGACGAGCACTCCTGTGTGACACACACCTTTACAAAGATGCGAACACTTGTACTGTTAAGAGGCACTTTGGACGAGCACTCCTGTGTGTCACACACCTGTAGAAAGATGGCCAACACTTGCAACACTTGTACTCTTAAGAGGCACAGATGCTGCGACCTCGCCTTGGACGAGCACTATTGTGTGACACACACCGGTACAAAGATGGCCAACACTTGTACTCTTAAGAGGCACAGATGCTGCGCGCGCATCTTGGACGAGCACGCTTGTGTGACACACCCCTGTATAAAGATGGCCAACACTTGTACTTAGAAGTTTACCATGCAGTACAGATATTGACTGATTTTGGGTCAATTCCTCATGTTTGCTGCCTTGTTAACGACGATGTTCTTGCTACCTCTATGTATTACATTTTTTGCGTATTTTGTTCATATTTCTAGAGTTCAAGCCCCTGAAGAAGGGCCAACTGCGGCCCGAAATGCATTGGGCACGACGAAAGCTCTTGGACTGATGACATTTTTCTGTTTCAAAGCTGTTACACTTTTAAGGAATGTGCTTGAATTCCCTGAACTGTGTTATTGATTTAATTTCAACATGTGAATATATTGTATAACTTCTCAATTTGATTTTGGATAAATGTATTTTACATTTATTGTAAAATAGCGTTGTCTAGACTTATCATTTGGATTTTAGTAACCATACCCTAGCAACAGTGCACAGAGGATGAGTCCCATAGAATCTTGATATTGTTAGTTCTAAACAGGCACATGTCAGACAGTAAGTGCCATCCACTGTAGCACGCTTTTTTCTTCAAAAATTGAATAAGCAGACTTAGTGTCAAGTTTATAGTTGAATGTTCAGTGTGTGCCTCTCCAATTCCTTGGTTTACAGATGCTGTGCCCGCACCTTGACGAGCACTCTTGTGTGACAACAACCTGTACAAAACTGTGAACACTTGTATTCTTAAGAGGCACAGATGCTGTGTGCTCATCCTAGATGAGCACCCTTGTGTAACACACACCTGTACAAAGATGGCCAACACTTGTACTCTTAAGAGGCACAGATGCTGTACACTCACCTTGGACGAGCACTCCTGTGTGACAAACACCAGTAGAAAGATGCGAACACTTGTACTCTTAAGAGGCACAGATGCTGTGCGCACACCTTGGACGAGCACTCTTGTGTGACACACACCTGTATAATGATGGCCAACACTTGTACTTTCATGAGGCACAGATGCTGTACCCTCACCTTGGACTAGCACTCTTGTGTGACACACACCTGTAGAAAGATGGCCAACACTTGCAACCCTTGTACTCTGATGAGACACAGATGCTGAGCCCTCACCTTAGATGAGCACTCATGTGCGACACACACCTGTACAAAGATGGGCGAATACTTGTACACTTAAGATGCACAGATGCTGTGCCCGCACCTTGATGAGCACTTTTCTATGACACACACCTGTACAAAGATGTGAACACTTGTACTCTTAAGAGGCAGAGATGCGTTGCCCGCATCTTGGATGAGCACTCCTGTGTGACACACACCTGTACAAAGATGGCCAACACTTGTACTCTTAAGAGGCACCAATGGTGTGCGCGCATCTTGGACGAGCACTCCTGTGTGACACACACCTGTGCAAAGATGGCCAACACTTGCAACACTTGTACTCTTAAGAGGCACAGATGCTGAGTCCTCACCTTGGATGAGCACTCTTGTGTGACACACACCTGTACAAAGATGGTCGAACACTTGTACACTTAAGATGCACAGATGCTGTGCCCGCACCTTGGGTGAGCACTCTTCTATGACACACACCTGTACAAAGATGTGAACACTTGTACTCTTAAGAGGCACAGATGCTGTGCGCGCCTCTTGGACGAGCACTCTTGTGTGACACACACCTGTATAAAGATGGCCAACACTTGTACTCTTAAGAGGCACAGATGCTGTGCCCTCACCTTGGATGAGCACACTTGTGTGACACACACCTGTACAAAGATGTGAACACTTGTACTCTTAAGAGGCACAGATGCTGTGCGTGCATCTTGGATGAGCACTCTTGTGTGACACACACCTGTATAATGATGGCCAACACTTGTACTTTCATGAAGCACAGATGCTGTACCCTCAACTTGGACTAGCACTCTTGTGTGACACACACCTGTAGAAAGATGGCCAACACTTGCAACACTTGTACTCTTATGAGACACAGATGCTGAGCCCTCACCTTGGATGAGCACTCATCTGCGACACACACCTGTACAAAGATGGGCGAATACTTGTACACTTAAGATGCACAGATGCTGTGCCGGCACCTTGATGAGCACTCTTCTATGACACACACCTGTACAAAGATGTGAACACTTGTACTCTTAAGAGGCAGAGATGCTGTGCCCGCATCTTGGATGAGCACTCCTGTGTGACACACACCTGTACAAAGATGGCCAACACTTGTACTCTTAAGAGGCACCGATGGTGTGCGCGCATCTTGGACGAGCACTCCTGTGTGACACACACCTGTGCAAAGATGGCCAACACTTGCAACACTTGTACTCTTAAGAGGCACAGATGCTGAGTCCTCACCTTGGATGAGCACTCTTGTGTGACACACACCAGTACAAAGATGGTCGAACACTTGTACACTTAAGATGCACAGATGCTGTGCCCGCACCTTGATGAGCACTCTTCTATGACACACACCTGTACAAAGATGTGAACACTTGTACTCTTATGAGGCAGAGATGATGTGCCCGGATCTTGGACGAGCACTCCTGTGTGACACACACCTGTACAAAGATGGCCAACACTTGTACTCTTAAGAGGCACAGACCCTGTGCCCTCACCTTGGACGAGCACTCTTGTGTAACACACTTAGCAGAAACTGGTACAAAGTCCCCCGCTGGGGATATTTACCCTAGCCACGCCCTAGAAGGGCCAGTACTCCCTACTCAATGGATTCCTTTAACATATGTGTCTTGCAGTCAGGATACCTAAATCCTTCTGGCTCCTCCTCTGAGTGGTAGAAGAATCCTGGTGCAACAGGGGCAGTATAGTCACACTACAATGTGGGATTCATTTACTACAATGTGGGATTCATTTACTACAATGTGGGATTCATTTACTACAATGTGGGATTCATTTACTGTCGTCAAGAGGATTCATGTAGCCCTGAAGTCTGTTTACTAGAATATAATTGCAGAATCATCTGTTCTGGGGGTGACCTTGGACACGCCCTATAGGTGTACGCTTCTCTAAAGTAGGTGAGTAAAAACAAAAGTACGTGAGCTCAAAAGAACCCATAACCAGCTGATTGTAAAATGATAAGCGCTAAATCACTGCACTTTAGCGCCTCTATTTTTCTTAAGGTTTATCAGGATTGTTAAATAGGAAAGCACCCGCGGGAGCCATTTCTTTTAATAACAACAACACTACCCTTTCCCACAGCAATAAAACACCCGTGCTGGGCTTATTTGGCACCACTGTACTTATTGCATTACTTTTGATCCGGAGGTAAACTAACCCTGCATAATCCATGTAATTTTCCTCGGTTTTATTAACGCTGTAGTGCTGCAGTCCCAGAGGCTAATTCCAATTTTATTAGCTTTCCGCTGGCTATTTTTATTGAATGTCGCAGGGGCAGAGCTGTCAACACAGCTGGTCAGAAGAGGAAAGCACAGCAGTGCTTGTGCTCGCCAGCGTTCTTGATGCTCGATCTATGCAGCGCCTCCTGGGAAAAGATGCATGCGGCAACAGCTAGGCGCTACTCTTCTCTGGGTGGCTTCACCGCATGCTGCCGCCTGCCTACTCGTGGGTGGTTGCTTTCACCCAGGCTTGGGAAAGCAAGACAATTATTATATACATGAAATGATTGAACATCTATATTCACCAAGAAGATGTAGTAGCGAGTGGTAAGGGGGTTGGAGAGACTGGATACTGGCCTACAGACTCCGAACTCGAAGCCAGCAGCAAGGAACATAACATATATGTATTTGTAAAGCGCACGTTCACCCAAGGGTACCTTGGCGCTGAATAACAGATGTTTATTGTTACCAAACTCAATGGTACTCATTTTATCGACCTCAGATGGATGAAAGGCTGAGTGGACCTGCCGGGATTCAAACCTGTGCCCATGAGGTCGAACACAGACCCTTACAGTGGGCACATTAGTCCACCAACCCATCAGACCCTGTAAAGCACTGCTCCAGGTAACATGCTGTTGTGACTCTCTGAGTGCACCACATACAAAATACATTTTTGAGGAGTTCTACAGTTATCTGGTGCCACCAAAAGATGGAGTTCTAAGGTACCCAATGACATTGTGAGATCTTTTGCATCAATAATGGGATATCTGTCTGTTAGATATCACTCCGCAGCACAGGTCAAGCCCGCCCTTATCATGCCGAGCGTCTATAGTATAGTAGGTCCTTTTATCTTTTTATAGTTTTATGTAGCGCAAACTCAACCCAAAGATATCAGCGCGCTTTACATGAGCACCAGTTGCATTACAGACAGACACATTCATTTTGTTAGGCACACGGAGATTAAGTGATTTGCCCAGAATCACAGGATGTTGAGCATCCCTGCTGAGACTCAAACCCAATTCCCCAGCTTCAAGGTCGGCCACTCTAGCCCTCAGACCACATCCTCGTCTTGGCCCGCATCTCTGCTAGTTAGCCAGGAGGATGCATGTGCCCTCATCTCCATATAACTTAGGTCAGGTGTCTCCAACCTTTTCTGTAATAAGAGTTGGATATCATCAATTAAAATCAGTACGATCTACAAATAATATTAGTGTTGTAACAGTGACCACATCAAGACTACATTAGTAGGCACATCATTTTAGATAACTAGCCACGATCCCCTCAGTACATCAAGCATGGTAGCCACCAGTAATGTAAAAAAAGGCTTTGTCAGTGTGGAATGCCTTTATATAGGTAATACATAATATATAGCTTTAATGACCCTAGCACCAAGGTAATAATATTACTAAGCATTACATATATTTTGTGAAACCAAACATTTTTCTCCAAACATCAGCTTATGAGTTCTGAAAACAATCAAATTTTCATCTTGAGTGCACAATTTTCAATTTTTGTATGCATATATTAATTCCGTCAAGGGAAAGCTTCTAATTTGGTAGACGGGGGTGCACAAAGGGGAGCTACTCGCATGTAGCTGGAGAGGCACCAGTGACGCACAAGCTACTCATTGGAGAAGTCAGGCTTAGAGTATCATGAGCACACATTCTGCTCTGCTCTGCATCTGAATGGACACACTTACGTATATGTAATATAATATTTCCCTTTCTCCTGATAGTCATCTGATCATTGTGTCTATCGGCCCTACAAGCTGCTGATGCTGATGAGAGAGAGAGAGAGAGAGAGAGAGGGAAAGAGAGAGAGAGAGAGAGAGAGAGAGAGTGAGAGAGAGAGAGAAAGAGAGTTGGAGAACAAATCCTCTGCATTGACCTTTGTGTCAGAATTTGCAGTAAAGTCACCAGTAAAAGCTTAAAAACATAGCGGGCATTTGCAACCGAGGTTTTCTAAGTTATGACTTATTTAATACATGATACTAAATTGGGATAATTTTCATCATTAATTGCCAACATAGTGGAGTTAGGATAAAGCTTAGTATTAAACTGAAAACATAATTTTTTATAAGGCTTGGTCATTTGGCAGGAGCAGTGGACATGTATAGATCAAATTAGTCATCTCAATTGCAAGAAGTGTGAGTACAACTACCAAGGGATGGTCATCAACATTCATTGCAGGTTTTACATTTTCTCCAGCGCGCAGAGATGGATAAAAACACAATTTGTACAGTGACTCTTAAATATTGGGATTTTTGCAAATATAATAGACCCTCCTCCGAAACTCTGAGCTGGAAAAGGAGCAACAGGAGCGGTCCTTGGGAAAAGGGCGAATATATGAAACCTGGAGATATTGCACAAGTTATTCACCCTGAACATAGGATGATGATCTGGGAATTACTCAAACCTGACCAGAAACAATTATGTTCCCATTGAAAGTATCTTAATGCGACTTTGCATCAGAGTAGGATATAATGTTGAATATGCACAATCACAAAAAGCACTAAAATCCACCCTTAACAGATCAATTTTTCGATTTCTTTTCATTAAAACATAATCTCAGCACCTCATTACTTTTGCTGTGCAAATCCCAATTTGGAAGGAAGCGAGCACTGAATTAAACTAGTATTATTATTGGTGTGATAGTACTGCTCTGCATATTTCCCCCTCACCCCCACAATTTTCAACTGGCAAAAGCTTGTGATATTTGTGCGGCCTAGAGAAACCCATCTTTTGTGCCCCGTTCACAACCATTTCTTGACAGATACTGGTGGTAACTAACTCTGACTGTGCCCTTGGCTCAGCTAACCAGGTGTAGGATCAGTGCTCTGATTAATAAAGTATATGGTAATTTGGTATAATTGCAATTGGCAATGTTCCTAGTATATAGTAGGGAAGATGGATTAAAACTACCTTTAAAGTCCCTAGTACATAACAGAGTAAGGATGTCTAAAGGCTCAGTAGATTTCCTGCACTGGAATGTACACTGCTGCATTGTCTGCTGTCATTTTTAAAGGCAGCCCTGCTTTGCAGACTATCTTTAAAAGTACATTATATGCATATTTGACTTTGGAATTGAAGGTACTTCCAAAGTGGTAATCTACATTATTTTTACAGATAAGTTACCCCAAGGTTTCTCCTAGGTGCTCCACGTGTGGGGTGCATGTAGCTATAAGCAGGGATATTATAAAATATGTTTTATATGTCCTGGTGAGGGAAACACTTCCAATTTTGCTTTCCTCCATTGTAGATAATTATCTCCCTAGGCTAACATTGGAATGCTTGATGCAAGTATATATATTTCTAGGAAGGGGCTAAAATGTCATTCAAAGACTTAAAACATTGGCAATAAATAATTCAACAACATGTCACTGTTTTTCGTAACTTGTACAGAAAAGAAGTTATAGGACTTTAATTTCTGTGAGCCAAAATCCAGCCTTAAAGCAGCCTTTAGCGATTCCTCAGCCTTAACCGGAATAGCCAAGCGGCTTTGATGAGGTGATACGTGGCCTGCATAGCGCAGAGGTTATCTGATGGGAAGCTCTGCAGCTACAGAGAACAAGCCTGGTCGTGCGTTGGGAGAATTAAACTGGGCTTCAAAGAGAGCAGGACAGTAAGACATGCCAGCCAGGCCTAACCCCCTCTTCCTGTACCTCCCTCCAGATGGAAGGTCTGGGATTAAAATATGCAGAAGGTTTGGTAGCGCAGTGTCAATGGAAATGAGCCACACCAGTAGGTTGGTTTAGCCAGCTCTTACTCCTAAGTAAGTAAGTAAGTAAAAGTTTGTAAAGAGCTCTATTGGTGAGGCGTCTTGGTGCTGGAATAGCAGAGATATGAAAAGGCCATAAAAAAAGAATGTTACTGAATGGGAAAAGGCCAGGTTTTCCAAAAAGGCCCGGAAATGTGCATGGGCCAGTAAAGATCTAGGGGCTTACTTATGGGTCCTTGAGTCACTTTTGTGCCACCCATGCATCACTTTTTATGATGCACCAGCGGTGTAAAAATGCACCACATTTATAAAGTGACACATCTAGGTAGATGCGTCACTTTGTAAACCCCTGCGCCACTTTATACCTGCGCCAGGCATAATGTATGCATGGGGGGCGTTCCGACGCAGGAAATGGTCGTAGAAGTGACTCAGTGAAATCTATGAGATTTCACTTTGCCACTTCTAGGACACAAATGCGTCAATATTTATGCCTCACGGCAGGTGTTAAACTGACGCAGGCACATATAACATGGAACTTGCCCATGTGTAAATGACCCATTGCTGGAGTTGTGTCACTTTTGTGACACACTCCAGAAATGCGTCAGTTTTGCGCCTACAGATATGTCAGAAATACTGACGTATCTGTAACTCCTTGCAACATGATGCATCATACTGTAAATATGATGCATCATTGGTATCGCAAGGAGGGTGCAATGAAAAGTGACGCATCGCTGTTTTCTTGCAGCGATGCGTCATGTTTCATAAATGATGGCCCTAATATTAAGTGGCAGCTTATTCCATAGAAGCTAGATGAGAGAGGCTTCTGCCACCCCATTTTGCTTTCTTGATTCTTGGAATCCTAATGAATGCTTGCTTTGCTGATCGCAGGGAGCGTCAAAGAGTATACCATTGGAATAATTTACAATATTTTGTGGGTCCTCCTCCATGTAAGGTTTTATGATTCAAGCATAACGCCTTAAATTCAATTCGCTCCTTGACTGGAAACCAATGAAGTTTTCTGATGGTCCCAGATATATGACTATATTTGGGGAGATTCAGTAGGGTCTGAGCAGCCGGAGTCTGTAGGGATTGCAATTTGTTCAATTCTCTTTTATCCAAACCAAGATAAAGAGCATTAAATAATCAATCCGAAACAAAACGAGTGCAATGAAAACTGTTTTGCGCAGCTCCATCGGTAGATACGGTAAAATCTTCCACAAAATTCTTAGAGTGAAATTGCAGGTAGAGGTAACCTGGTTTATCTGCCCGATAAAGCTAAGCTGGGTGTCGAACACCACGCGCAGGTTTCTCATTTAGGTCACAGGCAGTGGACAAGCTCCTGCTTCTCTCGGCCACCAGTCAGAATTCCAAATGGGAGGACCAGAGCCAAATTCCATGACTTCCGTCTTCTGAGTGTTCAATTTTAGAAAGTTGAGGTGCATCAATTGAATAATATGAACCATACAATAGTGAAACCTGACCGAGGGCAAATGTTCTGGGGAGCATATGGAGATTATAACTTGTGTGTCATCAGCATATGACACAAGGGAAAAGCCATGGTGCTTAACTAGTAGCGCCAGCGGAGTCACATAAATATTGAATAGAAAGTGCCGAGCCCTGAGGGACTCCGCAAGGAAGATGGAATTTGTCTGATTTAAGATTATCCCAGCAGAACCTCTGTTCTCTCCCTGTCAGGAAGGAGTTGAGGAGGGCCAGAGTGTAGTCTTGGATCCCCATTGCCCTCAACCGCTGTGTGAGAACGGAGTGACTCACTGTATCAAATGCAGCAGACAGGTCCAACAGGATGAGGACCACCCTGCCATCTTTATCAATTTGCCATCTAAGTTCCTCCATGGCCATGAATAATGCGGACTCTGTAGAATGGTTGGCTGTAAAGCTATGTTGAGTACTGTCAAGTTGGTTGTTGGAGTCCAAGTAGTTGTTTAATTCTTTACTTAGGGCTTTCTCCAAAACCTTGGCCGCCAAAGGCAGGCAGGAAATGGGACGGTAGCTAGTAACATCACAGGGGAGCAGGGTAGGTTTCTTTAAGATCGGCCTGATACAGGCCTTCTTCCAAGACAATAGAAAGTCCCCGGACTTTATGACAGTATTTAATAGCGGGGCAAGAGTCTGACTGACTATGTTCGAGACACCATGAAAAGTGTCTGGGAGGCAAGGATCGTCTGGGTAGCCTGACTCAATGGTTAATAAAGGACCATTTACTGAGTCCACCGTAAATGGTGAGAAACTGGCCAAATGGTTAGTAATTGCCGACCCTTCCTCCACACCAGGCAGAGGTGACGTTTGGGGAGCAGGACCTGTCTCCTCCAATTCCCTGTAAATCGATTGAATTTTGGTTTGAAAAAAAGACGCCATTTTGTCACATAAGGTTTGATCAGGGCTAAACTGATTTCCCTGTTGAAGTTTGGGTAGTAGAGAAACCGGCTCAAAGAGCTCTTTAGTGGAGGTCTTTGACATTTCAATTTTCGTAGTATAAAATTCCTTCTTTGCCCTAATAATAACATCTTTATATTCTGCAAGAGCCTGATTGTAGTTGTTTTTACCTTCTACACTATAGTCTGACCTAGATATTTGTTCTAGACGCCTACATTTGGATTTGAGAATTTTTAACTCTGCAGAGTACCAGGGGGAGGTAGGTTTATACCCACGTTGGTTGATCAATTTAATGGGAGCCACTTGATCAAAAGCGGATCTAATCCAATAGTCATGGCTGGCTGCATCCCAGTTAGAATCACCTGTAAGCAGTGGTACGTTGTTACCTAGCAGATTATTTAGGGTGTCAAAGTTGATGCACCGACAGGAGCGAGTGGTAGTTGGTGGTAGGCCCTTACCAGATGGAATCTGAGAGGCAGATAAAATAAAGAATATTGCCCTGTGGTCTGTCCATGTAAGTGGCAAGATCTTGTCAATTTCAATAGTGGCAAGATTGGTGAAGACGCCATCCAGAGTGTGGAGCGCTTTATGTGTGGGGCCTTCAACTCTCTGGGACAGGCCGAAGCCTTCCAAATTATCGAGTAGTGTCCTGGTCGAGAGATCAGCAGAACGCTCTAAATGAAAATCACCTAAAATAGTGAAAGAAGAACTATCTATACAGGACTCCAGCAAAGAGAGTAGGCCTCATGTAAAAGGGGCTTTAGGTCCAGGTGGTCTATAAAGGAGCTGACCAGATAAAGAAAACTTGTTGTTGATTTTGATATTAAATGACATGGCTTCAGCCCCAGACAAAGGTGCTGAATCAAATGTAATCTTATATTCAGCTCAATATCTGATTACAATGTCTGCACCTAATTGTCCTGGTCTAGGCAGGGCAGCCAGTGAGTAGCCAGAAGGCAGTGTCGCCACCCAGTCCGACTCTGAGGTAGCAGTGGCCCATGTTTCCGTAAGGAAGATCAAATCAGGACTGGTAACCCAACAGACACTCCAGTTCCAACTTATGCTTAATGACTGATCTGGCATTGAGCAGGATAGCCTTAAGGGCACCAGATTTGGAGCATGAAATGTTGTTATAATGTAAGAGGGTAGATGAAGATGGGGCGTGGCAATTATAACTCGCAAAAGCATATATTTGCAGAGTGGACATATAGTGGGGAAAGTACTCAAATTTGAGGTATGCAAAGTATGGTTACCAAACTTACCCTTATTAAGAGCAATAAGTGGCGTTCTGGAATGAGCAATTTTGGAAAACCTGGCGGGTTCGTGGTGCACGGCGCACTCTGGGCGCCGATGGGAGCAGCCAAGCTTGCCTTTGGCGCACCGGCGGTGCGCACGCTGCACGCGTCTGCTGCGGGGTCACGTCAGCTTTACATTGTTATCACCCCCTGAATGCCTCAAACTACTAGCACGCTGAGCTTGACTGAGGCGGGCCCGCTCTACCATATGGGCACCGCAGGTCATCTGATCGGATTAATGGATTGCCCCCAATGACGACTGCAGTGCAAAGTACAGGTGAGCACGTTATTTTGAAACAAGTAAAAACACTGTAAACACAGTAAAACAATTTAAAATCAGAAAGAGCTCGACTGAACCAACTGCACAGTGCGACCTCTTTCAGTGACAAACTGTTTCCAAATCAAGTCAATCTCTGTCTAAGCTGCACGGTCGCGTCAGCATCACGTTTTTATTCCCCCCTGAACGTCTCAGACCACTAGAACGCTGACCTTGACTGAGACGGGCCTTCTCTAACATACGGGCAACGCAGGTCTTATGATCGGCTTAGTGGATTGCCCCTAATAGTGACTGCAGTGCGAAGTACAGATAAGCACGTTATTTTAAAACAAATAAAAACACAGTAAACACAGCAAAACAATTTAAAAGCAGAAAGAGAGGAGAAGAATTCTCCATCTTGAATGCAGTGCTTTGTGGGACAAGAATATGCCACACTTTGGAGTAAGCTTTCATGCTTTTGAGTGACACCATGCCCCTCATTGGATAGGGGTGTCTCCCTACTTGTTCCAAGAACATTGTATAAATATGTGAGAGCTGCATAGCAACTGTGTTTTGCTGCCTGAAGCTACAAGAAGAATGCCCTGCTAGAACCCTGGTCTGCACTACACAGGATTGCTCCCTTAAGGACTGCTCCTGTTGCACACTTGGAACTACAGCCCTGAGAAATTTTGCCTTACTTAAAAAACGATTAAAAAGTGTACCCCCGGAAAACAACAGATGAACAGAGCTTCCCTGCACCATCCCCCTCAAGAAGTTCCCAGCCTGAAGTGCATCAGTGGACCTTCAAGGATTTGGCCAGGTTCATTATGGGAATTGTAGTCCAAAACTTCCAAGCACAATCTCAGAGCTTTTAGACTCTTTGATTTGTGTTTTGGACATTTTGAACCTTCATGAGGAACTTCAGGAAGAAGTTCCGGAAGTTTGGAAAAGCTTGGAGTAACTTATTGAAAAAACTCCATAAGTGGACCTTCCCTACGTTGAGAGTCAAGACGACTACCTAGAACCGTGACCTAGCCTGGATTTCTGGTTCGTCCCGCTTAAAGCTTCTATCTTCCAGTATTTGACTGGGGCCTCATGGAGAAGCAATTCGACAATGCTGCACTGAAATTGGCTGGCTGGAGGGGACCGCAAATTGTGTTGCCATGGTGCAAGGGTGGCTGCGTTGCAGCGATGACTGTTGTTGTGCAGGAAGAGACACCTGCCTGCATAAAAACAATAATGAATTGTGTTTTGCTCCTTCTTTGTGTGCTACAGAAGGCAGCACATATAGAAAGAGCAAAAACAAGCAGAAATAAAAGTATTCAACCTCGTTGTGTCACTCCTACGCCTCCCCTGGGGAGGCATATGATTCCCACGCATTCCCAGGTTTACCACACTTTTAAATCTGGAAATGTGTCAATTTCCATTGATGTTGCATGAGAACACCCAAAGCAACACCCATGGAGCGCCCCTTTCATGCTGAGCAATGCGTGAAAGCGGCCCATATTTACAAGTCCATGAAAAGTCACGCTGGGTGACTTTATATGGTATTGTAAGTATGGGCAGGCACACTGCGCCCATGGTGCATCAAAAAAAGAGGCACATTGGCAGCACAATGGGCTTGTAAGTAAGCCTCCTTGAGGTACTACACCATTGAAATTCTGTGATGCCGGCAGAAAGAAATCCACCTAGTAAGTAGCTGTGGTACTGACTCTTTGTAGTCTGCTGATACAGCAGAACACTATCTAGTACAAACTCGTTGTAATCTACTCATGTAACTCATCAATAGTAGGCAATAAAAGAACACCACCTTTTGCCAGGTTTTAGTACCGTGTCCCTCTTCACCCACAGATGACCATATGACCAGGTATGTTTTAATCTAGGGTGGAAATTTGCCCAGCAGGCTGTAGTGAGTGGTTGAATTGAAAGAAACGTCAGCACATATATTTTAGGGACAGTGGAAGGCACTGAGTGGGTGGCCTGAAACAGCAGATATATTGTTCTTAAGGGACATTGACAGAGAGCAGGGAAGTGCCGATCTACACAAACAGTTCAGTAGCTCAAGAATGAACTATACATGATGTGACCCTATCCATCTGCCTTGGTTGAATCACTTTCTGATCCCCATCTCTCTGAACCCCGGCACTAAATTAATTAGCAGGAGAGTCCGTCCTTGGTCCAAACTCCTGGTAGATTTGTGGATCTCTGCTCTTGAAAATTCAATACCTAAATTAAACTCCAGTCCTATATTAGCCCTGGAAAAACCCACCCATTGGACAGAGTCCTCCCTGGTACAGTTGTTCCTGCTAACCTCAGCTATACAAAAGTGAGAGAGAAAATGTCACTGTGGTACACACTCAAGCTTTGATCTCCTAAGCAAGCCTGTAAAAGATTGGAGAGGAAATGAAGGAAAGACTACAATGGACTGGGGTAAACAGAAATATAGTCTAGAGTCTATAAAACTCTACCAGATGGAAATAAATAAAGAACAGGCACTCTACTATGAAGGAATAATTAACTCCGTGGATAATACCCCTGGGGAAATCTTCATCATTACCAATACCCTCCTGTAGCTCCCTGGTTTAGGAATTTCATCTGATGTCTCGCCAGACCGTAGTAACGAACTTGCTGAATTTTTTAAGGGAAAAATTAAAGATATATACTCTGCATTTCCCGGCTCAACATGTTTCAGTGACCTTCTATTAACGGACAAGCCCCTGCTTTGCACGGAGCATCTATTGGAGGCGCATTCAACCATGAATTTGGATACCTTATTGGAAATCTTCTCCCACATAAAATCGGGATCCCCCCTTGAGCCAGCTTCTCCCCACTTTATTTGCAAAGCCAAAGACATAATACTCTCAGTCATATTGGAGTTGATAAACACTTTCACCGGCTAAGTTCCATCACCCTGGAAACATACCATAGTGAAGGCCCTACTCAAAAAGCCATGCTTAAATCCAGAAGACTTGAGCATCTATCATCCCATTTCTTTGCTAAGATCTTGGAGAAGTTCGTCAACACAACCCTCTCTGATTTCTTAGAAACCCTTGGTCATCTGCAGTATTCCCAAACTGGTTTTTGCTCTCACCATGGAACTGAAACTGCTCATCTTGCCGTGGTCGAAGAATCTAAGAAAATACTTCATCAGGGAGGAGTTGTAGCTATTATCCTCCTTGATCAAAGTTCAGTATTTGACACCATCATTTTTGACATTCTATTTTACAGACTTAGGAGGGTCGGTGTTTCAGGTGGTGTTATTACCTGGCTCTGGTCCTGCTTAGATGGTAGAAGTTATCGCTCAGCTGTGGAGTCCCCTAGGGCTCGTCCCTGAGCCCTACATTATTTAATGTTTACATGAGACCACTTGCTGACATTATTTTGCCATTTGGGATCAGAACCGTCACGTATGCTGATGACACGCAGCTGGTAGTTGCCCTCAACCACTCTCGGAACTTCCCCTCTAATTTTGAATCCGTGGGGAGAAAGCGGCTACTTGGATGGAACACTCATGTCTCCGGCTCAATGGAGGAAAAACAGAATTAATGTTCTCGGGCAACGTGACTAACATGGATCTTAGAAATATATGTTGCGTTGTCTTGGCCCTGCCCCAAACCCTAACACTAAGATCAAAAGCCTGGGCGTCTGGTTGGATAACTCCTTTAAATTTGACCACCAAGCAGTGAAATTGGTAGGAGCCTGCTTCGGCACTCTCAGACTGCTTCGGAAAGTTCTCCCTCTCCTTCCGATGGGGGTAAGGAGAATCTTGGTTCAGGCTCTGGTCCTCTCTCACTTGGATTATGGCAACTCCCTTTACTTGGGAGCCCCCAAAGCAACGATAAGGAAACTCCAAGTCGCTCAAAACTGCGCTGCGCGGTTGTTGCTCCGGATCCCTAAAACTCAGTTGGCTTTGAAGATCCTAAACTGGTTGCCAATTCTTGAAAGAATAAAATTCAAATCTCTGTGTATAGCCCATAGGATGCTGTGGGGGAGGGCCCCATTAATCAATCGGTCCCTCTTCTCCTTTTACTGCCCCAGGAAATGCCTTGGCTCAGCTAATCTAAAATCCGAAAAATAAGAGATCAAGAAGTGGAGGAAGGTCCTTTTCTTATAATGTAGCTAAACTATGGCATACCCTGCCCCTGCATCTTCGCTCGGAGTTTCGCCATCTCCCCTTTCGAAAACTTCTTAAAACATGGCTAGTTCAAACTCCCACTCTATAATCCCTCAGTTCTCCTCCTGTTCTGCCGCTAGTGCTGGGATACCTTAGGGTAGCTAAGCGCTTAATAAATACTGAATAATAATAATTAATAATAATAACATGTATTACAAAGCATGAGCACGAGGGACATTTCTCAATTAACATACTGTGCACATCCAATTCACCAATCACATACCAGCATGGGTGTAGAGGAGACATTGTCCCGTTTGTTGATGCAGAATGTAAATGAAGATTTAACAGACAACGATTGAAAGGGACTCATGTAAGGCAGTCAATGACTAAAAAGGGTTGTCTCAAAGGCCCCCTCTGTATATTTCTTGTTGGTTACCTGGCAAAAGACAGACAGATAGATATGTATGAATATCCAGACCTCAAAAGGAAGCAAATGTCTGAGCAAGCGAAGTAAAATAGGGACATATATTTAAAGAAATGTAGTTCCTGAAAAGAGGCATGGGGAAAAGGGGGTCAGGCGATCTTGCACTGTTCCACATTTAGTGGATCCGTTTTTATAAAAAAAAAAAACATATGTGACAGCATGAATTTATAGGCTAAACTAGTACCATCTGTTAAGGTTTGGCGGTCCCTGATTGCTTTAAAAAGAAAAACGGGGACAGAAAAAATTGCCATGAAATTATTAGTGTAAAATTTAGCCACGAGAATTGAGATATTACAGCATTTCAAGACTCACTAATAATTTCCCCGAGACACTGAAGTTGGTTCAAAATTAGGTAAATGAAGATGATTTTGACCTGTTGAAACAGGGTAAAAGATTAAATTTACCATTTCCCATTTTAAAAGTCATACATTTGAGTATCAAAATCACTGGTGTTATTTTAACAATCCTTTTTCATACCACAAATGTATTTACCATGTCCTTTTTCTAGTTTGGGGCGGGGGTGGGAGGATGGGCCACAACGGATCCCTTGGCTGCCGTTTGATGATGTCATTACACAGCGACACACCATAGCTCAGGTCATTGCGGAGATCCCATGACCCCTTTTGCCTCATGCTTCTTTTCAGGAACTGGTCGGCATTTATACAAGCCTCTATCGCCACGGGAACATTACGTTTTACGGTGTTCCTGTGGCGATAGGGGTGTTGCCTTATTTACAAGGCATCGTTCAGCCATTTAACGTGGCAGCAGGCTGCCTTGTAAATAAGGCCTCCTTTCACTCTATGCTTAGCGTGAAAGGGAAGGGCAATTCCACCACAACAACCAATGATTCTGACACTCCCTACTATGTACAAGGGAGGCGTAAATAGGAGGCAGTGCCAGAATTAACACCAGGGAGAACCTGGTCTTAACCCGGCGCCACAAGGAGAAATGTTACATTTCTCCTAGTTTTTGCTGTTTTCATGTGTGCTGGGTTGTGCAAAAGGCCAATGATTGTTTATATACAGGAAGGTCCCCCTTCCTGCACATAAACAAAACATTTTTTAAATGCTGTTTTGCAACTTCTGTGTGTGCCGCATTAGGCAGCACACATAGAAGTTACAAAACGGCATTTCAAGATTGTTTAGGTGCAGGAAGGGGGACCTTCTGGACATAAACTATCTTCCCCTGCATGCAGACACCCTTGCACTATGGTGCAAGTGTGCCTTCATTGGCACTATGCTGCTGAACCTAGCACCAACGCAGGGGGAAACGTAGGAATGCACCATATTCTTGTAAATATAGTGGGGCCATGCGTTTCAGAAGTGGCGGAGCGTGTCATTAAGCCAAGAAGGCTAATGACATGCTATGCTACTTCCCTTGTACATATACCCTTAAGTGCAGTTGAACCGCTACTTTGGTCTTAGCCATGCTAAAGCAGGAGGGTAAAGATTTTCCTTGTGAGGTATGCTTAATCTTTGCAAAACCCATTCTAAGGCCCCATAGTTCTGCACGTGAGTGGGGTGGCTTCATGTGAAAATCCGGATTTACATTTTGGATTCAAGTGTACTATACATTAAATCATTCCAGAGGTAAAGCTATGGGTGCAAGTACAAAAGTTCTCGATCTACTGGTGCAAAGTGTTGGAATAATCTTGAGAAAATTTTACAAATGTTATGCTCATGCATCCAAAGGGCTCATAAATTACTGCTGCAAACTTTGGGGCTTATATATAAGGAATTGGCATAGGGCAGCGCCGTAAGTCATTTTGCTGCACTGCCCTACACCAATTTGAAAGAGCAGGAACACACCGCATTTACAAGATGTTGTGCATTCCTGTCCTTTCAGCCAGCGCCAGCCAGCCGCGGCCCGTGGAGGGAGTTCCGTGGGGCGGCAAGGCGGGGCGGGGGAGGGGCAGGGTGGGGGGTTCTAAAAACCGGAATATAGATAATTACAGGTAAGTAAACAATTAAATAACTAAAACGAATTTCGTAGCGCGCGCTGCATCGCATTTTGCGATGCAGCTTGCGCTACGAAATTCATTTTATTTATTTAATTGTGTAACAGGACAATCTTTAACATGCCCAGTCGGTTGGGCAGGAGGCCATCATTTGTTTCAGGTAATAGATTAGGATCTGGTGTTTTCATCATTTACCTCTGGCCTGGGTTAATAAGCAGTTCATGAGTGTTGTGCTTTTATATTCTTAGACTACAGTCTTCCCCCCAAATTAGTACTCGGCCAGACTCAGCTAATGAAATACGTACTTTTGTCTGTTATCGACAAGACTGGAATGTTGGAGGCATTCAGTAGTATGGGGTAGAGTCAGATGTAGCTTTGTTGTGCATTTTCGCAGACTGGATTCATTTTACGCAGTTCTACTGTCAGTGAGAATGATCTCAGCAGCTACAAATCCTTTGTTCAATTATGAGATTAGAAATTTAAGAAAAAGCTGTAGATATTCTGAAAAAACATAAAGGACTCCAAGCAATGTTATAAATAAAGGCATCTACTGACGAAAATACCTAAACCCCAGAAATGTTAAAGGAAAGTTGAAACTAGACTAGCGTGTCTCGGTTATCAGTCAAGAAGTTCAGAGTTCTGCTCAGTACAACCCAAAACCGGAGCAGATGTTCCGTCTCCTTGCAAACCCACCATGCGACAACTATCATTCAAGGATAAGTAACTGGGAAGTAAGAGTAACTTGGAAGTGGTCTTTCCTGTGTACAGGGAATTTATCTATTCAAGCCTCGGTGCCTGGGTAGAAATTGTCACACGGGCGCTTCTTACAAGCGCAGTAGTTGAAGACAGAACATATGATATCAAGTAAATAACACTTCCGACGACCTCCTGGCACTGTCAGTCATTTGAGATCATTCGTCAGGGTTACTCAATATTGAGAAGGACAAATGCACTTTAGTTGTTGAGGCAGTTGTTTTGGTGAAAGTTACAAAGTTATCCTGTGAGGCCATCTTCAAGGGTATTACTCAAGATCTAATGGAGATGTTAATCTGTATCTCCTTGGGATAATTGAAAAAATAATCTTTGAGATAATCTCGTTTTACCCTTGGCAAGGACCAAATATTCGACTGATTATCTAAGTAGTGATAGCAGATTGCCATTTAGTGTTTAGGAGCTCTAGACCTGCTGCTAGGTAAGAAAAAGAAACGTAATGATGTCACGAGATGGATGATTCTTGGCAGGCTGGAATGTGTTGTAAATGTCTTTTGAAAAGTGGGATGATACAGATTTTAATTCAACAATACACGGAATGAGAAACACATTCTAAAGTAAACTATAACTTGCATTAACACAGTACTCTTGATCTGCCAGCAGAGTACCGAAACCATAAAACAAGGGTTAGAAGTAGTCGTTCAATTAGTGAAGGGACAAGGGGTGGGGGTAGTTTAATCTGCACCTTCGAACTTGCTCGAAATTTGGAAACATTGCCTGCGGCCAAGGCGTCTGAGAGCCTGACATTGCTCAGCTTTAACTAAGGAGAAATTAATACTTCCTGGTTACCAAAAGTAACTTTATGCTATTAGATACCCCATGGGCAGGATATCATTAAGCAAAAAGTTGTAGCTGAAACCTTGCCCATGAACAGCAAAAGTGAGACGGTGCAGGGGAGCGGCTGCAGGTAGGTATGGGCTGTGAGGCACTTAGTGATGGGTGAAGGGCTTGGATTAAGGTGAGAGGACTTGCTAATGGGAAGGAGACTAGGGGTCCTAACATAGGACTTTGCTGTAGGTTTGAGCAGGGGATGGGGGAAGCTGCTGAGGAACCCCAAGCAGGAGCATGACTAGTTTCCCTTTAAAATGCAAGGCTACGAAAACTGCCCCCTTTTTCACTTTTTTTGCATTTTTTAATCTTGCACTTCACAAGGTTTAACTTTTCTACAAAAATAATATGAAAAAAATCAATGAAAGCTTTATAATATTACAATGTAAGCCAAGTATTTTGCATTAACTTACACGACATCAATGAACCATGAACAGCTTTGAAAATTAATTCAAGCTGCTGTAATACTTGAGAAGTGAGAAAACATATGTCAAACTATTTCTAGAAATAACTTATCTGGGAATCAAGATTTATGTAATATACCCTTTAGTTGGCTACACAAATCTCATACAGTTAGTATCAGGACTGGAAATAGATCACCTCCTTCCTGTTGTGCTGTGTGATTCAAAGCAAGTATAAGACTGACAAGAAATACTCCTAAATCTATCATATTAGGTTTCTTATGTTTCTTCTTTCTACATTTGCACCTAGTACTATGTTGTCAAATTATTGTGTAAAAATATTGTGCGAGAAAATATCATGGCTGTCAGAAATTAAGTGGCAGATTTACAAGAAACTGACACATCTTTAGAGATGCATCAGTTTCACTGCGCCTCCATGGGAAACCCTTGCGCCACCATGGATGCACCACATTCACAATATGGTGCACCATGGCGAAAGGATTGACAGATGCGTCAGAAATTCTGATGCATCTGTTCGCGCAGAAGTCACGCATTGCTGGAGTCGTGTCACAAGCACGACGCAACTCCAGCAATGCATGGATAAGCCTATACTTTTTGTACTACTTCAATCCTAATGCCTGCTCCAAGCAGGTCTAAGGTTTTGACGCAGTGGCGTCCTAGAAGAGGCGGTGTGAAATCTTGTAGATTTCACTGAGTCACTTCTATGAGGCTTTTCTGCGTGGAAAGACCCCACCCTGCATACATTATACCTGATGCAGGTATAATGTCGCGCAGGGCATTACAAGGTGACCCATCTCCCTAGTTGCATCACATTGTAAATGGGCCGCAACGTGACACATTATTTACGCCACCTCTGTGTCACAAAAAGGGACGCAACGGCGGTGCAAAAGTGACACAAGAGGCTTGTAAATGTGCCCTAGGTCTCTAGTTGGCAGATGTTTGCCACCTGGCCAAGTAGGGACCACCGTTCTAGTCAGGGAAAGCCAGATACACAACCTACATTAACCTGTGTTCACCCCCTGGAAGCCTGAGCAATCAGACTTAACTAGAGATGCAATGTGTAAAGTATTTGTGCAACACTTAAATTACAGTAAAACAGCGAAAATGCCACAAAAGGGGTCCACACAGTTTAGAAGATTAAAGTATATTTCTATTAGTAACACAAGACCAAAATGACCAAAATCCAATAAGTAGATCTTGAGATATGAATTTGTAAAGAAATTACTGCAATCTTTGCTTAAAAGCCAATTCCGCTTACGGGGTTATTTGAGATCGCGCTGGACCGGGGTAAGTTCAAAGTTCAGGCTGACCACGATGGAGGGCATGCTGGATACAGCAACCATTCAGGGCTTGCTGAAAAAGTACCTTGCATGGAGCAATCACCGGCTTCAAATACTCGATCCATCACTTCTGTTCCAGGCAGTAGGGTAGATGTGTCAGTGTCAAGCCTTGCAGTCGGGTCCAAAGTGTTCATCAAACCCCTTTCGATGCAGGCTCTGTGTCATCATCGAGCTTCATAGTCGGGTCCAGTATCATCATCGAACCACTTATGATGCAGGCAATGCCTCGTCGTCAGAGGGCATTGTGTTTGTTTGTTCAACACAAAGGCATCACTGTGTCGATTTGTGTAGCCCACCTTCAAGGCTCAAGACTGGATTGGCACCTCTTTGCAGGGCAGGACTCACAGTTGGAAGAGCAGCTGAAGCAGAGTTGAAGGGAGTCTGATGGTCCTGAGACTTGAAACCAGGATGCAAGCCAGCAAGCCCAAGGAAAACGTGGGTTTAAGGATGTAGAGAGTAGGTGAAGTCCACACTCCCAGGAAAGAAGCAGCACGCAGCAGGCCAACCCAGCAAGGCAGGTAGCAGACTTGCCGTCCCTGCTGCTGCACATCAATCAACAGGCAGCAGGCCAACACAGCAAAGAAGTTAGCCAAGTGCAAGTCCATCCTATAGCACATCAGCTTTTCGTCCTGGCAGAATGTCCTTGGTACCAGCAAAGTTAAAAAATCATGGTGTCAGAAGTCTAGTACTCACACCCAATTTGACCTTTAAAGAAGTGAGATTTCGAAGAGATGCTTTGAAATTCACAAGGCCCTGCCTTTCCTGTCCTGGCTCCTTACTCACTGCAGGGGGGTATGCAGCTCTCTGTGTAGAGACAGGCACAGCCCTATTCAGGTCCAAGTGTCAGCTCCTCCCTTTCATTCTGCCACAGGATGACCCATCTACACGTCGATGGCTACTCAGTCACACCTACTCTGTCTTTGTGTGAGGCTATCTAGGGGAATGCAGGATACCAGCTGTTGCCCACCCAGATGTGTATTGCAGTAACATGCAGAAGGCACCAAATGGTTTAATTAAGAAAATGCAATCTTCCTAAAAGGGGCATTTTCAGAACTACAATTCAAAAATCAACTTCACAATAAGTTGTGTTTTTAAATTGTGATTCCAGAGACATCACATTTTATTTTTCTATCTGTGATAAAGTCATCCTTTTTTCCTGTTTAGCCTCATTTTTTGACTGATACTGGTGGTTACTGACTTTGACTGCCCTGGACTCAGCTGACGAGGCCCTGGGCTAATGCTGTATTGAAAAATGTATACGGTAACTAGGTATAATTACAATTGGCAATGACAGACCCTGTAGGTCCATAGTATATGATAGAGCACGTCGGATTCAAACTACCTATAAGTCCCTAGCATATAATGGGGTCTTAGAGGATCAGTAGATTTACTGCACTGGAGTGTGCACTGCTGTGTGCCTACTATTATTTTTAAAGACAGCCCTGCTTTGCAGGTTATCTTTAGAGTAACCTACAAGTAAATTCAACTTTGGTTTTATAGGTACTACCAAAGTGGTAGTCTACCTTATTTTTTTATATAAGTCGCCCCTAAGGTTTCCGCCAGGAGCCCCGGGGCTGCATGCCTAGTATATATAAGCAGGGACATTATAAAATATGCTTTACAAACCTTGGTGCGGGAAAACACTTCCAGTGTAGTTTTCACCATTGTAGATTATTAACTCCATAGGCTGACATTGGAATAATGTAATTATGTTAAAAATATTGCTAGGAAGGAGATAGAAATGTTGTTTAAAGACTTAAAAGATTGTAAATGATAAACCCAACAACTTGCCACTGTTGAGTTTATCGTAACTACTACAGAAAAGAAGTTATAGAACTTTCTTTTCTGTGAGCTAAACCCAGCCGTCAGGAGTCTCTACTGATTGGTCAGCCTTAACAAGCTTAGCCAGTCTGCTGTGATGAGGTGATAAGTGGCCGCATAGAGCAGAAGTTCTCTGATAGAGAGAGTTCTGCAGCTGCAGAGAATAGGTCAGAAAGGGAGCTAGGTAAATCAAACTGGGCTTTAAAGAGAGAGTAGGACAGAATGGAATGCCAGGCCTACCACCCCATTCTCCTGTAGCCCACGCCAGATGTCAGGCCCAGGAATAGAATTTGCAGGAGGCGGATGAGAAGTGCTAATTAAAATGAGCCACACTAGTAGGTTGGTTTAGCCAGCTCTTACTCTAAAGGAGAGAAATCCTCCATCTTGAATTTGAAAGAGCAGTGCTTTGTGGGACAAGAATATTCCACACTTTAGAGGAAGTTGTCCTGCTTTTGGCACCCAGCACCTCACTTGACACGGGGGCCCCCTGTTGACTGCCCCAGGTTATTGAACAAATCTGTGAAAGTTGCATAACAACTCAGTTCTGCATTTGGATTTGGATTTGCTGCCTGAAACTACAAGAAGAAGAATAACCCTGCTGAAATCCTTGTCTGCACCACACAGGAGTGTTCCCTGAAGGACTGCTCCTGTCGCACTCTTAGAACTACAGCCCTGAGGACTTTGTATGCTTAAAAAAGAAAGGATTAAGGAGTGGACTCCCTGAAAGCAACAGGTTAATTGGGCTTACCTGTACCATCTCCCTCACGAAGTCTCCAGCCTGGAGTGCGTCCAGTGGACTTTTAAGTAGTTGGCCAGGAGCATTGTGGGAATTGCAGTCTAAAACTTCAGAAGACCATCTCAGAGCTTATAGACACTTGGACTTGTGTTTTGGACACTTCGAACTGTCAAGAAGTTCCAGAAGTTTGGAGAAGTTTGAAGGAACATCTAGAAAAAGGTCCATAAGTGGGTCAGTTGGACGTTGAGAGTCAAGCTGACTACCTTCAACCATGACCAGGCCAAGATATCAGGTTTGTCCCACTGAAAGCTCCAGTGCTTTAGTCTTCCAGGATTTGACCGGGGCCTCGTGGAAAAGCAATCCATTGAATTTGCATCAAAATCGGCCTGCTAAAGGGAACCACAGGACTTCATTAGAAAATTCTCCAGAAAAGTTTTTAAGTCAGAAGTTTCTAGGTCAGACTAGGGCTCCATCGCGGTTGGCCTCAAAATTTGACTTTGTCCTGGTTAAGCGCATCCAGATGTCCCAGGTTAGCTCTATATGTTTTTAAGCACCATAACGTGGTTAATCTTTAAAAATTAATATATCCCGTTCCATACCTTGGAATTGTTGTCATTTTGGTGTCATTTTAAAGATAACAAAATGTCCTATTTACACAAATTGGTGTGGGTTTTTTATTGTGTGTTGTGTCTTACTTATTCAGTGGATTGGTTCATTAAATGCTTTAAATATCTGTCTCTTGAGTTAAGTCTGCCTGCTCACAGTCAGCTACCAAGGATTGAGCCATTGGCAAATATATTGAGACCTTGTCTGGACCTGTATATTGTGTGGTTGGCCTTAATGCTAGTTGTAGGTGCAAACTGACCCCATCCTCCAAAGATATCTTGGCCCAATGGGAACCTACACTTATAAAATGTTATAAGGCAGTCTCCATGTTTACCTATGGGAGAGATACGTTTTGCAGTAGTGAAAAACACATTTAAGAGTAGTTCACTACCAGGACATGTACAACCTATAACTACATATCCTACACTTTAAATACACTATACCCTGACCTTAGGTTTGCCCAAGGTCTCCCTTAGGGTGACTAATATGTAATAAATGGAGGGTTTGGCCCAGGCAAGTTTGTTAACTTGCCATATTGACATGCCAGTTTAAAACTGCACCCACAGGCTCTGCCATGGCTAGCCTGGGCCATGCTTAAATGGCTACTTGAGTGGGTGGCACAATCAAAGCAGCAGGTCCACTGATAGCAATTTATTTACAAGCATGGGTAAATATAGTGCACTTTACTAGGGACTCACAAGTAAAATTAAATGTTCCAATTTTGGATATTCATAATCAATGGGGAAAGGATCACTTGTACCTGCAACCAGGGTCCAGATCGTTCTGTCCGTCAGTACTCAAAGTTGTTACTCAGAGAACCCTCAATCACATAAAATAGGTTTAAGTAAGAAAATGCAATCTTCCTAAAAGGGGCATTTTCAGAACTACAATTCAAAAATCAACTTCACAATAAGTTGTGTTTTTAAATTGTGATTCCAGAGACATCACATTTTATTTTTCTACCTGTGATAAAGTCATCCTTTTTTCCTGTTTAGCCTCATTCTTTGACTGATATTGGTGGTTACTGACTTTGACTGCCCTGGGCTCAGCTAACGAGGCCCTGGTGAAATCCTTGTCTGCACCACACAGGAGTGTTCCCTGAAGGACTGCTCCTGTCGCACTCTTGGAACTACAGCCCTGAGGACTTTGTATGCTTAAAAAAGAAAGGATTAAGGAGTGGACTCCCTGAAAGCAACACGTTCATTGGGCTTGCCTGTACCATCTCCCTCATGAAGTCTCCAGCCTGGAGTGCGTCCAGTGGACTTTTAAGTAGTTGGACAGGAGCATTGTGGGAATTGCAGTCTAAAACTTCCAAAGACCATCTCAGAGCTTATAGACACTTGGACTTGTGTTTTGGACACTTCGAACTGTCAAGAAGTTCCAGAAGTTTGGAGAAGTTTGAAGGAACATCTAGAAAAAGGTCCATAAGTGGGTCAGTTGAACGCTGAGAGTCAAGCTGACTACCTTCAACCATGACCAGGCCAAGATATCCGGTTTGTCCCACTGAAAACTCCGGGGCTCCAGTCTTCCAGGGTTTGACCGGGGCCTCGTGGAAAAGCAATCCAATGAATTTGCATCAAAATCGGCCTGCTAAAGGAAACCACATGACTTCATGAGAAAATCCTCCAGAAAAGTTTTTAAGTCAGAAGTTTCTAGGTCAGACTAGGGCTCCATCGCGGTTGGCCTCAAACTTTGACTTTGTCCGGGTTAAGCGCGTCCAGATGTCCCAGGTTAGCTCTATATGTTTTTAAGCACCATAACGTGGTTAATCTTTAAAAATTCATATATCCCGTTCCATACCTTGGAATTGTTGTCATTTGGGTGTCATTTTAAAGATAACAAAATGTCCTATTTACACAAATTGGTGTGGGATTTTTATTGTGTGTTGTGTCTTACTTATTCAGTGGATTGTTTCATTAAATGCTTTAAATATCTGTCTCTTGAGTTAAGTCTGCCTGCTCACAGTCAGCTACCAAGGATTGAGCCAGGGGCAAATATATTGAGACCTTGTCTGGACCTGTATATTGTGTGGTTGGCCTTAATGCTAGTTGTAGGTGCAAACTGACCCCATCCTCCAAAAATATCTTGTCCCAATGGGAACCTACACTTATAAAATGTTATAAGGCAGTCTCCATGTTTACCTATGGGAGAGATACGTTTTGCAGTAGTGAAAAACACATTTAAGAGTAGTTCACTACCAGGACATGTACAACTTAAAACTACATATCCTACACTTTAAATACACTATACCCTGACCTTAGGGTTGCCCAAGGTCTCCCTTAGGGTGACTAATATGTAATAAATGGAGGGTTTGGCCCTGGCAAGTTTGTTAACTTGCCATATTGACATGCCAGTTTAAAACTGCACCCACAGGCTCTGCCATGGCTAGCCTGGGCCATGCTTAAATGGCTACTTGAGTGGGTGGCACAATCAAAGAAGCAGGTCCACTGATAGCAATTTATTTACAAGCCCGCGTAAATATAGTGCACTTTACTAGGGACTCACAAGTAAAATTACATGTGCCAATTTTGGATATTCAAAATCAATGGGGAATGGATCACTTGTACCTGCAGATCGTTCTGTCCGTCAGTACTCAAAGTTGGTACTCAGAGAACCCTCAATCACATAAAATAGGTCACAGGGAGGTTTATCTTGATTGTCCGCCTTTCTTTTGATACGTGTCAGCATCATAATTGGGTCTCTTTCTGAATGCTTCCTCCACCTGGAGGGAACCACTGGGTTTCACAGTAGTGATCAGAAATTGATAGAGCACAGTGCAATTGTGAAAAGTGATGTTAAAAATGTCTTTCTCATACTACCTTAGAAGTAACACTTTTATTCTATCTGGTGTATGGGAAGACTCTTAAAAACGGGGGGTGAAATTCATGCCAGAAGGTATTATTATGAAACCTCTGCACAGTTTGTGTCCAGATCTAAGGTCGACATGTTTCAGCCCTTAGGACGCCCTTAACGGGTCGATGGGCTTTCTTCAGGACCTAAAAGAAGTTGTGAGAACAGGTAGTTTCCGCTTCTGTGAAAAATCAGAGGGAATACTCTGAAATAGGAGGTCAGTAGTACCTAAAGGTTGGAAATACCTAAAAAGATAAGAAAGAAAAAGACAAACAAGTGAGTACTTATTCTCTTAAGTACAATTAAAATATTTTAGCAGACAGAAATAAATGACAAGTCTTTAAAATTCATAAGCAAGTATGTTAAATGGCAATTCTTTGTGTATGTATCAACTGTAGTTTGTTTGAGGGCTGCCTATAAAATGATGTAATGGTAGCTGTGTCATCGTTACTCCTATCAATTCTCAGTAAATGTAGCCGCTTTTAAATCTTAAGCGTTTAAAGAGATCTTGTGCGTTTTAAAAAAAATTCTTCACTGGTCACATTCAGAAAGTGGGGAGAAAATGTTTTGGTCGTGATCTAAATAAAAGTACGTCTGTGCGGGTAATCGGAGATTGTGAGTGTCATAATTATTGCTCACTATTTCATTGATGCACTCGTGTGTGGACCGGGATGGTTGTGCTTATATTGCGTACCCATGCAAGGTGCTTAGAGAAATGTGGGAGTACACGTTAAGGCAGCCGTTTGAACAATTAGTTGAAAATAAGTAAACTGATGCATCGCTGCTGCACTCGTGTGTTTCCAAGAGGGGTAGAGAGAGTTTGGTGCTAATATTGAGTATATATGTGAAGCGTTTGAACAAAAGGCAAAAAACAACAGGCAAAAAACAACCCTTAGTGCATTCAATCATATAAGAGCCGATGGTGTGTTAACGGTTCGAAAGTAAGCAGTATCACTAATACCTTTTAGCAGTCCCGATTTGGACTTCTGTGGGGCCGTCGAGAGCGCAAAGCCTAATGTAAATTAAGGGGACAAGAAATATAGTTGAATTACTTTCTGTAGATAATACTTTACGTGTCTTCCACGAAGGGGTGCAGTCGTGCGTTGTCCATACCTCCTCTTGGGGCTATGCACGACTTGTGCTGGCGCTGATCTCTGGTACCCTGTAGACGCGGGATCCCGTGTAAGGTCAAAATATTGAGTTTGACAGTGTGGAAATAGAAAAGAGACTTCAAGGGATCTATTATTTGTTGTTACTTCCTAAAGGTCCTATAATTTTCGCTATAGTGACGTTTTTTCATTGAAAATTAAGATCATGTTCATTACCATAGGGAGAAGGTATTAAACTATTAATAGATCATTGGAGAGGGATAACCATTCCTATTCTAGGAGTGGTAGATGCATACAGTAAACGTTATGTTATGTTATGTTATAAAAATGTATAAGAGCGCACATATACCCGGGGGTGTCTTGGCGCTAGGACAAACAGAAACCAGCTGCAACCTCACCCCTAATACTGGAAGAGCCAGGTTTTTAATTGCTTTCTGAAAACAATCAAGGAGCTAGCATTCCTAAGTTGAAAGGAAAGAGAGTTCCACAGTTTTGATGCACCGTAATAGAAGCTGCGGCCACCCCAATGAGCAGTACGAAATCTGGGCACTGCCAACAGTCGTGCCCCTAAGGACCAGAGCTGTCTAGTAGGTTGGAACCACGTGAAAAGATCCTGCAAAAAAGATGGACCCAGGTGATGCAGAGCTTTAAATACGATACACAGAGTCTTGAATTCAATACGCCGAGATACGGGGAGCCAATGAAGATTACGAATTTCACTGGAGACTGAGAAGTGTCTGGGGATGTCAGATAAAAGGCGAGCTGCTGAGTTCTGAATCATCTGGAGTTTTCTCAGACACTGCTTCTGGGCGTTGAGGTATAAGCCGTTGCAGTAGTCCAGTTTAGATGAGATAAAATACGAAACTACTGTTTTCCTGGTGTTATCGGGAATATAAGGAAAAATGTTCCTTATTTTTTTAATAAGGAAGTAAGAGGCAGACACCACGGCATACGTGTGATGGTAGAGAGTCAGTCTGTTATCCATTAACGAACCCAAATTCTTTGCCTTAACCACTGGTTTGGGTGGAGGACCCAATTCTGCTGGCCACCACAGATCGTTCCAGGGAGGCTGTATACTGCCAAAAATCAGAACTTCTGTTTTACTGGAATTAAGCTTTAGGCAGTGTGACGTCATCCATTCATTAATGGCACTCATACAGCATCTAAACTGCGAGGCCGGGACTGTTGAGATTTAAGTGCCACTACCACAATCTGGGTACCGTCGGCATAAGTGGTCAAATTAAATCCAAATTCCCGAATGAGAGGGGCCAGTTCAGAGACATAAATATTAAACAATGAGGGGCTTAATGTACTGCCCTGAGGGACACCACATGGAAGAGTGTACGGATCTGAGTTGAAGCCATCAATCGATACTGTGGATCTACGATCGGTAAGAAAGGAGGCTAAAAGTACCTGTGCCGTCTCTCCTACTCCCAATCCCTCCAAACGCTTTTGCAAGAGGAGGTGATCCACCGTATCAAAAGCAGCGGAAAGATCAAGGAGCACAAGGGCCGCCGCGCCTCCTCCGTCCATAACTGCTCTGATCTCCTCATAAGCTTTGATCAAAGCCGACTCCGTGCTATGGTCTTTGCGAAAGCCAAACTGGGTATGATCCAACAGACCATTTGCATTGATAAATAGTGACAGTTGATTATTCATGATTTTGTCCACTATCTTCGCTGGCAAAGGCAGTCTAGCAATGGGCCGATAATTGATAGGATTGGAAGCGTCTAAGGTAGGTTATTTTTAAAAGAGGCAAAATAGATGTCTCCTTCCAGCTAGTAGGGAAAACACCGGAGGAGAACATCAAATTAAAGATGTCAGTGAGGCCTGGACTCACCAGATCTGCCAATCCTTTAAGAAAACTCGGTGGGCAGGGATCTAATGGTGAGCTAGACTTAGCTTGGAGAACATAATTTCTTACTACATCTGATGAAATCGAGGAGAACGCAAATGACGAGTAGTTAGTAGAACCTAGGCCGCCTACGAGTGGTAGCGAGCCTGAATCAGAAACCTCTTTAAATACTTGGAAGATGTCTACAACCTTAGATTTGAAAATGTCGGCGATATCATTGCAAAAGTTCTGATTAACCTGCCTACCTCTGTTGTTAGATATGGCCAGCTTGTTAATCACCGCAAACAGTTCCTTGGGTGAATTAGCAGCTGAATCAATCTGGAAGGTAAAATAGTTTTTCTTTTCTGAAATAAGAAGTTTTTTATAGTTTAATAACGCTTTTTTTTAGGCTAATTTACCCGGCTCGTCATAATTTGAACGCCAGCGTCGTTCTAGAAGGCGGCACAGCTGTTTTCCTAACTGAAGGCATTCAGAAAACCAGGGGGCGGATGGTGTCGATCTATTAACTGAAAAAGTTTTTAAAGGGACCAAAGCATTAACTGCGCCCAGAATCCAGTTTGTGTAATTGGTAACGGCTAGGTCTACCTGGTTCTGAGGGGGAGGACGAAAGGTTTCTAGATATGTATCAAGGGATAGTTTGTCTACTTTATTCCAAGCTTTCCCGATGAAGGCTGGACATTTAACGGTGTCACCCTCTCCCACCCTGGAAAAAGGGAGATTGAACTTGATTAATGAGTGATCTGACCAAGTTAACGGAAGCGTTTCCTTGACCATAAGGCCATGGGCTGATGAAAAAACGCCAACCAGCGTGTGCACGGCTATGTGTGTCGGTGATTGCACCAATTGGGTGAGTCCAAAAGAACTAAGGGTGTCCAGTAACCCTGTGGTATCTTTGTTTTCTAGATCCTCTAAATGAAAATTAAAATCTCCAAGAATAGTAAAATCTGAATTTAAAATAACTGGCTCAAGCATACTGTCCAAATTGGTTAATAACGTGTTACGAGTACCTGGAGGATGATAAAGGAGAATTCCCTTGAATGTCACTTTGGGACTGAGTGTAAACGAAAAGTGGAGGGCTTCATAGGAGACCGTAGAAACAGAATGATAGATGGCCGAAAACTGATCCCTAAAAATGATAGCAACTCCACCTCCTTGTTTAGAAGACCTGTCCTCGTTTAAACAATGAAATAAGTCTATTTAGAACAATTCTTTCATCTTTTATTCCAAATAGAACTATTCAGGAGGGAAAATCTCCTTGAGAGGCCCATTGATGGTTGGTGTTTCGTGTGTCGCAAGAGGAAAAATATTTTTGTGCGGAAGGTGAAATAATTGATGGATGGTTTTGTGTGTAGTTTGTGCTACGGATTATTTGATGCTGAGCCAGGGGATGTTATCTTTGAGGCCCACAGTATCTGTATTGAGACGGTGGACCCATCTCTGTTCTTTTTCAAATAGGATTTTTTCAGCGTTGTGGATTGTCCCTGTCAGTGTTTCAATAATGATCCAGTTAAGGTCATCAGTAGAGTGTTTGTGTTCGATATAGTGCCTGCTCATTTTTGTTGTCTCTCGTTTGCATTTCACATTACTCCTGTGTTCACAGATCCTCTGTTTCACCTTTCGGCATGTCATTCCGATATATCTGAGACTGCAGGGGCATGTGATCATCTAGACAACATGAGCCATGTTACAATTTGAATGTTGTCTCATTGTCCACATTAGGTCTGGTGTTAGTTGCATGGTTTTTGTTGGTATTGTCAGATGGCACACTGAACATTGTCCACAAGGATAGTGGCCTGTAATTGGTTGCATATTCCACAAGGAGTTAGTTATTCTGTTTTGTTGGTGTGCCAACGGTCGTGTATGTACCAGTATATCCTTGATCTTCCTTGTTCTTTTGTTGGCAAATCTTGGTTTTGGCCACTTTAATGTTCCTGAAGTCAGTATGCGCCAGTTTTTGAATGGATGAACCAACAAGATGATTGTTTAGGATTTACCTATACAGCAAACTGCAAACAACTGGATTTCCTAGACCTCAAAAGAAACTGCAGTGAATTAACAGAATACAAGACACAAGCCAGATAACTGAGCTGTAAGTTGTCAAGAAGAAACTACCCAGCTAAAACAGTGTAAAAAGAGGGCAAGGAATCAACCACGAGAAAGCCTACTAGAAACTACACAAAAAAGCCCTGACCAAGACACACCAACATGTGTCACTACCTACAGCATCGCCAGCAATGCAGTAAAAAAGATAATCAACAAATACTGGCGCATACTGACTTCAGGAACATTAAAGTGGCCAAAACCAAGATTTGCCAACAAAAGAACAAGTAACAGCAAGAATATACAGGTACATACATGACTGATAGACCCCTCCTACAGCCTGATAGAGTATGGGCCATTAGAGGTTGACCTGTGTGTCAGTCTACCTCATTTAGACTTGCGGACATACAGGTCTATTTTCACTGCCGGTAACGGCAAGTAAAAACCCAGGTGGTAAGGAGCAGTAAAAATTGAAAAATGCCCCTGGGGGAAATTGTGTTGTTGGTTGATGAGTGTGCAAGCCCTTCCCAAGCAACAGCCACAATCCTTGTCAGGGTGAACCACAATAGTCACTACATTAATTTATGTTTAACCCTCTGGTAGCTTGGCACAAAAATAGTCAGTCTTAACTTAGAGGCAATGTGTAAATAATGTATGCAGTACTTAGACAGTGATAAAGTGAAAACACAACATCACTTAGAAAAATAAAGTAAAATGTAATAAATTAGTTAACAACAAAACCACAAAAATCCAATAGATAGAACTGGAGTTATACATTTTTTAAGTGTTTATTACAATCTAGCGGCTAAAAGATCAGCGTGCTAACCACAGACTTCTAGTCACGCGAGATGATCGAAGAGTCAAAGGTTGTTGCCAACCTTGATGGAGCGTGGCTCCCGTGCATGTAGTGGATTGGGCCCGGTCTCCGTCTACCTTCGTACTTAAGAGAAATGTTGAAGAAAAATCTTTGAGAAGATTATGATTATTATTACTAGGGAGTTTGTAGAGTGCGCAGCTACACCCAACGGGGGTGTCCCGGCGCCGAGGCAGACGGCAGAAGATAGGCGCGAAAAAAGAAATCTAGATGCTTGTGAAGAGCCTCGCTTTCAGGGCACGCCGAAAGGTTGGTTCTGACTCTGATAAGAGGATGGAAAGTGGCAGGGCATTCCAAAGTTTAGAGGTTCTAACTGCGAAGGCTCTGCCACCCGTCTTGGCCTTACGAAAGCGGGGAATTGCAAGGAGACACTGGTGGTTGGATCTCAGGGTCTGGTCGTGCTGGTAGTGCTGGAGTCTAGATCTCAGGTACCCCAGGCCTAGTCCCCGTAATGCTCTGAATGCCAGGGGAAGGGCCTTGAATGTAATGCGCTTGATCACAGTTAACCAGTGAAGATTTCCCAGGTGGGGGTAATCAAGTGACGGAAAGGTATCTTACAGATCAATCTTGCAGCACCATTTTGTATTATCTGCAGATGCTGAGTCAGATAGGCGGCAACACCCAGATAGAGGCTGTTGGCGTAATCCAGGTGGGATGTGTTTAGAGCATTGACTACTGTTCATCAGCACTCCAGGGGAAGGAAGTGGAGGAATGTACGCATCATGCGAAGCTTCCCAAAGGAAGTGGAGGAGACTTGCCTGATTTGGGTTTTACAGGAGAGTTCATTGTTGAATCTGAAGCCGAGATTTCTCACCAAGTCAACATGCACAGGAGGAGGATTCCTCTCCAGTGGACACCAAAGCACAGGGGGGGAGGCGTTTTTTGGTTAAAAAAGAGTACCTCGGTTTTGTCCGAGTTAAGCTTGTGATTAAAGACATCGAGGCCGAGATGTTACTCAGGCAATTCTAAATTGGCAAATGCAGCTTCTGAATTCTCCTCAAAGGAGAACACCAGTTGGGTGTCATCCGCGTAGGAGACCACCCTCACCCCGCATGATTCTACCAGCACCGCAAGAGGTGAGAGGAAGGTGTTAAAAAGGAGAGGACTCAAGACAGATCCCTGTGGAACTCCACAGAGCAAGGGTTTCTCGTCAGAGATGAAAGAACAGAGAAAGACTTGTTGAGAACGTTTTCCCAAAAAGGACCGGATCCAGGACTGGGCAGTACCCTTAATACCCAAGTCTCTTAACCTATCCATAAGAATGGATGTAGATAATGGATGGATGAAGATAAGGTTCAGTGAGGCAAGGCAGGAGGAGGTGTCCGAAGAGTAGGTATCGTCGTTGGTGACCCACTTGACGAATTCGCAATGAAGATTTATACGTTCTGATTTAGGGCCTTATTTACGAGCCCCCAATGCCGCCAGACAGTCACTTTTTGTGATGCTAGGGTGGCGCAAATTACAAAATCATATCTATGAGGGCACGCAAAGAAATTTTGCATTGCTTTGAATGGCCTCATAAATGTGTAATACATTGCAAATTGCTGCATTGGCTTAGTATACGCTCGGGTGGCTTTCATGTGTAACTTGGTGTTTTTTTTTTTTGCAACACTCATGAATTTTGATGCTGCTCAAGATTTAGAAGTTCATGTAAACCTGGGAAAGCACTAGGGGCCTCATGTAGGTAGCCCAATACCGGTCGGTAACGGCCGATTTTCGGTAATTATACCATTACCGACCGGTATTTAGGCTTTTGCAATGTAGGGGGCACATTACAGGATTCGGTAATTTACCGAATCGGTAAAATTACCGAATCGGTAATTTTACCGATTCGGTAAATACCGAATCCTGTAATGATATGTAGGGGGAGTGTGTGGGTGTTGTGTGGAGTCGGTATTTACCACCAACTAATAGTTGGTGGTAAATGAAGAATGGCTCTGTAAAAGCATTTTGAAGCGCTTAGAAGTGTGCAATGTGGCAGACATACATGCCCTTAGGGCATGTATGTGTGCCACATGTGCACACATGCAGGAATCAGGGGTGCAACAGGGTGTCAATGTGACACCCTGCCACCCTTGATTGTGATCCCCCCATTACCGAATCGGTATTTACCGATTCGGTAATGAGGCATACCTTCCCATTGATTCAATCAATGGGAAGGTATGCCTCATTACCGAATCGGTAAATACCGATTCGGTAATTACCGAATTTCTACGATTCGGTAATTTTTACCGAATGAATACCTACATAGCATTTACCACTTCATAAATACCGAATCGGTATGATTCGGTATTTATGAAGTGGTAAATGCCAGGCCACCTACATAAGGCCCTAAATGAGAGAAATATCTATATTTCTCCTTTTTTCCTCTCTCTAAGTGTGCTGCATTCTGCAAAAACAATTTTTCCGACAACACAGGCACCCTGGCACCATTGTGCAAGGGTGCCTGCATTGACACTAGGCTTGCGTAACTTTACCAATGCAGGCGGAAAGAACAGGAGTGCACCGTATTGCATAAATATATTGCATTTGTGCCCTTTCACTTTGGCATAGTGAAGTGCAGTAAAATTACCTGTTGCACTACCCTTTGCCATAGCCCCGTAAATAAGGGCCTCAGTCTCTTTTTTGGTAGTCAACCATTTCTAGCTGGTCAAAGCTGCTGGCTATAGCCAGCAATGGCTCTAGAAGGCCAGATACCCTTCCCATGAAGAGCACCTGAACGGGATTTTGTGGTGTGCAGAAGAACATAGCGGGAGCTACTGCAGAAGTCAGGCTAACTAACTTAGGTGGCTCGAAGAGGTAGATCGCGGTCTCCTCTCGGTTCCCAGAACACTTTTTGGCAGAGAAAATTCTAAAAGACAATTTCGAAATCTTGGCTCGTTGGGCACATTTAGCACCACTTCCAAGGGTCCATGACTGGGGGAACTCCACTTAAAGGGTCAGGACTCACTTCAGGTGGGACCAAGGTGCTCTTTTAAATTTGTTGAAGCTTTTTCTGTCCCTGTAGCACTGAACAGATGGCCAGCAAACTAACCCTTTGAGCCATTATGGTGGTGTGGGTGGAAGCAAAAAAGCAGGGCTCAAGCAGCTGGACAGTATTCCATGGGAACGGATCAGGCATGATGCAGAAGAGCAGTCCCCTTGGAACAGCAAGACAGTCCGCTGAAGCACACAGTAGGTTACAGGCAGCAGGGCAATTCCCTGAGAGTATTCTGCAGGTCCAAAAGTGAACTGAAGAGTGGGTCTGAGGATCCTATTTTTATACTTGGTGCCCCACAGATGGTGCTGGAATTTCCTTCCTTCCTGCCCTGGTCCCAGGAAGTCTGTGTGCGGGCAACATTTTGGAAGTGTAAGTGGGGCTGTGAACAACTCGATTCTGCCATCCTGCCAACTCCCATTCCCCCTTTTGTGTGTCTGTCAACTATCAACTCCATATAGACCATGATTACGACTTTTCGGGCAGAGCTATGGTGCCACGGTGTAAACCGCGGTGCCATTGCTCTGCCAAAGGTCGCCCCACCCGCCTGACTGCCCGACAGATTACAACTTTCAAGTAGTCTGGCAGGTGGGTGGCGTGGCAGTCCCATTAAAGGCAGCAGTGCCATTAAAAAAGGCCCTGCAATGGGACCGCACTACAATGTTCCTGCACAGCATCGACTCAAAAGTCGAAAGCCGTGCAGGAACCTATGTGTATGCACACAGGGGGGAGGCACATGCTATTTATTTATTTATTTATATTTTATTTTAGGAGTTTTATATAGTGCTGACGTGACCCGGGGGTATCTGAGCGCAATACTGAAGTGTTTCATAAGAGTTGCATAGTAGAGCAGTCCTAAACATAAAGTTCAGAAGTCCAAGAGTGCTGAGGATTCTTGAGGTAGTAGTTGAGTCCTGAGGTAGCCTTGTTGAGTTCTTTATTGAGGTAGTCCGAGAGTTCTGCGGCAACCTCATTTTATGCACACTTGACTAAAAGCGGGCTGAGAAGGATCAGTTTGATGCAAAGTCAAAGAGCCACGGAGTCAGGGTTGGCGTGAGGGCGGCGGTTATCCATTTGGGATGGAGCGGTTGAGGAGGAGGGCTTTTAGGTGTGATTTGAATTTTGTGAAGGACGGGATACTTCTGATATCTGTTGGGATGGAGATCCAGATTTTGGGCGCGTTTCCAGCGAATGACCTAGCAGCGTTTTTTTGTTTGCGTGTTTTCAAGGGGATGAGAAGGAGGGAGTGGGAGCTCCTGAGGTTTCTTGTCTGACCGGCCCTTTTGAGCTTGGCGGCCAGATAGTCCAGTTTTCCTGTGTGTAGGGCTTTGTGCGTGAGGCAAGCCGTTCTGAAGTAAGGCCGCTGATCAACTGGGAGCCATTTTAGTTCTCTTAGTGCTGGTGAAATGTGGTCTTATTTTTTGATTCCGGTGACCATTCTGGCTGCTGCGTTGAGGGTTGTTTTGAGGGGAGCTAGGTGGGGTTTTGCGGTGCCGGTTAAGGTTGCAATGCCATAGTCGAGTCTGGATAGCACCAGTGATTGGGTGGCTTGTTTGAGGTCTTTGGCAGGGATGAATGGTTTAATTTGGTAGAGAAGCTTCAAGTTGAGGAAGGCCGTCTTTGCATAGTTTTTGATGTGTTTGGTCATGTCCAGTTTAGGGCCAGGATGATTCCTAGTGATTTAATAGAGTTAGCCAGGGTGTGACTACCGTTTTGAGCATCCAGAGCTTTAAGCCATTCTGCAATTTGTGGGTTCTTTTCTTTGTTGGAGATGAGGAGGTTCTCCGTTTTGTCCTGGTTGAGTTTAAGGTGATTTTTGACAGCCAGTGTTGAATTCCTTTTAGGGGATTGTTTAGTCTGAGGATTTCGTCTGAGAAGGAGGTTTCCAGATAGTTCTGGGTGTCATCAGCTTATAGGTGGAAGGGGATATTAGCATTTTTAAGTATGGTGGTGAGGGGTTCCATATATATGTTGAACAGTTGTGGTGAGAACACTGAGCCTTGGGGCACCCCCCTGCTGACGGGGTGAAGGTCAGAGGTAAAGTTTTTGGTTTCTATCCTTTGCGACTGGTTATGGAGGAAGGAGGTGAACCAGCAGAGGACCATCTCATTGGCACCTTCCCTCTCTTGTAGGGCCTTGATGAGAAGTTGGTGATCTACTGTATCAAAGGCTGCTGATAGGTCAAGGAGAATGAGTAGGCAGCAGTGATCGGTATCAAGTAACTTATGAATATCATCTGTGATGTTGGGGATCGCCGTCTCAGTGCTATAGCCTTTTCTGAAACTCGATTAGTGGGGATCAAGAAGGTTGATGTTGTCCATGTGTTCATTGGGCCTGTTTTTTGCATTGTCCAGGGAGGAGCAGGAAAAGTTGGATTTTTCACTACAGATGTGTTTCTTGTAATTTCTTCAGGCTGCTTTGAGTTGTTCGTGTAGGCTTGTGGAGGGGTTGTTACTCCAAAGTCTTTCTGTGGCTCTATGTTGTCTCCTTTCGTTGTTGATGTCCGTATTGAACCAGGATATGGATGGGATGTTCCTGGCTTTTTTTAGTTTCAGAGGAGCTATCTGGTCTAGAATGGATGTCAAGGATGTGTTGTAGTGGTCGGTGTGTTCTGTCCTGGATAGATCCTCCGTGGAGGTGGTGAGGAGGGCGTTGACTTTTTCTTCCAGGTCAGTCATGTTGATCTGGGTGTGGTTTCTGGACCATTAGGGCTGTACTTGGGTGGGGGGTTGTAGATTGGCTGACTGAGTGAGGTGGAAGAGGATTAAGTGGTGGTCAGACCATTCTACGGGCAGGATGTGGTTTATCGCCACTGTGTCACGTTTGGCGATAATGGCATCTAGGGTTGCTCCTTTGTTGTGTGTTTCTTCTGTGCTGTGTTGCGTAAGGTTGTTGTTGTGTAGCAACTCGCTCATGTTTTGGATTAGAGGGTTGTTATCTTCATTCCAGTGTAGGTTGAGGTCACCAAGAATTAGATAATTCGCATCTTGTAGTGAGCAGTGGGCAATCAGGTCAGACAGGTGTTCAGTGAAAGTGGTGGAGTTGCCTGGGGGGTAGTAGATAAGGTGGCAGGCTAATGTTTTGTTTTGCTCGTGCTGATGTTGACTGTTAGGCACTCAAAGGTGTTGTAGTTGAAGGAGTCAGTTTCCGTCTTGGAATATTGCCTCTGTGGATGATTGCTATGCCTCCTCCTCATTGGTCTTTTCTGTCTTTGTTAGTGATTATAAAGCCTTGGGGGACGAGAGTGTTCAGGAATGGTGGGGAGGAGTCACTAAGCCAGGTTTCGCTGATGAATGCTATGACTATGTCTTGAGTGAGGATGGATCTGATAATTCAGTGGCATGTTTGGTGGCTGATCTGCAGTTTATGAGCATGGAGTTTGTGGGGGTCGTCTCTGATTTGGGTTTCTTACTTACGGGGGCTGTGGGGATGCTGGTGCGGGTGGTTGGCGGTCTGGGTGATTTCAGAGGGGCTTGGTCTCTTCCTGGTCTGGTGATCACCTGGATTTTGGATTGGAGGGAGACAGCTAAAGGATTGTCGTACGAGGAGGCGAGGTCCTCTCCTAGACAAACCGTCTCTAGATCTTTTGGGTCTCTGTGCCAGATTGGGGTTGGGGTTAGCTACCCATCTCTGAGGGGGGACTATGGACGGTCTTTGTTGAGTATGGGTGGTGGAGGAGTGGGTGCGCTGAGGCTGGTGGGGCGCCGCGATGTTGGCTAGGATATCACTAAATCCCCGGATTATAGTTGCTATCTGGGTTTCCAGCCTTCAGAGTCGCTGCTCGGTCTATGATTCGTTGAGGTATCAGGGCTGGTCCTGTGCAGGAGTGTTGGGCCAGGGTGTTGGGTAGCTTAGTAGTGACTGTGTTGTCTGTGTTGGGTCTGGGAGGAGAGAATCTCAGGGAATTGGGCAGCCTTGTTTTGCGTGTGTTGTCCGTGTGGGGTCTGGGCGGGGCCGTGAGTGCAGGTTGGCGCGGGTCTTGTTGGGGCGTTGGTGCTATGTTACCTGTGGGTTTGGGGAGGTGGGTGTTCAGGTAGTTCAGAGTGGGTTGGGGTGAGTGGAGGGCAGGTGGCTTGTGGGGGTGGGAGCCGGCAGGTGGCGGATGGGGATGAGAGCCGTAGGTACGGTGTGGGGGCCCTGTTCTCTATGGGGGTGGTGAGGGGGATGTCGTGTGGCAAGGGGTCTTGCTGGAGTGTTGGTGCTTTATTGCCTGTGGGTTTGGGGAGGTTGTTCGGAGTGGATTGGGGTGGGTGGAGGGCAGGTGCCGGGTGAGAGCCGGTAGGTGGCGGATGAGAGTGGGAGCTGAAGGTGGGAAGAAGGAGGGTCCTGTTTTCTCTGGGGGTGGTGAGGGGGATGTCATGTGGTGGGGGGCGGGTGAGGTTGCTAGGGAGTATCAGAGTGGTAAGTGGCGGGTGGCGGTGAGAGCCGACAGGGTGAAGTAGCGGGGTCCTGTTCTCCCTGGGGGAGGTGAGGGGGGTGTCACGTGGAGGTGGGCGTGAAAGGTTGCTGGGGAGTACTGGAAGGGTAGGTGTCGAGTGGGAGTGAGAGCCGGACGGGGGCAGTTGGGGACATGTTCTCCGTGGGGGTGGCATGGGGGATGCCATGTTGTGATGGGCTTTTGTGGTTGCTAGGAAGTACCAGAGCGGGGGTGGGTTCTGATGGCAGGTCCGGTTCTTCCATGGGGGAGTAAGGGCGGGAGGGGGCGGGGTTCGTGAGAGGGTTATCCCAGAGAGAGGGGAAAAGGGCATCAAAGGATTCTAGATTATCGTTGTTGGCTTGTATCAGGACTGTGCCGTTTGTGTAGATGGTCACCGTGGTAATTCCAGTACGCCTTGAGCGGTATGGGAGTGATATTGTCAGTTTGCAGCTATGTGAGGTGTTGGTAGTTTTTAAAATGTTGAGCTGCGATCTGAGGATGGATTTCCATACTTCGTGTCTCTCAGTGTGGAAAATAAGGTCCATTTTTACCTTTCCTTTGGAGGAGCAGTGGTAGATATCTGTGAAAAGTGATTCGGGATGCTGCCTGATCAGTTTCTGTTTAAAGTTCTTCTTCGCTTTGAGTGAGAGGTCAGACGGGAAACTGATTGTGAGGGAGTTCAGGCTGTGCGGAGTTACATGGTTTGAAGAGGGGGGGGACGGTGTGTGTTGACATGGTGGAGGGCATTGTGTGTGAGTGGGACGGGGGGCAGGCTCCTACTTGAGGATGGAAAAATGCTTCCAGAGTCCTCGGAGAGTAGTAGGAGAGTGATGGAGAGATTTTAGATGTTATTACATGGGTTAGCTAATGAGAGAAGACTCAGGGGTGTGGTGGAATGGGGTGCGGGCGGTGTAGATTGCGGGGTCGCTTCTGTCGAGAGTTATGGTCCTGGGCGACTCTCTAAAGGTTAAGCGCAAATTGATGGGGGTCATGCTTGAGCTCAGTCTCACTGCTCTCTTCCTTTTGGGGGGTACTGAGCAGCATAGAACTCATTCCATGGTGGGTGTTGTCCACTCAGAGATGGTCGTATTAGACCAGATGAGATCAGGGATGTATTCAACCAAATTCAATCAGGGTCATACAATGAGCAGCATGGAGCTCCTATCCGTGGAGGGAGAGTGCCATTTAGTGGTGATGGTTTTGTGATTGTCAGGTCTGGGTTCAGTGTCCTAGGCGGCCATCTTGAGATTGGTACCGGAGAGCTCTACACTTCAGGAGAGGAGAGGTTAGTCACAGGTTGCAGCAAAGGATGGTCGTGCTGCATCAAGGGCAGGTGTTATGCCCCCTTGTGTGAATCCACATGCAGTTGAGGCACAGGGGGGCCCCGTAGAACCCAATTGTTTCCTCTCCTCTAAGGTTTATATCAAGGAAGAGCCTCCATGTAAAACTTGGTGAAGAGGAAACTTGTAATATTCTTAGCAGGACCACAGCAGTCCCGCCAAGCATATTGCAGCCTCTGACGCTCCAAAGCTAGGGAACGGCGGTTCCCTGGTGGAGCCCATGCTCCAACCAGCCGGCTCTTAATGGGACGCTTGGATCACTAGTGCTGCGGTGGCTAGATCTGCCACCAAAAAACTGCAAACCTATGTCACTTCAACGGCTGGCCACTAAGGCTCATGCATAAACCCCCATGGTTAAACACTGCTTGAATTTAAACATCAAGAAAACAACTTGAAATGGCTGATACTGGAACGTGTGAGACACGTACCAGGCAAGGATGTGGCAAAGATAAGAAAAGACAGGGAGACATACTGGATTCACACTCTTGATACAGTACGCAGAGGATTGAACGAAGAAAACATCTGGATAGTGACCTAGAATGACGACTCTGTATTATTAAGAGCTGCCCCAAAATATATTCCCGGTGGCAGGAACTATAGCATTAGGGTATAGTAACGGTATAATCAAATAGAAATAGTTATAGTTTAGGATCATATAGTAATGGAGATTACAGAGTCAAGGCTATAGTTTTTGGCAGCACTAACACAGTTCTTGGAATATGGCATGTAGTCCTATATAATATCAGGCACACTCCATCATCACTTGTATATTTAGGGTTAACATTTAATGGTTAGCCATTCTAATTGTTCGGGCTTTCTGTTAAAAGGTTAAAATAGATACACCGTATCTATATTATAAAAGGAATTATTTTCATCATATTACTAATTAGACCTATGAGTAGGGAGCAGAAAAAGCTCTGAAATTCAATTGTCGTTAAAACATAACCACATAACTATTGAAAAGTAATGAGGCATGACCAGCATACGACTTACAAGCTGGGAAGATCGGGTCTTTTAGACTTAATGGCATGAACTGCATTTTTTAATTTGCAATTGCACGATAGTACCCCAGTAGCGATACCTCACGCGCAGTTTCAATCAGAGCTCCTTTTATGATGTGAACCAGAGACACTGTATCCGCATCACAAACGGACCATCATTATTATTTTTAGCATGGGATTTTGGTCCATTGTTAGGTCTCTCGCACTCACATCTGACTTAATATACACTTACTCTCGGACCGCCTTTCACCTCTCCAATATGTCACCCAGGCGTCACCATACAGACATTACCTGAATCCACTACCCTGGCGATCATAGAAAACAAGATAACGCAAGAAAGCCTTGGCTTTTCACGTGCATGCACTATTTAACAGGAAGTCGTACCAGCGACTCCCTAACTGTTGGGGGAAACGCCGACGTGCCGAATGAAGACGTTTGAGAAGTGTTGACAGCAGAAAATATCCAGCCATATGGTAAATATTAGCAGGATTTTAATTAGTGACATGTGAAGTGTTTAAGGTGATTATTACTCGTATGTACCTACCATTTATATGCTTCCCCCGTATGAGGACATACAAAAGAGGTTTACCAACTCTTTGTTTAGTTTTGGCGCCCATTTACAAATACACTCAGAGAGTTGGATCCTAGGAATACTAGTGCAGAAATGCAATGCCCATAACATACTGCCCCTTATGGGGTAATAAAACAGAGTCTTACCGACTTTTGGCTTTGGCGGTCATTTATTAATACATCCAGAGAGCTGGATTTCAGCATTATGAATGTAGAAATGTAGTGCCGACAACAGCTTTTTGAGCTCCGTTAACAGGTAGGAGTTTTAAGAGCATCTTTTTAAACATGTTGAACCTTTTGAATCTCCACCTTTTCTGTTTAAAGAGTATGACCATTTTAATTATGGAGACTTATACGCACTCTGTATTAAAAATGTAAGAGACACCTAATCGGGTGGGACCCTCTTACATTTCAGTCTTTTACTAGGTTATAGCATTTCAACATAACTATTTATCCCCCCACCTAATAAGGATATTGGCTTCTTATTTACAGCTTAGGATGGCCAGGTAACCGCATTGGACATTTAATTTTTGATGCCTTGTGCTAGCTGCCAAATTATACGAAGGTGAAAGAACAGGACTACTGCCTGTCTTTTGGGGTGAGATGCCTTCCGTAAACCTTATAGTCTAATGGCACCTGACTTAGATCTAGGGACAATCCATATTTAAATTACATTTCTCTTGTTTCTCCTTCAGATAGAAACGGTTGTGCATTTGCATAGTTGGTAACATGCACAGAGTCACCCTAGCTGGCAGACCCACTGTGTGTCCATATATTTGTGAGAAAAATAAATGGACCCAGGTACTTAATTTTATATATATTTTTCTATATCTATACACCACGTGTAAATACCCTATTCACCAATCTGCTTTACTTATGTGGCATTTTCTTATATCCTTGAGACTTTTCCTTTCCCTCACATACTTATCTGGAAAGACCACTTGATTCCTTGTCTATAGCATAAATCCTGATTGCGGTGTGTCTGATGTGTATTGCTGCCGCCTTTAGATACGTGGCTCATGTACGCTAGATAAACTCGCTGTAAAAAGGAAAGTCAGAATAGCTTATGGTTATCTGACTTAAAAATGGTATGTAAGTGACAGGTGTTACACCCTACATCAAATAAGAAGTAAAAAGTCTGGGTGTGTGGCTCGACACCGACCTCTCGTTTACCGTGCAGGCAAAGAAAGTAGCCGGGACTTGTTTCGGGCTCTTGAAATCATTAAGGAAAGTCCTGCCCCTCCTGCCCACCAACTCCCAAAAGTTGCTAATTCAAGGCCTAGTACTCTCGAGGCTTGATTATAGCAATGTGATCTACCTGGGCGCCCTTGAAGCGACGCTGAACAAACTTCAGAGAATTCAGAACACCGCGGCCCGGATTCTCACAAAGACCCCTGCCAGAGCGTCGGCCAAACCGGCCCTAAAACTCCTCCACTGGCTTCCCATAAGAGAGCGGGTCAAATTCAAGGCCCTGTGTCTAGCTCACAAACTATTACAAAATCAGGGCCCCCCTGTTCTTAACCCCTTCCATGCCCATGACGGAACGGTTCCGTCATGAGCATCGGTTGCGCTGTGCTCATGACGGAACCGTTCCGTCATGGCCCCGCCCGCGCTCGAACCCTTCAGCACCGCGGGGCAATTCCCGCCGCGCTGAAGGGGTTAAGGAACTCATCACATCCTACAAATCCTCAAGACCTCTCCGCTCGGACACGGAAAACTTCATCGCTACCCCCAGATTCAAGAAAGCCCGGTCAGGAGGAAGACGTTTCTCAGTCCATACTGCACGACTCTGGAACTCACTCCCCCGCGTCCTGCGACTCGAACCACAATATCTCCGCTTCAGGAAACTGCTCAAAACTCACCTCTTCCCTCAGTGAATCATGCTTGTCCTTAACCCTGATCCTCTGTGCCCCCCTCCCCCTCCTCTTCCCTCTCCCTCTTTCTCTCCCTTCTCCCACTGAACTTAGGAGATAGGCTCTTTTAGCGCTGGGATACCTCCGGGTGACTATGCGCTCTACAAAATAAAATAATAATAATAAATAATAATAATACATCCAAGTTGTGACTGATTCTGCTTTCTAGCGGTGATACTTAGACTAAGTAATCGTTTATTCATTGTAAATCGGCTCTTGTCCCAATTAATTGGCCGGGTTGACTCAACCATATGTCTTATCATTTTTTCAGATTAACCCCACCCAACACAATTTAAAAAAAAGTCAATGCATTACAATTGGTCCTGATGAAGGTGGTTTTATTTATGTGCCACCAAAACGTGCGTTGACCTACTTTTCACAGACGGGAACCCAGTTTGAGATACAAAACAGTACAGTTATATGTATTATTTGTTGGTGTAGTATGTATTATAGTATGGATGAGGCATGTGATGTGCATGAATGCATGTTTGTTGATTGAGTGTGGAGTTACTCTTCTTCTTATACTTGGGTTAATTCCATGTCATCATTGTTTCTTTTTCATGTGTATGATTATTTGTTCATATTGAAATTGTTTTGTCTGTTCTATTTAACCATGCTACAGTAATTGAGATACCAAGCCGTTCATGAAACTAAGTACATGAATTGTATTGAGAAAGTGATATAACAGGATTACTCTGCATGTGTGTTTGTTTTCAAGCTTTGTGCTAATTGATAATAATGAGTTTTTGGAAAAAGAGAAAAAACCCCAAAAAACCTTTACAAATAATAAATATGGTTTTATGAAATATTCCGGTTGAGTAAATACTTTGGGGACATGTTTTATACATGAGCATTGGTGGCCAGCCATTGAAGTGATAAAGGTCAGCTTAGAGGTTTTTGCAGTTTTCTGTTTTCTCCCCCTCCTCTAGGACCTCACATTATATAGGGGGTAGCTTTCTACTTATTGGGGGCTGGATCTGCCACCACTACGCCACCATGAGTCTGGTGTACCTCGGACTTCCAGACTTGTAATTGGGCCATTACTTCTGTGGCCCAGGAAACAGGCTGCAGACACTAAAGGTTTCTAAAATTGGCATTTACCGGGTTGTGACATAAAATCTGACTTTAACATTAAAGAGGGTTTTAAATTGCAATTTGCTAACCATGAAAACATGAATTTCGACCTGATTCCAAACAAAGGTTAACGCTTATTAATTGTACTAAGGTATCCCAATGTTATTCTATGGGACAGGTTTGCCTCACGGTAGTGAAAAACGAATTTGTATTTTTTTTCGCTATCAGTACTTGTAATACTTAAAAGTACATATATAACTTCTTAAATATAATGCACCCTGCCCCGGCTGTTACGACCTTCTCCAGGCCCTAAATAGCCCATATATGAATAAACATATATAACATATATGTATTATAAAGAGAAACTTTTACGCTTGGTAAAAGTTTATTTTGCCAAGTCGAATTGGCAGTTTAGAACTACACAGAAGCTGCAATGGCAGACTTGAGACATATTTTAAGGCCCTACTAAAGTGGGTGGCACAATAAGTGCTATAGGCCCAGTATTATCATTTGATTTACTGGCCTCAGGTATATGGTATACACTTTACTAGGGAGTTATAAGTATACCAATCAGGTGTAAGTCAATTTTACCATGTTTTAGGGAGGGAGCATGAACACTTTAGCACCGGTTACCACTGGCAAAGTGCACAGAGTCCTAAGGCCAATAGTAAGTAAGTGAGTATGCAGAACATTTATAAAGCGCGCGAATGCAGTGGCGTCTTGGCGCTAAAGAGTGTGACCAGTGCTGTTTGACGGACCCATGGGGCTTAATAGGGGAAAAGAGACAAGTCTTTACAAAATAAAGATAAACTCATCAAAACAAGAGGGGAGAACAACTCCGTTGCCATGGGCGATAACTCCCATGGCGAGGGGGGTGTTGTATCCAAAATTTCATCTCAAGGGCCACACTTACCAGTTGCCCGCAATGTAAGTCAAATAATGAGCAGTTGGCAACGTAGAAGGTTCAAGCGTTTATTGGCCAGACAGAAAACTCTACATAGAGGAGCCTCATCGATCCTCACCCAGGAGGTGCGCCGAGGAAGACTGCTGGCTCCTTGACAAACTCACACTTTTATACATTACGGCGCAACATACAAAGCCTTACAAGTGGAAAAGTACCAGCCCGTCCAGGCGCTCCTAATGAGCTCATCCTATATCTAGTTTCAGCGATACAAAAAAGGCTACTATCTATAAGAAATAGAAGGTCGGCCGGGTGACTCCCTTCTCGTCCCAGGTTCAGAAGGAATTTTGCTTGGTACTCCCTTTTAGCAGATGTGACCTTGCTTCTTGGTCGTAAATACAATTCAGCCTGTCTTCTAAACTGGTGCATGCTAAAACAGGAAAATATGGGCTCAGGGAACCACGTGATTGTAGTCCTTACACGACAAGAGAGTTAAGGGCCAAGATGGCCACGGTCCTGTTTTCTGCCCTTTCCGTCGTACTAACTTATAAAGACGAAAAGGGGCCTTATTACGGAACCGAATCAAATAGGCTACTTTTAGATACGCTATGCTAATTCATATATTTTAATTTGGATCCTACAGAACGGCCCTTTTAGCTTAGTGTAGCTAAAATAAAGGAAAATATGACTACTCCTCAAAAATGCCCTCATCTATTTGCATAATGTCATGAATTTCCTTCTGGATCATCTGGGCATGAGCTTGGACAGGTGGGGACTTAGGTATTGCAGAGCGGAATTGGGTGGCACAATAAGAACAACACACAGGGCTGCACTGGATACAGATACAGCAGGTAAAAAGGAAACCCACTATACCCAACAGGACCATGAATAGTTTCCACCCCCAAGTGGTCAGAAGGTCCCAGAACCAGGTTGACAGGGACCAGGTACCGGTCTCCGTATGGATTTCTGATGCCAATCGGTGGAGTTTCTGAATGGCTAAATGAACCGAAGGGGCGGAGTCAGGTATATATACACAACAGGAGCTCCCGATCACCCGGCATGCTCCTCCGCGATCGGCCAATATGACATCTAAAACAAGACGATTTTGAAGGGTCACAAGCCGGGTCGCCTGAAGCTCCACAGTGATATTGGTCAATATCCCGGCAGTGGTATTGACCACTCCTTCCACCACCCTGGACAGCCTCCTAATTTCCTTACTAGTTAAGATAGGGCCCCATATAGGTAGGACCCCTTTCATAATATCTAGGAAGTGTTGGGCCGGGGTATCTGTTTGATCAGTGGCATCATTATCAGTGGACGTGGATAGCAGGCTTCTTTTGTTCAGTGAATGGGACTTATGATAATCTGATGGGGCAATATAAACAGGAGGATAGAGGAAGGACAGATAACACCTGCCCGACCATCCCCTGGGAAGCCAGGTGTAAGCATTTTCTCAACATACGAAATATATGTTCGGGGGAGTCAATATTGGCGGACTACTAAAAGTCCGTAATCGGTAAGTGTAATTGCATCTGCTAAATCCCACAAACAAATGGCCGGCACCCTGAATACAAAAGGAGGATGACGTATTTAATACAGGGACTGGTATAATCTTGTCTTCTGAGACATTGCGTTCCTGAAAATATGTAAAATATTCGGTAAAATTGAAGGATACAAAATCTAATATCTCATCCCTTAGCCAAGTATCATTCTCATGGTCCATGTACACATTCATGCAGGCTGTTGGATCTAAAGTGCCGTCAGTACCTTCTGCGTTTGGAGTGAATCCCTGATGCCTCTCTATGTAGGCTAAGATTAAGTCATAATCTTTCTCCGAAAACCTGTGTGCGTCTGCAGTATAATGCTCGTATATCGTAGACAACAATCTAAACCAAGCTTCACAGCTCCCTAAATGTGACAACGGCATTGAAATAAACAGATCATGTTTATGCATTACTGAAGGGAGGAGGCCACATACCCAGCAATCGGTAACATTCGTGGAACTGTGGGTTTGATGCAATTTCTATAAAGGCATTATGTACATAAGTCTGGCGATGCCTCTCTTTGTGAGGGGCCAAAGTCTGAAAATGGTCTTCCTGAGGAGTGGGGGTGGTTAACACCAGGGTATGGACTGGGTGGCGGAATTCTAGATAAATGAACAATCCTAAACATAATATAAATGACACAGCTATTATAGAGATAAACACAATTTTAGCACGCAAACTCCATGTTGAGAACATTGGTAAATATGGGTGTCTAGGGCGAGGGATTATGGGACGTTCTTCTTCAAGGGCAAAACGAGCAATGGGATACATTCTCACTAAAAGTCCAGTTCTAAGCTCGGGAAACAAAAAGAAAAAGTTTACACGCAGTCCAATCTGCCGGAGGGTGCTTCTTTCCTGTGTCCGTGTTAGAGCCTCACAGGCAGACTCTTAGTATTCCAAACAGTAAAAACATAAAAATAAAAATCAAGGGTGCAAAAACTTCTCGCGTGGGAGCTGCACTTGACGCAACTCTGGTTGAAGAGGAAGGTCACCTGGGCCCCTTTTACTATCAGTGTCTCTACCTTCTTTCTGAACAGGGCTATCACTCAAAGTTCCACGCCCTCCACGAGTTCAGTCCAGTGTTTATATGATCCCTAGGTCCCTTAGCTCAGACTTCACCTTTTATTGTAGGCCGGACCGAGGGATCTCATTCCGTTTGCGGGGCCGCAGGTGGTATCGAGTGTGACCAGGGGTTTCAGGATTAATGAATAAGACGGGCACAGTGGGATCAGATAAGGAACGAGGTGTGTGGCCCTCCTGGTCACGCGTTTTGTCCCCAGGCAGGGCCTTATCTGCCACAGCTGACCCCGAACTTATGGCCCTCTCTCCCTGCCCTTCCGTTTCTCCGTGGGCTTCGGGGGAGGGTGACTCTTCGGTGTCGTGCTCACCTCTGTGCTATTCTTTCTCCTCCTGGTCCTGGAAATCCTCGGGCAAGGGAAGCGGGACACGCTTCAGATGGGAAACATGAATCCAATGCTGCCTCCCTTCGACCTTTACCGCCGTCCTTGTGGCCAGAAGCACTTGATGTGGCCGGGTCCAGCGGGGCTCCAAGCTCGACTTCCGCTGATAGTTCCGAATTAGGACCCACTGACCTGGTTCGATGCTGTGTCCGGGACCCTCCGGCAGAGGCTGCAGTACTGCTGAAATCTGTTGGTGGATAGAACGGAGATCTTTAGTTAACGCATAGAGATAGTCAGCTAACATAGGATACTCAATATCCCTGAATGACTTGGGCCGGGGCACCCCCCATACATTGGCAGGTCTCCCAAAGACCACCTCGTAAGGGGAAATCCCACTCCGAGAATGAGGGGTCGTTCTTACAGACAATAGGGCCAATGGTAGAAGATCAGGCCATTTCAAGCCGGTCGTGTCCTGTAGCTTGGCTATTTTTAACTTCAGGATCCCATTATATTTTTCAACTAGGCCTGCCGATTGAGGGTGCCTCGCGGCGTGGAACTTCTGCCGTATTGACAAACCCTTGCATACATGTTGAACTAAATTGGCATTAAAGTGTGTCCCATTATCACTCCAGATTACTCGTGGTAACCCATATCGGGGAAAGAATTCCTTTATTAGGGCTCTCGCAGTTGCCATAGCTGTGTTTTCTCTAGTGAGGTAAGCTTCTACCCATTTACTGAAGGTACAGACTACCACCAGAACGTATTTAAGGTTGTTAACCCGTTCCAGCTGTATATAGTCCATTTAGAGTACCTCGAAAGGCAAGGTGGGTGGGGCAAAACTACCCGACAGAACAGGAGTACCACCCCCCGGGTTATGCTGAAGGCAGACCATACAATGCTGAACCAAATTCCTGGCTGTTTTTTGGATATTGGTATTGTACCATACCGGGTCCAACATTGCACACATGCCTCGAACCCCGACATGGGCGGGACCATGTGCCATGGCCACCACCGTATTCACAAATGCATTCGGTAGTAGCCATCTGCATTTTTCTGACAGGTCCGTCCAACACCCATTCTCGTCTAACCGCCCCACCTGCTCCTGCCAATACTGCAGTTCCTCTGGGGTGACCTCCTTTTGCAATTCTTTCACACTATCTATAGTGTTTCGAAAAATGTCTGCTTCTACCATCCTTCTACACTGACTAACCACAAACATGGAGGGGGTATCGGACTGGGCAGTTTCTTTAGCAATCTTATCTGCAAAAGCATTTCCCCTCCCAACATCATCAGTTATAGCCTTATGGGCACTACATTTTACAATAGCAAGGGCTTCTGGCAAAGGTAATGCAGCCAGCAGTCGTTCGACCAACTGTCCATTCTTTATCTTTTCACCATGGGATGTAAGGAACCCTCGTTCTGCCCACAACCTCCCAAAACTATGGGCTACACCGAAAGCGTATTGGCAATCGGTGTAGACATTCAGCTTCAATCCCTTGCCCAATTCACACGCCCTCAGTAATGCAATTAATTCAGCCGCCTGGGCTGAATGATATGGTACTTTGGCCGTCTCGACCACGGTCTGCAAGGTAGTAATTGCATAAGCCGCAACCGTACTACCGTTGGGCAATCTAGAACATGAGCCGTCAACATACAATTCCCCTTGGGGTTCTGATAAAGGGGTGTCTGTTAGATCTATCCGGCCCTTTGTTTCTTCTTCAGTCCGAAATATGCAATCATGTATATCCTGGCCACTTTCTCCTAAGGGGAGGGGTAGCAACGTGGCAGGATTCAGAGTGACGCATCTCTTGATCGTTATGTGAGGTGCAAACAGGGTCAATTCGTACCCCGTAAGACGCGCACTGGTTAAGTGCTGCGTCTGTGTCCTGTTTAACAATACGTCCACAGCGTGTGGTACCATCACTGTGAGTTCCGTATTTAGGACTAGCCCTTCCGATTGCCTGATCGCCACCGCTACAGCGGCCGTGGCTCTTAGGCAGCTGGGAAGTGCTCTGGCGACATTGTCCAAAACCGCCGAAAAATATGCACAGGGTCTTTGCTTACCTCCAAAGTTCTGTGTTAACACTGAAAGCGAACAAACGTCCACCTCATGTACGTAGAGCACAAAAGGCTTCCGGTAGTCTGGGGTGCCAAGCACAGGAGCAGAACATAAAGCAGCCTTTAAAGAAAGAAAAGCCATTTGACACTCATCAGTCCAGGGTAGGGGTTCATGCACATCTTTGGTGATTAAATACAAGAAAGGTGTAGTGCTGAGGGAGTAGTTAGGGATCCACTGGCGACAGTAAGAGGTTATGCCAAGCAAAGCACGGACATCACGTTGCGTGCGAGGAACAGACATGTTAGTAATGGATGCAATACGCTCCGAGGTCAATCGCCTTCCCTCCTTTGACAGGAGATGACCGAGATAGGTCACCTCCGGTCGACAATATTGGAACTTTGACAGTGACACCTTGTTACCATGTCTTGCCAGATGCTGTAGTAAATCCACTGTTGCCGTCCGGCAGCCCTCCTCAGTGTCAGAGGCCACCAGGAGATCATCAACATACTGGAGTAATACATTACCTGGCGGCAAGCTCAAGGTGTCTAGTATCTTTTTCAGTGCCTGACTATAAATACTAGGGCTTTCTGTAAACCCCTGGGGGGCGCGACAGAATCTGAAGCTACGGCCCCCCAATGAGAAGCCGAAAAGATAGCGGCTATCTGGATGTATGGGGATACTAAAGAAGGCGTTCTTTAAATCTATGACTGAGAAAAATTGTGCAGTTGGAGGAATCTTCGTCAAGATGGAATTAATATCAGGTACCACAGGATACTGGGGTACCACGATCTTATTGATCTCTCGTAGGTCAATCACAAATCGATAGGTATCAGCATAATCAGGAGTCTGTTGTACCGGGGCTCGTTTAAGAATCGGAAGAATAGGGCTATTACACGTGTTAGAGGCCGTTTCTTCCACTACTCCGGTTTTAATCAAATCATGAATGATAGCCATTAGAGCTCGTTCCCCAGCAGGGGCAATTTTACATTGGGGAATTTTCGGCAACTGGGCGTTCTGTTTTAAAGTAATCGATACTGGGGGAATTTGCAAATGGCCCACATCGGTGTCTCCAGTCGCCCAGAGGGTTTTCGGGATGCACGCCAGTTCTGGTGGTAGAGATTCTGTTTTAGATAAGCATTGCGCGGAGAGGGGAGAAGGGTCTTTTATGGTCAGGTAAACCCCCTCCGGGGAACAATAGATGCGAGCATGCAATCTTTTCAATATGTCCATGCCTCGAAGGTTCTCTCCACACTGGGAGGTCAAAAGGAAAGGTGAGTCTATTGATACCGACCCCAGGGTAAAGGGAAGCGGTTGTGAGATGGGGCTTACCACCGGAGTTCCAGAAAACCCCACAGACACATTATTCTGGCCAGACAGAGCAGCCCCCGGGACTAGGGCACGTGAAACAGAACTGTTCATGGCCCCGGTGTCAACTAGGAACTTACCTGATGCGTTCAGTAATCGTGCATGGACATAAGGTCCAGCTTGATCAATTGGATTCGACACCTGCCCCTGACTGTCTTTGGCTGTCCTATGCTTGAGAATAACCTGATGCCTCGCCTGTCATATAATCATCATTGTAATACTGCTTTCCCTGACCGTGATCAAAACAGTTCTGACCCATCTCACCTGTCGCCGAATGCTCTGGTCTCGTAGATCCCCCTCGCTGTCCACAAAAACGTCCCCTTCCCCGACTTCTTGGAACACTGTTCTGTTCATATAATAACGGACACTGGGCTCGCCAATGCCCCTCCTGCTTACAGAAGGCACATTGGTTTATGCCCGAATCTGTCCATCCTGTTGTCTGCGCCGGACCCGCCCCTCTCGAAGCAAAATTCTGTGACCCTCTTCCTCTTCCCCGTCCTCTCTCTACTTGCTGTAACAATACTCGAGTCTTCAAGTCCTTCGACTTCTTTTCTGTCCTGTCCTTACTTTCATTCTCACGATGTTCATAATATTGAGCCATACTCAATATTGTCGACGGGGTAGTAGTTGTCCAGGTGCTTTCAGCAGCCTGTAATCGAGCCGATACCTCTGGCAGCAGATTGGTCACGAATCGATTCACGAACAAACGTACCCCCCCTTCAATGGCTAGGTCCTGTCCACTGAAGTCGATGAAAACTCCCTAAAATCTCGTAAAGAAATCGGATACACTCTCATCCTTCTTCTGCTTGCAGGCCGTCAACTTATCCCAATCCACTTTCCGGGGACGGATCAGCGAATGCATATAATTTATTATCCTATCAGGAAGGGCCAATATTTCCGCCCGGGGGCTTATTCCCTGGTTTACGATCTCTATCCCATCCCCGTAGCTGTTCCCAGGTTCCCCCAAATTCGGTTGCATGGTCTTGATCGTGCACCTGGCGCCAAATGTCCACCGGTACTAGTAAAGCGAAGAATAGTTCAATGTCCGCCAACGTCATTACTGCGGAGGAAGCCGCTTCAGTAAGCTCTTTGTAATACGCGGTAGGATTCTTCCTGGGATCTGGTAACTGACTTTTTAGTGACAACACCTCACTTCGTTTCCAGGGAGTATACACCCATTGTTCCTGGAAACGCGCCTCCAATCTGGGACGAGTAACTACCCCAAGGTTGTCTACCACTTCCGTAACTTCCGGATGGTAGATGGGGTGTACTTCCCGCATAGGGTACTGGGATAGCCCCGTAGGATTAGCTGACTGCAGACGGGTTCTATACGCCACCAGGGTCTGCACATTCCCATACACTTCTTCTGGGGTAAGGCGGGATTTATGGGCTTGTGTGACGATATCGTATAATATGGCAGGGGCCCTTCCCTCCGTGTGTACCTGTTCCCATAATGATATAAGGCGGTTCGCCATATGTTCTAAGGCATGCTGCTGCATTACCGGCTCGTAATCTCTCATGGTGCTCCAAATATCTGATAATACATGAATTGGTTGCCGCATCCATTGGGATGCCTGTACAGCAATAATGTCTTTTTCTTCGGTTCCCAAAGCAGAACGAGTAAACAACCTTTTACCCTCAGCTAAGGGAACCGGACGTGTCGGAGTGGTGGCAGCTGCTACTGGAGTAGTACTCGCGGAGGAGGAGGGCAGGACAGAAGGGGAAGTCATTGACCCGGATGGCAGCTGTGTTGTCCCAGCTGCTGCGGCAGTTAACAGTGCTGGTAACATAGTAATCACCTCTGACACGGATGTGGACAGTCGGGAGAGTTCTGTCAAAGGAGGGGAACTGGGGGGAGCCGGAGGGGCTGAAGCCCCCGAGGTTGCAGCCGTAGCAGGGGCCAAGACTCCGGCCACCTCCGGGTACAGCCGTTGAGGCACATAAGGAGGCGGTGGCCGTGTATCTAGTAAGTCTTCTATCTCATCTTCAGCATTGGGTCGAGTCACATAGCTCTTATCTACCTTCAATTGGAATTCACGGTTCATACAGTCTATTCCCTTTTCTGCTCGAGACCTATCATAAGCTATGGCCTTCTGAGTCACATTCTGTCCTGCCTTAGCCCTGGATTGCTTCTCCTCCCTTATCCGCCGCTGCTTGGATTCTTTCAGCCACGAACCCAGGGCATCAAACATAGCCTGGCGACTACGCCTGGAGAACAGTTGTTCCTGTAAGAAAGCAATCTTTTTCTCATCAAACGAGCCAGTCTTAGGCCATTGCAATTCTTCGTTACTTTTAGTATACTTATGCCACAGAGTACAAAACAATAAAGGGGTAATTCCATGCTTCACATACATATAGTGGCTAGGACTGCCTTCCGGCGGGGCAGGCTGACTCTCAGCTAGCCGAGAGTCACCTGTCCGACAGCAACAGCTGAAACAATTCAACTTACTAAGACAAGGCATGGTGATTAGTTCAATACAGACACAAATGACATAAACCACAACCAAAAAGTTACAACCTTTTCCACCTCCTCAGTGAGCCAGTCCCACACTAATCTGTAATATTTCCAACAATAGGCATCCCTGACTACACCATGGATCCTCTCACTGCCTTCCTGGTTCACCACTGAGGCCTGTCCCAGGGAGGTCTGTGCCTCCCCGAGGATATGTCTCGCGGCTACCCAGCTCAGGTCGTGAGTCTCCCAGGTGCAATCGGGCTATATTCCGCGCGCGGTTTATCGAATCAGAAAAAAGGGCCCATCAAATCGTACCAACTGTACATGTACGTTCAAATCAATGCCCGGCCATACCATTCGGGCTTCAAACCAACAGTGGCACCGCTCTCCAGCGCCTGCCTCAAAATCAATGCACCGCCCTAGAGCCTGTGCTTCAAATACAACTACACACTCCACCTCGCGTGCTTCAAAATCAAACGGGCACTGCTTATAGTCAGTGCTTCAAATCAAAATTCTACTCACCGGGTGCACCCTGGTACGAATGTCCGTTCTTCGCTGCCAACTCCTCTCGACCAACACGGTCCGTTTCTTGGGTTGAGCCCGTAGGACCCCGGTGAAGGGTGACTAGCAGCAGAGGGCATCCCACTCGAGCGCGCGGAGCGAAACCCACGAGCTCGTTCTCCGCCCACCCGGCCAAGACGCCCTCGAACCTACCACCCGATTACGGGGGAGGTCAGGCCCTATCATGGGGTCCCTTTGTGGTCGCCAACTGTTGTATCCAAAATTTCATCTCAAGGGCCACACTTACCAGTGGCCCGCAATGTAAGTCAAATAATGAGCAGTTGGCAACGTAGAAGGTTCAAGCGTTTATTGGCCAGACAGAAAACTCTACATAGAGGAGCCTCATCGATCCTCACCCAGGAGGTGCGCCGAGGAAGACTGCTGGCTCCTTGACAAACTCACACTTTTATACATTACGGCGCAACATACAAAGCCTTACAAGTGGAAAAGTACCAGCCCGTCCAGGCGCTCCTAATGAGCTCATCCTATATCTAGTTTCAGCGATACAAAAAAGGCTACTATCTATAAGAAATAGAAGGTCGGCCGGGTGACTCCCTTCTCGTCGCAGGTTCAGAAGGAATTTTGCTTGATACTCCCTTTTAGCAGATGTGACCTTGCTTCTTGGTCGTAAATACAATTCAGCCTGTCTTCTAAACTGGTGCATGCTAAAACAGGAAAATATGGGCTCAGGGAACCACGTGATCGTAGTCCTTACACGACAAGAGAGTTAAGGGCCAAGATGGCCGCGGTCCTGTTTTCGGCCCTTTCTGTCGTACTAACTTATAAAGACGAAAAGGGGCCTTATTACGGAACCGAATCAAATAGGCTACTTTTAGATACGCTATGCTAATTCATATATTTTAATTTGGATCCTACAGGGGGCATTGTGTTTTTTTTATTTTCAAACACAAATTCCCGCTTTCGGGTTTGTTTTTGAAAACAAAGTAACTTTGCTGTACTGCTCCATCATGTTTGACGGAGTCATAAGGCACAGTTACAATACAGTGATAGCAACCGCCTTGACAGCAGTTACTGTCAATGACTTAAATATCTGCTAGCCCAATGGACATTTATTCATTTGGAAGTCTGGAACTCCTCCAAGGCAACAGAAATAAATACTCTGTCACTATGGAAAGGGACAGCCCAATTCCCAACAAATAGATTCGGCCCTTAGAATTTTAAGTCCCAATCACCCTAGAAGAATACAGTTCTAAAGTCCACCTAGGATTTCTGCAGAGGCACTTAGAGAATCACTGTGTGTCAGTCAGCGGTCAGCATTAGAATGCAGTGCAGGTCCAGTTGACATTTTACTGGTCAACTGGGTACGTACAGTAAAAGGCCTCTTGCAGCATGTTGTCTCCCTTATAGCTACACATGATGTCAGCCAACTGACCATTAGACTCATCCTCTTTCTTCTGAATACAAGAGGAAGCAGGTCCAGTCATTTAGGGATCCTCTCAGGTCACAGACAGAAGGTACAGTCCTCGTCTGTTCCAAAATGTCTTCTGAAGTGGGTGACAGGAGGTGCTATATTTCTTCCTGGGCATATCCTGAGCAGTGGAGTAAATTTTTCCAGGAGTCCACTCTATGTACTTTCTCAGTAGTACCTGTTTGCCTTACAGGAACCCAGGCCCAAAATGCCATGTGCCAGGGTATTTTTGAGATGGAGAAAGTTTTTGCCAAAATAAACACTGGCTCTGATGTATGAGGGTGTGTCTGGGGAGTGTACTATCCTAATGTCCTCCCACCTCAAACACTTAAATCCTGTTAGAGGCAGGAACTGTACCCACAACAAACCCAGAGAAGAGGTCTGGTAGCACAAATGCAGGGTCCTCCATCAACCAGCCAGTGGATACACCAGAATTGTCATTGCATTCTATTCGCTCCATTTCAAATGTACCCTCAGTGTTACATGTCTCAACTATCTTCCAAGTAGGGTTCGAAATAGTAGTGTCAAAAGAAGGCCAATATCTCCCACCCTGCTTAGTCTGTGGAATTCAGAGGAGTATTCACTGCGCATTCTGGTCACCCTATTGCGTGCTCCTGGGAGCATTTCACACCTTTCGCACACCTATTCAAGGATTAGCACAGGCTGAGGGCTGGCGGAGACTTATGCTAATTAGCCTTCTAACAGTTGAGGCAGGTAAAGGGAAGGCGCTGGTGAATATGCACTCTAGAAATACTAATAACATAATGTAACACGTGCCAACTGTAATCTCACATGGGGTGATGGAGTCACACCAGTAGGTGCGGTTCTCACTAATTGTTCGTGCAATGCAGCAAGGCAACTTACTGAGTTGCGTATAAGGGAGAGAGCGGAAATGCCCAAATGTAATAAGATGTGGCATACTGCTGCTCTCTCCTAGAGCTGACGCACTGTGTGCTGCTAGGTCCAATGCAGGCACCCTTGCTCCATGGTACAAGGGTGTCTGCATGGGCAGAAAGTCATATCTTTCTGCACAAAAACAATCCTAATAGGCAATTTCCTCTTTCTATGCATGATGCAAATTGTATAGAAGATATTTCTCTTTGTTACACCTTGCTGAGTAGATGCTCTGTGTTTTTACTTCAATCCCTGGTTTACTTTCTTTTTAGTAAATCTCGGACTGTGTCAGATTTCAAGGGTGGATACAGGGTAATGCCCATGCTGCACCTATGGGACATCTACCAGAATGAAATGTAACACAATGCAGCACCTGCTGATGTATTGAGTTACCTTTCTATACAAATCATACAAGGGAAACAGCCCTTTGCTTGGCTTTGTAAATCCAATTTAAGAACTTGTGTTGGGTTGTGATGATTTGTGTAATGCAAGGAAAATGAAAGCCCTTAGTAAATCGCTCAGAGTATAAGCAGTGGTGCCTGTCATCAGCAGAACTCGTGGCACCATTGTCAAGCACAATTTCAAGTGGGTGAGGACTAAGGGTGGGCAGAAATTGCGTAATCGCGTTACGCAAATCTTCACGAAAATGCTAAAAATTATCACAAACGTGCGGAAATATCGCGAACAAGCGGAAGTTTTTGTCCCGCCCATTTGCGATGTTTTTTGCGTGACCGTGTTGGAAATGTGTTGCCAACTTGCCCATGCGGTCACTAATGGGCGCAGCCATCTTGTTTTCACTTGTCCCGCCCGCTCGCGATGCTATTTCCTGTTCCGGGTCGCGCAATGCATGCTCGCGCTTGTTCGCGTTAGGTATTTCCTCTTCGGGAATGCGTATTGCGTGTTCGCGATGCTTTTTGCGTGCTCGGGGTGAAAATATCTCACGAACTTGCCCATGCGGTCGCTATGGGCGCGGCCATCTTGTTTTTCACTCTATGCTATGGTTCTGGGGCCTGCTTTTCAATCCTCCCTATATCTTTTCAATCCTTTGCTTCTGAAAACTTTTTTTGATCTTTTTTATTTATTATCTCTCTCTCTATTTTCCTGACTCTATATTTTTTATTTTGTCTACTTTTTTTGTGTGTTTAACTACTTTTTCACTCTTTTTTTATTACCTGCTTTTTTCATTTCTTTTACTTACTTTTTTAATTTTTACCTTTTCTTTTCCGCCCCCGTCTACCCCAGAACCATGGCAATGGGCCACAGGGGGCATCGCAGCCTGAGCCGCGATCGCCTTCCTTGCGGAAGGCGGCGCCCACAAGGGGTGCAGGCACGGGCCTTATTTGGGGAGGTGGAGTTGGCTGCACTGTTTTTTTAACCCTGGCAGCAGGCGGCAGGCCTGGGTCCGGGTACGGGCTCTGGGAGCGTCGGCAACGGTGGGGGAAGGTGCGCCGGGCAGTGTTTCGCTGCTCGGGTGTCCAGCGCAGCCAGAACCAGCTGACGCACTGGCGGTCCGATATCCTAGACCGGGAGCAGGACCTGCTGGACCTGCTAGGAGTGTAGTTCCCGGGTCTTGGTGAGTAGCTATTTAATTATTACTACTTTGTGTCTGTTCTTCTGCTGTGTTATATATTGCGAATATATTTTTTTTCCGACCAGCTAGAATGCTGCTGCTTACATACATTACAGGTAATTTACGTTTAAAAGTTTTCTGTGATTGTTATGACACTGGTGCGCTGCGCTACTAATCTTGTTATTTGCAACTTTGTGTATGCGCTCGTTTTGCGTGATTATGTAAGAGTTTATTTTAGAAAACTTAAGTTAGGTAATGCTAGAGTGACTCTAGTCCTTCCTTTGTCCTGTCACTAAGAGATAGGGGTGGATTGATACTTAGGTTTAGTTACTTATTATAAGTTTGTAATTTATTAGTGGTCTGCGATGCCCCCTCTATTACGTCACGCGCTGCTGAGTGCTGCTACTGCTTACCCCAGTCCTTAGTAGAACCTTTTGTAGTTTTTTCAGTGAGTGCTAATAGGCTTAGCACTAGCAGAACATCTGCATCAACGAACCAACAATTTTGTGTATGCAAAAATACAGGCATATGTCCTCCATTTATGCATTTTTGAGGACTAAAAGAAGTGGAAATGCTTACTTAATGTACAATTGGCACGCCTGGAATAGGTGGGCTCGGTCAGGTGGTACATACTACTTAGGCTTAGTTAGTATTCTGTAATCACAATGGAACACTGGATTAGTGTAGATAAATAATAACTAGTCGGTCCGCGAATCCCGAGATACTACTTGTCGACCAGATTAGATAGGTCAATTTTATTGCAATTGTTGTTTACACAAATGTTTTTTTGACAGTCTTATAAAAATATTTTATTTGTTTCACACCAATCATCAATGTTTGTCTCTTCCTTTCTTATATCTTTCATGATCAGCACCCAGGGGCAAGAAGACGGGGGCAGAGTCGGCGGGAGCAGTTCCAGTCCAGGAGGACCAGAACGAGGGCTCTTCAGCTGGCCCCAGTAAGTCTTCCTGTTTTCAATATTAATTCTTATTCACTAACTTTTACTGCACCGTATTTTGTTCCCGAACTATTGTTTCCATTTCCTAATGCTATTTTTTACCAACAATTACCCGTCGATCTAGACTATCTGTTTCTAGATTCTTGTTATCCCTGCCTCTAACTGCCTCTGCTATGACTCTACTACTATTAGTCTGTCTGTAGCTAAACATGCCCAGTTGGACACTCTTTATTTAAAAGGTTTCAAATAAAACTCAGATTCACCAGTAGCTCTAGCCATTGATGAGTCCAGTCCTTTGGGTACTCCTTCTATTCTTCTTAATCTTTGAGACTTTATTAATCTTGATGTTTTTCGACAATTCCCACCAACGAAATGCCCAACCAGATTTGACTATTTTGATAGGATAGGACATACTACTACTGTTGTAGGGATTTTCCACATACAGAACTTTGCAGTTGCACAAGAAAATAGGATGTTGGTGATGGGAGGTTGGACCTTCCTCACACTCACACCTCAGTCAGAACAGAACCCACCACAATCCCCTGCCCGACTAGTTATAATAGTGTTTTATTACTATTAGCTCTCTGAACCCCCCCAATACCCAATGAGTAGACAACCCAGAACATAACACTCCCGACCTCTCAGTCGTGGAAGCAATGCACATGCACAGTTTGCACACCCTTCCTTTCGCTCGCTCAATCGTGTAAGTCCATCCACACCAAATACCACCGAGTCTATATAAGTTCAAAAATTATTGTATTTGCAACTGACAAGCTATGTACGTTGTTCTATAATCAACAGCAAAATCCATAAGATTAAAACTATAAACTTTGTTGCACTTAGTTACACTTACAAGTACAAGTCCATAGAACGAAGAAAAGAAAAGCGAAATCAGGATTAATAAATAAGTGAACAGTTGTAGGAATAGATGTAGGAATAGGAATATAGTTTATATAAAATTATAAAAGAAGATCAGAGTGAATTATGTGGACACCTCACCTTAGAAGAAGCTAGTACTGGTTACATCATAAGCTCTGCAAAGCTCTGGTTCTTAGCATGGAATCTTCCGTCTGTTAGGAGAAAAATGGTGCGCGTTAGTATATTGCAAGCATTTCTCAGTCGTGGCAAAAAGTGTAGCATTTTAGATAAGCAATATGGACTAACACCAGAATTCCATAACAAAGTGGCTTGTTTTGATTGACCTTGTACGCAGCGCTTAGACAGCAGCAGTATGAGCTCATGTGGGCTCAAAGGCGTCACTCTTTATACAACAAGCTGAGAGGTAACGACACAGGTGCTAAAATAAAAGACACAAAGGTAAAATGGTAGCATGGCTCGGGCTAACTAAACAAAGACTAGAATGACTCTAGGGACCACATAACTACTAGTGTCTACTCTACTACTACCTGATTTGTACTAGTGATGTATGTTGTATATGTATGTATTACTATTAACTCATTGGGGAGGTGGATAATGACACCTAAAAAATGTGTAATGTTTTTTCAAGGCGCACTACCAACCACCAGTGCCGGGGCCAGCGGCGACACGGCTGCTGACGGAGGAGAGGAGGAGGTGGCAGTTGCAGGAGGAGCTGCAGGGGGTGAGCCAGCAGCAGTGGCGGGCGGTGGTAAGTTAGATACCTAATCCTTACTTATTGACATTACACTCACTGCAAGGGTGTACTGTATGATACTGTTCAGTTGACTTACTAAGTAAGAGGTTGTTGTGAATGGTTGAAGACACCCTTTACTTAGCATTAGTAAAAGCATTAGTGGCGGGAGTGTTGTTGAGTAACCAATGGCCTCTTCTATCTGATGATTTCAACTCAGCTGTGAAAGTTTTATGAAGAAGACTAAAAGTCAGATCAGATGACCTTGATAGATGGGTTGAACGAAAAGGGAAAGAAGAGTGGAAGGAAGAAGGACGGGCGAGATTTAAGATTTATGACTGGCAGAGAAGGATTCGTGGGATGCATGCAGCATGCATACTGGTGGCTGATAGGAATCAGATGCATGGTTGGTTGAATGCCTGAAACTCCCACAATTGTTAAAGTCCAAGAAAGTTGGAGGATAGTGCATACATACCACAAATGTTATGTGCTTGCTATTGCTACCGTGACACTATGTGAAGAAATATTTGTCTTACTGCTTTGCTAAGAGTATATTTTACAATAGTCTTGTTTTTTCTTCTTCATATATAGCTACTCCTTCCAAGGAGAAACCCAACCCGGAAGGAGTTGGCAGCCAAGGCACGGCGTCGGAAACTGGAGGCAATACAGAATGAATATCGACGGCTGGTGGTCCTGGAAGAGGAGGAGGAGGAGGCGGCAGCAGCTGCAGCCTCTTCCAATGCTCCGGGCCCCAGCCACTGCCCTCCAGTGGTACGGCACCACTGTTTGGCAGCCACCCGCTGCCGCCCCTCCATCAGTGCTGCCCCCCCCCCCGTGGATACAACTGCCGCGCATTGAAGCGCTGTGTTGCCCGCCTGGAGGAGCAAGTTCGTGTCCTCCTGAAAAAAGCCCGCCGAACTTAGACCCCGTTCTTATTGCCCCTTTTTTAATTATACTTGGGGTGGGTGGGATCCGGGCGTTGGGTTTCCTCTTTTGGACAATGACATTTTCTTTATGGACATTGGTTGGGTTAGGGAGAGGGGTGGGTCAGGTGTGGGATGTTTTTTTACATAGTTTATTTTTGTTAGGGTAATAAATAATATATTTCTACTTAAGTTTACATACGATGTTGTTAATGTTTTCTGGGTGGGGGTACTGTTTTACATCACACTGTATCCTTCTTTCCTTGCTGGTGCAGGGCCACACACAGCCAGTGTTTGATTTTAATAATTGGATGAGTTTGTAAGACAGAAACAGATAGATGCGGCACCCCTCAGTGAGTGACTTGTACTACTACTAGTGAAATTGAATTAATGAAATCATGTCCATTATTAATTATGCCTCCCCAAACTTCTCTTACCTTTGCTTGATGTTGAACTTTGGCACATTGATGGCTGCATGGTGATGATGGTTTTCTTTCCTAACATGCCATGGTTGTGGTGGTGGTAGTAGTAGACACTGGCAGCAACATTTGCCAAAATAGAAAATGAGACAGTCAGTAGCCTGAGAGAGAGTCTTCGAGGAGTAGTAGAATGAAGTACAGTACAGAACAGAACTTACTGCCAAACAATAATATGCCCAAATACAACAAAACATAATGGTGGTGGAGATAGCCTAGTAGTAGTACACAGCAACTTTAGTTGTGTCGAGTCACTTGACTAGGCCTACAGCACACTGACACAAGCGTAACTGTTAGTGCTGTGTAGGAGGATGACAACGAATGAAATCCATTAATCCAATCAATGCCGTGAATTAATGCTGATGTATTAGCCGGTTCCTTTGGTAAAAGAATTACCTCACAAATATACTGCTCAGGTGAGCAAGCAGAAGAAGATCCCCGCCCTGCCTTGAAATTGAAGTACTGTTGCTTTTGCCACATCCGCCCCAGCAAGCGTGTGATAAATTATTGATGTACATTTAATGTAGTCATACCTCAATAAGTCACACAGCCCGGGGGAAGAGGGTTAGGGTTTGTTGAATGGTTGGGAAGGGGGTTTTGGGGAAAGGTTTGAGAAAGAAAAACAGTATGCATGGACAAACATCAAACGACAGAATCTTTGTAGACTACCATATCCGTATCAATATGTTAAGAGAGAAAAAGGAAATAAGGCATGCATGATGATTGATGATAAGGAGAGACCCAGATTACATACAGTTTGTGTTCAGTGTTACCGGGCTTACTTTTACAGACAGCAAAGACATTTTTTAAATATCTGTAGGGATGAATTATAGACAGAGAGCAAACCTAATAATAACAGTAACTAATAACAACAAGAGCACACTGTTGTAATGATTGTAGACAAAAAAATGAATCAAATTATTTAAAAGACGAAAATTGATACTGTTACTGTGTTATCCGGGTCAAATGGTGAGTTTAATCTCGGCATTCCTCTTGGTCCTCCCTTCCATGGATGCTCCGTCCAATCTTGGGTTACGCCATTGCTTGCCTGGCAGATGTAGATTCATTGGTAAGGTTAAGTGTGCATTGTTGTTTTCCCAAATTTAGCACAGGGTAAGGCCCAGCCTGTAATTGTAGATGCAAAAACAAAAGGGATATTGAGATTGAAACCAAGTTGAAAAAAATGGACAAGTTAATGTTGTAGTGCAACAAGAACACTTTCTGAGGCGACATGGATGCATCATCTCTACTCTAGTCTGTTTCCAGCATTAACCTACAATACCAACAGGACAGAGCAGGCCCACAGTGACGGCACCCTTTGCACATCCTCCATTTAGCGTACAGTTTTTGAAAGAGTTGGACAAAGCAACATAGCATTTTACAATTTACCGCAGTCATACCACCGCTACACTTGACTCCATCGCTACCCAGACATTTAGTTCTGCTGTGGTTGTTGTTTACTAGTTTACCTTATAGGCCACTCATGAAACGGCTTGACTTATTCCATCAATCATCTCCGATCCGTGTACTGAGTGACTGTGTGAAGATACTATGTCATTGTGGTCATCATGATGGTGTTGTTCAACTCAGTCTGGGTTTATCGAGTGAGTCCCCTTCCTATATTCAAAATGCAATGTATCGGCCTGCAGTAGAAGTGCACATTTGGTATTAAAAAAACAAGAAGGGAAAAGGGACTGGAGTTACTTTTAGTGTGTAGATTATTACATAAAGTACACAATGAAGTAACTTCATACACAACAAACAACAACAAAATCACTCAGTCAGCGTCCAATGCATAGCATCATTCAGTACCTGTTCCTTCTCATCTTCAGTTAATGGGCAGTCTCTCTCAGATCACAAAGGAGGATAGCTATAGTAGTCATCATCATTCATGTTCCACTTATTTTGGAGGGACTTGGAAATATTTTTTCTTTTTTCTTCTATTTTGCATCATCCAATCATCATCATCTGACTTCTTGAGGGCAATGGATTTAGGGAGATTCAGGAGGATGGAGGAGCAGGATTTTGAGGAGTGTACTGTGATATGCAGCTCAGTCAGCCGAAACTTGTATATGGCAATAAAACAATTAGAAGACGGTGGTGATGGATTTGTTGTGATTCAAAGTTTCTAACCAGAAAGACAGATACACCAATAAAAGAAAATAAGTGAGGGAAGGGAGACAGTAAGAACTAGAAGTGCAAGCCTAATTGTCAGGGAAGTATAGCTCGTCCTCAAACTCTGGGGGTTCAACCAGAAGTAGGTAATCATCATCTAACATACCAGTTCCGTCACCTGAGCCGCTGTCCTCATCTTCCTCCCTTGATTCATGTATTGTGTAATTCGGTGGTATAAAGTGCTGATTCATTTTGATCATTGTTAACCTCTCCATGTTTTTGGGTGAGAGACTGGTCCTTCTCACTGTTACAATGGAACCAACAGCACTGAAAACACGTTCTGAAGAGACACTTGCAACAAGGCAAGCCAGATAGTTTATCGCCAGCCTGCTGAGCACTGGCCATTGGGCCCTTTTCCCATACCAATACCTCAATGGGTTTTGATCAATGTACACCTCTGTTGGGTCGTCCAGATAGGCCTGAACCATCCGCTCAATGTTCAGGGGTGCAAAACTTTTTTCAGGCTCTTTTCTTTTAACATCAGCACTAGACTTACCAATGCCTTGCTGTAAATACCAATCCTGTAATGATTTTACTGGGCCGGAAGATACAGCTCTTGCTGTTGTAGATAGTGTTGGTGAGTGTTCTGAGCCAAACGCACTGCGCTCAGGCTCCCAAGTTGAACTTGACGCCGGATGCCCTGCTGCATTACTTGTTGTGGGTTTATCTAGCGGGCTTTTAATTAGCAGCCGTTCATTTTCCAACTCGCTGACTCAGCTATCCACGTTTTGTACCGGGCAACATCCATTTCTGAAAAAGGAATTAATGTCTTCAGTGCCCATTTTGTCTGTGGATCCAGAATTGTGGCACAAATGTAATGTTTTTGTGACAAAATCTTATTTTGCACCCTTGTATTGTCAGCTAAGCGACGAGCTGAGCTCTCCACCAACTCATAGGCTTCTTTTTTTTCCTCTACATCTTTGTATACTTCTGACACCTCCTTCAGCTGATGCTCTAGCATTTGCAACAATGGGATAGCTTGGCCCATAGTACAGTCCTCCTTGCTGACTTCACGTGTGTCAGAATCCCTAATGTGAGTTCCAAAACGAACCGCAAGGAATTAAGTTCTATGGGCGCTTCAGTCTTGAATGGGTTTCAATGGTCGAGTTTGTGGCATGCCCACATTTCCAAGATGGCCGCGCAGACGCTGGGGTCGGCGGTCTAGTTGCTAACAGATCTAGAGGGAGACGATGTGACGCGCGCGCGCCTGAGGTAGTGCGCACTTCACCAAGACTTTTCCTCAGAGAAGACGTGTTCGAGAGAGTTCCCAGTTCTGAAGAGAATACCTTGTCTAAGAAGTTTTCCAGAGTGACGCAAGAGAGTTGTGTCGATACTTACTAAAGAGAACAGAAAAAGCCGCAGAGTCCGTAGAGGCAACTTACTGAGAGAGAGTTCGGAGTTTTTCCTCGTCGCTCCAGGAGACAAGATACGACTTCTGCAGCACCTGAAGAGAAGACAGAAGAAAGCTAAGTGAATTACTGATAGATTATCTAAGGTCACTTTAAAATGATAAGTAGTGTTGGGTGACGCAATAAGTAAAGACTTACCAGGGACAGCAGAGATCTGCATACCGAGTCCTGAAAAGAAAAGAAGTATATTGTAGTATATACTGAAGAGATTACTAAGGGAAAAAATATAAAAGACAATAAGAACAGTCAACTAGGAAAGTAAGGAGAAAGACTTACCTGAGCTGTAACAGTTCGCAGTAACCATAGGAGAGGAAGCAACTGGAGAAGTTAAAGCACAAAAGAATCATCTAGAAGACAACAGTTATTAGTATAGCAAGAAAAGAAAGAAGAGAAACCACGAGAAGAAAGATTGATGGTAGGTCAAAAGAGAAAGAGTTAAAAGATATTAAGACTACAAGATAAATAGGTATAATAAAAACGAATATATGTTTTACAGATAATTAGTGACATCAATAACCAGAAAGAAGAAAAGGCAGAGTTGAACAAGAAGAGAGGCACAGAGTTCAGGATACTGGGTAGGTAGAAAACACCATTAGAGAAGAGAAGAAAAGAGACAGAATAGAGTAGAGGAGGAATAATAATAATGTTGTGTGCTTAGTTACCTCAGGAATCTTCAGTAGCAGAGTGATAGCTGAAGAAGAATTCCAGATAGGAAAACCAGAAGGTCCAGAACCAGTCTCTTCTCTCGTTTGTTATTTTATCCAATTTCCCCCTTCCCCCTTGCTGATCAGTTAGAGCCAAAGACATTTCTTGGGGCTGAGTGATTAGTAGTGGGAGTCGGGAAGCTAGCAGCTTCTGTTCCTGTGCAAGACAACGGCAACCAGCGGGAAGCTGAAGGTGAGCCTTGACAGAGTGAAGTGCCCACGTATTAATCTTGCACCCGAACAGAAAAGATATGGTTGAGGGAATAATTTACAAACTTTAGGGTCAGTCCTAGAGGCGATACAAAAGGAATTGGTAGGAGTTAAGGAAGAGAATCAAAGTCTAAGGCAGGAGGTCATGAATTCTAGGAAAGAGACGGCAGAATTAGCACAGAGGATAAGACTACCGTATTCAACTGGAAGGGAGGGTCCCACCACTTCAATGGAAGACACAAATAAGCTAACAACGCAAGTAATACATTCCTTATCGCCAGTAATACCGTTGGCAGCGCCAGAGAGATTTAGTGGGGACCCACAAAAAGCGCAGGTGTTTATTACACAATGTTCACTTCATTTCTTGTGTCGCCCTTCTATCTTTCCTGATGCGCAGTCGAAAGTAGCCTTCATATTGTCATATTTAAGTGGAGATGCAGCAGCATGGTCGATGCCAATAGTCTTACGAGATGATCCATTATTGCAGAATTTTGATGAGTTCAAGAAAGAATTTTTGAGAATCTTTGACCGAAGACGGATCTCTCAAGCAGTAGATAACGAGCTCTTGGAATTGAAGCAGGGAAATAGAGACTTAGTGGCTTATCTAGCTCAATTCAACAAACTTGTAATGGAGACTGATTGGCCGGAGAACAAGAGGACAGCAATATTTTATCGAGGCCTGCGAGATGAATTAAAAGATGGCTTGGCTCAAATACCGAATCGTCCAACTGAAATTTCCGCCCTGATAGACCTAGTGCTTGAACTGGATTTCCGGCAGGGAGAGAGAAGAGGAGAGAGAAGACGAGAGTACAGAAGTAAGGTTCCGCGATTCGACCGAGCTAAGGCTGAAACAGGAAGAAGTACAGAAGGAACCTCAGGATCTGAACCTATGCAAATAGGAACGATTCGAGGACCGCTCACAAAGGAGGAGAAGGAGAAAAGACGAGCCAACAACTTATGTATGTATTGTGGATCTAGTGGACATTTTGTGCGAAATTGTCCAAAAAAGCCAAAGGGTTCATTTAAGCCGAAGGAAAACTCGCAGCACCACCTGTAGAAGGAGTTGTGCAGGTGGATGCGAATCAGAAATCAACTCCTCAGGAACATCGGCTGGGGAATACATTACAGTCGTCTTCGCCTCATTTGATTTTATCTTTGACAATCCGTTTTCGTGAAAAAATAATGAAAGGAGTGACTGTGATGGTGGACTCAGGAGCTACAGGTAATTTCTGCGATCAGAAATTCGCGACTAAGATTGGGCTGCAAGCAATTGCCAAGGCTAAAAGTGAACCAGTTCGAGCAATCGATGGTACCAAAATATCCTCAGGGCCAATCACGAGTCACACAGAGTTGATAGAGCTGATTCAAGAAGAGGGGCATAGAGAAGCTATGCACTTTAACTTAATTGATGCCCCCCAATTTCAACTTATATTGGGGCTTCCTTGGCTCACAGAGCACAATCCTTCAATCAATTGGAGCAACAGAACAATCGAAATGAACTCGGCATATTGTAGAGAGAACTGTTTTGGGGCCCACGAGGCAACGAGTAAACAGAACTCGGCTCATGCCTTATGTTCAGCGGAAGTCTCTGTGTGCGTAATAAATACGCAAACAATTCCACAAGAATATCAAGATTTCGAGGACGTTTTCAACGAACAGGAAGCTGAGCAACTGCCGCCTCATCGTGTTTACGACTGCAAAATAGACTTGGAGCCAGGGGCAAATTTGCCTTGCAGTCGAGTGTACGCCTTGACGGAACAAGAGAATCATCACCTAAGGGAGTATATCGACAAGTATCTGGCCAATGGATTTATACGTCCTTCCCAATCGCCGGTGTCCTCGCCACTATTTTTTGTGCCTAAGAAGGAGCAGGGCGAGTTGAGAACGTGCATTGATTATAGAGCCATAAATCGAATAACAAAGAAGAACAGGTATCCTCTTCCCCTTATCTCCGTCTTGTTGGACCAGATCAAAGGAGCACAGATGTTCACGAAGTTGGATTTAAGGGGAGCTTATCACCTTATTCGAGTTAGAGAGGGAGACGAGTGGAAGACGGCCTTCAGAACACGCTTGGGGCTATTTGAATACCAGGTGATGCCCTATGGGTTGTGTAATGCGCCTGCAGCGTTCCAACACTTCATAAATGATGTGCTCAGTGAATTAATTGATCAATGCGTAATTGTGTATATTGACGATATACTAATCTACTTAACGAATACGCAGGAGCATCAAACACGGGTTCGAGGAGTTTTGCAGAAACTGCGAGAGAACAAACTATTTGTCAAGTTGGAGAAATGTGCTTTTAGAGTTCTACAGGTAGAGTTCTTGGGCTTTGTAATCTCGCCAGCAGGCATTCATATGGACAAACGAAAGATTCAGGCCGTACAAGAATGGAAGTCGCCCACTTGTCTGAAAGAAGTCCAAGCGTTTATTGGGTTCGCAAATTTCTATTGGAGATTTATTGGAAAATGTTCCCGACGAATACTACCTTTGACGCGACTACTGAAGAAGGGAACACAATTCGAATGGTCGGAGGAAGCAGAGCAAGCCTTTAAAGATTTGAAGATAGAGTTCACCACTGCGCCTATCCTCCTTCATGCCGATCCGATGGAGCCCTTTTATGTCGCGACAGATGCTTCGGACCTTGCGATTGGTGGAGTTCTATCTCAAAGGAATAAGGAAACGGGCCAGTTACACCCGGTGGCTTATCGGTCCAGGAAGTTGACACCAGCAGAAATCAATTATACGATTACGGAAAAAGAGTTGCTGGCGATAAAAGACGCCTTCAAGGAGTGGAGACATTATCTAATGGGGGCCCACCACGTGGTAACAGTCTACACGGACCATCGGAACTTAAAATTCCTGAAGTCAGCCAGAACCTTGACACCTCGCCAACTCCGTTGGTCTCTGTACTTTGCCAATTACGATTTTGTGATAACCTATCGGCCGGGGGCACAGAATGGAAAGGCGGATGCTTTGTCTAGGTTGGGAACCGGAGAAGAAAGAAGTCCACTAAGCGCTCAAGTGATCATACCAGATACCAAGATTATAGGCGCCACTGATATATTGAACTTTAAGGAAAAGGTAATCCAAGCTCTAACCCCAGAAGAAATGCAGAGATGGGCGCAACTAGAACCTGGAAGAGAAGTTCGCGATGAATTACCATTTAAAGAAGGTGCATTGTATTTGCCGACTACAGCATTGCAGAAGCAAGCCTTGCAGGAATGCCATGATCATCTGTTGGCGGCCACAAGGGAGAGTTCAAGACAGCCGATCTAATTAAAAGAAAATATTGGTGGCCACAGATGAGTAAAGACATAGAACAATATGTAAAGACTTGTGAGATATGCGCTCAGGGAAAATCAGAACGGCACGCTCCACAAGGGCTGTTGCAACCCCTTCCCATTCCTCCTCATCCTTGGCATACAATCACCCTAGACTTAATTACAGACTTACCATCCTGTCAAGGGACAAATACCATACTAGTAATAGTAGATGCATACACAAAAATGACACACTTCTTGGCCTTAAAGGGAATCCCTACAGCAAAACAGTTAGCAAGACACTTTAGTACACAGATTGTCAGATTACATGGAATACCCAAGATCGTAATATCAGACCGGGGAACCCAATTTGTTTCACATTTCTGGAAGGCTTTTATGAAAGGGTTAGGAGTAGAAACTCGTTTTTCCACCAGTTTCCATCCGGAGACGGATGGACAAACGGAAAGGGTGAACCAGGAATTGGAGCAATATTTACGATTGTTCTTGCTGAAACAGGAGGGAGAATGGCCGGACTACTTGTGGACAGCAGAATTCGCTCATAATAACGCGAAGAATGTGTCCACTGGATATTCCCCGTTCTACTTAAACTATGGTAGACATCCAAATTCCGCAGTACAAGATGTGGAGCTCACAGTCCCAGCAGCCAAGGATTTGGTAGCTCATTTAAAGTCAGTGCATGAAGAAGCATCAAAGAATCTAGTACAGGCTAAGGAAAAGTATAAGAAATACGCAGATAAGAAAAGAAAGGAACCCCCTCCACTAGGAATAGGAGATAAAGTTTGGTTGAATACAAAAAATTTAAGGCTAAAAGGGAACCGAAAATTTCAGCCACGATTTATCGGCCCTTACCCAATTGCAGAGCAGATCGGTCCAGTGACCTATAAATTGACCTTACCCTCCCAATTCAAAATTCACCCAGTATTTCATGTTTCCCTTTTGAAGAAGGCAGTTTCTGATTTGAGAAAAGAACCAATTCCAAAACCAATTCAGCTAGATACAGGAGTAGAGTTTGAGGTGAAAGAAATTCTGGACTCAAAATTAGTCAGAGGTAAACTGTACTATTTGGTAGATTGGAAAGGCTACGGTCCAGAGGAGCGGTCTTGGGAATCAGATTCAGATGTTCATGCTCCTAGGCTAATAAAACTTTTTTATCAGCGCAATCCAACCAAGCCCAGAGTGGAAGGACCATCCTTGGTGGGGGGTACTGTCAGAATCCCTGATGTGAGTTCCAAAACGAAGCGCAAGGAATTAAGTTCTATGGGCGCTTCAGTCTTGAATGGGTTTCAATGGTCGAGTTTGTGGCATGCCCACATTTCCAAGATGGCCGCGCAGACGCTGGGGTCGGCGGTCTAGTTGCTAACAGATCTAGAGGGAGACGATGTGACGCGCGCGCGCCTGAGGTAGTGCGCACTTCACCAAGACTTTTCCTCAGAGAAGACGTGTTCGAGAGAGTTCCCAGTTCTGAAGAGAATACCTTGTCTAAGAAGTTTTCCAGAGTGACGCAAGAGAGTTGTGTCGATACTTACCGAAGAGAACAGAAAAAGCCGCAGAGTCCGTAGAGGCAACTTACTGAGAGAGAGTTCGGAGTTTTTCCTCGTCGCTCCAGGAGACAAGATACGACTTCTGCAGCACCTGAAGAGAAGACAGAAGAAAGCTAAGTGAATTACTGATAGATTATCTAAGGTCACATTAAAATGATAAGTAGTGTTGGGTGACGCAATAAGTAAAGACTTACCAGGGACAGCAGAGATCTGCATACCGAGTCCTGAAAAGAAAAGAAGTATATTGTAGTATATACTGAAGAGATTACTAAGGGAAAAAATATAAAAGACAATAAGAACAGTCAACTAGGAAAGTAAGGAGAAATACTTACCTGAGCTATAACAGTTCGCAGTAACCATAGGAGAGGAAGCAACTGGAGAAGTTAAAGCACAAAAGAATCATCTAGAAGACAACAGTTATTAGTATAGCTAAAAGCAAGAAAAGAAAGAAGAGAAACCATGAGAAGAAAGATTGATGGTAGGTCAAAAGAGAAAGAGTTAAAAGATATTAAGACTACAAGATAAATAGGTATAATAAAAACGAATATATGTTTTACAGATAATTAGTGACATCAATAACCAGAAAGAAGAAAAGGCAGAGTTGAACAAGAAGAGAGGCACAGAGTTCAGGATACTGGGTAGGTAGAAAACACCATTAGAGAAGAGAAGAAAAGAGACAGAATAGAGTAGAGGAGGAATAATAATAATGTTGTGTGCTTAGTTACCTCAGGAATCTTCAGTAGCAGAGTGATAGCTGAAGAAGAATTCCAGATAGGAAAACCAGAAGGTCCAGAACCAGTCTCTTCTCTCGTTTGTTATTTTATCCAATTTCCCCCTTCCCCCTTGCTGATCAGTTAGAGCCAAAGACCACAAAGGAATACCTTGCAGGCCTATATATATGGCAAAAGCTGCACACTAATAACTCCCACCAGAAAAGGCCCACAGCCACATGCACACTCGCACATCAAAAGCAACAAGCCAGGCAAAAGATGCATGCAAAACCACACTGCTGTGCCTTTTTAATGCAAAAACGAACATCCACAGGGCAAAACAAGGTCTGCAGGGTGCACACCAACACACCAGGCACACACACAACAAAGGCATTTCTTTAACACACCCCCAAAAACAGAAATCCCCCCCAAAAAACACATTTTCCAACTCAATCCAAAGCTATCCATGGCCTACATGATGTTTAAATTCAACAGGACACACAGATAAACACTTGTTTAATGCACTTCTGGCTACCTGCTCTGAGCCTACTGGATGAAGGCAGGCCCGTGGGCAGACAAGGCCACACAAGCTTGCAGGCCTAGGCTTCAAAATGGCCGCTAGCCACATGGCCAGGCCCACCCAACTACAAGAAAGAGAAGACAGACAATGCAGGCCTGTTGCAAAAAACACACTGCCTGCCTTCAAAATGGCCACCAGCCTCATGGCCAGGCCCACAACAAGCAGCCTAGGCCACAAAGGAATACCATGCAGGCCTATATATGTGGCAAAAGCTGCACACTAATAACTCCCACCAGAAAAGGCCCACAGCCACATGCACACTAGCAAATCACAAGCAACAAGCTGGAGGCCTGGCAATCAATGAACTGCCAAAAGGCCTATAAAGAAGCCAGGCAAAAGATGCATGCTAAACCACACTGCTATGCCTTTTTAATGCAAAATCGAAAATCCACAGGGCAAAACAAGGTCTGCACATCAACACACCAGGCACACACACAACAAAGGCATTTCTTTAACACACCCCCAAAAACACATTTTTCAACTCAATCCAATGCCATCCATGCCCTAAATGATGTTTGAAAAACATTCAACACACACCAAAGGAACAGTTGCTTTATCATGCACCCACCCATGACTAGCTCTGGGCCTACTGGCTACCCTCAACAATTTAAAAAAAAGAATGATAAGTACCAAAATTGTAGTTGCAGCAACTGCAATGCCCCCAATCAAACAGACACAACACCAACTTATTTGTAAAATATCATATTCAAAAGTCCTCAAATCCTACGATAATGATGCAACTCAAAGAGTGATCCTTCCAGCTGAAATCCAAAGGCAGAATGGACAGGAGATGGACAAAGCACTGGGAGGAGCCTGATGGACAGGAACAGGAAGTTGGAGACTCTGTGGCACTTTCTCCCTCTCCCCCCAAGAGTTTTTTTTTTTTAAAGGACTCCTTGCACAAAAAAGGATAGCCAAATGTCAATCAGAGGAGTTTTTCCATCCAAATCATCATTTAGAGAAGGTTTTATGCAGCTAGAGTTAATATTCTTCTCCAAATAAAAAATTTGGCGTGTTCGCGATCACGACCTTCACCACACTTCCGCCTTATGTCGATGGCACGTCCAAAATGACGTGTTCGTGATCTCATGGTCTTTGTCGCGGAAGAGATTGACGTGTTTGCGACCTCACGCTCTCTCTCACGCTGGAAAAGGACGTGTTCGCGATCGCAGACTCTCGCGGTGTCTGATAGCGAGGAGAATGACGTGATCGCGATCGCGAACTCTCACGGGATAGCGCAACTGGCTATCAACATCTCGTGGTGCACGCGAACGGATTGGAAAACTCATCGGCGAATGCAGGGATCCCGGTAAGGCGATCGCGCGTGCGCGCGAGAATGCATTTTTAAAGCGCGAACAAGAAAAATACTTCAGTTTCACGGCAGATTGCGAAAGTTTTGGCATTTTCGTGCTCTCCGCGGAACGCGAAAATTTCAAAATATCGCAATCCCGCGAGCAAAACGGAATTTGATGCCCACCTTTAGTGAGGACAAGCTGTTGTCAGGCTACAGTGATATGATGTATTTCAACCCTTAGACTATCTGCTTTGTATTGTCTCTTGACAGCAGTTCTCTGTGCTGTGGCCATGATAGAATCCGAACTGAAGGGAGTCAAGGAGATGATTGTCCTGGAGGGCAGCTGGGAGGCCACACAACTTTCAATCACTTTGCCTAGGAGAGGCAGGGTGGGAATAGGGTGGAAGTCATCAAGAGAACATTCTTTTTGTAGATGAGAAAATTTGACCCCTTTTTACAACATTTGGGAACAAGCCCTGATCCAATGGTGAGTTAACCAAGTTTGTCCAAATAGGGAGAAGCAGTTTGGCTATGGATTTATAGATGGAGCCTGGAATGGCATCATAAAGATGGTTAGATGTTTTCACCTTTGATAGAGTTCATAATAAATCTGCCTCAGAGAGAGGTTGAGAAAGATGCTCATGGCTGTAGTGCCTTGCAGGGCAGTACCTCCTTTGGTATGTTGTCGAATTTGGAGGGAAGGGAGATGTTAATATCTTTTTTGTTTTGTCAAACAACTCCTTCAAGTTATTGCAAAGGATCTCTGATGCCATAAGTGGGTTTGGAAGGATGGCTGTTATCTTTGATTATTACCTAAAATAGCTATTTAGGTCTATTCTGGGCCGGATCTAGGAGGTATATGATACCTTGATTATAGAGATGTGGCCTTTGTACTTTTGTTTCACAGTACAAAGCTTTGTTAGATTTAATGGTGAGGGTGCTCGCCGCTAGGCTTTATCCAATTTTCTGATGTTTTTCCTTTCTTTGTAAAGGGCTTTGGAGTACAAGTGGCAAGAGGGTTTGGATCTAATTGATTTACTCTTGATAGGTGCAGATTCCTCAATCAGGTAGTCCATGCAGTGGTTGTAATGGACTCTGGCCTCACTGATGTAAAGTTTAGGTATAATTGAGGTGAGGGTTGATAGGGCTAGGTTGGCCCTGGGTTTCATTTCGATGTTACTGGTATCTATGAACCAGGTTTATTCTCTCTTCAGTTGACCAATGGCTTTCTTGTTTTTGAAGGTCACAATGAAGGGACTCAGAAGGTGATCCGACCAATCGACCAAATGGGGTCACTGATCTTATCAAAAGGAGAAATGATCTGGAGATGATCAGGTCAAGAGTGGCACCTTTGCAGTGTGTTGGGTTCTGGCAGTGCCGGTGGGGGTCATTGTCATCTTGACAAGTTACAAGGTGGTCCAGTGGTCTATTTCCTTCGGTGGAGGTTGAAGTCACTGACGAAGATACTGTTGTCAGAGATGATTAATTGTGCTGTGCAGAATTCCCTGCACTCTTATATGGAGGTGTTAATTTGACCAGGATGGTGGTAGATCACATTCAACCTGAGGTGAGAGTAAGCTTGTGAGATGAATTCCCATGAAAACACTTGAAGGATTGAAAACAGATGCTGGGGAGTCGTCTGCAGTTCAGAGAGTTTCTCTATAGGACCACTAGGCCTCCACCTTGTTTGCCTCCCCAGTCACTCCTCAGAATAGACAATGGAAAGGCAGTATTAGCAGGAGAATGATGTTTGTGGTACTGTTCAGTCAGGTATCGGTGAGGTTCAGGATGTTGATGTGATCGGGTCTGAGATCTCAAGGTAGTGTTTGACTTCAGAGCGACAGTTGTGTAGCATGCAAGTATGGGAGGAACTGGTGTGTTTGTGTTCGGTTTGCCCGAGAAGAAGGGTGGTGATATGGAGCAGGCTAGAGGATAAGTTGCAGTTTTGGATGAGGATGAGAAATGCATTCAGCTCGAGATAATGGTGAGAATAGGGAGGCCATTTCATGTTTGGTTTGGAAACTGAGTTTTGGAGGCATTGGTGTTTTTATAGCTTTTTATAAGGCTTTGTATTTCGTATTCTTTATGTGGGGAGTATGCCTGTTTAGGTCTGGGGGAAAGATTATATCAGGGGATAGTGATTGGAGAGGAGCTCTTGACCTGTGCCAGATGAGGTGGATCACATTTGGGAGAGGTAAGTTGCTGAAACTAGTGAAGGCCTGGGTAAGGATGTTTATTTTATTTGTGAGATAAGATATAGAACACAGGAGTGCACAAGGGAGGGCTCAGGCCTATGATGTTTTATTGTCTTTGGCGTTGAGAAGGGCTTATGGATCCAGGTGTTGGGATGGAGTGGTCAGAAGTGCAGAGTTAAGGAGGGAAGTTTTCAGAAGGTGATTGCATCTGTTGAATGAGATAGTGAGGAGTAAATGTTGATAGCCTGTGGAGCTTATTAGCAAGTGAAATATGGGAGGTGTGGAGATAAAGTGGAAGGAGGGAGGGTGGCATTTGTGTGACGGGTGGGAGCATGTGTGGATGTGAACTCTGATTGAAGCTGCTGGATGTGGGAGTAGGTGTCTGTATTAAGCTTGGGCGGATCTCACACAGTTTCACTCTGTGAAATTCTGTGAAGTTGCAAAACAACTCCACGAACGCCGCACTGCTTGCACTGTGATTTAAAGCTAGGAGCTTATTGCACCCTGAAAAGTCAGCACAAATGTCACCTCGTGACATGCCAGAGGGTACAGCTTCTTGAGTTGATTTTGCTGCCTCTCGAGTTGATTTTCTACTTGAGCTGCAGCTTTCTGATCGCTACCGTTTGCTTCTGCCAGCATTGGAGAAATCTCGTCGGGTGCCCTTCTAGCGACCGAAAATCGCTCTAGGGGACGGCGAACCTCGCTTACACTCCCCAATTGACCATTTTTGAGCTGTGTGCTAGAAGAAACTCCAATACGCAGCAGTTGGCCGAGTGGCCAAATTTTCACCAAATCTGCAGGCGTAGCAGAATGTATTGCCCATTGCCAGTCTGTATCCTGTAGGAGTTTTTGGTGAGTAGATGATTAAAGCTGGGGAACGAGAGGGTGAATGAGGGTAAGAGGAATTGTGGGAGGTGTTGGATTTGGATGAATGTGTGAGGAGTGGAGAAGAAGACAGAGGTGTGATTAAGGAATATTAAGGGACGATGAGGATGGAGAAGTAGGTTAAGAGGTTGGGTGACCAGAAGTGTTGGCAATGGATGAAAGTGTGTTAAGTGGAGGAGAAGTCAGAGGAGTATAGTGTTTAATTATGGGAGAAGATGAGGAAGGGGGAGTAGAGTTAGAGGGTGAGCTATCTGAATTTTTGTGATGTGAATTAGCTGGGAGGAGTTTCAGAAAAAGAAAGATTTTGTCAACGAAGCCAAGAATCTTATCTTTCAATTGGAACATGATTTTCACATTGACGAAGATAGATAGGTAGGCCATTTTTTTCTCAATGTGATGTTTGAAGGCACCAAACTTATTTAGTAAGAAAATGTACTGAGTCACGGTTGTGTGTGAGTAGGAACAGCCTATTTTAAGGACTACTTGACAAATGCATTAGTCTGCAAAAATGGATTCTGAGAGTTTCTCAAGATTTTGTGTTTCAATTTGTTTGGCGGTATTTAGAGAGCTTAGGAAGGTATGTAATCTTGCAAGTGTTGACACCTGATTTAGAAAAGAGGCTCGAGGGAAATGTGGTGTCCGGAAGTGACACTGTCATGATTAAGAATGGTGTGGATTGCACTGCAGATCCTTGAACCCAGGCGTCACGAGAGCCCAGAAATGTGGGAGATTTTGTGCCTCAGGCTTTCTGTGGGTGTCTCCACTAGATTAATTCAGGACACAGTAGCTACAATATGAGGATGGCGATGTGTTCAGGCATAGCTGGTCAGGGTGCTCCTCTGAATATGATGCATCCCTTGCAAGAGGGGGATTTGTCAAACAAAGGCAGGGAGGGTCTGGAGCAGGCAGATAGAGATAGCAGGCAGCCTTGCAAGTTACTGTGGCTTTGGTACACCTGCTGCTCACTCCTGGGTACAGCAAGATAACCCACTCTTTCTATCAAAGTCACCAAAAGGGCCAAGACCCTTTAGAAGCTCTTCCTTTCACCTGCCCTCATGAGTGTTGCCAACTCCATGTCCTTTTTAACTTGGGGTAAACTGGGGCCCAATCTTCCACAATAAGTGTTGTCAAAATCAGCAGTAGGAGGGTTGTGTTCATCTCTGTGCTGTAGATGTCACATTAGATTGTGAGTCAGTATAGCAGTATATGTGGGATCAATTCTTCCTAGTCCATGGGAAGGTGGTGTTATACCTCACATGTTATTGTGGAAACACATGAGACCAGGCATTGAATTCAACCTCATGGATTTGACGGAGGAAGAGGTCAAAGAGACCAAGCTGTAAGAGTAGAAGAGGCACTATGTTCAATCAGCATGAACACAAATTCTCTATTCAGAGCCATCATCAGCAAGTCCCCAGGCTCAGACATCGCAGCAAACCACTCTCCAAAACAGCACCACTCCCAATCCGCCACCACACTAGTCAGAATACCTGGGATTAATATAATGCGCCTAGTAGCACCAGGAGAGTTAATCTCCGAGAACAGCATGGCCTCAAGATAGTCACCTGAGAAGCTGCAGCCCCTCCAGAGCAGTACACAAGCCAGGCACGGAAGTCATGGGGAAGGCAGGGTCCACTTACATTGCTTGTTGAATCCATGGAAGGTGATGCCCCTCAAGACAATTATATAAGTGGACCATACTGGTGATATTTGGTTGTCAGTATTGACTCAGTTCAAGTGTATTGAGCCTGTACAAACAACTGTTTGTATGTTCTTGATGATATCTGCTTTTACTGATGGTGTATCTGGGCATCTCAGGGCAATATAGTCCCAGCTGAAGTCATGTGAACAAATACAGTTTGGATGTGAATGTACAGGATGTGATAAAGTGCCCTCTTTCTGCATGGCTGCCCCCACTTTTTGCTGAATTGCTTATGTGCTTTGACTGAGTGTGTCCTGGGCTCCTACTGATCAGGTAACCAGGGCCTCTGTTCTCTCCCTAAAACTGCATAAACCCAATTGGCATCTCTGGCCACAGGTCAGCCCCTGGTAAATGGTACCACAGGCACCCAGGGCACTGTGACCAGAGAAGGCCTCTAAGGGCTGCAGCACTTAGAGGTCCTGTTCCATTACACTCACACACTGCCTTTGCAGGCTGCGTGTTTTGGTGCAGAACAAAGTGGAGTCAACATGGCACACATCCCTGTGTGCCGTGCCTATAACCCACTTCCCTGACATAGATCAGTCACCCCTCTAGCTGGGTGCACTATACCAGTGGTGTGGGTACAGGTGCATGAGCCCTGTGCCCATACAGTGTCTTAGTCGATTCTTAGACATTGTAAGTGCAGTGCTGCCATTAAGAGTATATGGTGCTGTGAGTTTGTCATTACGAAGTCCACAGCACCATAATAGCTACACTGAAAACTGAGAAGTTTGATATCAAATGTATCAGCACATTAAACCCACACAGATGCCAGTGTGGGATTTATTGAAAAATGTACACAGAGGGCATCTTAGCGATGCCCCCTGAATATTAACCTACCACTAGTGTCCAGGATGAGTGGCTGCTTTCAGCTGCCATCACCAGACATCTTCCTGGACCCTGGCCTGAGAGCCTGCTGCTCTCTGGAGCCTGAAATAATGCACATCCTGGGACGAGGTGCCCGGCCTCCTATCCCAGGATGGGTAGGCTTCACAAAGGGGCTTGGTGCCTTTGTGAGCTTCCCCAGGCCACTTGCTGTTTTCAGCAACTGGTCCCCACTGGTTCTGACCCCCACTTTGGGGGGGAAAACCAGCGGTAAAAGCAAGTGAGGAAGAAAGATGTGCCCACCTCTGCCAACTCGACCCCTCAGTTGTGGGAGGCGAGGTGAATCACAACTCTCAGTCCCCGCCATATTGCAGATCGGGGGACTCAGCCAACCAGGGATAGGCTTATGCCCCCTCCCACTGGAGGGTGGCATATTAGGGGATGTACTCACCCCAGGGAAGGGACCCATGGGTCCCAACCTTTTTAACTACCTGTAACGCCCCTAAACCTAGTATTTAGGGGCACCCCTGAACCCTGCCTTCTCAGACCAGAAAAAACTACAAGAGAAGAATAAGAAGAAGGACCGACCAGCCATGCAGAAGCTAACAAGAGTAAGACACCCACTGACTTGGCCCCAGCACTACTGGCCTGTCTCCACCTCGAACCTGCTCCTACGAAATCCAGGAGTGTCCTGCAGCCAGCAACCTCAAAAATCCCAGAGGCCCTGCCTGCCTTCAACCATAAAGACTGAGTCTCCCGTGAACACCGGATTTCTTATATACAACCTCTGGTTCTGGCCGGACACTGCGAATCCGCACAACTCTGCACCCGCCGTTTCCAGCCCGAGCTTGAGTGGGCAAATACCAAGAGGAGGTCCCCCAGCAATCCTGACCGAAGATCCGGTGACCCCAGACCTGCCTCAAGCCTCCAGCTGACGCCTGCAGCCTAAACCCAGAAGGTTCCCCCAACCACGACCAGGAGCTGGTTAGATCTGACCCCAAAAGGCTCCCCTGCACCTGATGCCCCACGGCCTTGGGTGACCAAACCGACGGTGCTTAACCAACCCCCAACTTCCCAATTTACCTCTCAAAGTGTTGGTCGCACCCAGAAGACCTTTGTCCCCAAGCCTGCTGTGCCTTTGGAAACCGGAGGCTCCCCAATGCAAACAAAAGGGCGCCTGACGTCGAAACAGCACCCTGCACCCTGCCGCTCTGGTGCTGCTGAGGGTGCTACTTTGTTTCCCCATTTGCCCTGAACTAAAGTCCAGGAGCTTTGCTCCCACAACCAAGTGGCCCGCTCTTCAGCAGCCACCAACCGGAGGCCCCCTATCCCCCATTGGATAACATTTGGCCTCAGCACTCTGCACCCGGCTGCCCTACTGTCGCTGAGGGTGTAACAAGGGTGCATCCTTGACCATGGGTGACCCCTGAGTCTACCCTCAGAACCTCAACTCCCACTACCAAATACTTACCTCAAAACCGATAACACTATTTTTCTCCATAGGACAACATTGACTGTTTTTCTTGGAAAAATTTCGGTGTGGAGTTTTCAAACTGAAGAATTTTTTTAAAATTGTACCGTTTAACAAAAACGCTTTTACTTACCTGTTTACAGGAAATGTCCCAGTGTAGTATCCAGGTATACTACACTGAGGAAGAAACGTAATCTAAAAAGTAACTTGTCTGGTATTTTACTGAAAAGGCCATTCAAGTCTATGTACTGTATTTACAAAGCATTGCATTTCTCTGCAACAATACTGTAAGTCAAAACAAAGTGCATATACCAGTTCAATCCATACTGTATTTCAATTGTATATTGACTGCAATGTACTTATCACTTACCTGTGCCAGGCTTGCTTGGTTCTACGAAATAAAATAACTAAAAGAATATTTTTTATACAAAACAATTGATCTGAAGTTCAGTCTTCGAGTGTGTGAATTTATTTGCTGACTGAGTGTGTACAACAAATGCTTAACACTGTCCTCTGACACTGCCTTGCTACTCGACAATACTAACATAAACAGAGAGTGAGGTGCTATCTAACTTTACCTCTGCCTACCTTTTTGGTTCCACTGGACTCTGTGCACCCTATACCTCACTTTGGTATAGTATATACAGATCCAGCTTCCAACACATGAGTGCACTATTCCAGTGGCAGCTGGCAGGGGTTCAGTGGTGGGGGGCAGGAGGGAGAACACATTTCTTTTTAGGGGGAAAGAAATCGCTTACCTCCTCTCGCCACGGCTGCCTCTGTCTCTCCTCCACCATTGCTGAATTGTCCAGAAGCACACGGGCTCCCTAAACCAATGCAATGCAGCGTTGTGATTGGTCTGAGCGCCATGGTACTGAGAACCTGGATGTAATGCAGTGTGCACTGTGCACTCCTCCTCCCTGAGCCACCAGCCCTGCCTCGCACTAACCCTACCCTGCAGCAAAGAAAAATAATATGATAATAACTTTGTTATTAACGTTTTATTTTTCCCCTTTCCACTGCTCTAAGAGGAGCCAGCCCTCACTATCCTGGCTTTTCCATGAGAGGAGGTACACAGAACATTGTAATGCATATAGTGAGTCAATTAGCATTGTTGGTAGACGCCGTGCAAAGGACAACTATTAGAGAGATTTTGTCAGCTGGTGTGTTTGTAGTTTGAATGTAGGTGTAGGTGTATTTATGTTGCTTAGTTTGTAAGTTACCCGTGCACATTACTATCCATCTTATGGGCATATTTACAAGCCCCTATCGCCACAGGAATGTCACTTTTAGTGACGTACCTGTGGCAATATGTGCTTTGGCCTATTTACAAGGCAGCGTTAAGCCACTTTACATACTTAACGTGAAAGGGGGGGGGCAGTGGGTGTTGCGGTCGGCATTCCACAGCAACACCCATTGATTTTGACGCTGCCCCCTATTTACAAGGACAGTGTAAATCTGAGGCTGCGCCAAAAATTAAGACCAGGGAAAACCTGATCCTAAACAGATGAAATGCGGAGATATGCTCTAATTCCCCTTGTTTTTGCTGTTTCTACGTGTGCTGCCTTGTGCAGCACACATAGATGTTACAAAACGCCATTACTGATTGTTTATGTGCAAGAAGGGACTCCTTCCTGCTCAAAAACAAACTCCCCTCAATGCAGACGCCCTTGCACTATGGTGCATTGGTGCATTCGCTGGGGCTAGGCTTCTAAGTTTAGTGGCGGTGCAGGGGGAAACGCAGGGCTGCACCATATTGTTGTAAATATGGTGCAGCCCTACGTTTGGAAAGTGGCGGAGCGTGACATTAAGCCACGGAGGCTAACGCCACGCCCCGCATATTTTATTGTAAATATGTCCCTTAGTGTTTCAGTACCTACATGTGTAACAAACAGTATTTCAAGACCAGGGTGGGGGACGTTTTTGGACCCCTGGGTGTCGGGTTTTGTTATGGGGGCTGCAATATAGCTCCCCCTGTAACAAAAGCTGTTGCAGTGTCCTGCCCCTCCGACCTCCCCCTCCCCCCTCACCCGGGGCTGGCCCGACTCAATTGCCAGGGTCCGTTTGCTTCCCAGTCCGGCCCTGCTCATGACGTAAAAAGAGATGAGGTTTGTTGATTCCTTCCTCTATAAGGACTATGATGAGTGCGTTTTTTGCATTTTTTTGTACTTGTCTTTTCTAAATGTATATTTCTTTGTTCCTTTTATACAGCTTTATCTTCTGTGTCTTTCTCACTAATTTCACACTAGAGGAAAGTTGACCTTTTAGTTTGTGGATTTTACCCCATCCCCCCATGCTAATTTTGTTCATACAGACCAAATCTTCTCTACTTGAAGTTCTCTTAGTATAGACTTCGATTCTGGATTGTTCCGGGCCACTCAACAGCTCTTCAAATTGTGGTCTGCGTTCAGTGGAAGTGATGCATTGTGGGCGTGTCCCCTGAAGCGTGCCCACAGTGCCTCCCTTTTGGGGTCTTTGGAAAGTGAGTATGAATCAGAATGAGAGATGTTGGCTCAAGTTCCCGATCTAACTCCAGAGCATTTCTTCCTTAAAGCATTTGGGAATTGCATTAAAGCTCCCAATTTGTTCAGTAAAAGGCACTGAATCTATGGCTCTGTTTAATCATTTGTTTTAATGGCAGTAGTGTTTGAACCTCATTTGAATGTATGCGGCCATGTGTGGATTCCCGGCTCCTCCAAACCCCAGGCAAAGAGCGGAGCGGGTGCGCTCTCGCTTTGAGTTGTTTACAACGACTGATTTGTCATATTATCCGCCCAATTAACATTAATCAAGTCACGAACATGAGCGACACATCTAAAAAAAAACGTGATCAACCAAGTAAGTGGATGTTGCAGCTGAGTTCACTTGGGCGCGCAGCGACTGCCTGCAGATGGCTCCGCTCCACAGACACGTTCAGCTGGGCCCGTTCCTCACACCGAAGCATCCTCGGCTCGTCCTTCCGCACTGCCCGACTGGTCCCCGGCGCCTTCCGATGCAATCAGGGCGCGTGCTTCCGGGAACAATATTCAGCATCTGCTGAGCTCAGCAGCTCTGCTAATTCAGCTGAAAGCAAATTAAGCTTCATGCAAAGCCGGTCCGCGCCTGGACCGGCTCTCAGCTCACAATTCCCCACTCTGGCTGCAATGTTTCGGGGCTCCAGCGTGGCCATCATCAAGCGATGGCGTCCTTAATATCAACATCAGAATACAGCAGAATATCGAAGACACGATATCACAAATAAAATATCGACAGGTTAGCAAGTCCGCATTGTTTTTACCTAAATCGACATCTATATCCCTACTTTGTATGTACATTCAGGGTACACAGCGGTGGGGTTTGAAATAGTTAATCTGTACTTCCCTGTAAGCCCTTGCCTTTACGTATTTCCCCCCGAATCTCCTGCCTTCGATATTAGTGTATCTGGACATTATTAGGGTCGAGATTCATTAGTACAATTCACAGCATTCTCTCTTCACTCCTGGCTTTGAAATCTCATAGAGAATACACTGGTCTAAAAGGCATTAATGCCCTTATTTCCTTCTGGGGAGATGTGCTGAAAGGGATAAGATTTAGACTTTTATGTAAATGATTGATATCAAAGCAAATCATTATTTGTGTTACCATAGCAAGCACTTGGGGTCTTGCCACACTGAAGGTTACAGATGGACTAGTTTATGAAACCTGTGCTTGCACTTCAAGTATTGGTCCATCCTCTGCTTGGTTCTAACAGGGGCACCTTTCTCATGCTTGGCTGCGGTATGAACATTGAGGAATTACTGCACGTGTGATGCGGTAATGTCACTCCCCTTTAGAAGGCATTAATGTGCTAAATAGGTAGTAATGCATTTTCACACAAATGGCACAACTGTTGTGCGCGTCATCCACCTGTAAATGACAGCACGCGTACGGTGTACTATGAGCTAGACAAGCCACCAAACATGGAAAGACGAAGACGCAATCCATTCAAGGATGTGAAGCTCGCTCTCCATCCAGAAGATCCATCAAGCGTCCTCACTCCTGCACTGCAGGCGCTGAAGACCTCATCTTGAAGCGGCACTTCACCCACCAAGTGACCATGGCCCATATTTTGGTGTCATGTTCCCCTTGTGCCACACAAGGGAGTGCCAGGGTGACGCAACACCAAAGTCAGATTTATCAAGCCAACAAGGCCACTTTGGGTGGCCCTGCATGGCTTGCTAAATCTGGAGTAATGCACGGCAGTGCAAATAGCTGCCTTGCGTCACTCTGCCCCAGAGAGGTGTTCCAAGCATCTGCAAATGAATATAGGCTCATTCCCAGTTTTACCATTAGACGTGGAGCTGGGACAATGCGCCAAAATTCTACACATCCCAAGGGGAGGTGTAACGAGGAGTAATATCTTTATTTCCCCTAATTTATTATCTCTTTCTATGTGTGCTGCAATCTGCAGAGCACATAGAAACAGAATAAATGTCTCTCAGAATTTTTGTTGTGCCACAAGGTGTCACTTCCTGCACAAAAACGATCCTGCTTTCAACACAAGCACCCTTGCACCATGTTGGTGCAGGATTGTTTTTGTGCAAGAAGTGACACCTTCCTGCACAAAAACAATCATGAGAGGCATTTTGGTGCACCATGGTGCAAGGGTCCCTGACTTGCTGATAGGTTGCAAAAAGTGTGCCAGTGCAAAGAAAAGGCAGGAAGGCTCGGTGTGGCATTAAACACGGTACATTTCTGCCCTTTCACTTTCTTGCAGCGCAGTGCAGCAAGGTGACTTCCTGGGATGTGCTGCGTGGAAGATTGATAAAGCTGTACCCATACTATCCTTTCGAGTCATAATGAATTTAATTACTGTACACGCTGCATGTTTGTAGGTAAACATACATGAATCAAAGGGAATTCTATTTTAGAATTCCTTCAGACGGCGATGTTTATTTTTTATTTATTTAAGAGGTTTATATAGAGCTGGCCAGACCCAAAGGTATCAGAGCACTTTACAACATTTATCGAGATGCTATTGGCTACACAGTAGTAAAATAAACAACATTCAGCCTCATGCATCAAGCCAAAATCCAGTCGGTAAAATACCGATTCGCTAATAGCTCCCGGTATTGAGTTAAAAATACCCAATCCCAATGCATCAACCCAAAAGCAAAAATCGCTATTTAAGGAATCCTTAAATAGCGATTCCTTAAATAGCGATAGCATTTAAGGAATCCCAAATTGAGATTCCTTAATTTAAGGAATCTCAATTTGGGATTCCTTAAATGCAATGCATGAAAGTTAAAAAATTAGCGAATTCGCTAATAGGGGGAGCAAATTACCATGAAGATGAACTGCATGGTAATTTGCTAAAAGTTTGAAAAATGCACTTTTGTGCATTTTTCAAAGTTTCATGTTGCGCACACACATGCCCTTAGAGCATGTGTGTGTGCAACATATGTGCACATATCAATTTCAGGGGTGCAATAGGGTGTCATTTTGACACCCTTGCACCCTTGAAATTGCAAGAGCAATTTGCGAGAACCTACTGGTACTCGCTATTTGCTCATGCAATCTCCAATTCATTCCTATTGGCCTGGAGGCCCATAGGAATGATTGGGATGGCATTCCTTAATTGCTACTCGCAATTTGCTAGTAGCAATTAAGGAAAGTTAAGGAATCGCTATTTGAATAGCGATTCCTACATGAATAGCCTTTTGCTATTCCTTATTAGCGATTCCTTATTTTTCGCTAATAAGGAATCGCAAATGGCATTGTTGATGCATGTGCCCCTGAGTCTCGTGTCGAATCTTGTTCAGACCTGGAGGCGGTACTAGGAGCAAGTCAAAATGCAGGCAATGAAAATGCCTTTTTATGGAAGTGTCTATGCAACGGGGCTGAAGGAAGAAGCAGACAGTTTGCCACAAGTACTAATAGATATTCTATTTCAATATACCAACTTTGTTTCAGCTACTTTCAGACAGGAGTGATCAATGCAAAAAAGAGTGACTTCTGCTGAGCCTATCTACACCTCTGTCAATGCTGTTATTCAGGAGGGAGAATTCCAGATTACAGAGGGCAAAAGAATGAAAACAGACATTGGGGAACACTAAAGAGGTAAGAATGATAAGAGAAATAGGGGGCACAGAAAGGTCAGAAGGGTGAAAAGAACCAATTAGATTAAACAGAGAGGTTGAGAATACAGCACATCTGTGGAGGAATTCATAGGTGGGAGAATCATCGTTTCAACGTTTTATTGCCTGAAGACAGAGCCGAAAACATGGAGCAGCTGATGAGCAGTAAATGAGGCAGCTATGGAGGTTGTGGGGCTGTTGGTGAACCGATACATAGGTATTTGGAGGGTGCATCCCCTAAAAAGCAACACGTTTACTGAAGTGGACAGGAGGGAACATCCCATGCAGTGGAGGGATGAGGACAGGCAGAGGGACAGGGACACATTCCAATGTCCTAATACTGTTCCAAGGCACCAGTGCATTTAAAGTCAAGAAACTCCCCTGACCATTGCCCTGCATTCTCCAGGAACAATACTGCTTTTACACCATCTCTTTAGAAGGAATAGAGACTTGAGACGGAGCCTCGCAGAGCTCTTTCATACCCAGTGAAGTCAGAGTCTTTTTGATATGTGAAGCCATGTGATTTTGTGAAATCTATTTGCATTCATGGCTTTCTGCAGAGCAGCAGTGTAGTGGATAAGTTCTGGAGGGGACCAGACCCTCCCACAAAGTAAAGCAGTCTGGCTCTGTTTTCAATCGCCTTCCTGCCCACATCAAGCAGCAGTGGATAGAGCAGGGTACTGGGTGGGAGGTAGGTCAACTTCCTTAGGAACTTAGGGGCATATTTACAAGGGCTTTATCTTGCTTAAAAAGCCAAAAAAGCGGAGATAAAACTATCGCCCTATATACAAGAGGGTGCAAACATGCATAATCGCATGTTAGCACCCTTTTTCCCAGCGCCTCCCTTTGCATCCCTAATGAGATGCAAAGTGGGCGTCACTGGGCGTACCCCGGACGGACTACCTTGCAAATATCGCTGATGTTCACATCGCGATATTTACAAGGCAGCCCACAGGATTTTAGCAGACGTTAGATTTTGGCGAAAACAGTAGTTTTCGCCAAAATCTGACGTCTGCTAAAATCCTGACTTACCTATGTTTGACATAAGAGGTGGATTATGCTGATACGACCACAGGGTCGTATCAGCGAGGTTATCGCCATTTTGCAGGGAACATTGCTGGAATACCAGCGATCTTCCCTGCAAAACGGCGATAACCTCGCTATCTCTGGAATTTTTATTGCCCTGGAGAAACGCGTTGTTAATAACGCGCTACCAGGCCGAGAACTTCCAGAGATAGCCTGCGATAAGAAATTTATTGCTAAGCATGGCCAGCGATAATTATCGCTGGCCGTTGATAGTAAACCCCTTATTCTCTGATCTTGACAACCTTATACAGTTGGAAAACCCCAGAGTTCAGCACCGCATAGGGCAGACCCACAGCTTTGGCTTCATATATCTGAAGAGCAGGAGCTACCAGTTTACCAAAGGATGCGCAATGCTCCTTAGAAATACCTATAATTTGCTGTGCTTAAGGAAGATTTTGTCGACATGGACCTTCCATGTCATTGTTGGTGACACTGTAATGCCAAGATAATCAAATGGGTCCACCCTCTCCAGTGACGTGCCACCTAACAGTAGTCTCCCTTTATATGTTTTATGCTGGTTAAAAGACATGAATCTGTTTTTTCTGCATTAATCTCCAAGCCGCGGGCGGTACAGAAAGGATACACTGTCAACACAACCTTAGCAATACAATGTGCTTGTTTGGACAGAGGTCTTTATGACTCTTCTAAATGAATAAAATCAGATTTCAAATATTACAATTTGAAATCACATCAGTAAGGAAAGACATCAGTCCCTGTTTGGATCTTGGATGATGTTCTCAGCACCAACTGGCCTTTCTTCCTAAATGACACATGCAATGTGCACTCTGACATGACTATGTCATTGAGCATCTTTTGACACACCTATTGGACTCCCATTATTCCTGTGTACAGAGATAGTAGGGGAGAAGCTCTGTTCAGAGTCAATACTTTAAGAGATAGAGAGGTAATTTAAGATTATTTAATGGGGAACAACCTTTACATCACGGTTAGTACACTGCGATGCAGTTACATCTCAATTGTTACAACGACTGCATGTTACCACGCCATGCCATTACAACGCAAGTCTTTACATCGACTTGCGCTAGATAGCGTGCTAACATTACAAATAGTGTAGTTTACTATCCCAACACCTTCCCTACTGTTAAGTGGACTGGAGTTGGAATAGTAAATTACGCTTTTCTAATGTTAGCACGCCATCTAGTGCAAGTCGATGTAAAGACTTGCGTTGTAAAGGCATGGCGTGGCAACATCGCAGTCGTTGTAACGACCGCAATGTAACGGTACACGTTGTAAAAACTTGCGTTGTAACATCGTACATCCTTATTTAATGCAACCAAGTCTAAAAAGATATGGTGCTGCTGCTCTCTTCCAAAGGGGAGGAACACAATCAGGTTATCTAGCGCCATACACAATCCTTTGCACCATGGTGCAAAAGTGTGCATGTGTCTAGCATAGGTTTTGTTTGTAAGGGTATCCGTCCAGTGCAATTCGCTACGGTAAGATTGACCTCAAAACGTTTCTCACTTCGTTTGTGTGCTGTATAGTGTAGCACACACGGAATGTTTGAAAAGTTTGGAGGAATAAAAGCATATCTTCTAATTGGTGCCCGCTTAGAGGAAGCAAATGTATGGCACAAAGCCCTGTCTAGTCTACCGTTGTTAATAATTAAGATTTTGCTTAAAAAGCCATCGGTGGCAGCATTGAGAAGCCCATGTCCTACCCATGGGATACCCCCTTGACAAAGTAATGCCAAGCAGTGTAAAGCACTACTTTGTGACACGTTTGGTCAACTTTCCAGTCTGAAGCAAATTTTGTGCTGAAAATATCAAATCTGATTTCCTCACTTTCGGTGGCTTTGCAAGTGTTCATAAACTTGGCACTTGGGCCCAGATTCCTTGGAGCTGTCGGACAATGCAGCACAGAACCCAAAAAGGCTGTGCTACGTGACAACGAGAGAGCAGGAGAGTGCCATATTCAAAGAGATATGGCACTCTCCTCCCCTATCCTAGCACCAGTACTGATTTCAGCTGCCACATGCAAGGCACACACTTTAGCATCTTAGCGCTAGGGTGAGTGCCCAAGTTAACCATAGCATTTGAACTGGAAGAATAAACTTCCAGCATGAAAATACCATGCGTAGACACACTTCAAAGCTTTTCCTACTTTGTATGTGTGCTGCACAGTGCAGCACTGTTGGGACCTTAGTTAGAATTGGGTGGCGGGTGCAACCTTAGCAACCGGACAGTTTAGACTGTGACAGCACGGAGGCTCGGCAGTTGCTGTTCTGCCATTAGCTATGCCGGTTGCTGATAAGTACCCAGGGTTAAAGCAACTCATCCCTACCTCCAACTCATCTTTTCTTTGAACTTTTCATTGGCGACGACCGGGAGACGGACCACGATCCTTCGACCGGCAAAGCTGACCTCTCCGCGTTGGATCCATTCCTTGGAGCTGCATTAGGGCCATTCATCAGACCCGCGCATCAGTGTCGAGACACTGGGGAAGGGCATTTTCTGATCTGTAATGCTACGTGCTTGCCACGCTTGTGGTGACACTAATTAGTGTTTTATTTCGGTTTCCATCCCAGCCTGCTCAGCCGCATTACATCATTGCGGTGCAGATACAGACTATCGATTCAAAAATATCGAGTTGCACAAATATCGAGTTGCAAATATCGTAGGTCAAAAATATTGCCATACAGATTTTCGTGGTCAAGAATATCGATTTTAGGTAAGTAATATGGATGTTAAAAATATTGAATGTTTAATATCGTTTAACAAAATTATATTTGTTATAAGTATTTCATCTTCATTAATGTTATGTATTTTACTATGTATTTTGTATGTATGTGTTGTATATTTTTTGTATAAGAATTGTTTGTATTTTAATATATGTGTTACATTTTTAGTAGTTGTTAATTTTTTTTTAATTTGAATTTTGTATTTTTAGTTCGCTAGCAGGTTATGGGTTCAAAGGGGAATAGAGTGGGAAGTAATTTAATCATATTAAATGTATTGATCAATTTGTATTTATTAATATTTGTTTAATTGAGATGTTAATTGTGTAAAGTAATTTGTTCTAATTAATTAATAAGTGGTGGTTAATTAAGTTAAATGAATTAATTGGTATTCATTATGGTAATTGTGTAATTTTTTTAGGTGTTTGTTGTGGTGTTAATAGGTGTTCAGGGTAGGAAGTAATTTATTTTTAATTGATAAATTATTAATTGGCTGTTAATGAATTTTATTGAATTAATTGGTAATTAATTATGGTAACTGTGTAATTAATTTTAGGTGTGTGTTTTTGTATTCATAGGAGTAAAGGGTGTTAAGTAATTTGTATTTAATTAACTAATCTATCGTTGTTAAATAATGTTAATTATTTGATATGTATTTTGAGTGATTGTTCAATTCTTTGTCTGATGTTTTTACTTTTAAAGGGGTAAAGGGTGGGTATTAAATGCATTTAAATTACTTTACTATTATTTGTTAATAGTAATAGTTTTTTATTTATAAATAACTTTTAATTGTGTTTTATTACTTTAGAGTTTAATTTAGGTGTGTGTTGTGGATATCATAGTGTTAGTGTGTGTAGTCAACTAATGTTTATTTGTTTTTATTAATACATTTTTTAATTGAATATTAATTATGTTAATTTTGAAAAAAAAAGGAATTAAAATGTTTGAAGTGTTTTGTTATTGGTGTGGTGTTATAGGGTAGGAAGTACAATAAATACATTTATTTATTAATTCATGTATTAGTTTATAAATAATTTCTAGTTTAAAAGAATTTTATTTTGTACATTTATTTATTATTTTATATATTATTTGTAGGTTTTTATATGTAATTGATATTATCAAATTTTTAATTTTTATATATAAAATATATTTGATTTTTCATTTTTAAAAATTTATTTTTAAGATTTTTTAAATAGTTGTAATTGTTTTTTTATTTTTATTTTAACTGTTTGATTGTGAATAGTAATTTTTGTATCCTCGCTATCCAACACTTTCCCTAGTGTTGCACGCACTGAAGTGGGTATAGTAATTTTTACCCCTCTGCTATCCAACACTTTCCCTACTGTTGCACTGTTTTGAGTAGGAATAGTAATTTTTACCCCTTCGCTATCCAATACTTTCCATACTGTTGCACTCACTGGAGTGGGAGTTGTAATTGTTACTCCTCTGCTATCCAACACTTTCCCTACTGTTGCACTCTTTAGAGTGGGAATAGTATTTATTACTCCTCCGCTATCCAACAGTCTCCCTACTGTTGCATTCTTTGGAGTAAGAATAGTAATTGTTTCCCCTCCACCATCCAACACTTTCCCCACTGTTGCTCTTACTGGAGGGGAAATAGTAATTTTTACCCCTCCGCTATCCAACACTTTCCCTACTGCTGCACTCACTGAAGTTGGAATTGTAAATGTAATTATTTTGCTATCCAACACTTTCACTACTGTTGCAATGATTGTATCGGGAAATTTAGGTTTAAATATGTTTTAATAGTTTGATCTTTTAAATTATTATACACTGGTTTTTATATTTTAAATTATTGATAGATATTTATATATTTTATTTTATATGATTTTAAAGTTTTAAAATAAATGAAAGATAATAGTTTATTAATTATTTTAAAGTAAATATATTTATAAATTATTATGTTTTTGTTTATTTATTTTTTAATTAATGTTATTTTATATATTTTGTTAAAATGTATTTCAAATGTAATTTATTTTGTTAAAATTAACATTACTATTTATTATATCTAATAGTTATTATTTTATATTATAAATATATTTAAATTGATATTTTTTACATCTACATTTTTTACATCGATATATTTGATTCAATATTTTTGTACTTACCTGTGTGGTATGGGATAACTATATTTTTGTATTCTACATTTGTTTTCGATATTTTCAATATCAATGTTTTTGTCATTGAAATTCTATCATTGAACCCGTCATCACAACACGGTTGCATGTCACTACAGAGTCAGGCTGCCTAGCAATAACGTTTCCAGCTTATTTTTCTTTAACAACCGATTTCTTCATGTTGCCTAGCAACTCTGAAGCCAGTCTTGTTAGTACTTGTTTCATGGCAGACTAGGAGGAAGCAGATCTATGGTGATCTGCACACCAGTACTTATATTTGGTTTCTTCCAGCAAAACCAGTACGGTGATTTGCACACTTGATCTAAATCGTAGCAAGTGCAGATTTTCACAAGTCACACATGAAAGTTGCAGATCTCCGGTGATGTGAACACCATTGCTACACTTGGTCAGCTTCAACTAAAGATTAAACCATTGCGCGCATCGGTGATACGTTCACTTAGGTGTCATGAGTACCTTTTAATCCCTGAAATAGAGATATATTTATACACTCTGGTACTTCTAACTTTTAAACACAGTGGGGCCGATTCCGGCTGCAAAATGAACCGACTGACGCGGACCCGGACCGGATTCCGACCGACATGGACCAGCGCCGTACGACCCGTGCAGTACGATGCAACGCGCGTGAATTACAACCGACACGTACGGAATTCAAGCCGTACGACTGAGCCGTAGGGAAAATAGTGATCCGGCCGGAAAACCGACGCGAATTTCACCGACCGACACGAACCCGGAATGAACCCGAACGACCCGTACCCGCAATGTCCGATCCGTGCAGTACGATGCAATGCGTGTAAAACCAGACCGACTCGCACGGAGACCAAGCCGCACCACCGACATGCACAGACAACCGGGCCCACAAGCAAGAGAGACCTTCGCGACTGACGCGTATGAAACACAGAAGATAGGCAGCGTGAACGAGGCGGAGAAGCCCGCACGAGCCAACATCAGCGTCTGTTTCCGTCAGATGAATGCCTCCTTCATGACTACAATACCCAAAGGAAAAAATACAAAAAAAGGACCAAACAAGCAATGACAAAGCCAATAAATATCAAATAAAAAAAAAACTGGGACAAAGACACACTCACTACCATCATCCCTTGCAAACAGGAGACACAGCCAGCAGCAAACACCATTACACAGCAACCACAGACACACTCACAACTCACCCATCACACAACCCACATACCATCAGCACCTCCTCCATAAGCACACACACATAAAGCCAGCAAAACCAACACCAACCCACCCTCACTTGCACCCTCACACACACATCCCTCACCACCACCACCCATCACCATGCCCCCAAAGAAGAATCCAAAGTTCACAGATAGTGGGTTAGAAGTGCTGGTAGACGAGATCATCAGAGTAGAGCCACATTTGTTTGGTACATTGGTCCAAAGGACCACCATGTCACAGAAAACCAAGATGTGGGCGAGGATTGTGGACAAGGTGAGCGCTCAAGCATCAGCAAGGCGCACAAAGGACGATATCCAGAACAGGTGTTATGACGTGCGCAGGAGGGTCAAGAAACTCATCGAAAAAGATCACGCCCTGAGTCAGTGCACCGGCGGTGGCCCTCCTGCCAAACCAGTCTACTTCAGGACCTGGGAGGAGAAGGTGTGGGACATTCTACCACCAGAGAGCGTCCATGGGCTAACAGACATACCAGAGCCTGGTGAGTACACAAACAACATACCCAAGATCGTGTGGCAAGGGGACAGTGAAACCATGCACTGCAAGCAAAGCTACACTAACCAATAGATAATCATACCAAGACATGTATGCCAGTCAGACAGACACAATACCTGCCATCTCAGAGGGGCTTGGAACTGTGTCATGACATGCACCAACCTACAAACAAATAGAGCAAGGCAGTGGCACAAAGCTAAATAGACACTGCCAGACAGTTTGCCACCACAAACACACTACATCACAGTGCAGCTGACTGACAGGAAGGAATTGTGGGGATGCAGGTGAAGTGAGTGTATCCAAAAGCATGATGGGGCCTATAGTTACAGATAATGCTCCCCCTCCTGATTGGTCCATCAAGACCTCTCTGAAACATGCCCACATCACAGGGAGTGGAAAATGACTGACAAGATGGCTGACACTGGCTCATGCTGTGGGGAGCACAAGGCCCTGCTAGGGCATGTGCACAAATCAGAAGCAGGATACCACTGACTAACATCCTGAAAGACAACTTGCATGCCCCACAATGGAAGCACGATTCATGGTGGGATGTCTGGCCGGGTGGGAAGGAGGACTGACAGCTCTGACCATACTTACCAGCATGTGGAGACACACACACCCCTCAACACAAACTCCACGCAACTCACCGGGTAGAATGCATTGACCCACACTTCTGTGAAATATCCCCAAAAGATACACCATACCGGGTGCAGCTGTTTGAAGCACAGGGGCTCTCTTTGGACTTGTAGCCAAACACACACCAGGATTTCACATTCAGCCATCTTGACATTGCTGTCACACACTCTCACAGGGAAGCAGAGTCAAGAGGAAGGAAGTATGGGCATGCTGGGAAGGGGGGTGTAGCCAAGAGTATGATGGGAGTCGCAGTCACAGACAATCTACACCCACCCACATGGCCCAGTAAGCATACACTGAACCATGCTCGCCTCACAGGGAGTGGGAAGGGACTGATAAGATATCTGACACTGGGCTCTGTTGTAGGAAGCACAAGGCCCTGCTGGGAAATGGGCTACAACAAACACAAGGACTTCACAGTCCGCCATCTTGCCATTGCTGTCACACCCCCTCACAGGGAAGCAGAGTCAAGAGGAAGGAAGTATGGGCATGCTGGGAAGGGGGGTGTAGCCAGGAGCATGATGGGAGTTGCAGTCACAGACAATCTACACCCACCCACATGGCCCAGCATGTTTTAACTGAACCATACTCGCCCCACAGGGAGTGGGAAGGGTCTGACAGGATGTCTGACACTGGGCTCTGTTGTGCTGGGAAATGAGCAACAACAATATCAAACTCTGTCCGTGACAAGCTGGGAAAAAGTAGTGTACAGGCAGGCATCTGTTCGTAAAGTAGAAAATGTCATGTTTGTGAACCCTCAATGCATGTAGAAACATAACTCACATCGTGTGTCTCTTCCAAACGCAGGTGGTGCTGGTCACCCAGCACCAAATGAAGAGGATTCCCAGTCCCAGACTTTGGCGGACACTGAGCTCTCTGGTTTGACTCTGTCTCTGTCCTCTTCGGATGACGACGACCAACGTGGCCCCTCCGGTGTGAGTCATCATGCAGCACCAGCAGCATCAACATCTGCACCCCCTGTAACCACACCTCTAGCATCTGGAAACCAACAGGGCACAATGAGAAACAGTCAGTACACGCCGACAAGCCAGGCATGCTGAGCTGGCATCTGTGACATCAGCGTTGCAATGCGACTACTCCTCATTATGTAGGCATCGTGCGCCGAACCAGGGAACCGTGCAAACACATGTGTGATAGACATGTCAGCAAGACATGCCACCAGAGCATTGGTGGAGTGGTATTACTTCCTGTTCCGGTATGCCTGCTCATGTGCCTGTAGTGGTATCAGGGCCACATGTGTCCCATCAATAGACCCAATGACGTTCGGCACCCTGCCCAGTGTATAAAATGCATCCTTTATTTCAGGGAGTTCAGCTGTGCTAGGGAACTTGATGTACAGGTCTAGGAAATGCAGCATCCCCTCCAAGACATCGCGTAGCACCCGACTAAACATTTGCGACATACCACCAGCAGTAGCCGCAGTGTACTGGAATGTACCAGTAGCAAAGAAGTGCAGGGCTGCCATCACCTTCACCTCTGGGGTCAGTGCTGTAGGGTGTGCTGTAGGGTATGTCCGGCCAGGTAGCATATGTGGTGCCAACTGCTCCGCCAACTCCTCAATCAGTGGCCTGGTGAAGCAGTACCGCCTGATGCAGTTGCTTTCCTGCAAGGTCGCAAGGTCTGGGAATGGTCTATGGACAGCTGGTGCTCTGCACTACAGAGATGCACAAAGGAAGATTGTCAGTTCATCCACCCATGTGGCCATGACCAGGCTCAATATCACATGATAGATCATGACATTACACAATGTACTGAGGTGTGTGTTGTTGGGCATGGACACATATGTCACCTACATGACCATCACCTCACATCTCAATTCCACATGTCCACATGAGTCCCATGTACTGCAATGGCCAATCATCTGGCTGTGTCACCCAACCGATGTACTGCTGTGACGTTCCAAACACACACACAGGTAGTGGCCACTGTTGTTCCTGCAGGCCCTATATATACGTCTCTTAGACACACACACACCATCAAGGTTGATGCATATACCACATGGTTGTGGAGACTGTCACCCATGGGGACATTTGATCAGACACATCTGAGACACAACATGCACACAGACTGTGGGTGCACATCAGTATTGTGGCTAAAGGTCTCACCGTGACGTACATGCCATCACCCCCTGGACTCTGGGTGTATGTGACATGCCCCAAACATATCCAACATGAAACTGTGTCCGTGACTCATGCCCATTACTGTACAATTGTACATCACAGTGGTAATGTGCACGACACGCAAATAATTCTGCCCCCATGTACATGTGCACAGCCTGGGAGTGGCTGCACAAAGTGTCACCCAACAAACCAAATATGCCCCCCCCAAACACCCAGGGAATGCATCCTTACATGCCATGGGATACTGTGTGGCCAATGCTGTAGTGTTGTAGGTGTGCACAGGTGTCCCCGGCTAGTAATTGTGTGTTGAATCCGTAGAATAGTCACACCAATGAGGTCCGACGCGGGTCACAATGCGTACGCATTGCACGGTTCATGACTGAGCCGTGCGTACGCTTTGCCATTGAATGCAATGAGGTCCGACGTGGGTGACAATGCGCACGCATTGCACGGTTCATGACCGAGCTGTGTGTACGCTTTGCCATTGAATGCAATGAAGTCCAACGCGGGTGACAATGCGTACGCATTGCACGGTTCATGACCGAGCCGTGCGTACGCTTTGTCATTGACTGCAATGAGGTCTGATGCAGGTGACTATCATGCATACGCGTAGGGCAGGCATGGTCCGAGACAGGTATATGCCTTGGCCATTGAATCGTATGGAGACGGGTGCATGTGTATTTTTGAAATAAGCGTTGTACAGTCAGTTGACTGAGCCGGGCGTACCCATTGGCTCTGGACTGTCATGGAGACGGATGCAGATTCAAAACTTGTATGAGTTGTGCACTGGAAATTCAGTTGGATGCCTACAACAATGTTGCAATTACTAGTGTTTCATGAAGGTGAAGATTTGAACGATGCGGAAGGCGTGTACCAGTCATACATTTCCATGGATTGGCCAGATTCATAGAATGCAACCGTGTTGTACCTATCACTTGGGACACATGGCACAGATTCTGCCTGTGCAGCACAGAAATAAGTCTGGCTGGCACCCAGGGAGCACACTTACCTGCACTACATGCTACTGGACCACATCCCTTCTACCACTGCTGCTGTCTCTGCATCCTCTGTCTCCTGCTATGGCACGTGCTCTGGAGAGGGCCCCAGCCTTCACTGAGGAGGACAACCAGGCCCTGCTGAACGGGCTCCTTCCACAGTACAGCAAGCTGTATGGGAAACCAGGGGAGCAGGTGAGTGTGCAGTCCACTGCTTTCCTAATTGTGCATGTTGTCTGACTAGCAGTACTAGCAGTGTGTACACCAGTGTAAGCATTCTCACCGACTACTTCCATCAATCAAAGTGTGTAGGTACATGTAATGAACAGGTGTCCTGCTGCTAAAGTGCATTAGTGCAAGCTTAAACGTTAACATGTCAGACATGCAGGTGATTTGTCCTTCCCCATGGTTGCACTACCTGTGTAACTCATTTCCCTTTGTGATGATGATATGTATCTTCAAATGTGTGCAGCACAAATATGGGGCATGTGTGTTAATGTACTTTTAACTTTGTCATCCTCACAGGTTGATGCCCACCAGAAGCAGGAGATATGGCTGACCATCACCCGGGCAGTTCTTTTGGTGGGGGTCTACAAGCGCCGGATCCGCAACTGCCGGAAGAGGTGGCAGGACCTTCGGTGCTGGACCCTGGGGATAGCTAGAGACCAGCTGAAGCTGTCACCTCCACGCAGGGGTGGACACCGGACCCTGACCCCCCACATGCTCCGGATCCTAGCGGTGGTCTTTCCGGACCTGGATAGGCAGCTGAAGGCCAGACAGCAGCAGGAAGGGGGCAAGTCCATGCCTAATCTGTGTACTATGTCTAACATGCTAATTGCAGTCTTTTGGCCTGGTCACACTTCCACATTACGTAGGTCTTGAAGTCCAATACTCAGGTCCCTCAATTGTGTGATGCACCCTACTCATCTGTTTCACAGGTGTGGCCCCTACAGTCTGTTGCTTGTGTCACTAGGGCACTGTGTCCCTGCAGTCAGCTATGCTTTAGCTACCGGACAGCATCTGTTCCCGTGACTCTGTTGTGTGTTTCATGGGTGGTTCAATTGTTTGTCCAATGCCTGAGATCTGACATGTGATCTGTGTGTGCCCTTGAGATGTGTTCCAATTGCTGGTCTGACTCGCCACATGTGGCTGGGGTATTCCAAACAAACCCATGCAGCAGGGGTCTCCAATTTTGTGGCCTCAGGAGTATATATATCAAGTATGTCACACTTGCTTAGCCACCTGACTACTGTCCAGGGCCAAACACTGTTTCACATAGACCTGGGCAGTCATGCCTCCTCAAGGGCATTTAGAAACACTCTGTATTCCCACTCCTGTGTATCAAATTACAGGTCGTGCTTAGTGACATGTGCCTTCAGGTGTCTGCATCTGTCATTATGGTGTGGCTTGTTGTTTCATACAACTGGGGTGTCCATGATTTAGAGGGTCAGCAGGACATCTGAGATGTGACTGTGAGAGACAAGACCTGTGTGACATATAGGTGTGTGATCATTTGACAGCGCACAATGGTGTATGCAACTGTGTCCTTTAGGCAGCTGGGTTACATGCATGGCAGACTGTGATGTGTTAATGTACATGGAGTTGTGTTTGCAGAGACTCATATGTCTGATTTGCATGATGTGGGGTCTTCTGGGTCCTGGATATGTTGTTTTCAGGGGATGGTCAAGTGCACCTGTCATCTGCAGAGTTAGCTTTACCCCTGAGCTATGATTGCGACACAGTGCATACTGTTGTTGTCTGGATGCCCTGCCCCTGTGACAGGAGACAGTGTTGACTGACTTTCAGGGCATGTCAGTGCCATGGCATTTAACTTGCTTTGAGTGATCCTGCATTGTGTTCAAGTGTGCACCATGCACCCCATTGTGGCATTGCCCATCAGGACATGAGAACATCATAGTGTGTGTTGCTGGAATGCATCACAAGCATGTGAAATGAGTCTCTGCCCATCCCTTCATCCGGACACCTGTACTGAGTCAGTAGCAAGAGATGTGCTGTGTGTATAGTGACATACTCCTACATGTTCACCTGCATGTCCAAATAATGTGCAGGTGGTGCATGTCGGGCCATTGGGGTATTAACATCCAATATGCAACAGACATATGTGTGCAAGTCAAGGAGGGATATGTGCGCCATGGTTGATGTTGAGAATGACAATTGGCTTATTCTAAACAGTGTTGGCACTTTGAGCTGTGTTCAGCTGATGATGCCAGCGCTTGCCCTGTGATGTGATGTACTCACTGAGGTGTGTGCAGTCAGTGCAGGTGACTGATGATGTTCTCTTACTTCATATTCCTATGTAGATACATCCACGGCCACAGGAGGGGACAGCTACATGGACCAGGAGGAGCCACTGAGCCTGACAGGGACAGAAGGAGAGGAGTCGAGGGGACTCAGTGGAACGGAGGGCAAGTGGAGCCACACAGTGGAGTCGTCAGCACCATCCCCCCAGCTGAGGGCCACAGCAGCTCCGAGGTTGACTCCCTTGTGGAGGCGGGTGTCAGCAGCCACCAAACCCCAGCGAGTGAGGCTGTCCCTGCCACCGCCCCCACCACCACCATCACCACCCTCCCATTGTCTCCCATCCCAGAGGTCCCTGGAGGCTCCCGTGTTCGGCAGCATGTCTACTTGTGCCAGGCACTGCACCCCCTGCCCCTGTGTCCCCTGCTGCCCTGAGTGAGGAGTCTGTGGACTTACGTAGACAGATCCATGTAGGAAAGACGTCGATGCTGAAGGTCCTCCATGCACACACAAGTCTGTTGATGCAAATGGTGTTGTTCATGGAGGGCATTTCCTCGGCCATGTCTGTCCTACAGAGGACCAATCAGTCCATGGCCTCCTCCCCTCCTACCCCTGCACCACCCACGATTCCTAGCAGCCTACCTGTACCAAGCACACACACACCTGCATATTCTCACAAAGCCAAAGACACGGGCAGCACATAAAAACCCAAACCAAGGTCTAGACGTGCACACAAGCAAGCGCAGGGGACTGATACCACACACACAGGGGATGGTTTGCGGACACACACACAGTCATCCACAACCACACCACAGTCCTCCAAAACATCTCCCTCCCAGCCCCCTTCCCTTGCCTCACCTGCAACCCCATCTCCAGAGAAGCTCTTCCTCTGTGACCTTGGCCACCGACCCAGCTTATCCAGATTACAAGGGGAAGAGGAAGTCCCCACACACCGAGGGGAGTGCCCCTCACACCCGGACACCCTCCCCCAGGCGCAGTCAGACTGAGACCCCCACCCGCAAGTCCCCCCGGAGCCGGAAGAGTAAGACCCCACTGCCGCCACGCAGCTCCAAGGCAAAGTCTCCATCCTCCATTCCCCAGGCCACCACTCCAGAGGTTCCCCCACCATTCCCTGCCCCAGGTTCCCCCACCCACAGATACACCATCCCCAAAATGCTGAGGTCCTCCCCCTTACCACTTGCTCCTCCACACCTGGTCAGACAGTTAGTGCCACCGATGTGGGGACCGTGTCCCCCTCTGTCCTGCCGACCTCACCTGCATCCCATTCTGCTCACATGGATTTAGGCACTGCAGTGGAGTCCACGACCACCCCGTCTGAGTGGGGCCCCAATCCACTCCATCTGACCTGCCCACTGAAGTTGTGCCGGCACCCACCCCATCTGACTTGTGCCCCAAAGATGTGACTTCATTTCAGTCAGCTCCACTGCAGTTGCAAGTGTCCCTCCAGCATCCACCACCTCTTCACTGCCTCCTTCAGCTGCGCGCTGATCCTGTCCCTGCGGTGCCTGGCCTGCCCCCATGTATGCCCCCCGAGGGGATGTCCCCTGTCCTTAGCAGTGCAGGCAAGCAACGTGTGACAGCAACTCTAGTTCACTCCTTGGCATTTGATAACGGACTGGCCATTGGCCTTTTGTTTGAACAGACGTTTAACCTTTAAGATGCTGAATTAAGCTTTTTTCTTTATCCCTGTGAACTTGATTTAGCTGTACATTAGGTTGATGATGCTTAACATGCCCTTGCACCTGTTATGCTCGGTTTCCAATGTTGAATACTGAGGTGTTGATGTGAGGTACTCCATGTGGTCCATGAGATATGTATCCTATTCTGGTCGTTATCCATGTCATCCTTTGCAGCTACCTGGGTGTGTCATGATCAACTATTTGTGGACATCTTTGTGAACATTTCATTTGCATGGTCACATCTCTGGCTTGCACCCATGCACATATGATGTGCTTCCCATTGTCCAATTTGTCTATTTCGCAGACTTTGTGCGCATCATCACTGGACCTACAGGTGTGGGCATCATTGGTATAGGAGCAACTGGGTCCTCTGTGCAACTTGCTGTACATAATGTTTTGAGTATGTGCAGATGACTTAGGGGAGACTCCCGTTCCCAGGCTGTTGTGACCAGAGCCTTCATTGTGTGGTAACTGATGGCTGACTGACCAAGTGTTCTTCTGAGATGACTGAGACGTGATGTGACTATGTTTGGCACAGCTGGGCTTCCACAGGAGTTGGATCCCCTCAAGTAAGTGTGTTGTCCCGTGACATAGCCTGGGCCCATGGTGTGTGTTGTATGAGCATGTGTGTTTGTGTCCACATCCCTTTTCATACACAGGCAGTGTTTCCTTGATATATTCCTGTTGTTGATGCTTGCTGAGTGATACTGTGTTCATCCCACAACTTTGCCATGGGCTACCAGATGTGTGGGTGCATGACACACTACTGTTAATTGGTGTTTCATCATTGGGATTTGTCAGTTCTGAGTGGTGATGATGTTGTCAGACGCAGATGGGACACAGTCAGGGGTCCGCAAGGCACTTCTTTGTTCGCAATCTCATGTAGTTGTCCCTTGGTGGTACCTTTCAGTGATTGAGACATGTGTATGTGTGTGTGACTGCTCCCACTTGTCGGGTTCAGGGCTGCAATGTTTGCAGGTGTCAACATGTGTGCCTTGTGGTTCCCCTTGGCTTCTGCATTGCCCTGGGACTGTGGCAGGTATTCAGAGGGTTACGTGAGGTTTGACGTAATGGCCATGTACCGCATACTGTGCAGTATGTCTGTCATTCACCAGGGTTGTAAACTGTCCTTGTGTGATGAGTCTGTGCACCTTAGTTCCTCCCAACATTCCTGTGTTTGTCATGGGTGCATGTGCAATGTCACCTGTCCATGTGTGATTCACAGATGCACATTGTTGCAGTTCAGGGTGTGTGGTGTTGAGGGTGGACTGATGTAAATGTTTGCATGGATGGGCCCCTAGCTCCCGTTTGTCCATGGATGATGGGCCATGCTGAGTGATTTGTGTTTGTGTATGTGTGATGTACGTTTGTGGAGCAGGACATATGTCTGGGTTTCCAAGTTTGTACGACATCTACCTTTGTCATCACAGTGGAGGTATCATGCATGCTTGTGTCACCCCAATGTCTGGTCCCTGGGGGTAGTGCTGTTGTGTGTCAGTCTCTTGCTGTGTTAGTTGGTGTTCATTCCAGCTTGTGTCACATGTGTCTGTTGTCCTCTCACAATGCCTGATTGCCCACTAAGGGTGTCCCAAAGATGGTTTACTTTTGAATGGCACTGTATCCACATCTGTGTACCTGTGGTTCAGCCCCCCTCATGTGTTGTGTAGTTGCCTGGGGATACTGAGACACACACACACACACATGTTGTGTCAGATGTGCAGTGTGAGGTTGTCTGTGTTTTGTGTCTATTTTCGAGATGTGTGTATGCTTTCTGATGCTCACTTCTGCTCTTGTGTCATTGTACACTGTATGCATTGTCAGCCCCCATGGGTGTTGCTTGTCTGCACATTGCCGAGAGTATGTTAGGTTTTCACAGCACTGTTACCCTCACCACATCTCTGTGGGTATGAGACACAACCACTACTTTGCCCCAGAAGTGTTTGATGAATTGGGACCGGGAATCATACATGCTGTTTGGCATTTGCAGCTTTGACCATGATGACACTTACCTTTTGGTCACTGTGATGAGGGGGGGATTAGACCCCGACACCACAATGCTCGACATTTGCTGCAGTTTGGAGCCCCACACTTAACTTTTGTTCTACACAGTGAGGGGGTGTTAGTTTTACATTGACACAGTGCTATAGTGATGCTTGCCTTGTGTAGGGCACACTCATTTGTTGGTCACACATGTGCTGTTAGTTACATTGTATGTTTGAAGTCATAATCACTGTTGTGGGCATTTGTCACAGACTACACACTGTTGTCATGATGTTAGGGGGGATGTATTTTGCTGACATACCAAATGTTGGAGTATGATGGATGTGTGGAGCATCACCCATCCTATGAGTGGGGGTAGCAGGGGTGATGGGCAACATATGCCCTATGAGTGGGGGTAGCAGGGGTGATGGGCAACATAAGCCCTATGAGTAAGGATGGCGGGGGTGATGGGCAACATAAGCCCTATGTGTGGGGGTGGCAGGGGTGATGGGCAACATATGCCCTATGAGTGGGGGTGACAGGGGTGATGGGCAACATATGCCCCATGAATGGGGGTGGCAGGGGTGATGGGCTACAGGTCCCCTATGTGTGGGGGTGGCAGGAGTGCTGGGCAACAGGTCCCCTATGGGTGAGGGTGGCAGGGGTGATGGGCAACAGGTCCCCTATGGGTGGGAGTGGCAGTAGTGCTGGGCAACAGGTCCCCTATGGGTGGGGGTGGCAGTAGTGCTGGGCAACAGGTTCGCTGTGAGTGGGGGTGGCAGGGGTGCTGGGCAACAGGTCCCCTATGGGGGGTGGCAGTAGTGCTGGGTAACAGGTCCCCTATGGGTGGGGGTGACAGGGGTGATGGGCAACATAAGCCCTATGTGTGGGGGTGGCAGGGGTGATGGGCAACATATGCCCTATGAGTGGGGGAGGCAGGGGTGATGGGCAACATAAGCCCTATGAGTGGGGGTGGCAGGGGTGATTGGCAACAGATCCCCTATGGGTGGTGGTGGCAGTAGTGCTGGGCAACAGGTCCCCTATGGGTGGGGGTGGCAGTAGTGCTGGGCAACAGGTCCCGTGGGGGTGGCAGGGGTGATAGACAACATAAGCCCTATGAGTGGGGGCAGCAGGGGTGATGGGCAACATATGCCCTATGAGTGGGGGTGACAGGGGTGATGGGCAACATATGCCCCATGAATGGGGGTGGCAGGGGGGATGGGCAACATAAGCCCTATGAGTGGGGTTGGCAGGGATGATGGACAACATATTCCCTATGAGTGGGGGTGGCAGGGGTGATGGGCAGCATAATCCCTATGAGGGGGGGTGGCAGGGGTGATGGGCAACATATGCCCTATGAGTGAGGGAGGCAGGGGTGATGGGCAACATAAGCCCTATGAGTGGGGTGGCAGGGGTGATGGGCAACATAAGCCCTATGAGTGGGGGTGTCAGGGGTGATGGGCAACATAAGCCCTATGAGTGGGGGTGGCAGGGGTGATGAACATATTCCCTATGAGTGGGGGTGGCAGGGGTGATGGGCAACAGGTCCCCTATGGGTGGGGGTGGTAGGGGTGATGGGCAACATCAGCCCTATGGGTGGGGGTGGTAGTAGTGCTGGCCATGCAACCTCTATGGTGGCCTGTTGTTAGTGGCCAGGATGTGGATCCCCTGTGTGTGTGTACCATGTTGCGGGTACGTGTCTTTGTTTGTGTGGTAGGTGTCTGACTTACCGTCTGCGCCATCGGCGTCGGTTCCTGATCCGGTCGTAGATGTAGAGTACTGGTATGACCTGTGCGATGGGATTCTTGATGTGTTCGTGTCATACACGCTGCTTGTTGCTCCGTCTCGTACCCTCTGCAAGCTGGTCCGTCTCGTAGCCATGGATTGAGTTGTGGCGCGAATCGTAGCTGATATGCTTCTTTTCCGGATGCTGTGACGTGCTGTACGTGGCGACCCGTCCGGCGCGTAGGAAGTACGCATCGTACTTGTCAGGGTGGAAACTGCTGTGGATACTGCTTCCGGGCGACTCGGTTCGGCGTTAGGGGTTACGGCTCGGACGGAGAATGGAGTTTGAATCACAGTCTACGTGTCGGTCGTGTTTTTGGCAGTTATGCGCATCGTACTTCATCTATTAATCAATTCGTACCTGATGATGAATAGCTATTAGATGCATTTAACCTAACACGCTACGTGTTTTTTTACTTTATGCGCTATGTATCCCCAAAAGTACTTACCTCACTGTGATATTTTATATTTTATATGGTTCCTTACCCGTTGTTGGACAATCTGTAATTTTGTTTTACAGAATTGCTGCTGGTCGGTAACCTAATGCACTATATGCTTCCAAATTGTTCCTCATCATTGTTATGCTCTTATTTCAAATGCTTCCTTGTCCGCTGCTAGGCCATCTGTACTGTTAATCTAACATGCTATGTGATCCCAAACTAATTTACCTCATTGTTATCCTAATATGCTACTTGCACCCAAAGTAATCTACCTCATCCTCAGGTTTTCTATTTCAAATGTTTTTTAGCTCGCTGCTAGTCTATCTTTATTCTATTTGGAATAGTGACTACATCTTTATAACCCAGAGTACTACATGCTTCCAAACTGCTCTTTCTCATCCTGATTTTAACTGTCTTGAACGTTGATCCGCACAGTCACCCTAATTCGTTCCATTCTATACACCTCTATCCCACGGATTGGACCCCTAACTTCCCGTGGGAAGTAGATCATTGGGATCCTACATTTCTCCCCTGTCTCCTCGCAATCTTAATCTCTCCCCCCTCGCTCAGGCCTATTCTTCCACTCGTTGGTCTATAACAGGGACTCCCTAAGTCGCTCTTATCACTCTTCATTTCCCCTCCCATCTTTACCCCCCGTAATCTCCCCACTTCCCAACCATGCCACCCCCCACACCTCCCTCTCTCCTCCTGATCCTGCACTCTCTAGACATGGCCCCAACTCATGGAACATCCTATACCCCTCCAACCTTTCAAAAAATGGCAAGAAAAACTTCAAGCATAAACTACTCACTCATCTCCCAGAAACCTTAATAGCCGATACCTATCTTAGTCTCACCTCTCCCATTAAATCAAATTCCATTTTCTTTACCAAACACCCCTCTAAATGGAAAAGCACCTTCCTCTGCCACCTTCAAATCTCTAAATCTACTAACATTCCTTATGGTTTTAAACTGTCTACCTCCCCATCCCCAACCTTTCCCGGTGAAATTGACATTTCCATCTTCAAAACTGGCAACATCATCATACAAGCCTCAGACCACCACCTCACCCTCTTTGAGAAACACTTTAGTACCTTGATGTACCAACTCTCTCTACCCTCTCCTAACCCCACCCAGACCCAACTACCCGATGACCACATTTGGTCCCCTCCCCCACTAGACCTCACTCTCCCACCCCTACACATCAACCCAGTACAGATTGTCTTACCTACGCTCCCTCTCACCCACGACCAACCGTCACCTACCCTTCTCCCCGCCCTTAACCTCTCTCCTCTCAACCTTCCCCTACAACTTATACCTCCTGCCCCACCTCTCCCGCTGCTAATCTCTCCCTCCCTGAATGGCTCCCCTCCTCTTTTGGAAGTAACCATTCCCATCACCCCCAATCGCCACTCTCCGCCTTCCTCTGCCCTGAATGTCCCTACTTCCAACCGTTCTCTATACACGCTTAACACCCTGCAAAACAGCTGGAAGGTCCTTTCATCGGCACCTCTGGATCCCCCTCCACACGCTAGATGTCCTCCCAAGACAAGAACGAAACCTACTGCATCCCCCACTCCCTTTCAACTGAACCCTCACCTACTCTTCTAACTCAGACGCTTACCAACATCAAGCGATATCTCTTCATTGTGAACTCTGAACTCTCAAGGCTCAGAAAGGAATACAACTCCCTCAAATCCCTGGTCCTCCCTAACTACAAGGAGGCACCCTGTACTGGCACCAAAGGCATGCACCTACCCAATAAGTGGAGAACGACACCCTCCCATGACCGAGCTCGCAGGCCTATACGCACTGTTAACGACTTATCCTCTTATGACCTCAGGGACCTCTGTGACTCCTTCCTCCCTTATCTGTTGGTTCCCGACCTTCCCCCTCAACATGCCAATATTCCCATGATCACGGGTATCAACAGAATCCCATCCACACTCCCTTCCCCCGACCCCCTGCTCAACTCACCTCCATCCAATGCATTACTACATCAGATAGCCCAAACCCCCTGTCCTGCATGCTAGTAAACTGCCGCTCAGCGGTCCGACATGCAACCGAATTATCCGAAACTATACTCAGCGAAGACATTGACATCGCCTTCCTGACAGAAACCTGGTTCAAGGGCCAGTCAACAGCTTTTCTGGACCTAATCTTCCCACCCGGCTTTTCTATCCTCAGGAAAGATAGACCCGTAAAGAACGGTGGCGGTCTAGCCATAATATAAAAAAACGTCCTTAGTCTCTCCCTTCTAAAAGACTCTGACCACCAAACCTTTGAATACCTTGGTGCAGAACTCTCAATACAGGGCGCCCCCCCCATCCGACTGCACAACATCTACCACCCGCCGGGTGAACCGCTTCTCTTTGCTGAAGAACTGTTCGACTTCGTCTGTTAGAAATGGGGATTTCTGGTTGGCTAAGGCTTGCGCCAAAGTCAGGCAGAAACCACCACTCTACTCAGGGCAAGGAAGTTACACGCCAAAGATAACCCCTGCTCACCCCCTTGGTAGCTTGGCACGAGCAGACAGGCTTATCCAGGAGGCGATGTGTAAAGCGTTTGCGCGCACCCAGCAACAACACCCAAGGCCCACCACAAAGGAAACTCCACACAAGGTATTCTATAAAAATAACCTTTGTATTATACACAACACATTAGATAAAAACACACACTCTACAATGTGCCAACAGGCACGGGCAGAATTTACAAGGGATTATATGTACAGGGGACAGGGCCACATGGACCACTGTCAGGAATTAGCACTCTTAAAACATAACACAAATTACCAAGTGTACATGTAGAACATAACCAGTCTCTACTGGCGCAATAATGACCTCAGCGTCATCACACTAGCATCAGGTGTAAAACCTATCCTGCATCTATCACAGGGGCATAAATACATTATGCACATTCTCAGTAGTCTAACGCATTAGACCTAACCACCTAAGTATAACTACTCTAGGGGCGTACATAACACAGGGAAGTACATTCTCCCTACCATCAACCTGAAAAGGTAAAACAACCTCCTAGGCAGAACTAACCACATTTAGAGGTATGAAATACAGGGAGCGCAAAATATACTATACACAGTACATTTCCTAACCCCATAAGCATGAACACAAGGTGCGCAAAACATACTACACCGTACATTTCCTAGCACCCAAAAGTATATTAGAGTCCAGGCTGCGCCAGAACCTAAACGTAGCAGCTGCCCACTACTTGCTGGGCAGCTGGGGACAAAGCAGGGCCTAAACGCTGCAGCTGGCACTAAGTGCTGCGCAGCTGGGGAAGGCACATAGTAGGCAGGGGCTCTCACTAGCCCCTGAAACAATATCCAGAGTGGTGGAGCCACCTGGGCTCAGAAACGACATGTCCCCCCAATGCTGTGGAGCGCACTGGCGCTGTGAACCTCGGTGGCGGAGCAAACACGGGCCCCTCTGGCCCTTCGAAACCATTATGGCCACGGTGGAGCAGTCTGGCTCCTAAAACAACTCATGTCCAACAAAAGGGGCCTGGCACCCCCGTCGGAGCACACTGGCTCACGTTGGAGCGGCCCGCTGCAGGACGGGGCCGCTCAGAACAACAAACTTGTGCCCTTCGTTGGAGCCTCAGGCTCAGAAAGTAGAGATGCCCCCAACCGCTGGAGCCATCTAGGCTCTATGAACATTCGGCCATGTGGATGGAGCGGCCCGCTGCCAGACGGGGCCGCTCTGACTGCCTCTCCCCCCCCTTCCCTGGACTCCTTCGCACAACTCACCGGCTGGGGGTGGGAGGCAGGACTCTCTCCTCTCTTGCGGCAGCACTGCTAAGGCGGCGCGGGGCTTCCATCTGGGATCGGTGGCTTGCTCCGGTCACCTCTCTTCTTTACCCGGGCCCCCTCCTGGGACCCGGGACTCAGTCTTGCAGCTGCCTGTGCGACGCGGGGCTCTCCCTCGAGCATGGGAGCCCCGCGCCACGAACTCACGCCGGCCTCTTCCGGCTTGGGTGCAGGCCCCGCCCACGTCACGGGCGGGCCTGCCTGACTTACGGTTTTGCCGCGGGCCGCGGCGGTGACTTTCCCTCATCGGCAAGAGGGGTAGGCTCCCTCGGAATCGAAAGTACCCATCCAGACTGAAGTCGCGGGGTGGGCACCCGCGCACCACACGTACGGCAAAGTCGCGGGGTGGGCACCCGCGCATACACTTAATTAAACAAGCGGGGTAGGCTCCCGCATTCGGGGGGAATCAATCAAAGAGGCAAAATAAGCGGGGTGGGCTCCCGCAAGACCAGCATCATGGGGGGAATCCCTACGTCGGGATTCCCTCGGCGGAGATCGCAGCCCAGCGCTGCCAAGCCTGCTCGCTCCTCCTCGGGGACAAACAAAGCCCTTGGCTCCCTACAAAGGGACAAAGCGCTCACCAGGCACTAGGAGGCTGCACCCAGCCTGGGCAGAGAAACAGGACCAGCACAAAGGTCCAAACGGTCCTGAAGGCATCCAGGGGGCAAGGTAGGGCCCAGGGGCCAGCACACAGGGCCCTCCAGCAGGGAGGTAGCCCCCTTGGCGGTCCCTCCTGGGCCCCACCAGCAGCAAGCCCCCCTCTGTCAGGATCCAAGAAGAGAACAATTTCTGTGGGGACACAGCCCCATTTTTATACAGCGAACCCCTTTGTTCTGGGTTCAGGGTTAGGGGGAAAACCAGTCGCAGCTGGTTGGGGAGCACCCTTGATGGGCTCAGCCTCTCACTCTATTCATTGGCAGGGCTAGGGTCATCAGTCGCACCGCAGGGGGCGGGGCCAGCATTGTGTGTGGAAAACCCTGTCCTATTCAGGACCCAGGTGTACTCCTCCCACCCATCTAGCTGCTGATCTCCCCATTCACCACTGGGTGACTCATCCTGACTCTGGGGAATCCCTAGCCCGTCACATGACATGACCAGCCAATCACGCGACAGACACACCGCACACAGAAGTGCCCACTTCCAGAAGTGGCACTTCCACACTAGGTACATGCACGCCGCACACATCATCGCGCAGCATTCACTCCCACGAGTCCGCACATACCAAACTCGGGCCTGCACACCCCACGCATCAGGAACTACTGGGGACACATACATTCCCCATGCATTCCTGTGGGAGGGCAGGCCTATCTCACCACATGCACTCAGAGCACGCACGCACTTTACCCTGGGACACAGGGAAAGTGCGCAGAAACCAAGAAAATCACCACACCAAGTCACCAATAAAAGTCAAAAAGTTCAGGGGTGAACCTGCCAGAAGGGCCAAGTCCAACATCGTCTCACTATCCTCTCTTTCAAACTCAAAAATCTCTTCCTAGGTGACTTCAACATCCATCGGAACAATTTAGAGGATCCTGTAGTCATGCGCCTCAGTAACCTCCTAGAGATTAATGATCTCAAACCACTATGTCAACATCCAACCCACATTAAAGGAGCAACTCTTGACGCTATAATTTCTGACAGCGACCTTACATCCCTTTCCAGCATCACTCCCACTGACTGGTCGGACCATCACCTCATCCTTTTTAAGATCGTAACTAATCCTGCTCCACCATCAAAAATCTCCAAACCCCTAAAATGGTCCAGAAACCTTAGTCAAATTCCCTCAGATGTTCTTGAATCTGAACTCCAAGCCCAACTCCTGCTCACCCCTCTCTCCCACAATGCCAACGACCTCACGGAGCATTTTAACAGGACAGTCAATGAGGTGCTGGATCACTTAGCCCCTCCCAAACTAAAAAACAAAGAAGCATCCCATCCAACTCTTGGTTCAACTCTGATCTGAATAATGAAAGATGCTCTCTTAGACAAACTGAAAGAACATGGAGACAACACCCCTCTCCCTCCCATCTAGCACTCCTCATATCAGCAAGATCGAAATACAAGAAACACATCTTCAAGGAAAAGCCTAGTTTTTTTCGTTCCCAGCTTGATCGTGCCACAAATAGACCCAGAGAACTGTTCAATATTGTTAGAAAACAAACATCTTCTGCCCCCCTGGAGCTGATTGCCTCCTCTGAGAGATGTGCAGACATTGCCAACTTCTTCTCTGAGAAAATCACAAAAATCGAGCAATCTTTCCTCCCTACCCCTGCCTCGCCTTCCCTTCTACTTGCGGGTGTTATCTTTTCAGCCCTCTCGCCCACGTCGACCCTGCACCTTCATCCCAGCACTCCAACACATAGTCCTGTTTCCACCTCTCCTGTTTCCTTCCCTTCCATTTTACAGATGAAAAATAATGCCTTCTGGCAAAATTTCCATCCTGTCACTGAACAGGAAGTCCTCAACATCATCTCTAAACTTAAACCTTCTTCGCACTCCAAAGATACCCTCCCCCCCAGCCTCATCCAGGACCTCAAACACATCATCGCCCCTTACTGGACTTCAATCATTAACTCCACCTTTGCCACGGTGTTAGACCTGGCACCTTGGCGTGAGTTTCCCTTCCACTTTTTGACGATGTGCCTCGACTGTTTTGCTGGTGTTGTCCGCTCAGGGCACTGCGCCACGGCTAATCCGTGCCGCAGTGCAAGTGCTCCCTAAGTAAAGTGTACCTGTAATTGATGTTCATGATTGGGTTATTGGATTCACTGTCAGTCCCCAGTAAAGTGCACCGGGGGTGCCAGGGCTTGTGAATGCCAATGCTGCTGGTGGGCTTGCAGCGCTGGTTGCGCCACCCACAGAAAGCGGCCTTGTAAAATGTATCTAGGGTCTGCCACCGCAGACCCTGTGCGCGGTCCGGGACCGTCGCGCTGACTGCGCAAGTGCCCCCACTTGCCAGTCCCTAAACCTTCCCTTACCTACATATTAGCCACCCCTCTGGTAGGCCCAAGGGCAGGGTGCATTGTAGGCATAAGGTAGGACATGCCCTGATGTGTGTGGCATGTCTTAGTAGTGAATTACAGCCCTTGTCGTTTTTCACTATTGAAGGCTACCTGCTCTCCATAGGCCAGAATGGGCTGCCGGGATCACGCCAACGCTGTGACCCCAGTGGACTCAGAGAGCATGGTAGAAGTGTCAAGTTTAGTATGCCTGAACTCAGAATAATAAAATACTTCTTGTAGTCAAGTTTATTTTAATATCCTGGGTTTGTAAATACTACTTTTAGAAAGTTAGTATTTACTGACCTGACCATCTCAGTCCGCCTCTGCTGTGTGTATGTGTTCTGCCTGGCAACAGTAAGGAGCGGGGTTGGGGAATCCCCAGAGACAGGTTGGCTGCCAGGTGGTGGGTAGAGAGGTGACACCTGGATGGGTGGGAGGAGTACACCTTGACTCTTGAATAGACCTGTGCTCTGCCACCACAAAGCCGGCGCCACCCCCTGTGGGGCGGCTGATGTCTCTGCCCTGCTGCTGAAAGGAAGGAGCAGAGTCACCATAACAAAGTGCTCCAGAACTGGACTGAGCCAGGCCCAGGCCCCCTGGCGCTAAAGAACAAAAGAATCATGGTATAAAAGTAGGAGCCTGGCTCCTAAGAAATCAGAATCCTGTTTACCACAAAGAACCTCTGCCCGACTAGAAGGAGAAGAAGACGCTGGAGGAGCTGGCCTGCTGCTTGCCTTGCTGAGAAAGGAGAGGAAGAGACTTACTGAAAAGACTTTGCTACTTTGTGCTTGAACATTCTCCAAGGGCTTGATCTGAGCTTGCCCCCTGAACTGAACCCCAGGACCAGTGGGTTCTCTGTGCTTTTGCTCGTCCTCCAATTCGAGCCGTGTGTGCATCCCGCTGGAAAGAGACTGCGCCCCTCATCGCCCCTCCTAGGGCCGTGACACTCAGAAGCCTGCCTGCCTCAAACCCGTGAGAGCCCCGCTCCGTCCAGAGCCGCTCCCTGTCCCCGGGCCAGGCCGCCTGCATCCCTGTCACCGCCTGCTACTGGAGCGCGCTGACCGCGCTATCACCCCTCCCGCCGGAAGCCGTCCGACGACTGTGATCTACGCCGGGTCATCCAGCTGCACTGACTGTGCCCTGCGACCCCGCTTCGCTATCCCCGGACATCTCAGGCCGCGCCGCCCCCGCTGTGGAGACCCTCCTGCACCGCCGTGCTAAAGGGTCACTGGCCGCGCCTGCCTACGTGCCCACACCTGCTGATTGAGGACCCAAGAACACTTCCCAAGCTGAGAGTCGCACCGACCTGTGCCGACTCTCCACGTCACGAAAGAAGTTCCAGTATCGGGCTCGGGGCCCGCAACGCCTTATTTCCCCGTTCACAGGAGCCGATCTCTGTGAGTACTGGAACCACAAGTAACATTTGCGAGAGACTACAAGGTCTCCATTTGAAGCTACGAACAAAGAACATTTGCCTGCTTTATAACCTGGTGGCCTAGCGAAAACGTTATTGGTCTTGTGATAAGTCTGCTGAGATATATATCCTTATTTTTACATAAAGAAGCGTATTTTTATATATATCCAAGTCTGGTGTCCGTTTCTGGGGGAATTGATGTATTTACTGTGTGTATGATTGCAAGTGCTTAACCAACAACGCCTGAGGAATCGCCTTGGCTGCTCACGCCACGCACCTAGAGGGTGAGCAAGGGTCATTCGCGAGGGGTTATCCTGCGCCCTGATGTGGAGGAGAGGGTTCCTGCTTGACACAAGGGCAACCTTGCGCCAACCAGAGATCCCCGACTCTAACATTGTTGGCAGCGGGTGGGATTTCGGATTTGCACTTGTAATTTGCATACAGTGAATTATTAATCACCAGATAGTGAGAGCAGACCAAATAACGCAGCCACAGGTTTTTAATTTGTTGAACTTTGTTGAGACATCTGCCATTACTGCAACCATGCCTGGCTCACTCTCTGCTGGAAGAGCGCTCTCTGTGATTTCTGGAATAGATTAGGTGGATTGGGAGAGACTGGAAGGCTACACGATGGAGCAATTGAAAGGCTACAGTGTAAAATTCAGAGTCCCCCATGCTGGATTCAAGAGGAAGACCCAGTACACCAAGGCGTTGAGAGCCTGGAATGAGTCAAGAGACCCACGGAATGCGGGGGACATCGTTCCACCCGACAACCTTGAGGAGCCCAGCAGAGTCCGGTCGCCAGAGGAGCTGGCAGACAGGGCAGCAGACAGGGCGCGTGCAATGGAGATGGCAAAGTTGGCAGGACAAATGGAAATGGAAAAGCAGAAGTTGGCCCTGGAGGCACAACAACGCCAAATGGATCATGATATCAGATTGAAGGAGTTGGAGCTGAAGGCGAAAAGTTTGGACACCGCTCCTTCTGGTGGCAGCACTCCACCAGCGCAGGTAGAGTCCAAGGTGTACATCCCCAAAGATGTAGTAAAGGAGTATTTTAGAAAGGATGACATAGGGCAGTGGTTTAGAGCCTACGAGGTGGCCATGTCCTCACACCGGGTCCCTGAGAAAGACTGGGGAGCGGGGTTGTGGGGAAGGTTCCTTGCGGAAGGGCGGGACACACTGTTAGATTTGCCCTTAGAAGTCCAGACCTCATACCCCCATATGAAGGAAGCTTTAATGACCAGGTATGGGTTAACTCCTGAGCTATATAGACAGAGGTTCAGGGAGACCAAGAAGATCCCTGAGAGTACGTATGTGGAGTATGTGACCTTTTTCTGCAGAGCGCTGGATGGTTGGGTGAAGGGTAGCAAAGTGAATGATTATCAAGGGCTGCTTGATTTAATTGCATGGGAGCACTTGTCCAGTCAATGTTTTCCTGAGCTACGCCAGCACCTGATAGATAGCAAGCTGTCCAACCCGAGGAAGCTTGCTGAGGAGGCGGACCGCTGGCTCAGCACCAGGGTCCACAAGGGTCAAGTGGGAGACTCCGCCAAAGGTGGGCAGGGTCCCCAGCAGAAGAGTGGGGGGGACAGGGGTAAACAGAAAGGGTTCCAAAAAGGCCCCCAAAGTAATCCCCAAGGGAACCAGCAGAAGGGTTCTCAGCCTCCACCACCCCCGCAGCAGAACGGGGCCACGACAGGTAGACCTGTTCCAAAGGGGCCCTTCAATTGTTATAGGTGTGTTGACCCGGGTCACATTGCCTCTGATCCTAAGTGTCGCCTGTTTGGTAAGACCGCACCCACTGGTGCTCCACCCCGGCAAGTAGCTAGTGTTAACTTTGGGGAGGAGGTAGCAGTCCAGGAGGGTGGGGGTCCCGGGCAGATGACCCTAGTCTCGCTAGGAGACAGTGAGATGGTCCCCGAAACTTACTTGCCCTCTAACACTAAGAAATATGGGCAAGTAGTGACCATCAATGGAAAGAAGGTTGAGGCTCTTAGAGAAACAGGAGCCAGCGTGACCTCGGTGAGGCAACACCTGGTGTCTCAAGAGCAGATTGTACCCAATGCCTACTGTAGGGTTGTCAATGCTGACAACGTAGAGAGTCGTTGTCCAATGGCTCAAGTTCCCTTTGAGTGGGGGGAGGTCTCTGGTACTCTACAAGTCGCTGTGAGAACTGACATGCCTGTAGACTGTCTGCTAGGGAACGACCTGGAGAGTTCCCCTTGGGAAAAGGTGGAGAAGACCACGCATCTGAGGATGGTGGGTCTACCCGACTGGGCGTGCGTGACCACCCGGTCCATGGCAGCCAGTAGGGGTGTTGAGAGGGTCCTGGAGCCTGAGGGAAAGGTCCAGGAACCGGCCTTAGGGAGAAGGCGCAGGAGGCGCGGGAAACCGGCCCCCAAAGTTCCCACGGCCCAGGAGGAAGTAGACCCTGAGGGGGATGCTCTGGAGCCTACCGGGGAACAGATTGCCGAACTGGGAGATCTGCCTGAGCTGACCCATTGGCAGCAAGAAGGAGGTCCCTCCAGGGAGGAATTCTGCAGGGAGCAGAAAGAATGCCCTTCTCTCGTGGGTATGCGGCAGCAGGCTGCAGACCAGGCCAACGGTGTTCAGGCCAAAACACACTACGTGTACTGGGAGAGTGACCTCCTGTATTCCGAGCCTAAGGCTGCTGAACCTGGGTCAGCCCGTGTGCTGGTGGTACCCCAGAAGTTCAGAACCTTCCTACTGGGGCTGGCTCATGATGTGCCGTTAGCAGGACATTTGGGGATGGACAAGACCTATGACAGGCTTGTCACCCACTTTTACTGGCCCCAAATGCATAAGAATTCAGATTCCTACTGCAGAACCTGTCAGACTTGCCAGGCAAGTGGTAAGAGCGGAGGGAAGCACAAGGCTCCTCTGCAACCTTTCCCTGTGGTCGGTACGCCATTCCAACGAGTGGGTATTGATATTGTGGGGCCTCTGGACCCCAAGACAGCCCTGGGCAACAGGTTCATCCTGGTCTTGGTGGACCATGCCACCCGGTACCCTGAAGCCATCCCTCTGAGGACAGTGACGGCCCCCGTGGTGGGACGGGCACTGATGGGAATTTTCTCCCGAGTGGGATTCCCTCTAGAGGTGGTGAGCGACAGGGGGACCAATTTCATATCCACATATATGAAATCCCTGTGGAAGGAGTGTGGGGTAACTTACAAGTTCACCACTCCTTACCATCCCCAAGGAAATGGGTTGGTTGAGAGATTCAACCGAACCCTCAAAGGCATGATCATGGGCCTGGACGGTCCAATGAGGCGTAAGTGGGACGTCCTCTTGCCATGCCTGCTCTTTGCTTACCGAGAGGTGCCGCAGAAGTCTCTAGGGTTCAGCCCCTTTGAGCTTCTGTATGGTCACCCGGTAAGAGGACCTCTGAGTTTGGTAAAGGAAGGCTGGGAGCAATCTCCCAGGAAACCTCCCCAGAATGTATATAGTTACATGCTGGCCTTCCGAAACCAGACTCGGCGTTTCAGGCAACTTGCTGAGGCAAATCTGGAAGCCAGCCAGGAGGAGATGAAGCGGTGGTACGACCGGAATGCCACTCTGGTAGAGCTTCAACCTGGACAAAAGGTGTGGGTCTTGGCCCCAGTGGAGCCTTGTGCACTTCAGGATAAGTGGACAGGTCCATTTGAGGTTGTGGAGCACAAAAGTCCTATCACCTACTTGGTGGACATGCAGACTCCCAGGAACCCTTTGAGGGTCCTACATGTTAACCGCCTTAAGCCCCACTTAGAGAGGACCGAAGTGGGCATGCTGCTGGCCACTGATGATGGAATGGAAGAGGAGACCGAGCCTCTTCCTGACCTCTTAGTAGCCTCTGAGAAAGATGGGTCAGTGGATGGAGTTAACCTCTCACCCACCCTGACGCCCGAACAACAGGAAGATTGCCGCCACTTGCTGGGACAGTTTTCCGACCGATTCTCCCTGGTTCCTGGTGTCACAGATTGGTGCGTCCATGATGTGGACACAGGAGACAGCTTACCTGTAAAGCACAAGGCTTACAGGGTAACTGACAGGGTCAGAGCTTGCATTAAGGAGGAGGTCTCCAAAATGCTTGCGCTAGGGGTGGTTGAGTCCTCCAGCAGTCCTTGGTCCAGCCCCGTGGTCTTGGTCCCCAAAGCTGCTGCGCCGGGAGCCACACCTGAACTCCGGTTCTGTGTGGACTACAGAGGACTCAATTCAGTAACGAAGACTGACGCGCACCCCATCCCCAGAGCTGATGAGCTCATTGATCGGCTGGGGGCTGCCCGGTTCCTCAGCACGTTTGATTTAACGTCTGGGTACTGGCAGATCGCCTTGACCGATGGGGCCAAAGAGAGGTCCGCATTCTCTACACCAGATGGGCACTTCCAGTTCCGAGTCATGCCATTTGGGATGAAGAATGCCCCTGCCACCTTTCAGAGGTTGGTCAACCAGGTACTGGTTGGGCTGGATGCGTTCAGTGCCGCCTACCTGGATGACATCGCAGTGTTCAGTGCCACCTGGCCCGAACACCTGCGCCACCTCTGGGAAGTGTTGATGGCTCTGCGCCGAGCAGGCCTCACGATCAAGGCAAGCAAGTGCCAGATCGGGCAGGGTTCCGTAGTGTACTTGGGACACCAAGTGGGGAGTGGCAAGGTGGCACCCTTGCAACCCAAAATCGAGACCATCCTGGCTTGGGAACCCCCCAAGACGCAGACCGCAGTGAGGGCCTTCCTGGGGCTCACTGGGTACTACAGGAGGTTTGTCAAGGGCTATGGAACGATAGTTGCCCCCTTGACAGAGCTGACTTCCAAGAAGCAGCCCAGGAACGTGATTTGGACTGACACCTGTCAGAAAGCTTTCGACACCCTGAAGACTGCCATGTGCACGGCGCCCGTGCTCTTGGCCCCCGACTTCTCCAAGGAATTCCTAGTACAGACAGACGCTTCAGAGCATGGTGTAGGGGCTGTCCTCTCACAGATGACTGAGGAGGGCTGGGACCAACCCGTAGCCTTCATCAGTAGGAGGTTACTTCCACGGGAAAGTAGGTGGAGTGCAATTGAGCGAGAAGCATTTGCTGTGGTCTGGGCGCTGAAGAAGCTAAGACCCTACTTGTTTGGGTCTCACTTCCGGGTTCAGACGGACCACAGGCCCCTCAGATGGTTGATGCAAATGAGGGGTGAGAACCCGAAGCTGTTGAGGTGGTCCATCTCCCTACAGGGTATGGACTTTACGGTGGAACACCGTCCTGGTACAGATCACGCCAACGCTGACGGTCTGTCCAGGTATTTCCGCCTTAGTGACGAGGAACCCCCTGGGCAAGGGTAGTTCTCCCCACATTTCAGCTGGAGGGGACACGTGTTAGACCTGGCACCTTGGCGTGAGTTTCCCTTCCACTTTTTGACGATGTGCCTCGACTGTTTTGCTGGTGTTGTCCGCTCAGGGCACTGCGCCACGGCTAATCCGTGCCGCAGTGCAAGTGCTCCCTAAGTAAAGTGTACCTGTAATTGATGTTCATGATTGGGTTATTGGATTCACTGTCAGTCCCCAGTAAAGTGCACCGGGGGTGCCAGGGCTTGTGAATGCCAATGCTGCTGGTGGGCTTGCAGCGCTGGTTGCGCCACCCACAGAAAGCGGCCTTGTAAAATGTATCTAGGGTCTGCCACCGCAGACCCTGTGCGCGGTCCGGGACCGTCGCGCTGACTGCGCAAGTGCCCCCACTTGCCAGTCCCTAAACCTTCCCTTACCTACATATTAGCCACCCCTCTGGTAGGCCCAAGGGCAGGGTGCATTGTAGGCATAAGGTAGGACATGCCCTGATGTGTGTGGCATGTCTTAGTAGTGAATTACAGCCCTTGTCGTTTTTCACTATTGAAGGCTACCTGCTCTCCATAGGCCAGAATGGGCTGCCGGGATCACGCCAACGCTGTGACCCCAGTGGACTCAGAGAGCATGGTAGAAGTGTCAAGTTTAGTATGCCTGAACTCAGAATAATAAAATACTTCTTGTAGTCAAGTTTATTTTAATATCCTGGGTTTGTAAATACTACTTTTAGAAAGTTAGTATTTACTGACCTGACCATCTCAGTCCGCCTCTGCTGTGTGTATGTGTTCTGCCTGGCAACAGTAAGGAGCGGGGTTGGGGAATCCCCAGAGACAGGTTGGCTGCCAGGTGGTGGGTAGAGAGGTGACACCTGGATGGGTGGGAGGAGTACACCTTGACTCTTGAATAGACCTGTGCTCTGCCACCACAAAGCCGGCGCCACCCCCTGTGGGGCGGCTGATGTCTCTGCCCTGCTGCTGAAAGGAAGGAGCAGAGTCACCATAACAAAGTGCTCCAGAACTGGACTGAGCCAGGCCCAGGCCCCCTGGCGCTAAAGAACAAAAGAATCATGGTATAAAAGTAGGAGCCTGGCTCCTAAGAAATCAGAATCCTGTTTACCACAAAGAACCTCTGCCCGACTAGAAGGAGAAGAAGACGCTGGAGGAGCTGGCCTGCTGCTTGCCTTGCTGAGAAAGGAGAGGAAGAGACTTACTGAAAAGACTTTGCTACTTTGTGCTTGAACATTCTCCAAGGGCTTGATCTGAGCTTGCCCCCTGAACTGAACCCCAGGACCAGTGGGTTCTCTGTGCTTTTGCTCGTCCTCCAATTCGAGCCGTGTGTGCATCCCGCTGGAAAGAGACTGCGCCCCTCATCGCCCCTCCTAGGGCCGTGACACTCAGAAGCCTGCCTGCCTCAAACCCGTGAGAGCCCCGCTCCGTCCAGAGCCGCTCCCTGTCCCCGGGCCAGGCCGCCTGCATCCCTGTCACCGCCTGCTACTGGAGCGCGCTGACCGCGCTATCACCCCTCCCGCCGGAAGCCGTCCGACGACTGTGATCTACGCCGGGTCATCCAGCTGCACTGACTGTGCCCTGCGACCCCGCTTCGCTATCCCCGGACATCTCAGGCCGCGCCGCCCCCGCTGTGGAGACCCTCCTGCACCGCCGTGCTAAAGGGTCACTGGCCGCGCCTGCCTACGTGCCCACACCTGCTGATTGAGGACCCAAGAACACTTCCCAAGCTGAGAGTCGCACCGACCTGTGCCGACTCTCCACGTCACGAAAGAAGTTCCAGTATCGGGCTCGGGGCCCGCAACGCCTTATTTCCCCGTTCGCAGGAGCCGATCTCTGTGAGTACTGGAACCACAAGTAACATTTGCGAGAGACTACAAGGTATCCATTTGAAGCTACGAACAAAGAACATTTGCCTGCTTTATAACCTGGTGGCCTAGCGAAAACGTTATTGGTCTTGTGATAAGTCTGCTGAGATATATATCCTTATTTTTACATAAAGAAGCGTATTTTTATATATATCCAAGTCTGGTGTCCGTTTCTGGGGGGATTGATGTATTTACTGTGTGTATGATTGCAAGTGCTTAACCAACAACGCCTGAGGAATCGCCTTGGCTGCTCACGCCACGCACCTAGAGGGTGAGCAAGGGTCATTCGCGAGGGGTTATCCTGCGCCCTGACGTGGAGGAGAGGGTTCCTGCTTGACACAAGGGCAACCTTGCGCCAACCAGAGATCCCCGACTCTAACACACGGGGTCTGTCCCTGGCTCTCTCCAGCTCGGTCAAATCACTCCCATCCTCAAAAACCAATCAGCCGACCCGAATGACCCTAACAACATTCGTCCCATTTCGAACCTCCCACTGCTATCTAAAGTCCTGGAAAAATGTGCTCTCCGACAACTCGACAATCACATCGACAATTTCCAACTACTTGACCCATTGCAATCTGGTTTCAGAAAAGGATGCAGCATGGAAACAGCCATGCTCAAGATTGTCGACCTTCACCGGTTCCGTGACAATGGGGAGTCCTGCCTTCTCATTCTCCTTGACCTCTCCGCTGCCTTTGATACAGTGAACCACGACTCGCTACTTAACTCACTCAAAACCCGTTTTGGCATCAACGGTCTAGCCCTCAAATGGTTCTCCTCCTTTCTCCAACACAGAACACAACAATCAAAATCAAGGACTGCCTCTCCAACCCCACGCCGGTCTCCCTAGGCGTACCCTAGGGCTCCATTCTCTCTCCCTCCCTCTTCAACCTCTTTATGGAACACCTTACCCTCATTCTGAAACAAGCAGGAATTAACTACCATCTCTACGCGGACGACACCCAACTGTATTACAAGATCAAATCCCACTCCGATATTCTTCAGCTTAACAATGCCCTGAGTATGATCCAATCCTGGTTCTTCTTCAATCACCTCAAACTTAACCCTAATAAAACCGAAATCATTCTCTTCTCACCCAAAAACAACAAGCTCCCTATTCAAGGCTGGCTCTCTGACCTCAATGCCCTGAACTGCTCGCTCTCCTTATCTAACTCAGCAAAATCTCTGGGCTTCAATATCGACGATAAACTCACTCTTAACAACCACATTGATAATGCGGCAAAAGGAGCTCTCTGCACCCTCCGTCATCTAAAAAAACTCAAACCCTTCAGTCCTTCTGACGACTTTAAATGGGTTGTCCAATCCCTAGTCCTCTCCAAAATAGACTATGGTAATGCTATCCTCACTGGAATCCCCAAAACACACCTTGCTCCCCTCAGATCTGTACTTAACTCCGCCGCCAGGCTAATCACCGACTGCAAGCGCTTCGACCACATCTTCCCAGCCCTCAAGGCCCTAAACTGGCTACCCGTTGAGGGGAGATCAGCATACAAGACTGCTTGCATTAGACACAAAGCCCTCCACCAACAAGCCCCACTATATCTCTCCGACAAACTTGAAAAAGCGGGCTGCGCCCGGTAGACGAGAAGCTCTAATGCTCTTCTTCTCGTCGCCCCCTATCAAATAGGTGCTCCACACAATCCCGTTCCTTCTCGAGAAACGCCCAGAACATCTGGAATGCCCTCCCCAGAGACCTGCGCTGCAACCCCTCGTACCACAGTTTTAAAAAAGACCTCAAATCCCACCTTCTTTGCAAATACTGGGGTCCGTAATCGCTGCATTCTACCCTTTATTCATCCCCCGGTATTCATTCCCCCCTCAGGGGGGCAAGGAGAAATTACAACCTTTCCTCTTTTAATCGAACACCCATTTACCACCCATGTAACGCCCCTGTGATGCAAAACTATGCAAAGCAACATTTTGCACTGCTTTGAATTACTTTTCCATTCAAACCAATGCAAATGCTAAATGGCATCAGTTTGTTAATCTCAAAACAGGTTTGCTTTGAAAAAATAATGCTAACCCGATGCTAAACCACTGAAAATCTTGGCCTCAGCGTTTACTCGTTGACCATAGACAAAAAATTAACAAGCTCCATGTGGACAGCATGTAGTGTAAAGCAAGGCACTCTGTACACAGTGAATGAGGTAGAAACACTATGACATGAGTGGGGGAGAAATAATAGAGACTGAGGTTAATAAAACAGTAGTCAGTAAAGGTGAAGCACTGTGGAGCAGACAGACAAACATCGGAGAGGGAGTAGCACCCTAAGTGGTGAAGCACCATTATGTATGTCCCTTTGTGTCTATCAGTGAAAAAGGGTATAAATCGAATTTAGAACACGGATGTAGGATGCTGACCGATTTTTGCAATAGGTCTATATGAGAAGTTGTTACACCAGTGCAGTTCCAGAGTACCGCAACAGTTTGTCTTCCTGACGGAGTTGATCATCAGTGGCCAACTGACTCCTGAAATCAAACTATTTCTCTCAAAGATCATGACTGCACACAGCTGGGTACCCTGTTTGTCAATGCCTTCTCCTGCTTCCCACACGTGAATGGCAATACCAAGAAACAACTCCTGTACTTGTGGACCTCATAATGTTGACATCCAGGAACTACATGTTACTCCACCAGATATCAAATGTTAATATGCAAAATGTCCAGCATCATGATGCCTTACTCATATTTTGCATCAGATGAAGACATTTGCTTTGGCTATTCTGCTGTAGCCAATTAATTAGTTATTTCAATTCAAGGCACTTTCCACAAGTATCTCCAAAGCACCTTCCCACATGCTGCTCTAAAGTAATTCCTCCTTGCAATCCAAAAAGGCACCTGAGGTTAGAATCCTTGTAACTGCTGCCCCTTTAGTCAACTAGCCTTCTCTCTGATTCATAGGCCTATTCTTCCATGTACCAGGGATGTTCTCATGGAATCCCATTCCTCCCCCATGCAACGTGAGGATGGCTATCTTACTGCTCTGTGAAAAATATACCTCTCCTTCTTGAATATTTGCATGATTGTTTTGAGGTGTATTATTGGTGAAAGAGTTAAGTTAGTTCTTAGATGATGCCTGTGAAATTAACTACTTTGGAGAAAGAGCTCCTTAGTTTATGTTAGGACCACTGAATCTTTAGTAGGCCTCCCAGCCGGCCTTGCCACCCCAAGAGACTGTGGGGCATATTTACAACAAAGGGGCATAGCGTGGCATAGTTCAAGGGTGTCTTCGTACAGGGGAGGATTGTTTATTTGCAGGAAGGTCCCCCTTCTTGAACACAACAATCTTTAAATGGCATTTTATAACTTCTATGTGTGCTGCTTTTTGAGTATTTGATAGCTCATGATGAGTATTCAAGTCCCCACAAAGAATAAAGATGCAAGATCGACATTGAGAAAATCCAGAATCTACGCCTTATCAATATTTTAACCATATACCAAGCACAGTGAGAATTTAGTTACACCGATGCAGCATTCAACAATCAGCCACCAGCCATACCTATTCCATACTATTGGACTGGCAGCTGTGTTATGATTCATTTGCATAAATTATACTAACCAGACTTTATTATGACTGACAATGGTTAGATCTAATAAAAGCTTTATATCAAAGCTAAAAGAACCACGAGATCTGGTAAATCAAGCCAACAAGGTCTCTAGTATCAAGGGGCTGTAATCTGAGGAGACTCTCGGAAGGCACTCTATCCTAAACCCGGCCACATGGGTCAAAGACATAAAAAGGTAGTCTAGTCTGACCAGCATATTATAATGAAAGGAGTAGAAAGTGAATCCAGGGTACTTATATTTAATGCATACATCTATTAGGCCATGGTCTAAAATTAATCGCCACAGTGCCCTATAGACCTTGGGTTTCCTTTCAGTGTAATTTCCAACTGTCATTTGAGTATGTGATGCCGCGAGATGAATATTCAAGTCCCCACAAAGATTCAAGGGAGCTCCGCAAGATGCAAGCTCGGCATTGAGAAAATCCAGAATCTGCACCATATCAATATTTGAGCGATATACCGAACACATTGAGAATTTAGTTACACCGATACCGCGTTCAATAATCAGCTACCAGCCATACCTATCTGTTAGTGTCCTGCCTGCTGTGCAAATTCAGTACTTTGTGAGAAGAGGAACCCCTTAAGTCAAAGTACTCTGTAGTGTACAGACTAGCAGAGTGTTTCGTAACTTATTTAACACCCTGCGCGTCCCCGATGCAATGTGAGTTTCTTGAATTCAGACAATATCTGAATGGATTAACCCCAATTCCAGAGCTATGAAGGGGCAAGATGGTGGCTGAGTTATCACCTAAGCAGCATCTCACCCCGATCGACTCAAGCCTCTCTTGTGTAGGACGTCTTGGTATGTTTTATGGACTCATGAATAGTATCTAAAACCTTGCCCTGCAATTCTGGCAATAGCTGAGGAAGTTTCACTTAATGCTATATTACAAAGTATCATGGAACACCAGGAAGAGACACAATCTGAGAGCAAAGGAACCCAAACTGTCTGCCACAAATTGCTGAACGTTATTCAATGGATTTGGGACCGCGAAGTACAGATGGCTCACCGTTTTCCATTTAAAATATATGCCCGACCTGGCCAAGGGGTTGCAAGACCTAGGGCATTTCTAATCTCTTTGAACAATCTTCTGGCGCGCCGGGCCTTATATGATCTTTCGAGGCCAGACAAGCAAAGGTCCGGGAAGGGGCATGAAATTTTACTTCGGCCTGACCATTGCCTAATGACTGTAGAGAAGAGATGGCAATTTAGACAGTTAAATCCAATATCCTAGAACAAGGGGGCTCAGGTACTCTTACTTAATCCAGCAAAGTTTAAAGTTACTTTTAAGGATAAAACCCTATTTTTAGGCTCTGAAACTAAAGCCACAGAGTTTTTGAAGAACTGAGAGTCCTAGACACTTATGGAGGATTTCTGGTGGCACTGTCCGAAACAGGGGGTTGTACAATCAATATACTTATCACAATCCCCCTTTCATTATCTTATGTTAGTTTGAGTTTAGCTTTATAGCTATTTATATTTTAGCTTGTTTGGGGGAGGAGAAATCTCCATCAGAAAGGATATAGTGGTCTGGAATCCTCTGAGGTTGAGTGCGTGGGTGGGAGGCTCCATGGAGTGGGTGAGAGAGGGATGGAGTCAAGTTTTGGGTCAGGTTGGTTTGAGGGGGTTTGTCGGGCTGGGGAGGCGGGGAAGAGGGGTGGGGCGAAGGGATTTGGGTGAGGTTTAAAACAAGTCATTTTATCAAATTGAGCAAACAAGAGAATGCTATATTTTCGTGCAAATCAGAAATCTAGATATGATGCAGTATCTTTTCTGTGATGGAGGAATTGGGTCTTCTGTTATTTAATGCATAAGTGATGGCCCCGGATAGAATCTGTATTCGCCCTGTCTCTGTTAAAGTGGCTCAGAGATGTGTAACTATTTACTTGCCTTTCTAATGAAGATGTGACAAGCTTTGTTGGGCATTGACTAGACAATGTAGAAGCCAGTTGGTGTTCAGCCGTGAGTTCAGGCTGCTCGTTGTACGCAGGGTTACACATAGAGTCTCTTCAATGGCGATGACCACGGCTTTTTACGTTTGATACAATTTTGCTGGGAAAAGTAGGTTAAGAGATTTCAAGGTTGTGCGTGTACTGATTTATGGTCTCTGATTATCCTCAACCATGGACTCTCCAATTTATATGTAGAGAATGGGAGACAGATATGAAGTTTAATACTAGTCTACAGGACCCCTAAGGGACATTACTGGATTCTATGGCACAAATAATTTGATAAGGGACTCCACTTTCACACTTTGAGTTGTTGGTGGACTCGAATTGTACAATATTGTGCCCCAATATTGACAGGGTACTTCTCCTCCAAAATAGTTCAGAAGGGACTTAACTTACAAAATACTACCTGACAGAGGTCTGCTATGCACAATAAATGATTTTGATGATGTAGGGAATCTTCACTCTTGGAATGTCTGCTCAAATTACTGCCATCTACCCATGCACACCTATACTGTGCATTGCCAACAGTAGTCTCCACTACGCCGCAACACCATTGAGTTCCTATAACAGAGACACGTCAGAGTTGCACAAACAGGTTTGCTTCAACACTGGCTCTTCCCAAAGGCAGTGCTGTAACTTACCCTCTGGCATAATTTTTTTTAGGTAACACTTCAGAGGATAAGGGTTGAAGTGGCCTTGGGATGAATAGGGGGCCTCTGTAGGTTGCAACACAGGGCTGTTAGAAAGTCATACTTTTTGCTCTGTTCACCCCAATTGTCTTACAGATACTGGTGGTAACTGACTCTCACTGTGCCCTGCTAAGCAGGCACAGGACCAGTGCTCCAATGAAAAGGGAATATGGTATAATTACAATTGGAAATTACAGACCCTAGCATATAATAGACCAAGGGGGATTTTAGAGGCTCCGCAGATTTCCTGCACTGGAGTGTGCATTACTGTGTGCCTACTGTGCTTTTTAAAGGCAGCCTTGCTCTGCAGACTGACTATAAAAATAAATTACATGCAAATTCGACTTTGGTGGTACTTCCAAAGGGTTAATCTACCTTATTTTGACATATTAGTCACCCCTAAGATCCCCCTGGGTGATTTATGGGGGGGGGGGGTGCCTTGTAACTATATGCTACGTTATTATAAAATATGTTTTATAAGCCATGGTGAGGGAAAAACTGGCAATAGTGTTTTCCCCAGCTCAATATGCAAAAAATGTAATATTTCATTTAAATGTAAGTATTGCTAGAAGAGGCTAAAAATGTAATTTAAAGGCTTGAACGATTGGTAATAATAAATCCACCCGCTTGCCACTGTTCAATTTATCATAACTAGTACAGAACAGAAGTTATAGAACTTTATTTTCTGTAAGCCAAACTCCAGCCTTCTAGTAGCTAAGTTGCTTTGATGAGGTGATTAGTGGGCAATGAGAGGTTATCTGATGGAGAGAGCTCTGTAGCTGCAGAGGATGGGTCATAAAAGGGTGCTGGGTTTCAAAGAGAGAGCAGAACAGAAAGGAGTGCCAGGTCTACCTGCCCCCACATCCTGTTCCTCCAGCTAGATGGCAGGGCCAGGAAAGGAATTTGCAGAATGGCAGGGCCAGTGCTAATTTAAATGAGCCACACCAGCAGTTTGGTTTCGAGAGGATTCGTCCTTCTTGAATTTTTAAGTGCGGTGCTTTGTGGGACAAGAATTCTCCACACTTTGGAGGAAGCTGTCATGCTTTTGGGTGGCACCCTGCATCCTGCACCCCATTGGACAGAGGTGCCCCCCTCCTAGTCACCACAGATCATTGAATAAAAATGTGAGAGCTGCAGAGAAACTGAATTCTGCATTTGATTTTTTCTGTCTGAAACTACAAGAAGAAGGATTGCCCTACTGGAACCCTGGTCAGTACCACACAGAATGTTCCCTGAAAGACTGCTCCTGTTGCACACTTTAAACCACAGCCCTAAGTACTTTACCTGCTACAAAAAAGATTAAGGAGTGGACTCACTGAAACCAACAGGTTAAAAGATCTTGCCTGCACCATCTACCTCAAGAAGTCCCCAGCCTGTAGTGTTTCCAGTGGACTTTTAAGGATTTGGTCAGGTGCATTGTGGGAACGGTAGTCAAAACTTCAAAGGACTATCTCAGAGCTTCTAGACCCATGGATGTGTGTTTTGGACACTCTGGACCCTAAAGAGGAACTTCAGGAAGAAGTTCTAGAAGTATTTGGAAGATGGAAGGAACGTTTTGAAAAATCCCCATAAGTAGACCTGTAGGATGTCGAGAGTCAATCCAACAACCTTGAACTGCAACCTGGCCTGGATTTCAGGTTTGTCCTGCTGAAAGCTTTGTAGCTCCAGACTTTCAGGATTTGACCGGGGCCTCTTTCAAAATCAATCAGATGATGTTGCATTGAAATCTGCTTGCTGGAGGGGACTGCTCAATATCAAGAGAAAATACTCCAGAAAAGTTTTCAGGTGTGTAGGTAACATTTTGACCGGGCCCTTTTTTGTCTGAGGAGCAACCCATGAAATTTGACAGTAGTTGATTGCTCTTTACCTCTGGAAATTGATTTGCCAATCCCTTGGCTAGTGTAAATGTCAAACCTTTTCCATGGAAGAAAAACGTTGAGGAGCTTCATCACAAACTCATGCTTTTGTGAGAGGTCACAAACGTTCTAGGCAATCCTGCTTTGAACACTCTCCAACCCATTTTGTAGAGTTTACTCCAAGGTATTATTACGCAACCGAGGTTTAATATTATGCAGGAGTAAATAGCTCCATTCCTGAAAGCAGCAGCGTAATGCAAAATGATAGGCCCTTCTGCAAAATGTGAAAAAGGGCCTTTGAGTGTCCATCTCTCATAGATATTCAAAAGCTTTGTGCTGAGTGACAGCCCCTTGATTAGTTGGTAGACCCCTGATGGGTTGGACTGCACGGGCCTGAACTATGACCTGCCTGAATGTCACCATTTGAACATGTAATTACATATGCTGCAAAGTGTGCCATTATAAACTATTAATTCCCAAAGTAATCACAGATTATTAAAAAGTATTCCTATCGTGGATTTGTGGCTACAGGTTGTGTGATATTTTTGAAAATTAATCATTGAGTTTCAGTACCCACTTTTATATTTTGTAGTCTAAATTGGGAATAATGGATGCACTCATTTTTGTTCCGGTTTTGCATTGGATACTGTGAGAAATTGAGCTGTTTGTTGAATCGGGGTGACCCCTGTTCAGAACAACCATAATTACCATCAGAGTAAACTGCAAAAGACATTAAATTAACCTGTGCTTAACCCTCTGGTTGCTTGACTAAAAAGCAATTAGGCTTAACTTAGAGGCACTGTGTAAAGTATTTATGAAGCCCACAAACATCAAGAAAACCCCCAAGTCAATTTTGACAATTATAGTACATTTTAATTAACCCTGGGTGTAGTTTGCGTAGTAGCACTACTCGTAACTACGCGAAGTGCATGTCTCACTACACACGCAACGGCGTAGCTACGCGAACTGCGTAGTGTGGTAGGGAAATGCTGTTCGCACTGATTGCACAGTGCCGGATGCTTGTCCGCACTGTGCAATCATTGCAAATGGCATCTTGCGCAGTTCAAGCGGTCGTTTTCTGCTACTCGAATAGCTTTGTACTCGAGCGGCAGCTTTCTCAATGCGGACTGGTAGTTTCTCAACGCGAGCGGTCGCGAGCATATGTGACCACTCGCAATGAGAAACCTGATCTCCCATGTTGCGAATCTCGCCGGGAGGTTTATTTCCCACGCTCGCGATCGGCAACTTGATGTTGCTGATCGTGAACAAGGAAAAAGTCTCGCCAGGATGATGATTGTGCTTGCCCGCAGTCACCAACTTGATGTTGAGGACCGCGAGCAAGCAAAAAATGCCCGCTACACTATGCGTTTTTGCACTGTGCGATGTGCAATTTGTGTAGTAGCGCTCGGCGACCGTAGCGTAATACTACGCCCAGGGTTAATTTTAATAACTTATTTAACACAAAAACCACAAATAATCCTATCAGTAGAAGCAGAGTTATGAATATTTAAAGTTTCGGTAACAGCTAGCACCTAAAAAAAGAAAGTGCCAATCGAAAAACATCTACAGGCACATGCATCAAGCAAAAATCTCCTTGCAAAAATACAGAATCTCAAAAATCATCCGTTAGCGAGTGGCAAACACCAAATTCCAATGCATCAACCCCAATAGCGAAAAAAATAAAGATTCGCTAAAATAATCCCCTTTACATTAAAGAATCGCTAAATAGGGAATCGGTAATAGCGAAAACACAAATAGCTCCAGGAATTAGCGAGTAGCAAATAAAGATTCGCTAAAGAATGCATCAAAAATCGCTAATACCGGAATTCTACAAAATCGCTATTTAGCATGAGCAGAATAAGGGGAATCAGAACCAGGAGGTAAAGTTGCAGACACACCAAAAAAAAAAAAGTAGTCAAAGTGTACCACAGGTGTAGTCATTCAGAAAGCCTTCAAAAATGCGCCTGGAGACCCCGTTTCCTTTCACAAAATGGCAGCCCTCTACGTCCTTGCAAGGAGGATGAGAATAAATGCAGCAGTACAGCGCAGGAGGAGGATCCAGGAGAGGGTATTCAGAGTGCGCATTACATTGCTGGGCCAAAATAAGGAGGAAGTATATGACAAGTACCGTCTCACTCGTGCCATGATAATGCGCCTAATTGCTGACCTGGAACCACTACTGAACGGACGCGCCTGAGGGGCTTACCTGGATTGTCCAGTGAGACACCTAATGTGATAGCGTGTTTTAACATTGCCTTGTTTTACTGATTATGGTTTTAAAAAACAATTACCTTCTGTTTGCTGCTATTCTCGCCGCTCCCACCCACATACCCGCACTATAAAAAATAATTATTGCTGATTTTGCACATTATCTTAATTTCCCTACCTCATTGCTGTGGCGACCTCGGCGGGGGTTGGAGGGTTGATCCACTCCTCGCGACGCGATCTTGCCGGTCAGCGCTGGTTAGCGCTCTAGCTTTTCGGCACCAGGGCACATTTAATGCGCGCTGAACGGACGTGCAGCGCCTGAGGGGTTTACCTGGATTGTCCAGTGAGACACCTAATGTGATAGCGTGTTTTAACCTTGCCTTGTTTTACTGATTTTGGTATTAAAAAACAATTACCTTCTGTTTGCTGCTATTCTCGCCGCTCCCACCCACATACCCGCACTATAAAAAATAATTATTGCTGATTTTGCACATTATCTTAATTTCCCTACCTCATTGCTGTGGTGACCTCGGCGGGGGTTGGAGGGTTGATCCACTCCTCGCGACGCCATCTTGCCGGTCAGCGCTGGTTAGCGCTCTAGCTTTTCTGCACCAGGGCGCATTTAATGCGCGCTGAACGGACGCGCAGCGCCTGTGGGGCTTACCTGGATTGTCCAGTGAGACACCTAATGTGATAGCATGTTTTAACCTTGCCTTGTTTTACTTATTTTGGTTTTAAAAAACAATTACCTTCTGTTTGCTGCTATTCTCGCCGCTCCCACCCACTATAAAAAATAATTATTTCTGATTTTGCACATTATCTTAATTTCCCTACCTCATTGCTGTGGCGACCTCAGCAGGCGCAGGCGCGCCAAAGGCGCGCCTATGGCAAGCCCGTCTGCGCCCGTCATGGTCCCGAAAGGGACCAGCGCCAGACACGCTACTCTGCTGCCTCAAGAACCTCAAGAACCCACAGTACATGTTACCTACTCTTTTCTTAGAGGCTTGGATGTGGCGGCTTGTCGGTGATCTCATTCTTTGGATGTGGCAGTGAGGCCTTTTGGGGCCTGTAGTATCTGCGGCTTTCAGTTGGGGGGGGGGGCTGTGCTTTTTTATCTAACGTGATCTCTAGTCCTAATGAGCGGGCTAAACCTGTGCAGCTCTCGGCAGCGCTAATTAATGTCCGCTCACTTAAAAAACACCATGTGGACGTCTTTGGGCTGCTGGAGGATGGCTCGCTAGATATGCTGTTCCTTACAGAGACCTGGCTCGATTCTACCTCTGCCCCCATAGTTGCATTGGCTACTCCTGTGGGTTATAGGATCCTGAGAGTCGATCGCCAGGGGACAAGGGGAGGTGGAATCGCGGTTATATATAAAGATCTCTGTGATCTTCGTTTGGGAGAATCCACGGCCTGGGCCGGCTGCGAGGTGCTTGATTTTAGCGCCCGCTTGTCAGCCCATTTCACTCTTGGTGTTTCCCTGATTTATCGGCCACCTGGACCAGCTGGTCCTTTCCTTCAGGCTTGGGGAGATGCGATTACTTCTAGGGCGGTCAGGTTCTCCCACTATTTGGTGTTGGGCGATCTGAACTTTCATACGGATTTACCCGAGGATAGGGAGGTGACTGACCTGTTGGATACTCTTCATATGGCTCAACTTAGCCAGCACGTCGGCCTTCCCACTCATCGGGCTGGACACATATTTGACCATATCTGTTCTAACTTTCCTATTCTTGTAAAGGATCCTCTCCCAGTGACTTGGTCAGACCACTATATATCCTATTTTTCTTGGACTGTCTCCAAGGTTGAGACTCAGGTGCATTGTTTTCAGAAGCCTGCTCTTGGGAAATTGGATCCTTTGGAACTTGCTCAAGCCTTGGATACCGCCAGGCCTGTTCTGTCTGGGGGTCTGGAGGAGTGCCTGTCAGGGTTTACGGGCTGGGTCTCCAGAGCAGTGAATTCGATCACCTCCCTTCGACCTATTAGATTGGCCAGAGATACACCCTCCAAACCTTGGTTTACACCCGCTCTTAAAGCGGTTAAACATGAGTGTAAAATCTTGGAGCGGGCGTGGCGTAGGAGTGGCCACTACCCTGTGGCTAAAACTAAACTTAGAGCAATGCAAAGAACCTATTATGCAGCCATTTCTTTGGCGAAAGGTCATTTCTTTGCGGCTCGCATTGACGCGGCCAGGAACAACTCCAAAGAAATTTTTGCCATAGTGCAGAGTTTCACCTCCCCGCTGGCTCAAGCGGGTGTTACTCCTTCCTCGTTTGACTGGTGTAATACCTGGTCTGGGTTCTTTAGAGATAAAATCAAGGCCATTCAGGCCTCCTTTTCTTCAGGCAAGGGCGTACAGGTTGGGCTGCGGACTTGCCATGCCTTGCCCCCCCTTGCTATGCTGTCTGCCTTTAGTCCAGTTCACCCGCTGGAAACTCTTAAAATTCTTAGAGGTCTGAAATCTGGTTCTCCGGCAGATGCCTGCCCGGCCAGGCTTCTTGCCGATGTAGCGGAGAGTATCCACCTTGAAGTTAATTTGATTATCAATCTGTCTTTGCAGTCAATGGTGGTACCTCAGGGCTGGAAGCAGGCGAAGATTCTTCCCCTGCTTAAAAAGCCATCTTTGGATCTACTTAACCCAGGCAATTATCTTCCCATCTCTCTTTTGCCAGCTATTGCCAAGGTCTGTGAGAAGGTGGTGCACAAGCAATTTACAGATTTTGTATAGACCGAGGCTCTTTTACACTCAGCTCAATCAGGGTTTAGGGTGGGTCACTGCACTGAGACGGTCTTGGTTGAGGTTGTGGAGGCCATTCGGACGTGCCTTGATGCCGGGGGTTTTGTTGTTTTTGCATTTGTCACCCCGAGTGGAAAGGGTATGCTCAGACGTGAGTCCCTTGCTCTCCATGCCACTGGAATCAAGCTATCCTGGCTGATGAGGGCTGAAAGCCCGAAACCGGTCCTAGGATGCTTGTTTCCAGTCCAGGGAGGACCTGGCTTGGCATTTCGGGCTGGACTGTTCCCATGGGGCACAGGGTCAAGACTGATTTGCATATGGCTGGGTTCAAACTGGAATGGCATGGTGAGCAAAAAAAACATGGATTTAGGCCCAGATCTCTGTACTGGGGTGAATGTATGACATTGTTCTACATTCTGTCCATCAATTGTTGTTTTTGCATTTGTCACCCCGAGTGGAAAGGGTATGCTCAGACGTGAGTCCCTTGCTCTCCATGCCACTGGAATCAAGCTATCCTGGCTGATGAGGGGTGAAAGCCCGAAACCGGTCCTAGGATGCTTGTTTCCAGTCCAGGGAGGACCTGGCTTGGCAGTTCGGGCTGGACTGTTCCCATGGGGCACAGGGTCAAGACTGATTTGCATATGGCTGGGTTCAAACTGGAATGGCATGGTGAGCAAAAAAACGATGGATTTAGGCCCAGATCTCTGTACTGGGGTGAATGTATGACATTGTTCTGCATTCTGTCCATCAATTGTTGTTTTTGCATTTGATGCCGGGGGTAGGGCAGCTCTGATTCTGCTGGACCTCTGGGCGGCCTTCGATACGGTCCCTAACGATCTTCTTTTGACCCGCCTCGCTGAGATTGGTGTGTCAGGGGCCGTATGGGGCTGGCTTAGGTCCTTTTTGGAGGAGCGGGCTGAGCAGATTTGGCTCCCTCCCTTCTATTCCTCCCTCCACTTGGTCACCACGGGTGTCCCGCAGGGCTCCTCCCTCAGCCCTTTGCTTTTTAACATTTATGTTACGCCTTTGATCCATCTGGCTGAAGCTCTTGGTGCAAAGGTTTTGGCCTACGCGGATGACACCCAGCTGCTCTTCACTTGGGATAAAGCTTCTAGTTTGGTCCTCGCGGCCCAACAGTGCCTTCGTTCCATCTTCACTTGGCTGGCGGATGCTCAGCTCAAGTGTAACGAGCAAAAATCAGAGATCCTGCTTTTTGGCACCTTTCCTACCGATTTTCGTGAACAGCTGTGGCCACAGGAGCTTCCTCTTCCCCTATCTGAGGGACATCCCGCTAAGAACTTGGGTGTCTGGTTCGAGGAGAATCTTTCTTTTTCCACACATATCAGGAAAACTGCTGGCTGCTGCTTTGGCCTTATTAAAACCCTTAGGAATTTTTTTCCTCTTCTTCCGCAGGCAGCCAGAGAAACAGTCACCTGTGCTTTGATTCTCTCTCGGCTGGATTACGCCAATTCTTTATATGTGGGGACCCCTGGGTACATGATTAAGAAACTGCAGGTGGTCCAGAACACGGCGGCCAGATTGCTCCTGGGTATTTCATCAAGAAAGAGTGTCACTTCTCACCTGCACTCTCTTCATTGGCTACCCGTGGCGGCCAGGATCAAGTTTAAATACTTGGTCATGGCCCATCGTGCTCTCCACGGTCAGGGCCCCCTCTATCTTCAGAGGCGCTTTTCCTTTTATGTCCCCGCGCGGGCCTTGCGCTCGTTGTCCCTATGTCTAGCCTCGGTCCCGCGCTTTAAACTCCAGAGGGCCCAGGGCTGTTCTCTGGTGGTTAAAGCCAGTAGGGCCTGGAATGCTCTTCCCCTTGATCTTCGCCTCACTCACAAGCTCGCAACATTCAAAAGGATGCTCAAAACACATCTTTTCGCTTGATTCTCTCGCCTCTCCCCTTGGGTTTCGCGCCGGGACACTTTCGAGTAGCCGAGCGCGTTACAAGTGGAATTAACATAACATAACATAATATAACTGCAGCACCAGACACGTAGGACCAATGCCATTTCTGCACACGTCCAGGTCCTATGCAGCCTGCACCTACTGCATCTGGAAGTTTCCAGGGGGTCGTAGCGGTAGCGGGAGGCGTATAACAAAGCGCACTTTCACGATTCTTCCGTAAATTCATTGATGCAATGCTGACAATGATACATACCCACATCAGCTTCCCCACAACCCCACAGCAGATGGACCAGACCAAACAGGAATTCTACCAGGTGGCCCTATTCCCCCATGTCATAGGATGCATTGACTGCACGCATGTCCCCATCTGTCCCCCCTCAGCCAATGAGTACATCTTCCGTAACAGGAAGTCCTATCACTCCATCAACGTGCAGGTCGTGTGCAATGCCAAGCACATAATCACGGACATAGTGGCCCAACTTCCAGGGAGCACACACGACTCATATATATTCAGACACAGTGGCATCCACAGGCGTCTGCTCAATGGAGAATTCAGAGAGGGACTCCTGCTTGGTACAAACTCATACCTATTCAATACATCAGTATCACACATGTATTAGCATAACTGCCGCTAAGCCTTTGCTTCCCCCCTGTAGGTGACAGTGCATACACCCTGCGGGAATATATCCTCACCCCCTACATCAACCCAGCAACACCACAGGAGCAACGCTACAACGCGGCACATATTAGCACAAGAAATGTGATAGAGAGAACATTCGGGATCCTGCAGAGTCGCTTCCGGATCTTATATAAGACTGGTGGTGCTTTGCAATATAAGCCAGAGACCTGCTGCAGGATTGTAGCAGTATGTGCCATGCTGCACAACATTGCAACCAGAAGGGGGGTTCCCATAGAGATGGACAGAAACGACACCGATCAGGAAGACCAACCACCCGCACAACACCGACAGTCATACGTGCCAAACACAGCTGAAGGTCAAAGGAGGCGGACATACATCACACAACATAATTTCAGAGCCAGGTAAGAATGAGCCATGACTAAATATTTTGGAGTGCTAATGTTTACTTCACATAAGCACTTGTCAAAGTGATGTAACATGAGTAGACTAAATTAAAGTGCTTCTACACATTGTGGCGAAAATATTACCGTTGGCATCACGGGAGTGCAAAGGCAAAATGCAAGTGGCCCATGGTTACACCACCATGGACAGAGATGCAGGATTGAATGTCTAGTGCCGCTTCCCATGTAACCCCAGCCTCCTGTCGCGTGTCTCCTCTACCTCACCACGATGTGTGTCTGTGGCTGTAGAGGTGCGCGGACTGCGCCTCCTGTTGCAGGTCTCCAGCACGGACACGCTGCTCACACTTGATGCGGCCTCACTGCCCTCCTCCCCTCTCAAGTTGCTGCCACTGAATGTCCCTGACTGCAAGTGTTCCACTGCAGTGGTCACCTGGCCTAAGGCCTTCGCTACATCCCCACAGTAATGGCCGAGGTCCACCTGCAGTGACACGGAGCGGCGGGACAAAACTGCAGTGCTGTTGCAGAGCTTTGTGATGGCCCTGGTAGATGCAGTGGTACGGAGCAAGTTCTGCCTATGCCTCCTGTGCTCGCTGTGTTGTCCTGTTAGGATGGCACAGGTTAGCTCCCGTAGGTTTTTATTGATGTCCCGATTGCCCTCAGCCACAACTGTGGTCATGTGCCGCACAGCATCTGTCAGAGTGCACATGTGTTTTGCCAGTTTGGAGATGTTGAGATTCATTGTTTCCATGTGTCTCCCCTGCAGGTGCTGAACATGCAGCATCTGGGCCTCTACACCACCATAGATGTTCCTTGGCTGTTCGGGTCGCTCTGCAATACTGCGCATGGACCTGCGCTGCTGTGTGACTTGGCCACGTACTGGTGGTGGGGCTGGCGGTGTGACACGTGTCTGACTGGGCGCACTTGTGGGTGCTGGACTCAGCTCTGTATCCATCACCTGCAGGGAGGGGACATGTGCCCTGCGTCTTGGTGGTGTTGTCGGTGGTGTTGGTATTGTCGCTGGTGGTGGTGGTAGTATTGCCGGTGGTGGTGGTGTGGATTGACCTTTCTGCGGAGTCTCTCCATCGGTATCTGCCAGTGTCTCGGAGATGATGAGGCGCTCACTGTCATCAGAGTCCACCGGAGATGCATCTGTGTGTGAAATAGTGCATTGTTAGTTTAGTTTGTGACTACATCTGTTTGTCATTCTGCATGTATTTCCTACAATAAATTAAATATTTAGACACACTGTTGGGCCTGTACTGCTGATCTCATTTATTGTGCATTGGTGATCATTCATGCACACTTGGCTAACATGACTACAACTCCCATGACGCAATACTAATGTGAGGGTATATGTGTTATGCACTTCTCCCTGCACACTGTGATTGACCTGGGGGGATGGGCATGGGTATACAATACGCAGCATATAGGCACAGGCATGCGTCTTACCTTGTTCTGTGGTTGCTGCGCCGGAGGTGTCCATATGGGTTACTCCGACGACTGCCTCTGGCTCAATGGTCGCCTCAACAAACTCCTCCAGGGCAGGCAGGTACTCTGGATGGCCACCCTCCTGTGCCAGCTGCTTGCTTGACCCTTTCTGCAATGCACTCCTTTGCCTCTCTTCCTGAGGTCATACCACCTCTTCTTAAGGTCGTCGATACTGCGGTGCGGCACTCCGACAGCATTCACCCTCTCCCTAATGCGGAGCCATATCTTCCGCTTCTCTGCTTCGGGCACCTTGAGTGACAGCTTCCCAAACAGCTTATCATGCTTGCTGCTCACCCCCTCGATCAAATGCTCAAGTTCCCTGTCAGAGAACTTTCTCTTCCTCTTCCTGGGTGTGTCTGATGTGGCAGGTGCATTTTTGTCCATCCTGGATGAAGGTAGACTGGATGGGTTCTGAGGGTGAAGTCTCTTGGCTCAGCTTGTATGCTCTGCCTCCTCCTGTGAGCTCCTCAGGGCAGTGAATGAGGGATGGGCTGGATGACTTCCTGGTTGTGATGTCATCAGCCCGCTTCTGGTGCGACCCGTTTTTAGAGAATTCGCTATTACCAAATTCCGAATTCGATAATACCGGATTAGGTAATTGCTATTCTTTATTTTAAGGAAACGCTATTGTGTTTTCGGTTAGTTTTAGCGATTTTTAAGGAAACGCTAATTTTTACCGAATCTGTACATGCATCCCAGAAAGCGAGTCCTTATTTATCGCTAATAAGGACTCGCTTTTCGGAATTTTGATGCATGTGCACCCTAGTTATTTGAAACAGGGTCAAAGTTGAAAAATGTGGCTGACTGCGATAGCTTGAAGTTGGATGCAGGAAGGAGATTGGGCCAGTCAGCACTTACCTTCAGACTTAGCAGAAATTTTGAAGAAAATATCCTGAGAAGGTAAAGTTCAGAGGGGCAATGCTGCACGCAGTATTCCAGGTGGATGAGTAGTTGTTGGGGAGTTGCTAGAGGATGTTGTGGTGAAGATTTCTATATTTGGATTTAGTCTCTTTTTTGGAAGTCTAAAATGTCTAGTAGGACGAGGCAGGAGGTTGTAGTCAGTGAGAGTTCCAGGAGGTCAGATACCCCTTTGACCAATGACCGCTGAACAGGATTTTGTAATAAGTGGCAGACAACGTAGTTTACAATGAAGATTTTTATTAAAAATAAGCGTAGTTGATCACCCTAGACTGCTCCAGGCAGAGTTGCACTCCCAACTGCCCCACCAGCCATTCCACAGAACTCTGTGGGTTCCCCATTCCAGAATGGAACGCACCGGGAGACAGAGAACACCATGATCTAGAAGACATCATTAAGCAAATATGTTTAGCAAATCAATAAATACAGAATTGAACACTACATTGAGTATTCCCTTTTTTTGCCTTTATACATTTTACCAAAATAATCACCATACGAAAGTACTAAACTTTAATTGCTGCAAGGGAGAAAAACAAAAGGAGAAAAGCACTAAAAAATAAACAAAATAGACACAAATAAAAAAAATATCAAAAAAACATACAACAATGATAATCCATACAAATAGCAACATTTCACAACCCTAAGAATAAAGCACTAATGGAACAAAGCTCTAGAAGACACAAACCTAGACTAACGGAACCTTCATGGTACACTATGAGCCCTAACACTCCTCCGCACAGATCCGTCAGGAGATATTGCATTCTGTTTACTTTTGGCTAACCCACACTGAGAGCACGTGGGAACCCCAACATAGATTGTACAGCGCCATATATACCTTAGCGCTATTAGCGAATGCCCATCTTACACACTCACGAAGAACCCTGTTAAAGTGATCTACTAAACCATTAGTCTGGTCTTGGCACAGCAAACCCTTAAGATGCCTAATGGAACTTTCAGACAAAAATCTCTCCACATGCCTTGACACAAACTGTACCCCATTATCTGAGATAATCTATTCAGAAAAGCCTCCACTCATGAAAATGTGTTCAAGAAAAGCAATCACTGCTTTGGAGTTGGGTTCACTAATGAACTTGACATAGGGCCATTTTAAATATTAATCCATAAGGACTAAGGGATAATGCTAATGATGTAACAAAACATTTAATTATCCCACTAAATCAATACCCAGTTTTCTCCAAGGCCCAGAAGGACATTCAATAGACATCAAAGGTGGTGTGACCATTTTAATTGATTTGTCATACGTAGCACACACAGGACACCCCTTGACAAAAAGATCAACTTCACCATCCATTTGTGGCCACCAAAATGAGGCACCTTCTATCCATTTTGTCAATGTTACCACCATATGTCTTTCATGAGCTTTATCAAGGATTAAGCGTCTCAAATCTACAAGAGGTGTCAATTTATCATCCGTCATAAGTAACCCACTCTCAATGGTCAACTCATCAGAAACTTTTAAAAGCTGTAATTAAATTCAAATCCAATGACTTCTCCATAGGCCACCCTACTCTGACATATTCCATTACCTCTTTCAGAACACTGTAATTCACCATGCCACTCTTCCACTCATCCTCAGTGAAATGACTGACATTTTCTACTTCTGTGGCTGCAATCAAAAAGCACTTGTCTTCAATATCGCCAGTCACATCTTCTTCCCAATAATAGGGTTTCTCGACACGTACTAGTTCCTCACATTACTCCCTCAAGAAATGTGAACAACTTCAAAATTAAACTGAAGCAACCTTGCTGCAAATCTAGCAATACTTGGAGTGCTGCTTTTGCAATTGGTGCCATTTAAAATTGACACAAAGGGTCTGTGATCCCTTTGTAAAACAAAGGGGCATATTTACTAGTAAAGTGGTGAAGCGTGTCGTTAAGCCAAGAAGGCTAACAACACGCTCCGTTACTTTAGAAATGCAGGGCGCACCATATTTACATGAATATGGTGCAGCCCTGCATTTCCCCTTGCGCGGGCGATGAATTTAGCTGCCTAGCGCCAATGTAGGGACCCTTGCACCACAGGGCAAGGGTGTCTGCTTTGCAGGGGAAGATTGTTTATGTGCAGGAAGAGACACCTTCCTGCACATAAACAATCTTTGAATGGTGTTTTGTAACTTCTATTTGTGCTGCTCAATGCAGCACACCTAGAAGTTGCAAAATGTCATTTTTTTAAAACTATTGTTTATGTGCAGGTAGGGACACCTCCCTGGACTCACAGTAGTTTTCAAGCGCAACATTTTGTATCCTTCCTATCCACCCATCATCAGTCACCTCCCTTCATACACATGGCATAATGTGTTTTGCTAAGTGCATTGTTTACAATTTGACTTTTTTCTTTCTTGATATGTAGCTGCTCCTGCTGCTCCACCGACCAGGCAGGAGATTGCAGCCCGGACCCGGCGGTGGAAAATGGAGGCCATCAAGACCAAGTACCAGGGGCTGGTGGCCGAGGAGAATGAAACAGAAGCTGCTGCAGATGCCCCTGGCCCCAGCCAGGCCCCAACTACCACCACACCGTCGCCAGGGTCCAATGGGTGTCCACCGGCACCCCCACCATTTCACCAGCACTGCTTCTCCCGGTTATCTCCACCATTATGAGCACCGCATCATGCAAAGGCTGGTAGATATTGACGCCAGGCGGGAACGGTTGGAAAGACACCTCCAGATGCTCCAAACCCTCCGTTAGTGCTGTCTTCAGCCCCTTTTTCAATATGTTTTTGGGTTCGGTGGGTGTGAGTTGGGCGATTGTTGTTTTTTTCTTTATGTATGGACATTTCTTAGACACTACTTGGACATTGGTTATGGGTAGGGAGAGGGGTGGGCAAGTTGTGGACTTGGTATTTTGTTCAGGGAATAATAAACTTTTCATACTTTAACATTTTATGATTATGAATGGTTTAAATAAAATGTGGTGGGGTTATTGATTGTTTGTTTTACTTCTCAATGCTGCATTTGCTAATTTTAAAAGTCTGCTGATAGTGTAAACAAAATAGTGATGCGGTACCCTCCCTTGCCCTACTACTCTCTCCTCCTAGTCTCTGCAGTCTACTCTGCTACTACTATATAATATTATTAACCCTCTAAGGGCTAGAACGGGGTGTGGGGTGAATTACCATTGTACAGAATGATTGCCGTTCAACAATGATCAATCAACCACAGTTCACTTCTCTTACCTGATTAGATGAAGCAAAGGATCCATGGTTTCCCAAGGTACCATCATGTTGGTGGTAGTAGTAGCATGCTAGCGTTTCTTTTGATATTGAAGGCAAACTCATCAGAACTGAAGCGAGGTTCCACTCCCTCCTAGGTGAACTAGAACTGTGGGATAAGGGCTCGGAGAGTGGGGACTATTCATTGAAAGGGAAGTTAACAAACAAATAAAAAAAGTAGGTTAATGTCATTATTATTATATGCAAGCTTGATGACAGTCATCAGAGACTAGACTACTAGAAAAGACAGTCTCAGACACAAGAAGAGAGTATGATAAGCAATGAAAAAATCAATTAATCAGAACACTGTTGAGCTACTACGAACTGTACAAAGTGGACAAGCTTAATTGACTTAGACACAAATTAATATAGTGCCTGAATGATGATGCTGGCAATGAGATGTTCCATTGAAAAAAAATCATACACGGTGCTGGCTGGGGTGGATATTGTATAAAATGTACTGCCAGTGTCGGCTTAGTTAAGAATAAGATCCCCCTCACCCTGCACTGAGTTGTTGTGTTGCTTTCACCACATCCGATCCACCAAGTGTGTGATCAATTAATGGTGTAAAGATTGTTAAGTCACACCTCAATAAATCACACAGCCTGGGGGGAGAGAGCTTGGGGTTTGATGAATGGGTGGGAAGGGGGATTGAGGGAACGGTTTGCCAAAGACAAACAGTACACACGGACAACACTCATCTTAACAGACTACCATCATAAATCTGTTATGGGAGGAAAAGGAAATGCATGCATCATGATGAGTAGTACTAGACAAGTACAGGGAAGTATATTAATTATAAAATTGTCTGTCTGCCCCCAGAGGGACCAAAGTTACATACATTTTATTTATGTTCTTTTGTACCGGGTTTAGAAAGATAGCAAATACAGTTAAATGATCTGTAGGAGTAAAAAGCAAACATAAACAACACACACAGTCGTAATGATTGAAGAGCAAAAAAAAGAGTTGCATCTCCGCATTCCTTTTGGACTGTCCTCACGTGAATCTTGGGTGCCTGGCGGATGCTGTTTGGTATGGTAAGTGTGAGTTGTTTTTACAGTATGGCACTGAGTAAAAGGTCTGTAGATGGAAAAACAAAAAGGATATTGAAAAGTCAAGGAGAAAACAAAAAGTTAAACTGCATGAGGAGTGCAACAAGAAGACTTTCAGAAGCAGCATGGCTAAATCAGACTCTCTTTACGGTAGTTGCCTCCAACAACAGGCCACCCCCATCCAAACTCCACTTAGCTTCGGATTTGAGCCAGACAGCACTGAGCACACATACATAGTATACACAAGCAACATAGCATTTTCCAAATGAAGTAAAAAATCAATGCTCCGCTGTCAGCCACACCACACTCAATGCCCACCACCACTACACAGACATGTAGGTCTGGTCTCTGTTGTTGTTTACCTTTAGGCCACTTCAAACTCATCATCAATCATCCAAATTGTTTGGTTTCAGTGAATGTGAAAAAATCATCTTCTTTTGGTGGCACGTCCTGAGTTATTCCATCAATTCGCTCTGATCCTCCTGACTTGACTCTGACTGCGAGTATGGTGGTCATCGTGTCCAACTCTGAGTCTGTACCAACATTGTCCGACTCCCGAGTCAGTCCTCCAGACTCATCAACTCCCGACTCAAAATGCAATGGATCGGCCTGTAGTAGTACAATTTTGTTATTGCCTAATAAGATGGGAAAGATTGACATGTGTCACTTTATAGAATAGACAGTCTCAACAAACAACAATCACTCAACATGCAATGTATGCCATCATTTACCTGTCCTTCCGGGACTGTACCTCTAGGTTAGGAAAGAATAGCTAAATAGTCAGGGCCCAGGGTTGGAGGCAGGCAGTCATTTGTTTGAATTCTTTAGCCTTTGTCTGGCTTGAAAGAAATGGGTTTTGGGCAAGTTAGTAGTGGACTTTTCTTCTTTATTTACTGCACGCAGTTGCAACTCTGATCTGGCAATAAAAAGAGTATGATGGTGGGGATGGATTTGTGAACTAGAAAGATAGTCACACACACAAATAAATAATAAAGTAAATAATGTTCCTTAGCTATATCTTTTTTTGGGGGGGAGTCAAAGAAATACAAAAAGTAATGGGAAATTGAAAAAGCCTAGTTGTCAGGGAAGTAGAGCTTATCCTCAAACTCTGGTGTTTCCCCTAGAAGTAGGTCTCCTAACACACTGCTTCCTTGACCTGAGTCGCTGTCATCATCTACCTGCTGTGCTACTTCAGGTATGGAGTAATCCAGTGGTATAAAGTACTGATTCATTTTGATCATGGTTAACCTCTCCACATTTTGGGCGAGAGACTGGTCCTTCTTCCTGTCAGAACGGCACCAGCAGCACTGAAAACAGGCTCAGAAGAGACACTTGCGACAGGGCAAGCCAGATAGTTTATCGCCAGCCTGCTGAGCACTGGCCATTGGTGCCTTTTCCCATACCAATACAGCAATGGATTTTGATCAAAGTAGACTTCCAGATAGGCCTGGACCATCCGCTCAATGCCCAGGGGTGCTCCGCCTCTTTTGACTTTGCCTCAGCACTAGACAAAAGCCCTTGCTGTAGAAACAATTCCTGTGCCAATTTTAGGGCTGATGCTCCTGTTGTTGTTGTTGATGTTGCTCTTGGCGTTGTTGGTGGTTTTGGCTGCTGTGAGCCACCCACACTGCCCTCAGGCTCTGAAGTTGAACTTGAAGCCGGCTGCCCTACAGTACTTGTTGTGCCCTAGAGTAGCAGGCCTGTAATTCCCGCCCATTCTTTTTCTAGTTGACTGGCTTCCACAGCTATCCAAGCGTTGTAGTTGGCAACATCGCGTCTGAAAAAGGAATGAAAGTGTGCTGTAATGGTTTGTACAATGGAGCCAGAATTGTGGCACAGATGTAATGGTTGGATTCCTCTTTGCACCCATGTATTTTCAGAGAAGTGAAGGGCTAAGCTCTCTACCAACTCATATGCTTCTTTTTTTCTTCCGCACCTATGTACATTGTATAGACACCCTCTTCAGCTGTCCCTATAGCATGTGCAACAATGGGATAGCTTGGCCCATAGTACAGTCCTCCTTGCTGACTTCAAGTCTGAAGACCTCAAAAGGAAGTAGCATCTCTGTCAGGCATTTAACTAGGCCCCATTGGCCCCTCTCAATGATCATGCCTTTCACAGTAGCATCCCCTCTTTGCATGACATATTCATTGATTGGTCTGTACTGCTCAAACAGACGTTCGAGCATGTAATAAGTTGAGTTTCAACGTGTTGTCACCACCGGGATGAGTGCTTTAACTGGCATTCTATTATCACGTTGAATGATCCTCAGCTGCTTCCGGGCTTTATAAGAATGGCTGAAATGTGTACAGATTCTTCTGCAGGTGGTCAATAAGTTACTGACTCAGTCTTCTTTTTTCAGAAAGTCTTGAACCAAAATGATGTTAATACAGTGCCCCAAACACAGGACCCTGAAATAGCCTCCATCGGACATGGCCTTAACTATATTACTGCCATTGTCTGTGGCAACAAACCAATGTTTAGCTCTCTTGGTCGCAGCCATTCAAAGATCTTGCTGTCAAAGTCTTCCAAAATGTTTGCAGCAGTATGGGATTTCTCCATGGCGAACATGGCTACAGTTGCATGTTTCCGAGTGGCATTAAAAATCTCAGCAGTGTCAACAACACCTGCTGCAGATATCTTTTCTCTAACTCCCACAAAAGAGATCCTGTGTGCATTGATGCACATGTAATCAGTGGCTTGGCAACTGGTCCACATGTCTGTTGTCAGGTGGATAGTGTGAACAGCACTCTGCTGCAAAGCTTGTCCAAGCAATTCCAGCATGTCGTGGCGAAATAGGACCGGCTGGAGACCTTCCATTTCAGGCAGATAGCTGCCACAAATTGAAGAAAACCTACCCCTTCCACAAAAGAAAAAGGGAGGAGATTCAGCGCTAACATTTTAGCCAGTTTCGTATTGTACAAATGTGCCGTTGGGTAGTTGCATTCGCACTGCCCCTCCGACCTAAACATGATGAGAGTGGTAGCCTGGATGTATTTCTTTTCTGGTGCCACTGATGCAGGTAACTTCTTGATGCCAGATGTTGTTAGGCTCAATGCACATTTTTTCGTTGCTGTACTCTCATGCCTGCGACCCCTTGGTGTGTCAGCCTAACTCTTGTGCCATTGCAATGTCACTGATGATGATGTGGGCATAACACTGCACTGCTGGGGACAGGGCTGCTTTGTGTAAAGAGAAAATGTCTCCCTCTTGTCACCTTCCGCCATGATCGGATCTTTTTCTTCATTCCCTCCACCAACAACACGTGTAGTTTTTTGTCTGCTAAGGTGTGCCTCCCACAGGATCAAGTGGTGTTTTCTCAGATGGACTGTTTAGTCTCCAGTACTATAGTTTGTACCAAGCTTACCCTGACAAACACCTTGTCCACAAATGGAGCATATAGCAATGTTCACCTCCTTCCTGCTAACCGTAAATAAGTGTCAAACTGGGGAGGTCTACCTTCTGGCGCTGCTTATGCCACTTGCAATATCGGATGAACTGGTAGGTGTGCTTGAAGTTTTGTTTGACTCTCTGCAGTACCTACTTCCACTGAGGTAGTTGTGGTAGATATAGGTAGCTGCCAGCAAAATATGGAAGCTAGATGTGGTATCATCTGTGTTTGTGGTATCCTTGCCACATCCCTCACAGCAATTTGGGATGGGATAATGTCGGTCTCCACTGGGGCAGGACTAATGTCGATGATGGCTGGATCGTCATCATCATCCTCCTCTTCTACATCTACCTCCATAACTCTAAGGCTTTCTGGAACCTTCCTTTTACCTAGCCTTGTTTCGTACATGTGGCGTGTCTCCAACTCAGACTGAATCGGGATCCAAGTGGTCTCTAGAACATCAGAAGTAAGTTGATAGACTAACCCTCCTTTTCCTTGCTGGGGATCTGGAAGACAATGGATCTTCTGAAAGAGTGGCTTGCTCTTCTTCTTCCTTCGCAGGATGCTGGATCTCCTGAACCGCCCCTACTTCAGGAGGAACAACTACTATTGGGGGTGGTTGCGGCTGTTGTTGCCCACTTATCTGAGTTTCCTGCATTGATTGGGTACTACTTTGCGATAACGATAAGTTAATTTCAACATCACTGCTCTATGCGACTATGGGCTTGGGCCTAGGTTGGTGGGTGGGTCCACTGATGAGGAGGTGCTGCTCCCAGCTTGCTCCCCGGACACCGCTGCTGCAGACGCAATTCTAGGTTTCCCAAAAAAGGTCTTGGGCGACATACCAGTCTCGGTAAGTGGCAGTTCCTTCTTCTTACTGGCAAATTTCTTGGTACTGGATCTGGTACCATTCTTTGGGTCATCTTGAAGATGTTAGCAGCACGCGGTGGCACAAGTTGAAGAGATGTCTGTTGTCACACTACACTTGACGTTGTGCGCAACAGGACTTCTGTCTAGCAGTAAAATAGGTAATGTTGTCTTCTCCTCTTTTGTCCACCTAAAAGCAAAGAGGCAAGAAAAACATCAGTGAAATGTGGCATTCATTGTTGTAGTTCAATTACTACTAGTACAAACAAACAAATATAATATATAACTTAGTGTGTGGTCACACTTGTGAGTGTTATTAATATTATGAAATTGAGGACCTCAGTTATATACAATAATAACAATACAGTGTAGCCATTCATGAGACTTTGACAACAACAAGGGCTTTCATGGTTGGTGTACTGTGTACAGTACAGTAACTACCACCACCACAAAATGGCTACCAGCCACATGGTAACTCACAACAACAGCAAACAGGAGTCCTGGAAAACAATGAACTCAAGCAGGCCTATATGGACACAGACTTTACAAAATGGCTCCTGGCCACACGGGGAGGCTAAGCCAAGGCAAATGCTGGCCCACTATTACAAACACACTGACACACTAGCCAGACAATGGAGGCATACTACACAAAACAGCTTTAGTGCAACAATGCCAAAAACGAAAATCCACAGGGCTAAAAAAGGTTTGAAAATTACAACAACCACACAAATCCAACAAAGGCATTTATTTAACACCCATGAAAATAAATGAATTACAAAAAAATACCACATTTTGCATTTCAATCCAATGCCATCCATGCCCTAAATGATGTTTAAATTCAAAAGACACCACCAAAACAGTTATTTCATGCACCCATGAGTAGCTCTGGGCCTACTGGTTTGGAAACCCATTGGCAGACTAGGCCACATAGTGAATCAATTCAAATCAATAATATTGCCAATTTATTAGAAAATGTAGTAAATTGTGCTACATTTATTGCTGGATAAATGAGGAAAAAATTGCATGCAAAACAGCAACCAGCAAGAAGGCATGGCCACCACAAAAAAGACTTGCAGGCCTAATGCAGAAGCATACTTGCTGCCCCTTCACAAAATGGTCACCAGCCACATGGCCGGGCCACAACAACAAAAAAGGGAAGACAGACAATGCAGACCTATGGCAAAAGCGCACTGGCTGACTTCACAAAATGGCCGCCAGCCACATGGACAGGTAGGCCACAACAACCAGAAAGGGAAGACAGACAATGCAGGCCTATGGCAAAGACACACTAGCTGCCTTCACAAAATGCCCATCAACCACATGGCCAGGCCCAACAGCAAGAAGCCAGGAGCAACAAAGGAAAGAAGACATTCAGGTCCATGGCAAAAGCACACTAACTACCACTACCTTAAAATGGCCATCGGCCACATAATCATGCACAACAACAACAAGCAAGAGGCCTGGAAAACAATGAACTCAAGCAGGCCAATATGGACACAGAATTTACAAAATGGCCCCTAGCCACACGGGGAGGCTCAGCCAAGGCAAATGCTGACCCACAATTACAAACACACTCACACACTAGCCAGACAAAAGAAGCATTGCTACACAACACAGCCTTAATACAACAATGACAAAAATGAAAATCCACAGGGCTAAAAAAGGTTTGCAAGTTACACAACAGCCACACCCCCCCAAAAGGGCATTTATTTATCACACATGAAAAAAAGTGAAATAACCAAAAAAACACATTTTGCATTTCAATCCAATGCCCTCCATGCCCAAAATGTAGCTAAATTTAACAGACACCACAGCAACAGTTGTTTCATGTGCACATGAGTAGCTCTGGGCCAATAGGCTGAAAGGCTACTGGGCTAGTGAATTAAATAAACATTGCAAATTGATTTCAAACATTTGAGTAATGTGTAGTGAAATGTGCAACATGTTTCCATTAAAAAGAAGAACAATCACATACAAAGAAACAAATAGGCCCCTAGTGAAACTACAGGACACCCACCACAATACATTTTTAAAAAGCGAGGAAAAGTTAAAAAAAAATGTAGGTACAATGCCCCAATAAAATATCAACACCAATTTTCAAACTTAGTTGTGAGATCTCAAATCCAAAAGTTCTCAAATCCAATAATATGTGTTACAGTAGACACAAAGAGGGATCCTTCCAGCTTCAAATCGAAATGAAAAGTGAAGAGGAGATGGACAAAGCACTGGGAGGAGCCTGCTGGACGGGAACAGGGAATTGGAGGCTCTGAGGCACATCCATCCTATTAAAAAAAAGTAAAAAACGAAAAAGGACTCCTTGAACAAAAAAGTACAGCCAAATGTCAATCTGAGGAGTTTTTTTATCCAAATCATCATTTCGAGAAGATTTAGATGCTGATCAGGAGAGAACCTTCTCCCTCGAATGACGTGTTTGCAATCGCAAACTCTCGCTGGACCATGCGACCACCTAGCAAATCTTGTGGTGCTCGTGAATGGATGCACAATCTCATCGGCGATCGTAGGCAACCGGTAAGTCGCTGCCATGAGCGCAAAAATGCATTTTAGGCACGCGAACACAAAAACAACTCCGCTCTGTTGAGGAGTGCGGAGTTTTCCGACAACTCTATGCGGAACACAGAGTTGCCAAAAATCTGCAAACTCCTCGAGCGGAGCAGAGTTTTACGCCGAGGGTTAATGAAAACCGTATGTCAAAGAAAAGTAAGTGCAACTGTCCCAAATGTTCAAAATGGCTGCCCTTTTTTTCCTTTTTTTTTGCAGATGGAGCACCTTTTTCCGAAGATCCGATATTCCTTATAACTGTATCTGCATGCACTTTGCACAGCACTGCTTTTAAACTTCCCCAACTCATTAAAATGTCTACCAGTTTTTCCATGGTTTTATAGCAAATACAGCTTATTTTACTTTAATAGTGTGTCTTTACCGCACATGCAAAGGCCTGCGCAACCACTACGTACAGCCAGAGTCAATTTCTTCAAAAATAGCCAGTGTATGCCTTCTTTCTCTAGGAAATTTCTGTACTGTCACGCTGCCATCTAGAACCCATCATTACACAATAAATGTAATGCATCAATAATACAGATTGTACACAACAGATTTGCTTCTGTGGAAAACAATGTAGCACCACAACCAAGGGTCCAGGACAGGAGGGGCACCACTTGGGGGTTCAGTACTCAGGCAGGCTGGGACTAGGTGCGGGTTGAAGATGTTTGGAGCCTTTTCTGTCCATGAGATCTGATCAGGAGGTCAATCAACTAGCCCTTGCAGTCACTCTGGTAGTCCTGGGTTGAAGCAATGGAACAGGGCTCAAGCAGCAAGGCATTCCTCTGAAGGTTCAAGGAAAGCTCCAGACAGTAGAGCAGTCCTTCCAAGTGTAGCAAAACAGTCATTTGGAATACACAGCAGGCCACAGCAGCAGGCAGACCTCAGAGAGTCCTAATGCTGGTCCAGAAAGTGAACTGAAGAGTTGGTCTGAGGGTCCTAATTTTATACCTGGTGCCTCATTTGAAGTAGCAGAGGTTTCTTGAGACTTGCCTTTGAAGTGCTTGTTGTTTCTAGACTCCCTTGCGCTGGCTCCAAGCTGGCTTCATGAGCAATACAGGGGTGACAATTCATTTGTGTAAAGGCAGAGCACAGCCTATATAGTTACAAGTGGGGCTGGAAAATGCAAACTTTCTAAAAGTAGCATTTTCAAAATTAAGTTAAAAGTGTGGCTGTGCACAGCTTCATACCCTCATCCTGCCAGTCAATGGCACATCTAGGCACACCCATTCCCTCTATTGTGTGACTTCCTGGGAGGAATAAACAACATACATCTGCACTACACCCAGTCATGTGACCTAGGACAAGCTGTAGGGACCAAATAGGGCGAGAAAATGGTAACTTTCTAAAAGGGGATTTTTTATTTAAAATTTCTGAGACACCAAGCATGAAATGTTTACCTGTTCACAATCAAATGTTAGGACTTGTTAAATGCAATGAGGCAACCCTATATTACCCTACGTAAGAGGTAGGCCTCACAGTCGTGAAAAATGCATTTCTGAGTGTTTCACTGTCAGGACATGTAAAACTGAAAAGTAATTGCAAGGCACCCTTCATTATGGGCTACCTAGGACCTACCCTAGGGGTTATGTATATGCAATAAAAGGGAGTTTAAGGCTTGGCAAATATTACCACGTTGAATTGGCAGTTCAAAACTGCATTTAGGCCACAATAGCAGGCCTGGGACATGTTTTAAGATGCTGACCTTATGAGTGGCACTATAAGTGCTGTGGGCCTATTAGTAGCATTTAAATTACTGGCCCTGGACACATGGAATGCCAGTTTACAAGAGGCTTTTAAGTAAAGTAAATATGGCAATCAGGTGTAAGCCAATGTTACCGTGTTTTAGGGAGTGAGCATAAGCACTTTAAGACTCGGCCAGGCAGCACATTCCCTGGCAGCTCCGCCTGATCAGACTTGCCTCCTCCAAGCCGCAGCAGCAGAGTTTGAGCCTCGCGCTCGACTCTGCAGACAGATTCAGGTCGTAATCTCACACTCTCACGCTCCTGGCATCTGCGCTGTGAGTTAGTGTATACTGGTTGTGTTCTTGTGTTTTTGTGTACCTTGCCTTTTTCCTCACAGATTGGCCCGCTTTTCTTTAAAGCGTTGTAGCGCCTTGCCGGACAGCAAGCCCCGCCCCCCTCCATACTCCCGCCCGCGTCTTCCCTGAGCCCGCCCACCTCCCCTTTATCACGGCGACTGCTGCGGGGGAGCGCATGTGCTGACCTGACCTCAGCCAGGCAGCACATTCCCCGGCAGCTCCGCCTGATCAGACTCGCTTCCTCCAAGCCGCAGCAGCAGAGTTCGAGCCTCGCGCTCGACTCTGCAGACAGATTCAGGTCGTAATCTCACACTCTCACGCTCCTGGCATCTGCGCTGTGAGTTAGTGTATACTGGTTGTGTTCTTGCGTTTTTGTGTACCTTGCCTTTTTCCTCACAGGTTGGCCCGCTTTTCTTTAAAGCACCGTAGCGCCTTGCCGGACAGCAAGCCCCGCCCCCCTCCATACTCCTGCCCGCGTCTTCCCTGAGCACGCCCACCTCCCCTTTATCACGGCGACCGCTGCGGGGGAGAGCATGTGCTGACCTGACCTCAGCCAGGCAGCACGTTCCCCGGCAGCTCCGCCTGATCAGACTCGCCTCCTCCAAGCCACAGCAGCAGAGTTAGAGCCTCGCGCTCGACTCTGCAGACAGATTCAGGTCGTAATCTCACACTCTCGCACTCCTGGCATCTTCGCTGTGAGTTAGTGTATACTGGTTGTGTTCTTGTGTTTTTGTGTACCTTGCCTTTTTCCTCACAGGTTGGCCCGCTTTTCTTTAAAGCGCCGAAGAGCCTTGCCGGACAGCAAGCCCCGCCCCCCTCCATACTCCCGCCTGCGTCTTCCCTGAGCCCGCTCACCTCCCCTTTATCACGGCGACCGCTGCGGGGGAGCGCATGTGCTGACCTGACCTCGGCCAGGCAGCACGTTCCCCGGCAGCTCCGCCTGATCAGACTCGCCTCCTCCAAGCCGCAGCAGCAGAGTTCGAGCCTCGCGCACGACTCTGCAGACAGATTCAGGTCATAATCTCACACTCTCGCGCTCCTGGCATCCCGCCCGCGTCTTCCCTGAGCCCGCCCACCTCCCCTTTATCACGGCGACCGCTGCGCCCGTCCGCGCCTCGACCGCGCCCAGTGGCTGGACCCCTGGTCCTCCAGACCCCCGCCACTACACCGCCGCCGCCCTCCTCACTCTCAAACCCAGCCTCAAAGAACCCTGTGTACAAGCTGCACCTCACTACACAAAAGGAGCTTTCTCATGCGCTCACTGCCACTCCACCTTCTCCGTTACCACCGCAACCACAGCTACCACAGCCACAAACTCCACTCCTCAGGCTGCCCCCCCCGAAAACACCATCCACTGCATCCTCTTCAATGTCAGATCCCTCCACCGGCATGCCATTGAGATATGGGACCTACTCAACACGCTCACACCCGATGTCGTCTTCCTCACCGAAACCTGGACTAACGCAAGCTCCGGCCCGGACATCGCAACAACAATACCGGACGGCTACGAACTCAAGAGACTGGACTGCCCGAACTGCCCTGGAGGCGGCATTGCCATCGCTCACAAAACCTCCCTCAAACTCTACACACCTAACACCAACATCTCTATTCCCAACGTCGAACACCTTCATTTTCAAATCCACACCAACCCCAGGACCACGCTCCGAGGCACACTCATCTACAGACTTCCGGGGCCACGCGCGCTGCCCACTGCCGCCATCACGGAACTAGCCTCCATCCACGCCATCGCCTCAACAGACTACATTCTGCTAGGAGATCTGAATTTTCACCTCGAGAACACCCAGGACCCCAACTCCATCATGCTTCTAGAGAACCTCTCCATCCTGGGACTCAAGCAACTGGTAGATGCCCCCACCCACAAGGCAGGGCACACTCTGGCCCCCTTCTTCGCCGCTGGGTCCAACATCCGGGTCACCCACACCTCGACGCTCCACTGGACAGACCTCCGCTGCGTCCATTTCACTTTTACGTCCAGCGCCGCTCCCAAAAAAGCCCCTCGCCCACCACGGCGCAACTGGAACAACATCACCGCTGACCTTCTCAACTCCACCCTCCTTCAAGACCCCCCCGCAGCCACCACAGACACAGAACACGCCGCCATGGAACTCCACAGCTGGATTACCAGATGTGCAGACAAACTTGTCCCCCTAGGGCACGCAGCACCAGACGCCCCCCTAAAGCAGCCTGGTTCACTACCGAGCTCCTTGAGGCCAGACGCACCTGCAGATGACTCGAGAAGGTCTGGAGAAACCAGAAGACCCCATCATCACTCTACGACCACAGAAGCGCCATGAGAGTCTACCACCAACTGATAAAGGTCACCAAAAGAACCTTCATCCACGAAAAGATAAACGCCAACGCCGCCAACGGCAGCAAGCTTTTCAACATCATTGAACTTCTCACCAAACCCCCCTGCGAAGAAACGGACATCACACCCTCCCTAGACCTCTGCAACAAGCCGAGCACGTTCTTCCACCAGAGGATCATGACCCTCTACCACAATTTCAACGAACCAACGAACGCCCTCTCCCTCACCGCCACTACCTCCACCATCCCGACCATCACCACTTGGTCCGCCGCCTCCGTCGACCTCATCACCGCCACCATGAAGAAGACTCACTCCGGGGCCCACACGGACCCCTGCCCTCCTCACATCTTCCACAGAGCCGCCGATGCCATCGCTCCAGAACTAACCCGCACCATCAACTCCTCCCTGGCCTCGGGCACCTGCCCTCTGGAATGGAAACGCGCAGAACTAAAACCCATCCTGAAAAAGCCTTTGGCTGACCCGACAGATCTAAAGAACTTCCGACCCATCTCCCTCCTGCCCTTCGCCGCCAAAGTATCGGAAAGAATCATCAAAACCCAGCTGACCACATTCATCAAAGAAAACTGCATCCTGGACCCGTCCCAATACGGTTTCCGGAGCAACCACAGCACCGAGACGGCTCAGATTGCCGCCACTAATGACAAGACCAGGGCCACACCGCAGCCCTCATCCTCCTGGACCTTTCACCAGCTTTCGACACCGTTTCACACCGCACACTAACCACCAGACTCCACACCACCGGGATCCAGGGAAACACCCTCAAATGGAGCCGCTCCTTCCTGTCCGGAAGAACTCAGAAAATCAGACTCCCCCCCTATCTCTCCGACCCAACAGACATCATCTGCGGAGTTCCCCAGGGTTCCTCGCTGAGCCCCACCCTCTTCAACATCTACATGGCACCCCTCGCCAACATCGTCAGGAAACACGGACTCAACATCATATCCTATGCCAACGACACTCAATTCATCCTCTCCCTCACCAGGAACTGAGAAGACACTAGACTCAGTTTCCAGGAGGGAATGAAGGACGTCGCATCGTGGAGGAAGGACACCTGACTCAAACTCAACTCTGACAAAACCGAAGTCCTCATCTTCGGTACCCACCCCTCCGCCTGGAGCAATGCATGGTGGCCATCAGCCCTCGGTCCGTCCCCCACCCCTACGGACCACGCAAGAAACCTTGGCATAATCCTGAACTCCTCCCTCTCCATGAATCACCAGATCAACGCCGTCTCCTCCACCAGTTTCAATTGCCTCCAGATCCAGAAAAGACGGTCACCCACGCCCTCATCACTAGCAGGCTGGACTACGGAAACACCCTCTACGCAGGAATCAACAAATCCCTGCTATGCAAACTCCAAACCATCCAGAACGCTGCCACAAGGCTCATCTTAGGAACAACACGCCACGAGCACATGACCCCGCACCTGCGCAGACTCCACTGGCTCCCCGTCGAGAAGAGAGTCACTTACAAACTACTCACACACGCCTACAAATCACTCAACAACATCGCGCCCAAGTACCTCAACGACAGATTGAGTTTCCACTCACCAGTGAGGAACCTTCGCTCGGCCGACCTCGCCCCGGCAGAAGTCCCCCACATCTGCCGTAGCAGATCCGGAGGCAGGGCCTTCTCCTACACTGCGGCCATGGCCTGGAACTCTCTCCCGTTGGAAATACGACGTACACAAACCCTGCTGTCTTTCAGGAGTGCACTCAAGACTTGGCATTTCAACTGACCTGAGCTGCCCTACCCTCCCCCCCCACCCCTCAGCACCTTGAGACCCTCACGGGTGAGTAGTGCGCTTTACCAACCCCTGATTGATTTATTGATTGAAGACTGGTTAGAATTGGTAAAGTGCGAAGAGTACAGCAAAAACGAATTTCAGGAATAAACTGGAGGGCAAAGGCAAAATGTTTGGGGGAAGACCACCCTAAGGCTGACAGGTCTAACAGAAATATCTTCATTTTCACCTTTGTGCCGTTTTCATACCAGCTAAGCTGCTGATAATGCACGTACACAGAGTGATCACAATTATTGCTAATCACATTATCAACACTAGTTCAGAATAGAATGCAAATGACACAAAGTTTGCAATAGTTTTTTGCACTGTCCTAAACTCTAAATGAGACTTTAAATGTTAGAAGATTCCTTCTCTCCCATGACACTACTCAACAAGGCAATTTCTGCAGCTATGCACAGACATAATATCTATAATCACTATATCATAATTCTACAGATCCTGTGCAATTCAGATGACCAATTACTTCACTCTTTGTGACTTTTAAAGGAAGTCAAGGACTTTTTGAAAATTCTACGAACAATTCAGTCTTCTTAGAAACGGATGCGGTGAAGATGTACAAAAACCCATCCTGAAGGATGCTTCATGACAGATGATTGTTTGAACATGACGGTGTGCAACTTCAAGGTGAGACAAGCAGGCTATCAAGCCCCTAAAAAACAGCTTCTCAGATCACAAACATCTTGCTGAGCCAGGTGGCCCCTGACATACTGTAACTGTGATTGTATTTAAAGTGTCAGTTTCAGAAATGTTCAAGACACATTTGCAATGACATTCAAAATGCTTTGATGTTGACATTTCTTCCTGAAAATGGTTAAATGCTGGTTGGAGGCACATCTGAGAACATTTTCTGACTCGTTTGCAGTGTTTTATGCAGGTATTTTGACGTTTAGGCACCTTTGAATAACGCTGCATAATGTTGATGTGTGGTGAGTGCACAGGAATGAGAAATACTAAACACTTATGTCTAATTACGTTTATATATTGAAGACTAGTACGTGGCTTAGGACCAGTAATGACTAGCATATTTCATCTGGTGCTTGTTGTTCTGTCTCTCAGGGGCGGCTCCTCTGCTATGGCGGAGGAGCATCGCCCCACTAACTGCAGAGGCAAGCGGAAAATAAAATGAGCTTAATGCAGATCATTTTATTTTTTGTCCTGTCGCTGAAGCAGGGGAGGGGGAGTGGGAGTGGTGGGCCTGCTGTCAGTGCACATGATGGTTTGGCCAGCATCTCAGGCAGGCTAAACCGTCAAGTACACTGACGTGTCTCCAACCAAGCTGTATTGCTTGGTGGAGAGATCAGCAGCCACAGGCTCCAAGCACAAAACCAATGCCCCCGGCGAGCAGCACGGCTAGCAGAAAAACTCCAGGTTAATTGTTTTTATTTACTTGTGGCCCCCTTGAGCTGCAACCCACCCACCCTTGTGCTGCCCCGCCACATTTCCCTTACACCAGCTGCTACTGCTGTCTTTCCCTGTTTATTTTAGAACATTCTACCATCGGTGGAAGAATTGCTCTAATTGTGTTGTAGCAAGTCTACCATAGGCTATGGCAGTTGTTAAAGTCTCTCTCCCACATTTTAGCGCCCTCCCCTGCAGCTGTTATCTATACTTCAGGAAGAAAGCCTCTGACAATTATTATAGCCATCATGAGTTGGCCGTAATGCTATATCATTATTTCAAGCTAATTAGTTTAAAATAAACTTTTAAAACTAAAAATTTTAAGGTATGCGAAAGGAGGAAGGATTCAAACACTGATATGAACAATCCATTGTGAATGACAATACGCTTAATGTTGAACTTGGTCCTCTTCTGCAGGGTCACTCTCAAAGTTTTGCCTTCACCCCTCCTGTTTTCTTAATTCACTTTTATTGTTCTTAGCAACACTAATTAGCAGTGGTAAAGTACGTTTTCTCTCTCTATAAAATACAGTACCTTTGATCTACACCTGATCTGAACATTTAATTTACTTATAAGTCCCTAGTACATGGTACTACATGATACCCAGTGATTGTAAATTAAATGCTACAACTGTGTCTACAGCATTCATTATGCCACTTACTGAAGTAGCTTGTGGGATAGAGATAGAGATAGGTAAGTGAACATAGAATGTGGGAATGTAATGGAATATGGAATGTAGAATCTTGTTCTAGCAGTGATGGTGGGAAGTTTAGTTGTTAGTGGCAAGTTCTGTAATGCCACAAACCAGTACTGCTCCTACTTTACATCTGTACTATGTGAAAGACCTCTGGATGGGATGGAGACATGTCGGCTATGAGGAATTGTTTTAAATGATGCGAGGTGGCTGTTGATATCCTGAAGCTGGAGCCAAAGACGACGCATGGATGTTCAGTAGTTGCTGGTGTTATTTGAAGCTGTAATTGTCAGAACAAGGAGCCTAGACTAACTTTATGGTGGTCTGTCGGAAGTGTTGATATCTAGGTGTCTACAGACTATCGGGTTTGCTGATGAATAAGCATACTGTGCATCACATGACCGGTCTAGTGTTCGTGAGAGGTATTATACATATTGAGTGGATAGAAAGTGTGTTGACGCAAGCGGTGATTGCGTAGTGACGCATTTGCTGGTGGCCATTTTTTTATTGGATTTTTGATGGATAGAAGGTTGCCACTCTAGTTGAGGCCGTGGTGCATCTTCAAGTGACGTTTACACTACAATCGCTGCCATATCCTTCATTGGGATTGTTGTAAATTGCAACTTCGATGTGATTAAGCATTTACTAAAGACATGAATTCTCCTCCCTTACACGTGTTCCTTCTGTTATGTTGACTGAAGTCCGGACTCCATTTTGTATTGTCATGTCTCCACGTGCTCAGCACGAGAAGAGTCTTATCTTTGTGTTAGTTGCTCTTGTAATCTGCCTAGTAACAGTCTATAAATAGTTTCTTTGTCCGTCTGGCGCATGCCCAGACTTGACCACATCTGTTATCAGTTAGTCCTTGCTTGACCATGTTTTCGCGGGCTCAAGGAGTATGTCAGCTCCGCCCACATATTGATCTTGTATTGCAAATGTCCATAAAAGGTAACGTTCTTCGTCTCATGTCGTATCCTCCCACTTATGAGCCCCTCTGTTGTGTATAAAAGGGGACCATGTATGCAAGTTCTTTGTGCTACTCTATGCAATACTGAAGGGTATTGTATGGATTGTAGGACCACCCTTAAGGGTTAATAAACCTTGTCTTTGCACTTTGCAGTTTCCGTGCCAACTTCCTTATAGGTTTCTTTACAGGAGAGCGAACCCTTGTGTCCTGCGGGCCTAGCTGGGGCCTGCACTCATCAATTGGCGCCCGTCACGTGGGGCTCATCGGCGACTCGGATGCTCGAAGGATTGGTCGCGACGAAGGTGAGGAATTTGGCCGGGGATGTGATCACTGCCAGAGGCACTTTAGTCCTGGCATCCCGAGGTTTTTCTTCCTTCCCTTCCGAGCTGACCATCTGGGTGGCGCCGGTCCTCGACTGAGACCTCTTCTGTCGGTTCTGCCGTGACAGCCGTTTGGGCGAATTTCGGAGCTTGGCAGTTGGAATCTGGACTCTTGATTGGTAAGAACCGTTGTACGGTACTTGCTCCGAGTTTTTGAAGCCTGGGTTGGCTATTTGAGTTTGATTTGTGATGACCGGTCATATCTTGTATTGATTATTGTGAGAATATATGCGTTGCAACACATATAGGCAGGTAATGTGGAGATATTTCTCCGGAATTGTGTAACTTTGAACAGCACAACGTTTAAGTGCCATTTTTTGATAATACTGCATATTCTGCATTATTTTTGAGCATGCCTGCTTTTAGCGCACTCCGTAAGTGGTGCTGCTGCTTTGGAAACCGGTTAAACCTCGAGGAATCTGCTCCAGCTCCCCCAGAGGGGACTCCTAATAGGGATATGTATGTGAAGCATGGTCTTTCCTCCATAATGTACAGCACAGTATGGAGGAAATATACCAAGAAGGATCCTGAGTTACGGTGGCCGTTGTATGGGTCGTTTGATATACGTAAGATTGAGTATGTGGAACAGTGTATGTGTAAACGGCGTGCGCGGCAAGACATGTTTGAATGTGTGCGACTATGGGTGAAGGAAGTGCGTGAGCGAGAGAAACGCGAGAAAGCGCTGTTTGATAAAGAGCAACGAAAGAATGATCATGTGAGAGCGCAGGAAGCAAAGCGTCGGGAGGAAAGAGAACAGACGGAGAAACAAGAGAAAGAACGTAGGTTACAAGTCTCGGGTCAATATGCTGTTCGTCAGCCACTCTATCCTGTCCTTAATAATCATGACGATGATTTTTATTTATTAGATCGTTCTCCGCCTCCTTATGTTGGCGCGTCTGCCCCGAGGCCACAAGATTCTGGATCGGGTTTGAGTAAGGTAGACACACGGTCCATGTTATCGGCAGAGCGAATGGGTGAGCTTCTACAGTTTTCCTATCGTGCATGTAAGGGCAAGTTATCCCTTGATGAACTGTTGGCTTCTTGGGAGTCGTGGCAGGATAGAGAAAGGGTGTATTTCTTGGGACACTTCTCTGATGAAGTGATTGCCGCCTTTCGGAAATATTCCAGTGTCTTTGAACCTGCTGATGTGGTATTAGATTCTAAAGCATTGCGTAATGGTGTTTTCTCTCCCTCTAAGGCGCCTGAGGCGGTTCAGCGACTGTTTGCGTTGCGGGATGCGGCAGCAGATCTTAAAGAGAAAGCGCGCCAACACCTTGAGGAGGAAAAGCGGTCGGATTCGTGTACCGGAGGCGGCCATTCATCCACCTCTCAATCAGATAAGAGCGATCCAGTGGATGCTAAACCAATGCGCGAGGCGGCGCCTTTGTATGTTCCTCCTAAAGGAGCGGGGACTAGCTCGGATATTACCTCCGCCGATGCTAAGGGATATTTTGTGTATAATTGGGTTTATACTCCCTGGCACAGGGCTGACGTCATGGCATTAAAGAATGCGTTGCCTGATCCCTGCAAGAATCCAGCGGCCTTTTACGAAGAAGTAGAGGGGGCCTTGAATTCTTGTATTATGACCTTAGCAGATATAGATTTGTTCTTTGGGCTTATTCTACCACCAGATATGTGGCGATCCGTGCGGAAGGTAGATGATGCTGCCACTTTTAAGGCTCGATGGTCTGAACTTGAGGATGAGGATAGGGAGAGAAAGCCCGCGCAGAAACCACCTCAGATTATTTTAGATCTCCCCGCTGCTATTTTGACTAAGTTGAAGACCATCATTCCCCCTAAAAAGATTGACTGGAATATGCTAGCCTCGTGTAAGCAGAAAGCCGATGAATCAGTTGCAGATTTCTTTACGCGCTTTGAGGAGACGTTCCATGATTTTAGTGGTCAGTCTCTTACGGATGATACGGGTCGGCACCTTTTTGCTGACAAATATGTGGCGAATTTATTACCGGCAATTGCGGCTCGCCTCAAAGCGAGTGAAAGTTCTTGGTCCACTACGACCCCGACAGCCCTTCTGACTATAGCCCAGTACTATGAGCGCCAGGAGCTAGAAGCGAAGGGGCAGGAGGAAAAGAAATCGAAGGATTTAAAAACGAAGTTGATGTTAGCACAGGTATATGGTCCGCCCCGACGGGGTGTAAATAGAGGTAGGGGAGGATTTTATGGTCCTCCCTCGGGCCGATCTGATCTGAATAGGAATCAATGTGCGTATTGTAAGCAATCGGGGCACTGGGCCAGAGAATGCCCAGTGTTGCATGCTTCGCGGCAGGGACACAGTCAGGGACACAGTCAGGGACACACTCAGGGTGGCCCGAGAGGTAGAGGGGGTTTCTCGAATTTTAGAGGGAATTCTAATGATCACGCTCGTTTTGACCTTGCCGGGCAGCAACGAGATAGGTCTAATGTTTTTGATCGACAAAATCAGTATCAAGTGTCGGGGATTGACCGTTCTGGGTATCATGATTCTCAGCATGCATAGGAATGCGTCGGATGGGGGTTAGAATCAGTTGAGGTGCCAGTTGATCAGAGGGGTCCTTACGTATCAGCTGAGGTTTTGGGCTCCACTGATCAGTTTCTAGTGGACACAGGAGCGACTCGTAGTGCGCTGTCTAAACAATTGGTTCCGAGGGCTCCCCCATCTGGCTTAATGGTTACATCGGTAGGGTTTGATGGAACACTCTCCCGAAGCCCTCTTTCGCAGCCCCTTGCATTTCGGGTTAATTCCTTTTCTGCACCCTGTCCGTTTTTGTTAGCTCCGAGCACGCCAGATAATATTATGGGCCTTGATATGCTGAAGCACTTCAGAGCTACGATCCGGTGTTCCCCTGCTGGAGTGCGGGTGATATTGAATGACAATTACCCCCTGTCTGAACGGATGTGTGTGGCTACAGAACATGCTGTGTTAGCTGCCCTCCCCCGTGCTCTGTGGGCCACTTCGGATACTGATGTGGGACAGATGGTGATTCCGCCTGTTCACATTAGTGTCCAGGAGGGGGCGGTGTTACCACGCCTTCCACAGTATCGTATTTCGCAGGAGGGGGAAGAGGCTCTTATACAGATTGTGCAGGATTTGATTAAGGTGGGAGTGGTGGAAGAAGTTCCCTATAATGTTTGTAATAGCCCGATTCTACCCATTCTGAAAAAGGATACGGATGCCAGAGTTTATCGGTTTATCATTGATTTGAGAGAAGTAAACAAGATCGTGATACCTCAGTACCCAGTGGTTTCGGATATCACGACGTTGCTTACTCTGGTCCCGCCTACGGCGACCACGTTTTCTGTTATTGATTTGAAAAATGCCTTCTTTTCAATTCCCATTCATCCCGATAGTCGATACCTTTTTGGTTTCACTCTCAATAATAGGTCTTACCGATTTTGTAGAATTCCCCAGGGCTATACGGAAAGCCCTAGCATCTACAGTCAAGCCTTGAAAAGACAATTGGACTCCTTTGTTCTGCCCGAGGGTGTCGCCCTCATTCAATATGTCGATGACATCTTGCTGGCGGCTGACACCCCGGAGTTGTGTGAAACGAGTACGTTGTCTTTGCTTTCCTTTTTGGCATCCCACAATCACAAGGTCTCTCGGAAAAAGTTGCAATTTTGTAGACCAAAGGTGACTTATCTAGGTCACCTTTTGTCTAAGGAGGGACGTGCACTCACACCAGACCGTGTTCAAGCGATTCTGGATACACCGACGCCGTCCACGCAGAAGGACGTGCGCGCATTTTTGGGTCTTGTTTCGTTTTGTAGGCAGTGGATATTAGGGTTTTCGTATATAGCCAAGCCATTGTTAGCCCTTTTGACAAAAGATACACCTATCCCGCTCCCCTGGACGAATGAGTGTGAGACTGCCTTTCAGAAACTGCGACAGGCCCTCTGTTCAGCACCAGTATTAGGGACACCTGATTATACCAAGCCTTTTTTGTTGTATGTGCATGAGAAAGATGGATGTGCATTATCAGTTTTAGTGCAGATGCACGGCGATAAGCAGCGCCCTTGTGCATATTTTTCGGCTGTACTTGATCCTGTTGCCCGGGCATTGCCTGGTTGTTTTCGCTCGGTTGCGGCGACAGCTGTGTCAATACGCCAGAGCGAGGGAATTGTGTTATCTCATAAGCTGTTGGTATTAGTCCCCCATGCTGTTGATGCCCTGCTTAATCAGACAAAGACGCAGCATTTGACCAGTGCCCGTTTAACGGGATATGAGCTGACGCTTTTGGCTCCTCATATCACGTTTAAGAGGTGCGTGACGTTAAATCCTGCCACATTGTTGCCATACCCCGAGACTCGGTCTGAGGCACGAGAAGCACATGATTGTATCCTCATGACCGAGGAACAAACAAAGGGTCGTATTGATCTCCAGGATACGCCCTTTTCAGATGTAGATGGAGAACTGTGGGTGGATGGGTCATGCCTGAAGCTACCAGATGGTACGACTTCAGCAGCGTGTGCGATTACCACATTGCAAACAATAGTGGAGACAGCACGCATACCACAGAAATCAGCTCAAGCAGCGGAACTGATAGCATTAACACGAGCATGTGAGCTCAGTTCAGGATTGTGTGTGAATGTTTATACAGATAGCCGCTATGCCTTCGGAGTAGCGCACGATTTCGGCCTGCTCTGGAAGGAAAGAGGGTTCTTAACGTCGCATGGAGTACAAATAATGCATGGGGAGTTAGTTCATAATCTTTTAACTGCATTGACATATCCGAAGAGAATTGCTATCATTAAATGTAGCGCCCATAGGAAAGTAGTCGATAAAGTTGGAGAAGGGAATGCGTTAGCAGACCGGGTGGCGCGGGAGACTGCGATGCAGCCCGGTGCTACTGCCATGTATGTAGTAAAGTCGCAAGTAGAAAGATGGCATGATGCGAAGGAAGAAGTGCGAGAAATACAGAGGACCGCTTCTGATAAAGAACGGGAGCAATGGTCCAGTGAGGGAGAATTGGATGATGAGGGTTGCTGGAGAAATAAGCAGATGGATCGATGGAAATTACCCACAGCTTTTGTACAACCTATGGTTCAGATGGCACATGGGCTAGCACATGTTGGAGCTTCCGCAATTGTAAAATTGCTTACCCAAGTCTGGGAGCATCCAGAGATTGCTAGCACGGCAAAGAGGGTGGTACAGACCTGTATGATCTGCCTGAGGTACAACCCAGGAAAGGGGACTCGGACCCCAGCAGGAGGGTTCGTAACGCCCACTGCACCCTTTGAGGTTTTACAGATGGATTACATTCAGCTGGAGCGTTGTAATAATTTGAAGTATGTTCTAGTAGTGGTGTGTGCCTTTAGCAAATGGGTTGAGGCCTACCCTACGAAAGACAATACTGCAATGACTACCGCTAAGATGCTGTTGAAGGAGTTCTTCCCTCGATATGGCGTTTGTAGACTTCTGTGGAGTGATAACGGGCCCCACTTTATAGCGGACGTTATAAAGTATGTTCTGAAGGGTCTAGGCATCACCCAGAAGTTCCATGCAGTATTCCACCCTCAATCTGCAGGACTAGTCGAGAAGTATAATGGTACACTGAAGCTCAAGATCGCTAAAATTCAAGCTTCAACGTCTTTGACTTGGCCAGACGCTTTACCGCTGGCATTATTGTCAATTAGGTCGGTACCGCACTCTCGAATCGGTCTTACACCATATGAGATTGTCTTTGGACGTCCAATGAATGTTTGGGGTCCGCCAAAACCTAAGACTGTGTATGATGTACCTTGCGTAATGATGAATGATTATTTGGCACAGTTAACGGATAACTTGGTTTCCATTCATCAACAGGTCCGGGAGGCGCTCCCTGATCGGTCCACCGGCGAAGGACATAGTCTCCGGCCTGGAGACTATGTCATGTTGAAAATCTTCGACAGGACGAACAGCCTGGAGCCGAGATGGGTTGGCCCTGAGCAAGTCTTACTGGCAACGAGGACGGCTGTGCGAGTTTCCAACAGAAAGAATTGGATCCATTCCCTGCACTGCCGCAAAGTACCGCCCGGATTGGTGGAGCCCGCTGTACTGACCGATCAACGAGAGATTCTGACCACAGAGAAAGGCCGTGCTGTGGAATCGAACGACGCTGAGGAGCTCTTTCCGGACCACGCGACTCCTGGAGGAAGGCGATATCATCTGAGGCCAAGAAAGTAAATCCTTCAGTATCGGGACATGTTGTCAGAACGGCCCTTGGGTTAGTGAAACGGAGAGCCAGTGAGGCAAGGGGGGGGGGGATCAGCCCTGCATTAGTGTAGTGACACCCGTCTTGGCCCGTTGGTGAAGAAATCAACCGCTGCCCAAGGGGAAGAGTTCTGACAAACCTTTAGTTTCAGGAAGATATTGATTTTCTATTTTTGACATGGAGAAAAAGAAGATCCTTTGTGCAACAGGTTTTATGCTCACAGTAGCTATTGTAGGGATAACCACATGGTTTGTGGAGGATGTGACTCCTGCCCGAGAGTTGCTTGTGTTGACCACTCCAGTGCCTGCGGAGCACTATTTCTATACCCTTCCGTATCAAGAATTGAAGCATCGTCAGTCCTATTTGAATAACACTTTCATCCAGATGTTACATCATACCCATGTTGCCACCAATGCTACGAACTGTTGGATATGTGGTATGATGTCAGCTCATCAGAAGAAAGGAGGAACGCCATTCATACCTCTCCCTTTCTCTCATAATGGCTCTTGTAGAGCATGGTACACTTTGCTTTTTGCCACTCGGAAACCCACAGTGGGACGATTACTCTTCAGACTCAATAAAGAATGTCATCAGGATAAAGATGGATATCCGCAAGCGAATGGGACAATTTGGGAATGGGAAGAGTATCGACCAGACAATGAATCGATTCCATATGTTTTCACGAACACCAGAGACACTGTGGGAAAGGACAAATTTGTGATTCAGGTGGCACAAGCTCAAGCGGACCTGTGTGTCCAAAGTGTGGGTTATATTCCTGTCGGTGTTAGCGATTGTATTACCATATTAAACATCGAGGGATTGAATAACAGTACTTTCTTAGCATCCCATAATACGTACTTCGTGTGTGGAACTAAAGGTTATTATCGTTTGCCAGCCGGTTGGTCTGGAGTATGCTATGTATCATTTTTGTTACCTCCTGTATTTCTGGCACCTGCATCCTATCATAAGGATTTAAAGTTGTTAAATAATGTGACTGTAAATAGGTATAAACGTACTTTATCAATTGATGATGTGGATCAAACTGACACCAGTTTACAGCAGTATATCGACTTCAATCTAGGATTGTTTTTCTTCGTTGGAGCTGCCCTAAAAAGTAGGAAAGTTCGAAGATTAACACGAGTGGTAGAGGCTGTGACAAACCAAACCGCTGCTGCTCTTGGGAATCTTACGGAAGAATTACAGATTACCAGAATTGTTGCATTGCAGAATCGTATGGTGTTAGATGTTATGTTAGCTGATCGAGGTGGAGCTTGTAAAATTATCGGAAGCAGTTGCTGTGTGTTTATTCCTGACCACACACCGTCAGTCTACAATGCAATTAACAGGTTGCATAAAATTGCAGCTGAAATCCATACAGAAAATGGCACTTGGTCCTTTTCTGGATGGTTTTGGGCATTGATCACTGCTTGGGGTTGGAAGGTTTTGACTGGTCTCTGCATAATTATAGCAGTTCTGTTTTCTTGCTGTATCTGTATTCAATGTGGTCCTTTGCTCTGTTCCGTATGTGTATCATTTTGTATCCCCGATAAGAAAGCTATTGCCAATGTCACTTATCAGAAACGTTTAGCTAGGGAAGTAGAAGAGATGATGATAATTGATATATATGATGATTATTCTAGCAAGCCGGATGTCTTCAGTAAATGCTGAAAGGGTCGTCTGTTGTAAATTGCAACTTCGATGTGATTAAGCATTTACTAAAGACATGAATTCTCCTCCCTTACACGTGTTCCTTCTGTTATGTTGACTGAAGTCCGGACTCCATTTTGTATTGTCATGTCTCCACGTGCTCAGCACGAGAAGAGTCTTATCTTTGTGTTAGTTGCTCTTGTAATCTGCCTAGTAACAGTCTATAAATAGTTTCTTTGTCCGTCTGGCGCATGCCCAGACTTGACCACATCTGTTATCAGTTAGTCCTTGCTTGACCATGTTTTCGCGGGCTCAAGGAGTATGTCAGCTCCGCCCACATATTGATCTTGTATTGCAAATGTCCATAAAAGGTAACGTTCTTCGTCTCATGTCGTATCCTCCCACTTATGAGCCCCTCTGTTGTGTATAAAAGGGGACCATGTATGCAAGTTCTTTGTGCTACTCTATGCAATACTGAAGGGTATTGTATGGATTGTAGGACCACCCTTAAGGGTTAATAAACCTTGTCTTTGCACTTTGCAGTTTCCGTGCCAACTTCCTTATAGGTTTCTTTACAGGAGAGCGAACCCTTGTGTCCTGCGGGCCTAGCTGGGGCCTGTACTCATCAGGATTATGACAGATGGAGATTATCGCTGTAGTTGAGGCTGTGACGTGTTGTCAATGGGCTTGAACTATTGAAACTGTGAGACAACACTATCTACGGTAGTCTTTTCCTCTGCTACCATGGTGATATTGAAGTTACTGTTCTGGATCTTTACGACCATTAAAAACATCATGTACCACAACTGATCACAGCTGAGTTGATACCTTGTGCACTTTGGCATGTGATGTACATGTACTGGAGATATTATAGATGAGATACTACTTTGGTGATTGGCACACCATGTACCTATCATGTAGTCCATTTTCAGTGTATAGATTGTGAGACATTAAAACCGATTATTGGCACACCGCTGGCCAATTGCAATAACTACTAGCATTACCTCAGTGATTGGCACACCTCTGGCCAAGTATAATTTCTTCTAGAATTTTCCAGTTGGTAACTGTGGGGCCGATTCACAGAACTAATCTGAGACAAAATCATAAACTTACTACTTTTGGTATTCACAGAAGGCATTTAGTAGTAGTAATGTTAGTATTTTGTCTTAAATTAGTATTTTGTCTTAAATTAGTATTTTGTCTTAAATTAGTATTTTATCTTAAGTTAGGATTTTGTCTTAAGTTAGGATTTTGTCTTAAGTTTTGGTTTTAAGACAAAATCCTAACTTAAGACAAAATACTAACTTAAGACAAAATACTAACTTTACTACTGCTAAATGTCTTCTGTGAATACCAAAAGTAGTAAATTCAGGATTTTGTCTCAGCTTATTTCTGTGAATCGGCCCCTGTAACAGTAGTTTGGCTTCAAAAAGAGTCAGGTGACCTGACCTATCAATTTAAGTAATTTCTAGTTTAGGCAATCCCTGTTACTACACAGGGGTACATTTATATGTATTTTTGCCATACAGAATACCTGTGATCTATCAATTTAAGCAATTGCTGGTCCAGTAATAATAACATGTATGTGTATTATTGCCATACAGAATTCCTGTGTTCTAGCAAGTTAAGCAATTGTGAGTCCTGTATCTATTAAGTAATCATTTTCTATTCCTAAATAGGTGGACATTTATGTGTCATATATAATTATTAGTAACATACATGTGCTTGTATTATGGAGAGTATTCACCCTCCTCTGTTTTTTTGGGCAGAGTCTGCAGAACCACCTATTCCATGAGATTTAAGATTAGACATGTTTGAAGCAGATGTGGAAGTACTAGAGGAGGATGAATGTTCGGAAGAAAGACATTTATTATTATTGAAACATAGATTTGGTGCTATAGGGTTGAGAGAGTTCACAAATGTACCCACGTTAGAGAATGCAAATGATATAGGTGTATGCCAATGTGCAATAAAAATAAAATGCAGGAAAGATTTGTTAGGAAAGGTAATGTGGTTATGGAACGGTTAAGTTCTATTCGATAAAACTATTGATCAGTTTGTGGCTGCTCTTAGAGGTTTAGTGATAACCTGAGATTTTGAGCATATGTAGTATGACCAGGTGTTACAAGACTAAATTCTCATGAAGACCAAATCTAAAAACTTTCATGAAGAGTCATGGTCTTGTGAGGAGATAAAATTGAAGGCAGCAGTTGATGGACCAGCAGTCCAGGGGTATCTGAGAAATGCATTTTAACAGTAGGAAGTGAGAGTGTTAGCAGTACACAAGTAAGTGCCATTGGTGCAGGGAAGGATACCAGATACAAGAATAAAGCTGGAGCGGGATTGATAAATGATAGGGGATTCAAGAAAAAAGCAGGTGAAGTGAAGGCAAATGAAGGGGGCATACCTCTGGTAAAGGGATTGTGTGTTTCAGATGTGGTTCGAGTACCTAATCAGCTAATTATAAAATGCGCCCAGCATTGAATAAAATACGTAGCACTTGAAAGAAAAAAGGCCACATTTGCAGCGCATACAAGAATACAGGCAAAAAGGTATATCAAATTGTGGAAGATGTTATGGACGATGAAAAGAGCTTAAAGGGTGTAGTATTGAGTGTGCAATATGATCAAGCATATGTGAGGAGGAAGGCCACACAATGACCTTGTTGTGTAGCATGTAGTAATGGTGAACAAGTTGAGACTATGGGGGATTTATGTACATGGTATACCATCAATGGGAAGCATATGTTTCCCAGATTGTGGCCTGACAGGACGCTGTGTGAACCAGATGATGGGATAGAGATAGGTAAGAGAACATAGAGGTGCCGATTACGATCCGGTAAAAAAACTCCCCGTACGACTCGTATCCGGTCTTTTTACCGTACGAAGCGCACAAGTGCCGTACAAACTGCCAATTACGATTCGCATGGGAAAAAGTCCATACGAATCGCATTGGGAATTATTCCCCACACGTCCTCGGGTCCAAAAATGTGTCCGACACGTCCTCGGACGAATCACCGTACAAATGTGAAAAGTGAAGTCCGACCGCGGAATCACGATCCATCCCGTGCGTCCGATGTTACAACCATATGGAAAAAACCCCTTCCGCACCGAACTCACATGGCAACCATGGAGACATGTGCCTGCATACGTGCCCGACACTCCCCCCAGCCCCTGTACGTTCGAGTCGTACCCCCGTGTATGTACACCCCTGTACGTGTTGTACCCCCCGTGCATGTACACCCGTGTACGTTAGAGTAGTACCCCCGTGTATGTACACCCGTGTACGTGTCGTACCCCCGTGTATGTACACCCGTGTACGTGTCGTACCCCCGTGTATGTACACCCGTGTACGTTCGAGTCGTACCCCCCTGTGTATGTATACACGTGTACGTTCGAGTCGTACCCCCGTGTACGTACATCCATGTACGTGTCGTACCCCCGTGTACGTTCGAGTCGTACCCCCCGTGTATGTACACCCGTGTACGTGTCGTACCCCCCGTGTATGTACACCCGTGTACGTTAGAGTTGTACCCCCACCCGTGTATGTACACCCGTGTACGTTCGAGTCGTACCCCCACCCGTGTATGTACACCCGTGTACGTTCGAGTCATACCCCCCGTGTATGTACACCCGTGTTGTACCCCCCGTGTATGTACACCCGTGTACGTGTCGTACCCCCATGTATGTACACCCGTGTACGTGTCGTACCCCGCGTGTATGTACACCTGTGTATGTTCGAGTCGTACCCCCCATGTACGTTCGTGTCGTACCCCCCTGTATGTACACCCGTGTACGTGTCGTACACCCCCCCTGTCTGTACACCCGTGTACGTGTCGTACCCCCCGGGTATGTACACCCGTGTACGTTCGAGTCGTACCCCCACCCGTGTATGTACACCCATGTACGTGTCGTACACCCCCTGTACGTTCGTGTCGTACCCCCCTGTATGTACACCCGTGTACGTTAGAGTTGTACCCCCACCCGCGTATGCATGGAGCGTACCCCCACCCCAACATTCTAAGTACGGAGCACACCCCAGGCCCCAACATCACCACCTTCACACAACATCGCGCATGTACGAGTCGTACCAAGCCACACACAAGGACAGCACTGTACAACAAAATGGCCCATGTACACACCGTGCACACGCTAAAAACGCACGTACACAACCAGGACAAACCAAAACGACACAAGAATACACCATTCGAATGGCACAAAGCCACTAAACATGTCCAACAACCACTAAAACAACACATTCACTGACCTGCAACTGCCAAAAACCAAAACAGGCCCAAAACACAACCACTCCTTATAACACACCCACCCAAAGTTCAAACACAGCCACACCCACCAATGGACCAATAAAAAGGGCCCACACACACAAACCATGAGCCTTTGCAACAGACTCACTGCTGCCAGACCCCACAGACAACCTACAGCACCATACTAGAAGCTTTACCACACCTTACACTTGCACACCTTCACACACACACCTTCATAAACAGCCCCACATCACATTCACACACACACCTGCACAACCACACCCACACACCCACAACCATCCACACCCCCCCCACCATCCACACCCACACCCCTCACCATGCCCACTAACAAGAATCCAAAGTTCACTAGCCGAGAGTTGGAGGTCCTTGTCGATGAAATCCTCAGAGTTGAGCCACACCTCTTTGGAACATTGGTCAGACAGACCAGCATTTCAGAAAAAACAGCCATGTGGCAGACGATCGTCGATGCTGTGAATGCTGTTACGGACACCAGAAGGACCAGGCATGAATGCCAAGCCAGGTGGTACGATCTGCGGAGGACGGTCCGAGCCAAAATGACAGACGAACACAACCAGGCCAACGTCACTGGAGGAGGGCTGCCCTGCAGAACCGTACAATACCATCCCTGGGAGGAGAGGGTGATGGCCATACTGCCGGTGGTGGCAGTCGACGGATTAGAAGGACTCCGAGACCCGGGTGAGTACACAAACAACTCACCTCACATGGGGGGAACATCATCCACAACCAAACTCACAAACAGGCACGCAACCACCCCAAGCTATCGCATGACTCAACCACACTCCATGAACACGCACATGCCACTGGCGCCACCATGCCCCATGCACCCAGCTGGACAATGCCAAGTCACAGGCCACAGAAAACACCAACACAAGACACGGTAAGCCGGATGGCAGGAGTGTGGGCCCCAAAAATCACATAGTGCAACTCAGAAGCAGACAACAATGCCCCCTGCCCATATGGCCTAGGTCACAGCCAGACAAACAGTGTGTCCCCACACAGGAAAGACTTGCCAGCAAATGGCGGACGCCTTGCATTAACACATGGGGGTGCCGGCACGTTCTTGCACATGACAGCAGCTAATGAACAGCCAACACTGTGAAAGAGTGGCAGCACACACCACAACAGCAGCAGAGCAGACACAGACACTACACCCAATGGGTGCCTGGAGATCAGAAACAAACTCACATCAACAATCCAAGGGCCATTCAAAGATCTGCTAACAGTGTGTGCCCAGGAAGCTGGGCTGAGGTGACAGAGGGTGACACACAGAAGGAGGGAGAGGGGGACAGAGAGGGAGGGAGACACAGGGAAACGGAGAGAGGGAGGAGGCTGACACACAGAGGGAGGGAGAGGGGGACAGAGAGGGAGTGAGAAAGGGACACACAGGGAGAGCAAATCAGCCTTGGGGTGTGTGGGAATGTCTGCTCGTCAGCAGGTGGACTGCGTGCATGTAGACAAGGGTGGCCAGTGCCAGAACCCCCCCTCTTCTCCATGGCAAAACACAGGGCCATGTCACAACCTGTGCACGAGCACAACGACAGCTACCTGCATCATATAAGTGTGTGGAACCACTCCATGTGCACACGTACAGTGCTACACGGAAGGCGCCAATGCATGGCTTGCCACACCTGCCCACTCCACTGCTGACTGCAGTCACAATTGACGCAGCAAGTAAGACTGTGCCACACATAGGTAAAGTCGCAAAAGCTGTGCCCAAGGGACATACCCATGCACAAGTGCACTGTGAGTGGAATGCAAGACATATCCAAATTCCCAGAGGAAATGTGCCAACTTTGAAACCAATGAAACATGGATGTTGCATGGAACAAAATTAACATTGTCTCTCTCACACACAGGTCAATGTCGTGGATCACCCCCCAACACTGGGGGGGAAGACTCACAGGACCCGGCTCGGCGGGATGGCAGAGCCACCGGCAGCGACAACTCTCACCACTCTGTGGACGAACCCGACCCCGACCAACCTGGCCCCTCTGGTGTCCAACGACCTGCAGCACCTGCGTCAGGTACAACTGGGCCAACCACCACCCCCACTCCTGCCACATCCCAGGAGACACCCAGGATCCCTGCCCCACTACCACAATGCAGCCAGGCTGGCCAGGAGGGACACGGTGTCCCGGGCACCCAGGAGGAGGCAGGCGACAACGCCAATGCCACCCCTCAGGGGTCCCGGAGACCCGATGTGCCCACAAGGGCAGGCCAGGTGCAAGTGGGCAGGGGTGGTGGGAGTGGAGGACGGCGGAGGCGCGAGCCTGACCGGTTGGCTGGGGAACCGGTATATTCCCATGTCCGAAACATCCTGGACACATACCGGCAGGACACCACGGGCATGGCCCAGGTTGTGTCCACCCTCAACGATATGAAGGGGACCCTCGATGAGATCAAGACCCAGCAGGCCCAGCAACATGCGGAGCAACATGCCTGTCTACTGCAACACCAACGGAGGATGGAGGACAGACAGGCTGAGCTCATGACGGTGTTCACGGGAATTCACAGTACACTCCGTCGGATGGCCGACAACATGGGCAACCCTCCCTGTGCCAGAAGGCGTAGAACATCACCACCCGCAGGGAGGGATGAGGAGGAAGAGGAGACATCCGACGGAGCATCCCAAACATTGTCACGGCCTGCTTCTGAGGGTCCCCGCAGGAGGGCGGGTCGTCCACGGAAAAGACCGTGAGGGTCGGCGCAACAGCACCATCTCCCAGGACACCTGGCCTGGTACTGGAGCAACAGCAGCACAGCATCAAAAGACATTCTCTGCCACATGGCCTTGCTGGTCACTGTCTGACCAATGTTGACAAAGACTGTGGCATGGACTCTGAGGATTTCAAATGGCAAGGACACCAACTCCCCTAGTGCACTTTGGATTCCACACACCCGGAAAGCCCCTCATGTTAAACCCCCTCGGCCCCCCTACCCCAACCAAAATAAAAAAGTCACACCATAAAGAGAAGATGCCTACTGATTGCATTATTACCTTACATGTGTCTTGTAAAGTCTAACTATGCCTGAGTTCTCATTTGACTGCAACCATCCACACCCTGGGGCCTGAGTCTGGCACAGGACACACATGGGTCACATTGTATTAGGCAAGACAGACATGGAGCACCATACACACCCGTGATGGGCCCAACCAGCTGAGGGGGTGGCCGCACAACCGTGCCGACAGACATATTGAGTACAGCGACAGCCATGCGCAGAGGTCAGGGATCATGTGGAGTGTCCTGGGGGGCACCCAGGTATGTGTGGACAGGTGGCAGAACCATGTCCTGCAAGCTTGAGTCAGGTGGATGCAGAGAATGGTGGCCTGGCCAACGTTGGATGCATGGGGATGGCACATGTCACAATACCCACACAGTCATGGACATCATGCACAATACACAGTCTAATCCCACACAAACAGCTTGCATCTTGCTACTCGACACATAGACACATAGCCAATATCAGGGAAAACAATGCCAGACATGCCGGAAGCACCGTGGCAACACACCAGCATTGACTGAGAAAAGGCACCTTGGAGGCATAGGGACACCTTTATTAGTCATGTATTCGGGATTGCAGAGGCAACTAGGAGTACACATGAACGTGTCATGTGGAGTAACATGTGGGTCCAACACTGGAACCCCCCTTCTGCAGCACAAATGCGTGATAGCCATGGAACTGGCACACAAGTGTCGGCTAACAGCTAAACACCCCCTGCTGCTCACGGAGAGACTGCCATACACCATTGATCCGCTGATGTGGAAGTCCCACAGCATGTCAAGCCAAGGCAAACCGTATGTGTCTGAGGGCAGTGTAACACACAATGATGCCATCATCACATTCCACAATCCCATCACTGATGACTGTCAACAAGTCTGACCATCTATTTAGGTGTACCCAGCTGCATGTAATGTGTACCATGGTGATGCGACATGTCTGCAGAAGAACCAAACATCGACAGGGGCAGTGTGCATACATCGTGAACAACTGCCACACCCAATACATCCCTGATGCATCCCTTACCCTAAGGAGACTTCCAAACTTGTCCGCGCGTGTAACTCTGAGTCAGCACACGATGACGTGTCCATGAGGAATAGCAGTGCCACAACAATGCAACCAGCAGACGGCATGCGCAAGTACCTGGGGATGAGAGACACACAAGAAGTCAGCCACAAAAAGCACAGCCACTTGCATGTGCATGTACTCGACACATGTAAGGATGACAACATGCCAGGTCACAATTATGACTGGGGAAATACACATCACTGCGACCATCACTCCAGTGACACATCCACACACACCTCTGACTCACGTGGCATACATGCAGATAGCCACACACATCGCAACACATGCCACATGGGGACCAATGCGTGCACACACAGACACTGGTACTCACCACTAAGCAAAGAAGTCGCGTATGAGCCGAGTCCGGATGTCCTCTTGCGGAACCACGTCCTCCACATCACTAGCCCCATTGCCAAGACCTTCGTCCTCCACGGGTGGATGGTCCTGATCATCTTGATCCAGGATGAGTGGCACAGCTTTCTCAACTGCCATGTTGTGCAGCATGCAGCAGACCATGAAGATTTTGCAGACCTTCGCCGGGGCATATGGGAGCGCGCCACCGGTCTAGTGGAGGCATCGGAATCGGCTCTTCAGGAGGCCAAACGTCCTCTCTATCGCTCGCCTTGTCCGGCCATGGGCGGTGTTGTAGCGGAGCTGGGCCGGCGTGATGGGGTTGCGGAGAGGTGTGATCAGCCATGGCATGTTGGGATAGCCAGCGTCCCCTACATGGAAAGCACATGGACATCAGTAGGACAGGAGAAGCGGTCGTGCTGGAAGTCTACGCAAAATACAGGATAGACAGACTGTACCCACCAACAACACATGCTCGGTCGTTGCGCAGCTGCGTCATCATTTCAGGCATCCTGCTACGCCTCATGATGTAGGCATCGTGTGCTGATCCTGGAAAACGAGCACAGACATGTGAAATCACCATGTTGGACAGACACACCACAAGGGCATTGATGGAGTGGTAGTGCTTGCGATTCCTGTACGCTACCTCCTGTGCCTGTGGTGGTACCAAAGCCACATGTGTCCCATCTATGGACCCAATGACATGGGGCATCCCTCCCAGGGCATAGAATCCACGCTTGACCCCAGTCAACATTTCAGGGGTTGGGAAATGGATGAAGTCATCCAGGTGAATCAACATGGCCTCTAAGAAATCATGCAGCACACGGCAGAACATGCTCTGGGACATGCCATCAACATGAGCTATGGTATTTTGAAAGGTACCCGTGGCAAGAAAATGTAGGGCTGCCATTACCTTCAGCTTGGGTGTCAGTGCCGTAGGATACCTGTGCAGCGGTTGCAGGTGTGGGGCCAGTCTCGCCGTCAACTCCAAAATCAACCGTTGGGGGAAGCGGTAGCACCGGATACAGTCATTCTCCCGCATGGCAGCCAAGTCCGGAATTGGTCGTGGAAGAGGCGGCGCTCTGCAGTAATTTGGAAGTGACAAGGAAGAGTGAGTGCACCACAACAACAATTTATTTGTACTGAGCACATGTTAATCTGTCAATACACATATGCTACATACGGAGTCAGGTATGTGCCACATGACCTGGATACGTATGGCTGCCAGGTGACACTCCTACCAACACCCAGCTACACACGGAGATTGTGAACCTCCACATGCCATGGCATGGGATTAGCTGTATCCCAGTGTAAGTGAACAGCCAGACGCAGGACAGGAGTGACATACATCCACACATCAGCAGAAGTAGGATGTCGATTGCAGAGACTGGTAGCGGTACACTAGAGCCACAGGTCACATGACATTACACTAAGACAGCCCACACACCTTGCCAAGAAGGTGTACATGTGATGACTCACCACACATTCATAGAGAGGATGCAGACATGTCTTTGTTACGCTACTCCGTGTCCCATGCATACATACGCACCTCACATCCGATACCACATGTGGCATGGTGTGCGGAACAGTGTGCCATGTCCATCTACACACCGACACATGTTGGTTGCTGCAACAGCAGCAGCTTTTGAGGGAGCTCCAACATCAAGCTAATGGAAATCCCCCACACATACATGACATAGTCACATCGTGCACCGTGGGTAGTGACATGTCAGGTGTGGTAACCCCTGTACCGGGCCTCAGGGGACACTTCCGTGTGTTGTTGTCCGTGCCATGCCAGTGACGCTCATCCCAAGTGTGCAGTACGACATGCGCACATGTCAAAGGAGTCAAGGGCATGCCTGGCACACATTGCACCATCACACATTACATGTGTACACATCTCATCATACATCTGGTGCCTTCTCGACTCTGGAGTAATGTGCCACATCACAGCCTTTCACACCTGTGCCCCACACATGTAGTACTGCCCAGACAATGCCTTGATGTCCATCCATGGACAAGTATGTCAGCCCTATTCCTTCCTGTGTGCTGCCTGTCACCACTGTGATGTGTGAAAACCACCGTACTTTCGCAAAGAGGGCCTGTGTACGTTCCCGTATCACTATGGGAGTGCTGCCGTATGTGTACCCATAGTGATGGTGAGCGTACAGGCGTGTGTACGGTCCGTACCACCATGAGTTCGCATACGCAAGAAGACCCATAGTGGTATGGACCGTACACGCGTGCGTACGCCCACTATCACTATGGGTGTCCTCGCGTATGCGTACTCGTAGTGGTACGGCCCGTACACACGCCTGTACGTTCACTATCACTATGGGTGTCCTCGCGTATGCGTACTCGTAGTGGTACGGCCCGTACACACACCTGTACGTTCACTATCACTATGGGTGTCCTCGCGTATGCGTACTCGTAGTGGTACGGCCCGTACACACGCCTGTACGCTCACTATCACTACGAGTACGCATACGCGAGAACACCCATAGTGATAGTGAGCGTACAGGAGTGTGTATGGGCCGTACCACTACGAGTACGCATACGCGAGAACAACCATAGTGATAGTGAACGTACGCACGCGTGTACGGTCCGTACCACTATGGGTGTTCTTGCGTATGCGTACTCATAGTGGTACGGCCCGTACACACGCCTGTACGGGCCGTTGCTATGCATTTGGGGTGCCCTAGGGCCCCGGAACGCACCGTACCTGTGTGTGAAGCTCAAAATTACATAGGGGACACATAGAGGGACAAGTATTAAGGCCTACATGCATGCTGGTTGTCATGGAGACCAAGTTTAAAGTTTGAATTTGTTCTGGAAGGTGCACAGCAGAAGTCAGTTGGAATGAATCTACTTTGTTGAAATGTGTTTGTGGGGTTGACATCATGCTGAAGAAAAAAACACATTAAGAACCCACTGACTGTGCTAGGTTTGAAGGGATTGGAGGAAACATAGGATGCAAATGTGAGTGACCAATCACTCTGTACTCCTGTGCATGAAACAGGCCAGCAAGGCAGATATAAGGCAGCCAGGTCCCATGAGGGAGCACTTGCCTGCACATCTCTGGATTCCACGACCCAGCTGCTGCTACTGATTCCCTGGAACCATGTCAAGGTCTGTGGAGAGGTCACAGCCCTTCACCCTGGAGGAGAACATGGCTTTGCTGGATGTGATCCTCCCACAGTACCCCATGCTGTATGGGCGATCAGGGTATCAGGTGAGTGCAGAGTCCACTAGCACAGACTGTGTCCCTTTTTTGTGAGTGTGACTTCTGCCATTGTGTCCAGGTGTCTCACACATGCTATGTACTGTAGGGGGTGTCCCAGGGGGGGGAATGCCTGATGTCTCCCAGCCAGAGCATGCAGTGGTGCATGTCTGCCGTCCTCACTTGCATTGTGTTTACTGTGACAATCACTGCATGGTGCATGCCACATTCTGCCTGTCTTATCCTCCTGGGAATGTTGCCTCTACAGTCCTCATGTGATTATGTGGTCAGCCCAGTGTGACAGGTGACTGTACCCACAGATGTGTGTTAGTTCTGTGTACCTGTGCTGAGAGTGTCCACATGATGTGTTCATACCCTGGACATCGGTGTGTGTGTAAGTCCCCTGTCATGTGGGTGGGTGCATATGTGGAGTGTAGCACCCCAGCTTCATGAGGGATGGATATACCCTGGCCATGTGATGTGAGCAGGGAGCAGTGCTGTGTGTCTGACGTGCAGAGCCAGCCCCACACCTGTGAGCCCCCCCCCCAGTCTAGTGGCACATGTGCAGAGTGAGGTTTGTCGCTGCATTTGGCAATGGCAGGTGAATGTCCTGTGCCTGTGTGTGTCTGTGTACTCTGCTGCGGTAGCGTCAGTGGCCTGTGGCTTGTGACTGCTTAGAGGTGCTGCACATTATCCTGCTGTAGCTTGTGATGCACAGTGTGAGCCTGGATCATTGATTGTGTAGTTGCCCTCATTCCACCTGTGTCCTTTCAATGGCACGTACTGCTTTTGCCCTTCCCCAGAGGATCATGTCCCTATGACAAAGGTGCAATGCGTTGGATGCATACTATGCCTTGTTGCAAACAGCAAATGTGTTCTAATATGTGTCTCTGTGACATGTGCCAGGTGTATTGATGTAGTGTCACTTGTTCATCCTCACAGGTAGGCGCCTCTGCCAAGGAGCAGATATGGCTGACCGCCGTCAGCACCGTGAGGAGTGCGGATGGTCGGAAGCGGCGCCTGTCCCAGGTGAGGAAACGCTGGCAGGATATCCGGTGCTGGACGCGGAGGATCGCACGGGTCCTGCTGGGGGACTCACCTGAGAGCCATAAGAACCGCGGGCGCCGCCGACTGAGCCACATCCACAAGCGTGTGCTGCCGGTGGTCTTTCCAGACTTGGAGAGGCGCTTACAGGAGATGCAGCAGCAGGAAGGGGGTAGGTACATGTGTGTTTGTTGTGTTTCACCAGCATTTGTAAGTGCACAGTTGCATGGATACACTGCCAGGGTTTAAAGGTGCTGTGCAGATCCAGTTACCCACTGTATAGCTGCGCTCTCCTGCCTCCCTTCCCCTCCTTGCAATGTGTTCCCTGGTCTGTGTGTAGTCACTCCTTCACAAGGTTATCTAGGCTGGCACTTTCTCCACGTGAACTATGCCTGTAGCATCATGTGTGGGGGTGGTGTGTAACAGGTTTTGGGACCTTGCCTGTGCCCTGTCCAGTTCAGTACATGTGGGTTCCATGTCAGTTGGCACTGATGCAGAGTCCAGACATGGGAGTTAGTCTCACAAGTGTCATGCCTTACAGTCCGCATGTCCTATGTTGTGGCCTGTGACATGATGTGCATGAGTGTGCGATACGCATAGTGCAGGGATTGTGGCGTGTGTTGCAGTCATTCCCATTCAGGACCATGGAGCTGTGTTGCCACTACTGTTCCCTGGGTCATATTTTCCTAGGTGTCATGTGTGTCATCACAAAACGTGGACACTCTCAGTGTCTACAGCATAGGTTATGCTCTGTGCCATTGTCCCCTGGCACCATGTATATTGATGTGAAATGTAGTACAAGTGTCCACTGTACAGCCTGACCTGATTTTCCTTGTTCATAGTCACAGTGGCCAGTGCCTGTGTGTCTTGTTACAATCATCTGATGCTGGCCATTTGTATATGATTATTTGGACAGGCGCACCTCGGGTATTTGGCGTCCAATCTTGCATTTATACATCCCCTGTGTATTTCACCCAGACTAAGAGATGTAAGTGCCACCTGTGTCTCAACAAATTGTCTCATGTAGGGGGTGGTTGGTGCGGGGCAAGCCTACATGTCAAAACCTGAAATCTCCTTGCTAGTTCTGGCCAGTGTGTGATGTTTGGCTGGACATACACTCAAGGTGCAGTGAGCCAGTCATGTTGGGCATGTTTTCAGTATTACCTATGCAGCATGTGCCTCAAGCTCATGGATTTGGTCCCTCCTCATCCCTATTGTCGGCAACGCTGTGTGGTGCAGATGCAGTGCTGGATTGTCCCCAGGGCCTGGCTCCTATGTCAAACTCCATTTCATGTCATTTGCTGTTGTGTCATGCTCTCCATGGATTTTCATTGGCATGGTGGGTCAACCAACTGTGTGTTGCATGCCCTACATCTGTACCTTGTTTTGTAGATGTTACTGATCTTTCTTTGCAGGCTATGCACTGTAACCTATGTAGATTGGACTCATGTGACATATGTATACAGGTGTGTGATTAATTGCTGTCTCTTCACCTTGCCCACAGCATCGTCGGGGGACACAGAGGGAGACATGAGCACAGACGGAGCGGAGGGACCGAGCACCAGTGCCAGCGTTGACATCGTGGCTGGCACATTGAGTGGTACAGAGGCGGAGGAGAGTGAGGCCGAGGACCTGTCCACTGGCACCACCGAATATGAAGCCGACGGGTCCGAGGATGATCTCTCCGAGTGGGCGGAGGCTGCACCACCAGCTGACAGCGGCACAACATCGCACCCCGCCCCCTCCATTGCCATCAGCCGCCTCCCACTTGCTCATGTCCCTTCCCAACGTGCCCGGTCACCACATGTCTCCTTCCTGCCAGGCACCGCACCCCCTGCCCCTGTCTCCACTGCTGCCGCCAATGCCGAGTCTGTGGACATCCAGCGGCAGTTGCAGATTGGTCAGGCTGCGATCCTTAATGTCCTCCATGGCCACAGCCAGGTCCTCAACAACATGGAGGCATACTTGGAGGGCATTCACTCATCGCAGGCTGACCAACGCAGCTTGCTGAGGTCGATAGACTCGACACTGACTGCAGTAGTGGGTCTCCTGCAGCGCTATGTCCAACCCCCTACCCCTGACCCATCCACACTTCCCACTCCCATGCCTGTCCCACGTACACCCAGACGTCAGCATGCACCCACCACGACGGACACAGGCACCACACCAGCAGGGAAGGTCACCTGCACACCTCCTGGCACGCACACACAGGGTGAAGTAGGCACACCCACTGGGTCGGGGGGCAATCGTAAGACACGCAGCCAGAGTGGGAGTCCGCATTCCACCAAATCCACTCCCTCCAAATCCCCTCCCCTCAGCTCTCCTGGCCACATATCCGGCAAAGACTCCTTCACGGCCGCTCTGTCCCTGAGCCCCACAGTGACACCACCCCGCAAGCGGTTAAGGGAGTCCCCGGTCAGGGTGGTTGAGTCCCCCCCCTGTCTACACCCTCCCCCAGTGGCGCTGCGACCCATCCATCTGACCCCCCCCCCTCCTTGGGGCCTGTGGTTCCTTCGGGTGCAGGGGATTCCCTGGAGGACCTTGCTAAGGTGTGCAGCGAGATCCTGGCCTCTGCCTTTGGCCCTGCCCCACCCCCTGTGGTGGAGTCCTCCATCCCTGCACCCACGACACCTACCCTTCGCCCTCCTGTCCCTGCGGTGCCTGGTTCTTCCCCCCACATGATGCCCTCACCCCTGTGGAAGACGACGGAATCTAACTGTGCAGGCAAGCTAGGGAACACGCATCCCACTGTTTCCCCCATCCAGCTGTGACTTCTGGTCTGCCCTATGGGCTTTGTAAATATTGAACTTCCTACAAACAAGATTTTTTGGTTCATGCTGAATAAAGACATTTATTTTTTTCCCCTTGAAACACTACTGCTTTGCTGGTATTGCTGTTGGTGGGGCTGCTACATGGTTTTGGGTGATGTTCATGTGTTGGGTGTGTGGGAAATGTAGTAGTGTGCTGGTCATAGGGGGGACCCTGGGATCTGTGTGCCGTCACACGGTGTTAGCTAGGTTTCTCTGTTCATGTAAGCAGTTGCTGCATGGTGAAATTGTCCAAAGGTGTATTCCTTCCTCTGTGTACCCTGACATCTTCCCTGCAGGGTGTTCCCAATATTTAGCGCTGAGCTGTGTGTACATTAGCTGGGTGTGTGACGGACTCCTTCAACTTTGCACATGCATGCTGAGCGATGTCTCCACCTGCATCCTTCGTGGCATCCTTGGTAGTCATTGTACTTGTGTATGTGGACTATTGACATGACTTCATGTGGACATGTTTTCTTTTCTGCGCTATGCATGCGTATACTCCCAGCCTCGCACACATGTGGTACATGTACTGCAGGGTCTTTGTGCACCTGACTGAAATTTGTGGGCATGGTATCTGTGGCTACTCCACCCTTTGCGTTCCATGGGCACTGCTGTGAGTGTTAGGCACACACCCCTCTTGTGACTGGGCACTGCTGGGAGGACTCTGCACACACCCCTCCTGTGTCTGGGCACTGCTGGGAGGACTCTGCACACACCCCTCTTATGACTGGGCACTGCTGGGAGGACTCTGCACACACCCCTCCTGCGTCTGGGCACTGCTGGGAGTGATAGGCACACACCCGTCCTGTGTCTGGGCACTGCTGGGAGGACTCTGCACACACCCTTCCTGTGTCTGGGCACTGCTGGGAGGACTCTGCACACACCCCTATTATGACTGGGCACTGCTGGGAGGACTCTGCACACACCCCTCCTGCGTCTGGGCACTGCTGGGAGTGATAGGCACACACCCCTCCTGTGTCTGGGCACTGCTGGGAGGACTCTGCACACACCCCTCCTGCGTCTGGGCACTGCTGGGAGTGATAGGCACACAACCCTCCTGTGTCTGGGCACTGCTGGGAGGACTCTACACCCACCCCTCCTGCGTCTGGGCACTGCTGGGAGGACTCTGCACACACCCCTCCTGTCTCTGGGCACTGCTGGGAGTGATAGGCACACACCCCTCCTGCGTCTGGGCACTGCTGGGAGTGATAGGCACACACCCCTCCTGTGTCTGGGCACTGCTGGGAGGGCTCTGCACACACCCCTCTTGTGACTGGGCACTGCTGGGAGGACTCTGCACACACCCCTCCTGTGTCTGGGCACTGCTGGGAGGACTCTGCACACACCCCTCTTATGACTGGGCACTGCTGGGAGGACTCTGCACACACCCCTCCTGTGTCTGGGCACTGCTGTGAGTGTTAGGCACACACCCCTCCTGTGTCTGGGCACTGCTGGGAGGACTCTGCACACACCCCTCCTGTGTCTGGGGACTGCTGGGAGGACTCTGCACCCACCCCTCCTGTGTCTGGGCACTGCTGGGAGGACTCTGCACCCACCCCTCCTGTGTCTGGGCACTGCTGTGAGTGTTAGGCACACACCCCTCCTGTGTCTGGGCACTGCTGGGAGGACTCTGCACACACCCCTCCTATTTAACAATATGTACGCTTAGAACATACACGTGTGTGGGTTCGCTCCATGGGGGTACGGGTCGTACTTACACTGTTGGGGTGGGAGTACGCTCCATACGTACGCTGGTGGGGTACGGGTCGTACTTACACTGTTGGGGTGGGAGTACGCTCCATATGTACGCGGGTGGCGTATGGGTCGTACTTACACTGTTGGGGTTGAGGTACGCTCCATGCATACGAGGTGGGGGTACGTGTCGTATATACATGGTTGGGGTGGGGGTACGCTCCATGCATACGCGGGTGGGGGTACGGGTCGTACTTACACTGTTGGGGTGGGGGGTACGCTCCATACGTACGCGGGTGAGGGTACGGGTTGTACTTACACTGTTGGGGTGGGGGTACGCTCCATACGTACGCGGGTGAGGGTACGGGTCGTACATACACGGTTGGGGTGGGGGTTCGTGTCGTACATACGCGGTTGGGGTGGGGGTACGCTCCATGCATACTGGTGAGGGTACGGGTCGTACTTACACTGTTGGGGTGGGGGGTATGCTCCATACGTACGCGGGTGGGGTATGGTTCGTACTTACACTGTTGGGGTGGGGGGTACGCTCCATACGTCCGCAGGTGAGGGTACGGGTCGTACTTACACTGTTGGGGTGGGAGTATGCTCCATACGTACGCGGGTGGGGTACGGGTCGTACTTACACTGTTGGGGTGGGGGTACGGTACATACATACACGGTTGGGGTGGGGGTACGCTCCATGCATATGGGGGGTGGGGGTACGGGTCATACATACACGGTTGGGGTGGGGGTACGGTACGTACATACACGGTTGGGGTGGGGGTACGCTCCATGCATACGCGGGTGGTGGTACGGGTCGTACTTACACGGTTGGGGTGGGGGGTACGCTCCATGCATACGCGGGTGGGGGTACGGTCCGTACATATCCGTACCCACGCTGTGGAATGCTTGTGTGGGACGTACCCAGGCCTTTGCCACGTGGGTACAGCCGTCCCGCCATTGTTGGGGTGACGTAGGTGTGGGCGTGGTACGACTCGTACCCACGCTCTTAAGGCGTGGGTACGGGATGTACCTGTATTGTTGTGTTGCCGGTTCGCGTTGTCAGGCACTTCCGTTGTGGCGGACGCTGGCTTTGCTGGACACGCCCCCACCCCCTCGTAGTGACCAGGGCCTGGGGGTCAGGTATGTCCAGGGCATGTGTGCTGTGTGACTTTGGTGGGGGTTTTGTGGCCTGCCCCTGGTCCTGCCCCCCCCCATTTTCCCCCTCCCTTTGTTGTTCTGACCTTCTGCGGCGTCTGCGTCCGAACCTGTAGAGGAGGTCGACTGCTATGAGGGCCGGGATGACACGTAGGTTCGGGTCCATGTCTGTCCGTCGCGTGCAGGTACTCCTTGTTCGCGTCGTACTGATTTCCCGGCAGTTTTTGGCAGCCGGAAAATATTGTCCGTGCGGGATGACGTCGGTGCGAATCGTAATTCCTGGTTCGTGAATGGCAGGCTGCGTGCGTCCCGACGTCACGTCGGCGCTTTCCCGGATCGCATTTGTATGTTTATTTTCGTCCGTCGAGGTTTTGTACGATTCGTACGGAAATTGAGTTTCCGTGCGAATCGTAATTCCATGTTTGTATATTGTTACGACCGGGTACGCGTCGGACGGAGAATATGCTCCGTCCGACGGTTCGTACCCGGTTTTTACAGGATCGTAATTGGCACCAGAATGTGGGTATGTAATGGAATATATACTGTGGAATCTTGTGGAGGGGGTTCTAGGAGTAGCGGTTGGTAAAACAGTTGTTGGTGGCAAGTTTTGTAATGCCACACAATGGTGCCACTCCTTTGCTGGATCTTATTTATGGACTGAATTAACTACTTTCCATCCTTACCATGTGGAAGACCTCTTGCTTGTCAACATAGCACTTTAGAATTTGTCTTAGACCTGCCACAAGCACCATGTAGTAAAGTGTTAAACTGCCAATTTGACTTACCACATTGAACTTTTTCCCATAGATTAGTTTTAATGCATGGGTTTCACTCCTAAGGTAGACCCTAAAGGCCATAGGGAAGGGTGCATTGTATTTAAAAAAGGGACATGTGGGTTTAATTTTTAACATATGCTTCTACTGAAAAACTCCTACATTTGTTTGTTACTACTGTAGGGTTTATCTCTTCTCGCGGATATCAATGGGTTACACCATTATATCTAATAAGTGCTAATATTTGACTGGAAATAGGTAAAACATGTGTTTGTACTTAAATTATTTCAAATTTATAAAAAAAAGAATTATAAAGTCAGATTAAAATTCATAATTCAAAAAATACCAGTTTTAAAAAGTTGTCATTTTCTTGCCTTCAGCATTTGGGGCCTGCTGCTAGTGTCCTGGGTCAAATGACTTTGCATTGCTCTGCTGATGGAGTTTTTGTACTCTTGTGAGACAGTGAGACAAATGGATGTAAACATAATGGGCAATCCTGCCTCGAAGGCTGGGGGCAGAAATGTTCCCTGACCCACTTACACTACAAAAGGTTTGCCTCCAGCATACAAAAAGGAGCCTTACACCACTCTTTTGGCATCTCAGACTTTCTGGAGCCTTGGGGGAGGGGGAGACATGAACTTTCCAGAACCAAATGCAGGGTAGCCCAGGATGTTCCCCCATTTTAAAGGCTTGTACAGAGTATAAATATTGGACCCTTTGAATACCACTTGAGTACACTCCTGGACCTGTGGAAGATTTCAGAAGGACTGTTTGGGCTCCAAAAAGAATGCCTTGCTGCTTGAAGAGGACTGCCCTGCTGCATGAGGTCCGCTGTGCTACTTGGAAGATAACTGGACCATCTACTTGAATCCAGGACCACAAGAAGTGACTCCAAGAGCTAGATGGCTGGTGCCCTGAGCTACAGGGATATAACAAGATCTAGAGACCTTGAACTCTGCACCTTGGAAATTGTGTTAGAGGTGCTGCCCCTGCCTAACCCTAAGACTTCAGACTTAGACATTTTTTATCAAAAATGGGCCTGAGGACTAACAGAAGACTGTGATCCATCTCCCAGTCAATCTCCATAAGGTGCATTGCCAGTCAGCCTGACTTTGCGGTAGCTCCAACTACGTTCTTCTTCTTCACAGCAAATCCTGTTCAACAAGACCTCTTAGCAAAAGCAATCCTACCATGTTGTAGGAAAGTAAGATCTGCTTCTTATGGTTACCCCCACTTTTTGCTTGATGTTACACTGTTTTGACTAGTCTGACTGGGATCCTACTAATCAGGACCCCAGTCTATCTGCTTTCTCCCTAAAATGTATTGACATGTACTTAGGTACACTCCAGAATGGATACTGGGGTACCCTTATAAGTCCCTAGTATATGATACATATGTACCTGGGCATAGGTACCCCAGTGCCCTCCCCGGTACCAGTCTTCTCGGTTCCGGACAGCACAAAATGGTTGCTGTCGACCAGAGACACATTTCTGCCCTCCTGCTGCTCAGGCAAGCTCGAGCAGGGGAAGGCAGCACAATAGGCATCCTGTCACAGGGAGGTGTGACCACCTCCCAGCTAGGATTTAGTATATTGGAGCGGGGTGGGTGCACTTCGAATGTGCCTGTAAGTCTGCACAAGGGGCACATTTGCTCTACCTGTGCATAGTCCAGCTCAAACCAGTTCTGGGAGCCGTTGGCTCCTGCTCTGGATCGAAACTGGACAAAGGACATGGGTGTAACCACCCCGCCTGTCCTGACCCTCTCTTGGGAAGTTCCCCTGATTCTGTCCAACCCTCTCCCGTGGATACAAACGGGCTTACCTGGCTGTAGGACCCTATATTCGACGTGGACAAGATTCTGAACAAGAAACCATTGACCTTCGACCGTCTGGACACTCTGGACTTTGCTGGACTTCGACTGGGCCCAACTTTGTCTTCCTCTCCGTTCAAAGCATCATCTGTGCCTGTGCACCATAAAGGCTCTTGGCAGGACCTGTGGAGCATCAAGGGCAACAGAAGTATCTCCCTTGGGGTGAAAGAGTCACTCCCCTGCATTTGCCGGCACCGTAAGGCAACTGACCAGTCTGCTGATCCTGAGCTCCTGCAGACTCCAAAATCTCCAGCAACACAGGAGGTGGGTTTCTAAGTTCCTTGAGGTCGAGCTGCCCTCTCACCAAGTTTGAGGCCAGTATTCCTTGTGGGGACCGCATAACCTGAACCCCTGTGCACCACGTACATTTAGTACGTATGCTTGTTGGAGTTCCCCAACTTTATGCATTGGGCTGTCGATAGCCCCAACCTATGCGCACATTTTGTAGCAAGAACTTTGGCCTCATCGCACTCTGTGCCCTGCAAGTTGTGGTTTGTTGAAACTGCTAGAGGTCCCTTTGCAAATCCTGTGCCTTCGGCCTGTGGGTTCATTTAGGGACAATCCTGATTTTCTTGGGCTCCCCGGGTTGCTACAGGTCTGCCCTGACTCCTTTGCTGTGGTGAGTCCTCTGGTCCTTGCTGGGCCGGACCGTAACCTTTCTTGACCTTTTTCGTGGGTTGCCGTTGCCAAGGCTTATTGGTGCTCCCGCTGGACACCAACCACTCAGCACTCGACATCCTTCGTAGGGCAACTCGTATCCAGCTCCTGGTTGTCCTCAACATCTCCTGGTACCTGCAGCTGTAGATTCAAGGTCTCCTTCTTCACACCTGGAGAACCCGACATCGGTGGGCACTTGTCTACCGAGCCCCTGGTCACTTTTGAGTGACTCAGTCTCTGTCCCCTCTGCTTTCAGGTTCCTTCCATCAAGAATCCACCTGTGGATTCCACCAGACACTTGAGACTCCCATTGAGAATGACGGCGGTTTCCAATGCCACTTCAGCCCTACGTACCCGGCTCTTCTGGGATAGGTAACTCTGGAACTTCAGTATCCATGGGTGGGGTGGCTCTCCAACCTTCTATGTTCCAAAGGGTTTCCTCGTTATCCACTGAGAAGGGTCCTTAAACTTTAAAATTGCCACTGCAACTCTCCCATTGAATACTACGTAGCATGCAGTCGTGTTCTAACACTGCACCCGTCCTCTGTGGGGTCCCTACTTACTCACCTTGAGTGGTTCCTTGGGGTCCCAGCATTTCTCTACTCTCTGGAAACTGTCTTGACTCGAGTCGTGGTTCTCATACCACTATTTTAGTATATGGTTTGGTCTCCCCCGGGAGCCCACTGTGTATTAGTGATACTTATGATTCTTTCTGCGCTACAGTATTGTGTGCTTAGTGTTTATCTGCGTGAAGCAGATACTGTAAAGTATTTAAGGTGTTATAGTAATAAATATATATTCTTATAACTACTGTGTGGTTCTCCTTTCATTTAACTAATACAATATGGTTGCATTCTGGTAAAACAAGCTGCATAACATTCCTTCAAGACTAAGCCTGAAGGCTGCTCTCCACAACTACCACTTAGATAGCTTTCTAAGGTTATCTTTGACCTCTTAAATCACCATAAGGGTTGTTTGGACTGGTGCAAGGTGCCCACTTTAATTATTGAGAACTGGGACGTCCTCGACACCCTCTCACCAGACGTTGCCTTCTTCACAGAAACTTGGACAAACGCCTCCTCCCCCGCGACAACGCCACCGCCATCCCTGATGGATACTAGATCCAGAGGAAGGATCGCCCCAACCGCCCAGGGGGAGGACTCGCCATCGCACACAATAGCTCCCTCCGACTCTCCACCACCACCACCAGCGATTCCTTCTCCACCACCAAACACCTGCACTTCCAGATCCAGGCCAGCTCTAGAACCACACATTTCGGCACCCTTGCCTACAGACCACCTGGAACTCGCGCTCCGCTCACCATCGCTGAACTCATCGCCCCCAACGCCATTGCCTCCATGGACTACATACTCATCGGAGACCTGAACTTCCAACTCAACTACCCCAGCGACCGTCTTCACCCGGACGGGGCCTGGGGCCAGCCACTCTGGCCAATTTATTTCCTATGATAGGAAAGCTCTGCTGGCTATGGGAAGGGAGACTCATAGCAACCCTAGTGACCTCCTGTCCTTCCTGAAGGAAGTAGGGCTATGGAGCCCAACCAGAAAGGTAGACTTAGAGGAGGGTTGCCAGGTTAACCCTAACAAGAAGTTCAGTGTAAGGAGTGTCAAACCCCCAGCGGAAGGGATTGAGAGGGCTGACACCAAGGTTATCTATCTTAACACGCTCCTTGGCTAAACATCAAGATGAAATCTCTCATATTCTTGAGTCGGAGGCTCCAGATCTGCTGTTACTTACCAAAACATGACTTACAAAGAAATCTTCTACTGACATTTTGGCAGGGCTCACTAGTGAGTATTATATTTTATATACCAACAGGGACACAGAGAAAAAAGGGGGTGCGTAGCAGCCATAATAAAAAAATCTATCCAATTTGCCAAACTACCCTCGCTGTGTTTACCAGCAGTAGAAATAATAGTGATCCGGTTAAAGTCCTACATGGAGGATTTTGTGTGTGTTTTGGTTTACAGGCCTCAGCACTATATGCAGGAGTTTTCTCAGGCTCTTGCGGAAGCCATAGCTCAGCTAGTAGTAGACCATGCTAATGTTCTTCTGGTTGGAGATTTAAAATACTGGGTCAATGATGAAGATGAGGGATCTCAAGCCTTGGACCTTACTGCTACTTTACATGAATCGAACCTGGAACAGGTGGTGAACTCAACTACCAATATTAAAAGCCACATATTAGATCAAATCTAGACCTAAAAACTACCCATGAAGAACATGAGTATCCCATGCAGGTGGTCAGACCATCATCTTATCTTCTATTCGGTGACCAGACCAAAGGAGCTAAGCCCCCCTAGGGGACTTGTGGTCTCATTTAGGAACTGGGTGCGGGTTAACCTCACAGAGTTCTGCCAGGACCTGGGGAAATCTCCTCCAGTTCCTAGGGAAGACATCGATGACTATAAGCAAAATGTATCTAACTGGCTGAAGGGGACTAGTGATACTCATGCCCGCAGGCATAGCTCTAACAAGACAAGAAACCACGGGCCGACAATGGGTTCTCTGTAGAGTTGAGAACGGCGAAACTGAATCTCCGATGCGCAGAAAGGAATTGGCGTTCGGAATATTTACCAGCTCTGAGAACAAGTTATATCCAAGAACTTAAAATGTAGAAGGCTCTAGTAAACCAAACTAAAATTAGCCATTTCACGAATAAAATCCTTAAGGCATCTAATAAATCCAAGGAAATTTTCAGAATCATCAACAAACTATCTAATTTAGACAGGGTGACCCTCCCTATTACACCGTCACAGAGTCTGTGTGATACTCTCAATTGATTTTTTGTGGACAAGATTGCAGCAATAAAAAGGAGCATCCCCTGGGGCTTGTCTGCTCCCTACTCCCCGCAGGGGAACACAAATATCTTTACGCTCTCTCACTTCCCCAATTTATCGCAGGATGACCTCTCCCGATTTTAGCCAAGATCTAGGAAGCCGACGTGGCTCACCATCTCTGTGATATCTTGGAGAAATCAGAGTTTCTGGACCAGTGTCAGGCAGGGTTTCGATCAGCACACTCCACTAAACCAGTGGTTACATCGGTGTTGGATGAATTGCGAAGAGAAGTAGATAAGGGGAACACCCAGGCTTTAGTGCTGCTTGACCTGTCGGCGGCCTTTGACACGGTGGCCCACACTTTGTTGGCTGACCGTGTCCGGGCCACAGGGTTACAGGGCACAGCAATGAGTTGGATGACATAGATCCTGGAGAATAGATCCCAATCAGTGCGACTTGCTCCTTATTCCTCTAAAGAGGTTCAGGTGAGCAGTGGTGTGCCCCAAGGGTCCTCTCTCTCCCCCCACTTTTTCAACATCTACATCCAACCTTTGGTCAGAACCCTTAAGATGATGGAAGTAAACATCTTCAACTATGCAGATAATATGCAACTGTTGTTCGCGATCGATGACAGCGATGCAGCTAGACTGCACTTCCAAAACACCATGCGATTCATCAGGGAATGGATGAATGATAACCTACTGAAACTTAACTCAGACAAAACTGAGATAGTCCTCACTAAGAGTAGAACGGTATGTTGGAATCTGGGGTGGTGCTCTAGTGAGATGTGCTCCCCTTCCTCTCCGTAAAGGGCAGTAAGAAGCTTGGGTGTGATCATCGACGAGGATCTATCATGTAAACAGCAGGTCGGTGCAGTGACCTCGGATTGATTTCTACAACTTTGCTGGATAAAAATGATTAGGAAATTCCTGACGAGAGAGGCCTTGATCAAAGTTATTCTGGCTATTTATGTCCAGAATGGATTACGCAAACTCTCTCTATCTGGACCTCCCAAAATCCCTCTTGTGCAAGCTTCAGCTAATTCAAAACGAGGCTGCTAGGCTGATAGTTCAGCTTCCAAGAGGGGGTTCTATCACACGGGTGATTAGGGACCTCCACTGGCTGCCGGTGGCACTGAGATGCAGATTTAAGATATGCTGCACGGTGTTCAAGGTGCTGCATTTGAGATGCCTGGGTTTCGTGAAAGTATGCATTGTAAAATATTGTCCGATGAGAGAACTGCGATCAAGTCACCTTCACTACTTGGTCACCCCCACCTACAAGAAACTCAGGATTAGAGTTGAAGGTTCTTTATCACAGCCGCTTGCCTCTGGAACACACTTCCATTGGAAATGAGGCAGAAATCTGTCTACACCAAATTTAGGCAACTTCTAAAGATGTGGTTGTTTACACAGGCTTATAAATATTAGGGATCCTTGACTTTTCATTACCTAGCACCAAGAGACCTACCCTGTGATCGTGCGCTCTATAAATAACCACAAACAGAACATAACATAGCTCCGCCACCCTCCTGGACAACCTCGCCAACATCGGACTGAAACAGCTCGTCAGCACACCTAACCACAAGGCAGGACACACCCTGTACACCATCTTTGTAGGAGGTAAAAACATCCACTTCAGCCACACCACGCAACCCCCATGGACGGACCACCACTGCGTACACTTCCGCGTTGAAAAACCTACACCGCCCAAACCTGCACCTCGCCCTCCACGAAGGAACTGGAGCAAAGTCACCGAGGAGCAGCTCAACTCCACCCTCAACTCAGACCCCCACCACCTCGACCGACGCCAATCTCTCAGCCAAGGAACTCCACAAACGGATCTCCAACTGCGCAGACGAGCTCGCACCCCTTACGTAACCCCGACAGACAGCGCCCCAGGAAGTCCACATGGTTCACCACCGATCTCCAAGATTCCAGAAGCACCAGCAGACACCTCGAGAAGAACTGGAGAAACAGCAAAATACCTGAAGATTGCACCACTTACAAGAACGCCATGTCAGAACACCACCAATGCATCAAATCCACCAAAAGGACCTTCTTTCAAAACAAGATCCTCGCCAACTCCAGCAACTTGAAGGAACTTTTCAGCATCAACCAGGAATTCACCAAGCCCCCCAGCGAAACAGCAGACATCACCCCTTCTCAGGACCTCTGCAACAAGCTAGGATCCTACTTCCATCTGAAAATCAAGGGCCTCTATGACAATTTCAACGACAAGATGCCTGACCTTGAAACCAAATCCTCCTCCAACAACGCCAGCCAACCCACCATCTCCTCCTGAGCCCCAGTCACCACCGAAGACACCAGCTCAACCATGACAGACATCCACTCAGGAGCCCCCACAGACCCCTCGCTGCTGCACATATTCCACAGAGGCGCCACCGCAATCGCTCCAGAACTACAATCACACAATCAATGCCACCTTCAAGTCGGCATCTATCCCAACTCTCAGAAGTCAGACCCCTGCTCAAGAAACCCACAGCAGATCTCATGGACCTCAAGAACTACCGACCCATCTCCCTCCTCCAGTTCGCGGCCAAAGTCACTGAGAAGACCCTCAATGCCCAGCTGACAAGATTCATCGATGAAAACTCCATCCTCGACCCCTCCCAATCCAGATTCCACAGCAACCACAGCAGCGAGACTGCTGCCACAGACGACATTATACACTCCTCGACCAAGGACACACTGCAGCCCCGATCCTACTCAACCTCTCTGCAGCGTCTGACAGCATCTCCCACCGCACACTCACCGCCAGACTCTGCGATGCCCGAATACAGGGAACCTCCCTCGACTGGATCCGCTCCTTCCTCACTGGCAGAACCCAAAGAATCATACTGCCACCCTTCCTCTTCAAACTGACAAAAATCAACTGCGGAGTACCCCAAGGATCAGCCCCACACTCTTCAACATCTACATGGCCCCCCTCGCCGCCATCATCAGACAGCACGGACTCAGCATAGTATCCTACACCAACGCCACCCAGCTCATCCTCTCACTCACCAAGGACCCCATCACCACCAGGCTCAACTTCCAGGAAGGAATGAAGGACTTTGCATCCTGGATGAGCAGCAGCTGCCCGTAGCTCAACTCAGAGAAGACAGAGGTCCTCGTGCTCAGACCCTCCCCCTCTGCATGGGCGAACACCTAGTGGCCCATTGCCCTCAGCAGCCCTCCCACCCCCACAGACCAAGCCAATAACCTCGGCATCGTACTTGACTCCTCCCTCTCTATGACCGGACAGGTCAACGCTGTCACCTCCAGCTGTTTCAACACCCTTCGCATTCTCTGAAAGAATTTCAGATGGATCCCCCCCAAATCAAGGAAGACCGTCACCCACGCACTCATAACCTGTAGACTAGACTACGGAAACGCACTCTATGTCGGGATCAACAAGTCCCTGCTCCGCAAACTCTAGACCATATAGAACACCGCAGCGAAACTCGTCCTTGGCATCCCTCGACACGAGCACATCATCCAACACCTGCAGAACCTCCACTGGCTCCCCATAGAAAAGAGAATAACCTTCAATATGCTCACCCATGCCTACAAATGCCTTCACAACAACAGACCCAAATACCTCAACGAGAGAATCCCCTTCCACGCACTCAAGTGAAACCTCCAATCCCCCGACCTTGCCCTTGCCGTAACCCCATGGACTCACAGAGCCAGAACAGGGGAAGAGATTTCTCCTACATCGCGGACAAAACCTGGAACGCGCCCCCTCTCTGAACATCTTCAGGAAGACACTCAAGACCTGGCTCTTTGACTGAACGGAGCTGCTTAACCCCCCTCCCCAGCGCTTCGAGACCCTCACAGGTGAGTAGTGCGCTTACAATTCCCCTGATTTAGTGATTGATTGATTGAGTGGTCATCATATACCAGGCCAACTTCTCACATTGGTGTGCAGCGGTTGGGATTCAAGCCTGCATTGTTTTACCAGATGAATCTTTGTATTGAATAACTGAAAACCACTAAGTACTAGGGGGCAGAATTACAAGCACCTTGCGCTACTTTTGCGTCATTTTCCCCATGTTAATAATAGTGCAAAAGTGACGCAAGGGGCTTGTAAATCTGCCCCTAGGTACATATAATACTAGCTTAGAATAACTAAGTTCTACTGAACTTATGGTTGGGTAAGTCAAGGGTCTAGCACACCCTTTCTCCAACCTCAGAGAGTTTAGTTCCCACTAGGTTAGGTAGGTGCAACACCTCACCAAACTTAGTATGTCTTTTAAAGGAGATGACAGTGACTCTCTGCCCTCTAGATATAGTGAGCCCTCATTCCAGGAATTGAAAGCCCTGTGTGCCTCTAAAAAGCTGAAGACAGGGAGAACTGCAAACACCCACCGCCTCATAGAGACCTTACTGTTTGATGATCTTAGGAAGACCCCTGGGTCAGATGAACAGGAGAAAGTGGGCGGGGCAGGAAATGAGGACAAGTTAGGAGGTGACACCTTTTATGATCTAGACTCAAATCCTGTCCAGGAGGAACAAGATGGTTCCCACCTGGACAACTCAGATTTTCATTGAGATGAAGAAGAAGGCCAAGCAGGCCCTCTCTTTACTACTCCTGGTAGAGTGCTGAGTTTAACAATGAGATCTAGATCTCCCTCTGCAGAGTCACATCACTTAGGACAGTCTGTAGGGTCCTCTGTAACTAGCAAGAGGGACCACTCTTATGATAGGGAGTACCAATTTCTGTAACTTGAGAAAGCTAAGCCTAGGATCAGGCAATAGCAATTGGTTCTGGATAAAGAATCCCTAGTAGTCCAGAGACCAAGAAAAAGTTTGGGACTAGAGTCCCATGGTGACAGCAACCGTGTCTATAGAGTTGTCTTTTGACAACCTGAGCAAGATTTTCCCTCCCTACCATGTTGGGGGGGACATCCATAGATAGACAAGTGCTTGAGAGAGGGCCTGTAAAGTTCAGAGGGTCCCTGAAGAGCAGTGGGCAGCTGTCTTGTGGCTCTCCTTTGCTGACAAAGGTAGAGGTAAGCTCCTCACTGTTAGTGAAGAGGATGCTGACAATCACTCAGTTCTGAAGAGTGCTCTCATTGATGGGCTTGGCTTAACCACTGAGCAGTAGAGGATTGAGTTCAGAGACACCCAGAAGGCACAGAATCAGGACTGGTTAGACCTTGTGGATGGTACCATTAAGGCTCTGGAAGGCTGGTTGCTTGGCAGCAAGGTGAATGCTTTCAAGGGATTGTACAATTTGATTATGAGGGAGCAGATCCTTAATAATTCCCAAAATCAGTTGTTGCATCAATACCTGGTTGACACTGATCTGACTTCTCCCCTGAGATTTCAGACTTCCAAAAAAGTGACTATGTCTAAAGGCAAAATCTTCACTACGCCTCTGTCCAGCAACTCCCCAATCATGAAATCTCTTTCTCGCACACCATCTGCAGCCTTGCCCTGTTGAACTCTACTTTCTCAGGAACTTTTCTTTAAATGTTCTTGTTAGTCCAGAGGTATGGTGAAACTGGGCCCAATCCACATTGTGTATTCGACCTGTGACCCATCTGGTTGGCCTTAACGTTTGACTTTGTCCCAGTCTTGCGCAATGAAATACCCATGGTTGGATCATAAGAATTACCGGGCAATTTCATTATTATACTCATCGGCGAAAGTGATGAGCAAAGTCCTATTTAAGAGATTAGGGTTTGCGAATGCTCAATACTTTTGCCGGTACAGTTTGGTTTTAGGAAAGGTGTGGGGACTCAAGAGCAATGCGTGAATCAGGACCTACTAATAGGCAAATATACAAGTGTCAAAGGCCGCAGACTATATCTCTGCTTTGCTGATCTGAGCAGTGCTTTCCATCTAGTAGACCACACCATCCTCTGGACAACTCTGCTAGTTATGGGGGTGGCTAGGACTATTATTTGCTTTTTGATAAGGATATATAAGAAACTAGCGCGTAAAGTACGCTATGACCCACAATGGTGAATGTACCCATAGCTTTGCAGTCAAACGCAGTATTCGGCAAGGCTGTGTACTTGCCCTTTTACTGTTCTCTTTGGTTATTATTGGGGTGCACCAGACCTTACAATCAGTGCCAGCAGATGCTACCCAAGTTGCTGGGTGCCCTACATCAGTTCTTTTGTATGCAGATGATGCTGTTTTGTTCGCCAGGACCCTTGTGGGGCTACAGCGTTTAATTAACACCTTTAGGGATTTTATTGCTGCCAGACAATTGATTGTTAACAAAAACAAAACCCACACAATGATTTGTGGGTCAAGGGATAAGTAATGTAGAACATTCTATATGGATAAGACGCTGGTGGTTACTGTCGATACCTTTTGCTATCCAAGTATCACCTTCTCAGGCCATGGCTCATGGTCCTGTGAAGTCACTAGTGTTAGGGGCAAGATTAACAGATGTACTCATGGTATTTTTAGATGTTCAGCCAACTTGGGTTCATGGCCGATCAAGGAGATGATCGCAATCTATAGGGCCAGGAATTTATCTATAGGGGCAGGTGTGTGAGGCCACCATAACAGTAAGGCGCTTCAGATAGAGGAAAATAGTTTCCTCAAACGCTTACTCAGACCGCCTAGCTAGCCTCTTCTGAGATTATCCATAGAGAAATAGATCTACAGTACCTCACAGACATAATAACTGTCCGCCCCTTGTTGCTTTGGTGGTCCAAAGAAGATACTAGTTTTAATATGTTAATTATTTTAGATTGTTTGTCCTTGCCCTCATCCTGCACCACGTCTTCAACAAAGCAAGCAGCTCCATCGCACCCCACCTGCACAATGTCATCAATCTCTCCCTCGAGACCGCAACCTTCCCAGAGAGCTGGAAACGCGCCGAGATAAACGCCCTACTCAAAAAACCTAAGGCAGACCCAAGAGACCTCAAGAACTTCCGGCCCATCTCTCTGCTCCCCTTCCCAGCCAAGGTCATCGAGAAAATCGTCAACAGACAGTTAACCCGATACCTCGAGGAAAACAGAATCCTGGACCCTTCCCAGTCAGGGTTCCGCAGCAACCACAGCATTGAGACTGCCCTCATCGCCGCCACCGACGACATCAGGACCCTGCTGGAAAACGGTGAGACCGCAGCACTCATCCTACTAAACCTCTCCGCCGGCTTCAACACCATCTGCCACTGCCCACTATGCACACGCCTCAATGCCGCAGGGATCCGAGACAAGGCTCTGGAATGGACCACCTCCTTCCTCTCCGGCAGAACCCAGAGTGTCCGCCTCCCCCCATTCTGTTCCTCCCTCAGCCCTACACTGTTCAACATTTACATGGCCCCACTCGCACACATCGCCCGACAGCACGACCTCAACATAATCTCCTACGCAGATGACACTCAACTGATCCTCTCCCTCACCAAGGACCCCATCACCGCCAAAGCCAACCTCCACGAAGGAATGAAGGCCGTCGCCGACTGGATAAAGATCAGCCGCCTGAAGCTGAACTCGGACAAGACAGAGGTCCTCATCCTCAGGTCCAACCCCTCAGCCTGGGACGACTCCTGGTGGCTAATGGCACTGGGGGCAGCCCCGACACCCACCGACCAGGCACGCAACCTGGGAATCATCCTCGACTCAACGCTCTCAATGACCAAGCAAGTCAACGCCGTCTCCTCCTTCTGCTTCAACACCCTCCGCATGCTCCACAAGATCTACAGATGGATCCTGACAGATACAAGAAAGAGAGTCACCCAGGCCCTCGTTAGCAGCAGACTCGACTACGGAAACGCCCTCTACGCGGGAGCTCCGACCAAGCTCATCAAACGACTACAACGCATCCAAAACGCCTCGGCGCGACTGATCCTCGACGTACCACGACATGGCCATATCACCTCCCACTTGAGAAACTTGCACTGGCTCCCCGTCAACAAGAGGATACCCTTCAAGCTCCTCATCCACGCACACAAAGCACTCCACAAGACAGGCCCAGCCTACCTCATCAGATGGCTCTCCTTCTACATCCCCAACCGCCAGACACGCTCCGCCGACCTCTCACTCGCCACCGTCCCGCGCATCCTAAGAACAACCACCGGTGGGAGATTCTTCTCCCCCCTCGCCGCCAAGACATGGAACACCCTCCCACTGAGTCTACGACAGACCCAAGACCTGCTGACCTTCAGGAGGATACTCAAGACCTGGCTGTTCGATCAGTAGCATCCCCCCCCCAGCGCCTTGAGACCCTTGCGGGTATGTAGTGCGCTTTACAAATTATTGATTGATTGATTGATTGATTGATTGATTGATTGATTGATTGAATGTACTGGTGACCCCCTAGATAAATTATATTAATCTTCATACAGCTAATGATTTATGGCTCCTGATTGGACTAACCCTTTGTCGATAACTTCACTTACCAAACTGTCTATTAGAGAAACTTTTCGGACTCACAAAACGGAAGCCTGGTTGGATTGTGAGAGAAGGAAATCAACTGTTAAGCTTTATTTATCACTCACTTTAACGGGGTACTGTCAAGATTATTTAATTTATATTTCTATTCTAATGCACTGTTTTGTATTAGTCAGATTTAGACTGGGAATTTTTCAACACCTAGTTGCCTTCCCTAACGTGAAAACTTGCCCCTAAGATTCGACCGCTTGCCCTTGTGATGGCCAGAGCAAACAAAGCACTATGCACTTTATACTGTTTTGTGATTTCTATTCAAGTTTTACAAGAAGTTATTACCTACAACCAGGTTTGTTTGCTCAAGATAATAGATTGCATATTGCTGCCTCAAGATATATGTCTGAGCTAAATGATGTTAATGTCTGTTCTAATGTAGCACTTTTTAAAATAAATGCGCAAAACTATTGTTGTACAAACATACTGATGATCTTGCAGGAACCTAGATGGACATTGTATCTTTTTAAATATTTTTTTTTAACTTTAAAGTTTATTGAAGAATACAATATGATATACAAGGAAATAACTTTCTATAGGAGAAATCACAGCATAATGAATACTATAAATCAAAAATAGACAAAAAAGTATTAATGATAAAAAAGAAAGGGAGAGAAAGGGAAAGAGGGGATAAGGGAGAGAAAAAACCAATATAAGTAAAATAACCCACAGAACCTAAGTCTCTATTGCATAAGCAAGGAATCAAGCAAATACACTGTAATCATAAATTCATAAAATACAATACTGAGACTAAAAAGGAGTAATATCAAAATATACACTTAGCACTAAGAGAAAAAGACAACAGGAGATTTATGGAGGTTTCCTGACTTCATCCGGAGTATTAATTATAATGGCGGAATTAGAAGCTATATCTGTTAGGAAAGTGGATAAAGGGAGCCATAAAAGATCTCTTTTAATAGCTAAGGATATGAGGGAAATATTACTTGTGTCTAGTCTATGGTGAAAACAAACAGCATTCCACCAAGCTTTGAAAGTAACTTGGTCAGCTTGTTTCCAATTGGAAGTTATTAAATGAAGGGCTATAGCTAGTAATAAGTCAATTAAAGAGGGATTGGGAGTTGGGTGGGACCAATAAGGTGATAAGGAGCCTAAAAAGATATTAGATAGGGAAAAAGGAATTTGAGTATTGAAAATTTTATTAATTTGGGACCATACTAGTAACGAAAAATGGGAGAGGGAGGGACAGTCAAAGAGCATATGTTTTAAGTCAGCTGAGGCTCTTTCGCATGACCAACAGGCCGGAGAATAATCTGCAGAATAAGAAGCTAACTTCGAAGGGGTTAGAAGTAGGTGTTTGTAAACAAAATAAAGAGTCTGAGAGGTATTCGCTGCCCTAGATGTTTTATGAATTTTTTATCCATAATTTATCCCAAAAAGGGATAGTCCAACATTCCATAAGATCATTTTCCCAAGCCAATTCAGCCTTCCCCTTGATTCTATCAGAAGAGAAAAACAAAGTTCTATATAAAGAGGAAGCTGATGTATTGGGGGATAATAGGGGAAAGAGAGTGGAGCATTTGGGAGGGATATTGGGACTAGATGGTAGGGAAAGCAGGTATTGTAAAAGAGGTGGAAGGAGAGAATCATATTGAGATTTACATGAGGAAGGTAGAGAAAATTGTAATTGAAGCTCTGAGAAGGATAACGGAGTATTATTCGCTACCAATTGTGAAATCCAAAGTGTTAGATCTGGGGGTCTCTAGTTGGCAGGGTAGGTACCACTGTCCAAGTAGGGACCCTTGCTTCTAGTCAGGGAAAGGGGGATACACTGTTAAGATAACCCCTGCTCACCCTCTAGGTAGCTTGGCCTGAGCAGTCTAGGCTATCAAAGGCAATGTGTAAAGTATTTGTACCAACACTCACAGTAACACAGTGAAAACACCACAGATTTACTCCACACCAGTTTTAGAAAAATAAGGTATCTTTACTAAAAACTTCACAAGACCAAATACTACGGAAAAACCAACATACAATTAAAAAGGTTACTTTAAAGATAGTTCAAGAGTTTGCAGAAAGTGCTCCAGGATGTAAAAATCAGTGTCCTCCACAATGCGACTCTTATGCAGAAAAATGCGACACTCTCGTGCCCAACAGTACCTGTAGTTGCGTTAAGGTTCCCAAAAGCTATAACAAGGAAGATGGCAAAGGCGATGCGATACTCCTGAGACCTTCGGGAGGCTTTGCAGCAGCCCTGCTTCACGCAGCAGCGGTGGATGCGCCTGCTCCGATCTGTAGGGGGAGGATGCGATGACTTTGGCTTTCGTTGCGTAGGTTTCTTAGGGGGAAGCTTCACGCACAGGTACGATGCGACGATCTTCGGTGCGGCGCGGTGCGCGGCGTGGTGCGCGGTGCGAGGCGCAGCGCTGACTTCTGGCGCCGCAACCCTCGATGCGTCACGGGACGGGACTCTGCTTCGACACACGCAGCAACTGGATACTTTCACGCACCGGCAGTGGTGCGGCCCATAAACTGGTTCTGCGACGACCCTCGCAGCGTCAGGAATCTTCACGCACCGGGATGATGCTCGACGCACTCGGCGATGCGGGGACTCCGGGTGCTGCGATGACGCCGCGATGAAATTCTCCTCGCACTCTCGCTCTTGCGACTCGCAATCGGATGATGCGTCGGGAACCATGTTACTCTTGTTCACGCTTCTGCTTTCCAGCTCCCAAACACAGCAAAACGACCTCCTGAGGCCCCAAGACTAGGCAAGCACTCCAAGGCAGGTCAGAAATCCCTCAGTAGAGTTCCAGGGGAGCTGGTGGTGATGTCCTTTTGTTCCTGGGACTTCTTAACAGGGAGCCAGCTCTCCTCAGGCCCTTGGAGATTAGAATCAAAAGAAGGGGACACAGCAAAGTCCTTCCCCTCTCCTTGGCAGCAAAGCAAAACAGCAAGCAGGCAGTTTTCTCCTCTTCAGTTCCTTCCAGCTTTCTCCTTGGCAGAGGTTCCTTCTTAGTTCCACAGTGATCTAAAGTTTAGGTGTCTGGGGTCCTCTTCTTATACCCTTCCAAGTCTTTGTGTCTCTTTGTTTCAGTGGGGGGATTCCACTGCTCAAACCGGTTCCTGGGTGTGCTCTGCCCTGGAGCACCTGGTTCCTTTCAGAGTGAGGGGCAGGGTCGTTAGACGCTCAGCAGGAGGTGGAGCATTCTTTGTGCTGGAAGAGGCAGAGTCCTCAGCCTGGCCAGCAGGGGGTGGAGCCGGCATTGTGCTGGCAGAGGCAGCCCTACTCAAACCCAGGGGCTACTCCTCCCACCCATTTAGAGCAGATCTCCCTATTCCCCCTGCTGCTGACTCATCCAGACTCCTGGAGCCACCTAGCCCATCACATGACACCAGTCAGCCAATCTGCACACAGGCACACAGGAAGGTTAAACAGGAGAATAGCTACTTTCTAAAAAGTGCTATTCTCACACAGTGAATTTACAAACCATGTTGCTAAAAAGATGTATAATTAAATTCTGAACACAAAGATACCAAACTTGGATTTTCTATCTTGCCTTTAGGGGAAGATAGGCATGTAAACAGCCTCCCCCATTCTGTCCTATGGGCAAGATAGCCTCTCAGCAGTGATAAAAGGAAAATGGCTGTCATTCAATACCAGGGCATGTTACACACCTCAGTACATGCCCTACCTTGCAGATACACTGCACCCAACCCAGGGGGGGTACCTAGGGCCACCATAGGGATGCCTGACATGTACAGAAAGGGAAGGATAAGCCCTGGTCAGTGGTTGCACTGGCCAGGTCGACATGGCAGTCCTGGACTGCACATAGGCACTGCAAGCAGGCCTAAGACATCATTTTAGGGATACTCCTGTGGGTGGCACAATCAGTGCTGCATCCCACTAGTAGCATTTGAATCACCAGCCCTGGCACACTCAGTGCACTTTACTAGGAGCAAACAGGTGCAACAAATATACCAATCATGGATAACCAATCAATATAACAATTTATACAGAGAGCATATGCACTTTAGCACTGATCAGCAGTGGTAAAGTGCCCAGAGTCCTATTGCCAACAACCACGGGTCAGAAAAAATAAAGGAGGAAGAAGCAAAAAGTTTGGGGATAACCCTGCAAAAAGGGCCATTTCCAACAGAAAGTAAGCCTTTCAGCCTCCAAGATTTCCAATAAATAGTACGACCCTTGATACGTAATAGATGGTTATGCCAGATAGGTTGGTGATCAACCGAAGAAGGGGAGGGATACGAGGATGGAAGAAATGGCAATCATATTTTACGTGTATGTGAAATAACATGAGACTTAAATGAAGGGATAGTGTTAGTAAAAGTAAGAGATTCATTAAAAAGAAAGGGAGTTAGAAAGTACTTCTCAATATTTAACCAAATAGGAGGATGAACACATTGATCTGGAAAAAGCCAACGGGAGGTTTGCCTGAGAGAAAAAGCATAATGATAGGACTTAAAATCCGGAAATTTGAGACCACCAGAATATTTGTCAGCTTTAAAGGCGTTGAGAGCTATTCGAGGAGTCTTATTTTTCCAGAGGAATTTATTTAACAAAGAATACATTTTTTTAAAGTAAAAAGCAGGAATATGTACTGGGATCATAGACAAGAGATAGAGAATTAACGGAGAAAGCATCATCTTAATAGAATCCATGCGCCCCCAACAGGAGAGAAAAAGTGGATGCCAACGGTCAATAGAAATAGATAAATTCTTTTCAAGATTATCAAAATTCTCTTTCAAGGTTTAAGGGATAGTAGGAGAGAACCATAGACCTAAATATTTTATTTTAGAGGTTTTCCAGGAGAAGCCAGTGGAGACAAAATCCTGTTTTAGACAGAGAACATTTAATGGAAGAACCTCACATTTATCCGAATTAGGGCGATAACCGGACAGGTGAGAAAAAGTATCCACCTGAGAGAGAAAGGCTGGAAGAGAAGTAGCAGGATTTGAGCAGTATAGAAGAATATCATCCGCATATACAGACATCTTAACATGAGTAGAGGTCAGATTAAAACCAGTAATTCTGTCATCTAACCTAATTTTCGTTAAGAAACGTTCCAATGCAATTATAAAAAGAAGAGGAGATAAAGGGCATTCTTGACGCACACCTCTGAAAAGAGGAAAATAATCAGAGGATTTCCCATAAACAAAAATAGAGGCCTTAGAGCCAGAGTATAGTAAAGAGATAAGAGAAATCAATTTAGAAGGGAATCCAATCCATTGGAGTGCATGAAACATAAAATCCCAACAGATCCTATCAAAAGCTTTCTCCGCATTAATGCAATTGCGGCAATGGGGTAGTCGAGAGAAGAGGCCTTACTCCAAATGTTAAAAAAGACTCTGGAGTTATCAGAAGACAAACGACCCTTAATTAATCCTGATTGTTCGGGGCCAATGAGATTCGGCAGAATGGGATCAATACCAAGAGCAAGAATCTTAGCGAAAATCTTATAATCCAAATTAACTAGGGAGATTGGGCGATAATTTTTACAAAAAGCGGGATCCTTGTTCTCCTTGGGAATTAAACAAATCATGGCTTCTTGAGCAAATCCTGAAGAAGAACCAACTTCAACAAAAGACCGATAAAGTGATAAAAGATGGGGAAATAATAAGGACGAGAAGTGAGCATAAAATTCAATGGTAAATCCATCCGGACCAGGTGCCTTACCCCTTTTCAGTACCGACATAGCATGTGTAATCTCAGATAAAGTGATGTCCGCTTCTAATAAAGAAAAATCAATATCATGTGGGTGAGGAGGATGTATTGATTGGAAAAACGAGGACAATGCAACTGAAGTTGGTTGGTGTTCTGGTGTATACAAATTTTTGTAAAAGGACACAAATTCCTTTAAAATATCATTATTCTTAAATAACAATTCTCCTACATTATTCCGTATGGATTCTATTTTAGTCCGTTTACGACGGATTTTTAAATAATTTGCAAGCATTTTGCCCATCTTATTCTGGCCTCCATAATAACGGGCACTACTTTTTAAGAGATAAGAAGATGTGGCTTATGTAGAACATTTATTAAAAAATATTTTTGCTTCAATAAGGTTTTTCAACGATGTTTCAGAATTAGAGTGATAGTAACAATATTCAAGTTGTTTAATCTTGGCTAATAATAGAATGTTTTTGGCTTCAAAACACTTTTTCCTTCATGAGACAAAATGTATGATAAAGCCTCAGGCTGCAGCTTTAAACGAGTCCCAAATCATTGCAGGAGACGAGTTCGGAATGTAATTAAAAGAAAAGAATTCAGAAGCAAAAGAAGTGAATTGGGTTGTGAAATTAGGATCAGTCAATAAAGTATTATTAAAACGCCATCTACCTGCATTAGGGGAAAAGGGCAGCAAATCAAAATCAACAAAAACTGGAGCATGGTCTGATATAAGGATAGAACCAATTTCAGCATGAGAAACAATATGAGATAACGCTTTACTGAAAAAGAGATAATCTAGTCTAAATTGTGAATTGTGAGGCGGAGAATAGAAAGAGTACTTTTGTAAATCTGGATTACAAAGTCTCCAAATGTCAATTAAAGCTTTACATCATATATCAGAGGTAAATTGTGAGTGCATCTTGCTATTGGAGAATTTTACAGATGAATGTCTATCTAGTATAGGGTCTATAACCTGATTACAGTCACCTCCAAAGATAACATAGTCATCATCTAACAGAAGAAGTTTGTCGGAGATCAGAGTCCAAAACGTATTGACCACATTAACAGGTGCATAAACATTAAATAAAACTAAAGGTATTTGGTCAACAAGTAGTTTAACGATTACCCAACGGCCATCAGGGTCATTTTCCTGATGAACAATTGAAAACTGATGTTTTTTATGACATAAAATCGCTGAACCATTCTTCTTCCCTAGAGCCGGGGAAGAAAAAACATGACCCACCCAACTTCTTTTCAGCTTAGCAGCTTCAGTATCTGATAGGTGAGTTTCTTGAATTAGAGCAATATTCGCATTTAATCTAGATAATTGGGTTAACACACGTTGTCTTTTGATAGGATTATTAACTCCTTTAACATTCCAGGTTACAACTCTAAAGGCAAAACATTAAAAAGAACATGCACAGGTGTAGTAAAAACAATTGAATGATCTCTAGCAAATAGAATACCAGCCATCAATATGTAAATAGTATAAGAATTCAGAATCTTATTACCTAAAAGACAGAACACAGGGAAGAAAAGATTGTGAAATAGACTCAGGATGAAGGAACAGAAAAGGATATATATAAAAGGAGAGATAAAAAAAGGAGTATTGTTTAAAGAAGAGAAAAAGATACCGTAGAAGAAAAAGGGGACAAAGAAGGAAGAGGGAAAGAGAGAAAAGGTCTGAGAGAGGAGAAAACAGAGATCAAAGATGTAATTACATATGAATAAATTACAAAGAAAAAAGACGAAAAAAAGACATACCACAGGAAAACAATGAGACTGGGGATGGTGGAACCACATGAGGAAATCAGCACACCGAACCGAAGACTTCACAGAAACGAGCATGGGGAGAACGACCTCCAAGTGAACATGAAGGACACGTAAATCAGGGGTCAGAGAACCGCGTCTGAAAGAATACAAAAATAGATAATATTAACAACTAAAATCACAACAGAGTAAAATATAAAGCACACAATATACACTACAGAAGACCGAATATGGAAGACAAAAAATACAAAGAGAGTGGTACGGAAACAACAACAGGGCCAAATATTATTCCACTCTATACAGCAATTTATGAACGATATTTATACTCGGGGAATGTCCATCGATTCATTTGTACAAGAGTCCAAAAATTGTTGAAGTACAGCCGGGTCTTCATAATTTGTTGTCTTATTGTTATAAGTCACTTTAAATAAGCATGGATGGAACAAACCATAACGAGCTTTCAGAGAACGAAGAGCAGGTCTCATCTCCAGAAACTTCTTGCGACGATCTGCAGTTGGCATAATCCTGTGCAAAGAAGAGATTAGAGCCATTCCAAGTAATTTTCCCCTTCTGCTTGGCAGCCTGAAGCACTTTGAGAAGATCTGTATATTCTAAAAAATACAGAATAACACCCATGGGTTTTGTTGCAGAGGAAGAAGAAGCACTAGATGAACGAGAGATTGGACCCATGCGATGTGCTCGCTGAATATTCAAAGTTGGAGAGCTTGGGAGACCAAGTAGTGTAGGCAAGAACGACTGAAAGAAGGATATGGAATTAGATCCTTCAAGACCTTCTGCAAGACCATAAATGCGTAGATTATTGCGCCTATTTCGATTTTCTAAATTTTCAACTTGTTGCTTGAGATTTTGAATTTCTCTGTGCATATTAGGAACTTGGTCAGAAAAAACTTGAACTGAAGCTATTGTCTTTTCAAGATGATCAACCTTTTGTTCAGTATGCAAGCAGTTGTCTTCGAGACTTTGAAGATGAGCATTTGTTTCTGCCATGTTGGGTTTGAGAGAACGAATTTCCTCCAATAGAAGCTCCATAGAGAAGGAGGAAGTTGTATTTGTAGGGGAGGGGGGATTCGTTTTTGTTCGTTTCCAGATGTAGCAGAAGGAGAAGGTAGTTTAGATGAGATTTTTGAATTTGGGCGCGAAATATGAGGAGAGGAGCACTTTGCAGTAATTGGAGTCATTGGGTGAGTCCTCCAAATTCTCTTGCAACACACTAAAAGGGTTAACATACACCAAAGATGCATCAGAAACATTAATTTGCTTAGATGAATTTCGATTATAGCGTGGCATTGCCATTGAAAAAATGAAATTTATATATAAAAGTGAAAAAATAAAAGTGCAGAAGGTAAACTGAATATTTTTTTTTTTAATACGAGAATTGTGAATGCTACAATAAATTTCGTATAGGTCACCGTTCCAAAAGAACAATCCACGAAGAAAAATACCACAACGAGAAAACGACCTGGCAAGACTGGATGCAGTATTACTTCAACTGTCCTTCCTGCAATACAGGAATAAACCTACCGAGAGGAATTCGCTGAAAAAATGACTTTTCTCCTCAAGTCATTTGTGGAAATTGATTTGCAGGAACTTGTAGTATGAAGAAACTATTGTCACATAGTAGCATAGAAAAGTAAATAGGGTGCAGACCAATGAGGAAATATTCACATCAAAAATGGTGGTTAATTGAATTTAAAATCGAAAAGCCAGTCAGAAGTGAAGCTTCCATTCTTAGAACACATCAATACAGGCAAGGAATCCAGGTAAAAAGCGCTTTTCAAACTCTGTTGCATCGAGCAAAAGCGTGAGGCAGATAGAAATGCAGCATTTACTGGGGGAGGCAAAGAGCACAAAATGGCGGCCACACCTCAAGCGCAACCCGCCGAAAATGCCGAAGCGAAATAAACCCTGTAGCGCTCACCCCAAATCAGGACGAAGGTATCTGTGGAGACAGCATGCATTCCACAGTTGATTTATGCGGTTTTGAGACGTCAAGAACCGCTCGGAGCACTTGAGGGACTCTCGACGCGGCTATGTCTCTACGGAGCTCTCCGGTGCAGCGGCCATTTCCTCTGGCGCCAAAACCACGCCCCATCTTTTTAAACATTTTAAGCACCTTAGGCATGATTAATTATGGTATTATGCTGTATAGTCTGTGTTGTCTTGTTTTATCTCATAATCTTTCATAATATTTATGAGTAATGGGATTTTTTTTTATCTTCGCTTGAATACTTTTATGGCTGTTTCATATACACTGAATAAAGTTTTGAAACTGAACTACCCACGGTTGGCACTTTGATCTTTTAGGCGCTATTTTGCACTAACAACTTAAAATCATACCTCTGGTTCTACTTTGTTTTGGTGTCCTGTTATTCACTAAAATGTACTGGATTTTTTTTTAATTAGTTTGGGACTTTTCCTGTGGTGTGTTTTTACTTTATTACTGTTTGTGGGCTGTACAAATACATTTCACTTTGTCTCTAAGGTATGACTAACTTATTTTGTGGTGAGCTAAGGGTTGAACACAGACAAATGTAGTGCTTTTTGTGGTTCACCCTGACAAGGATTGTGGTTGTTGTATGAGTAGGATGTTTACCCCCTCAACAAATAACCCAGGGGCATATTCACAAAAGAAGTGACAGAGCGCGGCTTTAGTCTTGTTGGTTTAACGCCGCACTCCACCACCACTAAAACGCATGGCTGCATGGTATTAACAAGAACATTGTGTAGCCCTTTGTTTCTCCCTCACTCTGGCACTAATATTAGCAGCCTAATGCCAACGCAGGCACCCTTGCACCCCAGTGCAAGGGTGCCAGTGTCGAGGGAAAGAATTGTTTATGTGCAGGAAGGTGTCACTTCCTGCACATAAGCAAACTGAATTGATGTTTTGTAACTTCTAAGTGTGCTGTTTTGTGCAGCACACATAGAAGTTGAAACTCATAATTTTTACTTTATGATTGTTTATGTGCAGGAAGGTACATCTTCCTGCACATAAGCAATCAATGGTGTGTTGCTGTGTCTATGTGTGCTGCACAATGAAGTACACATGGAAACAGCAAAATGAGGAGAAATAAAGTATTTATCCTTGTTTCACCAGGGTAAGACCAGGTTTTCCCTGATCTTAATTTTGGCACTGCCCATATTTACGCCACCCTTGAAATATGGTGAAGCGTCAAAATCAATTGGTGTTCTGGCACGACACCCGCCACAACACCCATTGACCCCTAAGTATAGCATGAAAGGGTGCCTTATTTACAAGGCAGCGTTAAGCCGATTTAGGCGGCTTAACGCTGCCTTGTAAATAAGGTAAAGCAGATATCACCAATGTTATGGCACTAAAAGTGACGTTCCTGTGGCGATAGTAGCTTATAAATATACCCTCCAATTTCTTACACTCAATAAATGCTAAAAGGAGGAGTGCCTGTGGCCACAGAGAAACAAATATTAGCCCCTGTATCAGTCCAAAAGTTATGTAGTCTATCTTTGCAACAGGCGTCAGTCTTTTACCAGTGGGCATTTCTCCAGTGTCACTTTCCTCAGACTCAGACTGTTGTCAAAAGTCTCTCTCTTGTTCCAGGGTTTTTGAGTGGGGGTGAGATGTACCATAAGGTAAGCACCTCTGCCCAGTCCCAGAGTGCCACATCTTCACTCGATCCACCGAGAGGAGCTGCTGGCCTATCTATTCTTCAGAGAGTCAGACAGCGAGCCCCGTGGCAGTGTCTCAGCCTGTGCCATCCTCTCCCACTATGAGACGCATGCTGGCGTGGTGAGTCTGGGGCAGAAGTTGGGCTTGGATGGGCACAGCAATAGCACACCATGTCGAGGTCAGGAGGAGGAGAGCAGGTGATCGATTCTCGAACGCCAGCTTCCTCCTTTAACTCCACGCAGCATGGGAATTCCTGGGTGCCCTGGGGCCCGGCTGGCAGGCAGGAAATGCAACATCTTGCCACAGCATGGGCGCCGACTGGATATTGCTCCTCTGCAACAGTGTGTCCATGTGGGACCTGACGTGACCCGAGGAACAGTAACAGCAAGCAGGGTTAGCGGCGCTAGTTTTGAGCTTCTTCGGCATATCAGACAGCCTTCTATGCACAGACCGGGTAATTGAGGCATTTGGCGTTAGGAAGATAGGTGCCTCAGTGCAGAAAGCAGTTAGAGGAGCGCTCCAGGGGCCTCTTCGATCACATTGTCTGGGCATTAACCCTCTGATCGAGAGAAAGTACGGGAAGTGTGAGAATACGCCGCCCTTGGCCCTCATAAAATGTCTATGTTTAAAGTATTACCCTGCACTGACTGTTCACTACCTGAAGTGCTTCGCTTTGAAAATCATACACTCACATTAGCAGGTAAAATGAATCTCGACCCTGCTCTGTCACGCACAGCGTGATGGTGAGCACCGGACATTATTCAAATGAGCCCTGCTGAATAGCTCAGCTGGGGCTCAGATCGGGGCTACAGAAGTGGCACCTTGGCTGCCAGTCACTTCCACTCCTGCTCATTAGCACTCTCAGCTAATGAGCCTACCTTTTCATGAGTACCGGTACTCTCCTGGGCAGCAGAGAAGTGCCGGTACTCAGAGTGATAAATTTAAGAAGTGCCGGTACTTAGTACCGGTGAGTACCGGCCCATTTAAAGCACTGCGGGACAGCCATGTCGGATCCCCGGTCCCAGTCCTGGGGGCTGTGTGCTGCAAGGCTGCAAGGCAGGAGCAACGATTGGACATAATGGCCGTCAATTATCACCATTGACACCTATTGGGATAAGTCAAGTGTTAGGTGCAAACACAACTCAATGACAGATTTTCCCGAGTAACCGCTGTCAATTTACAGCCGGATTGGATGTGACAAGCACAAGACTGGCAAAAAGGATGCTTTCTACTATAGAAGTATCGCAAAAGAAATATAGGTTCCCAAAACGAAAAAAATGCAAAAAGCATTATTACAAATTGCGTGTTTTAACAGATACCCTTGTCCAGGCTCGTAGTTTTCAGCTAGTAATGGGTGTATAAGCAACGGCGCTGCGCATGCTGGGATTTGTAGTATCCTCTGCCCATTAAAAATGGGCCCTGCAAGTACCAGTTCTGCTTATGCCTAAATTTCACTGATGGGAAGTCGCCACACATGTACGAGGCTCGCGTTTTTCAAGTTCATGCCCATCCATTCAAAGTTACCTTTTTTGCATTCTGGTACTTGTAGTGCTGATTTCATAATAGGACTGCGACTCCCAGAATGCATAGAAAAAGTACGGTTGTACTGACATCAGCAGTTCCGTGGTACTCCCTCAAGAGTTTAGTAAACTTGAGACACTGCTCATCACATGGGGCCTGACACCATCCTGTACATAAGGACGTATGCACTAGGCCGTATACAGAACTGTCTCTCCAATGTCGGTCGCGGGAAGCTCGTTTAATCCATGTAATTTCTTGTCTTCCTGGTTCTAGCACTCCATCCCGTATTTTAGGACTGTCAAGCTTTCTGAGTACTCTTGAATTCGAACTGCAGATATTACATTACAAAATGCTAGAATTTTCCAGGAAAACACACTAGGTAGATGGATGTCTCGCCGTTGCTAAGAGCAGCTTTGGGGGTGAGAGTCATTTATATGCTCTGACACGTCCCAGTTTGCTGACAGGTTTGCATCCTAGGAGTTGTGGAATCACTCTTAGCATTTTTATTTTGTTGCAGTTTTGTACAGCGCAAAATCAACCCATAGGAATCAAAACGCTTTACAGGAGCACCGATTGCCTTACAGACGGACACACTCCTTTTTTTGAGGCACAGAAGATGAAGTGATTTGCCCGGAGTCTACCGCCAAACTCGAACCTGGTACCCAGCTTTAAAGTCGGCTGCTCTAGCCATAATCTGAACAAGCAGTGCGCGTTGGCTACAATGTGAGTAATTGTGAATGGTCTGCTTCGGTTCGGGGGGCTGTTAACAGCTGTGACGTAAGGGTTAAGGTTTGCCTATCAAACAAAGCTTCCCAGCTGAATCTTGCACCTTTATTTTTGGTCATTGCTTCTTCGTGTCACCCATCCATCTTCCCGATCTATTGGGACAATTCCCCAGTAAGTGCGAGGAAGTCATACGACTGTCAGCCATAGGGCCATTTATAGCATTTACACGAGTTTGAGCTATTGACTTTGCAAATGACAATGCCTTTTATGTTTGTTTTTGTTTTTAAAACATAAATAAAAGGCATTGCCAAATGCAATGACAATAGCTTAAACTCGCATAAATGCGAGACCTATTGCATTGCAAATGCTTGTTGGTTTTATGTTGCCCCCAGGCTGTCTGTTGGAAAAGACACTGGTGTGGTACAGGACATCTCTTTTCTTAAGACTTCAATCTACCTTATCATCCTTGTTTTCATCAGTTTCCCTCTCATGTGGGTACACTTTGTCTTCAATGTACTTTCTATCCTTTATAGATCAGTCACATGTAGGTTCACTTTCTGGTCATCGCCAGTGTTGTCATTATAGATTCTCTCTTCGAAAGTAAGAGCTCATGTAGAATAACAGGTTGTAGGTTTATTGAAGAGGCTACTGTTCTATAGTAAAGTACCCCCCTAGGGGCAGCATCCATTCTCACTAGCTGTCAGACAAGGTCCAGTCAGTCACAAACATTCCATGATATTACACACTGGATGAACAGAGCAGAGTACAATGAGGAAGTGCACACAATGCATCACTAGCATAGCAAGCTATTACACACCCGATGAACAGAGCAGAGTACAATGAGGAAGTGCACACAATGCATCACTAGCGTAGCAAGCTATTACACACCCGATGAACAGAGCAGAGTACAATGAGGAAGTGCACACAATGCATCACTAGCGTAGCAAGCTATTACACACCCGATGAACAGAGCAGAGTGCAATGAAGAAGTGCACACAATGCATCACTAGCATAGCAAGCTAATACACACTGCTTATGACTAACATTCTTGAGGACTTTCAAAACAGAGAGGGCGAGAGTGTGTGTGTGAGTTTGCTTGTGTGTATGTAAAATATCCTGGAGAAATCTGACTGACATCTCCCAATACCCAACTGAAAGCACCTGTAACCAGCTATATTAGAAAATACATATATTAGGGGATCTACGCCCCTGTACATGAATGTAACTTACATTTTCTACTTTTCCATGATACATAGAAGCTGACACTCTTTAGAAATCAGTCTATGCAAATTTTGAAACACATCTGTCCTCATCGCAAGTACTCGAACTGTCTGACCTCTGGAACTCCCCAGTAGAACACAAAAGTTTTAAAAAACTAGTAACAAAGGTTACAAAAATACCATCGTTATTAGAGGATAAAGAAACCCTAGCAAAAAGGGCACATGGATGGACAGTCCTAAACGACTATAAAACATTAAAGACCCAAGCGTATATGGACCATGGATTCAAACAGAAGACTAAAGAGAAATTTTTAAAACTGCGACTCGGTATACTACCAATTCTCCCTCACCTGGCCCCATGGAAAGGGAATCAGGAAGATAAAACTTGCCGTCTCTGCAGTGCAGGACCTGAAGACCTAATCCACATAATATGTACCTGCCCATTGTTAAAGGACAAAAGGAGATCCTTTTACGCGCAATATGGAACCAGAAGGGCATCAGAACCTGTAGACATGCAGTCAAAGTATGTTTCAATCCGCAGGAGACCCAATTAAACTGCAGACTTACAAAATACTTTGACGCAGTGGCGGAGAGAATTAAGGAGACACAAAATGAGGAAACTGAGTAACAGACTGACATTGCCTTGAGCGTAATTTATGGACCACAGCTCTAAAGAATAATAACAAAAATATAAACTATTAACACGGACTCCATAATTTTAACTCCTGATAATTATTTTTTACCTTTGACATGCATCTCTTTTAAAGCTGTGTATCTTAAATTGTAAGTTTTAATTAACTGTGCAATAAAATTATCTTATCTTATCTTATCTCATCGCAAGTAAATAATGAAAGGTTTCTACAATGTTTCCTCTTGGTGAATGACTACCCTTCAAATTTATATGTAGATAGAATTCTTCATCCCGCTTTACATGAACAAAGTCAAGAATGCTCTCGAGCTCTTTGGCTGCTGTATAGATCTTACATATTTGACTTATCACATCATCTGCATCATCTTCAAAAGGCATCAGCCAAATTAACATAGAAATATTGAAGCACTCTCCCTCTTGCCCTAAGAGCATTTGAAGACAAGTTTCACTTCGGGCAACTGCTCAATATGTGTTTCCTCTTCACCTGATGGTGAATTCATCAGTGGTGTAAAATAAAATGAAGCTGCTTCACTGCAGGATATGAAGAGGAGCTCCTGAGTCTCCAATATATCATCAATATGAGTTGAACTTGGGCGGTATGGGTCCCCTCCGAAGTGTTATGTGGTTGAATTGATGGGGCTCACCTGCGCCACAGGGTATGCAGAGGTTGGCATTATTCCCTGTTCGTGTTTTATATTTCTGGCAACAAGTACTTTTATACTCTGTATCCCACCCTAGTGGCAAATAGTCAAAGACTGGGGATAATGTGTTCTACAACAATTTCTTCTTCAGATTATATAACCAGCATTCCTTCTGGTCAACCAAGCCCGACATCTGAAGGCCGCTGTCTGGGAGTGATAATAAATGACTGTAATGAATGGGTTGAGGACAACAGGACCAGGGGTAATGAAGATTACTGGTAAGTACTAAGGCATTACCCGCATGTGCCTCCTGTCCTTGTCCCATTCATTACAACGTGAGAATACTCAGGCCAAGAATCCGGCATTAATATGGAAAGAAACCACAGAAGGATACAACACTATAAAGCAGCACCCAAAAGGGATTCATTAATACAGGTAACAAAACCACCCTCACAAACCAAAATTTGTTTCATCACACAGCACATTTTGGAGACAATAATGCAATACAAATGTATTGGAGGAGGCCCAAGTGTCATGTCCTAAGGGCACCAATAAGGACAGACACAGAGGGTTCTATCAGGACACTTTATTCTCTCGTCCTTACACCAGCTTGCCCTGCACTCGACTACCCGTCCATCCCCTTTCTCCGCCCTTTCCTGTCTCCGGCCATACCTCCGTTCCTCCACCCACTCTGCTCCGCCCACACCAACCACTAGACCACCTCATCTCTACATCTCCCCCTTTGTTAGCAAAATGAGTCACCAAGAATTACATTTCTTCAATCAGCCGCTTGGGCTGGCGGATTGCTTGTCGTGGTCTGAGTGTGCGGCCTTCAGGCACTGCGGCGGTGCCGGCGCCGGATGTCTGTCCTAGGTGGCTGTCACCGTCGCTCTGTGTTTCGGACTGTCGAGCTCCTGACAATGTCACTCGCGACTCAAGTGTCTCTTGTAGGCCCGGGCTGCACTTCTGAAAGTGGGACACATTTCTTGTTACACGCCTGTTGTCTGACTCCGCTGTCAGCATGGTACCTCTTTGTCGGGTGACCGTTAGAGGTTCCGCTCTGAACCTACTATCTGTCTTCTTGCATTGCTCCTGCTTGACGACCACGCAGTCTCCCTCGTGGAATGAGAGGGACCGAGCACGTCTCCTGCCATCCGCGTATGCCTTCATGCTTTCTTTGCGAGCTTTGTCGGTGGCTTCCACTTCCCGATGGATGCGGCTGGGGGAAATGGGTCGTAGTGCCCCCTCCCAGGTGGGTATTCGTGTCCGGACTGGGCGTCCCAGCATGAGTGTGGCCGGGCATTTGCCGGTGGTAGCATGCGGTGTCGTCCGGTAGGCTCGGAGCACATCATTGAGGGCTGCTTGCGGGTCTCTCTTGTCTAGAGCAGCCTGTTGGAATGTCTTTTTGAGAGTGGCCATGAATCTTTCCGCGGTGCCGTTGGCCTGCGGCCATAGTGGTGTTATCCGTCGGTGTCGCACATTCATGAGCGTCAGGAAATCACCGAACTCCCGGCCATTGAAAGGGGGCCCATTGTCTGTTTTCACCTCCGCGGGTATGCCCCATGCTGCAAAGACTTCATCCAGGATGGTAAGCGTGGCAGCCGCGTTGGTGGATGGGACAAAACGGGCGATGGGGAACCGGGAATACTCATCTATGATGACTAACACGTACTTGCCCGACGGCATGGGGCCGTAGAAATCCATGGCCAGTTCTTGCCATACTCCTGGTGGCAGGGGCGTCATCTGAAGTGGTGCTGGCGGGTCTCCTTGCCTTACCACTTGACACTGCAGACAGTCTTTCAGAGTGTTCTCTACCATCTTGTCAAGGAAGGGGAACCAGACACGTTCACGAAGTGCTCTTTTCGTCGTGACTACTCCTCGATGGCTTTCGTGCGCCAGGTTGACGACTCCCTGTCTCAGTTGCTGGGGTATTACAATTCGGTTGTCCCGTAGCAGTAAGCCATCGGGCGTGACAGATAGTTCTTCGCACACATTCCGGAACGCTTGCCACTCCTGACGCTTTGTGCTGTCACCCCTCCCGTCTTCCGGTTCTTCATGCCGCCACCTATTTGTTCGGACCCTTCGAATCACCTGTTGTAGCATGGTGTCTTGCTGGGTGGCGTCCAGGATGGCCTCTAGGGGGACTGCTGGCGGTCGTGCGTGGTCCACCACAAAATGGATATATTCGTCTGCCATGGACGGTGTGAGTCTCTGCGAGTCTTCCGGGTGGCGCGACATGTAGTCGGCTGGGTTGGCAGCCTTTCCTGGCTTGTGCACGATTGTGAATGTGTATTCCTGCAGACGGAGTCCCCACCTCTCGATGCGTGGTGGCATTTTGGACCGGGGGTTGCCATAAATTGTGACGAGCGCCTGGTGGTCTGTTACCATGGTGAAGTGCTTCCCGTAGATGAACACGTGGAAGTGCTCACACGCCCACACGACCGCAAGGCTCTCCTTTTCCGGTTGGGAGTAGGCCTTCTCCGTGTCGGAGAGGCTCCGGCTGGCGTGTGCCACAATGTGGCGGTTGTCCGTGTCCTTGTCATATTGAGCCAGGATGGCTCCCAGCCCAACGGGGCTCGCGTCCACTGTGATTTCTGTCTTGCGATCCGGGCTGAAATAAGCTAGGCTTTCCACTGTGCCCACAGCTTTCTTTATGTCCTGGAATGCTTGCTCACATTCAGGGGTCCACTCAAACGTCTGCCCCTGTTTGGTGAGAGTGCGAAGTGGGTGACTGATGGTGGCATAGTCCTTAATATATCTCGAGCAGTAACTCGCCATGCCGAGGAACGACCGCACATCACTGACGTCAAGTGGACTCTTGGTGCTGTTCAGAGTACTCACTTTGTCAGGGTCTGGTTGCATTCCGGCTCCTGAAAAGATGTGGCCAAAGAATTTCAGTTGCGACTGATGGAATTCGCATTTCTCCCTGTTGAGTGTGAGGTTGGCTTCCAGTAGGGCATGACAGACCCTGTCTAAGGCTGTGTCGTGGATTTGGAGTGTTGCTCCATAGACGAGAATGTCGTCGCTGTAGTTCAGCGTATTTGGGATGTGGTGTATCGTTTGCCGGATGGCTTCTTGGAAGATTTCTGCGGCTGATGAGATGCCAAAGTTCAGTCTCTTGTATCTGAACAACCCCAGATGTGTTGCAAACGTCGTGATATATCGGGAACTCTCGTGTAGTTCCAGCTGATGGTAGCCTTTGTTTAAATCCAGCTTGGAAAACACCCTCGCCCCATTGAGGGCGGCGATCATGTCACTTAAGTGCGGCCCCGGATGACGCTCTCTCTCAATGGCGGTATTGGGCATTCTCATGTCCACACAGAGTCGCACTTTCCCTGGTGTTCCCTTCTTCGGTACTATCACGACTGGAGAAACCCACGGTGTGGCGCCCTCTGTCCGTTCGATGATGTCGGCGTCCAGCAGATCCTGCAGCTCTTCCTCCACTGCTTGCTGGAGGTGGAACGGTACCTTCCGCGGGTGTTGGGCAACCGGGCGGACCTGGTCGTTTATGTGGAGGCGGATCTGGCCCCTATTCATTTTTCCGAGTCCGGAGAACAGCCTCGGGAACTTGTGAATGGTGTCATTGTCACTGGTGACGCGGTACAGGATTTCCACCAACTTCAGCCGTTCAGCAGTCGGGAGACTGAGGAGACAGTCAGCTTCCGGTCCCTCGATGACGTGAATCACAGCCGGAATAGATGTTGTCTGATGCCTTAGTGTCGTGGGAAACTTTCCAAGGCAAGGGAGTGGCTTCCTGGACATCCAGGTGTAGACACGCACATGTGCGGGATTGAGCCGAGGCCGAGGGTTCATCTTTTTGTATTCCGTGACTGGGATGTAGTTGAGGGATGCTCCACTGTCCATTACGAATTTCGTAGGATGCGTACCAACGCTGATGTCAAGCCGAGGGTATTTTTTTAGTTGGTCTGGATCGGCGATCATGTTGGCATATTCAACGGAGTACTCATGGTCACTTGAAAGTGATTCGGAGTCTCTGGATGGTGACCGTCTAGACCATCGTGAGGACCGCGACTCCCTGCTGGACTGGGAGGACTTGGAGGAGGACTTCCGGCGGTCTCGTACCGCGCGCGCGTGATGGCGGCGCGTCTCGCCTCTTGGTGACCTCGCGGAGGCTTTTTCTTTCTCCCGCCGGTAGTCCCCGCACATTGTCTCAAAGTGGTTGTCGCGACCACACTTGTGGCACTTCTGTCCCAGGGCCGGGCATGCCCCGATGTGTGGGAAGTCGTAGCCACACCGGTAGCATCTTCTCAGCGGCGCCTTCTTCCCATAGTCTTGACGCCGGCTTCTCTTCCCCGAGTCGGGCCGTCGATGGCCAGAGCGACGGGGGTGTCTCGATGGCGGCCGAGTTTGCCGTTCCCGTTCTTTCGACCCCCGGCGAGGGCGGTCGGTGCGCACTTGACACACTACCTCTTTGCGATCCACGCGCCCTGCCTCCATGGTCTTGGCTTGTTCTTCCGTCTGATCATGGAGCCTTGTGATCTCTTCTATTTCATCCAATGTGTGGCTCTTTTTGAGTAGCTTCCTGCGTAGCGTCTCTGACTGGCAACCGTCGATCACCCGCAGGCGTATGGCGTCGTCCGTCGAGAACTTGTCGAATTCACAGTGACGCGCCAGTCGCCGCAGCCTTGTGATGTACGAGCCCATGACCTCATCCTTTTCCTGTCGCGCTCTTTGGAATACGTAACGTTCGTAATCTACGTTCTTCTTGTGCACAAACTTCCGATCCAGTGCTGCACGCACGTTTGCATACGTTCCCGCGTCTGCGGCAGGAAGTTCCTTAATCATCTTGCTGATGTCCTTGCCCACGAGGTTCCGAAGTGCGATCATTTGATCTTCGTCCCCTATCACCTTCGAGCCCTTAATGTAGTCCTCAAAGTCCTCAATCCACTCTTCCCAGCGAGGGCCCATGCTGCTCCCAACCACAAGCGCCAAGGGTTCTGGGGGGCGCAGGTGCGACAGCCCCATGATGATCGGCTTCGCATCCTGGCGCGCCGGAGAACGAGCAGGGGATCCGTGGTTCGACATCGTGGTGCACGTGCGATGTGCGCAGCGTCGGCGCAATGCAGGCCCAGGGACTCCTACGTGGAATCTTGTAAACTAGTCTCAGGTATGTTCCTTGTTTCTTCCTCTTCTTCTCACACTGTTTTTCACTTTTTTTTTTTGTATTGGCCTGTGCTTGTTTAAATTTCAGCTTTGCCTGACTTCAAAATGGCCGCCCGGGTCTATTTGCATGGGGCGTCTGAAAGTTCGCCTGACTTCAAGATGGCCGCCGGTTGAATAACGCGCGTAGGCATCCCACGTGGTGCCGGGCTCTCACTCCATTCATTTCAGGACTACGCGCTGCTCAGGCGGCCCCTCTCATCATCCTCTTCACTCACTGTTCGGCAGCAGGTAGGCGGGCGGGGTCTCTCGACGACGGGTTTCTCTTCGCGCTCACTGCTCCAATCTGCCTCGGGGGACGCGCGTGTCAGCGTCGTCGCTTCCCTTTCTGCCGTTCCTGGTGCCGGCTTCTCCTCAGGCAGGGCGCGCCTCGCGCTCCTGTTCTTTTCTTGTTGCGGGCTTCCACACGCTTCGGGTGTGTCGCGAGTGGTGGCGCTTCCACTGGTTTTCTTGACCAGCCCTTCACCGGACTCGCTAGTGTGCTGGTGTTCCGGGGAGAGCAGCTAGCTCCATCCCACCCTCGTCGCCAGCTGTCATGTCCTAAGGGCACCAATAAGGACAGACACAGAGGGTTCTATCAGGACACTTTATTCTCTCGTCCTTACACCAGCTTGCCCTGCACTCGACTACCCGTCCATCCCCTTTCTCCGCCCTTTCCTGTCTCCGGCCATACCTCCGTTCCTCCACCCACTCTGCTCCGCCCACACCAACCACTAGACCACCTCATCTCTACACCAAGTAGCAGCCAAGCATATTTCTGGAAGAGCCACCCAACGCAAATTCCACCAACCCCCCTCCCAAGTAGAGTGTATCCTCGCCAGAGAGCGAGACCCAGACCAAGAATATGTTAACTCAATCTGCTGTTTGATTCAATTACTGATGGACAATGAAGACGCCTTCTTCCCCCGGGAGGAAGACCTTAAAAAAAACAAGCATTGAAAATGCAATAGGTCTCGCCTTTGATTAATTTAAAGCCATTTGCTTTGCTAATGGTATTGTATAGCAAAGCATATGGCTTTAACTTAATGAAAGGCGAAACCTATTGCATTTTAATGCTTGTTTGTTATTGCTTGGGGTATGAAGATTGCTGCCGTAGAATCGCGGCTCAACCGCTGTCACGGTGTACGATCTTGCTGCAGTACACTTTTATCTAAGAACACAGAAAGAAGTCTATGGCACCCCGTCCCAATCTGACCTCCGGCCAGCACAACCTCACTAATGCCACCTTTCTGGCCTTTTGTCATATGAGTGTAATGTTTGGCTTAGTCGTGTAATCGCGTGCCAATGTTACACCAGTGTTGTCAAGTGACAGAGAGTGATCCTCCGACATTCCTGGTTCTCGGCTGACAACTCTAGCACGCAGGACAGGACTTGAAAGTTTTACCTTTCCTGTTACAAACATTAGCCTACAACTCCCATCATGCTTAGTGCTACTGGATGAAAAACCAGGATGGGCTGAAAGTTACATCTGTGTTATGCAATGTTTTATGCCTCACTGGTTGCCCTTCACTTGGTTGGCTTAATAATGTCTGTGACCTATTCTGGCTGGTAGAGCGCATGCATTTTTTGAGTCGATTACCCCAGGAAAGACATACAAGGTTAAATCTGCATATACAATATGGCTTCAATAGTGTATGTCCTTGGATTCCAGCAAAGGGTGCTTATCAAAGGCTTTTTATAACCTGCAAATAGGTACCTTAATTTGACAAGTATATGGATGAGGTAGAACCAGTGATGGCCAGTGTTCTGCATCTTTAGCTAAGGATTGGTACTCTACCTGCGAAATATTTCCTCATAATTCTGACGCTGCTCATGCTAACTCAAAAGATTATGTTAATGTTATCAGTTCCTGAAGTGGGTTGAGGACAAGCTACATTTCACCCCACCTGTTTAAGGTATGCTACTCTAAGCTCTTTTATCTGAACCATGAATGTGAATTGGTGACTAAGCCATATTTGGCTGCATGCTTCCTATCTGAGACTGGGTCATAATGACATGGAATTGTTACTAGTTTGGGGTAGTTGATCTTGTCATGTGATTGCCCTCCAATGCAATAAAGCACTTGTGCTGCAGAAGGTAAGTGTAATACAGCAGCCTCACAAATGCGCCACTTTTCTTGTTATGATGCAAGACAAATATATCTCACAGCTTGGTTCATCAGGATTTACAAATAAAATTACGCAGTGTAGTGAGGATACGATATTGCCTGCAGACATTGCTTTGTTAGCATAAGTGAACTAGATGCTTAAACACCATCTTGCCGCTTTTGCACATGACACTTTATGCTTCTGTTCTCATAAATAAAACTGCTTGCTTTCCTTCACATGGGATTGGTCTGTTTTTCACAAGTCTAGGCGTACACCGCGACCTCAGTCTGCACAGTGTTCAAGGTCGAATAACAATGTAGGCTGTTAATTCATGTTGATCAGTTGCACTCACTTAGACATAACACGAACTCAGCTGCAAATAACTGGAACTCGGGTGCTTTTAATATTGCATTGCATGCGTGTAGGGAGCTCTTGGAGAAAACCGTTCCATCTACAGAGAGCTGTGCTTGTCCTGGGATGTGATTCACTTTGTCTGATCTTGGAGGTATGGGGTTCCCCGTTTAAACCTAGAGACCTTCTATTATTATATAAAAACTAGCTCCTAGCCTGGGGAGGGTGGTATACGGCGCTATAGTTCTGGTTCCACTATCATCATAATATGATTTCTCCTTTTGTGTTTTATGGAATTGCAACAATGCAGATCGTATTATTTTTTTGCATCTTTTTACTAGTATTGGCGAAAGTACTGCATCTTAGAGCACGTGGTTAGAATAAACATTTTAAACTATATTGTGTCTCTGATTACTCTCGTTGTCGACTTGTATGAGAATAAAAACGAACAAGTGTTCTTGATTCACACTATTCCTGAGAGTTTACTAAGTCGCTTGTTCTGGGTTGTCTAATCATTGGTAGCTTCGCTGTAGCACGGAGAACGAATGAGACACTGATGCTAGTCAGATTGGGATTCTGGGCACTGAGGTGGGTTTTTGGTACACCACAATACACCGAGGTCCTGGTTTCCTGCGCATAGTTCTGTGCATGAGCAGAATCCCTGCAACAGCAGAAAAAAGTAACTGTATCAGTATATAATTAAAAAATATGTAACATTTTTTGAAGATGCAGATTTCAACTTAAACAACCTCGCCAAGACTGTAACACTAAACCTTGACTCACCACAAAGCTTTGCCGAAGCCACCGAAAATGAAACTATGTGACAGCACCAATGATGTCATCTCCAATACTAGCACACTGTGACGTTATGAATGAGGTCAGTGAGTATTGCATTCGTATATTGAACTGTGATATGGTTTCAGTTCTTTGTGTTGTTGGGCTATTAAGCCTCGTTGGTATTAGGGGAATGCCCATCGCAATATATGTGGAAGTAAACTCTTAAATGGATTCAGGCACTCTGGCCTCTCTCAGGCTTTCCACAATGGTCACAAGGTTTGACTACACTGTTGGACGGTGGACTATTGTGTCCTAAGTGATCCATCTAACAATTCCAATAGTGCACAGACTTCCGCTTTCTGAAACAATGGCCACGCTGCATTTTCCTCTGCAGGACCCATCAGAGTTACTGAGCAACTGTTGCTCATTAAGCTGAATTATGGTTGTCTCTTCCAGGGACTAAGCCTTGATTGAAGTCTGTAGTAATGACGACAAGCCTTCTTCTTGCAAAGTCATCTGGGAGTTGGGAAGTCCGATGACGGAGGCAGCAGATGACTCCCCACATTCCAGCCACCAGTCCATATTTAGACAACATTAAAGTTTGCATTTTTGCACATGGGCAGACGGTCCTCGTTGTCTCACTGATTTCGTTTTTGAAACGTGGATACCTTATGTTTGCAAATTAAATTCTTTGCAATAGGTCCTGTATTGATTATCAGTTAGTTGTTTTCAGGTCTCACTTTATCACGATATAGGGTACTCGAGTTCAGTGGAGGTCAGAGGGTCTAAAATAAGAGCGTCCTCGAATGTGAAGGTGGGCGGAATAAAAACGTCAGAAGGCCGTGGAGAAAGAACCCAGCCCCCAGCCAGGCCTGAAGTTGCATCCCTGAGAAATGAAAAGACAAAGCCATAGAAGCATGTGTGAGCCCTCCTATCAGGAGAGCATGTGGGTTTCATGGTGTATGGTCGTGAACATGTCAGAAGCAGCAATAACTGTGGTCTTAATGGAAAACAAAAAATATAGTGTTCTGGGCTACCTACACTTACCACTGTTCTGCACCAGACATTCCAACCTTCTTTTCCCACTTTTGTTACAGTATGTAAACAAGCAATTGCAATGTAATCGGTCCGATTGCATTGCAAATGCTTAAGTTTAAAACTGAGCTCGGTGCCGCTTCACGGACACCGTGCTCAGTTTCTTTATATATTTCTTAACTTTAACTTTGAAGCGGGCGCTGCGCTCAGTGCTAAAGTTAAGACATATATAAATAAACCGAGCGCGGTGTCCGTGAAGCGGCGCCGCGCTCAGTTTCAAAGTTAAAACAAGCAGCTGTGTCTCTGAGAGAGACATAGGGAAGGCTCTGCTCGGGGAGAGAGACAGAGGGAAGGGGAAACAAATAGTGCTTACCCAGTAATTAAAGGCCATAGTCTAACGCCGCCAGTAAAAGATCCATTCCCGGTGGGCGGGGCCAAAAGTGGACAGGGCGGCAACAAGGAGGGACTAAAAAGCCTCCATAACAATAGAATGCCAGCGTTTAGCCTAAGCTATGATGCGAGCCAATGGGAAGAGGGGGGTGGGCTTCAAGTCCCCTTCCTCAACCGTATTGATTTCAAGAAGCACTCGAATGCCGAGAGCAGCGCATGCGTGCTGCTATCGCCAGCCGAGACCTAAAAAACTTAGGGGCATATTTAAAATCTCCTATCACCATGGGAACGTCACTTTTTATGACGTTCCTGTGGCGATAGAGGATTTGCCTCATTGACAAGGCAGCGTTAAGCCACATAACGTGGCTTCACGTGGCTTCACACTGCCTTGTACATATGTGCCCTTTCACGCTATTCTTAGCTTGAAAGGGGAGGGTAATATTTGTCGATGTGGGCATTCCACTGCAACACCCAATATTTCATTTCTCCTTGTTTTTGCTGTTTTCATGTGTGCTGCGTTGTGCAGCACACATGAAAACAGAAAAATGCTTGTGATTATTTATGTACAGGAAGGTCCCCCTTCCTTACACATCAACAATCATTTAAAAAAAATGCTGTTTTGCATCTTATATGTGTACTGCATTAAGCAGCACACGTGGAAGTTACAAAATGGCATTTCCAGATTGTTTCTGTGCAGGAAGAGGGACCGTCCTGTACATAAACAATCATCCCCTGCACGCAGACACCCTTGCACTATTGTGCAAGGGTGCCTGCAAGGGTGTCTGCGTTGGCACTAGGCTGCTAAGTGTAGCGCCGGCACAGGGGGAAACACAGGGCTGCACTATATTTTTGTAAATATGGTGCAGCCCTGCGTTTCTGAAGTGCAGGAGTGAGGCGTTTAAGCCAGAAAGGCTAACGCTTGGCCCGCCACTTCCCTTGTACATATGCACCTAATTCAGGGGCAGCTCTTCCATGTGGGCGGAGGAGCGTCGTCCCACTACTTTCTCGCAGTGCGAGAAGCAGAATCATAAAATGGTATAATAAATACCTTTTTATGTTTCTGCTTCTCGCACTGCGAGAAAGCAGAAGAGTTTGCCCTCGGGGCCAAATCAAACCAGTCATGCACACTCTCCCTTTTCTCCATGTAGGCTACATGCAGCCTACATGGAAAAAATGGCCTCCCCATGGACGGCGTCCTAACCAGTCACAACGCTGCCATTGCAGCATTGTGATTGGCCTAGGGAAGGGGAGAGAGGCTACCTGCTTCCTGTTCCTGCGGAGGCAGGAAAGCAGGAGCAGACCGAGCAGTGAAGACACAGGACACGGTACGTTTTAGAAAAAGTTTTATTATTTAAACACCCTCCCTCCCCGCGCGTCCCCCCTTCCCTCGTAACCACTCACCCGTCTCCCCCACCTCATCTGACCCTGTGCCTGCCCTCCACATGTGAGCCATGCCGGATGCGACTGCCCTAAGTGTCAATCTTCCTGCAGGAACCCCTGCAATCCAAATAAACCAGCAAGGCCCACTTAACGTCCAACAATGATCACAGAACTTCCCCTGCCAACCCTGAATCAGCCACCAAAGCAAGAAGAATCACTTCCTAAAACTTATTAAATTTAAAAGCCACCATGGGCACAGAGAAGGACATTCAGTTAAACACCACCCCATTGCCTGAAAAAGACAAAATAGGTTCCAAAGCCATCAGAGAGCCCAATTCACCAAGTCACCTGTTGGAAGTTATGACCACCAAGAACACAACTTTAAAAATGACAAAGTTAATGTCGACCTTTTCCAATGGCTCAAAAACATGAGCCTTTAACATCAGAGGCAAGGTCCACAGTAGAAACAGCCACTTCACTAACGGACAAGTCACAGAAATCCCCATAGCAACCTCGCCACCAAGTCATCAGCATCAGCCAAGTTCCCCCCTGGGGATTGGAATGCTTTGATATATGCTCACTGGGCCGTCAGCTTATACACCGCCACCCGTTTCTCAAAACTGGCCCACAAAACAGTTAAACATCTGTCAGGGAACAGTCAAGGGGAGACAACTAAAGAGACTTGCACCAATGCTGGAAATTACACCAATGCCTCTCATAGGAATTTAGCGTGGAAGGCCTATGAGACTGTTGGAGGGCCACTGCTAAGCACCCGGGAGGCACCTTGCACTACAAACTCCTCCTTTCAGCTAACACACCAAGAGACAAAGCCTTGGAAGAGACAACGATGAAGCTGACTGCACAGGAGATGGTTAACAGGGAATCAACCAGGGACTCTGAACTGGCATAAGCTTGAGAGTGGGAAACCAAGAGCGATGGGGTCAAAACAGGACCACGATCATGACCACCTGGGAAGCCTCCAACAGAGGAGCCAGGAACTTGGGAATTAGAGCAATAGGAGGAAAGGCATACAACAGCTGGCTTGGCCAGGAAATGGTCAAAGCATCTACTCCCCTGACACCTTCCTGACGGCTTCTGGCACAAAACCTGGGCCCCTATGTATTTAGCCAGGGTTAGAAAGTCACCCTTTTTGGCCTGTTAGTATATAGTAGAGCATGGCAGTTTAGAAGCCACCAACATCTGGGAAGCAAATAGCTCCAGAAAAGGAAAACCAAACCTCCTGCACACCTGTTGAAAGATTCCTTCATAAGAGACCTATCGTGGAAAGGAGGAAAGAATTGACTTGGTGAATCTGTCATCCCATTGTCCACCCCCTGAAAAGAACTGTCACCTGTGACTGAAATGGCACTCTCACTAGTGAAAAAGGGTCACTGCTACAACAATCAGAGATCTGGAACAGATCCCTCCTTGTTGGTTCAGATAAGCCACAGTCACCTAGTTGTCGGGTCGTACCACCATATTGTGACCCACAAGAAGATGACACAACCCCATGACATCCCTGTAGACTGCCATATTTTCCCTCTAATTGGAAGAACGCTACCGCTCCTGCAGAGACCACTGAGCATGTAGGGATCTGTCCCACAGAGTGGCTCCCCACCCAAAAGCGCCGGCATCTGTAGTCAGGAACAGCAGTGGATCTGACTGAAAAGGCATTCCCCTGGAAAGATTGTCCTGCACTGTCCACCAGCACAGATCCCAGATGACCGCAGGAGTAACTGGGACTAGGTGGTCGAGATCCTAAAATGAAAGAAGATGAACCCATAGAGGCTTCAGGTGAAACCGGGTCCAAGGAACTGTAACTATTGCCACTGCAATGTGACCAAGTAGTCACAACTATAGGCGTATCTGAAGGGAAGCTCGGCCCATCACCTCTGCTGTCATTGACACCAAAACAAGAGCTCTGGGCACGGGCAGAAAGACTCTGTTCAGGTCGGTTAAAAAACAGGCAGTAATAAATGTCATATCATGTGTAGGCACCAATTGACACTTTTCCAAGTTCAGCAGAAGTCCATGAGTCTTGAGAAATACACAAACCGCCTGCACATCATGAAGAAGCTGCTCCTCTAATGGAGCAGCCAATTGTACAGATAAGGATACATGTGGATGCCCCAGAGATGGAGCAAAGAAACTAATGGAGCTATCAGTCTGGTGAACACCCTCAGAGCCAAATGAAGGCTGAACGGGAAGACCCGAAATTGATAGCGGGTTCCCTACCTGCAGAACCTCAGAAACTGCTGGAGTGGTGATGAATGGGCACATGGGAATACGCATCCTGCAGGTACAAGGTGAACATCAGATGACCAAAGGAATCTGTCTCTGCAATGTCTCCATTTTGAAGGGCAGGTGCAGCCAGAGACCCCCTGTCGATTTTGCCACCATGAAAATTAAGGTGTAAAAACCCCTGTCTTTCTCCAGCTGAGGAGCTTCTGCTTCTTGGGCTGTATTGTGTAGGGTGTCCTTTTGGGAGCTTTGTGGATGCCTACTTGAGCCTCCTCTATTTCCCTTGTCAGGCTTTCTCATCTCCGACAGGGTTATGTGATGATTGTCTTTTTGGTTTGGAAGCTACGGGCTGTGCGCTCCTGGGAAGTGTTATGGCCTGTTTTGATACATCATGTTTGGGTCCCGCTCTATGGTGTTGTATCCATTTGTGATTTTGTGCCATATGAATGCTTGGTTCCTGGCTTGAGTATTCTTAATTAGTAATGAATGGGGTGAAAACAGGAGGGATGCCCCATTTGCTTACCGCTAATCTTCATTACTCCTGATCCTGTTGTCCTCATCCCATTCATAACGCCCCTCCCTCCCTGCCTCCCAGAAGGCCGGCCTTCATATGTGGGGCTTGGTAGTTCAGAAGGAATGCTCGGTAAGTACGACTTAAGTACACCTAGTGGCAGGGGTGGGGTATGGGTTCGGTGTTCATTTTGCTCTTTTTGGGTCTGTGAGATCGTCATATCTCAATTAGTAATGAATGGGACAAAGACAACCGGACCACTGATGAAGATTACTGGTACGTGATAGGACATCTCTTAACCTCAGAATAAATGGAGTCATCTTTTGGATTGCCCTCGCACCATGGTCACAGCAAGGATGAGAGTGTAAGGCTGGAGAACCAAGTCAAGAGTATTTCATGGAATAAAATGTCAATTTATGCAACTTCGTCAATTTGCTTAAGCACAACCTTTACATTTTTGGCCACTAGTGAGTCGTCAGTTGCCTGCTGAAAAAAAATTGAATACACAAAAAACTGCTGGCAGCACATGAGATGATGTTGTACAGATGTGCCAGTGCAGAAGTGCGTGGAGACACAACAGTACACCGTGCCACCAGCCGGAGAGGAGCACATATGCTTATCTTTAACACAAGCTCTTCCTGCTGATGGAACAATTTAGATGTGTTTACGCTGCTCTTGCCAATTAGCATTGCTCCATTGCTATCTCTGTGTTTTAATTCCCCCACAGTAACTGTTTTTCATCGGTAATTGCTCTGGTGTGTTTTTTTGCTCTAATCTTTATGGGGTTTTGGTTTCCTGAGGCTGTTATTTTTTGCTTTGCTAATCTCATTTTGCATCCTTCCCCTGCCTCTGCGTAGATGCTTTTGATCAATCCCCCTGCCCATTATCTGACTGCAGATGCTTCCAATAAACATTTCAGTTTGTCATAAGATTGGAGATGTGATTGATGAGCGACATTAGGCTGGGTGCAGTGGCACTGAAATGAATGTGAACCAGGCACATAACTTTCAAAACTCTACATCATGTGTTGAGAAAGGATTATTCGTCTATAAAAGAGATTAGAATTTAAGATCAAGGGATGCGTTGACTAAAACCATTAATACTTATGGCAGAGATTAGAGATCTGTTCAAAGAAGTAAATACCATACTAGAAAAGAGATTCATGTTTTGCTTTTGAATAGAAAAACTGAGCACTTCAATGAATATTCATATGAAAAGGGAAATATCTTCTGAGGGTCTTTTAGAGCTGAGATGGAGTTGGTAAATATTTAGGCAATATTCACTGCTCTTAAAAGGACAGGTCTGTTCTCTGTCTATTGACAATATGGGCCCAAGTCTCAATTTAATTTCGATTTTCACCCAAATGTTTACTTCAGTGATTGTATGAATTTATTTTTCTTTATAATTCTCAAAATATTGGAATGGTCCTGCTAAGCTACAACAGTTTCAACTTTCCAGATGTTTAAATATTTCCAAATGCATGAATTTTGCATTTACGCATGAGTCAAAGTTATAGGAAAAGTGCATTTCGAACAACAAAAAAAGCATGAAACAATTGCTGCCCCTCAAGCTCTGCCTCTTTTGAGAGTGTTCTGGCTCCGTTTTCGTCCTGACTTTGACAAGATTGAATCCTCAATTACATTTTTTCAGCATGACAAGTCTTTCGATGTCTTAATATGCCAAGCTCTGCTAAAGACAATGAGGCCGACCCTATCTGCTTTATACAATATGATAATGTATGTAGGTCCGTCATATCATGTAAAAAGACATTTTTGCAGTCCCATGACAGCCCAGTATGCAGCTAAAGTTTGACATTCCAATACAATATGAACAATAGCTTATTGCAAGTTATCACATCTCCAGCATTTACAATCCAATGATTTATATGATCTGTGTAACCTATTTGGTGTACAATGCTGCCATCGGAGGACTGTAAAATAGCTGTATTTTTATCTAGTCTCTCTTAGGTACTTATCATGTTCCTCAATTATTGCTTTTCAGTCTTTAATTACCCATTCGGCTATTAGTTGTACTCTGCCGCATACTAAGGGCTAACATAGTCTGTCTTGAGAAAATACTATGCAGTGGCGGCTCGCCGAGGGAGTGCTGCAGGGCGGCGGGGTGAGGGAGGGGCAGGGTGGGGGGCTAGTGGACTTGGACATACGACGGACAGAACTCAGAGTAAGGCTTACTCTGAGTTCTGTCTGTCATATGTCCAGGTCCACTACCCCCCCACCCTGCCCCTTCCCCGCCCCACCCACCGCCCTGCAGCACTCCCTAGGCAAACCGCCACGGCGTTAAGGTGGAATCCACACTTTATGTTGTCCCTTTATACTATTTTCATGTGTATAGATAGTGAGAAATGGGTGATTTGGATAGCTTGCTAGGATGTGAAACTAATGTCTGTTTAATGCACCGGGTTAATCCCTGGTATATCCAATACTGTGAAGGCTAAATTCCTGTTGGAGTAACTGAATCTATTTGACCTGACCATCAGATGGTAAGTCATCTGTTTATTATATTCCTTTCACCTCCCATAGAGACTAAGGGCCTAATTATGATTTTGGAAGCCCATAGGATCACCAAACCCACGGTGGAGGTGTGGTGACTGGCGAGGGCCACCGCACTGGTGGTCCCAGTAGTGCTCCGACCGCAGTGTTATGTGTACCACAGTCATACAATGAGAGGACCACCGATGCTGTCAGGGATCCGCGATCCCTAAAACTGGCACAGAGGTCTTGAGGCTGCAATATGCTTGTCAGTGCCACTGCTGAACTACCAAGCATATTACGAGTTTCCTCACTATGACCCTAATCATGACAGCAAATCTCTTTGCCATTAGCGCCGTGAGGGAAACGGCAAAACACATGTAATCGCTGCCAGCCTGCATCGCACTTCCTGACATCCTGCAAATGCGCCGTGAGGGAAACGGCTGACCGGGCTGAACTACACCTCCCAGAGGCCCCCAGCGTGAGGAGCGCCACACGGCATTAGAGGGTGCCAGAGGCCCTTTAAAAGGACTACACGCTTCCCGCTGCGCGGGACGCGGAAAACTCTTTGCCATTAGCGCAGTGAGGGAAACGGCAGAACTCGTGTAATCGCTGCCTGCCTGCATCGCACTTCCTGACATCCTGCAAACGCGCCGTGAGGGAAATGGCTGACCGGGCTGAACTACACCTCCCAGAGGCCCCCAGCGTGAGGAGCGCTGCACGGCATTAGAGGGCACCAGAGGCCCTTTAAAAGGACTACACGCCCGTCAGGGGCCAAAGGAGGCCGGGCAGTGCCACGTCCCTTTCTTCTGTTACTGGAGTTTTTGTCGACTTGGAAGGTTCCCTTGGGGGCGCATATGGACTTCAAGACTCTCGCGTCCCGTTCCGCTACTCAGGTCATGTTTTAATAAGTTGCATGTATGATTCCCACTGTTTAAAATATTCTTTATTGGGGTTGTTGTGCCCAAAAGCAGTTCTTGTGTGGGGATTTCGACTATCAGGCACCCGACCATCTCACATCTAACCCAATACAATAGGGTGGGGTTTTCGACAGGGCCAGGTAGTACTGCACACTCCGACTATGGTCAAGTCAAAGAACTCTCAGCTTAGGACGGAGGGAGGGTAAAGGGTACCCTCGATTCCTTTATCATACGAGCTGAGTCGCTGCTAGCACATGAGATCCAGCTGACTGAGCAGAGACTATCATTGGACTCCCTAATTGAAAAGAAACGGTCTTCCCTGGGCAATATAGCTTTGTGTCCTACGCCCGGTGGAGGAGTACACTTAACTCAAGCAAATTTAGCCCATACAATTCAGCCTGACTCCACTGACGTATTAACGTCGGTTGACTCTAACTCACAGGGGGACCCTGAGATAGTTGGCTCAATGGGGCTGGCCCCCACTACTCAAAATACACCAGAGCGAATGCCCAGCATCGGTGACACCCAGCGGGTTATTTTACATAAAACATTGCAAGGGCAAGATTCGAGGGGGGGCCCTAGCGTTCAACTAGCAGCAATGGACGCTGACCTCATACGGACCCCCATTAGGGAAGTAGTCACACGCTCCAAAAGATCCCAAATTTTGGCAGGGCTTTCAGACCCAGGTGGGTTGCACTCATCAACTCGTGCCAGTAAGCCTAGTCGTAGAGGGCCGTCAAAGTCCAACAAGTGAGCTAATAAGAACCCTGAGAATAGAGTATGCCCAACCTGCCAAAATGTAAGGCTTCATGAAGTAATCTCAGCATTTGAGAAAAAAATGGAACAGCTTTTACTTCAATACTTGGGTCCAGTAATGACAGTAATTTCCAATCTGGAAGGGAAAATAAGCAGTCTGGTAGACCTTGATAGGGGACAGCCACCCAGGAATACCCCACAGAGGAGGGAGGGGGAGGTCAGTAGTTGTTGACTGTGGGAGAAAGGACGTAATTAACATTGACCCCGAGACTAGAGACCACAGAGAGACAATTCTGGTGCCAGCAAATAATAGCATTAGGAATCTGCGCTGTAAGGCCCCGGGAAACATGCGGACTCCTTCTGACCCTAGGGATAATCACCTGGGACCAACGGAGCCTGATATGGCTCTTAAGAACACTAGCTTTGACTGTGCCCAGAGTACCCCAGGTCTTCAGACACTGGATCTACCTCCTGCATCCTGCCCCTACTCGATAGTGCTAGTAGGCGTGCCTGGCCTTAATAAAGATAGTGAAGAACTGACCAGCACACTGATAAACAAGGCCTCGCATTGGTTACATAACAACACATCAGTAGGGAGATTTCAGCACAGGCACATTCTTATGGCCAGGAGGGTGGCTTGGATTGGGACTAGTGAGAAAAAATTTGCAGGTGACTGTGTCGTTGTAAATTTTAGACATCCCGAGTTAGTAAGAGACTTGCTTGATAACCGTCATGGGGAGAGTGCAAGTGGGTCCTGTATAAGGATGTTACCCCTGTATTTCTTTTACAGGGATAGCGCCCTAGAGTTTGGGCAGAGATCGCAGTGGCCTTGGGTCACAAAGAAAGGTAGGGAGGATACCCTTGGCAATGCAAGGAACAGATTTGCCCCTCTCTCTAGTATTTCCGCTCTGGACGAACAAGACTGACTGATGAGAATAGGGAGCGGCGAGATTGAGAAAGAACAAGATACCCGTTGTAAACCTGGAGATACAAGCCCACGAGGGGCACATGATCTGGAATTAGCAGTGGGCACCTTAGCGGGGCATGTGTGGGACGTGGAAGTCACACTCCCGACAGCAATTTCTCAAGAATTGGGCCCCACATTAAGAAAGTTGACTGGAGGGAGTAGTGGCCTTGACCTAACCCCCAAGGAGCTGAGGATGACCTCCTGGAATATTGCAGGACTTGCAGCCAAGATCCAAAATATAGAATGGTTAGATCTTTAAAAAAAATACCATGTCATTTGTCTCCAGGAAACATGGGAAATTAATAACAGCGCGTTATTTCTGGAGGGATATAAAATGTTCTTTGTCCCGGCCCGGAAATCTTCAATGGGCCGTGCTAAGGGTGGCCTAATAATGTATGTGGCATTGACGTTGCAAGGGAGCTGGTAAGATCTGGGGTGGGATTCGGGCTGTCTCCAGGGTATAAGATACTCTAAGAAGGGCTTAAAGCTCACTTTTATAAACTTTTATAATGCGGGACAATCGTTGATGAATCTGGCCGAGCTGGAGGAGAGAGTGGCCAGTTTGTGTGACACAGGGGATTCTGGTACTCAGTTGATTCTCATGGGGGATTTTAACAGCCATCAGTGCCCTTATTTGAAATGGAAAGGAGGAATCTGGGATGCATGTCCCTCAACCAAGGGATGGCACCCTGAGCACTCTAAAGAGGGCATGGCATTAAGCACAATTCTGGGCAAGTTTGCTTTAAAGCATACGATGGATATGATCGATTGTGGGTTGCCTAATACATTAACTCCCTCCTTTAAGGGAAGGGGAAGCGACTCGATCATTGATTACATCTTTATATCTAACGTATTAAAGGCAGTGTTAGCAATCTCAAGATAGTGCCCAGTGCGTTTAGTGACCATTGTCATTTAGTTTATTGTCATTAAGGGACACAAACCGCTCCACTAAAGAGGATAAAAGGACTACCGTGGGCCAATATAAGGCAAAGGACCAAGGCAGAAGAATTAGATGGAGTACTATTGATGGAGTAGAACTCCATAGAGCGCTCCTTGCCAACACTGACAACCATACCTGGAGGTGCCTGGACCCCACCGCAGAGGCGAGCGATTTGATCGCAGTGTTTGAGGGCACCGCTCAGCATATAGATAGCCTCTTGAGGAGCAAATCAAAGCCGCAGGTTAATTTTTGCCACAGATGGTTCGATAAGGATTGCTCAAAGGCCCACAGGGACTTGAAGCTGGCACTCAAAACAGTCCCAAAGGATAGAGTAAAGATTGCTGCCTGTAGGACTCGGTATAAAACGGCCACCAAGTTGCGGAAAATTTCCCTACAATTTCTGGCATGGGAGTCACTGAGAGAGGTTGCAGTGCGTCGCGATATGAATAGCTTCTGGAGGGTAATAAACAATCCGTGTTTTCAACCCCCAAATAAACCACAAGTGGCGTCCCACATTTTACCAGAAGCATGGGTGGCGCATTTTACAAGCTTATATAACCAAGGTGAATTAGAGGAGCAGACAACCTGAGTCACAGGACTACCTGTCTGTGATTGGACGCTCATCTCCGTAGCCGAGCTCAAAGTAGGAATAGATGGCCTGGTAATGAGAAAGGCGCCAGGGCTGTAGTTTTACTATAGGAGCACACAAACTGGAAAAGGTAAAATTTTTCAACTATCTGGGGATTTTATTTGATAAGGACCTTAATTTTAAACCTCTAGTAAGGCACAAATGTAGCCAACACCCCAGCGCGGTGGGGTCGATTATGAATTATGCGACTAGACTCGGCCGCTGGTCACCTAATGTAATAGCGCAACTATATAGTTCTGTATGTTGCGCTAAGACTTTGTACGGGAGTGAGGTGTGGGGCTTTACTGATAGAGAAAAAATCCAACTGGAGGAAAATAAGTTCCTAAGAAGACTTCTACAAGTGCCTCAATATACCCCTTCCTATATTGTCCATGAGGAGTTGGGCATCATCTATCTCAGTGACAGGATTTGCCTTAAACCCATTATCTGCTGGATTAAAATCTGGACAAATCAAGAGGCAAGTTTAAGCAGACAAATCCTGGAGGACTGTATGAGGGGGGATAAGGGGTCCCAAATACCCTGGCTAAAACACGTAAGGGATGTCTTGAGTAGATTGGGCCACGTAAACTTTTTTAATGAACCCTCTACATTAGTTAGTAGAGACAAGGGTATTATAAAGGCATTTTTTCTGCGGTATTCAGGCAGGGCCAGAGAGGACAGAGAAGGGCAGAAAACTACAGTAAGACAATATCAGCTCACAAAATCATGCGTGGGCATGGAATTTTATCTCGCCAACATGCACAATAGACAGGATAGATTTCTGATGACTAGATTTAGGTTAAACCTTTTGCACCATATCCTGTCAGTACCAGCTGGTTTTGTTAGCGATGTAAGTACAAAAGGGTGTTGCGGCTGCGATCTAAGATCTCCGCAAGACACCCTTCATTTCGTCCTAATTTGCCCCTTCTATGCATACCCAAGGACTCTGTTTTTGAAAACCATCCTAAGACGTTCCAAAATTAGACAGGCCATAGTGGCTCTTTTATTACTTAAACTTTCCCCCGACCCCTTTGTTTTATTTAGCACAGTACAAATTTTGCGATTGGCTGTAAAACTAAGAAACACTAGAGGAGAGGACTAACTGTGTTGGTCCCAACACAGGTTGGCAGGATTCAAAGACTTTTATCTAGACTTGGCTTGTAATCCTTGTGGTGAGGCATGTGTATTATTCAGGGTTTCTCCCTTCTTGCTATTGGGAGACCCAATATGGTTGAATGAATTGAACATTGTATATAATTGCCCCCTTTAAACTGTATGTATTTCTGGGTTTTTATCATCATTTTAGTTATGTGTAATCTGTATTTTGATCCAAATTTTTTTAACGGAAGTAGGACTGTCTTATAATATGTATCTTTTATGGATATCTTTAATACCCGAATAAAGACTATTTGAATTTGAATTTGACAGCAAGCCCACATTGTAAATCGTAGCGGTGAGGAAACATTCCTCAAGTCCATGGTGTGCATGCAGAGTGGCATACGGTGTGCCCCCTGTATACATGCACCCCTTTTCCTGCACTGCATGGACTACACAGCCCTTGCTGTGCAGGAACGGGCTATGACGTTCCTACTGCAGGCCCTCTCTGAAAGGAACCGCCATGAAACGCCAAAGGCCCAACTGCCAGACTATGAGGAAACTCATAATCTGGCAGGCGGCCGGTGGCCCTGTTTGGTGGTGTGGGAGTGGGCAGTAACTCGGAATCTGGCCCTAGGCATTTTCTTTTCTGCTAATTAAGATCATTATATTCATTCCTCCTTAGTGCATATCTTATTTGACTTCTAACACTGAATGAGCCCTTCTCCAGGCATATTGTGAAGAATACAATATTGGTCAATGGCTTAGATTTACTTGTGGCAATTTGTGTAAAATATGGTCAAGCCACCTTTATTTTAGAGAAAATGTTTTTTCCAAATGTACCCAGCTCGGAGTTTCGCTCTATGTTTCATCCTGTATATTTTTTGGGACAGAGTGTGCAGTAGCTAATAGGAATGTAAGTGAGGGAGTCTGAGCCCCTGCCTTTGATGCTGCCTTATATTTTGACATCCTGAGTCTTGGACAGTGTCCATCCCAGAGGACCTTTTTCAATTGCCTCTCCGGATGGCTACCAGCAGCTTCAGAGTAATCATGCTGAATGAATATATAAAACTAAACTCAATCAATCAATCAATGAGGGATTTGTAGAGCGTGCCACTCACGCGTAACTTATTACCAACAATGAAAAAAACAGGCCCAAGAGCAGCCCACAATGCAAATATAAACGAGGGCAACTGGGTCAAACAAATGAAGTCTCACCTTAAAGGAAACACTAATGATGCAACCAGTTTAGATGGGTCCCAGCAGGAAAACTGGGTCACTAAACCTTTGGCATATTCAGCATACAGAACTGGGGAGACTATTACGATTATTAATCTCGGTCTGATTGTGCCCTTGGCCCAAATGGGATGCCAAAAGAGCTCTTTTAACATTCTATTTCAGGATGGGCAACCTTTCTGGCAGCAGTGTTTAATTCTATTGTGACAAAAAGGATTCAGACCAGGAAGCTAGAAAGGTTCAATAATCCACCTCCTCTTTAAGGGAGGTGCTGCATCCTCACCAAGCAACCATCGCTTAATTGGTCTATTGGACGCATATCTCAAGTTCTTCTCTACACTGCTGCTTCGTGATCTGGAGGCATGGGCATCAGACACTAGCAAACTCCTATTCAGCCAAACAAGATTTACGAAGAGCCAAGGCACCCTCACAAACTGTCTGGCAGTGGGACTGATCCTCAATAGAGCCAAGACCAGAGGTACCCCCTTATATATGTTTCATTGCCTTCAAGGCAGCGCATGACTGCGTCAAGGAAAACAGGTTAAGGGGAAAACTCCAACAGTGGGGAATCTTGCCCAACATATTGGGAGCAATCACGCTGCTATAGTTAGACATGTGGGTTAAGATTAAGATCAGGGATGGAACCCACTTGTAATGGGAAGTGAAAACATCAACCGAACTAAAGCAAGTGTTGCATTTTAGCACCTCTTCTCTTTAGTTTATATATTGTAGACCTCTCCATGGACCTATATATGGCCATATATCTCACGCAGAGCCTTGGTGGTCAGCAAATGTCAAATATTCTGTACACAGAAGATCTGCTATTGCTTGGCAACAACAGAATAGGCCTACAGAGATAATTGAACTGTTTTGGATCATATGCAGAGGTCAACAAGATGGAAATAAATCAAAAAAAGATAAAACTCATCTCACTTAATTGCTGTATTTTTTTTAAATCAAGGCAAATGGTACATTAGCGGAGATACCATTGACGAAACACCTCCATATGTGTATCTATGATTCCAGATAGATGCCAGAGCTATGTATGCACTCCAAAGAGAGGTAATGAAGGGAAAGGTTGAGGCACTCATCCACGCCTTTACAACGTTAGCAAGATCCATTCTAGGGCACAATCTCAAACTATTGGTAGCAGTAATGAAGTCTAAATTGTTGATCATGATGAGATCTTACAAATAAGTCTTCCAGCTACCTAGATTGGCATTGCCCGTCCAAGTCAGGCTGGACTTCTCATTGACAAAGCAGTCACTTGCCAGGCCTGCAGTATTTATTAAATGCTGCCACAAACTGCAGTTAGCCATAGAAGGTTCCATGGCTAATTTAGTCTAGAATGAAATCAACCACCAAAGGGGGAATGGTGGAACAGCACCTCAAAAAAAGCATCGAAATGCTCAAGCTTGGCGAACTATCGTACCTTAATATATCCAGCCAAGCTTTCAGAAGAGTAATAAATAAATCCATTAAATTGCAAGTTCGATGGACGATAAAGATAAGGTGTCCAATCGGTCATATGGGTGGTTCGTACTGACATCCTACGATGTCCAAAGAAAGTCTCCCCTCCTGGAGGCCACTTACCCCCTGAAAATGAAAGAGAGAATATTGACATTAAAATGTGGCAATATTCCAACCTTAGACTTTCTTCCAAAGTGGAGAGAAGATGGCCAAAGAGAAAACCATAAATGCTGTCTGTGTCATCATCAGATAAAGGTGCCAACAAGGGATTTTACCTCATAAACAATTATGGGGCAGATTTACAATCCCTGGCATCACTTTTGCTCTGCCATTGTGTCACTTTTATGACGCAGCGGCATAAAAGTTGCATCCCATTTACAACATGACGCATCTAGGGAGATGCGCCAAGTTGTAAAGCCCTGTGTCACATAATACCTGCGTCAGGTATAATGTATTCAGGGTGGGCGTTCCCATGCATAAAACCATGTAGAATTGGCGCAGTGAAATTTACAACATTTCACTGCCTCACTCTACGGCTTCGCACACAAAATCCTCAAAATGCTCAGACCAGGCGTAAGGAATGACGCAGGGCTTTTTAAATGAGACTCACCTCTCTGTTGTGATGCATTCAGCAATGCGTCACTAATGGGTCAACAGATGCGTCAGCATTTGTCAATTCTTACGTCATGATACGCTGTATTGTAGATACAGCGCATCCATGGTGACGCAAGGGTTTTGCATGGTGGCGCAGGGAAAGTGAGGCATCTCTACAGATGCATCACTTTCTTGTAAATCTGCCCCTATATGTTTGTATATTTTCAAGATGCTCCACGGTAGCATCATAAAACAATTATCATAAAAATATTTTTACTTTCCACAAAGAAAACAATGTCAACAAAAGCAGATTGCATTTCCTATTTTTATATTTATAGCTTTTAGCATAAATTTTAGGGGAACAATTATATGCTTCATGTACATTGATGACAGATGACTCTCCATTACAAACTACACATACTACTAGTCATCAATGTACTAATCCATTTTGCTTAATATAACAAAAAAACTGGTCTATACTTAGAGCCTAGTTTTCCTCCAATCACAATTCTTGGAAACTAGAAAACGGGTTGATGTGTCGACGTTTCGGTCTTGCTTCTAGTTAATCTATAAGACCTTCTTCAGGACAAAAAATATTTTGAAGATTAACGACCTTTCTGTAAAGAATATACTTACAATTACTTCATCTACTTAATTGCTCAGCAAATAAAGATAGATATACACCCAGAGTAGGTGAAAAAATCTTTAAAATATTTAGTGGACAGACCCTTATATACCAAGTCCACCATGTGAAATGTTTTACAAAAATAGAAAGAACCTTGACCCTTATATAAAGAGTGTATTTAAAAATCAAGTCTTGTACCTCTTACAGATAAGTGGATCCGTTTAGTCAGAATTATGGATCTTGCCAAGATTAGATAAATGGATCTGTGGATACCTACACATGAAGATAAACATTGATTGGAAACCTACAGGCTTCAGATATGATAATATCTTAGTAACTAAAGATTCATATTATAGAATCCATGTGACCTTATTACCCTCAATATTTTATGATGTTTCTCAAATGGAAAATGTGATCGCTATTAATATTTAGTTACATATGAGGAAAACTGTAAGTGGACCACAGTGGATGCATTGTCAATCTTGCTTAAGACAAAATAGTTTGCAGGTGAGGCTTGCAAACCAATTCATATGTTTGCCTCTGCTTGCAGTTTATCACATTGTAGGGTGAATAATCATTATCAAAAACTAGAATGTAAGATCGTGAGGAGATCAGCACGGACAGTGTACCTTTACGAAAATTCAAACAGCTATATTTATAATCCATTGAAAGAGTGTCTGTGTATAACTCCCTGAGAGACAAAGACAAAATAAATTGCCAGTGAGGCTTGCAAACAAATTTTTGTATTTGCCTCTGCTCGCGACACTGAAGATCGTCGGTTTGCCACAGTTGTAATACTCATTTATTTCCGGTTTATCTTACGGTTCAACTAAGGAAGCCATCTTGTAGAGGGTTATAATAATTTGTTCTATAGTTGAAATGTGACCACCTGAAGTCCATCAAAATACACACTCTACCTCATTAATAGTCTCACTGCAGTTAATCTCTTTCATTCGTATTGGGATGTATTGATTATCTATATTGTACTCTGCATTGCCCTCTATATTGGCAAAGAGAACAGGGTATATTTTTGTGACTGATGTGACTGCCTGGAGTGCAATGAAAAGTAGCTAACTGTCTAGATGGTGACGTCACATAATACATGTCCACTAATTATCAGATTTTATTGAGGAATGGGAAATAGAAACAATGAATGTTAGAATGTTAGAGAGGCAAACAGATTCATAGGCAATGTTAGTTGTCTCATAAATAGAAATCTTAATCCTTTCAACTTAGAAGGAGTGTTAGTAATGTGTGTACATTTTTCAGTGTCATGAGAATGTGATTAAAGAGCAAAGAAAAGGAAAATGAATCCTATGTGGCAATGTTAGGTGCTAGTCACTATGCCATCAGGTAGGTGAAACTTTGCAGCATGTTATTGGTATTTGCCCTGCTCTGGCCCCCCAAAGAATTCGATGCACTTGGGATCAAGTCCTGTAGATCAGATTTAATTAAGTTATTGGAGCCAAAGAATACAATGAACAATTAACATGTGATTGGTACAGCTCTTAGACATGTTTAAATCACTGGCCAAGGCAGATCCATGGACTCAGGTGGGGGTCAAAACGGCCGGCGATGAAGGACCCTGCTAAGAACTTTTGAAATGCACTTACACTATGGCGGGTCGCTAGGGACTATGTAACTTTGTTGTTTCCTATCCAGCCAGGTTGCATATTAGTCCAAATGTTTTTATAATAAAATATATATATGATCAATATTAGATCAAATAATAGCGTGTTTGCACGTCTTGAGTAAATTTGCACACTGCATAGGCCTCCGCCAGCTTTACATATCAAGTATTAGCATTTTTTGTACTTTCCTGTAATTTTGCTCATTGTATAGGCCCCTGCCATTTCTGTATTTGTGGCCACTGACCAACTAAGATCCACATGGTTGCACTTTACAGAGTGTCTCGCGTACGCTGACATCAGAACCAGCCAAGTTGTTCTTTTAACTTAATTTTGCACATTGTACATGTCCCGGCTATTTCTGTATTTGTGCAGGCCATTATGAGATGCCAGATAGATCTAAAACTATTCAGCTTGCCTCCTTCAATCCTATGATCAAATATTAGCATTTTTAGCATGTTTTGTGTAATTTGGCACACTGTACAGGCCACCGCGAGCTTTACATATCGAGTTTTAGCATTTTTTGCACTTCTGGGTAATTTTGCTCATTGTATAGGCCACTACCATTCTGTATTCGTGACCATTGACCGGATAACAAAGATGACTTGCACGTTTGCCCAGTATGCACTACCTCGCACATGCTGGCAAGACTTGAATTAGCCAAAATGCATCTGTATATATTTAACGCATGTGATTGATTATTCCTCTCGCAATTTTTATCCTATCTAATGTGCCTTGAATTATAGTTTTATATGATGTTTATTGCTTTTTTATAAACAAATGTTTATTGATTTTGATGAATTGAAAGAATACACCAGCCATTCAGCACTACACCATGAAAATCTAGGATTACATAGAAGAGCTTGCGCCACCCAGTTTACAGACACTAGTAAAAGCAAAACAGCATGACTTTGGATAATCCTTTTATGACTAAACCACAAACCCCAACCATTTCCCCCAGAACTTACGATATTTCTTGGGACATCCATGTGCCTCATACATGACTTTCTACTGTGTGGCGCACCAGTCCACCCCAGTCCGCCATCGTCCAACACTCGGGGGTTCAGGGCATTTCCAGGAGGACGCAACGTCCCTTTTGGCAACCACCATAGCTGTAGTGAAAAACAACTTCTCATTTCGAGACCTATCCAACCCATCAGTAATGCCCAGGATTGTGTGTTTTGGGTTGTGGGGGACCTCCCACCCTAAGACCTCGGTGAGTTCTTCCTCGATTTCCCCCCAGAACCGCGTCAAGCGGGGGCATGCCCATACCATATGGAGGAAGTCAGCTGGGTCGTGGTCACACCTAGTACAAGCAGAGGTATGGCTGAATCCTGCTCGATGAAGGTGCACCAGGGTGAGGTATGCGCCATGTTAGTTATAGAGCTGCACCAAGCATAGCCTAGCGGATGCGGTGACCATTCTAGGGGCTTTAGGGTATCACGTCAATCCTCTTCCTCCAAGGTGCCCACCCAACCCTCCCACTGAGCCCGCAGTCAGTCTAAGGAAGTGGGGGTATTGTTGATCAATGTGCGGTACATGCGAGAGATGCCTCCCTTCCCCAGGTCCCCAAACATAATCTAAGCCTCAGGCGGGCTGTGATCAGGAAACTGTGTACCTGTTGCAAGGTGCGTGTGGAGGGCGTGTCGCAGTTGCAGATACTTAGAGAATTGCGATTGATGCAGGGAGTATCGGTTTTGGAGGTCGCTGAAGGAACACATGTGATCCCCCACTCATACATTGCCTAGGTGTGAAATACCTATAAGGTCCCAAGCCCGGAAGCCCTGTAGCTCATTGACCTCTTTGAGCCAGGTCCCCTGCCACAAGGGTGTGCTTTGGGTCTGCGTGTGTGTCCATTTGGTGTGCCGCAGTGCGGCCCGCCAGGCCAGTAACACAGAGCGTGTCACCTCTGGTAGGTGAGAAGGAATAGGGGCCCTATACAACATGGATTGAACCCTGGCGAGGCCTATTCCCCCAATTCGAGCCTGTTAGCCGGGTCAGACCATCTCTCATTGAACCAATCATGTATGGAGAGAAGTGGCGTGGCAAGGTAATACAAATAAAGGTGAGTCATCCCTAGACCCCCGTCAAACGAGGGGATCCTACAGACATTTAGTGCCAGTCGGGTCCTACCTTTCCCCCACAGGAACTTGTTGGCCATGCTATCCAGTTCGCGGAACCAGGCCTTGGGAAAGCACCACCATTTTAAAGAGGGCAACCCTCCCCATGGGGTTCAGGGACAATGACTGCCACTTCTGTAGGTCTGTCTTGGCCCGTTTCACCAGGGGAGTGACTTTGAGGGCCCTGCTAAGCTCAGGGAGTAAGGTCATTCATATCCCCAGGTATTTGAAATAACGGCGAAGAGGTATATCAGATTGCCAATCGAAGCATTCACGGGATAGGTGGAAGGGGAACTAGAACCGGTTTTTCATGGTTCAGAATGTGGAGACAATGGGGGCCTGACCGGGCGAGATCTGCTAAATAGATGAGGACGTCATCTGCATAGAGGGCAATTTTGTCTGGCTCGGTGCTGGGCCATTCCCATCCCCGCACGTTCCTGCATGACCGCATCCGGGACGCCAAGGGCTCCATCACCAAAGCAAAGAGCAGGGGGGAAAGGGGACAACCCTGCCTTGTTCCCCTGCAAACCGAGAACTCTGACAGAACCCCGTTCACCAGGACACGAGCCCAAAGAAGGGCATAGAGAACCTTGACCATGGCCCGAAAGCAGGGACCGAGTCCCATCGTACCAACGACTACCTCTAGAAACCCCCAATCCACCAAATCAAAGGCCTTCTCAAAGTCTACAAGAAGAATTGCAAGATACGGATTGAGGAAATGATGGTGGGCCAAGGCTGATTGCAGTCTACGGAGATATTGCCGGGTGCCGCATGAGGGCATGAACCCGCATTGGTTGGGATGAATCAGCATGGACAAGTGGGGTTTGAGCCGCTGGGCGAGGATTGTGGTGAAGAGTTTAACCTCGGTATTAATGAGGGAGATAGGGCGGTAGTCAGCACATCGTGACGAGGGCGGCTGGGATTTAGGAACAACCACAGTGGTGGCCATGTCCATCCCCTGAGGGAAGGAGCCTTTTTCAACAGCTACCCGAAACAGTTCTGCAAGATGGGGGGTGAGAATATCCCGGTAGTGCAGCTAATATTCTTGAGAGAGGCCATCGGGGCTCGGTGTCTTGCCAGAGGAAATAAGGGCGATCGCTTCCCCAATCTCCTCACTGGTGATGGGGCGGTCTAGATCATCTTGGGTAACAGGGTCTAAACTCGGAAGGCGGCCGCCCCCAACCTCCAACAGGTCTGCGAGAGAAAGGGTTGGAGTTCTAGCGTCGTATAGTTGGTGATAGTAGGAGGCAAAGGCACGGGCCATCTCCACTGAGGAACGGCACACCGAACCATCCTGCGCCACGATCTCGGTAATAATCCGGTCTGCCCTAGGGTATGTGGCAAGGCGGTTGCGGAGTGAGCCATTTGTGTCACCCCAACCATATACCCTGGCCACAGGTGAGCGCCAAAGGAGTTTGGCCGCTTCTAGCGACAACTGCTTGATCAGTGAGTGGAGCTGGGTAAGAAGTCTTGCATCGGAAGCGTCTGGGGATCATGCAGGGCATGCTCAGGGCACAGGGACTGCGCCTCCCGTGTAGTAATTTGTTCCAATTGAGCCTGCCGCTGGAGCTTAAGTTGGCCCTTGGCGACCCCTCTAATCGTGGACTTGCTCGCCTCCCACAAGGTGCCCAGGGAGGAGACAGATCCGTCGTTAGAGCGAAAGTAGTGTCTGAGTTCCCGCCCCACCACCTTCCGAAACTCCCTATCCTGAAGGAACCAAGCACTTAGCCCCCATGTTTGCCGCATAGATGTGGGGAGGGCCTGTGCGAATCATTATTGGGGAACGGTAGGAGATAACTCGTGGGAGGAGTGCTACATCCTGAATCAAGAGGCAGTTTGTCGATGGAACGAAGATGGCATCGAGGCGTGCCTGTGTGTGGTGTGCCACTGAAGTGTGTGTAAACTGTTTAGAGTGTGGGTGCCATGCATCACAAAGACCCAAAGATTCAGACCAGGTCGTCAGCTGTTTGGCCTGTGAAATTCTACTAGAGGAAGGGGGACCGGTCGTATCGAGGACAGGTGAGGAGACCGCATTTAAGTCGCCCCCGAGGAAAGTGAGACCCAGGCGTAGGGATGCCAAGAGGGCAGCGTAATTGGTTAGGGTTGCCGCCAACATTGATGGAGGTGAGTAGACTGACACAAGATTAAAGGGGCTACCGTTTAGTGTGCCACTGAGGGCCATTAAGGTGCCCTGGGCATCAAGGACTGTCTGCACAGTCACAAGGGTAAGAGAGCTTTTCACCAGGATCACCACCCCTTTGGAGATGTTTATTGTTTTTATTGACTAATAAACTGTCTTACCATCTATAACTGAACCTAGTTGTTGTGTTCATTTTTGTTATTTGGATTTTGTCTCAAAGTGATTTTCGCAAGTTCTCTGGTCTTTTTATCTACTAAAGGTGTAGTGTTATCTTTAATGATGTGATCCAGATCTCAGTATATAGGCTGAGATGTTAAAATCACTTTTGTTCCCATTTAAACAAGGAGGCTTTCAGCACACCAAAATTCACTTGCAGTGCCTCACACTTTAACTAGTTAATTCTGTGTCTTGAAAACAATGCCGGCTTTAGCGCTTGTGGCGCCCAGTGCGACAATCACTTTAGGCTCCCCCACGCCCCAGGATTGTTTCCTCGGATTCTCTCACTACCACTGCGCAAAAGTGGACCTCATCTATAATCATGAGACATTGCAAAACACAGCACCCTCCCTGAAGTCAGCGGCCCCCTCCACTGGTCAGCGCCCTGTGCGGCAGCACCAGTCACACTGCCCTAAAGCCGGTCCTGCTTGAAAACAGAGAGAAGGTCTTACTTAACTAATATGCCATCTGCATAACATAACGACTTCTGTTCTGCTCTCATATAGCTGTTTTTCCTACATGTCTGTGCAATGGGAGGTGGTTCAGTTTCAAGTCAGAATAGGATTGATGATAAAATGCATCACTGAGTGGTGCCTATTCATATTCGAAAGTACCGGGATAAAAAGCTGTTAAAGTTCACCAACGCCTGTGGTCCCATCCTAATATAACCTTAGAGCCTGACCTAGCCAATAGAGGCCTGCTCCAGCGTTAAAGGCGAGGGCCTTTAACAAGGGAGCAGGCCTTAAATGGCTGGTAGGGCCTGCTAGAAGGGCTCTAAGGCTATTAGAACATTCTGCCCCTAGAGGGCAGAATGTTCTAATTAGTAAAAACAGAGGCCTCACGGAGCCCGAGGTGGTTTAAATTCCCTCGGGCTCCGAGGGGCCTTTGTTCACAGCAGCAGCTGTGAAAGGAAAACAGCATTGGAATTTTGCTCTCCGGGCTTCTACCAACCAGTAGAAGCCCGGAGCTCTCCATTGTCTACAATGGAGTGCTCAACATTCCAATGTTCTAATATGGTATAGAATAGATAGGGGTATTAGACACAAGTGAATGTCCCTTCAGCATCTACGGAAAATATGACTTTGTCTTAAATATCGCCATTCGCCTGTCGCAGAAGGTGTAGTTACATTGAAAGGTGATTAGTAGAGGAACCTCCAGGGGCAACCCCACTTAGGTTGGTTGTATTAACAATGGAATCACTTGTTCATGTCTTTTGGCCAAAATCTTTGTTAATATTTTGTAGTATACAACCTTAATCTGAGGCTTCTTTGAACATTTTACGAGGGAGTGGGACAATTACTGCTTTAACGTTTTGTAAAACTCTGTGGGACGTCCATCTTCTCCTGGTGCTTTGTTTGCCACCGTGTCATCTATTGACTTTGCTATCTCGTCTTCTGTAATTTTCTTACCTAGACATGTTCTGTGTTCTTCTGCAATGCTCAGAATGTCTATGTCCCCCATAAATATCTCTTCTTGAGTGTAAGTATTGGATTCAGAAGAAGTGTACAGCTTCTTATAGGTTGAAGCCAACTCATTTGTGATACTCATGGGGAAAGTAATGTGTTGCTGTCATTGATCACTACTGGTATCGCTCTACAGGCTTTCTCTTGGTTCATTTGAAAGTCTAGCATCTTTCCCATTTTCTCACCCATCTCATAGTGGCTTTGTTCATGTCACAATAAAGCAGTTTCAGCCTAGATAGTTCATATTGTATTTAGGTTACATTCTGCGTTTATCAATGATTGTAATTTCTTTTTGTAGGGAAGACAAATTATTTCTGGGTAAGTTACTGCATTATTATTTCTATGTGCTATTTCTTTAAATAACATTTCTTTTTAATTTTTAATTTTAGCTGCATTAGCCACTTTATCACCTTTTATAAAGACCTTTGCTCCTGCCTTTAGTTTTTGTGCAAATGTTACTAACCTTTCTTTCCTACCGAGGTCGGTTTAAAAACTTCTTTTTATTTTGGTCCTCCTTTCAATATTCATACTCCTTTGCCCTATCTGTGACTTAATCACCTGCAGATAAAAAGGCAAAATGTTTGAGTTTATGATCTGATGTACGATCAGTGCTTAATCTAGAGGTCTTCAATCTGTGGGGCGCAACCCCCAGGGGCGCCGTCGACTCCTGGGAAGGGCGTCGCGGATTCCCCAAATTCACTTGTCCCTGCAAAAAGACAGCCATCCCGGGATGGCTAATTTAGATCATTATCAGCTGCTTGGCTGAATGAAATGCAAATGTGCCTTATCAGTTCATCTGCAAGTGTAAAGGATGCTTGGGGGCAGTTCTGGCTGTTTGTGATGACACAGATTTGTTTTTTTGGGTGGAAGTGCAAAGAGTTAAAAACTGGGCTGGGAAGTTCTTGCTTTTAATTTTAACTTTATTTACACAGCCCTTAGCGCCCCTAAAGAGGTTTTGAAGGGACAGTAATGTAAAAAAACACAAATTGCATGAAATACGCTCTGGTATTACTAAAATCTACATTTTGAAAGCACCATTTAATCGTAAAACTATTTGCACGTTTTGCAGTATCCTATCTTACTCTGTGTGTAATGCAAGTATAACAAATTAAAAGTGCTTTCTGTTACAGGCTGTGACCTCGTAGCACTAAAAATACACATCACTATTCTCCACTGCACCACTCAAGATTTCATTGTGTGGTTCTCTGGTTACACACAGACCTGTGCAGTGCATTAACTAATAGATGTTTCACAATGTACTACAGTCCATTTGCCACTGAGCATTAACTTTTTTAAATTTATTTTTCATTTGCGCTGCCCATTATTTTATATGTAGATTCCTGATGGTAAAAGACCTAAAAAACGTACAGAATATTTTGGGCTTATTTATGAGAGGCTTGCATCGCCAGAGCATTCCTTTTTAGGTCTCGCCTTGCTATCGCGTAAGCGATTGCAAAGCGAGACTATAGAATACGGGTTTCAAAAGTGCTCCCAAAAAGCGGATTGCATGGCTAGCACGCGCACAATCGCGCGCATCGTGCCGCCATGCGATCCGCCTTTTGGGAGCACTTCAAAGGGTCCGCTCCCCCGCCCCCAAGCGCGCGCGCGCCACGCTCCGCCGAGCTTGTTCTGAAACTACCATGGGATCAAACTTACTGGCTAAAAAAGAAATCCATGCGAGACCATTGGTTAACAGGAAGCCGGTTTGGCCAATCAGAAATGACTATTCATTGAGTGTTTGCTGATTGTTCTTTACTTCCAGGTGTGCTCCATCTTAAAACAAGAACGAGTGGGTGGTTTTTTTTTTCTTTTTCTTTTTATGTGAACAGAGGACAGGATACCTTCCGAGCAGCACATTTGTTTTAGCGGTGGTTTGCTTTCAAGATGGAGATTTTTCTACTCATGGGTAGGTGCTCAAGTGGAAGAGGCGGTCGAAGTGATAAGCAAAGTAATGTATTGTATTTGGTTCAGGAACATTGCACCACCCTTCTCGCAAGTCCTCCCTGTCCCAACTTTCAGGATTGTGTGTGGCCGCCCTAAAATGTTTTCTTGGAATGCTTCGTCGATGTGCAAAGGGCTTAGTCTGTCTGAACCGCAGGTGCTAACCTTTGCGTGAAACGAAATGAATTCTGGGAGTTGTCGTCTTCTTTCTTTCGATTCCATCCAACTAGCACCCCTTACTGAGGCCTTTTGTGTATAAAAAAATGCAGTTCTTTCCCAGTCCTGCATCTCAAACAATCCTCGACAACGGGCTTTTTGCTTTTTTCAATTGTATACAGTTTTCGTAAGCAGCCGGGCGTGCTGCGCTGCTTATGACCAAGTTACAATATTAAAAAAATAGTGTTTGGCGAGCTGCGCCTCTCTTTTCTCTGGGACGGCTCACCAAACTCTATTTTTTCAATATTACGGGGCATATTTACAAGCTCTGTGTGCCACTTTTGCGTCACTTTTCCCATTTTAAAAGTGACGCAAAAGTGGTGCAAGGGGCTTGTAAATCTGCCCTTATGTTTTTTCGGTGCTGGGGCTGCTCTCTGGCCAGCTATCAATGTGGTGGGGGAGGGGCAGAGTGAGTTTAATAGTACCACCTGGCTTGGTTCCCTGGTCTGTTTTGCAGTCTGCAACGGCTGCGGGCACGCTCCGTTTGTCTTCGGTAAAAGTTCTCCGGGACATTCACCGTCATTGCGTCCAAGAGGGCACTGCTCATCCTTGCCAGGGGGGAAGTAGGGGATCTCATGCATGCACTGTGAACATTAGTTTAACACAAAATAACAAATGACGCTTGACAACTTAAACATCGTAAAAAGCCTCCAGTGCTCTCCTCCGCAGCAGATATTTATCTTCCCTCAAGGAGCACCGGATAACTGTACTGGGAGTCTCTCCATGTGACCAGAGCTAGTTGTTGTTGGTTTACTTTGCAAATTCTGTTGGCTGTTGTGGCTGCATGATGTAGTGCCGTGTTTACTCACTCGTGCCTCTGCTGTGTGCGGTTCACACAGCTCATGAACTCTGTATATTTATTTTGGTTGGTCAAAAAAGGAAGTAGAACGCTTAAAAAGCATAGAATTACTGCTCCACTCACATTGCACCTGCCTCATTATAAGGATACAAACGATAGTATGATCTTGTACACATGTACATGCCATTCTCCACTGCCTTAAGGAAGAATTGCGTATTTCATATAGGAATCATGAATGTTATATATTTAAACCATACATTTCTTAACAAAACATTTTTCAGACTTCTGTACTGAAAGATGGGAACTGTGTCTCCCGATTTGTTCTGTAAATAAACAGAGAGAGAACCAGTTGAATGACGAGGTTAGCTTCGCCAAGCTCGATGGTTGATTAATACTGCAGTGCAAGAAGTCACTGATGACATATTCATGCTGCTGTCTTTATCTTTACAAACACTGTTAAAGTGTTGAGCTGACTCGAGATTCATCTGACTCGCAAAAAATGTTTGTGCTAAGAGTTCAATTCTTTCATGATTTACGCTACATTGCAAGTGGTCAAGTAAACAGCATTTTACTTATTCATAGTGGTTCAAATTTAAAGGGAGAGTATTGTGGAAATCGCAAACAAAAGTTTGGGCGCAGGAATAAAGATAGTCACACATTTTAAGGGATAACACAATGCATGTTTATAGGTGCAAATCAGTTTGCATTCACGGAAGTGCAGGTAATTAAGTGGCCAGCTTGAAAAGCAAGCATTTGCAATGCAGTAGGCCTTGCATTACTGAAAGTTTGAGCTATTGGCGTTGCAAATAATAATGCAACACCAATAGCTCAAACTTTCAGCAATGCGAGACCTATTGCATTGCAAATGCTTGTTTGATGTTCCGGTGGTGCAAGCGTCTCAACCATATCTATGAGGCATTGCAAAGTCACCCTGTATGGCTTTGCATGGCCTCATAAATATGGAGTAAGACATAGAAGCGCAAGTCACTGCGTTGCCTTACTCTTCATCAAGGATGTGTTTCATGGGCTTTGTGTGGGGTTCCCATGCAACACCCATGGATTTTGATGCTGCCACAGATTTACAAAATTACGTAAACCTGGGGCAGCGTCCAAACCTTACCCCTCTCCAGCGAAGGTGTAACAAAGAGACATGTTTTCTTTTATCCTCGTTTTTTCCTCTTTCCATGTGTGCTGCATTCTGCAGCTCACATAGAAAAAGGAAAACACCCCTCTGGATTGTTTTGGTGAAGGAAGGTGCCCCTTCCCGTACAAAAACAATACTGCCTATGTTGGTGCTCAATGCAAAAAGAACTATTGATGGACAGAATGCAGAACAAGGTCATACATTCACCCCAGTACAGAGATCTGGGCCTAAATCCATCGTTTTTTAGCTCACCATGCCATTCCAGTTTGGACCCAGCCATATGCAAATCAGTCTTGACCCTGTGACCAATGGGAACAGTCCAGCCTGAACTGCCAGGCCAGGTCCTCCCTGGACTGGAAACAATCATTCTAGGACCGGTTTTTGGGGTTTCACCCCTCTTCAGCCGGGATAGCTTGATTCCAGTGGCATGAAGAGCACGGGACTCATGTCTGAGCATACCCGTCCCACTCGGGGTGACAAATGCAAAAAGAACAATTGATGGACAGAATGCAGAACAATGTCATACATTCACTTCAGTACAGAGATCTGGGCCTAAATCCATTGTTTTTTTGCTCACCATATCATTACAGTTTGGATTCATCAATATTGTGTCTTTTGCTTTCTCGCCCTAAGTGCGCCAGGTATGCCCAGACGTGGGTCCTGGGCTCACTGCGCCACTGGAATCAAGCAATCCTGGCTGAAGAGGGGTGAAACCCTGAAACCGGTCCTAGGATGCTTGTTTCCGGTCCAGGGAAGACCTGGCTTGGCAGTTCGGGCTGGACAGTTCCCATGAGGCACAGGGTCAAGACTGATTTGAATATGGCCAGGTCTAAACTGGGGTGGCATGGTGAGCAAAAGAATGATGGATTTAACCCAGATCTCTTGACTGGGGTGAACGTTTTGATTTGTTCTGCACTCCGTCCATCAATATTGTGTCTTTTGCTTTCTCGCCCTAAGTGCGCCAGGTATGCCACACGTGGGTCCTGGGCTCACTGTGCCACTGGAATCAAGCTATCCTGGCTGAAGAGGGGTGAAACCCTGAAACTGTTCCTAGGATGCTTGTTTCCGGTCCAGGGAGGACCTGGCATGTCAGTTCGGGGTGGACTGTTCCCATGAGGCATAGGGTCAAGACTGATTTGCATATGGCCAGATCTAAACTGGGGTGGCAGGGTGAGCAAAAGAATGATGGATTTAACCCAGATCTCTTAACTGGGGGTGAATGTTTTGATTTGTTCTGCACTCTGTCCATCAATATTGTGTATTTTGCTTTCTCGCCCTAAGTGCGCCAGGTATGCCCAGACGTGGGTCCTGGGCTCACTGTGCCACTGGAATCAAGCTATCCTGGCTGAAGACGGGTAAAACCCTGAAACCGGTCCTAGAATGCTTGTTTCCGGTCCAGGGAGGACCTGGCTTGGCAGTTCGGGCTGGACTGTTCCCATGAGGCATAGGGTCAAGACTGATTTGCATATGGCCATGTCTAAACTGGGGTGGCATGGTGAGTAAAAGAATGTTGGATTTAACCCAGATCTCTTGACTGGGGGTGAATGTTTTGATTTGTTCCGCACTCCGTCCATCAATATTGTGTATGTTGGTGCTAGGCAGCAATTTGTGCGCCAAGCAGAGTGGTGTGGTGTGCGGAGCCCTCAGGTTGCGGTGCAGGCTGTGGCTCGGTGCCGGTCATCCAGCAGCATCGATGAGACCAAGGCTGCGGTGTGGAGTGAAGGCAGTGCTTGTTGTTGTGCTGACAGATCACAGTGCAGGCAACAGTGCATGTTGCAGGGTGCTGGCACCAATCGGTCTAGACTGCGGTGTGGGACAGGGCGGTGTATCGTAATACTTACGAGTGGTGCCCCCAAGCCACATGCTGTCACGGCTGTCGAAGTCAGCAGGCAGCAATGGCATCAATGAGACCTGGGCTGTGAAGTGAAGCAAGGTGTTGCGGAGTGTGGGGCCCACAGGTCACAGTGCATGCAGGGGCATCGGGGCGGTCCTCGTTGGTGAGACCAGGGTTGCGGTGTGAGATGCCGCGGTGCCCTTTGCAGTGCCTGCAGGACAAGGAGCCAGCGATGGATTCTATGACGGAGTCAGTTGCTTCCCCCTCTCTGTGGCAACTGAAACCACGGTTCCAGAGGCGGTACCCAGAGGTCGGAGAAGTCTTTCCGGGCCCTGAGACTTCAGAACATTTGGCAAGCTCTACTTCAAGCCCTTGGAGACACACAGCAACAAGTAAAGATAGTTCAGTCCAGTCCTTTCACTGCCCAAGGCAGAAGCAGCAACTGCAGGCCAACCTAACAAAGCAACAGCAAAGCAAAGGGGGCAGTACTCCTGGCAGTTCTTCCAGCTCTTCTTCTTGGCAGGTACCTTGATTCCAGCGAGTTCTAAAGTTCTGGCCCCAATATTTACAATCAGTTTCTCTTTGTTCTTTTGGACACAAACTGGCTGTGCCCAGTCTAAACCAGTTCCATCCTCTCTGGCCCAGTTTCCAGGCAGGAGGTGGATACAGCATTGTCCAAGGCAGACCAGACACATTCAAGTGCAAGGAGATCTCCTCCCACTATTCTAAATACAGCTCAGGTCTATTCAGCCTAGCAGCCCTGACTCCTCCAGGAAAGGCAGAACATTCCTTGACCCCCCGCCCCCAGTGGCTGTCTGATGAGAATGCACATCTCCAGCCCCCGTCACTCCAAAGCCAGACAGTCAATCCCCAACCGCAGCAGAGGCACACAGGATGGCTAAGCAAGAAAATACTTACTTTCTAAAAGTGTATTTCCAAACACAGAACATACAAATCATCTTTACTAAAAGATGCATTTTTATATTCTGAGTTCAGGCATACCCTACCTGGACATGTCACACACACCAGTACATGTCCTACCGTTAATTAACATGGCACCCTGCCCACAAGAGTACCTTGGGCCTACCTTAGGTGTGACTTACATGTAGGAAAAGGGAAGATTAGGGCCTGGCAAGTGGGTGCACTTGCCAGGTCGACATGGCTGTTACAAACTGCGTGCAGACACTGCAGTGGCAGGTCAGATAGCCCTTTTCAAGGCTGGTTGGGTGAGTGGCACAATCAGTACTGCAGGCCCACCAGCAGCATTTGATTTACAGGCCCTGGCACTCTCAGTGCACTTTACTAAGGACTTACTAGTGAGTTAAACATGCCAATGATGGAAACACCAATCCATAATACAATTTACAATAGGAGCACTTGAACATTTACACTGAACAGCAGTGAGAGTGTGCAGATACACCAAACCAGCAAGAAAAGAGTCAAAACTAGAAGGTAAGAAAGCAAAAAGACAGGGAAAACATGCCAAAAGATGCCAGGTCTAATGGGAATTTATGGCTGTCGATGATGAGGAGTACCAGGTTTTAGAAATTTTTGTCAGAAGGGGGTCCTTACGCCTGAAAAGGTTTGAGAAGAAGGTTTTGGCATCAAAATGTTTGAAGACCTCTGGCTTAATCTAAGCTAGTGGTTTCCGGTGCTCGGCACCGGCACTTAATTGTTAACACCTGCACTTATGACAGCAGCCACATGGTGGTGCTGTTTGTGTGATTTAGCGATAAGCAGAACTACAGTTGCTTTATCAATTTCATATATATTACAACTAATACCTGCCGCACGAGCCATTCTTATAACTTTGGGGCCTTCAAACAGCTTGAATCGTAACACTTGTAGCAGTGTGAATATTAGTATTTGTGTAGGTACTGTGAGGGCTGCGCTGGTAGGGGCAATACGTGCAGCAAGCTGAGGTGGCCTCCTGACGAGGGCCCTGGCACATATTTTGTTTTACAAATTAAGCACTGTTACCATTCTGTATTATAAAAGGCGTGGTTAGTGACCTAGTTCATTAAGAAAAAAGATAATCCTCGAGTGAGTACTATGCATGCAGTAGGTAATATTCTAGCCCCTTTCCTGAGTGCAGAGGAGATATACGGTTTCTATTAGTGTATTGTCTGTCATTTGTTTACTGTTATTTAGAAATGTATATCCCCAACAATTTTCTGTTTAAATTCCCACTTTCTTCTTTAGTAAGGTGTAGTTTCTTGAATTTCCCTAATATCAGTTCTTGATTGAACAGAGTATAGTATGCAGTAATCATTACAAGTATCGATGATCTTGGTATTTTTATGTGTTATCTGGTAGCATGGTTGCCAAAAATTGTTAGTGGTGCAGTTAGGTCATGGGGAGTTATTCAGACAGCAGTATGTAAGTCTTCTATTAGGTAGATTGTTCTTAGCCAAATATACAACAGCAAATAAAAAAGGGGAACACAGATTTGTTTTATAATGAAACCTCCACAGAGGCACTCACTTGCAAACCCTGCTGGCTATGGTGCACCCAACACAGACTAGAGCCCCCAAGCTATCTATTCTCACTATTCTGTGCATTACAGCATCAGGATATATTTTGTATCCTATCCAAAAGGTGGCTTAATGTGGCGCAACAAGGAGAAATACTTTTATTTCTCCTCGTTTATTGCTCTCTCAATGTGTGTTGTATTCTTCAGCACCAGTGGCGGCTGTCCTAGTTGGTGATGCAGCGCGCGCAAGGTAAATTGTTTTATTTATTTAATTACTTGCCTTACTCCTGTCCGTCGTATGTCGGACTCCACTACCCCCACACCCTGCCCCTTCCCCGCCCCACAGCACTCCCTCGTCAAGCCGCCATTGTGCAGCACACATAGAAGGCGCAAAATGCCAATAAACATTGTATTTGTGCAGGAAGGTGTCCCTTCCTGCAAAAACCCAATCCTCCCTGCACAGCAGGCACCCTTACACAATGGTGCAAGGTTACATGTTGGCGCTTGAGTGACAGTGCAGGGGTGAGCACAGGGATGCACTGTATTCTTGTCAATACGGCGAATCCCCACATTTTGGAAAATGATGCAGTTCGGCACAGCGCCTCACCATTTTAATGTAAATCTGCCCCTAGTGGTTGTGTATATATAAATGTCTTTGAAAGTTGTTCTGCTGAATGTCTGCATTAGTTGTTTATCTGTAGCTAGTACTATGCAGAGGCACATGATACCTGGCTGTATGGCTCACCTGGAAGGTGTTTACCATAACAAAGTTCTTTTGTATTTAACATCACCTGGGCTACAGAATTGAATGCTCTCGGTAGCAAGCATAAGGTGCTCTGACTGACTTGTAATGATCAAATCAGGAAGACCTAGTCATGGAGGCATCAGGTGATGTGTGCATTGAAACCAAAAGGCCATAATAGGAATAGTATGTACTCAAATTCAGTGGGTAAAAGCTATGTCACTTTTAAAGACAGGGGTCCTATTAATAAGAATATATTTAACTCTATAAAGGTTTATTTACGGTTGCAAATATCTCAATTCCTGCCTGACAGGAATATACAAAACAATTCCTGGCTGGTGTAAATTAAGCTATCATTGTAGGTGTGTCTGCCAAGCATGCAGAGAAATTGGCAACAGTAAATCCCATATATAAAGATGCAGAGTCAGGCGAGTATTTCTCCAAATCCCAACACCATGCAAGGTTTGGGAAGTGGGTTTTAGAAGCATATGGGTATATTCACAAGAACGTGTGATAACTACCGCAAGAGTAGCTTAACGCAACTATCAACATCGCAGCCCATCACAGGAAAATAACCCTGTGACAACGTGGAATTCACAACAAGGCGGTACCATGCGATAGTCTGCGTAAACCGCAGACAATGTCCGCGATACAACCACCTCGATGGAGATAAAATCACAAACCACATCACAAAAAAACCTGCGATGGGCCAAAGCGCGATGAGGAAATCAGTGATAAGCAGCGCCAGGCCTGCAACACATCACCATAAAAGTAGAAAAAACACTCAAGTACCTTAGAGGCAGCCGGAGCAGGCGCAGAGGATGAGCGCAACTCCACAAGCACCCGGGACTACCAGCCTGGGACCTCGGGGACAGGGAAGAGCTAGGACAAGAAGAAGAGGAAGAGGAAGTTCAGTCCGCAGGCGAACAGGATCATAGTCACGGAGGTGATGGAACATCATCAGCAACTGTTCATCACCTCCAGAGTGTTGTTGGGCACCAAAACTGGAATATGGCGGGACATCGTGGGCAAGGTGAATGCCGTCGGAGAGCACAAGAGGACAATGGATGAGGTCAAGAGGTGATGGAATGACATCAAGAGAAAGACCAAGGAGAAACTCGCAGCCAACCAGAAGGCAGCAATGCAGACTGGAGGTGAGGGCCCAGCGTCACAGCTCGTGCTGGATGACATGGAGGAGCTGGTGTCGACAGTCATCAGTGTAGATACTGTGGCCGGAGTCGGGGGACCAGACACTGCTCGACAGGACACAACACAACCGCAACAGGGTGAGTGACCACTAGGTACTGGGGGGACGGGTGGAGATGGCCACGATGGCACACATGCATAATCAAGCAGAGCAGAGTGCACACCCTCAATGACTCTGGGTCCTCGCCCAGATATATAGACTGTCACAATGTACAATGCCATGCTGTCTGAATGTCAACATGTACCATGCGGCTACATACATTTGGACACATTTCAACACACCATCTCCCCTTCACATTGCAGGGCCACTGTCAACACCCCCTGCAGAGCAGTCCAAGCCACTCTTCACTGATGATGAGGACAACCCCAGCATCGACGCACAAGCCCTCCTAGACATCATTGACATCATCCGCGACTCACCTCCAGGATCAGGGCTGACAAGCTGCATCAAGGAGACCCCACCCACCACCCACACCACCCAGCAGGAGGCACCCACGGCCCCAGCAGTCTCCAAGACCCCCACCCCACAACACACGGCCTTCCAACGCCGTGTGCTGGAGGCCCAGAGGGAGACGGCTGAGCAGGTGCGGGTAGGTTTTGACCTCATGGCCAACAAACTAGACGCCATCCATGGGTGTCTAGGCCCGCTCCATGGTCTCCATCAAGCCCTGACTGACATCGCTGGAGTCCTGACGTGGAGAGAAGAATACCTGTCAGATCAGAGGGGCATCAGCAATACCAGGCTTGAGCTGGCACACATGCGGAGGCTCATGGTGGACATGGTGCGGATGGAGGCAGAAAGGATTGCAGCCACCGATGTACATCAGCGAAATGCAGCTGGGATCTACCATGCCCAGCAGATCATCATCATGGCATTGCTGCCACAAGGCGTGGCGCAGATGAATGCTGCTGCCTGCACACCATCCACATCTCTGCCCCATGGTGTGCCATTGCCTCACAGTGCGGCAGACGTATCCACTCTGGCACCTGATGTGTCAGTGGCACACTGTGCCTCAGCTGGTACTGCAACACCCACAGGTGGGGCCAGAGCAGACATCCGGGGACAAGGACGTGGATGGGTTTGTGATCAGGAGGCACTAGCATTCATTTCCACCACCTGGCCTGTTTCTGCTTGATGCCGCACATGGCCACATGACCGTCCATTGACCCCCGATACACTTCGATACACTCACCTTGGACAGCGATATGGACTGCCATATCCTGTTTGATGGACAATGACACGGCGACCAGACTGCGGACTGTTCCCTTACTCTTCCACAGTACTTGTCATCCCCGGATGGACTCTGGCTGGCCCTCCACGTGCCCATATTGTATAGTGTGCTCGGCATTGCCCTGTACCGCTCCAGCTGCAGAACTGCACTGGATGTGCAATAAACATCCAGTGATGCACTGCTGTGTCATGTCTTTCATCATTCATGTATGAATGTGTGGATGAATGTAGGGACAGTGATTTCCCTTGCATCAATGATGCTCATCCTGTGGGATGCCAGTCAGAGGGTGCTACATTGCATATTGTGTACCGGATCCCGTAACACTATAACAGGGACACATGCGTCAGTCACTTCCATGTCCGGACATGGACTAAACCACGCCCAGAGCCCACAAGTCATCTTTGCAGACCCTGTGCTGGTCCGGCGTATGGCAGGCCAGATCACTCCACCTACGCTACAAGGGGGTGCCCTCATTGCTACCCGTCGCAGGCGTACACGCTGGTGGTGTGCAGGTCACTCGTCTAGTTGTCCGCATGTCACAGCCACTCCCTGAGGGCAGGTTTGCACGCACACCACACCCATCCGGCACAAGGATCACAGGCCATGTGACTCCACCACAGGCCGACGAAGTCACATTCCCCTCTGCCGGTGATGACTGGATGATAGACGCTCCATGGTTCTCAATCATAAAGACCACATGAGTTGTTGCGCACAGGGTTAGTGGCACCGAGGCCTTACGGCCGGGATGGGCCTACCACCACGTGTTGCTGACTGGCGTTGCACAGGGTTAGTGGCACCCGGAGCATTGCGGCCGGCACAGGCACCCCGCCATGGGACAGTGACTTTGGGTTCACTGAGTCAGTGGCACCTTAAGCTGCTGAGTGTGTGTGCAGCCTGTGATGACGCCCCGTCCCGGCAGTCCAGACAGCTCAGATTTTGTGTGCCCTGCTGGATCGTAGTGTAGCCAGAGCCAGCGCGGGCCTACCGCCACGTTGCGTCGCTTCCGGGATCCCAGAGTTAGTGGCAACCAATGGCCTGAGCAGGTGTGCAGCCTGCGATGATGCCGGGTGCACTGGTATGTCCTATGCCATGGAGTAATCAAGACCCAGCACCAAACGTGAGACCTGGTGGCCTGCGGAGCAGGGCTGCACGGTGTTGAGGGTGCCATGTCCGTGGGCCCCAGGCTTGTGGCTTGCAATGGCACGTGGCGGGACATCCTGTCTACGCGCCAGTGGCGGAAGGTGAGCAGTGAGGCCTAGGTGTGCATGGGCGGGCATGCTCCGATGGGCAGCGGGAAGGGCTGTGGTGCCTCTGCCTGGGTGTGCATGGGCGGGCAGGCAATTTTGTCTTGTGCAATTGTGTGTACAGTGCCAATCGTGTATCTGGACTCTGTTTCAGATGACAGGTCTGTCTCAGATGTGTAACCTGGTGTACTGCTATACATACCGGCAAGTGGTTGGAAACACACCGGTGGCAGCAGGTGAGCAGTGTGGCTTGGTTGCGCAGGGGCAGCTCTCTCTCTCTCTCTCTCCCTCTCTTCTTCTCTCTCTCTCTCTCTCTCTCTCTCTCCCTCTCTTCTTCTCTCTCTCTGTCTCTCTCTCTCTCTCTCTCTCTCCCCCTCTCTTCTTCTCTCTCTCTCTCTTTCTCCCCCTCTCTTCTTCCCTCTCTCTCTCCCCCTCTCTTCTTCTCTCTCTCTCTCTCTCCCCCTCTCTTCTTCTCTCTCTCTCTCTCCACTCTGTTCTTATCTCTCTCTCTCTCCCCCTCTCTTCTTCTTTCCCTCTCTCCCCCTCTCTTCTTCCCTCTCTCTCTCTCTCCCCCTCTCTTCTTATCTCTCTCTCTCTCTCCCCCTCTCTTCTTCTCTCTCTCTCTCTCCACTCTGTTCTTATCTCTCTCTCTCCCCCTCTCTTCTTCTCTCCCTCTCTCTTCTTCTCTCTCTCTCTCCCCCTCTCTTCTCTCTCTCACTCTCCCCCTCTCTTCTTCTTTCTCTCTCTATCTCCTTCTTTCTCTCTCTCTCTCTCCTCTCCCTCTCTCTCTCTCTCCTTCGCTCTCTCTCTGTCCTTTGATGTGCACAGGACACACCTTCTCATCATGTTGTTTGTCTTGCAGGCTGTGACCAACGGACTGTCCCAAGGGGAGCAGCCATGTGTCTTCATTTCATTTCAGTGTTCATTTTAATAAAGTTTCATTTGTTGCTCTGAAAGTGAATGTGTGATGCTCATTTTTGTGATGACACATGCATGTCACCAGTTGTGATTGTGCGACTTCAAGCGGATTATTTTGGACGTGTTTAGGTGTAGCTGATGTGGCATGTCCTTTGTCGGGGAGTGCCAGGGAGGGGTGGTCCTAGGGGTGGTGGCGGCAGGTGTTGTTGCTCCTTTGGCCCTCTGAAGTGGCTGTGGGCTGTGCTCCCTTTTGTGGTGCAGGCTGTGGTCAGACTTTGCACCAGGTCAGAGCAGGTGTTATTTTCCTGCTGCTAACGCACTTTATCGCCTGTTTTGTGTTCTTATTGCAGTTCTGGCTGGTTGTTGTGAATTTTGTGGAGTGGTGCTATCGCGGCTTTTGGCACGGTAACGCCAACTCTGCATCTCATTAGCGATAGTTGTGGGGGTCATCGGTGGTGATGTTTTTTGCGGCTGTTATCGCAGGTAATCTGGTGATGTGGGCTGTTTGCACCAGCTTGTGAATGGGGAGGTAAATGTATCACGACTTTGGCTGCGCTAAAGTTCCATTAATTCGGAGATAGATCCTTGTGAATATCCCCAATTGTTTGTAAAATCTACATGTATGTTTGTGAGTGCCCACATGGATGCACTTCTGTGTACATTCACGTTGTACAGTTTGACCCCCCCTTACCCTGAACATCGTCAGCCATTTAGGACAGTTAATGGACGGTTCCAGGATGGGAAGAGGAACGGATCACCCCAAGACTTGGCAAGGACATAAGGGAAGTACTTTCCCCACTGGGGAAAATGTTTTATCTGTAGGGAAATCAAAAAGAAAAAAAAAGGTTCATGTGCATAGTGGGCAGCTCCATTCCCCATGTGCTTAAATCCATGCTGTGCGGTGTTCTGTCCAGGGGAACAGGAGCCAGTAGGAGTTGTCACATGGCATTCCCTGTAGTAAACATGCACCCAACACAGTTTTGAGGCCTACTACTGTGAATCTTTGTGAGCTGAAAGCATCCAGACCTGCCGCTACACATATTGTTAGACCTGGCCCTATTGCTCTACAATGCCGACATCTAATTAGGCGAAGGCAATATCCCGCCAGAGATGAACAGGGTTTGTCCATTATGCATGATTGGTTTCCTACAGCTAATAATGATTCTGCATTGTCCTAATATAAGTAGCATCATGTGCACGAGGCGTGCAGCCTGGCTGGTAAAAATGAGTGCTCCCTCCCTGGATCCCTGAAGCTGGGACATCCACCTGCCTCAAGGTGCCTTCCTTTCATCCTGGTGCAGCTCACTACAACATGGCAGGGGAGGGCTGTGATCTCCTGACTGAGCTCCAACAGGCAGCACTAATGAGACACATGCAAGGACACCGCGCCATTTGGACTGCTTAATTAGCCATATGTTGCAGCACATTTTGTTAGGTAAATATTATGTTTTCAGAGCTGGCACCTCAAACTGTGAAACAACAATAGACCCTTCCAAGGGTCCCGAAGGGACACTCCAAGGAGAGAAAATGAGCAAAGTTACAAAAGAGCTGAAATGAGAATTATGCCAGAATGATATTTTTTGGTTGGTACAGGTATTTAAATTATTTTTAGGCTATCTCCAGATTGTCCCAATGAGACAATTTACTCCGAAATGAAACTCAGTTTCGTCGGATGTAGTTTACATAAATATTTGTAGTTCTTGGATTTAATGAAAAGGCCTGTTGAAGTCTTTGCCTTTATGTGGCGTGTTTACCCTTGACATCTAACTTTGTAATAATAACCAATTATATTTTAAATCGTATTTTTTTCTGAACAGCATTTTTTTAACCTCATTCCAAAATCTGGAAGCCACATTTTCATACTGTAGCTGTAACTACTTTTGTAGAAAGGAGGATTGTTATTATCACAAGTGAAATGCTTGGCCAAGGAGACTGATTGGACAGACACAGGACTGCAGGTTCATGTAAAAGAGGAAGAGCAGAAACGCTAAGCAGCATGCACAGTGCCAGTGGGAGGTGCCAGGTGAGGTTAACTGTGGATTTGCAGTGTGTGCAGGCACTTCAGGTAGGGGTGGGGCCTGCTCTGCTTCCATCATTCTTTTGCATCACTGTGGATAGTCCATCACTAGGTAAAGACATCATAATAGAAGGGCAAAAAGTGGTTGTCAACTCCTATAACAAGATTTTTGCATGAAAAAATAGGAATTACAGCATCACAGAAATTCAGGCCCCACTTTGTCTGTACAGCAAGTGCAAACATAAGCATCACAAACATCAGCAAAAACGTGCTGATAATTTTGCACCATTAAAGATTTTAGTTACAAAATAATGGGGCAGATTTATGAGGGACTTGCGCCCCTTTTACGCCGCCGTTGCGTCACTTTTGTGACGCAGCGGTGGCGTAAACCCTGCGCCATGTTGCGCCCCATTTACATCGTGACGCATCTATGGAGATGCGTCACGGTGTAAAGCCCTGCGCCACATGAAACCTGCGTCAGGTTTCATGTGGGCATTGCTACTCAGGGGGGGCGTTCCGTCGCAGGAACGCCCCTGAAAAGTGATCTATAAGATTTCACTGAGTCACTTTCCCAACGCTGATGCGTCAAAACCCTGCGCCTGCTTGAAGCAGGCGTAAGGCTTGACGCACCATGTTAGGGATAGGGTAGGTTGGAACAGTGCTGGAGTTGCGTCGCGCTTGCGATGCAACTTCAGCACTGCGCCAACACTACGCCGGCAGATGCGTCACGTATCTGCTTGTCCTTGTGCCACGATGCGCCGCATTGTAAATGCGGCGCATCTGCGGTGGCGCAAGGGCAAAGTTGCGTGGCGCATCTTCCAGGGATGCGCCAGGGAACATAAATCTGCCCCAATGTTCGGAGGTTCTGGCCCTCCTCTATGTAGTGATTTTAAACCTGCACCCGTGGATTACAAGTTATTTTTCTCAGAATGGTAAATGACACATAGACCTGGGAAAATCGGGTCCAGATTTGTATGGTTTACTCCTTCCGCAATTGGACCAGACAGACCTCGCCAAACGCCTCCAGATCTTATCCGAAGAATCAATTCTAACTGCAGGGCCTGTCACCACCCCAGAAGAACCTGCCGCCACAAAGCTCTCAGAATAGGGCTATGGTCATCAAAGGTCATCCAAAGAGTATAGGGAAATTATATCAATACAATTATATCAAAAATGTATTTATATATTTCTGTGTTCAGGACTTGATTTTCCTATTTTAGAATGTGCTATCCAACCTTCCTTGATGTGTTTTGCCTATTATGTTGGGCTTATATTTGAGGTAATTCAAGTACAGAATGATGAATTCAGTTTGACAAACTATTCCTCAGAAAACTGCCTTTAATAATTCATAGTGCTGCATTGCTATGAATTACAAAACATTACACAGGCCATCAACTCACCTTGCTGACTGGATAAAAGTAGAATAACTGAATTTCAATGAATCATTTTCTTGCAAATTCACTTCCCCTTCTCATACAATCTCATTAGGGACATACTTTGGATCAGACATAAGTAGGCAATATCTGTTGGGGGTTTCTAAAAGATTCCTAAATGAACAATATAGCTTCCACCCTGCAAGATAAACTTGTACTGAACAGCTCATGAAAACAAGACAACTCGTCTTTAAGATGACAGAAATACTACTTTTCTGCAAAATAAATCAACATGAATTTACTTTGTGGGCCACGTATTTTTATTTGATGGATGTCATAAAATTCAAATAGCTAGACGCAATGCCAAAAGGATAAACAAGCAGTGTAAAAAAGAGAAGGGGGCTTATTTATGAACCCTTGCAACAGTTTTGCGCTTCCGTTGCGTCACTTTTTTTGACGCATCAGCGATGTAAATCATCCCTCCTGTTGCACCCTATTTACAAAGTGATGCATCTGAGCAGATACGTCACTTTGTAAACCCCTGCGCTTCATTATACCTGCGTCGGGTATAATGTATGCAGGGTGGGCGTTCCCACGCAAGTAAGCCTCATAGAAGTGACGCAGTGAAATCTACTAGATTTCACTACGCCACTTCTAGGGTGCAAATGTGTCAATATCTTACGCCTGCCTCACAGCAGGGGTAAGACTGACGCAGGCCCTTTCACATGGGGCTTGCCCCATGTGAAAGGACACATTGCTGGAGTTGCGTCACTTTTGTGACACACACTTAAGCAATGCGTCACTTTTGCACCTACAGATACGTCAGAAATACTGACGTATCTGTAACTCCTTGCGACATGATGCGTCAGACAGTAAATATGACGCATCCATTATGTCGCAAGGAGGACGCACTGAGAAGTGACGCATCGCTGCTTTCACGCAGCGATGTGTCACTTCTCATAAATGAGGCCCATGGTGTTTTTCAATTGCAAAAAATAAGACAAATTGTGAAGCAAAACATTTAGTACAAAACTGAAATGAAACTGGAGTATTAGTTGGGGGGAGGGGGTTAGAACCCACCTCAAAAAATACTCAAAATCCTAGTTATGGTGATCAATGAAGTCACTAAATAAACCTGTGCTTAACTTTCTGGTAAATTGGCACATAACAGTCAGGCTTAACTTAGATGCACTGTGTGAACTATTTATGTAGTACTCAAACAGTAATAAGTGAAAGGACAACACAAGACGTATTCCATCCAATGCAATGAAATGCAGAATATTTTTATAAATTAAATATTGGAAAAGGGCAAAATTATAATAAATAGAATTTGAGATATGTTTTAAATTTTTTTTTTTATTAAAAATAGCGCTGAAAAGCATAAACCCCAACCATAGTAATCTGATCATGTAAGACCGGGTCAAACGTTAAGGCTGACCTTGATGGATCACGGGTCGGACAGAGGGTTACCTCATTTGCATGGGGGCATGACCCAATGCAAATAAGGAAAGATCTTTGCCTCTGCGTCTGCACATTGTTATTGACGCAGGTGCCACGACAAAAAAGCTGCCAGGAGATGCACTGAAAGATTGCCACGAAAAGATGGTGCACTGCCATTGCACCCCCTGATGATATCCCTTTGGAGGGTGGATAGGGGCCCATGGACCCCCCTGACGTTCCCCAGGCAGGCGGGTGAAGTCTCTCACTGCACCTGACTGGAAAGGGCTCCCTAATCCCAATTTAAAGTGCAGGGGGTTTGCTGCCTGCACAGTGAGACATGGAGCGGCTTTGAAGCAGTTGCTCCATATTTCACTTGAATTTACTGCCCACGGGCTGCTGGAGTTTGATACTACCGTAGGAGCAGTGCTTCCACTGCATTAAGGTGCACTTTCCCAGTTTCTGCATAGTGCACCTATTTACTGGTGTGCCATGGTGCAAACAGTGAACGTGCATTATATATGTAATAAGACCCCAGGTTTGTCCCTGCAGAAAGATTACCTTCGACTTAGAGACTTTTCTTGCTGTCAGTTCTCTTTTGTTATGGCAAATGGCAGATTTCGGGGCAGTTCCAGTTGGAACTGGACAACTTGGTGGACTGGAAATATGACAGCTTGTTTCCCTATGTCACATTGCTTTGGTAGTCAAGTTAACTACTTTTATTACGTGAAGCACTTAGTGTAGTGTATCATATTATACACATAGGAAGGGCTAAAGATCAATATATTGAGATATAAAGGTAGACAACACCATAGTTTTCTAATTTTTCCAGGACCTTAATCCACAAAGTAGTTGAAGTTTACATGGGCATTATTGAACTCACATGGCTCAGACCCGAGTGTAAGCAATTCACCCCCAGCTCTCTTTTGTCTAAGAAAAGTGAGTTAAACCCCCCCCCCACTAATTTACAGAAAAAGAAACAAAAGACATATTACACCTCAGGGGCTAATCAGAGTGTGCTCTGAGACTGCAGTAATCTGCACTTAGAGTCTAAACTGTGTTTGGAAAGTGTATGTAGCACTTGTTCATGGCTAGGAAAGCGAGTTGTGTAAGTTTGGGAAAAGTAGTATTGTTAGTGGCCTAGCTTAGGCTCTTACCTGCACAACTCCAGAGTGCGAATTGAGCCTGTCTGTGTCAAAGTAGATTCTGAAATGAGGAGCAGCTTCCAGCCATCTGTCCAGCAGCCTGAGCTTGAGGTCACATGCCCCTTATATAAGCTGCTATTGGACGTTACATCTGTGCTGTGACTGGCTGCTGTACTGGTGTTTCTATTAGGCTTAGGGTTAGTGTTCTGATTGGCTGATAGGTCTCGGGATCTGATTGATCCCTAGGTTAGTGATTCTACTGTACATAGGGCTTAGGGTTATTGTTCTGATTGTCTGAAAGGTGTAGGGTTTTTCATTGGTTCCTGGGGCTAGGGTTGCTATTGGACCTAGGGTTTAGGGTATTATTTCTGATTGGCTGCTAGGACTATTGCTGTGATTGGTTGCCAGGGTTTGGTCTCCTATTGGTTCTAGGGCTTGGGACTATGGTTCTAATTGGTTATGGTTATGGCTTGGGTTCCCATTGGCCGAGCAACTACACTATTGCTATCCTCATGCAGCTAATACTAGCACTAAGAACATACCTACTACATGTCCACTAAACACTGCTCACTCTCCTGCAAAGCAAAGTCACACCATCAACAAAAAAAAATCTGAACTGTTTACTAATTAATGCTCGATCACTCTCTAAAAACAAACATCATATCTACGACCTTGTCACAGACACACCACCTGACATACTCTTCATAACTGAATCATGGTTGGAGATGACATGTCTCCAGTGTTGCATGAAGCCATTCCGCATCACACCTAGAAAGAAGAAAGAGCCTCTTGTGATTTTTTTTGTGCAGTAAAGAATCCCTTCCTGCACAAAAATAATCATTTCTGCAACGCAGTCACCCTTGCACCATGATGCAGAGGTGCCTACATTGGCGCGCGGCAGACAATTGTTCACCGGTGCAGAGGAAAAGGAGATTAATGCTCCATATCTAAAAGATACAGCGCATTCCTGCCCTTTTCTTTTGCCGTAGGGCAGCACAGCAGCAAGGCCTGCTGCGATGCCCTACAGCAAAAAACCCATAGATGAGACCCTGAATATTTTCAGAGGACAAGGGAAGTTAAACAAGCTGGAGAACCACCAAGGACCACTGAGAAGCAGTCATATGAACTATTATGGCATTTCTATTATATTTACATTTCCTTGCTTCCAAACTCTTGTCATTGGTCACAGTGTCTACACACATAAATTAGAAATTTTCTAGCTGCAACAAATCATAAGTGATTACCAGGCAAAACCACAAAAGTTCCTGGCAGACTGGCCTGATTAGGGGTGATTTATTTAAAAGTAGGTTTCTTTCCTGTCAAATAGGGTCATTTGGACCGGTTCTCCTGAATGTTCCAAAGCTGCAGGAGTCAGGCTACACAGTTAGGCCTGGTGTCATGTTTCCTTTATCAGCCTAGTGGATGGCACATGTGCTGCAGCCCACAAGTTACCTTACGCAGTGTCATAACACTAGTGTTTTTCCTGATTTATATGCTATGCTTTACTGGGAAGTCAAATATGTCGATTAAGAGTTAGAACATTTTCCCGTGTTTTTTGGGGGAAAGGGTGATACACTGGGGAATAGAGAGGGATGCCCCAGTGTGGAGAGTACAAAAACCAGCAGCATCTTTCTAAAGAAAATGGCCATGGACACACAAAAAGTGGTAAATTCTCTCAACTATTTCTATAGAGACATTTTATCGCTAGGCAGCTGAATACTTATAAAAAAAGGATCACATTCACCGAATCTGTGTGAGTTTACAGATACTCTATGTCACTATATGTTTTGTCCATTATCACTTGAATGACCCCAGGTGTTGCTTGTTGAATTACTTCCAGCCCACAAAGTCTATACCATTTAGCATATGTGACACCTTTTGCAGATGAACAACCCCAGTGTGCATGGCCTATGTGCATTTGCCATTTGTGTTGGGGTCATGGCCTGGTCTTTGAGCAGACCCTCTAGAAATCTTCGGAAAGCATCCAAGCTGACTTCCTCTGCACACAACCTTTTTAAACTATTTAGTTTATGTTTACTTTTTTGGTATGAAACTTTCTAATATTTTGTAACTATTTTACAGTATTAAACTGTTGTATTCTGTAACTTTTTTTTAAATTATGTTTTTTGTTTTTCATAAGTATTTATGTTCCTATTTCAGATGATCCTGCATTGCTTTCGAAAAATGTATTAGATTAGTATCACCACATAGCATTTACAATGTGTAGCAAAATACTGCTTGTGCTTGCCATCCGCATGTTCTTTTTGACTCTGTACTTAAGGTGGTGCAGTGTCATCTCCTTCCGCTCCCTGATGTGTTCTTTGTATCCCTGCATGAGCTATAGGGTTGGGGGGCATAATTTGCAGGGTTACTTGCACCTATGAAGTCCTGGCTGGGTTATCCATTGAGCAGAACCTTATTGCACAAGGATGTATGTTACTTTTCTGCCATTAATAGGGATATTTGTTTGCCCCAGCTGGAATCGCAAAGAATTTCCAGATCACCTATCCCCATTCTGGCCTAATGAACTGTTTTGCTGCAGATGTGGATGGCAGCACCATCAAATCCTTATTCTGTGATGTCTCAGGTGTATGAGGGCCAGTGAAAAGTGTGGTAGATGACAGCTGAAATAGTGATTTTCCTGAAGTCATGATTGCCTCCTCAGCAATGTCCCTCTGCAGAGCACTAATGAGCTCATAGCATTCAGAAACCTACTTATAACAATTTCTTAAAGGGTATGGGATTTGTTTAATAATGTACTTTGAGTGGTCAATCAGATGTCTGCTTTAATTTTTTCTATGTTTTTATTTGGTGTTCTTTTGGTTCATTGGCACTCCAGAGTGACCCTTACAGACAATGATAGAGTGCTCTGTTACTCTTTCAAGGACTTTCCTTCCTTTTCAGGTGCCCTGGTAGTAAAAATAGTACTGCAGGACCTGGAAGTATGCACTGTGGACACATGCTGTCAACATTACCCATCTTTCGTGGAATGAACTACCGTCATCAAATCTTTCACTGTGGTATCTGAAGGAGACAAGGGACAGCATTAAGAGCTTCAGGATATGCAAGAAGAGCAGAGGACCACTCCTCAGTCTATTGTCTGGGAGTTATTTTCTATATTAGCGTGCAAGCAGAAGTATCAGCCAAATTGGTCACCTTCGAATTGTGCAAGAATTAGTTTAGGTGGGAAACTGGGAAATATTACTCATACCGTACTTATGGGATGGATACGAATATTAATGCACAGCTTAACCGGAAGTTCAGTTAGGCAAAATGGAGATGACAGGAACATAAGGGGTCAAGTCCCTCTCTATACATGTCCATACAAGGGTGGTTGTATATAAACAACCATATACCACCCATACAAATCCTTCTTGATGCCAAGCACCAGAAAGAAGCTGATAGTACTAAGTTGAATTACTTTAATCTACTTTCCAATGAAAATAATTATTTCTATGGAAATATAATTCTCAGCACAAAAAGCTTCGAGCAGGGTTTGTGTTTGAAAAGTAACTCAAACTGTTAGAAAGTTTTAGTGCATGTAAGTCTCAATATTTTAATCTGTTGCTTGAGACTGTGAGACATATAAATTAACTTCTCAAACAATGCACCACAGGAATATAAATTATTACAGTGCATGGCACTGGAGAGAAAGAACAAGTAAGCAGCTTACAAACTATTGTATGGTGTTCCTCCTCTTTTCTATTGCTTTGATACATAATAAGCGTCCATAACATCATGCACACACCTTTGTAATGTAGTGCAACATGTACCTGAGAGATGCTTAGCATTTATTTCCTATTCAATAAATACTTACGAATTTCTGAACAGAGATTCCAAATAAACTATAAAAGTTTGAATTACTTCTTACTCTAGTGTTATATTTAGTATTAATAGGTCTTTCAGTATTTTTATACAGTAAGCAAAGGGTAACAGTATATTACAAAGGGCAACTGATTATCCAGTATCCATATGCGCTCTCCAAACTTGCCTTCATGATAGTGAAAGATTGAGAGTGACTAGGCCCCTGACAATATCACCGTTTAAAGGAAGCGAGAACTGATTTTGTTGTCACTTGTGTGCATATTGTTGTAATATACAATACGCACTATTTAGATCATCCTGTTCAAATGCTAAATTGCATTGCTTTTTTAACAACAGGGTATACTGACTTTTTTTTCTCATCCATCAAATGCAGACCACTTGACAGCTCAGTCTCTGTAGGAATCTCACTGATCTTCTTCTTGGACCGTTTCATTATGTTATTGCTTTGATTATACTTTTTAAAAGAAATACTATGTCAATTATTAAACATTTATATGAGTATAGTTTTAAAACATTGGTTTTAGTGCTTATAAAATAAATAATTATGTATTAGTTGTAGCGTGCACAATTTCTTTCTGCAAACTCTTTAAAGAAATAGGAGTTATAAACAGGTGCACAAATGCATGTTTGTAAATATTTTTAGCATATATGACTATTCCTCAAATAAGAAAACATTTATTCAATGTGCAAAATTCCTGATAAGACCCGTTTTTTAAAAGAACATTTATTAGCTTCTTAGTAAAAGAGTAGAAAACTTAGGATCAAAAAACTAAGTAAAGATTTGTTTTGTTCTGACAGAGTGCTATTTCTCCACATGTACTTTTTACCACTTGCTCTAGGTGTAGGTCTTCAGCATTTCAAATTAATGTTTGTCATCATTGAACAATTACATTAATAGGATTTAAAAAAGCAATAAAAGTTTTGTGTGCTAATAAATCAACTTTAATGATCAGAAATCATATTTCACTATGTGCAGGACACCATTTTCAGTAAAACTAAACTCAATTTCTAATCAGATAAAGAAGAATATATCCTCAAAAAATGTTTACTTACTACTTTAATCCAGAGCTAAAAAACAAATAATTGTTTATTTAGCATGATTTAAAAACAATTTGCAAGCCTATGCCATTCATCATCCATCTTGGACCGAATGACAACTTATATTTAGTAGATGAGGAATATTATCTGAAAATGGCTGTAATACACTAAATACTATATTTTCTAGAACATTGGTTTAAAAAATTACAGATATGATTTAGCAATTTATTTGGCAAACTTTCCCTGAAAGTAAAACAAGTATCATCACATTCAGTCCAACTTGCCCTATTTTTCAGAAAAGCTATACAATGTCCTGATATTATGGTTTTCCCTTCATGAAAAATAAAGCAGCCAGTATTGTAGGTTTTTCTATGTATAAATATGTAACCACATTTGAAATTAGAAATGTTCTCATTAGCTTTCATGCCACTTGGTCTATGTCTTTGTAGCATGAGCATATACTATTTTCCACTGTTCCTAACATATGAAGTTGAAAGTATTTCTGCTCTACATTCTGCACCTATTTTGGTCTGCATATCTTTTTAAATTAAGCTCACAAATTACATAGATTTGCGATCATGTCTTTAAAGACACAAATCACTCTGTAGCAGTTATGGAAAAATGGTGACAATTCACACATTCATGTTTCCAGGTGTAGCTGCAAAGGATGGATTAACAGGGGTAATTTTATTATTTAGAACTTCTAGTACAAGAATAAGAAAGTCCTGGCATTTTTTAATGAGTTTAAGAGAAAAGTGTGGTCTTCCTGTGTACAAAACAACAGCATTATCATTATAATTACCAGTGCCTGACTGCGGTGCATTCTTTTCCCTGCCCTGGTCTAAGTAGAGCAGACAGTGCTCTACATATTGGTTTATAACTGTTCTCTTGCATTTTCTCAACAAGTGTACTTAAATGAAATGAAATATACATACATACATACATTAGAGCAGCAGTTCACTTCAAATAAATTAGTGAATTGGGATCCTTTAATATCACTTACTACATCGAAGTCTTCTTTTTTCTATTGAAAGTTTTAGCCAGATGATGCTCAGGACTTTTCACATAGTACAACTTCCTAACTAGTTTGTGCATCTAACTGTGGTGAAATGTCAGTTTATCAGTCTCTTATGGTGCAAGCATTACTGCACTGCCACTCTTTACAAATGCTAGGTAATGTCTTTGTAAAATCTGGTCTGTAATTATATCTGCTTTCTTTTTTTGGCACTAATTTCTCTTTTGGAACTGGTGTACTTTTTTTTTGCACTTATGCACCTGCATCTCTGTTAGTGGTAAAAACTGAACTACATTTCAGATAGTAGTTTTTCTCATTGAAAAAAGCCTCTGTGCTGGATATACATGTCCAGCCTCCCTCAAACATCAAACAAAGGTACTATATTTTTCATTCTACATAGAATAAGAATGAACAAGAGAATCACTTTTTTATAAACAAATTTAACAAACTGCTTTTGTCTACCAATTCACCTTTTCACTTGTTTCGTTCATTTCATAATTTCTATTATGACTATAATCTGATTATAAATCTTCTTCCCCACATAATGTTCACATTTTTATATTTAGATGCTTTATTAATTTCACTAATTCATTTTGATCTGTCCCTGATTTAGCTCTGAGTTGCGTCTATCAACTTCATTTCTGGCTGTTTTTCATAAATGCTTGACTTCTGTAATCAAGCTTTCTTTTTAAATCTGCATTAATCTTTGAACCTTTCTCTGGTCTGGTGAACAAGGAATATTTCTTCCATGAGGATGATGATGATTTATAGGCATAATGTCATTAATAATTTGTGAACCTGCAGCAAAAGGATGCCAGATTGAAAATAAACATATTTGTCTTAAATATATGTAATAAAAAGAGACTATCCCTAAAGATACCCTTATATTACTAAATGTATATTGTTAACAAGACTTTACTGCTGTGTACATTATTTAATTACCGCAGTGTGTACTACCACCTTTGCTTGACACTCTTTGTCTATAGCTCCCAGTCTCTTAGGATTCAGAGATGTGTGGGTGAGCTGCACAAGGACGCTTTTGGCTCAATTATGGTGTGTTGAGACCTGTTCAAGCTGAATGCGTTAAGCATGTTTCTAGGGTGAAAGTGGGCTGTCTTCTGGTACTTCTCCCTGAATTCATATCTTGTTCTCAGTTGTATACATATCAAATGTCCTTATGTCCTTATGAGTGATGTATGTGGATTGTTTCAGAAAAAGTAGTTCTGACACAGCAAAATTAAAACATCAATATCTGAATTTTTCAGGCCTACTTTGAGACCAGCTGGGGCTCCCGTGCTATGGCAGAGGAGTGGCAGCCCCCCTGCCAGCGGCCTCCAAAACATTAAAAATAAAACGATAAACAGGTTTATTATTGTTTTATTTTTCAAGTTTTAGGCTGCACTAAGTCTTGGGGTGGGGCCATAGTGGGGGCCATCACCAGAGGAGTGGTAGGTGCACTGCTATCAGTGCACATGTCGATTTGGCCATTCGTCGTAGGACAACCAAACTGAAATGCGCACTGAGCTGTCTCCAACCAAGCCGCTTTCTCGGGTTGGAGATAACAAAGCACAGACTCCCAGTCCCCCTGGGAGCGCACATCGAGGGTGCTCAGGTGAATCCTTTCGCTGCTCTCATACATGAGAGCAGCGTCAGGATTGGCCACAGGGGAGACTGGGAACCTGTGCTACAGTGAGCCGCAGAAGAATGGTAATGCGATGGGCAGCAGAGCAGGTAAGTTCTGTTTTTGTATTGTCATCTGTCTCCCTACCCCGACCCTGCGACTCTGCCCTAATACCGCCCGCTACTATTGCAGACTATACTTTGTTTGTTTTCAGAGCTCAGCAGACCATTCCCTCTAGTTTTAAATGGTAAAGTGTTTTTCTGTGCACCGAAAAGGAAAAACTATGTCCAAAAGTGGTTTAGAGTGTACAGACCTGCTGGAAGGTAAATTCTTAGTTACGTTTTTGCAGACAATTTTCTCTGTTTTGTGGAGCCTAGTGACAGCCTACTTTTCAGTCAGTATGTGAAGGGATTTTGAAAAGCATGGAGATGTGTAGAGGTATATTTGACTTTTCAGTATTTATGAGTGAGATGTAAAGCTGTCTCCTGTGTTTCTCCCTGCGCTGGCACTGAGTTCAGCTGCCTATGGCCATAGTAGGCACCCTAGTGCAAGGGTCTCTGCGTTAGGGGAGATGATTGTTTAAGTGCAGGAAGGTCCCCCTTCCTGAACATAAACAAAATGAATTTTGTAACTTCTATGTGTGCTGCTTAATGCAGCACATATAGAAGATGCAAAACAGCATTTTTTTTCTAAATGATTGTTTATGTGTAGGAAGGGCCATCTTCCTAAAAAACAATCATGGGCAATGTGCTGTTTTTTTGTGTGCTGCAAAAGGCAGCACACATGAAAACAGCAAAAATGAGGAGAAATAATTCAGTTCTCTCGTTTTGCTTGTTTAAGACCAGGTCTTAGTTTTGACGCTGCCTCCTATTTACGGTGCCATTGTAAAAAGGAGACAGCGTCAAAATCAATGTGTGTTGCAGTGGAACGCCCACCACAACACCCATTGCCCTCCCCTTTCATGCTAAATGCAGCGTGAAAGGGTGCCTTATTTACAAGGCAGCGTTAAGCCATGTAAAGTGACTTAGTGCTGCCTTGTAAATCAAGCGAGGCCCCTTTCGCCATCACAAAATCACTCAAAGTGACATTGTGGTGGTGGTCGGGGCTTGGAAATATGCCCCTAAGTTTGCTAAAAAGGGCAATAATAAATTCTTCTTACTATAGAACCTGTCAAACTATAAAAGAAAATAAATCGATGTGAAGTGGGGCTTCGAATCTTGAAGGTCACTCGTACAGCCTGCTAGTGAATACATTTGTGGATCAAAAGTGAGGGTGAGTGGGTGCAACAAAGTTTCTTCCACCACCACCCAGATGTTAGAGGTGAGAGAGCAGAAGTGAGGGAACATATCAATTGATTATGGTATAGAAGGAAAGAGTACGGAAGACAAACAAGGTAAGAAACAGAAACATAAAGCAAGGGTACACATGGAAATATGGTTTGCAACAGGAATGTCAAGTATTTGAGAAAGAAGGAGAGGACAGGAGAGGGGTAGAGAGGGCATGAGAGTAGAGCTGAACAGATACACATGTTGGATAGGTTATAGAAAAGAAAAGAGGAAGGGAAAGGAAAGGAAAGGAACAGAGAGTAAGGGATAGGTTGGAAAGTATGGTGTAACAGAGGATCAAAAATGAGTCAGAAGATGAACCCATAGTAGAGTAATAGTGTATTATAAGAGATGTGAAAAAGCATTGCATAAAATCAAAAGAGAGGCAGTAAAAGGGTAGAGAAATCAGATAAGGGAAGAAACAGAATGACATGGATGAGATATAAAAGAGGAAGGGAGGGTGGAGGGCAGAAGGAAGGAAAAAAACATAACTTTTGACATACGTTTGGCCACCTTCTAGCTGTCTATGCTATTACCATCATTATGTTCAGGGATTTTCTAACTTTATAAGACAAAATACCCTAATCATAAATATTCTAAATTTTAAGTTATAATGTAAGAAAATTACATACACAATTCGAATTGGGCATTTCCATAACATATTTTCTTACAGTGCCTAGTGGCTTGGCTCTAATAAATTGTTTAGTGTCAGCGGTCTGGCTCAGAATATAACCTTGACTAATAAAAACAATTTTGCCCATCCTTGTTCTGCACCACTTGCACATGCTCGTTAATCTAGGAGGTGGAAAAAAGAATGGGCGAGCGGAGATGAACGCTTTTAGAAATTGGGTTTCTGGTTGGCAGAAGAATACACCCTGTCCAAGCCGGAACTACAACCTTAGTCAGGGTAAGTCAGATAAACACCATAAATTACCTGTGCTCACTTCTGTTTGTTTGGCACAGAGCAGTCAGGCTTAGCTTAAAAGGCATTATGTAAAGTATTTGTGCAGCATTTAAAACAGTAACACAATGAAAAAAACTCAAAAATTCTTCACACTAGTTTAGGAAAATAGATTATTAATTTATTCAAAAAACCAAGACAATTACAACTAAAATCCAATAAGTAGAAGACAGGATAAGAATTTGTAAAGAATAAAAGTAAAAATAGCGCTTATAACCAATAAGCACCTGTGGGGCTTAACTGGTCGTGTTGAACCGGGGGAAAGTCAAGAGTTCAGTCTGACTGCGATGGAGCATGGGCCGGGTATAAGAGACATTCAATACCCACTGTACAAAAGTACCTTGATCCTGGTCACAACAGCAAGGTGCTGGGTGCAGCCGAGCTATACTTTTGTGTCAATCCCACAGTAGAAGTGATGATTTGATTTTGTCCACAAAATGTTGATGTTGCGCCAGTTCCAAGGATGAAACACCAGGCCTGAGATGCATTGGTTCTAAAGCTGATTCACAGTCTTTTTCCATGCAGTGGAGGGGATGTATCAATCTTCTTCCACTGCACAGGCGATGATGCGGTGGTTCTGAAACGTCGGTTTCAGTGGCGATGCGCTAGTTCTAAGTGCATTGCACTGGTTCTGTTCCTGCAACTGCTAAAATGCGTCAATTCTACTTCATGCAGCAGAGGATGCATCTGTTGCACTGGAGCAGTCACATGAAATCAATTCAAATGGAGCATGCACAGGAGCAGGGGGTAAGAATTTGATATTCCTGAGTCTAAAACAGGAGGCAAGCCAGCATGCCCTTAGAGATCACTGTGGGTTCAAGCAAAAGTCCAGGCCTTCCTCAGCAGGGCAGAGGGGAGTAGGCAGCAAGACAGTAGCATAGAAGAAAAGCAGTTTTTCCTGAGCAGCCTGAGCAGCAGTCTAGTGGAGTGACAGCCCCTGTAGCAGCACAGCAGTCCCTTCCTCCTGGCAGAGTTCTTCACAGGTCCAGTAGTGTTTGAAGTAGTATGGTCAAATACCCAGCACTTATACCCAACTGTGCCTTTGAAGTGGGGGTAACTCCAAAGAGGGGCATTGAAGTGCACAGAGATCATGTAAAACGTAAATCTACACTCCCTGCTTTATACATTCACTGCACCCTGTCCTTTGGCTGTCCAGGGCCTACATTAGGGAAGTCTTTAAGACTTTAAAGGGAAGGTTTGGGCCTGGCTACATGGTAAACTTGCCAAGTCAATGTGGCAGTTTAAAACTGTAGCCACAGGCTCTGCAGTGCCAGTCCTGAAACATGTTTAAAGGGCTACTAAAGTGGGTGGCACAATCAGTGCTGCAGGCCCACTAGTAATATTTAATTTGCAGGCCCTGGGCACATGTAATGCACTTTATTAGGGATTTATAAGTAAATTAAATATACCAATTGTGGATAAGCCAATATTACCATGTTTTGAGCAGAAACACATACACTTTAGCACTAGTTAGCAGTGGTAAAGTGGCTCTGTGTCCTAAAGCCAATTAAAATGAGGTCAGAAAAAGATGAGCAATGAGGCATAAAGTTTGGGGTGACCCTTCAGAGAGGGACATTTTCTAACAAACACAGATAAGAAGAGGAGAGGAATAATGATTGTAGGGTAATAGAAAGGAAGAGAAAGTGAATTGGGAAGGGATCAGAAAACAATTACATGAAAATAAATGTTGTAGACTTGTAAAGCGCACAGCTGCCCCAGCAATGGGGCGTCCCGGCGCTGTAGACCGCTGGGGAACCCGTCCTGGCTATCCCTGTGAGATGGTCCCTTTCTTGGTATCTCCAAGGTGAAACCAGGCATCCCCGGCGTCTGTGGGGGGCCGTTGTAGAGATGAGGCAAGCTTAATGCCCAGAGTTGCCCAGAGTTGCCGAGTGTGTTCCTGGTTAGAGTAGGTACCAAGGCGAGAATTATCCTCGAAAAGGAGAGGAGAAGAGAAGAAAGCAGAGACAAAATCACTGATTGACTATGGATAGGAATAGGAGGGTAGAAGACAGAGGAGAGAGGACACAGTATAAAAGTATACATTGCACAACATCTTTCTCAATATATCTTTAATACCATTAAAATCAGTGCTTTCTTAACTGTAAAATAATTACAGCCTTGGTGCTATAATACACTTTCATGGGATACGACCCTTGGTCAGAATGACATAGAAGCATCTAACTTCCACTAACAAAAGCAGCTTTTACATTCCTTGTCCTGTACCAGTATTGAACAGCTCATTTCTAATACTTGAATTTCCACTATAGAAGAAAATATTGATATAGCTCTGTATCTTTCACAGTTTTCACCTATGGTATTCCAAGCTAAGCAACATTACTGTACTACAAATGTCACTAGCTAATATCATTTGACAATAATCCTAATCAGTGCTACACTACAGTGAAGGACATAGTGCTACTAAATACATCAAAATGTCAAAACATTATATACACCAACAACTATACCAAGACACTCAACGGAGCTTACACATGAACGGCCCCGAAGATGTTGTGAGCCTTTTCGCAGGCTCCTGGGACCATGGACGACATTATTACAAGGTAAATGCTCGGAGGCGGATTCGCGATATCATGGCCGCCATTTTGTTTTGCCGATAGTGTTTACTTTTCTTAAAAGCAGTGGAAATTACCTTCTTTCAATGGCGTTTCTAACGTTAACACAATGCTCAACTCTTATTGCCGATACTCAGCAGCATTTTGCAAGGTTGCAGCCAGTCTACTTTTCAACATTATTTCATTTTTTTTGAGCCTCTATGGTTGCGGCAGCCATTTTGAGAGCTATTTATGATTTCACTACAATAACTCTCTGAGGAAGTATGAGAGGCATATGCACTTTAAAAGTGTTTTTTCTTCTTACTTTGTTCACCATTTAAATATGGCTTCCCCTGTGCATTTTTGTGACTTTCACGCTGACGTGGCATACCTAATGGACTAGAACTGATTGTGGAGAAAGGAATATTCCAGTTATTGAGAAGTCCTCCTCATAACAAAGGTCACAGCGAATCCTAATATATAACATCGCCAAATCTCGTCTGGGTTCCTGTACAATTCAAAACACTTTCTAGCTACACTGCTTTTCTGGATGGTTCTTCTAACAGGCTGGCTTGGCTTCTTCATGCGTTCATATTTTCATTCTACAGCTTTGAATTTCCTTCAAAACCTTCCATTTTATCTATCTCACAATTTGATGGGCAGAACAAAGGGATCTTATTTCGCTGCACCAAAACCAAAACGTGTTTTTATCAAAAACTCAAAACTTTTTCCAGAGCTTTCAAAACTGGAAAACTCTGGATCTCATATGACAGAAGGCAGCAACGCAATAATGGATCCTGTACGAGCTACACCAGGAAAGTCCAACGTGAAACGCTTGAAACAAGACCCCCCTTTGCCACCTAAACCAGCCTCCCCAGTCTCAATGGAGATGCTGCTACAGGAAATCAGAGCACTTAGACCTTTTATGGAAGAAACTAAGTCCAAGCTACAAATTTTGTCTGATAATTGGTTACAACTCGACACCAGACTCACAGCAGTAGAGCAAAATGTCTCTGCCTTCAAAGACACCACTAAAAATGTATCCCTCATGCATACGCAAGTTCTAACACTTCAAGAACAGGTTGAAGACCTAGAGAATCATAATAGAAGGAATAATTTACGTATTTATGGATTGAATGAAGGGGTCAAAGGTACGAACACTATTGCTTTCTTCAAATCCTTCCTTCCAAAGACCCTCCATTTACCAGAAGATTCCAACATAAATATCCAGCGTGCCCACAGATTGGGGCGTATGTCTATCAATTCTTCATCCTTACAGAGACCTAGAGGAGTCATTCTTTATTTCTTAGAGTACACAGATCTACTGAAAGTCCTGGCAGCTGCCAAAGCCACACAACGCATATCCTGGTCTGGTTCTACATTATTTTTTGCGCAAGATTACTCCAAAGCAACAGCAGCTAGATGCAAAGCCTTCCTCGATATGAGACCAGATCTGCGTGCCATGGGAGCTAGATAATGTCTTTTCCACTCATGTATCTTTAAGGTCACATACAACAACAGAACAATGGCATATGAAGACCCGACCCGTCTGCAAAGCTTCATCAACTCGAATAAACTTGATCTAATGGACTCTTCAAGACCTTCCTCCTCGCATATCCCTTGAATTTCTTACAATTTACATATGGTTTCCATTTTCTTCTTATTCATAGGTCTCAGTTAATGTTTACCTTTCATACATTAATAGCTAATTATTGCCTTTAAAACTCTGGTTAATGCCATTTAGCTCTCGCAAACTGGATGTTTCGCGGATTGTCTTATACATTTAAAATATTCGTCTCATCTTTTTTCTCTTTTTCTTCGCTCCCATAGTTAAGATTACGGTCAGGCGTGCTCCTTCCTTGGTTTGGTTTGTCCCTCGCTGGATGTTTCGTCTGTTCCATGTGGTTCCACCCACCCTCACATTCATGTTTCCCTTTTGTAGGTGCTTTAATTGTTTTGTCTTTTGTTTTTCATTATGTCCCAAAATATTTTCCCACTTTCTATTTTGGTGTCTTATACATTTCTATTCTTCTGTCTTCTCCCAGACTTATATCTTCTTTTCTCATTACATATTTAAATTTTTCTACCTCTTTATTTCTTCATCTCTCATTTACTATACCCATCTTTCTCTTTATTAGCATATTTCATTCTCATTTTTGGCTTCAATTGTTTACTTTTGCTATCCTTTCCTGTTTTGTGATAGAACTACTTATCCATCTCCTTTTTCTCTTCATGGACATTCTTAGCTTTTGGTTTAATGAATTGGACTTATGTTTTAAATTCTTTGTTCAATACTGTTTTTATAGCCCATGTCATTAAGACTGATTTCATGGAATGTTAGGGGTTTAAATTCTCCCATCAAAAGACAGAGAGTTTTATCTAATTTGGCAAAATTAAATGCTGACATTGTATTCTTGCAGGAAACGCACCGCACGGATACTGAGTCTTTAAAACTAAAGAAGGGATGGGTAGGAGAAGTCTTTTTCTCTCAGGGTGATGGTAAACGCAATGGGGTAATGATATTGTGCCGTAAATCTCTCCCAGTTACATTGCTGTTGCAGGAATCGGATACAGAGGGTAGATGGATAACTGTTAAAATGTCACTAAAGGGTGTTCCAGTTTCTCTCCTCAATGTCTATTCCCCTATCTCCGGCGATACTTCATTTTGGTTTACATTTTCCAAGCAAATGACCCATTGCATAGAAGATAATTTCATATTAGCTGGGGATTGAAATCAAATTTTTGATCCGTTCACAGACAGGAATTCTAAGTTTTCCTTTGTTCCTAATAAACCTCATAAAGATTTTGTTCACACTATTACTCAACATAAATTCCTTGACGCTTGGTGACTATGTAACCCAACCACTAGAGAATATTCGTTCTATACTCCAACACATCAGACTCAGTCAAGAATTAATTACATTTTTGTCTCTCACAACATTTTGCAATCCCTCACAAATGCAGAAATTGGCCCCATTCTGTTAACAGATCATGCCCCTGTTTCAATTTGCCTCGACATTTTGCCTAAACACACCGGTTCTCGAAGATGGCGTTTTAACAATGCTCTCCTTTTAAATCCAGAGTATATGCTTCCTTTAATGTCTTATTTGATTAACATTTCAGGATAAATAATACAGAGTCTTTGCCATTCTCAACTATTTGGGATGCTTTTAAAGCTTCTGCGAGAAATTTCATTATTAACTTTGTAGCCAAAAAACGAAATATTGCACATAAGCATACCAGTAATTTGTTAAAAGACATCAAGAAATTGGAGCACTCTTATTATACTTCTCACTCAAATGAATCTTTAACAGCGCTTATAAATGCAAAATTGCAATTCAACAAAAAATCGACAGATGATGCCTCATTATATTTATTAAAATCTAGTGCAAAATTCTATGGAGGGAAAAATAAGGCTGGGAAAATACTGGCCAACTATTTAAAAGTCCGACAGAATAAATTAAATATCGAATCCATTTTTGACGAGATCTCTGCCTTACAATTTGAGGACAATGAAATTTTAAACAAATTTTCTCTCTTCTACAAATCATTATATACATCCGAAACACAACCCACGGAACACTGTCTGTCTATCTTCTTTTCTAACATTAAAAAATCCCAACACAATCCTCTAGATCTGACCCTCTTAGAGTCAGATATATCACAGCAAGAACTCTTGAAGGCACTCCAACACCTTAAAAAGGACAAAGCACCAGGTCCGGATGGTTTTACTGTCGAATTTTACACCCTCTTTTCCAAACTCTTAATACCCAAATTACATTCTCTAATAAACTGTTTTCGCTCCATGGAAAGATCCTCCGGCTCTTTCTCAGAAGCACATATCTGCCTCATCCCCAAAGACGGCAAAGATCCTAAACACTGTAAAAATTATAGACCCATATCCTTGATCAATTTTGACTATAGAATTTACTCCAAAGCATTAGCTGTACGTTTAGACTCCTTTTTACCAAATTTGCTGGGCAAAGAACAATCTGGATTTGTTAAGGGGCATTTCATAACAGATAACACTTGCCTCTAATTTAATATTTTGTCTAAATCTACCATCTAAAGCAACTGCTTGCGGCAATTGCTTTAGACGCCGAAAAGGCATTTGATAGAGTGGAGTGGACTTATTTGTTTTACACCCTTAGATGGTTTGGTTTTGGCCCTAAATTTATATAATTGATTTCTCTTCTATACTCCAACCCCCGTGCTGCAGTCTGTACTAATGGTATGATTTCCTCATTTTTTGATCTAGGTAGAGGAGTACGTCTAGGTTGTTCTCTTTCTCCTTTTTTATTTAATTTGGCCGAAGAACCTTTCCTTTCCAAGCTGCGTCAAAATCCAAATTTGCATGGTTTCCAAACTTTACAAGCTCACATTAAACTTGCGGCCTACGCTGATGATATTTTACTTTTCATGTCAAGGCCAACCGACTCCATTCCTGCCTTCTTAGCAGAAGTACGTTCATATTCTCTAATTTCTGATTATAAATTTAACAACGACAAATGTGAGATTTTGCCCTTAATCAAATACACCTTTAAATCGGACTTTAATGCATCTAATTTCACTTGGAGTCCTCAACACATTAAATATTTAGGCCTACACATTACTTCTTCAATCCCGGACACAGTTTCATTATGCATGAATAAATGCATACAAAACATTTCTGAGTTAACCACTAAATGCCACCCTCTCTACTTATCTTGGTGGGGTCATTTAGACACCATAAAAATGATGTTATCACCTATAATTGTGTATACTATCACCAACATACCAGTCCCTATAACCACTAAATGGTTCAAGAAGATTAACTCCATTCTTTCTTCCTTCCTATGGCAACACAAGAAATCCCGTATGTCACTATTAAGATTATCAAGTCCCAAAACAGAGGGTGGAGTTAACTTTACCGACTTTCATATATATCACAAGGCATTCCTTTTACGCCAAGCTTCCCATTGGTTGCTTGACTCTACAGATAATGAACCTCTATGGACCTCTGTTGAACGTCTTTTCCTGCTCCCCTTTTCTTTTTCAGAGTATCTTTCCTTCTCACGCAAACCGCAGTCCCTTTCTACCCCTATAATTAAATTAACTTCCAAACTTCTTGAGTTATCTCCTACTCGAATTCCTATCACTGTGAACTCGTTTCTCAACTCAATCTGGCACAATAAAAACATGCTCATTAAAAATAAACCCATCTATTGGAAAACTTGGTGACAAAAAGGTCTTCCTTGGATACATCAATTGTTCTCACAATCAGACTTCTTATCCTTTACTTTACTTAGTCAATCATTCCATTTACCTAACTCATTTAAACATAAATATACCCTACTCAAGAAAACAGTGATGGATGCCTATTCTCAATTGCCCACTACCCAGACTTCCCCTCTTGGCTCGGACACTTCCTCACTCATTTACACTCTGCTACAAACTTCTCCCAGTGCCTCTACTTTATACCGTTATCTGTATGACATCAACACACTTAGACAGAAGTCAAAAACAGAGGTAGCCTGGGAACACGATTTTGGAGTATCATGGCCATTGCCATTATGGATGAAACTTTGGACCAAATTTCGTAGGTCTTCTAGAGCAGCCAATACAACGCAAACATTGTTTTTTGTCCATAATCGACTCTTACTTACACCAAAAGGTTTAAGCAAAAAATTCACGATTGTCCCGGATACCTGTTGGACATGCTCCGCTCCAAACGCTGATTTCTTTCATATGTTATTTTCATGCCTACACGTTCATGCTTTCTGGGAACAAGTTTGGACTCAAGTTAATCTAATTTTTGGAACTAAATTTCCTTTTTCTTTTGCTCATGTTTTTCTAGGACGTCTATAATTCATTTGGGATAATGTTACACTTAATACCAAAATTATTGACTTGTTATTAGCGGTTGCTTTTCAACAAATTACCACAAATTGGAAAGACTTCACAAAAATGTCTTACAAGGCTTGGTGGTAGATGATGTGCCATAATCATAGGTTGGACACTTCCTTTGTATTTCCTATACACATGGCGACAAAACGCTTAGATTTATGGTCACCTGTTACAATGTATATTGAAGCCAGTGCCAAACGGTGTTTCCAACTCCAGCTTCCCAGCAAGAATTTCTTAAACCTACTTGATTCCCCTAACTATTCCTATATCTTGAATATTACGGTGTTATTCCTGTTTTACACATTTAGTTTTGCTCTTTTTCTTTTTTATTAGTCCAAATTTCTTTATCATTTTATTACAGCTTATTTGTATTGTGATGACATGACTTTGACAATGTATACCTTGTAATGACACCCCATTCTTTGCAATAAAATGTTCTTGGACTTAAAAGAAATGATCTATATTGCCATGATGTTGGTATGTACTATTTTTGACTAACTCTATTTTCCATTTCTTCTGCTATTTACACATATATATGCACATGGAACATTCTGCTTCCCTGGCTCTATTTATAAATGGAAAATACAGAAAATGTGTATTTTGGTGAGCACTAAGCCTTCCAATCTAATGGCAGTGCAGAATGACAAAATTAGGTTTTAAACAAGCATAGACAAAGCCACTATGGCTGGCGGTGGATGACGACCTCATGACTTGGCCAATGCTTACTTTATTTGTAAATAATGTTTGTGTGAAGGCACACTTTGTTTGAAAACAGGAGCTATCTAAAAGCCCAAATATTGATATTTTTTGTATGTAAAAGCACACATTGCACCAGCAGTCCTTGGCACTGCAGAGGACGACTTGTGCAGGTGGGCACATTGGTCAAGAGCAGAATGTCATAACTCATTCCGGCTTGCCAATGGCTGAACTGTAGTAAATCGTTGCCCCATGCTTTGGGCTGTGCTGGACAGAAGCAACATGTGAATGACACTGCGGCAGACCAATACGTGAAGAGGGCTGACTATTTATTAAAAACAAAAAGTCTTGGTTAACGCCAGACATAAAAAGATCAAGTAAACAGTAGATACAATTCTACCATAGTGCTAAGAAGATGAACATATACAGTTCAGATAAGACAGTAGCACTTGCATACTCCTAGAATGCACTCCCTATGTATTTTGCCTAAAGGTACATAGCCTAGATATGTAGGTGTAGCATGTATACGTTAATGGCTATATATATATATATATATGTGTAGCCAAGAAACCCCTACGGAAAAAAACAGCCCCCTCACCTGATGGTAGAGAATGAAGTACCCCGTCTCTGATTTGAGGATGACACCCTGCAAGGGATGTCAGACAGCTGCGTATCGCAGATTCAGCATGCAGGACCCCGTGTCAGCTTGGAAGGAATTCTCTTCTGATTTGTAGGGGAGAATAAGGGTATTATATACTAGAGTGGTCCTTTCCAGGGTTTCTTCTAGAATCCGTATGTTTTGAAAACAATCACAAATGTTTTTCCAAACAAATGCGATCATGCACAGCAGTCTGTTGGCCAAGGAAGTGGTGAACCTTATACAGAATAATTATGCTAGTACAGCGATTATGATAGAATACTAAGAGCCTGGTGTCGAAGAGACAGGAGCGAGCTACTAGGTAAAAGGGCACCTGTTCAGAACCATTGCTGTCATGCGGATGGGACAATGTATGTAAAAAGGGAGCATACATGACAAGACTACCCTAAAAGACATGACAGGTCAGCCATATTAATCAAAATAGTTTTCTCTAAAGCAGGAATATGGTAAATAACACTCACTATCTGACTTAGGCAATAGATTATTTTACTGTACACAGAACTAAAGGCAGCTATTATAAGGTTGACGCTGAGAAGTTTGACCCGGTCAAGTGGAATGTCCTTTTCTCATTTCTAACAAAATTTGCTTCCCCTCCCAAGTTTGTACAGGTATTAAAAATCTGTACCTTAACACTGAGGCAGCTATAATTTAAAATGGGCAACAGGCAGGGAGGATTGCTATTACTATAAGCTGCTGGACGATTAAAGGCTGTCCTCTCTCCTCAATTTTGACTACAGCACTCAATCTCCCGTGGTAGGGGAAGCAAAATTGAAACTATTCACTGACGATATGGATCTTTATGCAGCAGTAGTAAGGCTAATATAGCACGTGCCTTCTCTAAAATAAGCACATCTACAGAAATAGTGAGCTATAAGATAAACCATGGGAAATCAAAGTCTATACTCTTCAACTGTTATTCAGAAATACTTTAATGCAGACCCATTACTCCTCATCTTCACCTATAAGGCAATCAGGAATCTACATGACCTCAGAGTAAGATGATCTATTTGCACTAAATTTTAAGGCAACATTGAAAAAAAAATCAATTTATTAAATCATTGGAAAAATCTTCCCATATCTATCATGGGTAGGTCACTTTAGTCAAAATGAGCATTCTTCTGATATTATATCTTTGTTCACAAACATTATGATAAAAATCTCTCAGTTCTTTGTTGACTCAGTAAACACTGAACCTAGAAAAGTTTGTGTGGCAGGGTAACAATTGAGACTTAAAATTCAGGCGATGTAGTTGGATACCAAAGAGGGAGGCCTGGTGTCCATCATAAAAATCTATTACCAGGCGTCTATTACCATTTCTTAATTGGTTAACTAGGTCCTCTTCCACCAGCTCAAGTGAAGGGAATTTCAATTTAAAACTTATAGTAAAGTTATCTGAACTAAGAATTTATCCCAGTTTAAAAATTCAAATGCTAGCTAAAAAACCTAGATGCAAGACCCCTCAAACTATCATGGATCATTTTAATAGGATCTTGGAGGAATACAAAATCTCTCTGCTTCATCTCCAGCTGAAACTAGTTGACATTTCACTGGGGTTAGGCCTTTACTAATATACTTGTAAGCGCTGATCCCATTTGGGGTTCTGGATGTACTATTATGGAGTATTTTTTCCAATTGGAAAGGCTTGCGGATGTGACTTCTAACCTCAATGATTCTTTTTTTTTTAGATTTCTTCAAATAAAACATTTTTGTTCTGGATCCAGTGTGGGGGATGGGATATTCGCAGACAATGTTGTCAAACCTACTTTATTTCCAAAATACAGGGCACGGGGAATTTTTGCAGACAGATACAGCCAAATTGAAGTAAGGTGCTGATTTTAGATCTTCTTTAGTCAATAGAATCCTCTACTGGATGCAGAATAGATAGCTCATAATATTTTAGAATCAAATCAGCTACAAGGCTTTACACTGTGCCAATCTAAGAAGAATGGCATTTTTTCACATAGTGAATGCTGTACTATACCACTTCCAAAGTTAAAAAAAATTACCCAGGGGCAGAATCGAGATTTTTCAGGTGCCATCACGCTAACCGGGATTGTCTTCATATGATGTTCGCATGCATTTGTATAAGAAAATCTGGCAAGATATTTTTGCGAAGTTAGACAAAGATTGATACTTAAGGTTCTTAAAGATGCGTATGAGGCACTGTTTGGCATTGTGTTTTCTTTTCCAGAAATGATGATTGGGCAGCGCCAACTAGTATTTATTTTAACATTAGTGGTAAGATCATGAGTTTTGGCAAATTGAAAGTCAGATACAGTTCCCTCAGTCTCTCACTGGATTCTCAAGATGAAAAGAGTCCGTACTCATGAAATTATGTCTGCAAAAATAATGGGTTCCACAATTAGAGTGGAGAGAATTTCAAAAGATTGGGAAAATGATTTTGATGTGTAGTGGATAGGATTTTTTTTTCTTTTTATGAATTATGTTTTAAGGGTAATTGTGTTAAGATCATTCGTTGAATGACTAAATGGTCTGAATTGTTTGATTTGCAATGAATTGTAATGTAATTAAAGTGTGCTGCTACATCTCGGAAAAATAAAACTTACAAAAAAAAGAACTATGCAGTGTAATTTAAATTTCACCCAAACCTTGTTTCCTATCACAATTATGAAAAGAACTGATAGTTAATATCTGCCTATCTGACTGCTGTTCCTCACTAAGGGCCTCATGTAGGTAAATAAAAATTACCGATTCTTAAATACCGAACCGTACCGAATCGGTATTTAAGAATCGGTAAGTTATATGTAGGTAATAATTCGGTAATATTTACCGAATCGGTAACATTCGGTAATCAAGAATCGGAATTTACCGAATCGGTAAATACCGATTCGGTATTTACCGAATCGGGAAAAAAAAATCACATGACTGGATGAAACAGCCAATCCTGTGTAACCACACCACACCCAACCAGGAAGTGGCCACACCCAGGCAGGTGCACACAATTAACAGACTCTGGAGAGGCTTGGAGTGCAGAGGAGAGGCAGGGAGCCAGTGCCTGTTTGTGCAGCACAAAAACAACATTTCGACGCAGAGGACAGTGAGAGATGGAGGGGAAAGGAGGAGGAAGATGAAATTCAGCCCCAAGGAACTCCAGGTGCTGGTGGAGGAGGTGGTGAAGCAGCACCAGAAGCTGTTTGGGAGGCAGTCCCTGCAAGTGCCTGAGGCAGAAAAGCGCAACATTTGGCTGAGCATCCAGGCGCAGGTCAATGCTGTGGGAGTGACCCACAGGGACATAGAGGTCCTCAAAAAGCGCTGGTATGACCTGAGGATTGTAACCAAGAGGAAGATGGGGGAAATCCAGAAGGAGGCCAGCCAGACTGGAGGTGGAACCAACAGGGCACCTGCCCTCACTGAACTGGAGGAGCTGGTGGAGGCCACAATCGAGCAAGAGAGCGTCGTGGGCCTTGGGGATGCCGACAGCTCTGCCAGAGCCGCCACCCAACAAGGTAAGACGAATGCACAGCAATGTAGCCCCCCCTACCCCTATCCCACATCCCCCATTGTGAAATGAGTATCCCACTCCAGTCCATGTGTTAGTCCAGACAGGCAATGCATTCTGGGAGATGTAGTCAGGGAAACACCAACCATGAAGTAAATAGCACAGGACAACAAGGCATGTTACACACATTAGCCACAAGCAGGCAGAGGACAATGTGAGAGTGTAACATGATTTTATTGTGATGCTTGCAATGCAGCCCTTCAGGTACACTGAGCCGATGTTGCATTTCTGTCCACAGATGTGACATCACACAGGACAGGACATGCTGCAGGAGAGAGGGCACACCGGCCTGAGGAAATATGAATTTTTATGATCAATTGTGTCCCCTATCTTAGACCCCAACGGCTCCATGTACGTGCTACAAGTACATGTATGTTCCCTCCACTTCCAGCTATGAAGACGCAAATACATTTGCGTCCAACGTTAACATGTCCTCTTTCAGATCCACCATGAATGGGTCGAATATTCCGTTCCTAAGTATGCCTTGCCACCGTCTTTATATGGTGCACCTTTCACGTTTTTCAGCTCTGGCGAGTTAGGCCCTGAATTCTGCCATCGAGCCTTTTCCTGCCTTCTGCCTCTGAATGCTCCAGCCTGGACCTGCATCTGTATCCATGACCTTTGTCTTACTCCCTGCGCGGCTAACGGTGCCTGGCTCGGCCTGTTGCCTGCCAAGACTGTATTTTGCCTTCAAGTTATCTGCTCCGCTCCTCGAAAAATACATTCCTGTCTAGTAGTTTAGGTAAACATCCTTCCAGCTGCAGAGCAAAGGGCCCGGCCTCACTGTCTCCGTGCAAGTAATTCATAGCTCCTGTTACCATGGTAGGCCCATGCCCCCTCGCATCCCATGTAGACACGTAGACGCTTATACACGCACTAGCAGTCAGTATAGAATAGCCTCTGCCCGAGAGACCTTTCCTTCCAGATAATACAGTTCCTTAAACACAAGATATTAGATACGATTTGGGATTAGGTTGTTCTGACATCCCAGACTTCTGTCTCCTCATGTAGGGCTAAATGTCAAGTCCCCTTCACCCTCCAGTTACACGTCAATCACACGTCATGCTGCTGCGCGCGCATCTCTGCAATGTATTTCTGCTGACATTGCAGGATTCTCTTATGGATCCACCCACCTGTGACATCCTCATAATGACGTTTCTAGTACACGCCCTTATGCACGCCTATTGTAACGCCTTTTTCATTACGTATGTGTATTCTTATCTCTCCTCTCAGCTGTTACGCCTTCTGCATCTGCCTTTACTGTAATGCATTGACTATATATATGATAACCTGTCAATAAAGTATGTTTTATCCCTTCCCGAACCTTCGTGGTGACGGAATCCGATTGCCTGGTTCGAACCAATTCCTTTTTAAGGAATAAAACCCCTTTTAAAACCTCAAATATCACGGATTCTGCCTCTTATTTATTCTGAGTTATTCTTATTGAACTTTACCGCATAAATTAAGTATAGGTATTTTAAATTTACCACAAAATTGGCGCCCGAACAGGGACCCCTCCCCCACCCCACGCGCCGGAGGTGCGTTGCAGGCCCGGTCCCCTGCCACAGCCGGACGGACAACTACGCGTACCCGCAGGATTTCCTGTACCTCCCTCAGGCCAACGGAGGTGACTGAGGCTGCGATCAACACCCAGACGAGGCGGTGAGGAGTGCGGAGGATCCCGACCAGAGCCTAGCTGAGAGAGCAAGATCCGAGGTATACAGAGGCCCACCAGGTTCCGAAGTTCCGAAGTACCTACGTCACGAGTCGAGTCGAGTCCAGTCCGGTCCAGTCCAGTCCAGAGTTTCCGAGGCCTTCCGTTCCGTGCTTCCCGGTGAGTACCATTGCTGGGGACGCATCTAGACGTGCGCATTAATTTGTGCCGGTCAAGACGGGTTTGGGTACACAGACCCGGTCTGCACTGTTTTAGCGGTGTATCTGTACTGTTTAGCAGTACATCCAGTATTATGCAGTTAGCTAGTTTTATTCTAATTATCGTTGTTCGTTTTAAAATGTTTTAATGTGTTTTAAATGTCGTGGTATGAATGATTGTTCGATCTTCATTACTGTGTTTATTGTATTAATTGTGTTCAAGTCCGAGTAAGAATCAAGTAGCAAGGTTTAAGATGCCGTTATTCTCAAAATTAAGACAGATAAAAACTAGAAAAGGGATACTCGAGGAAGCCGTTCCCATTCCACCTAGGGACACTCCAGGGTACTTTATGTACCATAAACATGGCCTAGATGCCGTATTATATCTCGATTTGTGGGTGGACTACACCAAGGATTTAGCAGAGAATCAGAGATGGCCCGCTGCTGGGACATGGGATGCAGATTGCATCATGAGAGTAGAAGAAGCATTATGGAAAAAGAAAGCCAGACAGTCACAGAAAGATGCCATTGAATTATGGCGTAAAGAATCGCATAGACGCACAGAGAAAGCGCTCAGAAAAGAAGAGAAAAGTAGGGAGGATTCAGACAAAGCCCGAGAAAACGTATTAGTTGAGGAAGGTATCCGAGTAAAAGCAGAACAAGTAGACAGACAACGAAACACTCTTATGAATGGTATGTATCCTCTTCTGGCCGAGGGTTTACCTAAGGCCACCCTGGAAGTACCAAAAGATCTGCCACCTCCATTGCTTCCGACTAAATTGCACCACAAGACCGCAAAGGACATTTTCCTTTCTTCCTATTTAGACGATGCAGCCCCCGAATATGTTAATGTTCCGCCGCCACGCACACCACCTGCTAACGGTGCTCGACCCCGAGATAATCTGCCCCCACCTCTGCAGCAACATACTCCTCCTCCCGTTCCAAACCTTCCGCCTGTTCCTCCACTCCTTCCTGCACCTATTCTCCCTACCTTACACCCAACAAATCCTTTTGGACCTGGCACCTCAGGAGGTGCGACAGGAGGTTTTCATACGCCACCACCAACACATCGATTGACTTATAGGGATTTAGCACACCAACGTACACCTCAAACAGCGAATTACGACATACTTAATGAGCCTCCTACAGACTGTAGATATGATCCAGTACCCGGTAAAGACGACAGAATGATGCTATCATCAGTACGTCTACGACGAGTTGCGAACTATTTAATGATACTACCAGGAATGATTGATCATCTAGACAAAATATATCACTTTGTCCAAACAGGGCAAGGTCCTGAAAGTATTGGCGAGGCCATGGCATACCAGAAAGTGGACACGCAAAAACTGTTGTTACGCTTCTTCATAAACTGCTTGATAAGAAACAGAGATAGGCCTGGTGTAGACCCGGAAGAAATGAAAGCACTTAACAAATGGGGTCAGAATATAGCAGACGGAAAACATGATAAACAGAATAGTATAGAAAATATGTACCGAAGGATCCGAAAAACAGTAGAACAAATACATGAAAGAGAACAGCCTGAAAGAGAAATAGATGCAGATAAGACTGAATCCTCGGAGGAGGAACAACCAGAAACGACAACAGGACAATTACAATTACCAGCTAGAGAAATGATAGCTTATGTAGGTAAGGGAAGATCTTTTAATAATTCAATGCGTCCGATACGTCCAGAAAGTAAGAGAATTTTTCAAGCAGCCATGTCAAATCCAAAGACCCCTGAACACTTATTTCAGGCTTCTGATAAAATACTTCAAGAACGAATGGGGTACCATGTACTCGATTCTATGGATGAACAAGAATTAGCCAGGTCAGCAGTACAATGGGCTGACAGTTCTGATAAATATAGTGATGACGCGCTAGCACACACGTTTTTGAATCTTTCACCAGACGAACAGCGTTTAGCTGGTATGTACATGATACAACACCTCCTTATATTGTATAAAAGCCAACACTCCGATCCTGGTCCCCTACCTGATATACTGATAGAACTACTCATGAAGAAATGGAGAGGTCTAGGTACCGATCTAATTAAAGTAATTCTAGAACATCGGCACAGATACAGTGCCTTCCTGTGTCCACAGCTTGATCCAGCTCCCTCCATGGAAAGAAAAATGTATTACATAGACAGACAGAATCCCTTACGCAAAGTGCACCCAGTTAAAAAGGATGATAATACTTTTAGACGCGTGTTTGTGTACACGCCCATAACTAAAATAGAACTATTGGAAATGAAAAATTAGTGCCCAGCCATGACAAAGATCCAGCAGGTTTTCACCGTGAAATAAAAGACATGTTACTCATGGGTGATTATACCTATCCTGACATTATGAAAATATTAAAAGTATTATTGCCTGCCGGTATTTACGAGAAACTCAAAGAAAAAGAATGGGAGGTGGGAGAGCAAAAGATTGATTGGGCTGCATTAGAAAACGAAGAAAATACCCGAACTCCAGGCCTAGGGCTTGGGGACAAAACTAAAGCGTTACCAGGATTGTTAGTACAAGTATTGCCACGTTTATTAACTACGAAAAAGGAAGACTGGGGTGCAATCTCAGCCTGCAAACAGAAACCCGATGAAGACACTAGTGATTTTTATTCCCGATTTGAAAAATGTTTTGGTATTAATAGCGGCCTGAAAGCAAGTAGCGATTCATATCCACATCTTTTTGTAACAAAATTAGTCGAGAATTCCCTGCCCCAGGTTAAGAACAGAGTATTGAAAGTCGAGAGCACTTGGCAAGCTAATACCCCTTCACAAATGTTACAAATGTTACAGTACCACCAGAATAGAATTAGAGAAGAACAAGAACACGAACAAAGACGTATGAAAGACACGAAAATGAAAATGCTCGTTGCTCAGTCAGTTCCAGCTGACGGTCATAAAAAGGGTGCGACACAGTCCAGTAATTCAGCGGCTCCTGTTAAAGGGACATGCAACTATTGTAAACAGCCAGGTCATTATATAAACGATTGTGCAGTTCTGAAACACAATATCTCTACGGGTAAAACCAAGGAGAGACCGCGTCCACCTAGACAGGATCAGATCCAACCACAAGTACCTCAGAATGTACAGCCTATGCAAGCTTCACAACAGACCGTAGCAGTACCACAGCCACAGCCTATTGCCGCAACACAAAACACGACACAACAGATGTACCAGTATGCACAAAATGACTATCCCGATTATCAGCGATACACATGAAACAGCCTAGAGAGGGAGGTTGGCTTGCCTCTTATTGAGGTTCCTGTAGATCAAGAGGGTCCTTATGTACATAGTCAAGTATTAGGGAAAGACAGAAAGTTTTTAATTGATACAGGGGCAAGCAGAACAACTATAAGTCACGACGAGGTTCCAGGGACACCCCTCTCAGGCTCACAGAATGTTTCCCTTTGATTTTCAGGAAAGCCTATTGTTAACGAAGTATCGCAACCTCTTGCTCTTGCAGTTGGTCCATTGACACGGACTACAGATTTATTGCTTACAAAATCATGCCCAGAAAACTTGTTAGGTATAAAGACACTGAAAGCTCTAGGAGCTGTAATATGTTGTTCTCCGGAAGGGGTACGACTATTTTTGCGTGACTTTAAAGGCCACTACGTATTGAGAGACATGGATCACCGGTTACAGAATGTCCCTGCACATTTATGGGCACAAGGCCCCACTGATGTAGGTTGTATGCACATTACACCATATCGAGTCACACTCAAAGCAGGAGTGGTATTACCACGAATTTGACAATACAAGTTACCTCCAGATGCTGTAGTGGCTTTGCTGCAAATCATTGACGAGCTCATTGCAAAAGGAGTGGTTGTGGAAACCAACTCCAATGTATGTAATTCTCCTATCATTCCAATTCTTAAACGTACTGATCCAAATGCACCCCCAGTTTATCGATTAATTATTGATCTGCGCGAATTGAATAAATGCATTGTACCACAGTATCCCGTGGTTCCAGATATCTCTTCATTATTGACAGCTATTGATTCAGAAGCAACGTTCTTTACTGTAATTGACCTCAAGAACGCCTTCTTTAGCGTCATAATCGATCCGGAAAGCCAATATTTGTTCGGATTCTGTTTAAATGGACGAAGCTTCAAATTTGCATGCGCACCTCAAGGATTCACAGAAAGCCCCAGCATCTATAGCCAAGCACTGAAAAGACAACTTGACAGTATCCACATGCCTGTTAACACTGCCCTGCTTCAGTATATCGATGATCTGCTGATCACCGCCCGAAGCGAGCCCGAATGTGAAAAAGCATCACTGACGGTTTTACATTTTCTGGCCAGCAAGGGGCACAAGGTGTCCCCTTCGAAGCTGCAATTCTGTGTTCAGCAAGTTGTGTACCTTGGGCACTTGCTGTCCAAAGGGGGGAGACAGCTCACACCTGACCGCATCCAGTTAATTGTAAACATGTCACCACCCAAGACACAAAAGGAGGTGCGGGCCTTCATAGGCCTCACTTCGTACTGTAGACAATGGATTCCCCAATATGCATTTCTAGCAAAGCCACTCATTCAGTTGACAACCCAGGAGGCAGCGACATCGACTGTCCTCCCTTGGACTCAGGAACATACACAAGCTTTTGAAGACTTAAAGAAAGCCTTATGTCAAGCACCTGTTTTAGCGACACCATGTTACAGTAAGCCTTTTACACTTTTTGTCACAGAACGCGAAGGTACTGCCTTGTCAGTACTCACTCAGGAACAAGCAGGTTCACACAAACCGTGTGCTTACTTTTCTAGCACATTAGATCCAGTAGCCCAGGCTCTGCCTGCGTGCTTGAAATCAGTCGCAGCGACAGCTTTAGCGATTAGACAAAGCGATTCCATAGTATTAGGACATCAATTGATAGTGCAAGTTCCACATTCCGTGGAAGTTCTTTTAAACCGAACACAGACCCAGCACTTGACTATAGCACGACTGACAGGTTATGAATTGACATTGTTTCAGCCACACATAGAAATCAGACGCTGTAGTACATTAAATCCTGCCACACTTTTGCCATTAAGTGGAACAGACCCATTGGCACATGATTGTATTGAAGTCATTACTATTACGATGAAACCCAGACAAGACTTGACAGACATTCCATTACCAGATCCAGACCTGACACTTTATGTGGATGGTTCATGCATGAGAACAAGTACAGGAGAGTTAGTGGCCGCTTACGCAGTCACGACAGACACCGAAGTTATTGAAACGAATTGTATTGACACCTTGTCAGCTCAAGCAGCAGAGCTCATCGCTCTGACACAAGCCTGTATTCAAGCCAAAAATAAGAGAGTTAACATATACACAGATTCACGTTATGCATTCGGAGTTGTACACGACTTCGGAGTCCTCTGGCGAGAGAGAGGTTATTTAACTTCTCAGGGTGCCAACATTCAACACGGTCCCCTCATTCAAGCTCTGTTAGATGCAATACATCTGCCTACTGCGATATCTATCATGAAGTGCAAGGCCCATACAAAAGTCACCGATATCATTTCCCAGGGTAACGACCTGGCAGACCGAACAGCTAAGCAAACAGCTCAGAATCGGACTCATGCAACTGACTTGACAAAGACAATAGTTCCGACATCGACACACTGCATGACAGTTAGGGATCCCGCCCTTGATGTAATTGACATACAGACACATGCTACACCAGAGGAAATCAAGAAATGGACTGAACTAGGAGGGATCCAAACAGATCAGGGATGGATGACGAAGGGAAAATCTACATGGTTTCTCCCCGACTCCATGGTTCAAGTTATCATTAACACAATACGTAGTCCAGCGCATCTAGGAGAGAAAGCTATGCTAGACAGTATTCAAAACATTTGGTTCAATAAACACTTACGAGCAGCAGCCAAACAGAAAGTGCGTACTTGCATGATTTGTTGTCAGTTCAACCCAGGTAAAAGCATTCCTGTAGAGCAAGGTGGATTTCAACCTCCCGATCACCCTTTTGAAGTCCTCCAGATGGATTATATCCAGATGGAACGTTGTCGAGGATTCAAATATGTCCTCGTAGTTGTATGCGCACTTTCCCGATGGACAGAAGCATATCCAGTCCCAGATTACACTGCTCCGACCACTGCCAAGCAGCTGGTTCGTGAATTCTTCCCACGGTATGGTTTGCCCCGTATCGTGTACTCAGATAACGGTCAGCCGTTCTCATCCGAGCTAGTGAAACACATTACACTCCTGTTAGGCTATCAGTGGAAATTCCACTGTGTCCGGCATCCCGAGGCAGCAGGTCTCGTGGAGCGTCATAATCAGACTCTGAAAATTCGACTTTCTAAAATCTGCAGAGAGAAAGGCGTCGACTGGATAGTAGCTTTACCAGTTGCGCTCTTTTACATGAGAATGATAGCACATTCTCGAACAGGGTTATCCCCGTACGAGGTGGTCTTCGGTAGGCCACCAAATATGTGGGGGACGCCTATACCTCGTAAAATCACTGATGTTGATTGTAATATGCTGACAGATTACCTTGCCTCCTTGATGTCTGCACTACAATCTTGTCGTTCACAGGTAGCTGCAGCCTTTCCCGACAACACCGAGGTGAAGCCCCATGAAGTGGTTCCCGGCGATTATGTGTTTATAAGAAATTTCGACAGGAGGAGCCCGCTGGAGCCCCGCTGGCAAACGCCGAAATTAGTACTTCTGACCACGAGGACAGCAGTGAAGATTGAGGGTCGCAAGGGTTGGCTGCACTCGAGCCATATCAAGAAATTTCACGGACTGCCTTCTGATTTGAACTCTCAGCCCTGCCCTCCTCCACAGACTGACTCAAAACTCCCCCTGGTCGAGAAAACTGCTTCCCAGGAATATAAACTGAAACTAAGGTCTAGCAAGTCAGACAGTTTAATTGTTTAAGTCCTCCCCTAGGTGAATCGGTTAAATTAGTTTCTGACATGTATCCCATAGACCGAAATAGAGAGAGAGATAGACAGAAACAGCTCAAGAAACGTGCATATTGTAAATCACTTCGTAGTCACTGTATAGTGACATTATTGATTATGTTTTTTCTAAATCTTCTGATTATTGCTGCAAGTATACTGTTGCACATATACTACCCTATTTTCAAGCGTGCACATTCTGCTTTCAATGTTACTGCCGAACACTCTTTTAGCGAATTACCTCCGCATGAGTTGCCCTACAGACTTGCGCTGCGCAACAACACATTCATTAGTATGTTACATCACTCCCATCAGACCAACAACGCTACAAATTGTTGGATATGTGGCCGACTCCCTCCCTACCAGAAATACAAGGGAGTTCTGCCCCTCTTTCCGTACCCGTTCACACACAATGGTTCCTGTGGTGCATGGTTTAGTTTGATTAATTCTTTAGATTCAAATACCGTAGTTTACCAGGGCAACTGGGTATGGGGAAAGCTGAACTTAGTTTTGCTTAAAGCCTGCTACCCTAACAAAGAGGGACTTCCCAAAAGGACAGGAACTGATCTAGAAAATCAAGTATATGGATTAGGTAACTTTACACTTAACCTCATGATTCTGAATGTTGAATCCGAAGCTGCACCAGTCTTGCCTGCTATGTCAGTATTACCAGTCAAAGGTGAATTATGTGCAAGAAAGAATGGTTCAGTACACCTGGGTCATAGTAAATGTACTACTGTGATCGAATTCAGTGATCAAGGCAAGTCTACATTTAGAGCTTCCCGTCATTCCTACTTCATTTGTGGTCATACCGCATATATACGTTTACCTCTAGATTGGGATGGTACCTGTTACATTGCATTCCTTCTGCCACCTGTTTTCCTAGCCCCTCCTGATTATCATAGAAATACCCATCTAGTACACAATAGACCCCAGAGAGATCTCCCGATTGTCGACTACACTGAAACGGCATGGGAGCAATACACAGACTTCAATAAAGGTTTCTTTCCCTACATAGGTGCTGTCTTTAATAGTAAACTGATATGCAAATTAACCAGAACCCTTGAAGCAGTAGTGAATGAAACTACTTCTGCCCTAGGCAACTTAACGGAGGAGCAGTCTGCGATGCGGATTGTTGTTCTCCAAAATCGTCTTGTCCTTGACGTCATCCTGGCCGATAGGGGCGGAGCCTGTAGAGTCATCGGATCGAGCTGCTGTGTTTTCATTCCAGAAAACGCGCCATCAGTATATAAAGCCATAACTCGTCTTCATAAGATTTGCAAGTCAGATACACCAGAATCCAGGCACCTGGACTTGGTCCGGTTGGTTCTGGAGTGTGTTGTCAGCCTGGGGATGGAAGGTCCTATCCTTCCTAGGTATTGCCCTTCTCATAGTATTCAGTTGCTGCCTGTGTCTACAATGTGGGCCAGCGATTTGCGGCCTGTGTGCCACATCATGTATTCCACATTCAAGTTCTCATTCAAAATCCCGTAAGAAGAAAGAAGAGCAAATGATGTTACGTGAACAGATTGATAGATTCATGAGGATCGATATATCATGAAGGGTCCGTAGGGGACAAGGAGGGAATGAGGAAATATGAATTTTTATGATCAATTGTGTCCCCTATCTTAGACCCCAACGGCTCCATGTACGTGCTACAAGTACATGTATGTTCCCTCCACTTCCAGCTATGAAGACGCAAATACATTTGCGTCCAACGTTAACATGTCCTCTTTCAGATCCACCATGAATGGGTCGAATATTCCGTTCCTAAGTATGCCTTGCCACCGTCTTTATATGATGCACCTTTCACGTTTTTCAGCTCTGGCGAGTTAGGCCCTGAATTCTGCCATCGAGCCTTTTCCTGCCTTCTGCCTCTGAATTCTCCAGCCTGGACCTGCATCTGTATCCATGACCTTTGTCTTACTCCCTGCGCGGCTAACGGTGCCTGGCTCGGCCTGTTGCCTGCCAAGACTGTATTTTGCCTTCAAGTTATCTGCTCCGCTCCTCGAAAAATACATTCCTGTCTAGTAGTTTAGGTAAACATCCTTCCAGCTGCAGAGCAAAGGGCCCGGCCTCACTGTCTCCGTGCAAGTAATTCATAGCTCCTGTTACCATGGTAGGCCCATGCCCCCTCGCATCCCATGTAGACACGTAGACGCTTATACACGCACTAGCAGTCAGTATAGAATAGCCTCTGCCCGAGAGACCTTTCCTTCCAGATAATACAGTTCCTTAAACACAAGATATTAGATACGATTTGGGATTAGGTTGTTCTGACATCCCAGACTTCTGTCTCCTCATGTAGGGCTAAATGTCAAGTCCCCTTCACCCTCCAGTTACACGTCAATCACACGTCATGCTGCTGCGCGCGCATCTCTGCAATGTATTTCTGCTGACATTGCAGGATTCTCTTATGGATCCACCCACCTGTGACATCCTCATAATGACGTTTCTAGTACACGCCCTTATGCACGCCTATTGTAACGCCTTTTTCATTACGTATGTGTATTCTTATCTCTCCTCTCAGCTGTTACGCCTTCTGCATCTGCCTTTACTGTAATGCATTGACTATATATATGATAACCTGTCAATAAAGTATGTTTTATCCCTTCCCGAACCTTCGTGGTGACGGAATCCGATTGCCTGGTTCGAACCAATTCCTTTTTAAGGAATAAAACCCCTTTTAAAACCTCAAATATCACGGATTCTGCCTCTTATTTATTCTGAGTTATTCTTATTGAACTTTACCGCATAAATTAAGTATAGGTAATTTAAATTTACCACAGGCCACACAGATCAGCTCTGGCCAGCACAAGTTCAGCCCAGGGAGCAGTGCCACAGGCAGCCGCACCACTAACACAGGCAGCCTCACCTCAACCAGAGCCAGCCTCACCTCAACCAGAACCAGCATCACCTCACCCAGAGCCAGCATCGCCACTCATGTTTGAGTCACCGGCCACATCACCGCCTGCATGTGTGAGATTGAGGAGGCGTGCTGCCGCCAGGCTGCGAGCCTTAGAAACCTCGTCTGACGACAGCAGGGGCCCTGAGCAAATTACTATGCCCCAGGATGGGAGCCATGCCACTGTGCCCTACACCTCACAGGCAGAACAGACGGGTGCAAGAGGGCGCCGGAGGTCGCGTGTGCAGAGTCCACCAGCAAACATTGACAGCCATGGTGTCTTCTCGGGGCTCAAGGGCAGCATGTTAAAACAACAGCGCCTGCAAACAAAGGCAGTCATGTCAGTCCAGAGGCATATATGGGGCATGAAATCAACATTTGTCAACATGGACAAGAACATCAGCACAGTGGCAGTGGGGATGGGTGAAATGGCAGCGGGCATTCGGGACATGTCCCAGTCAATCCAGCAGTTGTGCAGCAAATGAGATGCTGACATAGATGCACGGCGCCGGGAACGGCAGAGGAGGGACACTAACACCAGGGCACTCAACCGTCTGGCAACTGCCACTGCTCTACTGTGCCGGCGCTCTGTGTCGATGCAGAAGGGCCTGACACACTGCTGCAGCGACGTGTCTCGGGGGATGGTGCAGGTCACAAGTGCACTTGAGGTGCTATTAACAAGTCAGGCGGCCACAACTGCTGCAGGGGATGCTGCGGAGAGCATCGACTCCAGCAGCAGGAGCAGCATCACACCCCCCATCCCAGAAGCACGCAGGAGCAGCAGGCGGCTTGGGGTTGGCAGTAGTGAGGATGCTCAATCCGTGCCATCCCACACTGCAGCGCGTGTGCGCAAACATTGATGCAGCCCTGCGTAGACAATTCCCAATGGGTGACGTAACCCTGGACTTACCCCTTGTAAATATGCTATGTTGCCAGATTGGCTTGATCTTGTTGTAATGGCGTAGTGCCGCATTAAAACTACGTCATGACATACCACAACTGGCTGTGTCCCCTTACTTACTCAGAAATAGTTGCATGTGATCTCTGCCCGTCTCTCTCTCCCATCTATTGCAGTTGGCACTCCAGCTGCGTTGCCCTCTGGCTGGCCTGACTCATCCTCGTTGTCCTCAAAATCTGTTAGTTCCACCTCTGTACCTCTCTTCGTGGCAAGGTTGTGCAGCATTGCACAAGTGGCAATGATCTTGCAGCAGTTGATCGGTGTGTACTGGCGTGCGCCTCCGCTCTTGTGGAGGCAGCGGAACCTGCTTTTCAGTAGTCCAAACGTGCGCTCCACCACATTGCGTGTAGATTTATGTGCCACGTTATATCGTCTCTCACTCTGGGTTGATGGGTGTAGGTAGGGAGTGAGGATGAATGACAGGCAGGCATATGCACTGTCGCCTAGGTGAGTAAAAGGGAACCATCAGTCACATGCCTCTATACATTATGATTTGCAGGTTTCATGGGGCGTCACTGTTACTTACCTAGCAGGTATCCCTCTCCAAATTCTCCGGCAAGCAGTCGTGTGTATATCCCACTGTTCTGGAAGATGTAAGAGTCGTGGGTGCTCCCAGGAAACTTCGCTACAATATCAGTGATGATGTTCCCAGCATCACAGATCACCTGCACATTGATGGAATGGGTGGACTTTCTGTTCCTGTAGATGTGCTCAGTGTCAGCTGGTGGGCAGATTGGGATGTGTGTGCCATCAATACAGCCAATGACATGGGGGAACTGTGCCATGTGATAAAAGTCAGTTTTAGTTTTCTGCAGTTCAGCCTGTGTGTTTGGGAAGCTGATGTAGTGGTGCATTCTCTGCATCATGGCATCCAGGAACTTCCTGAAGAAACGGGACAGGCAACTGTGGGATACACCGCCCACCGCAGCTATCACCCCCTGGTAACTGCCAGATGCCAGTAGATGTAGGCTGCAGAGCACCTGCACATGTGGTGGTAAGGCATGCGCCCTTCTTGTTGGCTGGTCCAGGAGTGGGTGCAGGTCCCTTATCAGGTCCATGATGGTTTGGGGGTGTAGCCTGTACCTTTCATGTATCTCTGCGTCAGTCAGTTGGAAGAGTGTGATGCGCTGTCTGTAGATGCGTTCCTCCCGTCTCCAAATCCTCAGACCTGCTGCCTGTAGACGTAGGCGCCTTGCAATGACATACAGAGCGGCCATGTTGTCCACGCTGTTGCATTTTGGGATTGCTTATATGCTCTGTTGATGGTTACCACCTGCTTTCACTCAGTGTTAATTACCGACTCTTAATTACCGAATTTCATGGATTTCTTAATTACCAAATTTTCCTACATGTCTTTTTCAGTTTTACCACTTCATATTTACCGATTCGGTAAATATGTATTCGGTAAATATGAATCGGTATTTTAGAATTCGGTAATTATGAATCGGTATTTACCGCTTCATATTTACCGAAAACTGGTTTTTGGCCTCCTACATCTCACTTGTCTAAATACCGGTCGGTAACGGCATATTTACCGAATTTCGGCCGTTACCGACCGGTATTTAGCTACCTACATGAGGCCCTAAGTAACATCTTTGTCCCTTCAAATGATATACTGCTGCAGGCTCCTTCTCTAACTTGCTTTAGGGTACTAGCATCATGCTTCATGTTTGAATAGTAGACACTCCATTGTTTTTCAGTTGTTTGAGTATGCAAAAGGTTACTTCACTGAAAAAGTGATCTTTACTTGGATCAGCCCCAAATGGATGAGGTGGAATCAACATCTTGCTTTGGTTGAAAGTATTTCTAATTGTGAGCACACTGATGTGATTCTTGTGCACTGTGGATGAAAGGATCTGGACACAATCACAGAGGGTGCTTTATCAAGTCAAATAAAAGAAACTTTAACATAGTTGATGAACTCTTCCCCAGTGTTTTCTTTGTCTATTCTAACAAATGTCAAAAGCAATAGTGACAGTGGTCCAATCAATTTTGTCCAAAACATGAGAAATCATTGAAAAATGTTAATAAGGAAATTTGGCATGGGGTCCACCTAGCAAAATAACATCTGATTTGACATCCCAATGTAGCTTCGGGGGTGGAGTACATTTAACAGAAATAAGGAACACGGTCTTCCTCAACATATTAAAGGCATGTATCCAGTTCTACCTGTGTGCAAAACACACCATAAATACAAAGGATCTTGTTAGAGCCACCACATTGTCACAATTATAGATATGATCGATATTGAATACATTTTTCAATAAATGTTTAGGTATAGCAGTTCACCCAAAAAAAACAATTGCTTGACCAATTCTAACCACCCATCCACGTGCAGCCAACCCCTCCACAGCACACACTCTTCACCCCAGGCCCTGCGCTTAAACCCCCCAAGAGCAATATGCAACCAATCACCCGCAGGCTCCCAACTCCATGTACACAGCACATGCCATTTATCCACACTTTGCAACAAAATATTGCATGAACTAACCCCAATTAGTGATTAACCCTCCCTGCTGTGCATAGCTTCAGCTGTGTGCAGGGGTAAGGCATGTGTCCAACCCCTAACTAAAGACCTACCCCCCAGTGAGGCCTTGTGCTCAACCACAATGAGTGAGAAACCCAAAGGCTGGGTACAACAGGGGTTTGGTTGCAGGACTCAACTTGCACTCACCTTCCCGTAAGACACCAACCCTCTCCCAGACCCTCTACAGTGGGCCAAACCACACACTTCCAAACAATGGTGTCAAATTTCCTCAAAAGCATAATATTTACTAATATGGGGGCCACAGTACAGATGTCCCAAAATAGCTTTCACAGACCCACAACATCATGGTAGGGAAGCTTAGTATATTTACAGTACAACACAGGGGTCCGCACTGGCTACCATGGTATTACCATTTAACTGAGTATTTTTTTTTTTTTTTTTTTAAGGATTTGATGCCGGGTGGACCATTCAAATCCATCCTCTCTGGGCCTGGGGGTCAGGGTGTGCTTACCTTGCTCCCTGATACGCTCTTTTTAAAAATAATTCAGGGCTCAGATGCCAAGTCCCGAGTCCTATAATGGTGCTGCAACATCAATGTTGAAGGCAGCCAATCAGATCATTCCAGTCTCATACAGTGAAATGAGCTACAGAAGAAAAACCTCCCATAACCAATCAGAAGAGGCTATTACTTTAAATTGTTGATACAGCTGGACTATTGTCATACCAACTGTCCAGATATCTCCTACATTTTTTTGAGCACTAACCTCTTCATGTCCAATCCAAGGCCACCTTTATACACTAATTTATCAAAAGTGGCTGAACGGATTACAAATATTCACAAAAAGCATGCTTTCTGAATAAAGTTCTAACTTTGCGCCGAATGTGGTGTAATGCCATTCACCTACTTTCACAAAGCATTGGAGTTACAGGAAAATATCCTCATGATGTTATCTACCCATCAACGTAAACCTGAATGTACTCTATGTGCATACAGGTGCATACACATTAGTACATGCAATAACAGATGAGTTCTTCAAAGAGAATAATTTGATCAACTCAATAATGGTAGACGTTAATCTAGACATGATCCCCAGAGGAGTAACACTGAAATGTCCAAGTGGGCACATATTTGCACATCCTACAGCGGTCTTTAGAGGAGCAAACTAATCACATGCAGTCTTCCAGAATACAATTAATTATGTAGATCTTAGCCATTGTGTGGAATATATTTATGTTTACTCCATTTTAAACCTAAGAAATATGCACCCACCCACGGGTTTTGATGCAAATACCTATTTATAAAGGATTTTAGGCAGGGATTTACCCAAAATCCTTCAGCTCTTCAAGGTAGGCAGAACTATGAAAAGTGTTTTACTTTCTCTCTGGTTTTACTCCTTTACATGTGTGCTTCATTGTACAGCCCACACACAAAGTGGGCAAGCCTTACAGTATAGTGTCTGTACTGGTAGAGACCACTACCATTATTAAAATCTGTGCTTTAGAGAACTCAGGCACCCTGGACTATGGCGCTAGGTTGCCAAACGCCCACCCCCCTCATTTGGTTTTATGATGGAGATGTACCATGGTGACAAAGGGTATGTTGTCCAGTGTAGGTACGTCATCCTTTTTACCCTGATAACCCCTATTCTTTGACTGATACTTGTAGTAACTGACTCCGACTGTGCCATGGGCTCTACTAACCAGGCCCAGGGCCAGTGCTCTTATTAAAGGTATATTGTAATTACAATTAAAATTGGTACTAACAACCTACCTGTAAGTCCCTAGGATATAGTAGGGCATGTAAGTGTAGAGGCCCAGCAGATTTCATGCAGTTAAGTGTGCCTGCTGTCATTTTAGGTTAGCCCTGCTTTGCTAGCTGATTTTAAATTGAAATTATATGCAAATTCGACTTCCAATTTAAAGGTACTTCAAAACTATTAAACTACCCTATTTGTACATAGAAGTCAGCCCTAAGGTCTACCCTAGGTGCCTGCAGGGTAGGGTGCAATGTAAAAATAAGCAGGGACATTTTAAAAGATGTTTTATTTGCCTTGGTGAGGGAAAGAATCTACCAATTTTGTTTTCCCATAGTAGCAGTTTAGCTCCATAGGCTAGCATGGGAATACTTTAATAAAATAAAACTATTGACAGGAGTAAGCTAAAATAATATTTCAAGGACTTAAACGATTGGTAATGATAAATCCAACAACTTACCATAGTTTACTTTATTATAACTAGTACAGAAAATAAGTTATAAAACTTTCTTTTCTGTGAGCCAAAATCCACCCTTCTAGAAGCCTCTCCAGATTGGCCAGTCTTGTCAGGCTGAGCCAAACTGCTTTGATCAGGTGATAAGTGACCTGCATAGAGACAGAGGTTATCTGGTGTGGGGGGGGGGGGGTCTGCAACTGCAGAGAACCGGCCAGGAAGGGGGCTGGGTAAATAAATTGGTCTTAAAAGAGAGCAGGACAGTAAGGATGCTAGCCAGGCCTGCCCATCTTCCTGTACCCCCCAGCCAAATGGGTGCCCTAGAAATGGAATTTGCAGAAGGTCTGAAAAGGGAGTGATAAGGGAAATGAGCCACACTAGTAAGCTGTCTTTGCCAAATCCTGACCCCATGGAGAAAGTTTCTCTATTTTTAATTTTGAAAGTACAGTGCTTTGTGGGACAAGAATAAGCCAAACTTTGGAGGAAGCTGTCATACATTTGGGTGGCACCCTGTACCCCATTGGACAGAGGTACACCCCCTCCCGCTTGTCGCCCCAGAAGCACTAAATAAATATGGGAGAACTGCACTGCCACTTAGATCCCCTTCCTGAAACTATAAACAGAATAATGGATGCCCTGCTGGAACCCTGGCCTGCACCAAGAGGACTGCACTGTGAATGACTGTGCCTGCTGCACACTAAAGAACTACAGCTCTAAAGACTTTGCCTTGCTTCAAAAAGAGAAGGAGTGGACTCTCTGAAAGCAACAGGTTAAAAGAGCTCCGCCTGCATCATCTCCCTCAAGAAGAACCCAGCTGGCCATCTTCAGCTGGACTTTAAAGGATTTGGCCAGATGCATTGTGGGAACTGTAGTCCCAACATCTGAGAATAAATCAGACTGTGGAAACTTGGATTGTGTTTGTGGACATTTTGAACACTCAAAATGAAATTCAGGAAGCAGCTCCCGAAGTTTGGAGAACTTTTATGAAACATCTCCCTAAGGTGTCCGACCCGATGTTGAGAGTCAAACTGACTATGTCGAACTGCGACCCTGCCTGGATTTAAGGTTCATCCCAATGAAAGCTCCGGAGTTCAAGGCACCTAGGTTTTGACATGGGGTTCCTGCTGTACCAAGCTGACGCGAAGCCACTGCAGATCTGGCTGGCTGGAGAGACAGACTCGATGTTGAGAGAAAATCTTCCAGAAATGTTTCTAAGTGCAAAGATACAGTTTTGACTGAGGCCTTGCACTTAATTTATCCGACCAGGGCTCCATCGTGGTCGGACTCAAACTTTGACTTTCGTCAAGCATGATCAAATGTCCTAATTTGGCGATATTCATTTTTAAGGACTAGAAAGCGTATATTGTTTAAAAATTCATATCTCTGCTTTCCTACATTGGATGCTTGTCTTTTGGTGTCATTTTAAAGATAAATATTTTGTGTTTTGTGTCTTACCTATTTAATGCATGAGTGTTTTTACATGCTTTAAACATCTGTCTCCTAAGTTAGGTTTGCCTGCTTGTTGCCAGCTACCAAGAGTTGAGCAAGGAAATCATTTAGTAAGATTTTGTCTGGGCCTTATATTGTGTTAGCAGCCCTATTGCTAGTGACAGGTGCATACTTACCCCTACTAAAAGACCACCTTCCAACATTTGTTGGTCAGCGGTGAGGATACATACTTGTGTGTAAGTTACTCCATACAGTAATTAAGTTAAGATCTTAAAAAGCTCTCTAAATTGACTTAGAACAAAGACTGATTTTTTAATTATTTTAGATTTGGACTAAACTATGTTAATTCAATTTGTATTTTTCTAAATTGTTCTATATTTGTTTGCAAAGTATATATTTCTACCCAAAACTAGACATACCATGGGGTTGGATCTGGCTAATGTAACTAACCTCACAGTAGCTGAGTTCAGGGGGGAGTTTAGGGTCAGTGGGCTATCTGCTGCCAATAGAATCAGAAAGGCAGGGATGGTTACGTCTCCTGGACAGAGTCCGCTCCTGAGTATGAAGGGGAGGGAAAGTAGGACCCCTCCAGACGCCTCCAGGAGGAGGTAGATGTCAAAGTGTCTCCTGCCTCTACTGCCGCGTCCAGACACTAATGGATAGTGGGGAGTCTCAAGCAGGCCCTCAGAAGACAAGAGTTTGAGGCTCAACTGGCACACACAGCTATAGAGAAGGAGAAGTTGGACATAGCTAAGAAGAAGTGGGTGAGGGAGGAAGAGAAAATAAATGGTAGCAGTGAAGTAGAAGGAAATGAAGAGATGTTCATGGGTGGTGGTTTAATCTCAGGCTACCCATGGGAATAGTTCCCCAGTATCAAGAGGGGAATGGCATTGACAAATGGCTGTCTGCCTTTGAAAGGGTCCTCAAGATGAGAATAGTCCATTTTAAATACTGGGGTTCACTCCTGTGGGGACTGATTCCAGTAGTTGGGAGGGATAGAGTCCTGACCTTAGAGGAGGCAGACACAGAATTCTACCCACAAATGAGAAAATGTCTAGTCTAGAAATTTGGTCTCACCCCTTAGCAGTACATGGTGAAGTTCAGGGGCACCCAAAATGTAAATAGACAGTCCTGGGTGGACTTGGTGGACAAATCAATGAAAGCTCTGGAGGGCTGGATTTTAGGTAACCAAGTGAGGACTTCTGAGGGGCTGTACAATTTATATTTTAAAGAGCAAATCCTGACTCATTGTATGAAAGAGACGTTGCACCAGCACTTAGTGGACTTTAAGCTGTCTAGTCCCAGGGAACTGGGGGAGACAGCTGATGAGTGGGTGAGAACCTGTGTTTCTAATCAATACCTGGGGGGGGGGGAGCAGAAGAAAGCAGGACAGTCTCCCCCAAGGGGAAAGCCCAGGGGAAAGAAGATACAAAAAATAAAAAAGTCCCCAAAAGACCTACAGAAATCCAAACAAGAAGGGGGGGCTGAGCCACTCCACACTCCAACTGCAAGAGGAGGGGGTATCAAGGAAAGTGTTGGGACCCTCAGAAGGCAGGAAAGGTCTTTAATCACTCAAATGTTTAAAGGTGTTTTGATGGTAATCATCCAGAAAACAAAAGAGAAGATGCTATCTGGGATTGTCAGTGTAGGTGTGGGGATGGAAGTTTTTACAACCCCACACCTTAAATCCCTAGGTGGGGTGGAAGTTTCAGCCCTGATAGCTTTGGCTGTCAGCATGGAGACATATAGGCAGCACCCTAAAATTAATGGGACAGAAGTGGGAACTCTGAGAGATACAGGAGCCAGTATGACCGTGGTCACTGAGAAACTGGTCATGGTGACATGCCCTAAGAAAGTAGTTGTGTCTTCTGCACTCCCAGTAGAGTGTCTACTGGAAAATGTTCTCGAAGAGTCTGACTGGCCAGGAGTGGAAAGAAGGGTCCATTCAAGGATACTGGATTTCCCTAAATGGGTATATGCTGTGACTCAATTACAGACTGCATAGCAGGAAAATGCTGTACACTTGGACACTGGAACAATGTGCCAAGCATCCAATGACAAGAGAAAGGACACTGGGTCTGGTGAGACAGCCCAGAAAACTCCAGGGATACAAAAGGAATTTACCCCTGAGGGGTAGGACCTGATCTATGAGGTAGGGATTCCACCCCTGCAAAACCTGTCCGAAGTGGAAGAATTGCAAGGAGCTGGTGGACCCTCCAGAGGGGAGTTGTGTCAGGGACAGAGATAGTGTCCCACTCTGTCCCACTCTTGAGGGCCTGGGGCAGACTGCCTCCAGGCAAGAGAAGGGTGATGTCAGTGGCTTCCACAAAGTCTATTGGGAAGATGGAGTTCTCTACACTGAGGCTAGAATCCTCAAACAGGCGGCAACAAGGAGGCTGGTGGTTCCCCTGATGTACAGATAATTTCTACTGACTTTAAGCCATGACATTCCCTTGCCAGGTCATTTGGGGCAGAGTAAGATATAGCAATGGTTAGTTAGCTATTTCTATTGGCCCATATCAAAGGAAACAAGTTTAGCTGCTCCTGTGCACCCTGTTAGGCCAGTGGCAAGACAGGGGGCAAGGCAAAGGCATCCTTGATACCACTGCCTGTGATTGGGACAATCATTGATAGGGTGGGGGTGGACATTGTTGGTCCCCTACATCTACCAACAGCTTTATGGAACAGCTATGTCTTGGTGGTAGTAGACCATGCAACTGTCCACTGAGGCTATACCCCTCAGATCAGTCACTGCTCCCTCAGTGCCTCAGGCCCTGCTTGGTGTGTTCACCAGAGTGGGTTTCCTAAATGAGATGGTTTCAGATAGAGGCAAGTATTTCATGTCTGCATATCTGAAAGTGATGTGGGATGAATATGGTGTTACCTACAAGTTCACCCCCATAAAACCCCCAAATTAATGATCTGGTGGAAAGGTACAATAAGAACCTGAAGGAAAAGATCATGGGTTTGTCTGAGAAACTAAGGGGCAAATGGGATATTCTCTGCACATGCATACAGTTTGCATACAGGGGGGTCCCACAAAAAAGGGGTTGGCTTCAGTCACTTTGAATTGTTGTTTGGGCACTGTATAAGAGGGCCATTGTGTCTGGAGAAAGAGCCTTGGGAAAAGCATCTCAAGGAAGCCAAGGATAATGTGCTGGACTATTCACTAGGTCCGAGACCATGCATGACAGAGTACATGTACAAAGCAAGCAAGAAACTAGAGGTCAGACAAGAGGTCATGATGTTCTGATATGACCTAAAGGCTACCATGCCTGAGTACACTCTAGGAAAGTTGGTGTGGGTGTTGGAGCCTGTAGCTGCTGGATCCCTCCAGGTCAGTGGACTGGTCCCTATACAATTGTAAGGAAGAAGGGTGAGGTTACCTACGTGGTGGATCTTAATACCTCAGGATTTGCCTGGGTGCATTGTGGGAACTGTAGTCTCAAAGTCTGAGGAGCAACTCAGAGACTCTGGAATCTAGGATTTTGTTTGTGGACACTTTGAACCCCCAAAACGAACTTCAGGAAACACCTTCTGAAGTTTCGAGAACTTTTATGAAAAAGCCCCTTAAGGTGACAGACCCACCGTTGAGAGGGCATACTTACCCCTACTAATAGACAACCTCCCAACATCCACCATCTTGTGTAGTGGCATTAACTACATAAACAACATACCTGGAATGATTTCAGACTTACAAGAAAATATAAACTATATATAATAGGTTGTTCTTCCCCAATATATTAGGGACTCTACTACAATGCAGACAATTATATTGCACCACCAGTTTGGGTGACTCTTTCGATATTAGTGCTTATTCTCCAATGTAAGCAGACATTGTTGAATTTTCTAACAGAATTATTCTCCTCAAAAGTGTTTAATTCGATCACAAATACAGTCATGTTTATAAAAACGAAATCCAGGGTCCTGGGTACAACTCTAAATAGGTTGTTAGGCCTTTGACGTCACAAAAGACCATAATTTGTTTAATAAATTAATTGAGCAATTTTCAAACTAAATGTTTTAAACTTATTGCCAGGTTGAGTGGTAAGGCAAAGAAAGCCTCCTCATCTCAAAATATTCTACTGAAACATGTAATTTTGTCTAGTCTAAGTAACTCATATCAGGGGAGCTGGCATGTAAAATAAATGGTACATGGCAACTGGAGCTCTGAAGGAAGCGTATCATGACACAAGGGATCACTTTTGCATCCCAAGATGGAGGCAATTGTCCAATGCACAGTGTAATGCTCACACTAAGGGTCATAATTACAAGGAATTAATGCCACCAGAACATCACTTTTAGTGACGTTCTGGTGACGTTAAGTTCTTTACCTTATTTATAAGGCGGCGTTAAGCCACTTAATGAGGCCTTGTAATGTCTCTATTCACATAACACTTAGGTGCCGATTCCGATCCGGTAAAACCCGGGTACGAATGGTCATACGGAGCGTTTTTTCCGTCCGACTCGTACCCGGGAAAAACACCTTACAAACTCGCAAGTACGATTCACACAGAAATACCATTTCCGTACGAGTCGTAAGAAACACCGACCGGCAAAAAAATACATACAAATATGATTCTGGACGGCACATATGGGACGTCAGGACGGAGTCAGGCAGCGTTCTACGGACCAGCAAGTACGATTCGTGCTGACGTCACTCCGCACGCAGCATCTTTTACGGGAGCCAAAAACTGCTGGGAAATTGAGGACGACGCGAAGAAGGAGCACCGGTACGCGACGGACAGCGATGGACCCCAACCTACGCGTCATCCCGGCTCTCATAGCCTATGACCTCGTGTTCAGAAACCGATGCAGACGCTGCAGAAGGTCAGAACAACCCCCAGGGGCAAAGGGTGGAGGGTGTGCAAGGGGCAGTAAACATAACCCACACCCCACAAAATACTAATACATCCTGCACATTAATTACCTCCATGGTCTGGTCACTTCGGGCGGCGTGTCCACCAATCCCACGTCCCGCCACAACGGAAGTGGACGTGGACGCGTACCCATCACCACCACAATGGTGGTACGGGACTTACCCACGCCCCCCAGAGCGTGGGTACGGCCCGTACCACCTTTGTAGTGGTGATGTAGGGGTACGCGTGTATGGACCGTACCCACGCCCCCAGAGCGTGGGTATGGGCCGTACCACACATACCCCTACATCACCGCCACTGTGGTGGTACGGCCCGCACCCACGTGGGTACGGGCCGTACCAACATTGCAGTGGTGATGTAGGGGTACGCGTGTACGGACCATACCCACGCCCCCAGAGCGTGGGTACGGTCCATACACGCGTACCCCTACATCACCACTACAATGGTGGTACGGCCCGTACCCACGCTCCCCAGAGCGTGGGTACGGACCGTACCACGCGTACCCCTACGTCACCACCACAATGGTGGTACGGTCCGTACCCATGCCCCCAGAGCATGGGTACGGGCCATACCACGCGTACCCCTACGTCACCGCCACAATGGTGGTACGGCCCGTACCCACGCTCTCCAGAGCGTGGGTACGGGCCGTACCACCATTGCAGTGGTGATGTAGGGGTACATGTGTACGGACCGTACCAAAGCCCCCAGAGCGTGGGTAAAGTCCGTACATGTGTACCCCTACATCACCACTACAATGGTGGTACGGCCCGTACTCATGCTCCCCAGAGCGTGGGTACGGGCCATACCTCGTGTACCCCTACGTCACCACCACAATGGTGGTACGGCCCATACCCACGCTCTCCAGAGCGTGGGTACGAGCCGTACCACCATTGCAGTGGTGATGTAGGGGTACGCATGTATGGACCGTACCCACGCCCCCAGAGCTTGGGTACGGGCCGTACCACCATTGCAGTGGTGATGTACGGGTACGCGTGTACAGACCGTACCCACGCTCTGGGGGCGTGGGTATGGTCCGTACGACCATTGTAGTGGTGATGTAGGGGTATGCGTGTACAGACCGTACCCACACTCTGGGGGCGTGGGTACGGTCCGTACACGCGTACTCCTTCAGCCCCAATACATGATGGATACAAGGCGTACACACGCCACGGATGTAGGTGTACAGCTTGGTGCAGCACATCAGCTGTAAATTGGGGGTGGTGTATGCCCAGGACAGCAGTGTACCACAGCAAGGGCGCAGGTGGGTGGGTGGATGCAGAGGACCCCCAGCAGTGCCCAGACATATGAGGGGTCGGTGCAGAGGACTCCCAGCAGTGCCCAGACATATGAGGGGTGGGTGCCTATCACTCCCAGCAGTGCCCAGACATATGAGGGGTGTGTGCCTATCACTCCCAGCAGCGCCCAGACATATGAGGGGTGGGTGCAGAGAACTCCCAGCAGTGCCCAGACATATGAGGGGTGGGTGCAGAGGACTCCCAGCAGTGCCCAGACGTATGAGGGGTGGGTGCCTATCACTCCCAACAGCGCCCAGACATATGAGGGGTGTGTGCCTATCACTCCCAGCAGTGCCCAGACATATGAGGGATGGGTGCCTATCACTCCCAGCAGTGCCCAGACATATGAGGGGTGGGTGCAGAGGACGCCCAGCAGTGCCCAGACATATGAGGGGTGGGTGCCTATCACTGCCAGCAGTGCCCAGACATATGAGGGGTGGGTGCAGAGGACTCCCAGCAGTGCCCAGACATATGAGGGGTGTGTGCCTATCACTCCCAGCAGTGCCCAGACATATGAGGGGTGGGTGCAGAGGATTCCCAGCAGTGGCCAGACATATGAGGGGTGGGTGCAGAGGACCCCCAGCAGTGCCCAGACATATGAGGGGTGGGTGCCTATCACTCCCAGCAGTGCCCAGACATATGATGGGTGTGTGCCTATCACTCCCAGCAGTGCCCAGACATATGAGGGGTGGGTGCCTATCACTCCCAGAAGTGCCCAGACATATGAGGGGTGGGTGCAGAGGACCCCCAGCAGTGCCCAGACATATGAGGGGTGTGTGCAGAGGACTCCCAGCAGTGCCCAGACATATGAGGGGTGTGTGCCTATCACTCCCAGCAGTGCCCAGACATATGAGGGGTGGGTGCAGAGGACTCCCAGCAGTGCCCAGACATATGAGGGGTGGGTGCAGAGGACTCCCAGCAGTGCCCATACATATGAGGGGTGGGTGCCTATCAATCCCAGCAGTGCCCAGACATATGAGAGGTGGGTACAGAGGACTCCCAGCAGTGCCCAGACATATGAGGGATGGGTGCCTATCACTCCCAGCAGTGCCCAGACATATGAGGGGTGGGTGCAGAGGACGCCCAGCAGTGCCCAGACATATGAGGGGTGGGTGCCTATCACTCCCAGCAGTGCCCAGACATATGAGGGGTGGGTGCAGAGGACCCCCAGCAGGGCCCCAGACATATGAGGGGTGGGTGCCTATCACTCCCAGCAGTGCCCAGACATATGAGGGGTGGGTGCAGAGGACTCCCAGCAGTGCCCAGACATATGAGGGGTGGGTGCCTATCACTCCCAGCAGTGCCCAGACAGATGAGGGGTGGGTGCAGAGGACTCCCAGGAGTGGACAGAGACATGGGGGGGTGTACATCATTATCAGATTACCACAGCTTCATGGGTGAATGTACGTATCCCTAACTTAGGACAATGATGATAGTGCCATAACAACACATCACTGACAGCATTGTCCCACTCCCAGGAGGAAGGAGGTCTTACCCCCACTGCATGACACACCACATGTGGGTGTGAGGACAAATAACACATGCATACCCACCCCTGGCAGATGCAGCACAATACACACACTGAGATCATGCCACAAGACTGTATATGCATGTCACTGCCTAACAAACTAAGAGAGCCAAAGAGAACACACACTGTCACGCACATCCCAGGACTGATAGGAATGTGCAGGTGCTGGGCTAGCCACCAAGATGTTGTCTGTCATGGAAGGAATAGTGTGGAGTTCCCACAGATACAATGCCCACAATTGTGAGTCAGGTGTTCAAATACCCAGCAGAACAAGTACCATATGTGTACTAGGCTGGGATTACACACATGCATTGTGCGGAAAAGGGACCATGTATCCATGAAGGCATGGCAAAATACTCTATACACAAGTACAGTGAGTACCAAGGATGGCACAGAGGATGCAGCCGGACACATTGCTGAGCAGGCATGGCCAGATTTGAAGGGATCCATCACCAACAAAGGACATGTAGACACAGGGCAACACAACAATTGTGCAACTCTCTGCAGCGGAGATGTCAGGTGCCACAGAGGAAGGAACACCCCTTGGGACAAGGTCTCCAAACACAAAGAGCATACACGACAAAGAATCTTTGCAGATACCAGGTTCCACCCCATGAGCAGCAGACCACAACATTTCCCTGAAACATAACACATGCCCACAACCCCAACTGCTTTAGCATCAGCATCAACATCAATACCTGAAATGCAAGACTTTTCCAAAGAAAAAGAAAATGCTTTATTCAGCATGAAAATAATAATGTGTAAACGAGACTATTCACAAAGGCCAATGGCCAGTCCATATCAGCCGTCCTTGGGGGGGGGACACATGGCCATGCGTCTCCCCTAGCTTGCCTGCACATCACAAGAGTGTTTCGTCGACTGGGGGGGCATCATGTGGGGAAGGACCAGGCACCGCAGGGACAGGAGTGGAAAGGGTAGGTGTTGTGGGTGCAGGGACGGACGACTCCACCACAGGGTGTGGGGCAGCGCCAAAGGTGGAGGCGAGCTCAGCGCTGCACACTTCTGCCAGTTCTTCAAGCGTCTCCCCTGCACCCGGAGAAACAACAGACCCCAAGGAGGGGGGGGGTCGGAGGGATGGGTTGCAGCGCTACTGGGGGAGGTGGTGGATGGGCTGGGGGACTTAACTCCCCTACCCGTGAAGTGCCGTGACCGTTTGCGTCCAGGTAAACTAGTGGGGCTGAGGCCCAGCCCAGCAAAGTAGGCCTCCTTCTCCGAATCTGGGGCAGGGGAGCCAAGGGGAGTGACATCGGAGGGACTGGGGTGTGAGTCATGTGGATGAGGACTGTGGCTGCATGCCTGCCTGTGTGCCCCAGACCCAGTGGGTGTGCCTGCTACCCCCTGAGTGTGCGTGTCAGGAGGTGTGCGCTTGCCCTTACGTGGTGGTGTGCTGCTTGTGTCTGGTGGGGTGCGTGTGTGTGGATGTCTTGGTGTGCTTGGGACAGGCATGGGTGTTGGGCTTGTGGAAGGGCCAGGCATAGGGGGGGAGGCAGCACTGCAGGTGACTCGCTACTGCCGTCAGTGACGGGTCCAGGGTCCTCAGCAACATCTGTTGGTCAGACATCGCTGATTACATGCCCTCCATGTACGACACCATCTGGGTCAGCAGTCTGGTGTGGCCATGGAGGACAGTCAGGATCGATGTCTTCCCAACTTGCAACTGGCGCTAAATGTCCACAGACTCGGCAGTGAGGGCAGCAGGGGGGAACGGGGCAGGGGTTGCGGTGCCTGGCACGAAGGAATCAAGGTGTGGCCTAGCATGGACAGAAGGGACCTGAGCAAGTGGGAGGGCGGTGATGGGAATGGAGGGGCGGCGAGAGATGTACTGCTGCTTTCAGCTGTGGGAGCAGCCTCCGCCCCCTCTGGGAGCTCAGCCTCGGACCCGTCTGCCTCGTAGTCTGTGTTGGTACTGGGCAGGTCCTCCGCCTCACTCCCCTCGCCCTCCATGCCACTAGATTCCACTGACTCCACAGCAGTGGTGGCACCACTGCTCGATCCCTCCTCCACGTCTGTGCCGGTGTCTCCCTTGGTGTCCTCCGATGATGCTGTGGGCAAGGTGAAGAGACAGGAAAAAATCAGTCACCTGTATACATCTGACACATGAGTCCAAAAAAAATAGGCAATAGTGCATATCAGGAAAGGCATCAGGAGTAACATCTAGGATACTCCCCACACATGTAAGCCCTGCACTCCCCAGTTGGTTGACGCACCATGCCACATGCAAACAATGAAAATTAGGACACAACAGCAAATAACTTGAAATAACAAGATCATGAGAAGCTAGTGACTGGGATCAGTTGAGCACAGCAAGACTATGAATGCATGCCACCTCTTGTTCACTGGGAAACAAACAGTATTGTCGCACCCAAGGCCAAATACCACATGCCAATGCAGAAGGTGTCCCCACACTCAGAGACCTGTGAGTACTTTTGACACCCCAAATAAATACATTGTGACTCCTGGAGAATCACAACCCTTTACAAAATGGACATGTCTAGCATGTGTGAATGTGGCACTCTGTGAACACAACACACATGTGTCTGTATAGCAGAAGTCACACAAGGAGGTGCACACCAAACTACATGTACACAGTCATTGTCTGAGCTGCCAGACTCATTCAAATCAGCCACTGTTAGGCAGAAATGGCGTAGCAGTAAGTACATATACATGGCACCAGGGTGGCTGGATGACTTGACACTCGTAATTTGGTATCAGCAACAACCAAGGACTAACCCAAATGCTAGCACACTGTGAGAACATGTATATGTATGAACTCCAAACAAGTGTTGTCCAAACTGTGCCTTACTTTAAAATGTGCCAGCGTTTCCCTACAAAGTGTAAAGGTGGTGTCTTGTGCACTTCCTTGGGAGACATCTGTCATGCAGGCACATCATTGTCCTTCACAACCAAACAACAAGGTCAAGCACATGAAACATTGAGACATGTTGACAGGTGTAGTGAGTGCCAATGGACATTTTCCCAGAGTAACAACTTGAATAATGTCATTTGTCACATGGCTATCCGTCACCTGATCACACAGTTGGCTACACATATGACCTACTGACTGTCATCTGGAGTGGCACACATGTCCACACCCAGGACAATGCATAAGCTAATGGGCCTGCAATTGTTTAGCACAAAATCCTAGCTGTACTGTGGGTTCCACCTCATGGCAAGCCAGAATGTACCCACAGATGTCAGAACACAAAGTCACAACTGTGTAGCATCTGAACCACACACAGGTGCCAAAAATGTCCAAGCAGGATACATGATTGCCAAGAACTGACACAGGCAATGAAGCACCAACAGCAAGCACTGGCCAACATCACGGGGGCACTGCACAATGACTTTCTGTACTGCGAATCATCACACACAAGTCAGAACTGGCAATGAAACATCAGGGTTGAACATGTACGCCCCTCCCACGCACACCCACCCATACCTGAGTCAATGTGACTGATACCAATCAAGAAGTGAAAGCTCTTATTCAGGGTTACAATAACTGTGCTTGAAAACTAGCTTCATTAACATGACATCACCTTGTAGGGCTGGCAAAACATATTGGTCACAAACAAACATCAACAGATTGTTGTGAATAGCCACACAGGCACTGCCCAGTGTGAGTATGCACAAGCAAACTGCTGTATCCCTGTCCAGTGGGCAAATTTATCACACATGTGAAAACTACTACCTAGGCCAGGGAACAATGCCACAGAGGCAGAGCCATTATGAACCCACAGTGAATGTGTACAGTGTTGGATGACACACATGAGTAGGAGGGCAGGCTGTGACAGGGGACTGTAGTGTGCACACTGCTACATGGTCCTGGAATGAGCTGACTGTTACAGGAGCAACCGTCCCGGCACTATGCATATATCCCACTTATGCACATCATGTCTTGGGCCACAACATTGGTAATGCATGCAGCAAGTCTATTCATTTGAAACCTCACACTCCTATGTTGCAACTCAAGATCAGTGGCAACAAATATGCACCCCCTAATGACTGTACAGGACAGGGCACAGGCAGACCACCCCCACACATGATGCTGAAAGCAGTGTGCACCTTGATAAACTGGCAGCCTAGATGACCATGTGCAATAGTGATCACACACAGACCAGGTAACACATGTCAAAGAGGGGAAGGGAGGAAGAACAGCATAGGTTGACTGTGGGGGAACAGGATATGCACTGCACATATATACCCTGGCAGTGTCTCCAGGCGACTGAGCAGCAACAAAAGCTGGCGACACACAACAAACACACATGTACCTACCCCCTTCCTGCTGCTGTAACTCCTGTATCCGCCTATCCAGGTCAGGGAAGACCACCGCCAGGACACGCCTCATCTGGCGGGTCAGGCGCCGGTGCCCGCCATGATTGCGAGGAGCCTCCTCCTTCAGCATGACCTGGGCGATCCTCCGGGTCCAGCACCGGATGTCCTGCCATCTCTTCCTCACTTGTGGCAGGCGCCGACTGCGACCCTCCGCCGATTGCACGGCCTTGACGGCGTCCTTCCAGATCTTCCCCTTGTGGTAGGGGGATACCTGTGTGAATGACAAAGTGGGACAACATCACTACACCTGCACCATGTCACAGAGACACACAGTTGAACATCTTAGATTTGTAGAACAGGGCATAGTATGCTGGCAAGTAATAGCACCTTAGTCAGAGGGACTTTTTCCACTGGGGATGCAGCAATGCACTACATGGCATAGTAAGTACACTGGTGGCATGACGGGTGCGAACCAATCCCTGATCATGGCACACACTGTGCATCCCAAGCAACACAAGCCTGATGGACAGCAACGCAAAGCAGTCACATGCGCCAGGCCACGGACGAAACCTCAGCAGAGTACACAGACACACACAGGCACACATCAATCACCTGCCATTGGCAACAGCGGATGCAAACCTCACTCTGCACATGTGCCACTTGCCAGGGGGGGTCACAGGTGTGGGGCTAGCTCAGCAAGTCAGACACATAGCAGGGCTTACTTCACACATCAGATGGATTGAGCAGTTGCCTCCTCCATGCAGCTGTGGTGCAACACTCCACATAGACACTCATCCACATGACAAGAAACATTCACACACATCAATGTCCAGGGGGCGTACACATCATTTGGACACTCTCACCACTCTCACCACAGCTCCACTCAACTCTCACACACATCTGTGGGTGCAGTCACCTGTCACACCGGGGTGACCACTGAATCACCGCAGGACAATAGAACAAGAATGCCCGAGAGGATTTGACTGGCGGAATGTGCCATGCACTATGCAGTGAATGTCACAGTAAGTACAATGCAAGTGAGGAGTGCACACATGAACTACATCAAGCCCAGCATGAGAGACATAAGCCACCCCCCCCCGGGACCCACTCCACCCAACATTGAATGTCTGTCACACCTGGCCACAATGCCAGAAGTGACAGACACAATAAAGGTGCACAGGCAAAGGTACTGGAGTCAGCACTCACCTGCTCCCCTGGTCGACCATACAGCATAGGGTACTGTGGGAGGATCACATCCAGCAGGGCCTCGTTCTCCTCCTGGGTGAAAGGCTGGGCCCTCTCCACAGTCCTTGACGTGGTGCCAGAGGGAGACAATACAGCAGCAGTGGTATCGACTGACATGTTGTGCAGGCAAGTGCCCTCTCATGGGTTCTGCCTGCCTTATATCTGCCTTGCTGGCCTATTTCATTTACAGGAGTACAGAGTGATTGGTCAGACTCATTTGCATCCTACGTTTCCTCCAATCCCTTTAAACATACACCAGTGACAGCCTTTGCATCTTTCGATTTTGCAGCATCATGTCAAGTCAACAACCACTTTGCAACAATGTTAAATGTGGCCAACTGATTTTTCCAGATCACATGATGTAAAATTTTGAACTTGAAACTCGGTATCCATGACAACCAGCATGCATTTAGGCCCTAATACTTGGCCCTCATGTGTCCCCATTGTAATTCTTAAATCCCCACACAGGTACGGCGCTTTTCACACGTACCCCTAGGGCACCATCACTACAGTGATACGGGCCGTATTCACGCGTGTACGGCCCGTATCACTAGGCCCTACAGTACCCCCAACGATAGTGATAGGCCCGTACATGCGTGAGTACGTGCCGTATCACTAGGCCCTACGGTACCCCCAACGATAGTGATCGGCACATACTCACGCATGTACGGCCCATACACGCGTGAGTACGTGCCTATCACTATCGTTGGGGGTACCGTAGGGCCTAGTGATAGGCACATACTCACGCATGTACGGGCCGTACACGCGTGAGTGCGGCCCGTATCACTAGGCCCTACGGTACCCCCAACGATAGTGATAGGCATGTACTCACGCATGTACAGGCCGTACACGCATGAGTACGTGCCTATCACTAGGCCCTACGGTACCCCCAACGATAGTGATACGGCACGTACTCACACGTGAACGGGACGTACACGCGTGACTACGTGCCTATCACTATCGTTTGGGGGTACCGTAGGGCCTAGTGATACGGCACATACTCACGCGTGTACAGGCCATACAGGCATGAGTACGGCCCGTATCACTAGGCCCTACGGTACCCCCAACGATAGTGATAGGCACGTACTCACACGTGTACAGGCTGTACACGCGTGACTACATGCCTATCACTAGGCCCTACGGTACCCCCAACGATAGTGATAGGCACGTACTCACGCGTGTACGGCCCATACACGCGTGAGTACGTGCCGTATCACTAGGCCCTACGGTACCCCCAACTATAGTGATAGGCACGTACTCACGCGTGTACGGCCCGTACACGCGTGAGTACGTGCCGTATCACTAGGCCCTACGGTACCCCCAACGATAGTGATACGGCACGTACTCACGCGTGTACGGGCCATACACGCGTGAGTACGGCCCGTATCACTAGGCCCTACGGTACCCCTGATAGTGATAGGCACGTACTCACGCGTGTACGGCCCGTACACGCGTGAGTACGGGCCCTACAGACGCCCTCAGAGCGTGTGTACTGCGTTTCACTGCTTACACTGGTGATAGGAGGCGCACACGAAAGGAATGGAGGTGTCAGACTCGCACAAGGCTGTACATCAAGTCATTGTCAGTGCAGTCCTTCATGTGCAGGGCCTAGGTGTGTCAGGCAGTGATGTGGCACATGTCTCCTCATGTTGTGGCACAATAGATGTGTGATGAGCTGTTTAAACATGTCATGTGTGATGAGGCACTGCGTGGCACACTTCCCCTTCACACTTTGCACATGTGTGCATGTACGACACACGTGTCAAGCACTGCATCACTGGTATGGCACAGTCAGCAACACCCGCAACTGTCCCCTGATGGCAGGTACACGAATAATTACACCTCACATGTGACTCTCAGTGTGCCACGATGTGACTATGTCATGTGTGTGTCATGTGTTCCCATGAGCTTTCCGTTGGTGTTCCGTCAACTCCATCTGCTGTTGCAGCATCCAACATGTGTATGTGTGCATTTGTGCATGACACACATATACGCACACCATGCCACATGTGGACTCACACGTTACATGTGTCATGATGGTTCGAAGATGACTTCCTGACATGAGGCAATATCGGCGTTGTCTCAATGTCTGTGACAGCAGTTTTTGACATGGACCCCTTAATGGAAATGTGTGTCATCTGTCCATTTCCAGATAACATGTGACCTGTGCGTCTAGACTCCCGCCAGCTGCCTGTATGAGATGACATCCTTCTAATGCTGATATGTGGATGTCTGTCACTCATGTAATGTGTCTGGCTTGTCACTTACACTGGCCAACAGCTATTTCAAGGCATGTCACGTCAACATTGCCATGCAACTATTGTGGCTGGCTCTTCGTAGGAGTATCACCTGGCTGGCCCACGTGTCCTGGATGTATTGCACAGCACAGACTCTGTATTAAGCAGATGTGTATTAGCTGTTGAACATGTGCTCACCTCAGTGACATTGGTATGGTAATGTACTCACTCTTCGTTATTCCTTCCAAATCTCTGCAGGGCACCGCCTCTCCCCAGAAGAATGCCAGACCTGGATGCCATGCGTGAACATGACTGCATACGCAGATATCGATTCTCGCAAGAGTTGATAGAGGACTTGACCCGCCGGCTTGCACCACACCTCCAACCACAACACAGGTATCCTACAGCTCTGACCCCCAAGGTGAAGGTGATGGCAGCCCTACATTATTTTGCCACCGGCACGTTTCAATTGACCATAGCTGATGTTGGTGGCATGTCCCAGACTATGTTCAGCCGTGTCCTGCATGATGTTATAGAAACCATGTTGTTGCATCTGGATGAATTCATCCATTTTCCCACTCGTGAGCAGTTGACAGGTGTCATGGGTGAGTTCTATGCCCTGGGAGGGATGCCTCATGTAATTGGGGCCATTGATGGGACACATGTGGCTTTGGTACCACCACAGGCACAGTTGGTAGCCTATAGAAACCGAAAACATTACCACTCCATTAATGCCCTTGTGGTGTGTCTTGCTAACATGCTGATTTCCCATGTCTGTGCACTTTTTCCAGGGTCCAAACACGATGCATACATCATGAGGCGTAGCAGGGTGCCAGAAATGATGCTGCAGCTGCACGCAGAACGAGCATGTCTTGTTGGTGGGTATACTCTGTTAGTCCTGTGTTCAGCGCTATCTTTGTATCTTACGGCATCTCCTGACCCACTTCTTCACATGATGTTTCCATGTAGGGGACTCTGGCTATCCCAACATGCCAAGGCTGATGACGCCTCTCCGCAACCCCAGAACAGCTGCAGAACACCGGTAGAACGACACCCATGGGCAGACGAGGCGCATGATTGAGAGGACGTTTGGACTCCTGAAGAGCAGATTCCGGTGCCTCCACAAGACCGGCGGCGCCCTCCCATATGCCCCGGTGAAGGTCTGCAAAATCTTCATTGTGTGCTGCATGCTGCACAACATGGCAGTGGAGAAGGCTGTGCCACTCATCCTTGATCCGGATGAGCAGGATCATCCACCCGTGGAGGATGAAGGGCTCGGGCACGGGGCAAGTGAGGATGAGGATGAGGATGAGGACATCCGGAGTCAGCTTATCCGCAACTTCTTCTCATGATGGTGAGTCCCTGTGTCTGAGTGTGCACGCTTTGAGCCTTGTGTGGCATGTGTTGCAATGTGTGTGTCGAGCTGACTGTGTGCTAAGTGACTTGGAGGTGTGTTCTGATGTGTCATTCAAGTGATGATGTCATTCCACACATATTAGCTGGGACACTAAATTTGTTAAGGGCATGGTGACAACATCATTCCTGTAGAGTACATGTACATGTCTGCAGATTACTAGCTCTTCGCTGAATTCTTGTGTGTCTGTCCCCCCAGGTTCTTGCGGCTGTCGTCTGCTTATGCCATCATTGCCCTCCTGCTATTCCTCATGAGTATTGCAACGTGTGCTGGATCAGAGTTACATGCACAGACATGGTGAAAAGTCATTTGGGGTAAGGAGTGCAGCAAGGCATTTTGTGGGTGGTACGTGTTTGTGATATGTGGGGACTGCTCCTGTGCATGTTGTGTTACCATGCATACATGTCGACTCACCATGGGCCACATGACGTGTTGCATGGCTCCCATGAATTGATGGTCACCCTTCCTGACAGTCATCTGTAATGGTGTGTGGATTCTGATGAAGGCATCAATGTGCGTATAACGTCTCCAAGGAACATACGGGATGCTAATGGTGGACATAGTGTGGGACATCCCCATATGAGGCTCAATGGGGAATTGTAGACTCTCCGTGTGCAGCAAGGGGTGTTAGGCTCAACCCCTACACTTGTGTGCCAGCTCAGTAGGATTTACACATCTGTGTGTTGAAGGGGGTGTCCAGTGTAGGTCACACATGGTCAGCCAAATGACCTGTGAGTCTGTTCCAATTGATGCATTTCCCTTAGTGTGAGGCTGAGTAATAAAGGTGTTTGTCACACTCCAAGGTGCCTCATCTCTGTCAATGCAGGTCTCTTGCCACTTTGCATGCGGCATATCTGGCATAGTTGTGGAAGATTATGCATAGGAGTCCATGTGTAGTTTAGCAACATGCATGCAGTTGCTCATGGGTTAGGCTCCCTATTGGGCATGAAGTACATGGTCGTGTACGTTTTTTGGCATGTTGGTCCACACAATGGGCCACCAACAGCTGCTGAGGGTGTGTCTCCTGTGCGCAGGTCGGCCTTCAGTTTCCTGATCCGGTGTCATGCTTCTTTGGTGATTGTGCATGCATTGTCTCTGGGTGTGCCATGTGACACTGGACACTCCTTACTTTACACACGCGCCTGTTGCAGTTGTCCTTCTGACATCCTAGTCTATGTGTGCAAATTCTGTCATTTTGCAAGGAGATGCCGCCTGCTGCTGCGGCCCCTGCAGCAAGGGCCAACAGAGTATCCAGATTTGGCAACACACACGCCTCCAGGATGCTCCTCACTTCCTACCTCCACCCATTCATTTTGCTGTCCTCAGCTTGTCTATGCCACTGTTGCCGCCACGCGGTGCCAAAGGCTGGACCATCAGCACATGCAAGGTGCACATTGCACCACCATCCTGTCCTTGCATTACCCACATCACACTACAGTCTGATGTATCAGCCACACTCCGAGCTATGTCCATACGCACATCTAACGCCTGCTGTAAGACATACCCTGGGCACACACATGACACCTTTGCATGCTGAGTGTGCAACTCCAACTGCCTACACTGCGCTGCCCCGCCTTCCAGGCCCTGTCACACCAACCAGGTCACATCCCTAATACTCCCCACCGGCTCTGTAGCCCAGCAAGGGCATGGGAGTGGGACTCAAGGCTTCAGCATGTAGTATGGTGTCATCGTCTGCGACATGGCACAGGTATCATCACTCAGCATGTCAATCTACAGAGTGTCCAGGACCCCCCTCTCCACCATCACATGCGCACAGCACCTCATCATCAGCTCGTATGCCATTGACAGCCAGGTGCTCCTCACCCTCAACAAAGACACAGACATTGGCAGTTCCATCATTCAAGTATGCATGAGATCCATTGATGAATGGCTGCACACGAGCCACCTGAGGCTGGACTTGTACAGGACTGAGGTCAACATCTGAGGATTGTCCCCTTCCAGCTGGGTCAAGTGCCTGTGTCCCACCCCCAAGAGCCCTGCACAAGCACCCAGTGGCCACACACACAAGATGGTGTGCATCATGTTTGACTCGCTCACATTTGCCATGCTAGTCCACAGCATCTGTACCTCATGCTGCATTGCCCTCTGCATTATGCACATGATCCACAGATAGATCCACTCCAAGAACAGACAGACCATCCCCCAGGTCCATGACAACATCCGTGTCAAATACTGCCCTGCCCTCTACGGAGCAAGTACATCCAAACTCCCAGGAAACGTGTCCACATCCAGGAGGCATCTGCACACCTCAGATTCAACACCCTGCGCCCCAGCCACCTCACTGTCCACCATGGATAGCTGCAATGGATCACTGTCTGCTGCAGGGTGACCTCCACACTCCCCACCCACACTCAGGAGGCAGTCCACAACCCCGACCCCAACCAACCTTGTACGTCTGTCATCCTAGATCCCATTGGGCCATCTCCGTGCATCCAACCTTGCCCTGGCCACCGTTCTTCACATCCACCGTACTCCAGCATACAGAACATCGTTCTCCCACCTGGCCACACATACCTGGGACTCCCTCCCCCGGAACCTCCACATGAGCCATGACCTCTACTCCTTGATGATGATCTCCCAAATAGGTCTGTCCGCACAGTTTAGCAAGCCCCCCCTCAGCAGCCAGATGCCATCACAGGTGAGTGTTGTGCTCCATGCCTACATTGAGTGATACCTTGTGACCCATGTGTGTCCTGTACCAGACTCTGATCCCAGGGTATGGATGGCTGGAGTTGGTTCAACACTCAGCCATAGTTTGACATTTCCACACACATATGTCGTTGAATGATGCAAAATGACAGGAACGTCTCATGTCCAAAGTGAAATATTTATTTACGGTGGGGTAAGTGGTTTGGTAGATACAATTGGGTGCTGTACCGGGGGAATAGAATCCAAAGTTCACAGGGGGAGATGGTATCCTTGGCATTGGAAGTCATCAGAGTCCAGACCACAGTGTTGGTCATCATTGGTCAGACTGTGACCAGCAAGTCCATGTGGCAGAGAATGTCATTGGATGAGGTGCTGCTGTTGCGCCAGAGGGCCAGGTGCCAGGCCAGGTGACCTGGGAGATGGGGATGGTCCGCTGACTCTCACGGTCCTTTCCGTGGACGATCCACCTTCCTCCGGGGACCCTACCCTCAGATGCAGGCCTTGACGATGCTGGGGAAGCTCCGTCAGATGAATCCTCCTCCTCCTCCCTCCCTGTGTCTGGTGCTGGTCTACGCCTGGTGGCACAGGGAGGGTTTGATAGGCTTTGGGCGATCTGACGGAGTGATTGGCTCACGTCCCTATGCACCGCCAGGAGCTCAGCCAGTCTTGCCTCCATCCGTCCTTGGTGTTGTTGATGACTGGCATGATGCTCGACCTGCAGGTTCTTAATTTCATCGAGGGTCCCCTGCATCTCAGAGAGTCTTGACACGACCTGGTTGATGCCTCTGGTGTCACGCCGGTATGAGTCCAGGATGTTGCGTATGTGTGACATACCGGTGTCCTGAGTTGGCTGGTCAGGTTCGCGCCTCCGCCTGCCTCCACTCCCACCACCCCTGCCCACTTGAGTCTGGCCTGCCCTTGTGGGCACATCGGGTCTACGGGACCCCTGAGGGATGGCATTTGCAGAGTTGCCTGCCTCCTCCTGGGTGCCCGGAGAACCTTGTCCCTCCTGGTCAGACTGGCTCTGTTGTTCAGTGTGAGCAGGACTCCTGGGTGTGTCCTGGGATGTGGCAGGAATGGGGGTGGTGGTTGGCACAGATGTACCTGACGCAGGTGCTGCAGGGGCTTGGGCACCAGAGGGTCCAGGTTGGTCGGGGTCATCCACGGAGTGGTGAGAGTCGTCACTGCCGGTGGGATCGTCTTCACGTGGTGCCTGGGACTGTGATTCTTCCCCCCCAGTGTTGGGGGGAGATCGACGACGTTGCCCTGTGTGTGAGAGAGAGACAATGTTAATGGTGTTTCATGCGACATCTATGTTTCATACATATTCAAGTTGACACCGTTCCTCCAGGTAGTTGGATGTGCCTAGCATTCCTCTCAATGTCCACTTGGGGATGGGTATGTTGCGGGGGACCGATTGGGATGTTCTCCTGAGTGTTTGGCCTGTAGATTGTTTGCTCTGATGCTTATTTGGCTCTGGATCGGTCTTGTTGTGTCACATGTCCATTGTGGGAGCGTGTAAATCCGTTGCCTGCCCCGGGTGTGTGTGCTTGTGTTAGGGGGAGGTTGTGACCGGGCCTGCTGTTGTGTGTAGTGTGAGTTGTCATTGGGTCTCCCAGGTGATGTGTCTGTCCCCTCATGGTGCATGCTGGCATGACAGTGAGTGTGAGTTCCTGTGCTAGATACCTGTGCTTGTGGAGTTGGTGTTTGAGTGTACAGTGGTCCCAGGAGGGCCTTGTGCTGCATACAGCAGGGCCAAGTGTCATCTACCTTGTCAGTACTTTGCCAGTCCCTGTGCATTGTGCATGGTTATGTACCTATGCCATATGGGCTGAGGGCATTGGTGTCTGCGTCTCATTTTCACAATATGTTGTGTGGGGCCCACCCTCCCAGCCTCCCGGACATCCAGTCTTGTGTTTGTGGTTGTTGTAGGCTTGGACATGGCCTTGCCTTGGTTTGTGAAGGGTGCATGGTGACGTTAGTGGCATGAGCGTGGTTTTTGAGTGTGGTTGTTTGCGGTGAGTGCTTGGGGGAAGTTGCGTGCATTTGGTGTATATGTGGTGTGGACCCCATTGCCCCCATGTTACGTAAGTTGTTTGTGTACTCACCAGGCTCTGCGACTCCTTCGACTCCTTCGACTCCGTGTACTCCCACCGGCGGTAGCAGGGCCATCACCTTCTCCTCCCAGGGATGGTAGTGTACGGGTCTGCAGGGCGGCCCACCTCCAGTGATGTTAGTCTGGGCATATTCTTCATTCATTTTCCTCTTGACCGCCCTGCGCAGATCGTACCACCTGGCTTGGCATTCATGCCTGGTCCTCGGATGGGCGCAACAGCATTCACCTTGTCGACAATCCTCTGCCACATGGCAGATTTTTCAGATATGCTGGTCTGTCTGACCAATGTTCCAAACAGCTGTGGCTCGACTCTGATGACTTCGTTGAACTTTGGATTCTTGTCTGTGGGCATGGTGTGGGGTGTGGGTGCGGGTGTGGATGTGACGGTGTGTGTGTGAATGTGAAGAGGGGGATGTTTGTGGAGGAGGTTGTGTGAAGGTGTGTGAGTGAAGGTGTAGTGGAGGTATGAGTGATGTGGAGTAGTTTCTATGTGGAGTTGTTTCTCAGTGGGGTCTGGCAGCAGTGGGTCTGTTGCAAAGGTTCATGGGTTGTGTGTGTGGGCCCTTTTTATTGGTCCATTTTTGGGTGTGTCTGTTTTTGAATTTTGGTGGGTGTGTTATAAGTGGTGGTTGTGATTTGGGGCCTCTGTTTGCCTGTTTGGATGTTCCAGGTCAGTCATTGAGATGTATTTTGTCATGTAGACGTGTTTTGTAGTGTTGTGCGAGTCGAATTGACCCTCCTTGTGCTGTTTTACAGTGTCCTGGTTCTGTAAGAGTCATTTTCGTGTAGGTACGATCTGTACATATGCGATGCTGGGTGAGGGTGCTGGGGTATGGTGTTGGAGTGCGGCGCGTACATGCGGTGGGGGTTCAGTGCGTACACGTGCGGCCCTGGGGTATGGCGCATACATGCGGAGGTACGGCACGTACATGGGGGGGTCGGCGCGTACATGGGGGGATGGGGGCACGTACATGGCGGGGGAGGGCGCGTACATGCGGTGGGGGTACGGTGCGTACAGGTGCGGCCCTGGGGTACGGCGCATACATGTGGAGGTACGGCACGTACATGGGGGGGTAAGGCACGTACATGCGGTGGGGGTATGGTGCGAACACATGCTGCCCTGGGGTACGGCGCGTACATGCGGAGGTATAGCACGTACATGAGCCTACAGGGGGGGGTACGGCACGTACATGGGGGGTACGGCACGTACAGGTGCGGGGCTGGGGTACAGTGCGGACAGGGGGGTAAGGCGCGTACATGGGGGGGTACGGCGCGTACATGGGGGGGTACGGCGCATACAGTTGCGGGGCCGGGATACAGTGCGGACAGGGTGGTGTACGGTGCTGACATATTTGGGGGTGGGGGGGCTGTACGCCCCGTACACGGGCATGAGTTTACCCGTGTACATGTGTGCTACTGTGTTGGCTCCGTACGGGCCTTTTTACGTGCGATTGTGTATTCGGACGGACGGTCGGGATCGTACGTGCGCGCTCGGACTTGTGTTTTACGATTTGCACGTTAAAATGTCCGTCTCACTCTCTTACACTTTTCCCGACGATATTCGGACGTGAACACTTTCCGACGCACTCTCATAGACTTTTCCCGACGCTATTCGTAGATATTTTTCAAGGACGAATCGTACTTGGCCGTTTGTACGGTGCTTCTATGACTCGTACGTAAACAAATACGGATACGGGTCATACGCAAATTATTTTTAACGGATCGGAATCGGCACCTTAGCGTGTAAGGGGCATGCAATACGTGTGCTATGGGCATATATGGTACAGCACCCAAAAGCAGACCAGGCAATACAGGTGATACAAGGAGAAATGTTTTATTTCTCCTCAAATTCTGCTCTTTCCATGTTTGATGCATTCTGCAGCACACATAGAAATAGCAAATCGCCAGTAAAGATTGTTTATGTTCAGGAAGGTATCCCTTCCTGCACATAAACAATCACCCCTGAAACATAGGCACCTTTGCAACATGGCGCAAGGATGCTTGCACTGGCGCTAGGCAGCTTCTTTAGCGGCAGCGCTAGGAGAAACGCAGGGGGTGCCGCGTTCTTGTAAATACCTGCATTTTTGGTGTAACGTTTCTATTACCTATGCCCCTGAATCTCTAGGCAGGACCAGGAACACAAAACGTCCTCTACTGCTCAAAGTGAATCTCCAGGCAGGACCAGGAACACAAAACAACCTTTGCTGCTGAACACTAAAACTCTAGGCAGGACCCAGAATACCAACCATCCTCTACTGCTCACACTAAGGGGAAGATTTACAAATGTTTTGTGCTGGGTAAGCCTCATAAAAGTGACACTAACCAGCACAATTTATTTTTCCTAATTTACTTTCCAAAGCAAATCTTATTTTGTGCTGGAAAGTACCCAGAAAGTAATGCAAAGTATCAGGAATAACTGATTTGCATTACTTAGCACCAAGTGGGCGTTATGTGGGTAGTACATGGGCGTTCCCATGGTACCACCAATGGCTTTTGATGCAAAACCCTATCAACAAATGATTGTAGACATGGTTTAGCGCCAAAAGTTAACCCAACTTCAAAAGTGTTTGAACTTGTCTAGGCATAGAATGTTCTACCCTTGCTGTACAAAACCTGTACTAGCCTTAGGCACCCACCTCAGCGCTAGGTGTGTGCTTGGCTCACAGCAGCTGAAATCAGCGGTGGCGCAAGGGAAAGGGGAGAAGACATCCATATGTCTGTATATATGGCGCTCTTCTCCTCCCTCCCTGTCACGCAGTGCTGCCTTTATGGGGGCTGCACTGTGTTTCGTGCCTTTTTTGAAAATCTGCCCCTAAATCTCTAGCAGGACCAGGAACGCTAAATGCCCTCTACAGCTCATACTTCAGGGAAAACTAACTACACTTTCCCCTAAAACTTGAAATGCAACCTCACCTCAACCCCGTATGTAATCCACACAGGAGCAGGGGCAAAATCTTACGGACACACTACACCCCCTACTGTCTTCACACAGGACCAGGGCTTCTTCTACCCTCTACTACACCACAAGTAAACATGCCTGATAGGAACAGGAACGAAACCTGCAATGCACACACACACACCCTTCTGCATACATAACAGGACCGGGAAAAATATTCAACGTCACCCCAATGCACAAAAAAAACACTCCCGAAAATTCAAAAGGCATTAAAAACATCTGCACACTATACACATACAATAATTCTGGTAACCAACATTTAGCATGTGCATAGCATGTCTCAAATCAAATCAGCATTAATAATTCAACCCCGCAGCGGCAGGCATACACTTAAAAGTGGCCCTTAAAGTGTCTCAACCCCAACGCTCACTGCAGGTACTTGCTTCACGATAAACATTACATGGGTCAGATGCTTCTTGCCACACGTTCGCTCCACACTAGTGCTTCTTCCAAACAGGACCAGTTTTAGGGCACATAAGCATCTGCTCATTAATGTGTCATACAAGGCAGTTCAATCGTCGAGAAACCAAACTTTCCCATGGTAGACCCGGATAAAATCCATAAATGAAGCTAGGTTGACATATCTAGTACAGTACCTTACAAATACTTGGATCCCTTTTCCTAAAAATTTTACACACGTGTCTCCTGTTCCTCACACCACACTACCTGACGATGCGCTTTAGTCAGAATGAAGCGGTACAAAAGGGGGTGGTGATGGACGGAGCATCAGAACCAATCAAACACTCACACCCAGTCAAAAGATCTGGGTTGGATCCATCACCGTTCTTTAGCCCACTCTGCCACCCCAGTTCAGACATGGCCATATGCAAATCAGTCTGACCCTGTGCCTCATGGGAACAGTCCAGCCCGAACTGCCAAGCCATGCCTTTCCTGGACCGGAAACAAGCTTCCTAGGACCGGTTTCTAGCATTTCCGCCGTCTTCAGCCAGGCTTGCTTGAATCCAGTTGCAAAGTGAGCAAGGGACTCAACGTCTGAGCATACCCTGCCAACTTATGGCGAACAAAGCGGTACAAAAGGGGGTGGTGATGGACAGAGCATCAGAACCAATCAAACACTCACACCCAGTCAAAAGATCTGGGTTGGATCCATCACCGTTCTTTAGCCCACTCTGCCACCCCAGTTCAGACATGGCCATATGCAAATCAGTCTGACCCTGTGCCTCATGGGAACAGTCCAGCCCGAACTGCCAAGCCATGCCTTTCCTGGACCGGAAACAAGGTTCCTAGGACCGGTTTCTAGCATTTCTGCCGTCTTCAGCCAGGCTTGCTTGAATCCAGTGGCAAAGTGAGCAAGGGACTCAACGTCTGAGCATACCCTGCCAACTTATGGCGAACAAAGCGGTACAAAAGGGGGTGGTGATGGACGGAGCATCAGAACCAATCAAACACTCACACCCAGTCAAAAGATCTGGGTTGGATCCATCACCGTTCTTTAGCCCACTCTGCCACCCCAGTTCAGACATGGCCATATGCAAATCAGTCTGACCCTGTGCCTCATGGGAACAGTCCAGCCCGAACTGCCAAGCCATGCATTTCCTGGACCGGAAACAAGCTTCCTAGGACCGGTTTCTAGCATTTCTGCCGTCTTCAGCCAGGCTTGCTTGAATCCAGTGGCAAAGTGAGCAAGGGACTCAACGTCTGAGCATACCCTGCCAACTTATGGCGAACAAAGCGGTACAAAAGGGGGTGGTGATGGACGGAGCATCAGAACCAATCAAACACTCACACCCAGTCAAAAGATCTGGGTTGGATCCATCACCGTTCTTTAGCCCACTCTGCCACCCCAGTTCAGACATGGCCATATGCAAATCAGTCTGACCCTGTGCCTCATGGGAACAGTCCAGCCCGAACTGCCAAGCCATGCATTTCCTGGACCGGAAACAAGCTTCCTAGGACCGGTTTCTAGCATTTCCGCCGTCTTCAGCCAGGCTTGCTTGAATCCAGTGGCAAAGTGAGCAAGGGACTCAACGTCTGAGCATACCCTGCCAACTTATGGCGAACAAAGCGGTAGAAAAGGGGGTGGTGATGGACGGAGCATCAGAACCAATCAAACACTCACACCCAGTCAAAAGATCTGGGTTGGATCCATCACCGTTCTTTAGCCCACTCTGCCACCCCAGTTCAGACATGGCCATATGCAAATCAGTCTGACCCTGTGCCTCATGGGAACAGTCCAGCCCGAACTGCCAAGCCATGCCTTTCCTGGACCGTAAACAAGGTTCCTAGGACCGGTTTCTAGCATTTCCGCCGTCTTCAGCCAGGCTTGCTTGAATCCAGTGGCAAAGTGAGCAAGGGACTCAACGTCTGAGCATACCCTGCCAACTTATGGCGAACAAAGCGGTACAAAAGGGGGTGGTGATGGACGGAGCATCAGAACCAATCAAACACTCACACCCAGTCAAAAGATCTGGGTTGGATCCATCACCGTTCTTTAGCCCACTTTGCCACCCCAGTTCAGACATGGCCATATGCAAATCAGTCTGACCCTGTGCCTCATGGGAACAGTCCAGCCCGAACTGCCAAGCCATGCCTTTCCTGGACCGGAAACAAGCTTCCTAGGACCGGTTTCTAGCATATCCGCCGTCTCCAGCCAGGCTTGCTTGAATCCAGTGGCAAAGTGAGCAAGGGACTCAACGTCTGAGCATACCCTGCCAACTTATGGCGAACAAAGCGGTACAAAAGTGGGTGGTGATGGACGGAGCATCAGAACCAATCAAACACTCACACCCAGTCAAAAGATCTGGGTTGGATCCATCACCGTTCTTTAGCCCACTCTGCCACCCCAGTTCAGACATGGCCATATGCAAATCAGTCTGACCCTGTGCCTCATGGGAACAGTCCAGCCCGAACTGCCAAGCCATGCCTTTCCTGGACCTGAAACAAGGTTCCTAGGACCGGTTTCTAGCATTTCTGCCGTCTTCAGCCAGGCTTGCTTGAATCCAGTGGCAAAGTGAGCAAGGGACTCAACGTCTGAGCATACCCTGCCAACTTATGGCGAACAAAGCGGTACAAAAGGGGGTGGTGATGGACGGAGCATCAGAACCAATCAAACACTCACACCCAGTCAAAAGATCTGGGTTGGATCCATCACCGTTCTTTAGCCCACTCTGCCACCCCAGTTCAGACATGGCCATATGCAAATCAGTCTGACCCTGTGCCTCATGGGAACAGTCCAGCCCGAACTGCCAAGCCATGCCTTTCCTGGACCGGAAACAAGCTTCCTAGGACCGGTTTCTAGCATATCCGCCGTCTCCAGCCAGGCTTGCTTGAATCCAGTGGCAAAGTGAGCAAGGGACTCAACGTCTGAGCATACCCTGCCAACTTATGGCGAACAAAGCGGTACAAAAGTGGGTGGTGATGGACGGAGCATCAGAACCAATCAAACACTCACACCCAGTCAAAAGATCTGGGTTGGATCCATCACCGTTCTTTAGCCCACTCTGCCACCCCAGTTCAGACATGGCCATATGCAAATCAGTCTGACCCTGTGCCTCATGGGAACAGTCCAGCCCGAACTGCCAAGCCATGCCTTTCCTGGACCGGAAACAAGGTTCCTAGGACCGGTTTCTAGCATTTCTGCCGTCTTCAGCCAGGCTTGCTTGAATCCAGTGGCAAAGTGAGCAAGGGACTCAACGTCTGAGCATACCCTGCCAACTTATGGCGAACAAAGCGGTACAAAAGGGGGTGGTGATGGACGGAGCATCAGAACCAATCAAACACTCACACCCAGTCAAAAGATCTGGGTTGGATCCATCACCGTTCTTTAGCCCACTCTGCCACCCAAGTTCAGACATGGCCATATGCAAATCGGTCTGACCCTGTGCCTCATGGGAACAGTCCAGCCCGAACTGCCAAGCCATGCATTTCCTGGACCGGAAACAAGCTTCCTAGGACCGGTTTCTAGCATTTCTGCCGTCTTCAGCCAGGCTTGCTTGAATCCAGTGGCAAAGTGAGCAAGGGACTCAACGTCTGAGCATACCCTGCCAACTTATGGCGAACAAAGCGGTAGAAAAGGGGGTGGTGATGGACGGAGCATCAGAACCAATCAAACACTCACACCCAGTCAAAAGATCTGGGTTTGATCCATCACTGTTCTTTAGCCCACTCTGCCACCCCAGTTCAGACATGGCCATATGCAAATCAGTCTGACCCTGTGCCTCATGGGAACAGTCCAGCCCGAACTGCCAAGCCATGCCTTTCCTGGACCGGAAACAAGCTTCCTAGGACCGGTTTCTAGCATATCCGCCGTCTCCAGCCAGGCTTGCTTGAATCCAGTGGCAAAGTGAGCAAGGGACTCAACGTCTGAGCATACCCTGCCAACTTATGGCGAACAAAGCGGTACAAAAGTGGGTGGTGATGGACGGAGCATCAGAACCAATCAAACACTCACACCCAGTCAAAAGATCTGGGTTGGATCCATCACCGTTCTTTAGCCCACTCTGCCACCCCAGTTCAGACATGGCCATATGCAAATCAGTCTGACCCTGTGCCTCATGGGAACAGTCCAGCCCGAACTGCCAAGCCATGCCTTTCCTGGACCGGAAACAAGCTTCCTAGGACCGGTTTCTAGCATTTCTGTACTGGGGTGAATGTAGGACATTGTTCTGCATTCTGTCCATCAATTGTTGTTTTTGCATTTGTCACCCCGAGTGGGAAGGGTATGCCCAGACGTGGGTCCCTTGCTCTCCATGCCACTGGAAATCAAGCAAGCCTGGCTGAAGACGGCTGAAATGCCAGAAACCGGTCCCAGGATACTTGTTTCCAGTCCAGGGAGGACCTGGCTTGGCAGTTCGGGCTGGACTGTTCCCATGAGGCACAGGGTCAAGACTGATTTGCATATGGCTGGGTTCAAACTGGAACGGCATGGTGAGCAAAAAAACGATGGATTTAAGCCCAGATCTCTGTACTGGGGTGAATGTATGACATTGTTCTGCATTCTGTCCATCAATTGTTGTTTTTGCATTTGTCACCCCGAGTGGGAAGGGTATGCCCAGATGTGGGTCCCTTGCTCTCCATGCCACTGGAAATCAAGCAAGCCTGGCTGAAGACGGCTGAAATGCCAGAAACCGGTCCCAGGATACTTGTTTCCAGTCCAGGGAGGACCTGGCTTGGCAGTTCGGGCTGGACTGTTCCCATGAGGCACAGGGTCAAGACTGATTTGCATATGGCTGGGTTCAAACTGGAACGGCATGGTGAGCAAAAAAACGATGGATTTAAGCCCAGATCTCTGTACTGGGGTGAATGTATGACATTGTTCTGCATTCTGTCCATCAATTGTTGTTTTTGCATTTGTCACCCCGAGTGGGAAGGGTATGCCCAGACGTGGGTCCCTTGCTCTCCATGCCACTGGAAATCAAGCAAGCCTGGCTGAAGACGGCTGAAATGCCAGAAACCGGTCCCAGGATACTTGTTTCCAGTCCAGGGAGGACCTGGCTTGGCAGTTCGGGCTGGACTGTTCCCATGAGGCACAGGGTCAAGACTGATTTGCATATGGCTGGGTTCAAACTGGAACGGCATGGTGAGCAAAAAAACGATGGATTTAAGCCCAGATCTCTGTACTGGGGTGAATGTATGACATTGTTCTGCATTCTGTCCATCAATTGTTGTTTTTGCATTTGTCACCCCGATTGGGAAGGGTATGCCCAGACGTGGGTCCTTTGCTCTCCATGCCACTGGAAATCAAGCAAGCCTGGCTGAAGACGGCTGAAATGCCAGAAACCGGTCCCAGGATACTTGTTTCCAGTCCAGGGAGGACCTGGCTTGGCAGTTCGGGCTGGACTGTTCCCATGAGGCACAGGGTCAAGACTGATTTGCATATGGCTGGGTTCAAACTGGAACGGCATGGTGAGCAAAAAAACGATGGATTTAAGCCCAGATCTCTGTACTGGGGTGAATGTATGACATTGTTCTGCATTCTGTCCATCGATTGTTGTTTTTGCATTTGTCACCCCGAGTGGGAAGGGTATGCCCAGACGTGGATCCCTTGCTCTCCATGCCACTGGAAATCAAGCAAGCCTGGCTGAAGACGGCTGAAATGCCAGAAACCGGTCCCAGGATACTTGTTTCCAGTCCAGGGAGGACCTGGCTTGGCAGTTCGGGCTGGACTGTTCCCATGAGGCACAGGGTCAAGACTGATTTGCATATGGCTGGGTTCAAACTGGAACGGCATGGTGAGCAAAAAAACGATGGATTTAAGCCCAGATCTCTGTACTGGGGTGAATGTATGACATTGTTCTGCATTCTGTCCATCAATTGTTGTTTTTGCATTTGTCACCCCGAGTGGGAAGGGTATGCCCAGACGTGGGTCCCTTGCTCTCCATGCCACTGGAAATCAAGCAAGCCTGGCTGAAGACGGCTGAAATGCCAGAAACCGGTCCCAGGATACTTGTTTCCAGTCCAGGGAGGACCTGGCTTGGCAGTTCGGGCTGGACTGTTCCCATGAGGCACAGGGTCAAGACTGATTTGCATATGGCTGGGTTCAAACTGGAACGGCATGGTGAGCAAAAAAACGATGGATTTAAGCCCAGATCTCTGTACTGGGGTGAATGTATGACATTGTTCTGCATTCTGTCCATCAATTGTTGTTTTTGCATTTGTCACCCCGAGTGGGAAGGGTATGCCCAGACGTGGGTCCCTTGCTCTCCATGCCACTGGAAATCAAGCAAGCCTGGCTGAAGACGGCTGAAATGCCAGAAACCGGTCCCAGGATACTTGTTTCCAGTCCAGGGAGGACCTGGCTTGGCAGTTCGGGCTGGACTGTTCCCATGAGGCACAGGGTCAAGACTGATTTGCATATGGCTGGGTTCAAACTGGAACGGCATGGTGAGCAAAAAAACGATGGATTTAAGCCCAGATCTCTGTACTGGGGTGAATGTATGACATTGTTCTGCATTCTGTCCATCAATTGTTGTTTTTGCATTTGTCACCCCGAGTGGGAAGGGTATGCCCAGATGTGGGTCCCTTGCTCTCCATGCCACTGGAAATCAAGCAAGCCTGGCTGAAGACGGCTGAAATGCCAGAAACCGGTCCCAGGATACTTGTTTCCAGTCCAGGGAGGACCTGGCATGGCAGTTCGGGCTGGACTGTTCCCATGAGGCACAGGGTCAAGACTGATTTGCATATGGCTGGGTTCAAACTGGAACGGCATGGTGAGCAAAAAAACGATGGATTTAAGCCCAGATCTCTGTACTGGGGTGAATGTATGACATTGTTCTGCATTCTGTCCATCAATTGTTGTTTTTGCATTTGTCACCCCGAGTGGGAAGGGTATGCCCAGACGTGGGTCCCTTGCTCTCCATGCCACTGGAAATCAAGCAAGCCTGGCTGAAGACGGCTGAAATGCCAGAAACCGGTCCCAGGATACTTGTTTCCAGTCCAGGGAGGACCTGGCTTGGCAGTTCGGGCTGGACTGTTCCCATGAGGCACAGGGTCAAGACTGATTTGCATATGGCTGGGTTCAAACTGGAACGGCATGGTGAGCAAAAAAACGATGGATTTAAGCCCAGATCTCTGTACTGGGGTGAATGTATGACATTGTTCTGCATTCTGTCCATCAATTGTTGTTTTTGCATTTGTCACCCCGAGTGGGAAGGGTATGCCCAGATGTGGGTCCCTTGCTCTCCATGCCACTGGAAATCAAGCAAGCCTGGCTGAAGACGGCTGAAATGCCAGAAACCGGTCCCAGGATACTTGTTTCCAGTCCAGGGAGGACCTGGCTTGGCAGTTCGGGCTGGACTGTTTCCATGAGGCACAGGGTCAAGACTGATTTGCATATGGCTGGGTTCAAACTGGAACGGCATGGTGAGCAAAAAAACGATGGATTTAAGCCCAGATCTCTGTACTGGGGTGAATGTATGACATTGTTCTGCATTCTGTCCATCAATTGTTGTTTTTGCATTTGTCACCCCGAGTGGGAAGGGTATGCCCAGACGTGGGTCTCTTGCTCTCCATGCCACTGGAAATCAAGCAAGCCTGGCTGAAGACGGCTGAAATGCCAGAAACCGGTCCCAGGATACTTGTTTCCAGTCCAGGGAGGACCTGGCTTGGCAGTTCGGGCTGGACTGTTCCCATGAGGCACAGGGTCAAGACTGATTTGCATATGGCTGGGTTCAAACTGGAACGGCATGGTGAGCAAAAAAACGATGGATTTAAGCCCAGATCTCTGTACTGGGGTGAATGTATGACATTGTTCTGCATTCTGTCCATCAATTGTTGTTTTTGCATTAGTCAGAATGAGGCTCCTTGGTGCTCATATAATGCCATGAGTGCACTTGACACACAAGAAGCAGCCTCTCTGAGAAAAACTTGATTTGCTTCCTTGTTCTTCAAACAAACACCTACCAATTTGTCCAATAAGCTGCAAGATCCCTACAGCCAATGAGAGAAGGTTTTTCTAGAGGAGTGTCACAGTACAAGCTCCCTTCTGAGTGACACTAAGTGAATAATATGTTAGCAGGACCTTAATACCTCGGTCTCGCGTCTCATCCATAAGCCAACGAGAGCATTGCCGGTAAGCCGGTGGCATGTACTTATCGCCGCAGTTCCTTGAGAACATGTGCGCACTTCCATGGCAACAATTCAGGAGCTCACACGCGCTACAAGAAAAATGGGCAATGACGTAAAGAAAGGTAGTGCGCCTGTGCCAATTTCAAAAGAATACTTCCCTGACAACGGTCTACTTCACAGGCTCACAACTGCCCCTTTGAGACAAATAATCCAGTGGCTCCATTCACAGTTGCTTTAATTAGTACACATACCTCCAGTACATTAATCACTTGCTGCTAGTATGCTCTCCACCAAAATCTGTGACACACATGAGCAAATGCAGTACAATTAAACGGCAGAGTTTGTAGATGAAACAACTTGCTTTGAAGTTATGGAGCCATAATATCGATATGCCATAATATCGATGTTTAAATATCGATGTGACACAATATCGACCTGCAAAAATATTGTCGACCAGAATATCGACATATAGGTAAGAAATATCGTTTTTTTAAATATCGAAGTTAGTAATATCATTAGTCAAAATATCGTTGTTGATAATATCGAAATTTATATTAGTATTCTGTATTTTAGTATATGTGTTAAAAGTATAGTTTATTTTTGTAGTGTATGTTTGAAAGTTTAAGAAATAATTAATTTTATGTTAAGTAATTTTTGTGTATTTTAGTTCCGTAGCGGGTTGTGGGTTTATAGAGGAATAGAGTGAGAAGTTGTTAGACCTGGCGATTTCTGGTTGGCTAAGGCTTGCGCCAAAGTCAGGCAGAAACCACCACTCTAGTCAGGGTAAGGAAGTTACACGCCAAAGATAACCCCTGCTCACCCCCTTGGTAGCTTGGCACGAGCAGTCAGGCTTATCTCTGAGGCGATGTGTAAAGCGTTTGCGCGCGCACCCAGCAACAACACCCAAGGCCCACCACAAAGGAAACTCCACACAAGGTATTCTATAAAAATAACCTTTGTATTATACACAACACATTAGATAAAAACACACACTTTACAATGTGCCAACAGGCACGGGCAGAATTTACAAGGGATTATGTACAAGACAGGGCCACCTGGACCACTGTCAGGAATTAGCACTTTTAGATATTTAGCACATAAAATATATAAAATCACTGTAGCACAAAAATAATCTGTATAGCACACAACCAGTACTTACTGGTATCGGGGAAGTACCACCTGCGTAACCCTAACTACCTTAGGAGACTGTCACGCAGGGAACTAGAACCTCACTAGCACCACCTGTACTAGGAGAAAGCAACAACCACCTACGTATCACAATACCTGTAGGGGTAATAGAACGTTACACATGATGCATCACATTCAGAGGTGTAGGGAAGGAAAACACATGATGCCTAAAACATTCAGAGGTGTAAAGCAATGGCACATGACGCATCAAAACACATTCAGAGGTGCAAGGAAGGAACACACATGATGCATAAAACATTCAGAGGTGTAAAAGCAAGGCACATGATGCGTCAACACACATTCAGAGGTGCAAGTAGGAACACAATTGCGCAAAACTCCTATGCCACCACCTGTGGCAGTCCCTGGGCCAACTGGCCTGGAAGGGGCTAGGACGCCCTGCGTTTAGTCAAGCTGCACCCGCTGCGCAGACTGAAACGAAAATGGTCCCCCACCTAAACGTGGCAGCTGCCCACTAAGTGCTGGGCAGCTGGAAAACGAACTTCAGGCACTCTGCGTGCCTCTGGAGCCCTCTCTGGGCTCTGACCATTAAAAATGTGCCCTCTAGAGCCTCCGTGGCTCGGCACAACGTTGGAGCCTCACTGGGCTCGAGAAGCAACAATGCCCCACACGTTGGAGTCCCTCTGGACTCTGCGCCACTTAAAATGCCCCCTAGAGCCTCACGGGGCTCTAAATCAATAGTGGCACCGTCGTTGGAGCCTTACTGGGCTCGAGAAGCAATACTGCGCACGTTGGAGCGTCTAGCGCTCTAGCTACTCATGCCCCCTCTGGTGGAGCCTCACGGGGCTCGTCACACTGCCCCCGCACCCCCTCAGCACAGGAGCGGAGTCCCCCAGCCCTCTAGACACTCACCGGCTGTTCGGGGGACTCCCGCGTCGTCTCCGCTCTCCGGCTCTGAGAACGTCGGGGCTTCCAGTCACGCGGAGGGGCAGGCACCGACAATGTGCCTCGCGCCCCCTCCGCACCAGCTCTACTCGCACTCCTTTCCTCCGTCCAGCGCGGGGTAGGCTCCCGCCTGGATCTTCGCTGCACAGGAGCGCGGGGTAGGCTCCCGTCCGCTTCCTGATTTCAGGACGAGGCTTCCGTCCCGCGGCACGCCCCCAGGCCTGCCTGACTACCGGTTACGAACCGGGCCGCAGCGGTGATCTCGGTGATTAGAGGGGTGGGCTCCCTCCGTAAATGCAATCCCCGGCGGGGTAGGCACCCGCCGCAACAATAAGCAAATAAGCGGGGTGGGCACCCGTAGCTGAATCACAGCGCATACAGCGCTATAAAGTGAGCCAGCGCTCGCAGCGCTACCAAGATCATAAAAGCCCCCAGGCGCTGAGAAACAGCCGGTCCAGGAAAACAGTGCGCACAGCGCTACAAAGTCCAGGAAGCGCTCCCAGGCGCTGTTGATCACTAAAAAGGTCCAGTAAAGAGTCCTAAAAGAACAGGGGGCAAAGGCTGGGCCCAGAGCCAGCACACAGGGCCCTCCAGCAGGGAGGCAGTCCCCAGTGGCGGTCTCTCCTGGCGCCCAGCAGCAGCAGGCCCCCCCTCAGATGATCCTGCAAGAGAACACCCATGTAAGGGGACACAGCCCCTTTTTATACAGTACAAGGCTTTGTCTAAGGTGCAGGGAAGGGGCGAACCAGTTCCAACAGGTTCCTGAGCACTTTGTTTTGCTCAGCCCCTCTCCCTATTCACTGGCAGGGCTAGGGTCATTAGACGCACCACAGGGGCCGGCGCCAGCATTGTGTGGGGGAAGCCCTGTCCTATTCAGGACCCAGGTACACTCCTCCCCAGCCATTAACATGCTAACTCCCCATTCACCACTGGGTGACTCCTCCTGACTCTGGGGAATTCCCTAGTCCGTCACCTGACCTCACCAGCCAATCGCCAGACAAGCCACACATTTCAGACTGCACACTGAAGTGCCCACTTCTAGAAGTGGCACTTCCACACCAGGTACATGCACGCCGCACACATCAACGCGCAGCATTCACTCACACGAGTCCGCACATACCAAACACGGGCCTGCACACCCCACGCATCAGGAACTACCGGGACACATACATTCCCCCATGCATTCCTATGGGAGGGCAGGCCAACCTCACAACACGCACGCACTTTACCCTGGGACACAGCGGTAAAGTGCGCGGAAACTCAAAAATCACTACACCAAGTCACAATATTAAGCAAAAAGTTTCGGGGTGAACCGGCCAGCAGGGCCAAGTCCAACAGAAGTAATTTAATTATACAATATTTTTTAATACATTTTTAGGAATTATTAATTTTTTAAGAAATTTAATATTGCGTTTTAGTTCTGTAGCATGTTGTGGGTTTATAGGGGAAAAGGGTGGGAAGTAATTTAATGACAATTAATTCATTAATAATATTAATATATTATTATTTTTGTATTTAATAAGTTATATTGTTAATTGTGTTAATTAATTTGTTATGAAGTAGTTATTAATTGGTTATTAATTATTATTAATTAATTAGTAAATAAGTTAATTGTTTAATTTTTTTTAGGAGTGGGTTGCGGATTTATAGGGGAATAGGGTGGGAAGTCATTTAACTATAATTGATTAATTAATAATTTTAATAATTAATATTTTTGTATTTAACATTTTATGTTGTTAATTGTGTTATTAATTAGTTATAAATGGGATATTAATTATTAATAAATAATTGGCAAATATTTTAGTTGTGTTATTTTTCAAGAGCGGGTTGTGGGTTTATAGGGGAGTAGGGTAGGAAGTAATTTAACTATAATTCATTAATTAATATAAAAAAATAATTAATATTGTGTATTTAATATTTCATATTGTTAACTCTGTTAAATAATGTATTATTTATTAATTATTAATTGGTTATTAATGATTAATTAGTAAATATGTTAATTGTGTCAATTTTTTATGAGTCAGTTGTGTATTTAGAGGGGAGTAGTGTTCCAAGCTACAAATTAATATAATTTTACTTTTTTCAGATAATATTTATTTATTGTTATTTTATAGTCTTATTAGTATGAATTAATGTATTGCTCATTGTTATTTTTTTATTGTTTATTGTTATTAGTTAATTATTTAATTGTTAAGCAATTACATTCATTGTGTCATGTTTTGCAATAGTGGTGGTGTTATTTATAGGGGTATTTGGTGAGAGGTAAATAATTTTTTATTATTTAATTATTTGTTAACTAATCTTTATTATTTTGCTGGAGAGGGAATAGTAAAGTATTCCCCTCCACTATCCAACACTTTCCCTACTGTTGCACTCGCTGGAGAGGCAATAGTAAATTATTCACCTCCGCTATCCAACACTTTCCCTACTGTTGAACTCACTGGAGTAGAAATAGTACATTTTACCCCTCCACTATCAAACACTTTCCCTACTGTTACACTTGTTGGAGTGGGAATATTAATTTATACCTTTTCGCTATCCAACACTATCCCTCCAGTTGCACTCGTTGGAGTGGGAATAGTAATTTTTACCCACCCGCTAACCAGCACTTTCCCTAATGTTGCACTTACTGGAGTAGGAATAGTAAATTTTACCCCTTCACTATCCAACACTTTCCCTACTGTTACACTTGTTGGAGTGGGAATATAAATTTATACCTCTCCGCTATCCAACACTTTTCCTACTGTTGCACTCACTGGAGTGAGAATAGTAATTGTTACCCACCCGCTATCCAACACTTTCCCTACTGTTGCATTTGCTGGAGTGGGAATAGTCATTTTTACCTACCCGCTATCCAACACTTTCCCTAATGGTGCACTTCCTGGAAGGGGAATAGTAATTTTTACCCTCCGGCTATCCAACACTTTCCCTACTGTTGCAATTACTGGAGTGGGAATAGTCATTTTAACCCCTCTGCTATACAACACTTTCCCTACTGTTACACTCCATAGAGTGGGAACAGTAAATTATTCCCCTCCGCTATTCAACACTTTCCCTACTGTTGCACTCTTTGGAGTGGGAATTGTAATTTTATCCCCTACGCTATCCAACTTTTTCTCTACTGTTATAGTTAATGTAGTGTAAAATACTATTTACAAATGAATATTAATTTTAATATGTGAATGTATTATATATATATATAATTTTTTATGTTTTAATGTATTCTCTCTCTATATATATATTTATATTACAGGTATATATATATATATATATATATATATATATATATATATATATATATATATATATATATATATATATATATATATATATATATATATATATATATATCTATTGCCCCAACTCGTCTTCAACTTTCTCCTCCTCAAGAACAAACGAGCGTGGACCCAAATATCTTCTGCATTATTTTATTCTGCCAAATCCGCCATTACGCGTTTCGGGCTATCCCGCCCTTGATCACATGACAACTCATTGGCAACTTAGTTCGCTTTTTAAAGTGCAAGTGCAATAGCAATTGTGTGGACATAGAAGAAACACTACATTGTTTGAAAAAAAAAAATAGATGAAACACTACAAAATTTGCAATAACTAATGGCCATTAATACCAAACATAAATGTTACAGCCATGGCAATTAAAATCATATGCCCTTGCCAAATTTAAAAAAGGCATGACCGTACATATCAGTGTATAATAATATATACAGTACAATAATAGCATAAATGCATAAGCCATTTCCAGTTCTTCACTATGTCCAACCAGTGAAACCATATATAGTGCATTGAAAATATTAATAAAATAATAACATTCAACGTGAATCCTTTAAAAAATGAAAATCTAACACTCTATAGTTCCTTGTACCAGTAAAGTGATCTCTCTGAAGTTGAATGTCCACAAAGGGCCCACATTTTTCAGCTAAACGATTCAAGTTTCAGTTTTAGACAATGCTTGCTGCAATAACAACATTCAATCTAAACAGATAAAATGTGTGCAACCCACATCAATCTTTAAAGTGCAAATATTTTAAGGACATCAATTCATATTATTGATAAATATAATAGGTAGATCCCTCAGAAAATCACAATATATAAATGGAAGTATAAAAATACACTTTCCTAAAATGATTTTTAAAAATCCAACCTTAAATATCATAAATATATAAATCACCCTAAAATCTGCAAAAATAAAATAAAAAATTCCTGTTGGGTGGCACCAATCAATATTCGTCAAATTAGCGGGTATATATTTCTCTTATTGTCAAATCCTCATGCCTACTTGTTTCCATATAGTTCTTTTTTTTTTTTTTATTCCTCATACTGCAATGTAGTGTATCTGGAGTTATCGGGGACCCAATTCTCTATTTTCTAGACCAGCCCAATTCCCCGAGTTTCGGGGAGATACATTCTGTGGATTCTGTAGAGTAGGGTCCCCGTTTGTCCGTACCACTTCCAATACGCACTGGGCGAGCTGACCACTCTAGTCACTCACACAAGCATTATGCTTGTGGTTTTATTGCCATTGCATAATCATTGGAATTAAATGGGTCCATGCTTAATTAGGATGTGGAATTATAGGGTTAATTTGCGAATTGGGAGTCTTCCCATATTTCCCAATATTCATGCCTTTTACTGGGTTTCCCTCTCCTGTCCCATTTATTTATTCTGTTAATTGAGGCCACCCAATCCAAGTGTGTGGGGGGGATAGGTCTTATCCATTTTAAGCAGAGTTCCCTTCGAGCAAGCAAAATCATTATAAACAAAAGATTTTCTTCCTTCTTGGTTAACGTTATTACCATATCATGTCTACTGACCCCAAAAATAACAAGATCTATACTTACTTTAACTGGTCTTCTTAATACCAAATCTATGGTTTTACTCACTTCCTGCCAGAATCCTTCAATGTGAGGACATTGCCAAAACATGTGCACATCATCTGTTCTTGGTAGAGCACATTTGGGGCATAATTTCGTAACAGATCCTCCAAAACTAGAGAGACGCTTCGGGGTCCAGTATGCTCTATGGGAAGTAAAGAGATGATTTCTCTTTAAGGTAGCAGACTTCACAATAGACCAGCATTTGTTCATTGATACTTGCCACAAATTTTGGAGATCCAGCGCCGGCAGATCTTTCCCCCAGATCACATTGGGAATCGAAAACTCCTCCTCTCCTGCTTTTACCAATGCCCAGTACCATGTTGCTATTTCTTTTTTCTTCGGGGGATTCTTTATCATGATTGTTTCCACAATCCTATTTCCAGAAAATTTCTCCTTCAGTGTTTTTGCCCAGCTAGTGAGCTGATAATATTTAAATTTTGAAAGGGCTGCACTCGAATTCGTAAGCAGAGTTCCCCAGTCTATTATGCTATTCTCAACCATTAACTGGCCCCATACTTGAAAACCTGAGGATTTAAAAGGTATTGCCAAGCTGTCTTTGAGGCATTCTGGTGTTCCTGGGGAATCCCATATAGGCGCGAACTCACTATAGTATGGAATATTTAGAGTGCACCTGATTTGATACCATAGCTTAGCTGCTTCTCTCAAAGTCTTCAGTTTCACCTTTTTGAAGTATTTCGGGTGACCAAATTTGAATAGAAAGTGGCCAGTATTTCTAGTCATTGCTTTAAGATGGTCTGGATACAAGTCATAGTTGTTTAGTAGAACCCTCATATGTTTGAATTGGAAGGCTCTGTAGTATTCCACTAGATCTGGGCTGGCAATTCCTCCATCTGCTTTTCTTCTTCGTAATTTACTCCAGGCTATGCGTGTACTTTTAGCCATCCAAATAAAGCTCGCTATTTCTCCTTGTATTTTTTTTGGTGTTTCCCTCTTAAATTCCAATGGTATTGCGCTCAATAGGAATGTGTATTTTGGAAGGATAGACATCTTGATTATGTTGGATCTACCTAAGAAGGTTAGAGGAAGACCTCCCCATGTTCTAAATAACTTTTTCACGTCAGCTGTTACTCTGTCCATGTTAATCTCAGGTATCTTATCTAGGTTTTTAATCAGGTCTATCCCCAAGTACCTGATTTTCTCCCTGGTATAGATATTATCTACCTAGGAATTCCAACTCATTATCTCCGTTTTTAGTTGGTTAGTTTGGTAACCTGAAACCCTTCCAAAATGTCTTATGGTGTCATCAATGGCTTGGACAGAACCTGCATAGTTACTCGTGAAAATCATCACATCATCTGCATACAAGGCTATTTTTTTGTCCCAGGTCTGGAATATAAATGGTGTTATTTCCGTGTGGACTCTGAGCCTGTTTGCCAAGGGTTCAATATATAAATTAAAAAGGAGGGGAGACAAGGGGCATCCCTGGCGGGTTCCTCTACATATGTGGATATTTTCTGTTAAATTCCCGTTAATTAGGACCTTAGCTTTTGGTGCTCGATACATTTCTTTAATTGCACCCTGAAAATTTTCTCCCAAATTATATTTTGCTAGGGTAGCATTCAAGAAAGCCCAGTTTACTCTATCGAATGCTTTGGCCGCATCCAGTGTTATTATTGTCAGAGGAATTTTTTCAGTTATTGCTATGTCAATTGACCCGATAAGCTCCTGCGTAAGCTCTTGTAAGTGCCTACCCCTTATAAAGCCTTTCTGATCTTCTTTTATCAAATTTCCTGCTATATTACCAAGCCTCTTTGCTAAGATTTGTGTATAGATCTTATAATCACAATTTAGTAAGCTTATAGGGCGGTAAGATTCACATTTAACTGGATTTTTACCCGGTTTTAAGAGGATACTTATCGGAGCGTCATTCCAAGAATCAGGAAGTCTCCCCTTCTCAAGATAGATTGTATTTAACAAATTTGTAAGTGGGGGGGGGGCTATAATCTCACTTAGTCTACTATATAGTTCATTGGGTAAAGCGTCTGGGCCTGCTGCTTTACCTCTCTTCAGACCTTTCATTACTTCTTCTACCTCCTCTTTAGTGATTAAGGCATTCAGATCCTCTTTTTCCAGGTTTGTTAACTCAGGAAGTTCCAAATTGAGTAGGTATTCTTCTAAGGCCTCATTCTTTGGAACGGTATCTTCAGTATATAAGGAAGAGAAGAAGTCTTCAAATTCTTTCATTATTACCCCTTCATCTGAACAAGGGACTGTACCGTCTTGTGGTAAAATATTAAGTATTTTATTTCTATTGGTGTCAGTCTTCGTTTGCCAAGCTAACAGCTTACTACAGCCCTCCCCGTATTCATAGTGAGCGAGCTTGCTTACTTCCCATCTCTCTCTAACCTTGCTTTCTAGGATTCCTGTTAGTCTTTCCTCGTTTGCCGCTTTGTCTGCTTTCAACTTCTTTTTCTTATCCAGGTCTACCTCGGCTTCTATTAATAACTCTGAGTCTTTGATATCGGTTTCCAACCTTCTGATATCTTGTTTTGATAGTTTTGTTTTATATAGTTCTTATCATTTTTCCACCAACCTACATCTTCATAAAAACGTATACAAGTCCTCACTAGCATTGAGCCCCTAGGGGTAAATGGAGTCAAATTGCAGGATATAAGTTGTTTCCAACCTCCTCAATTTTGATTCCCTGTCTCCACCTCTTTTTTGGGGAATTATGGCCTCTATAGCATAATATGTAAGGTGTCTTGGATCAGTGTTATGGCTAATCTTAAAATGCCTTGCAACCGGATAAATCTCATCATTGTTGAGAATTGCCCGGATGTGCTGAAGGATCCTTTTCTGCACTGGCAATTTCGTGCTGCCTATGAACTTCATATTGCAACTACATGTTAACACATAAACCGCAAATTCTTTCTTGCATGTGAGATGTTGACCTATATTGCAAGTTCTGGAACTAAATGCAGTTATGTATGTTGTAGTGTTAACCCCATATTTACAGGCCTTACATACCGAGCATTTATAGAACACTTTCCGTGCCATGAGCCATGAACTATTCCCTCGTACTTCAAGGTTGCTTCTAACAAGTTCCATACCCATACTGTTGGTCTTTTTAAAGGTTACTGCTGGATTGTGCGGTAGCAACCTTCCAATCACTGGGTCGTCCTTTACAATGGGCCAATTTTTCCTCACAATCGCCCTTATCTGTTTTTCCTGTAGCGAGAAACCTAGAATCAACCTTGTGGTTTCATCTCCTGTTACATTGCTGGTATGTTTTTCCTTATACTTTAATAAGTCCTGTCTTGTCAAAGATTTAGATTTGGCAATGGCTGAATCAATAACATCTGGCCCATACCCCCTGGCTAGAAACCTGTTACGACTTTCCCCCTGCTTAAGGTTACAGTCGGCCTCCTCACTGCATATCTGTCTGATGCGCAGCATCTCCCCATAGGGAATGCTCTTAATAACATGGGGCGGATGCGCGCTGTAGGCATGCAGGAGTGTGTTCCCTGCTGTAGGTTTTCTAAAAAGGGTAGTGGATAACCTGTTGTTAATAACCTGGACTTTTACATCCAAGAACGTGACCATATCCTAGCTAATGTCTGAAGTAAAATGTAGGTTGACTGTTTTGTTGTTTAACAACTCTAGAAAAGCAGTTGCACTTTCCACATCCCCATCCCACACTATTAATAAGTCATCAATATAGCGTAGCCATTTTACTTCACTCTTATTAAAAATCTGCTCATGCTGTTGCATGAGGACCAGCTCCTCCCACCATCCCATGAACAAACAGGCATAGCTAGGGGAGAAGCTGGCCTCCATAGCAACTCCCTGAGTCTGCTGATACATTTTGCCATCAAACAAAAATAAGTTGTTTTCTAAGCAGAATAATAACATCTAAAGCAGCATTATAGTGTGTTGAGAAAATACAATTGGCCTATTCATTAAAAAATGTTCAACTGCCCTCATACCGTCCTTGTTCTTGATACATGTGTATAAGCCTGACACACCGAGCGCTACCAGCAGAAATGTGGGCTCCCATGTGATGTTTTGAATTTTTCTCAGAAAGTCACATGCATCCTGCACAAATGATTTGAGACTTTTAACAAAGTCCTGCAAGAAGAATTCAATGTAGCCAGAAAGGTTCACCAAAAAGCCATCACATGCTGCTATAATAGGCCGTCCCGGTGGTTTGTTAATATCTTTATGTACTTTAGGTATAAAATAAATTACCGGGATAGTAGGATGCTTCTTCTTGAGGTATTTAAACTCCACCCAACTAAGCAGACCCATACTTTTCCAAGCTAATAATTGGGAAAACAATAGCTCCTGTATGTCCTTAAATTTCGTAGGAGAAACCTTTCTATAACATTCGATATTGTTCAATTGGCTGTGCGCTTCCTCCAAATAGTCCTTTAAGGGCCATAATACTAAATTCCCCCCTTTGTCGTAATTCCGTATTATAATTTGATGGTTATCCTTAAACTTATTAACAAGTTGACGATATTTTCTCTCATGATTGATAAATTTCCTTTTGGCATTACTGATGGTGATGTTCAGTCTCTTTATTTGTGCAACCACTTGTTCATTAAAAACATCTATGGAATCTCTGGCCATGATAGGTACAAATTTGGATTTTGTTTTGCAAGGAGTCCGTGGCATAACATTAGTCCCATGTATTTGAGACTGCTGCAAACTTGGGCCTACTGTTTCATTTCCCTCATGTGGGTTGGTAGAGGCATCAGCTGATATTGCATCTCCTCTTTCTAGACTCTGTAAGTCATATAACACCTCATAATCAGAGCCCACCAGCCCTATATATATATATATGTATTTATAATTTGTATTATGTTTCTAACATTTTACTATTAAATAAAATAATTATTTATTAATATCATTAAGTTAATATATATATATAATTGTCTTTAAATATGTATGTTTATTTTTTATATATTACATTTATTATTTATCAATTGTAACTTTTTTAAATAATTCTAACTATATTTTATTAATTATAGTTATTATTTAATTAACTATATATTATTTTTAAGACATTTAAAAAAATGATATTTTAAATGACGATATTTGAAACAACTATATTTTGGTTTCGATATTTTAGTACTTACCTTTTTGAGATAGGATGGCGATATTCTGTCCATCGATATTCTGTATTTGATATTCTTGTAGGTGGATATTCGGTCCCTCAATATTCTGTCAGTGATCCAGCCTTGAAGTCAAACAAATCAAACACCCTCCAACTTCAGTTGATTTTAGGCTTCAATCTCTATTTACTTTTCCCTTTAGGTATCACAATGTATTCAATTTTTCACTTCCCCTGCTGACAGTTCATGACAACAATATGCTGCAAGTACACTCCAATTGAAGGCTGCAAGTTCATTACAATTAAAGGCTGCCAATTCTCTTAAATGGGGCCCAACCACTTAAATAACAGATACATGTCCAGAACTTTTCTTGACTGTGGTTTGTAAGGTGAAAAGGAAAATTGTGGGGCTACCTGGGTGATTCTGTTTCCTTCCAGCTTCAGTGTATTTTTCTTTTAGTCTTCCTCTTTGTTTCCTCTATGGACACCATTTCTCCCATGAATAGATTCTTTCTCCAGTCATTGCCAGAGATACAAATAATATTGATCCTTGGAAGTTATAAGATGTAGATTTATTTAGCTTGGCTACTGGTTACAAGTAACTCCCCACCAGGAGCAGGAGCAGCACCCTTGCTGCTCAGCGCATCCACTCCAACTGACCACTCATCCAAACACAAACACTCTCAACATTCCAATGACCTCCCATGATGGCTGAGCAGCAGGGAACATAGGGACTATGGGGAAGACGCATTATACAACAACAGGTTGCAAAACAGGATACCTCAGGGCTGTTTAGCCATAACAGTGAGGAATTACTTGCCTGATATAAAGTCCTAAGTGGCAAAAGTTATGCTCAACTATGAACCCCTTCCCTCTGTGCCACAGCATCTAAGCTATCCCTCACGGATGGGGCATAATAAGTCAGGAACTGGTTTTGGGTTGCTTGTGTTCCCTTCTTTGGGAAACCTTCATGGCCGTTTCAGGTGTGAGTAAGGCTGTATTCTTCCTAACCCTGTTTTTCAACCTATTTATCCAAACTTTTTACAAAATTCCTGCTTATCGGACCTTGATGTCCTGAAAACTGGTGTTTCCAAATTTCCTATATTACTATTCTCCAATGACATAATTATTCTGTCCCAAGCAGAATAGTTGTTGCACCAACACGTTGCCGGTTACATGCGGAGTCCCGCAGGGCTCAGTGCTCAGCCACACACTGTTTAATTTATATATGCGCCCATTAGCCAAAATTGTCCAGGAGTACGGGCTGCCAATTTTATTGTACGCAGAAGAAACACAACTAACAGTGTCATTGTCTGAGGTGTCTAACTCTACCCACTTCCTACTGGTACCATGCATAGAAAAAGTAGCCAACTGGATGGCCAGCTGCAGCCCTAAAGCTGAACAGTGACAAAACAGAATTGATGATCTTGGCAAACAATCCCGGGCCCTGGCCACAAAATTGGGGTACACCCCATCCCCAAATTGTTATTAAAGAATGTGGGGATGTGGTTGGACCACAATCTATTAATGGAAACTCAAGCAAAAAACTAGCAACAACCTGCTTTGGTATACTCCGAATGATCCATAAGATCAAAACACTTATCCCAGAAAAGACACAGAGAACCGTGGTCCAGGCCTTGGTAGTCTCACGCCTTGACTACGGCAACTCTCTGTATCTGGGTTCCCCAAAATATGTTGTAAACAGATTGCAGGTTGCACAAAATGCAGCGGCTAGGATACTTCAAAATACCTAAACAGGAGTCAGTGAAAGCTTCCCTGAAACAGCTTCACTGGCTTCCCATCCAATCCAGGATCCAAATTAAATCCATCTGCCTAGATCACAAATCCATGAATGGCAGGGGTCAGCCTTGCTTAGGACACTCATTTCCCCATATGTGCCTAAGATGTCCCTTAGGTCATCATCAGACCACCTCATGAAGACCTTGAGGCTAAAAAGGTCAAGATGGGGAGGAAGATCCTTCTCACACCTGGTCCTGAAGCTCTGTAATTATATGTCCAGGGAATTGAGACTGCTAAAAGATGAACATAGCTTCAGAAAAAAACTTAGGACATGGCTGTTCTCATGATGACTCTTAAGTCTTGCTCACTACCACCACCTCTCCTCAGCGCTGAGAAGCCCCTGGGCAGCCATGCGCTCTATAAATCCCCCCAAACATAAACATAAACCACTCTTAGTCGGGGTGAAATATGGCACTAACAAATGATGAACAATTAACCTCTCTAAAACAAAATTAATGGAATTGAATACTCAAACAAGTAAAGATCTACCTTCAGAATCAATGCAGTAAAGTTAGAAAGAGTGACATATTTTTATTACATGGGCTTACTGTTTGATGAGAACTTCTCTTGGTTGGCTCAAGTCTCCAAAAGCGAGTCATTGGTGAGACACAGTTCTGGTGCACCCATCCACTCTGCCTTTAGAGAAAGATCTATGAAAAACAGGATTAGGGAGTGAAGAGGTAATGCCCCACGTGGGCACTGGAGGTGGATACCTCCTCCTCAACAAGTCATTCAAAACAAAAGGATCCACCTCAAAGAGGTTCAAAGGAATGTGTTCCCAGTCTTGGTAGGGCACACACAGTGTTTGCTTAAATACCCCTCACACACCAAAAGGGCCCTTGGTGTCATGCTTCATCATAGGGGTCTTCCCGCCCGCTGCGGGATGGGGCGTGCTACGACTAGCGACTACGCTGGAGCACTGTTATTGCAGTACTATGTGTGGTGTATGGGTAGTGAGAGGAAGGGTCAGGGGTGGATGAGGTGAGTGGATTAAAAAGTACCGGGCCCTGTGGGCTGAAGGAGTTTAATAGGTCGTAGGCTGGTACTGTTAAAATGGTGATACGGAGATGTCCTGCGTTTTAATGTGCGGATACTCCTAGTCAAGTCAACATGTTTCAAAGCATCAAGGCTTCTTCATCAGGAATAAAGATGATCCCTTCAGGGCTCACTATGTTGCTATCAAATGGTGCAGAATTAAATGTGCTATATACAAAAAAGTGGAAAAATATATTATGCGTTAAATACAGTACCCAGTCGGCTCTGTGGTTCCCAAACCACAGAGCCGCGGGATGGTGTGAGTCGAGGCGAGGACCTATTGACCATTAAATTACAGTGGCAACATCCTTCCCAACCATAAACAAGGTTCATGGAGCATTGACTCCTACCAGGTCTAGCTTACATTTCAGAAACACTGATTGGGCTTACATACTAACAATACCGACTGGGTAATGTATTTAACTCGTAATATATTTTTCCACTTTTTTGTATATAGCACATTTAATTCCGCACCATTTGATAGCAACATAGTGAGCTAAAGCCCTTAAGTCCACAAGCCCAGGTACTTTTTAATCCACTCACCTCATCCACCCCTGACCCTTCCTCTCACTACCCATGCACCACACATAGTACTGCAATAACAGTGCTCCAGCGCAGTCGCTAGTCGTAGCACGCCCCATCCCGCAGCGGGGTGGAAAGACCCCTATGACGAAGCATGACACCAAGGGCCCTTTTGGTGTGTGAGGGGTATTTAAGCAAACACTGTGTGTGCCCTACCAAGACTGGGAACACATTCCTTTGAACCTCTTCGAGGTGGATCCTTTTGTTTTGAATATAGACAAAGATTCCCTGAGCCACTCATCAGTACTTACAAAAGAAGGTTCCTGCCAGCAGTTATAAAACTAAGGTCCTGTTGGCTGCTTCCTACAGGCCTGAACTATGGGGCCATGTGAACTACAGCACTCCAAAAACCATGGGAAAAAAATCCATGGGCAGCTATTCTACCTATGTTTCGCACTCCGATGATGGCCTTAAAGACGGGGCATGGTCTTGCCTGGATAGAGCTCCTAGTTTTCCATTATTCCAGCTTAGACTGAGTCCAATTATAGAGACACAAAAGAGAGACAAGCTATAGTTCTTCCGTTTCAGAAGTTCTGGTAAACGAGGACTGGCAAAGCTGCAGGAGTTGGACCATGTTGCTGCTACCTTAAAAACCTTAGGATGTCTAGGTGTCTGGATCAGCCCTTATTCAGTGTCTAGGAACAGTGCAAAAATCATCAAATCGTTACAGTTGGACTATACCAGAGTTTGATGGGAGGTTGTTTCAAGGGAGTACATTTTGACCTTAAGCCGTCAATTGCATATGAGCCATACCTAAGCGAATTGGTCCCAGAGGAGAGAGAAAACGTATATATCAAATTTTGACTGCGTATCTTGCCGGTCTTGGCTTATGCTAGGAAATGGTAAAAAAAAATTTAATTTACAGATGAATTCATGTGCATAGTTGGATGCCAAGGGATCATTCTCCTCTTTATGCTTTTATATATGCCCCTGTTGGAAATAAGTAGGCAGATCCTGGGATCTTTGGCCCTTATTCATGAGTGTTTGGCAGTGGGCAGTGCAGCAATTCACCTTGCTGCTCTGCCCTACTCCCAGTGAAATGATGCAAGGGCACTTGTGTTGTCAGCGGGATTGTTTTCGTGCAGGAAGGTGCACCTTCCTGCCCATAAACAACGATACAAGGTGTTTTCCTCTTTCAATGTGTGCTGCAGCAGACAACACACATAGAAGAAGAAATAATGAGGACAAATAAGTAAATTTCACCTTGTTAGTCCTAGGATTTCTCCAGGTTTGCATGCTCTTGTAAATCTGGGGCAGCATCACCATCCATGAGTGATGCATGGGCAACCCACCACAATGCCCATAGAACACCTCCCGAGCTCAGAGTAAGGGGACACTGCGATATCTATGAGGCCATTAAGAGCCACGTGTAGTGGCTTAGCGTGGCCTCATAGATATGAGTTTTTGATATGCGGCGACACAGGGGGCTCACAAACGACCACATTTGTCTTTAACCTACATAACAAGGTGGTGTAGTGAGGCTCAATCCTTTGTTTACAAACTGATATTGATCTTTGGCCTAGGTTGGCAGCTCTCTACATCTCTCGGGCTGAGGCATTGAGTAGACCTTGCCTTTCCTCTTAAGCCCATGCCCACACCAGTGCTCAGCCCACCTAATATGGATCATTGCAATTTATGTGTCGCTGCGTGAAAGATTGATAAATATGCCCCATAACTCTTTCAAATTCGATTTTTTTTGTGTGCCCCCAGGGCTGAAACAGTAAACTGATGAACTGCTCCCATGCAAAGCAGGATCCGTATGGATTGGCATGTGTCGGGGCATTAACTAGAGTGGACTGTGGGTAAAAGAAAACTATGGGTTCAAATGCAACCTAGAGCAATTGCCAGAAGTTTAGACTATTTGCAAGCATTCCTCCAATCACCTTTTATGTGGCAACTGCTACCCTCTGACTCCCCTGATTGACATCTAGGATTTCCAGCTCTCCTAAAAATGCTCCCAGTGGCCTAGTGGCCGCATTTCATAGAGCACATGAATGTGTTCGGGTGAGAGGAGCATGCTTTGTTTCCAGTAGCTCTTCCGGGAAATAACATTTCTTAATGCTTTAAAAAAAAACAAGCACATTACTAGGAGATATAGAAATACAGAATGAAGTGCTTGCTATTCAAAACTGTACAATCTTGCTTTGATAAAAATCGTTTGTACGACTTGTAGCACATTTACCACAAGATTTTGAAAATTATCTTTCCTGTTGCTTATTCTATACGAAAAACAGACAAAAGCAGGCGAACTATGAAGCGTTAATTGACAGTGGGCAGGCCACCTGTAGAGGGGGAATGTGGCTTGATGGTGCATCACGTATTCCACACGTGTGTCAATCAGCGTGTATAATATTTGATTCATTTCTGAACGTAAAGATATGATTCCCATGGCAACACAAAGCCTGTGAAGGCTGTGCCTTTCAAAGAATCTTTTTCTTCGTGCCTTTGATAGGTAAGTGTTCTGAAATTGTGTGAGATGTGTCACTGTGTGTGGGCTGGCTAGTAAAGATGAACTTGGGGGCATATTAACAAGCCAGGCGATTAAATTATCGCCGCTAAAACGGCGATAATGGGCTTGATAATATGCTCTATGGAATTCCAATTGATGCCCATGTTAAATGTGAAGGACGTCTAACATGGGCTTCAATTGGAATTCCATAGAGCATATTATCAAGCCCATTATCGCCATTTTAGCAGCAGTTTTCTGCCGCTAAAGCGGCGATAATTTTATCGCCTGGCTTGTTAATATGCCCCTTAGGGGCATATCAACAACAACCGGCGATAATTAACGCTGAGCGCACTTAGCGCTCGAATAATTATTGCCGGCTAGTGCCGATTTTTATCGCTGAGATAGCGTGCTATTAGCAACGCTTATCTCATCAGCGATAAAAATCCTAGCGCTAACTGGCTAACGTGAGATTATCGCTGGAAACCCAGCGATAATCTCACGTTAGCTAGTTGATAGGGACTCACATGATATCCTCCTTCCATAGGATATCATGGCTAAGTCAGTCCTGAAGCAGGCGTAAGGAAAGTAGCGATAACAGGGGTTATCGTTACTTTTCCTGCCGTTATGCTTCATAGCGTGGGGCTTGATGATAGGAGAAATGTCGCCTAGCGACATTTCTCCTATCATGTCAGGTCAGGAACGCCCACTTTGCATCTCATTAGAGATGCAAAGCTGGGCGTTAGACATCCCCACGTTAAAGCAAGGTTTCACGCTAATATAGCGATAAAATTAATGCCGCTTTTCGGCAGAAAACGGCCGCTAAAGCGGCAATAATTTTTTATCGCCTCGTTGTAAATATGCCCCTTAGTGCGCCAAACTCGGCTCCAGCATGCAGCAGAACACTGGTTTTGGGGAGGGTGTTCTGCATGGAGCTGAAAGGCGGCATTATTTCTCCGCTTCATGTAGATTTTTTTCAAAGGGTGAATTTGTGTGAAGGCGATAGTGTGTTCATAAAAATATACAAATGGTGTGCAGAATGTTGAATTATGGCCTGTTTTATGTATCATGTTATTAACCTTAAAGGATGACTTTCAACCAGGCTTTTCAGGGTTTTTGGCGCCTTCCAGTTACCCTTTGAATCAAATTGCAAGTTGTCTATTTATATCACATTTCTGTATTTCTACACTCCCTATTCACGTTTAGGTAGGTAACGTCTACCAAAACGCGTGGGCTTTGGGGTACATCGACTACTAGCACGAGGACCTTGGAGAAAGATGGTAGTGGACAATTCTTCACCTTTGTGTATAAAGTGCTAGTGTAGGCAAGACCCCAATGCGGTCTTTGCCTCCACCATTCGATACAGTGATGGAACAAACTCAGAAGATGGATTCTCCATTGGATTTAGCATTTTCACTGCACTGAACCAGTCATTTAAACTCGCTCGGACTGGGGTTCGATCACGTGTGTGCATTAAAAGAAAGCTGACATGGCCCTGGATGGCGGCGGAGCACTTTGCGTCAAATAAAGTAAATTTTCTGCATTACATTGGTGCATACAGTAATTAAAATGGTAAACACATATATGTGCAACACATTTACTGCAAAGAAACTGAACTCGTGCTTTCCTCATACAGATCTTTCCCTGTCTCAACACTAATGTTATTAGCATCATTAAAGATTGTTTCTTCAATCTTATATGGTCTTTTTTTTTGTAACTGTTGTCACTTACTGCTGAAGAGGAAGCACCAGACAGTTCCAGAGATGCCATGGTCTTCACTGAGCGGGCTAAGATTTTGATCCGTGAAAACCCCCCGTTTTCCCCTTTGAACTTCCTGCTGTTGACAGTGAGGCCCTCCTGTGGAGCGTCACGCACTGTGCGGCTCTGTCTAGATTGGCACTGAGCTCCTGTCCCAAGGGCCCACCCTCCAGAAGAAGGTCAGCTGCTGCGGAGGGCTGGGGTAAGAGGCTCCGGGCAGGATGCGCTTGACACATGATAATGCATCTTCACATGTAGACTGGGGGGGGGGCTTATGTCTGACTGAGCATGGCAACTGTGGGGCTCATTTTAAATTGGTATGATTTAATGGGGTGCTGAAAGGACCTGCTGTGTTTCTTATGGGTATAGTGCTTCTCATTTTTTAGGACTGTCCTTAGCCAAGACCTTTTGATTTTATGAATATACGTGTGATATAAATACATATATGGGCTTTCGGCCACCTCTCTTCATCGATTGGTCTGTTGTTGTGTCATTCACATTTTGCTTCCGCCCACTGCAGAATACAGCATGGGGCAGTGGGTCAGCCTACTTAAGCCACTGGTTAACTTCACTTTTTGTGTTTGCATTTTGCTCTATCGTAAGGAACACATCTGCACACAAGCTAGTCCCCTTCAGTGACAGTGGTTTTGTTTTAATTTATTTATAAATACTTTAATGTTGCCTATTTTGTGAAGCCTGATGTCACAGCATAACACTTCTAATGCATATTCAATCTTTATCAGATCCCACATAATGGCAATGCTGTTGTAAATTCAGTTTGGAGTGTCTTGCCTTTCAGACTGCTGCTGTTTCCTGTATGCCACATCATATTGTGTCCAGTTAAAATAGAATACATTATCATTGTTTTAATTTTTATTGTTATTGCCTTCTTTGGTTTCTTCTTTCCTTCTTTTTCTCTTGCTCTTGCCTTCTTTTGACCTTTTCTTTCCTTCTGTTTTTTCTTTACTCCAGTCCTTCTTTCCTTGTCTCTTTCTTCCCTTTTCTTTCCTTCTCTCATTTCTCTCATTCTTTCTTTCTATTTTGTTCTTTTATTATTTATTTCTCTCTGGCCTTCTTTCATTCCTTATTTCTTTCTTTCTTTCTTTCTTTTTTTTTTCTTTCTTTCTTTCCTTCTCTCTTTCATTTTCTTACCTTACGTCTTTCCTCCTCTTTCTTTCCTTCTTTCTTGCAGCCAATGACTCCTGAGGCTTGAGCCGGGTGTCAGTTTGTAACTCTACATTGCGCACTTCCTTGCTGCTGCTAATTGTGCTGGTACTCGTTTTTTTAAACATTGCGTTTTTGTGTGTTTTTAAACCTATTAATGCTATTTTAACCCCACTTTCGTTCCTACCTCATTTTGCCGCTTTCGCTCGACATTGGAAGGGGGCTTTGAGGCGAGCTGATAGTGTTGCTGGAGGAGGGGTGTGGAACACTTTGGGCGCCATTTTGGGTGGGTGTGTGTCGGCGTACTAGTCACTCTGTGTGGTGCCCTTTATATGCCTGCACTAAGGCGGCCGCGCAGCGGCCGCGCGCAGCGGGCGCGCCTAAGGTAAGCCCGTCTGTGCCCGTCCGCGCTCGGATGCCGCTGGTCGCCGGGCTCCCTGCTCAAATTTCTACCAAGCGCATTAGTTACTCGCGTGCTGAGCTGCTGGGACTGGAGGTACAATGCCCTACGACCCGCTGGACACCCCAGGCTGCTCCTTTCAAATGTAAATCCTGTACGTTTCAGTTAGCTGGTCTGGACAGAATGCCTTCCGCTCCTGTGGTTACGGTTTTTAAGTTCCTTATTTTTAACTACAGGTCTTTTACGAAGCATCATGCGGAAGTGTTTGATTTACTTTATGAGGAGGCCCCTGATGCAGCATTTCTAACTGAGACCTGGCTTTCCCAGGACTCACTAGCCGTACCCTGGCTCGCCCTTCCTCAAGGCTATGTGCTGAAGACCGTTAACAGAGAAGGGGGGCGTGGTGGTGGCATTGCCGTAATTATTAAAGATGTTTATAGCTGCATCTTTGTAAAAGATTCTATTATAGGTTGTGAAAGTGCTATGTTTAAAATTATGTTGTCCCCTAATTTTACCATGTCAGGTCTTTTAGTTTATCGCCCTCCGGGGCCTGTGACTTGTTTCAAGGAGGATTTTCTCACTAAGATTGCTCTCTACGCCGGTAGGGCAGCTAATTTTAATTTAGTGGGTGATCTTAACCTCCACCTTGAGTCACACGAGAAAGTGGAGATCTCCAATTTTCTAGCTGATATGGAGGCTTTTCAGCTTGCTCAATGTGTTCTCAAGAGTACCCATGAGGCAGGGCACTTGTTAGATCCTATTTTTTCAAATCTTCAATCTATACAAGTCGCTTCCCCAGTTCCTCTGGTTTGGTCGGATCATTATCTGGTGTCTTTTTCCTTGCAATTGCAAGGGAAAGTAGTCCCCTCTCACCCAGCTCCCATAATGAAGCGGCCTTGGCACAAATTAGATCTTGGCCAACTGTCGGCCTGTTTGGCAGAGAGTAGGCCCCCAATGCCATGTGATGTGGAGGCCTCAATATCTTGCTTCCACGAATGGGTTGGCCTTGGCTTAGACACTTGTATTCCAGCTTGTCTGGGAGTAAAAAGCAGAGGTTCCTCAAATTCCTGGTTTGACACCTCTCTTGGTTCAGCCAAAAAGGGCTGTAAGCATCTGGAATGCGTCTGGAGATGTTCCTATGACGTCTCAGCTTAGCGGGATTACCGGGCCGCTATAAAACAATATCAACATCTTATTAGAAAGGCTCGGACTGAATATGTGGCAAAGGAAATTGTGGCCAGTACTAACCCTTCTAAGTCGGTATTCGCCCTACTTAAGAGCATGAGAAGTGCTGGATCTGAGGCTACTTCTCCGATGGCTTCTAACCAGCAGTGTAGTGAGTTGGCCGACCATTTCTTGGCTAAGGTCGAGCAGATCTACTTAAACCTGCCTCCGGTGGATCAAGGCGCGGGGAGTGAGGCGTTCATCTCCTCTGCCCCACTGGTGGGTATTAGCTTAACTTCTTTTCCATCTTTATCGTCCGATGAGTTCCTTGTTCTCTGTCGGAAGATTAAGTCTGGACCCCCAGCCGACCCTCTCACTCCTGCTTTATTTTGCCAACTTCACTCTGTGATTTCTCCCTGGGCTCGGGGATGCAAAAGTTCTGCCACTGCTTAAGAAGCCTTCCCTGGACCCCTTGGAACTGGCTAACTACAGGCCTATTTCCCTTCTTCCCTTCTTGGCCAAGGTGACTGAGTCCCACGTTAATGCTGCTCTTTCAGAGTACATAGCGCATAATGCTATCCTTGACCCTTCGCAACATGGGTTTTGTGAACATCATGGGACTGAGTCTGCCCTATTAACAGTGTCGGAGGCTATCAAGGACAGTCTGGATAGGGGTGTTTCCGTGGCTTTGGTCCTATTGGACCTCAGTGCCGCCTTCAACACCATTTCTCATGCAATTTTACTTACTCGCTTGCGGGAAATTGGTGTCGAAGGTGTGGCTTTGGACTGGTTCCGCTCCTTTATGAAGGATAGGTCGTTTCAAGTGTCTATGCCACTGTTTTCCTCCCAGGAGCATGCCCTGCTGCAGAGCGTTCCACAGGGCTCTGTTCTTAGCCCTCTGCTGTTCAATCTTTATGTTCGCCCCCTGGCTGCTATAGCGAAGAGCAAAGGCCTTGCATTGGTGTCATATGCTGATGACACCCAGCTGCTGATCTCCTTTTCTAAGAATTGTAATGATAACGTAAAGAAATTTAAGGAGGATCTCCTAGCAGTTGCGGACTGGATGACGAGTAACTTTTTGCAGCTTAACGCCAGTAAGTCCGAGATATTACTGCTCGGGAAGGACCCAGATGTATGGTCCGATGGATGCTGGGTGGATCGCCTTAAACCTGCACCCTCTCCTAAGAAGGTCGTAAAAAACCTTGGGATATGGTTCGACCAAGGTTTGACCTTTGATGCGCAGTCTAAGTCTGTTGCTGGGGTGTGTTTTGGGCTCCTTTGTGGCCTGAGACCCGTGATTGTTTTTTTTCCTCCTAAAGTATGACAGACCATAGTCCAGGCCTTAATCCTGTCTAGACTGGACTATGGGAATGTACTTTATTTGGGTACCAACAGAACCAGCATTCAACGTCTGCAGCGGGTTCAGAACGCGGCTGCATGCTTGCTGGTAGGGCTTCCTGGTCTAGCTCAGTGACGGCTTTGCTCCCTAAACTGCACTGGCTTCCGGTGGAAAAGCGTGTTAAATTTAAAGCTCTCTGTATGGCCCATAAAATCTTAGCGGGCCAGGCCCCTTTGAGCTTGGCCAATCTTTTAACAACTTACACTCCCAGCCGCCCCCTGAGGTTGGCGGGCTGTGCTCTGGTCTGTGTCCCTCGTATCCATAAGGCCAGAGCTGGAGGTCGTTCCTTTCGGAACCGGGCCGCCAGACTCTGGAACTCCTTACCGCTTTCTATTAGATCTATTCAGCAGCACTTTCCTTTTCGTAAAGCGATAAAGACTTGGTTGTTCTCTGGTCCTGCTAAGCCTTTATAGATTGTGTATTTTGCTGTGTCTGTCGTTGGTTGTCTGCTCTGGGTCAGGGCCGCGCTGGGACGCCCCGTTGCTGGGTCAGCCATGCGCGCTATAAATTGAACTAATAATAATAATCCCAGACTGATTGACATTTGTTTTAGGTTTGTGTTAGCCAAGATCAATTGATTTTATTAAAACTTTGGGGAATATTATCTAGGAAGTAGTGGTGAGAGGCGTTAGCCTCCTTGGCTTAACGCCTCTCATCGCCACTTCGGAAGTGCCAGGTTTCACACTATTGCCAAGGAGATGGGGCAGCCTGTCATTTCCCCCTGCGATGGCGCTAAGTCTCAAGACTTAACGCCAACGCAGGCACCCTTGTACCAGAGTTCAAGGGTGTGTGCGAGCAGGGAGGTTTGTTTATGTACAGGAAACAAACCTAAAATGCCATTTTGTTACTTACATGTGTGCTGCTTCATGCAGTACACGTAAGTTACAAAATAGCATTTAAAAAAAAGGTTTGTTTATGGACAGGAAGGGACACCTTCCTGTACATAAACGAACCTTAGCATTTTGCTTTTTCCATGTGTGCTGCACAAGGCAGCACACATGGGAAAAGTGAAAAACGAGGACAAATTAAGCATTTCTCTTCGTTTCGCCACCTTAAGACCAGGATTTTCCTGGTCTGAAGTTCAGCGCTGCCACCTATTATTGCCTCTCTTGATAATAGGTGGCAGCGTCGAAGTGAATGGGTGTTACGGTGGAACGCCCAACGCAACACCCACTGCATGCCCCTTTTACGCTAATTTTAACGTGAAAGGGGCCCTGTTACCAAGGCAGCGTTAAGCCACTTAAAGTGGCTTTTTGCCACGTTATGTGGTTTAACGCTGCCTTGGTAATATGGCGCTGACTTCTCGCCATCACAAAAAGTGACGTTGTGGTGGCGATAGGGGCTTGGTAATATGCCCCTATGTGTATAATTAAGTTATCAATAGGTGTTTCAGCCAGACATCATCCATTAGTCTGTGGTTGGTGTCATTCACATTTTTCTTCTACTCACTCCAGCATGCATTAATTTATCAGCCGACTTCAGCTTTTGGCTGACTTCACTAAGAATTACGGTATGGAGCCGATTCACAAGGAACACATCCACAGACAAAGTAGTTCCTTTCTGCGCGGGGGATTACAGTGGAGATGCAGCTGTTTCACAAGGAACACACCTACACACAAAGCAGTTCCCTTCAGTGCCAGGGAGTACTGTGGTAATGTGTGTTTTTTTGATACCACAAAACATTTTTGCCAGTAGCAAATGATTTGACAGATGACTGATGGCCAATGGCAGACCTATTGGCAAATGCTGTTGTTTAAAATTGTAACTCTGAATTAACATGATAAAAGGATCAGAGTCACAAAGTCACTGCTTGATTTAGTTATTGTGCCCACCACCTTGTTGATCGACGGCCTTAGTGAAATAGTGAAAAATGAACTAAGTCCAGGGACTTTATGATTCTCCTGTTGGTGGAATGGGTGAGGTAGGACAATTCCATAGCTGTTATCAGCAATTCCCAGTGGCTTAACAAAGGGAAATCTCCCCATCCTGACAATACAGACAGGTCAGACCTGGTTCCTGCACAAAAAGTGAAGAAGCCAACCATTTGAAGTTTGTTGAAGGGAAGAGATGACCTACTGTGATGATGTCAGACTCCGAGAAATGATGTGCTCTCACCTTGCAGCAGATCATCGTCATTGAGTTACAGTCTCTAGATTCCAAAACTCTGGACCTCACTTCATAAACACAAAAAAAGGTTTGGAGAGCTGAGGAGGAGCATGATAAGTAAGGAGTTAGGATGAGCAACACTTCCTACTCCCTGTTAAGAGCCTTGATGATTGATCCACTCCTGACTTGTACTCCTGGACCCTTTTGGGGCTCTGTCTCTTTGACTGGTGGCACCAGCTCCCTCATTCTCCCTCAGGCCTAGTAGAGAGAGAGGACCTTCAGATGTGCACCGAAGGTGGGGCACAGTGGACCATCATTAAGACTGAGGTGATGCCAACAGAAGTGTGCACTGTAAACTCTGGCTGTTGTAAACAGTGGCTCCGCAATAGATTGAACGTTCGGGTGGCTGGGGAATATTGCACAGATTACTATCCCCTTATTACATGATTGCAAGGGTTTGAACAGGCCCAGCACATTTACAGTAAAGCTGCTGTTTCCAGGAGGAGGAGGCAGTGGTGAAGATGCAGTGAGGGGCTGAATACATATTTTTACAACACTCAAATAGACCCAACTTCCTAGAATAGGTGCCTAGAGGACGCACCCTTTGCAAAACCATCAAAACCCTGCTAGATATGGCCAGCAGGAATCAAGATAGTTTTTTAAGTTACATAAACTGTATTATGAATGAATGAAACTCAGTGTGGGGGTGTGGTCAAGATGGCAGAGTATTTTAGATGAGCAATAAAGAGCTCCACGCTGTCACTCCCCTGGATCTATAATCCTGAGTACTGTTCACCCCCACGAACAAATACAGGGTCTGGTGGGAGCACTAGGGGGACCCAAGGGTGGACAATTCATGTCTAAGAAGACCCCTCTCCAAGAATCAGGGGACATTCGATGGGCATCAGCCTGCATAGGCTGGGTGGGTTGCGTCAGCCGTGTGACAGAACACAAGTGCACAGATGAGGATTAGAGCATGGCAACCTCCTTCGTCACCTACGGTGACCCTGCGTCCTTAAGCCATCGCACTGAGCTGCCCCCATTGCAGCAGTTGGGGCTCAGAGGGGCGGTCACTGCAACCTTGGAAGTGACAGATCACGGCCCGTTTGGCCACTGTGAGATGTGGTGGCCCTAATGATGAAAGGAGGGCCATGGACGTCAAGGCGGCACTCTCTCTCTCTAAGTGTGACACCCTGTCAAACCGCCTCCTCTACCATCAAACGGTGCTTCCCCAGTTACCACGCAGGGGGCAAAGGGGAATGGGAGCTGCAAAGATTGTGACGTCGGCATGCTGCACTTGCCCACATCACTGAGACATGCTGAAATTGGCAGCAAAGTTAAGGCCAGAGGGGACATATAATTAGCACCCCTCCCCTGTTCCTCACTTGGCTTCCTAGAGGTGCTAGTTATACCAGGATTGACAGAGCACAAGCCCTGATTCACCGGGAGTAGGAAAACTGCCAAATGGTGCCAAAGGGAGATCGGCGAAACAAAAATACCAGGAACACTGCCTGCATTGATCAGCACTCCCCACTATGAGCAGTGACTCCAATGGGTGGCCGCACTCAGAAGCGACTGAAGAGAGAAGCAAGAGGACATTAGTGATACACAAGTGCTTATAGGGCAGGATGCATGGTGTTTAAAAGTTTATGCATGTGTTGTTTTATTTTAGGTGTCCTGTCAATAATAAATCACCAAAGTTGCTTTTCAATGTGGCAAGGGTGTCAATCCCATAAAAAAGCTCAAGGCTACGGTATACCACCTTATAATGTATACATTTGGTTTGGGAATAGCTAGGCCCATGATTCAAGGACTCAAATTAATAGGAATTTAAAATCCAAATGGATGGTAAAGTAGGATAGCAAATTACTATTTTTAAAATGCTACTTTTAGAAAGTTGACATTCATCTGCATATAGTCTCTAGTGGCCTCGCAGCCTGCTGGGAGGTGTCAGCTCCTCCTGACCGGATGGCCTGGGGCAATGTTGCTACCAACTGGACACCTTCAAAGGGGCAGCTTCTGACATAAAGCCAGATGTACCTCATATCTAAGCCTGCCCAATTCATTATCCAAGCACAGAGAGTGGTGATAATCCCTGCAATGGTGGTGGTGAGGACATCAGTTCCAGAAATGCTTTTGGAGGGAGAGTGCCTCATTTCCATAGAAACACCTCGGAATGTGCCCAGGGCTCTGACAATGGGACGACAGATTGTGCCATGTTGCATTTTGGCAGAGCAGGGCACTGTGGTATTTTTAGGGCCAGCCCTCCCAGAAATTGATGTCAAAGTGGGGAGTGTTGCCCCTGGAAACCTTTTCCTTTTTGACTATGGAGTCTCTCCCACTGACAAGCTAGTGCCAGGCATAAAAGTGGTTCCTCTGGCTGCCTGTCTCAGAGCATTGTTGGGCCGGTGTAAAATAAAAGTAGCACTGCACATGCTAAACCAAAGGACTGAGCCCCTGTCAGAATCAACTTGCTTGGGTACCCCACTGAAAACATATCTACTTCAAATAAAGTTTCTAAATCCCAACCTGGAGGATTGCACTGAGACCAACGTCCAGGAGCCTCATGTTGTCATCGAGCCCACCATCAATTCCAGCAGGCAGCTTGCCTCATCAATGAGAAAGTTCCTCCAGAAAAGAGACTCAGTCTTAAGGGAATCTTTTCACAGGGATGAGCATGGTCCCCGTAGCAGATCAACACCGCCAATCTTTACTTTTGACTTTGATCTGGTCTAGCAGGACCAGATACCAGTTTTAGGCGCTTTTCACTTTTTGGCACTAGAAAATGCTGAAACTCCTAAAAGTTATATCGCCATGGTACCCTGATCAAAGATTTATCATTGATAAATGTGTTATGATCATTATCATGGAGTTAAGTCCATGCTAAAGCTGCCCAGGAATGAGCTAAAGTTTATATAAAAGTAACCTAACTGGACCTGATACAATGTAGTGACATTATGATTTGGTGGGGTCTCACAACTACTCTAACTAATAATCCACATTCTAACATAGGTCCAGTACACTAACTGTAAACTTAATTCTGTTTCACGTCTTGTTCAATTTCACAACACAATATTAAAAAATGACTTCTTTCTGCTTTCCAAGAATAGCATTGATGTAATGGCAGCAAGGCAGAAGTGGCTCTTCTAATGTGCATACATTGAAAATTAAATATTAAGTGGCAGATTTACAAGAAACAAATACAGCGCGGTGACGTGAGTCATTTTGCTGTGTCACGCTGCGTTAGTTTCGAACCACAGGGATGTGACATCTTTACAACAATGTGTCACATGTCTGTACTTCTCCCTGCGCTGGCGCACAAACTGCTGCCATGCACCGGCGCATGTAACCTTGCCCCATGGTGCAAGTATGCCTCATCGGGGGAGATTGTTTTTGTGCAGAAAGGGTCACCTTCCTGCAGAAAAACAATCAATTGAGGTGAATTTCTCCTCATTGCACCTCCCTACGCCACCCGTAGGGCGGCGAGGCATTCTGACACATTTCCAGATTTACAATGGCTTGTAAATCTGGAAATGCAACAGTGGATATGGGTGCTGCTTGGTAACACCCACAGCAACACTCATGCCATGCCCCTAACACGCAAAGTGTCGCTTGAAAAGGGGCAACATTTACAAGCACCGGTAAAGTCACGCAAGGTGGCTTTATGTGTGCTTGTAAATATCACTCAGCAGGTTGTGCAGCCGGTGCGTCACCAATTGTGACGCACCGGCAGCGCAAGGGGCTTGGAAATCTGCCCCTAAAAACATAACAGGTGACAAAATGGAGCTCCATCACAGTCTAATCTGAAATATTTGTGAAGTAGTTCATACAGTAACAGTTGCACTATTTCCTTTTATCATCATTTATACCTATATTCATATTAGTTCTTGATAATTGTGGTTCCTCCTTTGTATGCCAGTTTCAAACCAAGATCTAAGATTTATATAGTAGGATGGGTATGCCCAGACATGAGTACCGTGCATCCATGCCACTGGAGTCAAGCTAGCCTGGCTGATGTGGAGTGAAACCCCGAAACAGGTCCCAGGATGCTTGTTTCTGGTCCAGGGAAGACCTGGCTTGGCAGTTTGGGCTGGCCTGTTCCCATGGGGTGCAGGGTCAAGATTAATTTGCATATGGCTGGGTCCAAACTGGGGTGGCATGGTGAGTAAAAGAATGTTGGATTTAACCCAGATCTCTTGACTGGGGGTGAATGTTTTGATTTGTTCTGCACTCCGTCCATCAATATTGTGTATGTTGGTGCTAGGCAGCAATTTGTGGCAAGCAAAAAAACGATGGAATAAACCCAGATCTGTGACTTAAGGTGAGTGTTTGAAAAGTTTCAAAACTCTGTACATTATATTTTGTGATGTTGGTATGTGCACTCTTAGTTGCTAAGGGTATGCCCAGACATGAGACCTTTGCTCTTTGCGCCACTGGATTCAAGCTAGTCTGGCTAATGAGGAGCAATACCCCAAAATGATGTGGAGTGAAACCCCAAAACCGGTCCCAGGATGCTTGCTTCTGGTCCAGGGAGAACCTGGCCTAGCAGTTCGGGCTGGACTGTTCCCATGGCGATCAGGGTCAAGACTGATTTTCATTTGGCTGAGTGGATATAGGGCCAGATCTTCGTACTGGGTTGAATGTTTGACAGTGTTCAACATTCTGTCCATCAATTGCTCTTCTTTTACATTGAAAATGAAACATTAAAAACATAACAGGTCACAAAATGTAGCTCCATCACAGTCTAATCTGAAATATTTGTGAAGTGGTTCATACTGTTACAGTTGCACTATGACCTTTCATCATCATGTATCCCTATATTCGTTTTGGTTCTTGATAAATGTGGCTCGTTTGTATGCCAGTTTCAAACCAAAATGTAAGAATTATATTTGAAGTCATTGTACAAATGATTTATTTAAAATTAGGCTGAATAATATCGCTGATTGCTTCAATTTAAAGAGGCATTTTTGATACCTCTCGAAAGTATAGTTAAAAAAAGATCCATTTTAACATTAGTTGTCAGAGTAATGCAAAATATTTGATGATCTAATGTCCTTGTAAATAGGTTTCTGTTTCATATATTGATCTGGTATCTACGAATTAAGGTGCATATTATCAAGACAGGCGATAAACTGCCGCTAAAACGGTGATAATGGGCTTGATAATATGCCCTTAGGTATTCCAATTCAAGCCCATGTTAGATGTGAAGGACATCTAACCTGAGCTTCAATTGGAATTCCATAGAGCATGTTATCAAGTCCATTATCGCCGTTTTAGTGGCAGTTTTCTGCCGCCAAAGCGGCGATAATTTTATCGCCTGCCTTGATAATATGCCCCTACATTATTTTAGCCACTTTTTACCGTCGTGTTTCATGATGCTGGTTTTAGTTTTAAAAAGAGCTGTTGTGTTTTGTGTGATAGAGAGAATATCTAGACAAGTGTAACTCTAGGTTGTATTAGCCTTACCAGTGATGCTGGGCAGGTCCTCTCCGGGTTACATATATAGTTCAATTCCTACACCTTAAAAACATACTGCAGTATTTGTGTTAGTAAAGGGCAAGTTCAGTATATCTAGCACCAGGAGGACAAGCTTAGTAGTTGCTTAGCAGTAGACTAGCAGTAGCAGTTCATGCTGTTGCACTGATTGGTGTCTCACTAGAATTAAGCCTGGACAGCCTTTCTTGTAGCATTGGATCACTTATAATCTCTTAATGAGGGTTGTATTTCTCAGGGTTACTTGTTTTCTTGTTTAATTGTCTGTATGAGTGCTGCTGTGCATAATGCTCTGGGTAAAGATTACCACAGCAAGGTTTTTCATTTTCTGACAATTAAGAAGGTGTGTATCAGCGCAGTTATCGGGTTTGTAAACGTGATTGTGCCAACAGTGACTTTTCTTTTATATCTATTGGCAATAACAAACACTAAAAATGAAAGGATATAAAAAGAAAAACAACACGAAAGACAATTAAGAAGCTATTTTAGTAACATTAATTAAAAACAGAAAAATATAGCCCTTCGTCCCCCTGTACGCCTCAGCAGGCAGATTTAGGTGTTTGGGAGCTCCCTCCATCCCTCAGCAGCGCCTCAATGACGGGAGGAGAGAGGTGTATCCCGTGGGTTGCTCTCAGAATACAAGGATTTAGGGCCTATTTACGAGATAGCCACGCAGCCCAGCGAAGCAAGTCACCTTGCTGTGCTGCTCGACAGGGAAAGGGCAGACATGTGCCATATTCAAAGTTAGGAGAACGCCTTCGGCCCCCTGGTTCAGTGAGGAGCTGAGAGTGCTACAATCAGCTCACCGGCAGGCCGAGAGAAGATGGCGCAGGTCTTACCTAGAAACAGACAAAAAAGCATTAAAATTAATACAAGCTCTATACAAGCAGGCTATCAGGGAGGCCAAGTCACAATTCTACGCAAGCTCCATTTTGCAGGCACCTAATGGTACAAAGGCCCTTTTCAATATTGTAAGGGATCTCAGTAATCCCGGATGCCTGGCTAACAGAGTCCAGCCATCACAAAGCCTGTGCAACGAAGTTGCCACTTTTTTCATTGACAAGGTCACCAAAATCGTGGGTGAGTTTGATCATAGCACAATTTAAATTCCTCTGATTGCTGAGGATGTCAGGAAGGATATCTCTCTGAAACATTTCCAACCCCCCACGGATGACGTCTTTAGCAGCATAGCTCGGGAGATATCGTCCGGCTCGCCCCTTGACCCCCTTCCTCATAAGATCTGGAAGGAGTATGGCCCCGATTTATTCCCGGGTTTGTGGCAAATATGAATGAAGGAGTGGTACCAGATTGCTGGAAGCAGGCGATAGTCACCCCCCTGCTGAAAAAGCCATCCCTAGATCCAACGTTGCCAGTTAATTTCCGTCCCATATCTCTTTTGCCATCAAAATCTTGGAAAAGATGGTCAGTAAATCCCTGTCAAACTATTTGGAAGAAAATCATCTGTTGGACAGGGACCAGTTTGGATTCCGGCCGGGGCATGGGACGGAAACTACTCTAACAACCGTGCTGGATAAACTTCGAATGCGAGCCGACAGTGGAAACTCCTCAGTATTGGTGCTGTTGGATATTGAAGAAATTCAAAACTCCTTCTCAGGGTTAAACTAACAAAAAAAAGAAGTTGGCACAGAAACTGAAATATAAAAGAACATCTTTATTAAACTCAAAATGAGTGTGACTACGTCACCCAGAAGCCGCAGCAACTGAATGAGGCAGTCCGAAGAGAGCAGAACACTGGGGCCTTATATATGTGAGGGTTACATACTCAGCATAAAAGAAAGGGGCAGTCCTGGCTCATGCAAAATGCCAATATGGACATACAAGATCTGCCAAATATTAGCCAATAGGAAAACATTCAAAACAAGGCATCATGTAACCAGAACGTCCCCCTTGAGTCGTGTTTTTGCCCAACCCCATAGGTCAATCAATGACAGCACCTATAGGTCAATCAGTAATGGTAGGACATGTTTGTGTGCTTCAAAGGACAACTTGCAAAATAGGATAATGCGGAGAAAGAATACTGAAGGCCAACAAATAGTTGGGATAGGCAGGGATTTAGTCAGTCTGGCTAGTTCCAGGAATTGGCTTCACAACAAGGAAGGGGAGGTTATTTGACACGTGGCAGTACAAAGGGCAAAAACACTCGGTTTACCAAGCTGCCTGAGTGAGGGCAACAAAATGGCGATAGAATACAGAATGGAGTTAAAACTGAATTACCTCAGACTCTCCTTTTGCCATTACTCAGGCAAATCCTAATTCATTGCAAGGTGAGCATTTTCCATTCTACACATTTCATTTAAGCAGGTATATGTAAGCTATCAACAGGTATACAAAGAGAACAAAGCATCGGGTCATAATTAACATTCAGATAGCAGAAGAAAGTAATGACCACTATTACAAACAGGATTATCATTTTTTCACAACCCTAGGCAAAAGCAAATCCTAAAATATTTAGCGAACCTTTTCAGGGCTCTTATGCATTTCAGTGACTATTGTATACTCAGGTGAAACAGTGGCGATCCTTATCAATGCTCTCAGGTGAAATGGGGATACTCTTCAACAGAGGATAGACCTCATTCCGCTTTTACTAAACAGAATACTACTCTAAAACAATGCCAGCAAAACAATAAGAATCAGTCTCCTAACACCCATTCAATGCAATTGCACAGGAACCGCTTGTGCAACCATAACTATGCCCAAAGTCCGTTCTAAGCCTCTCTGGTAGGCTTCTATCGTCCATCAAATCTGCTTCTGTTGTTTTCTTCCGCATTGGGCCTCTTCATTCAGGCCTTCCATGAAAATAGTGCTTCTCAGTATCCGTTGGAGTGCCCTCCTGGCAAACACTCACAGCTTACTCGAAAGTCTCAATGTCTCAAGGCAGTGCACCAATAAATTTCCTCTGCGGCAGGCACTACAGATATTGTGCTCTTCATTGGTCATGGGCACAGATCATCTCGTGCAGACCCAAGTACTATTAATCGGAAAGAGCAACAGACTTTCACGCTCAGCAACACTTTCAGGCTCCAACACTTGCTATTCACTGTCAGAGGATGTTTGGGCTCCTCTTTCATTTAATTTTCCTTTCATCATGTAGTGCCTTAGATCCTCCGGTGCACTGCCCTTCCGTTGGAGCAAAGAGAAGAGAGGGGGGGTGGCCAAAACTCAGGCCAAGGGGCTCAAGGGACTGCACACTGTCAGAGGTTACCAGCACATGACAGGTAGAAAACTGAAGCCTCAAACAGCTCTGCCATCAACAACAGGGATCCTTCTCTTTCGCTCTTTTACACTGAAACTCTGGTTTTGTGATGTCCAACGCCGTCTGATGGAGCAAGTACGAGGCTTTGGAGATACCATTGATGGCGCGCTGGCGATCGCTGTCCAGCCTTGTACTTTCTGGGTGCTGGGACTGTAGGGCCTTTCATCTGTAGCTGTCACTGATGGGAATTAGGCTTAAATCAGTGTTCTGCAGGTTATTATGACTTAATTCCCGCAGAATCTAGTGACGTAGGAAATGTGACACAGTTGTTAGTTTCCCTCAGTTTAGTATAAAAACAGTTCATTGTATTTAACAATGGGACTGCAAGCAGGTGGCCTACAATCTGCAAGGGAGTGACCATACGCCATAGGACAACTCTGGTCTAGAATACACTGTCATTCTCAAAGGCAGTACTTCTAGTCTCTTCAATTTGGGTACCCTACATTATCCTCTGCCATCTGAGGGTAGATAAATACATGGGAATTCTATCACATGGTGGCATTGCCTAATGGGGTAAACATTTTTTTTTGTTGTTTTGTTTTTTTCAATGATTACGTCTAGGTGTTCCTAAATTCCTTATCTAGAACACCTCAAAAGAGAAATCACATGATGCAGATTATCAGGGACATATAGATACCTCCCTTTAATAACTGTGCATCAGGTGCACTATGCAATACACAGGCTAATAATCAAATGTGGAAACAAAAGACAAGAACTAGAGAGTCCTGGTATTTCCATGATTTAGAACACATCTGATCCCACCGAAAATTAAAGAAGCAGGAACAAAAGGGTAAAAAAACAAATTAAAATAGTCATTGAAAATGTGTCATGTTCAAAAAAATAAATGTAAGGTATCTCCTATTGAGGTGGAAAACTAGTCTTACTATAGTATTGAGTCAGTTAACCAGTCCATCACTACCCTGACAGTCAGACTGGAAAACATTGAAGTAGGCCTAAAGAAAATTCTTAAAAACCAGTCTGGTCATACAAAAAGGTAATTATACATAATATGGGGTTCCCTGGTACATTACTACAGTCTGGAAATGTGAACCTGAACAATATACCAATAATAATAAAAGGGCTGGCTGGTGAAAGGAATTCGAAAAAGAGAAATGGGACTAGGACATAGCTAAAATACCCAATAATTAGGCACAATGCAACATCAATCAGGGGAGAAGCGGCAAAAGAAAAATCTATAGGAAGAACGAAATATTACTCGGGTGATAGTCAAGTTTGTGACACAATACCAAGAGTATGGGTGATACACAAAAGTCAAAATAGTACACAAATTTTAACTCTACCGCTGGCTCCTACACCATATACGGTAATCTCAGCTAATGTTCCAGTTCCTCACAACACCATGTCATGTACTTTATGCACTATGAACCTGCAGCCCAAAACCCAATATTCGGGCCTGCTTAATTTGTCAGGCTTAAAATGAAAATTACACTTTTTTACTTTCCTAACCCTCCGTTTGACAGCTGGTCACCAGTTAGTGGTGACCGACTGTCAAATATAACTTACTGTGTCGCTTCTGACACACAGGACCAGCAGGAAGAATTCATAGAAGGACAAAATGCAAAAACATGGAAAACACACAAACATTTAGTTTTGTTTTCAAAGAAGTCATACAAAAAAATCATCTCGTTTCAACCTACTGCTGATACTTCACATAACACACAAAATATCAATTGTAACCAACCATCTTAAATTAAGGCAACTACATGGACAGTATTTTCAAAAGCAAAAATATGAATGTATCACCCCCTTTGAGGCCCTGCTTTGAGCGAGGCCGTGCAGGAATGCACTTCTCGACCTTGCACAGTCCTCCAAGAGCTAAGAATAACACCTCAGCAGAACTTTCTGGGCTGCTATCCAGCCTCTGCCAGCATTCCTGGTCCCCGCCACTTTTCAAGGTTCCTATAGTGTGCAAGCATTAATGTCTTCTTGGCAGAGAAGCTTTTCCAAGCAATGGTTTCTCCATCTGTTTACACTCACTCCTAACTCCCACCTTACTGACCTCAAGGTCAAAATCTGCCTCGCGTTCTGCGCTCCTCAGCCCTGTCTCTCTCCTCACCCTGAAGCTTGTCACAGACAAAAAAACTTTCCTAACTCTTCCTAACCTGCAATAATTAACCCTTTTTAAAAACACATGTTATATATATTACTTCTTTTAGGGGCTACAGTTTATTTCTATTCTTAAATTATTAAAACATTTTCTGTGAATAACTCACAGAACATAATAACATAACATACTAGCTTTAGAACAAATGCTTGTTACTACCCTATGCAACGGTACTTAGTTCATCAACCTTAAAAGGATGAACGTCTCAGTAGGTCTAGCTACAGTTAGAACCTTCAATCTTGATATTAAACCCAAACCTCTGCACTGGGCACATTGGCTCACTGAGACATTAAAAGCAACCCCAAATGTTAACAACCTGAAAACTTGTATTATACCTAAATATATGCATTTACTGAAGCCTAAGCTATTGTAAAGGGCAAGAATGCTGATAAATAGTCTATTTTACCCAATTTCGACTTTGATATTTGGGGCACTTAAAAATAAATATCCTATAATTGTGCTACGTATTAATCATCCTCAGAATGTTCTTTACAGATTGCAGATATTGGACATTAGACATATCTCTTGCAAATCCTTTAGAAAAATGAGTTTTTTAAGCCTGCACCAAGTGAAATTCCATATACAAATGTCCTCATTATGCAGTACAACACAACTTAAATTAAATTATAATGCTAGGAGGTCACAGTATGAGTATTAAGCTTTATAAATAGTAACAAAATGAATTTAGAAGCACTTATTTTTAATAATTATTCTTCATAATTAATAATTATTTTTGATAAATCCAATCATTTTTGATAATTTCACATATAAAAGCAAGCTGCATCGCTTGCCTATCATTTTAGATGCATTCATTTATAGTCCTAAGCACAGAAGCCTAACTTAAAACATGACAAAATGTTTTTTTCTTCGCCACTTTTTTTTTTTTAACAGAACAATTATTTTAACATTAGAACCAAAAATATTCTTATAAAAATGCTTAAAGAGAGGAAACCCTTAATTGAAATGTCTTCCTGTAATACAAAATAATGAACCGTAGTTTTGGAACCTTTTTTTTCTTAAAACAACATTTTGAAATGCAAAGTTTCACCCGTGTTCAACTGAGGGCGAAGTCCTGGCTGAGTAAACATTCCTGTCTATTAGAGCTGCTTGCTTAGCGACAATAAAAGCTTGTCTGTCAGTGTTGTAACATGAGCACGGTGGCAGTCTTTTTCAAACTAAGACATATCAATGCGTGTTGCGTTTGAGTTCAGCAAAAATTTACTTCAGCTGAAGTGTTTGCCTGTTAATATCTAATACAATGTATGTAAGTAAAAAATACTATACGTTTATTTTTCTACAAAACACACAATTTCGTTTTTGAGGCCATTGTATTCCGTGTGAATGCGAATTTTAATTCTATTTTTTAAAGCATTTAACAGTTTGTACATGTGCATAATTGCTTACTCTATAAATTATATAGCAACATATAGCTATTTAGCATATCACATGGTTAATTTCTGGATTTTTATTTAATTTCTACTTAATATTATTTAACTGACATTTTGCTTAACAGACTGAAAACATCAAGAAAAACCACAAACACACATTGAGCTCATTTCAGACATAAACAGAAAGGGGTCAAACACTCAGAACACAGATATTTAACCCACAGAAACACACATTTAACCCACAGATCAACACTTAGGACAGAAACAAAGGACACCCCACAGACTGTACTTAAACCAAACCATTTGTAAATACTAGTTGGAAGTCATATTTACAAGAAACGCTTCTTAATAGTGTTCCAAAAGACTGCAAAAAAACCAGCCCAACAGACTGCTATATGTCCAAGAAGCCAAAATACACTCCATTCATAAGATTGCGCAGAACAAAGGATCCTTGTATGTATTATGTCCATATTTTAATATGTTTTTATACCTAAACCTATTCAGGTATTCCCTCATGGGAGCCGGCTAATTTAATTCACATCTCACTAAGAAACAAAAAAGCAACACATTCTTCGATGTGAGCTTGAAACAGGCATGCCAAAAAAATACTGCAGAATATGCAAGTATTTATAATCAAAGTAGTGCGTAAAGTACTCTCCGTACGTTGCACCGTTCAAATTTTATACAAAGTAGAGAAAAATCTCCTCATGACCTACCTGCACAAATTGCAATTTGCATATCAATCCAATAAAAATCCAAAGTTGGCCAACACAAATTCATAACGACTCTTACCAATAAAAAGGTTGTCCAAATTCTAACTGCCAAGTTCTGAATGACCTAACGGTCTTTTTTAGAATACTCACGCCCCAAAAAAAGTTCTCAGTCAGGTGTGATATCATGTGGAGGATCAAAATCAGGAAGATCAGAAATATACTGGGCTGCAGAGACAAAGAATCCCCAGAACCTCCGTGCACAGAGTACCTCCTTAGTAGAGTCCTGTCCTCCTCAGTAGATTTCAGTCTCCTGACAAGATCGCTCCCTCAGATAGCCACTCCGGATGATCCTCAGAGAGGGCACCAATTGAAGAAATTCAAAACTCCTTCTCAGGGTTAAACTAACAAAAAAAAGAAGTTGGCACAGAAACTGAAATATAAAAGAACATCTTTATTAAACTCAAAATGAGTGTGACTACGTCACCCGGAAGCCGCAGCAACTGAATGAGGCAGTCCAAAGAGAGCAGAACACTGGGGCCTTATATATGTGAGGGTTACATACTCAGCATAAAAGAAAGGGGCAGTCCTGGCTCATGCAAGCATGCAAAATGCCAATATGGATATACAAAATCTGCCAAATATTAACCAATAGGAAAACATTCAAAACAAGGCATCATGTAACCAGAACGTCCCCCTTGAGTCGTGTTTTTGCCCAACCTCATAAGTCAATCAATGACAGCACCTATAGGTCAATCAGTAACGGTAGGACATGTTTGTGTGCTTCAAAGGATAATGCGGAGAAAGAATACTGAAGGCCAACAAATAGTTGGGATAGGCAGGGATTTAGTCAGTCTGGCTAGTTCCTGGAATTGGCTTCACAACAAGGAAGGGAAGGTTATTTGACACGTGGCAGTACAAAGGGCAAAAACACTCGGTTTACCAAGCTGCCTGAGTGAGTGCAACAAAATGGCGACAGAATACAGAATGGAGTTAAAACTGAATTACCTCAATATGTCGGCCGCATTCGACACGGTTAGTCATGCGGTACTGATAGCAAGACTGAAAGGATTAGGGGTGAAGGGCGGCGTCCTGAAATGGTTGCATTCCTATCTGGCAGATCGACAACAGGCAGTTAGTTTGACGCCATTTGCCTCCCCTTGGTCCCCGGTCTGCTATGGAGTACCCCAGGGCTCAGCAATCAGTCCTTTTTTTCCAGTTCCTTTTTAATGTTTACTTAGGCCCCCTAATCCCTATTAAAAAATCTTATGGGATCGAAGTGGTCAATTATGCGGACGATATTCAACTGCTGTTTTCCACCGAAGGAGAGTACGCTGTCTCCATGAGCTCCTTTCAGGCATCTATGGGGCAGGTCTCAGACTGGTAGAAGGCCAACTAGTTACAGCTGAATGCTGGGAAAACAGAGGTATTGCACTGCTACACAGCAAAAATGTCTAAACATCTTATGGGCGAGTTTAGGCTTAGGCCAGAGGACGCCCCTATAGCAGCAGCAAAAACGGTTCGCAATCTGGGGGTCATGATGGACGAAGACCTTCAAATGCAAACTCAGGCCAACAAAACAATCAGCACCTGTATCTCCCTGTTGAGGGCTCTTCGTCAAATTCTTCCACTGCTACCAAGTGAGGCCAGGCCCTTAGTGGTTCAGAGCGTAATTCTGAGTAGACTGGACTATTGTAACTCCTTGTATTTGGGTGCTCCCCAATACATTGTGCAGGGGTTGCAAAGAGTCCAGTCTATTGTGGAAATATGGATTTTCCTGGTCAGTTATGTCCCCTATCTTGGACCCCAACGGTTCCATGTGTATATCACAAGTACATGTATGTTCCCTCCAGTTCCAGTTATGAAGACGCAAACACATGTGCGTCCACCGTCAACATGTCCTCTGTCAGATCCGCCATGAATGGGCTGGATATTCGCTTCCTAAGTATGAAAGGCCACCGACTTTATATGGCTCAGTTACTCCATTTTTACAGTTCAGGCGAGTAGGCCCGATTCTGTCCTCAAAGCCTTTCCCTGCTCTCTGTCTCTGACAAGCTTCAGCTTGAGCTCGCATCTGTATCCATGAACTTTGTCCTATTTCCTGTGCAGCTAACGGTGCCTGCCTCGGCCAGTTTCGCCTGCCTGCCAAGAACTGTATTTCACCTTCGAATTATCTGCTTCCCCCTCAGCCGATGCATTCCTGCCTAGTAGTTTAAGTAAACATTCTTCCAGTTACCAAGCAAAAAGGCCCATCTTCTCTGTCTTCATGCAAGTAATTCATAGCCCTGTTACCATGGAATATTCCTACCCCCTCGCATTTAGTGTAGACACTTAGACGCTTGTACACGCACGCACAGTCAGTATAGAATAGATTCTGTCCAAGAGTCCTTCTTTTATGGATAACATAGTTCTTTAAACATAGGATGTTAGATATGATTTGGGATTAGGTTGACTTGACCCCCCAGACTTCTCGTCTCCACATATAGAGCTCAATGTCAAGTCCCCGTCACCCCCTAGTTACACGTCAATTACACGTCAGACTGCTGCGCGCGCATCCATGCCAAGTATTATCTTATAGATCCACCTATACATGACATCACAACCAATCATGTTTCTTTTTACTCATTATTACACCCATTTTCGGTTACGCAAACCAGACGTCAATGTCCTTATCAATTGTTACGCCTACTGTATTCACTTCATTATAATGTATGTATTATAAAAGTTACTGCTTGTCAATAAAGTATGTACTTCACTTCCTGAACCCCCGTGGTGATGGAACTTGAGGCATCCGATTATAATCGCTTATTGGAATAAAGCCCATTCCGAACCTCTAATATCACGGATTCTGCCTCTCATTTTACTGAGCTATTTTATAATGTTCCTGTATCAAATTCAGTCCCGGTAAAGGAGAAATATTTACCACATGATGGCGCCCGAACAGGGACACTTTCTCATCTCACGCGCCGGCGGTGTGTTGCAGGCCCGGTCTCCTGCCACAGCTGGACGGACAATAACGCGTACCAGCAGGATTTCCTGTATCTCCCTCCGGTCAAGCGGGGGCGACTGAGACTGCAATCAACACCCAGACGAGGCGGTGAGAAGTGCGAAGTATCCCGACCAGAGCCTAGCTGAGAGAGCAAGATCCGAGGTATACAGAGACCCACCAGTCCGAAGTCAAGCCCAGTGTCCGACGAGTCGAGTCGAGTCGAGTCCGGTCCGGTTCAAGTTCAAGTTACTGAGGCCTTCCGTTTCCGAAGCTACCCGGTGAGTACCATTGCTGGGGAGGCATTTCTGACGTGCACATAGGTTGTGCCGGTCAAGACGGGTTTGGGTACACAAATCCGGTCTGCACTGTTTTAGCAGTGTATCTGTACTGTTTAGCAGTATATCAAGTATTCCGAAGTATTCCGAAGTGTCTAGTTATTGTCTAGTTATTGTCGAGAATTAAGCTTGGTGATTAGTTATGCAGACGATCATCATTGTTGTTTCAGTTAATGGTTTAATGTTAAATGTTTAAAGTGTTTAAGTATGTTCTGAATATCGTGGTATGAATGACTGTTCATTATCGTGTTTATTGTATTAAGTCTGTTCAAATTCAAGTATCAGGTCAAAATCAAGTATAAGGTCAGTTCTCAATATGCCGCTCTTTTCGAAATTAAGACAGATCACTACCAGAAAAGGGGTTCTCGAAGAAGCCGTCCCTATTCCTCCTAGGGACACTCCACGGCACTTTATGTATCATAAACATGGCTTAGACGCTATATTATTTCTTGATTTATGGGTAGACTATACCAAGGGATTACCAGAAAGTCAAAGGTGGCCCACAGCGGGGACCTGGGATGCAGAGTGCATCATGAAAGTCGAGGAAGAGTTATGGAAAAGAAAAGTCAGACAGTCACAGAAAGACGCCGTTGAATTATGGCGTAAAGAATCACATAGACGAACAGAAAAAGCACGTAGACAGGAGGAGAAGAGTAAAGAGAGTTCCAATAAAGTTCGAGAGAATCTATTAATTGAGGAAGGTATCCGAGTGAAATCAGAACAAGTAGACAGACAAAGAAATGCCCTTATGAATGGTATGTATCCCCTTCTGGCCGAAGGATTACCTAAGGCTACTCCAGAGATACCGAAAGACTTGCCAACCCCATTGTTCCCAATAAAGGTACATCCTAAGGGGCATCCTAGAACCGCAGAAGATGTTTTTCTTTCCTCATATTTAGATGACGCAGCTCCCGAGTATGCTAACTCTGCCCTACATAGACCGCATACCAGGGAGGTTCAACGCCAAGATCCAGTACCCGTATCCCTGCAGCAACAAATCGAGTCACAAGTTCCGGCAAGCACATCTGTTTCTGTATCCGCTCCTACAGCTACTTCTATGGCTGTGTCCACACCTGTAGTTGCTGTGTCACGTTCGACGAATCCTTTTACACCCGACGCCCCAGATGGGGCCGCGGGAGGAGCTACCAATGTCTTTTCTACGCCACCCAGAATAAATAAACTTACTTTTCAAGAGTCAGCGCATTCACGTACACCCAAACTCCTTAGTACCCGTACGCTTAAGGAACTTCTTATAGATTGTAGATATGACCCGGTGCCTGGAAAGGAGGACGAAATGACCCTAGCATCATTGCGTATCAGACGAGCCGCAGTGTATTTAGCGAAGTTACCAGGAATGACTGCGCATCTAGATAATATATATCATTTTGTCCAAACAGGGCGAGATCCAGAATGTATTTACAGAGCTATGGAATACCAGAAAGTAGAGATACAGGGGGAACTGTTACGTTTCCTCATAAACTGTGTGATCAGAAATCAAGACCGACCGGGGGTAGACCCGGAAGCCATGAAAATTCTTACAAGATGGAGCCAGAATATATCGGAAGGGAGACATGATAAACAAAACTGTATAATAGCCATGTGCCGAAAGATCCGTAAAGAAATAGAACGCCTACACGAAGAGCGATTAGAGGTAGACGAGTTCGAACAAAACGAGGAAGAAGGGTCAGGACTGCCCACAGGACAGTCGGACACCATAGCCTATGTAGGTAGAGGAAGATCTTGTAATAGGAGTAAGACTAGATATCACACTGACTCAATACATCCGATATGTCCAGATAATAACAGGAATTTTCAAATACCTATAATTAACATAAGGTCTAACGAGCATTCGTTCCAAACCGCCGACAAACTACTCCGAGAACGAAGGGGTTATCATTTCCTCGATTCTATGGATGAACAAGATTTAGCCAGGGCAGCTGTCCATTGGGTGGACAGTCCCGGAAAATATAGTGATGATACAGTAGTACGCACATTTTTGAATCTTACCCCAGATGAACAAAGGTTAGCTGGGATTTATATGATTCAACAACTCATTATACTATATCGGAGTCAGCATTCGGACCCTGGTCCCTTGCCTGACATACTGACTGACTTACTTATGAATAAATGGAGAGGTCTAGGTACTGAATTAATTAAAGAAATTCTAGAATCAAGAAAGCAGTATATTCTTTTTGTATGTTCCGAACATGTTCCATTGTCCGTCAAGGAAAGAACTACGTATCACATAGATAGACAGAATCCCTTACGAGAAGTGCACCCAATAAAGGGTGAGGACAATGAGTTTAAACGCGTATTTGTATATACGCCTATATCGAAAATAGAATTGTTAGAAATGAAGAAAGTAGTACCCAGTCATGACAAGGACCCAGCGGGGTTTCACCGAGAAATTAAAGACATGTTACTCATGGGAGAGTATACCTACCCCGACATTATGACAATATTAAAGGTGTTGATGCCTGCTGGCATTTATGAGAAACTCAAGGAAAAAGAGTGGGAGGTAGGTGATCAAAAGATAGAATGGTCAGCATTAGAAGCAGAAGAAAGGGCCCGAGGTCCAGGTTCGGGGCTTGGGGACAAAACTAAAGCACTACCAGGTCTACTAGTACAGGTACTGCCACGTTTATTAACTACGAAAAAGGAAGATTGGGGTACAATTTCAGCCTGTAAACAGAAGCAAGATGAAGACACTAGTGATTACTATGCCCGTTTTGAAAAATGTTTTGGTATAAATAGTGGCATAAAAGCAAGTAGCGAATCCTACCCACATCTGTTTGTAACAAAATTAGTAGAAAATGCTCTGCCCCCAGTAAAGAATAGAGTATTAAAATTCGAAAGTACCTGGCAAGGTAATACTCCAACACAAATGTTACAAATGTTACAGTACCACCACAATAGAATTAAAGAGGAGCAAGAACATGAACACAGACGCATGAAAGACACAAAAATGAAGATGTTAGTTTCCCAGACAGTTCCAGCTGAAGGACATAAAAGGGGTATGACACAGTCCGATTCAGCAGGACCTGTAAAAGGGACATGCAATTATTGTAAAAAGCCAGGCCATTACGTACACGATTGTCCAGTTTTAAAACATAATATCGCCATAGGTAAAACACAAGAAAGATCACGGCCACTCAGACAAGATCAGAATGAACAAGGAGCTATACAGCATGCCCAGGCCATGCCAGCCGCACAACCGCCAATACAGTTTGTGCCAGCTGCACCCCCATTGCCTGTTGCTGCCACACAGACAACAACACGACAAATGTACCAGACCGCACAGTATGAATATCCCGAGTATCAGCGTTACGCATGAACTAGCCTAGAGAGGGAAGTTGACTTACCCCTTATCGAGATTCCTGTAGATCAAGAAGGACCTTATGTACATAGTAAATTATTAGGTCAAGATAGAAAATTTTTACTCGATACAGGGGCAAGTCGAACAACTATAAAACGTAGTGAAGTTCCAGGGGCACCCCTCTCAGGCTCACTGAATATTTCCCTTGGTTTTTCAGGAAAACCTATTGTTAATGAAGTGTCACAGCCTCTGCCACTTACGATAGGACCTCTGACCCGAACTACAGATTTACTGCTTACTAAATCATGTCCAGAAAATCTATTAGGAATAAAAACGTTAAAAGCTCTAGGAGCTATAATATGTTGTTCTCCGGAAGGAGTAAGATTGTTTTTACGTGATTTTAAAGGTCACTATGTATCTAGAGACATGGATCCCCGACTGCAGACCTTACCTGCACGTCTATGGGCACAAGGCCCTACTGATGTTGGTTGCATGAATATTACACCATATCGAGTCACACTAAAGGCAGGAGTGGTGCTACCACGAATGCGACAATACAAGTTACCACCAGATGCTGTAGTGGCTTTACTACAAATCATTGACGAGCTCATTGCCCAAGGAGTAGTTGTGGAAACAGACTCCAATATATGTAATTCACCGATAATACCGATTCTTAAACGAACAGATCCTACAGCGCCGCCAGTATATCGATTGGTTATTGATCTGCGCGAGTTAAACAAATGCATTGTGCCACAATTCCCTGTGGTCCCAGATATCTCGTCATTACTGACAGCCATTGATTCCGAAGCGACATTCTTCACTGTAATTGATCTCAAGAATGCCTTTTTCAGCGTCCCAATAGATCCGGAAAGCCAATATTTGTTCGGATTTAGTTTAAATGGGCGTAGCTTTAAATTCACACGCGCACCTCAAGGATTTACAGAAAGCCCCAGCATCTATAGCCAAGCACTGAAACGAGAACTTGACAGTATCCACATGCCAGTCAACACTGCCTTGCTTCAATATGTCGATGATCTGCTGATCACCGCCCGAAGCGAACCTGAATGTGAAAAAGCATCACTGACAGTTTTACAATTTCTAGCCGAAAAAGGGCACAAGGTGTCCCCTTCTAAGCTGCAATTCTGTGTCCAGCAAGTTGTTTATCTTGGACACTCGCTGGACAAGGAGGGAAGGCAGCTTACACCCGACCGTATTCAGTTAATAGCTAACATGCCAATACCCAAGACACAAAAGGAGGTGCGGGCTTTCATAGGCCTCACTTCATACTGTAGACAGTGGATCCCTCAATATGCATTTCTAGCAAAACCACTCATTCAATTAACAACACAGGAGGCAGCCACATCGACTGTTCTCCCTTGGACTCAAGAACATACACAAGCTTTTGAAAACCTAAAGAAAGCTTTATGTCAAGCACCTGTTTTAGCAACACCATGTTACAGAAAACAGTTTACACTCTTTGTTACAGAACGCGAAGGTACTGCTCTGTCAGTACTCACACAGGAACAAGCAGGAGCACACAAACCATGTGCCTATTTCTCTAGTACATTAGATCCCGTAGCTCAGGCTTTGCCTGCATGTCTGAAATCAGTAGCAGCGACAGCTTTAGCAATCAGACAAAGCGATGCCATAGTGTTAGGACATCCATTGACAGTTCAAGTACCCCACGCAGTAGAGGTTCTTGTAAATAGAACACAAACACAACACTTGACTATAGCGCGACTTACAGGATATGAACTTACATTGTTTCAGCCACATATAGAAATAAGACGCTGTAACACATTGAATCCTGCCACACTTTTGCCAGTAATCGGAATAGACCCACTAGCCCATGACTGTATTGAAGTTATTACTGTAACGACAAAACCCAGACAAGACTTGACCGATGTTCCATTGTCAGATCCAGACTTGACATTTTATGTCGATGGTTCATGCATGAGAACAAGTACAGGAGAGTTAGTAGCCGCTTATGCAGTCACAACAGATACTGAAGTCATTGAAACTAATCGTATAAATACTTTGTCAGCTCAAGCCGCAGAGCTCATCGCTCTGACACAAGCCTGTATTCAAGCCACGAATAAAAAAGTCAACATATACACTGATTCACGTTATGCATTCGGGGTTGTACATGACTTCGGCGTGCTGTGGCGAGAGAGAGGTTATTTAACTTCCCACGGTGCCCACATTCAGCACGGACCCCTCATTCATGCATTATTGGATGCAATACATCTACCCACTGCAATATCGATTATGAAATATAAAGCTCATACGAAAGTTACTGATATCATTTCCCAAGGCAATGATCTAGCCGACAGAACAGCTAAACTGACTGCTCAAACTCAGACCCCCGACATGACAAAGACAATAGTCCCGACACCGACACATTGTATGACCGTTAAAGATCCTACTCTTGACGTAATTGACATACAGACACATGCTACACCAGACGAAATAGAGAAATGGACCGAGTTAGGAGGGATCCAAACGGACCAAGGATGGATGATGAAGGAAAGGTCTGTATGGTTCCTTCCTGATTCAATGGTCCAAGTCGTAATTAACACTATACATAGTCCGGCACATCTAGGAGAAAAAGCTATGCTAGACAGCATTCAACACATTTGGTTCAATAAACATTTACGAGCAGCAGCAAAACAAAAGGTCCGTACCTGTATGATCTGTTGCCAGTTCAACCCAGGAAAAAGTGTTCCCGTAGAACAGGGTGGATTTCATCCTCCTGATCACCCTTTTGAAGTCCTACAGATGGATTATATCCAGATGGAACGATGTCGAGGATTCAAATATGTTCTCGTAGTTGTCTGCGCTCTGTCCCGTTGGACAGAGGCGTACCCGGTTTCAGATTACACTGCCCCGACCACTGCCAAACAGTTGGTTCGAGAATTCTTCCCACGATACGGTTTACCACGTGTTGTCTACTCAGATAACGGCCAGCCGTTCTCATCCGAATTAATGAAACACGTTTCACTTTTGCTAGGTTATCAGTGGAAATTCCACTGTGTCCGACACCCCGAAGCAGCAGGTCTCGTAGAAAGACATAATCAGACACTGAAAATCAGACTGTCCAAAATATGCAGAGAGAAAGGGGTCGACTGGATAGTAGCATTACCAGTTGCACTTTTTTACATGAGAATGGTAGCACACTCTAGAACAGGGCTATCCCCGTATGAGGTGATCTTCGGTAGACCACCGAATATGTGGGGGACGCCTATACCACGCAAAATAACTGATGTTGACTGTAATATGCTGACAGATTACTTGGCTTCCTTGATGTCTGCACTACAATCTTCTCGTTCACAGGTAGCTGCAGCCTTTCCCGACAACACTGAGGTGAAACCCCATGACGTGGTTCCGGGGGATCTTGTCTTTGTGAGAAATTTTGACCGAAAGACTCAACTGGAGCCCAGGTGGAAAGCACCCAAGTTGGTCCTGTTGACCACAAGAACAGCCGTGAAGATCGAGGGCCGCAAGGGCTGGATTCATTCAAGCCACATCAAGAAATTTCATGGACTATCTTCGGATATAGACATTGTGCCCTGCACTCCCTCACAGACTGATTCAAAACTTCCTTTGGTGGAAAAAACTGAAAGCGAACTTTACAAAGTTAAGTTAAGGCCTAGGACGTCAGACGGTTCGATTGTTTAAGTCCTCCCCTAGGTGAAGCGGTTGAATCTGTCTCTGACATGTATCCTCTAGACCTGAATCATGAACAATCGCGAAAAATGATGAAACGACAGGCGTATTGTACATCACTGCGTAGCCACTGCATAGTGACATTATTAATTTTGTTTTTATTGAGTCTTTTAATAATTATTACCAGTATGTTGTTGCACATATATTACCCTATTTCTAGACATGTTTATAATGTTGCTGCAGAACATTCTTTTAGTGACTTACCTCCGCATGAATTGTCTTATAGACTTGCGCTGCGCAATAACACTTTCATTAGTATGTTACATCATTCCCATCAGACTAGTAACGCCACCAATTGTTGGGTGTGTGGCCGACTCCCTCCCTATCAGAATTACGAAGGAGTCCTGCCTTTCTTTCCACATCCATTTACACATAATGGCTCCTGTGGAGCATGGTTTAGTTTAATTAATTCCATAGACTCAGATACTGCAGTTTACCAAGACCATTGGATATGGGGAAACCTGAACCTAGTTTTATTCAAAGTCTGTTACCCTGACAAGGAGGGTCGCCCCACAAGAACAGGAACTGATCTAGAAAATGAAGTGTATGGATTAGGTAATTTTACACCTAATCTCATGATTCTAAATGTCGTATCCGAAGTTGAGCTAGTCTTACCCACCATGTCAGTATTCCCAGCAAAAGGTGAATTATGTGTAAGAAAGGTTGGTTCCATACATATGGGCCACAGTCAATGCACTACTACAGTAGAATTCAGTGATCAAGGCAAATCTTCATTCAGAGCTTCTCGCCACTCCTACTTTATATGTGGCCAGACTGCATATATGCGTCTACCTCTAGATTGGGATGGTACCTGCTACATTGCATTCCTTTTGCCACCTGTTTTCCTAGCTCCTCCTGATTATTATCGAAATATTCATTTAGTACACAACAGAGAACGGAGAGATCTCCCCATTGTCGATTACACTGAAACGGCATGGGACAAGTATGTAGATTTTAATAAAGGCATCTTTCCCTATATAGGTACTGTTACTAACAGTAAACTGATACGTAGATTAACTAGAACCCTTGAAGCAGTAGTGAATGAGACTATTTCCGCCTTAGGCAATTTAACGGAAGAGCAGTCTGCTATGCGGATTGTTGTGCTTCAAAATCGTCTTGTCCTTGACGTCATCCTGGCTGATAGAGGCGGAGCTTGTAGGGTCATCGGATCAAGCTGCTGCGTATTCATACCAGAAAATTCGCCATCTGTATATAAAGCCATCACTCGCCTTCATAAGATAGCAAGCCAGATACACCAGAACCCAGGCACTTGGACTTGGTCCAGTTGGTTTTGGAATGCGGTATCAGCCTGGGGATGGAGAGTTCTATCCTTCCTAGGTATTGGCCTTCTCATACTATTCAGTTGCTGTCTATGTCTACAATGTGGACCAGCGATTTGTGGTCTGTGTGCCACATCGTGTATCCCACATCAAGATTTTCATTCAAGATCCCGGAAGAAGAAAGAAGAACAAATGATGCTATATGAACAGATCAATGGATTGATGAAGATTGATATCTCTTGAAGGGCAAGTAGGGGACAAGGAGGGAATGTGGAAATATGGATTTTCCTGGTCAGTTATGTCCCCTATCTTGGACCCCAACGGTTCCATGTGTATATCACAAGTACATGTATGTTCCCTCCAGTTCCAGTTATGAAGACGCAAACACATGTGCGTCCACCGTCAACATGTCCTCTGTCAGATCCGCCATGAATGGGCTGGATATTCGCTTCCTAAGTATGAAAGGCCACCGACTTTATATGGCTCAGTTACTCCATTTTTACAGTTCAGGCGAGTAGGCCCGATTCTGTCCTCAAAGCCTTTCCCTGCTCTCTGTCTCTGACAAGCTTCAGCTTGAGCTCGCATCTGTATCCATGAACTTTGTCCTATTTCCTGTGCAGCTAACGGTGCCTGCCTCGGCCAGTTTCGCCTGCCTGCCAAGAACTGTATTTCACCTTCGAATTATCTGCTTCCCCCTCAGCCGATGCATTCCTGCCTAGTAGTTTAAGTAAACATTCTTCCAGTTACCAAGCAAAAAGGCCCATCTTCTCTGTCTTCATGCAAGTAATTCATAGCCCTGTTACCATGGAATATTCCTACCCCCTCGCATTTAGTGTAGACACTTAGACGCTTGTACACGCACGCACAGTCAGTATAGAATAGATTCTGTCCAAGAGTCCTTCTTTTATGGATAACATAGTTCTTTAAACATAGGATGTTAGATATGATTTGGGATTAGGTTGACTTGACCCCCCAGACTTCTCGTCTCCACATATAGAGCTCAATGTCAAGTCCCCGTCACCCCCTAGTTACACGTCAATTACACGTCAGACTGCTGCGCGCGCATCCATGCCAAGTATTATCTTATAGATCCACCTATACATGACATCACAACCAATCATGTTTCTTTTTACTCATTATTACACCCATTTTCGGTTACGCAAACCAGACGTCAATGTCCTTATCAATTGTTACGCCTACTGTATTCACTTCATTATAATGTATGTATTATAAAAGTTACTGCTTGTCAATAAAGTATGTACTTCACTTCCTGAACCCCCGTGGTGATGGAACTTGAGGCATCCGATTATAATCGCTTATTGGAATAAAGCCCATTCCGAACCTCTAATATCACGGATTCTGCCTCTCATTTTACTGAGCTATTTTATAATGTTCCTGTATCAAATTCAGTCCCGGTAAAGGAGAAATATTTACCACACTATGGCAGCTAAAATGGCCCTCAAGAGACAACGCGGCTCCTCTGTGATGCTGGCGCTGAGGGACCTGCATTGGCTGCCGGTTAAAGACAGAGTTAGCTTCAAGTCCCTGGTCATGGTCTACAAAGCACTACATAATATAGGCCCGCTACCTATACGTGAGCGATTCTCATGGTATGAACCAAAAAGACTCCTTCGGTCCACTAGCCAAAGCCTGGTATCCGTTGCCAGAGTAAAAAAGCAAGTATGGGAGGAAGGGCCTTTGGCACGGCAGCAGCATGCCTTTGGAATAAGATCCCCCAAGATCTGACACAGGACGAATCTCTGTTGGGCTTTAGGAGAGATCTTAAGACTTGGCTATTTGCCAGGAATAGGTATCAACATCTCTGATTAGTGGCTGCTCGTTTTACACGCTTTATGTCACCTTAGTCTCTAAGCGCCAGGATGCCCGTTGGGCGATAGCTGCGCTATATAAAAGATTTATACAATACAATATTTAATGCAATACGGCGCATTTCTGCCTTTTCCCCTGCACTGACGCCTTTTGACAGTCTAGCGCCGACACAGGCTCCCTTGTACCATGGTGCAAGGGTTCATGAGTTGCTTGCAGGGTTGTTTTTTGGCAGGAAGGGGCGCCTTCCTGCACAAACAAATATTCTGAGAGGCATATTCCTCTGTCTATGTGTGCTGCAGAACACAGACAAAATAGAAAGAGGAAGTAACAAGGAGAAATAAAGATATTTCTCCTTGTTACCCCTCTCCTGGGAAGGCGTATTTTTTTGGTGCATTCTCAATCATAGCAGTTATGGTAAACCTGGGAATGCGCAAAAAATCACTGGAGTTGTGTGGGGACCGTCACGCAATGCCCATGGAACACCTTCCTTGTGCAGAATAATGCAACGCAGCCATGTGCACTGCGTTATTTCACTCCAGATTTATGGAGCTACTCAGGGATATGCAGAGTGGCCTTGAGTGGCTTCATAAATTGCATTAAAGGTTTACGTCGCACATGTACCATGTGCAAACGTCATGCAAACCAGATCGTTAATAGGCCCCTTAGCTTGCAAGCAGGAGATTCAGTGGCGTTGGAGTGGCTAGTCCTTTTAAAGGAAAAGTTAAAGCCAATAATCAGAACCAACCCCATTCAAAGTGGGCAGAAGAGTGTTGCACCACTGCTATTTAGCAGTGCAAAAAAGGAAAAATAAAATGATAATAACACAGTTATTATAATTGTATTTTTCCATGCTGAAGAGAGTTTTGGGGCAAGGCGGGGCGGGACTTGGCGGTCTTCACAGCCAGCAGAGGGAGGAGTGGTTGTTTCACTTAAGTGCGCATCCTGGTTTGGTTGGCTGTCTTAGGCCGGCCAAACTGTCATGCACACTTAGCATGTTCTCTACCGGGCTATATTGCATCGCTTGGGTGGAGAACATGCACAGGCTCTCACTTCCCTGTCTGAGCGATCAACCAGGCCTCTCCAACCAATCACAACACTGCTGTCATGCTGGTGACAGCAGCATTGTGATTAGCTTAGGGGAGCCTGTGTGCTTCCTGCATGCACGTAACTATGTATGTTTGTATGTATGTTGTATTTCTATAGAGTGATCCCAGCTTTTAAGCAGGGGAGTGCTGTACAGAGTCAAAGACACGCCTAACGTCAACAAATGAAAGGAGAAGTAGCTGGTTTGTGGACAGTTAACGCATTGTAGAGTAGTGTAGATGAGTCTTCAACTCTGTGCTCAATTGAAGCAGCTTTGGGGCCTTCTTGGTGGATTCAGGAATGTTAGGAGATCCTGGGTAGATAGATGGAAAAAACTTGCTGCCTTGTTTTTTCGCTTCTTAGTCTGCTGTCTAATGGTGTACTGGCTGTGGGTTTGCCGTAGAACACCTGTGATGTTGTGCTTGTCTGCTGGATAAGGAGGGGTGCTGGTCTTGCTGCCTTTGTAAATGTTGCATCTGGTTTACAAGCTTGTGCTGGTTAGAAAGAGAAGCAATGATGTTCACTCGGGGTGGGGGTCATGGATATCATTTGGGAGTAGACTGGGGTCACAGCTGTGCCCTCTAGCTTGCTGTCTGCTACTACTGCCACTTACTTTGGGACCCCTGGCTTCAGTAGAGACAAAATTGCGCCACCTCCGAGGCCAGGGGTCGCAAAGTTAGGGCTGTGGGATTGCCGAAGAACACTTTTGATGTTGTGCTTGTCTGCTGAATAAGGAGGGGTGCTGGTCTTGCTGCCTTTGAATATGTTGCATCTGGTTTACAAGATTGTGCTAGTTAGAAAGAAATGCAGTGATGTTCACTCGGGGTGGGGGTCATGGATATCATTTGGGAGTAGTCTGGGGTCACAGCTGTGCCCTCTAGCTTGCTGTCTGCTACTACTGCCACTTACTTTGGGACCCCTGGCCTCAGTAGAGACAAAATTGCGCCACCTCAGAGGCCAGGGGTCGCAAAGTTAGTGCCAGGAGTAGCAGGGAGCAAGCTAGAGGGCACAGCTGTGACCTTTCACTACTCCCAAAAGATCTCCATGGTGGGGATGATGTGTTCATATTTCTTCAGGCCCTGAAAGAGACATTTGGTGGCAGGTAGGATGCCCTTGAATAGGTAGGCCATGGAGGCAGGATATTATCATCATTCAGATGCAAGCATATGAGAGCTTAAAGTGCAGTTCTTAAGTAGCTTTAATGAAGAAACAGTTTCAGTTTCTTTTGAAGAGAGAGCATCTTTGTTATCTTTGCAATGTGTTCTTGAGGGTGCACTTAATGAATGCGGTGAATCCAAGTGACATGGCATTCAGTGAACGTTGGGGTTTAAAATTGTCAACTTTCATATATTTAAACCAGGTTTATACTGTTTCTTGTTTGTAGTTCTTGGCAAAGAACAGGAATTCTGTCTCGGGTGGGTGGAGCTTCAAGTTGGGACTGTACACCCAGCCCTAAATTGTTTGACTTAGCTCTCTCTGGAGGTTCACCCTAAAATCTTTTGCCTTCTCCCCATCTGTTTTCTGAACCCATTTTTACTAGCTTTTAGGACTCTGTGCACTTTACCAGTATGATAAACTTGGCTTGCACCCAACTGGCACATAATATGTGTTCCTTGAGGGTGAGGTTAGTGTCCAAGTGAATCTAAGTATTTTGCATTCAGTGAAAGTTGGGGTTTAAAATCGTCCACTTTCATGTCAATGAACCAGGTTTATACTGTTTTTTGTGTTTTTGTCCTTGTCAAATGGCAGGAATTCTGTCTCAGTTGGGTTGAGCTCCACGTAGGCACCAGACTTCCAGACCGAAATTCTTGGACTAAGCCCTCTTTGCAGATTCTCCCACCAAAACGTTATCCTTCTCTCCTTCTGTTTTCTGTTCCCATTTTGTTGGCTTTTAGGACTCTTCACTGCTGTTAAACAGTGCTAAAGTGCTTGTTCTCTCTCCTTTAAACATGGTAAAATTGGTTTGCACTCAATTGGCATATTTAATTTACTTAAATGTCCTTAGTAGAGTGCAACAAGTACCCTGGGTCATAAATGAAAAGCATCTAGTGGGCATGTAGCACGTATTGTGCCACCCACTAACTAGCCCTTTAAATATGTCACAGACTTGCCATTTCAGCCTCAGTGCAGTTTTAAACTGCAATTTCGACCTGGCAAGACAAACCTTTTTCCAGGCCTAAAACTCCCTTTCTTAAACATATGTCATCCTTAGGACAGGCCCTAAACAGACCTTAAAATGTTGTGCATTGTATTTATAAAAACTGAACATTTGGTTTTAGGTTTTACATGTCTTGATAGTGAAAAACTCACAAATTTGTTTTTCACTACTTTGAGGCCTACCTCTCCCATAGGTTAACATTAGGTCACCTTCTTCAATTTAAAGGTGCTAACTTTTGGGGGGGATCATGTAGAAATTTCATGTTTGGTGTATAAGAATTGCAATTCAAAATCCTCTTCAATGGTAAAGTTGGATTTAAAGTCACGTTTCTGAAAATGCCACTTTTAGAAAGTTGCATTTTCTTGTCCTAACCATTTGGTGTCTGCAGCCTGTATCCTGGGTCACTTGACTAGGTGCAATTGGTAGTTGGTCTTTCTGTAGTGCTTCCAGACAGTAACACAAAGGGGGACTAGATGTTGGCAGAATGAGCCATCTTGGCAGGATGGTACGTGATGGAGCTGTGCACAGCCCACTTACATTTTCTTCATACTACCCTTATGTGACCCAGAGTCAGTGGAGTCTGGGTAGGGAGGAAGGAAATTCCAAACCCATGTGTTGGAAGAAAACTCCATTGGTTTCCTACACTTCAAAACTGGCACCAGGTTTAAAAATAAGACCCTTGTACACAGTCTACAGTACATTCCTGCAGCTGTAGATACTACAGAATAAGGACTGCCCTGCTGCCATAGGACTGTCCTGCTGGCTGAGGCCTGACCTACTGTCTGAGAAGGAAGACTTGACATGCTCCCTTTATCCCAGACAGAGTGACTCCAAGAATGTAAAGTACGTATGTTGATGTCAAATCCAGAAAGGAGAAAGCACATCAGGTAGTTTCAGGTTCGAGTTTTATTCGGTATTACAGCATATCACGGGAGCACAGCTGTCCTTTTTGAAGCGCAACTGTTAAATGGCTAATTCAACAGTTGGAGCTTCAAGACTGAACATAACTTTTACAAATGCATCTTTAAACATAAACTTAATTGAAGATGCGCATGCCGTAACCAATACACAATATGTGGAGCGTGACAGTGAATAAACATAAAAGAAAGACGCAATGTAAAAAATATAAGTGAAACATTTAGGATGTGAAAGTAACCCTTTACAAAGGGCCAGTTGGCTAACCTTTCGTTCAGAGCTGAAGGGACATATTAAGCTCCATTGGTCCTCTATACAATTGCCCAACCAACCTGTTAAACTGGACCTTCCTGGACCTGGAACTGGACCTCCCTGTGCCCTGCTGACATCTGCTGGAGTGAGTTCCAGACTTCCAAGAAGTGCCTTCCCCGGTCCTGAGCTTAACGTTATAGCAATGACAGATTGCAGTGACCACCAACACGATTGGACAGCAACCACCCTCTGTCATGTCCGTTGTGATCTTCACGATATAGGAACGACCAACCATGGCACTTCCCCTCCACTTTGCGCCCTCTTCCACCATGAACTGAACTTCGTACCGGACTTTGAGAAGATAACTTTTTCTGTGGGGCTAACCTGGTACCAGCATCTGGACTGTGCTCCATCGCAGTCGGACTGAACTTATGGCTTTCCCGGTCTAGCACAATGAGATAATCGTGACTGCACTTTGTGCTAATGGGCTCTATATTTAGGTAAATCTTTGAAATTGCATATCTCCGGTTCTACTGACTGTATTTCTGTGGCTTTGGTGTCAAATTATTTATTAAATGTTACTCTCTTTTACTTTTTAAGTGCTGCATAAATACTTTACACAATACCTCTAACTTAAGTCTGACTGCTTTTGTGCCAAGCTAACAGAGGGTTAAGCACAGGTTATTTTCGTGACGTTTGTGGTACACCTTGACAAGGATTATGGCTGTGCTTGAGACATGCTCATACCCCACTAGACATGCTCATAACCCACATGACCAACAACCCAGTTTCTCACCATTATGATGTGGAGGCAGTACTTGAGGTATTGGATGACAGAAGCAGAGGAGATTTTCAAAAACATTTGGTCTAGCATTAGCCACGTCCTTTTGATTTTAGTAAAATTATATAACATATACTTAATTACAGGGGTTTTCAGAATGCTGTCTTCTGCCATTGGTCTGTTGTTTTGTCATTCACATTTTTCTTTCACCCACTGCAGCATGCAGGATGGGGCAGTGGGTCAGCCCACTTCAGGCATTGGGTAACTACACTTTGAGGGATGGCATTCTCCTTTTCACGAGGAGCACATCCAACCACAAAGTCGTTACCGTCAGTGCCAGAACTACGATGGTAACATTTGCTTTTTGAGGTTAAAATATAGTTTTGCTGTTTGGGCAGCTCCCAAAACAATGTTTTATAAAAACCATGCAAAAACAGGATAAGCATTGACAGAGCCAAAAGCCTGGCAACCAATGCCAGACTGTTTGGCTTTGCCAAAGCTTGATTTTCTTATGAAGATCGGACGCTAAATAGCTCCATGAAATCAACAGCGCCTGTCTCCCATGCATGTCATTTAGATGTTGCGGTCTCCTGTCTTGCCCGCTGCCACCCCTGGTGCGATCTTCGGGACCCTGATGGCAAGCCCAGGCTGGCCATGGGAGGCATTGAGCGTTCTCACCGGGAGCGCCTTAGAAGGCACTGGGGGCCGCCATCACTCTTTCTTGGCTGTTACTTTACTCAAGGCTGGGACAGACCTCAGCAGTTCCTGTCCTTCTGCACTGAAGTAAGTGCACATAAAAGCAATGCCCTGTGCATTCAGAGGTTACATAATTCCAGAGAGAGTGTGAAGTCATTCGAGCACCAGTGAAAGCCCACAGGTTGTTGAGGGTACCAACATTCTTGTGTTTTATCAACCATTGGATCCTCACTTCAGTCAATAAGCTTCATGCTTCAATTATGGGATGCCCGGTTTGTCTCTCTCCTCCATCCATTTCAGTTCAGGCTCAGCGTGTATTATAAATGTATACTTACTGATCGTGATGCTTTCCAGCCGTTTTCCTAAATTGCTCGAGCACACACCAGAACAGCGTCCCCCCACCTGTTCCCTGCGCACTCTATTCACCTGGCACACACACTTCCTTGCTCTTTGGCAAACCACACAGCAGCCCCAGGTGAGCCTGTCTGAATTCCCCGGAGATCCCTAAAAGAATAAAGAGAATTACCTTCCAAGTCAGACCCTCTCGACTGTTTCTGCAAGATGTCTGCTCCAACGTAGCGCCCAGAAGCAGGACCAAGCTCTGCTTTCCTTTCAGCTTTATGCCACTCTTCCTCCATTTTGGAACACACATCCGAGCTCCACTAGAACGCAGCCAAAACCGCTACTAAAGGCACACACATTGTCCTGGTGGGCCTGAGCACACAAGCCGCTCAGGAAAAAGCGGAGCGGTTCTGGGTGACCTTAGCAGAGAGGCGAATAAAGGGGTATTATAGAAATGCAGTTGGGAAACCTAGACATGGTTCAGTTGGCCAGTGTACCTTGATGCCAATTATTTAAAATAAACACAAGTGTTAGCAGACACAGGCACATTGTTATTGTACACCAAGGACACACATCTGGCCAATAATGAATATAATTTTTGCCATAATGAGAACATACATGCCAAGGAGAGATGGTGCCAGCACCTGGTTTATTTCAACCGTCCCTGGCATTATAGTGGCGATTATTATGAAGCCTGGAACATGCTGCCTCATTTTTGTCACCACAGAAGGTTGCCAAGTGCGCTGCCTGTTTCCGGATGGAGCGGCACGCGGGCATCTGCCCGCCTGCTCATCCACTCTCTGGTGTGTTATGAATTTTGTGATGTGTAATTGTGTATGTTCAATAAAGCCTATGCTAACAACTGTTCTTACTGACCTATTACACTATGCATAAATATATCACAGCGCTGCTGACAATGCATACACTATCCTGTTAAAATCATTATTGCTAAGGTCGCAGAAGAAATGTCCAACACTGAAGGCACTGTTCTGTTACAGTGCAGAAACTGTGCCACTGAGTGTATGAACAGTGCTAACAAGTATTGTTGTCCCTTTAAATGCTAACAAAGCTGACAACTGCAGGTAGTGACCAATTAACTGTTCAGTAGCTATAAGACAAGTCTGAGTATGCTTATATAAATATAGCAAAGCTGTAGGCAGAGAAAATACTGCCCCATTAAAATTCACTATAATGTAGGCAAAAGCCATTCCTGGGAAGTTCACATATCACCTGTTCATTGCAAGCACAGGCTTTAGGAAGCGTACACCATTGTAAGTCCACAAGAAAGTAAAGATCATACCGACAGAAAGGGGTGGTGTTTGTGCTAAATACACAACAGGTCTGTTCTTTAGGTCCAAAACTGAAAATTACCCCCGCACCGGAGAAAAGTGTTTTCTATTTATATAACTATCATAGTGCAACTTATTCTGACAAATAAACACAATATGTAAACAGATGAATAACTTCCCAAATGTAAATATCACACAGTCATGTATCTTGATTGTAGTTATAGAAAATCTTTTATTGTAAATCTCTTGTTCCTTTATTGTTTAAAATCACCACACAATTGCTTTGCCAACGCGTTTCATCCCTCTTGGGACTTCTTCAGGGCTTATTTAAGTGCTGTTTCTTTTGTTAACGGTAAGTGTGGCTCCAAGCCAACCTTAACATCAACATTGGTCAAACTGTATATTAGTATTGATCTTTAAGTCGACGTTATTAAGTAACGGTATTCCTCTTAAAACGCCAGAGGGTCGATACTCTATTAAAGTAGTTTCAAAAATGATCATAATTTCATTAATAAGATCATGCTTAGATTTTCCCCGGATTAACCAAACTGGGTCCATACAGCTAGTAGCTATTTTTTCCTTTTTTCCAAGCAAAAAGTATATGTTCTTTAGGTCCTTTGCTTTAGCAGTTTCTATGTTGTAACTTACACATGGTGTTGAATGTACAGTTGCTGGTATAAAGAGTTTCAAAGCTACTGAACTGCTGTGGATTATACATTTGATTCCAGTCACATCTGGAGATGTGAACATATTTCCAAATGTATTAGTTTGTGTCTGCCGATGTGAATTTGTTTCAGTTATTTATCTCATTTTCAAGCAGCACTGGCCTTGGTTTTTTCAGGTTGCTGCTGGCAATTTGAAAAAAGTATTACATCCCTCCTGTGCATCTATACCCATTATTTACTCACCAGTTGTATGTTGTCTCCAGATTTACCTTTACATTTTTTCCAGTGCCATTCCTCCTTTGTTTGTTCGGCCATCCATTGTCCTTGCTGACAGCCGGTTCATATTGTCGACCACGGTCATCAGCTTTTCCCTTCTTTACTTAAGTGCAGGACTCACAGTCACTACCTTTATGGCAAGTTGCCAGTTCTACTGAAGGTTAGAAAAGAGAGAAAAAATAAGAGGAGACAGCAATAGAAAGTATAAAGGAGGCATTGAGGATGTAAGGTGAGAAGACAATGAGGAGGGAGGAGAAGAGAGAGAGAGAGAGAGAGAGAGAGAAGGTAGCCATGAAAAGGGATTAAAAAAAGGCGGAAAATCAACTGTGAGTTTACAAATCTTAGGGAGTTAGTTTGTAAGAAAAAGAAAAGGAAAGTTGAGAAGAAGGGTGGTATGGTTAGAGAAAGGAAAGGCATCAGAAAAAGGACGAGAGAGCAAAAGAGAAAAGTTGGGTAAAGGAGATGAAGTTAACAAAATATAATGAAAGATGCATAGTATATTGCACCACTTTCCACATTTTGTCTTTCAAAAATACCTTTGGTGGTGAGCTCTCCCTCTGCTCTCCTTGTAGTTGGTTGGCTACTCACTTCGCCCATTAAGTCTGTGGAGTTTGTGGTCTGGCATGACATAATTCATCTAGACACTTAATAATATTTGGTAGTGACCCTTTGCGATTACCTGTAAAAACCATTAAGTCATCTGCATAGAGGGCGACTTTTTTTTCCCATCCTTTCAATTTGAACTGGATTACTTCCTAGGATGATCTTATGGAGTAGGCTAATAGTTCTAAATACAAATTAAATAATGAAGGAGAGAGGGGACGTCCTTGCCAAGTGCCTCTTTCAATTCTAATCTCCTTGATCAAGTTCCCATTTACCAATATTTTTACCACCGGAGATTCATAGATATTCATAACTGCTTCCAAAAAAGTCTTCCCTAGCCCATATTTGTCAAATACCTTACCGAGAAAATGCCAGTTCACTCGGTCAAAGGCCTTTGCAGCGCCAAATGTTAGAGTATGGAGGGGGTTTTTTTCATGCATAGCAATGTCAATTGAGTTCATGACTTACATCATGTAACTGTCTTCCCTTTATAAATGCTTTCTGGTCTTCATGTACCAGTTGGTTTATTACCCGCCCCAGTCATGTTGCTAAAATCTGTGAATAGATCTTATAGTCATTGTTCAGAAGGTATATTGGTCTATACGACTCACATTTCAGAGGGTTTTTCCCTGGTTTTAAAATTATACTGATAGTGGCGTCATTCCAGGATTCTGGTAATTTTCCTTCGTCAATAAAGATTTAATTTAGTAACTTTACTAAATAGGGGGCTAAAAGCTCTTTCGAGTTGTTGTACAGCTCATTCGGTAAAGTGTCCAGACCAGCTGCTTTCCCTTTCTTTAAGTTTGAGTGAGCATTGATTATTTCTTCAGGCGTTATTTCTTCATTGAGAGTTTCTCTACCGTCGTCATCCAAACTAGGAATAAGTAACTTGTTAAGATAATGGTCTAACTGTTTTCCTGTAGACTTCAAATCTTCATTGTAAAAGGACTTAAAGAAGTCGGTTAAAGCTTTTTCAATTTCTTCATCCTCTACTACTTTTGCAGCTTGGTCTGCTGAGTGTATTGCTGTTATTCTGTTTCTATTATATTTGGTCTTAAGTTTCCATGCCAGCAATTTGCCACTACCTTCTCCGTATTTCTAATTTGCTAACTCACTAGCCTCCCATTTTTGCCTTATCCTACTATTTAGTGTATTAATTAGCTCGATTTGTTTACTCTGTAATTCTTTTATATTTTTTAGGGGTTATCTTCGGAGTTGACGCTGTCTAATTTTCTCTCCTGATTTTAGATTCTAGTTGGCAAATCCTTAATCTTGTGGCTTTATTCTTAAACGCGGAGAGATTGATCAGAACCCACCTAATTACTTCTTTATGGCCATCCCAAACAGCCCATATTGGTACTTCATTATTCTAATTGCACCTAAAATATTCTTCCGTAGCTATTTTCAATTTATCTACAATTTGTTGGTATAGAAGCAAGGTGCGATCTAGCGTCCATCTAGTTGCTGCTTAGTGTTTCCCAATGTTTATTATCAATGATACGGAAGAGTGATCTGACAGATGGGCAGGGTTATGATCTATACTGACAACTTTGCTTATTAGAGTTTTTTCTACCAAGAAGAAATCGATTCTAGATGCGTGGCCGTATTTCTTGTTTTTTATAGGTGAACCTATTAGAAGAAATACCTTTATTTCTCTACGCATCCACGATCCCCAGGACTTCTGTATATCTTTTTTACCAAGCCCTCATTTTTGGTAGATTTAAACCTTTACTTGGAGGTAACCTATTAAGTTTAAGGTCTATTAGTATGTTGAAGTCCCCCCCTAAAATGATTGGAGCAGACGCTTCTGTAAGATGAGAGTAAAGTGCCTGGAGGGGGTCAGGGTCATCTAGGTTTGGACCATAATATCCCACAATATTATACAACTCCCTCCCAATTCTTATTTTGGCTATTGCCCATCCTCCTTTGGAGTCAATGATCTTTTCCACAATTGCTACTTTTGCAGCTTTTTTTAATATAACTGCCACCCCTTTGTTACAGCATGTTTGATTCGTACAAAGATAACAATCAACCCACTTTTGGTGTTTCATGATGTTGTTCTATTCCGTTGTTAATAAATGTGTCTCCTGGAGAATTACAACCTCACTCTCCACTATTTTCAGATATTCAAAAGGCATGATGCACTTTTTGTTTATATTATTTAGTTCTGCCATGTGATAATCAAGTTCAGGTGAACAAATCTGCAGTATTTACATCAATTGCTGATTTATTCATTTTGAATTAGCTTTTTATTGATTTCTAATAGCTTTTAGAAAGTGAAAAAAATGGGCCCAATTTGGATATCAAGCAGAGTTTCCCTCCGACCGCCGTATTTTGATTACGGCTGTCAGAGGGAAAACCGCAAGGGGGTTTCTCTCCACTTCCAATGGGCTCTGTGATCTTGTCAGAAGAGGATCAGAATAGTGATCCCTTCAATAATGGTGGAGCCAGGCTCAGCTCCACTGTTAGGATTATGATGTTGGTTTGTGACAGCCAATTCATGTCGGCCTTTCCAACATGGATTGGCTGTCGGAAACAGATTTTTTCCCCCTTCCCTTGTGGCCCTATGCATAGGGGCCTGGGGGGCACCTATGGTTCCTGTCTCAACATTCCTGCATTGTACAGTGCCTGCCACACAGTACAGGGATGTTTACCAACTTTCATTTTTCAATAAGAGCTTGTGCTGTGGGCGTTTTCAGCATAATCGCTCCCATTTCGATTAACTGCCTTTGCCACCCATTTGGACCTTTGCTCCCGAGAAGCCTAATCCGACTAGAAAAACTACTTAAATTGCAAAGAAAGCATTGAACTTCTGGCCACTCACCGTCTGAAGTTATAACTTGGAAAGAAAATTCTTAACCGTTACCCAAACGCCCATGCCCACCAATAAATACAGAGGCTGTCTATCGGAATGTATCAATTTCCTTGTGTAACTAGATACTGTGAGGTAGTCCGAGAAATTCACTAACGCTTAGATCTGTAGCTCCGTGCCGACCCCACTCACCACGGCACTGAACAGCACATCAAAATGCCCTACACCCACGCAAAGTGACGATTCAGAAATCGGAATATCGGCTGTAATAGCCGGGGCATAAATTGCGGTTTGAAATGGACTGTTGGGACCGGAATCGGAGACTATAAACTCCATTCCCCATCTCACAACATGGCACCGGCGGATAGTAAACGCACTGCGGATGGGGCCAAGGGAGGAGCAGCTTTAAAAACATGATCTCTGGATCGGAACATAAGAGCCACCAGAAAGATCGCATCTCCATGATTCCTGCTACGGCTTCGATCCCGTGAGTACTGCTGAGACCGGGGCTGCATTGATCGGCTCGGTGACGGACGGGGAAGTGCTACACTACAGTGCACGGTGGATGCCCGAATGCAAGACTGTGGCGGCGCAATTAGAAGTGCGGATGTTCAGACTGGGAGCAGCATAGCTCTCGGTGTCTCGCGGACTGCCACGCCGTGGGTCTAAACGTGCCAGGAGAGGAGCTGAGTGACAACACTTGCCTGGTCGCTTGCAGGAAGATCTCTGGCGGTTGTGTGCTTTCATCGTGAGGGTGTGCGCGCTGGAGGGGCCACGGGCGGCAGACGGAGCATCAAAGTGGCCCGATCTCTCTCAGAATCGGATGCGAGCAGCGTGATTTACATAGTGTTTTCAAGGTACCGCAATACAAGCCTACAAGTCGACATCGCGACCGAACAGACTCGCAAAGCGGTCTTGCAGAGAAAAGGTAGATAAACACATGTCATTCCTCTATGAATGAATTTTGTGCTGCATTGCTAAAGGCCACTGACCCGTCCTGCCTGACTTGCCTGACCCTGATGCTGATACTTAAAATGGCGGCTCCCACCGCGGAGATGTGATATAAAAAGCGATTGAATGCAACTGTAAGCAATCTTACATTGTACGCCAGTGTATGCAAGTGACATTTAAAAATTCAATAAGGCTTGCTAAGAGAAAGCAGATTGGGAAATCTCCCTTGGAGGAGTACGAGTCAGTTTTGACTGACCTGGTACCTAAGATGGCAGCTCACACCATGAAGATGTTCCCTGTATGAGGCCTGACAAAGGACTCACAAAGCGGACTTGCAAGGCGGTATCAATAAGAAAGGAAAAAGTGGATCGGTAGCTTACATATCTCTTTCATTGTGCTCTGTTCATGGTAGTCTACCGATCCTTCCCGCCTGATTGGCCTGACCCTGATTCCAGGACCTAAAATGGTGGCTTCCATTACAGTCGGGTGCATGGCCAGAACCCTAATATAAAGCGGAAGAATGCAGCTGTGTGCAGAATCCACATTGTATGTCTGCAACATCTAAACATTTAAAACTATCTCCTTTGGATGTGCACGAGTCTGATATGCCTGGACTGACCTGTTCACTGATACCTGAGATGGTGGCTCCACTGTGGAGATGCTCTCGGTAGGAAGCCTGACTTGTGATCCCTATCAAGTGACTTGCCTTCCAAGAGTCCTAAGAAAGTGTTACTAGTTCACAACCTAACGGGTCGCAGCTGAGACTGATGGGTGCCTGACCCTAACATGGCCGCAAGTTGTGACTTCTTTCCCCCAGCTGAACTCTTCCTTACATAATCCTACCAGGACTGTGCCTGACCTCAAGATGGTGTCTGGAATTCTGTCATGAACATCCAGACGGACAGGGAAGAAGCAGCGCGCAATCTAGCAACGGACGTAGAACAAAACACTACATTGCCCAGAAAGCAACGCGCCAAGTTCCCGCCAGGTACAAGGGAGCAAACAACATAAAAGACGACCGTCTGCAACGGGGCGGTGCCAATGATTCCGAAAACTACCTGAGTTTCCAGTCAACGGCCGGCGGCAGCTCCGTGTTCGTCTCAGCTACGAAAACCCCAGCGTTCCTCTGCCCGTGCTTCTGTCCGGGGAAACCTGCACGCCAACCTTCCAAACCCCTCCCTGATCGTCGTCGAAGGCAGCGGTCCGGGTGAGTGAACCGTCGCGCCCTCCTTCCTCAAGACCCGCTGGTTTACAGGTGATAAGTCCCTGGAGGGTCTCTCCCTCTCATCACCTTCTACCTCCGTTATACTTGCTCCTTCGGAACCGGTACCGCAGCGCTCCCCAGCCCCAAGGATTCCTGGGCTTGGAGTAGAAGCGCGGGCACCAGTTACTCTCCTTCCGTTTCTGTACTACAAAACCGCCTTCCCGCGCTCCCCAGCCCCACGGATACCTGGGCTCGGAGTCGAAGCGCTGGTGGTTATTCCTTGCTATCAGTACCAGTTCTTCCAGATCTCATCCCTACGTGGTGCGCCCAGGCCCCAAGGATTCCTGGGTCTGGAGCGTTCTACCATTCCGACTAGGGCGCAGCTTCAATAAACTCATTGGGCTGGAAGCGCTCGTAGCTGGTGTTCGCGGCCCCATCAATCTCTCTGGCCAAGAAGGAGATCGGACTTCGCAGCCCTGCCAGGCAACGAAGAAACAGACACCCCCTACCTCGTCTAGGGAGGAGAAAGAGACAGGTGATTAGAGGAAGCTCCGTGGAACTTATTCCAGCTCAGAGAGAGACAGTATCGTTCCTAACCCTCTCCTTCTCTCGTTTCAGGACCCTTTCCCTGCGGTCTCCTCCCTTCCTTCCCTCACCCACCTGTCTCCCAAACCCGAGGGTCTGTTATACGAAACCGGGTTGGGGACGGATGGGAGGGGGACCCCCTATAGCATCAGCGTCATCCTGAGGAGCAGTCTCGAGGAGCCACGCGACAAATTCATTCGGACCATGGTTTCTCCCCCCCCCCCACACAAATCTGACAATCTCTGAGTACTCCTGATCTCCATCCAGACAGCCGAGTCAGGGCACTATGTCCGACGCCCGGTGGAGCTGCTCTGTTCAGCTATTGAGGAGATCGGCCTTGGTTCATCCCCTGACCGTCACCTACCCAGCCGGACTTTGGGCACAGTTTTTCTCCCTGTCTCGCCCACCCCCCTCATCATATTTCTGTAACTCTGCTTTTCCCTTGTCTCCTATCTATCTATCTATCTATCTATCTATCTATCTATCTATCTATCTATCTATCTATCTATCTATCTATCTATCTATCTATCTATCTATCTATCTATCTATCTATCTATCTATCCATCTGTCTGTTCCCATTTAGCACTCTTTCTTGCTTGGTCTACTTCCTTTGCTCCTATCCCCTCTGACCTGAATCTTTCCCCTTGCCCGCTACACCGCCTAGCCCCCTTTTGTGCCCTTTGACTAAGCACGCCTTCTCCCCTTTTTGGGGAAAGATCCAATATTTATACTCTGGAGTCTCAGTGAACCCGCTGAGAGAGTCCACAGCACCTAGGGAGCCACTCACTGTTGAGGTATAGTATGGCACCCCTTGCCAAAGCACTCCATCTCCCCTTTTTGGGGAGGGATCCAGTATGTAGGCCTTGGAGTCTCAGAGACCCCACTGAGAGAGCCCACTGCGTATAGGGAGCCTCTCGCAACAGAGATGGGGAAATGATACCACTTCCCCTGGGATCACAGCTTACTGGACTTTGGACGCAGCTCTGACTCATCTACCAGTTTGAGTCCCCATCACCCTCCCCCTCCTCTTTCCATGCTGTGTCTCTCACCCTCCCCTCCTCCATTCTCTGTCTACTTACCCTGCTCTTACCCCCCTCCCCTGAATTTCTCCCCTTGCCTGCTTTTTCACTTACATATATGTCCTTTCTGTTTGTCTCGACCTTACTTGTCACAGACTGGCACATGCATCAACAAAGACTTTTGCGATTCCTAAATTGCGATTTTTAAGGAATCGCAATTAAGGAAGCATGTAGGAATCGCTATAAAAATAGCGATTCCTACAAATTCCTTAATTGCGACTCGCAAATTGCGAGTCGCAATTAAGGAATGCCATCCCAATCATTCCTATGGGCCTCCAGGCCCATAGGAATGAATTGGAGATTGCATGAGCAAATTGCGAGTACCAGTAGGTACTCGCAAATTGCTCATGCAATTTCAAGGGTGCAAGGGTGTCAAAATGACACCCTATTGCACCCCTGAAATTGATCTGTGCACATATGTTGCACACACACATGCTCTAAGGGCATGTGTGTGTGCAACATGAAACTTTGAAAAATGCACAAAAGTACATTTTTCAAAGTTTTGCAAATTACCATGAAGTTCAACTTCATGGTAATTTGCTTCCCCTATTAGCGAAATCGCTATTTTTTTAACTTTAATGCATTGCATTTAGGGAATCTCAATTTGGGATTCCTTAAATGCAATCGCAATTTAAGGAATTGCTATTTAGAGATTCCTTAAATTGCGATTTTTGCATTTGGGATGATGCATCCCAAATGCAAAAATACCGGTTGCAACCGTTTGCGACCAGTTTTCTCGTTGATGCATGTGGCCCTATGTTGCCAGACTCTAATAACTGTGTAACCTTTGTAACGATGTAACCTGCAATTATGGTCTGATACTCATGTAAAGCGCTCTGATACCTCCGGGTCTAGCCAGCACTATATAAAAAACCTTTAAAGTAAATAAATAAATAAAATTGCAAGTTGGAAGTTTCTGACCACACTATGGTGTGAATGGCAAAATTCGGTTGTTTGCGAATGCAAAATGGCCTATCCTTCTGAATTAAAGGCTTTTTTATTAGCAATTTAGGTGATCGCAATATTTAGAGATCATCTACATTGTGAATGCAAATAGGGAATCACAATTTGCAATTCCCTAATGCACATGTAAGAAGCCTTTCCTAAATGCGAACTGTGCATTTAGGAAACACTATTACCATCAACTTCAAGTTGAAGGTAACCATGTGCGTACTTTGGAAAATTCACAAAACCGCAATTTTCAAAGTGTCATGTAGCGCACACATGCCCCCAGGGCATGTGTGTGCCTTAAAAGTGCAGCTTTAGTTAGTTTGTTAGGGGGCATCAGGCGCCTTTGCCTGTGCATTACCTAATTTGCGATTATCAATTAGGCAACCGTAATTTAGGTAATGCAAGACCATTCTCACCTATGGGCCTTGAGGCCCATAGGAACAAATGGAGTTGCAATGACAAATAGCGATTCCTTAATTGCGTTTGCGGTTTTTAAGAAATTGCAATTAGGGAATCACTATTCCCTGTCTGTTTTGTTACATCGCATTTTGCGATTACCAAATCGCTATTTGGTAATCGCAAAATGATATTTTCATACATGTGGCCCTATGTGCGGTCCATCCAAATTAAGGTGTCCATACCGCCGACCCATGGTTGGGCGGTTACTTCCCCGCAACGGGACATTGCAGTGAGGGCCTATATGTCTTATTCACTGTTGGTATTTCAGAGGATCACAATCTCATAGAATGAAAATGTTTAAAAGGGCATCAGGCCTCATTGTGTTAATTCTTTTGCTAAGCGTTTCTAGCAGCAATGAGATTATGTTAAATTGAGCATAGAGAGTTATGGGCAGAGAGAAATCTCCACACCAGGCAGCACTAGAACAGGCCACATAGAATCATATCTCCAGTCCCAATTTAAAGCTAAAGGGAGAGGAGACATTTAGAGTTTGCTCTGTGGCTTATCAGTGAAGCTTGTCTCGTAAAACAGTACATTGAACATGAAAGCTATTGTTCAAACAGGTATGCAGGAGTGTACCATCTCTAAAACTCAAAATAGATGTTATTTTCTGCTGTCTGATAATTATATCAGTGCTTACAAGTAGCAGATTGATGGATGATAGGACTGCTACAGACTTATTGCTGCAACCATGTTAGAGTGGTTTGTCTTGTTAACCTTCTTTGGTGCACGTTGCTGCTGCCATTTCATATGTCTCTATTGTGGCTACAATTCATATTGTGTGCACTAGACTAGGATTTCGTTTTTAAATAAATATTTCAAATGCATCCCTTGTGTTTTAGTGTTTTGAAGTGTGTTATTATTTCATGAAAGAGGGTTGTCTATTCTAACTTATCTCATGGGATGGATCATTCCTTGGAATACCTCTACTGAAATATTGCTCAGTGGGATATGGAATGGTTGCAGTTACTCGGGTTTTGTGATTCGGGCTGGCATATTGACTAAGTCGTTGGTGCCAGGGGTCTAGAAAAACAATCTTTGTGTTTCTAGAAAATGTATCAGTGTAAGAGAGTGATAATGAGTGAATAGGAAGGAATGAGTGAGTGTTTATGAGTGAGCAGGAGTGTGAGTGATTTAATGTAAGTGAGCAAGATCATTAATGTGGTATTATGATGCGTGTCTGCGATTGGCCTGGGCATGCTGAAAGAAATACTGAGAGAAGTTCTTTTCTTAGAGATGCACTCATAGTAAAATACTGATAATGGCACACTGAGAGAAATTATTTTCATGACAGGCATCTATGAAAAAATACTGGTACTGGTAGATTGGAGGTAATTCTTCGCACAATGGGGCACATGGTAAAATACTGGTGCTGACATACGTGAGATAGTTCTTGCATATGGGGCACCTGTGAAAAATACTGCTTTTGGCAATCTTGAGAAAAGCAATATCTGTCATAAGGGAGGGCAGTATGGCATGGTGGAGGGTAACCTTGACATAATGTTTGTCCTGACATGTTAGAGATAATTGTTGACAGTAAGGGTCACCCATACTATAAGGTCAGCAACAACAGCCAAATTCAGGCAGTGGCATATTGTAACATTTGGCATAATGGGGGACCTACGGGGCATGGGAGAGTGAGGACCAATGACAATAGCCCATATTAAATAAAATTGAGTCAATTGGCTCACCACATGAAAGGACCGGAATATTTAATGTATGCCTTTTCAAAGCCTCTGACGTTTTAGCCAAAATATGGGAAAGATGTACATTACATTGTGTGACGTGACCTCATTATAAACCTTTTTAAAAGATCATAATAATACCCTGAAATAGGTAAATCATGCAGATTTTATGGAACTACAGTGATGTCACTTATTGTGATGTTATTACGGTTAAGGACATGTAACATCACCGTGTGGGAAAGTCATACCATGTCACTTCCTCTGATGTCATAAATATTCTCTTTTGACAGACTTTGAATTTTTTATAGATCATATAAACCATCCATAATGGCTCATTTATTGGTAACTTGTAGACAGTGCTGAAGGCCTGCTGTACAGGCAAGGAGGGATCACACAGGTGTCCTGACAGCATCTTAACAAAGGACTTAAATGACTGCCTGCCATGTGGTCCAGGTAAAGAGTGGGCGATGCCCATGCCCTTTTCTTCCATTAATCATTCATCACTGATCTTTAGCAACAAGGAATGATAAAAGATCCGAAACCATGGCAACCGGGTTCAGACCTGTAAATTATGACATTCCAGTTCCTACTGTGACCTGATGAATATCAACGCCTACTCCTACACCTACTTTGTATATAGAGAACCATTAACAACTTTGACTGAAAGCCACTTTTAGAACTGTAATTTTATCTTTATTTTATTATCTTATAAATATGCAGCACTAAATATTAAGAGCAATGAAGTATAGCAGAAAAAGCAGAATGAGGCAATGTTAAATTATGCCCTGTTATTCAAGAAAATGCTGAGATTTTCACACTTTAGAAAAAAAGTATGAAGGGGCAGATTTACTAAGGCTGGCTGCTCCAATGAGTAGTTTGCAATCTACTGGTAGCTCTGAAGCTACCTGGGAGTAGCTCTCCTGTGTGCAGCCCAGCCTACTAATCTAGAAGCTTTTACTTGGTTGAATTAATATATGTATACCATAATAGAAAAGTGAGTATTCCAGACGAAAATGTGTGTTTTTTTCAAACTCCCTAATCTCCATACTGTATTTAAAACTGATATTTGAAGGTTAAATGATGCAGCATTGGGAGATTCTGGACTAATAATATTGTTTTGGTATTATTCCCTTGGTACAAAGGGCATTGCAGATGTGGCCGTTATGTATTACCCATGTAGGGGCATTACACATTTTTTAAAAACTTTTTTACATTACTACTGGTAATCCTGCACTGAGATGATCACTGCTGATAATCTTGCATAGGGGGGCCACCCATATAATATTTTTATGTGTATGGCACTAATATCTGTACTGCTGGGTGATTTTTATTGAACATAAGTAGCTCTTAATACTTTAGAGGTTGGAGACCCTGTACTAATGCTTCACACAACACATCAACCAGATTTGCTCCCCTGTACTTAGGAAGCTGGAAAACACATCACCATTCCTGCTAAGATGTGGTGCACCTGAAGAACCGGGTTTTTAGAACCCAGCGGCGTCTGGGGCACGCCCAAAGTCTTCGGGTTCACCTGTCTTAGAATACAGAGACACAGGATACTTCTTGGTGGCGTCAGAGATTGATTTTATTGGCTGCAGCCAGTAACAGAAGTCCTAGAAGTCATCACGGTATGAGTTCTCAGGAGACTGCTCAAATTTACAAAGCAAGTCATCCCTTTTTATGCCAGAAACATCACATTCCAGACAGACACCCATTATTTTACAAATTGTCCAATCGCATGTAACCAAACCAAAAGTATCGCATGACGGTAAAACCCACTTTTCAGGTGTCCGGCCCATGATCAATCATCGAACAATCCCAACATTCTTCTTTAGACAAGCCGGACAGACCCATGATAAAGAGACCACAACCCATATCGTAAATGGACCATAAAAGAAGAAACAGAAACAGATAGAAGTGGGATGGGGCATGTTTGTGTGCAATAAAACTTTACGAGATCCCGTGCTCTGACCCTTAATCAAGATCAGCTAGCGGGCAGGAACGGGTTTGGCAGGGTCGGCCTCAGGCGACGGGGTCAGTTCACTCAAGTCATGTAGGAGTCAGCACAAACTCGAGCTAAAGTGCGCCTGACTAAAAACTCGTTTAACCACAGCCATCGGCCTATGTGAGGGCAACCACAAAATGGCTACCATGCGCAAAATGGAACGAAAACCCAAAATATGCAGTGAATCCATTGGTGTAATGTGACGAAAACACACGTACTAGCCGAACTCACTAGTTACGGTTCGCTGTTACCAAAATCGTAATGGAACCATGATATTTATAGCGCAGATTTAGATTTCACGGAACCTCAGACCCTCCATTTGCCCTTACATAGGCAATCTCAGTCTACATCTGAATTGATGTCGATATTCATCAAATCATCAAGGTGCTGTTGAAGCATCATCCTATCTCTCTGTACCTTTCTCAAGACAGGCGGTCTCCTAACACAGGTAGTAGCACAAAGGCCACATATGGCAGGACCACACTGTACACAGAGACAACACAAGAAAAGGATCGCTAAAGCCACACCAATGATCGTTAGAATCATCCATCCCCAAGCGGATAACAGTCCCCAAAACCATCCGGTTAACGACCAATCTCCTCTGTCTGTATGTATTGACTCGGAGATCTTATGTAGCCTGGAGATGGCCTCGTATACTGTTGGAGCATTATCTGGAATGAAAACGCAGCAACTCGATTGGATCACTTTACATACTCCACCTCGATCTGCAAGTATGACATCTAAAACCATACGATTCTGCAATGTCATAAGGTGATCCGCTTGAAGCCCAGCTGTCAAATTACTAAGGGCACCGGCAGTTTCGTTTATGGTGGATTCAACCACTCTCGTCAATTGCCGCAAGCTCCTACTGTTAACCATAGGTCCCCAAAACAGTAGGAAACCCTTAAAGAAGTCTCCTACTTCTTGTCCAGCGGTATCTTCCTGATTGAAGACACCCCTGACAACTCTCGTCTTGTGGTAATCTGCGGCAGCAGTATACGTAGGAGGCAACAAATATCCAACATAACACGTTCCCGAAAAATCAGGGGCAACCATGTATATGCTCTGTTGTAGCAAACAAAATATGTACCCTTGGCTGCCAAAAACAGCGGGGAAGACTGAGACGTAAAAACATACGTTTGAGTACAAACACTTTTCCCTAACTGAACTTTCGGATTCCTGCCGATACCTTGCAGACAAAAATGACCTCGGTAGGGTACGATCCAAATCGGAGGTGACCTCTTTCGTTTCTGCTTTTCACTCAGGCTAACACTGTATCCGGTCGCGTTCCAGCCAACATAAGCTAGTAACTCGTCCTTGGGAATAGTCCTATACGTATCGATATCCCTACTCATTTTCGCAATTCCCTTCACCAAGGCTTTATTACTTGAGTTATCTCTTATGGAACGCAGGGGATAGACTTCGATAGCATAAATGAACATCGTCTGGACAGCCCATAAAGACCCATTCTGACTAAACGGCAGAACCAGATAGGGAATACCTCTATCCGTAGTATGTGGCATAAGACCACACACCCAACAATTAGTGATGTTTACTACCAACTGATGTTGATGCAGAAGCTGTACAAATGAGTTATTTGCAAATTCTGACCTAATCTGCTCGTGTTCGGGTAAAATATGAAAAGAATGCAAAGAAGTAGTAATAGGAAAAGACATAGGTTGGGAAGTGGGTGCAGAAGTCAATTGAGTAGAAAAAACAATCCAACCCACCAAAGCTAGCGTCATGCTAAGAAACATTATAATACATGTAATCAGAAAACATTTGACATGCATTATCCTGCATAGTTTCGTCTTAAAGTTTGTGTTCTCAACAGCTCTCTTGACCTAAAAATATTCCATCCTCTCACCGAGCTGTTCGCGGCGGTTGGTTTTCTTCTGCTAGGGAGTGCGTCTGTCAGTCCAGGGAACGCCCTAGGACCAACCAGAACCATCGACCTTGTGTCTACATGGCTGCAATCCCAAGTCTTTACACCGCGACCTTACAGCTGAACCCGGATGGTGGTTTGAAAAAAAGAAAAAAGATCAAAACAGTTCCTCGGCTGAAAGAGTGCTGTTCTCAAAAATAAAAGGAATTATTTGTTCTTTATTAGTCCATTGTCTCTAGACCGTAGGTTATAACGACTTTTACCAGGCTCTGTCTGACTTTGAAACAACAGTTCAGGTTCAGTGGTGTCCAATCTTAAAGGTGAAGGCACAGCTGCTTGCAAGACATCGTCATCTCCTTTCTCAGACCTTGTCCATACCAATTCAGCGTCGCTAAACGGTGTGAATTTCGGTAATCTCTCAGTTTCGGTGTCTGCGATACCTCCGCGGATCCATTGGTCGTACGGCAGTGGTAAGGGTACCCTCTTACAGTGTATGCCGTGGATGCAATTTCTTTTTCCGAAGACTTTTACAGATGTCCTTGTAGACAACAACACCTGGTGAGGGCCCGTCCAGCGGGGCTGATCGTTATTAGTCCTCTGAAAATTCTTTACCAGGATCCAATCACCAGGATTGATAGTATGACCTGGGTCCACGGATGCTGGTGGCAAGCTATCATGAACCTGTTGATGCAAGACACGCAATTTAGCCGTCAGGTCATGCAGATAGTCCACCAATACAGGGTAATCGATGTCACTAAATTTCGTTGGTCTTGGCACTCCCCACACATTTGCCGGTCGACCAAAAACAATTTCATACGGACTAAGTCCAATTCGGGAATGCACTGTAGTTCTAGTTGACAAAAGTGCCAATGGCAAGGCATCGGGCCATAAGAGACCAGAACTCGCCTGAATCTTGGCTAACTTCAGCTTCAGAGTGCCATTATAGCACTCCACTAAACCAGCTGATTGGGGATGATTCGCAGCGAGGAATTTCTGCTTTATGCCCAAACCCTCACACACTCTCTTCATGATCCTACCCACGAACTCACTTCCGTTATCACTCCACACCATCCTTGGCAACCCGAACCTAGGGAAATATTCTTTGAGCAAGACTTTAGCTGTGGACAAGGCAGTATTATCTTTTAGGGGGTATGCCTCTAACCATCTAGAAAAGGCACAAACAACTACGAGGACATATTTCAAATTGTGGCATCTTTCCATGTGGATAAAATCCAATTGCAAAACCTCGAATGGATATGTCGGAGGCGCGAAGTGACCAGCTGGAGTTGGAGTTCCCTTACCAGGATTATACATCAGACACACCATACAATTCTTGACCACATTCTCTGCACACTTGGGAATTCCTCCATTCTCCCACACTGGAGCCAACAGCTTACATATCCCTTTCGCACTGATGTGAGACATCCCATGTGCCATCGTAACCACAGCAAGCACATACGCGTCGGGTAACATCCATCTTTGGTGTTCCGACAACTCAACCCAACAAACAGTCGAATCCAATCCACCTGTAGTTTCTCTCCACACGTTTTTCTCACTCTCCGTAGCTTCGGACTGAATTGATTTTACACTCTCAATCGTATCCTCACACATTCCAGCCGCACTAGTCCATCTCGCAGGGCCTGCAACATACATTCGACCCATCACGTTTTTCGCTGTTTCTTTCGCAACTTCGTCCGCAAATGCGTTACCACGGCCAACATCATCCGTAACCTTTCGGTGAGCACTACACTTCACAATCGCAACTTGCTTCGGCAGAGTAAGTTACTCAAGAAGCTCATTCACCAACAGTCCATGTTGGATTTTAGTCCCATGCGACGTGAGGAATCCTCTCTCTCGCCACAAGCGTCCGAAACTGTGTGCTACACCAAACGCATGCTGACTATCGGTATATACATTCACTCTCTTTCCTTCAGACAAGACACACGCTCTTGTTAATGCGATCAATTCCGCTGCTTGTGCTGAATTATAGCTCACTCGTGCAGTTTCAACAATCGTACACAATGTCGTCACGGCATATGCCGCAGTCGTATCACCATTCGGGAGCTTGTAGCATGACCCATCAACCCATAGCGTACCATCTGGATTTGAAAGAGGAGTATCTTTTAGATCAACTCTACCCTTCGTTTCCTCTTCTGTCCTAAGAAAGTAATCATGCTGTTCTTGACCATTCCCATCCACAGAAATCGGCAACAATGTCGCTGGATTTAATACGTTACACCGTTTAATGTGCACGTGACTGGCCAAAAGCGTCAACTCATAACCCGACAACATTGCACTAGTAAGATGCTGAGTCTTTGTTCTGTTCAATAAAGTATCCACTACATGTGGAACCATCACTACCAACGTATTATCCATCACCAACCCAGCAGACTGTTGGATGGAAACAGCCGCTGCTGCTGTAGCTCTCAAGCAACTCGTCAACTCTCTAGCTACCGGATCCAGAGTCGACGAGAAATACGCACATGGATGCTGCTTCTCACCAAACTGCTGCGTCAAAACTGACAATGCACAACCCTCTCTCTCATGAACATAGAGTGTAAAAGGCTTACTGTAGTCAGGAGTACCCGACACCGGAGCAGAACACAACGCGTCACGCAATTCAGAAAAACTTTTATGACAATCGTCAGACCAGGGAAGAGGACTCGGTGTATCCTTACAAGTCAAAGCCAACAAAGGTTTTGCCAACAAGGAAAAATTCGGGATCCACTGTCTACAGTACGACGTGATACCCAAGAAAGCGCGTACCTCTCTCTGCGTACTACGCACAGTCATTTGAGCAATCGCTTGGATTCTTTCTGGGGTCAACCTACTTCCCTCCTTCGACAAGAGATGACCTAAGTAGGTCACCTCTTGGCGACAGTACTGTAGCTTTGAGGGTGACACTTTATGATGCAAATCAGAAAAATGTTGTAACAACGAAAGAGTAGTTTCTTTACAAGTTTCCTTATCATCAGTAGCCACTAACAGATCGTCAACATACTGAATAAGAGCAGCACCCGTAGGCAACACAAAGGTATCAAGCTGAGTTTTCAAAGCCTGACTATAGATGGATGGACTTTCGCAATAGCCTTGAGGAGCGCGCTTAAACCGGAAGCTTCGTCCTCCCAAAGAGAAGCCAAAACTATCTCTACTTCCTTCGCCGATTGGAATACTAAAGAAAGCGTTCTTCAGTCTATGACGGAGAACCAGGCAGCTGAAGCTGGAATCAAAGTCAACAAAGCAGTAATGTCCGGAACAACTGGAAACTGGGGCACAACAATCTTATTAACCTCTCGAAGGTCAATCACAAACCGGTACTCAGGTTGCTGAGAAGAACCAGTACGCTTCAAGACAGGCAGAACAGGACTGTTACACACGTTACCTCTCGTCTATTCGATCAAATTTTCTCAATTAAATCATAGATGATCGCTAAAAGCGCTCTTTCACCATCACTCGAAATCCGATATTGGGGAATACGTGGCAATCTAACATTCGATTTGAGCGTCACAACATATGGTGGAATCCCCAAAAGACCCACATTATTAGGACCAGTAGCCCAAAGAGTATCAGGGAGACAACGCAATTCCAGTGGAAGCTGATCTCTAGACAGATACATCGGAGAGATCACTCTCTTACCCAATGTAAGGTGTACTCCCTAAGGAGAACAATACAATGTCGCGTGCAGTCTCTTTAATAAATCCAAACCCAACAAATTCTCACCACAACCTGTCGTTAGAATAAGGGGTGCTTCCAATTCACAAGGCCCAATAGAAAGAGACAAGGGACTAAAAACTGGATTACGAACCGGGGCGCCAGAAAATCCCACTGAAATATGCGTTAAGCTTGACAAAGGTGCACCAGGGAGTTTAGAGTGCATGATAGAACTCTTCGCTGCACCAGTATCCAAAAGAAAAGGCTCTACCACACCCGATGTAACCACTGCAACATAAGGTCCATCCTGGTCTACTGGAACAGACACTACTCCCTCTCTTTGTCCTTGGCTGTCCTAGCAATCATTATAGCCAGTGCTCTCACTCTCAACATAGCGATCGTCAACGTAATATTGCGGAGATCTGCCAGTCTGTACATTCTGCTGATCAAAATAATTCATAGACGTCTGTGGGGGAAAAGAACGTTCGTTCTGAGGAAACGTGCCACGTCCTCTACCCCTAGACACCTGCTGGAAACTACCACGACCTCTTGGAGCCAACATACCGCTCGCACGTTGTCATAAAACAGGGCACTCATTCTTATAATGACCTTCCTCTCTACAATACGCGCACTGATTCAGACCCAAAGGTGGTCTTGGAGGAAAATACTCAGGTTTCTGTGGCAGTCTCTGAAACGATGGAGGTTGCTGAAACTTTAAATGTTGCTGTGATTCTTGCTGATTCGAGCGAGGCGGATACGCCTGCTGCAGAAGAACCTTCGTTTTTAAGTCTTTGGTCTTTTTCTCTAATCTATCTTTCTCATCCTTATCCCTATTCTCGTAGTACTGTGCAGTCGCCAATATCTGGGCCGACGAAGAGACAGCCCAAGAACTCTCGGAATCTTTCAACTTATTACACAGTTCGGGAAGTAAATTAAAAACAAACTTATCTACGAACAATCTCTGGCCACCTTCCTACTCATATCTTGACCGCTATGATCTATAAAAGTTTCTTCAAACCTGGTGAAGAAATCAGACACACTTTCATCCTTCTTCTGCTTACAGGCTGTCAACTTGTCCCAATTCACTCGTAACGCTGGCATCATCGTTTTCATCATATTAATAATTCTACCGGGTAAATCCGCAATTAGAGGCTCAGGTTTAGCTCCTCCTACCTGTCTAGCATCTACAGTCACAATATTCACGCATGTATCACCTACTTCTACCGCATGATCCTCGTGGCGAATCTTCGCCCACAACGGTTGAGGGACTACATTACCCAATAACATATCCACATCAGCTAGATTCATAATGCATGCGTCGACTGTCTGGGACAACTCCTTATAATACCCCGCGGGATTCTAACGGGGGTCGGGTAAGGTTTGCTTAAGAGCCAAAACCTCAGCTCTCTTCCAAGCGACATGTATCCAAACTCTTTGGAAATGAGCCAAAACAGGTGGATTAGCGTTTGCGTCTCCCTCTCTCCAAACTGGAGAAACTTCTCTCATTGGATATTGCCATACCTTCTTTCTAACTATGGCATCAGGCTCAAACACTGGCTGGGGAGGAAGTGCAGACCTATATGTAAGAAGTGTCACTACCGCATCCTCGACACCAGCTCCCACTATCATCCCTTTGGCGAACTCACTCTGAATATCAAGCAGTCCAACAGGGGCCAACTCCAATTCATCATCTTCCCACTGTTCCCGAAGCAAAGTACACATCCTATCAAAAACATACCGCTGCGTCGGCTCTTTCCACTGTAGGAACGTATTCAGCACCGCTCCCGGATCATACCTAGAAACATTCGTAACCCACCTACGAGCCAACGAATCCAACACTCCACGCTCCACAGAACCAGGGAGCTGACTACGTCTCTGTCTATCGTCAGAAACGGGGGTCGTGACTAGCGACCCAAATAGAGGAGTTAGGAAATTAGTAACAGTGTCAGCTACTCGCCGACGAACAGAAGGGGAAGCAGTCATGAGAACAGGAGAAAAGGTACCTTGCGATGGCAAAGAAAAAGACGCAGAAGTGGAGGAAGTCGAAGGGACAGGTGCAGGAGGCAAAGCAGTCAGAGTCAAGGCAGGCAAAGGTAAAGTAGGCAACCCAGGAAGAGGGGGTGCCGGAGGAACCTGAACCAACTGTGGAACAGGAAAAGGGGGTTGCGGAGGGACTAAAGGCTGACCAGCAACCTGTTGTACAACAAGCAGTAATATCGGTGCAGTAGCACTTTGCACGTAAGGGGGAGGTGACTTCAAGAAGTAAGACATTAATGGATCCTTTTCGGCATCCTTAACAGGATTCACAGGAGGGGGTGACAAAACTGGATAACATTTGTCAATAGCCATATGATGTTGCCTATTTGACACCTCAATCCCTTTACCTTCTTCATCTTCTTTAAACTGCCTAGCAGCTTGCATTATCGATACACCCTTCTCTCTCTTATCTCTTTTAGCTTGTTTTATCTCTCGTTGTCTGGCTTCTTTGCGCCAAAGGCGGAAAAAGTCGAACATTGCCGGCCGGGCTTTCTTCCCAAATAATTTCACTTCCAAATTATCTAAAATCTCTGTTTCAAAGCTACCATGCTGGGGCCATCGTAAGACACCATCTTTCCTAGTGTAGCGGACCCATACTTCATTGAACGTAATGGGGCCCATGCCGTGTTTAGAGTAGAGCTCATAAGTCGGAGTTCCAACTGGAGGTATCGGACACGAATCTTCCAATCGGAACTTCCTGTTATAACCACAACAAAACCAAGTACCAAATTTGCTACGATTAGGCATCTTCGCTCACTAATCGAGCTTCAAACTTCAAGGAGCTATCTCTACCGATACACTCATAAATATACGAGACCCTCGGCTTTGGAAATTGCAATTTTCAAATCAAAACTAAGGACCGAACAAACTAAGAACCAAACTAAGACCAAGCAAAACCAAACTAAGGACCAAGTAAAACTAAGAACCAAACAAATTAGTGGGAGCGACCCACTTATACTTAACCAAGTTGTCTGCTATGCCACCCAGAAGATCCGTCGGTCGTCTCGCCTTACGAAGTTTCACAAAGAGGGGGGGTGTCCAAGACATGGTGACAGACAGGGCAGCGGACCTTACGTAGCCATCAGAAGGGGGAAACCTCGTGGAAAAGACCTTCGGTCCATGTTTTCGACATGCAGGAGTCGCTGAAGTGGGGGCCCTCCTCCAGAGTTTCCTCACGAAGTTCCTCTCGATCCTCGGGCTTGGACCGGTACCGCTTGATGTCACCCCATGTTGGGCGCCAACCTGAAGAACCGGGTTTTTAGAACCCAGCGGCGTCAGGGGCACGCCCAAAGTCTTCGGGTTCACCTGTCTTAGAATACAGAGACACAGGATACTTCTTGGTGGCGTCAGAGATTGATTTTATTGGCTGCAGCCAGTAACAGAAGTCCTAGAAGTCATCACGGTATGAGTTCTCAGGAGACTGCTCAAATTTACAAAGCAAGTCATCCCTTTTTATGCCAGAAACATCACATTCCAGACAGACACCCATTATTTTACAAATTGTCCAATCGCATGTAACCAAACCAAAAGTATCGCATGATGGTAAAACCCACTTTTCAGGTCTCCGGCCCATGATCAATCATCGAACAATCCCAACATTCTTCTTTAGACAAGCCGGACAGACCCATGATAAAGAGACCACAACCTATATCGTAAATGGACCATAAAAGAAGAAACAGAAACAGATAGAAGTGGGATGGGGCATGTTTGTGTGCAATAAAACTTTAAGAGATCCCGTGCTCTGACCCTTAATCAAGATCAGCTAGCGGGCAGGAACGGGTTTGGAAGGGTCGGCCTCAGGCAACGGGGTCAGTTCACTCAAGTGATGTAGGAGTTAGCACAAACTCGAGCTAAAGTGCGCCTGACTAAAAACTCGTTTAACCACAGCCATCGGCCTATGTGAGGGCAACCACAAAATGGCTACCATGCGCAAAATGGAACCCAGGGTTCGGAACGAAAACCCAAAATACGCAGTGAATTCATTGGTGTAATGTGACGAAAACACACGTACTAGCCGAACTCACTAGTTACGGTTCGCTGTTACCAAATTCGTAACGGAACCATGATATTTATAGCGCAGATTCAGATTTCATGGAACCTCACACCAGCTCTCATGCCCATGCTGGCACACTAATCGGCTGCTACACTTGACGCACCGCTGCTGAGAGGTTAGTGTAACTGTCTATTGTTACTCTCTGGTTGAGAAACCACACCAGTGGGTAATGTCACAGAATATAATAAGGTATTAAAATGATGGCCTGAACAGGATTGCCACAGTGTGGACTTCGACTAGTGCTATGTTTTCTCCATGTTCTTCACACCCCTCCTTCAGCTAAACTCACCTTAGAATAGTTCTCCATCCATCCAGGGAAACGACGTCATCCTACATAAATATCAGTTCACTTCTGAATAGAAAGAACGACCTGTCTTTAGAAAATGCACAGAAAATTGCATGTCACAATGATGAATCTGTCAATTTGTAAAACTGCTTATTGTCATGGTTCTGATAGAGACAATAGGATGGGGAAGCCCTTATCGAGGCAGAGCTCATCTGCAGGGGATGCAAAGCACCTGCTTTTCATTTGCATACTTCAGGGGACATGCTGGCTCCATTTGATAATGATATAGCTTTGCTCTCCCAACTGGATATGGTTCAGAGAGGGAAAAAACAATCCCTTGACAAACAGAATTGCTTTCCTGCACCATAATTTATTACAGGATAAATATTTGAAAAACAGATTTTTGCGATATTATACTGAACTCTGTTTCCTGCTTGGATAAAAGTAATTGCATGCATCTCCACCGCAGCAGATAATATTTTAATATAATGTGCCCTTAATTCAAACCCATAATTTGAATCTGGCCGGATAGTCAGTTTTGCAGGTGTGCCTTTGTGCATGCTCTGTTTCGTTCCTGGACTAGAAAAAGAATGATAAAAACGGCCAGCAATAAAAAACAACTGAAACTGACTATTTCACCAATATCAGTACAAAAATTAGAATACGGCTTCTACTGAACTATTCCCTCGATGCTAGTTTGTCTTCACAGTCGAAATGTTGACCCCAAAGTCCACATAAATTTACAAGTCCAAGTAAATGTTGTTTATTTTGGGTTTGTTTTTAAAAAGCGATCAATGCAGTTTTTCTGTTGGTTTGAGGCCTCTCCTGCAGGGAATTGGGGCAGGAGCAGAAAGGTGCAGAAAACAAAACGAAGGGGGATAAGAAAGAACCTCTCTAAAGGCTTCCCAGAAGAAGTAATTTCCATAAACTTACCAGAAGAAGTAAATTACCCAGCCAAATGAATGAGCCAAAAAAATAGAATGACCTTATTCCAAAATATTTGTATTCCATTGTCTATCCCGTCTTGGCCACCAACCAAAGGCATCTATTTGATTGGGATGTATGATGTTACAACGCGAGTTTTTACAACGCGTACCGTTACATCGCGGTCGTTACACGCCATGCCTTTACAACGCAAGTCTTTACATCGACTTGCACTAGATGGCGTGCTAACATTAGAAAAGCGTAATTTACTATTCCAACTCCAGTCCACTTAACAGTAGGGAAGGTGTTGGGATAGTAAACTACACTATTTGTAATGTTAGCACGCCATCTAGCGCAAGTCGATGTAAAGACTTGCGTTGTAATGGCATGGCGTGGTAACATCGCAGTCGTTGTAACGATTGCGATGTAACTGCATCGCGGTGTACTAACCGCGATGTTAAGGATGTTCCCCATTTGATTGGAGCGGTAACAGCACTTTGCATTTTAGAGAAAGGACATTATTCTAATTTTAGGTCTGGCATTAGCCAAAAAGTTTGGATTTTCCTAAAATCATATGTGTATTATAATTGCGTATAGGAATTACAGACCGCCCTCGTCACCCATTGGTGTCATATATGCTCTTCCTTCTGCCCACTTCATCATACGGCGTGGGGCAATGCGTCAGTCAATGGTAAACTGCACTGTGAGTGAGGGCATTCTGCCCTTTCATGAGGAGCACATCCACAAAGTAGTTCCTTTCAGAGCCAGGAACTACTATTACGTAGGCTTTTTGAGAACAAAACATATTTTGCTTTGTAGATTGATGATGGCCTAGCAGCTTCCCCAACAATAAAGTTTTGCACAAACCATGACTAAACGAAACATGCATTGAAACAACCAGAAAACTGGCAACTAGTGGCAGATCTATTGCTTTTGCCAATACTTGCTTTATTTTGAGTGAATAATTTTGTCTGACCAGTAATTATTTTCAAGAAATGAGTTGCACCATAAGCCACAGCAACACAATAAATAAGGTAAACAATTGGGAGTTTGCATTAACCTTTGAATATCTCAATTCATCCAAATGTATTTTAAGGTATTTTGGGGTGTTGACAAGGGGTTTGAATGAGAAGGGTGGGTGGCTAGTCACCTGGAGGTGTTAGTTAGTTAGGGGCACATTTAGTTTCAACTAGGCATATGAGGCAAATGTGTACTGAAGCTGGGGCTGGCACATCACTTTTATCCTCAAGAACTGTTATATTCTGGGTAATTTAGAAAGCTCACTGTTGCAAGAAGCTTTCTGATACCAAGATTAAAGGAATATGCAATAATCTCAAAGTACAATTTGAACTATTGTTTGAAAAGAGATGTTTTCACTGTTTTCTAAACATAAAGGGCCCTATTCACAAAGGTAAACTGAGATTTAAGTTGTTGTAATACAAAAGTCAATTATCCGAGATGTATATTCTGTAAAATGGTTTATTTACGCTGAGTAACAAAGTAAGTTCCAGGTAAGTAGATAAGTACGTAGTTATAGTAGATAACCCCACCAGGAGCCGCCTCCCTGCTGCTCAGCCTGCGCTCCCCAACTGACACTCAGCATATCACCAGGCACCCATGCATTCCACTCATCACCTAGCCCTCCAGCACTCATCCTGGCTGAGCAGTAGGGAAGGAGAGCCAAGGATCGGGCATGACAACACTAAAGTCACATCAAAAGGCTAACATTAGGATTTTCGTTATTCACAAAGAGGATTTACGAGCAGTAAAGTTAGACTTTTGTCTCAGTTGAACTCACGTTTTGGTCTTAAGTCTGACTGAGCCCAAAAGTCTAGCTTTACCACTCGTAAATGCCCTTTTGTGAATTCCAAAAGTTGTATAGTTAGACTTTCGCCTCAGTTTACCTTTGTGAATCGGGCCCAAAGAGAGGATTGAGTGTGGAGCCACAAATGGAGAGAACTCCAAAGCCTAGCTACTGCCATGACATTTTTTTGTCAACTGCGCATACTTTATGAGAAATAGGTATATGAGGAAGTGACTGATTTGTCCACCCTAAGGAAAGGTTGGAAAGATACTAAAGGAATTTAAAGGCCCAAGAAAGGAAGGAAGCTGGAATATACCTTTTTATGAGCAATTATTACACATTTGGGTCTAATTTACAGTTTGGTGGATGGATTACTCCATCACAAATGTGAGGGATATTCGCTCCACCTTATTACACGTGCCATAGGCTATAATTCCCTTGAAATAAGGCAGACAATTGTAACAGAGAGATAAAATCCCTAATAAGCACAGTTACCATACATTGGATAATGGCATAGAGTATTGGCGTAAAATTGTGAATCCAGGAAAGGCAGACTGTGGCAAAGAAATTTTATGTGGAAAAGACAAGAACTATTTACTGTGGCCATCTGAGATTTCATAGTAAGATTTTCAGGCAGGGAGCTTAAAGAATGGTAAGGGATGGAAGGGGATGGCGTAAGGGAAGAGAATTTGAATGTGAGCATGCACTACCTTCTTAAGGTTTCCTTATAGGGCCCTACAGACCTAAGCCTGAAGATAGGTACATATCATCAAGGTGCATATTTGGACTTAAGTATGATAAACTTATACTTACCTATGCACATGCACCCTCACAATATCTTTGTCCACAATATTGAGGTCACAGTACATTTGCCTCACAACATTCTCCTTACAATTTATCTGGTAGAGCACTCTGTTCCTTTGTTGTAGATTGGAACCGCCTTATTAATTTTGTGGGAAGATAGAGTGTCCTGGGTAAATGTGATGCTAAAATTCTATGCCCAAGCCAGCAGGCCACAATGCTGATATTCATACCCTTAGACGAAAACCTTAATCCTCTTCTAGTTAATTTTCAGTATATTGTCCAACATACAAAAAGCACTATACCGCATGAACCTCTGAACCTCGGATATGGTATACTCCATATTGGCATCCAAATGGAAAATAATCTGGGATGTGGGATAAGTGAAAGACCATGAAACTAATGGACAGATGAGGATAGTGGGAGTGGTGACTTCGGTGTTGAATAAAGATGTGCTCCAAGACAATTCAGAAGGACAATGTAAGATCGTAAGTGGAATGTTTTGTAAATGAAGTAGGGTCCTTGTAGAGAATCAGTCCAGTAGCCAGTAGTATAGATCATGTAGGTTTATCAGTTACAGGCAAGATGGTACCGCCCCACCGGAACAGCATCTTGATGCTCAGCCCCACTCATTCCAACTGATAACTCATCCAAACCACGCACTCGTGCACATTCTATTACATCACACTCACACAGGCTGAGCAGTAAGGAACTAGGAGACACAGGATATAACACATCTCCTTCCTTCAGGAAACAATAAAAATAATGAAAATGACAGGAAGCAAAGTGAAGGAAATACACATGCACACCTCCTGTACATGCAAGCAACCAATCCTAAATCACAAGAAAAGATCACATTACATAATTTATTCCACTCCTTATATTGTAAGAAAGCTGCCTCCTAAAAATAAAATCATATAGATCACATTGCTAAAATAATTGCAATACTTGAATTGTGAGATAAGATCACATAAGATTACTTTGCATAAATCACAACAAAAGATCACCCAAGATTATTTTGCATAAATCACTACATTCCTAGAATCGTAAGGAAAATTGACATAAGATTAGATCACACCAAAATCATTACATTCCTTAAATTTGTAAAGGAAGATCAATGCAAAGATAGATCACGTATAAATATTGCATACTATATATCTTTGTTTCCTGTGAGAGAACACCAGATATATATGTATAGTAGGATGCACCCTCCACACCCCACAACTATGCACTGCAGAACCACTACAGCACACCACATCTCGCTATGCAAAGTAACACACATGTTCCAGGCAGGATGCAACTTCCACACCCTACAACTGTACATGCTGCAGAACCACTACAGCATACCACATCTCGCTATGCAGAGGAATTCACATGTTCCAGGCTGGATGCAACCTCCGTACCCCACAGCTGAACGCACTGCAGAACCACAACAGCACACTAAATCACTCTATGCAAAGGAATGCACATGTTCCAGTCAGGATGCAAACTCCACATCCCACAACTGTAGGCACTGCAAGACCACCACAACACACTATGGTATAGTAAAACCATATTTTATCATAATCAAGTAGGGGGGAGAAAGAAGGATTTGTGATCCATTCAGCTTCTTTAGTTAAACTCAAAATATCAAATGGAGAATGGATCACTTGACCTGAGTAACCAGAGTTTGAGATTTTCATATAGTATACCGATAAAAACCCTCATTCACGTATGCAAGTCGAGAAAGCGGTAGATCTTGATTCTCCACTCTGCTCTTAGTTACGTGACAGCATCATCATAGGGTTAGTTTTGTGCTTCCTCCACCAGGAGGTTGAACCACTGGTTATTGCAGTAGTGATCAAGAGATAGGTGGTGGTGCTTAAGTGAAGTGAAGAGAAGTGATATTAAAATCTCGTACAGCCAGATACGTATTTTAATCAGCCTGGATTCGAGATAATTAAAAAGTCTTGTCGTGCACTGGAAGACTAATTATGGTCTAGTGCACTCAGGGTGTCCATAAAAAGGTTGACATGTTTCAGCCCTTACAGTTGCCCATGTGGGTCAGGTGGGCTTTCTTCAGGACCTAGAAAGTGAAAAAGAGGGAGGCCGTATCCTGTTAAGGTCTCCTGGGAATGGGGTATATTGGCCCGATTATCATATTTTCAATTAGAACCTGTGTTGATAAAAAAAGAGGAACAGAGAAGAAGAACATTAAGTACTTCTCTTCTGGTGTGCTATCTCTCTTCGGAAGAATGAAGATAAGGTGCATGTAGCAACTAAAAAATGTCAATTCTTTAGACAATCATGTTCATCATAATATGGCAAACTATCCCTCATTTTTCAAGATAAGATATGAGTCTCATAGTAATGGTCAAAATTCACATGCTTAGTCCATTTTGTCATATAGATACTGAAAAGGTAGTTATGCTATTGCAACTATATAATATTGCTAACTAATGGTATTCATAATTGAAAAAGTTTGGGGAAAACTATAAACCAAAACAATGTGTACTCATTTATCATGGCAATTCAGTTTGCAAATGTTCAGGACTTGCGTTCGTCATTTACCTAAGACGGCCTCAATTGTAGTTAGGATGCCGTTTAAATTGGTAATATGTCAGTAAAGTAACTTCTGTCTGTCATGCATTTTGAACTGATGGCATATTTAAGGAATATCGGCATGTCGTGTGGGCCGGGAACTGCAGCAGTGTGTAAATGTATCACGCTCTGTCTTATAGTTACGATCTTGAAATTTGTTTGTAGACATATCTACACAGTGGCGGCACTAGCATTGGTGTTACACTATGAATTGTAAACACTGTGAGATAATTACTCAGGTGTAAAAATTAAGGGGCATATCAGCAACAGCCGGCGATAATTATCGCTAAGCGCACTTAGCGCTAGGATAATTATCGCCGGCTAGCGTGGATTTTTATCGCTGAGATAGCGTGCTATTAGCAACGCTTATCTCAAAAGCGATAAAAATCCTAGCGCTAACTGCCTAACGTGAGATTATCGCTGGAAACCCAGTGATAATCTCACAAAATGTGGCGTTAGCTTGTTGATAGGGCCCCACAAACTTAGCCATGATATCCACCTTCCATAGGATATCATGGCTAAAACAGCCGCAAAAGCGGCGATAATTTTCTATTGCTGCCTTGCTGATATGCCCCATAGATATTCTGTACAAGCAGTTACCGGTTTATCGTGTATGCTAGTGTGTTGGTGCTGCGCACTAAACAAATATATCTATATTTAATTAATAGAATGTATCAACAGGGGTGGCACCGGCATTGACTTTGTGCCGTATGTTGCAATCGCTGTAAAATATGCGGAAAAACAAAATTAAGATATGAGTAATTATGTAACTTGCGTATAGCTACTGACTTAAACCGCGAACAGGACAATAATGTCTGCCTACGGCTGATTATGTGTCCGGCGTTTTTTCTGGCAATAGAGGCTTATTTGATGGTGCTCAGTAAATGAAAAAAGTTACTTTGGTTAACCCATATAGCGCACACCGTGTATTCAAGTTAAACGTTTAATCTACTTTGGGCACGTGAGTTTGGTCATACCTTGAATCCCAATGTGCGGGCTTCATCGGGCGTTCAGAAGGCTGTGCCTGCTTGAAAAGACAAGTATATATAATTGTAAGCTTCGCTCAATATAATACATTACGGTTTTGGCGTCCTTGTATTTATCTTCTTATACCTCTTGTGCAGTTCAACACGACTTGTGCTGGCTCTTCCTCTACCGGCCCGGTTGTGTTTGGATACAGGCTTGTGAGGTTGAGTAGAAGTATATGGAAAGCGAGGAAAGACTATGCGTCAATTGTAAATTGTATTTTGCTAGATTGCTGAATGGAACAATGTTGTAAATGAATAATTAAAAATAAAGAAGATTAAGATAGTCATCGATTTTAAGAAAGAAAGTTTTTGCATATATCCAGTGAATTCTGCCTCTCATGTACAAGTGTGATTAATCCTTTGTTGGTATGTGGGAGTTCAGCGTCTTATGCTCAACCAAGGGATGTTATAATTCAATCCTTGTACATTCGTTTTGAGACGGTGAACCCATCTCTGCTCTTTTTCAAAAAGTATCTGTTCTGCGTTATGATTTTTTGTTTCTAGGGTCTCTAGAATCACACATTTCAAATCATTGATGGTATGCCCCATTTCTATGAAGTGGCTGCTCATTTTTGTAGTATTCTTTTTACACTTCACATTATTCTTATGTTTGCATATTCTCTGTTTGGCTTTGCGACAAGTCATCCCTATATATCGTAATGTACAGGGACATGTGATCATGTAGATTACGTGTGTAGTATTGCAATTTGTATGGTATCTGATGGTCCATTTCAAGTTTGGCAGTAATTGTATGGTTTTCGTTACAGTTGTTAAGTGGCAAACAGAGCAGGAACCACATGGGTAATGTCCAATCAAAGGTGGGTTGTCCCATAACCTCGGTAGTGGTTCATTTCGTGTTTGCAGTAGTGGTCTAGTATGTACCAGCATGTCTTTCAAATTTCTAGTTCTCCTATTGGCGAATCTGGGTTTGGGCCGGTTTAAAAATCCGGAGGTCAAGATTCGCCAGTTTTTATTTATAATTTTTTTAATGTTATTTGAGGCTGTGTTGTAAGTGCTAACGCAGGTTACCACATCCTTCTCTGGTTCTTTTCTTATGGTTTCCAGGAGACTGTCTATTTGCTGGTTTCTGGCCCTTTTCTGGCATTTGTTGATAGTTCTTTCTGGGTAGTCGCGGTTCTTCAATTTGTCACAGAGGTCCTTTGCTTGGCATTTGTAGTCTTGGATGTTACTGCAATTTCGTCTTAGACGCAGAAACTGGCTATAGGGAATGTTTTCTCTAAGCGGTTGTGGGTGAAAACTTTTATGTGAAAGTAGACTATTCTTGGAAGTTCGTTTAAAAAAATGTTTTGTCTGAATCACGTCATTTTTTACAAAAATGGTTATATGCAGGAAATCCAGTTTTTTGTTGTTTGCTGTGTAGGTGAACTTCAGCCATTCATCCCTGGTGTTGATCCAATGATGGAAGTTGGTTAGGCTTTCTCTGTCGCCATCCCAGATCAAGATGATGTCATCTATATAACGCTTCCAAAAAACAATCCTCTGTAGGAATGGATTTGTGATGTTTTGTATATGGATTTCCTCAAAATTGCTCACGTACAGTCCCGCCACACTTGGAGCGAATGTACTGCCCATTGAAGTGCCGTGGCGTTGTAGGTACATTGCGTTGTTGTATTCAACATAATTTTCGGTTAGGGCCAACCTGCAGCATTCAAGGACAAAGTGTCTGGGTGTCTTATAATCCCATTGTTTGTTGAAAAGTAAAGTTTCTAACGTGTCTAGAGTTTTTTGTTGGGGTAGACTTGTATAAAGACTTTCAACGTCCAATCCTGCCAGTAGCATCCTTTCTTCTGAGTATGGTTGATCTTTCAGAAGATTCAACAAATCTCTGGTACCCTTTAGATAGGTGGGGCTTTGTTGTACCAGAGGTTTTAAATATTGATCTGCGAATTGTGATAGTGGTTCTAAAATAGAACCGATCCCTGAAACAATGGGTCGTCCAGGTGGATGTCTCTGTTCTTTATGGATCTTGGGGAGAGAATAAAAGTATGGCATCCTTGGTGTTTTTGTTATTAAAAATTCTGCTTCATTTTTTGAGATCCAATTGTTCAGTTCTGCTTCGTCAACCATAAGTTCGATGGTTCTTTGCAATCGTTTTGTTGGGTCTGTAGTGATCCTTTTATAGAATGTCTCATTTGAGAGCAGTTCTATGCATTGTTGGTTGTAGCCTTCCTTTGTGAGTGGGATGATCCCTCCACCCTTATCCGCAGGCTTTATCACAAGGTCTCCATTATGTCGAAGCTCATCAAGCGCCTGGTGTTCCAACTTGGAAATGTTCATGAAGGGTTTTTGGTGTGATCTTTTAAGTCATCTACTTCCTTCATTATTGCCTGTTCAAAGGTTAGTATTTCTATAGGGACCTGATGGGTCATGGGGCAGAAGTTGGATTTTCTACGTAGTATTGTATCTCCGTCTTTGACTTGTTCTTCTTGGTTGTTTTTATAGTGCAACCATAGGCATTCCTATTAAAAGGTCAACGTCACTTGGGGTATTATCCCGACCATCATTCAATGGGTATTTCCAACCCACTAGTCACACACAGTCACCACATAAGACTAACACTACACTACCAATGCACAGGAAACTGCACCATGCGACATAAAGCATAATACACACGCCAAACGTACATAAGATCATGCATCCAATCAAAAGTGCAACACTCACTAAAGTAACACTCATATATTCAGCATAATATCCAATGAATACGTAAAAACTTCAACACAAAATGCATCAGAATCTGCATGGGATTGTGAAGAAAGTAGAGAGACAAAATAAAGGATAATGTATCAGTGTGTTTTACTAACTGCAGTATGACAAAAAAATTATCTTTGCTCTGGTTACTGCATAAGCACATGCACTAAAAAAAAGTCCAACAGTCACTCACGCACTGCTCACATGTATCACTCACTACCACAGACAATAGCCCCTAAGCATGGTACACAAAAAAAACCCATGAAACTTTCATGACAGTATGCACAACAATTGCATGGCATTATATATATACAAAGTCAAATATTAGGTCAGTTGCCTCTCACCCAAGCCCACAGCATAAATAACACTAGAATGAGTCCATATCCCACCCACAACTAGCCAGCACGCTTGACTCATTAAAATGCTGGGTATGTCCGTGCCTCTGTTGAAAAACATCAATATTCGAGATACCTCAGTTCGCAGCTCATGAGCCCTCAGCTTTAAACCGGAGCAGTCACCATGGATTTATCAGTTTACAGCACAGGCCTCTTTTGCATTGGGTCATTTTCTTTATTCAGCCTGCTGCCTCTGACATGCTGTAGTAAAGGTTTTAGAAATGGGTGTCTCTAGTTGGCAGAGGTAGGTACCTTTGTCCAAGTAGGGACCCTTCTTCCTAGTCAGGGAAAGGGGGATACCTTTCTAAACTAACCCCTACTCATCCCCGTGGTAGCTTGGCATGAGCAAACAGGCTTATCTCAGTTTGGACTTAAATGGACACCACACCAGTTTAGAAAAATAAGTAATCGTTATCTAAACCAAACAAGACCAAACAACAAAAATCCACAATACAGTAATAAAAATATGACTTTCAAATGGTAGAAGTAGTTCAGTTGAAAGAAAATTTCAGATGCAACACTTTTCACACATAGTACCTTGGATGTGTCGTGCGCACAAACAAAAAGGGTCGCAGGGAAGGTGATGCGTCAGTTCCTTCCACTCAGGGAAGGTGATGAGTTGTTTCCTTGTTCCGGGGGAGGTGATGCATTGGTTTCTCACTGCGTCCCCCAATGATGAGACAGACCTGGCACCTCATTGTGATGCGACGATCCAGGATGATGCGTGGGTTCTTGCAACTGTACAGCAGGGCTTGCGTCAGAATAGGTGCAGTGATCTCAGATGTCGTGCGGCGATTTCTCGAGCTGCGGGCAGGAACTGCGATGATTTCTTCAGCAAAGCATCGGAAACAGATGCGGATGCATCACGCTTCTTGTTGTTGCGTTGCTTTTTCAGCTCCAAACAGTCTGAACACCCTACAGAGGCCCAGATCAGCTACAGGCACCTCTTGGCAGGTCAGTACTACCAGTAAGGAGGTTCAGAGGAGCTGGGGGTGAAGTCTTTGTGTCCCTGAGACTTCAGAACATGAGACAAGCTCTTCTTCAAGCCCTTGGAGATCTTCCTCAAGCAGGGAACTCAGCAAACAGCAAAGTCCTTTTTCCCTTTCCTTGGCAGAAAGTAGCCCCTGCAGGCCAACCCCAGACAGGAAACAGTATAGGGGCATTATTCCTACTCAGTTTCTCTAGCTCTTCTCATTGGCAAATGTTCCTCTTGATTTCCCAGAAGTGATCTAAAAGTCTGGGGTCTGGGCCCTTCTTTTTATACAGTAAATCTCTTTGTTTTCTCCTGGCCCAGGGGTCTGAGCCAAGTCCCAACCAGTTCTGGGGGGCACTTTTCAAGTGCACAGCAACCTCCATTGTCAGTGTGAGCCCTGGCTCCAGACACACCACAGGGGGGCAGAGCCTGCATTATGGAAGGTAGGTAGGTGCTACTTCTCCCTCCACTCCAAATGCAGACCCGGCCTATTCAGCCTAGCGCTAACTCATCCAGACTCTCTGGAGCCACTGCACATCCCCAGCCCCTGTCACTCCAAAGCCAGACAGTTAATAAACATCCTAGCAGAGGCACACTGGATGGCTAAGCAAGAAAATACCTACTTTCTAAAAGTGTTTTTTTCAAACACAGAATGTAAAACTCACCCTCACTAAAAGATGCATTTTAACATTCTGAGTTCATGCGTTATAAACTTTATTTTCCTACCTTGTTATCAGGGGTAGTTAGGCTTATAAGATGTTATAAGCAAACTTCCCATTCTATCCTATGGGAAAATATAGCCTGGCATAAGTGAAAAACTAAATTGGCAGTATTTCACTATCAGGACATGCCAAACTCACCAGGGCTTGTCTTACCTTTCACATACACTGCACCCTGTCCAAAGGTGTACCTTGGGCCTACCTTAGCGGTGACTAACATGTAAGAAAAGGGAAGGTTAGTGCCTGGCAAGTGGTTGCACTTGCAAAGTCAACATGGCAGTATTAGACTGCACACAGGCACTACAATGGCAGGTATGAGTTACATTTACAAGCTGCTTATGTGGGTGGCACAACCAGTGCTACAGGCCCACTAGCAGCATTTGTTTTACAGGTCCTAGGCACACACAGTGCACTGTACTAGGGACTGACTAGTAAATCAAATAAGCCAATTATGGAAACACCAATCCATATATACAATTTGCAGGGAGAGCATATGCACTTTAGCACTGATCAGCAGTGGTACAGTGCCCAGAGTCATTAAACCAACAAAAACAGGTCAGAAACAGAAGGCCAAAAAGCAAAATGTCTAAGGATAAACCGGCTGAAAAAGCCAGGTCTAACAGCAGGACAAACACTTCACCTACATATCGAATCACACTGCTTACATCACTAAAACAACCTCCACATAGTGACGTAATCTGCTCCCTCTGATTGGGTTACAGTACAAACCCAGCGTGCTTACAAATAATCACATGATGGAAGCAACATACCCTGGAGAAAGTTGGCACTTCAGAATGCACTCCACTACAGAATCTGCTTATGGAGTAGATAGTTCTGGGAAAAAGAAACACAGTAGTTGATGAAAATATCCGCTGACGGTGCTGTGGCTCGTGCCTTTCTGAGCTTGCGAACGATTGGCAGCTTGCACTTCGCTGCCCGTGGACTAGTATCTAGCAGCTCAACAGGTAAGTTCAGATGTTGCCTACGCTCTTTGAAATTCAAAAATACACAACATGCCATCCTCGCTAGTGTAACATACCGTGCAGCTGGCCCATCACGTGTCAACTCTCCCCAGGGCTCGAATTACTTCAAACAGACAATGCATACAAATCTCCAAAACGCAATACTGTGGCTAACATTACACAAATATTTGTACCTTCAATGGCTGCTGATCCGGCATAAGTTCACTTCTCTTTTCACCAAAATCGGTCCCAGCTCGAGTTTCTAAACTTGCTGTACCGATTACATACAGCGCTGCCGGCTTATTGAAAGTGCACTTCCCAAATCAAGGTTAATGGTTGGTCACAGAATAAGTGCTGCTTGTTCTTATCACAGATATACACCCCAAAACTTCGATTATGCAGTCTGTCTTAAAGCCCCGTAGGTCAAACAACGTTTCAGTAATTTGTTTGTTAGCTGGCAAGTTTCGAACATCTGGTCACACATCAGATCTTCAGATCATCTATTATGTAGGCTCACTGTAGTCTGGCAGATTTCAAGTCTCACAAATTCCAATGCCCATAACATCCAGGGGGATATTCACAAGGATCTATCGCCGAGTCAACGCCACTTTATCGCAGCCAAAGTTGCGATAAACTTATCAGCCCAATCACAAGCTGGTGATAGCAGCCCACAGCACCAGTGTATCCGCGATAGCAGCTGCAAATTACATCACCACAGATGACCCCCGCAACTATCGCTAATGAGATGCAGAGTAGTCGTTCCCATGCGAAAAGCTGCTACAAATCCACACCTCAACATTCTCAACGACCAGGCAGATTGGTGATAAGAACACAAAACAGGCGATAAGGAGCGTTAGCACCCGGAAACTAACACCTGCTCAGACCTGGTGCAAAGTCGGACGACAGCCTGCACCACAAAATGGAGCCCAGCCCACAGCCACATCAGAAGGGCAACAGATGCCATGGAGCCACTGGTCATGCAGCCCGGACACCCAAGAGGGCCACAACACCCACCACCACCACCCCAGAACTCTAATCCTCACCCGGGACCCCCCCCCCGGACCACCACAGAGGCAGCGCAGACTAAGACAACGGACCCCCAGGAAACGCACCAGCCTCACAGACCCAATACCTGACAATGTCATTGCCCACTACAGGCTCAAAAGGACAACCATCCTACGCATCCTGACCAACATCGCCCAACAGGCCGACGGCACCAACACAGCAGACAAAAAACATCTCACCCCACACAAAGCTGCTGGCTGTGCTGCACCTGTTGACCCCTGGTACCACCCAACCAACACCCGCCAGAGTTGGAGGAGTCTCACAGCCAGACACATCCAAGTCCCTCACACCTGTCCTGGACATCACCATCAGGCTGGTACCCCAGTCCATATACGTCCAACACAATACGCAGGATCCGCTGGAGACCAAGCAAGGACCATCCGCCATAGCTGGATGCACGCATGTGTTGGGGCAATCCACAGCACACATGTCCTACCTGTGCCCCCTGGTGATACAGCACACAATCACCGCAACAGAAAGCACACGTCTCACATCAATGTGCAGGCAACATCCGAACACCGTGGAACCTCCACCAATGTCGCCTCCAAATACCCAGCCAGTGTGCATGATTCCTTCATCCTCCGACAGTCTATCAGCAACTAGCATTCCCAGGATGGCACCAAGGGAAATGCACAGCCCCTTGACCAGTTCCAAATGAACACCCCACTCACCTAAACTCCACAACCATGCAACTCACAACCCTGGCAATGCACACGTCACAAAATCACAACCAACATGCGAAACAACATGCCCACCCACCAGACACGACAGGACAACTCACAATGGTAACCTGGGCAAGCCGTGAACATGAGCCATCAACGGCATGGCATCTCAGCCACACACTAGCCGAATATGCGGAGAGCTGGCAACCAGGCATGTGTGAAGGATGCAGGAGAACCATGATTGGGAAAGTACATAATGCCAATAGTGGCAGAGATGTGCTGGACAGCCCGCTGTATGCCGAACACACCCATATCCATGGCGACATACACCTTTGGTGTATGGAGTGTAGTGGACACAACCATGTCACCCCAGCCAGTGGGGGAGTTTGTGGAAATGTTGCCTGTTACGTCCCCCCCGTAAGCGTGAGCAGAGTGGGATGGCCAGCGTAGGGGTGAGAAGAAAAAGCATGTAGCCCTGGGTGTGGTCCTCTTCTTGAAAGCCCAACGTCTCTGCCAGGGCGGCGCCTCTCACCACACCACGTGGCCGACGCCATCCTCGTGAGCGGAGTTGCCTGTGATCCTGTGCTCTTACTGTACCCCAGCCCGCTGGACCCCGAACCCGTCATGTTAAATATTGTAGGAATCAGTTAGCATGAGCTGAAAGACATTTTGTTCCTGGCAGCCATTTTAGTTAGTCATGTGCTTTCTCCCTCTTCCAGAGCCTTGCACATGCTCAGAGGGACCTGTAGCTGCCAGAATGCACCTGCTCCTAGTATAGAACTGTCAGGCTGTTCTAACTGATGTCAGCAACTCATTACTCCTCCTACTTGTTGACTGTGCATTTTCTGTATGACCATCTATGTGTGTAACTCTTCTCATGTGTCCTTGTACCGCTGTCTTTTGAGCCCCTGTGTGGGTATATAGGGCACATGTTCTCTGTACTCCTTAGAATGCCTCCTACAGTTGCCTGAGGCTACTGTGTGACGTAGTCTCCCTCATCTGCGGTTAATAAATGCATTGTTTTTTATATTACAGCTTCTGTGCCAATCTCTTCTGTATTGGTTTAAAAGGACCAGGTGTATCAGTGAAACCCCACAGAAGGTTTTTATTTCTTCAGTCAGGCCTGCCCCAGCGCAGCCAGGCCACACTGATCACCTTCCGACACCAGCGTGTGTCAGGGAGGGCCAACCACGTGCCTGTGCAAGCTCCAAACCTGAGGCCCACGACCTTGGCAGCCTCCTCAGACCATCCTGGCCTCCACGACATAGGCCCGCTTTACTCCTTTCTCGTTGACGTACCTTACTGCCGTCTCTGGCCTACACCACGGTCAAGTAGGTCACACATTTGGAACTGAGTCTTGATCATACATTGTCCGTGTACGCACAATAAGGAAGATTCTACTTCACTGTACTCCCTTCGGTCAGGTGGCAGCAACTATGTGCATAGCATCCCAACGACATGTGGCTGTGGGCCCTTGCTGACCGCTGCCTCTGGCCTACACCACGGTCAAGTAGGTCACACATTTGGAACTGAGTCTTGATTACACCATGGCAGTGAACATTATTTAAGGCATAGTTCATGTCACTATACTGCCTTCGATGTGGTGCCACCAAGTCTGTGCATAGCATTACAACCACATGTGTCTGTGGGCCTACGCGGACTATTGCCCTCGGCCTACGCTGTGCTCAAGTAGGTCACAGAATTAGAATTGAACATCGATTATTCAAAGGCAGAATACATATCATTGCACGCAAGGAGAGGAGTAAGAGGATGACGCATTGCAATCTGGAGGGAATAGGATCATCGTTACGGAGGTGATCGAACACTACCAACAAGTGCCCTGGTGTCACTAACTCTGTGCATCGCGAGCCAATGAGAGGTGGGTGTGGGCCACTGCTGACCGCTGCCTCCGGCCTACACTGCGGTCCAGTAGGTCACAGAGTCTTGATTTAGCGATGGCAGAGTTCATATCAGTGTACCCGCATCATTGCAGACTGCATCCCCTCTCAGCATCGGTGCCACAAAGTCTGTTCCCCTACATTCATGGACACTCTCTGGTCATACATTGGTGGTGTATGAGTCTATGGACTAGGGGTAGTTTTCATCCTCATGTAGCTGATACCGAACTGGTGGTGAAAACAAGGCTGTCGCTTTCCACTTCACCATTTGCTGCTTCTGATGCATTCTCCTTAACACCCGCACAGCCCACAAAAACGCAGTTCAACTCTGGGACCTACTCAACTCAACCTCCCCAGACGTCGCCTTCCTGATGGAGACCTGGCTGAACCCCTCCTCGGCACCCGACATCACCATAGCCATCCCGGAAGGCTACAAGATCACCCGTAGGGACCACACCAATGGAGTAGGAGGAGGAATCACCATTGTCCACAGGAACACTCTCAGAGTCTCGACCAACACCAACAACACCCTGAGCACCGCCGAACACCTGCACTTCCAGATTCACACCGACCCCAACACCACCCTCAGAGGAACCCTCATCTACAGACCCCCAAACCCCGACCGCAGTTCAGCGACTCCATAGCCGACTTCATCAGCCCACACGCCCTCGTCTCCAGGGACTACATCCTCTTCAGGGACCTGAACTTCCACCTTGAGAACAACAACGACACCAACTCCACCACCCTGATCACCAACCTCACCAACCTCGGACTCAGACAACTCGTCACAACATCCACCCACTCTGCTGGCCACACGCTTGACCCCATCTTCTCCGCAAGCCCCCACGTCTACTTCAACCACTCCACCAAACTCCACTGGACCGGCCATTGCTGCATCCACTTCATCTTCCGGAAACCCACCACGCACCACTGCACCCAACAGATCCCTCAAGTCATTGTAGACCAGCTAACCACCACCCTCGCCCGAAGCCCCCCCACCGACCCCACTGACCCTGACACCTCCGCCCGCAACCTCAGACAGTGGATCGACGACTGCGCCAACGCCCTCACCCCGTTCAAGAAACCCTTCAACAGCCACACCAGCAAGAAAGCCAGCTGGTTCTCTGAAGACCTCCAGGCCTCCAAGCAAACCTGCCGAAAGCTAGAGAAGAACTGGCACCGTGAACGAACACTGGACAGCTACGCAGCCCACAAGAACGCCACCCGCAGACACCATCACCTCATCAGATCTGCCAAAAGGTCCTCCTTCAAAGACCACCTAGACAACAATGCACACAACAGCAAAGAGCTCTTCAACATCATGAAGGAACTCTCCAACCCCAGCTCCAACACCAACGACATCCCACCCTCGCAAGACCTGTGCGACTTGCTTGCCACCTTCTCCATCACAAGATCGCAGACATCTACGGCAGCTTCAACGCCACAACCTCCCCGACAACCACTGAGACCTCCGCCCCTACGACCACCATCCGCACCGAACGCCTGCTCTCCTGGACCAACATAAATGACGACGACACCATCAAAATCATGAACACCATCCACTCCGGATCTCCGTCAGACCCATGCCCACACCTCATCTTCAACAAAGACAGCACCGCTATCGCACCCCATCTCTGGAAAGCCATCAACATTTCCTTCGAGACAGCAACCTTCCTGGAGAGCTGAAAGCACACCGAGATCAACGCCTTACTCAAGAAACCCAAGGCGGACCCCAAAGACCTCAAGAACTTCCGGCCAATCTCCCTGCTCCCGTTCCCAGCGATGGTCATCGAGAAGACTGTCAACAAACAATTGACCCGCTACCTCGAGAAGAACAGCATCCTGGACCCATCCCAGTCCGGGTTCCGCAGCAACCCCAGCACCGAACCTGCCCTCATCGCCGCCACAGATGACATCAGGGCCCTGCTAGACAACGGAGAAACCGCGGCCCTCATCCTCCTGGACCTGTCAGCCGCCTTCGACATGGTCTGCCACCGCACACTACGCACACACCTCCATGACGCCGGGATCCAAGAGAAGGCCCTGGACTGGACCACCTCCTTCCTCTCCGGCACAACACAGAGCGTCCACCTCCCCCTTGCGCTCCAAAGCCACCGAGATCATCTGCGGCGTACCCCATGGCTCATCTCTCAACCCAACGCCGTTTAACATCTACATGGCACCACTCGCCCACGTCGCCCGACTGCACGACCTCAACATCATCTCCTATGCAGATGACACCCAGCTTATTCTCTCCCTCACCAAGGACCCCCACACCGCCAAAACCAACCTCCACGAAAGAATGAAAGCTGTCGCCGAGTGGATGAAGAACTGCCGACTGAAGCTGAACTCGGACAAGACGGAGGTCCTCATCCTCGGCTCCACCCCCTCGGCCTGGGATGACTCCTGGTGGCCGACCGTACTGGGAACAGTTCCAACACCCACCGACCACGCACGCAACCTAGATGTCATCCTCGACTCCACCCTCTCCATGATAAAGCAGGTCAACGCCGTCTCCTCCTCCTGCTTCAACACCCTCCTCATGCTCCGCAAGATCTACAAGTGGATCCCCACTGAAACGAGAAGAACGGTCACCCAGGCCCTTGTCAGCAGCAGGTTGGACTACGGAAATGCCCTCTACGCAGGAGCCTCGGCCAAACTCCTGAAATGACTTCAACACATCCAGAACGCCTCTGCACACCTGATCTTCGACATCTCTCGCTGCAGCCGCATCACATCCCACCTGAGAGACCTGTACTGGCTCCCCGTCAACAAGAGGATAATCTTCAAGCTCCTTACCCACGCACACAAGGCACTCCACAACACTGGACCAGCGTACCTCAACAGACGACTCAGCTTCTACACCCCCACCCGCCAGCTTTGCTCCGCCGACCTTGCCCTCACCACAGTCCCCTGCATCCGAAGAGTGACCTCCGGCAGTAGATCGTTCTCCCACCTCGCCGTCAAGACCTGGAACACCCTCCCCATCCACCTACGGCAGACCCAAGACCTGCTGACCTTCAGAAGACTCCTCAAGACCTGGCTTTTTGAGCAGTAGCAGCATTCCCTCCCCCCAGCGCCTTGAGACCCTCACGGATAAGTAGTGCGCTTTACAAATGCTATGATCGATTGATTGATTGATTGTGCTGGTCAGGTCCGGGACCCCTTCTTCTGAGTTATTGGATGGCCTCCTGAGGCGATGGCCTTAGGGTCATCAACGCCATGTTTCTCTGGCCCTGCGCTGTCCGCTGCCTCAGGCCTCAACTGCGGTCCACATGGGCTCACACATCAAATCGGGTCCTGACAGGCCCAGATGTCGCATCACCTCAGGAGGCACACACCACCACCGCCAGGACCACCACCAACCGCTATCTGCCAGAGTCTAAACAGTGGTCCTGACAGACTTACAGAGTTGCTCTCACCTGTCGTGGATGCCATCATCAGACTGATACCCTGCTCAGCACTCCCGGTGCCACTGACTCAGTGCACCGCAAGTCATCATCCGATACTGATTGAGTTTTGTGCTGTGGAGAGGTTGCGCAGCAATGTCACCTCAAGCAGTGTGGGAGACCTGGGACGTTGATGAGGAAGATGATGCAGCTCTAACACACGCCACTGCATCTGCATCAGGAATATCTCGAAGGGACACAAACCAAGACTTTTTCTTCACATGGGCACGCTCAGCTGTAGTGCCCCAACCTCAGTGCACTGCAACTCATGGACACTTCTGTTTGCATGTTGGGTGTCCTCTGGACTTTTTCTGGCTACCTCCATGTTGCTCGGCAGTTGACTCTGTTATGCAGGTGTTTTCAGTTTCCGTTGCACTGGTGTCCACTGTTCAAGTGGTTTCCAGCACCAAGCACTCCATGTGTGCTGTCTTACACTCACCCCACACATATCCAGCACAGGCGTCACCGTACATGTGGCCCTGCCAATAAAGAGGCCGGGCGCACATGCACGTAGCCAGTTCAACATAATATCTGCATGTGTCCCTGTGGTCTTGTTGTATGCATGAGGGCCCAGCGCCCTACGACATTACATTGTGCTGTGTACAGTGGATGCAGACATGTCACCGGAGGCAGCGGGTTAGAGCTTGGACATTTAGCTTTGTCGTCACCCACTCAATTTGTAAGGGTAGTGGCTTGGGCCGTCGTACGCAGAGACAACGTGGGTGTTTGACTGCTATTTGCGTGCCCCTGGGCGTGGTTGTGTACTGTGAATGTGCATCTGCATGTGTCTCCATGGCAGTGTGGGTCTCCTTTTTAGGGTGTAGGTATTCCCTGAAGGGTAATAGACACCAACGTATGTGATCTAGTTTGCCTTCCATGGGTTGTGAAGTGTCGTGAGCTAGCTGTGCTTGCGGGTGCTTCCTGCTGTGTGGTCTGTTGCAGGCTCTGTGTTCTCCTCTAAGTAGCTTAGCTGCCCGGGTCCTGGTGGTGGGTTGCATGGCAAGTCCATGGGCTGTTGTAGGGCGTCGGTGTCGAAGGTGTGGTGATCCTCTCCGGCATCACAGATGTGTTGTCTTCTGTGCTCTACTGGAGGTGTTGTGTGCCCCTCTGCAATGTGAAGGGGAGATGCATGTCGACATTGTGTTGACATGTATGTTGGCGCATTGTTCTGGTTTACATGCAGACTGTATGACAATGTATATTGTGACTGTTTGGGAGGTGCTGAATACTGCTGCGGGACAGTGTACATTTGGACTACATGACGGATGTGAGGTAGTACGTGTACACTTCCATTTCACAGTTTCCTGCTCTGTGAGATGTAGTAGGCATGTTTCTGTGCATGTGCGGAGCCAGCTGTGTCCTCTGTTCTGCAGTGTCTGCTTTGCGCATTGTACCATGTTGTCGTCAATGTGGGTGTGCTGTTCTTGCTATATGTGAGTGCTGCAGTGTGCCAAGGGGATCAGGGACATGATCCTGGGTAGTTGTGGGTGTGCAGTGTGCTATACCTCATTGTGCATGTGTGCCATTGTGCCCATCCCCCCCTGTCCCCCCAGTCCCTGCTCGTTACTCACCCTGTTGATGTTGTGTCGGGTCCTCTCGAGCTGTGTCCATACTCCCTACTCCTTGCACCATCTCCACACTGATGACTGTGACCTTGGTTTCCTCCAGCTCCTCCTGTGGCGCAGGACTGTCACCTCCTGTCGCTGTTGCAGCCTTCCTGTTGGCAGCAGGTTTGTGCCTGGTTTAGGTTGTCACATCATGCCAGCGCCTCTTGGCCTCCTCGATTGGCCTCCTTGGCACTCCGACTGCATTCCAGGTGGTCTACTTGTGGGTCAGTTGATGGTAGTGTTCTGTCACCTCCGTGACGCTGATCTGGTTTTGCTGCGGACTGCACCCTGTCTTCCTCTCCCTTTTCTCCTCGGCCGTCCCCGTCCCCGTTGTTCCTTGCTGGTGGTCTGTGGGGGTTGTGTGGTTCACGTTGGCTTCTGTGCTCGGTCAGGGTGCATCCATGTTGCTACGTGCTTTGGCTTGTTTCTGGTGTGTTGCTTCTGTGGTTTTTATGGAGCATTTTCCTGCCAGACGCTGGGAATTTGCATGCCTGTGGCTGGTTTTTGCTACTTTTTGTACCGTGATTGGCCTCATTGCATGAGTTTTTTGCATTCGCGTTTTGCATTTTTGCGGCGTGGTGTTGATTTTAACGCTGACATTTGACGCGTTATCTGGTGACTATCGCATGCTACCGCCGCATTGTGAATATTTGGTTGTTACGGCGTAAATTTCCCACAATAGGCTGCGATGTTGAGAGTTGCGTTAAGCTAATCTTGCGGTAGTTATCACACGTTCTTGTGAATATACCCCTCAGTTTCTCTCTATTCCCTCTCTTTCAAAGTTGTTTTTCAGAGATAATGTTCTCCATCGGACATCTCTTTACCACAACCATCTAGCGTTCTTAGGTCCTTTTTCCTTTTAAAACATGGAACAGGCGACCTACTACTTTAGTTTTTTGCTGCTAAAGCGGCGATAATTTGAACAATGTCCTTGATAATATGCCCCACACTGAGCGCTGCAAGAGTTCATTTAAGATATGGTCTCTGCCTCAGTTTTGGGCAAAGCGGTACAAAAGGGGGTGGTACGGAGCATCAGACCCAATCAAACACTCACACCCAGTGAACAGATCTGGGTTTGATCCATCACCGTTCTTTAGCCCACTCTGCCACCCCAGTTCAGACATGGCCATATGCAAATCAGTCTGACCCTGTGCCTCATGGGAACAGTCCAGCCCGAACTGCCAAGCCATGCCTTCCCTGGACCAGAAACAAGCTTCCTAGGACCGGTTTCTGGCATTTCTGCCGTCTTCAGCCAGGCTTGCTTGAATCCAGTGGCAAAGTGAGCAAGGGACTCAAGTCTGAGCATACCCTGCCAACTTATGGCGAACAAAGCGGCACAAAAGGGGGTGGTGATGGACGGAGCATTAGAACCAATCAAACACTCACACCCAGTCAACAGATCTGGGTTTGATCCATCACCGTTCTTTAGCCCCCTCTGCCACCCCAGTTCAGACATGGCCATATGCAAATCAGTCTGACCCTGTGCCTCATGGGAACAGTCCAACCCCAACTGCCAAGCCATGCCTTCCCTGGACCGGAAACAAGCTTCCTAGGGCCGGTTTCTGGCATTTCAGCCGTCTTCAGCCAGGCTTGCTTGAATCCAGTGGCAAAGTGAGCAAGGGACTCACGTCTGAGCATAACCTGCCAACTTATGGCGAACAAAGCGGTACAAAAGGGGGTGGTGATGGCCGGAGCATCAGAACCAATCAAACACACAAACCCAGTCAACAGATCTGGGTTTGATCCATCACCGTTCTTTAGCTCACTCTGCCACCCCAGTTCAGAAATGGCCATATGCAAATCAGTCTGACCCTGTGCCTCATGGGAACAGTCCAGCCCGAACTGCCAAGCCATGCCTTCCCTGGACCGGAAACAAGCTTCCTAGGGCCGGATTCTGGCATTTCAGCCGTCTTCAGCCAGGCTTGCTTGAATCCAGTGGCAAAGTGAGCAATGGACTCACGTCTGAGCATACCCTGCCAACTTATGGTGAACAAAGTGGTACAAAAGGGGGTGGTGATGGACGGAGCATCAGAACCAATCAAACACTCACACCCAGTCAACAGATCTGGGTTTGATCCATCAACGTACTTTAGCCCACTCTGCCACACCAGTTCAGACATGGCCATCTGAACTCACTTGTGTAAGTGTTTGATTGGTTCTGATGCTCCGTCCATCACCACCCCCTTTTGTACCGCTCAGTTTTGGGCAAAGCGGAGATGGTTACTGGTCATTTGTAGTTAAACTGTTTGCTTGCCACAGGAACTTTAAAGATATGTGCTGCTTTTGGCTAGAAATGCAGCAGCATTTGTTGACATATCTGAATTTAATGTGGGGATGTTGGTTCAAATCCTGGAAGCATAGATGGAAAGGCCATTTCCCTTGTATTTTATCTTGTTTTGCAAGTCTTAGTGTGCAGTCTGCTAGTGTCCTGGAGGGCGCTGGCTGTGATCACCTGTAATAGTTGTACAGCTGGGTCTGGTGGCATAGTGGACTAATGCATCCCAGCAGGGGCTTGTGCTTGACTCATGGTCACATGTTCAAATCTTGGTGGGTGCACTCAGCCTATCATCCTTGTGAGTACCGTTGGGCAACAATAAAACATCAGTTATTCAGCGCCAAGATTCCCCTGGATGAGCGAGCGCTTTTCAAATATACATGTTATGTTACATGTGTTTCAGTTGCTGAATTTTGAAAGATGCTAGAAAATGTGGTTACTGATTATGTACTCTAAAAAACACATATGTATGGAAAAAGAGGGTGTGACCTTCTGGATTCACACATTGAAGCTTTAGCGTTGTGCGGAGACAGAATATCGGGTACAAATTATCGAGTTGCAAAAATATAATTATTTTCGTGGGTCAGAAATTTCGACAGCAAGAATATCGTGGTCAAGAATATAGACTTAAGGTAAGTAATATTGATTTTTAAAATATCTAAGTGTTTAATATCATTTGCAAAAATGTATTTGTTAAATATATCGTTTTTTATTATTGTTATGTATTTTAGTATATATTTCATATGTATATGATTTATGTCTTTTTGTATAAGAATTGTTTGATTTTTTAATAAATGTGTAACATTTTTACTAGTTATTACATTTTTTTATTGGAATTTCGCGCTTTTACATCCCTAGCGGGTTGTGAGGTTGCAGGGGAATAGGGTGGGAAGTAATTTAATTATATTACATTTATTGATTGATTTTTAATTATTAAAATTTGTTTAATTGAGATATTATAGTGTTAAATGTGTAAAGTGATTTATTATTAATTAATTAATAATATGTTGTTAATTAAATTAAATTAATTTGTGACAAATTTTGGTAATTCTGTAATTAAATTTAGTTGTGTGTTGTAGTTTTTATAGGTGTAAAGTGTGGGAAGGTTGGGAAGTAATTTATTTTTAATTTATGAATTAATAATTGGGTGTTTATTACTTTTAATTAATTACTTGGTAATTAATTATGGTAATTGTGTAATTAATTTTAGATTTGTGTTGTGCTGTTTATAGGAGTAAAGGGTGGGAAGTAGTTTGTTTTTAATTAATTAAAATGTAGTTGTTAATTAATGCTAATTATTTGATATTTATTTTGGGTGATTGTTTATTTTTCTGTGTGTTGTTTTTACTTTTAAAGGGGTCAAAGGTGGATATTAATTACATTTTAATTGTTTAAATATTGGTTTTTAATAGTAATAATTTTAAAATATGTTTTAGTTGTGTTTTATGATATTATAGTTTAATGTAGGTGTTTGTGTGGATATTATAGTGTTAAAGTGTGTGTAGTCAATTAATTGTATTAATAATATTTTGTAATTCATTATTAATTATGTTAATTATGTCAATACATTTTATTAAAAATGTTGAGGTGTTTTGTTATTGGTGTGGTGTTATAGGGTAGGAAATAAAATTAATGCATTTATGTTTTCATTTATTTTTTTGTTTATAAATATTTTATAGTTTAAAAGAATTATATATTTGTAAATGTATTTATTATTTTATTTTATATAATATTTGTAAGTTTTTATTATATGTAAGTGATATTATAATATTTTATAAATTTATATTTTACATTTTCTTTATAAATTTTTCATAATTTCTTAAAAAAAAAAAAAATTCTAAGGGGTCCATTAGGATGTCGGGCGGTGCCAGCGGTGTGGAAAAATGCATTTTTCCACCCACGAGCAGCGGTCCTCACGGCCGCCACATTGGTATGGCCAAACATAGCCCATTTCCTGTCCACTGCGGTGCAACGCACACCGCCATCAAAGTGCGCCCGCCACCACAGTGGTGGAAGCCAATGGAGACTCACCGCAATGCGGAATGACGTCCGCCCCGCTCCACAAATTAGGATGCCCCAAACAAACAAACGCACAGCAGCGGAGAAACCGCCCAACCGGAGACGGTGGAAGCTTTATAGTGGAGCGCAAAACCAGAGTCCCGGCCCACACCACCCGGTCACGACCGCCATGGATCCAGCTCTACACGTTTTTCAGGTGCTGCACTTGCTACATCACCATCAACTCATGGACGGCCGCGGACGCCGCCGCAGGTACGCAATAACACAAACACAACACACAACACATGGGCTGACACGAGGTCCAAATCCACATCAGACACCCTGGTGGGGACAGGAACACATCCACAAGGGCACCCACACATCACCCAAATGCCCACAAGTTACCCCTCTGCATCCTGGACACACATCTCCCACGACCATGCAGCAATGTCCCGGTCACATCACCTCAGCGGTGAACACAAGGAAATACACGCGCACAATGCAGAAGGCAGGGCCAGTGCCAGGCATGGGCAGGGCACAAAGACCACAAGGCCACACCCCCTCCCACCTCACACTAGCACACCCCATGCTACCCTGTGCACCCCCATGCACAACAAGCCAGGTGAATCCACACCCTGCACCACAGAACAAAGAACCAGAGAGACAGCCACAGCAGGAGTGGCTGCACAGGAACACACAACACACAGTGCAATAGCACTGGGCCAGGGAAGCACACACACCACCACAACACCACACTCAGGGAAACAAAAATGAGTACAAGCACCAAATGAACACATACAAGGAACAAATATCCAAATGGACACACAGCCTGCATAGTCACACATGCATACCACAGACTGACACACAGACACATACACACCCCACATGCCAACAGCAATGGAGCTCAACAAATAGGAAAACTAGAGGAGTTGGCCTAACGGCTAGGGCGCCCGACCTCGGACCTGGGGAACTGGGTCTGAGTCTTGGTAATGACGCTGAACTTCCTGTGATTCTGGGCAAATCACTTAATCTCCCCGTGCCTAACAAAAAATGAATGTGTGTCCTCATGTAACATAACTGGTGCTATGTAAAGCGCTTTGATACCTGATTGGATTTGGGTCAAATTTGCGCTATATAAAACTCTGCAAAAAAGCCAAAGTGGGCTGCACACAAATGGAAGGCCATGGAGACACACAACATGCATGTGTACATCACATGCAAGACAAGGAACAGAGAACAACACTCTCAGACCATCAAAGCACACATGGCTGGTACAGTCAGTGAGGTCAAACCACAGACATCACAGTGCAGCAACACAGGGAGACAGCAAGGCAAACCATGTATAGGCACAAAGACGAAAGGAAGGCCTTGAAGTCAAACTGTGAACAGCCACACATCTATACAACTACTACACATGAGTACACCAACAGCACTACACACAGGGCCCATTGACCTACTCCATGACTGACAAACACCGGTAGGAATCTACACACATACCCCCACTCACACCAGCAGCACACAACACCAGTGTCAAACATACTGTAGGCTGGCAATACTTGCCAGTCAATAATACACACACAAACAATCACACACCCTGGGGGTAGCCACAAACATCACACACGCACAGGGATGCCACAACAAATGTCTGTACAAAAACAACTGACAAACATATAAACCAACAGAAACACACACAGAACCACAACAAGAACAGATATGCCCTGTGCAGCTAAACTGTGGAAAGGCAATGGGAGCACAGACACAACAGGAGTGCACAACCTCATCACTCAGGAACAATGCACAGACAACATACCACAACAGACACAAGAAGTGCACCATCACAGAACAACACAGCCACATCAAACAAACAACAGATGCACAGGCACAAAAATCACATAGCAAACACAGCTGGACATCAGGGGATGGACACCAGGAAATGACAAGGCAACATACACACACAACACTGCATGCACAACAAGCAGTGTGTGCACACCAAGCATACCAGCCACACACAGACATGAGTGACAGAACATCAACCCACACAACACCAATCAGCACAGCACAAAGACAACAGCACACCCAGGAAGTGTAGCAATAACACAGCCAACACACATACATCCAACACAACACCAACAGATGCACAAGTCTGGTACACAAAGGTGGAAACAACTTGACCAGAGGACTTAGCAGCACACACAGTTGAACTGCATAGGAGCAACCATGACTGCCAAACAGCACAAGAACATCACATACAACCCATTGGGGAAATGCCCTGAGTGACACACTGATCCTGGCCAAAGAACTGCACCACAAAGCACAGTATCACAAATGAAGTGATGGGGAGGCACACACACATGTAAACCAAGGGGACAGCTGACACAAAAGTGAAGTGTACTGCATGTCAGTAGGGGACATGGCAGGAGTGTACCATATACAAAGAGAGTGAGTGCAGACCCCTAATGGGTAGGTATCTGAAGCACAGATAGGGGATGGTATGACAACACACACAACATGCCATACTGGAGGCAAGAGGGCACCATGTGACAGCAATGCATAAGAAAACACAACCACAATGGCAGTGTGGAACAGCAGGTCTGCACAGTCTCCACAAACAGTAACAAGACACATGGATGTGCAACAAAACACAAAACTGTCCTGCCAATCACACACTCTGCATACTCACAAGTGACAAAAACAACAAGTAGGAGTCAGACAGAACTGCAAGGACACACCAACACACTGCACAGTGCACAACATACAACTCACACATGTGCAAATAACCACATCCACAGGGCTGAACAATCAAAACAACAGGCATACGACTCCTGGGTGACACGTGTGTAGTTGACAATGCAGGGGCATGCACACATCAACACTCCCCACAAACCCACCCCCTTCACACTGCACGCTTCCTGACCATCTAAGAGCACACATGGAAAGTAAGTCATGGGGCTAGGATGACTGGCCATCACAAGATTACCACACACATATACCACTGGGCACACATAAAGGAAGAATATCAATCAATCAATCAATCAAAGGACTTGTATAGCGCGCTACTTACCCGTGAGGGTCTCAAGGCGCTGGGGGGGCGCCGCTACTGCTCGAAAAGCTAGGTCTTGAGGCGTTTTCTGAAGGCGAGTAGGTCTTCAGTCTGACGTAGGTGGGTAGGTAGGGTGTTCCAGGTTTTGGCGGCGAGGTAGGAGAAGGATCTGCCGCCGGTGGTAGTGTGCTGGATGCCGGGGACGGTGGCGAGGGCGAGGCTGGAGGAGCGGAGCTGGCGGGAGGGTGCGTGGAAGCTGAGTCTGCTGTTCAGGTAGGCTGGTCCGGCGTTGTGGAGTGCTTTGTGTGCGTGGGTGAGGAGTTTGAAAGTGATACTCTTTTCGACGGGGAGCCAGTAGAGGTCTCGCAGGTGGGGGGTGATGTGACAGCGGCGGGGTGCATTGACGATCAGTCAGGCGGAGGTGTTTTGGATGCGCTGGAGACGACGCAGGTGTTTGGCTGGGATTCCGGCGTAGAGTGCGTTGCCGTAGTCCAGCCTGCTGCTTACGAGGGCCTGGGTTACCGTTCTTCTTGTCTCGGTCGGGATCCATTTGTAGATTCTGCGAAGTGTGCGAAGGGTGTTGTAGCAGGAGGAGGATACGGCGTTGACCTGTTTGGACATGGAGAGGGTGGAGTCGAGGATGAATCCTAGGTTGCGTGCGTGGTCGGTCGGCGTTGGTGCTGTCCCCAAGGTGGTCGGCCACCAGGAGGCATCCCAGGCTGAGGGGGTGGGTCCGAGGATGAGGACCTCTGTCTTGTCCGAGTTCAGTTTCAGACGGCTGCTCCTCATCCAGTCGGCGATGGCCTTCATCCCGTTGTGGATGTTGGATTTGGCGGAGTGCGGGTCCTTGGTGAGGGAGAGGATGAGCTGAGTGTCGTCGGCGTAGGAGATGATGGTGAGGTTGTGGTGTCGGGCCACTTGTGCGAGGGGGGCCATGTAGATGTTGAACAGCATAGGGCTGAGGGCGGAGCCCTGGGGGACGCTGCAGATGATGTCGGTGGCTTCGGATCAGAAGGGCGGGAGGCGGACGCTCTGGGATCTGCCGGAGAGGAAGGATGTGGTCCAGTCGAGGGCCTTCTCTTGGATTCCGGCTTCCTGGAGGCGAGTCTTTAGAGTGCGGTGGCAGACCATGTCGAAGGCGGCCGAAAGGTCCAGGAGGATGAGGGCAGATGTTTCCCCGTTGTCTAGTTGGCGCCTGATGTCGTCTGTGGCGGCGATGAGGGCTGTCTCGGTGCTGTGGTTACGTCTGAATCCAGATTGGGACGGGTCCAGGATGTTGTTTTCTTCTAGGTGATGGGTCAGTTGCAGGTTGACGATTTTCTCGATGACCTTCGCCGGGAACGGGAGCAGGGAAATGGGCCAGGAGTTCTTGAGGTCCTTGGGGTCTGCCTTGGGTTTCTTGAGGAGGGCGCTGATTTCAGCATGCTTCCAGCTTTCCGGGAATGTCGCAGTTTCGAAGGAGATGTTGATGACCCTCCGTAGTTGGGGTGCGATGGTTGCGCCTGCCTTGTTGAATATGTGGTGTGGGCACGGGTCTGTCGGTGATCCTGAGTGGATGGAGTTCATGACCTTGCGCGTCTCGTCGTCAGAGACGTTGGACCAGGAAGTCAGATGGTTGGTGCTGATGGTGTGCGTGGGGGGGGTGGGGTCTGGTGTGATCGGGTCGATTGCGGTGTTGAAGCTGTCATGGATGTCAGCGATCTTGCGATGGAAGAAGTTGGCGAGGGAGTCGCACAGTTCCTGTGAGGGAGGAATGTCGTTGGCGTTGGCGCTGGGGTTGGAGAGTTCTTTCACGATGCGGAAGAGCTCTTTGCTGTCGTGTGCTTTGTTGTCTAGGCGGTCTTTGAAGGAGGATCTCTTGGCTTGTCTGATGAGGTGGTGGTGTCTGCGGGTGGTGTCCTTGTGGGCTGCATGGGTGTCCGGTGTGCAGGCGTGGAGCCAGATCTTCTCCAGTTTCCGGCATTTGCGCTTGGAGGTCAGAAGCTCGTCGGTGAACCAGGAGGCTCTCTTGCTGGCGTTGTTGTTGGGGGGTTTCTTCAGCGGTGCGAGGGTGTTGGCACAGTTGTCGATCCACTGTCTGAGGTTGCGGGCTGCGATGTCAGGGTTGTTGAGCTCGGTGGGAGGGTTCATGGCGAGGGTGGAGGTCAGCTGGTCTTCGGTTATTTTGCTCCAGCATCGGCGAGGTAGCTGTTGGGTGCGGTGGTGCATGATGGGTTTTCTGAAGGTGAAGTGGATGCAGCGGTGGTCTGTCCAGTGGGGTTCAGTCGTGTGGTTGAAGGCGACGTGGTTGCTGGTCGAGAAGACGGCGTCCAGTGTGTGGCCGGAAAGGAACGTTTTTTAAACAGTCCAGCAAAACAGAGGAAATAAAGGAGAGAGAGGTTAAAGGCAGAAAGAAACGATTTTTAAACAGTCCAGCAAAACAGAGGAAATAAAGGAGAGAGAGGTTAAAGGCAGAAAGAAATGATTTTTAAACAGTCCAGCAAAAGAGAGGAAATAAAGGAGAGAGAGGTTAAAGGCAGAAAGAAACGATTTTTAAAGTGCAACAAAACAGAGGAAATAAAGGAGAGAGAGGTTAAAGGCAGAAAGAAACGATTTTTAAAGAGCAGCAAAACAGAGGAAATAAAGGAGAGAGAGAGAGACAAACAGATCAAGAGGTCAGACGTGATACTTACCGCCCACCACTGGGCCACCAGGGATGAGGCGCAGGCGGGAGCCTGCGGGTGGAGGAGGGCCTCGATCTTCCAGCGACGGCAGCAGCGACTTGAGGGCAGCAGCAGAGCACCAGCAGGGTACGCTGGAGCGGTGGGGGAGCGGACCTGGCCTGAGAACACACATACATGATGACCCTGGACAGCCTGCTTGCAATACTGTGTGCAGAAACCCACTCTGTGCTGGCAGTGCCCCCTAACCTGCCATGAGTACAATATAGCCAACATGAACAAAATAAGAAAATGACAACTGCTTCCCATTGGAAATTGACACCATTGCCCCCACAAGTATCTGGGTCAGGAAGAACTGAAGACCCTGTCACCCATGTAAAAAATCTAGTAAGTGAGCCCAAACATTGACTATGTTGAAGTGGCACACAGACCATCTGGCATAGTAAACCATATACACACAGCAAAAGAACTTTATGCAGTAAGGACACTGACAAAATAGACAACAGGAGCAACTATCTTTATTCACATATTGCACAGATAGGCACCATGAGAAGAGAAGAGTAAGGCACAAAATGCAGAGCATGTCCATGAGAAGCTGCACAGGCAAGGGCAAAACAGTAGTGAACAACAAGGCCGGTGGCCAGTCCAGGGTGCAGAGCATGTCCATGAGAAGCTGCACAGGCAAGGGGGAAACAGCAGTGAACAACAAGGCCAGTGGCCAGGGCTAAGTGCAGAGCATGTCCATGAGAAGCTGCACAGGCAAGAGGGAAACAGTAGTGAACAACAAGGCCAGTGGCCAGGGCTAAGGGCAGAGCATGTCCATGGGAAGCAGCACAGGCAAGGGCAAAACAGCAGTGAACAACAAGACCAGTGGCCAGGGATAAGTGCAGAGTATGTCCATGAGATGCTGAACGGGCAAGGGGGAAACAGCAGTGAACAACAAGGCCAGTGGCCAGGGCTAAGTGCAGAGCATGTCCATGAGAAGCTGCAAAGGCAAGAGGGAAACAGTAGTGAACAACAAGGCCAGTGGCCAGGGCTAAGGGCAGAGCATGTCCATGGGAAGCAGCACAGGCAAGGGCAAAACAGCAGTGAACAACAAGACCAGTGGCCAGGGATAAGTGCAGAGCATGTCCTTGAGAAGCTGCACAGGCAAGGGCAAAACAGCAGAGAACAACAAGGCCAGTGGCCAGGGCTAAGTGCAGAGCATGTCCATGAGAAGCTGCACAGGCAAGGGCAAGCAGTGAACAACAAGGCCAGTGGCCAGTCCAGGGTGCAGAGCTTGTCCAGGAGAAGCTGCACGGGCAAGGGGGATACAGCAGTGAACAACAAGGCCAGTGGCCAGGGCTAAGTGCAGAGCAGATCCATGACAAGCTGTACAGGCAAGGGCAAAACAGCAGTGAACAACAAGGCCAGTAGCCAGGGCTAAGTGTAGAGCATGCCCATGAGAAGTTGCACACGCAAGGGCAAAACAGCAGTGAACAACAAGGCCAGTTGCCAGGGCTAAGTGCAGAGTATGTCTATGAGAAGCTGCACAGGCAAGGGGGAAACAGCAGTGAACAACAAGGCCAGTGGTCAGGGCTAAGTGCAGAGCATGTCCATGAGAAGCTGCACAGGCAAGGGCAAAATAGCAGTGAACAACAAGGCCAGTGGCCAGGTCTAAGTGCAGCGCATGACCATGAGAAGCTGCACAGGCAAGGGCAAAACAGCAGTGAACAACAAGGCCAGTGGCCAGTCCAGGGTGCAGAGCATGTCCATGAGACGCTGCACAGGCAAGGGGGAAACAGCAGTGAACAACAAGGCCAGTGGCCAGGGCTAAGTGCAGAGCATGTCCATGAGAAGCTGCACAGGCAAGGGGAAAACATCAGTGAACAACAAGGCCAGTGGCCAGTCCAGGGTGCAGAGCATGTCCATGAGAAGCTGCACAGGCAAGGGGGAAACAGCAGTGAACAACAAGGCCAGTGGCCAGGGCTAAGTGCTGAGCATGTCCATGAGAAGCTGCACAGGCAAAGGCAAAACAGCAGTGAACAACAAGGCCAATGGCCAGTCCATGGTGCAGAGCACGTCCATGACAAGCTGCACAGGGAATGTGTGCGACTGTACCTTTCCATGGTCAGCAACACAGTCAGGGGGTAACAGTGTGCAGTACAGGCCCACCTGTGTGAGAGACAGGTGTGTGAGGGTGACTACCACTGAGAAGTGGCTGTCATGTGGACTGGGAGCTGGCTGTGTCTCGGGGACTGTTGGGGCTCTTGACCGGGAAGAGAGAGGACCAGCTGAGGTAGAGCTATCAGTGGTTTGGCAAGCTGGAGGGCTCCTTGGACCAGGTGGTGTAGTGGCACATGGAGGTGGAGTCATGCAGACGGGAGACACAGTATGGTTGGGAGATTGTAGAGGGGTGCCTTTCCACTTCTTGGGGATCCTAAATGGCTTGCCTGACTTTGAATCAATGGGAAGTGGTGTGGGCACAACAGGAACACTCAAAACCAAAGCTGCATCAGGTGCAGATGCTGGCACCCCCTCTGGTGATGTGCTGGATCCAGTGGAACGCTTTGCCTGGCTTCGCCTCTGCCCCCCTTCCCCTGTTTACTAGGTGTCACCCCTACAGTGCCCTCCTTCCCCTGCTTCACTGGGCTTGGAATGGGAGTCAAGGTGGTAGGTGAATCTGCCTTGGAGCCCTTCCTAGGTGTACCCTTGGCATGCACCACCTCCTCGGTGGGCACAGAAACTGTATGCTTCTCTTTGCGAGATGCTTTAGGGACAGTAGAGTCCTTAGATGGGGATGCCTCTGAGGCATGTGTGCCTGAGGTCTGCTGCTTTGCTTTTTGTCCCCTGGTGTCGCCTGATGGGCTTTTCTCTCTGTGCTCTGGGGTGGCTTTGGTCTTCTGTGGGGATGGTGTCTGCGCCCTGGACCGCTTGGGTTGCTGCTGCTGTGTGCTTTGTGTGACGTATCATGACTTTGATGTATGTGGACCATGGTCACTATTGTCAGATGTGGCTACTGCCAGAGGGGTGGACAAAGGGACCGGAGCTGGACTGTGAGTATGTGCCTGTTGAAGGGCAGACATCACTGGACAGTCCGGTGCAGCCCACCCACGTCAGAATGTATGCCCTCCATGAAAGCAACCACCTGTGCCAATTTTTTGTCGTGGTCAATGAAGGCATTGAGGATAGCTGTCTGGCCTACAGACAGCTGGCGCAAAAGGTCCACAGACTCAGCACTGATGGCAGCAGGGTTGGACAGGGGCAGGGGCAGGGGCAGCGGTGCCAGGGGTGAAGGACACTCTTACCCTCTTACTGAGGCTGACACGGGCAGCACCAGAGGAAGTAGCTGGGAGGGTGGGCACTGGTCGCTGTGTGGTGGAAGATGATGCAGAGTCCCCGTTCCCTGTGCCCGCCAGCATGGATGCATCCCCGCTGGCATCAGATGTTATGGTACTTTGTGTCTCAGGCTGGGATTCTTCCAGCAGACTCCTGTCCCCCTCTTAGGCGCAGGTGACATCTGTGTCACTGGGCTCCTGTGCAGCTGTCGTGCTAGGTTCACCCCCACTGGTGTCCGTCTCCTGTCCCTCCGTGACCACAGGAGATGCTGCATGAGAGAGAGCGATGTAGGGTCAAGTCAGTGGCAGCAACAGAACAAACATATGCAAGCAATGCCTAACAAAAGATGACCAGATCTACATGTTGCACACCACCATGTGCAATCACATTGTGCCAACTCACTACATAGACTCAAACAATGTGTGGAAACTGGAAATTCAGGCATGAGTGAGCCATGTGATGACCACACAGCACAACACCCTGCTTGTGGCTCTGTTCAACCAGATACACAACTAGCTCTGAGCACACCTAGGGACATGATGGGGGCACACTACTTGTTGCCACTGACAGATCTGGATGGAACAGGAGGGGACAACACAGACTACAACATGACAGTCCACAATGGCCATTAGCCCATGCCACCTACCATGTTGTACTTTGGGGCCCAAAGACTGGTGCACATTGTTGTCAGATGTCTAGGCCTCCACAATTGAGGTGCATGCAATGGACGCATTGATGAAGGCACACTCAGATTGGGGACACTGCTGTTCCCTCCCATGGGATTCCCAAGACTACCCCAATGTAGAAGAAACCTGAAGAGCACAACTCAGAATGCAATGGGAATGCACAGCATTCAAATCACATTTGTAAGTACAGGAATGGCAAATGCATGACACCGGCACCCAGCCCAGCAGCCACTTACATGCCACTGCATCACACTACCAACATCACATAGGCCAGTGCTGGTACAGGCTCTGTACACATACAGCCACTCCCAGCCAAAGTCACCCTCCCCAAATGCTCACCCCTGGCTTGCTGCTGATGCTCCTTCAAACGTGCCTCCAGCTAAGGCTGTGTCACTGCCAAGATGCGCCCCATTAGAGGTGTCATGCTGCGCTGTGCCAAACGCCCAGTGAAAGGGAGCAGCCCAAGGGTCATCTCCGCCACGTTCTTTGCCAGCCGGCTGATGTCGTCCCCCCTCTTGTGGCAGTGGGTGCGCTGTCAGTTTGTGACCCCCAGAGCTCGCACCTTGGCCGCAATGGCCCTCCATACACCCTTACACTGGTGTACCTTGAGCTGCAGGCATGGGAGACAAGAGGGGGAAATGATCAGTGACACAGTGTTATGTACCGACATCTATCAGTATACCAGCAAGACACAAACTCATCACAAATCCAACGATATGTCAATCAGAGATTAGAGTACATCTCACATGGTACATCTGCATGGGAAAAGCTGATGAAAATGCATGCAGGTGTGAGGGGGATCACAGTCCCTGCACATCTCACACACATGCAGGATGCCAGCACCGAAACACCTATGTAGCCTGCCCACATCTCCAGTCCATTGTTGGTTTGAGCAACACATACATCACATATCGACCTGTGTCTGGGGGTGAACTCACTGTGTCCAAGACTGTGCAGCCCCCAATGTACCTGCCCTGTGAATAGATAAATGTGTCATGATTGTAACATTGAGGGACATGATCTCACAAATCCAAAACCCTCACCACAAGGCTGGTTGTGTGCAACCTACAGTGCTGAGATGGCCCATAGTTGGAGTGCAATGAGAAAAGACTGATGTAATACTCTGTAAGTAGAGTGATGTGTTCTTGTCTCTGTGGGCAGGGACTGTGCTGGCCATGTGGGCTCACACTGAGATGGGCTACTGGGGCACACACAGCCATTCAGCCAAGCAATCACTGTCCTGACTCCTGCATAAACAACCTTCTGCGTTACTGTATGGCTGACAACACGACACAGGTCACTCATACAGACATGTGCAGGCAGGGAAACCTGTGGCATTGGGTACACACACCTTCCCCCTGGAGACAGCATATTAGGCAGTGCATGACGCAAGCCCACAATCCCAGGCACACACTGCATCAGTCCAACCACATGTGTGCCCCCCGTCCTCCCCCCCACTCTTGAGGACTTACCACAACATTTGGGGCACCATATAGACTTGGGTACTGAGTGAGCACCTCGTCCACCAGGACCTCCAGCTCCTCGCCCGTGAAGGGACTGGCAAAGATATTCTCTGTCCTTGCCATCACTGTGGACATGAGGTAACAGCGGCGGAATTGGGTGGTGAGGGGTCTCTGGCAGCAGTCCCTGGAGGCAGTAGCAGGTGAGGGGTCTCAGGCAGCAGCCCCTGGAGGCAGCAGCAGGTGAGGGGTCTCAGGCAGCAGTCCCTGGAGGTCTCAGTCAGCAGTCCCTGGAGGCAGCAGCAGGAGAGGGGTCTCAAGCAGCCATCCCTGGAGGCAGTAGCAGGTAAGGGGTTTCAGGCAGCAGTCCCTGGAGGCAGCAGCAGGTGAGGGGTCTCAGGCAGCAGTCCCTGGAGGTCTCAGTCAGCAGTCCCTGGAGGCAACAGCAGGAGAGGGGTCTCAAGCAGCCGTCCCTGGAGGCAGCAGCAGGTAATGGGTCTCAGGCAGCAGTCCCTGGAGGCAGCAGCAGGTGAGGGGTCTCAGGCAGCAGTCCCTGGAGGTCTCAGTCAGCAGTCCCTGGAGGCAGCAGCAGGAGAGGGGTCTCAAGCAGCCATCCCTGGAGGCAGCAGCAGGTAAGGAGTCTCAGGCAGCAGTCCCTGGAGGCAGCAGCAGGTGAGGGGTCTCAGGCAGCAGTCCCTGGAGGTCTCAGTCAGCAGTCCCTGGAGGCAGCAGCAGGAGAGGGGTCTCAAGCAGCCGTCCCTGGAGGCAGCAGCAGGAGAGGGGTCTCAAGCAGCCGTCCCTGGAGGCAGCAGCTGTTGAGGGGACTCAGGCAGCAGTCCCTGGAGGCAGCAGTAGGTGAGGGGTCTCAGGCAGCATGCTCTGGGAGCAGTGGAAATGTGAGGCTCACTCCCACACATATATAGCCCCTTGGGGTCGTTTCAAATGCGCCAAGCTGCAGCAATTGGTAGTCCAGGTCTGCCTCTTTCAAATGCATCCAATGACTGGCTCCGCGGTGGTGGAGCATGCCTACCGCGATTAAGGTTCCCATTGGCTGTAAGGGCATGCTTCATGGTGGTGACATACCGCAGGGGCCAGGCGGGCACTACCGCGATGGTGCATCTTTCAAATGCATCCAATGACTGCTTCCGTGGTGGCAGAGCACGCCTACCGCGATCTTCAAAATTGCATCATACCACCGCAATCAAGGTTCCCATTGGCTGTATGGGCATGCTCCATGGCGGTGACACACCGCTGGGGCCCGGTGTGCGCTACCGCGATTTTGGAGGCGGAGCATGCCCACCGCCATTTGGGAATGTCTCCATGCCATTCACTACCGCACTTGTGTGAATGGGGGTGCTGGTGACACACTGCTGGGTTCAGGCGGTAGCTACCACGATATGGGTGCCATACATTAACACGAGGCACCGCGAATTAGGCGGCAGAGCATGCCCACCACCATTTACCCATGTCTCCATGCCAATCACTACTGCACTTCTGTGAATGGGGTGCTGGTGACATACCGCTGGGTCCAGGCGGTAGCTACCGCGATATGGGTGCCATGCACTGACACGAGGCACCGCGATTCAGGTGGCGGAGCATGCCCACTGCCATTTCCCCATGTCTCCGTGCCAATCACTACCGCACTTGTGTGAATGGGGGTGCTGGTGACACACCGCTGGGGCCAGGCGGTAGCTACCACAATATGGGTGCCATACAATGGCAATGACCATCTGGCAAACATCAACAGTGCACAGTACCCACATGGTCAATGGCACATCATTGTGCACACGATGCCAATGTTCCATTTACTCCACTGGTGACTACACATGCCATGTTTGTGTGTGTGATTTCGTAGATTGGCCTGTACTCACTCACATGTTACTTATGAATTTGATGGTCGTGTAGGCAGGACAGTGTTGTTCTGGACTTTACAATGTGTACACATGTCAATGTGTTGAGGTGCAGAGACAATCACAGCAATGCTCATCTCAATGAATGATGATCTATTTTGCATGGCCTCTCATGTCTGCTCATGCACACATTCGTCATTCCTGCACTGACTGTGGTCATTGTGTGGTGGATGTGTGCCAGGTTGAAATGATGCATGAATGTGTGACAGGTACAGCAGCTAGGTAGGAGACAGTGGGGTTGATTTGTTACACATATGCTGGATGCTATACTCCCAGGAGTGCCAATGTGAAATGTGGTCATATCCCTATATGCATTCACATTGACCAAGGTGGTGTTTGGGGCACTTGTTCTTTGTAAGCTGACAGGTGTGCCCTTTGTGTAGCTGAAGGTGTCCCTACATGTAAGGTGGTCTGTAACTCAATTTTGATGGCAGTCATTGTTGTTGTTGTGTCCTCCAGGACGTGAGAAGCTGTGCCCATCTCATGATGTATTGCTTTGACATGTGTCCACTTTCATCTCAACTAGGAGGCCAAATCTGATTCGTCACTTGACAGTGCTGGAGGACATGGAGGATGTGGCGATTATCCGGAAATGCCGTCTGGATAGAGGCACCCTAAAGACCCTTTGTGATATGTTGGAGCCCCATCTGCAGCCTCGCCGGACATATCCAACAGCTTTCACCCCAACTTATAAGGTGATGGCGGCCCTGCATGTTTTTTGCCACTGGATCATTCCAAGAGACAGTGGCCAGCGCTGGTGGGATATCACAACCGATGTTCAGCATGGTGCTGCGTGATGTTCTGTCCGCCATGATGATATACAAGGACAGATATATACATTTCCCCCGGGGTGCTGAATTGCCAGCTGTGAAGGGAGACTTCTATCCCCTAGGACACATCCCCCATATTGTTGGGGCCATTGATTGTACCTATGTCGGGCTTGTGCCACCACAGGCAAGTGAGCACATTTACAGGAATCGCAAACATTACCACTCCATAAATGTGCAAGTGGTGTGCCTGGCAGATATGATCATCTCCCACGTGTGCCAAATTTCCAGACTCGGCCCATTACTCCTACATCCTGCGCAACAGCATTGTGCCCCAGCTGATGGCTAATCTGCTTCCCGTGTGTGCATGGATTGTGGGTGAGTATGCCTAGTCGTATGGCGTGCTGTGTGTGTGACCTGCTGCCCTATGCCTCAGCGACGTTGCAATGTCTATTTGTATTTGTCATGCCTAGGTGACTCTGCATCTCCCAACCATCCCTGGTTGCTGAGCCCACTGTGGAATCCCAGGACCCTGACAGAAGTCTACAACAATGAGGCCCATGGGAGAACACGTTGTGTGGTGGATCGCACTTTTGGTCTGCTCAAGTCAAGTTTCCGCTTCCTGGACAAGACCGCAGGTGCACTGGCATACTCGCCCGGGAAGGTGTGTCAGATTGTGGTGGCATGCTGCATGCTCCACAACCTAGCCATTCGCAAGGCAATTCCCCTGCTCCTGGATGATGATGAGGACCCAAGGCCCCAGCCTACAAACCAACCTGTGTCCAGTGATGAGGACAGTGGAGAGGAGGAAGGTGGTGACCTGCGTGAACAGCTCATCACCCGCTACTTCACTTGAAGGTGGATGACAATGTACAACATACCCATTGTCTGCTGATATTGCTGTTGTCGTTAAAGGGTATGTGAGAATTGTGACATCAGCCAGTTGTACACTCAGCAGTGGTTGGCAATGTTTCTGGGACAGGTAATTTTTGAACATCTACAGGACATGTATGTTGACACTTGTTGCCTTTGTGACGTGTGCATGTTGGGTTATCTTGATGGTAAGTGTTGTGTGATGTCTGTGATGCCACACCCAGACCAGTGAATGCTGTTCTGTTGTGTTTCCCTAAGTGCCTTCAACTTCTCCTTGCCTACATACAGTCTATACTCCTGGTACATTGTAATCATGTTGAAGACTGTACATCCTGCAATAAAGACGGAGCAGACACGACGACATGTGTGTAAGGATTTTTTTTTACAATTGTGACATGTGAGGGGGTGTACATTTCCATTGAGGTGGTGGTGGAGCAGTGAGTTGACAGTTGTGGTAGATGAGATAGTGGAGTAGTTACCACATTGATGTGGTGACCCAGTCCAACAGGCAGATGCCATTCACTAGGCAGTGTGGGGAAGGACAGTCGATAAAGTCAATGCAGTGGTGAAGAGGGTTGCCATCAGGGCTGGCTCCGTGTCTGGCGTTTGGCAGGGGCTTTGCCTCCAGATACTCCCAGGGTCTTCTTAGAACGGCCCCTCCGTTGCTTGGCAAGGGGGGGCCCTGCTGCAGGGCCAATGGGGTCAGAGGACTCACCCCTCTCTGTGGCCGCAGGGGAGGATGGTGAACTGTCATCCTGTGGCCCACCAGAGGGAGGTAGAGGTGGTGGTTGTGGCGCAGGCCTGTACCTCAGTACTGCCACTTGCTGAGAGGTCTACGATTTGTCCCATGCGGGTGTCGATAGACCTCATCAGCAGGATGAGCTCGCGTAACAGTTCGTCCGACTGGGCCGTTTGTCCCTGGGCCTGTTCATATGCACCAAGGACTCTGGTGATGTGTTCCAGGGATTGGGTCCCAGCCTCCTGGTGTCTGTGAGTGACCCTGCCCCTCCCACCTACCCTGTTGTCACGGACCTGTTGCCTCACCAATGTGGGCACCCACATCCTCTCCCTGCCCTCCTCAGTCGGTGTTGTGGGGTGGTCAGCCTCTGGGACAGATAGGGTGTTGCAGGCAGCACTGGTGGTGGTGGTGGTGCTGGTGGCCGCACAGGCCGTAACAGCAGCAGTCTGCAGTGAAGTTGTTATTGCCGCAGATGTGGTGGGGGACAATGGGGTCCTGGGACCTGTTGCTCCCTGGCACACCAGATGGGCCGGCTTCGAGCTCATCATCCGTAGAATCCTGGGAGTCAACATCTGAGAGTCTATGTACTGGGGGGGAGACTGGCTCTGCAGGTTGCTGGTGTTGTCCTCTGCAGTGAGTTCTTGGTCACCTGTGGATCAGATGGAAAATGGCCATTGTAGTGCACCCTGCAAGCTTTTTGTTAGCTGTGTGTCATTCACTGTTTGTACGCTGCACAATTAACTGGTCATCACATTGTTTCCTATGTGCACTACTGTGCCTCCTGACATGATGCAGTGGTACATGCATTACTTGTCCATGTTGTGAGGTGTCAATGCATAACATGCGAGCCGTGCATAATTTATGTTTACAGGGACCTGTTGCCATTTAGGGACTGGCACAACATGTTTCTCATTGTGGACTCTTAGTTGATTTGTCTGACCTGGCAGACGTCACATCTGGCCATGGACTGGTCATTGTCATCTCCTGCATACCTTTGTCCTGTCATGTGCATATCTTGATTTATACCACCACACATGCTTTATTAAATTTTTAAATGGTCCTTGTTGCACTGACCCCATGGCGATGCACATGTTAATAGGTGCTGTGCATGATTGTACCCAGACTTTCTTCTACATGTATTTGTATTTATGGTGCTTGTAAAGCGCATCAATCATCCTGAGGGACATCCCGGCACTAGGAAAGAATGCATGTGCTAAGCAGCTTATTCTTGACCTAGTTTAGATAGCTTCAGTATCTAGGAAAGAGAGTGGTTTTCAGTTTCTTCCTAAAGAGTACATGGTCCTCTGTGAGGTGTAGATCGAGTGGGAGATTGTTCCATAGGGTCGCTGCTGCTTTAGAGAAAGATCTGTCACCCATTCACCCATTCTTACCTTGTATGTACGCTTGACTGAGGCAAAGGCCTGATAGCGTGACCTTAAGTTCCGTGAAGGAGCATGGAATTCTAGCCTATCTCATAGAATGTAAGGGCCTGTTTTTTGCAATGTTTTATGTCCAAAACAGAGGATCTTGAAACTAGCCCTCTGTCTTACTGGTAGCCAGTGGAGCTCTTTTAGGCAGCTGGTAGTCAAGCTGAATTTCTTTTTATTGCAAATTAACTTAGCAGTGGCGTTCTGAACTATTTGAAGGTGGGTGAATAAATAATCAAAACCAAAGGAAATGATGGACGGAGTGTTGAACATTGCAAGCACTCACCCCCAGTCAACTGATCTGGGTTTAATCCATCACCGTTCTTTAGCCCACTCTGCCACCCCAGTTCAGACATGGCCATATGCAAATCAGTCTGACCCTGTGCCTCATGGGAACAGTCCAGCCCAAACTGCCAAGCCATGTCTTTCCTGGACCGGAAACAAGCTTCCTAGGACCGGTTTCTGGCATTTCAGCCGTCTTCAGCCAGGCTTGCTTGAATCCAGTGGCAAAGTGAGCAAGGAACTCACGTCTGAGCATACCCTGCCAACTTATGGCGAACAAAGCAAAATCAAAGGAAATGATGGACGGAGTGTTGAACATTGCAAGCACTCACCCCCAGTCAACTGATCTGAGTTTAATCCATCACCGTTCTTTAGCCCACTCTGCCACCCCAGTTCAGACATGGCCATATGCAAATCAGTCTGACCCTGTGCCTCATGGGAACAGTCCAGCCCGAACTGCCAAGCCATGTTTCCCCTGGACCAGAAGCAAGCTTCCTAGAAACCGGTCCTGGAGTGGGAATGGTAATTTTCACCGTCCCACTATCCAACGCATACCCTACTGTTGCACTCACTGGAGTGGGAATAGTCATTTTTACCCTCCCACTATCCAACGCTTTCTCTACTGTTGCACTCACTGGAGGGGAAATAGCAATTTTTACCCCTACGCTATCCAACGCTTTCCCTACTGTTGCACTCTCTGGAGTGGGAATAGTAATTTTTACCCTCCCTCTATCCAATGCTCTCCCTACTGTTCCACTCGCTGGAGTGGGAATAGTACATTTTACCCTCCCGCTATCCAACAGTGATGTAAAAAATGTTTAAGAGATTACATATATTATTTATTAATTTTAGCATTTGTTAAATAATTATAAGTATGTTTCACTTAATTATATTGATTATTTAATTAAGTTAATGTGACTTTTAACATATTTTACAAATTCGATATTTTTACATTCTATATTTTACCCAACAATATTTTGTCTTCGATATTTTTGTACTTACCTGTTTGTAGGTAGGGAGACGATATTTTGTACTACGATATTTTGGCGGCGATATTATTTCCATTCTATATTTTGCCCGTCGATAATATGTCAGTGATCTGTTTGACCCCAGTATTCGAGATATTTTTGTCATGTAGATTGAAGTCTCCAATGATTACAAAATGATTCTGTTTTAGGCTAAGGGGGAGAAGTTGCATTGGTGCATTGTGCATTGGTGTGTCACACTTTGGTATCAGTGACAGTTTCCTTAGCTTACTTGTGTGCACACTGTGCGTGGCAATGGGGTCGGTGTGCATATTTGTGCAATGAGAGGGCTGATGTCATATGGCACCATTTCTTTTGTGACAAATGTGTGAGTGGACGTACTGGCTACTTGCCTGTTACGTGCTTGCCTTTGGGTTTGTGATGTGGCACATCTGTGTGTGCGTGGTGGAGGCTTACATCTTGCTCAGTGGTGTCATAAGACAGAATGACATGTCTACCTACCTGTAAGTTTGTTTGGTGTACTGCAATGGCTTCCAACTGCTTCAGGGTGGTGTGGGGTGAGGGGTCCATCTTGCTAGGCTGAGGGGCAGTGGGCATGGTGGGAGTAGTGGTACAGGCCTCCCACCCACAAACACCCTCCTAGGGAAGATGGCTACCTACCTGTTAGTTTGATTAGGATAATGTAATGGCTGACACATGCTTCTGGGTGGGGTGGAATGAGGGTTCCATCTTGCTAGGCTGTAGGGCAGGGGGCATGGTGGGAGTAGTGGTACAGGCCTCCCACCCACAAACACCCTCCCAGGGAAGATGGCTGCCTACCTGTAAGTTTGTTTGGTGTACTGCAATGTCTTCCAACTGCTTTTGGGTGGGGGAGTGCTCCATCCTGCTGAGGTGTGGGACAGAGGGAATGGTGGGAGTAGTAGTGCAGGCCCCCCACCCACAAACACACTCTCTGGGAAGATGGCTACCTACCCGTGAGTTTGTTTGGTGTACTGCAATGGCTTCCAACTGCTTCAGGGTGGGGTGGGGTGAGAGGTCGATCTTGCTAGGCTGTGGGACATGTGGCATGGTGGGAGTAGAAGTGCAGGCCTCCCACCCACAAACACCCTACCAGGAAAGATGGCTACCTACCTGTGAGTTTGTTTGGTGTACTGCAATAGATTCCAACTGCTTCGGGGTGGGATGAGGTGATGGGTCCATCTTGCTAGGCTGTGGGACATGGGGCATGGTGGGAGTAGTAGTGCAGGCCTCCCACCCACAAACACCCTCCCAGGAAAGATGGCTACCTACCTGTGAGTTTGTTTGGAGTACTGCAATGGCTTCCAACTGCTTCGGGGTGGGGTGGGGTGGGGTGAGGGATCCATCTTGCTAGGCTGTGGGACAGGGTGCATGGTGAGAGTAGGGGTAACAACCTCCCACCTACAAACACCCTTCCAGGGAAGATGGGTACCTACCTGTGAGTTTGTTTGGTGTACTGCAATGGCTTCCAACTGCTTCGGGGTGGGGTGAGGTGAAGGGTCCATCTTGCTAGACTGTGGGATAGGGGGCATGGTTGGAGTAGTGTTATAGGCCTCCCTCCCAGAGACACCCTCCCAGGGAAGATGGCTACCTACCTGTTAGTTTGATCAGGATAATGTAATGTCTGACACATGCTTCTGGGTGGGGTGGGGGGAGGGGCCCATCTTGCTAGGCTGTGGGACAGGGGGCATGGTGGGAGTTGTAGTGCTGGCTGCCTGTACACATGCCCCCATGGTATTGTTGGTAGCTACATTTGGGGTGAATGGGAGTGGGTGAATTTTGGATCTGTGGGACATGTTTTTGTGAGTGTGTGGTGCAGATGGATGGAATTTGTCCTAGGTGGTGTAGCTTTGTAGTTGTGCAAGACAGTACATAGCAGTGTGATGGTAGTCATTTGTTTGTACTTACCAGCCTCCACTCCCCCGGCTACTCCTGTGAGACTCTCTGGATGCAGTATGGCAAGCACCTTCTGCTCCTATGGTGTGTATGGTTTTGGTGGAATGGGAGAGCCACCGCTAGTCCTCTGAGCCAGCTCACGGTTATTGCTTCTCCTCTCCTTGACAACCCTCTTCAGATCATGCCACCGCTTCGTGGTCTCCTTTTTAGATCTTGGGGTGGTCCCTACTGCATTGACCCTTTGGACTATACTTGCCCACATTTGTGTCCTTGTGGCTAATGGTGTCTGTTGGACTAGGCTACCAAACAGTTGTGGTTCCACTCTGACTATCTCATCTACCATGACTGTCAACTCACTCTCTGTGAATTTGGGCATTTTATGTGTTGCCATGGTGTGAGGTATGCAAAGTGTTTGTGGGTGCAGGAGTGTGAGTGGTGGGTGTGGTTGTGATGTGTATGATGTGTGATGTGCAGGGGCTTAGTAGTGCAGCTGTGGAAGTGGTGGTGGTGCTGTGTGTGGTGTGGCTAGTGATGTTGTGTTCTTTGCCTCTCCTTTAAGCTATGGTGTGTGTCCCTTCTCTCCTGGAGTATTGCAAAGGATTGTGGTCAGGGAAGGGGCTGGTTTTATACTCAGCTATGTGGGTGTGTCCAAATGGGGTATTGCTGTCAGGTGTGTTGTCCTGGGAATTGTATTTTACTTCTTGCCATGTGGTTGTGTCATTGGGGTGTGTTTTGTGTATTTGGAGGGCATGGCTAGTTTGCTGTGTGCACTTTTTGGCCTTATTGTGGGTTTTTTGTTTTGTCCGCCATATTTTTCACGGATCGTCTGCAGCAGTGGCTATTCTGCAGCTCTTCTGCTGGCTTTCCCATTCATCCCAGTGTGCGACAGTGGCGGTCGGAAACAGTGTTACGTACCGCGGGACCATCGGGGATTTCCTAATTTCCTGCGTGGTGTCTCCGCTATGCTAGCGGCGTGTTGGTGTTTTTCCGCTGCGTATCCGACCGCCGCAGACGGATTTTGACCATCACCGCCCGCTACGGGTGGTTTTTCTTGGCCCCGTTTCGCCGCGGTCGGTGTTTTTTGGCGGATGATCCTAATTTGGATGACGGTTTTTCCACAGTGCAGGCGGGTGGTTGTTTTCCGCTTCCATGATGGTCGGGGTGGTTTTACGACCGCCATCCTAATGGGCCCCTTTGTGTTTGAGTGTGAATAGTAATTTCTTTTCTCCGGTATCCAACACATTCCCTACTGTTGCATTCACTGGAGTGGGAATAGTAATTTTTACCCCTCCTCTATCTCACACTTTCCTTACTGTTGCACTCACTGGAGTTGGAATAGTAAATTTAATTCTTTTTCTATCCAACACTTTTCCTACTGTTGCACTAATTGTATTGGGAAATGTAATCTTTTTTCATAGTTTAATGTTTTAATTTATTTTAGAATGTTTTTTCTATATTTTAAATTATTTATATATATATTATCTTTCTATAATTTTAAAGTTTTAAAATAAATTAAAGATAATAGTTTATTACTTATTTTAAAGTAAAGATATATATGTATAAATAATTATGTTTGTGTGTTTATTTTTGCAAAGTATGTTTATTTGTAAGATTGTTTTAAAATGTATATTAAATTTAATTCATTTTGTTAGAATTATGATTAATATTTAATATATTTGATATATATATTATTTTATATATATATTTAAATCAATATTTTTGACATCTATATTTTTGACATCGATATGTTTGATTCAATATTTTTGTACTTACCTGTGTAGGTATGGGAGTCGATATTTTTGTAGTCTGTATATTTTGTTCGATATTTTGAACATTGATATTATCACTGAACCGTTAAACACCCCCCCCCCCCCCAATGTAGTCTGATTCATGTATTCTTCTAATTTACAGCATCAGATTCATTGTGGTCTGAGATGATGAATTATATTCTGACACGTGATTCTCAGCAATTGTTGATCAATACAGGGGCCACAATATGCATTTGTCAAAGTGTATTGTCATATGGCCTATCAGCGTATCTGGGCTCCAATACCACCAAACTCTTGATGCCCATCAGTAAATCCTTGGAAAACCTTCAAAACAGCTTTTTTGAAAAGGTGGCTGAGCGCCCTCTCAGCCAATAGCATTCAGAATATTCTTAGATATGGTAACATTATTTAATTTAGACAAATCTGGTGTCTGTAGTCTTTCAATGATCATCATTATAATGGCTTTAATTTTAGTAATTTCATCATAGCCATTGTGGACAGTATTAATTAGTAATCTGTCGTGACACTTCTCGAAGAGTAATTTTTGGTTATAGAAGGGGCCACAGATTTTAAACCAAGTCTAGTGAGACTGCTTGTTGACTCTTGAAATAACTGAGATGAAAACCCTAAAATATGGATTAGAAGACACTGCATGGCTTTTGGTATCTTGTTTCTTCTTCGTATGGCCCAAGTCCCCAACTGATGATGTCACTCTGATGATTCCTACTTCATAATAACACATTTTCTAAAATCATTGATTGAGAAATCCAGATTATCTAAATATATATATATATATATATACATTTCTATTTTTATATCTTAGTTACTGCCTATAGTCAGGTTTATTAAAGTAAGTAGAAGCTTGCTTTAATTAGAGTTCAAGTGTACCTTAGGTTAATGAGAAAGATCCCAGCGACCTCAATGGACAAGGGCCTTGGCGAGCTCAAGACCGGGTCATCGCAAATGTATCGAGAACGGGCTCATAAGAAAGACTTCAAAGGACCACAGAGACTACAAAACCCTGCATCCAGACATTGACCTCAAGAAATGGCGTCACACCACCCCGACTCTTCTTAAAGTAGTTCACTGATACCCAGTGAATCATAGAATAGAATCTGAAAACAAGACATTTCAAAATGTTTTTCATTCCCATCAAGACAATCCTGGACCTGACCCCCCCTCCCACCAACCCCCCGTGCCCCAGTCCATCAATAGATAGGGCCACGAGCATTTCAGCTTGCTACCAGCCGACATCTAGACTACCCACCGAAGTACAGCAAAGCAAAGACAGCGCTCGAAGAACGCGTCGGTAAGGCCCAGCCTGAGAACACAGGAATCTTTGAACCATCTGGGCGATGCAGTGCCCTTAATCGTAGACTGCGCGGCTGCAAACACATACATGTTTTAAAGAACTAAAGTGCTCGTCGTGCAATGTTTGTGCATTAGAGTGCCACTATTTAGTTACCATAACAACAGTGTATATATACTTTTTAGTTACTGAGCTGATGAGCTGAGGCCAGGATACAAATATGTAAGTAGGCACAGCAAATTGGACAAACTCTGGTTTATATATGTGTAATAGCTTTCCAATTTCAGCCCTGCATTGCCGACATCAGACACAGAAGCTCCCAAGCACTAGGAATAGTTGACAATCTGGGGCTTATTTATGGGATTTTGGCATAGGGCAGCGCAGCAAGGTACCTTGCTATGCGGGCCTACGCCAAAGTGAAAGGGCAGGAATGCACCGTATTTAAGCAATCCGGTGCATTTCTGTCCTTTCTCTGGTGAAAGGGTGCCTTTGTTGCATGCAGGATTGTTTTTGTGCTTGAAGGAGCCGCTTCCTGCACAAAAGGAACCCTACGAGGTGATTTCCTCTTTGTATGTGCGTTGCAGAATGCAGCACACATGGAAAGAGGCAAAAACAAGAAGAAATAAACATAATTCTACTCGCTATGCCTCACCGTGGGAGGCGGACGGATTTAGCGCTTCCCCAGGTTTGCATCGCTTTGTAAACCTGGGGCAGCATCAAATTCCATGGGTTCTGCATTGGAAAACCCACTGCAACGCCCATAGAATGCCTCCCAGGTGCATAGTAAGGCGACGCAGAGATTTGCGCTGCGTTGCCTTACTCATAATTTGTAAGGCCACACAAAGCCAGGCAGGTTGGATTTGCGTGGCTTCATAAATCTTTAAGAGAGCCCTGCTTCATGCATTTACCACTTTACGAGATGTTAAAGTGATGCAGGGCTCTCAAAAAAAAGGCCTTAGTATGAAGTAGCAAGGACATTTCCCTCTCACAGTGGTAAAGGCCACGTTCTCTGATGAGCATTAAAACCTGTGAAAATAAGTAAGACTATCAGTGATTAATATTGTCGACAATGACTACAGAAAAAGCACTTATATCTTGTCACCTTTTATATGTGCTGTTCTCCGTTCTTCCTTTTTTGCTTGTTGTGCTTATGTGGCATGCATAATTGCCAGTCTAGCTTTTACGTGATAAAAATAATCATTTTGAGTTGACCCATGTTGCAAAGTCATCCTGTGAGCCCTGTGCACCCCCATTATTTGCTGATTGGTACTGGTGGTAACTGACTCTGACTGTCCCTGGGCTCTGTCGAACCAGGCCTAGGGCCAATGCTATGATGAAAACAGTGAAAATGCAGACATGCATTAAGGTACAGTATGTGTAGGGTACACCTATAATTGGCATGACCTACCCTATAAGTCCCTAGTAGATACTAGGGCAGGGGGATTAAAACTACCTTTACGTCCCTAGTATATAATAGGGCATGGCAGTTTAGAAGCTATCAGCACTTTCTGCACTTCCACGTGAGCATTGCTAAGAGCCTGAGTCATCTTAAAAGCAGCCCTGTGTTGCAGCATTGCTTTTAAATTTAAATTGTGCCCAAACTCAATGTTGGTGGTAGGGGCACTTAAAACATGATAATCTACAATAATTTGGCAAATTAGGTATCCCCAGGGTCTCCCCAAGGTGTTCTAGGGGTTGGGGGCATGGACTTATAAGGAGGGCTCTTCTAAAAGAGGTTGTCTGTGCCCTGGGGATAGAGCAATTGCACAGTTCACTTCCCCCATTCTAGTGAAGTGCTTCCCAAAATCGACGTTGTTGCTAGGAGCACTGTGGAGTAAGGATGTTTTTGCATATTCAGGACCCCTAACGTCCCCCCTAGGTGTTCCAGGGGAGGGGGGTCATGTAACTATAAGTAAGGCCCTTATAAAATATGTTGTATTTGCCCTGGCGATGGAGAAATTGCCCATTGCAGTTTCAACCACTGTAGATGCCTAGCCCCATGGGAAAACATGGCAATAGTTTATGAATGCAGAACTATTGCTAGGAATTAAAACAAATATCTTTCGAGGATTTAGGAGAACGGTATTTATGATCCAAACAATATGCTGTTCTTGAATTAATCTAAAATATACAGAAAATAAGTTATAAGTCTTTCTTGTCTGTAGGGCAAAATTCAGGCTGTTGTCTCCTCGATTGGTCAGAGTTCACAGGATTAGCCAGCCTGCTTTGATGAAGTGATAAGTGGCTCACCCCGAAGAGAGGCTATCTGTTGGAGAGAACTCTGCTACACAGGAATTCCAGAGCAAGGGAGTGGGGTTATAAAGCATGAGCTTCAAAGGAGGAATGGGACAGGCGGAGAATACCAGGTCCATCTACCAGCCAGCCCAACTGACGCAGCCAAATAGTAGGCTTTTGGCAGAATGTTCAGATGGTAGGGGGAGGAGAGCTATGGAAATGAGCTATACTGGAAGTTGGCTCAGCTAGTTCTTGGTCCTCTGCTGAGATTTCAGCCATACTGAATTTTGGAGTGTTGCAGGTTGACTAGGCTATGCACCTCAGTGAAGCAGAACCCACTCTCTAGTCAGGATAAGGGAGTTATACACCCAAGATAAATCCTGCTCACCCCCTTGGTAGCTTGGCAGAGCAGTCAGGCCTATCCCAGAGGCAATGTGTAAAGCATTTGCACTACACACACATACACTACTGACACGCTAGGCACACCACAAAAGAGATTCCGCACAAAGTTATGTAAAAATCCGTTGTATTATACACTAAACGCATTAGACCACAATCCCATAATTTACTACATGCTTTGTAAATAAATCACTTTGTAATGAAAGGAATGTTGTCAATTATGCAAACATATAACTTGCAGTGCACTGGAGCCAGTACACAGATCTGTGCTCATAAATCACTTTGTAAATATCTAAGCTGCACATAGAGCATGTTGTAAAGAAATGAACATTGTCAATTAGGTAAACATCCCATACCCATGCGTCTAGGTCACCTTGTAAATATCAGCAGCCCTTATAGCAAGGCCCTGTAACCTGGGCGCTGGTTCCACCATCACGGAATGGAATAAAAAGCAAGAAATGGCCGCTAATCGCCTTCTGGACGGACACGGGTAGTGAAAGAACCACCAAGGAGAGCTGGGTCATGGTCAGCACCGCTCTAGTGCAAGCTTACTGAGGCAGGCAATTGGGCTACCTGCCCATGCTCCAAAATAAGAGTGGCTGGTTTGGCAAGGGCTCCTCCTTGCGGTTCCTGGATGATGAACATCCAGGTCAGCTTCACCCCAGGGTCTCCTCTTGACGGGACCGGCTGGTGATGACGCTGCATGCTCATTGGATTCTTGAGGTGTGGCTGGGCAATGCCGGGAACACTAGTCGGCTGTGCAGGTTGGCCAGAAGTGCTGCAGACTCCTTCATGTTGGTCTCGCTGACGAGCGGCCGTGCTAGATGGTACAACTCTTTTCTGACCTCGGGCTCTGCACACAATGAAGTGGAGGCTCACCTCAGAATTTCCACAACAAGGTTACCACTTCCTTGAGGTTCAAGGATCGTGATGCAGGAGGCTCTTCCTGCCAGTAAGCAGCACTAGGCAAATCTACACCGCGTCATGGAGCATTTCAAAGATAAGACACAGGGATGCTTTTCAGCAACACGGTCCCGGTTACATTTTAGCAATGTGAAGACACAGTGGATACTGAGTATCTCAGAACAGGAGTCCAGAACACACAGGCCCGTGGAGAGTCTTTCACAAGCAGGATACCACCTGAGTAAAAAGAGAGAAGCAGAAACTGCAGGCCAACCCATTCCTCACTCAGAAAAGCCAGCACTCCTCACACAGACCTTCTGCTCTTTTTCTTGGCAGGGTCCTCTTTTTCCTTGAAGTAATCTGACATCCTCGGGTTTTAGGTCCAATACTTATACCCCTTTTTCTTATTGTTCGCTTTAGTATAAGGGTCTCTGAACACAGTTCAAACCAGTCCTGTCCTCCCTGGTGCAGCATAATCACTGGGGGAGGAGACAGCATTGTAAAAAAAGGAGACACAGCCGATTCATGAGTCACCCAGGCAAGGTAGGACACACCTCAACCCCCCCCCCCAGTGACTGTCTAGAGTGAATACACATTCCAGCTCCTGTCACTCAAACACCAGACACTGAATACACAAACAGCCAGAGGCACACAGAATGGTAAAGTAAGAAAATGTCCACTTTCTAAAAGTGGCATTTTCAAACACAGAATTTAAAGACCACCTTTATCAAAAGGTGCGTAAATAAATTCTGAGTACAGGGAGCCTAAACTCCATTTTTTTCTAACTTGTCCCTATAGATAGCTGCACATAATTTTGTTTACAGCTCAGTCTCAATGATAAGCCTATGGGATAGACAGCCTTTCAATAGTGAAAAACACAATACACAGTATTTCACTATCAGGAAGTGTCATGCACACCAGTGCATGTCCTACCTTTCACATACACTACACCCTGCCCATGGGGGTACCATGAGCCTACCTAAGGGGTGCCTTACATGTAAGGAAAGGGAAGGTTTGGGCCTGGCAAGTGTATGCATATCAGAAAATTGGAGCAACATTCCACTCCATCCGGACGCACAGCATACTCAATAATATATTCACCAATGTTCTCCACAATTAATCCATGTTTCGTTATATTTTATTCCATGTACTCCAATCGGTCAATTACCTTAACAAAATTGTATTCCTGTCACATGTGAGGCAGTATATGTATAAAAGCGTTTCTTCTGCAACAGATATGCCTTTCCAGGCCTTTTTCTGGAGCATGGTATATACATAAAACATCCTTGATAGTGGATCTCATTAATCCAATGCATTTCGGGCTGTCAGTAGCCCTTCATCAGGGGTTCACTAGAAACGTTAAAACATTGACATTAGTAAGTGTTTTCAGACCACTGTATGTTAATCAAACATTATAACAAACAGTCCATGACATGCTTAACTGAATGACTGACGTTTTCCCTCTAAACGCGCAACACTACACCAAAAACATTGTGCCTGAGAAGCCTAACACACCCTTATTCACCCTTCCTTTTTAAACCTTGCATTGCCCGTTATTCCATAATGCCTCGTCCTCATAAAGCTACCCCGTTCAAAAGTCACATCATCAACATCATCATGTTCTTCTCCATAGTGTGTCTGCTTCCCATGCACACCTGTGTTACATACCATTTAAGCTGTTACAGCTATTTCAGCAACGAACGCGCAACTCCATCCCTCGACTTCAACAAATCCCGTCAAGCAGGCGGCAGCAGCAACCTGCATGACTACAGTTTCCATCAGGCACTATTGAAAACACTTTATTAATCTCTCTTACTTTTAAGCCTCCCCACGCCACAATATTGTATACCCCGCCCACCCTAAGCTGTCAAGTGAACGTCAGTTTCAAAGATTTACTGCATGCAACATTTACATTTTAGAACGTGTAGTAAAGTTAAGTTAAGTTAGTATGATTGCGTGCTGCTGGTATGACGAAATTAGCGCTGCGCTCTGCTTCTTGTTCCGATCGTTAAAACTGTCCCTCAAAATTTTCACAACTCCGTTTCTTAGATGACTGAATGTTGCTGCCTGAACACATGTGACTAATGCCATTTTTCAATTTAATAGTTCTCCTTGGGTGCAACCTGGCTGAAGGGCAGTCATTTTGTGCAAAACTCAAAAGGGGTTGCCACGTGCACACCATATGTCCTTCATTTTATCATTATTTCATCGTGCTTTGTTTAATCATGTTTAGTCCTTGAAGCGTGCAGCCTCGGTAACGTGGCCTGCCTCAATGCCGCATGTATGTAAACACATCAGGAAATTGGAGCAACATTCCACTCTGTCCGAACGCACAGCATACTCAATACTATATTCACAAAAGTACTCCACAATTAATCCATGTTTCGTTATATTTTATTACATATTTTCCAATCGGTCAATTATCTTCACTAAATTTTATTCCTGTCACATGTGAGGCAGTATATGTATAAAAGTGTTTCTTCTGCAACAGATATGCCTTTCAAGCCTTTTTCTGGAGCAGGGTATACACATAAAACATCCTTGATAGTGGATCCCATTAACCCAATGCATTTCGGGCTGTCAGTAGCCCTTCATCAGGGGTTCACTAGAAACATTAAAACATTGACATTAGTAAGTGTTTTCAGACCACTGTATGTTAATAAAACATACAGTGGTCTGAAAACACTTACTGATGAAGGACTACTGACAACACGTGGCAACCCCTATTGAAGTGTATGCATATGCCAGGGCAAAATGGCAGTTCACAACAGCGCCCAGACACTACAGTGGTATGTCTGAGTCACATTTACAGGGCTAATTGTGGAGTTGGCAAAACCAGTGCTGCAAGCTCACTAGTAGCATTTGATCTAAAGGCCCTGTCACACACCATCCATTTTACTAGGGACTTACCAGTAAATCAAATATGACAATAATGGATAGTCAATCATATCATAATTTATACACAGAGCATATGCACTTTAGCAATGATTAGCAGTGGTAAACTGCCCAGAATCCTAAAGCCAACAAAAACGCTCCGAAAAATGAGAGGCAAAAGTCAAAAAGTTTGGGGATAACCTGTCAAAAGGGCCAGGTCTAACATGGAGGAATAGTGCTTCCGGGGAGAAGATTATGCCACACTTTGGAGTAAGTGGTCATGCTCTGGTTTGTTGCCTTGCACTTCATTGGACAGGAGTTCTCTCCTGCTTGACCCCAGAGAACACTGAATGAACATGTGAGAGGCGCAGAGCCTCTCAGATATGCTGCTTGAAACTAAAAGAAGAAGAAGGTTTGCCAGGCTGGAATCTTGATTTTCACTATCAGGCCCTGCAGTCTGACTGACTGTGCCTGCTCCATTATCTGGAACTACAGCCCTTTGGATCCAACTTGCTTCAAGAGGAATAAAGGTGGACTACCTGCAAGCAACAAGTTAGCAGAGCTCACCTGGACCATCACCACCAAGAAAACCCTGCCTGGAGTGCATCCTGTGGATTTTATCCAGATGCATTGTGAGAATTGTGGTCCCAACATTTCAAGGACCATCTTGGCAATTCCTGACTCCTGGATTGTATTTTGGACACATTGGACCCTCAAGAGGAACTTCAGGCAGAAGTTCCAGAACTTTAGAGAAGTTTGGAGCAACTTTGGAAAATACCTTAAACTGCGTGCCAGTCTGACCTGCTGGCTCATTCCACTAAAAAGCCTCAGAGGGCTGACTTCCAGAGTTTCACAAGGAGCTCCCTGAAAAGCATATTGGTGAACCCTCACAGAATCTGGACCGGTGAAGACCATCGAGGGACCCCAGCTGAGAAATCTCGAGAAATTTTTCGAAGTCTAAAGGTAAAATTTCGACCGAGGCCTGCCGTGAAGGGTACCCGAACATGGGTCCATCACGGTCAGCCTGAAACTTTGACTTCATTTCGGTCAAGCGCAACCAGATGTCCCAAGGTGGTGCTATAGGTTTTAAGTGTTATATAAGTGCTAAATCTTTAAACATTCATATCTTCAGTTCCCTATATTGACAATAGGGAATAGGGAAAGTCAATATGCCCCACTTCTTATATTTTAGTGTTCTGACACTTTGACAAAGCCAGTATTTCCACCGTACTTAAAAAGACACCCTTTATATTGTGTGACATAGTCAGCCATGTGCAGGGGTAAGGTGTTGGGAGCATGGCCAGGTCATGTGCATCAGGGGTTTGGGCATCCGACTACCCACCAGGTGGTGGGAGCCCACAGCGGGGATTGGGCATCTGCAGGGGTTTGGACACAAGCCAGCCCTGCACCCAACACTATGCCATGCACTGTGATGGACCTCTTAATTTCAGTTTTAAAAAAACATCAAAATTCACAGAAAAAAATACAAAAGCTAAAGTGATGTTATAGTTTAGAATTGTAATAATATCATATGCTCCATTGTAAAAAATCTTTTAAAGTCATTGGAAAAACTGATAGTTCATGGGACATCAAAGTCAGGTGAAAATGTCAGTTAAACCCGAGGACCTTATTTATGAGGCCTTGTGTCACCTTTACGCCGCCGGTGCTTCACTTTTTGTGAGGCACCAGCGGTGTAAAACATGGGTCACATTATACCTGCGCCAGGTATAATGTATGCAGGGGGGCATTCCAACACAAGAAGGGGTCGTAGAAGTGACATAGTAAAATCTATGAGATTTCACTGTGCCACTCCTAGGACTCAAATGCATCAATATCTTACGCCTGCCTCATGGTAGGCGTAAGACTGACGCAGGCACATTTAACATGGGACTTTCCCATGTGTAATGACCCATCACTGGAGTTGCAACACTTTTGTGACACACTCCAGCAATGCTTCATTTTTGCACCCGCAGATACATCAGAAATACTAACGTATCTATAACTCCTTGCGACATGATGCATCATACTGTAAATATGACGCATCATTGGTGTTGCAAGGAGGGCACAACGAATAGTGACGCATCACTGTTTTCTTGCAGCGATGCGTCACTTTTCATAAATGAGGCCCCTACTGTTTTAAACTAAAGACAGAGAAATTCACGGATTATACTTAGGCATGGATGGCACTGTGCAAATCCCATGCTTAAAATCATTGCTAGAAAAACAGACATTTGAGGTAAGCAGATTCAAAGTGCCACTGGTGTTGCATGGGGCTCAGTATATTAGCTGCTCTCCACCTAAATATGGGAACTACCAAGAGTTCTCTGCTTCCTATTTTGCACATATATATATATATATATATGAGCGTAAACAAAATGTATTCACTAGCAGAACATTGAAAGTCATTGATAATATGGCTCAAACTAACATGTTCTAAGATGGTGCCCGCAGTGAGGATGCGATGATTTCTATGGTGCAAAGAAAGGTTAAGTGCTTCGCTAATGTTTTTGATTATGTGTAGGCCTGGGCGTAGTTCGCGAAGTAGCACTTCGCGAAGCTACGCAAAGTGAAGTTCGCACTACGCGAGCTACGCGTAGCACTTCGCGAACTGCGTAGTACCTTGTTCGCACTGTGCCAGATGTCGTTTTCAATGATTGCACAGTGCGGACAAGCAACCGGCACTGTGCAATCATTGGAAATGGCATCTTGCACAGTGCGAGCTGTAGTTTTCTGCTGCTCGAGTAGATTTTTACTCGAGATTCAGCTTTCTCAACGCGAACTGGTAGTTACTCATCGCGAGCGGTCGCGAGCATACGCGGCCACTCGCAATGAGAAACCTGACCTCCTCGCGTTGGGAATCTCGCCGGGAGGTTTATTTTCCATGCTCGCGATCGCCAACTTGAAGTTGCTGATCGCGAACAAGGAAAAAGTCTCACCGGGATGTCATTTTGCTTGCTCGCGGTCGCCAACTTGATGTTGAGGACCGCGAGCAAGCAAAAAATGACCGCAGCACTACGCAACACCACGCTACGCGTGTTCGCACTGTGCTACGTGCAGTTCGCGTAGTGCGAAGTAGCGCGAACTTCGCAAACTACGCGAGCGTAGCGTAGTGCTTCGCCCAGGCTTAATTATGTGACTATTTTAATGTGAAAAAATGGCGCTCCTTCATCGTGAACAAGGCAGCGTGGAGCCGCCGAAACTCATAGATGTTGTTGTTGCAAGTAAAATAAATCCCAGTGATTAGCACCCCTTGGAGTACTGGATGGTCTTTCGCTAAATGCTGTGATCTCATTTGAGATATTAGGAAACGTGGCGTACGTTTCGTGACCAGCACCCCAGACATTCTGGAAGCATGCCAGTGTAATCGCCAACTGGAATTTGCTATTGAAGAGTCAGGCGTGCCCCCCTGTTGAGCCATATCCACAGACGCTGCCCATTGCAGGAAGGAGTGTGGACCACGAAAAGGAACCCGGAGCCGATGATCGTAGGATGTCGGAAACGTGGTAGAGAACTTGCGGCGAACACCGGTAAGCAGGGCAAGCAAGTGGGAGGCACGGGAGTGAGGCTTGAAAGCGATATCTCAAGATACGTTGCTTGGGATTAGAAGAGTTGGCATGAGAGCAAGAGGGAAGACACTGGTTTAGAAACATAAGCGACGAAGAATGTGCGGCTTGAGAGCATGAAGCTCTAAAATTATTTGTGGAAACAGCTTTGCCGGCGAATAGGGACAGAAGCATTTTAGTCGCAACAGGCACTAATGAATTGGGAAAGTAATTGCAAGAATTTGAAAAGCTGAATAAAGAGAAATCTCCAGATGGTGGGAGGTAGCATCACTGCGTCAATATTTACAGGTAGGATGAGTTCCTAGCGGACTGCGTATAATGATTACACCTACATACGAAAATCCACAGTCTGATATGTTGTGTGAATGGGAGGAGAACAGTGCAAATAGTTCAGCAAACATGATTCGCATCCTATTAAAGTATGCTGAAAAAGAGAGACAGGACGTGGTAATGAAAATAAAGGAACTAAACACTATCCTGGAAAAAAGTGGAGATCAAGCCAAAGTAGGAACATTCAGAGGAGAAATGAAAATCAGGCTGGAAAAATATGAAAAATGTATAAAAGTTAGAAAGGCAACTAAATTCCATTGTGACCGTCTGGATTATGAATCAGGGCGTATTAACACGTTCGATAAACAATTTGATTCAGTAAGAAGACAAAACATCCAGAGTGGTAATGTCGAACAACGGGAAATCTAGCAAAGCGAAGCAAGTTCAGATACTGGTTCGGAACAAGAACAAAGAGGAGCAAGAGATATAAGGCTCGTTGTGATGGACGAATTCCATTTTTTACAACTGAAACAACAGACAGATCACCGTACCACGAGGGGTCGCGGGAGAGGAAGAGGCATAGGGAGACAAAACAGAGAAGAGGAGGAGAGGGATACAGGAGGAGCACAAGAAGGGCAAACAAAGAGATCCATGCGCACCAACACCAAGAAACCAATGAAAATGTAAATATCAACCAGACAATAATAAATCTGAGTACAATGATGCTATCAGATGAAGAAAAGTCTGTACTGGAATTGGGACTCTCCTACTGCGATGAGAATGACTTTAACTTTCCTGAATGCAGAATGGATTTATATAAATTTGTGCAAAAATTCAAACTATCAAAAAAGTTCATTAATAGAAACCCCCAAAACCCCTCAATCTCAGGAATACAGCTAGTATCCCAGGAGGAACCGAGTACTTTGAGTGCAAATGATGCGCCCGCCCTAGAGGATTTATTGTTATTGTATAATGAAAATAATGATGAATTTGGAAATGTAAATGAGCCACTAGTAAATAATGATGGAGAGAGACGGTCATGCCCCATTTCGTCCACCTCAAGATTCATACCACAGACAGTGCGAGATAATTTTGACATCTTCAATGAGAACGTAATGAAAGTACTTAAACATTTGTATTATAACATAACGCAACAAAAGAGAAAGACTAATCCTTAAAAAGCTTTCATAGAAAAAACTGTGGACAGAACCCTAAAAGAAGATGGAGTACTGGTGAAACCTTTGGACAAAGGAGGAAATGTTGTGCTTTAGGGTCGTGAATTATATAAAAAGGAGGCACTCAGCTAATTGAATGACACAGAATGCTACCGAAGAATTAGCATAAAGGAATATGAAGTGGTGAAAGAAGAATTCTTTTTAAGACTTGAGCTGTGAAAACATCAAGAACTGCTAAGCTGGGATGAGTATAAATTCATTAAACAAGACAATCCAGTGTTTCCGGTCTTTTATATGCTCCCGAAGGTGTATAAAAGCTCCACCACTCCACCAGGGAGACCAATAATATCTTCATGTGGCAGCTTATTTGAAAATACATCTAAATACATTGACTATTGTTTAAATCGTATAGTAAGAACATTGACATCATATATCAAAGACTCAACAGATTTTTTTAAATGTATTTATGATATACGCTGGAATGAGACTACTATGGTTTCTATTGACCCTTGATATTGCTACTTTATATACTAGCATAAGACACACTGATGGTTTGAAGGCCACTGAATATTTTCTAAATCGAAGACCTATGAGATTTTTAAAGCACAATCAAATGATTTTAGAAATGATGAAATGGTGGCTGACTAAGAATATTTTTTCATTTGGTGAAGAATTGTTCCAGCAAGAAAAAGGAACGGCCATGGGCACCTGCTTCACCCCCAGTTATGCCAATTTACATCTAGGCTGGTGGGAGGAGCAGGTGGGAGGTGGGTCGCCACTGGAATGATGGTCGGAACATGTCCTATTATGGGTAAGGTTCATAGATGACGTTTTTGTGCTGTGGCAGGGCACGGAGACAGACATAGAAATGTTTATCAGGGACCTTAACTCAAATACTCTAAACTTAAAGTTTGTAGGACATTTTAGCAAAACCTCATTAGATTTTTTGGATATCAGAATAAGACCAGTGGAGTGGAAACTAGAAACGACCATCTTTAGGAAGCCAACAGCTGGTAACACTATTCTGCATGCGGAATGAGCCCACCCGGCACCTCTCATCAGAAGTATACCCTTTGGGGAGTTTTATAGGGCACGGAGAGCATGCAGTAGTATAGAAGAGCATTGCAGAGTAGAGCAGGAAATGACCGGCAGGTTCCTGCAGAGAGGGTATTCACTTAAGGTTATCCGTGGGGCCGCTACAAAAGCCAGGAACATGGAAAGACAAAGGGTGCTATTTGAACCATTCAGAACCCAGAAGAGAAAAAATAAAAATACAAAAAGCACAACAGGATTCTGTAAATCATCGATTTAGAACAACTTTTAACATCGAACATAAGGAGGTGAGGTTCATTTTAAATAAACATTGCCTTCTCATAAAAGGTGATCCAATATTGGGCCCCAAAGTGAGCAAACATCCTGATGTGGTATATAGAAAGTCGAAATCATTAAAAGATCGGATTGTAAAGAGCGAATATCAAGAAAAGAGGGGGGAACATGGCTTCAACAGAAAATGGGTTTTAGGAAGTGTTTTAAATGTAAGGCATGCAATCATGGAATGAATTGTACGCATTGTAAGACATATTTTAATATAACCATTATGATTAAGGGTGTTTTAAATTGTAAATCAAGTTTTGTGGTCTATATGCTACAATGTTCCTGTGAGAAAATTTATATAGGGAGTACCACCTTGCCTGTATTCAAATCGGAGCGCAATCATCAATCAGGACATATCCAATTGCTAGACACTTCCAAACTCATCATCAGAGTAATCCCATTGGCTTACAGTATAGCTGTATAGCCGAGGTACCACGAAAGAAGAAAGGTGGGAACAGGGAAAAGGAACTCCATAGGTTATAAACATATTTCATATTGGAGTTCGACAGCAATGAACCTCATGGGTTGAATGTAGATGAGGATCTGTATACTTGCTTGTATTAGGATGATGATGATGAGAATAAGGTAAAACTAAGAAAATTGAAAGAGACAGCACATTCTAGTACCATTTGCTTTTTATATTCAGTTTTTTTTTTTATGTGATTTAAAGCAAAGGCAAGTGGCACTTTATATTTAAACATCTTAGACTTAGCACTTTATATTTATTTAGTACAGTGAAATACTCTCTTATTTATTAGTTTGTACGAATAAAATGAAATAGAAAATGTTTTTTTAGGAGTATATTGTTAAGTTTATGATGTTATTTGTTGTTTTTAAAGCAAATAATATACTATAAAGCACTTGCCCCTTAGAATTATCTAGTACTGTAAAGAAGTATGCTGAGATCAACTGTAATTAATGTTACTCATGTTTACTCAAGCACTAGCACTTTTGAGAGAGTACTGTATATACAAAGCACTAGCACTTTTTTTGATTAAGTATGAAGTGAATGTCTAAATCAAACACTAGCACTTTAAATTTGCAGTGTGTTTGGCAATAGAAGAAGGATTATAATGGCATACACCAAATGAGAAATGAAGCCAAATGACATGTAAAGGTATAATTTTAATCAGGTACTGAATTATAACGCAAGTAATTAATTATGCTGAGTAATATATGATTTCAGAATTTATGATTGAATACATGAGTTTTTACTTTTGTGTATAAATGTTAATTGTTTGTTAAATGAGCTTAAACAAAATGTATACAGAAGCAGAACATTGAAAGTCATTTATAATATGGCTCAAACTAACAAGTTCTAAGATGGCGCCCGCAGTGGGGATGCGATGATTTCTATGGTGCAAAGAAAGGTTAAGTCCTTCGCTAAGGTTGTTAATTATGTGTGAAAAAAATGGCACTCCTACATCGTGAAAAAGGCAGCATGAAGCCGCCGAAACGTGTAGATGTCGTTGTTGCAAGTAAAATAAATCAAAGTGATTAGTACCCCTTGGAGTGCTAGATGGTCTTTCGCTGAATGCGGTGATCTCGTTTGAGATATATATATATATATATATACTAAATATATATAGTATACAATGTTTAAGTTGTTGCTCTTTACTGTGATACATTGATGCAGGAATGCATAGCATATTGTTTATATTTGTCAATGCCGGTTGCATCACAGGAAGCACCACTTTCTCTTTAAATTCCTGTTTCTGATATCTGTTTGTCATGTGATCAAGGACACCGCCTTGTGTCCGAAACGCATCAGAGACAGGACCGTTCTAATTATATAAAGAAGAATTTGCACCAGCTATATATCGAGTCTGTGTCCTTGCTTGTGTGTGAAAGCACTGGGGAGCCTTTTGTTTGATATATATATATATATATATATATATATATTCACTGAAAAAACCAAAGGTTTCGGGGGCGTTATAGTTATGAATTGGTATTTAAAAAACCTTAGAAATTCACTGAAAAAACCATGGGTTTCAGGGGTGTTATAGTTAGCTGGACATTTCTCTCGTACAAAACCCTAGAAATTCCCCTGTTATAGTTAGGTCAGCTAACTATAACTCGCGCCCCCGCAATGCACTGCTGATGACGTCACATATTACATCACTCATGACATGGTCAGTGACATCACTGATGATATCACTAATGACATCTCAAATGACATCACTGATGACAGCACTGATGACGTCATCCAGTGACTGTGTGTTTCTGTAAAGTTTAAATATGTTTTATATGTTTATAGTGAAAGGCCTGTGGAAGAACGAGTGGGTGTACAAGTGTGTGAATGGATGATTTTCTAGGTGCGTAACTGACTCTATAAGTGAGTCATTAAATGTATCTTACTGTATGTCTGTATGTGTCTGTGTGTAGGTGTATAAGTGGCTGTATGGTTTTGTGAATAGCTATATGAGTGTCTATATGGGTTATTGATTGGTTGTCTGAGTATCTGTATGGGTGCCTGAGTGTTTGTGTGGGTAGGGTGTGTGTGACTCTATGCATAGATGTGTGAGTGGGTGATTCTATGGGTGCATGGTTTTAAGAGTGCATCTGTGATGAACTGTATGGTTGGGTGAGTGTATGTATGGATGTGTTTGGGATTGAATGTATATCTCAGTGATACATGTGCGACTAACTACATATGTGAAAGGCAATATATATGCGTGTAAGAGTATATAAGTGGGTATATGTGAGAGTGTGTCATTGTGAGAGTGGCTGTATGGATGAGTGTGTGCTTGTATCAATGATTGTATAAGAGCGTAAGAATGTGGTACTATTTTTATGAGTAAGTGAACTTGACTGTGTTTAACTGTATAGGTGAGTAAATTGGACTGTGTTTAATTACTTGCACGACTGACTAGGTGTGTCAGTACCTCAATTGATGATTGGCGGTCTGTGAGTGAGTTAATGAGTGGGTATGTAGTTATTGGCAATGGAGTATCTATGGTTTTGAGAATGGACATCTGAAATTTTGAGTTGGTGTATCAAAGGTCAAATTAGGGTGTGAGAAGATGCAGTAATTTATCACATGGATAATGTCATCAGTGATGTCATTTGAGATGTCATCAGTGATGTCACTGACCATGTCATGAGTGATGTAATATGTGACGTCATCAGCAGTGCATTGCGGGGGCGCGAGTTATAGTTAACTGAACTAACTATAACAGGGGAATTTCTAGGGTTTTGTACAACAGAAATGTCCAGCTAACTATAACACCCCTGAAACCTATGTTTTTTTCAGTGAATTTCTAAGGTTTTTTTAAATGCCAATTCCTAACTATAACGCCCCTGAAACCTTATGTTTTTTCAGTGAATTTCAAAGGTTTTTTAAATGCCAATTCCTAACTATAACGTGCATGAAACCTATGGTTTTTTTCAGTGAATTTCAAAGGTTTTTTAAATGCTAATTCCTATCTTTAACTTATCTCTGAAGATATCATGTTTAATGATTTTGATTGCATTTCTATATTTTTCAAATTCAGTGTGTCAATTTCATTAATTATGTTTTTTTTAAATACTTTTTTATCACCATTTTTTAAACTTATTTTTTCAATTAATTCTTTTAAAAATTAAAAAATATTATTTGAATTTAATTGGTTTTTCAAACATATTTTTTTATATTTTTCAAAATATTTTTTTAACTATATGTTAAAAACTTTATTTTATATATTTTTTTCCATGTTTTTGCATCCGCGCACCCTAAGCGCACTGTTCTCGATCCCTACGCATCCGCGCATGGTATGCATTGGGTACGTGTTCAGTGCGCAATTGCAATGCGACCGGTACGCGACTCCCACCCTTTACGCGACATGTTCGATGTACGTAACGCAACGTTTACGCGATTCCGCGATGCGTCATCTGCGTCTATTATGCGGTAGGTGCGCGGATCCCGCGAAATATTTTACATTTAAAAAACCATATATATGTATTTCATGTGAATATTAATTGAAGACAAACTCTAAACTAGTCTTAAAACTCATATATTTTTACATCGAATCCTATAATTGTTTTTTAATTCAATTTCGCGGATGTGCGCAGGGTGCGTGCTGCGTAAGCGCAGGGTGCGCGGATCTCATGTGACCTGCAAAAAAAGAGATTTGATTGGTTCATTACACTTCCTGTTCTAACTATTGAAAGACCCCACCCAATTCAATCATTCTTCTTTGACCTTCTTTGGAGGAGCATCTCTTCGCAGAGAAGAAGATTTTTTCAACTAAAAATGGCTTCAGGGCAGCAGGCGTCACCTGCATCTCCTCATACATCTGAGGATGAATTTTTGGAGGAGTTACCACGCAAATAATGTGTTTCTTCAGTGGTGTGGACATTTTTACTTTTCCCAAGGGGCAGAATAAGACCAATGCCACCTTGGTCACGTGCAAGATTTGTAAAAGAGTGCTGTCGCGAGGGGATCCTAACAAGAAATACTCGTGCTGTGGTAAATATTTCATTACCGGTACTATTTTTTATGCGGTAAAGTCTATTAAGAATAACTCAGTAAATATAAGAGGCAGAATCCGTGGTATTAGAGGTTTTAAAAGGCTTTATTCCTATACAAAGGAATACAATTCGAATTGCAGGCTTTCTATTCCATCACCACGAAAGTTCAGGAAGGAAGGGCATACATTATTGACAGATAAGCAGTTTTATAGAAAATACATTACAGTGAAACAGATGCAAGAGGCGTAACAGCTGATAGTACAGATAAAATGTGCATACGTAACTAATAGAGGTGGATATATGGGCGTAATTTAATAAACGTCATCATACATGATGTCACAAATGGGTGGATCCATAAAAGAATCCTGCAATGTCAGCAGAAATATTTGGCAGAGATGCGCGCGCAGCCGCATGACGTGTGATTGACGTGTAACTAGAGGGTGAAGGGGACTTAACATTTAGCTCTACATGTGGAGACAGAAGTCTGGGGGTCATGTCAACCTAATCCCAAATCATATCTAATATCCTATGTTTAAAGAACTGTGTTATCCAAAAGGAAAGGTCTCTAGGATAGAATCTATTCTATACTGACTGTTAGTGCGTGTACAAGCGTCTAAGTGTCTACATGAGATGCGAGGGGATAGGAATATTCCATGGTAACGGGGGCTATGAATTACTTGCATGAGGACAGCGAGGCCTGGCCCTTTGCACGGTAGCTGGAGAAATGTTTACATAAACTACTAGACAGGAATGCATCGGATGAGGAGCGGAGTAGATAATCTTGAAGGTGAAATACAGTTTTTGGCAGGCAACAGGCTGGATCAGGCACCGTTAGCCGCGCAGGGAGTAGGACAAAGTTCATGGATACAGATGCAGGCTCAGACTGGAGCTTTCAGAGGCAGAAGGCAGGAAAAGGCTTGATGACAGAATTCTGGGCCTACTTGCCTGAATCTGTAAAATGTGGAAAGTGAACCACATAAAGTCGGTGGCCTTTCATACTTAGGAATGGAATATCTGACCCATTCATGGCGGATCTGAAAGAGGACATGTTGACGGTGGACGCACATATATTTGCGTCTTCAAAACTGGAACTGGAGGGAACATACATGTACTTATAGCATGCACATGGAGCCGTTGGGGTCTACGATAGGGGACATAACTGATCACAAAATTCATATTTCCTCATTCCCTCCTTGTCCCCTACGGACCCTCAGGAGATATCGATCTTCATCAATCCATCGATCTGTTCATATAGCATCATTTGTTCTTCTTTCTTCTTCCGGGATCTTGAGTGAAAACTTGGATGTGGGATACACGATGTGGCACACAGACCACAAATCGCTGGCCCACATTGTAGACATAAACAGCAACTGAATAGTATGAGAAAGCCAATACCTAGGAAGGATAGGATTCTCCATCCCCAGGCTGACAACACGCCCCAGAACCAACCGGACCAAGTCCAGGTGCCTGGACTCTGGTGTATCTGGCTTACAATCTTATGAAGGCGAGTTATGGCTTTATATACTGACGGCGAATTTTCTGGTATGAAAATGCAGCAACTTGATCCGATGACCCTACAAGCTCCGCCCCTATCGGCCAGGATGACGTCAAGGACAAGACGATTTTGAAGCACAACAATCCGCATAGCAGACTGCTCTTCTGTTAAATTGCCTAAGGCGGAAATAGTTTCGTTCACTACTGCTTCAAGGGTTCTGGTTAATCTACGTATCAGCTTACTATTAGTGACTGTACCTATATAGGGAAAGAAACCTTTATTGAAATCTGTGTATTTTTCCCATGCTGTTTCAGTGTAATTGACAATTGGGAGATCTCTCTGCTGTCTATTGTGTACTAAATGGGTATTTCTATGATAATCAGGAGGAGCTAGGAAAACAGGTGGTAAAAGGAATGCTATGTAACAGGTACCCTCCCAATCTAGAGGTAGACGTATATATGCGGTCTGGCCACATATAAAGTAGGAATGGCGGGAAGCTCTAAATGTAGACTTGCCTTGATCACTGAATTTTATTACAGTGGTGCATTTACTATGGCCCATGTGTATGGAACCATTCTTTCTTACACATAATTCCCCTTTTACTGGGAATACTGACATGGCGGGCAAGATTGGTGTAGCTTCAGATTCAACGTTCAGGATCATGAGGTTAAGTGTAAAATTACCTAATCCATATACTTCATTTTCTAGATCAGTTCCTGTTCTTTTGGGAAGTCCCTCCTTGTTAGGGTAGCAGACTTTAAGCAAAACTAGGTTCAGGTTTCCCCATACCCAGTTGTCTTGATAAACTGCGGAATTTGAATCTAGGGAATTCATCAAACTAAACCACGCTCCACAGGAGCCATTGTGTGTGAATGGATACGGAAAGAGAGGCAAAACTCCCTTATAGTTCTGATAGGGAGGGAGTCGGCCACATATCCAATAATTGGTGGCATTGCTGGTTTGATGGGAATGATGTAACATACTAATGAATGTGTTGTTGCGCAGCGCAAATCTATAAGACAATTCATGCGGAGGTAATTCGCTAAAAGAATGTTCTGCAGTTACATTGTAAACACGCTTAAGAATAGGGTAATACATGTGCAATAGTATGCTGACAATGATGATCAGAAGACTTAGAAAAAACAAAATTAATAATGTTACTGTGCAGTGACTACGAAGTGATTTACAATACGCATGCTTCTTAAGCTGCATCTGTTGATTTCTTTCTCTATTCCGGTCTAGAGGATACATGTCAGAGACAAATTCAACCGATTCACCTTGGAGAGGACTTAAACAATCAAATTGTCTGACTTACTAGACCTTAATTTTAGTTTGTAAAGCTCAGAGTTTGTTAATTCAGCCAAGGGGAGCTTTGAGTCTGTCTGTGAGGAGATGCAGGGCTGGGCGTTCACACTAGATGGTAGTCCATAAAATTTCTTGATATGACTCGAGTGCAACCACCCTTTGCGTCCTTCAATCTTCACGGCTGTCCTTGTAGTTAGTAGAACCAATTTTGGCGATGTCCATCTAGGCTCCAGTTGGGTCTTTCGGTCAAAATTCCTGACCAAAACCAGGTCGCCAGGAACCACGTCATGGGGCTTCACCTCAGTATTATCGGGAAAAGCTGCGGCTACCTGTGAACGACAAGATTGTAGTGCAGACATCAAGGAAGCCAGGTAATCTGTCAGCATATTACAGTCAACATCAGTGATTTTGCGAGGTATGGGCGTCCCCCACATATTTGGTGGTCTACCGAAGATCACCTCGTACGGGGATAGCCCTGTTCGAGAATGTGCTACCATTCTCATGTAAAAGAGCGCAACTGGTAAGGCTACTATCCAATCGACACCTTTTTCCCTACATATTTTGGACAATCTAATTTTCAAAGTTTGATTATGGCGTTCCACGAGACCTGCTGCCTCGGGATGTCGGACACAGTGGAATTTCCATTGGTAGCCTAACAATAGGGAAACGTGTTTCATTAGTTCGGATGAGAACGGCTGGCCGTTATCTGAGTAGACAACACGTGGTAAACCGTACCGTGGGAAGATTTCTCGAACTAACTGTTTGGCAGTAGTCGGGGCAGTGTAATCTGAAACCGGGTAGGCTTCTGTCCAACGGGAAAGAGCACAGACAACTACGAGAACATATTTGAATCCTCGACATCGTTCCATCTGGATATAATCCATCTGGAGGACTTCAAAAGCATGATCGGGAGTTTGAAATCCACCCTGCTCTACGGGGATGCTTTTACCTGGATTAAACTGACAACATATCATACAGGTACGAACTTTTTCTTTAGCTGCGGCTCGTAGATGTTTGTTAAACCAGATGTGTTGAATGCTGTCTAGCATAGCTTTTTCTCCTAGGTGCGCTGGACTATGTATAGTGTTAATGATGACTTGAACCATTGAGTCGGGAAGAAACCATATAGATTTTTCCTTCGTCATCCATCCTTGATCCGTTTGGATCCCTCCTAATTCAGTCCATTTCTTTATTTCTTCTGGTGTAGCATGTGTCTGTATGTCAATTACATCAAGGGCGGGATCCTTAACTGTCATGCAATGTATTGGTGTCGGAACTATTGTCTTTGTCATGTCAGTTGTGTGAGTCTGATTCTGAGCAGTCTGTTTAGCTGTTCTGTCAGCTAGGTCATTACCCTGAGAAATGATATCAGTAACTTTTGTATGGGCTTTGCATTTCATAATCGATATTGCAGTAGGTAGATGAATCGCATCTAATAGGGCTTGAATGAGGGGTCCGTGTTGGATGTGGGCACCGTGAGAAGTTAAATAACCTCTCTCTCGCCACAGTACGCCGAAGTCATGGACGACTCCGAATGCATAACGTGAATCTGTGTATATGTTAACTTTCTTATTTTTGGCTTGAATACAGGCTTGTGTCAGAGCGATGAGCTCTGCTGCTTGAGCTGACAACGTGTTAATACAATTTGTTTCAATGACTTCAGTGTCTGTTGTGACTGCGTAAGCGGCCACTAACTCTCCTGTACTTGTTCTCATACATGACCCGTCTACATACAATGTCAAGTCTGGATCTGACAAAGGGATATCTGTCAAGTCTTGTCTGGGTTTCGTCGTGATAGTAATGACTTCGACACAATCATGTGCCAATGGATCTGTTCCGCCTACTGGTAACAGTGTGGCAGGATTTAACGTATTACAACGTCTGATTTCTATGTGTGGCTGAAACAATGTCAGTTCGTAACCCGTGAGTCTCGCTATAGTCAAGTGTTGGGTTTGTGTGCGGTTCAAGAGAACCTCTACTGCATGTGGTACTTGTACTGTCAATTGGTGTCCTAACACTATGGCATCGCTTTGTCTGATAGCTAAAGCTGTTGCTGCCACCGATTTCAGGCACGCAGGAAGAGCCTGAGCTACTGGATCTAATGTACTAGAGAAATAAGCACATGGTTTGTGTGATCCTGCTTGTTCCTGAGTGAGTACTGACAAAGCAGTACCTTCGCGTTCTGCAACAAAGAGTGTAAACTGTTTACTGTAACATGGTGTTGCTAAAACAGGTGCTTGGCATAAAGCTTTCTTGAAGCTTTCAAAGGCGTGTGTATGTTCTTGAGTCCAAGGGAGGACAGTCGATGTGGCTGCCTCCTGTGTTGTCAACTGGATGAGTGGTTTTGCTAGAAATGCATATTGAGGGATCCACTGCCTACAGTATGAAGTGAGGCCTATAAAAGCCCGCACCTCCTTTTGTGTCTTGGGTGGTGGCATGTTAGCAATTAACTGGATGCGATCAGGTGTAAGCTGCCTTCCCTCCTTGGACAGCGAGTGCCCAAGGTAAACAACTCGCTGGACACAGAATTGCAGCTTGGAAGGGGACACCTTGTGCCCCTTGTCGGCCAGAAATTTCAAAACCGTCAGTGACGCTTTTTCACATTCAGGTTCGCTTCGGGCGGTGATCAGCAGATCATCGACATATTGAAGCAAGGCAGTGTTAACTGGCATGTGGATACTGTCAAGTTCTCGTTTCAGTGCTTGGCTATAGATGCTGGGGCTTTCTGTAAATCCTTGAGGTGCGCGTGTGAATTTAAAACTTCGTCCATTTAAACTGAATCCGAACAGATATTGACTTTCCGGATCTATTGGGACACTAAAGAAAGCATTCTTGAGATCAATTACAGTGAAGAACGTTGCTTCTGAGTCAATAGCTGTGAGTAATGAAGAGATATCTGGGACCACAGGGTATTGTGGTACAATACATTTATTTAATTCGCGCAGATCAATAACTAATCGATATACTGGTGGTGCCTTTGGATCCGTTCTTTTAAGAATCGGAATTATCGGGGAATTACATACGTTGGAGTCGGTTTCGACAACCACTCCTTGTGCAATGAGCTCGTCAATGATTTGCAGTAAAGCCACTACAGCATCTGGTGGTAACTTGTATTGTCGCATTCGTGGTAGTACTACTCCTGTTTTTAGTGTGACACGATATGGTGTAATATTCATGCAACCAACATCAGTGGGGCCTTGTGCCCATAAATGTGTAGGTAAATTCTGCAGTCGGTGATCCATGTCTCTGGACACGTAGTGACCTTTAAAGTCACGTAAAAATAGTCGTACTCCTTCCGGAGAACAACATATTATGGCTCCTAGAGCTTTCAATGTTTTTATACCTAACAAGTTTTCTGGACATGATTTAGTAAGCAATAAATCTGTAGTACGTGTCAATGGACCAACCGTCAGTGGAAGAGGTTGTGTTACGTCATTGATTATAGGTTTTCCTGAGAATCCAAGGGAAATATTCTGTGAGCCTGAGAGGGGTGCCCCTGGAACTTCACTGCGTCTTATAGTTGTTCTGCTTGCCCCTGTATCAAGTAAAAACTTTCTGTCTTCCCCTAATAGTTCACTATGTACATAAGGTCCCTCTTGGTCTACAGGAACCTCTATAAGGGGTAAGCCAACTTCCCTCTCTAGGCTATTTCATGTGTATCGCTGATAATCGGGATAATCTGCTTGTGCGTACTGATACATCTGTTGTGTCGTTGCTTGTGTTGCAGCAATAGGCTGCGCTTGTGGTGGTGCTACGATCTGTTGTGGAGCTGCCTGTTGCGGAGCTAATTGTTGCGGAGCTAACCTAGGTTGTGCATGCTGAGGGATTTGTTGTTGATTCTGATCCTGTCTAGGTGGACGTGGTCTCTCCTGGGTTCTACCTGTGGCAATATTATGTTTCAGAACTGGACAATCGTGTATATAATGACCTTGTTGTTTACAATAGTTGCATGTCCCTTTCGTAGGACCTGCGGAATCACCCCTTTGATGACCATCGGCTGGAACTGACTGTGCAACAAGCATTTTCATTTTTGTATCTTTCATACGTCTTTGTTCGTGTTCTTGTTCTTCTCTAATTCTATTGTGGTGATATTGTAACATCTGTAACATCTGTGATGGGGTATTACCTTGCCAGGTACTTTCGAATTTCAATACTCTATTCTTGATTTGCAGCAGAGAATTTTCAACTAATTTTGTTACAAACAGATGTGGATATGACTCGCTACTGGCTTTTATGCCACTATTTATACCAAAACATTTTTCAAATCGGGAATAGAAATCACTAGTATCTTCATCTGGCTTTTGTTTACAGGCTGAGATTGCACCCCAGTCTTCCTTTTTCGTAGTTAATAAATGTGGCAGTACCTGCACTAGTAATCCTGCTAGTGCTGTAGTCTTTTCCCCAAGCCCTGCTCCTGCAGCTCGGGCCCTTTCTTCGTTTTCTAATTCTGTCCAATCTATCTTTTGGTCTCCCACCTCCCATTCCTTTTCCTTGAGTTTCTCGTAAACACCGGCGGGTAATAGGACTTTTAATATTTTCATAATGTCGGGGTAGGTATACTCTCCCATGAGTAACATGTCTTTTATCTCACGGTGGAAACCTGCTGGATCCTTGTCATGGCTGGGTACTACTTTCTTCATTTCTAATAATTCCAGTTTAGTTATAGGCGTGTACACAAACACGCGTGTAAAATTATTACCGTCACCTCTGATTGGGTGTACTTCGCGTAACGGATTCTGTCTATCTATGTGATACATTCTTCTTCCCATGATGGGAACTGGAACGTGTTCTGGGCATACGAAAGTTAAATATTGGTTTCGAAATTCTAGAATTTCTTTAATCAAATCAGTACCTGACCCTCTCCATATATTCGTGAGTAGTTCTGTCAATATGTCAGGTAAGGGTCCTGGATCGGAGTGTTGGCTTTTATATAATATAAGGAGGTGTTGAATCATGTATATACTAGCTAAACGCTGTTCGTATGGGTCAAGATTCAGAAACGTGTGTGCAAGTACATCATCATTGTATTCGCTGGGACTGTCAGCCCATTGTACTGCTGACCTGGCTAATTCTTGTTCGTCCATGGAATCGAGCATATGGTACCCCCTTCGATCTCGGAGTAATTTATCAGCGGCTTGGAATAGGTGTTCAGGGGATTTTGTATTTAACATAGGGTTTGGAAAATGTCTATTATATTCTGGACGTATTGGACGTATCGGGTCGTTAAAACCTCTGGTATTATTATGGGGTCTTCCTCTACCTACATAAGCTATCGTTTCTAGTTGCTCTGATTCTTGCTCCTCCTCTTCTTCTGATTCTACTCTGTCTGTTTCTCGTCTTTCTTTATGTATTCGTTCTACTTCCTTGCGGATCTTTCGACACATGGCGATTATACACGCCTGTCTATCATGTTTCTCTTCTGATATATTCTGACCCCATTTGGCAAGTCTTTGCATGGTATCGTGATCTGCCCCAGGCCTGTCTTGATTCCTAACTACGCAATTTATGAAAAAACGTAGTAGTTGTCTTTGGACATCCACTTTCTGGTATTCCATAGCTTCATTAATACTTTCTGGACCTCGCCCTGTTTGGACAAAGCGATATATTTCGTCTAGGTGTTCACCCATTCCTGGTATCGTCATTAAATATAATGTAGCTCGTCGTATACGTAGTGATGATATGAGCAATTTGTCCTGTCTACCTGGTACTGGGTCGTATCTACAATCCACAAGCTGTTCTTTAAACATGTCGGATGTTGCTAATTGGGGTGTACGTTGGAGTGCTAAATCTCTAAGGGTCTGTTTATTTCGCGGCGGTGTGGCAAACATGTCTGTCGTACCTCCTGTAGCACCATCTGAGGTGCTAGGCACAAAGGGATTCGTTGGACGTAGGATAGAGATTGTAGATGCGGGAAAAACTGTAGAAACGGACGGGCCTGTGGGAACTTGTGTAAGAGTTTGTAGTTGCGGGGATACAGACGGATGCTCTTGGTGTTGAACACCATCGGCAAGCGGTATGTGTGGTATGACATTAGCATACTCGGGAGCTATGTCATCTAAATAGGAGGAAAGGAAAACGTCCTTTGCTGTTTTGGGATGTGTTTTAGGATGTGCTTTTATCGGGAGCAATGGAGGAGTTAAGTCTTTTGGTATTTCCGGGGTAGCCTTAGGTAACCCTTCGGCCAGAAGAGGATACATACCATTCATAAGAGTGTTTCTTTGTCTATCTACTTGCTCTGATTTTACTCGGGTACCTTCCTCAAGTAATAGATTTTCTCGGGTTTTATTTGAATTCTCTCTACCTTTCTCTTCCTGTCTGAGCGCTTTTTCTGTACGTCTATATGATTCTTTACGCCATAATTCAATGGCATCTTTCTGTGACTGTCTGGCTTTCTTTTTCCATAATTCTTCTTCTACTCTCATGATGCAATCTGCATCCCAGGTCCCCGCTGCGGGCCATCTCTGAGTCTCTGGTAACTCTTTGGTGTAGTCCACCCATAAATCAAGAAATAATACGGCATCTAGGCCATGCTTATGATACATAAAGTACCCTGGAGTGTCCCTAGGTGGGATGGGAACAGCTTCTTCAAGTACACCTTTTCTAGTTTTGATCTGTCTTAGTTTCGAAAAGAGCGGCATTTTTAGACCTTATTACTAGAACACACTTTATACAAAGAACACAATAATGAACAGTCATTCACACCACAATATATAGAACGTATTTAAACATTTAACACTTAACAGTTTTACGAACGATGATAACTAATAGAAAACTAGTTACTGACATAATACTGACACTAGATAATACTTATTTATATGCAAGACATACTATATATACTGCTAAACAGTACAGATACACTGCTGAAACAGTGCAGACCGGATTTGTGTACCCAAACCCGTCTTGACCGGCACAGACTATGTGCACGTTAAATGCCTCCCCGGTAATGGTACTCACCGGGTAGCTCGGAACGGAAGGCCTCGGAACTGAAACTGGACCGGACTGTACTCGACTCGACTGGACTCGGAACTTCGGAACCTGGTGGGCCTCTGTATACCTCGGATCTTGCTCTCTCAGCTAGGCTCTGGTCCGGATACTTCGCACTTCTCACCGCCTCGTCTGGGTGTTGATCGCAGCCTCAGTCGTCCCCGCTTGGCCGGAGGGAGATACAGGAAATCCTGCAGGTACGCGTTTTTGTCCGTTCAGCTGTGGCAGGAGACCGGGCCTGCAACGCACCGCCGGCGCGTGAGATGAGAAAGTGTCCCTGTTCGGGCGCCAATTTATGTGGTAAATATTTCATTACCGGTACTATTTTTTATGCGGTAAAGTCTATTAAGAATAACTCAGTAAATATAAGAGGCAGAATCCGTGGTATTAGAGGTTTTAAAAGGCTTTATTCCTATACAAAGGAATACAATTCGAATTGCAGGCTTTCTATTCCATCACCACGAAAGTTCAGGAAGGAAGGGCATACATTATTGACAGATAAGCAGTTTTATAGAAAATACATTACAGTGAAACAGATGCAAGAGGCGTAACAGCTGATAGTACAGATAAAATGTGCATACGTAACTAATAGAGGCGGATATATGGGCGTAATTTAATAAACGTCATCATACATGATGTCACAAATGGGTGGATCCATAAAAGAATCCTGCAATGTCAGCAGAAATATTTGGCAGAGATGCGCGCGCAGCCGCATGACGTGTGATTGACGTGTAACTAGAGGGTGAAGGGGACTTGACATTTAGCTCTACATGTGGAGACAGAAGTCTGGGGGTCATGTCAACCTAATCCCAAATCATATCTAATATCCTATGTTTAAAGAACTGTGTTATCCAAAAGGAAAGGTCTCTAGGATAGAATCTATTCTATACTGACTGTTAGTGCGTGTACAAGCGTCTAAGTGTCTACATGAGATGCGAGGGGATAGGAATATTCCATGGTAACGGGGGCTATGAATTACTTGCATGAGGACAGCGAGGCCTGGCCCTTTGCACGGTAGCTGGAGGAATGTTTACCTAAACTACTAGACAGGAATGCATCGGATGAGGAGCGGAGTAGATAATCTTGAAGGTGAAATACAGTTTTTGGCAGGCAACAGGCTGGATCAGGCACCGTTAGCCGCGCAGGGAGTAGCACAAAGTTCATGGATACAGATGCAGGCTCAGACTGGAGCTTTCAGAGGCAGAAGGCAGGAAAAGGCTTGATGACAGAATTCTGGGCCTACTTGCCTGAATCTGTAAAATGTGGAAAGTGAACCACATAAAGTCGGTGGCCTTTCATACTTAGGAATGGAATATCTGACCCATTCATGGCGGATCTGAAAGAGGACATGTTGACGGTGGACGCACATATATTTGCGTCTTCAAAACTGGAACTGGAGGGAACATACATGTACTTATAGCATGCACATGGAGCCGTTGGGGTCTACGATAGGGGACATAACTGATCACAAAATTCATATTTCCTCAGTGCGGCACGGCAAGAATGATGAAGCACCTGAGGACCCTTCATCAGAACAATCTTGCATGACAAGAGTGCCGACGGATGAGAAACACTCCTGCTCCTGCGCCTTCCACCTCATCACAGCCGAGCACTTCAAGAGTGCCTCCATCAGCCCAAAACTTGGACATCCATCCTCAATTTCAATATTTAAAAGTACTCTGCACTAAGTGCAATGCGACTTTGTGCTACGGTGAGCAGTCGATCGATCTGATCTGCCACCGGCAAGAAAGTCACATTTGATAGTTTTTTTTGTTATTTTTATTTGTTCCCTGAAGTTCATTGTTTGGTTCCTCCTGTTTTGTTTTTTGTTTTTTTGTTTTTTTCCAGAAAAACCAAAAAAATCACAAAACTGTTAGAACAACCAAAAAAAAATATAAAAGAAGAAAGAAGAAAAAAAAAATTCCTGTAAGAACTAACTTTCCTGGTTTAAAAAAAGAGCTACATTTCTTTGTTAGTGTGTGAAAGTTTAGATGAATGTATGTGTAGTACGTAATTGAGTGAATGAATGCATTAGTAGCATATGGTGAATGTATAAGTGCAGTACTATGAGGAAGTGCTGCAGCATCACACAGTAACCTCTTTAACTACAGTGTGCTGTAGTACTTCCGAAGCATAGGGATGCAACATATGTACATAAATATGTTGCAAATCTATGCTTCTCTCTGCAAGGCTGCCTAAACTGCAGCCATGTGGTGACACAGGCACCCTTGCACCATAGTGCAAGGATATCTGTGTCATGTGCTGTTTGATTTTCTGCAGGAAGACACACCTTCCTGCACAAAAATTATGAGAAAATGCATTTTTCTCCTTCAATGTATGCTGAACATTTTAGCATGCATTGAAAATATAAAAATGTGGAGAAATAAAAATCATTTTCCTTATTGTACTTTCCTACACCAATTTTAGAATGGTGCAGCATTCACATACATATCGAGATTTATGATTTCTGATAAATCTAGAGATATATCTTGTTCTATGAGTATTCAGTGCAATCATGCACAACAACACTTATAGATCACCCTTTCAACGCAAAGTTCTGTGTATGATGAGGTTGTATTTACATGGAGTAGAAAAAGTACACGGAGTGCCTTTTCCTCTCTTTGTAAATATATACGAGTGTCTTGCGCAATAACTATGTAACAAAAAGTGACATATTTCCGGTTTTAAAATTCCATGCGAATGATAGAAGGTAAGCACAGAGTTTTGTCTGCAAAGATGCTCAAAGAAGAATGATTGAAATGATTGCGGTCCTTCAATAGGTACAATGGGAAATATTATGATCCCCTCAAATCTCTTTTTTTGCAGGTCACATGATATCTGATTATAGTCAGATTTCAAAACTACATACGTATGAACAGAGTGTTTTTAGAAACGTGTTTCAATTTTGTAGCTTCTTGCATACCTCATCATTCTGTATATTGAGACTTAGTTAAACTTACCTTCACAGTAATAGGAATAAAAAATGGTATACATTTTTTTCATATTTCCATTGCAATCTAAATTCATATAAATTGCTTATTTTAAAATTTTAATCTGTGAAAGAAGAGGAAAAAACAATTATAACATAATACATTTTTTACAACACAGCATAATTTCCACAAAGTAATTTGTTTGCCTTTTTTGCTGTTCTCAGAATATATTAAATTTAACTAAAAATAGTGATTTCAATTGTACTCATCACTTAACAGCGGGCAAAAAAAAAAACAATCAAAAAGATTGTTAAAAAAAAATCCAACATGTTATTCTCAACAAAATACCACAAGATAAAAATCACAGATATATAAAATGCTTACAGCTAACTAAATTTTAAGAGTTTAACTTACAAAAACAGTAAATGTTGTCACTTTAAAATATTTACCGAATCTAAGGATGAATTTCTGGAGGACGCACCATGCCCACAACGTTTTCCTACAGTGGTGTGGAAATGTTTTACTTTTCCCGAGGGGCAAACAAAGATCAATGCCACCTTGGTCACGTGCAAGATTTGCAAAAGAGTTCTGTTGCAAGGGGATCCTAACAAGAAATACTCGTACGGCATGGCAAGTATGATGTAACACCGAAGGACCCTTCATCCAAACAATCTTGCATGAGAAGAGTGCAAACAGGTGAGAAACACTCCTGTTCTGTATCTGTAAAAAAGAATCACAAATAAATGTATATTAATAACTTTCAAATTTATGCTATTCCATCACTGTACAAATACATTTTATATAAAAACTGACTAAGAAACTATAGCCCTGAACCACAAGTGTGACGATCATTAAAACACTACATGCATAGTGCATACTACATTGAAGCAGATTATGCCCTAAAGCCTACCTCACTAAAAGATTACATGCTAACTGACTGAATGATTACAGTACTATAAGGAGACACACTGGGTGAGTAACAGGGTGTTTGCTAGAAGTGTATGAATACTGACTGGGGAATTGAAGGTGTGAAAGACAACTGTGTAGGTGGTTAGAGGCCTGCATGCATAGTGAATAGGAGTTTGAAGCAATCTATGTCATAAGGCCTGGCTCACTGCATGAGTACTTGGGTACTGACTGAATGATTAGAGTACAGCAAGGAGAGTGCCTGCGTGAATTTATAAATGGTATGCTTTTGGCGCAGGGAATGGATTAGTACTTGGTACTGAATGGGTCACTAGAGAAGTGCAAAGGGAGTGACAGGGTGTTTGCTGGACTGTATGGATACTGACTAGAGAATTGAAGATGTGAAAGACAAGTGTATAGTATGTTAGAAGACTGCATGCATACTGCAAAGACATTTGAAGCAGTCTATGTGGTAAAGTATGGTTCACAACATAAGTACTTGGAAACTGACTAAATCATCAGACTACTGCTAGGACAGTGCCTTGGTAAAACTTTCAAATTTTCAGTTCTGGCACAGTGAAGAGAATAGTACATGGTACTGCACTTTAGTTTATTTTTATCAATGCATAAGCAAAGAATAGCTTCTAAAGCTACTTAAACTTGACAACATGACCGATTTTAAAACAGTTATCTGTCACCAAATACACCATGTTACCAAATGCTTCTATCACAATCCTTACCCAAATGTACACAGGCTCACAGTGTGATTTTAGACAAGCAACACTATCCCTAGCAGTTTACCAAAACTCATTCACTAGTCTAGAAGAGGTAAGGGTACTGCACACAATCTAAATATTTAAGTACAGCACATTAGTGTCAAAGCATGACTCATTTAATCAACGCATAAGCAAAGAATGGCTTCTAATGCTACTAAAACTTGACAACATGACAGGTTTTAAAAGAGTTATCTGCCAGAAAATACATGATGTTACCAAATGCTTCTCTCACAGTGGTTTCCAAATGCACACAGACTCAAAGTGTGATTCTAGACAAGCAACACTATCCCTAGCAGTTTACCAAAACTCATTCACTACTGTGCAAGGGGTAAGGGAACTGCACACAATCTACATATTTCAGGACTGCACTTTTGTGTCAAAGCCTAACTCATTTAATCAACGCATAAGCAAAGACTGGCTTCTAATGCTACTAAAACTTGACAACATGACAGGTTTTCAAAAACGTATCTGTCAGAAAATACAAGATGTTACCAAATGCTTCTCTCACAGTGGTTCCCAAATACACACTAACTCACAGTGTGATTCTAGACAAACACCACTATCCCTAGGAGTTTACCAAAACTCATTCACTACAGTGGAAGTGGTAAGAGAACTGCACACAATCTACATATTTCAGGACTGCACTTTTGTGTCAAAGCCTGACTCATTTAATCAAATCATAAGCAGAAACTGCCTTCTAATGCTACTAAAACTTGTCAACAAGACAGGTTTTAAAACAGTTATCTGTCAGCAAATACACAATATTACCACATACTTCTCTCACAGTGGTTCCCAAATGTTATAGTTAGCTGGACATTTCTCTCGTACAAAACCCTAGAAATTCCCCTGTTATAGTTAGGTCAGCTAACTATAACTCGCGCCCCCGCAATGCACTGCTGATGACGTCACATATTACATCACTCATGACATGGTCAGTGACATCACTGATGATATCACTAATGACATCTCAAATGACATCACTGATGACAGCACTGATGACGTAATCCAGTGACTGTGTGTTTCTGTAAAGTTTAAATATGTTTTATATGTTTATAGTGAAAGGACTGTGGAAGAACGAGTGGGTGTACAAGTGTGTGAATGGATGATTTTCTAGGTGCGTAACTGACTCTATAAGTGAGTCATTAAATGTATCTTACTGTATGTCTGTATGTGTCTGTGTGTAGGTGTATAAGTGGCTGTATGGTTTTGTGAATAGCTATATGAGTGTCTATATGGGTTATTGATTGGTTGTCTGAGTATCTGTATGGGTGCCTGAGTGTTTGTGTGGGTAGGGTGTGTGTGACTCTATGCATAGATGTGTGAGTGGGTGATTCTATGGGTGCATGGTTTTAAGAGTGCATCTGTGATGAACTGTATGGTTGGGTGAGTGTATGTATGGATGTGTTTGGGATTGAATGTATATCTCAGTGATACATGTGCGACTAACTACATATGTGAAAGGCAATATATATGCGTGTAAGAGTATATAAGTGGGTATATGTGAGAGTGTGTCATTGTGAGAGTGGCTGTATGGATGAGTGTGTGCTTGTATCAATGATTGTATAAGAGCGTAAGAATGTGGTACTATTTTTATGAGTAAGTGAACTTGACTGTGTTTAACTGTATAGGTGAGTAAATTGGACTGTGTTTAATTACTTGCACGACTGACTAGGTGTGTCAGTACCTCAATTGATGATTGGCGGTCTGTGAGTGAGTTAATGAGTGGGTATGTAGTTATTGGCAATGGAGTATCTATGGTTTTGAGAATGGACATCTGAAATTTTGAGTTGGTGTATCAAAGGTCAAATTAGGGTGTGAGAAGATGCAGTAATTTATCACATGGATAATGTCATCAGTGATGTCATTTGAGATGTCATCAGTGATGTCACTGACCATGTCATGAGTGATGTAATATGTGACGTCATCAGCAGTGCATTGCGGGGGCGCGAGTTATAGTTAACTGAACTAACTATAACAGGGGAATTTCTAGGGTTTTGTACAACAGAAATGTCCAGCTAACAATAACACCCCTGAAACCTATGTTTTTTTCAGTGAATTTCTAAGGTTTTTTTAAATGCCAATTCCTAACTATAACGCCCCTGAAACCTTATGTTTTTTCAGTGAATTTCAAAGGTTTTTTAAATGCCAATTCCTAACTATAACGTGCATGAAACCTATGGTTTTTTTCAGTGAATTTCAAAGGTTTTTTAAATGCTAATTCCTATCTTTAACTTATCTCTGAAGATATCATGTTTAATGATTTTGATTGCATTTCTATATTTTTCAAATTCAGTGTGTCAATTTCATTAATTATGTTTTTTTTAAATACTTTTTTATCACCATTTTTTAAACTTATTTTTTCAATTAATTCTTTTAAAAATTAAAAAATATTATTTGAATTTAATTGGTTTTTCAAACATATTTTTTTATATTTTTCAAAATATTTTTTTAACTATATGTTCAAAACTTTATTTTATATATTTTTTTCCATGTTTTTGCATCCGCGCACCCTAAGCGCACTGTTCTCGATCCCTACGCATCCGCGCATGGTATGCATTGGGTACGTGTTCAGTGCGCAATTGCAATGCGACCGGTACGCGACTCCCACCCTTTACGCGACATGTTCGATGTACGTAACGCAACGTTTACGCGATTCCGCGATGCGTCATCTGCGTCTATTATGCGGTAGGTGCGCGGATCCCGCGAAATATTTTACATTTAAAAAACCATATATATGTATTTCATGTGAATATTAATTGAAGACAAACTCTAAACTAGTCTTAAAACTCATATATTTTTACATCGAATCCTATAATTGTTTTTTAATTCAATTTCGCGGATGTGCGCTGGGTGCGTGCTGCGTAAGCGCAGGGTGCGCGGATCTCATGTGACCTGCAAAAAAAGAGATTTGATTGGTTCATTACACTTCCTGTTCTAACTATTGAAAGACCCCACCCAATTCAATCATTCTTCTTTGACCATCTTTGGAGGAGCATCTCTTTGCAGAGAAGAAGATTTTTTCAACTAAAAATGGCTTCAGGGCAGCAGGCATCACCTGCATCTCCTCATACATCTGAGGATGAATTTTTGGAGGAGTTACCACGCAAATAATGTTTTTCTTCAGTGGTGTGGACATTTTTACTTTTCCCAAGGGGCAGAATAAGACCAATGCCACCTTGGTCACGTGCAAGATTTGTAAAAGAGTGCTGTCGCGAGGGGATCCTAACAAGAAATACTCGTGCGGCACGGCAAGAATGATGAAGCACCTGAGGACCCTTCATCAGAACAATCTTGCATGACAAGAGTGCCGACGGATGAGAAACACTCCTGCTCCTGCGCCTTCCACCTCATCACAGCCGAGCACTTCAAGAGTGCATCCATCAGCCCAAAACTTGGACATCCATCCTCAATTTCAATATTTAAAAGTACTCTGCACTAAGTGCAATGCGACTTTGTGCTACGGTGAGCAGTCGATCGATCTGATCTGCCACCGGCAAGAAAGTCACATTTGATAGTTTTTTTTGTTATTTTTATTTGTTCCCTGAAGTTCATTGTTTGGTTCCTCCTGTTTTCTTTTTTGTTTTTTTGTTTTTTTCCAGAAAAACCAAAAAAATCACAAAACTGTTAGAACAACCAAAAAAAAATATAAAAGAAGAAAGAAGAAAAAAAAAATTCCTGTAAGAACTAACTTTCCTGGTTTAAAAAAAGAGCTACATTTCTTTGTTAGTGTGTGAAAGTTTAGATGAATGTATGTGTAGTACGTAATTGAGTGAATGAATGCATTAGTAGCATATGGTGAATGTATAAGTGCAGTACTATGAGGAAGTGCTGCAGCATCACACAGTAACCTCTTTAACTACAGTGTGCTGTAGTACTTCCGAAGCATAGGGATGCAACATATGTACATAAATATGTTGCAAATCTATGCTTCTCTCTGCAAGGCTGCTTAAACTGCAGCCATGTGGTGACACAGGCACCCTTGCACCATAGTGCAAGGATATCTGTGTCATGTGCTGTTTGATTTTCTGCAGGAAGACACACCTTCCTGCACAAAAATTATGAGAAAATGCATTTTTCTCCTTCAATGTATGCTGAACATTTTAGCATGCATTGAAAATATAAAAATGTGGAGAAATAAAAATCATTTTCCTTATTGTACTTTCCTACACCAATTTTAGAATGGTGCAGCATTCACATACATATCGAGATTTATGATTTCTGATAAATCTAGAGATATATCTTGTTCTATAAGTATTCAGTGCAATCATGCACAACAACACTTATAGATCACCCTTTCAACGCAAAGTTCTGTGTATGATGAGGTTGTATTTACATGGAGTAGAAAAAGTACACGGAGTGCCTTTTCCTCTCTTTGTAAATATATACGAGTGTCTTGCGCAATAACTATGTAACAAAAAGTGACATATTTCCGGTTTTAAAATTCCATGCGAATGATAGAAGGTAAGCACAGAGTTTTGTCTGCAAAGATGCTCAAAGAAGAATGATTGAAATGATTGCGGTCCTTCAATAGGTACAATGGGAAATATTATGATCCCCTCAAATCTCTTTTTTTGCAGGTCACATGATATCTGATTATAGTCAGATTTCAAAACTACATACGTATGAACAGAGTGTTTTTAGAAACGTGTTTCAATTTTGTAGCTTCTTGCATACCTCATCATTCTGTATATTGAGACTTAGTTAAACTTACCTTCACAGTAATAGGAATAAAAAATGGTATACATTTTTTTCATATTTCCATTGCAATCTAAATTCATATAAATTGCTTATTTTAAAATTTTAATCTGTGAAAGAAGAGGAAAAAACAATTATAACATAATACATTTTTTACAACACAGCATAATTTCCACAAAGTAATTTGTTTGCCTTTTTTGCTGTTCTCAGAATATATTAAATTTAACTAAAAATAGTGATTTCAATTGTACTCATCACTTAACAGCGGGCAAAAAAAAAAACAATCAAAAAGATTGTTAAAAAAAATCCAACATGTTATTCTCAACAAAATACCACAAGATAAAAATCACAGATATATAAAATGCTTACAGCTAACTAAATTTTAAGAGTTTAACTTACAAAAACAGTAAATGTTGTCACTTTAAAATATTTACCGAATCTAAGGATGAATTTCTGGAGGACGCACCATGCCCACAACGTTTTCCTACAGTGGTGTGGAAATTTTTTACTTTTCCCGAGGGGCAAACAAAGATCAATGCCACCTTGGTCACGTGCAAGATATGCAAAAGAGTTCTGTTGCAAGGGGATCCTAACAAGAAATACTCGTACGGCATGGCAAGTATGATGTAACACCGAAGGACCCTTCATCCAAACAATCTTGCATGAGAAGAGTGCAAACAGGTGAGAAACACTCCTGTTCTGTATCTGTAAAAAAGAATCACAAATAAATGTATATTAATAACTTTCAAATTTATGCTATTCCATCACTGTACAAATACATTTTATATAAAAACTGACTAAGAAACTATAGCCCTGAACCACAAGTGTGACGATCATTAAAACACTACATGCATAGTGCATACTACATTGAAGCAGATTATGCCCTAAAGCCTACCTCACTAAAAGACTACATGCTATCTGACTGAATGATTACAGTACTATAAGGAGACACACTGAGTGAGTAACAGGGTGTTTGCTAGAAGTGTATGAATACTGACTGGGGAATTGAAGGTGTGAAAGACAACTGTGTAGGTGGTTAGAGGCCTGCATGCATAGTGAATAGGAGTTTGAAGCAATCTATGTCATAAGGCCTGGCTCACTGCATGAGTACTTGGGTACTGACTGAATGATTAGAGTACAGCAAGGAGAGTGCCTGCGTGAATTTATAAATGGTATGCTTTTGGCGCAGGGAATGGATTAGTACTTGGTACTGAATGGGTCACTAGAGAAGTGCAAAGGGAGTGACAGGGTGTTTGCTGGACTGTATGGATACTGACTAGAGAATTGAAGATGTGAAAGACAAGTGTATAGTATGTTAGAAGACTGCATGCATACTGCAAAGACATTTGAAGCAGTCTATGTGGTAAAGTATGGTTCACAACATAAGTACTTGGAAACTGACTAAATCATCAGACTACTGCTAGGACAGTGCCTTGGTAAAACTTTCAAATTTTCAGTTCTGGCACAGTGAAGAGAATAGTACATGGTACTGCACTTTAGTTTATTTTTATCAATGCATAAGCAAAGAATAGCTTCTAAAGCTACTTAAACTTGACAACATGACCGATTTTAAAACAGTTATCTGTCACCAAATACACCATGTTACCAAATGCTTCTATCACAATCCTTACCCAAATGTACACAGGCTCACAGTGTGATTTTAGACAAGCAACACTATCCCTAGCAGTTTACCAAAACTCATTCACTAGTCTAGAAGAGGTAAGGGTACTGCACACAATCTAAATATTTAAGTACAGCACATTAGTGTCAAAGCATGACTCATTTAATCAACGCATAAGCAAAGAATGGCTTCTAATGCTACTAAAACTTGACAACATGACAGGTTTTAAAAGAGTTATCTGCCAGAAAATACATGATGTTACCAAATGCTTCTCTCACAGTGGTTTCCAAATGCACACAGACTCAAAGTGTGATTCTAGACAAGCAACACTATCCCTAGCAGTTTACCAAAACTCATTCACTACTGTGCAAGGGGTAAGGGAACTGCACACAATCTACATATTTCAGGACTGCACTTTTGTGTCAAAGCCTAACTCATTTAATCAACGCATAAGCAAAGACTGGCTTCTAATGCTACTAAAACTTGACAACATGACAGGTTTTCAAAAACGTATCTGTCAGAAAATACAAGATGTTACCAAATGCTTCTCTCACAGTGGTTCCCAAATACAAACTAACTCACAGTGTGATTCTAGACAAACACCACTATCCCTAGGAGTTTACCAAAACTCATTCACTACAGTGGAAGTGGTAAGAGAACTGCACACAATCTACATATTTCAGGACTGCACTTTTGTGTCAAAGCCTGACTCATTTAATCAAATCATAAGCAGAAACTGCCTTCTAATGCTACTAAAACTTGTCAACAAGACAGGTATTAAAACAGTTATATGTCAGCAAATACACAATATTACCACATACTTCTCTCACAGTGGTTCCCAAATGTTATAGTTAGCTGGACATTTCTCTCGTACAAAACCCTAGAAATTCCCCTGTTATAGTTAGGTCAGCTAACTATAACTCGCGCCCCCGCAATGCACTGCTGATGACGTCACATATTACATCACTCATGACATGGTCAGTGACATCACTGATGATATCACTAATGACATCTCAAATGACATCACTGATGACAGCACTGATGACGTAATCCAGTGACTGTGTGTTTCTGTAAAGTTTAAATATGTTTTATATGTTTATAGTGAAAGGCCTGTGGAAGAACGAGTGGGTGTACAAGTGTGTGAATGGATGATTTTCTAGGTGCGTAACTGACTCTATAAGTGAGTCATTAAATGTATCTTACTGTATGTCTGTATGTGTCTGTGTGTAGGTGTATAAGTGGCTGTATGGTTTTGTGAATAGCTATATGAGTGTCTATATGGGTTATTGATTGGTTGTCTGAGTATCTGTATGGGTGCCTGAGTGTTTGTGTGGGTAGGGTGTGTGTGACTCTATGCATAGATGTGTGAGTGGGTGATTCTATGGGTGCATGGTTTTAAGAGTGCATCTGTGATGAACTGTATGGTTGGGTGAGTGTATGTATGGATGTGTTTGGGATTGAATGTATATCTCAGTGATACATGTGCGACTAACTACATATGTGAAAGGCAATATATATGCGTGTAAGAGTATATAAGTGGGTATATGTGAGAGTGTGTCATTGTGAGAGTGGCTGTATGGATGAGTGTGTGCTTGTATCAATGATTGTATAAGAGCGTAAGAATGTGGTACTATTTTTATGAGTAAGTGAACTTGACTGTGTTTAACTGTATAGGTGAGTAAATTGGACTGTGTTTAATTACTTGCACGACTGACTAGGTGTGTCAGTACCTCAATTGATGATTGGCGGTCTGTGAGTGAGTTAATGAGTGGGTATGTAGTTATTGGCAATGGAGTATCTATGGTTTTGAGAATGGACATCTGAAATTTTGAGTTGGTGTATCAAAGGTCAAATTAGGGTGTGAGAAGATGCAGTAATTTATCACATGGATAATGTCATCAGTGATGTCATTTGAGATGTCATCAGTGATGTCACTGACCATGTCATGAGTGATGTAATATGTGACGTCATCAGCAGTGCATTGCGGGGGCGCGAGTTATAGTTAACTGAACTAACTATAACAGGGGAATTTCTAGGGTTTTGTACAACAGAAATGTCCAGCTAACAATAACACCCCTGAAACCTATGTTTTTTTCAGTGAATTTCTAAGGTTTTTTTAAATGCCAATTCCTAACTATAACGCCCCTGAAACCTTATGTTTTTTCAGTGAATTTCAAAGGTTTTTTAAATGCCAATTCCTAACTATAACGTGCATGAAACCTATGGTTTTTTTCAGTGAATTTCAAAGGTTTTTTAAATGCTAATTCCTATCTTTAACTTATCTCTGAAGATATCATGTTTAATGATTTTGATTGCATTTCTATATTTTTCAAATTCAGTGTGTCAATTTCATTAATTATGTTTTTTTTAAATACTTTTTTATCACCATTTTTTAAACTTATTTTTTCAATTAATTCTTTTAAAAATTAAAAAATATTATTTGAATTTAATTGGTTTTTCAAACATATTTTTTTATATTTTTCAAAATATTTTTTTAACTATATGTTCAAAACTTTATTTTATATATTTTTTTCCATGTTTTTGCATCCGCGCACCCTAAGCGCACTGTTCTCGATCCCTACGCATCCGCGCATGGTATGCATTGGGTACGTGTTCAGTGCGCAATTGCAATGCGACCGGTACGCGACTCCCACCCTTTACGCGACATGTTCGATGTACGTAACGCAACGTTTACGCGATTCCGCGATGCGTCATCTGCGTCTATTATGCGGTAGGTGCGCGGATCCCGCGAAATATTTTACATTTAAAAAACCATATATATGTATTTCATGTGAATATTAATTGAAGACAAACTCTAAACTAGTCTTAAAACTCATATATTTTTACATCGAATCCTATAATTGTTTTTTAATTCAATTTCGCGGATGTGCGCTGGGTGCGTGCTGCGTAAGCGCAGGGTGCGCGGATCTCATGTGACCTGCAAAAAAAGAGATTTGATTGGTTCATTACACTTCCTGTTCTAACTATTGAAAGACCCCACCCAATTCAATCATTCTTCTTTGACCATCTTTGGAGGAGCATCTCTTTGCAGAGAAGAAGATTTTTTCAACTAAAAATGGCTTCAGGGCAGCAGGCATCACCTGCATCTCCTCATACATCTGAGGATGAATTTTTGGAGGAGTTACCACGCAAATAATGTTTTTCTTCAGTGGTGTGGACATTTTTACTTTTCCCAAGGGGCAGAATAAGACCAATGCCACCTTGGTCACGTGCAAGATTTGTAAAAGAGTGCTGTCGCGAGGGGATCCTAACAAGAAATACTCGTGCGGCACGGCAAGAATGATGAAGCACCTGAGGACCCTTCATCAGAACAATCTTGCATGACAAGAGTGCCGACGGATGAGAAACACTCCTGCTCCTGCGCCTTCCACCTCATCACAGCCGAGCACTTCAAGAGTGCATCCATCAGCCCAAAACTTGGACATCCATCCTCAATTTCAATATTTAAAAGTACTCTGCACTAAGTGCAATGCGACTTTGTGCTACGGTGAGCAGTCGATCGATCTGATCTGCCACCGGCAAGAAAGTCACATTTGATAGTTTTTTTTGTTATTTTTATTTGTTCCCTGAAGTTCATTGTTTGGTTCCTCCTGTTTTCTTTTTTGTTTTTTTGTTTTTTTCCAGAAAAACCAAAAAAATCACAAAACTGTTAGAACAACCAAAAAAAAATATAAAAGAAGAAAGAAGAAAAAAAAAATTCCTGTAAGAACTAACTTTCCTGGTTTAAAAAAAGAGCTACATTTCTTTGTTAGTGTGTGAAAGTTTAGATGAATGTATGTGTAGTACGTAATTGAGTGAATGAATGCATTAGTAGCATATGGTGAATGTATAAGTGCAGTACTATGAGGAAGTGCTGCAGCATCACACAGTAACCTCTTTAACTACAGTGTGCTGTAGTACTTCCGAAGCATAGGGATGCAACATATGTACATAAATATGTTGCAAATCTATGCTTCTCTCTGCAAGGCTGCTTAAACTGCAGCCATGTGGTGACACAGGCACCCTTGCACCATAGTGCAAGGATATCTGTGTCATGTGCTGTTTGATTTTCTGCAGGAAGACACACCTTCCTGCACAAAAATTATGAGAAAATGCATTTTTCTCCTTCAATGTATGCTGAACATTTTAGCATGCATTGAAAATATAAAAATGTGGAGAAATAAAAATCATTTTCCTTATTGTACTTTCCTACACCAATTTTAGAATGGTGCAGCATTCACATACATATCGAGATTTATGATTTCTGATAAATCTAGAGATATATCTTGTTCTATGAGTATTCAGTGCAATCATGCACAACAACACTTATAGATCACCCTTTCAACGCAAAGTTCTGTGTATGATGAGGTTGTATTTACATGGAGTAGAAAAAGTACACGGAGTGCCTTTTCCTCTCTTTGTAAATATATACGAGTGTCTTGCGCAATAACTATGTAACAAAAAGTGACATATTTCCGGTTTTAAAATTCCATGCGAATGATAGAAGGTAAGCACAGAGTTTTGTCTGCAAAGATGCTCAAAGAAGAATGATTGAAATGATTGCGGTCCTTCAATAGGTACAATGGGAAATATTATGATCCCCTCAAATCTCTTTTTTTGCAGGTCACATGATATCTGATTATAGTCAGATTTCAAAACTACATACGTATGAACAGAGTGTTTTTAGAAACGTGTTTCAATTTTGTAGCTTCTTGCATACCTCATCATTCTGTATATTGAGACTTAGTTAAACTTACCTTCACAGTAATAGGAATAAAAAATGGTATACATTTTTTTCATATTTCCATTGCAATCTAAATTCATATAAATTGCTTATTTTAAAATTTTAATCTGTGAAAGAAGAGGAAAAAACAATTATAACATAATACATTTTTTACAACACAGCATAATTTCCACAAAGTAATTTGTTTGCCTTTTTTGCTGTTCTCAGAATATATTAAATTTAACTAAAAATAGTGATTTCAATTGTACTCATCACTTAACAGCGGGCAAAAAAAAAAACAATCAAAAAGATTGTTAAAAAAAATCCAACATGTTATTCTCAACAAAATACCACAAGATAAAAATCACAGATATATAAAATGCTTACAGCTAACTAAATTTTAAGAGTTTAACTTACAAAAACAGTAAATGTTGTCACTTTAAAATATTTACCGAATCTAAGGATGAATTTCTGGAGGACGCACCATGCCCACAACGTTTTCCTACAGTGGTGTGGAAATTTTTTACTTTTCCCGAGGGGCAAACAAAGATCAATGCCACCTTGGTCACGTGCAAGATATGCAAAAGAGTTCTGTTGCAAGGGGATCCTAACAAGAAATACTCGTACGGCATGGCAAGTATGATGTAACACCGAAGGACCCTTCATCCAAACAATCTTGCATGAGAAGAGTGCAAACAGGTGAGAAACACTCCTGTTCTGTATCTGTAAAAAAGAATCACAAATAAATGTATATTAATAACTTTCAAATTTATGCTATTCCATCACTGTACAAATACATTTTATATAAAAACTGACTAAGAAACTATAGCCCTGAACCACAAGTGTGACGATCATTAAAACACTACATGCATAGTGCATACTACATTGAAGCAGATTATGCCCTAAAGCCTACCTCACTAAAAGACTACATGCTATCTGACTGAATGATTACAGTACTATAAGGAGACACACTGGGTGAGTAACAGGGTGTTTGCTAGAAGTGTATGAATACTGACTGGGGAATTGAAGGTGTGAAAGACAACTGTGTAGGTGGTTAGAGGCCTGCATGCATAGTGAATAGGAGTTTGAAGCAATCTATGTCATAAGGCCTGGCTCACTGCATGAGTACTTGGGTACTGACTGAATGATTAGAGTACAGCAAGGAGAGTGCCTGCGTGAATTTATAAATGGTATGCTTTTGGCGCAGGGAATGGATTAGTACTTGGTACTGAATGGGTCACTAGAGAAGTGCAAAGGGAGTGACAGGGTGTTTGCTGGACTGTATGGATACTGACTAGAGAATTGAAGATGTGAAAGACAAGTGTATAGTATGTTAGAAGACTGCATGCATACTGCAAAGACATTTGAAGCAGTCTATGTGGTAAAGTATGGTTCACAACATAAGTACTTGGAAACTGACTAAATCATCAGACTACTGCTAGGACAGTGCCTTGGTAAAACTTTCAAATTTTCAGTTCTGGCACAGTGAAGAGAATAGTACATGGTACTGCACTTTAGTTTATTTTTATCAATGCATAAGCAAAGAATAGCTTCTAAAGCTACTTAAACTTGACAACATGACCGATTTTAAAACAGTTATCTGTCACCAAATACACCATGTTACCAAATGCTTCTATCACAATCCTTACCCAAATATACACAGGCTCACAGTGTGATTTTAGACAAGCAACACTATCCCTAGCAGTTTACCAAAACTCATTCACTAGTCTAGAAGAGGTAAGGGTACTGCACACAATCTAAATATTTAAGTACAGCACATTAGTGTCAAAGCATGACTCATTTAATCAACGCATAAGCAAAGAATGGCTTCTAATGCTACTAAAACTTGACAACATGACAGGTTTTAAAAGAGTTATCTGCCAGAAAATACATGATGTTACCAAATGCTTCTCTCACAGTGGTTTCCAAATGCACACAGACTCAAAGTGTGATTCTAGACAAGCAACACTATCCCTAGAAGTTTACCAAAACTCATTCACTACTGTGCAAGGGGTAAGGGAACTGCACACAATCTACATATTTCAGGACTGCACTTTTGTGTCAAAGCCTAACTCATTTAATCAACGCATAAGCAAAGACTGGCTTCTAATGCTACTAAAACTTGACAACATGACAGGTTTTCAAAAACGTATCTGTCAGAAAATACAAGATGTTACCAAATGCTTCTCTCACAGTGGTTCCCAAATACACACTAACTCACAGTGTGATTCTAGACAAACACCACTATCCCTAGGAGTTTACCAAAACTCATTCACTACAGTGGAAGTGGCAAGAGAACTGCACACAATCTACATATTTCAGGACTGCACTTTTGTGTCAAAGCCTGACTCATTTAATCAAATCATAAGCAGAAACTGCCTTCTAATGCTACTAAAACTTGTCAACAAGACAGGTTTTAAAACAGTTATCTGTCAGCAAATACACAATATTACCACATACTTCTCTCACAGTGGTTCCCAAATGCACACAGACTCACAGCGTGATTCTAGACAAGCAACACTATCCCTAGCAGCTTACCAAAACTCATTCACTACTGTGCAAGGGGTAAGGTGACTACACACAATCTACATATTAAAGTACAGCACATTAGTGTCAAAGCATGACTTATTTTATCAATGCATAAGCAAAGACTGGCTTCTAATGCTACTAAAACTTGACAACATGACAGGTTTTAAAACAGTTATCTGTCAGCAAATACACGATGTTACCAAATGCTTCTCTCACAGTGGTTCCCAAATGCACACACACTCACTGTGTGATTCTAGACAAACAACACTATCACTTGCACTATAGCAAAACACATTTCTTCATCTAGAAGGAGTACTACATTTTAATATAGAATCATAACTCATTTCACAAATTCATAAACAATGACTGGTTTCTAATTCTACCAAAATATAAAAACAGCACAGTTATCTGTCTGCAAACACATGAAAAACACAAATGCTTATCACAGAATGGTTTCTACATGCACACACACTGTCAATAAGATTGTAGAGAAAAAAGGTACTCCTTACACTTTAGCAGGAGAAATACATTAGTCTGATTAAAATCTAAATAGCCTACATACATCCCCTAACAATTAAATAACTCACCTTTCAAGTTGTTTTGTAGATTAAGAAGTATATCAGTCACACACCAGATTTTCTTTTACAGAATCTCTGCACTGTGCACCTCTCAGCAAAAACAAAGAATGGAAAAGTTTCCCTTTCATTTTCCACACATATACATGTAAACATCAAATCAAAATCCTTCACACATAAATTCAAAAGCAAACACACATTTCTATTGGTTAAACATTTCAACCCTTCCCCCAATCTGCCTTCTGCTCATTACCATAGAAACAGGTAATGGAACACTGCACTGAGCACACAGGTCACAAGTTCAGCACACAATGTTGCTAAACAAGACAGCAAGTGTGCTTGACTTTTCAACATATCAGCTTATCATATATAATGTTCCTTACAATCTGTTTTTGTTAACCAATAAGAATCATGCCTTTAACAAACATAAATATACACCCTACCTTTCAGTGTAAAAAGTTGTAATACAACCAAAGATTTCTTGTCTTTTTTCAATTTTTTTTCCTTGGATCCACGCACTCAACGCGATAGGATGCGCGCACCGTGCACGCATTTCGCCATTTAAAATAAAAAGAAAAGGGGGCCCCAGGGGGTCCTTCTGGGACCCCCTGAGCACCCCTAGAGGGTCAGAGTATTTCCACTCTGCCCCCTTTATATGTTTTACACACTTATTCCCCTAGATTCTTCAGCCTCGCTTCTAACGAGGCAGAAAATGGCCGCCAACAGTTGCTGGTTTCGAATGTAGACAGACAGTCGACAGCCAATTAGCATTCAGTGAGCGATTGGGAGGGTGCGCACTCGGTTCGGGGAGGGTGCGCATACGATGCGGGTAGGGTCCGCGGATCCTCCCCGGCCATAGATATATATGTACTTTTAACTCTAATTTTCTCAGGAACTACTGAACGGATTCACACCATTTATGCAAAAGGCACGAGTCTGAACTGAGGACTGCGTCTTTGCCAAATTTGGTGTAATTCCGTTCAGCGGTTTGGGCTGTAGCTGCGACAACATATCCTATGGGAAATTGCATGGGGAAAATGCGTTTTGGGAGCCCCCATTTTTCTCGGCCCCCGCTTGACGAATCACCACGAAACATTCAGGGTAGGAGCGGAGTGGAGCTGGCCAAAAGTTTGGAAAATTTCGTGAGGATTCATCAACTGGCGCCAGGCTTATTGGGAATAGAATGTTGCGGATTTCCTATGGAAAATAGGTCCTAACAATATATATACAAATATATATATATATATATATATATATATATATATATATATATATATATATATATATATATATATATATATATATATATGTATATTTTATTTGAACCTTCGAAAACTGAACAGAAAAAGAAAAACAGGAACCTGGGACAAGGACAAAGTGATTGTAGATTTATTACTACATTTAATAAAAATCACAAAGAAGTCAGAATGATTTTAAATAAACACTGGCATCTTGTGAAAAACGATCCAATACTAGGTCCTAAGATGAAAAAGCATCCTGAGATTACCTTTCGCAAATCCAAATCATTAAAGGATCGAATTGTAAACAGTGAATACATTGAAAGTAAGAAATTGGGACCGCCTACATGGTTGACACGGAAAATGGGTTTTAGGAAATGTTTTAAATGTAAGGCGTGCCAGCATGGAGTGAATCGGACGCATTTTAAAACATCTTTTAATAAAACTATTAAAATTAGAGGCTTTTTAACGTGTAGATCCAGTTTTGTGGTTTATGCCTTACAATGCCCCTGCCAAAAGATGTACATAGGGAGTACCACCTTACCAGTGTTCCAACAAGTACTGCAACACAGAAGAGCGATTGTAAATAAGGATAGAACGTATCCAATCGCAAGACATTTTGAAAGGTGCCATCAGAGTGATCCAACAGGTCTACAATACAGCTGTATTGCAGAAATCCCAAAGAAAAAACGAGGAGGGGATCGAGAGAAGGAACTCCGTAAATTAGAAACTTATTATATCTTGGAGTTCGACTGCAGGGAACCACAGGGTTTGAATGTGGATGAAGATCTACACACTTGTCTATACTAAAAAATGAAATAGTTGCCAACAAAAATGTATAGTCAAAGTAACTGAAAAAGTTCAATGAAACTCCCACCTGAATCAATATTAAAATGAGAGATGCCGTTTATTCAATGAATTATTCGTTTTTTAGAGGATGCTATACAAATTTTATGGTAGTCAAGTAGGAGATTATATATACATCAAAAACCTTTTTAACCTTTTAAAAGTTTACACTGATTTAATTGAAGCACTAGCACTTTATTAAAATAGATTAATAAAGACAATTTGTTTATATGGAAAGCACTAGCACTTTGTAAACAGAGAATATATATGCACTGGCACTTTATTTGAAATCAAGTGTAAATGTTTACATCAACAAGCACTAGCACTTTATAAACAAATGAAGATAATCGTCAGCACTTGCGGTTTGTCTTTTAAAAAGGTTGAGAAATCGGAACATTTCAAGGTTTTGATTTTTGTATATATAAATTCATAAAGAAATTGCATGTGTAAATAATTGCAAGTAATTCACGCCAATGAAAATGTTATGTTGGAATAACTATTCATAATGTCATTGTGGTGAATGAGTACAAGGCATTGAAATGGAAACACATTCCAAAATGGCGGGAGCTTTTGACCTACCGTTTACCAGGTTAATGAAATAATTTGATAGTCCCTCATTTATGTTTTGTATGTCACATGTCTGTTTTAAAAAGAGGAACGAATGGTTTTTCATTATCGTGAACAAGGTGGCGAGAGGCCATCGAAACGCGTTGATGTGAACTCATCAATAAAAAAGCCGAATGAAACAATTCCCCTGGGAGTGCAGTGTGGTTTTTGCTGAAATCGACTGGAACCGTATGCTGAATATATATATATATATATATATATTACCTACTGGCGGCCGCCAGTAGGTAGTTATAGTTAGGACCACGTTTCCATAGGAAATCCGCAACATTCTATTTTGAATAACTTTGGCGCCGGTCGACGAATCCTCGCGAATTTTTCAAAATAGGTGGGGCGCTACGCTCCGCTCCTACCCTGAAAGTCTCGGGGGCATTCGTCAAGCGGGGGCTGAGATAAAAGGGGGGTCCCAAAACGCGTTTTTCCCATGCATTTTTCCATAGGACCTTTAGACACAGCTACAGCCCGAACGGCTGAACAGAATTACTTGAAATTTGGCAGAGAGGTAGCCATAAGGTCAAGGAAGTGCCTTTTGCAGGTCTGGTGTAAATCTGTTCAGTATTTCCGGAGAAAATAGCATTTAAAAGCATATATATATCTATATGCGCGCAGGGTGCGCGCACCGTGCGAGCACCGTGCGAGCACCCTAACGTGCGCGAGCGTAATTCTGATTGGTGGTTACATGTTAGTCAACGTTCGAATCGGTCGAAATCAGGAAGTGTCGGCCGCCATTTTGTTTGTTTTCAGTGCGAGAGTGAAAAAGGAAGGTGGCGAACGTGAAAAGGGGGCAGGGTAGAGAGTTCCTGACCCCCTAGCCTTTGTCAGGGGGTCCCTGAAGGACCCCGAAGGCAAAAAAAAAAAAATTTTTTTTTTTAAAATCGCGGGGGTGCGCGCACAGTGCGCGCACCCTGAAAAACACACACAAAAAATTTTTTTTTACAAAAAAAAAAAAATAATTTGCAGGGTGAAAACCAAAAAAAAAAAAATTATAATTTTTAATACGTAGTTTATTGTCAAATAAATATATAAAAAAAATAATACATAAATAAATTAGCATTTAAAAAACCGTACAAATTCACTGAAAAAACCATAGGTTTCACACACGTTATAGTTAGGAATTAGCATTTAAAAAACCTTGCAAATTCACTTAAAAAACCATAGGTTTCACACATGTTATAGTTAGCTGGACATTTCACTCATAAAAAACCAATGAAATTCCCCCGTTATAGTTACTGCAGGCAACTATAACTCACGCGACCGCAATCCTCTGCTGATGACGTCAGATATTACATCACTGATGACATATGTGTCTTTCTGAAAAATAAATATTTGCAATATATGTATAGCTAAAGAATAATGGAAGAAGACATGGGTAAATAACTGTCTAAATACAGTATTAGCATCAGCAGAGGATTACGGTCGCGTGAGTTATAGTTGCCTGCAGTAACTATAACGGGGGAATTTCATTGGTTTTTTATGAGTGAAATGTCCAGCTAACTATAACATGTGTGAAACCTATGGTTTTTTAAGTGAATATATATATAAATATATATCATATATAAACTTTACAGAAACACACAGTCACTGGATGATGTCATCAATGATGTCATTTGAGATGTCATCAGTGATGTCATCAGTGATGTCATCAGCGATATTATTGTCCATGTCATGAATGATGTAATATGTGACATCATCAGCAGTGCAATGCGGGGGCGCAAGTTATAGTTAGCTGAACTAACTATAACGGCGGAATTTCTCTGGTTTTGTACGAGTGAAAAGTCCACTCAACTTTAACGTCCCTGAAACCTGTGGTTTTTTTCAGTGAATTTCTCAGGTTTTTTAAATGCTAATTTCTAACTATAACGTCCCTGAAGCCTATGGTTTTTTTCAGTGAATATATATATATATATATATATATATATATATATATATATATTTATATATATATATATTTATATATATATATATAATATATATATATATATTTGCCACAATGGGATCCAATCGATCCTGCGCGCTCAAGTGCGGGTGCTCTGCATAGGGTTCGGATCCAGACCCAGTTTTCATCAAGAAGGTATAAACTGGTGCAAACAATATCTTTTAATTACAATTGACGTGGTATCCCTATATACATCTATAAGACATGAATTAGGACTAAGAGCCTGTAAATATTTCTTGAGCCAAAGAAACATCTCAGAACTTCAGCACACCAACATGCTACTTCAAATGATTGAAATATGCCTAACGAACAATGTCTTTCTTTTTAACAAGCAGCTGTACAGACAAGAGTGTGTTACAGCTATGGGCATATCATTTTCTCCGAACTATGCCAATATCACCATGGGCTGGTGGGAGAAGGTGATAGCATGGAGCTCTGAAAATCAAGCAGAATTGGACAACATAATACTATGGGTCCGATACATTGATGACTTATTCATAATTTGGAACGGATCACAACAGAGCTTTGAACAATACTATTCAAAATTGAAAAATAACGACATTGGTTTATCTTTTACATGCACCTCAAGCTGCAAAGAAATTGACCTTCTGGATACTAAAATCTACATTGCAGGCAATAAAATCCATTCCACACTGTTTCGCAAAAAAACAGCGACAAACAGTATTCTTCATGGCACCAGCTTCCATCCGACCAGTCTGATTAAAAGTATACCCTATGGAGAGTTCACCCGATTAAAACGAAACTGTTCTGAACCGAAAGATACAGAGAATCAGATTGCAGCATCAATGGATAGACTAAGAGCAAGAGGCTACAATGAAAGAAACCTACAAAAAGCCAAGAGAAGGATTGACATGAAATCAAGAACAGAAATTCTCAAACCCAGAAGTAAAAATCAGGAAAAGGACCAAATACCGAGATTCGTTACAACCTACAGTAAGGAGAGTGGCCAAATAATAAATAAAATCAAGAAATACTGGCATCTGATCTCTGGTGATCCTGATATAGGAAAAACATTAGGAAATGGACCAATGGTATCGTACAGAAAGACCAAATCTCTGAAAGATGCACTAGTACCGAGCCATTTTAAAGCAAGTGACCAAACAAATTGGCTAGAACATCAACAAAGAGGCTTCAAGAAGTGCAATACATGCAAGGCATGCAAGATCGGAAAAAACATGAACTCATTTACAGAACCTTCAAAATAGACCAAAGAATTACATGCACATCAACATATGTGGTATATGTAATTGAATGTAATTGTGGAATGCGGTACATTGGTAGCACAATCTGTATGTTGAAGAAGCGCATCCTTGAGCATGTGAGAGCAGTAAAAAATAAAGATATAACTTACGCTACTGCCAAACATATGGCATCATGTCAAGGAAGTAATTGGAGAGCGATGAGTTTCTTTGGAATTCACATGATATCACAAGATGAACGAGGAGGAAACCGTACAAAGAAATTACGCCAAATTGAATAAAAATGCATCATTCGACTGAGAACGAAGACCCCCAAAGGGATGAACAATGACGAGGAACTTTATGTACATTTGGACTGAGAATTAATTGGAATCGAACAATAATACGACTAAGAAAGACATGTTAAAACCGCTGTAGATACTAGTCTTGGGTACTATACCAAATTACACTAAGGGATATAAATTGTTTAAAAACCGTCATAAATTGGTACTATACCAAGACACAACCACATTTACCAAAATAGTGATTTATGGTACTAAACATGTCTTAATGTGATCGTCTGCTTAGCGCGAACTGTATGGTGCTTTACCAATACATAGTAACACTCACTGAAGGAATAACTCATGGTACTACACGTGATTTGAAGGGATTTGCTGCTTAGCGCGAACCATATGAACGGCAATGTAAAATAATAGTTATGATTTGAATAACTTTATTGCCTAATTGTCCCTCAGAAAATGTATGTTAACTGTGTAACTTTCAATGTTAAACTACAGATCCCATAATGCCTCATAATGGATATATGGTATAAATGTAGAAAGAGATGAGGGCTCACTGACCGTGAACAAAGCCAGGAGGCTGAAACGCGTTGGTTGAGTGTTTGCTGAATAAATCAACTAAACTAAACTGAATCCCTGTGTGCCGCATCATTGGAAATAAATATATATATATATATATATATATATTACCTACTGGCGGTCGCCAGTAGGTAGTTATAGTTAGGACCCCTTTTCCATAGGAAAACCTCAACATTCTATTTTGAATAACTTTGGCGCCGGTCGATGAATCCTCGCGAATTTCTCAAAATAGGTGGGGCGCTATGCTCCGCTCCTACCCTGAAAGTCTCGGGGGGATCCGTCAAGCGGGGGCTGAGATAAAAGGGGGGTCCCAAAACGCGTTTTCCCCATGCATTTTTCCATAGGACCTTTAGAACGAGCTACAGCCCGAACGGCTGAACAGAATTACTCGAAATTTGGCAGAGAGGTAGTCCCTAGGTCAAGGAAGTGCCTTTTGTAGGTTTGGTGTAAATCTGTTCAGTAGATTCTGAGAAAATAGCCTTTAAATCAATATATATATCTGAGCCCGCTTACGCTACGCTTACCGTACGCTTACCGTAAGCGTACGGTGGCGTGCGCGAGCGCGATTCTGATTGGCTCTTAGATCTTAGTAAACATTCGAATCGGCCGAAACCAGGAAGCGGCGGCCGCCATTTTGTGTATTTCACTCAGAAAAAAAAGAGTGAAAACAAGAAAAGGGGGCAATGAGGAGAGTTACAGACCCCCTTACATTTGTGAGGGGGTCAAAGAAGGACTGTAAAGTACAAAGAAAACATTTATTGATTTTAAAAAAAATCACGGGGTACGCGTACGGTAAGCTTACGGTAAGCGTACGGTAGAAAAAAAAAAAAAAAAAAAATGAAAATCAGATTTAAGTGTTTAGATATTAGGGGGCTCTAAAAAGAGCCGTTGTGTTTATGAAATGATTTTTTAGTGGTACCTACAAGTAAGTACCGATGCAGAGTCTAAGGTTCAAGAGGAAGACTCTGTTCCCTTCATCATTGAAGTGCACACCATCTCCTCTATAAATGTCTTGCATGTCATAACGCAAGTTGTTGTGGTAAATGGCACCCATACCATAGTCACGGAGGAAAGCAGAAACAGATTTGTTGACGTGCTTTCTTGCTTTGTCATCGCACCGCGTGCCCACCGTGCGTGCACGGCACTAACTGCGTAAAGTGGGCGCGCGGTGCGCGAAGCGCACCGCGTGCTCACTGTGCGCGCACGGTGCGCGAAGCGCACCGTGCGCGCACGGAACGAACTGCGTTAAGTCGGCGTGCACGCCACGAATGGCGTAAAGTAACTTAGCATTTAAAAAACCGTACAAATTCACTGAAAAAACCATAGGTTTCACACACGTTATAGTTAGAAATTAGCATTTAAAAAACCTTGCAAATTCACTGAAAAAACCATAGGTTTCACACATGTTATAGTTAGCGGAAATTTTACTGATAAAAAACCAATGAAATTCCCCCGTTATAGTTAGTGCAGGCAACTATAACTCACGCGACCGCAATCTTCTGCTGATGACATATGTGTCTTTATGAAAAAAAAATATTTGTAATATATGTATAGCTAAAAATGTATGGAAGAAGACATGGGCAAATAAGTGTCTAAATACAGTATTAGCATCAGCAGAGGATTGCGGTCGCGTGAGTTATAGTTGCCTGCACTAACTATAACGGGGGAATTTCATTGGTTTTTTATCAGTAAAATTTCCGCTAACTATAACATGTGTGAAACCTATGGTTTTTTCAGTGAATATATATATATATATATATATATATATATATATATATCAAAGTCCACATTCACCCAAGGTGCGGGGAGCACTCACGATCAGCGCGTTCAAATTTCAGGGGAGAACCAAGGTGCCACCAGCATCAGCAGAGCCTGACGCGTTTCAGGAATCCTCCCTTTTTCAAAGGCTTATCTGCTCCAGAATGAAATGCCAGCAAACAGATACCAGTCTTATTTCCCTATTTATTCAACTCGATAACTCTCAGGTGAGTAGCAAATCAGCAAAGAATTATGGGACTGGTAGTCTGTGCAAAATACTACCCTAGTGGGCTGATGGCAGACATCCGGGAAATAAAGTTACATCACGGGTGCACCCTTCTGTTACTCCCCCTTTCCAAATAACGCCAGAAAGTTCCACAGCGCCGATCAGAGACCAGCAGCGGAACCGCCAAAGTCCGCGGCGGTGCATCCCCCGGCCGGGTCGGCCGTATTTATCAAAGTCCACATTCACCCAAGGTGCGGGGAGCACTCACGATCAGCGCGTTCAAATTTCAGGGGAGAACCAAGGTGCCACCAGCATCAGCAGAGCCTGACGCGTTTCAGGAATCCTCCCTTTTTCAAAGGCTTATCTGCTCCAGAATGAAATACCAGTCTTATTTCCCTTTTTATTCAACTCGGCACTGATGCTAAAAATAAGAACTTGGTGCAACACAAAGCAGGAAGTAATCAGAATCCTGTTGTGGAAACTATTAACGAAGTACAAACTTTGATTGCACTTAAAGAATTGGAAGCAGAGATGGGCAATGATGGTGAAGGATCACAAATAGATTCGGTGTCATTGGGTTTTAAGACAGATCTGAATTGCCCCAATAAATTTAAACCAAAATCAATATTTAATCTGACTTTACCAGCATGTGGGATAGATATTTTTGAGACACTAGTCATCAAACATTTAAAAGACTTTGCCATAAAGAAGGTATGGCAGGGTGATAATCTGACTAAAGAACAGAGGCTGGCTTTAACATCCTTGCAATCTGATCCGAATATTGTAATCCGCCAGTCGGATAAGGGCGGTAATGTGGTGATTCAGAATACCAATGATTACATTAATGAGGGAGTTCGTCAATTACATTGCAAGGACTGCTATGAACAAGTGTCACTCACTACCATTGAGGAATCGAATGCGAGATACCATGGGCTTTTGAAATCATGGCAGTCAATTGGTATTTTAGAATGGGACGAATTTGCCTTCTTGATGAATCGTAATCTCAAAATTGCCATATTATATCTGTTGCCTAAACTGCACAAAAATGCGGTGAGTCCCCCAGGGAGGCCCATTGTATCATCAATGGGCTCCCTATTGGAGAAAACATCAAAATACATTGATTACTTCCTGCATCCTTATGTAGAAAAACTACCCTCCTTCCTAAAGGATAGCAGACACTTTTTGAGTCTGATCAAGGATTTTGAGTGGAGAGAGGGCTATTTATTGATCACATTAGATGTTTGTAGCCTCTATACGTCAATTAGACACGCCCAGGGCATTCAAGTCTGCCAATATTTCCTTAATTCTGGTTCTATCTCCTTTTTGAAGCATAATGAGATGCTTTTACAGATGATGACCTTTTGCCTGGAGAATAACTTCTTCATTTTTGATGGAGTTTATTTTAGGCAAAAGCAAGGAACTGCGATTGGCACCTGTTTTGCTCCCAGCTTCGCTAATTTGTTTATGGGGTGCTGGGAGCAGCAGGTGTCGAGAACACAGCATTTGTACCGTAGCCATGTAAAACTCTGGCTGCGGTATATCGGTGATTTGTTCATCATTTGGGGTGGGTCAGAATCACAGGCTAATGAATTAATCTCTGTTTTAAATCAAAATGAGATGAACCTGAAATTCGAAGGTACTATAAGCAATTGTAGTGTGGAATTTCTGGACCTACAAGTACAGGCAGTAGGAAACAGATTGGTTTCCAAACTCTTTCGGAAATCCACGGCAGGTAACACCTTACTGTACGCAGAGAGTGGACACCCCAAGTCACTGATCCGCAGTATTCCTTATGGGGAGTTCCTCCGGGCTCGGAAAAATTGTAGTCTGGAGAGTGATTTCATTTTGGAAAGTGAGTGTATGACTCAGAGATTTTTGGAGCGAGGGTACACTTCCAAAGTTATTGAGGATGCATTATCAAAGGGCGAGAAGATTCACGCAAAGTGAATTGTTGGTACCTAAAGACAGAGAGGATGAAGGTTTGAATAATGGGGTTATTAGATTTATAACCACGTACCATTCCAATTCCTGGGAAATACGTAAGTGTCTAAATCAACATTGGAAGATTTTATCAACTGAACCTACATTGAAAGACAAGATAGGTTCCCTTCCTAATATTACTTACAGGAAAGCTGATTCACTCAAAGACAAGCTTTTTAAGGATGAGGTATCTAGTCACCACAACACTAACAGTGATATCCAGGGATTTTTCACCTGCATGTCTTGCAAGGCGTGCAAGTTTAGCACCAATGTTAAGAAAGTGTACTATCCTGTCAGTAACACAGAGAGAAACATAAGTAAACATCTTACTTGTATGTCAGACTTCTGTGTGTATGTTCTGATTTGCCCATGTGGAAAGAAATATGTGGGCAGTACGATGTTCACTGCTAAGAAAAGGGTTTTGGAATATCAAAGGGCAATCCAAAATAAGGACAAACTGTCTCGAGTTGCCAGACACTTTGAGGGATTTCACAAAAGTAATCGAAATGTATTGAAATTCTTCGTGATCGATAGGGTGGTGGCAACATTGAGAGGAGGTGACAGGATACGCAAACTCAGGCAGTTGGAGTCTAGGTATATCATAGACCTGAATACGAAAATTCCTGAAGGATTAAACTCTGAAGAGGAGATGTCCTGGCATCTGGGAGAATGATGATAATTGTTGTGCGAGGGGTCATCTTTGTCTAAACTTTTATCATTTTTATCATCATTATGTTGGTATTCTATTTAAGTTCTGAAAGGTATACATATTTGGGAGATAATTCCAGAAAACGGTCTCTGTAGTACTTTCTAGCGATAATGAATTTTGTTAATGAGCAATTATGTGTATCTGTGTGATTATATGTATCTGTTAATCCATTGGTTTTAATTGTGTCAAATGTTATATGTCTGTGGAATATCTTGTGGTAGGCGGAGTTGTAAGATATGAAGTACAGTCTCCCTTTTTTCTGTCCTCTCTTTATGGTTCACAGTGTGATCTTTTCATTTGGATTTTTTATTCCTTTTTCAGTTTCTGTAGATCCTCATGAGTATGAAGAAGCCCTGGCTATTTTGTCTGAGATTGGAATATACTTTTGTCTACTTGGATTGATTGGGTTTGCTTTCAACATTGTAGCATTATTTATATGCAGATAGAGAATCTGTCACTTGACTTTGATTTTCAATCGCTATTGAGTATTATGCTTTCAACTTTGTAGTATCATTGACATGCAGATAGAGAATCTGTCACTTGACCTTGATTTTCAATCATTATTTATTCATTCATTTTTTTATTACGTAATGTACATGAATTTAACCCCACTTGGGAAGGCATGTTGTGTTGTAGCGATGCTCTTTTGCTACAGGAATGTTAGTTTTAGCATCTGTCAGTTGAGGAGGAGCGGACTAACCGGTGTGCTCCTACAGATATTTGAAGGAAGTGATTATATCCTGTATGCCAGTGGTGGACATTTTAGACATTTGTCAATACGTATGTTTTATAACAAATCACTGTGCATTAAGAACCACCATAAAAACCACTGGGTAGAAGGCAGTAAGTTCGATAATAAATGAGAGCTATAATTGGAGAGGATTGCACATTGGCACCCTTAAATATATGGTTAAAGTATGATGCTGAAATAAAACGCATGCATACGATTATTTTTTCAATTATTTTTCAATTAGAATTTAATGTACCAAACATTGGGTTTACAATGAAAACGAGACTGTTCAAAAATGGCCGCCACGTTTGTGTTACAGATTGATGTGCAAGTCTGTTGCTTATGTTTATGTATGTGACGTCAAACGCAACAAGAAGTCTTAAAAACTTTAATTTGTGTTTTTGAAGACGCACATTACGCGTGACCAAGGCGAGTTTCGCCGAAATGCGTTGGGTATTATCTGGCTGATGCTCTTTATTATGGAATAAAAACAATCTTTCTGTGACGTTTGGACCCGTAGCGGTTATTGCTTCTTGACGAGAGTGCAATAGTACTTTGCTACTGAGTGACAATGAATATATATACATATATATATATACATATACATATATATTACCTACTGGCGGTCGCCAGTAGGTAGTTATAGTTAGGACCCTGTTTCCATAGGAAAACCGCAACATTCTATTTTGAATAACTTTGGCGCCGGTCGACAAATCCTCGCGAAATTTTCAAAATAGGTGGGGCGCTACGCTCCGCTCCTACCCTGAAAGTCTCGGGGGGATTCGTCAAGCGGGGGCTGAGATAAAAGGGGGGTCCCAAAAAGCGTTTTTCCCATGCATTTTTCCATAGGACCTTTAGACACAGCTACAGCCCGAACGGCTGAACAGAGTTCCTTGAAATTTGGCAGAGAGGTAGTCTACAGGTCAAGGAAGTGCCTTTTGTAGGTTTGGTGTAAATCTGTTCAGTAGATTCTGAGAAAATAGCCTTTAAATCAATATATATATCTGAGCCAGCTTACGGTGCGCTTACGGTGCGCTTACCGTACGCGTACGGTGACGTTCGCGAGCGCGATTCTGATTGGCTGTTAGATCTTAGTAAACATTCGAATCGGTCGAAACCAGGAAGCGGCGGCCGCCATTTTCTCTCTCGGACTCTGAGGGGGGGATGAAAAACAAAGAGAAAAAACATGTAAAGGGACTGTTTAGACAGCTCCCAACCACCTAGGCTTGCTAAATGTGTCCCCAAAGAACCCCCAAGGCCAAAAATTCATTTTTATATTTTTTCGAAAATTCAGCGATTACGCTTACCGTACGCGTACGGTAATAAATATCCACACTCTCCCCACCCCGTGTGCAAATCGTGCCCGAAGGGCACCATTTGTGCATGGCGTATGAAACATCAACTGAATATAAATGCTTATCTTTCACAACGAAGCGCATAATATGTCCTCCACGTGCGCACGGTGCGCGAAGCGCATCGAGCGTACATGGCCCATCCACGGCACTAACTGCGTAAAGTGGGCGCGCGGTGCTCTGTGCACGCACGGTGCGCGAAGCGCACCGTGCGCGCACGGAACGAACTGCGTTAAGTGGGCGCGCACGCCACGAATGGCGTAAAGTAACTTAGCATTTAAAAAACCGTACAAATTCACTGAAAAAACCATAGGTTTCACACACGTTATAGTTAGGAATTAGCATTTAAAAAACCTTGCAAATTCACTTAAAAAACCATAGGTTTCACACATGTTATAGTTAGCTGGACATTTTACTGATAAAAAACCAATGAAATTCCCCCGTTATAGTTAGTGCAGGCAACTATCACTCACGCGACCGCAATCCTCTGCTGATGACATAAGTGTCTTTATGAAAAAAAAATATTTGTAATATATGTATAGCTAAAATTTAATGGAAGAAGACATGGGCAAATAAGTGTCTAAATACAGTATTAGCATCAGCAGAGGATTGCGGTCGCGTGAGTTATAGTTGCCTGCACTAACTATAACGGGGGAATTTCATTGGTTTTTTATCAGTAAAATGTCCAGCTAACTATAACATGTGTGAAACCTATGGTTTTTTAAGTGAATATATATATATATATTCACTGAAAAAACCATAGGTTTCAGGGGTGTTATAGTTAGCTGGACTTTTCACTTGTTCAAAACCATTGAAATTCCCCCGTTATAGTTAGTTCAGATAACTATACCTCACGCGACCGCCACTCTATCACAAGGATGATGTCATCAGTGATGTTATGAGTGATGCCACTGACCATGTCGTGAGTGATGTAATATGTGACGTCATGAGCAGTGGATTGCGGGAGCGCGAGTTATAGTTATCTGAACTAACTATAACGGGGGAATTTCAATGGTTTTGTACAAGTGAAAAGTCCAGCTAACTATAACACCCCTGAAACCTATGGTTTTTTCAGTGAATATATATATATATATATATATATATATATATATATATATATATATATATATATATATCCAAAATACCTCTGCTCCTTCTGGACAGCCATCCCCATGAAAAGTGGCGTACACGCCGGCGAAGCAACCGGCAAATTATCTCCAAAATATCCAAAGTTCAGTACGCTCTCAGGCAGGTAAATAGCACGACTAGAGGTGATCAGGTTTATTTCATGACGCGTTTCGACTGCGTCCGCAGCCTTGCTCACATGAAGATGAGCAAGGCTGCGGACCTAACTATAACTACCTACTGGCGACCGCCAGTAGGTAATATATATATAATATATATATATATATATATATATATATATATATATATATATATATATATATATATATATATATATATATATATATATATATATATATATATATATATATATATATATATATTATCTACTGGCGGTCGCCAGTAGATAATTATAGTTAGGACCGAGTTTCCATAGGAAATCTCAAAATTCTATTTTGAATAACTTTGGCGCCGATTGACGAATCCTCGCGAAATTTTCAAAACTAATGGGGCGCTCCGCTCCGCTCCTACCCTGAAGGTCTCGGGGTGATTCGTCAAGCGGGGGCCGAGAAAAAGGGGGGGTCCCAAAACGCGTTTTCCCTATGGATTTTTCCATAGGGAATTTAGTCGCAACTACAGCCCGAACGGCTGAACAGAATTACGTGAAATTTGGCAGAGAGGTAGCCATAAGGTCCATGAAGTGCCTTTTGCAGGTTTGGTGTAAATCTGTTCAGTATTTCCTGTGAAAATAGCATTTAAATCAATATATATATCTGTACGCGCGCAGCGTGCGCGCTGGGTGCGCGCACCTTGTGGTGCGCGAGCGCAATTCTGATTGGTTGTTAGATCTTAGTAAACATTCAAATCGGTCGAAACCAGGAAGTGTCAGCCACCATTTTGTCTCTCGCACTCTGAGGGGGTGAAAAACAAATGTGGAGAACGTGAAAAGGGGGCAGGGTAGACAGTTTCTGACCCCCTAGCCGTGGCCCTAGCCAAGTGCCAAAAAACAATTACTTTTTTTCTCGAAAAATCGCCGAGTGCGCTCCCTGCGCGCACCACCCAAACGGAAAAAAATCTGCGAAGTTCGCGCAGCGTGCGCGCACTCCGCGATTTATCGAAAAAAAAAAATGAATTAGGCCCTTGGGGGCGAAGCGCTCCGTGCGCGCATGGCAAGAACTTTGTAAAGTGGGCTGGCGGTGTGCGAAGTGCACCGTGTGCCCACCGTGCGCGCACGGTGCGCGAAGCGCTCCGTGCGCGCACGGTTCAAACTGCGCGCGCCCGGTGAAAAAGTTTTGTTTAAAAAAATATATTAATAAATACATCACTTAGCATTTAAAAAACCGTACAAACTCACTGAAAAAACCATAGGTTTCACACACGTTATAGTTAGGAATTAGCATTTAAAAAACCTTGGAAATTCACTTAAAAAACCATAGGTTTCACACATGTTATAGTTAGCTGGGCATTTCCCTCGTAAAAAAACAATGAAATTCCACTGTTATAGTTAGTGCAGGCAACTATAACTCACGCGACCGCAATCCTCTGCTGATGACGTCAGATATTACATCACTGATGACATATGTGTCTTTCTGAAAAAAAAAAATGTAATATATGTATAGCTAAAGATGAATGGAAGAAGACATGGGTAAATAAGTGTCTAAATACAGTGATGTAATATCTGACGTCATCAGCAGAGGATTGCGGTCGCGTGAGTTATAGTTGCCTGCACTAACTATAACAGGGGAATTTAATTGGTTTTTTACGAGGGAATTTTCGGGACCCACTGAGGGGAATAACGAATTTGACACACTGCAATAACCATAATGCACTATGCTATGTTAGGTGGAGCTACTTAAGCCAAATCTATGACGCAGTGTGCCAACAGCACCGGAAATCAACAGGAACTGCCTTTGAGGAAGAAGCCTTGCTTCGAAACGCGTCAGGCACCAAAGACTTTCGGAATGCATTTGCCGGTATGAAAATAAAAGGCTTTGAGAGCCATCTGTTTGTGGAGTGCGTCCTTGCAGCAGAGCGCTTTGAAAAGAAATAATTAAACACGACGGCTTCGGTCGTGAAGGACTGCACCACCCTTGCACCGCTGTGTGGGGCCGGAGGAGCTGGGAACTTTACAGCATCTTTATGGCACAACAGAAGTTTATCAATAATAACCGGAGTGCTGTCTGAAGCCCGCTGAGGGTTAAATAATCACCATAATTATGTATGAATTTTCGGGACCCACTGAGGGGAATAACGAATTTGACACACTGCAATAACCATAATGCACTATGCTATGTTAGGTGGAGCTACTTAAGCCAAATCTATGACGCAGTGTGCCAACAGCACCGGAAATCAACAGGAACTGCCTTTGAGGAAGAAGCCTTGCTTCGAAACGCGTCAGGCACCTAAGACTTTCGGAATGCATTTGCCGGTATGAAAATAAAAGGCTTTGAGAGCCATCTGTTTGTGGAGTGCGTCCTTGCAGCAGAGCGCTTTGAAAAGAAATAATTAAACACGACGGCTTCGGTCGTGAAGGACTGCACCACCCTTGCACCGCTGTGTGGGGCCGGAGGAGCTGGGAACTTTACAGCATCTTTATGGCACAACAGAAGTTTATCAATAATAACCGGAGTGCTGTCTGAAGCCCACTGAGGGTTAAATAATCACCATAATTATGTATGAATTTTCGGGACCCACTGAGGGGAATAACGAATTTGACACACTGCAATAACCATAATGCACTATGCTATGTTAGGTGGAGCTACTTAAGCCAAATCTATGACGCAGTGTGCCAACAGCACCGGAAATCAACAGGAACTGCCTTTGAGGAAGAAGCCTTGCTTCGAAACGCGTCAGGCACCAAAGACTTTCGGAATGCATTTGCCGGTATGAAAATAAAAGGCTTTGAGAGCCATCTGTTTGTGGAGTGCGTCCTTGCAGCAGAGCGCTTTGAAAAGAAATAATTAAACACGACGGCTTCGGTCGTGAAGGACTGCACCACCCTTGCACCGCTGTGTGGGGCCGGAGGAGCTGGGAACTTTACAGCATCTTTATGGCACAACAGAAGTTTATCAATAATAACCGGAGTGCTGTCTGAAGCCCACTGAGGGTTAAATAATCACCATAATTATGTATGAATTTTCGGGACCCACTGAGGGGAATAACGAATTTGACACACTGCAATAACCATAATGCACTATGCTATGTTAGGTGGAGCTACTTAAGCCAAATCTATGACGCAGTATGCCAACAGCACCGGAAATCAACAGGAACTGCCTTTGAGAAAGAAGCCTTGCTTCGAAACGCGTCAGGCACCAAAGACTTTCGGAATGCATTTGCCGGTATGAAAATAAAAGGCTTTGAGAGCCATCTGTTTGTGGAGTGCGTCCTTGCAGCAGAGCGCTTTGAAAAGAAATAATTAAACACGACGGCTTCGGTCGTGAAGGACTGCACCACCCTTGCACCGCTGTGTGGGGCCGGAGGAGCTGGGAACTTTACAGCATCTTTATGGCACAACAGAAGTTTATCAATAATAACCGGAGTGCTGTCTGAAGCCCGCTGAGGGTTAAATAATCACCATAATTATGTATGAATTTTCGGGACCCACTGAGGGGAATAACGAATTTGACACACTGCAATAACCATAATGCACTATGCTATGTTAGGTGGAGCTACTTAAGCCAAATCTATGACGCAGTGTGCCAACAGCACCGGAAATCAACAGGAACTGCCTTTGAGGAAGAAGCCTTGCTTCGAAACGCGTCAGGCACCAAAGACTTTCGGAATGCATTTGCCGGTATGAAAATAAAAGGCTTTGAGAGCCATCTGTTTGTGGAGTGTGTCCTTGCAGCAGAGCGCTTTGAAAAGAAATAATTAAACACGACGGCTTCGGTCGTGAAGGACTGCACCACCCTTGCACCGCTGTGTGGGGCCGGAGGAGCTGGGAACTTTACAGCATCTTTATGGCACAACAGAAGTTTATCAATAATAACCGGAGTGCTGTCTGAAGCCCACTGAGGGTTAAATAATCACCATAATTATGTATGAATTTTCGGGACCCACTGAGGGGAATAACGAATTTGACACACTGCAATAACCATAATGCACTATGCTATGTTAGGTGGAGCTACTTAAGCCAAATCTATGACGCAGTGTGCCAACAGCACCGGAAATCAACAGGAACTGCCTTTGAGGAAGAAGCCTTGCTTCGAAACGCGTCAGGTACCAAAGACTTTCGGAATGCATTTGCCGGTATGAAAATAAAAGGCTTTGAGAGCCATCTGTTTGTGGAGTGCGTCCTTGCAGCAGAGCGCTTTGAAAAGAAATATATATATATATATATATATATATATATATATATATATATATATATATATATATATATATATATATTCCCTACTGGCGGTCGCCAGTAGGTAGTTATAGTTACGGCCAAATTTCCATAGGAAGAGCATTTTTTATTTTGCTTATAACTTTGGCGTTGTTTGATAAATGTTCATGAAATTTTCCAAACAAATTGTTTGTTCATATCAGCTTCTATGTTGAAAGTTTGGGGGTGATTTGTCAAGGGGGGGCCGAGAAAAAAGGGGGTCCCAAAACGTGTGTTCTTCATTTAGACAAGGCTACAAGTCGAACGGAATTACACCAAATTTGGCAGGGAGAAGGGTCTTAGTGTAGAAAGCACTCTTTTGTTTATTTGGTGTAAATCCGTTCAGTTGTTTTAGAGAAATATCGAAATTTACAGATATTGATATTTGGGAATTCTGTCATCTGATTGGCTGAGGCGTTACGAGCACAAGCTTGCTGCTTATTGTCTGCGAGTTGTTGCAACTAGGAAGTGTTGGCAGCCATTTTGTGGTTCCGTTGAAACGAAAGGGGAAAAAAGGGTGAAAAGAGTAGGAAATAAGAGGATAGGAGCACTGTAACCTCTGTGGGGGAGTGCGAAGCGAAGTACTCACTCCTAGCGGTCTGAAAGTGCGGTGTTGCTCAGAGTTACATGGTGCTGAGATGAGATGCTGCTACACTCGGGTATGAAACCGAGAGCCTAAACCATGAGGTCATTGCTGTAAAGTGATGTGCTCTGGTCTTTGTAGCATACCTGTGCAAGTAGTGTTAGTAGGCGTTTATGCCATACAGGGAGTGGGAAGCGAACTACTGACCCCTACCGTGTGTTTATACTATACCGGAAGAGGGAAGCAAAATACTCACGCCTACTGGTGTGAGGACTCAGGGATCAAACCGAGCTGATTGCTGTAAAGTGATGGGCTCTGGGCGCTGTAGCATACTGGCCGCTGTAGTGTAACTGTGTAAGTTGTGTTAGTATGCGTTGATACTATACAGGGAGTGGGAAGCGAACTACTCACCCCTACTGGTCTGAAGACTCGGGGATTAAACCGTGAGCCTAAACTGTGAGCTCATTGCTGTAAAGTGATGTGCTCTGGGCACTGTAGCATACCTGTGGAAGTAGTGTTAGTTTGTGTTTATACAATAGAGGGAGTGGGAAGCGAAATACTCACCCCTACTGGTCTCAAGACTCGTGGATGAAACCATGAGCTCATTGCTGTAAAGTCATGTGCTCTGTGTAGTATTCCAATGTAAGTCATAATAGAATGTTAGTATGTAATGCTACTAGAATGTAAGTATGTAATGTTAGAATGTAGGGCTGTCATGAGGGGAATCTTGGGAAGTTTGTACAAGGTGCTGGAGAAGACGGCTGACTTGCTGTCTGCTCCTGTTGGTGGCTGTATAAGCTGTCTTCTTTTCCTGCAATAAATCTACTTATCAGATACACTGCTGTCTGCCTCTTCACTACATAAATTTGGTGACGAGCGGGAGAAGGTAAAAAGAAGGCAGCACTTACCAATATTTCAAACTTCCTTGCATTCTGTTGAAGACCCGTTTTCTTTGTGAAGCTTTTTCTACTCATCCCAGGGTCATTGGCTCATCGAACTATGTCATCCGATCTCTGGTAGGATTTATATTTTTTGATTTTGGGCTTCCTCTGACTCTTCACTACACTCTGGTTGCTGTACTACACATCTGCAAGTAGTGTTAGTATGCGTTTATACTAATTCTGTAGTTATGCAGTAACCAATGCATCATGGCCCTATGGAGCCCACCTCCCAGGTGCAGCTCATACAATGTCCCGGGGTGTGCATCCGCGGGACATGTTTGTTTGCTATTACAGGGCGGGAGCATGGCTTCCACCCTGTGATAGCAAATCGTTGTTTGCCTCGTTGAAGCATGAGGAGGAAAACCTTGTATCACTTCAATAAAGCGGATCCAGATGGTAAAAATGGAGAAAACAAAATGAAGCGGGGTATCACCCGTTCATTTAAATGAGCCCCCTGGTGGGTAATGTTCCGGGGCCAATCCTATTATTATATTGTGGGGTCTCTGCAGCACTGGGGACCTTAATCTCACATGTAAATTAGGTGTGGGAGGGCACAGAGACGTTTGGCAGCCTAGGGAATCTCCACCTCCCCGTGTATTGCTTACTAATTGTTCGGGGGGCTTCGAGGCCAACTCAAGTCTGGGAATCGCCACGCTCCGGGACTTTACTTGAATATAAAGAGTGGGCCTCACCAGTCCCTGAAGCCTCGGTGGCCCTAGGCAGTGCCTTATTGGTTCTGTAATCACGTGGGCAGTACTCATGGTGTTATAAAGTGATACACTCGTAGACTTCCTTGCAATTGTAGAATTATCCAGGCTTCATTTATGTAATAGTCTGTTGGTTTATATTTGGTAGGTGCACTGCAAAATTACAAATGTTTTCCCTCAAAACCTCCTATCAGCCGCAGATTTTCACAATAAACTACAGACAAGTGTTGTCAGAAAAAGAAGACCCATACACTCACTTATCTATTGGTAAAAATATAACCTTTATTAAAACAACACAAATAAATGGAAACGCAACTTTATTAGAAAAAACAACAGTATAACATGAAATAAGTGGGTGGGACTCCTCCGGAGGCAGCGTACAAAACCTGCAAGACAAAAAAGAAACATCAATATGTGTGCCATGTCCAAGGGAAAAAGAAAGGTAGTCAGAATTAAAGGAAGAAAGTGAGAATGGGACAGAGAGCGAGTGGGTGGAAGGGAGAAGGGGAGGGAGAGTCAAAAGAACAGAGGGAGGAGGAGACAGAGCGTCGCCCCACTGCACCCAGCCCTCTCTGTTCTCCTCCCGTCACCCGTGTATGTGGGACGCTGGGATCCGCGAGAAAGAGTTTGGTCCAGCAAGTCTTTAAAATTAAACAGAGATAGGAATGAGGCCAGAGATTACATTATTATCTATGGCAACATCGCTTGCCTGCACCTGTGTACCCAGGCTGCTGCACCCCAGCCCCTTCCCCCACACTGTGCTCAATTGCAACTCCTGTGCACCGAGGCTTCACTGCTCACCTGCCACCACCGGTGTGTGCAACAACGTGCCGGTGCGAACTCCGACTTCGGGGTGCCTCTGTTAGGGTGGCACAGCAGTTCTTCGGTCGGGGACGGTGTCTTGCTACCACAATGGAAGGCATCACAATGCCCAGGGCATCATCACGGGCTGAGTACCTGCCCGATGATTTTGGTGCAACAAACTCAGTGTCCGAAAAGGAAGAAATAATATAATGCTGGAAACGTCTTGAGGTAAATGAAGGTTTATTGCAAGCTTAATAGAGAACACCAGTTGAGTGCATCCTTCCTTCTTGAAGTACGATCTGCCAACTGTTAGTGGTATTCGTGGTTCAAAGAGGAGTTGGAGTGTATGAGAATACACAAGGTTAAATAATAATATGTTATGCCAACGTTCACATACAAAGGAACAGAGCGCATGCTAGAAGCATAATGTGCATGTGTAATGCAGTGGCGCAAGCCTGTGTGCATGTACACTTAGTTATCAGCTCACTACAGTGGCCCAAAAGCCAACACCACGCGTCTGTAGGGCAGCGCTGCCTGCTGGCTCAGGCCTACAGTACGGTCCAGCAGGTCCTTAAAATGAGACAGAGATGTGACTGAATGAGGTCAGAGATCACATCATTACGCACGGCAACATTGCTTGTTCGCACCTGCGCACCCAGGCTGATGCACCCCACTCCTCCCGCATCACCATGCTCAATTGCAGCCCCCGTGCACCCTGGCCCCACTGCTCACCTGCTGTCATTGTTGTGTGTCCAAACATGACGGCCAGCAGGGTTCACAATTCAAAAAGAGTGCGAGGATGGTGTACTCCTCATGGATCCCTTTTTTTTCTTGCGCATTGTGATATGTGACGTGGATGCGGCCATATCACCTGAGGAAGTGTGGAAGAACTGGGACATGTGGCGTCGTCGTTATCCTATTTATACATACGCAAAGTGGGCTGGGCTTGCGTACGCCAGGCCAGCGTAGGGGTGTGAATAATTATTCCGGGGACCTGGGCGTTGTTCAGTTCCTGCCTGGCCAGGAAGTGTACTTATGTGTTTGTCCCTGTTGCAGTTTTGACGTCGCACGATCCGCAATTTGCATTAATGCAGCATGTACCGGGAGGGCGGCAACTATCGCTAATGAGATGCTGTCCAAAAACATTGAATGGCCAACATCACATGTCGTTGTCAAGCTTGTGGATATGTGCAGAAACGCATGTCAATGGTGTGCGGTATTATTGAAAGTGTTGCTATCGCAAAGCGCACACAAGTGAATGTGCTCGGATGGAGGGAGGATCAGCAGTGAGGCTACGTCATACACAGTGATAATGCTCATTACAGTCAAGCAATGCATGTCAAACGTGAATCTGAAAGTCTCACATATGACACACTACTATACTGGTAAAGCCTGACAACAGAGTATACTGCAACACAAATCTACACATTACTCTTTACTGTGTCTAATGTGATCTAGGATGTGCACTCTGCCCGTGGCTGATGATGCCCCTTCTAGCCACCAATACCCAGGCCGAAAGGCAGCACAATAATGCACACACACACACACACACCAGGGGCATCATGTAACACACATTTATTTTTTTATGTAACGTTTCAGATACATGGCCATCACACGTGGAAGGCTACTGTACAGACCATGATCGAGATGATCGTTGCATGTTGTGTGTAGTATAAGATATTTGTACACAGCAAAAAACTTTTCAAAAAAGCTCTCTAAGCAGAAAAGTTGTCTCTCATCAAACCCTGTAGAGAGAATGACTAAAATGGGTGGGGTCCTCCAACTGTTACAACGGGAAATGTTATGAACCAATCAAATGCTTTTTTTTAAAGTCACATGGCAATCGCGCACCAGACGCGCAAGGAGGCCGCACCCAACGCGATTTTGAGAAAATATATTTACCATAAAATACGTTTATTACAGTTAGAAATATATAAATGTTCAAAATATTTTAGATTATCGCTTGCTTTCATGTACACTTTAAACTTATTTAGACATAGTTTTGAGACATAAAAAAAAATGAGGGAATGGCGTACCCAGCGCGACACCATACATCTATGATGTAACACAGGGCCTCGCATATGCAACGTGCGACCCCATATGAACATGAAGTAACGCGCTGCTTAGTACTGCATACCCGTCGCATACCAAAGTAGCAGCTGGCGCGACCTCATATGTATATGATGTTCCGTGGGACGCGGTGCCACGAACCCGTCGGGTACGAAATGCGCATCATTTACGAGTTTAGCAATATGGCGTATAGGATTTGCGTGCTGATGAAGCTTGTTACACTACCGGTACGGGACTCCAGTTTTATCCAAAAAAAAAAAGAATATTACAAAAAATGGAATAAATATAGGTTTTATAAATATTAAAATATGAAATTAACATTTAAAAAACCTTTGAAATTCACTGAAAAAACCATAGGTTTTACAGACGTTATAGTTAGGAATTAGCATTTAAAAAACCTTTGAAATTCACTAAAAAACCTAGGTTTCAGGGACGTTATAGTTAGTTGGACATTTGACTCATATAAAACCATAGAAATTCCCCCGTTATAGTTAGTTGAACTATAACTCGCACGCCCGCAATGCACTGCTGATGACGTAAATCCACTCATTCTTCGATACACTTTGGCATAGATATATATGAAAAATATTTAAACTTTACTGAAACACACATTCACTGGATGATGTCATCAGTGATGTCATTTGAGATGTCATCATTGATGTCATCAGTGATGTCACTGACCATGTCATGAGTGATGTAATATGTGCCATTATCAGCAGTGCATTGCGGGCGCGCGAGTTATAGTTAGCTCAACTAACTATAACAGGGGAATTTCTATGGTTTTATATGAGTCAAATATCCAACTAACTATGACTTCCCTGAAACCTATGGTTTTTTAGTGAATAGATATTACCTACTGGCGGTCGCCAGTAGGTAGTTATAGTTAGGACCCTCTTACCATAGGCAAACCGCAACATTCTATTTTGAATAACTTTGGCGCCGGTCGACGAATCCTCGCGAAATTTTCAAAATAGGTGGGGCCCTGCGCTCCGCTCCTACCCTGAAAGTCTCGGGGGATTCGTCAAGCGGGGGCTGAGATAAAAGGGGGGTCCCAAAACGCGTTTTTCCCATGCATTTTTCCATAGGACCTTTAGACACAGCTACAGCCCGAACGGCTGAACAGAGTTCCTTGAAATTTGGCAGAGAGGTAGTCTACAGGTCAAGGAAGTGCCTTTTGTAGGTTTGGTGTAAATCTGTTCAGTAGATTCTGAGAAAATAGCCTTTAAATCAATATATATATCTGAGCCAGCTTACGGTGCGCTTACGGTGCGCTTACCGTACGCGTACGGTGACATGCGCGAGCGCGATTCTGATTGGCTGTTAGATCGAAGTAAACATTCGAATCGGTCGAAACCAGGAAGCGGCGGCCGCCATTTTCTCTCTCGCACTCTGAGTGGGGCAGCAAAAATAAAGCCAAAAAATGTCTAAAGGGGCAGTATATTGAGATCATAACCACCCAGCATTGATATAGGGGTCCCCAAACAACCCCCAAGGCCCAAAAATTATTATTTTTTTTTTTCGAAAAATCGCTGATTACGCTTACCGTACGCGTACGGTAAAATTTAAAAAAAAAAAAAAATTATCCACACTCTCCCCACCCCGTGTGCAAATGGCGCCCGAAGTGCACCATTTGTGCATGGCATATTTCAAGTCAGAAATTAATAAAGAATACATTTCACAACGATGCGCATAATATGTCCCCCATGTGCGCACAGTGCGTGAAGCGCATCGTGCGTACATGGCCCATCCCGCATAACGTAGGCACGCGTGACCACCGTGCGTGCACGGCACTAACTGCGTAAAGTGGGCGCTGTGCGCGAAGCGCACTGTGCGCGCACGGAACGAACTGCGTTAACTGGGCGCGCATGCCACGAATGGCGTAAAGTAACTTAGCATTTAAAAAACCGTACAAATTCACTGAAAAAACCATAGGTTTCACACACGTTATAGTTAGGAATTAGCATTTAAAAAACCTTGCAAATTCACTGAAAAAACCATAGGTTTCACACAAGTTATAGTTAGCTGTACATTTCACTCGTAAAAAACCAATGAAATTCCCCCGTTATAGTTAGTGCAGGCAACTATAACTCACGCGACCGCAATCCTCTGCTGATGACATATGTGTCTTTATGAAAAAAAAAATATTTGTAATATATGTATAGCTAAAATTTAATGGAAGAAGACATGGGCAAATAAGTGTCTAAATACAGTATTAGCATCAGCAGAGGATTGCGGTCGCGTAAGTTATAGTTGCGTGCACTAACTATAACGGGGGAATTTCATTGGTTTTTTACGAGTGAAATGTACAGCTAACTAAAACTTGTCTGAAACCTATGGTTTTTTCAGTGAATATATATATATATATACACACACACACATGCATATATATATATATATAAATATATATATATGTATATATTTATATATATATAAATCTATACATATATGTATCTAAATATATTAATTCATAATTCATATTATATTATTCAGCTCAGCGCATGACAATACACCTGGGACTCCGCACTCTTGACAAGCAGTGATTCATTTATTACATGCTGAACTTCAATCTAATTTCTTCTCATGTGTGTGTGTGTGAGTAGGCAACATTTTTATCATCACAATCAATGGAAAATGAATCCCTTGCGTTATTGTGATCTATATGAAAAGAATAATTAATTACTCAGCTGACAATTTATTGCAGCAGAATGTGATCATGCATCCTATGCTGGAGAGGCATAAGACATTTTCTAGACGGAGTGGTGAGATCAAAAAAGACTTGAATAGGAAATTGTCATGCTTAATTTAAAGAAAAAAGAAAAAGCAATATCATATGTGATCAATGTTTGATTTGTAGTTGATATTGATTTAACTGCACAGTGCAATGATGATAAAAATACAGAATTGTTGCATTAATATAGAACTATGGGTGGTTTTTCCTTTTTGAAATATATGTGCCACATGTAAATGAGGTATATTTGCAATTTAAAATCATTTTTTGCATACTACCATGTTGAAAGAAAGTTGTCAGGAATGTAATGAATTTATGACTGTTGGAAATTGGGTTATTGGTTGTTGGGCCAGCACAAGTAATAGTTCCTCAATTTTCTTCAGTGGAAACCAAACACAACAATTTATCACTTGACTCATAGGGTAGCGAGGCATGGCAGTCTAAGGCCTACTAAAGGCAGGTGGTGTGGGCTAGCAATCACCAATCACTTGCAAGTAATAGTAACACTCAATAAAGGATTGTCCAGTCTGTGCTTTTTCTTTAAAATAAGGAGAAGCACATTTATTATGCGCACACTACTAAATACAATGCAATAATTTACAAATATACGTTGGCCGATGGAACATACCATAGATGGCATTGTGTAATCACTGGTGACCACCTAGAAGGATCACCCAAACATGTCAACTTAATTTCAACAGTCACTGTGTAATAATGATATTACTTTAGCATGAATCATTGTCAATGCAGTATCAATAAAACATATGCAATCATTATTAAATCCAGGTAAACTTTGTGAAACTTCTTATATACTTAGCATTGAATTGTAATGAACAGAACAACCTCTAAAGGGCATCACAATAAAAATGACAAAGTGAGAAAGCATTGCAATGTAACCATAGATTCAGCCTCTACAGGACGTAACTAAATGACCAATGCATTACACATACTTAGAAACTCAAAGTATTGTAAAATGTTACCCTAAGCCAGGCCCCTAGAAAACATTCTACTCCCAGCTGTAGAGCAAAAGCTCCAGCAATAGAACTGAAATGAATGTAAAAGTAGCGAAGGTGATGATTTGTGGAGCAAGAGAGCGTCATGCTGACCAGTTTGGTGGTGGTCCTAGTGAAGATATAGGCAAAAATGTTTTTCAAATAAAAGGCCTTACAAAGCATTTTCGGTCGAGTTTGCCTAGCGTGGTGAATATTACAGTATCTGGGTCATCCATTGAGCAGGGGAGAGTCGCAGTGATTTTGTTGTTGTTTTTTTACCTTGGAATATGGCCTCAAGACCTGTTCTCTTTTTTGGTGGGGGTCAAAGGTCCTGCCCGGGCACCCAAGAGCTTGCCTTCATTGGATGGCAGCACGGGGAGCCCACCCATGGCTGCCCTTGCAGACTCCCCATGCCGGCAGCATGACTGCATGCCCCGCCGTGGGAGGCAACAGCCTTTCTTTTAATCTGCCCCCTCTAGCGGGCAGATGTTTTTGGTTGGGGCAGCCTGCTGCTGCTATCCTTGGGCCCAGGGATAGGGTGCTGGGACCTTTCTGTATTCCGATGGGAAGCACAAAGGCTCTGCCCGCATCCTTGCAGTGATGAGGGTCCAGGGATGGGTTTCTGGTCTTTTTCTTTATAAGTCCCCCTGGGGGTTTGTTCCCCAATTGAGATCAGAACACTGGGAGGGGGCCCCACACACACCCTCTTCACCAACATGATTGATGCAGCTTTCTTGCATCGTCCCCCTGGCCCTGGTCCACCCCAGGGGAAATTAATCAAATGGAAGCAGATCCCCATGCTCTCCAACAGGCACATGCATCAAAGAAAAAAACGGTCGCAAACGGGCAGATTCTCAGAATCTGCCCCTTTGCGACCGGTATTTTTGCATTTGGGATGCATCATCCCAAATGCAAAAATCGCAATTTAAGGAATCTCTCAATTGCGATTACTTAAATTGCAATTGCATTTAAGGAATCCCAAATTGAGATTCCTTAAATGCAATGCATTAAAGTTAAAAAAAATTGCGATTTCGCTAATAGGGGGAGCAAATTACAATGAAGTTGAACTTCATGGTAATTTGCAAAAACTTTGAAAAATGCACTTTTGTGCATTTTTCAAAGTTTGATGTTGCGCACACACATGACCTTAGGGCATGTGTGTGTGCAACATTTGTGCACAGATCTATTTAAGGTGTGCAATAGGGTGTCATTTTGACACCCTTGCACCCTTGAAATTGCATGAGCTATTTGCGAGTACCTGCTGGTACTCGCAAATTGCTCATGTAATTTCCAATTCATTCCTATGGGCCAGGAGGCCCATAGGAATGAATGGGATGGCATTCCTTAATTGCGACTCGCAAATTGCGAGTCGCAATTAAGGAATGTGTAGGAATCGCTATTTTTATAGCGATTCCTGCATGCATAGGCTTTTGCAATTCCTTAATTGCGATTCCTTAATTATCGCAATTAAGGAATCGCTAAAGCCTACGTTGATGCATGTGCCAGCAAAGGAGGAAATTGGATTGGTCGCCAAACATTAGAATGCCATCACTCGCGCCAATTAGGCTGATTTGAACAATCCTAGGCTCATTTTACTCCTGGTGGTGCCCCTACAGCAGGGGCAGTTGCAGCAACCCTTCCCACCTCCAAAGCTGTACAGTCCTCATAAAGCTGATCATCCTGGCTCCCTGCGCCAGTTCTCCATTTTGGATTTGTTGGTGTGCTTGAAAAAGTCCGGGGCTTCCCCCATCTGGTTCTCAGTGGGCATAAGGAGGCCAGCCTCAACGGCCCTTAGGTTCAACTGGACAGAGTTTGGGTCCTGAGTGGGGGGTCTCGGCGTTCCTCCTTCCAGTTCTCCTTGGCAGACCTAGGATCCAGCAGTGCAGTAGTTAGAATACCCACAGGCAAGAGAGGAGTCTCTCCCTTGAGACGGAGGTTCAAGAAGACAGGCACCCCTGGCCAATCTTAGGGTGCTACATCACCACACCATCCCAGTCCAAACCCTCCTGCACAGCAGGCTGGGATAGTTCAAGATGGCATCATCCAGGAGTCACTGGTCACATCAGCTCCTGGAGACCTCAGCTCCAGTCCTCGCTGACGTCACTGCCAGGAACTTGCACACTAGGGTGTCACTTTTTTTGACTCACCGGCAGTGCAGTGTGCCTGCCCTGATTCACTCAGACGTTGGTGGAATTGTTATACACAGCAGCGACAAGACAGCTCAAAAAAGATGGTCTGTGTTTTTTGAAAAACGTGAAACCCGAGGACCGGCGTTCACGGGCACTCACATAATGTATCAGAGCGGCATTATTTCCGCGTTAGTAAAATAATTATCGATCAAAACGAGCGGCGAGCATATTTGAATCATCTTTACTTCAGTTCCATCTAACAGAAGCAGTCCGTCCTGGATACATGATATCTCACCCATACGAAAAGCACAAGTCATTTTTTGCAACTTCAGGTTACACCGTGCTTTTAGCCCTGATGAAAATCCCTCCATTGGTTATTGGGATTGGAAACGCGTTGGCAATTTCCATGTCTTTTCTTTTGCCACAAAGGACATATAGAGAAGTCTATGATCTCTGAAGAGGGTCTTCAAAATTAATGTACCCCACAGAGTTATATTAATCCAACGTGGAAGCAGTTCCCTGACACAGGCTAAGCTGCAGGGCCGTTTGGAACTGCCTTGTATAATTATCTGTATTAATATTCTGGTGGTGTAATTTTTGTTTAGTGTTCACATTTTTTGTATGTCACTTATGATTACACATATGTTATGTTCACAGTGGTTTTGCTTTGAAATGTATTTGACTCAGACATGATTCAAAATGTCTTTATAAATGTGTTTAATATGCTGAAAAGAATGTGATTAATGACATTCAGAGTATAAGAACTTTCCAGTCTTAGCTTTGGTCCGCTCAAATAAATAGCAGTACATAAACTGACAGCCAATTTGCTCTCTTTTTTCACATATTTACAAAGCCACATAAAGCCATTCTGTGTGGCATTTCATGACCTTGTAAATATGGCCCTGTTTTCACACATTACTCTGTGTTGAAGGGACGTTCCATGGGTGTTGCTGTGGGTGTTCCCAAGCAACATCCATGGAATCTGCGGCATTCCCAGATTAACAAGGTTTCATAAACCTCGGAATGCATCAGATTTCTTTGCCTCTCCAAGGGAGGTGCAACGAAGAGAAATACCTTTATTTCTCCTTGTTTTTTCTTTTTCTTGGTGTACTGCATTCAGCAGCAAACATACTAAGAGGAAAACACCTCTCATGATTGTTTTTGTGCAGGAAGGTGTCTCTTCCTGCACAAAAACAATCACCCCTACAACGCAGAAACACTTGCACCACGGCACAAGGCAGCCCATTGTGTGTTAGCGCAGTAAAGGACATATTTTGTAGATACAGCGCATTCCTGACATTCGTTTGACGCACAGTTGGACAGCAGTAAGGCGTGCCATATTTCCGCACGTCAAAATATTGTAAATGAGGCCCTAGAATTTCAAAGGAAGTTTCCCCTCTGTGTTGCCTCCAGTGTTCTCGGCACGCCCCTTTGTACGGTGGACTTGGGCAGGCCCATCCCAGTACAGTGTGACAGCTGAGTGATTGACGTAGGTAATTCCGCACCACCCCTTTCCTCCTCAGGAGCTGGGAGAAGTACTGCAAATTGCTCCATTTGTTCCTGCTGCTGGAGAGAAATGTAATTAACTGGACACAGCAGGGTGACAAAAGGCCTGGGTTCTGATCCTGAGCTGGGCCATTGAAATATGAAAACTCTGGATGACCCATAAGGTGTACATATATCATTTGGACGTTATAAATTTGGGGCTTCATCTAAAACAGCGATGCAACACTTTTCAGAGCGCCCTCCTTGCAACACCATGGATGTGCGATATTTACGGTACTGTGCTCCATGTCGCAAGGATTGACAGATACGTCAGGCATTCACACCCATACAGACTGACAGACTGATACAGACATTCACATAACCAGTCACTCACCCATACATTCTCTGAAACACCTAATCACTCACTTATACTGTCAGTCACGCACCTACTGAATCATCCATACTAATACACCCACTGATTCACCAATACACCTTGGTATGTAAATTTATTTATTTTCATAAGCGTTTTAAAAACACTTCCAGTCACAGGATTATATCATCAGTGATATCATTTCAGATGGCATCAGTGATGTCACTGACCATGTCATGAGTGAAGTAATATGTGAGGTCATAATCAGTGGATTGGGGGCATGAGTTATAGTTAGCTTAGCTTAGGGTTTGTGAAGGGTTGTGTGGTAGTGAGTGCATGAAAGGATCTATGGAGGAGAATTTTAAATTAATCTATGAATGAATTAACATGATATTTTGTAAAATTAATCCTATTTTGCATTTTGTCAATCCCAGTGCCAAGTCTAAACATTTATTGAGGTCCTTACATGGGGCATTGCGCTTTGTAATTTCAAGCAGAAAGTGTGCGCCTTGGGCTATTATTAGAGTGCCAGCTGCCTTCGTTAACTTCATTCCAATATGTCCGGAGGTGAGGGCATGTCCAGACCATATGGGAGAAAGTTGCTTCTGGGGCTAGGCATCTGCGGTAAACATCAGTGGAAGCTGGGTACATATGTGCCTGCCTGAGTGGTGTTAAATATGTGTGGTAAAGATAGTTAAATTGCGTGGATTGCAGACTGGCATTCGTGGATATGACTTTAGGATGACTTATGCATTGTGTCCATTGCTTATCGGTAATGCTAGTCATCAAAGCCGTGTTCCAATATTCGCGCAGTGAAACCAACAGAGGCGTAGTGTCGGGCCTAAGACAGCTATAACTTGCAGTAACCGCATGTTTGCCCCGTCAATATGTCAGTAGTGTTTGTAAAGCCTGGGATGTGGCAGGCACAGTGCACGTCTTACCCCATGTCTGAAGGAATTGCTGAGATAGCAATGCGTGAAGCAGGACTGTACCCTGTGGCACCCCATAGTCATCCATCAAACATGCAAAATCTTGCAAATAGGTCACCCCAGATGTCCAGCTCCACCATACTCCAAGTCTCTAGCCCCGGGTGCCTGTGACAGGCATAAGAACCAGGTAGAACTTCAAGTGGTAGGTTGGGGGTTTACAGTTCAGGTTGCCCCTTAGGTAGTACATATTTTAGCCAGATGTGTCTTGCTACTCTGCAGTGTGGTGGTAAATCCTGACAGCCATTCTATCACAGCTGACTGTTGCAATGTTACCACCCATCGGGCCAATTTGGTGAGGTTACTGTTCGCGAACCACCTCATAGGCCACTGCAGTTGCGCTGCAGCATAGTAGTGTGCAGAATTCGGGTCCTCCAGGCCTCCTTCAGATAGTGGTAGGTACAGTTTACTGAGTGCCACTCTGGGTCTAGAGGCCCCCTAGATCAGGGAGACAAGGAATGATTCCAGGTCTGTGAAAAGCCTGTGCAGTAGCCTATGAGTAAGGGTAGGGAAGAAGTATAAGAGTCAGGGGAGTAAGAGCATTTTGGAGATGGTAACCCACCCCATGGGGGATAAGAGTAAACTCAACCAGAATGGGAGGGCTGCGTGGGCCCTAGTGATTGTTGTACCTAGATTACCATCTATTATGTCTGCCTGGGAGTGGTAACTTTGAGCTCCCAAATATCTGAAGCTGTTGGAAGTCTATTCCAGTGGTGTACAAGGCAGAATATGTCTCATGTCCATTTATAGCGGTTTCATTGGAAACACCGCTGACTTGGTCCAATTAACCCTTAGGCCCGAATCCTGGGCATGTTCGTCCAGCAACTCCATTAATTCCTGCAAAGCTGTAATCTGGCCATGCAGATAAATTAACACATTGTCTGCATGGAGGGAGACTATATCCCACTGATTGTCCGCCCGTATGCCCCAATCAAATACTCTTTGGTGCAGCTTGCATGCCAGTGGCTCCATGGCCAATGCAGATGGAATGTAAGAGAGAGGACATCCCTGTCTAGTTCTGCGCTCTACTGCGAATGACAGAGAGATGGTACATAATCCTGGCCTGCGGCTTTGTTTATAGTATTCTTAACCACCTCAGTCAGTTAGGGCCCATGCCAAATCCAGACAGCACAGCTAGTAAATATTGCCAACCCAGGTGTCAAAGGCCTTTTCAATGTCTAAGGTAGTTAGTCAAGGTGTTTCAATTTATGTAGGGCCCACTCCAATAATTTAAAAAGACAGTGCAAGTTCAGATCAATATTTCTCCCTGGAATGAAGCCACTGGTCCTCATGTACCAGTATGTGTACTGCATTCATTATTCTATTAGCTAATATCTTACCTAGAATTTTGCAATCTAAATTAAGCAGTGACAGGGGCCGGTACAAACCCATTTGGAGTGGGTTCCTACCTGGTTTAGGTAATAATCTATATCGCCTCACGCTGGGAGGGAGGGAGTTTCCCCCCTTTCAATGCCTCTTCATACATGATGGATAACCGGGAAATGAGTTGCTCAGATTAAGTTATATAAAATTCCGACAGCCATCCGTCTGCCCCGAGGTCTTACCTGGGGCTAGTTGTTTGATAGATTCGGAGATCTTACCTGCCGAGATAGGGTCCCTGATTAGAGCATATTGAGTTTGCGTTACCTGGGGGAGTTGGACGTGAGATAAATACTGCTGGAATAAGTAGGGGCCCGCCAGTTTAGGGGGCTTTGTAAAATAATTGTGAAAGGAAATAAATAATCGCTTCCTGAGTGCTCACCAAGTGGCCCTTAATAGTGTATATTGTCGTGATGGGGGGCTGTGAGATGTCAGTTTTTAATAACCATGCTAACATTTTGCCCGCTTTGTCCCCTTCAGTGTGCCATCGGGCCAGGTATTGTTGATAGTCCAATGCACAAAGACTGTCCAGTGTCTCCTTATATGCTAGTCGAGCCTCAGCTAGCGGGGGAATAATATGTGGTTCTTTGGGGGAGAGCCGTTTGCCACGTTGCACTTCCGACTCATGTTTTAGAAGTTCCTTCCTGAGTGTCATGCGAGATCCATACACTGTCTTAATGGCGAGTCCCCAGATAACACACTTGAATGCGACCCACTCTACTCCCACATTCGAGGCAGATCCTTCGTTTGTCTGGAAGTATGAGATGATGGATTGTGATAGTGAGGTGTAAAACGCTGCATCATTAAGTGCAGCTAGGGGGAGACGCCAGGTTGGGATCCTAGCCCTTTGTGTTCCCCACCAGAGCTGCAGTTGCAGTGGACTGTGGTCCGAAATCATGCGGGCCATGTATTCAGCATGTGTCAATCTGGGCAAAGCATTGGTAGAGCAATATATTGCATCTATCCTTGTGTGGAGGTCGTGGATCCTGGAGTTGTGTGAGTAGATACGCGTTGTGGAATGCTTACTACACCGGGGTTTGTGTAATTGCATGTTGACAGTCCAATCCTTCATGTGTTGTGCTAGGTTAATGGATTGTGCCCCTGGGAGTGGTGGGCGCGAGTGATCTAGGATAAGATAGTGCACGCAATTGTAGTCCCCACCCCAGTATGTTGGCACTGTGGGGTCATTGAGTAGGGATGGTGTAAACGATTGCAAGAATGAAGATTGCCCTGAGTTTGGAGCATAAAAGGAGACTAGTGATGATGAGAAGCCGTCTAAGAGTTCTTCTAAGATTGCGTAGTGGCCTTGGGTGTCTGTTCGGGATATGAAGCATCTGCATGGGAGTTCCCAGTGCCACCCATATAAGGGTGCCCCTAGTGTACCATGAGTATGTGTTTCCTATCACTGTGTCCCTCCATCGTTTATGGACCGATGTGAGGGTTTGTGTGGTAAGGTGTGTTTCTTGTATTAATGCAAATGAAATCCCATGAATCCGTAAATATTGATAGACTTTGTGACGTTTAACACATTCTGCTAATCCCCGCACATTCCAGGTTAATTAGAGGTAATCATTACTTACCATCCAATTGTTAATGAGTGGAAGATGGGAAGCAAGTCTGCTCCCAGGTTGCTACCCTTATTTGCAAGTCCCCCCACCCAACTCCCACCTACCGATTATAGCTGCAGTAACAACGGCCAGTCTGCACATTATGTACTGCATAGGGAGAAAGAAAGATCACAGTAAACAATAAAAATACCTAACTTCCCACCCCAGGACGACTTGCTAACTGGCAATTGGCCATCTGTACTGAAATGCATTTAGTCAAAACAAGAAATAACAGGAAAGTAAAGGAGGAAAGAAATGCTTGATAGTATAATATTCAAGGGATAGTTTGCAAATGAGTAGAGAAAGAAAAGGAAAATGAAAACATAAGAATGGTATATCAGCCGCTTATCATGTACGGGGTGGGGGGCATAGCTGTTCTGTACATCATCTGCAAGTTGACCGCCATTTACAGTTCAAGCCTGCTGTGAACATATTTAAAAGCTGCGGCTGACACCCGAAGAAAGGTGCACCATGCCCTGTAGTAGGTATGGTAATACAGAGGTTTGCTGGGGCTATTTTTGCTGCTGCATGGGAGATCATCCAAGCTCCTCTGCAGTTTGGGGGTTGACTACCGGGCTTCCCTCCATCAATTCTGCTTGTTGTGAATCTGTTAGTTGCAGTGTTTGATCCGGTGTCGTATCTGATTCAGATTTGCGTCTTGGAAGGGATGCGGAATTACCAAGGTGTTCCACCCTCCTAATGGCTTTTTCCCATTCTCTTGTGAGGTAGGCCTTTGTTGGGCATTGCCCTCTGCCCCTGCCACAATTTCTACGTGTGCCTGCCAATTTCCATGCCTGTCGAGGGTCCACTGAGGTGGTAGGTAGCGCATGTGTGAATCCGTTCTAATCCATCCAGGAGTGAAGCAGAAGATGCTACTGTTCTTGTAACGGATGCGCAAATTAGCAGGATATTGCAGTGAGTATTGTATCTCATGGTCCCGGAGGCATTTCTTGACATCCAGGTAGGAGGATCTATGGCGTTGCACTGACAGCGTATAGTCTGGGTAGATGTGAGATCTGAGGAAAAGCAGGCTCGGATTTGGAGAATAGATTAGACTCTGAAAAGAGAAAGGAACATTGTGCAATCAGACAACAAGGGAATCTTTCAGACAACATGGCAGAAAGAGCCAAGAACAGAGCTCAGAGGGCGAAGGAATAACTAAATGATGATGCATTACAATCTATTCAAGACACAGTGGAAGAAGGAGAGGGCAGAAAGCGGACAATCAATACCTTCATAAAAGATTTAGGGGCAGATTTATGTTTCCTGGCGCATCCCTGCAAATCAACAGGGATGCGCCAGGAAAGATGCGTCACGCAAGTTTACCCTTGCGCCACCACAGATGCGCTGCATTTACAATGCTGGGGATCGTGGCGCAAGGATAAACAGATGCGTGACGCATCTGATGGCGTAAGGGCGGCGCATTGCTGGAGTCGTGTCGCAAGCACGACGCAACTCCAGCGACGTTTAGGGGCTGCCCATAACATGCTGCGTCATGCCTTACGCCTGCTTCAAGCAGGCGCAAGGTTTTGACGCAGCAGCGTCGGAAAAGTGACTGAGTGAAATCTTGTAGATTTCACTGCATCACTTTTCCGAGGCTTTTTCCGATGGAACGCCCACCCTGCATACATTAAACCTGATGCAGGTTTAATGTGGCGCAGGGCTTTACACCATGACGCATCTCCATAGATGCGTCAAGATGTAAATGGGGCGCAACGTGGCGCAGGGTTTACGCCGCCGCTGCGTCACAAAAGTGACGCACCGGCGACGTAAAAGTGGCGCAAGTCTAACATAAATCTACCCCTTAGAGTATTGTCGGATAATAGAGCTCAATAAATGGTGGTAAATAACAATGCTCCAGAAATACATTGAACATAGGAGAGTACTGAGAAGCCTGAGAATATCGATAATGCCAACTCTAAATGATTTGGATGAAGATCTAATTAAACAGTGGCAAGCTGCTACAAACAAGTGCACTTTCAGATTGATGAGAACTCTCATAAAACACAATTAAAGCAAATTGGAGAAAGTGGTTGCAAAAATCAAAGACTTGGAGCAAGAATTAGAAAAGCACTCTTTAAATGAGGAAATCAAAGTAGCTTTGGAAGTAATGAAGAAAAAAATCAATAAACATGAAATGGAATTTGAAAAAAAAGGCAAATAAATTTAGCAGGGATCGAATTGACTATGCCAGTGGGCGGAGCTATACATTTGCTAGGAAGTATGATGCCCTTAGAAATCAAGTTGTAATGGACAGACTCACAGGTTATGAGACATCAGGAATAGTGGACAGTTCAGAAGTAAGCTTTGCAGATGAGGATTCTAACATTTCCAATCTGGATTTTTCTGGAGAGATGCATTTATTCCAAATGACAACAAGGCAAAGAGGAACAGGGACCATTTCGGGGAGAGGACAAACCAGGTCAAAAGTAGAAGTTGCAGAAGAAGATGGAAAGCAAAATTAAAAAAGAGATCAGCAACTGAAAATTTAGTTGTCAATTTGTCATCTAAAACTCTTAGCATGGATCAAAAAAAAATGCTAAATAAAGGATTATCCTTCTGTCTAGCTACAGATATCAATCTACCAATTCTACCTATTGACTTGTATAAATGTTCTTATAAACTCAATTTGAAAAAACATTTTGAAAAAGATCCATCAAGTAACCAGAGGAAACTAACAACCTCTGCAGAAACATCTACTTTAACAAGGAAGGGTTTACCAGCATTTAAAACAATGGCATCCCTAGAAAAAGATCAAAAATGGATATGGAAAACATGACACTTTATGAAGACTCAGATAAACAATTCTGCAAAGATATGAGTCTCATAACATGCGAAGGAGAAAATAGTGGACTGAACATACAATCAACCAGTTGTCCACAACTACACCAGGCAACAAAATTTATCAGTTGATCTCTTCCAAGAAATAATAATAGGGGACATCAATCGTTTAATACAAATAAGCCCACACATAAATAAATCAAGAATCTAATCCAAGGGGAATATACAGCGATGAAGGAACAAATAGAAGATCCAGCTATCATTATAAAGGACACAGGCAAGGGTGGTTTTCATTGTTGTCCAAGATTATACTGATTACCTAATGGAATGGAAAGCAAATAGGGGACCAATTGCATTATGAGAGACTCAAGGACAATCCAACAAAAACTATCACTCAGGAGTAACATCAAAAGCTACGAAAGTGAAAAGATCTAGAATTGTTTGACTGTGGGGAGTACATATATTTACATTTGAACATCCTATAGTGCTGACTATATACTTTCTTCCCAAGGTGCATAAATCATTATAACACCCACCTGGCAGACCCATGGTTAGCTCAATTGGTTCACTCCTAGAGAAAACATCTAGATTGATTGACATCTTTTTAATGAATTATATTATCTCTTACTTTCCCACTTGCGCTATACGATGGACTTCCCAGATAAAATTAAGTAAGTACATCCCATGGAAAGAAAACTATTTGATGACAACTATTGATGTCACATCATTGTATACATCAATTTGACATGAGGATGGCATATTTGTGATAAAACATTCTTGCAAACAAGATCCCTCAGTATCCTTGAACATTCAGATATGTTGCTGGATAAGTTATCTTTTTGCTTAACCCACAATATTGTTTTATTTAATGGGAACTACTTCCTGCAGAAGGGGACTTCTTTTGCTCTCACATACGCTAACCTCATCATGGGTTTTTTGGAGGTAGAAGTAGTGTGAATAAAAGCAAATCATAAGCACACTGGAAACATTGTCCTAAGGACAAGATTTATCTTTTTTGTAATATGGGATGGAGAAATGAGTGAACTAGAAAAATTCATAAATTCACTTGATGATAATGCTTATAATCTTTCCTTTACATCAGCTATCAGTAAGGAAAGTGTTAGCTTCCTAGATGTGGAAGTAATTGAGAACATTTGAAATTATGAACAAATATTTATCAGAAACCCATTTCTTGTAACAGCATTCTTCCTGCTAATAGCAGACATCCCATAAATCTTAAATGTAGCATTCCTTATCGAAAAATGTTAAGAACCAAAAGAAATTGCTCAGAAATAACGGATATTGAAGATCAATTGGAAGAGATGAGTGGTAGATTCTTATCAAGAGGCTATGCTACAGAGGTAGTAGCAGTTGCACAGGAACGAGTAAACAAATGACAGAGAGAAGAGTTGTTATTCATACGCAGTGAGAATTCAAAAAAAGAGAGAGGAAAAAACCTGTGTGATTATAGTTTCAATAACAGAAGCAAAGAAGAAATCTTTCAAAGGAATTGAAAAATTCTCTGTTTGGATGAAACATAAAAAGAAACATTTATTAATCAACCAAGTATCACCTACAGAAAGGTTGCCTCTCTAAGAGATATACCCACACAAAGTCATTTCTCTGGACAAAAAACATCTACATAAACTTGGTTAAACACACCAGGATTTTGAAAATGTACCAAATTTCAAGATTGCGGACATGGTAAGAATATGCTAACCTACAAGCTTTGGAATGGGAAATCAGAAAAGATCAAGGGACGCAACAAATGCAAATCCAAATTATTTGTGGTACATGTCTTAGAATGTCCATGTGGAAAATAATATGTAAGAAGCATAATCAATAAGTTAAAACTCAGGATTTTACAGCATGTACGTGCAATAAACATTGATAACTTCTCCTACCCTATAGCTAAATACTTTTATGAAAATCCTGATAGTGACTAATGACGTCTTCAATACTTTGGAATAAAACACATCAGAGTAACAGAATGTGGAGGTGATATTATCCATAAGACAGAAGGAATCAAGTCTAATTATAGCATTAGTGACTGAAATTTCAGATGGACATAATTTAGATGCAGATTTACATATACATTTTGGACAATAACGATCTGTTATAAGCTATTGACTGACAACATTATATGAGAGTTACTCTATGATTCTGGATCATGTGACCTTATATTCAGTCAATGACTAACCATCTGTATCTCCCCTTCTGTTTCCATCTTTGTTATATTGTTATATAGTATAGTAAACAATTGAACATCTAAGATTCATTAGGGATTGAGAAGATATAGAGGTAGAAATACTCATGGAACAACAGGGTGTTTTTTGTCTGCTTGTCTTTCTGTGCATGGATTAACTTGACAATCAGTTAATAGTTTTTTAACAAATGAACTAAGTAAGGTACTTGTCCTTTTTGAATACTATTGGTGGCTGAGATTGCACAGGCACCTTAGGTATTTCAGATCTTTAACAAAAATATATCTGGAAAAAGCACTTTTTTGTGAGTTAATTGCTAAAGGGTATGAGACATTATAACATATATTGAATATACACAGATAGAGTAAATTTGGATGGGTGAATATGGCCATATATAATAGACCGCTTCAGGGTGAATCCCTAATATATTGGATAATGAGAACTTTTCAAATGAATGTTTGATCTCATTTTTTATATAATAGACTACTTCAGAATTAATTTTTAATATTATATATGGAGAACGTTTTAAAGGAAGGTTGGATTTCATATTTTACATATGGTCAATTATTTATCTATTTCTTTATTTATTTCGTTATTTATTCATTTGTGTACATTTCAAACATAATAATCCAATCTCAATTATTGTGAAATAAGATATAACTCTGACCTTATTTGCATTTAATTAATAAGCCCTCACACTTTTATGGATCAACGATTTTAAATTGATCTATGAATTAATTAACCTAATATTTTCTATAAATAAACCTCTTTATTAAAATTTGAAGTTGCAATTAATTGCAAAAAGCTGTTATCTGGTTGAAATTCTGCTTATTTACGATGTCTTCATCATTGCATGAACTTAAAATGGTGAGTAGAAATTTCCATTAAGCAAAATCATGATTAACAGTCTAGTTGTGTTTTTTAATTCATGGCACAAGAGCACTTTAAAATGACGATCTAGATGATGGTTCTCTATGGTCCAGTGGAAGGCTGGGTGCCGAAATGCATAGACTGTCTGTTTTTTTTGGACTAATGCACTAACGAAAATAAAATAAAGAAAGTTCAAACTGTACTCCAGTGTGCAGTGCTGTGTCTTCTCGTTTGAGGTAGCGAGATGTCATATAGATAGATAGATAGATAGATAGATAGATAGATAGATAGATAGATAGATAGATAGATAGATAGATAGATAGATAGATAGATAGATAGATAGATAGATAGATAGATAGATAGATAGATAGATAGATAGATAGATAGATAGATAGATAGATAGATAGATAGATAGATATACACACATAGATAAGTTTTATTTTTGCAATAATACATTTTAAATATTTAAAAAATAATATAATATGAAAGAAATAATTGTATTAATTATATTACACTAGATATATAAATATATATAGATAAAAATATATATGTATGTATCAATATGTGTTTGTGTGTTTATATAAATAGATATTAATATGTAGTATTAGTGCAATTTATTTCATTTATATTATAATAAATGTATATACAAATATTTGACAAGAACTACTTTTAACTCTATTTATATTAAAACATTTGATATTTTTGTATATTTTTTGATTATATTAGTGTCAGTGATATTATTTCCGATATTTTTGTACTTAACATTATAATTATCGAAACACAATATTTTGGTAAACTATATTTTTGACACAATATTTGTGTCAAATAATATTCGTTACCTCAATATTGTATCAATAGTCTCTTTTAAAATATGTCTCATGCCTGTCCTTGCAGTCTGTGTGCAGTTTTAAACTGCTATTTCGAAAAGGCAAAATAAACCTTTATTTTTAGTACATATAAGTCACCCCTAAGGACAACCCTAAACTGCCTGTAAGATGGGGTGCATTGTATTTAAAAAGCTGGACATGTACTTTTAATTTTTACATGTCCTGGTCGTGAAAAACACTTACATTTATTTTTCATTACTACAAGCCCTCCCCTCCCATAGCATAACATTGGGTTACCTTATTACATTTAATAAGTGCTACATTTTTATTGGCAACAGGTAGAAATGTTAAGTTTGAGCTTAAAAGAATTTTCATGTAAAATTCTTTCACAAGATAAAGTAACATTTTAAGTCACATTTCTTAACTTGCCCCTTTTAGGAAGTTGGCATTTTCTTGTCCTAATAATTTGATGCTTGCAGCCTGTGTCCTAGGTCAACTGACTTGGAGTATTTGTGACTCTGTAAAAAGGGGTGAGGGGTTTAGGGGGACTGGACGTGCTCCCTTCATCCCAGTTAAAGTGACTCCAAGCGTCAGGTTGCTGGACTCCTGTTTTGAGCTGCAGGGATACAACAAATTCCGGAGACATCCATGAAACTGACCAGCTAAATTACTGCAATGGACTTCATTGGACCTGCAAATGGACCTACTGGCCTCTGCTGGAATTGGATTTCTTATCCCCAACAGATACCTCCCCTGGCCTTGTACCCTTAACTGGCACCATTTAAGCTCCTCATGTGAGGAAAAGGAGAAATCCTGAAGTTTTGGGCTATTCATTGTCCCATTTGCACCGGGTACCGAGATCTTGCCTCCCATGATGACCACCAACTCAAAGCTGCGGTGGAACTGACTCTGAACCACAGCGAATGCCACCAATTACCAGAAACGCAAGCTCTGAGTTTCGTGCTACAGCATCGACAGCCTGTAGGGATGCCAATGTGAAGCTCTGGAAATCACTGTTCACGACCCCTGACAGGATGTACATGCTACATTGCCGACCATCTGAGATGCCCCGCTTGCTCATCATGCTACAGCGACAACCATCCAGGACACTCTCCCAGCTGCTCACTGGATCCACAACCAAGAACTTTGCTCTTCGCACCAGACTATGAGAAGGTGACTTCTCAGTAGACCCTTTCTGGTCTGTGTAGCCGGCCCTTGCTCCATCACGGTTGTGCCGAGCCTATGTCTTTTGTCCGTTGTAGAACAGCCAGATGACTGTGGGTTTAGTCTTTCAATTTAGCATTCATCAGACAAATATGGGCAAGGACTCAGTACTTAGTTTGTGCTCATGTTTATTGGTCTTTGGCACCAGCAGTTATTTGCAAACACTGAAATTTATTTATGAGAGTTATTCCTATGTGTTGAGCAGTGCATCTCAGAGAATGTTTAGTTATTTAATATGTATTTGAAAAATGATGAAATTAGTACTTCCAGATTATCATTACAGTTTGAGGTGATCTGAAATAGTCTAAAATGCCACACATGTTTCAGTGTGAGGGTGAGGCTGTAATGCTGGCAGAGGCATTCAGCAGCAGTGGCAGGAGCTGTGGGTGGTGCAGATGCAGTGGACCCCTGAGAAGAACATTTGGTTCTGGGCACTGATGTTTTTATCTGGATCAAGGTCCTGTGGGAAATATGGGTGCCAACTGAATCACCAGAAAAACATGGTGCAGTAACTTCAGAGTGCTAGGGCCGGAATACCAACTACACTCATGGTTGCACTTAAGAGAAACAAAGCCTGTAGAGGAATATAGCATGAGTAAGAAAGGAAGCACCATTCTACTAGTCACAACACTTGTTTTTATATGCTGTTGAAAATGCAGGGCATTATACCTAGAGACTGCCACAGGCTAGATTTATTGTTTATAACTGAAATCCTCCATAAGCACATTTTTTTAAGCTTTCCCATTTAGCATAGTCACAGAATTGATAATTGCTTTAATGACTATTTATGTTTAATCATTCCATGGGATTAAAGGCAATTATTTAATAATTCTCACTAATTTTAGCTGACAAGAGATGCAAATTGAGAATCAGACTTATCTATCCAAAGGACACACCTTAAAACAAAATGATTTTCAACAATGTTTTCCGAGCAAAGTTTAACTAAACCCTGTAGTAGGGCAAGTTTACCAAAGCAAAAAGTGAGTCGGATGCATGTTTCCAGCAAAGTCCACATTTATTGTGCAAACGTATTACATTTTGGTTTGAAGACATTTGTGGATTTGGTATGCTCATCTCCAGATGTTGAATTATAATAATTGCTATTAAGAAATTTGTAAGTTGATTATTTACATAAGTATTAGAATTGCAGTTCTTTTTAATTTCTGTCGGAGATGGGAATTAACCGGTCGAAGAGCCAAGTAGGAGAGCTTGCTTGTTGCCTCCATATATGTATTACATGTTAGTGAGTGCACAAGGGTTAAGGATGCTTTAGCCCTGAAGAAGGCAAGATGATTTCCAATTGGCATCCAAGGCTCAATGTTTTTAACCATAGCAAGGTTAAAGAGAGATCTGTTTGGTTATGACCCTGACTATTTTAACTGATGTGGATCCAAGTGATAGACCTGTCATCCTTAGGATGGTCTTCCACCAAACATTTTGTCTGCTTGCCTCCAAATTTGCTGATCTTGTGTTGTTGGTTTTAGGACTCCGAGCATGTTACCACTTCTAACCAGTGCTAAAGTGCATGTGCTGTCTTCCGAAACAAGGTTTGATTGACTTATCCACAATTGCTCATTTACTTATAAGTCCCTAGTAAAGTGCACTACATATACCTAAGGCCTGCAAATTAAATACTATTAGTGGGCCTGCAGCACTGATTGTGCTACCCACTTAAGTAGCCCTGTAAAACATGTCTCAGGCCTGCCACTGCAGACCTGTGTGTGCAGTTTACACTGCCATTTCTAACTGGTATTTAAAACCCATTGCCAAAACTTAAGCACCCCTTTTATTACATATGTCCCTGTAATGAGACGGAGCGCAAGCACCGGGGGACACAGCGGAGGCAAAAGCGAGCACACTACATGCCCCAGACTGCCGAGGGCCAGCACCAGCAGCAGAGGTCCCGCCCCCTGTGACCGGGGACTGAATTTAAACAACTCGCGCCTCCCGCTTCGCGGGAGACGCAGCGCAAGCACCGGGGGACACAGCGGAGGCAAAAGCGAGCACACTACATGCCCCAGACTGCCGAGGGCCAGCACTAGCAGCAGAGGGCCCGCCCCCTGTGACCGGGGACTGAATTTAAACAACTCGCGCCTCCCGCTTCGCGGGAGACGCAGCGCAAGCACCGGGGGACACAGTGGAGGCAAAAGTGAGCACACTACATGCCCCAGACTGCCGAGGGCCAGCACCAGCAGCAGAGGTCCCACCCCCTGTGACCGGGGACTGAATTTAAACAACTCGCGCCTCCCGCTTCGCGGGAGACGCAGCGCAAGCACCGGGGGACACAGCGGAGGCAAAAGCGAGCACACTACATGCCCCAGACTGCCGAGGGCCAGCACCAGCAGCAGAGGTCCCGCCCCCTGTGACCGGGGACTGAATTTAAACAACTCGCGCCTCCCGCTTCGCGGGAGACGCAGCGCAAGCACCGGGGGACACAGCGGAGGCAAAAGCGAGCACACTACATGCCCCAGACTGCCGAGGGCCAGCAGCAGAGGTCCCGCCCCCTGTGACCGGGGACTGAATTTAAACAACTCGCGCCTCCCGCTTCGCGGGAGACGCAGCGCAAGCACCGGGGGACACAGCGGAGGCAAAAGCGAGCACACTACAGGCCCCAGACTGCCGAGGGCCAGCACCAGCAGCAGAGGTCCCGCCCCCTGTGACCGGAGACTGAATTTAAACAACTCGCGCCTCCCGCTTCGCGGGAGACGCAGCGCAAGCACCGGGGGACACAGCGGAGGCAAAAGCGAGCACACTACATGCCCCAGACTGCCGAGGGCCAGCACCAGCAGCAGAGGTCCCGCCCCCTGTGACCGGGGACTGAATTTAAACAACTCGCGCCTCCCGCTTCGCGGGAGACGCAGCGCAAGCACCGGGGGACACAGCGGAGGCAAAAGCGAGCACACTACATGCCCCAGACTGCCGAGGGCCAGCACCAGCAGCAGAGGTCCCACCCCCTGTGACCGGGGACTGAATTTAAACAACTCGCGTCTCCCGCCACGAGGGACGCGCGCGGGCGGGCGCCGGGATAAGCCCGGGCAAAGGGCGGGCCGTCTGTGGCCGTCCGGGGCAGGAGGAGGCAGGGCTGGGCCCTCCCTCTGAAATTTGACATCAGGGCATCCGCACCATATCAGGTACTGTTGTTGTTTCATCTATATTGCTCCACGCGTATTGCTATGGATTTGGTCTGTGTTTGCGTACATTGGCAGCAATCTGGTTACTGTTTGCGGGTGCCGTAATACACCCTTTTCGTCTGCGTGCGACTGGGATCCCTTTTTTGATATTTGATAATTTCTACACAAGAGTACTGACACCAACTGCACTAAGATTCTGGGAGAGATAAACCGCGCCTTATTACCCGGAGTAGTCTGGGTTAAAGGCTCTGAGACTTTGCAGGCTCATATCCGGGCAACTTGGCCTTTTGAGTCTGTTGGCAGTTAGACAGTAGTTAAAGCTGATAATCAACCACGTTCCATTCTCTACTATGTCAGGCTCTAAGAAAGACAAGGTGGTCACGGGGGCAGGCTCCATGAATAATTTCCTTGTCAAAATGGTGAACAAAATTAATGATGATAGAAGGGCTTCTTTGGGCAAAGTAGCTTCTCTAGACTACGACCCCCCTCCAGCAAGAGCAGCTACACCGGAGGATTCTCAAGAGGGCGAAAATAACGCGGACTGTATGTTAGGAGACCAAAACGCAAGCAATCCAACCAGCATAATAGTAGCTTCGATCCACCGGGACCCTGATACCATAACGATTGATCCTACAATGCTTGACAAGGTATGCTCTGACTCTGAGGAAGAGGTGGAAGTAATGGAAGAAATTGAGGGAAAGAGACCTGTCAGAACATGCAGAAAGCAGCAAAGCAAGAGGGGGGGTAAGACCATCCACAGGAGAAGAGGGGAAAACCATTTGCCTGATAGTCACACCTCCCCTAAAACCAAAGCAAACGTAGAGATTACAAAGGAACCCAGTATTACACTGAGCCCTGAGCAGTTTGGTTTGCTAATTAAACGTATAGAGGCCGCTTTTGACCTAAAACTTAAGGCTTCCATTGACTGCCTTGCAGTCAAATTGGACACCGCGAATGCGGAGCTTAAAAGACTAGGAGGTCTACTGGATCATCAGTTGGCTAAACTATCTAAGGCGAACCCCTCACTCCCTCCAACTAGTTCAGTGAGTCCCGAAGTCATAGGAAAAAGTGCCACAATTGCCCCCAACCCGCCTCCTTTGATTCCTCAGGTCAACTGTACGGTAAACAACCTTACTGTTCCCCCAGCCATCCATCCCCCTTCAGTAGACCCGGATGTTGATCAGGCTGGGTGCCATCAGAGATCTGGTCCCTTATATAACACAAATGCCGTACAAGGTAGGCGCAATAATTCTATTAATTTGCCCCCGGATTGCGCCCCCTATGTCGTCGTACTAGCCAATGTTCCGACGTATAGTTCAGGCACTTCCGAGCCACAAGAGGAAGTGCATGATTCCCTTAAAAACAAAGTGGTGGCTTGGCTAGGTGCTAAATGTGGTTTTCCTACTAAACGTGCTGGAGACATCATCACGACGAGGAGAGTGAACTGGATTGGCCCCTCGAGGAAAACATGTAGAGGGGATTGTGTGGTCGTGAACTTTAAATACCCACAACATGTGGCCACAGTCCTCCTACGGGCAGCATCCCTGTTGGAGGACAGTAATGGTATTCGAGTGCGCCCGCTTGGGTATTTCTACAACCATGTCAATTTACCCTCTTTGTCCAGACAAAGACTAAATCCATTTACCCCGGTGGGGCCCAGTTTGGCTCATCAAAGTTCTTTGCAGGGCCGAGATAACCTCTTTACATTTGGTCCCCCCATTACAACTTATAACAGATTCAATGCGCTCTCAGGCCTTGACCTCTGTGATTGACGGGGTGAGGGAGAGGGTACAGTGGACGACGTCGTAGTGGTCCCAACACCAACGATCCTTGTACCTTCTTCTGAGGCGGTCAACAACAGTTCATCAGAGATCATTACTGATAAAGGGGACACGGTTAGACTGTTATCTTGGAACATTGCTGGGTTGCGGTCTAAGAAGGGAGACCCTGACTGGGAAAATTTTGTTAAGCGTCACGATATCATCGCTATGCAAGAAACTTGGGATTTGGAGTGTGATTACTGGTTAGACGGTTTCACATCTTATTTTGTACCTGCTTTGCCTTCCCCTGCAGGCCGGAACAAAGGAGGTCTTATGACGTTGGTTTCGGTGAACATAAAAGGTAAAATTATCCCGATAGACTGTGCCTCCCATAGTTTCATCATTCTGGAGCTAACTTTAGAGGATGGTTGCAAATTGCTTTTGGTTAACTGTTATAATGCTCCAAACAGCCATCCAGAATCTATGCATTTCACATGGCTATCAGACTTTTTAAATCTCTACGGAGACAAGCAATCCACTTTGTGTCGATTCATTTTAATGGGTGATTTTAATGTTCATTTGTGCTCACATTGTGTCCTAGTGGAAGAAGACGGGCCAGATAGCGTGTCCCCCCCTCACCTAGAACATACACAGAAGGGTCGGGTGCTTGAAAATGTATTGCGGGAAAATGAGCTATTTGAACCAGAATTTTATGATAAAAGTACACGGGTTGCCACTTATACGGAAAGGGCTAGCGATTCGATAATTGATTTTATTTTTGTCTCAAGATGTTTTCTTAATTATGTGATTTCATATAATGCAATTGCTATGCCTATGAGTGACCATAACCCTGTGGGGTTGGAGCTAGCGAATAGCTCCTTCTTGTCAAAATCAGTTGCCTTCCATCGGACTATATTGCCTGTAAAGGAAAAGGATCAGGGGAGAAGAATTAAATGGGAGATGGCGGTACCGGACAACTTTTTCCTAACTCTATCCTCCTCAGTCTCGGAAGAGCTAAATGTGTGTGCCAATCCGTCAGCTGGGAGCAAGGAGATTATATCTTCCTTCGAAGATATCTGCCGGTTTGTGTCTAGCAGTCTCACAGCCAAAGGGCAGGGGGGCAAATATAATCCGGCTAAAGGCTGGTTTGACAAAAATTGTAGCAAAGCCCATAACCGCCTTAAAAAAGCCCTCAATACTCGCCCAAGGGACAAGGCGTTAGTGGCGCGATTAAGAAAGGATTTTAACACGGCCACTACTTTGCGTAAAAATGAATTAAAAAGCAAAGCCTGGGAGGACTTAAGGGATAAAGCCACTCTAAAAAACAGTGCTGAGTTTTGGACAATAATTAATTCCCCATTACTTACAGGTGTCCAAAACTCAGTGCTGGAATTAAACATTTCAGAGGAGGACTGGCTTCGACATTTCGAAAAAATTTATGATAGCAACAGGGAGCCGGAACCTTTCACAATCCCTACTAATGAGATCCCCCTGGAGCCCGTGAGATTTGATACCAGTGAGGTACTTAGAGCCATAGAGGAGACAGCAGGACGCAAGGCCCCGGGCCCCGATGGAGTGCCAGCGGATATGTTCAGGGCAAATCCGCTGTTTTGGGCTAATATTTTAACAAGAGTTTTTAACGCTGCTGCTGTAGTGGGATTCCCCCAAACCTGGTCTTTAGCTACAATTGTCCCAATATTCAAAAAAGGGCAGAGAGGAGATCCAAAATGCTATAGACCAATATCGCTGTTGGACTCCTCGGTAAAAATCCTAGGAAAGGCTGTCCTGGCGAGGATTTCTGCATGGGCAAAGGGGAACAACATCCTGTCCGAGGCACAATTTGGCTTTAGGTCAGGGAGGAGTACTGAGGACCAATGCCTCAACCTCCACCTCATACTCTCTAAATACACCAGAGCAAAAGGGGGTAGTTTATTCCTTGGCTTCATGGACTTGTCCACAGCCTTTGATCTTGTCAATAGATCTAAGCTGTGGGCAATGCTCCTGAAGATGGGCCTCGATAGTTCCTTGGTACACTTTCTGGCGGAGCTCCACAAAGATCTGAGGGCCCGCATTAGAATGACCACCGACGGAAAGTGTACCGAGAGTTTTAGATCAACTAGAGGGGTCCGCCAGGGATGCATCCTGGCGCCAATGTTGTTCACGCTTTACGTGAACTCTTTGGAGGGCTACCTAACGTCTGCCACAAAGGATATCCCGAGCATGGGGGGCGCACCAATTCCGGTGCTCCTCTATGCCGATGATGCGGTGTTAATAGCCAGGACCCCAGTTGCCCTACAAAAGTTACTTGATGCCTTTGGTAATTTTATGTCTAGTCTCGACCTGGTGATCAACAAAAATAAATCGCATACCATGTCAGTAGGATGTGGTAAGCGTAAAGAAAAAACCTTCTTTTGCGATGGAGAGGTGATCACAAGTGTCAAAGTCTTTACATATTTGGGTGTGATTTTTGACCAAAGGGGAACTTGGACACCGCAGTTAACATCTAAAATGAATGCGGTAAGAAGTTCATATGCTGCAATCCTGGGGTTTTCTAAGAGATTGGGGGGGAAACCTATGGAGGCTATTTTGGCCGTCTACAAAGCCAAGACAGTCGCAATCGCTAGATATGGTGCAGCTGTCTGGGGTTATGTTAATTCAAAAAGCATCCAGATAGAGGAAAATAAATTTCTTCGTTCATTGTTGGGTTTACCCCAGTCAACTACCACCCACTCAGTACATCTTGAGTTGGGGATGGGCTACATTCTAGACACAATCAATCTAGCCCCACTCTTGATGTGGATTAAGCTCTGGCTTAACCCGAACCTTAGCCTTAATCATCGGATCATCAAAGATTGTCTTGCACTAGATCACAGGAGGGATATTCAGTGGCTGTCTTATATTGAATCTACGGCAGCACTTCTGGGTCGCCCTGAAATTTTTAGTAGCCCAGAAGCCCTGTGTAAAGCTGATTTGTCGTGGGTGAAGACCAATTTCTTTAGAATACGTATGGCCGAGCGTGAAGCTTATGATTTATGTAAACCCTCTGTGAGGGCTCATGTATTGATAACCCCATCTTGTGAGCTGGCTCCTTATTTAACAGTGGTAACCAATTCTTTTCATAGATGGCTTTTATCCAAATTTCGGTTTAATCAAATCTATATGGTACTGTGGGACGAGAAAGACTGGTGCAAGCTCGAGGAATCGTCTCCATGCAAATGCGATGGTTTCTCTATTCAGGATAATGCCCATTTTCTGTTCTTTTGTTCCTTTTATCATGAACCTCGTACCAGATATTTAAAATCTATTCTGAAGGAGTTGGGTTTTATCCAGTATAAGCCTGCGTTGTTATATTTACAGATGTCGCTTTCTCCTATAATCATGTACTGCACTGCTAGTTTTTTGGCCGCATCCGTTAGATGTAAGAGATCAAGGCTAAGATTGGAAGAACAGTTGAGGATAGATATTTGATTCCACGTTTATTGCAAAGCTGAGTGCAAATTGTAATGAATTTTGTGTAAATAATGCCTTTTTAACCTGCTTTTTAAATTTACCAATTGTTTAATACTGTTTTATATGAATTGTAAGATATTTGTTGTAGAATACTTTTATGATTTTAATTAATCGAATAAAGTGGATTTTGACTTGACTTGACTTGAATCCTCTGGAGGCAGGGTAGGAAGGGAGGACCTCTGTGCACTTCAAAGCCCCTTTTTGAAGTCTCCCCCACTTCAAAGGTACCACTGGGTATACGAACTACCAACTCAGTACACTTCTTGACCTGTCGATTCTCTGCTAGAAAGAGGGACTGCTGTGCAGCTAACGGTCAGCCACTCTGATGCTCTGGAAAAACTGTTTTCTGCTGTGCTGACCTGCCTGCTGCCCTGCTGGACTCACATCACTTGAACCCAGAACCAGAGTGACTCCAAGGGCTAGCTTGCTTGCCTTCTGATTGATGTCTCAGGAGCATAAAAGAATTCCAATTCACCTGCAACAGCACCTGTACTCTGCCATCTGAGATTCTTGCCCTGCCAAGTGGTGCCAATCCAGTCCTGGACACTTGGAAGTGGGTATACAGTGCTACTCAGGCTAAAATGCTGGTATCAAAAGCATTGCGCAACTCAGAACCTGTGCATCTCCATCGACATCAACACATTGCCGCGACTGCAAGGATCGAGAACATTGCAACGCTTCTATCACTGATGCATCTCTGACTTTGTGCAGCTCGAAGCTGACGCATCACTTACATTTTAGGGATTGATGTCGATGCATCACCTCCTTCGCTCCTCACATCTCGTTCTCGACACAGCCGCGAAGCAAGGTACTGTTTCAGCAGGCCATACTGGTTCATGTATCTAACCCACACTCTATCTCATTCAGCTTGAACCTCTGGATTTGACTAGGGGTGGGCGGAATTTGCGAAATCCACTTTCGTAAATTATCGCGAAAATGTTTAAAATTATCGCAAACAAGCGGAAATATCGTGAAGATGCGGAAGTTTTTTTCCCGCATGTTCGCGAGATTTTCTGCATGGTTGCGGGTCGCCAACTTACCCATCTGGTTGCTCGCGGGCGTGGCCATCTTGTTTTGAGTTGTCTCGCGGTGCATGATCGCGAGAAGAAAGACGTGATCGCGCGACGCATGACGTCACTGCGGGCGCGAACTGTCGCGGGACAGCGCTAATGGCTAAAAACAATACAACATCTCATGGAGAACGCGACCGGATCAAGAAAACTTGTCGGCGAACGCAGGGATTCAGGTAAGGCGATCGCGCGCGCGCGAGAATGTATTATTTTGCAGCGTGAGCAAGAAACAAATTATCGCCAAGCTGCGGAAAGCGGAAATTTTGACATTTTCGCGCTCTCCGCGGAACGCGAAAATGTCAAATTATCGCAATTTCCGCGAACGGAACTAAATTTTAGCCCAGGCCTAGATTTGACGCGGTCTAGCATGACCAGAACGGCCAAGTTGGTGCTATATCCTTTTAATCCCTACAAGATATTCTTTAAAAAATTCATAACTCTGGTTGCGCTTAATGGATGTTTGTCGTTTTGGTCCTGTGTTGTTCATTAAATTAGGCTCTATTCTTTTAACCTGTTGTGGGATTTTTTTGTGTGATGTTTCCATTGTTTTACTGTTTGAAGTGTTGCACAACTACTTTACACAGTGCTTCTTATGTGTAGCCTGACTGTTCTGTGCTAATCAGAGGGTGAGCACAGTTTAATTTAGGGTGTGTATCGGATTTACCCTGACCAGGATTGTGGTTCCTGCTTGTACAGGGTGTATACCCCTGCCAACAAGAAACCCAATTTCTAACACTGCGACATCTACCAACCTGAGAGTGGGGTGAACACTAATATGCAGCATGAATTGATCAATTGTGGGGCAGCTGTTTAATTTCTTATGACATTTTCTATATCAGAGGCAGCATTGAATTGTGTGTCCTTCAAAAAATATCTATGTACCAGGTGTATATGGATGTCCATAGTTAGGAACGACTCTGCGTATGTATTTCAAATCCCTCTCAATGCCCTTTTGTGATATAGTGAATCTATTAGAAAAACTCAGGATCTTAAAATTTCATTTTTTATACAAACATTTGTCACCTTGTGGACCTTTGTAACCTGAAATTTACAGTCCTGAATGAGGAGCAAAATAGCCTGCAATGAACAGAAAAGCAGACACCTATTGGGTGAGTCAACAGTTTTGGAACTGAACTGTTTGCCATCCATCTCCATGCCTGTTTTGTATCGCCAAACCAAACCAACTGGTCACAGCTATTAATATAAGCATATTTGGGAAAAAATTTAAACTTCAGTCTACACAAAATAATAAACCACCCTTTAAGCAAGCTCATTTCTGGTGTGAGAGAACATTAAAGCATCAGATTAGTAAACTGTTAAAGAACAATTTTATTGTGGAACACATTCTTGAAAAAGAAACAAAAGAGCAGAATGCTTCTTCTGGTACTGGATCTTACCATGGATGATATAAAATGTGAGGACTTGAAATTTGCAGCTTTCAAAGCTTAAGAGAGAAACTGTGTCAGTGATAATTAATGGAAGCAAGAAAATCCATATGTTGGAGTTCTATAAGAGGGCAATAAATATGTAGAGAAAGGTTATATATGAACTAAGCAGAGAAAGAGTAAATTAGAGATCTATAGTTTATCTCAAATGTAGTGTCATAATTGTCAAATCAGCATGGAGTTCTTTTCAAGGGTGAGACATTGGCTACAGTATGCTGTGAAGAAGCTAGTAGATTTAGATCACATAGGGCACCTGGGTGTGTAACATAAAAACAAATTATGTGAAACCTACTGGTGGCTAAAGATGGACAGATATGTAGATCCGAGGTTTCGATAATGCGAAAGTTGCAAGGTTGCTCACTAGAATTTCACTTATGGTTGGTTCCCTTTGATAAAAGAGAGAAAGCCTGGCAGAAGGTGGTATTACACTTCTTTTGGTCATTTGAGGGGCTATATTGTGATCCATGTTTTGCCTTGGTGTCCATTGCTTATAGGCTGACATGAATCAAGTTTGAGTTTGGGAAACAACCAGATCGAGTTTTTTTGAGTGACTGTTTTGCAGCTAAAGGTCTGTCAAAGTTTTCTGTCACAGACAATGGTGTGCAGATCACCCTACTTGAGAGGATATTTTTTTTCAAAGAAACAGGAATTGAGAATTATAAGAATGTTGTACCATTCCTAAGAGAATGATTTGATTGAAAGGGGAAATGTTCTGTTTTAACGTTAGGTGGATTTTTATGGTGCAATTTATCACCAGGGAGGGTATCTAAGTGTTGGAAATAGGTTGATGAATGTATCAGGTTAGTGCTAATCGTGCAGTTATCCACTGAAGACTAACTAAGAGACATGTTGTGGGTTTATAAATACATCCCCCTTTCAACTATGAGTATCACTCACTTTGAAGCCTTGAAAGGGAATAAAGGTGGCACCCTAGTGGACCTGTGCTAGCTTAAACGCAGTGTTTGAAGATGAGAAGTACAACGCTTGAAGTGACAAAGCTGTTGAAGTAAAGGTCATGGAAAGCAAGCAAAGGCCAAGACTTCGTATTGTCCATTATATTGTGTTAGAGAAAGAGGATTCCATGTAGTGTCATGGTGGGGATCAAGTTACCTCATGTTATACGTACAGAAGTATTAACGGTGGTGATGAGGAGAATATTAGGTATTTCTCTAAGCCAGCTGAATAAGGAAAGAGTTTCTAGGATTTACCCTTAGGATCCACAGAGCATCATTTGTGATTCAGATGGACAGAGGTTGACATCCCCAGCTGACGGGGACAGGAGTGGTTTGGAGGTTCTGGCATGGTTGTCCACAATGGGTTCCAAAAAGCTAAAGGAAAGCCAAAGTATCATCCCAGTAAGTTCCAACAAATTAGTTTGTCATCACTATACCCCTCTGTGTGATCTTCATCTGATTTATAATATTGTTGTTGATATTCTTGCCATAGATCTATTTCTGCCTTATTTTGTGTGGTGGCTCATACTTATTTCTGTCTGCAATAGTCATGTGATACTGTTCCAAAGGTTTTCCAGGAAAGGGGAGGATGTTGTGTTTTCTGTTGATGTGCCTTTCTTTTTGTATTGCGTTTCTTGTGGATGTGCCTTGAAGTGTATAATGGAATGGAATTTTGGAAGATATAGTATGATAATGTTGACAGCTGCCTTTGTTTTATCTTTGTAAGAAGCTGCACCTGAATCAAAGCAATACACAACTATACTCCCCAGCAGAATCTAATAAAGAGCAATGTCTTTCAACATGTGCATTCTGCTCCACACAACTCCTTAACATGATTTCTATGGGTGCTCTCCAATTTAATCCACACTGTTTTTCATTTCTATCAGGAATTCATAGACATATTCCTGGTGGGTGTAAATGTATATACAGCTCTGGATTTCTCCACCACAAGTGTGGAAAAATCAGAAGTAGATCCCATGTAAGTGGTGGAAAGTGGGAGATTCTGAATGTGGGTTACCCTGGAAATTTGGAATTGCCCACATTCCTGGGCTCTACCCACTAAGTAAAAGGTAGAATATTTTTGTTGGATCTGGCCCTTTTTGCAGTTTATTCCACGACTTTTTGACTTTTGCCTCCCAATTTTCTGACCCTTTTTTGTTGGCTTTAGGACTCTGGGCACTTTACCACTGCAGATTGGTGCTAAAGTGCATATGCTCACTGTCTAATTCTGTCATCGCTTCTTCTCTGTGTTTGGGATTAAACCCTATAAGTGTTGTTTTTACAATAATGTCTCTCTTACTCTTTGTGCTTATAGATTGTATTTGAGACCATTAGTGGTGGTAGGTTTCGAGAGGTGGGCATTCTTGTTAGCAACTGTGCAATGAATGATTATTAGCTTCTTTGGCTACATTTTGGATAAACACTGGTAGTTGGTGCAGCAATATATACCCTGCCACCATGCTCGTGTGTGTGAGCATCACCCGCAGACTAGAACTGTCTCGGATATCAATGCACTTCTTTTCCCTACAGTCCGAATTCAATGCAAAACTTCTCCGGAGTCCAGCAGAACGGACGCATTGCCTCCCCAAGGAATCAGGAACCAACGCATCACTGTATTTCCAATGCTTCCCCCCTCTGCGGTTGTTTTGCCTTGTGGAATTTGGTACTTTGCGTAAATCACTGCCTTCATAGAGTCCTATGGACAGAATTGCATGAAACATTTTAAAAGTCACATTTTGAATTGTGTGTTTGGGATTTTTGTCATTTTCGTTTTGTTTCATTTAGATAAAGATACTTTATTTTTCTAAACTGGTGTGGTGTCCCTATGTAGTGTTTTCATTGTATTACCATGTGTGTTATGCACAAATGCTTTACACATTGCCTCTGAGATAAGCCTGGCTGCTCATGTCAAACTACCAAGGGGGTAAGCAAGGGTTATCTGGGTGTGTAACACCCTTATCCTGACTATAAGTAAGGGTCCCTACTTGGACAGTCTGTATGCCACTGCCAACTAGAGACCCTAATTTCTAACAATTTTTCTTACCAAGATCTGGAGTAACACACCTTCTTCCCACAGTGGGAATGAGAACGGATTGTCCCACAACATTTGGCACCACATTTTGGAGGGGGTGCAGAGAAAGGGCTATTTCCATGGTGGAAAAACAAAAACCTGCCATCTAGATTGTCCTTGTGCACAGTCCTACTCTATGTAAAACTCGCTGAGTAGGGATAGAAGCTTTTTGCAATATTCACATAACTTTTCTAGTTTTATAACAACAACAAAGCAAATCTGCAGCTGTGCATATGAGAACTTCAACTGGCACATATTTCCTACATTTGTAGTGAATTGTTACCTATGACTACAGTGAACTTCAATCTAAAAGGGCTGGGTCACTACACGGTGGCTCCTTCCTAAAATCTACTTTGACAAATGCTGGCCTTCTTTAATGTGCTTTAGAAAGAAATGTAAACAGTAGTGTTGGTCATTATATTTGAGCATGCTCCCTGGATTCATGCCACATCTGAATATAGAAACCTATGCAGGGCAGCATGGGTCAAGATGTCACATACGTTGATCACACTATTGTTACTATATAGAAAGCATATCTGACCCCTCTCAGCTCTGGAATCGATAGGAACATTTTTCAGAAAAAAACAGATGTTTGTTTGGAAAGTTTCAAGAAAACAATGAAGCAGGAACAGTGCAGTGACAAGTGAAACATGCATTAATCTTTGTGGAGTGATGAAATGAGCAGTGTGACGTGGACTGTAAGAGGACAAAATGTGCAATTTGGAGGAGGAGAAAAACAGCACAAACAGGCAATTAAATGCAGTTTGGAGAGATGTGAGGAGGATAAGAGACGGTAAATGTAAAATCGTGTCTGCTTTTATTTCGGAAAGGATGGAAAATATGGGATGGCTGTGTTTGTCGAGTTCCTCCTACTCATCTGTCCTCATCTGAACCAATCCTTTACAAATTGTGTCAAGAGCAACAACAGTCTCTGAATAGGCTACTTTGTATGCTTTAAAGGTAAATTGTGCACGAAAGGAAAGATAATGTGTTTATATTTCTATCACTGTTCTAAGAATTTTTTGCGTGGGATCTTCTTAAAAATACAGCACAAATATAGGGGATATTTCTGTACTGCTAAAGCAAAGGAAACGAGTGCATTAGTGAAGGGGGTCAACGCATCGCTCATTATGCCTCAGGACACAGGTGGTCGCCCAAGAGGGGGTGATAAAATATAGGGCCATATTATCAAGGAACGGCGATCGCCGCTTTAGCGGCAGGAAACTGACGCAAAAGTGGCGATAATAGACTTGGTAATATGCCCTTGAGAATTCCCATAGAAGCCCATGTTCTGGTGTCAACATGGGCTTCTATTGGAATTCACAAGGGCATATTATCAAGTCCATTATTGCTGCTTTGGCGTCAGTTTCCTGCCGCTAAAGTGGCGATAATGTTATCGCCGTTCCTTGATAATATGGCACTCAATGCCATAGTTGTTCTCATCCGAGTTTGCAGGCATTTCTTTCATTCTCAGCCCAAAATAATTTTTTTGCCAAAGCACAGACTGCAACTGAGCGATTCATCTCACAAAGGGGCATATGTACAAGGGAAGTGGGGGAGTGTGGCCTCACACCGCCACTTCAGAAACACAAGGCTTCACCATATTTACAAGAATATGGTGCAGCCCTGCGTTTTCCCCTCCGATGGCGCTACACTTAGTATCCTAGCGCTAACATCTGCATGCAGGGGAAGATTGTTTATGTGCAGGAAGGTCTCCCTTCCAGCACATGAACAATCTTTAAATGCCGTTTTGTAAGTATTGTTTATGTGCAGGAAGAGGGACCTTCCTGTACATAAACAATCATTGGCCTTTTGTTGTTTTCATGTGTGCTGCATAACGCAGCACACATGAAAACAGCAAAAACGAGGAGAAATTTAGCATTTCTCCTCTTTGCGGCAGGTTAAGGCCAGGTTTTCCCTGGTTTTCATTCTGGCGCTGCCTCCTATTTACACCTCCCTTGTAAATAGAGCGCAGCATCAGAATCAATGAGTGTTGCAGTGGAACTCCCACAGCAACACCCATTGCCCTCTCCTTTCACGCTAAGCTTAGCGTGAAAGGGGGCCTTATTTACAAGGCAGCGTTAAGCCATGTTAAGTGGCTTAACGCTGCCTTGTAAACAACGCAAAGCACCTATCGCCACAGGAACGTCCTAAAAAATGAAGTTCCCGTGGCGATAGGGGCATGTACATATACCCCAAAGGGGTATATGTACAAAAACTAGTGTTAGTGTTAGTTAGCGGCAGCTTTCTTAATGCAGCCTAGCACCAAAAACTATCACCCTGTTAGTGATGTATGTACTTTACGTCGCTACATGGCGATAGTTTCAGGTAGCCACAGTGAAAACTGCTGCTAACACTAGCTTGAACGCGATACAAACTCTGACGTTAGCGGGCGAAAACAGACGAAAGGCCAATTTGCGTGGAAAAAACTCACGTTAGTCACCAGAACTTCACCTTTTTATTGGAGTCCACCTCCAATAAAAACAAATAAAAGAAAAACAAAGGAATACAGAATGGAGCAGACAGGGACAAGTGCAGCACAGATTGACAACCTCCCCAAACACCTCAACAGCCAGAATGACCAACCAAAGTTCCAGAGGAAGAGGAAATGCAGAATCAGGGCTAAATATATATAAACAGGCACATCACTGGTGAAAACCTGCGATGCATCACTTTTAAATAGCGCCCTCCTTGCAACACCATGGCAGCCAAAACCTTGATAGCGTGGACAGTCCTTGAGGCCTGGAGGCCTTGCTGGTCCTTCGTCTGGGACCCAGTGTGGGATGCAGAGGTGCTGTGGAGTAGCTGGGCCATGGCAGCAGACATTGAGGCATCGGCCATTGTCCTTACCTGGTGGTGAAGTCTGCCAGGTCACATGGAGACACATTGCTGACCTGTGTTAGAAGACCGCCTGGTGCCCTTGGAGCTGTTTACGGTAGAGGTGCTCCTGCTCACCAACGTAGGGAGGTCTAGATTGCATACAAAGCACCATAACTACACCGGGGTGCACGGAGGAGATTTATCAATTGTGGGCTGCACCTCTCTGCATCACAGGTCATAGAATGTTGCGCTGGCCAGACACTGTGGCGGTTGAATATGTGTGGAGGGAGTGCTGCAACTTCATGCATAAGGGGACCCTGTTGCATCACCTGCATCAGGAGGTTCTCCAGCGGACTTGCTCAATGATTGTTTGGTCGGCCCTCTCAGGCCGCCCAAAGCAGTCATGCGCACTTCCCTGTTCGCAATGCAGGCTGCATTAGAGCCTGAATGGAGAACATGCCCACCCCTCCAGCCCCTGGCTGAATGCCTTGTCACGGTGCTCAAGAACAATCACAACGCCGCATTGCAGCGTAGTGATTGGCTTAGGGGAGGGAGCTAAGCAGACTCAGCAGAGCAGGAGCACAGTAGATGCGGGACCCGGCCTCTAGGTAAGATTATTTAAAAAATATATTTACAACCCACGCTCCCCCACCGTGTCTCCGCCCCCTCAAAAGTCCTCTCCCATGTTTCCCCCCTACCAGCTGTCCAGTCCCCCCCGCATCACTACTTAATGGTGACCACTGTGCAGCCATGTGCAGTGGGTATACCACTGGTGTGCCAAAGGCAAACCTGTCTACGTTCGTCCGCCCCTGAACTGCACCCAAAACCAAGGACACCTCCTCTCGGACACTCCACCACAATGACGCAAGCACCCTCCACACCATCAGCCCTGGACGCCACACCGCCTGCCATCTAGCATTACTGTAGAATTCTCTTGCCCCCTGTGCCACCGAAACTGCAAATGCACCTTCTACCACATCATCACACCAGCGCCTCCTGCAGCCCAGCCAACCAACAGCGCAGCAGACCGGCTCAACTGCATCCTCCTGAACGTTGTGTCCCTTCACAAACACGCAACAGAAATCTGGGACCACCTCATCGCAACCTCTTCAGACATCGCCTTGTTGACAGAAACCTGGACCAACCTCTGCTCTGGACCGTACATCGCCATCACCATTCACCCTCATGGACCACCCCGAGCTCCCAGGAGGAGGCATTGCCATTGTCTAAAAATCACACTCAGACTGACCAAGCACTCTAATGACCCGATGGCTTCCATGGAACACCTCCATTTCCAGATCCGAACCAATCCCAAGCCCACCCTCCACGGCACCCTCGTTTACAAGCCCCTTGGCCCATGAATCCCCAGTCTCTGCTGCCATTGTACAACTCATCGCACCCCAGGCTCACCCATCCACTGACTACATCCCACTGGGACACCTCAACTTCCACCTGGACAACCCCAGTGATCAGAATACCACCAACCTCCTGGCAAACCACGCTAACATTGGACTCAAGCAGCTAGTCACTGCACCAACTCACATAGCTGGGCACACGCTCGACCACGTCTTCTACGCCAGCGGGAACTTTAACTACAGCCAAACCCCCAAACTCTCCTGGACCGACCATCATTGTATACATCGCGCCTTCACCACGCCCACCATACACCACTGCCATCTTCACCCTCCCAATGCAAAGCTGCCATTCAAGGTGCAAGCTGCCCAGGTCAGATGATATGCACAAGTTTTGCATATGTTTATGACTGCCTATTTATGGGTCAGTCAGTAGGATGAATGATAAGATGAAATACAAGTTAAGAGGTGGCAGTGAAACACTTCTTACTGGAAGGTGCAATAGCATTCAATCTGGGAATACTGTCTACAGTCCATCTTTTTGCTGAATAGACTTTTGAGGTGCCTCTGCCTCTTACATGGTACTGCCTTGAAGCAAACACTGCATACATCTCAAGATACAGGGTGATGACAGAGATAGGGTACACATGTAACCCTTGTCCCAGGCCTTGATGAGCTGAGAGTGGTTATCCTAGGGTGATGATATAGAGGATATAAGTCCAGCACTCTGAGTGTTCTTCATTTATGCCATGCTATAGTAAACTTCAGGATTAGGAACCGTTCTGTTGCTGAACAACAATTTTAGTGGTTCCTGGTACTGTGAGTGAATATTCTTTCTGAGATTGTCCATTTTGTAGATACATTATCTGTCATCAATGAGAACTCTTTTAGCTTTTCCTAAGATTTTTAAAAGGAAAACTGTATGAAATTGGATTATTGGTTGAGGGGCGTGAAATCCTTCTCAAGTAACAGACACAATCCTTGCCAGGGGAACCACAAAAGTCACTAAATGAAACTGTATTTGATCCATAGTTTCCAAACGAATAGCCATTTTTGACTTGCCTATTTCTTTGACGCAGTTTGACAAATCTTCACAACATGTTCCCTAAAGTTGTGCTAATGATTCCTATTGTGAATAGAAAGTTTCGGGGTGATCCATGAAGCGGGGGCCGAGAAAAAGGGGTGTTAAAAAAAGTGCATCTTATTATGTTCATTCCTATACGACATTTGAATATGTCTACAGCCAAACTGCTAGATGTAATTACATCAAGTTTGGCAGAAAGGTTGATTTGTTTAGACAGATTGTGCTTTTTGTTATTTAGAATAAATCCGTTCAGTAAATGTTGAGAAATGTAAGAGAATAAAGTTAGTGATTTCTGTGGCAAAAGAGGGCACAGTAGGAATACCCTAACCCCCTAAACTTGGTCATGGGGTCCTATAGCTGTTTGCTTTAGCTTCGCTGGAACTCACAGCTATCGCCATGCTTAGCAAGCACTCCACTTCCAGTGAGAGGGAGCTGTCAAAGTGCTTCTGCCCACTGGAAGTAGAGGTTTAATCTTTTTCCCTGCCCGCAGACATGCATGCAGAGAAAGAGATGAAACGATTGCTCCTGCACAGAGGTAGCTGCCTTTCCAGCAGGTCCCTCCATGAAGCAGGAATGCCGGCACCCGCAAGAGGAGGTTGCCGGAAAAAGAGCAGAAGGAGGTAAAATAATGGACAGAAATGAGCAGGGAGAGGCAGAAAAAGGTCAGCAACAAGCAAAAAGAGGCAGAACAAAAGTCAGAAACGAACAGAAAGAGGCAAAAAAAAAGGTCAGCAAAGAGCAGAAAGAGGCAGAATAAAGGTCATCAACAAGCAGGAAGAGTAAGGATAAAGGGCCAAAAGGAGCAGAAAGAGGCAAAATAAAGGTCAGCAACAAGTACAAAGAGGCAAAATAAAGGCAAGAAACAAGCAGAAAGAGGCAAAATTAAAGTCAGTAATGAGCAGAAAGAAGCAGAATGAAGTTCAGAAACAGCAGAATAAAGGTCAGCAACAAGCAAAAAGAGGCAGAACAAAGGTCAGAAACGAACAGAAAGAGGCAAAAAAAAGGTCAGCAAAGAGCAGAAAGAGGCAGAATAAAGGTCATCAACAAGCAGGAAGAGTAAGGATAAAGGGCCAAAAGGAGCAGAAAGAGGCAAAATAAAGGTCAGCAACAAGTACAAAGAGGCAAAATAAAGGCGAGAAACAAGCAGAAAGAGGCAAAATTAAAGTCAGTAATAACCCTGGGCGCGACACTACGCTTCGCCCACGTAGTGTACGTAGCGCTGCCTGCTTTGCAGTTTTCGAAGTAGGCGAAGCAGGCAGCGCCTACGCACACTACGTGGGCGAAGCGTAGCTGCCTGCCGCCCACCACCCGCCTCCCGCCCGCCGTACTTTTAAAAGGTAAAATAAATTTGTAATAAAGCAAATTAGGCACTTACCTGACGCGCGGCGTCTCCCGGGGCTCCCTCTTCCTGTTTTTCAATTTTCCTGACAAATGCGCATGCGCGGACGCCCGCGCATGTGCATTTCTCGCAAGAAATGCGCATGCGTGGGCGTCCGCGCATGCGCATTTGTCAGGAAAATTGAAAAACAGGAAGAGGGAGCCCCGGGAGACGCCGCGCGTCAGGTAAGTGCCTTTAATATGCTTTATTACAAATTCATTTTATCTTTTAAAAGTAGGGTGGGCGGGTGGCGCGTAGTGGGGCTACGCGAAGCGCGTAGTGTGCGTAGATTTGGGCACACTACGTGCTGCTTCACGTACCCCACTACGCCCACTACGCCCACCCTTCAGTAATGAGCAGAAGGAAGCAGAATGAAGTTCAGAAACAGCAAAATGAAGGTCAGCAACAAGCAGAGAGAGGCAAAATAAAGGCCAGCAACAAGCAGAAAGAGGCAATATAAGGTTGAGAAACAAGAGCAAGAGACAGAATAAAGGTCAGCAACAAGCAGAAAGAGGCAAAAAAGGTGAGAAACGAGCAGTTAGAGGCAGAATAAAAGGCAAAATGGAGCAGAAAGACGCCAAATAATGGTCAGCAATGAGTACAAATAGGCAAAGTAAAGGTGAGAAATAAGAGGAAAGATGCAGAATAAAAGCCGAAAGAGGCAGAATTAAGGTCAGAAACGAGCAGAAAGAGGCTAAATAAATTGCAAAATGAACCGAAAGAGGCAAAGTAAATGACAGCAACAAGCAGAAAGATGCAAAATATAGGTGGAAATAAGCAGAAAGAGTCAGAATAAAGGTCAGGAGGAGCAAAAGGAGAGAATGGAGGTTAGCAACAAATATATAGGGGCAAAATAAAGGTGATATAAAGAGCTGAAAGAGGCAGAATAAAGGTAGCATTCAGCAGAAAGGGGCAAAATAAAGTTGAGAAATGAGAAGAAAAGGGTAGAATTATGGTCGGCAATGTGCAGAAAGCGCCACAATAAAGGAAAGCAATGAGCAGTAAGATGCACAATAGAGGTCACAAACGAGCAGAAAGTGGCAGAATAAAGGTGGATAATTAGCAGAAAGAGGCAAAACAGAGGTCAGAAGCTAGCAGAAAGAGGCAAACTAGAGGTCAGCAATAAGCAGAAAGAGACCAAATAAAGATCAGAAAGAGCCAATATAAAAGTGAGAAGCGAGAACAAAGAGGAAACATAAAGGTCAGCAACAAGCAGAAAGAGGCAAAATGGAGGTCAGAAACGAGAAGAGAGGCAAAATAAATGTTAAAAGTTAGCAGAAAAATGGCAGAAAATGAGGTAAAAATTAGCAGAATGCACTCAGGCAACAGTAGGGGTTCTTAGCTACTTAGACTCCACCACCTCCTGATATCTTTGCCAGTTTGGGAGGTGAGATGAGGTTGGGTGGACCCTTCCCTAGGGGGTGTAGCGCTGCCTGTTCTGCCGTGATGACAGGGCAAAGATCGGATAGCCACAATCTGATGGGGGGGGGATACAGTTGACTTTCAGCACATGGGTATTCTTTGCTTAGCCAAGATTATTGCTAGGTCGAGAAATTTGTTTGTGACTTTACGCGCAGCCAAGCAGGAGGTTATACTTAGGAGATAATGGAGACCATCAGTACAGAGTTGAGTGTATAGGGCCTTGGAGAGTTATCTTGTCCCAGTAGGGGATCATCTGGGGCAATGTCCATACGATGGGGATAAAACTGGCCGTAGCACCTTTGCAGTGTGGGCAGGTGTCCGTAGCCCCCAGGTACATATGCGCCAATCTTTCAGGAGTGAGGTGAGTGTGGTGAAGATAATTAAACTGAGTATATTTGAGTCTGGCTTCCACGGATGTGCCATTTCAATTCAATTCAAGAACTTTATTCGGCAAGTAAAAACTGCTATAAAGGTATATACCAATAAAAGCAATTCAAGTAATGCAATTCATAAAACGGTAAAATCCTTTAAGATGTCATCACATAATAATCATATCCCCTCGACAGAATCTAGCACAATACTTTTCCTTAGGTGAATAGCTTTTAAAATAAAGTGGGCAACACTAAAACACACAAATTGATCATTTAGTGCAAGCAGAAATGTCAGTGCATCATTATAGTTTATAGTATTCTGCATAATAAAAAGAGGTTTCAAATATTGACATCGCAGCTCCGTATAAAACCTACAAATTAAAATAAAGTGCTGTGTGCTTTGCTTACTCATTCCATCACAGGGACAAGGTGTTTTGTCAGGGGTATAGGCATTCATCTTCGGAAATGCAACCAATTGGTGCACCATACCACTACTAAATCGAGTTAGAACATACCGGTGTTGGCTTTTTTTAAAACACATCAAATACTCCTGACACACCTCCCTTCCTTCCAAGGTTCATGTGCATAGCAACCATCGTCTTCTGTGACTCTATACAAAGTCTAGCTTCAAACATATACAGACTGAAAGTAGCCTTAATGTGACTCTTAGTTAATGCTAATACCTGTGATGGCTCCTCCCCCACTGTCAACTGGAACACATACTTAAACATGGAAACTATATTGGACAGTCATGGAATGCGAAAGGCATTATCCAATTTTAGACAATCAAGTATAATCAGTTAGGTAAAGCTATTTTATTCTTTCATCCAGAAGGAGAGCTAGAGAAAAAATGTCTTAACTTAAAGAAGATCCTCCGTATAAAACAACCCCCCCTTTTATGCACAATTAGGGATGGGTCTGATGCAGGCAAACACAGCAGCCATTTTAGAAAGGGTTTTTGATCAATTGTAAGAGATTTTCTAGTAGTGTACCCCCAAAGACCAGCCCCATATGTCTCAGCAGGTAGTAATTTAGTATGTCAGTCAATGGAAGGAGTGGGAAAATAATCAATATCCAACAATCAAATATTGCAGTCCAAAAAGAAATTGTTATCCCTCCACGATTGACATTTCATATTGACGCAATATTATTCAGGAGGTATGTGATATATCATTATATACAGTTGATATTTGTGACACTCGGGCCAGATCAAGGCAGTCAATAATATTGATGTTCAGAGCAGTTGATTAAATATGTTCTAATGAATGTTAATAGGATTAATAATACTGAATTATAAGAAATTTGAGGACAGTATAATTAATATTAGCTTTAAATCAAGAAATATAATTGTATGCATACAGCACATGACTCAATGGGTTATGCCTTTTGTAATAATTATGTGATTATGTTTTGGGTAAATGTTTCGTATTTCAGATTGTTATATAGGCAGGTTATTATAATGATATACGTATAAAAATAATATATATTTTATTTTAACATGACTCCTGGGAGTAGAGACTCATAATATATTGACTAGTGGTACGTTCTTTTTTATTTCTGCAGCCCTGATGAGGTCCCAAGAGGGAGGAAACGCGTTGGCTGTGGTTATTTAAATTAGTTTGGACTTCTGAGAATTTGTTGGACATCATATTTGAAAAAACTTGGAAAAAATAAAGAAGTCTAATTGGAAGAGATTTTTTGGGATAACAATTTCTTTTTGGACTGCAATATTTGATTGTGGGATATTGATTATTTTCCCACTCCTTCCATTGACTGACATATTATTTGCAAATTAGTGGTTTCAACGGTGGGCCACTGGAGGTGGAGTGGAACAGCATACTGTTTGCATAAATTGTATTGATTATATATTCATCGGTGCACACTTATTAACCCTCATCGTTCCAGTTAGTAGAAGGTAATAATTTAGCCTTGTAAATCTCAGTCATTTCTTTAACGGGACGCTCGCTGACCCAGTTTAGATGAAATACTAAATGTCCCGTCACAATTCCTGCTCATTATCAGTTTAGCATTTGCAATCTGTTGCGCCCATATGCCATTACTTGTAAACTGGACCCAAGATAGCAAAATTTATTCACTCTGTTGATTAGGGAGGGCCTACATTTATGTGATTGTTTCCTGCAAATCATTGTAAAAATCTTTGATTTGTTGATTATCATTTATTTGGATGCCATATACTCTCCGGAGGCTACCATCAATTTCTGCAATCCATTGGGGGTCCTGGTTATTAATACAGCGTCATCGGCATATAACAACACCGGAATAGGGCACCCTGTAATGAGGAGTACATCAGCCTGAAGCGCCTGCAAGGTTTTATCCACTCTATTAATAAAAAGGGAAAACAAGAAAGGGGCTAATATGCATCCCTGTCTAATACTCTTACCTACACTAAAATCAGGTGTTCATTCGCCCCGTGGACCGTAGCAGACTTTGCTCAATAGATTCTCATAAAGGTGAGTCAGGAATCAACTAACGCTGTAGGAGCACGTAGGCTAGTCAGGGGACTATGGGATTGAATGATAAACTAGGTGAAATGCACTGCTAAGATCTACAAAGCAGAGGTACTGAGACCCCGGCTTAGCCCTGGTATATTTCTCTATTAACAGATCTAAATTGACACATTGTTCCCAGGCCCCTCCTGAACCCATATTGGCCTGGAGCAAAGAATATAATTTTCTCAAACCAATTCCTCCAGCCTCTGTAGCAAAACCCTACTCATCAATTTTACAGAAGAGTCCTGGAAGAAAATGGGGCAGTAGCATTCAGGATCTCATTTGTCACATTTTTTTTTTTAAATGGGGATGTTTATTGACACATGCCAGGAATTGGGAATGATACTTTCTGAGGCTGCATTGTAAACCCTAGTTAAAATAGGTTCCCATAGTTCTGTGGATGCCTTAAAAACATCTACCGGGTCCCCATCCGGTCCTGGGGCCCTTCCACTAGCACTAGAATTAATAGCACAATTAACATCATCATTAGAGATTTTAAGTAGGATTGGATGCCAACTACAGCTTTGGATAGTCCCCATTTCTCTGAACACGATTATAGTATCATTAAATATGTTGAAAAATGTTCCACCCATGCATCACAGTCTACAAAGGAATAAAGTTCTGAAATCTTATCAGATTTGAGGAAGGGGGCATTAATCGTATTCCAGAACAGCTAACTATCACTTGTCTCGGCAGCTTGTCTCAAATTAGACAAGGCCTTTTCTTGTAAAGACCTTTTCTCTTAGCAATTGCCTGCTTTTAGTTATTGCGGAGAGTCTTGATTAACATGGTATCTCCAGGTGAGCGATGTAAAGCCTTTCTCAGCTGTTGAGCGGTCCGAGTGTATCATGGATCGAACCATCCCCCACGTTAGGCTGGTGCGTGTCTGGAGCTTCTTGTCAGGAGGATATTAACACAACCGAGGATGCCTTTAAAACTGTTGAGCATATTTTCATGGTTACCACCTCCCCCAGGCAAAATATAATCTCAGTTAAATTCCTCTTGACAATTTTCTCCGGAAAGCTGCTAAGTTACACTCCTGCCCATTTATTGGAGATCCATTTTGGGAGCCCTACAGATTGTGTCTATTGCTTGTCTGTGAGTGTAGTGGATAGCGCTTCATCCCAGTAGGCGCAGAAAGTAGTGAGGGACATTCCGCTATCCATACATAGGCAACTGTATAATAGTGTGACAGCATGGCAGCCTACCCTGTCTGTAAGCACTATCTGGATGAGTTTGAATCTGTCTGGTTCATCATTTGTTCTATGCCAAACTGTGTACAAATTACGAATCAGCGAGGCATAAAGGAGGAAGGATTTCGGTGGCACTCTGTAGTCATCCACCAGGTGCTCAAACGTGCAGAGAATTTTGTTGGTAAAGAGGTCTCCGTATGTTGTGAGACCAGAGTCTGTTCATGTGGTGGTCTCTGCTCTGGATCCCAAGCCACCACAGTCCGGCATCACCTAGAGAGATAGTTCAGGGGCATATGGGGGAGGAGGGCACTTCTTAATCAGGTAGGTTTTACAGTACAAGTAGGCTGTGCACATAAGAGTATTTCAAGGCCCATTTGGGGACCACTCCCTCCGAACCCAGCATCCATTCCACTACCATGGACGTGCATAACTTATCTGACCAGCAGCCCAGATCCGAAATATTTTGATTGGCCAACCAATGAGTAGGCCATTGTAACTGAATAGCTGCATAGTAATATTCATAGTTTGGGGCACCCAGGCCGCTCTCTGTCAGAGGGACATAGAGTTTATGAATCGTCACTCGCTTCCTGCCTCTACCCCATATCAGTGCGATTAGGAGTCCTTAAAAAACTTTCGGGCAGTAGAATAGGAGGAGTCAAGAAATAGTATAGTATATGGGGAGAAGTATCATTTTTTAGATAGCTATGTGACCCAGATGGGAGAGCAGCAATGTACTACAGAATTGAAGGGAAGAGCGTTCCCCAGTAGTGGCCTTACCAATATTACCTTCCAACAGATCCCTGTTGAAATGATTGACCTGGGTCTCCAAATATTTAAACATATCACAAGTCCAAGGGAGTATGGTGTTCGAGAGTGCCAGTCGTTGATCTGGGGAAAGGAATGTCTGTGGGAATAATTAGGATTCATCCCAGTTCACCTTTAGTCCAGAGGCGTCCCTGAACTGCCCAAGTAGCTCCATAAGACTCTAGATGACCCCGGCATCCTCATGAAGATACACCAGCGCGTCATCGGTGTACATGGATATTATATGCCAATGATTGTCTGCCTGTATCCCCCAACTTGTGACTTGTTGTCGGAATATGCAAGTCAGTGGCTCCCCTGCGAGTGCAAAGATAATTGAGGATAGAAGACAACCCTGGTGGTGCCGCATCAGATACTGAAGAAGTCATGAATGTGGAGCTGGTTTTCACACAAGCCATAGATGAATTATATAATAAAGAGACCCACTTGAGGAATTTAGCTCCCATTCCGAACCTAGCAAGCATCTCCATTAGGTAACCCCATCAAAAGAGGTTGAATGCCTTTTCGATGTCTAAGGACACAACCCAAGGGTGCACCCGAGTCTCGCAAGCCCAGTCTGTCAACGTGAAAAGCCGGTGCAGGGTCAAGAGGATATTCCTGCCAGTGATGAACCCATATAGGTCTTGATGTACTACATGTTGCGCCTTTGGGATCAATCGGTTGACTAGCACCTTCCCAAGAATCTTGTAGTCAGAGTTCAAGAGGAAGAGTGGTCGGTATGACCCTAGTAGCAATGGTTGCAGTGGCGGCTCGCAGAGGCAATGCTGTGGGGTGGTGAGGCGGGGCGGGGAAGGGGCTGGTTGGGAGGGTAGTGGAGTCCGACATACAACGGCAAAGGTGAACGTAAATAAATAAATAAATATCTGCTGTCGTATATCGGGCTCCACTACCCCCACCCAATCCCTTCCCTGCCCCTGCCCCTTCCCCGCCTCACCTCACTACCCCACAGCGTTACCTCTGCGAGCCGCCACTGAACGGGTGCCTGCCTGGCTTGGACAGTACTACTAGTACTGCGTACCGAAGGGTAGGGGAGAGTAAACACTCAGCATAAGCTGAGGAATAGACCCTGAGCAGATGTGGAATAAGTTGTGACTTGAAGATGGAGTAAAACTCCAATGGCTAGTCGTCTGCCCCAGGGGTCTCATAAGGTGCCTTTTGTTGAATTGCATCAGAAATTTCAGTTTCAGTAAGTGGACTCATTGAGGGGCCTGTATGCATGAGAGAGCCACTCAATCTGTGAAGGATAGTATCAATACTTTGTCCTCCCCTTGCGGGACTCGATATAAGTTTGCATAATATGTATGAAAAGCTGCATCAATGCCGTCTTGCGAATTAAGAATAAGACCAGTTTTTCCTCTTATAGCAGTGATCAGGCTCCTAGGTGAATCAGAGCATAGAAGCCAAGCCAAAAGCCTACCTGCCTAATCTCCCTCTGCGTGCTTCCTTGCTAAGTGTTCCTCATAGTCTATAACACCTAGTTTCTCCAGCGTGGATTTTTGCACATGTCAAGCATGCATTAACAGGGCCACAAAAATCTGGTCTGCTGGAAATAACTGTTTATAGTGCTGTATATCTGTTTCCAGAGTATTGAGTTCCCTACGGAGAGTAAGCTTGGCTCTATACACAGCCTTGAACGCATCCCACTTGACTTGGCTGAGCCCTCATTGTCTTGAAAATAGGAGGTGAAATTTTCTGAGAAAGTGGTGCAAAAAACAGCATCTTGTAATGCTTCAGAGGGAAGGCGACATGTGGGTATTCCTCGTCAACTTCTTCCCCATTAAAACTGTAGCTACAGGGGACATTGGTCAGAAAGAGTGCATCCAAGGTACCAGGAGTGCATCCAAGGTATTCAGCTTGCAATACTTTAGAAAGAGCATCATGACTACAGTAAAAGAGATTGAGCCTTGTGTGCAGGTCATGAAGTAGTAGGAATGCTTTCTGGATACAGGGTTCAGGCTCACCAGGTGTCCTGTACCTGAGAGTTGGTGGCCCACCTCATTAAATGTTAAGTGAGGGAGATCGATAGCACACTGTGTATTGGGGGGCAGGAACGTTCATAGGGTCGGTCTCAGTTGCAATTAAATGCACATCCCCAGCAACTGGGTGGCAAAGTATTACGGAGTAGGGCCCGAGTTAAGGAATGTAGGAAAGGTGCCCTGGTTGGTGTTGGGCACATAAAGGGATATAAAGGATAATGGGAGACCATCTAGTACCCCTTACAAAATCAAATACCTCCCTTTTGTGTCTATTCTTGTATGCAGCACCTCAGGGGGCACTCCTGGTGCCTCCCAAATAAGGCCTCCCCTAGGATATCTGGAGTAGGTGGTCCCTACCAGTGTGTACCTTGCACACTTGCGCATAGCCACTAGGTCATGGTGGTCAGATGTGTCTTCTGAAGGAACTCTACCTGAATCCTACGTCTACGTAGGTATTGATAATCATGGTATCGTTTTGTATAGCCAGCTGCCCACATACATTCCTGGTAATTAGCATAAATGGTGTCTCAGCCATTACAATGTTGGCAACCATTATGATGTGTGTGAGCCGTCTCCCTCAGTACCACCGCCCGACCTTGACCCCCATCCTTCCCCCTAGGTCCCTCAGAATGCTACACTGTCCACAAGAAAAAAATCAAGATCTATATAAGGAATAAAAAAGAAAATATGCAAGAAACGCCCATTCCCAAGCCAGTATACCAACGGGTGACCAGCCATTAGCACTGTGATGCAATAAGAGTAAAGTCATGTAACAATTTATTCCAGTAGTATTATACAAGTGAGAGTGATTAGATGTTTGCAGTGGTAACCTAAAAAAAGTGTGTCTGCAATCTTCAGTCATTGTATCAACATTTCAACCGCTTACCCAGTCAACAGCAGCCCTAGATGTAAGACATTTAGATCAACAGTATTACCAACTCTGGAACTGCAGCCTATATCAAGTCCTTAGATGACGAGTGAGCTGACACTCAGCAGCTCATCGAGCTGTGAGGCAGTCACTTCCAGGGATTCATCAGGTTGGTTCTCAGTTTCTGATCCTGTGGGGGAGGAGGCCACCACATGCTGCTCCACATTGGCCACCGCCTGAGCCTGTCCTTGGCAGCTTGGTCCCTAGTAGGACCATGGAGCTGGCACCTGTTGCATGATTTACGGCGACTCAATACTTTCCGTTTGGGAGGAGGACCTCTTCCAACCACAGAATGGGATGTGATGCCTCTGTGTTCCAACCAAGACCAGCAATCTCTGGTGTTGTACAAAAATATGTGATTCCCTTATGCATGATCTAAAGAGTGGCAGGGAATTGGAATGCATATTTAATGTCCTGGTCGTGAAGGCACTTTTTCACTGTTATGAAAGTGGACCTGCAGCGCTGAATCTCTGAAGTATGTTAAAGATTAATTGTTTCTGGGACATTTTCAACAGGCCAAGGACCCCTTGCTCATGTTACTTGCAGGATATGATCCCTTTAATTAAAGAGGCGGTCAACCACAGGACGTGGAGAGGCACTTGTAGGAGTGGTCTACCCTGTACCCTATGGACATGTTCGACAAAAAAGAAGGTTGATTGTTTACCCTTCAAGATTGTGTTTGCCAACCAGTCTTTGAGGTACAGGTATATGTTTGAGTCCTCTGCCTGTTCCAGGAGACCACAAGCCTCACATTGTTTCACCTCGATCTTCCTTCCTGATCATCCAATTTCCTCTGTGGGTACTCTATCTCCTCCTGCATGACCCGAAGGTGCTTCAATCAATCAATCAATCAACAACATTTGTAAAGCGAACTATTCACCTGTGAGGGTCTCCAGGTGATGGGGGAGGAGAGCGGTGCTGCAACTGCTCGAACAGCCAGGTCTTGAGGAGTCTTCTGAACCTGAAGGTCAGCAGGTCCTGGGTCTGCTGCAGGTGGATGGGAAGGGTGTTCCATGTCTTGGCGGCAAGGTGGGAGAACGATCTGCTGCCGGTGGTTGCTCTTTGAATGCGGGGGATGGTGGCGAGTGCGAGGTCAGTGGAGGGGAGCTGGTGGTTCAGGGAGTAGAAGGTGAGTCGTCTGTTGATGTATGCTGGTCCGGTGTTGTGGAGTGCTTTGTGAGCGTGGGTGAGAAGCTTGAAGGTGATAATTTTGTTGACGGGGAGCCAGTGCAGTTCTCTCAGGTGGGGTGTGATGTGGCTCTGGAGGGGTATGTCGAGGATAAGGCGTGCAGATGCGTTCTGTATGTGTTGTAGTTGATTCAGGAGTTTGGTCGTTGTTCCTGCATAGTCCAACCTGCTGCTGACGAGGGCCTGGGTGACGTCCTTCTGGTTTCGGTGGGGATCCATCTGTAGATTTTGCGGAACATGCGGAGGGTGTGGAAGCAGGAGGATGAGACGGCATTGACTTGCTGGGTCATGGATAGCGATGAGTCGAGGATGAATCCCAGGTTGCGTGCGTGTCAGTGGGCATTGGTGCAGCTCCTAGTGTGGTCGGCCACCAGGAGTCATCCCAGGCAGAGAGGATGGAGCTGAGGATGAGGACCTCTGTCTTGTCCAAGTTCAGTTTCAGGCGGCTGTTCTTCATCCATTCGGCGACGGCCTTCATATCTTCAGGAGGTTGGTTTTGGCGGTGGTGGGGTTCTTGGTGAGGGATAGGATCAGCTGGGTGTCGTTGGCGTATTAGATGATGTTGAGATCGTGCGATCAGGCTATGTGGGCGAGCGGTGCCATGTAGACGTTGAAGAGTGTCGGCCTGAGGGATGATCCTTGGGGTACACCGCAGATGATCTTGGAGGCTTTAGATCAGAATGGCGGGAGGCGGACACTCTGGGTTCTGCCGGTGAGCAAGGAGGTGGTCCATTCCAGGGCCTTGTCATCGATCCCTGCGTTGTGGAGGTGTGTGCGTAGGGTGTGGTGGCAGACGGTGTCGAAGGCGGCTGAGACGTACAGGAGGATGAGTGCTGCGGTTTCTCCGTTGTCCAGCAGGGACCTGATGTCGCCGGTGGCGGCAATGAGGGCAGATTCGGTGCTGTGGTTGCTGCGGAACCCAGACAGGGACGGGGCCAGGATGTTGTTCTCCTTGAGGTAGCGGGTTAGTTGCCTGTTGATGATCTCCTCGATGACCTTCGCCGGGAACAGAAGTAGGGAGATGGGCCGGAAGCTCTTGAGGTCTTTCGGGTCGGCCTTGGGTTTCTTGAGTAAGGTGTTTGTTAGATCTGGGGTTCTCTAGTTGGCAGAGGTAGGTACCACTGTCCAAATAGGGACCCTTACTTCTTTTCAGGGTAAGGGGGATACACTCTTTAGATAACCCCTGCTCACCCCCTTGGTAGCTTGGCACAAGCAGACAGGCTTATCAAAGGCAATGTGTAAAGTATTTGTACAAACACTCACAGTAACACAGTGAAAACACCACAAATGGACTCCACACAAGTGTAGATAAATAAAGTACTTTTATATAAACTACACAAGACCAAAACGACAAAAATCCAACATACACAGTTCAAGAATATGGTTTCAAAAGGATTCTTAGCTTAGCGACAAAATAATCCACATTAGCGTCGATTTTAGCCAACAGTACCTGGTGATGCGATAAAAGTTCCTAGCGGCGCTCAGGCGTCGAAAAACAAGCAACAACGTCTGTCCTGAGACCCTAGGGAGGCGATGCGACAACCCCGCTGCATGCAGCAAGCATGTGCGATGAATCCGGCCTGTATGGGGAGTAAGCCGATACTTGTATGGATTCCAAGGCGTAGCTTCTCCGGTAGAAATTTACTCGCAAAGGCACGATGCGATGACCTTCGATGTTTCTGCGACGATGTTCGCAGCGATGAAATACGGCCCGCTAATAAGCGGTGCGACGATCTTCGATGGCTCTGTGACGATGTTCGCAGCGACGAAATGCGGCCCACCAACGAGCGGTGCGACGATCTCACTCAGCGGCGGCAGGCTATGCGATGATACTCGCAGCGAGGGGAATCTTCCCGCTCCGGGGGCAATGCACTCCGAAGATGAACGCGACGTTGACGTTGCAGCGGCGATAGGCGCTGCGACGATCTTCGTGGCGACGGAAATTTTCTCGCTAAGCCGGCAGTGCGTGAAAAAGTTGCAGAACTTTTACTTCTTTTCTCTTGATCAGCTTCCCAACAGCAGGCACCACTTCCAGAGGCCCCACAATTGGATCAAGCACTCTAGGAAGGGCAGAACTCACACAGCAGAGTTCAGGGGAAGCTGGGGGTGAAGTCCTTTTGTTCCTGGGACTTCTTAACAGGAGGCCAGCTCTACTCAGGCCCTTGGAGATTCCTTCAAGCCAGGGGACACAGCACACAGCAAAGTCTTTCCCCTCTCCTTGGAAGCAAAGCAACTGCAGGTGAGCCTTACAGCAGGTCACTCCTTCTTCTTCAGTCTTCCAGCTTTCTCCTTGACAGAGGTTCCTTCTTGATTCCGGGATGATCTAATTTTCTGTAGTCTTGGTCCCAATACTTATACCACAAAATCCTTTGTCCTCTGAAGGCAGAGGGGCCTTGACCTAGTCAGAACCAGTTCTGGCCAGTCCTGGAGCTCACTGTTTACTTGGTTTCTTCTTTCCTTTGAGAGAGAGGGGCAGGGTCATCAGCCGACCAGCAGGGGGTGGAGCCAGCATTGTGGAAGGCAGGCACAGACCTATTCAGGCCCAGGTGCTACTCCGCCCACCCATCTACAGGGGAATTTCCCTATTCAGCCCTGGGCTGACTCATTCAGCCTCTGGGAGCCACCCCTGTCCATGTAACTCACAAACCAGACAGTCAATTCACAAACAGGCCAAGGCACACAGAAAGGGCAGAAAAGGAAACAGCTACTTTCTAAAAGTGCTGTTTTCACACACAGGATTTAAAAAACATCTTTCCTAAAAGATGTGTTATTAAATTCTGAGTTCAGGGATACCAGTCTTTAATTTTCTATCTTGCTCCTATGGGAAGATATGCAGGTAAACACTATACTCAGCATTCCCTATTATAGCCTATGGGCAAGATAGCCTTTCAATAGTGAAAAACGAAAATGGTTGTAATTCACTACCAGAGCATGTCACCTACACCAATACATGCTCTACCTTTCACATACATTGCACCCTGCCCAGGGGGGTACCTAGGGCCTTCCACAGGGGTGTCCAATGTGTACAGAAAGGGAAGGGTTAGGCCTTACCAATGTGGACACTGGTCAGGTCAGCATGGAAGTTAGCAACTGCACCCAGGCACTGCGGTGGCAGGCCTGTGACACCATTTTAGGGCTACTCCTGTGGGTGGCACAATCAGTGTTGCAGACCTACTAGTAGCATTTGAATCACCAGCCCTGGCACACTCAGTGCACTTTACTAGGGGCTAACATGTGGAACAAATATACCAATCATGGATAACCAATCAATATAACAATTTACCTAGGGAGCACTTGCACTTTGACACTGATCAGCAGTGGCAAAGTGCCCAAAGCATCTAAACCAGCAAAAACGAAATCCAGCACAGCGTCAAAAATACAGGAGGTAGAGGCAAAAAATCTGGGGAAACCACACCAAAGATGCCAGGTTTAACACGTGTCCCCTCCAGCTGAAAGTGGGGAGAACTACCCACCCTCTTGGGAGTTCTCATCGCTAAGGCGGAAAAACCTGGACAGACCATCAGCGTTGGCGTGTTCTGTACCGGGACGGTGTTCCACCGTAAAGTCCATTCCCTGTAGGGAGATGGACCACCTCAACAGTTTTGGGTTCTGACCCCTCATCTGCATTAACCATCTGAGGGGCCTGTGGTCTGTCTGAACCCGGAAGTGAGTCCCAAACAAGTAGGGCCTCAGCTTCTTCAGAGCCCAGACCACAGCAAAAGCTTCCCTTTCAATCGCACTCCACCTCTGTTCCCTGGGAAGTAGCCTCCTACTAAGGAAATCTACAGGTTGGTCCAAGCCCTCGTCGTTGATCTGTGAGAGTACCACTCCCACACCATGCTCTGAAGCGTCTGTCTGCACTACAAACTCACTGGAGAAATCAGGCGCCTTGAGTACCGGTGCCATGCACATGGCAGTCTTCAGGGCATCAAAAGCAGTTTGACTGGCATCGGTCTAATTCACTCTCCTGGGCTGCTTCCTTGAAGTCAGCTCTGTCAAGGGGGCAACAATGGTGCCATATGCCTTTACAAATCGGCGATAATACCCGGTGAGTCCTAGGAAGGCTCTCACCTCTGTCTGGGTCTTGGAGGGCTCCCAAGCCAGGATGTTATCAATCTTCGCTTGGAGGGGCGCCACCTGGCCGCTCCTTACCTGGTGTCCCAAGTACACCACAGAACCCTGCCCTATCTGGCACTTACTGGCCATGATAGTTAGGCCTGCCCTTTGCAGAGCCTTCAACACTTCACAGAGGTGCTGCAAGTGTTCCTCCCACGTGGAGCTGAAAACAGCAATGTCATCCAGATACGCGATGCTGAATTTCTCCAGCCCGGACAGTACCGGGTTGACCAGTCTCAGGAATGTGGCAGGGGCGTTCTTCAACCCAAAGGGCATAACTCGGAACTGGAAGTGCCCCTCTGGCGTTGAAAACGCAGACCTCTCCTTGGCCCCCTCAGTTAGGCAATCTGCCAGTAACCAGATGTTAAATCAAACATACTGAGGTACTGGGCAGCTCCCAACCGATCCACAAGCTCATCAGCTCTGGGGATGGGGTGCACGTCAGTCTTGGTGACCGCATTGAGCCCACGGTAGTCCACACAAAACCGGAGTTCTGGGGTGGCACCGGGCGCAGCAGCTTTTGGAACTAAGACCACTGGGCTAGCCCAGGGGCTGCTGGAGGGCTCAATTACCCCTAGCGCCAACATCTTGGAAACCTCTACCTTGATGCTGGCCCTGACCTTGTCAGCTACCCTGTAGAATTTCTGCTTTACAGGTAGACTATCACCAGTGTCCACATCATGGATGCACCAGTTGGTGACTCCTGGGGTCAGGGAGAACAGGGAACAAAACTGACCCAACACCTGGCGACAGTCCCTCTGCTGTTCTAGGGTCAGGGTGGGCGAGAGGACCACACCATCCACTGACCCATCTTGCTCCTTGGCTGCCAGGAGGTCAGGCAGAGGGTCACTGTCCTCTTCCATTCCAGCATCTGTAGCCAGGAGCATGGTTACATCAGACCTCTCGAAGTGGGGTTTGAGGCGGTTCACATGTAAGAACCTCAGGGGCTGCCTTGGGGTCTGCAAGTTAACCAGGTAGATTATTTCCCTCTTGCGCTCCACCACCTCATATGGCCCAGTCCACTTGTCCTTGAGTGCACAGGGCTCCACTGGCGCCATTACCCACACTTTCTGCCCAGGTTGAAATACGAGTGGTATTCTGGTCGTACCATCTTTTCATTTTTTCTTGGCTGGCTTCTAGGTTCTCTTGGGCGAGCTTCCTGAAACGCAGTGTCTGATTGCAGAAGGCCAGCATATAGCTGAACACATCCTGGGGGGTTTACCCGGGGGGATTTCCCCCACCCCTCCTTCACCAGAGTGAGCGGTCCTCTAACAGGGTGACCATACAGAAGCTCAAAGGGACTGACCCCTAAGGACTTCTGAGGCACCTCCCTGTAGGTAAACAACAGGCATGGTAAGAAGACGTCCCACTTCCGTCTCATGGGCTCCGCAAGGCCCATAATCATACCTTTCAGGGTTCGGTTGAACCTTTCAACCAACCCATTTCCTTGAGGGTGGTAAGGAGTGGTGAACTTATAAGTTACCCCACACTCCTCCCACAGAGACTTCATGTACCTAGAGATGAAGTTGATACCCCGGTCGGAGACCAACTCTCTGGGGAACCCCACACGGGAAAAGATCCCCATCAATGCACGGCCCAGTACGGGTGCTGTGATTGTCCTGAGAGGGACTGCTTCTGGGTACTGGGTGGCGTGGTCCACCAAGACCAGGATGAACCTGTTGCCTAAGGCTGTCTTGGGGTCCAGTGGCCCCACAATATCGATGCCCACCCGCTCGAAAGGGGTGCTCACCACAGGAAAGGGTTGGAGGGGTGCCTTGCACTTCCCTCCGCTCTTTCCACTTGCCTGACAAGTCTGGCAAGTCCTACAGAATGTCCCGACGTGCTTCTTCATCTGGGGCCAGAAGAAGTGGGTGACAAGCCTTTGTAAGGTCTTGTCTTGCCCCAGATGTCCGTCGAGAGGCACGTCATGAGCCAGACCCAGTAAGAAGTCCCTGAAGCTCAGGTACCACCAGCACACGGGCTGCACCGGGCTCAGCGAACTTAGGCTCACTATAAAGCAACCCATCCTCCCAGTAAATGAGATGATCCTTGGCCGCTCCACCTGCTGCCTGGTCTGCAGCCTGCTGCCGCATACCAATGAGCGAAGGGCATTCCTTCTGCGCCCTGCAGAACTCCTCCCTGGAGGGGGCACCCTCTTACTGCCAATGGGCCAGCTCAGGTAGGTCCCCCAGTTCGGCCACCTGTTCCCCTGTAGGTTCCAGGGCATCCCCCTCAGGTTCTGCTCCTTCCTGGACCGTGGGAACGGTGGGGGCTGGTTTCCCACACCCTCTGCTCCTTCTCCTCTGGGCAGGTACCTGGGCCACTGTTTCAGGCACCAGGTCTGCTGAATCACCCCTACTGACTGCCATAGACTGAGTGGTCACACAGATCCACTCAGGCAAACCCAACATTTCCATGTGAGCCTGGCGTTCCACCTCCTTTCATGGGGATCTCTCTAGGTCATTACCTAGCAGACAGTCTACAGGCATGGATGGACTCACAACAACCTTCAAGAGACCTGAGAACCCCCTCCACTCACAGATGTCCCGCTGGCTCCTGTGTCTCTCAGAGCCTCCACCCTTCTCCCATTGATGGTCACCCACTGCCCGTATTTCTTAGTGTTTTTTTTTTGTTTTTTTTTCCTCATTTTGCGATTGAATAGATAAGGAGGTTTCTGGAGTCTGATGATCTTTTCTTTCGTTAATATTTGCCTTCACAGTCCCATCGCTTTCTAAAAATCTCGTTTAGAGAGTATCCCTTTCGTTGTTTGATCCATCAGTTTTTCTCCATTTACCCTTTATCGTTTCCCATATTACCATTGGTTGGTGGAGAGGAGCTAGCCAAGTTGACTACTCAGCAGAAATCATTTCTGCCTGGTATTATGGTTTTCCGCATTAATCATTGGATTTATTATTTATGACTCAGAAGAAAAGAAAAAAAAAAAAATGTAATTGCTTTGGAAGTATTTTTCCCAAATTTCCCAAAAAGCTGTTCTCTTCGTGTAGCCCCTGTTTCTGTCAAGGTTATTGATTTTAATGATGTAATTTAACCAGTTTGTGTAGCTTGGAGCGATCGGTTTAACCCAATTAATACAGATTTCTCTCCGGGCTAGTATCATTAATACAAAGAGTAAATTTTCCTGTTTTTTATTTAATTTATTTCTATCAGCATCTATACCACTGTGGATCCCAAAAAAGATAAGAGAAATACTTACAGTTATGTTGGTTCTTAGAATCTTATTCACTGTCTTACCAATCTCCTCCCAATAGTTGGTTATTGCGGGGCATTTTTGAAACATATATATATCATCCGCTCTTGCTTCTCCGCACTTGGGACAGAGCTTAATACTGGAACCTTTAAATTTAGACAGCTTCTTTGGGGACCAGTAAGCCCGGTGAACTGTAAACAAGTGGTTTCTTCTTAATGGTGCTGATTTTATACAGGACCAGCATTTCCCCATAGATTCTTGCCATATCATTTGTAAATCTATTTCTTGATCTGGTATATCTTTTCTCCAAATTTTTTCCGGGATTAAGAAGTCTTCTTCCCCTGATTCAATTAGTGTCCAATACCACTTTTATATTTCTTTTCTTATTAGTGTAGTTCTTATCATTTCGTTTTCAAGAATCTCATTTCCGGTATTTCCCTCTTTTAGGGACTTGGCCCAATTTGATAACTGGTAATATTTAAATTTCGATATCTTACCATCCGATCGTTCATAAAGTAAGTTCCAAGGGATTATCTCTTTTCCTTTTAGTAGCTGTCCCCATAGTTTTATTCCTGCTGTTTTGAGTGGTACTGCTAAAGAATCTTTTAAACATTCCGGTAACCCTGGGGAATCCCATATTGGTGCTTTTGTACTATAGTACGGTATATTTACTGAGCTTCTTATTTGGAACCAAAGTCTAGCGGCATTGTATAAAATCTTCAATTTTATTTTTTTGAAAAACTTTGGGTGTCCGAATTTATACAGGAAATGATCAGTATTCTCCGTCATATTTTGCAGGAAACTTGGGTAGTTTTGATACTTCCTTAGTAATGATCTAAAATTCTTAAATTGGAAAGACCTGTAATATTCAAATAAGTCAGGACTAGCTATCCCTCCTTGATCTCTCTTCCTCCTTAGTTTACTCCAGGCTATTCTCGTTCCTTTTGAGGCCCAAATGAAACTTGCAATTTCGCCTTGTATCTTCTTCATGGGTTCTTTTTAAAAATCCAATGGTATGGTGTTGAAAAGGTATGTAAACTTTGGGATGATCGACATTTTTATTACATTGGATCTTCCCAGGAAAGTTAATGGTAAGCTTGACCATGTTTTAAATATTCCTCTCATTTCTTTAGCGATTATCATTAAATTTAGTTGTGGGACTTTGTCCAATTCTTTTACTAGAGTGACTCCTAGGTATTTTAATTTGTCCCTACTATACGGCGAAATTGGATTGCAATTCCAACTCATTGTTTCAGTTTTTTCTTTGTTTGTTAAATAGCCTGAGACTTTACCAAAGTCACTCATCATCTTGTCCAATGCTTGATGGGTATTTTCATAATCTGTTGTAAAAACCATTAAGTCATCAGCATATAATGCTATTTTCTTGGACCAATTTTGATATTTGAAAGGAGAAATCTGTGGATGATCTCTAATTAAAATGGCCAGTGGTTCAATATAGAGATTAAAGAGTAACGGCGACAGTGGGCACCCTTGCCTTGTACCACGTTGTATTTTAATGTTATTGGTAAGGTTGCCGTTAACTATTATTTTAGCTCTTGGATTCTTGTATACTTCTTTTATGGCATGTGCAACACTTTCCCCTAGGTCATATTTTCCTATTGCTTCATTTAGGAATGCCCAATTTACCCCATCAAACGCTTTAGCCACGTCATAAGTGATTATAGTAAGAGGAAGTTTTTGGGAAGTGGCGATATCAATTGCCGCGAACAGCTCATGAGTAATTTCATGGATTTGCCGCCCTTTTATAAAACCTTTCTGATCTGAGTTAATCAGTCCAGGCATGACCTTGGCGAGTCGTTTTGCTATGACTAGTGTAAAAATTTTATAGTCGCAGTTGAGTAACGATATTGGTCTGTACGACTCACAAATCTTTGGGTTTTTTCCGGGCTTTAGAATGATGCTAATTATTGCGTCATTCCAAGAATCTGGAATCTTTTCATGATCTATATATATGCTGTTCATTAAATCTGTTAGTTTGTTAACTAAATGCTCTTTTAATATTATATAGAATTCATTTGGAAGGGCGTCTGGTCCAGCGGCTTTCCCTCTTTTTAAATTGTTTATTACTTCTCTAACTTCCTCCGGTTTAATTCTTTGATTTAACTCTGTCTTTTCTTCCTTTGTTAGTTTTGGAAGGGAAATAGCTTCTAAGTATTTACCAATTTGTTCTTTAGTTGGATTTGTATCTTCTTTATATATACCAGAGTAATATTTTGAGAACTCTTGTCTTATTATATCGTCTTCGAAAGTTTCTAGCGATTGTTCTAGTATCTGGATGCATGGTATATTATTCCTAGATTGTTCACATTTTGTTTTCCATGCCAATAATTTTCTGCACCCTTCCCCGTATTCATAATCTGCTAGTTTACTGTTTTCCCTTTTTTCTCTCACAATGATTTCTAAAAAATGTGCTAGCTTTTCTTTTAGTCTTTGATGTCTTATCTCCAACTATTCTGGTTAACGCAATACCAGCAACCACACATTTAATGGAGGTAATGTCATCACAAGTTAAATCCACAGAGAGACCTACAGAACAAGAAACTCCAGCAACAGTAATAGAGCAAGAAGTAATGGCAACTGAAAAAGTTATGGAAGTATTTGCTGAAAAAATAATGGCAGCAATGACTGAAAAATTCTTGGTCTCTGAAGAAAATCAAAATAAGATACGCGAAGTATGCGAAGGATTAGACCAAAAATTAAATGTCCTGGGAGAGAAAGTTACTGCAGTAGAAGCAGCAGTGGAATCCCTTAGCAAAAAGGTTAGCATGGATCAAAAAGAAATTCTGAAAATAAAAGACAGCAAGAAAACAATCAAAGAGAAGTTGGAATCATTGGAAAACCAAGGGAGAAGAAACAACCTTAGGATTCTAAATATCCCGGAGAACATGGAAGGAGCGGATATAAAATCTTTTATTGTTTCACTTCTTGAGGAATTTTTCCCGTGGGTCAAAAGTTGCAACTTGACGGAAGATATTCAGAGGGTCCATAGGGATCCGTTCAGGAAAAGTAAAGAAAAGAAAAAACCAAGAAAAATTCTGGTCAATTTTATGTCATACACTCTTAAAGAAAAAATATTGAGTGATGGCTTAAAAAATGGAACATTAAACAAAGACAATTGGTCATTCAAAATTCGCTCAGATATATGCAAAGCCACACAAGATAGACAGTGGGAGTTGGGACAATATATGCAGAAATTGAAAACATTGGGGGCAACCGTCCAGATGAAATTCCCAGCTGCATTAAGAATAATGTGGCAAAACAAAGTGCATAATATTAGAGAGCCTCAAGATGTAGAAAATCTTATAAAACAGATAAAAGATCATACCCAAAGGGAGAAATCAAATTAACTGAAACTCAAGAGATATCCCTCAAGAAGAATCCAATTAAAAAAGGAAAGAAAATTTTACAACATATATAAGTAAGAAAACTGGTGAGCTGGAGCTCAAATCGGGTGGACAATTCCACCCAGAAGAAGAAGGGGGGCTTCCTCAGGGGGGAAAAAACGAATTTCACAGAAACACTACAATGTAAAAAGAAAATACACGGGTGGGGAGCAAATTTGGGAAAAATTCTGAAAAAATATCCTTATAGATCAAATAGAGTCAAAAGGATGTCAAATAAAATACATACAAGAATGCCTTAACACAGCCCTCTTTGAAAAAGTCTCTAAGAAGAAATGAAGAAAGAAAAGATAATAAATATTTTATCATGGAATGTTAATGGTCTAAGAACCCCAAACAGAAGGAGGAAAATTATGGAATACATAAAAGAGACGGAAAGTGAGATTATTATACTTCAGGAAACTCACCTTGTCAGCATTGAGTGGGAACAGATAATAAAAAGATTAAATTGGGTAGAAACATGTATATATACTACCCAAGACTGTAATGCGAAGGGGGTAGCAATTATCTTAAAAAAATCCTTAAAGGCAAAAGTGATAAGTAAGAAAGTAGACAATAAAGGAAGATGGGCCATAGCGAAAATAAGAATAGGAGGATACACACTAAATATAGCAGGATACTATGGCCCAAACACAGACGACCCTACACCCCTCCAAAACTTATACTCGGAACTTTTATCAACATCTGATCCCATAATAATAGGAGGAGACTATAACTTAATAATGGATCCAAAAAAAGATAGATCACCCCCAAATAAACATTTCAATTTACCCAAGATGAGGGAATGGCTAAGTATATATAAAAAAGATCTAGATTTGGAGGATATGTGGCCACAAAAAGGAGATAAGGTATATCCTTTCACCTTTCACAATAAGAAATTAGGACATAAATCAAGGATAGACTTCTTTCTTCTAAATAGATCTTTACAGAACAGGGTTATTAGTATTGAACACATTCCTGTTCACGTATCTGATCACTCAGCGGTAAAATTAACTATGTTTTTACCCAAAGATACAACCCCTTCTAGATGGACAGTAGATCGTTCTCTACTACACAAACAACAATACATCAACCAGTTAGAAACGACTACATTTTACTATTTTGAAGAAAATGCAACAGACACCTCAAAACAAATAACCTGGGATGCTTATAAAGCTGTGATAAGGGGAAAATTACTTAGTCTAGGAGCACATAAAATAAAAATGAAGAAACTGGAAATTAACAAAATGGAATTTGATATCAAAAATATGGAGTTACAATTAGAGAACGAAACTGCCCCGGAAAAAAAGGAAGAGTTGGAGATAAGACGTATTTCTTAGTGTTATCGGGCAGCTAGATTTTATGGACCATCTCTTGGCCTCCTAAAGAGACAAGGGTCATAACTGCTGGTCCCTCCCCATCACTAGAAATTAAATCCTCCCCCAAAGCTATACTCACTAAACCCAGTTTAGGAGCACCAGTGGGTGCTGGAGGTTTCTTGGGGCAACCAGGGGCAATGTGCCCCACCTCTTTGCAGTGGTAGCAGGTAGGTGGGCCCCTGGGGTCCCGCCTGCCCCTAGGGGGCCAGGTAGGTTTGGGCTTGGGGGGTTGGGACTCCTTTCCCTGGGAACTGTTTTGGGGCCCTTGAGAGAACTCCTTTTGGTTACCCTTGTCCCCCCCACTCTTTTGCTGGGGACCCTGCCCACCTTTGGCTGTGGTACCCACAATTCCTCTGTGGACCCTGGTACTGGTCCAGCGGTCTGCCTCCTTAGCAAGCTCATTGGGGTCCATCAGCTTACTGTCTAAAAGATGCTGGCTCAGCTCTGAAACACATAGACTACTCATGTGCTCCCAATTAATTAAATGCAACAACCCCTTGTAATCAGTTACTTTGCTGCCCTTCATCCAACCTTCCAGTGCACACGGGTACAGATTCACACACTCCATCCAAGTCTCAGACTCTTTCTTCTTGGAGTTCCTAAACTGCAGTCTATACTGCTCTGGCGTAAGTCCATACCTGAGACATAGGGCCTCCTTCATATTGGGGTAGGTCATGGCACCTGCTAATTCTAAGGGCTCTAGAGCGCTCCTCCCAGAAGCCTCAAAATGTTTCCACAGGCCTGCCCCCCAATGCTGATCAGGCACACCATTCATCTTCAATGCAATCTCATACGAGGTAAACCAGGCATAGATATCCTCACTCCTATTATAATTCGGCACCAAATCTTTGGAGATATATACTTTACCCCCTTGCACTGGCTATGCGCTGCCACCATTGGAACTGGTCTCCACCTGTTTGACTCTGATGTCCAGTTCCCTAATGCTCAACTCATGAGCCAAAAGCAATCTTTTCTCTTCTTTCTCTACTTCCAATTGCTTCATCTTAATTCGCATGATTTCCAATTCATGCTCTCTCACCCTTTGGTTCTCCTCTAACTCTTCTGGGGTGAAGCCCCTACTGGAATGGTTGCTGCCAGCCCTTGAGACTGGTCTGCCCACAGGCAGATCTTGGGGAACAAAACCATTCTCTTCACCTGCATCATCTTCCTCTTGGGCCTCCCACCAGGCCTTCAAGACTCTTTGTAGCACAACCTTTCTAGATCCGCTTTTCACAGGGACTTTGCAGAATTGCTTGAGCTCCTCAACTTTGTACGAATACAGATCCTCAATGGAAAAATCCAATCCTGCCCTCTCACTTGTTGCCACCTGAGACATGATGCTCTAGAAGAGTTACTCCAAAAGAGAACCAAAAACACAGTATGTGGTTGCGTATTGGTCTGCACTTAAACTAGTGATGTACACCAATTACTGTTGGTCAAGTACAAATCACGTTCTAATCCTCACCCCTGACCACCAATGTTAGATCTGGGGGTCTCTAATTGGAAGAGGTAGGTACCACTGTCCAAATAGGTACCCTTACTTCTAGTCAGGGTAAGGGGGATACACTCTTTAGATAACCCCTGCTCACCCCCTTGGTAGCTTGGCACGAGCAGACAGGCTTATCAAAGGCAATGTATAAAGTATTTGTACCAGCACCCACAGTAACACAGTGAAAACACCACAAATGGACTCCACACCAGTGTAGATAAATAAAGTACTTTTATATAAACTACACAAGACCAAAACAACAAAAATCCAACATACACAGTTCAAGAATATGGTTTCAAAAGGGTTCTTAGCTTACCGACAAAATAATCCACATTAGCGTTGATTTTAGCCAACAGTACCTGGTGATGCGATAAAAGTTCCTAGCGGTGCTCAGGCGTCGAAAACCAAGCAACAGCGTCAGTCCTGAGACCCTGGGGAGGCGATACGACAACCCCGCTGCGACGAATCCGGCCTGTATGGGGTGTGAGGCGATACTTGTATGGATTCCAAGGCGTAGCTTCTCCGGTAGAAATTTACTCACAAAGGCACGATGCGACGATCTTCGATGTTTCTGCGACGATGTTCGCAGCAATGAAATACGGCCCGCTAACGAGCGGTGCGACGATCTTCGATGGCTCTGCAACGATGTTCGCAGCGACGAAATGTGGCCCGCTAATGAGTGGTGCAACAATCTCACTCCGCGGTGGCAGGCTCTGCGACGATACACGCAGCGAGGGGAATCTTCCCGCTCTGGAGGCGATGCGCTCCAAAGATGAACGCGGCGTTGACATTGCAGCGGCGACAGGCACTGCGACGATCTTCGCGGCGACGGATATGTTCTCGCTAAGCCGGCGGTGCGTGAAAAAGTTGCTGAACTTTTACTTCTTTTCTCTTGATCAGCTTCCCAACAGCAGGCACCACTTCCAGAGGCCCCACAATTGGATCAAGCACTCTAAGAAGGGCAGAACTCACACAGCAGAGTTCAGGGGGAAGCTGGGGGTGAAGTCCTTTTGTTCCTGGGACTTCTTAACAGAAGGCAAGCTCTACTCAGGCCCTTGGAGATTCCTTCAAGCCAGGGGACACAGCACACAGCAAAGTCCTTCCCCTCTCCTTGGCAGCAAAGCAACTGCAGGTCAGCCTTACAGCAGGTCACTCCTTCTTCTTCAGTCTTCCAGCTTTCTCCTTGGCAGAGGTTCCTTCTTGATTCCAGGATGATCTAATTTTCTGTAGTCTGGGTCCCAATACTTATGCCCCAAAATCCTTTGTCCTCTGAAGGCAGAGGGGCCTTGGCCTAGTCAGAACCAGTTCTGGCCAGTCCTGGAGCACTCTCTAAAAGTGCTGTTTTCACACACAGGATTTAAAAAACATCTTTCCTAAAAGATGTGTTATTAAATTCTGAGTTCAGAGTCACCAGACTTTAATTTTCTATCTTGCTCCTATGGGAAGATATGCAGGTAAACACTATACTCAGCATTCCCCATTATAGCCTATGGGCAAGATAGCCTTTCAATAGTGAAAAATGAAAATGGCTGTAATTCACTACCAGAGCATGTCACCTACACCAATACATGCTCTACCTGTTACATACACTGCACCCTGCCCAGGGGGGTACCTAAGGCCTTCCATAGGGGTGTCTAATGTGTACAGAAAGGGAAGAGTTAGGCCTGGCCAGTGTGGACACTGGTCAGGTCAGCATGGCAGCTAGCAACTGCACCCAGGCACTGCGGTGGCAGGCCTGTGACACCATTTTAGGGCTACTCCTGTGGGTGGCACAATCAGTGTTGCAGGCCCACTAGTTGCATTTGAATCACCAGCCCTGGCACACTCAGTGCTCTTTACTAGGGGCTAACAGGTGAAACAAATGTACCAAGCATGGATAACCAATCAATATAAAAATTTACCTAGGGAGCACTTGCACTTTGACACTGATCAGCAGTGGCAAAGTGCCCAAAGCATCTAAACCAGCAAAAATGAAATCGAGCACAGTGTCAGATATACAGGAGGTAGAGTCAAAAAGTCATGGGAAACCACACCAAAGATGCAAGGTGTAACAGTGTTGATCCCGGCGTGCTTCCAGCCCTCCAGAAAGGTGGCGGTTTCGAAGGATATGTTGATGATCTTGCGGAGGTGGTGTGCGATGGTGGAGCTTGCTTTGTTGAAGATGTGGTGCGGGCAGGGGTCTGATGGAGAGCCGGGTTGGATGGTGTTCATGAACTTGATGGCGTTGTCGTCTTTCACGTGGGATCAGGCGAGCAGGGTATTGGTGTGGATGGGGGACTGCGGGTCTGACGTGTCAGTGGCTGTCGGGGGGGCCTGGTTGTTGAAGCTGTCGTGGAGGTCTGCGATCTTGCACTGGAAGAAGGTGGCTAAGGAGTCGCATAGGTTTTGCGATGGCAGGATGTCGTTGGTGTTAGAGCTGGGGTTTGAGAGTTCCTTCACGAGGTTGAAGAGCTCTTTGCTGTTGTGTGCGTTGCTGTCAAGGCGTTCCTTGAAGGAGGTCCTTTTGGCAGTTCGGATGAGTTGATGGTGTCTGCGGATGGCAGTCTTGCAGGCTACATTGCTGTCCGGTTTCTGATCATGGTGCCACTTCTTCTCAAGCCTATGGCAGGTCTGCTTGGATGCCTGGAGGTCGGCAGTGAACTGGGTGGCTTTTCTGTCAGTGCGTCTGTTTGAGGGTTTCTTGATCAGGACGAGAGTGTTGGTGCAGTCGTCGATCCATTGCCTGAGGTTGCGGGTGGCAGTGTCGGTGGAGTCAGTTGGTGGGTTTCAGGTGAGGGTGGTGATTAGCTTGTGTTCGGTGACTTTGCTCCAGCTGCGGCGGGGAGGCCATTGTGAGTGGTGGTGCGTGGTGGGTTTCTGGAAGGTGAAGTGGATGCAGCGATGGTCGGTCCAGTGGAGTTCGGTGGTGTAGCTGAAGGTGACGTGGTTGCTTGCAGAGAAAATGGGGTCGAGCGTGTGATCGGCGGAATGGGTGGACATTGTGACGAGCTGTTTGAGTCCGAGGTTGGCGAGGTTGTTGATCAGGGTGGTGGAGTTGCTGTCGTTGGTGTTCTCGAGGTGGAAGTTCAGGTCTCCAAGGAGGATGTAGTCCGTGGATGTTAGGGTGTGCATGCTGACAAAGTCAGCGATGGAGTCGCTGAACTGTGGCTGAGGTCCGGGGGGTCTGTAGACGAGAGTTCCTCTGAGGGTGGTGTTGGGGTCGATATGGATCTGGAAGTGCAGGTGTTATGCGGTGCTGAGGGAGTCGTCGGTGCTGGTCGAGATCCTGAGGGTGTTCCTGTGGATGATGGCGATTCCTCCTCCTACTCCGTTGGTGCGGCCCCTGCGGGTGATCTTGTAGCTGTCCGGGATGGCAATGGCAATGTTGGGTGCCAAGGAGGGGTTCATCCAGGTCTCCGTCAGGAAGGCGACGTCCGGGGAGGATGTGTCAAGTAGGTCCCAGAGCTCGATGGCTTGCCTGCAGGTGGAGTGGTTGTTGAGTAGTGTGCATCTGAGGTGGTTGCATCCTTTCCCAGTGGGCGAGTTGGCGGCTCGGAGGCTGGTGAAGCTGCAGCTCTGGCAGGAGAAGGGTCCTTGGGAGCGCTTCGGGGTGGCCAGAAAGCAGGTGTGTGATCAGCCGGCATTGAGTGCATGGAGGGTGCTGCCATTGCAGTGGTGGCAGTCGTCGTGGTGTTTGAGGGGGCCAGGTCGTCTGGCACTGGGTGCGGTCCAGGCGTGGACTGGCGCAGGCAGGTTTGCCTCTGGCGCACCTTTGGTGCGCCAGCTGTACGGCCGCACAGCGCCCACCATAAGAAGCGGAGGTGGGAGGGAGGAGCAGCTGGGACGAATGGGTGTGCGTGGGGGCCGGGCCGCAGGTGACGCAGTGGCAGAAAAGGGACAGCGGAAACGGGCAGAAAGAACAGAAGCAAAACGGGCACAGTGGTACAGTACAAAAGAATACAATGAATACAACAGCTGACGCAGAATACAGGAACGGGAAAAAGAAGGTAGACAGGCAAAAGGGGCAGAGCGAGCACACAGACACCTATGGCTCACCACTGGGCCTCGAACTCATGGCAGCAGCAGTGAGCAGGGACACAGGCACACAGGTGGTGCTGTGCGGCGTGCGGAGCGACCTGCCTGGAACAGGGTCAACCACCGCTTGCCAGAGTCAGCCACCGTTGGCCTCAGGGCAGCCAGCATTGACTCTGTGTTTGCGACTTGGTCTTTCAGTTTCTTGTGATCTTCTCGTAGGAAGCCTCTGTTTATGCCTAATGTGCCTTGCTTGGTTTCAAGGGTGGATTTTATGTCCACTCCAGCGGACAAGAGTTCATCCAATTGGTGCTCAGAGATCGTGGCCGCAGGGAAGGACCTTCGGCATCTGTGACACTTACGGTTTCCCCACCACCCTGGGTGCTAGCCACTGTTGCCAGGGTCTTGTCAGTCTTCCTGCATACCAATGTGCGTGTGGTGTGCGGCCAGGTCAGAGCACGCCGTAGGGTAACTGTCTATATGGGCAGCAGCAAGTACTAAGATAAATCGATGTCTACACTCCAGCAAATCAGGAGTCAGCCATTTTCTGTTGTGTCTAGCCCAGCTGTTGGTATGCCTTAGAACCCCTGGGAGGCAGACAGGTAGCCCATATCCACCGACAGACACCAAGAAACTGGCCTTACAAGCAGCAGAGAGATTTCATGTGATGCCAATTCGGTGGGCAGGGTTGCAATTAGGTGGGCGGAATTTGCGTAATTGCGTTACGCAAATCTCCACGAAACGGTAAAAAATCTCCGCGAACACGCAGAAATTCCGCGAACACGCGGAATTGCTTGTTCGCGATGCTTTTTTCCTGTTCACAATCGCTGTTTGCGTGCTCGGGGAGAAATATCTCGCGAACACGCATTTTGAGAACGCGAACAAGCAAAGATTTTGCGAAATCGCGGAAAGCAGACTTTTGAGCAATTTTGCTTTCTCCGCGGAACGCGAAATTACGCAAATTCCGCGAGCGGAGCGGAATTTACCGCCCAGGCCTAGTTGCGATGACTAAGGCAGTAAGTGTGCCTTGATTTTCATGCATTTTGAACCCCACTGCTGCAGTTGCACCCGAAGGGAGAAGGTCTGCTACAGGAGTAGGAGGGCCCTGGCTGGGTTGCCCGTCTTTTCAGCCAGTGAGGAGCAGGACCCAGAGCCTAATAGTACAAATTGTGCCTTACATTTGTCTTTGGTAACTGGGAGTCAGTCTACTGCAGGAAGCACCACGATCACTGCTTAATGTGTGTGGTCCAAGCAGCAGCTATCTGGAGGAGTATGCCTAACCCACAGAAGCTCTCATCATCATTCACATGTTCTCTTTGCATCTCACAGAGGTGTCAGGAGGGGGAACAGGGCCGACTACTGGCTGTGTCATTGCCTCTGATGTAACAGAGTGTGCTGGTGTGAGGGATGTTGCTGTCGGGCTGCAGACATGCAGCCTGTTCCAGGTCTTCCGACAAGACTCACTGGGTGGTGCTTGATTGCACAGGACCGGAAGGCACCACACAAATGGCAACAAATCACTAGCCGCTGCTCCTGCAGCCTCCCGGGCACTGCTCAGTCCAGATTCAAGCTCCAATGGGCTGCAGCAGCTCTGCCGGGCCAGGCCTCCACCAGGCACTCCAGGCAGACCAGCCCTGTGGCTGCATGAAGGAGAAGCGGTTCAGAAAGGGGTCGGGCCTCCGATGAGGTATCAGCACTCCAATAGTAGGGTTTCTTAGCCCCCAACGACCCTTAGCAGCCAAGGGGAGTTCATCCCCCAATCAGTAGTGTGCCAGGAGGCCCCTTTGCAGAGTGTTTGAGAAAGAGGGTGGCGCTTTTGACGAGGTGTCAGTAATCCAGCTGTGGTGGACCTACTGGTGGGAATAGGAGGGGTTCTTGGCCCTTAACAACTCTCTACATCCAAAGGGACTTACTTAGGGATAGTGGAGCAATACTCCACTCGCTCCCGGAACTCTGTGAAATTTGTTGGAGTTTTTTAGTAAATCTGCACGCTCTGCCTACGCCTAGCAGAAAGAGGAAAAATATAGATTAGCAACAAAGCAGAAAGAGGCAAATTAAAGGTCATAAGTGAGCAGAAAAATAACAGAAAATGAGCAGAACCCACTCAGGTACTCATGCACACACTCACAGATAGTGATGTCACTGACCATATCATGAGTGATGTAATATGTGAGATCATACGCAGTGCATTGTGTGCCCGTAAGTTATAGTACACTTAGGTAACTATGACTGCTGAATTTCTATGGTTTTGTATGAGTGAAATTTGAGCCTAACTATAAATTCCCTGTAACATTTGTTATTTTTCAGTTAATTTCTAATGCTTTAAAATTCTATTTCCTAACTATACATCCCTGTAACCTTTTGTTTTTTTAAGTGAATTTCTAAGGGTTTTCTAACTCTATTTTCTAACTGTAACCGCTAACCTTTGATAGTGTGTTTGTGAGTGGCTGTATTAGTTGCATAGTAGGTGCATGAGTGGCTTTATGGGTCTGTGTTCGGGTGTTGAGTGGTTTGTGGGTGTGAGTGACTGTATGTGTCTGTGAGTGGGTGTGTGAGTTACTCTATGTGTCAATGAGTGGGTGCTTGAGTACATGGGTTGGTGACTGGGTGTGCAAGTGGTCTAGGGGTTTGTGAGTAGTATACTACTAAGGTGGATGGGGTGGGGCTAAATGGGTGATCCCTCCAGGTGATTCTGCACTTTTACATATTTGTAGTCATTCTAAGGGAGATACATGGTCTATGACTCTCAGCAGCAGAGAGCAAGAAAGAACCCATTTGTCACAGTCACTATAGATTGCCCTTCTATAGATCAACAATGCATTCACCTTTACAAAGGATTTCAGATTCATTTTTAATGTGGAATTGTCAATAAAACACACTTACTTTGCCTTGTGAAGCACAGGAAGTTACGATAATTTTTCATTTACAAAAGTGGAGCTTCAACTAGGGCACCCGTTATTTTTATATTTTTAAATGCTTCCTATTGAGGTTTAATTTCTGTGAAAAGAGCATGAGGACCAGAAAGGAACATCACATGCCCATTAATCCAAGAAGAGTGCACAGTTTTGCACAAAGGATCTTCCCAGCTGGACTAGTTTATATTAGTTAATTACAAAGTGCTACCTCGTTTGGTGAGTGTCAGGTGTGTATTCTACCTTATAACTGTATAATGGATCATGAGGAAATGTGTCCAACAACGTTCTCTGCATTTCAGCACTAGAATTGTTCTTCATGTGTCTTCATCCAGAAATCTGTGGATACACGAATACTGCTATAGAGAAGCTTAACAACAGTGCAAAGAGGTGGAAAAGCAATGCCGGCTCCCAAAGGATGCCGGGAGCCGGCTGAGACCGTGGGGGCGTTGTGGCTCCCCCCACTGTCCCCAACGTGTTTTTATAAGCCCCAGGGGATGGGGTCCCAGGGAATAATAAAAATTAGTGATAGGGGCTATTTTTTTTATGGTAAAATTAGGAGTCGCGCATCCTAACGCGTTGGGTGCACGATTTCTCTCGCGAAGGGTGCGCGGTTCCTAACGCGTTGGGTGCGCGACTCCAAGGAAAAAAAATGAAATTATGGGGAGATAAACATCAAGCTTAAGTGTTTTTTTCTTTGAGCATCTTTGCAGACAAAACTCTGTGTTTACCTCCTATCATTCGCAAGCAATTTTCCAAACAGAAATATGTCACTTTTTGTAACATAGTTATAGCGCAAGACACTCTTTCATATTTACAAAGAGAGGAAAAGGCACTCTGTGTACCTTTTCTTCTCCATGTAGATACAACCTCATCATACACACCATTTTGCGTTGAAAGGGCATTCTATAAGTGTTGCTGTGCGTGAATCAACAGAATACTAATAGAACAAGACACATCTCCAGATTTATCAGAAATCATAAATCTCGACATGTGTGTGAATGCAGCACCATTCTCCAATTGGTGTAGCAAAGCACAACAAGGAGAATTGTTTTAATTTCTCCTCATTTTTTAACCTTCAATGCATGCTAAAATTTTCAGCATACATTGAAGGAGAAAAATGCGTTTACTGATTGTTTTTGTGCAGGAAGGTGTGTCTTCCTGCACAAAAACAAACACCACATGACACAGATATACTTGCACCATGGTGCAAGGGTGCCTGTGTCACCATATGGCTGCAGTTTAAGCAGCCGTGCAGAGAGAAGCATAGATTTGCAACATATTTATGTACATATGTTGCATCCGTGTGCTTCAGAAGTACTACAGCACACTGCAGTTAAAGAGGTTACTGTGTGATGCTGCAGCACTTCCTCATAGTTCTGCACTTATACATCCACGATACGCTACTAAGGCATTCGTTCAGTCAATTATGTACTACACATACATTCATCTAAACTTTCACACACTAACACACAAATATAGCTCTTTTTTTAAACCAGGAAAGTTAGTTCTTAGAAGAACTTTTATTTCTTCTTTTTTCTTTTATATTTTTTTCTTGGTTTTTTGAACATTTTTTTGTTTTTTCTTGAAAAAAAAAAGGAAAAAACAGAACTGGAGGAACAAAACAATCAACTTCAGGGAAAACAAAATAGCAATGATGATTCTCTTGCTTTCGACAGATAAGGTCAATCGACTGCTCTCCATAGCAAAGTACAGCATTGCATTTTATGCAGAGCACTTTTAAGGTTGCGAACTGTGGACGGATGTCCAAATTTTGCACAGATGGATCCACCCTTGAAGTACTCGGCTGCGATGCATTTGATGGAGCTGGAAGAACTCGCATTCTTCGACATTCCTCTCGAGCAAGGTTCACCGGATGGAGGGTCTTCAGATGCTTCATCATGCTGGCTGTACCACAGGAATATTTTTTGTTGGAATCCCCACGTGAGAGCACTCGCTGGCAGATCTTACATGTCACTGAGGTGGCATTGGTTTTGGTTTGCCCCTCAGGAAAAGTGAAAAATTTCCAAACCACAGATGTGTATCTTGGTTGGCGTGGTGGTTCTTCCAAAAATTCATCCTCAGATGAATGAGCAGTTGCTGGTAATGCCTGCTGCCCTGAAGCCATTGTTTTTCAAAAAAGTTTGAACTAAGTGTAAACTTAGCCCAAAAAAGTTCTTCTCTGCAGAGAGATGCTCCTCCAAAAAAGGTCAAAGAAGAATGATTGAAATGGGTGGGGTCTTTCAATAGTTAGAATAGGAAGTGTAATGAACCAATCAAATCTCTTTTTTTCAGGTCACATGGGATCCGCGCACCATGAGCACAGGCAACACGCATCGAGCGCAAATTCGTGAAATTGCATGTAAAAGGAATATAGGATTAGAAGTAAAAATATATTAATTTTATGAGTAGTTTAGATTATGTCTTCAATTAATATTTACATAAAATACATATATATATGTTTTTTGACATTTAAAATATTTTGCGGGATTCGTGCACCCACCGCGTCAAACACGCACATTACGTTTCACGACGGGGCGCGAGCGTCGTGTAACGTACATCGTCCGTGTCGCGTATGGGCTTGGAGTCGCATACCGGTCGCATAGCAATCGCGCATCAAAATACGTACCCAACGCATACCGTACGCGGATCCTACACTACAATCGTAAAATGGCGACTATGTTCCACGCAGGGATTGAGAAAGGTGTGCATAGGGTGCGAGAATCCCAAAAGAATTGTAAAAAAAAAAATAACAAAGTATTAAAAATATAGTTTAATAAATATTAAAAAAATATATAATAAATAGTTTTAAAACACTTTACAATTTTTTTTTTTACAAAAATCATTAAAAATAATATTTTTTAATTTTTAAAAGAATTAATTGAAAACTTTAAAAAATGGTAAAAAACAATATAAAAAAACATAATTAAAGGAATTGGCCCACTGAAATATAAAGATTTAGAAATCCTATGAAAATCATTAAACATCATAGCTTTAGAGATAAGTTATAGATAGGAATTAGCATTTAAAAAACTTTTAAAATTCACTTAAAAACCATAGGTTTCAGGTATGTTATAGTTAGAAATTAGCATTTAAAAAACCTTTGAAATTCACTGGAAAAACCATAGGCTTCAGGCACGTTATAGTTAGGAATTAGCATTTAAAAACCTTATAAATTCACTGAAAAAACCATAGGTTTCAGGGGCATTATAGTTAGCTGGACATTTCCCTCGTACAAAACCCTAGAAATTCCCCGTTATAGTTAGTTCAGCTAACTATAACTCGCGCCCCCGCAATGCACTGCTGATGATGTCACATATTACATCACTCATGACATGGTCAGTGACATCACTGATGACATCACTGATGACATCTCAAATGACATCACTGATGACATCACTGATGATGTCATTCATGTGATCATTTGATGCTTCTTGTCACACCCTAATATAACCCTTGATACACCCACTCTAAATTACATACTGCCACTCTCAAAACCATAGACACTCCAACACCAAAAAGTACATACCCCATCACAGAGTCTTACGTCTAAACACCCATCCACTCACTCACCCGTACAATCACTCATACTTATGGTCACTCAGTACAGGTCTATCATATGCACTCATACACCTATATAGACACTCCCACACTGCTACTCATCCTCAGAGTTACTCACACACATACTCAGTAATGCAAGTAATTAATCACACTGCCATTTACTCATCTATACAGTTATACACACACAAACACTTTAACATTCTTATGGTCTTATACAATCAATGATACAAGCACACACTCATCCATACAACCACTCACACTATCACACACTCTCAGTTATAGTCATTTTTGTACTCCAACATACATATATACTGCCGTTCACATATGTAGTAAATTACACATGTACTAATGAAATATATATTCTCACACTAACACAACCATACAGATATTCACCCACCCATACAGTCCATTACAGACCTAGTGTTGAAACCATGCACCCAGTTAACCACCCACTGACACCTCTATAAACAGAGTCACACACATCCCACCCACATAAACACTCAGGTACCCATACAGATACTCAGACACTCAGACAACCAATCAATAACTTATATAGACATTCATGTACCTATTCACAAAACCATGCATCCGCTTACACACCAACAGACAGATGCATACAGTCATTCACACAGTTTAGTCATTAACTCATGCATTCTTTAAGATACATTTAATGACTCACTTATACAGTCAGTCATGCACATACAAAATCATCCATTCACACACTTATACACTCACTCATTCTTCAATATGCCTTTCCCTATATATAATAAACATATTAAAAGTTTATGGAAACACACAGACACTGGATGATGTCATCAGTGATGTCATCAGTGATGTCATTCGAGATGTCATCAGTGATGTCATCAGTGATGTCACTGACCATGTCATGAGTGATGTAATATGTGATGTCATCAGCAGTGCATTGCGGGGGCGCGAGTTATAGTTAGCTGAACTAACTATAATGGGTGAATTTCTAGGGTTTTGTACGAGGGAAATGTCCAGCTAACTATAACGCCCCTGAAACCTATGTTTTTTTCAGTGAATTTAGAAGGTTTTTTAAATGCTAATTCCTAACTATAACTTGCCTGAAACCTATGTTTTTTTCAGTGAATATATATATATGTGTGTGTGTGTATATATATATATATTCACTGAAAAAAACATAGGTTTCACACATGTTATAGTTAGCGGAAATTTTACTGATAAAAAACCAATGAAATTCCCCCGTTATAGTTAGTGCAGGAAACTATAACTCACGCGACCGCAATCCTCTGCTGATGCTAATACTGTATTTAGACACTTATTTGCCCATGTCTTCTTCCATAAATTTTGAGCTATACATATATTACAAATATTTTTTTTTCATAAAGACACATATGTCATCAGCAGAAGATTGCGGTCGCGTGAGTTATAGTTTCCTGCACTAACTATAACGGGGGAATTTCATTGGTTTTTTATCAGTAAAATTTCCGCTAACTATAACATGTGTGAAACCTATGTTTTTTTCAGTGAATTTTCAAGGTTTTTTAAATGCTAATTCCTAACTATAACGTGTGTGAAACCTATGGTTTTTTCAGTGAATTTGTACGGTTTTTTAAATGCTAAGTTACTTTACGCCATTCGTGGCGTGCGCGCCCACTTAACGCAGTGCGTTCCGTGCACGCGAAGTGCGCTTCGCGCACCGCGCGCCCACTTTACGCAGTTAGTGCCGTGCACGCACGGTGGGCCCACGTTACGCTAGATGGGCCATGTACGCACGATGCGCTTCGCGCACCGTGCGCACATGGAGGACATATTATGCGCTTCCTTGTGATAGGTAATCTGTTGAAATTATTTTGGGAAATGCTGTGCTCTTATACGCCATGCACAAATGGTGGCCTTCGGCCACCATTTGCACACGGGGTGGAGAGAGTGTGGATTTTTTTTTTTTAAATTTTTTTACCGTACGCGGACGGTAAGCGTACGGTAAGCGTAATCGGCGAAATTTTCGAAAAATTCAAAATTACCGTTTTTTGCCTTGGGGGATCTTTGAAGACTCAACTAATATGGTTATGTGCATGGGCGCTGTCTAAACAGCCCCTTTATATGTTTTTGGCATTTGTTTATCAGCTCCCCCCTCAGAGTGCGAGAGAGAAAATGGCGGCCGCCGCTTCCTGGTTTCGACCGATTCGAATGTTTACTAAGATCTAAGGGCCAATCAGAATCGCGCTCGCGCACGCCACCGTACGCGTACGGTAAGCGCACCGTAAGCGCACCGTAAGCTGGCTCAGATATATATATTGATTTAAAGGCTATTTTCTCAGAATCTACTGAACAGATTTACACCAAACCTACAAAAGGCACTTCCTTGACCTGAGGACTACCTCTCTGCCAAATTTCAAGTAATTCTGTTCAGCCGTTCGGGCTGTAGCTGTGTCTAAATGTCCTATGGAAAAATGCATGGGAAAAACGCGTTTTGGGACCCCCCTTTTATCTCAGCCCCCGCTTGACGAATCCCCCCGAGACTTTTAGGGTAGGAGCGGAGCGTAGCGCCCCACCTATTTTGAAAAATTCGCGAGGATTCGTCAACCGGCGCCAAAGTTATTCAAAATAGAATGTTGCGGATTTCCTATGGAAACGTGGTCCTAATTATAACTACCTACTGGGGACCGCCAGTAGGTAATATATATATATATATATATACACGCCAAGGTGTATTGAAGAAAGAGTAGGTGTATGAGTGTCTGTATGGATGATTCAGTGGGTGCATGACTGACTGTGTAAGTGAGTGCTTATACGTGTCTCAGTAAATGTATAGGTCCGTGACTAATCTCTATGAATGTCTGTATCAGTCAGTCAGTTGGTGTATAAGTGGCTGCATGGGTTGGTGAGTAGAGACATGAGTGTCTGTATGGGTTAATTATTGGTTATCTTAGTACCTGTATGGGTGCCTGAATGTCTATTGTGGGTGGGTGAGGGGGTGTGGGACTCTCTGCATGGACGTGTGAGTGTGGAAATCACTGTGTGTATGGGCTCATGAGTGTGCCGGTAAGGGGCTGTATGGCTGTGGCTGTGTCAGTGAGTGAATAGAGTGAGTGAATAGATGTCTCAGTGGTATATGGGTGAGTAACTGCATATGTGAGAGGCAGTATATGTGTGGTGTTAAAGTATATAAGTGACTGTATGTGTGAGTCAGTGATTGTGAGAGTGACTGTAATGGTGAGTGTGTGATTTTGTCAGTGACTGTTTAGGAGAGTAAACATGTGTTAGTATCTGTATGAATAAGTGAGGTAGTGTGTGTATAACTGTATAGATGAGTAAGTGGTAGTGTGATGGACTCTTTGGGTGAGTGACTAGGTGTGTGAGTAACACTATGGGTGACTGACGGCGTGTGACTATCTGTATGCATGTATGAGTGGATATATCAATGGCTGTATTGGTGAGTGACTGAGTGTATGAGTGGTTGTATGGGTGAGTAAGTAGATGAATGTGTGGACCTATGAATCAGTGAGTGGGTATGTACATACTTGTATTGGTATGTCAATGGTTTTGAGAATTGTAGTCTGAAATTTGGAGTGGGTGTATGAAAGGTTATATTGGAGTATGAGTAGGTGCATCAGAGATCATGTGGATGATGTCATCAGTGTAGTCATCAGTGATGTCATTTGAGATGTTATCAGTGATGTTATCAGTGATATCACTGACCATGTCATGAGTGATATAATATGTGACGTCTTCAGTGGGTTATAGTTTTCCTCAGCTAACAATAACAGCGAATTTCTCTGATTTCGTATGAGTGAAATGTCAGCCTAACTATAAAGTTACTTTACCCTATGGTTTTTCCCGTGAATTTCTAAGGTTTTTAAATGCTAATTCCTAACTATCACGACCCTGAAACCTATGGTTTTTCAGTGAATTTCTAAGGTGTTTTAAATGCTAATTCCGAACTATAACGTCCCTGTAACCTTTGGTACTTTCTGTGAATTTCTTAGTTTTTTTAAGTAGTAGTCGCATTTGCAGAGTGGTGGAGGAAGAGGACTGGGCCTCTGGCCAGCTCTCAGAAATTCTGTTGCATAGGACTTCCAGGAGGTACCAGGAGGGCTTCTGGGCCCTCAAGGTCCCTCAGAGGTAAAGTGGACTTCATCCTCCAACCAGCAGTTACGCTAGATGGGCCATGTACGCACAATGCGCTTCGCGCACCGTGCGCACATGGAGGACATATTATGCGCTTCCTTGTGATAGGTAATCTGTTGAAATTATTTTGGGAAATGCTGTGCTCTTATACGCCATGCACAAATGGTGGCCTTCGGCCACCATTTGCACACGGGGTGGAGAGAGTGTGGATTTTTTTTTAAAAAATTTTTTTACCGTACGCGGACGGTAAGCGTACGATAAGCGTAATCGGCGAAATTTTCGAAAAATTCAAAATTACCGTTTTTTGCCTTGGGGGATCTTTGAAGACTCAACTAATATGGTTATGTGCATGGGCGCTGTCTAAACAGCCCCTTTATATGTTTTTGGCATTTGTTTATCAGCTCCCCCCTCAGAGTGCGAGAGAGAAAATGGCGGCCGCCGCTTCCTGGTTTCGACCGATTCGAATGTTTACTAAGATCTAAGGGCCAATCAGAATCGCGCTCGCGCACGCCACCGTACGCGTACGGTAAGCGCACCGTAAGCGCACCGTAAGCTGGCTCAGATATATATATTGATTTAAAGGCTATTTTCTCAGAATCTACTGAACAGATTTACACCAAACCTACAAAAGGCACTTCCTTGACCTGAGGACTACCTCTCTGCCAAATTTCAAGTAATTCTGTTCAGCCGTTCGGGCTGTAGCTGTGTCTAAAGGTCCTATGGAAAAATGCATGGGAAAAACGCGTTTTGGGACCCCCCTTTTATCTCAGCCCCCGCTTGACGAATCCCCCCGAGACTTTCAGGGTAGGAGCGGAGCGTAGCGCCCCACCTATTTTGAAAAATTCGCGAGGATTCGTCAACCGGCGCCAAAGTTATTCAAAATAGAATGTTGCGGATTTCCTATGGAAACGTGGTCCTAACTATAACTACCTACTGGCGACCGCCAGTAGGTAATATATATATATATATATATACACGCCAAGGTGTATTGAAGAAAGAATAGGTGTATGAGTGTCTGTATGGATGATTCAGTGGGTGCATGACTGACTGTGTAAGTGAGTGCTTATACGTGTCTCAGTAAATGTATAGGTCCGTGACTAATCTCTATGAATGTCTGTATCAGTCAGTCAGTTGGTGTATAAGTGGCTGCATGGGTTGGTGAGTAGAGACATGAGTGTCTGTATGGGTTAATGATTGGTTATCTTAGTACCTGTACGGGTGCCTGAATGTATATGTGGGTGGGTGAGGGGGTGTGGGACTCTCTGCATGGACGTGTGAGTGTGGAAATCACTGTGTGTATGGGCTCATGAGTGTGCCGGTAAGGGGCTGTATGGCTGTGGCTGTGTCAGTGAGTGAATAGATGTCTCAGTGGTATATGGGTGAGTAACTGCATATGTGAGAGGCAGTATATGTGTGGTGTTAAAGTATATAAGTGACTGTATGTGTGAGTCAGTGATTGTGAGAGTGACTGTAATGGTGAGTGTGTGATTTTGTCAGTGACTGTTTAGGAGAGTAAACATGTGTTAGTATCTGTATGAATAAGTGAGGTAGTGTGTGTATAACTGTATAGATGAGTAAGTGGTAGTGTGATGGACTCTTTGGGTGAGTGACTAGGTGTGTGAGTAACACTATGGGTGACTGACGGCGTGTGACTATCTGTATGCATGTATGAGTGGATATATCAGTGGCTGTATTGGTGAGTGACTGAGTGTATGAGTGGTTGTATGGGTGAGTAAGTAGATGAATGTGTGGACCTATGAATCAGTGAGTGGGTATGTACATACTTGTATTGGTATGTCAATGGTTTTGAGAATTGTAGTCTGAAATTTGGAGTGGGTGTATGAAAGGTTATATTGGAGTATGAGTAGGTGCATCAGAGATCATGTGGATGATGTCATCAGTGTAGTCATCAGTGATGTCATTTGAGATGTTATCAGTGATGTTATCAGTGATATCACTGACCATGTCATGAGTGATATAATATGTGACGTCTTCAGTGGGTTATAGTTTTCCTCAGCTAACAATAACAGCGAATTTCTCTGATTTCGTATGAGTGAAATGTCAGCCTAACTATAAAGTTACTTTACCCTATGGTTTTTCCCGTGAATTTCTAAGGTTTTTAAATGCTAATTCCTAACTATCACGACCCTGAAACCTATGGTTTTTCAGTGAATTTCTAAGGTGTTTTAAATGCTAATTCCGAACTATAACGTCCCTGTAACCTTTGGTACTTTCTGTGAATTTCTTAGTTTTTTTAAGTAGTAGTCGCATTTGCAGAGTGGTGGAGGAAGAGGACTGGGCCTCTGGCCAGCTCTCAGAAATTCTGTTGCATAGGACTTCCAGGAGGTACCAGGAGGGCTTCTGGGCCCTCAAGGTCCCTCAGAGGTAAAGTGGACTTCATCCTCCAACCAGTAGTTCACCAGGAGGTGTGTTTGCAGAGTGGTGGAGAAAGTGGGCATGGCCTCCAAAGACCTCCTAGTAATCCCGCTGTGTGGGACTAACTGGAGGTAACAAGAGTGATAGTTGGCCCCAAGAACGTCCTTGTGGGCCAAATACCCCTCCTGTTGCCTCCAGTAAGACCCACACAGCAGGATTGCTGAGTTCTGATAGCAGGCCACATCCCCTTTCTCCACCAGTCTGCAAATGTGCCTCTTGGTGTGCTCTTGATTGGGGGATGAAGTCCCCTTCACTGCTGGAGGTCCTTAGAGGCCAACTAGCCTACCTATTAACTCCAGTAGGCCCCACACAGTGGGATTGCTGGGAGGTGGTTGCAGGCCACGCACCCTCTCGCCCCCAGGACCAGGCCTTAAAATTTTTAGTTCTCGCCTACGCAGCGCGCATGCGCTGCATAGGAAAAAGACCTTGAGCCATCGGCACAGCTTTGCGGGCAAAAACGTGCACGCGTTGCATTGCTTCCAATGGCAACACGTGCACGTCTGGTGATTCCCTTGCGGGAGCGAGCTTTCAAACCATATGTTTGTAATTAACTTGCTCGCTCCCGCAAGGGAAACAGGCCCAGGCTCCCTCCTCTATCCCCTCCCCCTGCTGCTTTTTACTTTCAGCACGCGCTTGTTTAGGATTTGTGCCCTGCATTGGAGCATAGCGCCTGGATACCCTCTTGGCTGAGAAGCAGTGCTATAAAAGTACCGCTTGATTGATTGCTATTCAGTAATGCAGTCCGACTAAAGTAATTTTGTTTTACAAAAAAAAAGACTATCACTTGGCTGGACTATACTTCATGTGTCTTTTGGTTGATTGTTACGTTCTGAACTCTTTCCTCCATGCTACCTTCCTGAGAACCATAGGTGGTTCTCCCTTGCTACCCCGAGAGTCAGATCATAAATGCCGAGGGGGTTGTACTCAGTTGGCCAAGTTTCTCGAGCCATATTAGGACGAACCCAGCACAGGAGCGGCAAACGACATCAACCACCCTGGTTTTCGGTCCTGTTCTCTGACCCGTGTGCAGAATGGGGTCTTATAATTAGTATGTTATAAGTTAAATTGTTGCGTGAACAAATTAAATGTATTTTCCTAACGTTGTGAAAAAGACGTAAACTACGCGCTTCATTACTATATAACAATGTGAAACTTTCTGAAAAGTGCATTTGGAATAAAATACATCGAAGCCGATTCCTTATGAGCGAGGAACATCCTCAAACAGTGGAACCACACTGACCCCTAGTGGCAATTCTGTTTTTATTATGAACCATATTTCATTACGTGCAGACACTTCGTATTCACCTTGATGGTATTAAGACAATCCTGCATGCTGAACTAATAACAATTGACAGCTCTGTGTTTCGAAGGGTCTTTCATGCTGTCATGATAAAGTAGTCGCCGATGTAGTGAGCATCCATCATCGTGACTTCAAAGGCTTGTTCTCTCTTTCCTCTTCAAAGGATGTTGGCGAGCATAATACTGAGTACCTGGGTTCAGCCGTCTGCCATGTCCAAGTAACATTAACTCTTCTCTTACACTCGCAGATGCAGCTTCGAAGCGCCAGGGGGCTTTTTACAGGTATTTATCATTTGTTAATTATTACCACAAACAGTTAACACTCACTGAAAACTGTGGCAACAGGATCCTTGTTCTAACTTCTCAGCTGTGAAGCTCCAGATAGAATAATACATGGAGGAACGTGTAAAGGGATAGAGGCTCGACCAACAAAGCAATATCCGGGCTTCAAATATACTTATGCTTGAAAATGATCCAATGTAATGAGTTCAATGTGCCTGGTTCACAGCAGGGCTGTGGTGTGCTTAACTGTGATATTCACGTGTGCAATGCATGCTAGATGTGATCATTACACATGTACATACAATCAGCAGGGAACTGAATATGTACTTGTAGTTTTAAGATTATTTAAAGCGCTATAAATCACCTAGGTCACATCGCAGCACTGGAAACAAGCATTGGCATGGCCAATAGGTCTCGCCTTTGGGTCTTTATAAGTGTTTAGTTATCCAGCACAATATCCTTGGTGCAACAACATCAACTGTTGCATGGCTAAACACTTATAAGGTCCCAAAGGCGAGACCTATTGGCTATGCCAATGCTTGTTTTCTTTAAAATGGGTCGAGGAGCCTGCACAGCCCCCTACCCGTGCCAATATTGCCCCCGGGGGCATGGCCACAACGTTGGGGACCACGGGGGAAGCCTTAATGTCCCCACTGTCCCTGCCGTCTCACCACCTCCTGCGGCAGCATGCATTGCTTTTGGGCAGAGGGAGATGCTAACATGCAGCTCCCTCTGTCCAAAAGCAATTCACCTCCGCTTCATGGAAGTGAGAGCATTTTCTCTACTTCCATAAAGCGAAGCAGAGGTTGCTATGGCATCGCGGGAGAAGTGCTCCCTCCATGCCATAGCAAACTGTAATGTCCTGAGGTGGGCACCCTGTGACATTGCTGGAGCCGACTGCGGGGTTGGCTGTCCTAAGGGCTATGGAGAGATCCAGGAGGGGGGCCACGCAGCCCCCTCCCATCTTCTCTGTAGCCCCAGAAAGGTAGTGGTTCCCGGGGCTTGGGGTTCACAACAGTCCTCAGTCTTTACTTGATTTGTGCCCCGGGGAGATGGCAGCACCCTGGGCTACATGGGGGGGCAGACCCCCTTCTTAAAGCCAATCGCGGCCCTGGGTACCCCATTCCCCGGGGCCAGGACTTAACTTTATTTTCTTTAAAATGAGTTGGGGGTCTGTGCGCCCCGGTCCCCAGGACTGCAGGGGGCCCGGTGGGCCCCTGCATTTAATAAACATAGCCCGGGGAGGTGGCAGTCACCAGGGCTGATGGGGCCCTTAGCGGGCCCCTGTATCTCATTTTAACATTACCCTGGGACCTGACCCACTGAAGCCTTCAATTAAATTATGCACAGGATCCCGTGCTTTTTTTCCCAGCTGGATTCGCAGAACCAACATCAATCCTGACAAAAACAACATTAAAAATGCTTTGCTTGGCCTAGGGCGTCCCTGTGGAACTTCCAGTGGAGGCCCTGGGGGTCAGGGTGTTTCCACCCTGCCCCTTTTAATGATTGTTAATGGTTTTTTACCTTTTTCCTTGTTACTCGGTTGTCCTTGTGGAACTGTTGGCAGTCTGTCAGATCACAGGCTCGAGATTGAGAGGGTTCACGGATCCTCCCCTGCCATATTTGTATATCTGAGAAATGTTTACATTTCTCAGGAACTACCAAATGTATTTATACCATTTAACAAAAAGAATGCTTTCTGAATCAAGAGCTACCTTTTTGCCAAATCTGGTGTAATTCCGTTTAGCAGCGTGGGCTGTAACTGTGTCTAAAGTTCCCTATGGAAATTAACATGGAGAAAGCACGTTTTGGAACCACCCCTTTTTTCTTGGTCTCCGCTTGAGGAATCACTCCGAAATTTTTAGACACCAGCTGAAGTGAGTGGGTCATTAGTTTTGAAAATTTCGTGAAGATTCATCGAACAGCGCCAAAGATATTGGCAAAAGAAAAAAAGCTTTTTGAATAGAAACAAGATCCTAACTATAACTACCTACTGGCGACCAGATTCCTTACAGCCAGATGCTTAAAGTAAAGCGGGTGTGTTCAACAGCGGAGTTGCTTGACAGTGAATTAAACAATATGGTTCAACGCTTCCAGAAAAGGGGATATCCTATCAGTGTTTTAAATGACGCCAAGAGGAGAGTTAACGAAAAAACAAGGAATGAATCATTGTTCCCATGCAATGATAAATTAATGGAACCACAAAGTATAACAAAGAGAGTGTTTTTGGAATACAATGCCACCCATAAGGATATCAAGAAAATTCTGCAAAGAAATTGGCATGTTTTGAAGAAAGATGAACATCTAGTAGACATTGTGGATACAGGCCTGCAGATTACATCTAAAACAGTTAAATCTTTAGGGGATATTCTGACTTCCAGCTACTACTATCCAAAGATTTATTATCCAGCACTTTCCCAGAGTTTAGTTGGTTTTGGAGTTGGAATAGTAATTGTTTAGGGTTTATGATCTAGCACTTTCCCTGAGTTTAGTTGGTTTTGGAGTTGGAATAGTAATCTATTTGGGTTTACTGTCCAGCATTTTCCTTGAGTTTAGTTGGTTTTGGAATTGTAATTTGTTATGCTTTATTATCCAGCACTTTCCCTGAGTTTAGCAGGTTTTGGAGTTGTAATAGTAATTTTTTATGGTTTATTGTCCAGCACTTTCACTGAGTTTAGTTGGTTTTGGAATTATAATAGTAATTTCTTGAGACTTATTATCCAGGATTTTCCCTGAGTTTAGTTGGTTTTGGAGTTGAAATAGTAATTTGTTATTGTTTATTGTATAGCACTTTCCCTGAGATTAGTTGGTTTTGGAGTAGGAATAGTAATTTTTTATGGTTAATTGTCCAGGACTTTCCCTGATTTTAGTTGGTTTTGGATTTGGAATAGTAGTTTATTTGAGTTTATTATGCAGCACTTTCCCTGAGTTTAGTTGGTTTTAGAGTTGGAATAGCAATTTGTTTCGGGTTTATTATGCAGCACTTTCCCTGAGTTTAGTTGGATTTGGAGTTGAAATAGTAATTTGTTATTGTTTATTGTATAGCACTTTCCCTGAGATTAGTTGGTTTTGGAGTAGGAATAGTAATTTGTTATTGTTTATTGTATAGCACTTTCCCTGAGATTAGTTGGTTTTGGAGTAGGAATAGTAATTTTTTATGGTTAATTGTCCAGGACTTTCCCTGATTTTAGTTGGTTTTGGATTTGGAATAGTAGTTTATTTGAGTTTATTATGCAGCACTTTCCCTGAGTTTAGTTGCTTTGGATTTGGAATAGTAATTTTTTGGGGTTTATTATCCAGCACTTTCTGTGAGTTTAGTTGGTTTTGGAGTTGGAATAGCAATTTTGGGGGGTTTATTGTCCAGCAATTTCTCTGAGTTTAGTTGGTTCTGGAGTTGTAATTGTAATTTTTTAATATGTAATGTCCTGCACTTTCCCTGAGTTTAGTTGGTTTTGGTGTTGGAATAGTAATTTCTGAGGGTTTATTACCCAGCATTTTCCCTGAGTTTAGTTAGTTTTGGAGTTAAAATAGTATTGTTTTTGGTTTATTATCCAGCACTTTCCCTGAGTTTAGTTGATTTTGGAGTTGGAATAGTAATTTTGGTGGGTTTATTATCCAGCACTTTCCGTGAGTTTAGTTGGTTTTGGAGTTGAAATAGTATTTTTTTTCAGTTTATTATCCAGCACTTTCCCTGAGTTTAGTTGATTTTGGAGTTGGAATAGTAATTTTTGGGGGTTTATTATCCAGCACTTTCCCTGAGCTTAGTTGGTTTTGGAGTTGGAATAGTAATCTTTTATGGTTTATTGTCCAGCACTTTCCCGGAGTCTAGTTGGTTTTGGAGTTAGAATAGTGATTTTTGGGGATTTATTATCCAGCATTTTCCCTGAGTATGGTTGGTTTTGGAGTTGAAATAGTAATTTTTTATGGCTTATTGTCCAGCACTTTCCCTGAGTTTAGTTGGTTTTAGAGTTGGAATAGTAATTCTTTTGAGTTTTTTATTTGCAGCACTTTCCGTGAGTTTAATTGGTTTTGGACTTAAAATAGTCATTTTTATGGTTTATTCTCCAGCAGTTTTCCTGAGTTTAATTGACTTTGGAGTTGGAATAGTATTTTTGGGGGGTTTATTGTCCAGCACTTTCCCTACGTTTAGTTGGTTTTGGAGTTTGAATAGTAATTGTTTGTGGTTTATTACCCAGCACATTCCTTGAGTTTATTTGGTTTTGGAGTTAGAATAGTAATTGTTTATGGCTTATTGCCCAGCACTGTCCCTGGGTTTAGTTGGTTTTGGATTTGAAATAGTTATTTTTTTTGGTTTATTATCCAGCATTTTCCCTGTGTTTAGTTGGTTTTGGAGTTTGAATAGTATTTGTTTGTGGTTTATTATCCAGCACATTCCTAAGAGTTTAGTTGGTTTTGGAGTTGGAATAGTAATTTTTTCTGGTTTATTGTCCAGCACTGTCCCTGAGTTTAGTTGGTTTTGGAGTTGGAATAGTAATTTATTTGGGTTTATTAACCAGCATTTTCCCCGAGTATAATTGGTTTTGGAGTTGAAATGGTAATTGTTTGTGGTGTATTGTCCAGAAGTTTCCTTGAATTTAATTGGTTTTCGAGTTGGAATAGTAATCTTTGGGGGTTTATTGTCGAGCACTTACCCTAAGTTTAGTTGGTTTTGTCGTTGGAATAGTAATTTTTTGTGGATTATTGTCCATCACTTTCCCTGAGTTTAGTTGGTTTTGGAGTTGAAATAGTATTTTTTATGGTATATTGTACAGCACTTTCCCAGAGTTTAGTTGGTTTTGGAGTTGGAATAGTAATTTCTGAGGGTTTATTACCCAGCATTTTCCCTGAGTTTAGTTAGTTTTGGAGTTAAAATAGTATTGTTTTTGGTTTATTATTCAGCACTTTCCCTGAGTTTAGTTGATTTTGGAGTTGGAATAGTAATTTTGGGGGGTTTATTATCCAGCACTTTCCGTAAGTTTAGTTAGTTTTGGAGTTAAAATAGTATTTTTTTTTCAGTTTATTATCCAGCACTTTCCCTGAGTTTAGTTGATTTTGGAGTTGGATCAGTAATTTTTGGGGGATTATTATCCAGCACTTTCCCTGAGCTTAGTTGGTTTTGGAGTTGGAATAGTAATCTTTTATGGTTTATTGTCCTGCACTTTCCCGGTGTCTAGTTGGTTTTGGAGTTAGAATAGTGATTGTTTGGGATTTATTATCCAGCATTTTCCCTGAGTATGGTTGGTTTTGGAGTTGAAATAGTAATTTTTTTATTGCTTATTGTCCAGCACTTTCCCTGAGTTTAGTTGGTTTTAGAGTTGGAATGGTAATTTTTTATGGCATATTTTCCAGCAATTTCCCTAAGTTTTGTTGGTTTTGGAGTTGGAATAGTAATTCTTTTGAGTTTTTTATTTGCAGCACTTTCCGTGAGTTTAATTAGTTTTGGGCTCGAAATAGTAATTTTTATGGTGTATTCTCCAGCAGTTTTCCTGAGTTTAATTGACTTTAAAGTTGGAATAGTATTTTTGGGGGTTTATTGTCCAGCACTTTCCCTAAGTTTAGTTGGTTTTGGAGTTTTGATAGTAATTGTTTGTGGTTTATTATCCAGCACATTCCTTGAGTTTAGTTGGTTTTGGAGTTAGAATAGTAATTGTTTATGGCTTATTGCCCAGCACTGTCCCTGGGTTTAGTTGGTTTTGGATTTGAAATAGTTTTTTTTTTGGTTTATTATCCAGCATTTTCCCTGTGTTTAGTTGGTTTTGGAGTTTGAATAGTTATTTATTTGGGTTTATTAACCAGCATTTTCCCCGAGTATAATTGGTTTTGGAGTTGAAATGGTAATTGTTTGTGGTGTATTGTCCAGCAGTTTCCTTGAATTTAATTGGTTTTCGAGTTGGAATATTAATCTTTGGGGGTTTATTGCCGAGCACTTACCCTAAGTTTAGTTGGCTTTGTCGTTGGAATAGTAATTTTGTTGTGGATTATTGTCCATCACTTTCCCTGAGTTTAGTTGGTTTTGGAGTTGAAATAGTATTTTTGGGGGTTTATTGTCCAGCACTTTCTCTGAGTTTAGTTGGTTTTCAAGTTGGAATAGTAATTTTTTCGAGTGTATTTTCCAGCACTTTCCATGAGTTTAGATGGTTTTGGAGTTGGAATAGTAAGTTTTTGGGGGGTTTATTATCCAGCACTTTCACAGAGTTTAGTTGGTTTTGGAGTTGGAATAGTAATTGTTTGGGGTTTATTATCCAACTCTTTCCCTGAGTTTAGTTGGTTTTGGAGTTAGGAATAGTAATTTTTTATGTTTTATTATGTAGCTTTTTATTAGAGCTTATATGTATTCACAATTAAATTGTTTTTATTTGGTTTTGCTCTAGAATCGTGGAAAATATTGTAAAACATGATTCAGAAATTTTGATGTTATTCAGAATTTATTTTAAAGTATAATATATTTTTTAACATATTTGTCATGTACATTTGCAAAATTAAAATATATTTTACATACATTTTTTTAACAGTTTTGAAAAATTGAACTTTTTTCTGAAGTGTTGTCATGTAATAGTAAAGTAAATATATTTTCAGTTATTTAATTATGAATGTTTTGATTTTCATTATTTATAATTGTTAATGAAATAAGTAAACATTTTAGTACATTTCTTTTTACATATTTTTTAAATAAATTTTAAATCATTTTATTTTTGGTGTAAAATTATATAATATGTATTTTACAAAGTTATATTTTGTACATTTAGTTTTAGTTTTTAATATTTAGTATATTAAATATTATTATAAAAAAATAATATTCAACATATTAAATAATTTACAATTGTGTTTACAAATATATTTATGTGTCATATTTTGTTTATTAAAGATTGTAATATTGGTTGCACATTTACAATAGTCTTAATGTAATTTTATATTTTGAAGGTGGTTACATCAAACAAATATACATTTTATTTATATTTTTGGGTTTTTGATAATATAATATTTAATATATATTTTGAAGTTTTTAAAACATTTTTAATTTTTTTTTATATTTTTACAATAAATAAATGAATGCATTACATTTTGTTTGAATTATCTCTCCATTCTTGTCTTGTGTAGTTCCTATAATAATTATACAGTATCTGTGCTTTTAGACAACATACACTGTAGGATTGGTGCCAGACTGATTCTGAACACCCCCACCAGGTATGTTGGCCTTTTGTACCAAATAGCTCACAGAGCCACAAGAATCTCCTCTTACCAAGGAGAGAATAGTTCTTGGCAACCATAGAACATGACAACCCTGATCCCTCAGGACCGTGGAAACAATATACTATGTTTCGCTCAGTCACTTGTGCTTACTTAGTCTATCTCAGAGATTTACACAGAATAAACAGGCTGGGCGTTTTCAATAAGTATTTATTGAACAGTTGTTATTTTGGTGTAGAATAGATGAGCTACAACAACCCTTAGACAGTATAATATATAAATTATTAGAAGTACTAAAAAGGTAAAGGAATGGTATAGCTCTACCCTCTTACTATCATCATGAATATATACAAGTATATAAAACACATGATAAAAAGATGTGTACTCCTACAATGCTTCCCTAACTAGATGTGCCTAAATGTACCTAGCATGTGTATAGGTGTTAAGCCAAGAATCCCTCCAGGATAAAGTCACCCTCATTACCTGAAGTGAGAGACTATGGGACACTGTCCTGGTTTCGAGTTAGACACCCTGCAAGGGATGTTAGACCGCTGTGAGCTGGAGTGTCTTCATGCAGGAACCTCAACATCTCAGGTCAGTGTGTCGGCCGGGAAGTTTCTGTCTCCTCTGTTCTATCTTAGCAAGATGTGATGTATATATACCCATAAGTCTCCCCAGGGGTCCTACCTCACTGTATTACTGTGTCAGCCTAAGGATGACGTTGGGCATGAACTTTATAAATTGATATTATACAGGAGATGGTCGTCCTGCTGTGTTTCCAAGAATCTTCATGCATAATGAATGAGATCTCAAACAAGGGAAAACCTGTGTTCTGAATCCAGTGTCATATCTAGGTAAAAGATCAGTCCCAGTAAATCGTGACAAATGTAATGTAGGTAAGAATATAGGTGAAGGGTAATGAAGTTACAGGGACCTATATTATGGTACCTATATGGAATATAACAGTCTATGTGGAGTGAGTTGTTTTTTTCATTTTTATTACGCAGCCATTTTGTTTTCCTTTTTTTCACTTTTCTGTCTATCTGTTTCGCTTTTAGGTCATTTTGAAAGATGGGACAATGCGGTTGGGAGCTGTGTTTCGTCGGTTAAGGTATATTTCATTTAATTTACTTTTAATGTAGTTTTAGGGTAGGAGCAAGGTAGTAGTAGTATAGTAAGATTTCTTAGGTCGTTAATTGTTCATTTTTTTGGTGTAGTTTGGTGTTGTTTTGGTAGTTTAGTACTTTATGTGTTTGACGTAGTGCTGAAGAGAAGTAGAGCGTTATGTAGTGTTAGTTATGTGTTATTTAATTATGTTATCCTGTATTTGATGTTGATATTCATGCCTGTGGGTTTGTACATGTTCGTGTAGGAGAGTGTTCCTTTTTTTCTTTACAGGTTTCCCGTTTCGTGAATGGGGTCTTTCTTTTTTGGATTAGTTTTTCAATGTATTTACTATGGGTTTGTTTGTTTTTGAGGACCATCTACTGCGACATAACTGTAAGTTATTTGCTATTATTATGGGTGGGGAATGTTTTTGGTTACATTTGGTTTGTTTGTTTCTTTGTTCTTTTAAGAATGATATCATGTCATATATTTATATGTATGTTTTGAATTTTTAAATGACATAATTATAATTATTAATTTAAAAAAAGAGTAGAATTATGTTGTTTAAATGTTTTGGGATTTTAAAACGCTCATGATGTTTAGCATTGTTTTTTGTTTAAAGCATAGATTTAGCAATCATGTCTAGATAATCTAGCCCTTTTGTGTTTGGACATAGTCGAGTTTTGTATTGGTGGTATTCATACATTGTTTTTGTTTGCGTACTGAGTTTAGGTCGGATTTTAGTTAGGGATTGCTCTAGTCTTAGCTCTTGATAGCTCCATTCTTTTTTGATAGATTCTATTATTATGTGTAGGTTTGGTTGTCCTCTTGCTATTGTGGCTTGGAAGGCATTGTGCCATCCTTTTACCGTGTTATTAGTTTTAGCTTTTTGAGCTGGGGTGCTATAATAGAAGTTACTCTAGGGGATTTGGAACTTTGGTTGCCTACGGTGCCCTGACCTATGTAGCCTTCCCACCCAAGTGTCTTTAAAGTAGTCTGGGAAGGGGAACAGCCATTACAACGCGGTTTTTACCACGCGCAGCTTTTACATCGCATGCGTTACAACGCATGCGATGTTACAATGCAATGCCATTACAACGCAAGTCTTTACATCGACTTGCGCTAGATGGCGTGCTAACATTCCAAATAGTGTAGTTTACTATCCCAACACCTTCCCTACTGTTAAGTGGACTGGAGTTGGAATAGTAAATTACACTTTTCTAATGTTAGCACGCCATCTAGCGCAAGTCGATGTAAAGACTTGCGTTGTAATGGCATAGCGTTGTAACATCGCATGCGTTGTAACGCATGCGATGTAACTGCACGCGTTGTAATGACACGCTTTGTAATGTCATACATCAGTCTAGGAAGGGTGTTAGCTTTGTTTAGTTTGCTTGGTAGAAATGGCTTTTAAGGAGTATGTTATAGTGGTTGGCTACTTCAGTTGTTGGTACATAGGCCAGGTCTATAAATGTTTTGATTTGATAGGCAAAGTTGCTATTGGTGGCGTAATCTAAACTTAGAGTAGATTTTTGTAGGTATCTCCAGATACTTTGGTTGAATTGATAATAGCAACCTTGTATTGCAGTGTGTGGGTATATTTTTAAAATTGACTGAATCATTGCTTGTTCAAAGTCAATGATTATTTTTTGTGGGAAGTAGTTGTCAGTGTGTTGTTTTAGTACTGCAAGGAGCTCTATGTAGGTGGTATTTTGTTTACTGGGGAGTAATGCGTATATGAAGTGGGTGTTAGTGTCTTCATATTAGCCGTGGATGGTATATAGTTGGTAAAAAGGCTTGGGGTAAACTTAACTGTACCACCCATCATCCACGTTTTGCACTTTTTAAAATTTTGTATGTTGTTATTGGTGGCAAAGATAATAATTCGTTTTTCATGACTGTTATTGTCATGAAGAATGAATTTCTCATCTTTGTGGGTGACGGTATATTCTGGTAAGATTTCTATTTCTGTAAATGTTTGGGGGTGGGGGGTGTTTGAGTAGTAGCTCTTTAATTTCTGGCTATTAATCTTTTTAGAGTGGGAATGGATGGTACTTGTCCTGTGACATGTTCAAGATCCCTAGTTAATAAGTCTTTTTAGTATTTGGGTAGTGGTCTGTTGTGAGCTTGTGCTTGCTTCTCTGATGGTTTCTAGAGCATCTCTGACTTCGATTTCTGTCATATTGGGGGGATTGGTTGTGTTCCCTGACATTAACTACATTTGTTTCTCCTGTTGTGGCCAAGCAAAAATTGGAGTAGTATTTACTACATTGCCAATAGGTTTTGTTTCCTGTTATATTTTATTGAGTATAAGTATAGCGCATGTAGCACAGAAGTAGTTTTCCCTTTTGTGATGTGATGAATTTTGTTCCTTCTAACATTTTTTGTCTATCTGTGAATGTATATATAGATATATATATCCCAAACATCTCCTCCGAAGAAAAGAGCAGAGGCCTCACGGGGGACTGTGCGGAAACACCTTTATTGAAGTAAAAGTGGCATAATGCATTTCGGCCCTTGATCGGTCTTCTTCGGATGCCTAAATCCCAGGAGGCATGGGAACACCTGAAAATAATTGTCCAGCAGCTTCACCATTGGTGGTGACCCGCTCCACCCCTCGAATGCTTGCTCACCGATCCGTCCTTCGTAGGAACTACGGGTCCCAGGATGCAGCTGTACTCCCGGTAGGTGCTGCAGGGGGATCCAAATGGAATTGCGGGATGCCGGGCAAGCGAAGGTGATACCCAATTGCCAATATCCTGTGTGTGTAATTTTCTCGGTGTGTCCTCGGGTCCCCAAACACCGCTTCAGCCCCGCAATCCAGGCAATCAATGATGGTGGAGGCAGGAGTGACAATGCAACCCGCCCTACATCTCGCCGCCGTCTGATGTTCTGGAAGGTGAGGCGTGCCACGGAACTACCGATCCCTCGGTGCCCAAACAATACTGCAACACCAGCCGCCAGATATGTCCGTGGCCAACTTGACAAAGCGGGGCCCTCTGACTCACGTCGCTGGCTGACGTGAAAAATATCCCAAACATCTCCTCCGAAGAAAAGAGCAGAGGCCTCACGGGGGACTGTGCGGAAACACCTTTATTGAAGTAAAAGCGGCATAATGCATTTCGGCCCTTGATCGGCCTTCTTCGGATGCCTAAATCCCAGGAGGCATGGGAACACCTGAAAATAATTGTCCAGCAGCTTCACCATTGGTGGTGACCCGCTCCACCCCTCGAATGCTTGCTCACCGATCCGTCCTTCGTAGGAACTACGGGTCCCAGGATGCATCTGTACTCCCGGTAGGTGCTGCAGGGGGGTCCAAATGGAATCGCGGGATGCCGGGCAAGCAAAGGTGATACCCAATTGCCAATATCCTGTGTGTGTAATTTTCTCGGTGTGTCCTCGGGTCCCCAAACACCGCTTCAGCCCCGCAATCCAGGCAATCAATGATGGTGGAGGCAGGAGTGACAATGCAACCCGCCCTACATCTCGCCGCCGTCTGATGTTCTGGAAGGTGAGGCGTGCCACGGAACTACAGATCCCTCGGTGCCCAAACAATACTGCAACAGCAGCCGCCAGATATGTCCGTGGCCAACTTGACAAAACGGGGCCCTCTGACTCACGTCGCTGGCTGACGTGAAAAATATCCCAAACATCTCCTCCGAAGAAAAGAGCAGAGGCCTCAAGGGGGACTGTGCGGAAACACCTTTATTGAAGTAAAAGCGGCATAATGCATTTCGGCCCTTGATCGGCTTTCTTCGGATGCCTAAATCCCAGGAGGCATGGGAACACCTGAAAATAATTGTCCAGCAGCTTCACCATTGGTGGTGACCCGCTCCACCCCTCGAATGCTTGCTCACCGATCCGTCCTTCGTAGGAACTACGGGTCCCAGGATGCATCTGTACTCCCGGTAGGTGCTGCAGGGGGGTCCAAATGGAATCGCGGGATGCCGGGCAAGCGAAGGTGATACCCAATTGCCAATATCCTGTGTGTGTAATTTTCTCGGTGTGTCCTCGGGTCTCCAAACACCACTTCAGCCCCGCAATCCAGGCAATCAATGATGGTGGAGGCAGGAGTGACAATGCAACCCGCCCTACATCTCGCCGCCGTCTGATGTTCTGGAAGGTGAGGCGTGCCACGGAACTACAGATCCCTCGGTGCCCAAACAATACTGCAACAGCAGCCGCCAGATATGTCCGTGGCCAACTTTACAAAACGGGGCCCTCTGACTCACGTCGCTGGCTGACGTGAAAAATATCCCAAACATCTCCTCCGAAGAAAAGAGCAGAGGCCTCAAGGGGGACTGTGCGGAAACACCTTTATTGAAGTAAAAGCGGCATAATGCATTTCGGCCCTTGATCGGCCTTCTTCGGATGCCTAAATCCCAGGAGGCATGGGAACACCTGAAAATAATTGTCCAGCAGCTTCACCATTGGTGGTGACCCGCTCCACCCCTCGAATGCTTGCTCACCGATCCGTCCTTCGTAGGAACTACGGGTCCCAGGATGCATCTGTACTCCCGGTAGGTGCTGCAGGGGGGTCCAAATGGAATCGCGGGATGCCGGGCAAGCGAAGGTGATACCCAATTGCCAATATCCTGTGTGTGTAATTTTATCGGTGTGTCCTCGGGTCTCCAAACACCACTTCAGCCCCGCAATCCAGGCAATCAATGATGGTGGAGGCAGGAGTGACAATGCAACCCGCCCTACATCTCGCCGCCGTCTGATGTTCTGGAAGGTGAGGCGTGCCACGGAACTACCGATCCCTCGGTGCCCAAACAATACTGCAACAGCAGCCGCCAGATATGTCCGTGGCCAACTTGACAAAGCGAGGCCCTCTGACTCACGTCGCTGGCTGACGTGAAAAATATCCCAAACATCTCCTCCGAAGAAAAGAGCAGAGGCCTCACGGGGGACTGTGCGGAAACACCTTTATTGAAGTAAAAGCGGCATAATGCATTTTGGCCCTTGATCGGCCTTCTTCGGATGCCTAAATCCCAGGAGGCATGGGAACACCTGAAAATAATTGTCCAGCAGCTTCACCATTGGTGGTGACCCGCTCCATCCCTCGAATGCTTGCTCACCGATCCGTCCTTCGTAGGAACTACGGGTCCCAGGATGCATCTGTACTCCCGGTAGGTGCTGCAGGGGGGTCCAAATGGAATCGCGGGATGCCGGGCAAGCGAAGGTGATACCCAATTGCCAATATCCTGTGTGTGTAATTTTCTCGGTGTGTCCTCGGGTCCCCAAACACCACTTCAGCCCCGCAATCCAGGCAATCAATGATGGTGGAGGCAGGAGTGACAATGCAACCCGCCCTACATCTCGCCGCCGTCTGATGTTCTGGAAGGTGAGGCGTGCCACGGAACTACCGATCCCTCGGTGCCCAAACAATACTGCAACAGCAGCCGCCAGATATGTCCGTGGCCAACTTGACAAAGCGGGGCCCTCTGACTCACGTCGCTGGCTGACGTGAAAAATATCCCAAACATCTCCTCCGAAGAAAAGAGCAGAGGCCTCACGGGGGACTGTGCGGAAACACCTTTATTGAAGTAAAAGCGGCATAATGCATTTCGGCCCTTGATCGGCCTTCTTCGGATGCCTAAATCCCAGGAGGCATGGGAACACCTGAAAATAATTGTCCAGCAGCTTCACCATTGGTGGTGACCCGCTCCACCCCTCGAATGCTTGCTCACCGATCCGTCCTTCGTAGGAACTACGGGTCCCAGGATGCATCTGTACTCCCGGTAGGTGCTGCAGGGGGGTCCAAATGGAATCGCGGGATGCCGGGCAAGCGAAGGTGATACCCAATTGCCAATATCCTGTTTGTGTAATTTTCTCGGTGTGTCCTCGGGTCCCCAAACACCACTTCAGCCCCGCAATCCAGGCAATCAATGATGGTGGAGGCAGGAGTGACAATGCAACCCGCCCTACATCTCGCCGCCGTCTGATGTTCTGGAAGGTGAGGCGTGCCACGGAACTACCGATCCCTCGGTGCCCAAACAATACTGCAACAGCAGCCGCCAGATATGTCCGTGGCCAACTTGACAAAGCGGGGCCCTCTGACTCACGTTGCTGGCTGACGTGAAAAATATCCCAAACATCTCCTCCGAAGAAAAGAGCAGAGGCCTCACGGGGTACTGTGCAGAAACACCTTTATTGAAGTAAAAGCGGCATAATGCATTTCGGCCCTTGATCGGCCTTTAATTCATGGTTCGGGTGGCGTGTAACATGCAGGAAAGCAGTTAGTTCGTCTTGCCTTACGCGTTTCGAATTTCTTCTTCATCAGAGGTTTTGACGAAAGAATGCGTGCCTCTCTCCCATAGCGCTGTTACTGGCAATGACACGCCCCTCAATGGTCACGATGTCTGTGGCATTATGGGAGTTAGAGTTCATTTATACCATGGATGGTGCACTGTCTTTACTGCAATTATAATTTAAAGCTCTGTATGAGCCCCCACATGCAATGCCGTCCTCAATCCATCACAGATGCCTAACTGCTTTCCTGCATGTTACACGCCGCCCGAACCATGAATTAAAGGTTTAGAGGTGAACCTGCACAGCTGTTCGAGTGATTCCTAAGTGTGTGGTAAACCTCAGAGCTTGATTTATTTGTGGCAGCCCAGCCGTAAGGAATGCACCACCCCAAGATAACTGGGGGCCGCGAGGTACGTGATATACTCACCTCACTGCGGGGCATCTGTGATGGATTGAGGACGGCATTGCATGTGGGGGCTCATACAGAGCTTTAAATTATAATTGCAGTAAAGACAGTGCACCATCCATGGTATAAATGAACTCTAACTCCCATAATGCCACAGACATCGTGACCATTGAGGGGCGTGTCATTGCCAGTAACAGCGCTATGGGAGAGAGGCACGCATTCTTTCGTCAAAACCTCTGATGAAGAAGAAATTCGAAACGCGTAAGGCAAGACGAACTAACTGCTTTCCTGCATGTTACACGCCGCCCGAACCATGAATTAAAGGTTTAGAGGTGAACCTGCACAGCTGTTCGAGTGATTCCTAAGTGTGTGGTAAACCTCAGAGCTTGATTTATTTGCGGCAGCCCAGCCGTAAGGAATGCACCACCCCAAGATCACTGGGTGCCGCGAGGTACGTGATATACTCACCTCACTGCGGGGCATCTGTGATGGATTGAGGACGGCATTGCATGTGGAGGCTCATACAGAGCTTTAAATTATAATTGCAGTAAAGACAGTGCACCATCCATGTTATAAATGAACTCTAACTCCCATAATGCCACAGACATCGTGACCATTGAGGGGCGTGTCATTGCCAGTAACAGCGCTATGGGAGAGAGGCACGCATTCTTTCATCAAAACCTCTGATGAAGAAGAAATTTGAAACGAGTAAGGCAAGACGAACTAACTGCTTTCCTGCATGTTACACGCCGCCCGAACCATGAATTAAAGGTTTAGAGGTGAACCTGCACAGCTGTTCGAGTGATTCCTAAGTGTGTGGTAAACCTCAGAGCTTGATTTATTTGCGGCAGCCCAGCCGTAAGGAATGCACCACCCCAAGATCACTGGGTGCCGCGAGGTACGTGATATACTCACCTCACTGCGGGGCATCTGTGATGGATTGAGGACGGCATTGCATGTGGAGGCTCATACAGAGCTTTAAATTAAAATTGCAGTAAAGACAGTGCACCATCCATGGTATAAATGAGCTCTAACTCCCATAATGCCACAGACATCGTGACCATTGAGGGGCGTGTCATTGCCAGTAACAGCGCTATGGGAGAGAGGCACGCATTCTTTCGTCAAAACCTCTGATGAAGAAGAAATTCGAAACGCGTAAGGCAAGATGAACTAACTGCTTTCCTGCATGTTACACGCCGCCCAAACCATGAATTTAAGGTTTAGAGGTGAACCTGCACAGCTGTTCGAGTGATTCCTAAGTGTGTGGTAAACCTCAGAGCTTGATTTATTTGCGGCAGCCCAGCCGTACGGAATGCACCACCCCAAGATTACTGGGGGCCGCGAGGTACGTGATATACTCACCTCACTGCGGGGCATCTGTGATGGATTGAGGACGGCATTGCATGTGGGGGCTCATACAGAGCTTTAAATTATAATTGCAGTAAAGACAGTGCACCATCCATGGTATAAATGAACTCTAACTCCCATAATGCCACAGACATCGTGGCCATTGAGGGGCGTGTCATTGCCAGTAACAGCGCTATGGGAGAGAGGCACGCATTCTTTCGTCAAAACCTCTGATAAAGAAGAAATTCGAAACGTGTAAGGCAAGACAAACTAACTGCTTTCCTGCATGTTACACGCCGCCCGAACCATGAATTAAAGGTTTATAGGTGAACCTGCACAGCTGTTCGAGTGATTCCTAAGTGTGTGGGAAACCTCAGAGCTGGATTGATTTGCGGCAGCCCAGCCGTAAGGAATGCACCACCCCAAGATCACTGGGGGCCACGAGGTACGTGATATACTCACCTCACTGCGGGGCATCTGTGATGGATTGAGGACGGCATTGCATGTGGGGGCTCATACAGAGCTTTAAATTATAATTGCAGTAAAGACAGTGCACCATCCATGTTATAAATGAACTCTAACTCCCATAATGCCACAGACATCGTGACCATTGAGGGGCGTGTCATTGCCAGTAACAGCGCTATGGGAGAGAGGCACGCATTCTTTCGTCAAAACCTCTGATGAAGAAGAAATTCGAAACGCGTAAGGCAAGACGAACTAACTGCTTTCCTGCATGTTACACGCCGCCCGAACCATGAATTAAAGGTTTAGAGGTGAACCTGCACAGCTGTTCGAGTGATTCCTAAGTGTGTGGTAAACCTCAGAGCTTGATTTATTTGCGGCAGCCCAGCCGTAAGGAATGCACCACCCCAAGATCACTGGGTGCCGCGAGGTACGTGATATACTCACCTCACTGCGGGGCATCTGTGATGGATTGAGGACGGCATTGCATGTGGAGGCTCATACAGAGCTTTAAATTATAATTGCAGTAAAGACAGTGCACCATCCATGTTATAAATGAACTCTAACTCCCATAATGCCACAGACATCGTGACCATTGAGGGGCGTGTCATTGCCAGTAACAGCGCTATGGGAGAGAGGCACGCATTCTTTCATCAAAACCTCTGATGAAGAAGAAATTTGAAACGAGTAAGGCAAGACGAACTAACTGCTTTCCTGCATGTTACACGCCGCCCGAACCATGAATTAAAGGTTTAGAGGTGAACCTGCACAGCTGTTCGAGTGATTCCTAAGTGTGTGGTAAACCTCAGAGCTTGATTTATTTGCGGCAGCCCAGCCGTAAGGAATGCACCACCCCAAGATCACTGGGTGCCGCGAGGTACGTGATATACTCACCTCACTGCAGGGCATCTGTGATGGATTGAGGACGGCATTGCATGTGGAGGCTCATACAGAGCTTTAAATTAAAATTGCAGTAAAGACAGTGCACCATCCATGGTATAAATGAGCTCTAACTCCCATAATGCCACAGACATCGTGACCATTGAGGGGCGTGTCATTGCCAGTAACAGCGCTATGGGAGAGAGGCACGCATTCTTTCGTCAAAACCTCTGATGAAGAAGAAATTCGAAACGCGTAAGGCAAGACGAACTAACTGCTTTCCTGCATGTTACACGCCGCCCAAACCATGAATTTAAGGTTTAGAGGTGAACCTGCACAGCTGTTCGAGTGATTCCTAAGTGTGTGGTAAACCTCAGAGCTTGATTTATTTGCAGCAGCCCAGCCGTACGGAATGCACCACCCCAAGATTACTGGGGGCCGCGAGGTACGTGATATACTCACCTCACTGCGGGGCATCTGTGATGGATTGAGGACGGCATTGCATGTGGGGGCTCATACAGAGCTTTAAATTATAATTGCAGTAAAGACAGTGCACCATCCATGGTATAAATGAACTCTAACTCCCATAATGCCACAGACATCGTGGCCATTGAGGGGCGTGTCATTGCCAGTAACAGCGCTATGGGAGAGAGGCACGCATTCTTTCGTCAAAACCTCTGATAAAGAAGAAATTCGAAACGTGTAAGGCAAGACAAACTAACTGCTTTCCTGCATGTTACACGCCGCCCGAACCATGAATTAAAGGTTTATAGGTGAACCTGCACAGCTGTTCGAGTGATTCCTAAGTGTGTGGGAAACCTCAGAGCTGGATTGATTTGCGGCAGCCCAGCCGTAAGGAATGCACCACCCCAAGATCACTGGGGGCCACGAGGTACGTGATATACTCACCTCACTGCGGGGCATCTGTGATGGATTGAGGACGGCATTGCATGTGGGGGCTCATACAGAGCTTTAAATTATAATTGCAGTAAAGACAGTGCACCATCCATGTTATAAATGAACTCTAACTCCCATAATGCCACAGACATCGTGACCATTGAGGGGCGTGTCATTGCCAGTAACAGCGCTATGGGAGAGAGGCACGCATTCTTTCGTCAAAACCTCTGATGAAGAAGAAATTCGAAACGCGTAAGGCAAGACGAACTAACTGCTTTCCTGCATGTTACACGCCGCCCGAACCATGAATTAAAGGTTTAGAGGTGAACCTGCACAGCTGTTCGAGTGATTCCTAAGTGTGTGGTAAACCTCAGAGCTTGATTTATTTGCGGCAGCCCAGCCGTAAGGAATGCACCACCCCAAGATCACTGGGTGCCGCGAGGTACGTGATATACTCACCTCACTGCGGGGCATCTGTGATGGATTGAGGACGGCATTGCATGTGGAGGCTCATACAGAGCTTTAAATTATAATTGCAGTAAAGACAGTGCACCATCCATGGTATAAATGAACTCTAACTCCCATAATGCCACAGACATCGTGACCATTGAGGGGCGTGTCATTGCCAGTAACAGCGCTATGGGAGAGAGGCACGCATTCTTTCGTCAAAACCTCTGATGAAGAAGAAATTCGAAACGCGTAAGGCAAGACGAACTAACTGCTTTCCTGCATGTTACACGCCGCCCGAACCATGAATTTAAGGTTTAGAGGTGAACCTGCACAGTTGTTCGAGTGATTCCTAAGTGTGTGGTAAACCTCAGAGCTTGATTTATTTGAGGCAGCCCAGCCGTACGGAATGCACCACCCCAAGATCACTGGGGGCCGCGAGGTACGTGATATACTCACCTCACTGCGGGGCATCTGTGATGGATTGAGGACGGCATTGCATGTGGGGGCTCATACAGAGCTTTAAATTATAATTGCAGTAAAGACAGTGCACCATCCATGGTATAAATGAACTCTAACTCCCATAATGCCACAGACATCGTGACCATTGAGGGGCGTGTCATTGCCAGTAACAGCGCTATGGGAGAGAGGCACGCATTCTTTCGTCAAAACCTCTGATGAAGAAGAAATTCGAAACGTGTAAGGCAAGACAAACTAACTGCTTTCCTGCATGTTACACGCCGCCCGAACCATGAATTAAAGGTTTAGAGGTGAACCTGCACAGCTGTTCGAGTGATTCCTAAATGTGTGGGAAACCTCAGAGCTTGATTTATTTGCGGCAGCCCAGCCGTAAGGAATGCACCACCCCAAGATCACTGGGGGCCACGAGGTACGTGATATACTCAGCTCACTGCGGGGCATCTGTGATGGATTGAGGACGGCATTGCATGTGGGGGCTCATACAGAGCTTTAAATTATAATTGCAGTAAAGACAGTGCACCATCCATGGTATAAATGAACTCTAACTCCCATAATGCCACAGACATCGTGACCATTGAGGGGCGTGTCATTGCCAGTAACAGCGCTATGGGAGAGAGGCACGCATTCTTTCGTCAAAACCTCTGATGAAGAAGAAATTCGAAACGCGTAAGGCAAGACGAACTAACTGCTTTCCTGCATGTTACACGCCGCCCGAACCATGAATTAAAGGTTTAGAGGTGAACCTGCAGAGCTGTTCGAGTGATTCATAAGTGTGTGGTAAACCTCAGACCTTGATATATATATATTCACTGAAAAAAACATGGGTTTCACACACGTTATAGTTAGGAATTAGCATTTAAAAAACCTTAGAAATTCAATGAAAAAACCAAAGGTTTCACACATGTTATAGTTAGCTGGACATTTCACTCGTAAAAAACCAATGAAATTCCCCCGTTATAGTTAGTTCAGCTAACTATAACTCGCGCGCCCGCAATGCACTGCTGATGACGTCACATATTACATCACTCATGACATGGTCAGTGACATCACTCATGACATCACTGATGACATCTCAAATGACATCACTGATGACATCACTGATGACATTGTGGAAATGTGGATTTTCCTGATCAGTTATGTCCCCTATCTTGGACCCCAACGGTTCTATATGCATGTTACAAGTACATGTATGTTCCCTCCAGTTCCAGTTTCTAAGACGCAAATATATGTGTGTCTACCGTCGACATGTTCTCTGTCAGATCCGCCATCAATGGGCTGGATATTCGATTCCTAAGTATGAAAGGCCACCGACTTTATATGGCTAAGTTACTCCATTTTTACAGTTCAGGCAAGTAGGCCCGATTCTGTCCTCAAAGCCTTTCCCTGCTCTCTGTCTCTGACAGCTTCAGCTTGAGCTCGCATCTGTATCCATGAACCTTGTCCTACTCCCTGCGCAGCTAACGGTGCCTGCCTCGGCCAGTTTTCGCCTGCCTGCCAAGAAGCTGTATTTCACCTTCGAATTATCTATTTTGCTCTTTAGCCGATGCATTCCTGTCTAGTGATTTAGGTAAACATTTCCTTTAGCTCACAAGCAAAGGACTCAGCCTTTCCGTCCTCCTGCAAGTGATTCATAGCCCTGCTGCCATGGAAAGTTTTCTGCCCCTCGCATCTCATATAAGACACTTAGGCGTTTGTGCACGCACACAGTCAGTATAGACTAGATTCTGTCCGAGAGTCCTTCCTTGTGGATAACATAGTTCTCTAAACATAGGATGTTAGATATGATTTGGGATTAGGTTGACTTGACCCCCCAGACTTCTCGTCTCCACATATAGAGCTAAATGTCAAGTCCCCTTCACCCCCTAGTTGCACGTCACTCACACGTCATGCTGCTGCGCGCGCATCTATGCCAAGTATTATCTTATAGATCCACCTATGTCTGATAATCCTAACCAATCATGTTTCTTTTATTCCTTATTACGCCTAGTTTCGATTACGTACCTGTTTTGTCACTTTTCTTATCAAATGTTACGCCTTCTACATTCGTTTCATTGTAATGTACTTATTATAAAAATGCATGTCTGTCAATAAAGTATTGTACTTCACTTCCTGAACCCTCGTGGTGACGGAACCTGAAGGCCGCGACTCGAGTCGGCCATTTTTGATGGAATAAAGCCCATTTAGAAAACCTCTTATACCACGGATTCTGCCTCTTGTTATTTTGAGCTATTTTACTTTATTTTAAGATTCCGTATGAAATTCAGTCCGGTAAAGAAGATTTTATTTACCACATAATGGCGCCCGAACAGGGACTCTTTCTCATCTCACGCGCCGGCGGTGCGTTGCAGGCCCGGTCTCCTGCCACAGCTGGACGGACCATAAACGCGTACCAGCAGGATTTCCTGTAAGCTCCCTCCGGTCAAGCGGGGGCGACTGAGGCTGCGATCAACCCAGACGAGGCGGTGAGAAGTGCGAAGTATCCCGACCAGAGCCTAGCTGAGAGAGCAAGATCCGAGGTATACAGAGGCCCACCAGTTTTCTCGAAATCCCGATGTCCAGAGGGTCCGCTGTCCGCAGTCATCGAGTCCTGTCCATTCTCTGAGGCCTTCCGTTTCAAGGAGCTACTCGGTGAGTACCATCGCCGGGGAGGCGTGTTGACGCGCACATAGGTTGTGCCGGTCAAGACGGATTTGGGTACACAAATCCGGTCTGCACTGTTTAGCAGTGTATATGTACTGTTTAGCAGTATATCAAGTATTCCGAAGTATGCAGTTATTGTCAAGAATTCAGCGTGGTGATTAGTTAGGCAGACTGTCATCATTGTCGGTCATTGTTAAAATATTTAATGTTCAATATTTAAAGTGTTTAAATGTCTTGCATATTGTGGTATGAATGATTGTTCATTGTTCACTGTTCATTATTGTGTTTTTCGTATTAAGTAAATTCAAGAGTAAGTATCAGATCAGTTGTCAATATGCCGCTTTTCTCGAAGTTAAGACAGATTACTACCAGAAAAGGGGTGCTTGAGGAAGCAGTTCCTATTCCTCCTAGGGACACTCCAGGGCATTTCATGTACCTTAAGCATGGCTTAGATGCCATATTGTTTCTTGATCTATGGGTAGATTATACCAAGGGATTGCCGGAAAGTCAAAGGTGGCCCGTAGCGGGAACCTGGGATGCAGAGTGCATCATGAAAGTGGAGGAAGAGTTATGGAAAAGAAAGGTCAGACAGTCACAGAAAGACGCTGTTGAGTTATGGCGTAAAGAATCTCATAGACGAACAGAAAAAGCACGTAGACAAGAAGAGAGGAGTAAAGAAAGTTCAAATAAAGTTCAAGAAAATCTATTAATTGAGGAAGGTATCCGAGTGAAATCAGAACAAGTAAATAGACAAAGAAATGCTCTTATGAATGGTATGTATCCCCTTCTAGCCGAAGGACTACCTAAGGCTGCTCCAGAGATGCCAAAAGACTTGCCACCCCCATTATTTCCAATTAAGGTACATCCAAAAGGGCATCCCAGAACCGCAGAAGATGTTTTTCTTTCCTCATATCTAGACGACGCAGCTCCCGAGTATGCTAACGCCGCACCACATAGACCGTCTGGTGTAGGGGTTCAACGTCAGGATCAGGTATCTGTACCCGTGCAACAGCAGGTCCCGACGCAAGCGTCGGCAAGCACATCTGTTTCCGCATCTGTCTCCGCAGTCGATTCTACAGGGGTGTCGACGCCCATAGTTGCTGTGTCACGTTCAACGAACCCATTCACCCCCGACGCCCCAGATGGGGCCACGGGAGGTGCTAGCAGTACCTTTACACCACCCAGAATAAATAAACTTGTTTTTCAAGAGTCAGCGCATTCTCGTACACCTAAATTCGTAAGTGAACGTACGCTTAAAGAACTCCTTGTAAATTGTAGATATGACCCGGTGGTTGGTAAAGAGGATGAAATGGTCCTGGCATCATTACGTATCAGGCGAGCCGCAGAGTATTTAGCGAGGTTACCAGGGATGATTACGCATCTAGATAACATATATCATTTTGTTCAGACAGGACGAGATTCAGGATGTATTAACAGAGCTATGGAATTCCAGAAAGTAGAGATACAGGGGGAACTGTTACGTTTCCTCATAAACTGTGTGATCAGAAATCAAGACCGTCCGGGGGTAGACCCGAATGCAATGCTTATTCTTACAAGATGGAGTCAGAATATATCAGAAGGGAGACACGATAAGCAAAATTGTATAATAGCCATGTGCCGAAAAATCCGTAAAGAAATAGAGCGTATTCATGAAGAGAGATTGGGAACAGACGAGTTTGAGCAAGATGAAGTGTCCGAATCAGGGAATTCCGCAAGACAGTCAGAGACCATAGCTTATGTAGGCAGAGGAAGATCCTGTGAAAATACTAGATGTTTTTCTGATCCCATACACTCAGTATGCCCAAATAATAGCAGAACTTATCCGACGCCTATAATAAATCTGAAGTCTCCTGAACATTCGTTTCAAGCCGCAGATAAAATACTACGAGAACGAAGGGGTTACCACCTCCTCGATTCCATGGATGAGCAAGAATTAGCCAGATCAGCTGTTCACTGGATTGACAGTCCTGAAAAATACGGTGATGAGACCGTAGTACACACGTTTTTTAATCTCAGTGCAGATGAACAACGTTTAGCTGGAATATATATGATTCAGCAACTCCTCATATTATATAAGAGCCAACATGCTGACCCTGGTCCTTTACCTGATATATTAACGGAACTACTCACAAACAGATGGGGAGGTTCTAGTAACAAGCTAATTAAAGAGATATTAGTGTCACGTAAGCAGTATGTCCTTTTTGTAAGTCCGGATTCTCTCTCGCTGCCCCGCAGAGAGAGAGCGCCGTACTATATGGATAGACAAAATCCCTTACGAGAAGTGCACCCAATAAAAGGCGAAGACAATGAGTTTCACCGTGTATTTGTTTACACACCCATATCAAAAATGGAATTATTAGAAATGAAAAAAGTAGTACCTAGTCATGACAAAGACCCAGCGGGTTTCCACCGAGAAATTAAAGACATGTTACTAATGGGAGAGTACACCTTTCCTGATATTATGACGATATTAAAGGTGCTTTTGCCTGCTGGCATTTATGAAAAACTGAAAGAAAAAGAGTGGGAAGTGGGAGACCAAAAGATAGACTGGACAGCATTAGCAGAGGAAGAAAGGAGCCGAACTGCAGGTTCAGGGCTCGGGGATAAAGTTAAACTGTTACCAGGTTTACTAGTACAGGTACTGCCACGTTTATTAACTACAAAAAAGGAAGATTGGGGTGCAATCACAGCCTGCAAACAAAAGCAAGATGAAGACACAAGCGATTATTATGCTCGATTTGAAAAATGTTTTGGTATAAATAGTGGTATAAAAGCAAGTAGTGACTCATATCCACATTTATTTGTGACAAAATTAGTGGAAAATGCATTGCCTCCAGTAAAGAATAGAATATTGAAATTCGAGAGTACCTGGCAAAGTAACACTCCGTCGCAAATGCTACAAATGTTACAGTATCATCACAATAGAATTAGGGATGAACAAGAACACGAGCATAGACGCATGAAGGATACAAAAATGAAAATGCTGGTTTCTCAGACAGTACCAGCAGATGGTCACAAAAAGGGTGTGACACATTCTGGTGATTCTGCAGTTCCTGTAAAGGGAACCTGCAATTACTGTAAACAACTAGGCCATTATGTACACGATTGTCCAGTCCTGAAACGTAATATAGCTACAGGTATTGCAAAGGAAAGACCACGATTAGTTAGACAAGATCAGAATGAACAAGGAGCTATGCAGCATGGACAGTCCATGCCAGCCTCACAGCAACCCATACAGTTTGTGCCAGCTGCACCACCGTTGCCTGCTACTGCCACACAAACCACAACACGACAAATGTATCAGACTGCACAGTATGAATACCCTGAGTATCAGCGTTACGCATGAACCAGCCTAGAGAGGGAAGTTGACTTACCGCTTATCGAGATCCCTGTAGATCAAGAAGGACCTTATGTACATAGTGAATTATTAGGTCAAGATAGAAAATTCTTACTCGATACAGGGGCAAGTCGAACAACCATAAAACGTAGTGAAGTTCCAGGGGCACCCCTCTCAGGCTCTCAAAATGTTTCCCTTGGTTTTTCAGGAAAACCTATTGTTAATGAAGTATCACAGCCTCTACCACTTACGATAGGACCTTTGACACGAACTACAGATTTATTGCTTACTAAATCATGCCCAGAAAATCTGTTAGGAATTAAAACTCTGAAAGCACTAGGAGCCATAATATGTTGTTCTCCGGAAGGAGTAAGGTTGTTTTTACGTGATTTTAAAGGTCACTATGTGTCTAGAGACATGGATCCCCGACTACAGACTTTACCAGTACATCTATGGGCACAAGGCCCTACGGATGTTGGCTGCATGAACATTACACCCTATCAAGTCACACTGAAAGCAGGAGTGGTACTACCACGAATGCGACAATACAAGTTACCGCATGATGCTGTAGTGGCTTTGCTGAAAATCATTGATGAGCTGATTGCCCAGGGAGTAGTTGTAGAAACAGACTCCAATGTATGTAATTCACCGATAATTCCGATTCTTAAACGAACTGATCCTACTGCCCCACCAGTGTACCGATTGGTTATTGATTTGCGTGAACTAAACAAGTGTATTGTACCATAATTCCCTGTGGTCCCTGATATATCATCATTGTTGACAGCAATTGATTCCGAAGCAACATTCTTTACTGTAATCGATCTCAAGAATGCCTTTTTCAGCGTCCCAATAGATCCGGAAAGCCAATATTTGTTCGGATTCAGTTTAAATGGGCGCAGCTTTAAATTCTCACGCGCTCCCCAAGGATTCACAGAAAGCCCCAGCATCTACAGCCAAGCACTGAAACGAGAACTTGACAGTATCCACATGCCAGTCAATACTGCACTGCTTCAATATGTCGATGATCTGCTGATCACAGCGAGAAGCGAGCCAGAATGTGAAAAAGCTTCTCTGACAGTTTTACATTTTCTAGCCGACAAGGGGCACAAGGTGTCTCCTTCTAAGCTGCAATTCTGTGTCCAGCGAGTTATTTATCTTGGTCACTCGCTGTCCAAGGAGGGAAGGCAGCTTACACCAGATCGCATCCAGTTAATTGCTAACATGTCAATACCCCAGACACAAAAGGAGGTGCGGGCTTTCATAGGCCTCACTTCATATTGTAGGCAGTGGATCCCTCAGTACGCATTTCTAGCAAAACCACTCATTCAGTTAACCACACAGGAGGCAGCCACATCGACTGTTCTCCCTTGGACTCAGGAACATACACAAGCTTTTGAAAGCTTAAAGAAAGCTTTATGTCAAGCACCGGTTTTAGCAACACCATGTTATAGCAAACATTTTACACTCTTTGTTACAGAACGCGAAGGTACTGCCTTGTCAGTACTCACTCAGGATCAAGCAGGATCACGCAAGCCATGTGCTTATTTTTCCAGTACATTAGATCCCGTAGCTCAGGCTTTGCCTGCATGCCTGAAATCAGTGGCAGCGACAGCTTTAGCAATCAGACAAAGCGATGCCATAGTGTTAGGACATCCATTGACAGTACAAGTACCACATGCAGTAGAGGTTCTTGTGAACCGAACACAAACACAACACTTGACCATAGCAAGACTTACCGGTTATGAACTGACATTGTTTCAACCACACATAGAGATCCGACGGTGTAATACATTGAATCCTGCTACACTATTACCTGTAATTGGAACAGACCCACTAGCTCATGATTGTGTTGAAATCATTGAAATAAAGACGAAACCTAGACAAGACTTGACAGACGTTCCATTGTTAGATCCAGACCTGACGTTGTATGTAGACGGATCGTGCATGAGAACAAGTACAGGAGATTTAGTGGCCGCGTATGCAGTCACAACAGACACTAAAGTTATTGAGACAAATTGTATAGATACTTTGTCAGCCCAAGCAGCAGAACTTATTGCTCTAACACAAGCCTGTATTCAAGCCACAAATAAGAAAGTTAATGTATACACTGACTCACGTTATGCATTCGGAGTTGTACACGACTTCGGCGTGCTGTGGCGAGAGAGAGGTTATTTAACTTCCCATGGTGCCCACATTCAGCACGGACCCCTCATTCATGCTTTGTTAGACGCAATACATCTACCCACTGCTATATCGATTATGAAATGTAAAGCACACACGAAGGTTACTGATACCATTTCTCAAGGCAATGATTTAGCTGACAGAACAGCTAAACAGACTGCTCAGAATCGCACATTAGACATGACAAAGCCAATAGTTCAGACACCAACACAGTGTATGACAATTAAGGATCCCGCACTTGACGTAATTGACATACAGACACATGCCACAGCAGAAGAAATAAAGAAGTGGACTGAACTAGGAGGGATCCAGACAGATCAAGGATGGATGACGAAGGAGAAATCTGTATGGTTTCTCCCTGATTCCATGCTTCAAGCCATTATAGCTACAGTTCACAGTCCAGCACATTTAGGAGAGAAGGCTATGCTAGACAGCATTCAGCACATTTGGTTCAACAAACATTTACGAGCAGCAGCTAAACAAAAAGTTCGTACCTGTATGATATGTTGTCAGTTTAATCCAGGAAAGAGTGTTCCCGTAGAGCAGGGTGGATTTCAGCCTCCTGACCATCCTTTTGAAGTCCTCCAGATGGATTATATTCAGATGGAACGTTGTCGAGGATTCAAATATGTTCTCGTAGTTGTCTGCGCTCTCTCCCGTTGGACAGAGGCGTATCCCGTATCAGATTACACTGCCTCGACTACTGCCAAGCAGCTAGTTCGAGAATTCTTCCCACGGTACGGTTTACCACGTGTTGTATATTCAGATAACGGCCAGCCTTTCTCATCCGAATTAATGAAACATGTCTCGCTTTTGTTGGGATATCAGTGGAAATTCCACTGTGTCCGACACCCCGAGGCAGCAGGTCTCGTGGAACGACATAATCAACTTTTAAAAATCAGACTGTCTAAAATATGTCAGGAAAAAGGTGTGGACTGGATAGTAGCTTTACCAGTTGCGCTATTTTACATGAGGATGGTAGCACACTCTCGAACAGGGCTATCCCCTTATGAGGTGATCTTTGGTAGACCACCGAATATGTGGGGGACGCCTATACCCCGTAAAATAACTGATGTTGACTGTAATATGCTGACAGATTACCTGGCTTCCTTGATGTCTGCACTACAATCTTGTCGTTCACAGGTAGTCGCAGCTTTTCCCGACAACACCGAGGTGAAACCTCATGATGTAATTCCCGGCGATTATGTTCTCGTCAGGAATTTCGATCGGAAAACCCAACTGGAGCCAAGGTGGAGGCTTCCTAAGTTGGTCCTGCTGACGACCAGAACAGCTGTGAAGATCGAAGGGAGAAAAGGCTGGGTGCATTCCAGCCATATCAAGAAATTTCATGGACTTCCTCCTGACACAAACAGTACTCCCCGTGTGTCTTTCCCCATTGACTCAAAGCTACCCTTGGCTGAGGCCAGTAGCACCGAACTCTATAAGCAGAAACTCAGGTCCAGATCTAAACTGTCGGACGATTTGATTGTTTAAGTCCTCTCCAAGGTGAAGCGGTTGAATCTGTCCCGACATGTATCCCTTAGGTCTGAATGATGTAGAGTCCAGAATCATAATGAAACGACATGCTTATTGTAAATTACTGCGTAGCCACTGTATTGTGACTTTATTAATTTTGTTTTCCTTGAGTTTTTTAATAGTTACTGCAAGTATATTGTTGCATGTGTATTATCCTGTTTCTAAACGTGCTTTCAATATAACTGATGAACATTCTTTTAGTGACCTACCCCCACATGAGTTGTCCTATAGACTTGCGCTGCGCAATAACACATTCATTAGTATGTTACATCATTCCCATCAGACTAGTAATGCCACCAATTGTTGGGTGTGTGGCCGACTCCCTCCCTATCAGAATAACAAAGGAGTTCTGCCTTTCTTTCCACATCCGTTCACACACAATGGCTCCTGTGGAGCATGGTTTAGTTTATTAAATTCCATAGACCCAGACACAGCAGTTTATCAACAACATTGGATATGGGGAAATCTGAATCTAGTTTTATTCAAAGTCTGTCACCCTAATAAGGAGGGTCACCCCAGTAGAACAGGAACTGATTTAGAAAATGAAGTGTATAAATTAGGTAATTTTACGCCTAATCTTATGATTTTGAATGTCAAATCCGAAGTTGAACTAATTCTGCCCACTATGTCAGTATTTCCAGTCAAGGGTGAATTATGTGTGAGAAAAGTTGGTTCCATACATATAGGCCACAGTAAATGCGTTACTACAGTAGAATATAGTGATCAAGGTAAATCTTCATTTAGAGCTTCTCGCCATTCTTACTTTATATGTGGTCAGACGGCATATATGCGTCTGCCTCTAGATTGGGATGGTACCTGTTACATAGCATTCCTTCTGCCACCTGTTTTCCTAGCTCCCCCTGATTATTATCGAAATGTTCATTTAGTACACACTAGAGAGCGTAGAGATCTCCCAGTTGTCGATTATACTGAGACGACATGGGACAAGTATGTAGATTTCAATAAAGGTATCTTTCCCTATATAGGTACAATATCAAATAGTAAGCTGATACGCAGACTCACCAAGACTCTTGAAGCTGTAGTAAACGAGACTATAGCCGCCCTAGGCAATCTGACAGAGGAACAATCAATGATGAGAATTGTTGTTCTCCAGAATCGTCTTGTCCTTGACGTCATCCTGGCCGATAGGGGCGGAGCTTGCAGGGTCATCGGATCCAGCTGCTGCATATTCATACCAGAAAATTCGCCATCTGTATATAAAGCTATAACACGCCTTCATAAGATTGTAAGCCAGATACACGAAAATCCAGGCACTTGGACGTGGTCCGGGTGGTTTTGGAGTGTGATATCAGCCTGGGGATGGAGAGTTCTATCCTTCCTAGGTATTGGCCTTCTTATGCTCTTCAGTTGTTGTTTATGCCTGCAATGTGGACCAGTGATTTGTGGTCTGTGTGCCACATCATGCATTCCATATCACAGTTCTCGTTCAAAATGCCGGAAGAAGAAGGAAGAAGAAATGATGCTCCATGAGCAAATCGATGGAATGATGAAGATTGATATCTCTTGAAGGGCAAGTAGGGGACAAGGAGGGAATGTGGAAATGTGGATTTTCCTGATCAGTTATGTCCCCTATCTTGGACCCCAACGGTTCTATATGCATGTTACAAGTACATGTATGTTCCCTCCAGTTCCAGTTTCTAAGACGCAAATATATGTGTGTCTACCGTCGACATGTTCTCTGTCAGATCCGCCATCAATGGGCTGGATATTCGATTCCTAAGTATGAAAGGCCACCGACTTTATATGGCTAAGTTACTCCATTTTTACAGTTCAGGCAAGTAGGCCCGATTCTGTCCTCAAAGCCTTTCCCTGCTCTCTGTCTCTGACAGCTTCAGCTTGAGCTCGCATCTGTATCCATGAACCTTGTCCTACTCCCTGCGCAGCTAACGGTGCCTGCCTCGGCCAGTTTTCGCCTGCCTGCCAAGAAGCTGTATTTCACCTTCGAATTATCTATTTTGCTCTTTAGCCGATGCATTCCTGTCTAGTGATTTAGGTAAACATTTCCTTTAGCTCACAAGCAAAGGACTCAGCCTTTCCGTCCTCCTGCAAGTGATTCATAGCCCTGCTGCCATGGAAAGTTTTCTGCCCCTCGCATCTCATATAAGACACTTAGGCGTTTGTGCACGCACACAGTCAGTATAGACTAGATTCTGTCCGAGAGTCCTTCCTTGTGGATAACATAGTTCTCTAAACATAGGATGTTAGATATGATTTGGGATTAGGTTGACTTGACCCCCCAGACTTCTCGTCTCCACATATAGAGCTAAATGTCAAGTCCCCTTCACCCCCTAGTTGCACGTCACTCACACGTCATGCTGCTGCGCGCGCATCTATGCCAAGTATTATCTTATAGATCCACCTATGTCTGATAATCCTAACCAATCATGTTTCTTTTATTCCTTATTACGCCTAGTTTCGATTACGTACCTGTTTTGTCACTTTTCTTATCAAATGTTACGCCTTCTACATTCGTTTCATTGTAATGTACTTATTATAAAAATGCATGTCTGTCAATAAAGTATTGTACTTCACTTCCTGAACCCTCGTGGTGACGGAACCTGAAGGCCGCGACTCGAGTCGGCCATTTTTGATGGAATAAAGCCCATTTAGAAAACCTCTTATACCACGGATTCTGCCTCTTGTTATTTTGAGCTATTTTACTTTATTTTAAGATTCCGTATGAAATTCAGTCCGGTAAAGAAGATTTTATTTACCACAACATCATCCTTGTGATAGAGTGGCAGACCACCTCTGCCCCTAATATAACCTTTGATACACACATTCAAAAATAGAAATTAAAATTTTAAAAACAATGGACATACCAATACCAGTTACAACAACCTATTCAGTAATTCTAAGATCCACATACACATCCACTCATTCACCAACAGTCCTGTACAGTCACTCATACATGTACTCACTCATCATATGTACTCATACACGTATACATCCTGTAACACAATCCCACTCATCCATAGAGGTACTCACACACATAGTCACTCATGCTAATAAAGAATCAAACATACATTTACTTGCATATACAGTTATACACACACCGCCACACTTACTTCTACAGAAACTTACACATACTTAGTCTTTTAAACAATCACTTATAAAACACATATTTATTCATACAGGAACTCTTCCAATCTCTCACTCTCACATATACTCACTTATATACACCAATTGTCACATATACTAGTTTAAAACATATGTAGTTACTCATAAAGACACTATTGAGACAGTCATTCACTCACTAACACACCCATGCACACACTCATTCACCCATATAGTCCTGCACACATGCTGTCTTCAACACATACAAAGAGTGAGTCACTCATTCATGCACCTATGCACTACGTAATACCCCCCACCAAACCATACAGACATCAGACACTGATACTCAAAAAACCAACTAATAACCTATATAGACACCCATGTAGCTACTCACCAACCCATGCAGCCACTTATACACAAAGTGAGAGACTGATACAGATATTTACATATTTTAACATTACTCACTAAGCCATGTATTCACTAAGATACACTTAATCAGTCAGTTATACAATCAATTTTTCAAAAACAATTCATCCATTTAGACACTTATATACCCATTTATTCTTCCATCGACCTTGAGATATACATATATAAAACATATGTAATTTTCTGAAAAACACACATTCTCTGAATGATGTCATCAGTGATGTCATTTGAGATGTCATCAGTGATGTCATGAGTGATGTCACTGACCATGTCATGAGTGATGTAATATGTGACGTCATCAGCAGTGCATTGCGGGCGCGCGAGTTATAGTTAGCTGAACTAACTATAACGGGGGAATTTCATTGGTTTTTTACGAGTGAAATGTCCAGCTAACTATAACATGTGTGAAACCTTTGGTTTTTTCATTGAATTTCCAAGGTTTTTTAAATGCTAATTCCTAACTATAACGTGTGTGAAACCCATGGTTTTTTCAGTGAATTTGCAAGGTTTTTTAAATGCTAATTCCTAACTATAACGTGTGTGAAACCCATGGTTTTTTCAGTGAATTTGCAAGGTTTTTTAAATGCTAATTCCTAACTATAACGTGTGTGAAACCCATGGTTTTTTCAGTGAATTTGCAAGGTTTTTTAAATGCTAATTTTTTTATTTTCTTCTATTTTTTAAACATATATTTTTTTTAATTTTCTATCCTTTTTTTAAGACTATGGTTACATTTTTAAAATTCTATAATATGTTTTTATTAAAATATTTTATAAAATAAACAGGTACAATTTATTAGCAATACATTTTTTCCTTTTTTTTTTATTTTTTTTTTAGTACGCGTACTGTAAGCTTACGGTAAGCGTACGGTTTACGCAATGCCCGTAATTTATCTACGCTGTTTGCGTATAGTTACGCAATTTGCGTAGCCGCGCGTACTCCGCGTGGGACGCGTACGCGTGTACGCTACAAGCGCACGTTACGCGGAAGTGTCGGGTAGTGACTGTTATGCGCATGCGCGCAAGCGCGTGTCTTTTTTACGCGCATGCGTACTTTTGCCGTAAGCGCACCATAAGCGTACCGTAAGCGTACGGTAGGTCATGTGATCATGAAACACAACTTTTGATTGGATGAAACTACTTTCAGTTCTAGAACTCTCCTACACCACACCCATTCCCCTCATTTCTGCTTGTGATCCCTTAGGAGAAGGAGCTGGGTTGTCTTTGTGATACGATGGCAGAACAGCAGAGCCCTTCTGAGAGTGAGGCTAGCACTAGCAGCACTACCTTGAGGCAGAGAGCGAGGAAACAAAAGATCTCTTATGTATGGGATTATTTTACTTTTCCTGAAGGCCAGCAAAAGGTAAATGCACCCTTAGTGACTTGCAAGCTGTGTCAGCGTGTACTTTCAAGAGGTAATCCTGACAGGAAGTATTCCTTTGGGAATCATACCATGATGAGGCACCTCAAGGATGTACACAAAAGGACACATGCTCGACTTACTGGAGGTAACCCTTCAGTAAGTCAACCAAGCACATCCACAGCAGCTCAGCCTGGACCATCATCTGCAGGGCTGAGTCCTTCTTCTGCAGGTCAGGTGAGCCCTTCATCTGTGGGGGGAGCATCTCCTTTTGCTGGCCCTCTGGAAATTAACCCTCGGTTTGCGAGGGTTGAAGTACGGTGCGCCCATTGTCACGATCTAATTACTTATAGGGAGACCAGTGTTTCCCTAGTGAACAGTAAAATAGATCAGCACACTTGTCGTACCGTCTAATATTCCCAATCTTTCTTTCCTCTGTCCCTGCATGAACACAACGGCTCTTTTAAGAGCCAACCTTACCTTTCATCTATTTTTTATATATTTTTTTTAAAACTTTTTTTATTTTTTTTGTTACCGTACGCGTACGGTACGCGTAATTTTTTTTGTTTTTTTTTTAAAAACACTAAAAATCAATTATCACATTACAAGGTCCTTGAGAGACTACAATTATTATTATTGACTTACCATACCCACTCAAAAAAATATTTATTCATTTGTTTTTTAAAAAAATTGCTTTAAAAATGGTTCTAGTTTTCGAACATTTTCTATATCAATCTGAAAAAAAAGAAAAAAGTATTAATATTTTTAAAACATTTTATAATACAGTACACATATTTACATATTTTTCCAAAAATATTTTTGCCTTATTTTTGCTGTTTTCAGAATATATTGCATTTCACTATAAATTGTGAAAGCAATTGCATTCATCATTTTACAGCGGGCAAAAAAAAATAACAATCTCAAAGATTGTATTAAAAAAGCCCAGAATCTCTTTTTACTTAAACTTAACATTATAGAAATGCATAATATTCTAAAAAAATATCATCTAATATCAATACTTATTTCTTTAAAATACCGTCTGATATGTTTGTTTCAGAAGTATAATCACAATATTATATCTCAAATAACTCCACATTACATCTGGTTCCATTTCATTTAGGCCAAATAGTAATTTTAAAATTCTTTTTTGATTAAATTTCCAATGGTAATCCAATAAAATTCTAAAGTTTTATTTGTACAGATCTCACCGATTCTCTGTAACATATTGGTTCCCTAAATATTTATTAATAATTTATTAAGTCCACAATAGAATTGGTTACCTTTCCACATGGCCAAATAGTAATTTAAAAAATCTTTTTTGAAAAAATTTCCAATGGCACTCCAATAACATTCCAAAATTTAAATTGTGCAGATGTTACCGATTTTCTCTAAATTTTTGGTTTTCGAAAGTTTCATTAAAAATTAAAAAAGTCCACATTACAATTGGTTATCTTTCCATTAGGCCAAATGATAATTTAAAAAATCTTTATTTTTGAAAATTCCAATGGTAATCCAATAAAATGGTAAAATTGTTTTGTCCAGATCTTGCCAAGTCTCTCTAAAATTTAGGTTTCAGGAAGATTAGATAGGAATTTGCTAAATCAAAAGGCAAACGTTGCTTAAAAACCAATTGGGAATCATTACACAGTGTCCAGCCTTTTTCACATTTAAGATAAACTGTGTAATGTCCAGAAGTAACAGTAGGTCCTTCATGGAAAATTATTGCAACAGTTACAAAAGTTTTTCCTGAAATTGATAATTGCTGTCCTGTAAACTTCTTTATTAAAGTATCCAATTTGGAACCATCAGCTCTACATCGTTGCATCATTAAAATTACATACTGTCCGTATTCCTTTAAAATTAATGTTGAAAACATGTCAGATTGACACTCACCGCATTGCATGCTATGATTAGCATCTTTAACTAATTTATCAAAAGTGACTGTTTTAGTCTCTGGCAATGTCAAAAAAATAAACCTTTCATTATCAACATTAGAGCCACATATATTATAACAGTTTTCACAACTATGTTCCCATTTATAAGAGAGACCAAATAAATTATCAATTGCAACTTCTTCTTCTTCCAGTACCTGAAGAAAAAACATCAAAAATTCGTGTGCATCTTGCTGTTCATTTTGAGAAAACTGTGTTCGTCCTGAACATACATCTAAAAGTTTTCTAATTTCAGTAGCACTTTCTATTTGAGTTTTATCATTACTCAGCTTTTGAAAAAGGAGACTCAGCTCTGAACAGAATCTTTTTCCCTGATTTACTATTATCTGCTCTTGCAAACTTTCCAGATAAAATGCAACATTCAGCACTACATTTGCGTAGCAGTTGACACCAGAGCTATTTTCAAAATGACATCCTACAACCTGTTCTTCTTTTTCCTTACTCTTTTTGCTTGCAATTACATCACTCCTCTTTTTTTTCCTCCTCTGTACATCTTCATCACAGATATTCTCATTTCTCCTTTTACGAGAAACTACACGTTTCTCCAACACAGGATACTGACCTAAATGAGGAGCATAGCTTCGTCTTAATCTATTATACTCCTTTACACAATTTGTATCAGCACTAACTTTTGAGTCATCAAAGTCTATCATGAATAAACCTGATAATGTTTTCACTCGTGACAAAGCAACATATGCCATACCTTCTTTGAACACAGTTGAACCAATGTTCACAAATGCACAATCTACAGTCAATCCTTGAGACTTGTGAATAGTTACAGCATATGCTAGCGAAAACGGAAACTGCTTCCTACGTACATATAAGTCTTTCACAAGCATGAAACGAACTGTACAACGACAAATGTCTTTAACTTCTTCTATCTGATCAAATTTTATTTTTAAACATTCAATTCCATCTTTTTTCTGATAATTAATAAAACCCACAACTCTTCCCATAGCTCCATTAACTAAACCTTTTTCAACATCCAAATTTCTCCTTAAAAATACTCTACAGTTCATGCAAACATATAGATTTTTTTCTAATCCATCTGTTTTGGAAATGTTCTTCTCTAGTGAATCCAATTTATTTTTCAGTGTGCCTGTTACTGTGACAGTAATTCTTCCATCCTCAATTTTGTCCACTGCTTCTAATTTCCTGATCTCTTCCTTTTCCAATTTCAAAAGCTCCTCATTGAATATTGAGCATTCACGTAGAGTTGGCATTAAGCAGATGATACTTTTGTTTTCTGCAATGTTCTTGTATATCTTCTCTGCAACTATTTCTTCCTTTGGAAATAAATTATGTAGTTGCCGACTCTGTAATGCTTTTTTGCCAACTTCTGTGAGTAGTCCAATTCTGATATCTTTCAGAATACTTCCATATTCTTCATCGCTTGCTTGCCTCATATTAGTAGTAAGTTCCTTGTACTCAAAGAAGGACCAAATATTTGTATTTCCGATGCTTCCCAATGACTTCTTCGTGTCTTCATGTGTGACAGTATTAAACACTGGTTGTCCTTTAACTGGAGTAAGTTGCAAAAGATCTCCAAAAACTATGACGTGTTTTCCACCAAATAACATGTCATAGTCTGTCTTCAGAATTTGCTGCATTCTTAAATGCACAAAGGCAAGCATTAAGTTTGAAACCATGCTCACCTCATCAATAATGAGAACTTGCATCTTCTTCAAGACTCTTGAAACTTCCAAGGATGCTTCTCCAGTTAGCTTGTTGTATTGTATTTTGTTCTCATGCTCCACTGGTAACATTAGCAAACGATGTAAAGTGATTCCTTTTATGTTATATGCTGCTAACCCAGTTGGAGCAGTAACCACACAAGACAAAGTAGAATCCATTTTTTGCTGTAGGTAGCTTCTGATGACTTTAATTAGGAAACTTTTTCCAGTTCCAGCTTGTCCGCTTACATACATCCTGATTGGATGAAATGATGTGCATGACCACTCTTTTTTTTCATGTAGAAATCCGTGATCAATTTTGTTTCTGATCTCTTCATAAATTTGTTGCTGCTCTTCGTTCAGTTGTCTTTCCAAATTTTGTAAGTCTATAAATTCTTCTTGAGCTTGATTCATAGCCGTTTCCACTTCATTCATGGCTATTGATGCTTCATTTTCAACGATTGGTTGTCCTAGGGGATCTTGACTGAGTGTTTCTGAACTTTGGCTGTCCTGAGAACTGTCTCTAGCTATTTCTGCTGCAATTGTAGTTTCCTGTTCAATTTCTTCATTTAACATTTGCAGATAACTTGAGAATGTACTGCATTGTATGCTGTCTTTGCAAGCATTAAAAGAATCTTCATAGCTTTGAAATTCTCCCAGTAGTTCATCCTCTGTACGCCATGGTTTAAACAACTGTAAAAGAGCCAAGTAGTAAAATTCCTTCTTGTCAGTAGTGTCGCAACTCAGCTTCCTGTGATTTATCAAACTTCCTTTTGTTTGCTTCACCAAACATCCTTCCTCACCAATGACTTTATATTTTCCATTGTTGATGTCTTCTGCGGCTTTCCGTGAATAAATGTAGTTCTGCAGCACTTCATAGAGACACGTGTTCTCCAGATGTTGACTTCTCTTGGGATAATATGTGTCCAACATGTTTGATTTCAAAATATCTGTACTTTCTGGGTCATTCTCGGCCAAATATTCAATTTCTCCAACAGATTTTAGTACCCGATTTCTCATTGCTGCAAGGCCTAAACTTGCCCAAATTATTCTTCTTGACTTCGAGTAGAGACTTACAGAATATAACCTATCTGAACATTCGTAGGATCCAATTTCTCGATGCGATAACATCTTCAAACTGAAACTGTACAGCTTCTTACTGACAGTCTTCTCGTGAGAAATCTCTTCCCACATTTCCTTCAATTCTGTTTTTTCTGATTTCGTAATGTAAGACGTTACATATCGAGCAACAGCAAGGAATTGTCAGCTACATACTGTATATCCATGTTAGCGTTCCACATGGATAAAATGACTGGGTTGTAGTCATTTATATTTTTTGATTCTTCTTTTCTTTTAAGGTTGTAGGTATTCTTAGGTGATTTTCTTGTGATAGTATGTCTCACAGCTGACATAAAACTGTTTACTCTTCCATTTGAAAGAACAGGTCTAGGAAATCCAAATCGACATTTAGTGTAGTATTTATCTTTGCTCTTGTATTTCCGTCGACAGTATTTTCCACACCGATGACTTTGGAAACGTAAAACTTGCTCCTTTAACTTTTTCTCTTCTGTGCTTTTTGGTATAGCACATGTTGCATATTCTTCAATGTAAGATAACACTGCTTCATCAGTATCTGTTCCAAACTTTGGGGCATCCTTGATCCACAACAGCATATGAATATGAGGAGCACCTCTTGCCTGGTACTCTTTTCTCCAAAAGAAATCTACTACTTCTCCAAGAGGTGGATTTTTTTTATTGCAGATGAAGGACATCATAGCCTCAAATCTATGATTGAAATATCTGCAAACATTAACCGGATCCAATGAGCACAGTTCTCCTGCTGTCTTGTATTCGATGTTTTTAATGTTTGAATTTGCCTCTCGTAGAAAATCCAGTAAATCATCCCAAGCGTACTCGGCACAGCTTAGTATAACGAACCATGTTGGTGTTCCTAAATTCCGTAACATGCATTTTAATTCACCATGGCGTCGGTACCAATATTCATTTGTCCCACGCTGACAAGCCATCAGATTGATCAGTTGTGTTTCCAAATGATCATCTCGGTGCTGCACTTTCTCCATAAAATCCTTAGCAGACACATTTTGTAAATGTACTCCACTTTTTAAAATGTGATTTACTGCATAAGACAGTGCAGACAAGTCGCTTTCAAATAAAAGATGGAACAAATAAGGAATACTTTGTCGAAATCTGGGATCTTCAGCATATAGTCTTGTAGTCCGATACTCAGAAGCTGGAATCTGTTCCGGACGTTCATCGTATCGTCCTCCTTTTCCTTTAGGAAACAGCTGGGGAAAACATCGAGCTTCCAAGCTCTCCTCCCATACACTCACGGGACTTCCTTTTGCTTTCTTCATCTGAAAGAGATCAATATTGTCTCCCATAACTTCTTTTGAATGAAGAGGATGTATGCTAAAATGTTCATAAATTTCTTCTTCCTTTGATTTGTCCACTTTTTCAATTTGTCCAGTTGGTGTTTCTGTGTCTTCTTGTAAATCTTCTTCTTCTTCTTCTTCTATATAAATTGATTCATACCATTTGTTATTCCTTTTCAAATACAAATTTGCTCTTTGTACTTTCCGCACATCTACCAGCTCCTGCCAAATCTTCTTATTCTTTGTAGGTACACCATTAACCAGAATAATTAATGGTTCAGTTTCCAAAGTATCCGCATCAATAGTTTCCATATTTTTTTTCAAATCCAAGGGCAAATACACCACTCTACCTTTTAAACCTCTCAGTAAATCGGAAGGAGGTAATTTACCAGTTTTGGGCTCCATACGTACTATGGTCTGGAACGGATGAACACATTGAATGAGTATAGACTCATATGTATTTAATTCAGAAAGTTCAGCAGGAATAGCATCCAATTCTAAATTATTATGTACAGCTCTGGTCGGCATTCTATTTTCCTCTAACTTGTTGTAACAGTATTTACAAATACGCTGATCTTCACCCAAATCAAAACAATTTTCAAGAAATATATATGTGGCAAAATCCTTCCACTTATAATTATCTTCATTTTCACTCTTTCTGTAGAGATCAACATTCCTAGTTTGTTTTCTATAATGAGTTCTGCGGCAACAAATACAAGTAAAATTTGGTCTTTCATTAGAGATTATTGCAAATTTTGTTATGTGATCATTAAATGTGTTACTTACAGAGGGTTCTACATTCTCTTCCACTTCTTCCTCATTTACTGTGTCCTTCTCTGCACTGTTTTGTTCAGGACCAAAGTAACAAAACTGAATTTCATCAACAACCTTCTCTACATCTGATACCGTTCCTCGGAACAGAGCCCTATTCAATTCATTTAACTTTATTGCTGGACTTTTGGCAAAATACAACCATCTCACAAACATTCTCATTTCAGTATGATGAACAGCCAGCATCCTAAAATGATGGAAAACACTATTACACACTTTTCTAGATAGACAAGCCAGAGAATGACCCTGCAAACCAGTATTCTCTCTCACTCTGCATGGATCCAGACTTTGAAGCACCTTAATCTTCTGTTTTATGCTTTTTTTACTATATTCTCTTAGAAACTCACGAAATTTGTCAATAGATTCCTGACGCACAGTGCAAATACTACTACAATTCCAAGTGTACACTGGGGCTTTAGGACGTCTCCCCATAGCCTCATCTGCCATCACTTGTACCTCATCTCTTGGAACCATTATCTCCTTCTCCATTATGCAACCATTTTTTACTTCGTAAGCACGACCTCTGGTGTCAACTGCATGCAGCAAACTATTACTTTGAAAATAGCTCTCTTCATTAAAAAAAGGTTCACTACTTGAACTATGCATCCACTTTCCTAAAAACACTTTACAAAAGTTTGTTCTGTTCACTACTCTTTTCCTTTTGCTATGTGATTTCAGTACATTAACCATTTTGTCTAATGTACGCATCCTATTCAAAATTAAAATGAATAGTTTCCTTTTTAATTCTAATGCCTTTGCTGCAATGGCTTCAATTTCTTTTTTTCTTTTATAAAACGTACTCTTTTGCTTATATTTCTTCACATCCTTTATCAAATTGGACATAACTCTTCTCTGAAACATTTTTCTACGTATCTCTTTAAACGCTGTTTTTCTATTTATGTAAATCTTTTCAGTTGCAGAAGGTATATTTGCATTAACTAAATTCTCAATTTTTTCCTGTCCTTTTCTTTTCAAAACATTCTTTCCAGTACAGACATTTTGTACATTTTTCATTCTTTTGAATATATTTTTAAGAAATTGTTTTTTCTGCTTACCAGAAGATTTTTTCTTTTTCCCAACATGAGCATCTTCTACTAACTTTGTTCCTCCAGTTGTCTTCAAATATAGGTTTTTTTTTGAGTTTTTTGAACTCTGGATTTTGTAGGCATCTTAAATTTTGTTCACTGCTCTTCAGCAATACCTGAAAAAAACTAAAAAAAAATTCCTTTATTTAATTTAAATATATTACTACATTTCTTTTCACAATAGTCACAAAACGAAATTTCTTTGCCAATTTGAATGCACACTTACTGCTCTTTTTTTTTGGCAAGTGATAATCACTTTTACAGACTGACACATTATAAATCCACTTTTCAGATTTTTTTAAATGCACATGTCCAGACTGCTTTTTCAGACCACCACCATGTGTATCCTGGGTGACTGCCTACACTCCAGCAAGGGCAACCAGCCTTAGTGATGCTGAATGTCTTTGCATTACAGACTGAAACCTCAAACCCCACTCGCTTGTAAATACTGTGCATGATTATACATGATAAAGGAGCTGGGTGTGTGCTAAGAGTCTGCTTCTGCACCAAAAAATCGCTCCCCCTTTTTCCTACTAATGCAACTGTGAAATCACCAGAGCAAAACGCAATAAATCTCTGCCTGTAATTCCTATTTGCACACAGAGTCATGTTTTCACATTAGTAACAAAACAAAATTTCTTTGCCAATTTGAATGCACACTTACTGCTCTTTTTTTTGGCAAGTGATAATCACTTTTACAGACTGACACATTATGAATCCACTTTTCAGATTTTTTTAAATGCACATGTCCAAACTGCTTTTTCAGACCACCACCATGTGTATCCTGGGTGACTGCCTACACTCCAGCAAGGGCAACCAGCCTTAGTGATGCTGAATGTCTTTGCATTACAGACTGAAACCTCAAACCCCACTCGATTGTAAATACTGTGCATGATTATACATGGAAAGGAGCTGGGTGTGTGCTAAGAGTCTGCTTCTGCACCAAAAAATCGCTCCCCCTTTTTCCTACTAATGCAACTGTGAAATCACCAGAGCAAAACGCAATAAATCTCTGCCTGTAATTCCTATTTGCACACAGAGTCATGTTTTCACATTAGTCACAAAACAAAATTTCTTTGCCAATTTGAATGCACACTTACTGCTCTTTTTTTTTGGCAAGTGATAATCACTTTTACAGACTGACACATTATGAATCCACTTTTCAGATTTTTTTAAATGCACATGTCCAAACTGCTTTTTCAGACCACCACCATGTGTATCCTGGGTGACTGCCTACACTCCAGCAAGGGCAACCAGCCTTAGTGATGCTGAATGTCTTTGCATTACAGACTGAAACCTCAAACCCCACTCGCTTGTAAATACTGTGCATGATTATACATGGAAAGGAGCTGGGTGTGTGCTAAGAGTCTGCTTCTGCACCAAAAAATCGCTCCCCCTTTTTCCTACTAATGCAACTGTGAAATCACCAGAGCAAAACGCAATAAATCTCTGCCTGTAATTCCTATTTGCACACAGAGTCATGTTTTCACATTAGTCACAAAACGAAATTTCTTTGCCAATTTGAATGCACACTTACTGCTCTTTTTTTTTGGCAAGTGATAATCACTTTTACAGACTGACACATTATGAATCCACTTTTCAGATTTTTTTAAATGCACATGTCCAAACTGCTTTTTCAGACCACCACCATGTGTATCCTGGGTGACTGCCTACACTCCAGCAAGGGCAACCAGCCTTAATGATGCTGAATGTATTTGCATTACAGACTGAAACCTCAAACCCCACTCGCTTGTAAATACTGTGCATGATTATACATGATAAAGGAGCTGGGTGTGTGCTAAGAGTCTGCTTCTGCACCAAAAAATCGCTCCCCCTTTTTCCTACTAATGCAACTGTGAAATCACCAGAGCAAAACGCAATAAATCTCTGCCTGTAATTCCTATTTGCACACAGAGTCATGTTTTCACATTAGTCACAAAACGAAATTTCTTTGCCAATTTGAATGCACACTTACTGCTCTTTTTTTTGGCAAGTGATAATCACTTTTGCAGACTGACACATTATGAATCCACTTTTCAGATTTTTTTAAATGCACATGTCCAAACTGCTTTTTCAGACCACCACCATGTGTATCCTGGGTGACTGCCTACACTCCAGCAAGGGCAACCAGCCTTAGTGATGCTGAATGTCTTTGCATTACAGACTGAAACCTCAAACCCCACTCGCTTGTAAATACTGTGCATGATTATACATGGAAAGGAGCTGGGTGTGTGCTAAGAGTCTGCTTCTGCACCAAAAAATCGCTCCCCCTTTTTCCTACTAATGCAACTGTGAAATCACCAGAGCAAAACGCAATAAATCTCTGCCTGTAATTCCTATTTGCACACAGAGTCATGTTTTCACATTAGTCACAAAACGAAATTTCTTTGCCAATTTGAATGCACACTTACTGCTCTTTTTTTTGGCAAGTGATAATCACTTTTACAGACTGACACATTATGAATCCACTTTTCAGATTTTTTTAAATGCACATGTCCAAACTGCTTTTTCAGACCACCACCATGTGTATCCTGGGTGACTGCCTACACTCCAGCAAGGGCAACCAGCCTTAGTGATGCTGAATGTATTTGCATTACAGACTGAAACCTCAAACCCCACTCGCTTGTAAATACTGTGCATGATTATACATGGAAAGGAGCTGGGTGTGTGCTAAGAGTCTGCTTCTGCACCAAAAAATCGCTCCCCCTTTTTCCTACTAATGCAACTGTGAAATCACCAGAGCAAAACTCAATAAATCTCTGCCTGTAATTCCTATTTGCACACAGAGTCATGTTTTCACATTAGTCACAAAACGAAATTTCTTTGCCAATTTGAATGCACACTTACTGCTCTTTTTTTTTGGCAAGTGATAATCACTTTTACAGACTGACACATTATGAATCCACTTTTCAGATTTTTTTAAATGCACATGTCCAAACTGCTTTTTCAGACCACCACCATGTGTATCCTGGGTGACTGCCTACACTCCAGCAAGGGCAACCAGCCTTAGTGATGCTGAATGTATTTGCATTACAGACTGAAACCTCAAACCCCACTCGCTTGTAAATACTGTGCATGATTATACATGGAAAGGAGCTGGGTGTGTGCTAAGAGTCTGCTTCTGCACCAAAAAATCGCTCCCCCTTTTTCCTACTAATGCAACTGTGAAATCACCAGAGCAAAACGCAATAAATCTCTGCCTGTAATTCCTATTTGTACACAGAGTCATGTTTTCACATTAGTCACAAAACGAAATTTCTTTGCCTATTTGAATGCACACTTACTGCTCTTTTTTTTTGGCAAGTGATAATCACTTTTACAAACTGACACATTATGAATCCACTTTTCAGATTTTTTTAAATGCACATGTCCAAACTGCTTTTTCAGACCACCACCATGTGTATCCTAGGTGACTGCCTACACTCCAGCAAGGGCAACCAGCCTTAGTGATGCTGAATGTCTTTGCATTACAGACTGAAACCTCAAACCCCACTCGCTTGTAAATACTGTGCATGATTATACATGGAAAGGAGCTGGGTGTGTGCTAAGAGTCTGCTTCTGCACCAAAAAATCGCTCCCCCTTTTTCCTACTAATGCAACTGTGAAATCACCAGAGCAAAACGCAATAAATCTCTGCCTGTAATTCCTATTTGCACACAGAGTCATGTTTTCACATTAGTCACAAAACGAAATTTCTTTGCCAATTTGAATGCACACTTACTGCTCTTTTTTTTTGGCAAGTGATAATCACTTTTACAGACTGACACATTATGAATCCACTTTTCAGATTTTTTTAAATGCACATGTCCAAACTGCTTTTTCAGACCACCACCATGTGTATCCTGGGTGACTGCCTACACTCCAGCAAGGGCAACCAGCCTTAGTGATGCTGAATGTCTTTGCATTACAGACTGAAACCTCAAACCCCACTCGCTTGTAAATACTGTGCATGATTATACATGGAAAGGAGCTGGGTGTGTGCTAAGAGTCTGCTTCTGCACCAAAAAATCGCTCCCCCTTTTTCCTACTAATGCAACTGTGAAATCACCAGAGCAAAACGCAATAAATCTCTGCCTGTAATTCCTATTTGCACACAGAGTCATGTTTTCACATTAGTCACAAAACGAAATTTCTTTGCCAATTTGAATGCACACTTACTGCTCTTTTTTTTGGCAAGTGATAATCACTTTTACAGACTGACACATTATGAATCCACTTTTCAGATTTTTTTAAATGCACATGTCCAAACTGCTTTTTCAGACCACCACCATGTGTATCCTGGGTGACTGCCTACACTCCAGCAAGGGCAACCAGCCTTAGTGATGCTGAATGTATTTGCATTACAGACTGAAACCTCAAACCCCACTCGCTTGTAAATACTGTGCATGATTATACATGGAAAGGAGCTGGGTGTGTGCTAAGAGTCTGCTTCAGGCACCAAAAAATCGCTCCCCCTTTTTCCTACTAATGCAACTGTGAAATCACCAGAGCAAAACTCAATAAATCTCTGCCTGTAATTCCTATTTGCACACAGAGTCATGTTTTCACATTAGTCACAAAACGAAATTTCTTTGCCAATTTGAATGCACACTTACTGCTCTTTTTTTTGGCAAGTGATAATCACTTTTACAGACTGACACATTATGAATCCACTTTTCAGATTTTTTTAAATGCACATGTCCAAACTGCTTTTTCAGACCACCACCATGTGTATCCTGGGTGACTGCCTACACTCCAGCAAGGGCAACCAGCCTTAGTGATGCTGAATGTATTTGCATTACAGACTGAAACCTCAAACCCCACTCGCTTGTAAATACTGTGCATGATTATACATGGAAAGGAGCTGGGTGTGTGCTAAGAGTCTGCTTCTGCACCAAAAAATCGCTCCCCCTTTTTCCTACTAATGCAACTGTGAAATCACCAGAGCAAAACGCAATAAATCTCTGCCTGTAATTCCTATTTGCACACAGAGTCATGTTTTCACATTAGTCACAAAACGAAATTTCTTTGCCTATTTGAATGCACACTTACTGCTCTTTTTTTTTGGCAAGTGATAATCACTTTTACAAACTGACACATTATGAATCCACTTTTCAGATTTTTTTAAATGCACATGTCCAAACTGCTTTTTCAGACCACCACCATGTGTATCCTGGGTGACTGCCTACACTCCAGCAAGGGCAACCAGCCTTAGTGATGCTGAATGTCTTTGCATTACAGACTGAAACCTCAAACCCCACTCGCTTGTAAATACTGTGCATGATTATACATGGAAAGGAGCTGGGTGTGTGCTAAGAGTCTGCTTCTGCACCAAAAAATCGCTCCCCCTTTTTCCTACTAATGCAACTGTGAAATCACCAGAGCAAAACGCAATAAATCTCTGCCTGTAATTCCTATTTGCACACAGAGTCATGTTTTCACATTAGTCACAAAACGAAATTTCTTTGCCAATTTGAATGCACACTTACTGCTCTTTTTTTTTGGCAAGTGATAATCACTTTTACAGACTGACACATTATGAATCCACTTTTCAGATTTTTTTAAATGCACATGTCCAAACTGCTTTTTCAGACCACCACCATGAGTATCCTGGGTGACTGCCTACACTCCAGCAAGGGCAACCAGCCTTAGTGATGCTGAATGTCTTTGCATTACAGACTGAAACCTCAAACCCCACTCGCTTGTAAATACTGTGCATGATTATACATGATAAAGGAGCTGGGTGTGTGCTAAGAGTCTGCTTCTGCACCAAAAAATCGCTCCCCCTTTTTCCTACTAATGCAACTGTGAAATCACCAGAGCAAAACGCAATAAATCTCTGCCTGTAATTCCTATTTGCACACAGAGTCATGTTTTCACATTAGTAACAAAACAAAATTTCTTTGCCAATTTGAATGCACACTTACTGCTCTTTTTTTTTGGCAAGTGATAATCACTTTTACAGACTGACACATTATGAATCCACTTTTCAGATTTTTTTAAATGCACATGTCCAAACTGCTTTTTCAGACCACCACCATGTGTATCCTGGGTGACTGCCTACACTCCAGCAAGGGCAACCAGCCTTAGTGATGCTGAATGTCTTTGCATTACAGACTGAAACCTCAAACCCCACTCGATTGTAAATACTGTGCATGATTATACATGGAAAGGAGCTGGGTGTGTGCTAAGAGTCTGCTTCTGCACCAAAAAATCGCTCACCCTTTTTCCTACTAATGCAACTGTGAAATCACCAGAGCAAAACGCAATAAATCTCTGCCTGTAATTCCTATTTGCACACAGAGTCATGTTTTCACATTAGTCACAAAACGAAATTTCTTTGCCAATTTGAATGCACACTTACTGCTCTTTTTTTTGGCAAGTGATAATCACTTTTACAGACTGACACATTATGAATCCACTTTTCAGATTTTTTTAAATGCACATGTCCAAACTGCTTTTTCAGACCACCACCATGTGTATCCTGGGTGACTGCCTACACTCCAGCAAGGGCAACCAGCCTTAGTGATGCTGAATGTATTTGCATTACAGACTGAAACCTCAAACCCCACTCGCTTGTAAATACTGTGCATGATTATACATGGAAAGGAGCTGGGTGTGTGCTAAGAGTCTGCTTCTGCACCAAAAAATCGCTCCCCCTTTTTCCTACTAATGCAACTGTGAAATCACCAGAGCAAAACTCAATAAATCTCTGCCTGTAATTCCTATTTGCACACAGAGTCATGTTTTCACATTAGTCACAAAACGAAATTTCTTTGCCAATTTGAATGCACACTTACTGCTCTTTTTTTTTGGCAAGTGATAATCACTTTTACAGACTGACACATTATGAATCCACTTTTCAGATTTTTTTAAATGCACATGTCCAAACTGCTTTTTCAGACCACCACCATGTGTATCCTGGGTGACTGCCTACACTCCAGCAAGGGCAACCAGCCTTAGTGATGCTGAATGTATTTGCATTACCGACTGAAACCTCAAACCCCACTCGCTTGTAAATACTGTGCATGATTATACATGGAAAGGAGCTGGGTGTGTGCTAAGAGTCTGCTTCTGCACCAAAAAATCGCTCCCCCTTTTTCCTACTAATGCAACTGTGAAATCACCAGAGCAAAACGCAATAAATCTCTGCCTGTAATTCCTATTTGCACACAGAGTCATGTTTTCACATTAGTCACAAAACGAAATTTCTTTGCCTATTTGAATGCACACTTACTGCTCTTTTTTTTTGGCAAGTGATAATCACTTTTACAAACTGACACATTATGAATCCACTTTTCAGATTTTTTTAAATGCACATGTCCAAACTGCTTTTTCAGACCACCACCATGTGTATCCTGGGTGACTGCCTACACTCCAGCAAGGGCAACCAGCCTTAGTGATGCTGAATGTCTTTGCATTACAGACTGAAACCTCAAACCCCACTCGCTTGTAAATACTGTGCATGATTATACATGGAAAGGAGCTGGGTGTGTGCTAAGAGTCTGCTTCTGCACCAAAAAATCGCTCCCCCTTTTTCCTACTAATGCAACTGTGAAATCACCAGAGCAAAACGCAATAAATCTCTGCCTGTAATTCCTATTTGCACACAGAGTCATGTTTTCACATTAGTCACAAAACGAAATTTCTTTGCCAATTTGAATGCACACTTACTGCTCTTTTTTTTTGGCAAGTGATAATCACTTTTACAGACTGACACATTATGAATCCACTTTTCAGATTTTTTTAAATGCACATGTCCAAACTGCTTTTTCAGACCACCACCATGTGTATCCTGGGTGACTGCCTACACTCCAGCAAGGGCAACCAGCCTTAGTGATGCTGAATGTCTTTGCATTACAGACTGAAACCTCAAACCCCACTCGCTTGTAAATACTGTGCATGATTATACATGATAAAGGAGCTGGGTGTGTGCTAAGAGTCTGCTTCTGCACCAAAAAATCGCTCCCCCTTTTTCCTACTAATGCAACTGTGAAATCACCAGAGCAAAACGCAATAAATCTCTGCCTGTAATTCCTATTTGCACACAGAGTCATGTTTTCACATTAGTAACAAAACAAAATTTCTTTGCCAATTTGAATGCACACTTACTGCTCTTTTTTTTTGGCAAGTGATAATCACTTTTACAGACTGACACATTATGAATCCACTTTTCAGATTTTTTTAAATGCACATGTCCAAACTGCTTTTTCAGACCACCACCATGTGTATCCTGGGTGACTGCCTACACTCCAGCAAGGGCAACCAGCCTTAGTGATGCTGAATGTCTTTGCATTACAGACTGAAACCTCAAACCCCACTCGATTGTAAATACTGTGCATGATTATACATGGAAAGGAGCTGGGTGTGTGCTAAGAGTCTGCTTCTGCACCAAAAAATCGCTCCCCCTTTTTCCTACTAATGCAACTGTGAAATCACCAGAGCAAAACGCAATAAATCTCTGCCTGTAATTCCTATTTGCACACAGAGTCATGTTTTCACATTAGTCACAAAACAAAATTTCTTTGCCAATTTGAATGCACACTTACTGCTCTTTTTTTTTGGCAAGTGATAATCACTTTTACAGACTGACACATTATGAATCCACTTTTCAGATTTTTTTAAATGCACATGTCCAAACTGCTTTTTCAGACCACCACCATGTGTATCCTGGGTGACTGCCTACACTCCAGCAAGGGCAACCAGCCTTAGTGATGCTGAATGTCTTTGCATTACAGACTGAAACCTCAAACCCCACTCGCTTGTAAATACTGTGCATGATTATACATGGAAAGGAGCTGGGTGTGTGCTAAGAGTCTGCTTCTGCACCAAAAAATCGCTCCCCCTTTTTCCTACTAATGCAACTGTGAAATCACCAGAGCAAAACGCAATAAATCTCTGCCTGTAATTCCTATTTGCACACAGAGTCATGTTTTCACATTAGTCACAAAACAAAATTTCTTTGCCAATTTGAATGCACACTTACTGCTCTTTTTTTTTGGCAAGTGATAATCACTTTTACAGACTGACACATTATGAATCCACTTTTCAGATTTTTTTAAATGCACATGTCCAAACTGCTTTTTCAGACCACCACCATGTGTATCCTGGGTGACTGCCTACACTCCAGCAAGGGCAACCAGCCTTAATGATGCTGAATGTATTTGCATTACAGACTGAAACCTCAAACCCCACTCGCTTGTAAATACTGTGCATGATTATACATGATAAAGGAGCTGGGTGTGTGCTAAGAGTCTGCTTCTGCACCAAAAAATCGCTCCCCCTTTTTCCTACTAATGCAACTGTGAAATCACCAGAGCAAAACGCAATAAATCTCTGCCTGTAATTCCTATTTGCACACAGAGTCATGTTTTCACATTAGTCACAAAACGAAATTTCTTTGCCAATTTGAATGCACACTTACTGCTCTTTTTTTTTGGCAAGTGATAATCACTTTTACAGACTGACACATTATGAATCCACTTTCCAGATTTTTTTAAATGCACATGTCCAAACTGCTTTTTCAGACCACCACCATGTGTATCCTGGGTGACTGCCTACACTCCAGCAAGGGCAACCAGCCTTAGTGATGCTGAATGTCTTTGCATTACAGACTGAAACCTCAAACCCCACTCGCTTGTAAATACTGTGCATGATTATACATGGAAAGGAGCTGGGTGTGTGCTAAGAGTCTGCTTCTGCACCAAAAAATCGCTCCCCCTTTTTCCTACTAATGCAACTGTGAAATCACCAGAGCAAAACGCAATAAATCTCTGCCTGTAATTCCTATTTGCACACAGAGTCATGTTTTCACATTAGTCACAAAACGAAATTTCTTTGCCAATTTGAATGCACACTTACTGCTCTTTTTTTTTGGCAAGTGATAATCACTTTTACAGACTGACACATTATGAATCCACTTTTCAGATTTTTTTAAATGCACATGTCCAAACTGCTTTTTCAGACCACCACCATGTGTATCCTGGGTGACTGCCTACACTCCAGCAAGGGCAACCAGCCTTAGTGATGCTGAATGTCTTTGCATTACAGACTGAAACCTCAAACCCCACTCGCTTGTAAATACTGTGCATGATTATACATGGAAAGGAGCTGGGTGTGTGCTAAGAGTCTGCTTCTGCACCAAAAAATCGCTCCCCCTTTTTCCTACTAATGCAACTGTGAAATCACCAGAGCAAAACGCAATAAATCTCTGCCTGTAATTCCTATTTGCACACAGAGTCATGTTTTCACATTAGTAACAAAACAAAATTTCTTTGCCAATTTGAATGCACACTTACTGCTCTTTTTTTTTCGCAAGTGATAATCACTTTTACAGACTGACACATTATGAATCCACTTTTCAGATTTTTTTAAATGCACATGTCCAAACTGCTTTTTCAGACCACCACCATGTGTATCCTGGGTGACTGCCTACACTCCAGCAAGGGCAACCAGCCTTAGTGATGCTGAATGTCTTTGCATTACAGACTGAAACCTCAAACCCCACTCGCTTGTAAATACTGTGCATGATTATACATGGAAAGGAGCTGGGTGTGTGCTAAGAGTCTGCTTCTGCACCAAAAAATCGCTCCCCCTTTTTCCTACTAATGCAACTGTGAAATCACCAGAGCAAAACGCAATAAATCTCTGCCTGTAATTCCTATTTGCACACAGAGTCATGTTTTCACATTAGTCACAAAACGAAATTTCTTTGCCAATTTGAATGCACACTTACTGCTCTTTTTTTTTGGCAAGTGATAATCACTTTTACAGACTGACACATTATGAATCCACTTTTCAGATTTTTTTAAATGCACATGTCCAAACTGCTTTTTCAGACCACCACCATGTGTATCCTGGGTGACTGCCTACACTCCAGCAAGGGCAACCAGCCTTAGTGATGCTGAATGTCTTTGCATTACAGACTGAAACCTCAAACCCCACTCGCTTGTAAATACTGTGCATGATTATACATGATAAAGGAGCTGGGTGTGTGCTAAGAGTCTGCTTCTGCACCAAAAAATCGCTCCCCCTTTTTCCTACTAATGCAACTGTGAAATCACCAGAGCAAAACGCAATAAATCTCTGCCTGTAATTCCTATTTGCACACAGAGTCATGTTTTCACATTAGTAACAAAACAAAATTTCTTTGCCAATTTGAATGCACACTTACTGCTCTTTTTTTTTGGCAAGTGATAATCACTTTTACAGACTGACACATTATGAATCCACTTTTCAGATTTTTTTAAATGCACATGTCCAAACTGCTTTTTCAGACCACCACCATGTGTATCCTGGGTGACTGCCTACACTCCAGCAAGGGCAACCAGCCTTAGTGATGCTGAATGTCTTTGCATTACAGACTGAAACCTCAAACCCCACTCGATTGTAAATACTGTGCATGATTATACATGGAAAGGAGCTGGGTGTGTGCTAAGAGTCTGCTTCTGCACCAAAAAATCGCTCCCCCTTTTTCCTACTAATGCAACTGTGAAATCACCAGAGCAAAACGCAATAAATCTCTGCCTGTAATTCCTATTTGCACACAGAGTCATGTTTTCACATTAGTCACAAAACAAAATTTCTTTGCCAATTTGAATGCACACTTACTGCTCTTTTTTTTTGGCAAGTGATAATCACTTTTACAGACTGACACATTATGAATCCACTTTTCAGATTTTTTTAAATGCACATGTCCAACCTGCTTTTTCAGACCACCACCATGTGTATCCTGGGTGACTGCCTACACTCCAGCAAGGGCAACCAGCCTTAGTGATGCTGAATGTCTTTGCATTACAGACTGAAACCTCAAACCCCACTCGCTTGTAAATACTGTGCATGATTATACATGGAAAGGAGCTGGGTGTGTGCTAAGAGTCTGCTTCTGCACCAAAAAATCGCTCCCCCTTTTTCCTACTAATGCAACTGTGAAATCACCAGAGCAAAACGCAATAAATCTCTGCCTGTAATTCCTATTTGCACACAGAGTCATGTTTTCACATTAGTCACAAAACAAAATTTCTTTGCCAATTTGAATGCACACTTACTGCTCTTTTTTTTTGGCAAGTGATAATCACTTTTACAGACTGACACATTATGAATCCACTTTTCAGATTTTTTTAAATGCACATGTCCAAACTGCTTTTTCAGACCACCACCATGTGTATCCTGGGTGACTGCCTACACTCCAGCAAGGGCAACCAGCCTTAATGATGCTGAATGTATTTGCATTACAGACTGAAACCTCAAACCCCACTCGCTTGTAAATACTGTGCATGATTATACATGATAAAGGAGCTGGGTGTGTGCTAAGAGTCTGCTTCTGCACCAAAAAATCGCTCCCCCTTTTTCCTACTAATGCAACTGTGAAATCACCAGAGCAAAACGCAATAAATCTCTGCCTGTAATTCCTATTTGCACACAGAGTCATGTTTTCACATTAGTCACAAAACGAAATTTCTTTGCCAATTTGAATGCACACTTACTGCTCTTTTTTTTTGGCAAGTGATAATCACTTTTACAGACTGACACATTATGAATCCACTTTCCAGATTTTTTTAAATGCACATGTCCAAACTGCTTTTTCAGACCACCACCATGTGTATCCTGGGTGACTGCCTACACTCCAGCAAGGGCAACCAGCCTTAGTGATGCTGAATGTCTTTGCATTACAGACTGAAACCTCAAACCCCACTCGCTTGTAAATACTGTGCATGATTATACATGGAAAGGAGCTGGGTGTGTGCTAAGAGTCTGCTTCTGCACCAAAAAATCGCTCCCCCTTTTTCCTACTAATGCAACTGTGAAATCACCAGAGCAAAACGCAATAAATCTCTGCCTGTAATTCCTATTTGCACACAGAGTCATGTTTTCACATTAGTCACAAAACGAAATTTCTTTGCCAATTTGAATGCACACTTACTGCTCTTTTTTTTTGGCAAGTGATAATCACTTTTACAGACTGACACATTATGAATCCACTTTTCAGATTTTTTTAAATGCACATGTCCAAACTGCTTTTTCAGACCACCACCATGTGTATCCTGGGTGACTGCCTACACTCCAGCAAGGGCAACCAGCCTTAGTGATGCTGAATGTCTTTGCATTACAGACTGAAACCTCAAACCCCACTCGCTTGTAAATACTGTGCATGATTATACATGGAAAGGAGCTGGGTGTGTGCTAAGAGTCTGCTTCTGCACCAAAAAATCGCTCCCCCTTTTTCCTACTAATGCAACTGTGAAATCACCAGAGCAAAACGCAATAAATCTCTGCCTGTAATTCCTATTTGCACACAGAGTCATGTTTTCACATTAGTCACAAAACGAAATTTCTTTGCCAATTTGAATGCACACTTACTGCTCTTTTTTTTGGCAAGTGATAATCACTTTTACAGACTGACACATTATGAATCCACTTTTCAGATTTTTTTAAATGCACATGTCCAAACTGCTTTTTCAGACCACCACCATGTGTATCCTGGGTGACTGCCTACACTCCAGCAAGGGCAACCAGCCTTAGTGATGCTGAATGTATTTGCATTACAGACTGAAACCTCAAACCCCACTCGCTTGTAAATACTGTGCATGATTATACATGGAAAGGAGCTGGGTGTGTGCTAAGAGTCTGCTTCTGCACCAAAAAATCGCTCCCCCTTTTTCCTACTAATGCAACTGTGAAATCACCAGAGCAAAACTCAATAAATCTCTGCCTGTAATTCCTATTTGCACACAGAGTCATGTTTTCACATTAGTCACAAAACGAAATTTCTTTGCCAATTTGAATGCACACTTACTGCTCTTTTTTTTTGGCAAGTGATAATCACTTTTACAGACTGACACATTATGAATCCACTTTTCAGATTTTTTTAAATGCACATGTCCAAACTGCTTTTTCAGACCTCCACCATGTGTATCCTGGGTGACTGCCTACACTCCAGCAAGGGCAACCAGCCTTAGTGATGCTGAATGTATTTGCATTACAGACTGAAACCTCAAACCCCACTCGCTTGTAAATACTGTGCATGATTATACATGGAAAGGAGCTGGGTGTGTGCTAAGAGTCTGCTTCTGCACCAAAAAATCGCTCCCCCTTTTTCCTACTAATGCAACTGTGAAATCACCAGAGCAAAACGCAATAAATCTCTGCCTGTAATTCCTATTTGCACACAGAGTCATGTTTTCACATTAGTCACAAAACGAAATTTCTTTGCCAATTTGAATGCACACTTACTGCTCTTTTTTTTTGGCAAGTGATAATCACTTTTACAAACTGACACATTATGAATCCACTTTTCAGATTTTTTTAAATGCACATGTCCAAACTGCTTTTTCAGACCACCACCATGTGTATCCTGGGTGACTGCCTACACTCCAGCAAGGGCAACCAGCCTTAGTGATGCTGAATGTCTTTGCATTACAGACTGAAACCTCAAACCCCACTCGCTTGTAATTACTGTGCATGATTATACATGGAAAGGAGCTGGGTGTGTGCTAAGAGTCTGCTTCTGCACCAAAAAATCGCTCCCCCTTTTTCCTACTAATGCAACTGTGAAATCACCAGAGCAAAACGCAATAAATCTCTGCCTGTAATTCCTATTTGCACACAGAGTCATGTTTTCACATTAGTCACAAAACGAAATTTCTTTGCCAATTTGAATGCACACTTACTGCTCTTTTTTTTTGGCAAGTGATAATCACTTTTACAGACTGACACATTATGAATCCACTTTTCAGATTTTTTTAAATGCACATGTCCAAACTGCTTTTTCAGACCACCACCATGTGTATCCTGGGTGACTGCCTACACTCCAGCAAGGGCAACCAGCCTTAGTTATGCTGAATGTATTTGCATTACAGACTGAAACCTCAAACCCCACTCGCTTGTAAATACTGTGCATGATTATACATGGAAAGGAGCTGGGTGTGTGCTAAGAGTCTGCTTCTGCACCAAAAAATCGCTCCCCCTTTTTCCTACTAATGCAAATATAAAATTACCAGAGTTGTACACAATAAATCTCTGCCTATATTTCCCAACATGTGTAACCTGGGTGACTGCCTACATTCCACCAAGGGCAACCAGCCTTAGTGATGCTGAATGTATTTGCATTACTGAGTCCAACCTCAAACCCTTAAACTATTCATTTTTTATACCAATACACCTTAATTTATCGTGAAAACATAGTCCATATTATTTCACATGTTCCTCACATTTAAATTTCTCCCAAAACAGAAAATAATAAACGCAACTTCAACAAAAAGAATTACATTTCTATTATTCATTTCTTAATTTACCATATACATCCCCTCTCAAACTCTAACCTCACCTTTAAAATTAGTTAGTTGTGAAAGAAATGTGGCACTCAAACAGCAGATTATCAGAGCCAGGATCTCTGTTCTCTACACCTCTCTCCTCTCAGCAGAACCAGATAATGGCAAAGTTTCCCTCTATTTTTCCACACATATACATGTAAGTTTCAAATCTCAGTGCTTGCCCCTTTTTTTCAAATGTAATCACACATTTCTATTGGTTGAAAACCAACCCTTTTCCAAAAGTACCCTGCCCCCAACTTGACTTCTGCCTAGTACCCTTCCCCCAACTTGACTTCTGCCTGCTACCATAGCAACAGCTCATGGAACACTGCTGTGTGGAGTCAGGTCAGAAGTTCGCCAAACAATGTTTCAATTCCACAGAGCAAGAGTGCTTGACTTTTCAAATCTAACAGCAAATCCATAGTACTGTTCTTTGGTAACACATTTTTCTGTACCAATACAAAACATGCTTCTATTAATTTACACATACAGCCTAGTTTTTATTCTAGAATGGTATGAAACAGCCAATCAGTTCTTTTTTTTAAAAAAAAATATGTATGCCTCCATTTCCAAACTGTCTTTCTTTTCATATTGCCATTCTACTGAAAGACACCTCCTGAGTGCATCCAGTTCTCCTTTGAAGATGTTCACAGTGTGGATTGTAGGGCACAGCTATGTCTTCTGGAATGAAAAGTTTGCAGAGAAAACAGGTATGGTGAGAGACCTTGCTTTGCCAAATGTAGACATTAAATGGATTGGTCAGAGAGGGTTAAAGTGGCACCAATTGATGCCATTGGTGAAATCCTTCATGCAAATCCAACACCCTGACCTCATAATAGTGCACCGTGGTGGCAATGACCTAGGCACTTTGACTGGGGTAGGTCTGGAAATGCTTATGATGGACACCTTTGCACAACTGTTTTCACTTTTCCCTAAAACTGCCTTTGTGTTTTCTAACATATGCCAAAGGCAAAAATGGAACTGGTCCAATCATTTCTGTCCGCAGATTGACAAAGCAAGAAAGCACGTCAACAAATCTGTTTCTGCTTTCCTCCGTGACTATGGTATGGGTTCCATTTACCACAACAACTTGCGTTACGACATGCAAGACATTTATAGAGGAGATGGTGTGCACTTCAATGATGAAGGGAACAGAGTCTTCCTCTTGAACCTTAGACTCTGCATCGGTACTTACTTGTAGGTACCACTAAAAAATCACTTAATAAACACAACGGCTCTTTTTAGAGCCCCCTAATATCTAAACACTTAAATCTGAATTTCATTTCTTTTTAAAAAAAAATTTTTACCGTACGCTTACCGTAAGCTTACCGTACGCGTACCCCGTGATTTTTTAAAAAAATCAATAAATGTTTTCTTTGTACTTTTCTGTCCTTCTTTGACCCCCTTACAAATGTTAGGGGGTCTGTAACTCTCTCCCTTGCCCCCTTTTCAAGATATCACTCTTTTTTACCGGAGTGAAATACACAAAATGGCGGCCGCCGCTTCCTGGTTTCGGCCGATTCGAATGTTTACTAAGATCTAACAGCCAATCAAAATCGCGCACGCCACCGTACACGTTCGGTAAGCTTACGGTAAGCGTACCGTAAGCTGGCTCAGATATATATATTGATTTAAAGGCTATTTTCTCAGAATCTACTGAACAGATTTACACCAAACCTACAAAAGGCACTTCCTTGACCTGAGGACTACCTCTCTGCCAAATTTCTAGTAATTCTGTTCAGCCGTTCGGGCTGTAGCCCTGTCTAAAGGTCCTATGGAAAAATGCATGGGAAAAACGCGTTTTGGGACCCCCCTTTTATCTCAGCCCCCGCTTGACGAATCCCCCCGAGACTTTCAGGGAAGGAGCGCAGCGTAGCGCCCCACCTATTTTGAGAAATTCGCGAGGATTCGTCGACCGGCGCCAAAGTTATTCAAAATAGAATGTTGCGGATTTCCTATGGAAACAGGGTCCTAACTATAACTACCTACTGGCGACCACCAGTAGGTAATATACATATATATATATATATATATATAGATATAGATATAGATATAGATATACATATATATATATATATATATATATATATATATGTATATTAATTATAAGGTCTTGAACAGTAAACATGTATGTATTATTATTATATTTGAAAAACAACGTACATTTGTCCTCCTTTAATTTTCTTGCTGGATGTTTTATCTATGGTTGTGGTTGCTTCACTGGTTTATTCTTTCTGTTGGTTTAAAAGTCTGTACCCCTGCTACATGTCTGCATCTTTTTAAGCATCATGTCTGCTTCTTTTTAAGCGTCATGTTCGTACGACGACGGGAAAGTACAATTTACTGCCCTCCTTCCTCCTGGTTGACTCGGGCCTTCACCTTTGGCTGGAGCACAGGGCCCTCTTGCTGGTGCTTGTAGATAGGGGATCCCAGGTTGTACTCTGCTCTGCCCTCCCTCCTGCAGTTTTCAACTGAGTGATGCACACCGGGTCGGCAAGCAGGCTGCACCCAGACCTGCCAGGCCGCCTCCGTAAGTCACCTGAGGCTCACCCTCCCGTGGAGCATCTTAATGCTCCTTCACTCAGTGTACTGCTCGGTGTCCTAGGCTGGGACAAAAGGCGGGGCTGGCTGGGGCTGGCAGTTGCTGGGGCTGATGGTGTTTAATACCTAATGGAAATTACCAGGCACGGCTGCCTACTGCATAAAGTCAGTTATTGCAAGTACCTGGCTAGGCTTCAAGTACTGCAGAGGTCCCTTTCTGGTGTCTCACTCGTCTCTATCCCCAGGTACACTGCAATGTTGCAGTGTGGCAAAGTGGTGAGGTAACAGGTGGTAAACTAGAAGGCGTGGGTGCTACTACCCAGCAGCAGCCGCACTGCAGTCCTGAAGCTTTCTCCTGTAATGAGGGTAGGATTTTCCTCAGGCCTGCCTACGGAGCTGTGTCAACGTCTGTTGGTGGTAATGGTGGAAGAGAGTCGCTATTGTGGCCTTGCTATCGTCTCCCAACTCTGTGGCCGTGACCGTGACCGTGCCGCCAGGACAGGTCTGTATGGAGCAGCCAGGAGTGGGCTACAGGAGCGAGTCTCAGAAGCGGGCGTAGGATGCTCACACCGTGGGCTCCACCCTGCACCCTGCACACTCACTCCGCTCACATGTCCAGCCATCTGTGGTCATGTGGTCTACTTGCAGCCGGTCTGACGCCTCCTTGATGCCTGCTCGCTGCCCTTGCAGCCCAACCATCTCGCTGCACTCGATCGACGGACAACACCTCCGAAAATTGTCTCAATGTAGGAACAACAGAGGAGAAACATTCAATGAAGCATCAGTCCGCATGGCTATTTTTCAGGATCTTCTCTTGGTAAAAGAAAATGGTGGCATAGCACGTAAAGTGATCTTTGTGGGAGAAGACCTTGTCCATGGGTATGGCCAAGAAATACTACTGCAGCACATCAAGTATGCTGACCCACCTGAAAGCCTACCACACAACCAGTTGACAAGAGCCCAGTAGGAGCGCAGTGCAGCAGAAGCACTAACATCAGGTGCGACACCAATTGTGCCAGGGGAGGAGATACCTACTGTGATTGAGCAATGTCTCCCTAAGAAGTCCCTGGAACTCCTAAGAATTGGGACGTGGTTTCTTTTTTGTTCTATGACACTTGTATCTACAGTTTTGAGTTTTTCCGGATCATTATTTTCCAGTTTCCCAGATGTTACATTAAGTCCTTCATGAAAGATGATAGCCATATTAGTAAAGCAATTAGATTTTTGTCCGGCTTTGAAGTTTGTAATTTAGATCCATTTGCTCTGTATTGTTGTTGCATTAAAATAGGGTATTTTCAGCTTCTTCGTATAGGCAATGTAGACATATTATCTAAAGTACAATTTGGGAAGGTCATATTTTGGTTAGTCATTTTGACAATCTATCAAAAGACACAGTTTTTCAATCCGGTAGTATTAAGTACAAGAAATTTCTCAAAATTGATTTGAGTGGTAGCGGTAAAAGAGCAATCTTCGCATTCATGGTTCCATGTATAACTCAGTCCAAATAAGTCATCAATACTGATTTCTTCTTCTTCTAAAACTCCATGGATGATTATTATAAATTCCTGTTCACCTTGTTGACTGTTGTGAGCAAAGATTAACTACATATATCTACTAGATCTCGAATGCCTGACGCACAATCTATTACAGTCCTATCACTATGTAAAGTTTACAACAAACCGCACAGTGAAGGACATGGGGTCATATTGGCAAGCCCCTAGGGCCATCCGATTGTCTCTTTTTGTGATGCTCCATTGGCACTGTGTGCGGGCCCAAAATAATAACGTCACGCAATGTCACGCAATGTGGCTTTACACGGCCTTGTATATATGGCCCTCTTACACGCAGTATTCTGCGTTAAATGAGTGTGTCATGGGTGTTGCTGTGGGTGTTTCAAGAATTGGTAAATATGAGGCATTAACGTGCTGCAACAAGGATTTCTATTTTTATTTCTCTGTGTTTTTTGCTCTTTCTACCTGAGCTGCCTTCTTTAGCTCACATAGAAAGAGCAGAACACTATTAATGATTGTTTTTGTGAAGGAAGGTGTCCCTTTCTCCACAAACACAATCATCCCTGCAACACAGACACCTTTGCACCATGGTGCAAGGGTGCCTGCATTGGCGCACAGCTGCTGTTTTAGCACTGTAAATACATCCCTGCATTTTTTAAATGGAGAATCTCGGAGCAGCAGAATTTCTTGCAGCACCACGCTGTGCCAATTCCTTGTAAATATCCCCCATTATCTCTTCTGGAGTTTCTGTTCAAATGAATTTATAAGATGTGGTAAATAAAACAGTACATTGAGAACAACATTTGCATAGCAGTTGATACCAGAAGTGTTTGACATCTGGTAACCTACAATACCTCTCTCATCCTCCAGTTTTTTCTTCTTAACACCTTCCTTGTTATCCTTTTCCTTCTTTTCAGCAACATCCATAGATTATTTTGTGAGCTACTGCTTTGGACAGAAAATCAGTTTTACATAAATCGTACACTGTCCTAAATGAGTAGCGTATACACTTCTGTTCTCTATGACACAACTTGCATCTGCACTAAATTTCCTGTCATTAAATTTAAATAAAAACAAACCAGAGAATGTTCATACTCGAGATAATGCAGCAAATGACATGCTTTCTTTAAATACAGTACTACCAATATTAATAAAAGCTGCATCTACACTTAACCTTGAAATTTATGGATATTGACAGTGTACGCTATAGATACTGGAAACTGATGCTGCCGCACATATAAGCCTTTCACAAGCAATAAACATACAACAGATCAGTCAATCTGCTTCATGCAATCAATCTGATCAAATTGTATGGCTAAATATTCAACCTCATCCCAATTTGGAAAATTAATTAAATCAATAATTTAGCCATTGCACCATTTACTAATCCTTCCTCAATATTTAAATTATGTCTCACAATTACTCTACAATTTTTGCACATGGGAAACACCTTTCTAAACCTGCAGTGCTGGATACATATTTCTCCAATTAATCTAATTTTGCTTGTGGCTTTCCACTTAGCAGTACTATTACTCTCTGGTGTTCCATTTTACAAAAGCTATAATTTCCAAGAACTCTTGAACTGTAGTAACTGTAGGCATTAAACAGACTATGGATCTCACTTCTTCAATGACATTGAACATTAGCTGTGCTGATGTATTCTTAGAGGAGAATAGTCTCTTGATAAGTCGACTTTCTAAGGTACATTTCCCCTCCTTTGTCAGTTTTGTAAGAACTCCTACTCTAATGTCCTTCAGAATATTTCTGTATTCCATGACAGATGCTTGATGCATATTGTTCAGTAGTTCCTTGTATTTCAAGTGTAGCCAAATGTTTACATTGCTACTACTTTCCAAAGAAGTCTGAGTTTCATCATGCAGAAGTGTCTTGAAACAGGCTGTCCTTTGACGGGGTAAGTTGCAGTATGACACTGAAGATAATACAATTGTTTCCTCTAAACAACACATCATATTCTGTTTTAAAACTCTGTTGCATCCTCAGGTGTATGAAGGCAAGCACTAAGTTTGAGACCATACACACCTCAGAAGCATGAGCTTCTTCAATACTCTTGACACCTCATGGCATCACCAGTATCACCAGATAACTATTGGCATTCCAGTTTATTGTCATGTTCAACAGGTATCATTAGATGTAGATGTTGAGTAATTCATTTAATGTTATGTGCAGCTAATCCAGTTGGTGCTGATACTACACACAAAAAATTTAGGTTCTGTATTTCTCTCTAGTATGCGGTGAGATCTTTAATTAAAAAGCTTTTCCCAGTGCCAGCTTAGCCACTGATGTATAATAGTACTGGCTAAAATAATGAGCATTTATATTCTTTCTTTTTATGGAAGAATTCATGCTCTAGTTTCTCTTTTACCTCCTGTTAGAAATGGGGGTCTCTAGTTGGCAGAGGTAAGTACTTTTGCCCAAATAGGGACCCTTGCTTTTAGTCAGGGTAAGGGGGATACACACTTTAGATAACCCCTGCTCACACCTTTGGTAGTTTGGCACAAGCAGACAGGCTTATCCCAAAGACAACGTGTAAAGTAGTTGTACCAACACTCACAGTAACACAGTAAAAACACCACAAATGGACACCACACCAGTTTAGGAAAAAAACCAATATCTTTATCTATACTTAACAAGACTAAAACGACAAAAGTCCAACATACACTATTAAAAATATGACTTTCAAAAGTTTTCAAGATCTTGTACCATAGAAAACTATGGATGCGTGACTTTTCACCAAGTACCTGTAGATGTGTCAAAGCTCCAAAAGCCAAACAGCCGCAGAGTCTGAAAACAAAGAGATGCAACACTCTTGAGACCTTGGGGAAGCGATGCAACAGTTCTAAGACACGCAGAGGACGAGCTGTGTCGTATCCCGTCTGTATGGGTAGTGATGCGTCGATTCTTTGTGACAGTTCTGGTTCGCAGGTGATGCTTTGGGATCGTGCCGCACAGGTACGATGTGTGGACACCCGGGATGCGTCAACGATCGATGCAACGGCGTCGAGCGGCACTGCATTGGTCCTCTTCAGCCGCGATCCCTCGATGTGTTGATTCTTGCAGCGGCGATAGGAGCTACAACGGTTTTCGCAGCGGCATGGCGATGCATTGAAATTCTTCTTGCGCCATAGAGATGCATCGGGAAAACAGCAGCAAGAAAATCGATGCCTCAATTTCAGAAGTTCTTCATGTTTCTTCTTTCTTCCAGCTCCCAAACAGCCGCAACAACCTCCAGAGGCCCAAAACTGGCACAGGCACCTCTTGGCAGGCTAGAGCTCACATCAGCAGAGTTCAGGGAAGCTGGGGGTGAAGTCTTTGTGTCCCTGAGACTTCAGAACAGTAGGCCAGCACACTTCAGGCCCTTGGATATCTCCTTCAAGCAGGGGACACAGCACACAGCAAAGTCCTTCTCCTTTCCTTGGCAGATACAGCAACTGCAGACCAACCCCAGACACAGAGAACGGGCAGTACTTCTCAGTCTCTCCAGCTCTTCTCCATGGCAAACGTTCTGCTTGAATTCCAGGAATGATCTAAAAGTCTGGGGTTTTGGGTCTGATATTTATATCCCTAAATGTTTTTCTTCTCTTTGTGCAAGGGGCTCTGAGCCCAGTTCAAACCAGTTATGGGGGGCACTCTGCACGTGCGCAACAACATCCGTTGTTAGTGTGAGCCTTGGCTCCAGACACACCACAGGGGGGTGGAACCAGCATTGTGGAAGGCAGGCACAGCCCTACTCAGGTACAGGTGCTACTCCTCCCTCCACTCCAAATGCATATCATGCCTATTCAGCCTAGTGCTGACTCATCCAGACTCCTGGAGCCACTGCACCTCCCCAGCCCCTGTCACTCCATAGCCAGACAGTCAATCCTCAAACAGGCAGAGGCACACAGGATGGTTGAACAAGAAAATAGCCACTTTCTAAAAGTGGCATTTTCAAACACACAGTTGAAAAAAACATCTTTACTAAAAGATGTGTTATTAAATCCTGAGTTCAGGCATACCAAACTCCATTTTTCTATCTTATCCCCATGGGAAGATATGCTTGCAAAATGTTACAAGGCATTCCCCAATTTGTCCTATGGGGGCAAGATAGCTTTTCATTAGTGAAAAATAAAATTGGCAGTATTTCACTATTAGGACATGTTACACACACCAGTACATGTCCTACCTTTCACATACACTGCACCCTGCCCACGGGTGTACCTTGTGCCTATAACAGGGGTACCCTAAATGTAAGAAAAGGGAAGTTAGGGCCTGGCAAGTGGTTGCACTTGCCAAGTCGACATGGCAGTTAACAAACTGCGTGCCGGCCCGCAGTGGCAGGCCTGAGACATCTTTTCAGGCCTACCCATGTGGGTGGCAGAATCAGTGCTGCAAGCCCACTAGTAGCATTTGATTGACCAGCCCTGGCACACTCAGTGCACTTTACTAGGGACCTACTGGTAAATCAAATATGCCAATCATGGATGGCTAATCACAATAACTATTTACACAGAGAGCACATGCACTTTAGCACTGATCAGCAGTGGTAAAGTGCCCAGAGGTCTATAGCCAACAAACACAGGTCAGGAAAAAATAGGAGGAAGAAGCAAAATGTTTGGGGATAACCCTGCAAAAAGGGTGATTTCCAACACCTCCATATAAATTTATTTGTGTTCGTCGTTCAGATGTCCAGCCAACTGTTCAAAATCAACAGTTTCCTGTCTTGCTTGTTCCATTGCAGTTTCCACCGCATTCATGGCTATTGTGACTTCATTTTCAATAGCTGGTTTTCAAAGAGGATCTTGACACATTGGTCACTTCAGCTGCTTTGTGAGCTCTTATTAGCTATCTCAGCAGCAATTGTTTTCTCTGTTCAAACTCATCATTTAACATTTGCATGTAGGTTAAGAAGACTGAACAATGAATGTTGTCTTTCACAGTATTGAAAGAATCGTCATAGCCGCCATACTCTCCAAGTAATTCTGTTTCAGCATGCCGAGGCTTGAAGACTTGTAGAAGTGCCAAATAGAAAAACTCTCTTATGTCCTGAGTTTGGCAACTAAGTTTTCTGAGGTTAATTAGATTCCCTTTTGCGTGTCTCACCAAACAACCGTCACATCCAACTACTGCATATTTCCCTTCTTCTATGTTTTCACTTACATTGTTTCATGCTAGGCCTAGACTTCCTAAAACAATTCTCTTTTACTTCAAGAACAAACTAGCCAAGCTCACCCGGTCACTGATCAAAGGACTCCATCTCTCTAATGTAAAGTATTTTCAATCTAGAGCTGTACAATCTTTTATTTCAAGTCTTTTCTGCAGAAGTCTCCTCCCACATCTCCTTTATCTCTGTCTTCTCTGACTTTGTAATATATACGAAGTGACAGAAAGATCAACAGTGATGGAGTGGTCTACAACAAACTGTATATCTATTTTTGCATTCCTCATTTTTAGAATGACAGAGTTATATTTATTAATATACTTTGAGGCCTCTTTTCTTCTCAGGTTATTTGTGGTTTGGGGCGATTACCTTGCCAGTGTATGTCTGACTGCAGACAAAAAGCTGTTCACTCATCCATGGGAAATGACAGGTTGTGGGAGTCTTTTTTGACCTCCTGAATAAACTGTTCCTTTGCATCTGTATTTTTGATGACAGTTCTTCCCACATCTGTCTTTAACAGTGCAGAACTTGTTGTTTCAGACCTTTTTGATCAGTTTCTTTTAAGATAGCACATGCCACATAATGTTCTGTGAAGGACAGTAAAGAGCATCTTGGACTGTTCCAAAATTCTCTGCATCTTTTATCCATAACAGCATGTGAATAAAAATAGCACCTCTTGCTTGGTACACTTTATGCCAAAATAAATCAGTTACTTCACCAAGAGGAGGATTTGTTTTGTTTTAGATGAAAAACAGCATGGCTTGAAACCTGTGGCTAAAACGTTTACAGCATGAGCAGGCTCTAACAAGCATACTTCTCCTGCTGTCTTCACATTGATGTCTTTAAAGTTAGAGTACACTTCTTTCAAAATTTCAAGCAGGTTATCTCACGCATATTTAGTACAACTGAGCATCAGAAACAAAGTTGGTACACCTAGGTTTCTTAACATACATTTAAGTTCTCCATGACATGACACGTTGGCACGCCATCAAATTAATCAAATTGTATTCAAAACTTTCGACCTTTTCTCAACAAATTCCTTTCCAGACAGTTTTTGAAGATTAACTCCTGTCTTTAGTATGTGGTTTACAGCATATGAAAGTCCAGATAAGTCACTCTAAAAAAAAAGATGGAAAATGTATAGAATGCACTGGCGAAAACTTTGATCCTCTCAATATAATCTGGTTGACCGGTATTCAGCTTGTCAGGAATGTCATGGCTAATATCAGTATTAGGAAGTGTAAAGTTAGAAAAGAAGTAAGGTTGCTCAGAGCACAATTTTATCCTCATTGGAAATTGTGCAAAGCTCTCTCCAGTCAATTGTTTAAAGTCATTTTGAAAGTTTGTGCCAATACATCGATGATGAGAAATTCAAGATGTCAGCCACCATCTAGAAGATTGAAGGAGGCAATCTTTCAAGAATGTTACAAAGATTCAAGTGAAGAATGAGTTTGTTTTCATAAGTTGTATAGACAATGTTTAATACCTGAATACCGAATATTGAGAGAATTTAATTGGAGAATAATTTCATAACATGAGTACTGGTGGGAGGGGCATTGGGACCATCTTCTGGCCCTAAGAAATAATTGAGTACAAGATCTTGACACAGCTGCTGGTCTGTGCAGGGCGGTCATCATAGCGACCACATGCTCCAGTGGGAAACAGTTGCGGAAATCAGCGAGCCTCTAAAGTCTTCTCCCACACACTCATGGGAGTTACTTTAGCTTGTTTCATGTGAAAAAGATAAATAGCATCACAGATAACATTTTTAGAATGCACGGAATGGTTGTTTTAGAGTTCATAAATTTCTTCCTATCTAGATTGATCCACTTTTTCAATCTGTCTACTTGATGGTACTGTTCCATCCTCCATACATGCTATATCTTGAACAACATCAACATTGTTATAATAAATATTATTTTGTATCAGGTATAATTTGCTTTTTTTACTTTAATAACATCCACTAACTCTTGCCAGATTGTTTTGCTCTTGGTAGGCACACCATTTACTAGAATGATAACTGCTTCATCAATATCTCTCTCTACCCCTACAGTTTCAATATTCTGTTTAATATCTAAATGTAAATAAACAACTATTTCATTAGGTCCTTTCTGCAGCTCTATCAGAGGCAATTTTCCTGTCTTCGGTTCCATAGGAACTATTGCTTGAAAAAGAAGTGTACACATTGTGTGAGAATCAATTCATAAACATTTAAATCTTATAATTCTTATGGAATAGATACTAATTCTAAGTTGATGTGCACTGTCCTGGCTGATATTTTGTTATTCTCTAACTTATTATAATGGTACTTACATATATTTTGCTGTATCAATCAATCAATCAATCATGGAACTTATATCGCGCACTACTCACCCGTAAGGGTCTCAAGGCGCTTGGGGAAGGGGGTCTGCTACTGCTCGAACAGCCAGGTCTTGAGCTGTTTCCTGAAGGCCAGGTGGTCCTGGGTCATCCGCAGGTGGACGGGTAGGGAGTTCCAAGTCTTAGCTGCCAGGTAGGAGAATGACCTTCCTCCAGCGGTGGCTCTCTGGATGCGAGGGACGACGGCGAGGGCGAGGTTAGCGGAACGTAGCCGGCGGGTGGGCGTGTAGAAGGTGAGGCGGCTGTTGAGGTACCCTGGGCCTAGGTCGTGGAGGGACTTGTGTGCGTGGGTGAGGAGTCTGAACGTGATCCTCTTGTTGACCGGGAGCCAGTGCAGGTCTCTCAGGTGGCACGAGATGTGGCTGCGTCGGGGGACGACCAGGATGAGTCGGGCGGAGGCGTTCTGAATACGCTGAAGTCTTTTCTGAAGCTTGGCCGTAGTACCGGCGTAGAGGGTGTTTCCGTAGTCTAGTCTGCTGGTGACGAGAGCGTGGGTGACCGTCTTCCTGGTCTCGGTTGGGATCCATCGGAAGATCTTTCGGAGCATGCGGAGGTTGTGGAAGCAGGCTGAGGAGACGGCGTTGACTTGTCTGGTCATCGATAGGGAGGAGTCCAGTATGACGCCCAAGTTGCGTGCGTGGTCCGTCGGTTCAGGTGCGGTGCCTAGTGCCGGGGGCCACCAGGAGTCGTCCCATGCGGAGGGTGATGGTCCCAGGATGAGGACTTCTGTCTTGTCCGTGTTCAGTTTCAGGCGGCTGATGTTCATCCATTCAGCGACGTCTGTCATCCCTTCGTGCAGGCTGGCTTTGGCGGTGTCGGGGTCTCTGGTGAGGGAGAGAATTAGCTGGGTGTCATCGGCGTAGGAAATGATGTTGAGGTTGTGTTGGCGTGCGATGGCAGCGAGGGGTTTCATGTAGATGTTGAAGAGAGTGGGGCTGAGCGACGATCCTTGCGGGACGCCGCAGATGACTTCGGTGGCCTCGGAGCGGAACGGAGGGAGGCGTACTCTCTGTGTTCTGCCTGAGAGGTATGAGATGATCCATTCCAGAGCCTTCCCTTGGATGCCGGTGTCGTTGAGGCGTTGGACTAGTGTGCGGTGGCAGACAGTGTCAAATGCTGCGGAGAGGTCTAGGAGGATGAGTGCCGCTGTTTCGCCGTTGTCAAGCAGGGCTCGGATGTCGTCGGTGGCTGCGATGAGGGCGGTCTCGGTGCTGTGGTTGGCTCTGAATCCGGACTGTGATGGGTCGAGGGATCCGTTCGTCTCGAGGAAGGCTGTCAGTTGCTTGTTGACGACCTTCTCGATGACTTTGGCGGGGAAAGGAAGGAGCGAGATGGGGCGGAAGTTCTTGAGGTCGGTCGGGTCCGCTGTTGGTTTCTTCAGCAGAGCGCTGAGTTCGGCGTGCTTCCAGCTCTCCGGGAAAGTTGCTGTGTTGAAGGAGGTGTTGATGATGTCTCGGAGGTGGGGTGCGATGGTAGAGGCTGCCTTGTTGAAAACATGATGGGGGCACGGGTCGGTCGGAGATCCGGAGTGGATGGTGTTCATCATGCGTGACGTGTCTTCGGGGGTCACCTCGGTCCATGTCTGGAGGGTGGCGGCGGGGTGCGAAGGTACGACCGATGGGTGCGGGGGTGAAATGTCGAAGCTGTTGTGGATGTTGGCGATCTTGCGGTGGAAGTACGAGGCGAGGGAGTCGCAGAGGTCCTGTGAGGGAGTGATGTCGTTGTTGCCGGTGCTGGGGTTGGAGAACTCCTTGACGATGTTGAAGAGCTCCTTGCTGTCATGGGCGTTCTTGTCCAGTCGTTCCCGCAGAGATTTCTTCTTGGTGGTGCGGATGAGCTGGTGATGTCTGCGAGTGGCGAGTTTCAGTGCTGTTCTGTTGTCGGCGGTCTTGTTGAGGAGCCAGGCCTTCTCCAGGGTGCGGCAGGCCTTCTTGGAGTCCTTAAGTTCGTCGGTGAACCAGGGGGCCTTCTTGCTTCTGGGCCAGGTGAGGGGGTTCTTCAGTGGCGCGAGGTCGTCGGCACAGGAGGTCAGCCACTGCGTGAGGTCGAGGGCAGCTGTGTTAGGGTCCGTGGTCCTGACAGGTGGGCTCTGGCTGAGGGAGGTGGCGAGCTGGTCGGCGGTGATCTTGCTCCAGTTTCTGTATGGACTACTCAAAGCATTCCTCTACAAATAAATAAACAGTAAATTATTGCCACTTATTTCTGTTTTCCTGTTCAGTTTTTGTGAATGCAACTACATTGCGAGTTTGGCTTTTGTAGTGAGTGCATCGACAACAAATACAAACACATTTTGGTTTCCCAGAAAAAACTGTATCAAACTTCCTAATCTCTTCTGTAAAGTTATCAACACTAATACCTGTGTCCTATTCCTCTACATCTGTACAAACCAACTACTCATTTTCTCTAGACTCCTGTTCAGGACCAGAACCATAACTGAACACCTTCACAAAGTTTTACTACCTCTGCTGCTTTACCATGCAAAATAGCTCTATTCATTTCTCCTAAACACAGGGCAGTTGTTTTGACATAGTAAAGCCTCCTAACTAAATTTTGTATTTTAGAGTGGTCAACAGCTAAAATTCTGAAGTGATGAAATTTGCTTTGGCACACTTTCTTTGACAGATATGCTAGTGAATGTCCATATAAATTTGTATACTTCCTTACTTTGCATGGATCTAATCCTGCAACATTCCTATTTACTGTTTGAGACTTTTGCATGGAAAGTTACATAGGAAACTTCTCAATATATCAATAGATCTCTGCCGAACACTGCAAATACTGCTACAGTTCCATTTGTATCCAGGGGCCTGTCTACGGCTTCCTTGTCTCTCTCAAGCTATCACTTCCTCAGCATTCCTAGAACCCATCTCCTACTTTGGAATGGAAGTACCATCCTTCACCTCATGGACCAGTTGTTTTCAACTGCATGCACTAATGTGTTCTCTTGGAAGTAGCTTTATTGATTAAAGAAAAGCTCAGTACTGGAAGTATGCTTCCATTTACCAATGAAAAGTGTGCAACAATTACTTCTAATCAGAGATTGTTTCTTTTGTCTACTTCTCCTGATAGACACTGTTTTATCCAGTGTTCTCATTCTACTCAGAGTCAAAATAAGTAGCTTCCTCTTCAGATTAAATGCTTTATCAACAAGAGCCTCAGCACATTCGTTTTATTTGACTGCTTCTCTTCTCCTTTTATACTGCTTCATAGGTCGTATGAGATTCTGAATTACTGCCAACAATTCTCACTTTTACCTCCTTAAACTGCCTATATCCTCCTGTTAAAATATTTGCTTTATTATTCGATTTATTTCTCTTAATGTCACTTTCTTTTATTCCTTTCTCAGCTTAATTTAAACCTCACTTTATAGTTACTTGCTTTTGCTCACTTTGCAGTTTTCCACATACTATTTTAAGAAACATTGTAGTTTTATAACCACCTTCTCTTTTCGCTTTAACCACATTGTCCACATTTTTTCCCTTTTAATTCTCTGTTGTAAGAAGATAATATCCTTGTTTCTGTTTCTTTCCTATTTTAGCTTGCTTTGGCATTGTAATTCTCTTGTTTTACATAGAAGTAAATGTTTGAAAAGAAGAAACAAATCAGTACATTTAGCTTATTACATGCTAGTAAATTACATATTTTAAACATTTAACTACAGGCAGAAACTGTTATTTTACTATATTATAGTCACTCTTAGTCTACTAATGTCCATGTTCATATCTGTTTGTCTCTACCTGTCCCAGCATATGCATCAGTTTATGCCTGGGTATACTACTGGATGCATCAGAGTGTCCATAGGTCTCTAAGCATATGCATCAGTGTGTCTTATGGTGTCTCACTGTATGCATAGATAAGTGTCTGGGTGTGATACTGTATTCATAAATAAGTGTCTGTATGAAAAGGTGTGTGACTAACTCTGTTAGTCCATCCAATCGTCTTTCATTTTGTGTTAGTGTATGCATGAATATGTACCTGCATATGTAAGTGTATCAATCAGTGTCGGCTTGGGTTTGCATGTGAGTATATCAGTGTCTGTAAGAGAATGCTACTCTATACATTAGAATGTACATGGGTGTGTTAGCATATGTATCACTGTCTGCCTGGGTGTGTCAGTATATGGACCATTGTGTTCTTGAGTGCACTAGTCTATGGGTCAGTGTGCGACTGGGTGTGTTAATGGGTATATCAGTGTGTGCCTAGATGTGTCAGTGTACGCATTAGTGTATGTGTAGCTGTGTCGCTATATGCATCACATTATACCTTGGTGTCTTAGTGCATGCATAAATGTATGCCTGGGTGTATCAGTGTATGCATCAGTGTATGTCTGGCTATGTCAGTGTGTGTATAATTGTATGTGTGGCTGTGTTGCTATATGCATCAGAGTGTGCCTGGGGGTCTTAGTGAATGCATAAATGTGAGCCTGTGTGTATCAAAGTATGCATCAGTGTGTGTCTGGCTATGTGTGTGTGTGTATAAGTGTGTGCCTGGGTGTGTTAGCATATATATGGGTGTCTGTATGGACGTGTCAGTGTATGTATCAGTGTGTGCCTGGGAGTGTTAGTGTATGGATCAGTGTGTGCCTGAGTGTGTTAGTGAATGGTTCAGTATGTGACTGGGTGTGTGAGTGTGTACATCAGTATGTGCCTAGATGTGCCAGTATATGCATTAGTGAAAGTGTAGCTGTGTAACTATATCTGAGTGTGCCTGGGTGGCTTAGTATATGCATAAATGTGTATCAGGGTGTATCAGTGTGTGGCTAACTGGATCAATGTGTGCATAAGTGTGTGCCTAGGTGTGTTACTGTATACATGAATGGTTGTTTGGGCATGCCAGAGTATGTAGCAGTGTGTGCCTTATTGTGTGGGTCAGTGTTTGACTGAGTGTGTTACTGTGTGCAACAGAATGTGCCTGGGTGTGTCGGTGTGTGTATTAGTGTATATGGTGTTGTGTCACTATATGCATTAAAGTAAACCTGGGTGTGTCAGTGTATGCATAAGTGTGTGCCAGAGTGTGACATTTTATGCATAAGTCTGTATTTGGGAGTGTTAGTGGATGCAAGAGTGCATACCTGTTTGGCTCAGTGTATGTATCAGTGTGTATTTGGGTGTGTCAGAGTATGCATAAGTGTCTTCCTGCATGCCTTATTGTATATTTATTTATTTAGTGTTTCATAGAGCGCAAACGTGAGCCGGTAGGGTATCAGAGCACTTTACAGGGATAACACGTTGTATACATGTATAAAATAGTCAAAGAAAAAAAATACCATAAGGAGTAGAAGGAGGTGAAACATTTGGGGAATAACAGGGTGTATACAATGTTCAGATCATAATGCAGAGAAATCCCACATTTGTGGGAGCACAAAGTCAGTTCAAGATGGATATCAGCCAGTCAGTCCAAACTCTAGCGGCAACAAAAATAAGAAAAGCCAATGAGCAGTGTGTGCAATGCATGATTTATGGGAGAAACTTGCCCATTAGGAAGGTTTTGACTTCCTTTTTAATTATTGACAGAGAGGGAATTTTTCTGATGAAAGATGGCAGCGAGTTCCAGATTCTTGGTGCGGCCCCTGAGAAAGCACGATTGTAAGTTTTTTCCTTTCGGAAGTGGGGTGGCTGGAGCACAAAGTCTCTGGGGGACCGGGAGTTTCTGGCTCCTCCAGAAACAGTGATTTTCTGGGCGAGATATGCTGGGGATTTCATGTGTATTGCTTTGTGGATGATACATGCCAGTTTGAGTTGGATTCTGGCTTTAAGAGGAAGCTAGTTCAGTGCCTTCAGATGCGGTGATATGTGGTTGAATTTTCTTGAGCCTGTTAAGAGTCTGGTGGTGGCGTTGAGGCAAGCTTTTAGGGGGGCCGCGGAGAACTTTGGCAGGCCTGGAAGCGTTAAGCATCTGTATTCGATTCTGGAGATAACTAATGCTGGACTTGCATTTTTAGATCCGAGGCATCAAGGAAAGGTTTCAGTTTCCTCAGGTAGCTCAGGTGAAACCTGGCAGTTTTAGCCATTGAGTTGATGTGGTCTTGCATATTCAGGTTGCTGTCTAGGATTATTCCGAGAGAATGGGCAGATTCCACTATGGTCGTTGTGCAGTTAATGCTGTGATCGACTTGGTCCATTCCTGGATGTCAGTGTTACTTTTAGTGGGGGAGATTAGAAGGAACTTTGTTTTTTGTGCATTTAGTTTGAGCTGGTCGCAGGTGAGCCATTGAACAGTCAGCTTTAGGGTCTCATTCAAAGAGTAGATCTGCTCTAGAGATGAGATTTTGATGTAGATCTGGGTATCATCAGCATACATGTGGAAGGAGATGTTTGTGGTACGTAGTAATTTAGATCACGGTTCAAGGTAGAGATTGAAGAGGGTTGGGGAAAGAGTTGATCCTTTGGGGACTCCGATCGTTATCGGGTAAGGGACAGATAGATTACTGTTGACTAAGAATCTCTGGGTGCGGTTCCGGGCGAAGGATCTAAACATTCGAGAACAGTTCCCCTTACTCCCATCCTGAATTTGAGCTGTTCAAGTAGTTTCTTGTGGTTGACTGTGTCGAATGCCGAGGATAAATCCATTAGAAGTAGGAGACATGTTTTGCCTTGGTCAAGGGCTTGGAGAGCATCATCCACAATATGGAGAAAAGTAGTTTCCGTGCTGTGCCCAGGCCTGAACCTGGATTGGAATTTGTCTAGTCGATTAAAGTTGGTGATATGTTGGCTCAGTTGAAGTTGCACACATTTCTCCAGAGCTCTCGCTAGAAGTAGGATATTGGATATTGGTCTGAAATTGTCTGGAGTAGCAGGATTCAAGGTGGATTTTTTGAAGATGGAGATGACTTGACCGGCTTTTAGAGAGTCAGGTATGGATCCTTGTAGTAGGGAAGCGTTGATTATTGTAGTCCAAATGGGAATGATAAATTGGGAGGTTGCAGCCACGCAGCTGGAGGGGAGTGGGTCATTTAAGTTGTTATTCGGATTTAAGCAGGATATAATTTTCGAGATGGAATGGTTGTCATATAACTTGAAGTTGGACCAGTGTGCTTGGTTCTTGGTTGTTATCTGGGCAGGAATAGATGAGAGATTGGACCTGGCAGGAAGAGGTCGGATGTTGGTGGCGGAATTAAGTTCTTTTCCTAGGAGGTAATTTTGGCTGTAAAGAAGGAGGAGAACGCCACACAGGTTATTGGGGATTTGAAGGTTTCTTTGGAAGTTTTAGCCAGTTTGTTTTTTGACCATTTTGACCATTTCAAAGAGCTTACGAGGTCTGTTCCTAGCATTTTCCAGTTCCGATCTAAAGAACTCTTTTTTTGATTTGAGGATTTCTGGTCTGTCAGAGAAGTTTTAGTTGGAAGTCTAAGGGGTGCTGTCTCCAGGTTCTTTCTTTTAGCTGGAGGGTTCGCCTTTCATTGTTGAGGAATCCGTTGAACAATGGGTTTTTGTCTTTAACTCTGGATCTTTTTAGCTTTTGCTTGGCAAGATCATCAATTATGTAGCGTTCTGTAAGGTCGTTGACCTTTGAGAGATTTGGGGGGGTCATACTCACAACGTCAGCCAGCTTCTCTAGATCTAGGCTCTTTGTGTCCCTGAGCCAGAGTTTCGGTTTCACAGGTTGCGCTGGCCTTGTCTTGTGGGTGCCAGACAATAGGAAGGTAATAGTGTGGTGGTCAGACCAGTCGCATTGATCTATTGAGTAAAGCCTGATCACCATTTCCTTAGCAATGATCCAATCCAGTGTTGCGCCTTTCGTGTGAGTTGGTAATGTGCAGGCTTGAGTAAGTGATTGGTGAGCAAGGAAGTCTTTGAGGGTGTTAACCTGAGCATCATTGAGCTCATTCCAGTGCAGATTAAAGTCTCTGAGGAAAATGTCATTGGAATTGGGGAAACCTTAGCTGTAATGATTTTCATGAGGTGGTCGATGAAAGTGTTGTTCTTGCCTGGGGATGGTAGAGGCATGCTTTGCTGCTGATCGGCAGTTAATTAGCAGGCCGGAAAGAGAAGGCTCGGTGCATGTCTTGTGAGTTAGGGAGGATAAGGGTACTTGTGTTAAGTTGTTGCTGTTTATTCCTCTGTTACAGAGAGTTGATGGCCTATTAGAGTTGATTGCAACTGTGTAAATTAAGCATTCATCTTTCTTGTCTGGAGGACTGGTGGCATCAGGAGAGGATTTATAGGATAAGAGGAGGGCTTGAATTTTGTCCTCCGAGAGGTAGTTGGGATGCCTGCGAGGGCGAAGGTGAAAGGCTATCGGCAAGGGTTGAAGAAAGGGCTTGGTGAGTGGGGGAAGAACTGATTTCTGGGATAACTTGATATTCGAGATAGATTGTTCCGTGAGGTTAAGGATGCTTTTCAGTTGAAGAACGGAGTTATGGATGCTCTGAGCTTTGTGGGTTGCTCTGAGGTTCAGAGTTTTAAGGTCCATAAGTGAAGTTTGTACTTGCTGGAAGGCGACCAGTGGGTCAGTTCTTGTTCTGCTTGCATGGTTGGGTAGCCTGGTAGTAGAGCTCGACCACCCTGCATCTAGGTTTCTGAGAGGAGGGGTGTGCAAAGGGCTAGTCATGCTCAACAGGGTGGACATAGGGCTATAGGGGCGGGTGTCCACTGCGCTGTGAATGACTAGTATGTTAGTCACTATGAATGATGGAGAATAACGAGAGTTGGAAGAGGGCGGCAGCGACATTGTCTCATTGAGAGATGATGGCGGTTGGGGCAGTGGAGGGAGGTTCACTAGTAAATATAGGGGAGATGCTGCCCAGACTGTTGTCTTGCGTGAGAAACAACATGGGTAGAGTTGGGTCAGTCTGAACCCTCAGGAGAGGGGGTGCAAGTGGGAGTGGATGTAACTTTGGTGGACATTAATTGGAAGCCCTTAGCCTTGCCCTTAAAGCTACTTTGACCGAGCTATGAGAAGAGTCAGCTGGCGACAGCAGGCGCTGGGGGAGCATAGAGGGATAGGAGTCATGCACATGTTTTTTAAGGAAGGTAAATAAGACAGAAAATGTGTTGCAATCTATGTTTGGCGCTTGTAACAGAACAGTTTTTGTATGGGGTAATGTACGGTTAGCTCTTAGATTGTGAGAGGGCACAATTGTGAGTTTGGCAACGTACAGAATGTTCCTGGATTCATGTACGTTAAGTAGGTTAGATATGGCTGCACGCCATAGTGCTGTTTTTCTTCAGTAGAAAATAAGGTCATTGATAATTATGCCCTTGTTGGGGTTAAAGTATAGGTCGGTGATCCGAGTCTCAGGGTGTCTTCTCAGGAGGGTATGTTTAAAAGCTTTAGCATCAGTCCTGGCAAGGTTAGGAGGGTATACAATTGTGTAGGAGTTGTCCCCTGTTGCATTCAGGCAAGAGCCTGCCATACTGGTGAGAGAAGGGGATCGGTGAGGCCAGGAGGGCTAACTTTGATAGGCTGCAGGCGTGGTTCAAGTGTTAATTCGGAGAGATTACTACTTTGGGGCACAGTCAGAGATGGCTGCTGAGTTGGAGGGCATCAGGAAGAGAGAGAACCTACATTAAATTCTGGGCCCATTCATGGTGCTGATTCATCATGAGGAGGGGCATGGTTCAGTTTGTACGTATGTGTGTGTGCTTGAGTGTGTTAGAATATGCATCAGTGTGTGCCTATGAGGTCTACTATATTCATTCGAGTATATCTGGGTCTGTCAGTGTATGTATTAGTATGTATCTACCTATAGCTTACCTAAGGGGTGACTTTTATGTAAGAAAGGGACTTTATGGCTTAGCAAGGGATTTGAAATGTCTATTCATACTAGCAGTAATAATTCCCATATTGACTGTGCAGTAGCAGGCCCAAAACTTGTTTAGAGAGCTGCCTCGGTGCACAAGAATATAAGTATTTTAATACATATCTACATAACTATATAGGTCTTTCACTGCATGTGGAATGACTGTGTTGCTGAATGACTAGCTGTCTTAGTATCTCTATGGGTCTCTATATGTGTATGTAACTGGCTGTATGGATTACTTACTGGTTGCCTTAGTGAGTATTGGGGTTTATAATTGTGTGTGCAACTGGCTTTTTCACTGTCAGATACATAACTTTCTCTTCGGGCACATGCCTGAATATGTTAGTGCCTATGCCTCTGTCTGACTGGCTGGGTGAGTGTCTCTATGCGTTTGTAAATATGTATGCATGCAGTATGGATGGGGCACTCAATGCTTAGCAGGGCATATGAGTCTGAAAGTGCACATGTGAGTCACTCAAACTTCAAACTACATTTCTTACCTTCTAAAGAGATAATACCCTAACTTATGGACTATGTACACCCTATCTTAGGGATGAGTTATATTTAGTAGAAGGAAGGTTTAAGGCTTGGTAAGCAGTTATTAAAACTGCAAACATAGTCTCTGCTGCAACAGGACTAATGCATGTTTAAAAAGCTGCTCATCTGGACAGGTGACTTAGAAAGCCACAAACCTAAATAAGTGCATCAGTACCTCTCTGGGTGTGTCACTGAATATGTAAGTAGCTATGTCGCTATATTACTAGCTGTCTAAGTATCTTTATAACTGTATATATGTGTATGTAACTGCCTGTATGTATTACTGATTGGCTCTATTACTGAGTTTTGAGCTATGGAAAAAGTTAATTTGAACAGTGGAACCCTTAAAGCCACAGCACCTAATCTGATATCCCTCTACTGTTTTAACCCCTTTATAGTTGCTGGGGTCTGTGTGCACACTGAAACATACCCACTGTCACAGTGCAAATTCGAACAGGAACATAACAATTTAAAACACAAGCAAAGGTGCACCACTAGTCAATTTTAACAAGGAAAAAAAGGTTTTGAGTCTGTGTCCAAGACGTATATTCTTCAAAGATTTGCCTTTTTTTATTTAAATTCAGATTTCTTTAAAAGATCATAGACATGTATTTTGACAACGATACAGCCAACCCGTTTTGTCCTTTTAAAGGACTTCTTCAGGGCACTAATAGTTGAGGTGGGTCAATCTCAGCAATCAGCCGAAAAGTGGCCGAATCACCAACCTATATTATGTCCCACGTGTTAGTCTCGACTTTTAAGTATGGATCAATTTAAAGGTTCCTCAAGGATATGAGAGTAAAACAGGGATGCAGGTAGGGCCCAATGGTTAGACACGGGTGGCTGCGTGAAATATCGTAAAAAGGATTACTTCTGAACCGGTCTAGACAGCGGTTAAATATGAGTCAATTTGAAGATTCCTCAAGATAAAGATAATAGGCCAGGGTAGATACACATGGAGGCACGAATATCGTAGAAAGGATTGCTCCTGAGCCGGTTAACTACTTCATGAGCAAATAAGTCGTCTCTCCTCTATGCGGAACACCTTTAATATTCCAAGCCATGGTCCAAGGAAGAGTTCTCAGTCCTCATGCTACGGAGTACTCCTGGATATATCACTAAACTTGGCACTAAGCCAGCAAATTCCTTTTGTACGGCGCACCAGTATGGATCCAATGGCCAACCAGGGGTAACACCCAATCTGAATCCTTCATAAATTCAGGGGTGTCATTATATATTAATCACCGTGTAGTCATCACCATCATAAACGTTTATTTTGCCAAGACGAGTGTTTTATAGAGAAGCTAGGACAGCCTGATACCGACTGCCGGCAATGACCATTTGCCAACAGGATACACTTGAATTATTTTAGCTTCGGTCCATTATTCATACGATGGAGATGACTACACGGTGAATAATATATAATGACAGCACAGAGAAAAGCACAGAGAAGCACTTTCCTAATGACGTTGCTTGGCACAGCAAGATGGCATGCAGCGCTGCACTATTTTCTAGTAATTATGCCCCCTGGGTGGATCTTTGAGTCTGTGCACAAGTGTTTCAGTGGGGCTGTGAGTGGGTGCATAAGTCTCTGAGTGGGTCTGTGAGTGCATGAGTGCCTGAGTGGATCTGTCAGTGGATGCTTGAGTCTCTGAGTGGATCTGTGAGTAGGTGGGTTTGTGTTTCAGTCAGTCTGTGAGTGGGTGAATGGGCCTCTAAGTGGGTCTGTGAGTGGGTCCCTGAGTGGGTGCATGAGTTTCTGACTCCAGATTACTACTAAACATACCAAGAGGTCAACCAACCTCCGCTGGAATTCGAGCCCTTCATTGGCTTCCCATCCAGCGGTGAGTCGATTTTAAGGCATTATGCTTGGTCCATAAGGCATTTTATGATGGAGGAGCCAAGGCCTTTCAAAAAATGTTCAGACTCTATACTCCAGCTCGTTTACTAAGATCCAGCACATTGGGTCTTCTCCACATTGATAGGATTAGGAAGGTGAGATGGGGTGGGAGAGCTTTTTCCCATTGCGCAGCAAAGCTGTGGAATACACTGCCAACAGCCATGCGTTTCCAATCAAACAGACTAGTATTCAGGAAAGAATTGAAGACCTGGCTGTTTGCCATAACATAGGCGTATGATACAGCCTGTAACACTCGTACTCACTCTAGCGCCAAGACGCCACGGCATTTGAGCGCTCTAAAAACATATATCCTATCCTATCCTATCGGTGAATGGGTACATGAGTCTCTGACTGGGTCTATGAGTGGATGCATGAGTGTCTGAGTGAGTATGTGAATGGGTGCTGGAATCTCTGAGTGGGTCAATGAGTGAGTACATAAGTGTCTGAGTGGGTCTGTGAGTAGGTACATGAGTTTCTGAGTGGACCTGTGAGTAGATGCATGAGTGTTTCTTTTGATCTGTGAGTGGATGTGTGACTGTCTGAATGGGTCTGTGAGTGGGTGCATGAATGTCTGAGTGGCTTTGAGTTAGTGCGTGAGTGTATAAGTGGGTCTATGAGTGGGTGTGTGAGCGTCTAGGTGCATCTGTGAGTGGGTGCGAATATATTTTTTTAATTTTTGCGGCAATATTTGCAAATTCATCGCAAAGTTGCACTGGGTGAGCTGAGCATCATGAAGAATTCGCAAATATCATATGTGGGGGAAAGATACCATTTTGTGACATATTTTGCACTTAAGGGGTCTCTGTAGCACCCCTATATTGTAGCCCTGACCCGTTATACCACTTTTCATCTTTAGTTTCAGTCCCGATGAGCATGTTCCATTACTTAAAAACTTTCTCCACGCGTTGCGGCAATCCAATCACGGTTTCGTTATGAAATAGTTGTGAATTATTCGTGCACCTAGATATACACATTTGTTTTTACCACCCTTTTTCTCAGACCCCGCTTCATGGATCACCATGAAACATTCTATGCACAACTAGAATTAGCGGTGCACTTTTTGAGGAACATTTTGTGAAGATTAGTCAAACGGTGCCAAAGTTATAGGCATGTCAAAAAATACTTTTCCTATGAAACAATGTCCTAACTATAACTACCTACTGGCGACTGCCAGTAGGTAATATATTATAATGTATATATATGCCACTAGGTAGTTATAGTTAGGTCTACTTTTCCATAGACAGAGCATTTTTTTGTTTGTTAATAATTTTGACCCCATTCATCGTATCTTCACAAAACTTTCCAGAACAAAGGTTCATCCACCTCAGCGTCTTCCTGGAACATTTCAGGGTGTTCCCTCAAGCAGGGGCAAAGAAAAAAGTGGGGTCCTAAATCATAAAATTTCCAAACATTTTCCTTATATTTCTCTAATACGGGTTAGAGCAAAAACTAATGAATGGAATCACACCAAATTCAGTGGAAGCTAGATCTTGGTCCACAGAATGTGGTTTTTGTGATTTGGTGTAAATCCGTCCAGTAGGTTTTTAGACATTAAGAGTCAAAAAGAATTGTAAATGTTGGTTGTCAGACTCGCGTAACTAATGGCACTACCCAAAACATACACAGGTAGAGAAGATGTGTTTTGGTACTCCCCTCCCAAAAGGAAGAATTGAGTGTCACTATGGTAAAAGCTTTGTCACTGGAGACTCCACCATTGTAAACATGTTGCCTCCCCAACTCTAAATAGATGGAGCAAGCACTCATAGAAAAAGAGACTTGCTCGGACGCAAACCTCTGATATAACTCACTAACATGTTATTAATTATGTATTGTGTACAACTAACACGCACCATATAAACACATGAATTAGTGGAGCTTGCATATGTGTTTGCTAACGCTAACCAATTCGGACGAAGTACTAAAATCGCATTACCTGGGAAATCTTTACTACGCATGCTTCTACTGCATCTACGTAATATGACGTATTAAAGCTTGGAGGTAATTTCTTGCGCATGAGCAAAAGGCACTAAAATGGAGTCATAAAGACTCGCGTGCATGGCACCTGCTTAGCTGAAAATGAAATTGAGCTATTTTACTAATGCTAATGCGGGAAAGTATTAACAAGTCAAGGGGGTTAAAGAAGAGATGGGTGATATACAGTGAAACCATTTATTTTTTAAAGTAACATCTGTCTTTCTGACTTTATTATTAGTGCGCATTTGGGCCTCTCGAGTGTGACAGAAGTAAGCAGAGCCATGTGATTGAATCGTTCATCTGCGCATGCCTATTGAGAGTGAACCCGGAACGATGACTACAAACTTGAATACAAGCCTAGGCCGCAGAGTGCCCTGGCCTGGGAACTGAGCAGTGAAAGGTTCACTGGAATGAAAAAATATGTGGAAGTTATTATAAATGTTGCATATATAATGTGAATATCGGTGTGAATAAAGTTTGTGAATAAAAATTAAGGAGACCAATTAGATTTCATATTTTTACGATATGGCAACTTTAGTGGGTGGTACATGAAGATCAAAAGGTATAATTGAGATATTCTAGTTAGTTAGAGAGATGAAGATTTGCCGAATGCTGCAGAGGAGAGATGCTGTTGGAGTAGCGAGAGATGCTGATGAAGAATCGAATGCAGAACCATCTAACCTAATTTAATTCGGGTTAGACAGAAGATCGCAGAAGAATCTTGAGGAGGAAGAGAGTGTCAGAGAGGGGTGCGACACAAGCATTGGTGCTAGAGAGGTCATTTATCCTGTCCTGAATCCTGTCCTGAAGCCTTTGGCTCCTAAACTATCCCAGGGGACCCTTACCAGCCCTTTGGCCAGGGTGTTGGCCTTCGCACCATTCTTGGTAATTATATTTAGTGAAGTTGCAGATGTTCTTTTCTCTCTGTTCTCTCCTTTTTTAGCATAAGTCATTGTGAAGCCTTTGTAGTATGGTTGATGATTGATTAATTGAACTTTCTTCCTATGAATGATGGTGACTGTATTGTATTTTTTTAAGTGGTTCACCTGCAATCAATTTAGATAGACTTGAAACTTACCCGAGTCTGTGGTTATTTACTTCAAGGTGTAAAAAGATTAGAATTAAGTTAATTTTCACCATCAACTAGTTCAACTAATGGTCCATCGACCAGAGGAAATAACTTTTTGATCAGTGAAAGGTTAGTTAAAAGTAAGAAATAACTAATCTTGAATTGTGGAAAAACATAAATTTTGACTCCAGCGGTTTACTCAATTGTGTGTGTTTGTGGGCCCAGGTGAGTATATGGTCATGTCTGCACAAGTAGCTGAATTGGTAGCCTTGACAAAGGCATGCAAAATTGGGAAAAATTGGAATAACCATATTTACGGACAGTCAATATGGTTTCGGGGTTGTGCATGACTTTGGCCAGCTCTGGCTGCAGAGGGGATTTCTGACTTCTTCAAGATCCCCCATCAGAAATGGCACAAATGTGAAAGAATTGTCGGAAGCAATACAATTGCCAAAAGAAATAGCAGTGGTCAAGTGTGCTGCTCACCAGTCAGGAAATGACTATGTGGCGGCAGGTAACAGATACGCTGACCAGATTGCTCAATATAGTGCGAGAAATAACATGGCGTTAAACTGAAAAATTGAAACAAGTGAAATCAGTTGCACACTTATGTTGTTCTCAGCTTTAGAAACATGGGATGAGGTGAGACAGTTGCAGGATGAAGTTGAGGCAAGCGAAAAGGAAAACTGGATAAAATCAGGTTGTGAAAGAAGTACAGAGGATAATGTTTGGGTGTACACTGATGGCAGACCAGTCATGCCAGACTGCCTACTTTCTCAAATGGCATGAATGTATCATGGAGACACACATGTTGGTAGGGATGCCATGATCAGACTATTCAGACAGAATTGGTTAAATCCAAAGTTTAGGGTAGTCGCAGAGAGCCTTTGCCAAAGATGCTTAATTTGTCAGCAGCAAAATCCAGGCAGGAAGACAGTGGTCAGTTGGGAAAAAATTGGAAAAGCAGAAGGACCCTTCACGAGATTACAGCTTGAATTTATAGAATTGCCCCCAAGCAATGGAATGAAGTTTGTCCTTGTCATAGTGTGTTTGTTTTCACGATGGGTGGAAGCATACCCTACGAGAAGAAATGATAGCCTGACAGTTGCCAAACTACTGTTGAGGGAGTTGATTCCTCCTTTTGGTTTTCCAGTCACTTTGGAATCAGATAGAGGACCTCATTTTAATAATGAAATAATTCGTTTAATATGTGAAGCATTCAAAATTGAGCAAAAACTGCACTGTGCATACCGCCCAGATGTTTCTGGAGTGGTTGAGCAATTAAATGGCACAAACAAATCAAGGTTAAATAAAGTGTGTGCATCCACATCACTGAAATGGCCAGATGCATTGCCTCTTGTATTGGTGGGACTCCGAAGTATTTCTGACAGAAAAACAGGATTGAGCCCCCATGAGATACTCATGGGAAGGGCAATGAGACAAGCATTTATTCCTCTTCATAAGCTGATGAATATAACTGATGATCTGGTATTGGATTATTGCAAAGAGTTGGCTGACCTAGTGCATTCTGTCTCTCACCAGGTTGGAGAAGATGCATGTGCCAGGCAGCCAGCACAGGCACATGATTTGAATCCTGGAGACTGGGTGGTAGTGAAGAAACACACCAGAAAGTCGTGCTTAGAACCCAGGTGGGATGAAACACGTCAAGTCATACTGGTCACTACCACAGCAGTGAAGTGTGCAGGTTTACCCAATTGGATACATGCGGGTCATACCAAGAAGGTTCCAAACCCTACCGAAGGTGGACAACTGAGTGAACCAGTTGAAACAGCTGAAGGTTGTGAAGTCGAAGAATCTAGAGTGATAGATTCTGAAGTGATAGACGAGGAACAACCGAGCACAAGTCAGGAGGGTTGTATATCAGTGGTTGACATACCTGAAGTAGTTATTCAAACCTGAAGAAGAACCAGATGAGAAAGACAGGAAAGTAGTGAGGATCAGATAGGTGTAGAAGAACACGCTCAGGAAGAAGTGAACAGAGTTACTCGAGACCCTGAGCAGGATCAGGCAGGGAAAGAAGAACGTACTCAGGCAAGCAGAACCACCAAAAAACCTGACCAGGGACAGGTAGGAATAGAAGAACATGTTCAGGCAGCGGAAGAACAAATTGTAGTAAGACCTGAATAGGACCAGTTAGGAGAAGAAGAACAAGTTTGGGCAGAAGAAGATCAATTTTAAATAAGACCAGAACAGGAACAGATAGATGAAGAAGAACAACTTCAGGTAAATGAAACAACAACAAAAGGGCCTGCACAGGAACAGTTAGAGAGTGATTCAGAAGAAGAAGAAGAACGGATTGTGCCTAGAAACCCTGAAATTAAAAGAACTTTAGAACAAGACTGAGAGGGTGAGAGTGCAATTCAAATTAAAAGGGTCAGAAAAGGTGACAATTGGCCAGGTGGGGTAAAAAGATTAAGATATTATTTGAGAAAAACAAATAAAAGACCTGAACAAGTGAATGAGGTCACTAGTCAAACTCAGTCTAAACAGTCAATTGTGAAAAATACTCGAAGAAGCCCAAGACTGAGAATTCTGAACAATAAATTCAAGGGTCCTGAGTGGGCCTATGTAATGTTAGAAGAATTTGAAAATTTAGGTTTGAGTGAAGAGGCAGAAGGAGTAGATGCTGCACAGATTGATGGGAAAGTAAAGCCTCTTGAAAAACAAAAGTCTGAACTGACAAGCAAAGAAAGAAAAAGAAGAGAAATCTTCTGAGACTAAAATGGCTAAAAACGAAGTTACTGAGCGACCAAAACGAAGTTTAAACAAATATGCTGTAGAGCTTGCATATGTAGCGTTTTATTAATGATCTCAGTATGGCTATTTCTAACAGTGGCAGTTCCTTATTTAATATTAATAGGCAAGAAGAATGACACAGATATTAGTGAGAAAGCAGTCACCATAAAAGGAGATGGAGTAGAATTAGCAGCAACAGATGAGATAGGTTTACACCACACAGTATCAGATAATGACACGTCTTTAAATGTCTTCACAAAGTTGTTGTTCCAATATGTAGATACACTGGAGATTAGTGATCGTTACTTTTGTATGAAATTACCAGCTTCAGTGTCAGAAGGTGTTACATATCACCATTTACCTTTAACATATGGTATTTCATGTAGTGTACCAGCAAGTTTGTTCTATAGAACAGGAAAACTTTGGTATTATTATTCTAACTTGGATGTAATATTTTCAGAACTTCCTATTCGAAAGAATATGAATCCAGTACTTAGTAGTCCAGATGCACAGTTTATGGGTACATTTTTCCTAACAATGAAGTCAATAGATATAGTAAAGGCACACAAGAATAACTTAACATGTACATTACGTGAAAAAGAGAAAGTGTTTTTGAATTTAGTGGAAGAAAAGAGACAGGATTTGCAAAGAAAAGCTGCTGAACAGAAAACCCATGTACCACCATGGGCTGAGAAAGAGGGAATTTATACATCTGGCAAGGCTGATGCTGTGATGTCCCTAGACTTTGTGAAGAAAGGGAAAACCTGTCTCCATAGATTAAAGACAGATTCTAATAATGTATTTATTGGTTCCAGTGAATGTTAACATAACTTCCTAATTTTGGGAGGTTGGGGACTAAAAGGGGGAACTGATCTATTATTTCCTGGGATTAACTACGTGTGAGGGAATAATGGTTACAATAGGCTGCCTGCATGGTGGTACGGAAGCTACTACTTTGGGATAGTATTTCCAAAAATATACCATGTAAAAAGAGTCACTAATGAACTAACATGAAGAAAGAGAGCTCGTTTTTCAGAAATAGTAGGTGACATATTTGGTGCATTGATACCTTCAGTGGGAGTCATTTTAAATTCACATAGAATTTGTCAATTGTCAATTGTCAACAGTAGTTGATCGACTCTCGACTGATACTTTTGAGGGTTTCTTGATGATTGATATGGAAATGGTTGCAATTAGGTCTATGGTTTCACAAAATCAACTTGCGCTTGATATCTTATTGGCAAAAGAGGGAGGAGTCTGTAAAATGCTGAAAGTACAACATTGTTGCACATACATTCCTGACAAAAGTAAGGAAATAAGAGGGTACATTAAGAATATTACTAAACTTCATGAACATTTGAAACCACTGGAGGTTGACAGTGTATGGGAGAGACTAACAAAGAGTATTTCGTCAATAGGGATGTGCTGGCACATGCATCAATGTAGGTTTTTGCGATTCCTTAATTGCGATTATTAAGGAACCGCAATTAAGGAATTGCAAAAGCCTATGCATGTAGGAATCGCTAAAGAAATATCAATTCCTACACATTCCTTAATTGCGACTCGCAAATTGCGCGTCGCAATTAAGGAATGACACATTCCTTAATTGCGACTCGCAAATTGCGAGTTGCAATTAAGGAATGCCGTCCCATTCATTCCTATGGGCCTCTAGGCCCATAGGAATGAATTGGAGATTGCATGAGCAATTTGCGAGTACCAGTAGGTACTCGCAAATTGCTCATGTAATTTCAAGGGTGCAGGGGTGTCAAAATGACACCCTATTGCAGCCCTGAAATTGATCTGCGCACATATGTTGCACACACACATGCCCTAAGGGCATGTGTGTGCACAACATGAAACTTTGAAAAATGCACAAAAGTGCATTTTACAAAGTTTTTGCAAATTACCATCAAGTCCAACTTCATGGTAATTTGCTCCCCTTATTAGCGAAATCGCAATTTTTTTTACTTTAATGCATTGCATTTAAGGAATCTCAATTTGAGATTCCTTAAATGCAATCGCAATTTAAGTAATCGCTATTTAGAGATTCCTTAAATTGCGATTTTTGCATTTGGGATGATGCATCCCAAATGCAAAAATACCGGTCGCAAAGGGGCAGATTCTGAGAATCTGCCTGTTTGCGACCGGTTTTTCCTTTGATGCATGTGCCTGTTGGTTTACTGATTTAGGGAAAAGTGTTTTAGGTCAAATAATTCTTCCAGTAGTTGGAATAATGATAACAGTTTTATTGATAATGGTATGGTGCAAGTGATGTAGAAACAAAGGAAAGGGAAGGAAATGTGAGGTGAATGGAAAGTGATAGAAAAGAAAGTATGAAGAAATCCAAATGGAGGAAATGTTGGGTAGAATTTGTAAAAAGATGAAAGATTTAGAAGAGAATGATGAGGCCAAGAGAGAGAAGGAAGAAAATGAAATTGAAAGATACTGAAAGTTGGCATCTGGTTTGAGATGGGTGATTTTGTGATGGCTCAAAATACCATCAGAGAGGGGATTGATGAGCAAGGACTCATAGAAAAAGAGACTTGCTCGGACGCAAACCTCTCATTTAACTCACTAACATGTTAATAATTACATATTGTGTAAAACTATCAAGCACCACATAAACACATACATTAGTGAAGCTTGCATATGTGTTTGCTAACGCTAACTAACTAGGATGAAATACTAAAATCGCTTTAACTGGGAAATCTTTACTGCGCATACGTTAACTGCATCTATGTAATATGACGTATTAAAGCTTGGAGGGAAATTCTTGTGCATGAACAAAAGGCACTAAAACAGAGTCTTGAAGACTCTCGTTCATGGCACCTGCTTAGCTGAAAACTAAATTGAGCTATTTTACTAATGCTAATGCGGGGAAAGTATTAACAAGTAAACCGGGTTAGAGTAGATATGGGTGGTATACAGTGAAACCATTTATTTTTTAAAGTAACATCTGTCTTTCTGACTTTATTATTAGTGCACATTTGGGCCTCTTGAGTATGACAGAAGTAAGCAGAGCCATGTGATTGAATCATTTATCTACACATGCCTATTGAGAGTGAACCCGGAACGATGATTACAAACTTGAATACAAGCCTAGGCCGCAGAGTGCACTGGCCTGGGAACTGAGCGGTGAAAAGTTCACTGGAATGAAATAATATGTGGAAGTTATTATAACTGTTGCAAATATAATGTGAATACGGGTGGGAATAAAGTTTGTGAATAAAATTAAGGTGATGATCATCCCCCTTGCCTGACCAATTAGATATATATATATTTTTACGATATTGCAACTTTAGTGTGTGGTACATAAAGAACAAAAGGTATAATTGAGATAGTCTAGTTAGTTAGAGAGATGAAGATTTGCCGAATGCTACAGAGGTGAGATGCTGTCGGAGTAGCTAGAGATGCCGATGAAGAATCGAATGCAGAACCATCTATCCTAATTTAATTAGGGTTAGACAGAAGATCGCTGAAGAATCTCGAGGATGAAGAGTGTCAGAGATGGGTGCGACGCAAGCATCGGTGCTAGAGAGGTCATCTATCCTGTCCTGAAGCCTTTGTCTCCTGAACTATCCCGGGGGGTCCTTACCAGCCCTATGGCCTACACACCATTCTTGGTAACTATATTTTGTGCATTTCAGATGTTCTTTTCTCCCTGTCCTTTCTAAGCATAAGTCATTGCTAAGCCTTTGTAGTATGGTTGATGATTGATTAATTGAACTTTCTTCCTATGAGTGATGGTGACTGTGCTGTATTTTTTGAAGTGGTTCACCTGCAATTAATTTAGATAAAGACATGAAACTTACCCGAGTCTGTCAGTGTTTACTTCAAGGTGTAAAAAGATTAGGATTAAGTTAATTTTCACCATCAACTAGTTCAACTAATGGTCCATCGACCAGAGGAAAGAACTTTTTGATCAGTGAAAGGTTATTTAGAAGTAAGAAATAACTAATCTTGAATTGTGGAAAAACATAAATTTTGACTCCAGCGGTTTACTCTATTGTTTGTGTTTATGGGCCCAGGTGAGTATATGGTATTGGAGTATCTGCTGTTGGTACGTCGCTGGATCAGGAGTACCATGAGTTTAGCAGGGAAGGACCACCCCGCTATGCAATGGTTATCCCACTCCGTCAATCACAAACTAGTCACTGAAAATCAAAAAGCTTGAAATTCACCCTCTTGACATGGGCACTGTTTGCAAGCTGTAGTTGAAATGTGCTGTATCTATTGAATTCATGGTATGTTTTCTTTAAAAAGGGAACCTTCCTGATAAACACCTCACTGTAAAAGAAGGTTCATTTTCACTAGCCTTTGAAACACGAATGTTAAGGACATCAACAATTTCATCTGAAATGAATGCTGTGTTAATCTTGCAAAATTAAGCTGTGGTTTAATTACCGAAGCAAGGTCTAGTATTTTGATCTGGTAAATACATCTACTAGGAATGATTGCCTGGCATCTACTATATTAATTTTGACAGATGTCCCTGGAAGATAATGAGAGAGAAACAGATTGGTAGCTTGCTATTTTAATGGCGACATTAGACTCGATCTGACATGTATTTAGAACTAACACAGAATAGCCATCGACATCTAAGCAGCTTTTGATATTTAATTAGCAAATGACATCTGACTCGTTGTGAAATAATTAAAAAGTGTTTTAAATAACTCTGGTTGCCACAATCTTTATTTTGTTGTTGCTCAAAATAAAAATACTCATATTAGACAACTCCGCGGCAACTCATTTTAACGATGCTAAAGATAAAAGGCTGGGTCCCTGCACGAAGCCTGGAACCTGTCATCTACAGGAGGATTTAACGTCTCAGCAGCATGCTCATTAACTAATTAACTAGTAGTAAACACAAGGGACTATAGTTCTGTCTCGTGAAAAATGCAGACCTATGAAGCCCTCTGAAGCAGGCATCTCTAGTTTGAGTCATTTTAACAGGAAGTTTGAAATTATTTCTGACAATGAAGCTGGTGTAATGGGTTAATAATAAACGTTTGCAACGCTGATATTGAAAATATTCTGATATGTTTGACATTTCCATTTGTATTAATCTAGAGCAATTATTTCTCGTTTTATCAAGAAAATATAAAATTGCAACTCTTATGTTGCTCCATCTATTTGACTAACAAATATGCACACAAGTGGCTGTAGCGTTTTAATGCACTGAGTAGTCATATACTCTAAAAGAAGAAGCTCTCCCAAAAAAGTTATTAATGGTAGCACTAGCACCCGGGCACACCTGCAGCAACTTAAGCCACATTAGGAAATCATATTTCTTTTCATACTTTAAATATGCACACCTTTTTGACCGTCGGTCATGATTCCTGGCATGGACGGAGAATCAAAAGAACATATTTCTGACTTATTTCACTTCATTCAAACTTCCAAGGAAGTAATTTGAAAGGTAAAAATACACATTTATGAAGCCTAAAGCAAATGTTGAAACTTGTAAAATTCAATTCCTATTTTAACCCGTTGCGTGTGGGTTTATTACCCCCACTGTGCGGGAGAAATAAACGGCGTTCGGGAACACGACATCTCCCGGCCGTCGTGCGTACACGCCCACCGTAATGCACGACGGCCGGGAGACGTCGTGCGCACCCAAGGGGTTAAACAATTTAAAAATGTGAAAACAAATATTTACACTTTTGGCAATAAATAAAAGTAAAGCTGCTTTCCTTCCTGTGCAAATATGCCTTTGCTGCTTCCTTAGAGTGCTACAAGTAAACAATGCATGCACAATGTCCTGCAGTCCTTTGACACAGAGGGCAGACTTACTAATATGTGACGCAGTGAAACACCGCAGGATAACCTGTTGAATTGCATCAAATGAGAGTGCAGAGATGCACTATGTCTACTAAAATGTGGCTCATTCCTGCTCTCTCTCTCTCTGGCAGGCACCCAAGCACCATGATGCAACAGTTCCTGCAAAACAATCCTCTAAGGTTTTTTCCTCTTTCTGCAGCACACGTAGAAAGAGGAAAAAACTTGGAGAAATAACATATTTTACATCATTATGCCTCTCCTGGGAAGGTGTGAGGAAATGCGATTTTCGATCTCGATCGTATCGACCCGCCATTTTGTGCTCCGCCGCCATTTTGTGTTGCCCTCACTCAGGCAGCACGGCGAACGAAGTCTTTTCTGCTTTTCCTGCAATATTGTGTCAGAATAGCCTTCTGCCTCTGTTTACAAAGCTGGTGTCAGGGACTGGCCGAGTACACTAATTCCCGTCTGGTTTTCCTAATCCCTGTCTCAACTATCTGTTGGTTCACACTATTCTCTTCTGACTTTATCTTGTTGTCTGGCCTTCGCTGTCCTCTGCTCGTATTCTCTCATTTCACAACTGTCCTCCAAAACATACAAACGTATCTTGCCACCTGCAAGTCAGTTACAGACACGTTAATACATTAACCTGTGGGGAGGGGTGACCAACACAGTTGGAGGAGAGGCTTCTTCGAGTTCCTCGATATCTTGTTTTTAAACTCTTTTCATGGGCTCTGTCTTGTTTTCGAACTTTCCTTATTGGTTCTCTATGTATGTATTGGGTGTGTTTTCTGGTTAATGTATATGTCACCTATGTACTATAAAAGACTGTGCACCACGGAGTGAAGTGGCAGTCTCCTGAGAACATACCTTGTGTACTTCTGAGACAACTGTACTAGCTGCAGCTAATAAATCTGATCTTTTACGCCTGACAGAGTGTCCCGTGTCTCTGTTAGCTAAAGCAGGAGAACCCAGGAGATTAAGGCGTACCCTGCGCCGCCATGCCCATAAGGTTCTGGTTCTTCAGGTGTAGCATTTTGACATATTCCCAGGTTCAGTAGTGCTAATGATCCAGCGGCGTACCAACAACAGATACTCCACTACCATATACTCAACTAAGCCCATAAACGCACATACACATATGAGTAAACCACTGCAGTCAAAGTTTATGTGGGTGATCACAAAATTATGATTAGTTATTCACCATTTCTAACTAACCTTTCACTGATCAAAAAGTTCTTTCCTCCGGTCGATGGACCATTAGTTGAACTAATTGATGGTGATGATGAACATAATTCTAAAACTTCTCTATACCTTTTAGTAAATAACCACAGACTCGAAAAGGTTTTAAGTCTTTATCTAAATTAATTGCATGTGAACCACTTCAAAAATACAGTGCAGGCACCATCACTCATAGGAGAAAGAGATTCAATAAATCAAAGTGGCTGACCTCTTTTTTGTCTAATCGCACCCAGGCAGTCTATACTCACCCTTTTACCTCTGTTAGCCGTACCCTGAAATGGGGTGTCCCTCAAGGCTCGGCTTTGAGCCCACTATTGTTCAATGTCTATTTTTCTCCTCTGGCTGAACTCATTGCTAGGTCGGGCATCATAGCTACTTCCTATGCAGATGATATTCAGCTGCTTTTGTCCTATGAGAGTGCCACGCAGACTACTTGTGATCCTCTGAAGGATTGTCTGCGGTACATTTCAAAATGGATGGACCATAACTGCCTCCGCATGAATGCGGCGAAAACGGAGGTTCTCTTTTTCCATCTCCCCTCCCCTCTTGATGCAACTCTCTGGTGGCCACAGGAACTTAGCCTTCCTCCTGTCCCTAAGGACTCTGTAAAAAATCTAGGGGTCAAGTGGGACTCAAATCTTTCTTTTAGCAACCAAATACAGACCGTTTCAGTCGCTTGTTTTTCCAAGATTAGGATGATTAGGAAATTCATCACCTATCTCCCTAGTGACACCAGGAAAACCATAGTCCAGGCATTGAGTACATCTCACCTGGACTATGCGAATGGTCTGTATTTAGGGTTGCCCGTGGGCCTCCTACATCGGCTCCAGACAGTCCAGAATGCGGCTGTTCGGCTGGTCTGCGGGGTTTCCCTACGCACCCATATTTCGCCACATCGCAGAGCATTACATTGGCTACCAATCCATCAAAGAGCTGCATTCAAAGCCATGACCTTAGCCCATCGAGCAACTAGGGGTAGGGGATCGGCCTACCTCTCTGCTAGTATCCGTCCTTACTGTAACTCTCGGAACCTCCGTTCCAACTCCCAACATTTGCTTTCCATACCAAGATTTAGGAAAGCACGTTCTGGAGGTAAAACCTTCCAGGTCTGTGCCTCAACTCTCTGGAACGAACTCCCGATCGCAATTAGGATGATCCAGGAAGATTTACCCTTCCGTAAGGCACTAAAAACTTTTCTCTTTTGTTAACCCCCCCAGGACTTTCACTCTGCTTTCACTCAGAAGCGCCGGGACACCCCGTTGGGGTAGCTGCGCGCTATATAAAATACACAAAATAAATAAAATAAATAAATAAATCATCAAACATATACTTCGAACTTTTGCAATGACTCATGCTCAGAAAGGAGGGGACAGGGAGAAAAGAACATCTGTAAATGCATGAAATTATAGTTACCATGGATGGTGTGAAGACCAACCCTCTGCCTAAAGGGCTGGTAAGGGTCCCCCGGGATAGTTCAGGAGACAAAGACTTCAGGACAGGATTCAGGATAGGATAGATGACCTCTCCAACACCGATGGTTGCGTCGCACCTCTCTCTGACACTCTCTTCCTCCTCAAGATTCTTCCGCGATCTGCTTTCTATCCTAATTAATTTAGGATAGAGGGCTCTGCATTCGGGTTCTTCATTAGCATCTCTCGTCTACCTCAGTTATATCTTTCGCTCTTCATGTACTACCCACTAAAGTTTCAATATCGTAAAAATACTAAATCTGAATGGTCAGGCAAAGGGGGAAAGATCATTACACCATGCTTACATATCACTTTTTCAGTCAGCCCATTGTTACCAAACACATCCCCTTAATTTTTTATTCAGGTTTTATTTTCTCACCCGCATTCACATTTCATCTGCGACAAATGTTTTAATTTGAACATGTAGTCTCATTCATTTAGAATTTTCACTGCCGGTTCTCAGGCTCAGGCATACTGTGACCTTGTCCTCTTCTCGCCCCGCCTTTCATTCTTCCGGGCTGACTTTCAATTGCCATGCGCGAAACCCATGTGACTTGGCACACCTCAGACATACACGAGAGGCCCAAATATGCACTAGGGATAAAGTCAGAAAAGACAAATGTTACTTTCACAAATAAATGGTTTCACTGTATACCACCCGTCTCTACTCTAACCCCCTTTACTTATTAATATTTTCCCCACATTAGCATTAGTAAAATAGCTGGATTTCATTTCAGCTTAGCAGGTGCCATGCACGCAAGTCTTTAAGACTCCATTTTAGTGCCTTTTGCTCATGCACAAGAATTTCGCTCCAAGCATTAGTACGTCATATTACGTAGATGCAGTTGACGCATGCGCAGTAAAGATTTCCCTGTTAAAGCGGTTTTAATAATTCGTTTGAGTTGGTTAATGTTAGCAAACCCATATGCAAGCTTCACTAATTCATGTGTTTATATGGTGCACGTTAATTTTACACAATACGTAATTAATAACATGTTAGTGGGTTAAACGAGAGTATTGCTTCCAAGCAAGTCTCTTTTTCTATGAGTCCTTGCTCCATAACTAGTAGATCTGGGAATGTGCCAAAAACCATGGCTGGATGTGTGGGAACACCCAAGCTACACCCATGGAACATCTTCCCAGGCCAGAGAAAATACAAGGCATAAATGTATTCTGCCTTGAGGGACTTCAGAATTACTATGCCATGCAGAGGTATACAAGATGGCATAGTAAATCTCTAATTAGGGCTTGCGCTGCCCTAGCGTTACCTGGCATGACACCTTTGCCAGGGCTGACGCATTACAACTGTGTATCGGAACCTGCTAAGGGAACTGCCATTCTCATGTATGAACAAAGAGTGGCGACCTCTTTCCCTGATCTGCATGTAACTGTGGGTCAAGCACACCGGGCAAGGTTGGTTTGCCGCAAAATGCTCCAGCTGCGTGTGCTTCCCTTTCCCTTGCTGGTCAATTTTTGATCTACTTAGGTACACCACCAAATGCGTGTCCCCTAATTGCAGGCCCTCAGATCCTGGATTGGCCCTTGCTGGTGCCACCAGCTCGCTCACCCAAAGTGCCCAAAAGAACGCCACGGAAAAACTGCTTTGAACAAGTGTGTCTCCACCAACAATCTACATTTTCATGGTAGGGTCATTAAGATCCCCTTCAGCCTCTCAAAGTCGATCAGCAGTCTGGTATTAGGGTTCTTGGGTCGCATTTGGCCCTAGCCCTTCATTGCTGTGCAGTAGTAAAATGTGTTTGTTGTGTCCATACCTATCAATAACTTAGAGTGGTATGCTAATTAATTCACTGAGATGCAATTGAGCCCAACCGCCTGGACTTGCCCCGCTCAAATGCCCATTGTAGAAATTGTTCTACTCTGTAGCTGGTGAAGGTTCTGATGTCCCCCCTGTGTCCCTCCTGATGCATTCTGCACACTTATGGTAAGTGCTAGTGGTCTTCGAGGCCAGGGCTTACTCTACGAATAACATTAAATCGGTTTCACCATGTCCCATATGTCTCCCGGTAGCTCTGTCATCCTTTCGTCTGCGCAAGGCTCCAGTTGGGGAATACTTTTGTGAGAAGGTGGCCTGATATATGCTGTCCACTAGTTCTAGTGGACACCTTTAGGGGTGGGCGGAATTTGCGAAATCCACTTTCGCAAATTATCACGAAAATGTTAAAAACTTATCACAAACACGCGGAAATATCGCAAAGATGCGGAAGTTTTTTTCCGGCATGTTCGCGAGATTTTCTGCATGGTTGCGACTCGCCAACTTACCCATGTGGTTGCTCGCGGGCACGGCCATCTTGTTTTCAGTTGTCTCGCGGTGCATTATCGCGAGAAGAAAGACGTGATCGCGCGACGCATGACGTCACTGCGGGCGCGAACTCTCGCGAGACAGAGCAAATGGCTAAAAACAATACAACATCTCATGGAGAACGCGACCGGATCAAGAAAACTTGTCGGCGAACGCAGGGGCTCAGGTAAGGCGATCGCACGTGCGCGAGAATGTATTATTTTACAGCACGAGCAAGAAACAAATTATCGCCAAGCTGCGGAATGCGGAAATTTTGACATTTTCGCGCTTTCCGCGGAACGCGAAAATGTATAATTATCGCAATTTCCGCGAACGGAACGAAATTTTAACACCAAGCCTAGACACCTTGTATCAGTCCAAAAAAACCCTTATGGTGAATGGTTAAAGACAACTTTTTTTTAAAAGCTATCCTAGTGGTAGCTATGGAGAGCAGCTTTCAGGCTAAATCTTGAAGGAATGTAAAGCAGCTTCTTTTACCAGTCTATAATCTCTTGAATGATCAAATGAAAGGACAACCACACCAGGTATATTTTTAAAATATATGTATTTAAGTTAACATACACCCCTCTAGTCTCTTTATGAGACTGGAGTTCGAAGTACTTTGTTTACAAGTTAGCAAGTATCAGTAATAGCACAAATACACGTTTGGGCCCTAGGGGCGTACCAAACCATATACCAAAAAAGTGGAATAAGAACCATGACTGAACTAGACACAAGGCCTAGAGCCTGTAGAATTGCTGGGACCCCAAGGAACCACCCAAGGTAGTGACAGAGGGGACCCACGGGGACTGTATAAAGTGTGTAAACACAACCGCGGGTTCCCGTTATCTTCTATGGGCAATGTCGCGGTTGGAAATTAAAAGATTAGGGACACTTAGAATCAAGTCAGGACCAAACCCTTTTGGACTTAAGAAGTTCTAGGGCTAGCACCCACGGGAGCACTGGAGTACTCCAGTCACCTCACCCATGGAAGCCGGGTGCATAGGTGTTTTTGGTGTTGGGTCGCGTCGTCGATTGCAATGGAAACCTGCAAAGAACTGCTGCTGCCGTGAAGAGGAGAAGTGTCCAAAGAGATCCAAGCCTGGATCTAGGTTGGAAGGAACCTGAAAGCAGAGGGCAGAGAGTCTAGGTCACTATCCAGTGACCAAGGGCAGGATGGACCAATGCCCACAGATGTCGGGTGCTTCAGGTGAGTTGATGGGTGTCTTGACTCTTCAGCCACGAGGTCCAAAAGGTGTCGATGAAGTCCACAAGCCAGATTTGAGCAATCCCACAAAGTCTGTCGAGTGCTGCGGTGTCGGCGACCAGAATGGACCCAACAAGCCTTGGCAATGGCAAGTCACTGGAATTCAGAGAAAGGACTGCAGTGCAGACCAGCAAGGTCTGAGGGACTCACCCAGCGAGGGTAAGTCAGGGCATGTTTGGAGCAACCAGAAAAGGCCAAGTAGAAAAGGAGTTGCCTTCGTGGGGACCTGCTAGCCTATGGGCTAGTGATCGCGAAGGAGCCTCGAGTGGTCGTACTTGAAACTGGCTCATGGGTCACTTGTGGAGTGGAGGCCAGCAATCTTCGGTGCAGGAGGTGCTCAAGCCTGGGGCTACTCGGAGCCCACAGCACATCTTCGAAGAGGACCAGGAAGATGATGTTGCTGCAAAAGATCATGGTGTCCAGGGGTCACGGTTCCATGTCACCCTTGATAGCCACGGGTCTCAGCTTTCCTGTGGACTCAGGGTAGCCTCAGGAAAGTCTGGAAATCTACCTCTGGTGATGCAAAGACTTTGGCGTCCGGTGGGAGCTTCAGCGATGCAGACCGGTCAGTTGCTTCTTTGGTGCATGCCAAGCAGGGAAGTCACTCCTTGACCCCAAGGGAGATTTCTTCCATCTTCTTGTCATGATAGAAAGTCGAAGATCCAGGATATATGTTGCAGAGTTTCGTCCAGGGTAATCTAAAGTCGCAAGGACTGGGTTCCCATACTTATACTAAGTTTGGGGGTTGGACATACTCTAGGGACCCACCTATGGGAGGGTTTTGAAAGAGAGGTGGTTACACCCATTTCCTTTGTCCAGTATCACGCCAGAGCAGGGGCAGGTAGCCCCTGCAACCGGTCTGAACTGGACTATGCACAGGGACACCAAGTGTGCCCCCAGTGCAGGACTTCAAAGCACCAGAGAGTGCTCCCGCCCAGCCCCAATACACATGTGCCTTTCTGGGGAGGTGGTTACACCTCCCTTCGACAGGAAACCTATTGTCCAGGCCTCCCCTGCTGGAGTTTCGGTCAGCAGCAGGAGGCCAGACCCGTGTCTGTGGCAGAGGCATCCATTTTGTGGTGCTAGGGGTCAGGAAAGTCCTACCGGGTTAGACCAGTGTTAACATGTCTCTCCCTCTAGAAGGGTGGAATGCTACCCCCGCCGCCAGAACTAGCGGGGGGGGTAGTATTCCAAAGTGTTTGACACCAAACACGACATGTTTTGATGCAGCCATTCCAAAGTTAGCATTTACCGCGAGGTTATAATGTACTTAAGAGTATATGGTATGGCTGTATCACGGAACAGCTATAAGGAAGGATTTCCAAAAGCTGCAGAGGGGCTCAGCTCATGCTTGGGCACCCTCTCACACAAAACCAAGCACTCTGCCTTCAGGATCTAGAATGGCACAAAACACCTCACTCCCTGGCGCATCCATGTACAGGCTAAGCTGCTCCGCTGCTACCAAGGTGGCCCACCATACCAGGGTACCATTGATCTCAGCCACAAACTTCTGCCACTGTTGCAAGTCTGCCTGCCCAGTGGAGATACTATAAATGTGTCTAGCAGGGGCTTTTCAGATGGGCTGGCCATTCATCCCAGTTCTAGTTCTCCGGCCACTTTTTGTCTGGTCACCTCAGTGCTATCTGTGACGTATTTAAGATTGTTGCAGAGCATCCCCTCCAACAGCCCCACTTAGGGAATTCTCAACTGCCTGCTAGCAAGAGTGCATTGCAAGATATTGATATTGTATTGGGGTGGGTGGCAATTCCTGCACTCCTGTGTTCCTCTTTTTGTCTTCACTTTCATTTTTTGAAAGGGGGCTTCGTGACACTACTCCCTTTCCTGTACTCGCTGGTCCGGTGACTCCCTTCACAACTGCTGCACGCATGCGTGAATTTACATGCCGCACCCCATTTGAACTCGCCCTTCTTGAACTTCCAACAGGCCGTGGGCTGTGTCCTCTCCTGCTTGTTGCCTGCATATTGCTTTGCTGCCCTGCTGGTACCAATCTGACTTTCTCCTAGCCCCGTAGGATTGAAAGGAGTACTCGTCATTCTCTACCTCCTCCCACCCCGCAACCATGTACTCTGTAAACCCAGCCATGTCCTGGTGATCCCAGTCTATGATGAGCAATGTTTGCTTATTTGCTCTAAAACCCTCATCAAACTTTAGCCAGGCCACCTTTTGGTACTTTTGCTGCACTGCATGCCCTTTTTGTTCATACAATAACAACACTGCTACAACGTTCAAGAATATATCAGGAAATACACAAGCTAACATGCGTGCAGGCAATTCTCAGAGGACTGCTTTAGCCTGGGTTTGTGTCTCTCTTGCTTGTCCTCATCTTTTTTGTCCTGCAGTACCAGGTCCAGTCCTGCCTGTTTGGCCTCCAGCAATGAAAATATGTTCATGAACTCTTTGCACTGTATGTGCACATTAATTGCCATGGGAACCAGACTGGCCAACCCAGTCTTGTGCGCCAACATTGTGGGTTCCCTTGGGAAGGCCTGACATGTTCGCAGACTGCCTTACCATTTGCCCCGCCCATTACGGCATTGCCACCCATGCCACTTTTGGTCTGTTTCCTGAGTGTCCTGTGTCCTGGTCCCTGGATGTCCTACACTTTTGTCTCTTGTGCCCCTGCTGCTCTGTCCAGTTTGGAGCCTGCGCTCGCTATGCCATCCCTGGCGCGCTCACCCTGGTGCCTTTATCCATGTTTGTGAGCACTAAACTGCCTTGCCCAATATGCTGTGACTGCCAGGGCCAGAAATAATGTCCTTGCCACGTAAATGTTGGCAGGGGTGCCTCTAAATCCCCTACACCTTGCCACGGCCACCACGCCTGGGGTACTAATGGGAGGAGTGAGTACTGCATGTGCTTTGCGTGCTGCCCTGGTGATGTACATGCTGAGTTAACTACCCCGACCTGTGTCCCATAATTGGCTCTCCTATGAGCGGTGCCTCTCCGATCTATTGTAGCTGTCCTGGGCTGCACCTCTTCCTTTTCATGCCCTTCACCCCCCTAATTTGTGTGCACCACGTGCTCTACACTAACTGTGCATGTCTCACCATTAGTTGCAGGGTGTCTGCCCTGATGCCCTATTCGGTCCTTGCCTGGTTTTACGTTTTGTAATATACCCCAATATAGGTCCGGGTAGTCACCTACATTTCCCTGCACTTAGTGGAGAGGTGTCGTGAAGCGGCCAGGACAGCTGACTTCGGAGCGCAGGGTTCACGGTTTGATCCCCGGCGGCAGTTCAGCACCATGTGACTCTGGGCAATAGCTCACTTAATTTCCACGATGGCACCCAGCGCCTTGAAACCCATAAGGGTGAGTAGTTTGCGCTTTACAAATGAAGATTTATTTATTATTGTACCTCATAACGGTTTTTGGGGTTGACCTTTAACCTTGTTAGGTGCCGCATAAATGTTGTGTGGTTTTCCCAGAGAACTAGCCTAATTTATTATGCATGAGGATTCTCAGAATCACAGCAAGATTATCATCTTCTGCAAAATAACTACGTATAAGGGTCATCCCTTCCGTCATCCTAGGCTGGCATGACACAGCAAGGTAGAACCACTGAGGGCACCTTTTTGGTATATATACACCATATCTTTGCTGGGGCAGGCAGAGGAGAAAGACTTCTATGCTGACACACTGATGCGAGATGCTGAGGTTCCTGTAAACTTGTAAACTTGGAGATTTATGGAGCGCAGTTGTTGCCCGAAGGCGTCCAAGCGCTAGGATAACCGAGACCTACAGAGAGCAGGGAAGGGAAGAAAAAAGAAGAGACAATGGTTTAGCAGGCAGATGTGAACAGGTGGGTCTTCAGTTGCTTGCGAAACATAGTAAGGTTCTGGGTGGCTCTAAGCTGAAGCGGTAGAGCATTCCAGGCCTTAGCTGCATTGTACATGAACGTCCTTCCGCCGGTTCTAGATCTTTTTATTCTTGGGACTACTGCTAAGAGAGTCTGGCTGGAGCGAAGACTGCGATTTGGGGTGTAATGAGTGATCAGATCACGGGTAATGATGGGTCCCATGTCCCAGAAGGCTTGATGGGCTATACATAGCGCCTTGAACAGAACTCTCTGCCGGACCGGTAGCCAATGGAGGCTAGTCAGTCCGGTCCTCACTGAGTGTCTGTGCGGGATTTTAAGTAGAAGGCGAGCTGCGCTGTTCTGTACAGTTTGCAGCCTCCGAAGGGTGTATTCTGGTGCACCCAAATAAAGTGCGTTGTTAAAATCAAGACGGGAGTGAATGAGCCCTTGAATGGCAGCCTGTTTGGCTTCCAGGGGGAGGAGGGGAAAGATTTTATTTAGCACTCTCAGAATGCCAAAACATGTGGCTGACAGTTTTGTGGCTTGGACATTGAAAGACAGTGAGCTGTCCAGCCATACCCCAAGACTTTTGATGGTGCTTTTTGGGGTTGGAGGCGGTCCTAGGCATGGGGGCCATAGGGGAGGGGGAAGTGCCGGCTCTGAGGGTCCTAGGAGCATCAGCTCAGTTTTTTCTCCGTTCAGTTTCAGGGATGATGACGACATCCAGCTCCTCAATTCCTCCAGGCATTCTCTGAGCCCGCCTTGCGCAGTTCGAGATGCCTCCTGCGCCAGTGAGACCACCAGCTGCGTGTCGTCCGCATATGAGATGATTTTAATTCCAAATGGGCGGACGACACTGGCCAGTGGTCTCATATAAAGGTTGAATAGAGCAGGGCTCAGAGAGGAGCCCTGAGGAACTCCACAATTTAGAGGTCTACTGGAGGAAGCTGAATCGCCATCAAAAACCCTGAAGGATCTGTTCCCCAGAAAGGATTCAAACCATGCCCAAGCTTTATCCTTGATCCCCACACAGGACAGGCGGCTTAGTAGGGTGTCATGACACACTGTGTCAAAGGCCGCGCTTAGATCAAGGAGGATCACTGCCACTGATCCTCCCTGATCCAAGATTTTTCTTGCTTCCTCTACGACCATGAGGAGGGCGGTCTCTGTCCCGTGCTTAGGTCTGAAACCCGTCTGAGTGGGATCCAATATGTGGTGGTCCTCTAGATAGTTCACTAACTGTTGGTTCACATATTTCTCCAAAACCTTGCTCAACCAAGGGAGCAGAGAAATAGGGCGGTAGTTAGCCAAATCAGACGGGTCTAGATTGGGTTTCTTGATCAGTGACCTAACCATGGCCTGCTTCCATACGGATGGAACGGTGCCAGAGGAGATGGAAGAGTTTAATACCTCTCTGATGACGGGCAGGATGGTATGGGATGCTGCCATTAGGATGTCAGGGGGGGCAGGGTCGGCCGGAGAACCTGATTTGACACTGAGGGCTAGTGATTCTAAAGTGGGGAGGTCTAGTGGGGGAAAGTGAGTTAAGCTGTAAGGGGTGGGGGAATGTGACAGGCTAGGGAGGTTATTAGGTTGAGTAGACAGGTCGGTGTTTGGGGGAGAAAAAGTTGAATAAATTTTATTAATTTTCTGATAGAAAAATTCGGCAATGTCATTACATTGAGTGACCGATTTCTCGACATGTACCACAGGGGATGGGTTCGTTAGCTTTTTAATGGTCTGGAAGATCTCTTTGGGTTAAGATCTAGCATTCAGGATTTTTTCGGCGAAATACGACGACTGAGCTGCTTTTATTTGAGTTTTGTACTCGTTGATGGTTTCACGGTACCGGGTTTTGTTATCCGCCGATTTGTCTAAGCGCCAGCGTCTTTCCGCCCTTCTACAGAGACGCTTTTTTTCTCTGAGAGACTGGGTGTACCAAGGGGCGGTTTTTTGAGGCCGCTTCAGTACAGTCTTGCTCATTGGGAGAGTAGAGTCAAGAGTGTAGGAGATCCAGTTGGTATATGCCTGGTTTGCTAGGGCGGGATCATCCTGAATTTCTGGTTGTGAGCTAGCCAGTTTAGTGCACCACTTATCAACCTCAAGGCGCGTCCAGGCTCGTCTGAGTTTGGTGGTGGGAGCCGGAGGAGAGAATTTAGGTGTGGTCCATTTAAAGGGGATTAAAAAGTGGTCAGTCCAGGGTAGGGTAATGCCTGGGTCCACTGTGATCTCAGGACAATTTGAAAAAATAGGATCCAGTAGATGGCCTTTTTCGTGGGTGGGGGAGGAGACACGTTGAGTGAGTTGTAGAGCCGCTAGATCATCTGATAGGATAGCAGCTGAAGGTCCGAGGGGGAGTCAAAATGTAGATTCAAGTCACCCAACACGGTAAAGCTAGAGGAGGTGCTGACTCTGCTGGCCACATTCGATGGCAGAGTTAGAAGAAACTGCCTAGGGAGGCCAGGCGGGCGATAAATTAAAGTGCCTGAGAAGCAGATGTTAGGAGAGAGGTTGATGTTAAAACCCGTGCTCTCGCAGTCCGAGATGGTCTCAGGAGAGAGTCGACAATGATATTGCTCCTTATGGATGATAGCAAGGCCTCCTCCTCCAGCATGCAGTGGTCTGACATCCTGCGTGGAGTTTCCATCTCGAGACAAAGATGGGATCCGTCATTCGCTCACACCAGGTAATGGGGGTAGCTTCATACTGGGGTGATTCTTGGATCTGCAGCCATACATTCATGCTAGTGACATTTAGGTACATCTAGTTAGTGTTGCATCATAGGATAACACCTTATTACTGTCATGTACTTATATGCCTGCATATATACATTGCTTTAGCACTATGGTAGAAATCTAACATCCATTTACTCTGTTAGTGTTTATAATCATTTATATCTGTTTCTGTATTATGGTTGTTTCAGCACACCTATTTTACACTAGAATGACACTGGTTCAATAAATGCTTATTGAAAAACGTCCCCACAGTTTAGAGACAAAGTGAGCATGAGTGACTGAGTGAAAAGTACTGTACTGTTTCCATGATCCCTGATGGGACAGGGTTGTCATGTTCAATAGTTGCCAGAAACTATTCTCTCCTTGGTAAGGGGAATTTGGAGTGGCACTGTGAGCTAGCTAGGTATACAGACGAGCATACCCGATGGGGGTGCCTGGAATCAGTCTGGACACCAAACCCACAGTCTATGTTGTCTAAACATGCAGAACCTATATTGATTTATAGGAACTACATGACACTGGCACTGCCGTGGAGGTTGCATGTGCCCGCTGGCCACCCGCTGTGGCTATGTTCTTGTCATGCATTGCCACTTAGGCTGCATGTGCCAATAGGTTCACCGGGCACCCTGTAACTGGGCCATTCTCTCCGATATGCCCATCATTGCTGTCCAATGGCGTCAAGGATGCCTTCGCCTGCGTGGGGCTGCCGATATCGCTGCATACCCCCTTCACTCTGTGGGTCTGCTGCTTCTCGAGTTGTTGCTGCCGCTAGACTCCCTCCTGCGCTGCTATGACATCCATGATTTTTTGTGGCCTTTTGTGCTGCTGCTACTACCAGTGACACAAACAGCACAGCAGGAATTAATGCTAGCTGGCCTGTGACTTGAGATACCCAGGTGTTTTATGTAGTTATACATTTTTTTCTCAATTACCAGCTGCTAAAATAAATAATAAAATGTTATTTTGCATAAGAATTATACACATATATATGCAAGAGCTCTAATGACAATTGCTACTATTACCCAAGTACACAAAACATGTTTTTGAATCGCTGTTGGATGAAAATCTACATCAATCTTACCAGTATTCAGCGGGGCCATTAACTCACTGGACTTTGCTAACCAGCATATAAAAATCACAGTCCATTTCAAATAATGTTAGGTTGCTAATGAAGGAGCCGATCAATAATACTGGATATTGTTACTCTTCTTCTATATACTTAATTCCCTCTGACTAAGATGTGTGTGTGGTGAGGGACAATAAATAGCGTTATTAACTAGCTGCAAGATTAAGGTCATGAGTAACCATTCAAAAAAGACAAATTCTCACAAGCTGTGTAGAATCTGTAGGTGTAGGCATAGAAATTATGGCCCATTGGTTTATGGTTGCATCGTCACGATAGCAAGATGTGAGGAGCCAAGAAGGTGTGCCATCAGCGTCGATCCTTGGGATGTAGTTGATGGTTAGGCTCAGAGATGTCAGAGATTCATCAGGAACGAAGGCAATGATCCGCAACCATTGACGATGTTCTTGATCTTCGCAGAATCAGTGATGCATCTGCATTTATGGAGATTCCTTTCGGCAACATTGCGGTCCTTATTCCTGGAAGAGTATCCACATGTCCATAAGTATACTGAAGTGGTGGTGTCTGAGGTCCAGTACTAATACCCAGTTGTGCATTTGAAGTGGGGGAGATTTCAAAGAAAGGAATTTGAAGTGCACAGAGTACTTGCCCTTCTTGCCCTGGCTCCAGACTCACTACAGGGGGGTATGCAGCCCTTAGTGTGGGGACAGGACACAGCTTATTCAGGTTTGTCAGCTCCTCCCTCCCATCCTGCCCAGGATGACGCATTAAGGTGTGGATGGCCTATCAGTCACAGCTAAGCTCCCTTTGTGTGGGGGTGACTAGAGAGAATGCATAGAGCCCAGCTGTCACCCACCCCGGATGTGCATTCAGAGACCTGCAGAAGGTACCAAATGGCTAATGTAAGAAACTGTCAACTTTCCTAAAGTGGCATTTTCAGAACTATAATTTAAAATTTGACTTCACAATAAGTTGGGATTTTAAATTGTGATTTTATAGATACTAAACCTGGGGTCTCCTGCCTTCACAATTGGAAATGACACTTATAAGATGTGATAAGGTAACCTCAATACTAAACTATGGGACAGACAGGCCTTGGAGTAGTGAAATACGACTTGAATAGTTTTTCACTAACAGTTCATGTAAAACTTAAATGTATATGTCATACTTTTTACATATACTGCACCCTGCTCTTTGGCTGTCCAGAGCCTAACTCAGGGGTGACATATGTATTAAAAAGGAAGGTTTGCAAGAGGATTAACTTGCATGGTCAACATGGCAGTTTAAAACTGCACACACAGGCACAGCAGTGGCAGGCCTGAGATATGTTTAAAGGGCTACTTAAGTGGGGGGCGCACGCAGTGCTGCAGGCCCACTACTAGCATTTAATTTACAGGCCCTGCGCACATGTAGCGCACATTGTTAGGGACTTATAAGTAAATTATAAGTAGATTAAATATCCCAGTTGTGGATAAACCATTATTACCATGTATTAAGTAGAGAGCGCATGCACTTTAACAATGGTTAGCAGTTAGAGGTAAATTACCCAGAGTCCTAGGCCAGCAAAAACGAATTCAGCAAAAAGGGGAGGAGGGAAGCAGAAAGTCTGGGGTTGACCCTACAGGAGGGCCATTTCCAACAGTAGGTTAGGGAAGAAAAGCGCAACTACAATGAATTGAGAAAGCTTCCATGAGTGGAATATATTTTACATGCTGCATTGGGTTATCTGAACTAAGTTAACATCAATTATGTTTAAGGCACACTTTAAATCCTAAAATATATATCTCCCACACACCAACTGTGTGGTTCCTGTAGGACTGAATTATCAGAGCGTGATGGGACAATGCCATGCATATGTTTTCCCTTCCCTCATAACTCTGTTGAACTTTAAGGGGCCTGCGAGGGCCCCGTAGTAGGGTTGGGGGCCCGCGCCGGTGGGGGGACTTCTGCTGTTACTCATTGTGAAGGTTCCGTGACAAATGCAGGGTACCCGCCGCCAGGAGAGGCCCCACCATAGGTTTGGGGCCTCTGCCACCACTACAGGACCTCCGCCACATGTGCGGATGCCCGCTCTGAATCGGCCCCTAAGGAAGGTAAGTCCCTGGCTTCCATTGCATGAAGGCATGTCATGGCTGCCACCTGGTAATGAAAACTGGGGTTCAATTGTAAGAAGGAAGGGGCAAGGGACCGTCCCTTCGACTTCTAGAGCCTGTGGCGCTACCTGCAACACCCCCCTACTGTCGCCTCTACAGCTTGCAAAGTTCGGTTCCTAGGCTCGATGGTTGGCTGCAAAATGTCACTTTAGGTAAAAATAACAATTCTTGCACTGCGTTGGAAGACCTGGCAGTGGTGGCTGTCCACCTCTGCAGAAAGCCGGGCACGCTGTCCACGTCAGCTTGTAGGCCACAGGCACAGCACGAATTAGTAATGAGCGTAGTTATGAGAATCCAGACTCTCGTCTTTGTGAGATTACTACATGAATATGGTTAAATCCTGCTAGAGTGGGTGACAGGGACATAATGCATCTCCGCAATTTGACAAAATGCTATTTATAAGCATGGTTGAAAAAAACAGTTTCTGTCGCTTTGAAATATTTTCGCAATAGGCACAAGTTGTGAACCTGTCAGTGTAAGTCTGCCTGATACATTTTCATTCGTGAAAGCAAGAATCTCTAAACGCAAGGCTGCTAGTCATACTCGTGCGTGTGTCCAACGCCCACTTTATTTTGCCATCCATTCTTTGATGGGCAGCAGACTATTTTCGAATAATGGACACCATATATGAGAGTTTGTTTGCAACTGAACACTTTTCGGGGACAATGGTTGGCGAGTGAGCAAGGTTCGTTGGCCCAATTTTTACAAACGGCAACTAGTCCTTCCGAAGCACCTCGTGGCCTGCGACTAGATGCAAGGTCCTTGTGAATTTTGCAGGCCACAAGAACCAGTCCCGACTGGGCCATTTCTGCCTTTTGTTTTTGCAAGGAGAAACGAGTTTGCCCTTCAGCTGTGAAATAAAGGCGAATGATGTCACAATACATCTGAAAATCCCAGCCGACGTCATCAAACAAAGCAACATTCTAAATTGGCAATTGTTAGAGATTGTGAGATATGAAATACGAGATAATACGACTCATTTATTTACACTTTGTAGAGGAGGCTACTATTACAACACATGTACAGACAGGTTCATTTCGGGAAATGAGAATTTGCAAGTTACTTTTGTTCAGTATTAAAGATGGCCTCATCAGGGCTCTGGAGTAGAAGGTATCGCTTACAAAAATCGATGCACAGCTCATGAGGACTCACACAGACACACACAAGGGTCGAACTTCAAGACAGGGAAATCTCTGTAATCAACAGCCCAGCAGGACAACATTGCAACACGGCCTAAAGGCAAGTGGCTGGAAATGCCAAGCTTCAAGTAGGAAAAAAATGACACTTACCGTGTCTCTGGGCTCTGATCCAAGCGGGAACCGCGAGACGCTACAGGACGGCGGCTGCGGGGGGCATTTATAAACTGCCACCTGTGACCTTGGCGCTGTGCGTGGGGCCGGAGCTGGGAGGCGCCAAAGAACCCTGCTGCCCATGGCCAGGAAACGGAATAACATCCATGCAGGTTAGTGCTACCAGACTCAGCTGCCGCGACCAATCCAAATACAGACGCCGAGCAGGTCGTGACAAAATCCGCTGAGACAGCGCAATGTTTACGTTTATTTGGGTTTTCTATAGCGCTGGCTAGACCTGGAGGTATCAGAGCGCTTTACATAAGGTTCCACAAAATTACAAAATTATATCAGTTACAAGTAACATCAGTTACAAGAAAACATTTCAAGAGCGTGGGAAGATGAAATAAATGGAGCTTAGAAGCTGGTGGGGTAAAGTTGGAGGAGGGAGAAAGGATGGAGATAGGATGGATGGAGAGACGTAGGAGAGTCTGCCCAAAGTCTTGCTCGGTTGGTGACAGCCGAGGTGGAAGTTCACACCCCATCTCCTCTATAGCTATCAGGTAGCTTCACCGGGCATCAGTCAAGCGGCTAGGTCTCAATAAGAAAACAATTGGAGAGCAGTGAGGAGGGATAAATGGAGCAAAAAGGAGAAAGTGGGTGGAGTAAAGGGGTAGTAGGGAGAGCACGATATCTTACGTGCTTGTTCACGTCACCTTTGGCATTCCAGGGTGGATCAAACCAGTACTGTGGAGTTGGGTAATGGCAATACTTGTTATATGCACTGAAAGGTTAGACCAGCAAGCGCTGCGTTAAGTTTATGAAATGTGCTATTACTCGTATAATATGTTTTTGTTCCATAAACGTACAGGATAATTTTGACCTGTGAGGTAAAGAGAGATATGTGCAGCAACCCAATGAACACATATTTTAGATGTTGATGCAACTTACAGTGCTGATGAAATAACACATCTGCAATGCAGTAGTTTTTACATCAATTACGTCATGATATTGCCAGGAATGGTTCCTGTGGAAAAGTACATTACTGGTTGGGGTGGATGGTAGTCCATCACAAGTAATAATGTGACTATTCTTGTTAGGTCCCGTAAAGGATCCAGGAAGTTAAACCTGAGCTTAACTCCTTGTAGCTCAGACAGATTTAACTTAAGAACATGTGTAAAGCATTTAGAAGTAACAAAACAGGTAAAAAGTTGAACACACAACACAATAAACGTCAACCGCTGGCAACTGCTAGCACTAGACCATGACACAAGTAATTTTAGGGTTGACAGCCATGTAGCCAGAGAGGGATCGACATATTCAGATGCCAGTCACAGTCGGACCCACTGAATCGGATTTGCTGCTGCAGAGAATAATGTAGCAGGAGCTGCTGTGAAGTCAGGTCCCCTGGCAATGCACCCTTGGAGGATCAGCTGGCAGAGTGGTCCAGTCCCATGATGGTTCTCCAAGCAAAAAGTTTAGGCAGGTAGAGGACAGGTATGGTATTGGAAATAAGCTACCCCTCCTATGTGGTCGCTTAAAAGCAGTTGTGACACAGCTATGTCACTGGGCTTTGTAATTGACTGGCTAAGGACAAAAGAGGGGCAGGCCCAAGTCTTAGCTACTTCTGCGTTTGACAGGGTAGGCCTCTTTGAAGTTATTCGTTTCCTGGACACTATCCAGATGCCCATCCTTTCAGGGGAACATAATGCCTGCCCATACCCAAGGCCTTTGTGTAATGGTAAATGTACTGATGTAATTGTATTCTATGTGAATCATACATCGCGCGGGCAGCGCGAGATGTATCACTCGCATTATATTGTACTCGCGCATTGGATTGATGCTTTGTGTGTACTTTTGTTCATGTTCGAAATATATGGCTCACGCATGGGGAGTCCATTGTTGGAGCAAAGCATCCCTCCGATAAAGACTCTTTACGGTCATTTTTGGGGTTAGCTGAGTATTACGCCAGGTTTTTCCCGGCATATTCCCAAGTGGTCGAACCTTTACGCTTACTTCTAAGTAAAGGGGCTAGTTTTAACTGGTAAAAAAGATGATCGTTTCTGCACAGGCCTTACACGTTTTTAGAGACGATTGTATTTCAATTATAACTGTTGACGCTAGCATCTCTGGTCTGGGTGCAGTGCTCACCCAAAGAGTTAACGGCCATGAACAAACGGTAGCCTTCGCGTCCAGGTCTCTCAAATCATTTGAACAACAATACAGTACAATCGAAAGAGAGGCCTTAGCTTGCGTGTGGGCAGTACAAAAATGTAAAATGTACATTTGGGGCCCAAAATTCGAACTGGTGACAGACCACAAACCACTTATTTACATCTTTGATAAAGTAAATTCCTCTTCTATGTCCGCCAGATTAATGAGGTTAGTCTCCAGATTACAAGAATTCCATTTTGTTGTTAAACATATACAAGGGGGAAAGAATTTTCGGGCAGACTGTCTCTCTAGATTGTCTATGAGCAAAGACAATGACGATGATATTATACCTGAAGACATAGAATGTGTCACAGTCGTAGACGCAGTGTCCGAACTTAGTTCGGTTTTGTCAGAGAACGATTGGAATTCAGCCTGCAAGATGGATGTTGTACTCCAGAAAGTGATGGAGTATTCCACTCAAACTTGGCCCGAACCTAGGTGTCTTGAAGGTGACTTGCGGGTATTTGCCCAAGTAGCCGAAGAACTTTCGGTTGAGAATGGTATTGTTCGGAGGGGGGACAAGTTTGTTCCTCCAACGAATTTGCGCCCATTAATCGTAAACAAAGCTCATCAGGGACATCTAGGAGTCACCAAGACCATTAGGAGAATAAAACAACACTACTGGTGGCCTTCTTTAGATAACCAGGTGAGAAAGACAATCAACGATTGCCCTGAATGCCTTTTGTCTGACAAGCACTGGTAAACGCTTAAGGTACCCCTACATCCTACTGATTTTCCTCGTTCTTCTTGGGAAAAAGTAGGCCTTGATTTTTCTGGACCTTATTCCATCTTGAACCAACATAAAAAATATATCATTTTACTGATCGACTATTATTCAAAGTGGATGTAGTATGATTTTGTTAATTCCCCTGACACAGACACAACAATTTCATTTTTAAATAAGATTTTTCTTGTAGAGGGTTCCCCTAAGATCATAGTTACTGATAATGGTACCCATTTAGTATCAGAAAAAATGTGTAAATTATTGAAGGACTTAGACATCAAACAATTGAAAGTAGCCTTATATTCCCCTTCTTCGAATGGATTAGTAGAGAGGGGTAATAAAGTAATCAAAGAAGGGATACAGACTGCTTTATCATCTAGTCTTAACGTGGAGGATTTTATCAAACAAAAAGTTTGGAACTACAACACTTCTACTCATTGCCCCACTGGGGTCTCACCTTTCAATTTGTTAAGAGGCAGGGAGGCACATTCTACTTTATTCCCAACATGGCTCCAAAATATTGCCGGTGAGAAACAGATTAACCTGGAGGAAATTTATAAGAGAGTGAATGTGAAACAGACCCAAATGAAGGTCAATTTTGATAAAAAGAAGGTTCCCAGTAATGAGGAGAATGTCCGCGTTGGTGACTGGGTTTTAGTTAAAAAACCGAATAGAATTAGGAAGGGTGAGTCAATTTTCTATGATCCTGTCCAAGTCCTGAAAGTCAGTAAGGGAGCTGCTTTTACCGATAGAAAAGGGTGGTGGAATAAAAGACATCTGGTAAAGGTATCCCCTCGCCAAGTTGAGATAATGCAGGACAGGCGCAAGAGTGGTGAAGGTGACCTTGATTGGAGCCATTGGTTTGAATCTTCTAGTAAGGCCGGTGCTTCCACTCAACCTTCTACATCTTATCCCTCTCCTGTCATCAGTCAAAACTCTCTAAGGGTTTATCCTCGTTCTTCTCAGGGGTGCACGATTAGAGCTCCGAGAAGATTTGATAATTATGTTAGGTATTGAATGTTTTATTTGTATTTTTTCTTCTGTTTATTTTTTATAAGGGGGAAGGTGATGTAATGGTAAATGTACTGATGTAATTGTATTCTATGTGAGTCATATATCGCGCGGGCAGCGTGCGATGTATCACTCGCATTATATTGTACTCGCGCATCGGATTGATGCTTTGTTTGTACTTTTGTTTATGTTCGAAATATATGGCTCATGCATGGGGCGTCTGTTGTTGGAGACTCTGGTGTTACTTCTGAGTTGCCGTTTGAGTCTCTATTGAAGGGGATGCTCCGTGTGCTGGGTGGAGTTGTTCTTCAATAAACCTTCTTCTTCAATCTACTTCGTTTTGCCTGGATATCTTACCACACTTTTTCTCAGCTCTGGGAGCAAGTTCACAACTCATCTAGGAGTTATTCAACTACACTATGACAGCTGAAAGCTCATGCAAATCGGCCTCAATAGGTTTTAGGCAGGTTAAAGGTGGCTTTTTAAAAGCATCCTTTGTAAAATATTTGGTATAAATCCGACTTTACATAATGAATTGGGTTTGTAGTAAATATTCTAAAAAGTCTATGAACTAACATTTTTACTGGGTCCAATGCTGAGATAACTTTATTAACCTCAATAATATCTCCTAATGTTTATGTATGGAACCACTAAACTTTCTAAAGTGGAAATAGCTTTTAGAGATGTTTACGTATCCTGCATTTAAATACCATACGCGCTGCATTATGGACATTTGACACTTACTTAGGGGTGACTTAATAATATTTAAAATGAAGGCTTAGGCCTGTCAAAAGGGGCAATTTTTAAAGTGTGACTTTGCAGTTTAAACGTGCACAGCCACATTACTGGTAGCAGGCCTGCAGTCATATTTTGCACAATTACGCGTGGTGGCGCAATGTGTACTGTAGTACACTATCAACATTTAACTTGCATGTCCTGGGTTTCCCTAGTATCATATTCTAGGGACTTACAGGTCAGTTAAATAGGGGTGTAGCCAAGTTGACATGTTTTATGGGTCTGAGCATATGCATGTGGGCCTGGTTAGCACAGGGTTAAGAAATTAGCTTCCTCAGTCCAAAACAATGAGGGTGATCATGCAAAAAGAGGAATTGTCCTACAGTTCCCACTAGAGCTAGGATGGTGAAAAACAAACACAAACTACAACAGAAAAGTTCAGTATAATATTGTTACTACAAGTTATGTCTCTCTTATTTGCATAAACCACTAACCCCTGCAATAAACCTTGGTGGTAAGATTATGAAGCCATCTCAGAATTGTTCTGATTTTTAGGTCAGTGCTTTGGTAAGAGAGTATTTCATATCATTCTTGGACTGGAACCACAAATATGGCACAAATATGGCACCCAAATTAACAGTGTCCCACACTTGTTGATTGCAAAACACAGTATGATTCGGCCCAAACACATTTTTGAGTCAATATTTGCTGAACTATGCTGTAGGAAATTAAGCTATTAATTGTGTGGCGTGCACAATTAATAGGTCCACAACTGTCCTTATTGGGAACCAAGTACCCCATTGCAGCGCTTGACTCTCTCAGGGTAGCCAGACAGAACATACCAAGGCCTTCTAAGGGAGGTGGTGTAGGGTAGCAATCGCCATTCCCTAGCATACACTAGTAGCACTCAATAAATGATTGTTCAGGGGGCGTGGCTTCAGTGTCACATAAGATGGCCTCCTAGGGAGCGAGCTGTACCGCATCCGGGACCTTCAAACACTTTTTTGGTGTGTCAGAAGCATGTAGATGGGAGCTTTTGTGAGGAGAGCTGATGAAAGGGGGGGGGGAAGTTCTGCTGTTCTCCTCTGAGGTGTGAGCAGTATTGTGTTTGTTCTTACCATTGCGTCTATTTCCTCAGAAGCGGTCGCCATCTTGAAATGTGTCTTGGTGCCATTTTAGCGGTATGTCCTTGCAATTGTTTCCTTGTTTTTCTCTTTTTTATTTTTTCTTTTTTTGCAGTGAATGCCTCAACAATGCAGTTAATTACACTGCTAAATATTTATGGTTTTACCAGTTTTTTGAATGAGACATAATTCTTGGTATTCTTCTGGTAACCTTATTGCCTGGCGCCTGTGCACATTGTCTGGATTATATAAATTCCTGGTTGCTGTTATATGGTGTTGGCTGGGCTTGTATTTCCTCCTAAACCAAAGTTTAGTAGTACTTCTAATAGTAGTTCTACTACAGACAATATATTATTTGCAAACTTGAATTCCTCTGCATAGATGGCTACTTCTCCTACTCCACTTACCTCCTCCATGCAGCCCTACTCAAGTAAAACTCATTCACCCTCTTCAGCTACTGAGAAGTTAAAACAAAACCCTCCATCATCTGAAAAACCTCCATATTTGATCTCTTTAGATCTATTACTAAAGGTGATTCAGGCACTGCGTCCCTTTGTTGAGGAGACTAATAAGCGTATCCAATATCTAGAAAATAAATGGGCATTGATTGAAAATCATGTCTCCTTGGCGGAGCAACAGGCAGTGGACTTACATGATGAAAAAACTAAAATTCATCGTTTAGAGAGGGACGTTGGTCAGCTTAAAAAATATGAGGAGGATTTGGAAAACAGGATTAAGCGAAATAACCTCCGAATTTATAGTACCCCTGAAGCACTTGAAGGTCATGATCCTGTTTTCTTTTTTACTTCATTTCTTCCAAAACTGATGGAAATGCCATATTCTACCTCACTCAACATCCAGGGAGCTCATTGGCTAGGTCCTTGCCTTACTTCTTTTATGTCGCCTACGAAACCAAGAGAAGTCATCATATTATTTCTACAATTTACAGATTTGCTATCAGTTCTTCCTGCGGCCACAGCTAAGAGAAAAGTGTCCTGTTTGGCACAAAGTATCTTTCTGTCTTAGGATTTTTCCAATTCCACTGCAGCTAGGAAAAAATAATTCTTTAATCTTCAAACTTTTTTGAGGGCTTAAAGAGCCAGACATGGCCTTTTTCATCCCTGCCTTTTTAAAGTGACTTATCAGAACAATACTACCACATTTGAGGATCTCAAGACCTGGCTCTTCGAACAGTTGTGGCACCCCCCCAGCGCCTTGAGACCCTCACGGGTAAGTAGCACGCTTTACAAATTCTTTGATTGATTGATTGATCTTTCTGCACATGCTCTACCTATGTAGGCGTAGTCAGAAATTAATATTTAAAAAACCTTCGAAATCCACTGAAAAAACAAGAGGTTTCAGGGACATTATACTTTGGAATTAGCATTGAAAGAACCTTAGAAATTCACTGAAAGAAAACACAGGTTTCAGGGACGTTATAGTTAGGCTGACATTTCACTCACACAAAACCAGAGAAATTCAGTCGTTATAGTTAGCTGAGCTAACTATAACTCGCGCCCCCGCAATGCACTGCTGATGACGTCACATATTATATCACTCATGACATGGTCCGTGACATCACGGATGACATCACTGATGACATCTCAAATGACATCAATAATAACATCACCCTTTTTTTTATTGAAGTTCCAATGCAGCATAAATAGACAAACACATAAAACACCCAATAAAAGAGAAATTTTCAGCCCATGTCCAGACCTATGGCCTTGATTTGCAATTAAACATAAACATAATCACCCCAATATTATACATGATAAAATAAATTACCCAGCCATATACTCCTTCACGGCCCCATATCGATAATCCGAGCTGCCTCTTCCTGAATCCCTTCAAAGCATATAAGCTATATTCCAAATTATAGACATTAAAAAACTTAGCCCTCCAAAGCTCAAAAGATGAGGCCTCTTGCTGTAGCCACAAAGATGCAATTGTCAACCGTGCAACGGCCATGGCCTTAAACAATAAATACCGGTGCCGATGTAGTGGCTGCTGCTCCCCAACCTCCTCCCCTATACCAAGCAATATCATAGATTGAGAGATTTTAACCCCATCTCCAGTTATTTCTGTCAGGAACTTCTCAATAAAATCTATCAGAGGGTCCAGAACCTCATATGCAAAAAAAAACCATGGACAATATCAGCACTATCTTTACCACAACGAAAATATGGTATAGATTAAATATCATTTTATAATGTTGGCTGCGAAGATTGGCTGCACACAGAATCCTTTCAGCCAGATCAATAGATTCTTCCTACGAGATTCTGGGGTTTCCCAACCAGGTTCTCCATTTCAAGTTATACTTTTCTAAGTCGTTTGCTCTCCCCTCTAGCAATACTTTATAAATAACTCCAATCTTAGCATGTCGTCTAATAGATTCGACAATTTTGACCTTCTTAATACAAATTAAATGTTTTACCAAAAAATCCCTAATTTGCAGATACTTAAAAGATTGTGTAGAGGGTAGATGAAATGTATCCATCAGCTCAGCAAATGAGTAAACTCGCCCATCATCTTAGTAAAGATCCCCAAGTCGGGTGATCCCTCTCCTTCTCCAACCAATTGCAACCTGATCCCAAACAATCGAGGGGAGTGCTCCAACACAGTTAATAGGTTTATAAATGGGAAGTGCTGAAACCTCAGCACTCTTTCGTACCGTATTCCACACTTTAAACAAGGCATTCAGTACCTTAAACCGGGTTCTTTTAAAATAACTACCATCTACCCGATTAAAAAGATAATGCTTTACCTCTGGCCCTAGAATCATCTGGTATATAGAGGGAGCTTCTGCTGGATTACTGACATCTTCACCAGTGAGTAGTAAACGAATGTTGACCAGAATACATGAGTAATAGTACAAAGCAAAATCTGGTATAGACCATCCTCCCTTTTCTCAAGAGAGAGTCATATATCTGGCTGCTCTGCGAGGTCGCCCTGGGGCCCACATATATCTAGAACAGAGTGATTGTAAATATTGGATTTGTTTCTGGGGCACCACCAGTGGGACAGCCCTAATAAAATACAATACACGGTCTAAGACATTCATTTTCAGCACATTCGCTCTACCTACTAATGACAGATGGAGATTCTCCCACCTTTCAAATGATCTTTTCACTCCATAAATAATATCCCCCCAGTTAACCTTGCTAATCTCTTGAACAGAGGTACGGATGTTAATACCCAGGCATATGGCTTCCTTAACATACATAGCATCCCCTTCCATTACCTGACTTGTACATAGTACTTGGGTTTTTGCAGAATTAAGTTTGTACCCCGAGGCTACCCCGAACGTATGCGCTAAAGATTCTATTACAGATATTGCAAGCCTAGGATTCGAGGTGACAATGGCAATATCGTCAGCATAGGCCAATACAGAATACCATTCTTGTTGTACTACAAAAGGTAAAATTTGTACCTTTTGTAGTACAACAATAATGTTTTTCTGTATTAGCCTATGCTGACGATATTGCCATTGTCACCTCTAATCCTAGGCTTGCATTATCTGAAATAATAACATCATCCAGTGACTGAGTGTTTCTAAAAAGTTTAAAAATGTTATACATATATACGCCAAGGTGTGTTGAAGAATGAGTGGGTGTATGAGTGTCTGAAAGGATGATTTAGTGGGTGCGTAACTGACTGTATAAGTGAGTGTTTGAATGTTTCTTAGTGAATGCATGGGTGACAGACTAATCTGTGTGAATGTCTGTATCAGTCTGTCAGTTGGTGTTTAAGTGGCTGTAAGGGTTGGTGAGCAGCTACATGAGTGTCTATATGACTTAATGATTGGTTTTCTGAGTACCTGTATGGGTGCCTAATTGTGTGAGTGGCTGGGGGTGTGACTCCCTGCATGGAGGTGTGACTAAGTGATTCACTGGGTGTATGGGTTCATGAATGCGTGTGCGATGGGCTGTATGGGTGAGTGAGTGTACGTATGGCTGTGTTCGTGAGTGAGTGGCTTTTTCACTTTTCAGATTGGGGCCGTGCCCAGGGACTGCCACCTCCCCGGGGATTTACCTGGTAAAATGCTGAGGGGCCATGTGGTACCACCCTGAGCCCAGAGTAACTTACATTAATTTAATTTGGGGTGGCTATGCCCCCCACAGCCATGGGGACCGCCCAGGGACCACCACCTCCAATTCAAGAAAGAAAGTCTCCATCCTGGAGGCAAAATTGGCCCTGGGGACCACCATCCCCCCAGGACCGGCTCCTGATAAGCTGTTTGCTCTGACTTGCACCTGCCAAGTCTGAGCAAACACTCTGCTGTCAGCAAGCAGGAACTGTGTTCCTGTTTGCTGAGAGCTGAGGTACCCTCTGCAGACAATTGCTTTGACACAGAGGGAGCTGTATCTTTAGCTCCCTCTGTGTTGAAGCAATGCTGACTCCCACAGGAGGCAGGAAGCCTGCAGGGATGCAGGGGCCTTCAGTCTCCCTCCGCGGTCCCTATTAGCATGAGTGGGTACCCGGGGAGGGACCCAATCACCCAAAATAGAGGCCAGACCCCAGGGGCCAAAAGTGGACCAGGAAGAGGGCCACACAGCCCCCGACCCTTATTTGTTTTTTTAAATTAAGCAAAAAGGCCAGAACCCCAGGGATGGGCTAAATTTGGCCACATCATTTAAAAATATATATTTTTTTTAAGTCCAGGTTCCAAATGATGAGGACCCCGGGGCCGAAATCGGCCTGGATAAGGGAGCTGTGTGGCCTTGTGCTGTAATAAAAAAAATATTAATGCCAGACCGGCAAATTGCCAGAGACCCCACCCCTTTTCTACACCACTCTGCAAATGTACCTCGTGGCGCACAATTCATTGGAGATGAGCTCCCCTTGGCTACTGAGGGTCCGTGGAGGCCAACAAGCCCTCCCGTTACCTCCAGTAAGTCCCACACAGCGGGATTGCAGATAGGACTTTAGAGACCACGCCTCTTTTCTCCACCACTCTCAAACACGACTACTAGTACAAAATTCAGTTTAAAAAAACAAAAGGTTACAAGGACAATATTGTATGGCAATAGAATTTAAAAAACCTTAGAAATTCATTTCAATAACCAAAGATTACAATCACATTATACTTATGAAATAGAATTTTAAAAAACTCACTGAAGAAACCAAAGGTTACAGGGATGTTATAGTTAGGCTCAGAGTTCATTCATACAAAACCATAGAGATGCAGCAGTGCACGTTACCTGAGCTAACTAGAACTTATGCCTCTGCAAAACACTGCTTATGATCTTGCCATGTGTTTCCTGCATGACCAATTGTCATTTTGCCTATGTTAGCCTAATTCTGCACATTGTAAGCCATTATTTCTCCTTTGCAGATGTTGCTATATATATATATATATATATTACCTACTGGCGGTCGCCAGTAGGTAGTTATAGTTAGGACCCCTTTTCCATAGGAAATCCGCAACATTCTATTTTGAATAACTTTGGCGCCGGTCGATGAATCCTCGCGAATTTCTCAAAATAGGTGGGGCGCTACGCTCCGCTCCTACCCTGAAAGTCTCGGGGGGATTCGTCAAGCAGGGGCTGAGATAAAAGGGGGGTCCCAAAACGCGTTTTTCCTATGCATTTTTCCATAGGACCTTTAGAACGAGCTACAGCCCGAACGGCTGAACAGAATTACTAGAAATTTGGCAGAGAGGTAGTCCCTAGGTCAAGGAAGTGCCTTTTGTAGGTTTGGTGTAAATCTGTTCAGTAGATTCTGAGAAAATAGCCTTTAAATCAATATATATATCTGAGCCCGCTTACGGTACGCTTACCGTACGCTTACCGTAAGCGTACGGCGGCGTGCGCGAGCGCGATTCTGATTGGCTCTTAGATCTTAGTAAACATTCGAATCGGCCGAAACCAGGAAGCGGCGTCCGCCATTTTGTCTCTCGCACTGAGTGTTATTTATCAAACATGATGGCCAAAAACATGTTACGGGGCTGTTTTGACAACTCCCTCCCACATAGTCATGTTGAGGGAGTCCCCAAACATCCCCCAAGAGCAAAAACGGTTTTATTTTTTTTTCGGCAATTTCGCCGAGTACGCTTACCGTACGCTTACCGTAAGCGTACGGTAAAAAAATAAAAATAAAAAAAACACTATCCACACTTACCCCACCCCCTGTGCTTTTGGTGGCCGCAGGCCACCAAATGTGCAGGGCTTATGAATTGGAACAAAAAACGTAATTTTGGCAAAATGAAATTATAAAATCGAAATAAAAAAAACACTATCCACATTGACCCCACCCCCTGTGCTTTTGGTGGCCGAAGGCCACCAAATGTACAGGGCTTATTAAAGTTGATAAAAACCGTGCACGGAACGAACTGCGTTAAGTGGGCGCGCACGCCTCGAATGGCGTAAAGTAACTTAGCATTTAAAAAACCGTACAAATTCACTGAAAAAACCATAGGTTTCACACACGTTATAGTTAGGAATTAGCATTTAAAAAACCTTGCAAATTCACTGAAAAAACCATAGGTTTCACACATGTTATAGTTAGCGGAAATTTTACTGATAAAAAACCTGTGAAATTGCCCCGTTATAGTTAGTGCTGGCAACTATAACTCACGCGACCGCAATCTTCTGCTGATGACATATGTGTCTTTATGAAAAAAAAATATTTGTAATATATGTATAGCTAAAAATGTATGGAAGAAGACATGGGCAAATAAGTGTCTAAATACAGTATTAGCATCAGCAGAGGATTTCGGTCGCGTGAGTTATAGTTGCCAGCACTAACTATAACGGGGCAATTTCACAGGTTTTTTATCAGTAAAATTTCCGCTAACTATAACATGTGTGAAACCTATGGTTTTTTCAGTGAATATATATATATATATATGCTTCAAAAATAAAGCCCCACTCCGACTTCTGTGCAAACACAAGACTTTATTCGTCTGAAGCAGCATATATATAACTCAAGTCCTGACCGGTTTCGGCGTCACCACGCCTTGCTCACAGGTGAGTTCAATATTTACCATGTGGTCATGAGGCCATAGGATCAACTACAGCCCCCAGCATGCATCATCGTTGCTTTGTAATCACGAGGCATTGCTTAGTATTCATGTTTTGCCCAAATAGCGTTTTATGAACAATGTCCCAACAACGTACCAAATTGTAATGTGCACGCATACCTTCTCACAGCAAGTGCACTTTTATGCTGCCTCTGTCCATGATAAGGGTTAGCACTGCGGAGCTTCCAAGAGGAGAAAACTCCCCTATTCCCTTTCTCTCTGATGCGCTACCAATACTTCTGGCAGTCCTTCGTTTGGTGCGCGAGAGCGTGTCATGCCCCCTCCATAAAATCCAGCACAACATCCTCCGTTTACTGGAGGCCACCGACTCTGCAGGGTGGGCTCAAAGGTTGCAGGAGCGGAGAAGCCTGCATATTCAATGCTTCAAAAATAAAGCCCCACTCCGACTTCTGTGCAAACACAAGACTTTATTCGTCTGAAGCAGCATATATATAACTCAAGTCCTGACCGGTTTCGGCGTCACCACGCCTTGCTCACAGGTGAGTTCAATATTTACCATGTGGTCACGAGGCCATAGGATCAACTACAGCCCCCAGCATGCATCATCGTTGCTTTGTAATCACGAGGCATTGCTAAGTATTCATGTTTTGCCCAAATAGCGTTTTATGAACAATGTCCCAACAACGTACCAAATTGTAATGTGCACGCATACCTTCTCACAGCAAGTGCACTTTTATGCTGCCTCTGTCCATGATAAGGGTTAGCACTGCGGAGCTTCCAAGAGGAGAAAACTCCCCTATTCCCTTTCTCTCTGATGCGCTACCAATACTTCTGGCAGTCCTTCGTTTGGTGCGCGAGAGCGTGTCATGCCCCCTCCATAAAATCCAGCACAACATCCTCCGTTTACTGGGGGCCACCGACTCTGCAGGGTGGGCTCAAAGGTTGCAGGAGCGGAGAAGCCTGCATATTCAATGCTTCAAAAATAAAGCCCCACTCCGACTTCTGTGCAAACACAAGACTTTATTCGTCTGAAGCAGCATATATATAACTCAAGTCCTGACCGGTTTCGGCGTCACCACGCCTTGCTCACAGGTGAGTTCAATATTTACCATGTGGTCACGAGGCCATAGGATCAACTACAGCCCCCAGCATGCATCATCGTTGCTTTGTAATCACGAGGCATTGCTTAGTATTCATGTTTTGCCCAAATAGCGTTTTATGAACAATGTCCCAACAACGTACCAAATTGTAATGTGCACGCATACCTTCTCACAGCAAGTGCACTTTTATGCTGCCTCTGTCCATGATAAGGGTTAGCACTGCGGAGATTCCAAGAGGAGAAAACTCCCCTATTCCCTTTCTCTCTGATGCGCTACCAATACTTCTGGCAGTCCTTCGTTTGGTGCGCGAGAGCGTGTCATGCCCCCTCCATAAAATCCAGCACAACATCCTCCGTTTACTGGGGGCCACCGACTCTGCAGGGTGGGCTCAAAGGTTGCAGGAGCGGAGAAGCCTGCATATTCAATGCTTCAAAAATAAAGCCCCACTCCGACTTCTGTGCAAACACAAGACTTTATTCGTCTGAAGCAGCATATATATAACTCAAGTCCTGACCGGTTTCGGCGTCACCACGCCTTGCTCACAGGTGAGTTCAATATTTACCATGTGGTCACGAGGCCATAGGATCAACTACAGCCCCCAGCATGCATCATCGTTGCTTTGTAATCACGAGGCATTGCTTAGTATTCATGTTTTGCCCAAATAGCGTTTTATGAACAATGTCCCAACAACGTACCAAATTGTAATGTGCACGCATACCTTCTCACAGCAAGTGCACTTTTATGCTGCCTCTGTCCATGATAAGGGTTAGCACTGCGGAGCTTCCAAGAGGAGAAAACTCCCCTATTCCCTTTCTCTCTGATGCGCTACCAATACTTCTGGCAGTCCTTCGTTTGGTGCGCGAGAGCGTGTCATGCCCCCTCCATAAAATCCAGCACAACATCCTCCGTTTACTGGGGGCCACCGACTCTGCAGGGTGGGCTCAAAGGTTGCAGGAGCGGAGAAGCCTGCATATTCAATGCTTCAAAAATAAAGCCCCACTCCGACTTCTGTGCAAACACAAGACTTTATTCGTCTGAAGCAGCATATATATAACTCAAGTCCTGACCGGTTTCGGCGTCACCACGCCTTGCTCACAGGTGAGTTCAATATTTACCATGTGGTCACGAGGCCATAGGATCAACTACAGCCCCCAGCATGCATCATCGTTGCTTTGTAATCACGAGGCATTGCTTAGTATTCATGTTTTGCCCAAATAGCGTTTTATGAACAATGTTCCAATTCCAATTCCAAAAATTCTTTATTTCGGTCATATAGACCATAAAAGATGCAATAAAAAGAATACAGACAATAAAACATTAATAAAATACATTTGAATAAAAACAACTGTCCCAGCAAGGAATAAGTTAAAATCGCGTTTAGAAGGTTCTTTAAAAAGTTCAAGGGGCTTCAGACAATTTTTTCCTTCTGATCAACCATATAGCCATAAGAAATTTGGAAACAGCAAACACAATGTGGTCCAGGGTGCAAGTTTTCAAGATCCTATATGCTTGTGCATACTCTCTGAACCCCAGGTTCTTACAGAGTGGCGCTATCCAATATTTCCTAGGCCTTTGGTATGCAGGACACACAAACAAGATATGGGGGTCATCTTCCACGTAGTTGTTACAACAGGGGCATATTTTGTTGCCCCCATTAGTCCACTTCGAGGTATATGAATTAATAGGTAGTGTGCTATACCTCCATTGAACATACAATTTCCTTGCCAGGATAGGAAAGATAAAATCCATAAAAGGTTCAAAAGCATATGAATTTTTGGATTCTAAAAATTTCAGGGTTAGGGTACCACTATTTTGAGCAGCCGTCAAGTGTGCGAGGGACCTGTCCTTATAAATTAGAGCCAAAGCCTTGCGCGAGATTGCGCGGCAACCTCGTGCAGGGTCCTCCCACAGATGACGAAGATTAAGGGCAGACAGTTCGTTTTCCACAAAGGTGAGCCAGGGTATTTTGCCACTTGAATTTAAGCTCATGACATGGGTAAGGTCCTCCCTATAGTGATAAAGTTCGTCCGTAGACCAGAGCCTGTGCCAGAATTTCACTGGCTTTGACACAAGCTCCTCTGCAATAGGGGGGAGGCCCATGTCCATTCTCAGGGGCTGGAGTGGCGTGGCACTTGGAAGGGCTAAAAGGCGCCTCAAAAAACTGTTTTCCACTATTGATAAGCCCTTCACCGTTTTATGTCCCCATAGCTCACTGCCATACATGGCCGCAGCCTTGGCCTGGGTCTTATAGGTTTCAAGGGCCGGGCTTATGGGCTTGAAAGAAGAAGTATTGGCCACTTTCAGGATTGCACCCGAGAGTTGGGATAATTTGGCCTTGGAACGTACTATCTGCCGATCCCATGCCAGGTTTTCCTGCAGTGTGACCCCCAGATATATGAAGGTAGACACCCTCTCAAGGCTCTCGGTCCCCAGGGTAGGATTGGGCCTAGTTTTAGTTGGTGGGTTAAAGATCATAAACTTGGTCTTTTCTGTATTCACCTCCAATCCATGCTCACTGCAGAATAGACCAAACCCATCCAGGATCCTCTGAATCCCCATTGGAGATTTTGAGAGGAGGAGGGTGTCATCGGCAAACATGATTGCCGGAACCCTCCTACCTGCCAAATAGGGGGCGTCATTGTCCTTAACATTTTCCAGGTGTGATATGACATTGTTAATGAATAGACAAAACAGGGTCGGTGCCAGGACACAACCCTGCCTCACACCTCGGCGCACAGGGAACCTGGATGAAAGTCTGCCATCCCTCCCACACCTGACTTGCGCATAGTTGTTCTCGTGCAGGCGGGCCAGGATGTTAAGTAGCTGGGAGGGAATTCCTAGCTTTTCCAATACCTCCCAGAGTTTCCTGCGCGGGACTAGGTCAAAGGCTGACCTCAGATCCACAAAGACCATGTACAGTCTCCCGCCCTCAATCCTCACCGTCTTCCAGTAGAGGAGAACTAGGCGGAAGATCTGGTCCATGGTCGATGTGTTTCTCCTGAAGCCAGCCTGAAGGGGACTCAAGATGTCATTTTCCTCCACCCAGTCTAATAGATGATTCAAGATAAGGCGCGCAAAAAGCTTTTGGGGAACATCTATCAGGCTGATAGGCCTATAGTTTGCAGGGCTCAAAGGGGACCCTTTCTTGTAGATCGGAACTATTTCAGCCCCTAACCAGGAGGAAGGGATCGCCATACCTCCCAAAATGGCATTAAAAAGGACAAGAAAGTACGGGGCCCAAATATCCGGGTGATATCTAAACAAATCACCTGGTAGCTTGTCCAGCCCCGGTGCCTTCCCCAGAGCTAAGCCCTCCAGTGCCAGCTTCACCTCCCCCAGAGAAAATTCCAGGGCAATCTCTTGCAGGCAGGGGGACTCTAACACCATCCCCTCCGGCCAGAGAGTGGAATCTTGGTATAATAACCCAAAATGAGCCTCCCAAACAGAGGGGGCAATGTTGGGTTCTACTGCAGACAGCAGATCCCCTGTTCCATTGTTTACCAGAGCCCAAAATTTTCTATAATCTTTGGATTTCAGGGCTCCGGTCAGGTCATGCCAGTGGTTCCAATCCCACTCAGCCCTTGCATTGGCCAGTGCAACCTTATACCCCCTCCTAAGGGCAGCTATCTTCACCTTATCACTACCCTCTTTGATTGCAGAAAGAAGCTCAGACTTAGTTTTCCTGCAAGTGGAAGTATACCAAGTCGGAGCACGAGTCTTTTTCCTTCTAGTAGGCACGGCCGGATTGAAAACATCTGCAAGGTCCTTTACTAAGGCCAGATGAATACCAGAGAGTCTCTCATTGTAATCTGAGGGTCTAGATTGGCTGATAAGGGCATCCACCTCCTGGAACCTGGGGAGTGCTATGTCATAGAGGTTTTTTAATGCTTCTTCTTTCTCAAGTAGTTTCCCCCATTTCACTCGGCGCCTGCTTGTAGTGAGTAATATATCTCCCTGGTCGGCTAGAAAACCGGTAGTTGGCGTCCCTAAGACAGGGGCTGGGTGCTGGATCATCAGGGAAAGGGCATTGTGGTCACTATCTAACCTCGAGATCACTCTAAAATCAATAACTTTGGGCCAGAGGGAAATATCTATAAAAATGTAGTCCAGCCTTGACTCATGGTCCTTTTTATTAAAAGTACAGACCGAAGGGGTGTCAGAAGGAGTGCGCCCATTGCACGCCCTCAAGGCGAAATTCAAGGTGAGAGAGGTAAGTTGTACTGCCAACGGGGACCAAGCTTTAGGGTGAGGTGATGAAGAGGGAGGAACTCCCCAATGGTCATCTTCGGCACTAGAAACACCCTCCATTAGGCCCTCCAGGGGTTCAAAGTGGCAGTTAAAATCTCCTCCCATCACTATTTTCAAGTCCCCCGTCAATTGCCCTAAAAAGGATGAGAGGTCAGCTAGGGTGGGGGATTCTTTACCCACAGCGACTGGTCGAGAGTATACATTGACAATAGCCCACGTACTTTTGTCAGGCCATCTGAGGAGCACACACTGAATGTCCGGTGAAAGTGTGTCCATACCAACTGCCTGACACCCAATATGGCTTGCTACCCAGATTGCCAAACCTCCCGAAGGTCTCCCTCTCCCATTCGATTTTGCTGAGATTTCGAAGATGTCGTATCCCCTCCTGGCCAGTGGTGCCCTGGCCCAAGTCTCTTGAAAAAGGAGTAGATCACACTTACTAACCAAAGTTTCCCACTCCGGGGTATCCACCTTGTTAGAGATGCCAGCTACATTCCAGGACAGGATAGTCATACCAAGACCTTGGGGTTTGGGACCACCCTCACTTGGTGCAGACGGGATGTCATATACAGGGTCGCCCAAATCACCCAGGCCAGAGGTGATGGGCGACCGAGTGGGTAATTCAGCAAGCTCCACCAACTGCATTGCGGGAACAGTTAATGCATCTGGTGGATCCTCGTTAAAGACTTGAGTGCATCCCAGTATGGGCCCTTCGGCTTTTACAGGGGTCAGGGACCTTTTTTTGTAAGTGGGAACAAATGTACCTCCCCCCCTAAGTATAAAGCCATAGGCAGATTTTATCTGACCATGCGGAATGGCCCCTCTTATTGGTCAATCTACCAGTTCCAGACAGGAAAATCTGTTCTGATGGACAAAATTACCATGGGCAGGCAATGGATTGTACTTGGGTCTGTACCGAGAACCATCTACTGCAAAGCCCACTCTAGTCCAACTCTGTTCCCTCCCCACTCCTAAGTTGGAAGCTTTTGGATAGAATTGCGAGAGGGACACTACATCTATGTTGGATTTGTCCGGCCTTACCAGCCAGTTGCAAATATAAGGGGCAACCAGTGGGTTTTTAAAACTGATTATGATACAGTCCCCTACCCTATTTTTGGGAGTGATTCCAATCCATGGGATCCTTCTAACCATCAACACATCACCTTTTATATTAGGAGGGAGGGGCCTATTGGTATTAAGCCAACTAATTACTTTATTACGAAGTGAGTCCTGTGGCTCTCTGAAATCACTAGTGAGCTCAGGGACTCCTACCATAATCGCTGTGTAGGGCACAGCCTCCGGGGGCAAATTAACCACCCTACGCCTACTGTTAGGACTCATGGGGCGATTAGTGAATTCATCGTTGGCTCGCCCCCCGCTCATTAGAAGTGGTGATGTTGGTTGTTTAGATCTTCTAGGTACCGGGACAGGGGGCCTAAGTATTTGTGAGGGGGGCAATGGGGGAGAATGGCTACCTATACCACTATCTTGAACCCCTGCCGGGACCTGTATACTTGTTCCCGCAGAAGGCGCTCTGAGCCCAGCAGGATCCTGGGGAGTCGTCAGTGCACCTGGACCCAACCCCCCACTAGAACTATTCCTACTCTGTGCCTCTTCCATAGCCTTAAGTCTAGCAGCTATAGAATCCAATTTGACGGTCAGAGGCTCCAACAGGCTCCTAAGGATATCCCTAAAAGAGCCAATCAGAGCTTCGGCTGTATTTAGAGAATTTCCACCAAATACAAACGGGCCAGAAGACCCAGGTACCACTGTTGCTAACGGCGAATCTAAATGATCAAAACCGATTCCCGGGGAACTATCTACGGGAGAAGCTAGGACGCCAGAACTAGCAACTAGTGATGGGTTGATTTTATCCACTTTGGCCCTTTTTGCCCCTCTTAATTTCCTTATCCTTTTCCTTTTCGAAGGGTGGTAGACTTTCCTGCCTACAGGATCTGTTGGCGCTACAACCTGCCCTTCAACCTGTACTTTGGATGTTTCTGCACAAATAATATGCGGAGTGGACTCCACCACCCCCGAGGGGCACAGGGACTCGCTATCCCTCAAAAGGTTTGACGGGGTCCTAAGTTGTTGGAGGACAGTCTCTATTGTCTGGTCGATGCTATCCATGAGAGATAAGTGAGTGGCGTCAAATGGTGTTGGAGTGCTAATATCAATGGATGAAGAGTCCGAGGGGACCATTGAGACGGACACATTTTCAACATTTACCTCTGGGATAGTGTCTGATGCTATGCGACCTTTAGTAGCCGCAGCACTAGACTTACAAAAGAATTTATCCAGCGTGCTGGAGCACTGTTGGGCAGCCTTACTTCTAGATACTCTAGTGGCCATAGCGGGCGGGATAGTTAAAACCACTAATTGTATAGAAAAAGGAGGGGTTTGGGACAAAGACAACGATAGAGAGGGGGCCCGGTCCGGTCTCTGCCGGCCTCTAACGGCCTAAAACGGCCCGCTCTTTGCCCGGTCTTAGCCCGGGCTGCGTCCCGCGCTGCGGGAGTAGGATGTTGTGTTAAAGCCTCAGGAGGGCGGGGGGCGGGGCAGCAGGGAGAGCGGACCGGAAGCTCGTCGACGGTCTAGCAGGGACTTCTGGGAAATGAAGTCCCCGCACGCTCGCAGCCCCGCTACAGACACACGCTTGATGCCGGTTTCCCTCCTCTGGGCTCTTCCCGGCGTGGATTGTGGTCCGCTCCTCGATATGGGCGAAGGGGCACCCGCGAAGCGGGTGCGCCGAGTGGAGTTTGGGCGCCAAGTAGGAACAGGTAAGCTCCTCCGTGAAGATCCCCTGTAAAAATCAGCAAGATGTCCCGCTAAATCCACTAAAAACAGGTGTTTTTAAGCCTCAGGAGGGCGGGGGGCGGGGCAGCAGGGAGAGCGGACCGGAAGCTCGTCGACGGTCTAGCAGGGACTTCTGGGAAATGAAGTCCCCGCACGCTCGCAGCCCCGCTACAGCCACACGCTTGATGCCGGTTTCCCTCCTCTGGGCTCTTCCCGGCGTGGATTGTGGTCCGCTCCTCGATATGGGCGAAGGGGCACCCGCGAAGCGGGTGCGCCGAGTGGAGTTTGGGCGCCAAGTAGGAACAGGTAAGCTCCTCCGTGAAGATCCCTTCGAAGAGGTGTGTACCTCAGTTTCAAATTCAAACGGAAAGGTATATGGCTAAGTAGCTGAGACCAATCCTATCCTTTCATCAAGGTCCTGTTTAAGTTCTATCCAAGAGTGCGAAATGGGAATATCACTCATTCGGATAATAATGTCACTCTTTCAGATGTCCGATTCCACATCTATTTAGTGAGACGTCATCACTCCCGTCAGGATACAGCCCAACATGTGACTCCACACCATTATTTTAAATTATCAAATAATCTTGGATTCTAATTGACTTTAAAACTAGACTGCACCGCCATTCCATACAGCAGTCTTACACCACATCAGTAAATGGAACCTGTGTACTATGTACACCACTCCAAGAAGGCTGCCAGACATGGCGCGCGGTCAGTCTTCCGGTAACACCATAGAGACAAGCCAGCTGCAACAATGTCCCAACAACGTACCAAATTGTAATGTGCACGCATACCTTCTCACAGCAAGTGCACTTTTATGCTGCCTCTGTCCATGATAAGGGTTAGCACTGCGGAGCTTCCAAGAGGAGAAAACTCCCCTATTCCCTTTCTCTCTGATGCGCTACCAATACTTCTGGCAGTCCTTCGTTTGGTGCACGAGAGCGTGTCATGCCCCCTCCATAAAATCCAGCACAACATCCTCCGTTTACTGGGGGCCACCGACTCTGCAGGGTGGGCTCAAAGGTTGCAGGAGCGGAGAAGCCTGCATATTCAATGCTTCAAAAATAAAGCCCCACTTCGACTTCTGTGCAAACACAAGACTTTATTCGTCTGAAGCAGCATATATATAACTCAAGTCCTGACCGGTTTCGGCGTCACCACGCCTTGCTCACAGGTGAGTTCAATATTTACCATGTGGTCACGAGGCCATAGGATCAACTACAGCCCCCAGCATGCATCATCGTTGCTTTGTAATCACGAGGCATTGCTTAGTATTCATGTTTTGCCCAAATAGCGTTTTATGAACAATGTCCCAACAACGTGAGAAGGTATGCGTGCACATTACAATTTGGTACGTTGTTGGGAGTGGGGCTTTATTTTTGAAGCATTGAATATGCAGGCTTCTCCGCTCCTGCAACCTTTGAGCCCACCCTGCGGAGTCGGTGGCCCCCAGTAAACGGAGGATGTTGTGCTGGATTTTATGGAGGGGGCATGACACGCTCTCGCGCACCAAACGAAGGACTGCCAGAAGTATTGGTAGCGCATCAGAGAGAAAGGGAATAGGGGAGTTTTCTCCTCTTGGAAGCTCCGCAGTGCTAACCCTTATCATGGACAGAGGCAGCATAAAAGTGCACTTGCTGTGAGAAGGTATGCGTGCACATTTCAATTTGGTACGTTGTTGGGACATTGTTCATAAAACGCTATTTGGGCAAAACATGAATACTAAGCGATGCCTCGTGATTACAAAGCAACGATGATGCATGCTGGGGGCTGTAGTTGATCCTATGGCCTCGTGACCACATGGTAAATATTGAACTCACCTGTGAGCAAGGCGTGGTGACGCCGAAACCGGTCAGGACTTGAGTTATATATATGCTGCTTCAGACGAATAAAGTCTTGTGTTTGCACAGAAGTCAGAGTGGGGCTTTATTTTTGAAGCATTGAAAATGCAGGCTTCTCCGCTCCTGCAACCTTTGAGCCCACCCTGCAGAGTCGGTGGCCCCCAGTAAACGGAGGATGTTGTTCTGGATATATATATATATATATATATATATATATATATATATTCACTTAAAAAACCATAGGTTTCACACATGTTATAGTTAGCTGGACATTTCACTCGTGAAAAACCATTGAAATTCCCCCGTTATAGTTAGTGCAGGCAACTATAACTCACGCGACCGCAATCCTCTGCTGATGACGTCAGATATTAGATCACTGTATTTAGACACTTATTTACCCATGTCTTCTTCCATTAATTTTTAGCATCCATATATTACAAATATTTTTTTTTCAGAAAGACACATATGTCATCAGTGATGTAATATCTGACGTCATCAGCAGAGGATTGCGGTCGCGTGAGTTATAGTTGCCTGCACTAACTATAACGGGGGAATTTCAATGGTTTTTCACAAGTGAAATGTCCAGCTAACTATAACATGTGTGAAACCTATGGTTTTTTAAGTGAATTTGCAAGGTTTTTTAAATGCTAATTCCTAACTATAACGTGTGTGAAACCTATGGTTTTTTCAGTGAATTTGTACGGTTTTTTAAATGCTAAGTTATGTATTTTATTTATTTTTTTAAGGTTTTTCACCGTGCGCGTACCGTACGCGCACGGTGCACTTCGTGCTCCGTGCGCGCGCTGTGGGCGCCCGGTGCGCTTTGCGCAACGCACGCCCATGTTTCGCAGTTCGCGGAATTTTTCCGTTTCTACCGTACGCGCACGCTACGCGTACTCCGCGATTTTTCGCAAAAAAATTAAAGGAAATTTTGGCCCTTGGGGGTCCTTCTGGGACCCCCTGACAAAGGCTAGGGGGTCAGGAACTGTCCACCCTGCCCCCTTTTCACGTTCTCCACCTTTGTTTTTCACCCCTTCAGACTGCGAGAGACAAAATGGCGGCCGACACTTCCTGGTTTCGACCGATTCGAATGTTTACTAAGATCTAACAACCAATCAGAATCGCGTTCGCGCACGGCAGCGTGCGCGTACGGTAAGTTTTACCATACGCGCACGGTGCACGCTTATAGATATATATATGCTTTTAAATGCTATTTTCTCAGCAAATACTGAACAGATTTACACCAGACCTGCAAAAGGCACATCCCTGACCTGAGGACTACCTCTCTGCCAAATTTCAAGTAATTCTGTTCAGCCGTTCGGGCTGTAGCTTGGACTAAAGGTCCTATGGAAAAATGCATGGGGAAAACACATTTTGGGACCCCTCTTTTTCTCAGCCCCCGCTTGACGAATCCCCCCGAGACTTTCAGGCAAGGAGCGGAGCGGAGCGCCCCACCTATTTTGAAAATTTCGCGAGGATTCGTCAATCGGCGCCACAGTTATTCCAAATAGAATGTTGCGGATTTCCTATGGAAACACGATCCTAACTCTAACTATCTACTGGCGACCGCCACTAGATAATATATATATATATATATATATATTTATATTCACTTAAAAAACCATAGGTTTCACACATGTTATCGTTAGGTGGACATTTCACTCGTAAAAAACCAATGAAATTCCCCCGTTATAGTTAGTTGAGATAACTATAACTTGCGCGCCCGCTATCCTCTGCTCATGACGTCACATATTACATCACTCATGACATGGTCAGTGGCATCACTCATGACATCACTGATGACATCATCCTTATGATAGAGTGGCGGTCGCGCAAGTTATAGTTATCTCAACTAACTATAACAGGGGAATTTCATTGTTTTTTTACGAGTGAAATGTCCACCTAACTATAACATGTGTGAAACCTATGGTTTTTTAAGTGAATTTACAAGGTTTTTTAAATGCTAATTCCTAACTATAGCGTGTGTGAAACCTATGGTTTTTTCAGTGAATTTGTACGGTTTTTTAAATGCTAAGTTATGTATTTATTATTATATTTTTTATTTATTTATTTTACAATAAACTACGTCTTGTTAGCGTACAAGAGGTTACATGGGGTGTGAGTGGATGTTTGAGTGGTTCTGGGGATGATGTCATTAGTGATGTCATTTGAGATGTCATGAGTGATGTCACTGACCATGTCATGAGTGATGTAAATGTGAGTTTGTTGTAAGGATTCTGCTCTGCAACAGAGCTATGCTTGGGACCTTAGAACATCTGCAGAGACTGAGTCACCATAACTCCTTAGTATCAATGGGCCTGAGTACGACTAGCTATAGTACCTTACTTGCCCGCCTAAGAGAGACACCTGAGTTTGCACCCCAGAATATAACACTCTTGACCCTCTCAAGGATCATGGGAATGGGACACACCCTTTTGCTCTTGCACCCATTCCTGTCCACAATAAGATAAACGGGAAAGATGAAGGAAGCTTATATTATTTATTTTAAACTTTTGTACTCTAAACTGCAGTATTTGCACGATAACAAAACAAATCCATATCAGAAATTGCTAGCATTGTTATAAAACCATATAGCATGAAAAGCGTGCTCATGTTATAAGGCAAATTAGCCTACCCCCCTTCCTAATGAATCTAAATTAATATATACCAACGATCTCTAGGATTATTTGTGGGCACCATAGCATTCATAGATGGATGTTCTCCATCTTAGCTGATGCAGCAATCCTGTCTCAAGGCCTTCATCCTCAGACTCTGTTTTAGAACTCATGTCCTCGATTATATGACAAGATATGTTTTCTCACAAACAACAGCTACACTCTCCTATTATGTCTAGGTGCTAGTGCCTCACCAGAGAAAATAACAAAGGGCATTGTTGTCCGACCTTGTCTATGGTGTTCAGACAAAAACCTAGGAAAAGAACAGAACATGAAAAAAATGCAAGTCTGTGTGAAATTACAATGTGGCAGAAAAGCAAGTGGGTATATACATATATACTATCTACTGGCGGTCGCCAGTAGATAGTTATAGTTAGGACCGTGTTTCCATAGGAAATCTCAAAATTCTATTTTGAATAACTTTGGCGCTGGTTGACGAATTTTCGCGAAATTTTCTAAACTAACGGGGTGCTCCGCTCAGCTCCTACCCTGAAAGTCTCGGGGGGATTTGTCAAGCGGTGGCCGAGAAAAAAGGGGGGTCCCAAAATGTGTTTTCCTCATGCATTTTCCCATAGGAATTTTAGTCGAAGGTACAGCCCGAACGGCTGAACAGAATTACTTGAAATTTGGCAGAGAGGTAGTCCTCAGGTCAGGCGTGTGCCTTTTGGATATATGGTGTCAATCTGTTCAGTAGTTTCTGAGAAAATTGCAGTTAAAAGCACATACATATCTATATGCGCGCACCATGCGCGCACCATGCGCGCACCATGCGCGCACCATGCGCGCACCATGCGCGCACCCTAACGTGCGCGAGCGTAAAACTGATTGGTGGTTACATGTCAGTCAACATTTGAATCGGTCGAAATCAGGAAGTGTCGGCTGCCATTTTGTTTGTTGTAAGTGCGAGAGTGAAAAAGGAAGGTGGCGAACGTGAAAAGGGGGCAGGGTAGAGAGTTCCTGACCCCCTAGCCTTTGTCAGGGGGTCCCTGAAAGACCCCAAAGGCAGAAAAAAACATTTACATTTTTTTTTTTAAATCGCGGGGGTGCGCGCACGGTGAAAAACCATAAAAAAAATTAATACGTAGTTTATTGTAAAATAAATATATAAAAAAAATAATAATACATACAGGACTTAGCATTTAAAAAAACTTACAAATTCACTGAAAAAACCATAGGTTTCACACACGTTATAGTTAGGAATTAGTATTTAAAAAACCTTGCAAATTCACTTAAAAAACCATAGGTTTCACACATGTTATAGTTAGGTGGATATTTCACTCGTAAAAAACCAATGAAATTCCCCCGTTATAGTTAGTTCAGATAACTATAACTCGCGCGACCACCACTCTATCACAAGGATGATGTCATTAGTGATGTCATGAGTGATGCCACTGACCATGTCATGAGTGATGTAATGTGTGACGTCATGAGCAGGATTGCGGGCGCGCGAGTTATAGTTATCTGAACTAACTATAACGGGGGATTTTCATTGGTTTTTTACATATATATTGCTCACTTGATTTTCGCCACAGTCCCTGCACTCGTGGACGGGTGCTCTATGCGTGTTAGCAAAAACGTGCTAAATCTTTCTGCTGCAAAGTACAAAGTACAGCACTCGTGGGAGCTTCTAACCCAGATTTTAATGGGGTTTGTAGCACACAAGACACGTTTCGGTGACTGCCTTTTTCAATATCAATTGGCAGCCCAAGACAGCGTCATTTAAATATACACACAATTCATTGGTGGTTTGAATAGAATCAAAACAAACAAAGGACTGTCTTGATGGATAAGAAAAACATTTTGACCATCTATCTTAAAACATGCAAAATACATTCTTTTGATCATGTTCTCATTACTGAATTCATATGGTCAAGACACGTTTCGGCGACTGCCTTTTTCAATATATATCGGCAGCCTGAGACAGCTTCATTTAAATATACACACAATTCATTGGTGGTTTGAATAGAATCAAAACAAACAAAGGACTGTTTTGATGGATAAGAAAAACATTTTGGCCATCTTAAAACATGCAAAATACATTCTTTTGATCATGTTCTCATTACTGAATTCATATGGTCAAACACAAATATCTTGCCCTGAATTGGCTTTATTATACATGTTTCGTTAATCCATCTCAAATATTTGATCGTTATAGGCAATTCTGGATATTTTTCATGGAAATTCGAATACACACAGACAAGAATTGACATTTTCAAATTTGTGAGAAAAATGAAGTTGCAAACATTTTTCAAACTTCAAGGGCCTAGAAATAAAACCAGACCAGCTCGGACACAAGACACAGGACTAGATTTATTAACTGTCCATGACTTGAGCACATTAGCCATTCTAGAGGAATTACAAGATGAAGGGGCTATCACTATGTATAATCACAACATGGTTCCAGTCAGAACAGGAAGTGTGAGTGTGACACAAGAGAGTCTGAAGAGCCCTTTTAAATCAGCATCTAAATGTATTCCTCAGATGCCAAGTGAAGCTATCAATTTATTCATGGATCAAGTTACCAGAGACCTGATGAAGCTCAGACTGAGAGAGGATGAACAGAGAGTGTTATGTTATTTTACTGCAATTTGTATAGCGCAACAGCTGCCCCAGCAAAGGGGCGTCCCGGCGCTGCCAGCAGAGCAACTGACACGAAAGGGTGGAGTAGGGCACAGGCTAAACCAAACATCACCATCACCAAAATCACCAAACAACAAAGAAAGCCAATCAAAGACTTACAGGAAGATTGAACAATCATATGGAAACCCTCTGATAAGGGTTGCAATATTGTGCTCTTAACATTAGAGTATTATTGCAAGGAAGCACTTACACAACTAGATGATGTCTACCATTACACACGGATCAACATGAAGGAGTATTTGAAGAGCATTGAGGTATATGGACACGTTATAAGAAAATGATAACAGAAAGGTATGTTGTACAATGAAGAATTCACATTTTTAGACTGTAAATATCCAGTCATTCCGACTTTTTATCATCTTCCGAAGTTACACAAGGACAGTGTGAATCCTCCTGGGTGTCCTATTGTTTCTTCGAAGGGAAGTCTAATTGAAAACATGTCCACATTCATTGATTACTTTCTGTTTGATTTTGTTGTAGAACTATCTCATACACCCAAGACACCAAGGATTTCTTGAAAAGAATTGTGGGGATATCCTGGGATCAAGACTTTGTCATGATTACTTTGGACATCTCCAGCCTTTATACAAGTATTCAACACAGTAAAGGCTTGGAAGCCATTTTATTTTTCCTGAAAGGACGCTCCTTAAAATATATGGAGCACAATACCATGTTACTTGAATTTGTTGAATATTGTTTAACCAACAATATCTTTCTTTTCCAGGAACAGCTGTTCAGACAAACATAAGGCACGGCCATGAACACCTGCTTCACCCCCAGTTACGCGAATATTTTCGTGGGCTTGTGGGGAAAGCGGGTAGCCTGGTCAGATGCTAATGAGGAATGGACCAGCAGACTGGTCAGCTGGAACTGGTAAATTGATGATTTATTCATCATATTCAATGGGACAGAGGAGTCAGCCAGAGAGTTTCTCACAATATTGAACACCTAGGATCTCAATCTAAAATTTACTGGAGAAGTGAGTAAGACAACAGTGAACTTTCTAGATTTAAAGATCTTTGTATCTGAGGGAGACTTTGTACCATCTTACATAGAAAGCCCACAGAGGGCAACTCCGTTTTACTCGCTAGCAGTTGTCATCTGGACAAACCAATTAATAGTATTCCATATGGCGAACTGCTGCGGATAAAAAGGAATTTCACCAGAGAGTGCGATTTCAAAGCAGCAGCCACGGAGAGTGCAGCTAGATTCCAAACACGGGGTTACTCGAGTGAGGTTTTATTGAGTGCCAAAAAGAAAGTAGAAACTAAGTCCAGAACAGAACTGATCAGTGGGATATCCATCACCAAACAGAAGAAAGCACAAACCAGATTGTCTCAAATTCCTTATTATCAAAATAAACAAAGGACTATTTACAAAAACTCGTGTGTGACTGCTGCCAAAGTGGCGGCCATTTTGTAACGTCTCAACTTGAATTCATATGTATATGTGGCAAAACTACTGTGTTACAAATCCACACACCGAAATTTATCCCACATACTTTTCAACATTAGTATAGCTGAAAGCCACAATCTATATATTGTTAGACGGCAATTACACGAATTCATAATATCCCATATGCGCGACAAATTTGCATCAATTCATTAGCAATGACCACTATAAACTGGTACACAGCATGTCAAATTCAACCCAAGTGGGCTAAAGAATTAAATACAACAAACATATCAGTTATTGCTGAACAAAATGTCTACCCAAGTGGGTTTATAGTGTACATCATTTCTTATATCCAATCGTCTTGTTCTGTCACGGTTGTTAATCAAGTTGACATAAGGCCACATCGATTTTGCAAACAGTAGATAATGAGATACCACACCTGAAAGTATAACAAGTAAAAATGACAATTACTGAAAGCATCTGCTACCCTGTCTTATTAAATACCTCATTATTTGTCATGTAAGTGGATTGCCAGCTCTTCGCTCGACTTTAGACAATTAGCTGCTAAACTTTCCAGATCTATATTGTACCTTGACTCCAACTATCTCAGAGGTAATTCTCTGTTACCTCCTCTCATTCCCAAATTTATTGAATCAATAACAACCATGCAAAGTTGATTCTCATCCTGACAATGTTTGGCAAAAAAATGCTGGTCTACCGGATATTGTTTGTTATTATTTCTTATAGCCCGGATATGTTCCAACACTCTCTTTTTGGCCTGATGTTTCGTACTTCCCACATACCATTTATTATAGGGGCAAATCAATACATAAATACAGTATGTTGTATTACATGTAAGAATTTTTCTGATTTGAAATTCTATTTTTGAATTTCGTAGTTCCAATCTGTCACAATCAAAACTTCCCTTGCAGGCCTTGCATTTTCTACAACACTTAAAACCTGGTTTGCTTTTGGGCTTTACCTGCTCCCCATCTGTCACATAATTGTGACTTAGCTCATCTTTTAGTGAGCGACTTTTCCTGAATGTTATTTGTGGGTTGCTGCCAAGATCTTTCTTTAGATGTTCATCTGTCAGCAATACATGCCAATGTTTGTTAAAGATTCTACGAACTTCATTCGCCTATCCTGAAAATGTGGTAATTAATCTTATACCCTCATTGTCTTCTTCTTTCCTTTTGGGGTATAACAATTCATTTCTAGTTACTTGTTCAACTCTTGATTTAGCCTCTGCAATAGTTTTGTCACTATATCCACGTTCCTTGAAACGTTTACACATACAGGCACATGCATCAAGCACAAAACCGGTCGCAAACGGGCAGATTCTCAGAATCTGCCCCTTTGCGACCGGTATTTTTGCATTTGGGATGCATCATCCCAAATGCACAAATCGCTATTTAAGGAATCTCAAAATAGCGATTCCTGAAATAGCGATTGCATTTAAGGAATCCCTAATTGAGATTCCTTAAATGCATTGCATTACAGTTTTAAAAATAGCGATTTCGCTATTAGCGTGAGCAAATTACCATGAGGCTGGACTTCATGGTAATTTGCGAAAACTTAGAAAAATGCACTTATTTGCATTTTTCTAAGTTTCATGTTGTGCACACACATGCCCTTAGAGCATGTGTGTATGCAACATATGTGCAGAGTTAACATACATGGGTGCAATAGGGTGTCATTTTGACACCCTTGCACCATCGAAATTGCGGGAGCAATTTGTGAGTACCTACTGGTACTCGCAAATTGCTCCCGCAATCTCTAATTCATTCCTATGGGCCTGGAGGCCCATAGGAATGAATGGGAAGACATTCCTTAATTGCGACTCGCAATTTGCTAGTCGCAATTAAGGAATTTGTGGGAATCGCTATTTCTTTAGCGATTCCTACACGCATAGGGTTTTGCTATTCCTTTATTGCGATTCCTTAATAATCGCAATTAAGGAATCGCAAAACCCTATGATGATGCATGTGCCTGATAGTTACCTCCTCAGTCTGATAAGCAAGTATTGTACTGCAATTTCTTTTTGCACGTAATAGTTCTCCATAAGGGATACTATATACAATGTTCCGTGGATGTGCACTGCTTGCACTTAAAATACTATTGCCAGCAGTTTTCTTTGGAAACAATCTAGTTTCTAATGTATTCCCTTTGACTTCCAAAAATACATCCAAAAACTCCATAGAACTTGTACTAATATGTTCTGTGAAAGTCAAATTGTACTCATTCACATTCAGTTAATCAATGAAACCTTTCGCTGATCTCTCATCTCCGTTCCAAATGAAAAAAATATCATCAATATAGCGCAGCCACAGGGTTACACTGTTCTCAAATTCCATCTTGTGTGAGACCACCTGCTCCTCCCACCGGCCCATGAACAAGTTCGCATAGCTGGGGGCTAAGCAGGTGCCCATCGCAGTGCCCTGTGACTGCCTATAGATGACATTGTTGAAGATAAAATAGTTGTTATCTAAACAAAATTGAATCATCTCAACAATCATCTGTGAATGGTACAACAATGAAATAGATCGAGTCTTTAGAAAATATCGAATAGCCTATAATCCCAGCTCATGCTGGATACACGTATAAAGGCTACTCACATCAAGAGTTACCAGAGTGAAGCCTTTTCCCAATGAATCCCATCAATTACAGTGAGAAAATGTGTAGTGTCTCTAAGACAAGAAGGAAGAGCTACCACATAGGATCTAAGGTAATGATCAATAAATCTGGACGTGTTTTCTAACAGGGAGCCAATCGAAGAGACTATGGGTCTCCCAGGGGGGTCACACATATTTTTATGGAGTTTAGGAAGTAAGTAAAGGATGGGAATTTTGGGGTGGGCACAATACAAATAATTGAATTCTTCCCACTCCAATAGTCCTCTCTCCCTCCATTCTACCAATAATTCTCTGTAAATTGTATTAGATTTCAATATATCCGCCATGCTAGATTCACAAGAGCAATCACCCTCATTCAGTTGTCTGATCCCTTCTGCCAAATATTTGTGTTTGTCCTGGACCACTACATTTCCCCCTTTATCCGAATGGCGGATTACAATACTATTATCCGCTTTTAGATTTTCCATAGCTATAATCTGTTCTCTAGTCAGATTTTTTCTATTGCAAGGGTTTTTTTTGTATCTTATTTTGTTCAGGTCCGATACAACTCCTTTTTCAAACACATCTATGGCATCACTTTGCACATTGGGAAGGAATATAGACTTACGTTTAAAACAACTTCGCGGGTTAATGTCCAACTCCTCCCCCCATGATTCCACATTCGATAGTGTGCTCTCTTCCAATGACTCACTCTCTCTTAGGGTATTTAATACATGTAACATCTCTAGATCTCCAATATTGAGATTACTCACTTCATTTGACGTAATGTTTGTCGTCAAATTGTGTGGTCGATTATGTGCCTGCTAACACCAGAGGTGGGGATAGACAACTCAAACCCCATAGACTAGAGTCTAGATATATTATAGATACTCAAACAAGAATACCCCATGGACTTAACAGCGGGTAGGAATTGGCTATACTTCTTTAAGGTAGTAGTGTTAAGTTCTGGATTGTAAATATTTGTAAATATTAGCACCATGAAATGAAGGGATTCTTCGCTTTTCTTTTAGTCTTTCTTCTTTCTCTTTGTGTTTTCTTTTTAGTTGGTGAGGAATGAGTATCTAATTGATGTATAGTGATGTTTCATTGTACATGTTTGGCATAGGATATGCCCATCTTGTGCTCAATCATAAAAAATATCCAGAATTGCCTATAACGATCAAATATTTGAGATGGATTAACGAAACATGTTTAGTAAAACCCATTCAGGGTAAGATATTTGTGTTTGACCATATGAATTCAGTAATGAGAACATGATCAAAAGAATCTATTTTGCATGTTTTAAGATGGCCGAAATGTTTTTCTTATCCATCAAGACTTGTTTGTTTTGATTCTATTCAAACCATCAATGAATTGTGTGTATATTTAAATGACGCTGTCTTGGGCTGCCGATTGATATTGGAAAAGGCAGTCGCCGAAACGCTTATTGTGTGCTACAAACCCAATTAAAATCTGGGTTAGAAGCTCCCGCGAGTGATGTACTTTGCACTTTGCAGCTGAAAAAAATATATATATATATATGTATATTACCTACTGGCGGTCGCCAGTAGGTAGTTATAGTTAGGACCCTGTTTCCATAGGAAATCCGCAACATTCTATTTTGAATAACTTTGGCGCCGGTCGACGAATCATCGCGAATATTTCAAAATAGGTGGGGCGCTACGCTCCGCTCCTACCCTGAAAGTCTCGGGGGGATTCGTCAAGCGGGGGCTGAGATAAAAGGGGGGTCCCAAAACGCGTTTTTCCCATGCATTTTTCCATAGGACCTTTAGACACAGCTACAGCCCGAACAGCTGAACAGAGTTCCTTGAAATTTGGCAGAGAGGTAGTCTACAGGTCAAGGAAGTGCCTTTTGTAGGTTTGGTGTAAATCTGTTCAGTAGATTCTGAGAAAATAGCCTTTAAATCAATATATATATCTGAGCCAGCTTACGGTGCGCTTACAGTACGCTTACCGTACGCGTACGGTGACGTGCGCGAGCGCGAATCTGATTGGCTGTTAGATCTTAGTAAACATTCGAATCGGTCGAAACCAGGAAGCGGCGGCCGCCATTTTCTCTCTCGCACTCAGAGTGTGGATTAAAAAACAAAGGACAAAAACATGTAAAGGGGCTGTTTAGACAGCTCCAAAGCACCTAGCCATGTTGAGGGAGTCCCCAAAGATCCCCCAAGGCCAAAAACGGAATTTTATTTTTTTCGATAATTTCACCGATTACGCCTACCGTAAGCGTACGGTAAAAAATATTTTTTTTTAAAAAAAATTATCCACACTCTCCGCACCCCATGTGCAAATGGTGCCCGCAGGGCACCATTTGTGCATGGTATATCACCTGAATGAAAAAGTTCAATATTACCTTTCACAACGAAGCGCATCATATGTCCTCCATGTGCGCACGGTGCGCGAAGCGCATCGTGCGTACATGGCCCATCTAGCGTAACGTGGGCACGCGGTGCGCGTAGCGCACCGCGTGCCCACCGTGCGTGCACGGCACTAACTGCGTAAAGTGGGCGCGCGGTGCGCGAAGCGCACCGCGTGCTCACTGTGCGCGCACGGTGCGCGAAGCGCACCGTGCGCGCACGGAACGAACTGCGTTAAGTGGGCACGCACGGAACGACCTGCGTTAAGTGGGCGCGCATGCCACGAATGGCGTAAAGTAACTTAGCATTTAAAAAACCGTACAAATTCACTGAAAAAAACATAGGTTTCACACACGTTATAGTTAGGAATTAGCATTTAAAAAACCTTGCAAATTCACTGAAAAAACCATAGGTTTCACACATGTTATAGTTAGCGGAAATTTTACTGATAAAAAACCAATGAAATTCCCCCGTTATAGTTAGTGCAGGCAACTATAACTCACGCGACCGCAATCTTCTGCTGATGACATATGTGTCTTTATGAAAAAAAAATATTTGTAATATATGTATAGCTAAAAATTTATGGAAGAAGACATGGGCAAATAAGTGTCTAAATACAGTATTAGCATCAGCAGAGGATTGCGGTCGCGTGAGTTATAGTTGCCTGCACTAACTATAACGGGGGAATATATGCAAATCCAAGGTAAACTGCCATGAGAGTGTTACCTGCGCTATTCCCGTGAAGTCCATATGCAGCAGGCGAGGGAAATTGAATACGGCAAGTGATTGAATTACTGAGCAACTTTGCGGCGATAAAATGAAGGGGACAGGTGTGGCGCTACGAAAAATACCGATTGGGACACAATAAATTAGGTATTGCTGCATTGTGGGAAACTGAGGCCACCGGTTCCCTGAAAGACACACCCTCGATAAGAAAATGTCACCAATCAGAGTTGACATGAGCCGCACCAATGAGGAAAGACACTGTTGCTTTTAAAAGAAACCCCAAGCTGTGTTTGAAACATTGATTTTTTTGTACTGATGAAGGCCGATGCCGAAATGCATTTACAATGAATAAATCTTACTTGAATTCCCGAGAGTGCTCCGAAGGTTCGTATCGTAGTTGTTGTGCAACAATGACGGACTCACCCCCCGTCCGGAGGCACCCGCTGCGAGTTCGATGGCGTGGGTGAAGCGAGGAATTGATTTATGTTCGCCGTCTGAACCACTGCAAGCAGGAACAGCGCCAAACCGAAAGGACGTGGATTATGCAAATCCAAGGTAAACTGCCATGAGAGTGTTACCTGCGCTATTCCCGTGAAGTCCATATGCAGCAGGCGAGGGAAATTGAATACGGCAAGTGATTGAATTACTGAGCAACTTTGCGGCGATAAAATGAAGGGGACAGGAGTGGCGCTACGAAAAATACCGATTGGGACACAATAAATTAGGTATTGCTGCATTGTGGGAAACTGAGGCCACCGGTTCCCTGAAAGACACACCCTCGATAAGAAAATGTCACCAATCAGAGTTGACATGAGCCGCACCAATGAGGAAAGACACTGTTGCTTTTAAAAGAAACCCCAAGCTGTGTTTGAAACATTGATTTTTTTGTACTGATGAAGGCCGATGCCGAAATGCATTTACAATGAATAAATCTTACTTGAATTCCCGAGAGTGCTCCGAAGGTTCGTATCGTAGTTGTTGTGCAACAATGACGGACTCACCCCCCGTCCGGGGGCACCCGCTGCGAGTTCGATGGCGTGGGTGAAGCGAGGAATTGATTTATGTTCGCCGTCTGAACCACTGCAAGCAGGAACAGCGCCAAACCGAAAGGACGTGGATTATGCAAATCCAAGGTAAACTGCCATGAGAGTGTTACCTGCGCTATTCCCGTGAAGTCCATATGCAGCAGGCGAGGGAAATTGAATACGGCAAGTGATTGAATTACTGAGCAACTTTGCGGCGATAAAATGAAGGGGACAGGAGTGGCGCTACGAAAAATACCGATTGGGACACAATAAATTAGGTATTGCTGCATTGTGGGAAACTGAGGCCACCGGTTCCCTGAAAGACACACCCTCGATAAGAAAATGTCACCAATCAGAGTTGACATGAGCCGCACCAATGAGGAAAGACACTGTTGCTTTTAAAAGAAACCCCAAGCTGTGTTTGAAACATTGATTTTTTTGTACTGATGAAGGCCGATGCCGAAATGCATTTACAATGAATAAATCTTACTTGAATTCCCGAGAGTGCTCCGAAGGTTCGTATCGTAGTTGTTGTGCAACAATGACGGACTCACCCCCCGTCCGGAGGCACCCGCTGCGAGTTCGATGGCGTGGGTGAAGCGAGGAATTGATTTATGTTCGCCGTCTGAACCACTGCAAGCAGGAACAGCGCCAAACCGAAAGGACGTGGATTATGCAAATCCAAGGTAAACTGCCATGAGAGTGTTACCTGCGCTATTCCCGTGAAGTCCATATGCAGCAGGCGAGGGAAATTGAATACGGCAAGTGATTGAATTACTGAGCAACTTTGCGGCGATAAAATGAAGGGGACAGGAGTGGCGCTACGAAAAATACCGATTGGGACACAATAAATTAGGTATTGCTGCATTGTGGGAAACTGAGGCCACCGGTTCCCTGAAAGACACACCCTCGATAAGAAAATGTCACCAATCAGAGTTGACATGAGCCGCACCAATGAGGAAAGACACTGTTGCTTTTAAAAGAAACCCCAAGCTGTGTTTGAAACATTGATTTTTTTGTACTGATGAAGGCCTATGCCGAAATGCATTTACAATGAATAAATCTTACTTGAATTCCCGAGAGTGCTCCGAAGGTTCGTATCGTAGTTGTTGTGCAACAATGACGGACTCACCCCCCGTCCGGAGGCACCCGCTGCGAGTTCGATGGCGTGGGTGAAGCGAGGAATTGATTTATGTTCGCCGTCTGAACCACTGCAAGCAGGAACAGCGCCAAACCGAAAGGACGTGGATTATGCAAATCCAAGGTAAACTGCCATGAGAGTGTTACCTGCGCTATTCCCGTGAAGTCCATATGCAGCAGGCGAGGGAAATTGAATACGGCAAGTGATTGAATTACTGAGCAACTTTGCGGCGATAAAATGAAGGGGACAGGAGTGGCGCTACGAAAAATACCGATTGGGACACAATAAATTAGGTATTGCTGCATTGTGGGAAACTGAGGCCACCGGTTCCCTGAAAGACACACCCTCGATAAGAAAATGTCACCAATCAGAGTTGACATGAGCCGCACCAATGAGGAAAGACACTGTTGCTTTTAAAAGAAACCCCAAGCTGTGTTTGAAACATTGATTTTTTTGTACTGATGAAGGCCGATGCCGAAATGCATTTACAATGAATAAATCTTACTTGAATTCCCGAGAGTGCTCCGAAGGTTCGTATCGTAGTTGTTGTGCAACAATGACGGACTCAACCCCCGTCCGGAGGCACCCGCTGCGAGTTCGATGGCGTGGGTGAAGCGAGGAATTGATATATATATATATATATATATATATATATATATATATATATATATATATATATATATATATATATATATATGTATAAATATCAATAAAAAAAAATGTTATAGTTAGGATCAGGTTTCACTCACAAAAAGCAAGGGAAATATAGCAGCTATAGCTAACTGAGCTATCTATAACTCATGCCTTACAATGCACTGCCTATGACTTCACATATTAGAACTTTCATGACATGGTCAGTGACATCACTCATCACATCACAAAACATCTAAAAAACATTACTGATTACATCACTGATTACATCATACAGTGTCTGTGAGCGTTTTAAAAAGGTTTATGAGTGTTAAATTGATAAATACCAAGGTGTATTGGTGAATCAGTGGATGTATGAGTGCCTCTATGGGTGATTCATTGAGTGTGTGAGTGACTGTATAAGTGAATGATTAGGTGTCTCAGTGAATGTATGGGTGAGTGACTGCTTGTGTGAATGTCTATATCAGTCTGTCTGTTGGTGTCCAAGTGGCTGTATGGGTGAGTGAGTGCCTGCATGGGTGAGTGATTGAATGTCTGAGTATCTGTTTGGATGTCAAGGTCCTGTACATAGATGAAAATTCTGACTGACACTGTCAGGCATATTTACAATTAAATTGGTCACTGTTGCACCGCAAGCAATTTTATGCGCCGAGCTGCGTCCTTTCAAATAAGCAGCAATGCGCCATATTTACAAGAATATGGCCACCCCTGTGCTCTCCCATGCAGGGCTCACAAACACGGTGGTGCAAGGGTGCCCGAGTTGCAGAGATGATTGTGTTTGTGCAGGAAGGTACATCTTCCTGCACAAAAACAATAATTATTGGACTTTTTCTCCTTCAATGTGTGCTGTTCTGAACAAAAAAAAGAACAAAAAAATGAGGAGAAATAAAAATATTTCTCCTCGTTTTTCCACTTTAACACCTCCCCTGGAAAGGCATTCGTTTTTGGCACTGTCTCAGATTTACTGATCCTTGTAAAAAAAGCCATGGGGTTTGCTTGGAAACAACCACATCAATTCTCATGACGCCCTTCTGACACAAAGTACTGCGTGAAAGATGGCCATATTTACAAGGCTGTGGAAAGCCACACACAGTAGCTTTGAGTGGCCTTGTAAATATAGGGCTGCAGACAGCGCCACCGGAACTTTAAAAAAAATGATGCTCTGATGACGCTAGGGGCTTGTAAATAGGCCCAAGTTTTCAAAGTGCAAAGCATTACATTTACAGAGCAGACACACTAAAGACACAGAAGTGGGGCTTTTATTGTAGTCATTCAGAAGCATTAGTCACAGTCAATTTCCTTAGATGTCTGAGTCTCAGGCACTAACGCTAGAAACAGCAGTGGATTAAATACATCAAAGCTCTCAAAAGCCACAAGAAAAACTAAAGATTAGACATTGATTTTTTTTTAAAGAAAAGTAAATGCGAGAAATATGTTATTGATGCCTCTCTGTCAAAAAAAACTACTTCTGCTATTTCAGAAATAACCATCTGGAAGTAAATTACAATGTTTATAAAGCATTCATAAGGACCACATGACACTCAGCGTGCACTCTTCATATGAAACGTACCCCAGGGCCAATTTATAAAAGATGTATCCAGGCATAACATGCCTTACTTACGGTCATTTGAATAACGCCTGCCAAAAACAGCATGAAACAGATTTTAAAAAGTCAGGAAAATCACATACAATCCTGATGCACACCTAGTCAGTAGTGAGTCACTCACCTCTATGAATGTGAACATTTCTTAGGAAACAGACAGCTGTGATACCTCCCGGGTACCGCTCAGTTACCCGGGGTTTCCTGGGGGTGATTAGGAAGGAGAGGAATCTTAAGTTAAAATAGTTAAAATGGACATTAATAAAATTCGAACATTCTTAGTGGTGGATTAAATCTGGAGTAATCGGATTACCGCAATTATGTTTCGGATTATATGGGTTTACCGTAAAACTGCACATTTATTAGAACTAATAGAAAGTTAGTAGTAATAGCAGAAAAACATGACATGCTATAGAGCAGTAAAAATACTTCCATCAATAATTCCAAGTTTGCCACAAATAATTAAAACTTGAAATTTACATACTGTGAAATAACACCTAACCAAGTTGCTTAGTAGGGACATCTTTCTTCCCCTGAACATTCATTTTTGCTTTAAGCAAACAAATTCCCGAAGAGGGAGTTCCACTAAGTCTATATGGGGCATTCCACTGTTTTCAGGCAGACACTCTATATCGGCCAACCCTTAAAAAAGAAATTTAGTTACAAACTCAGGGGCATATTTACTACGAAATGACGCAGCACAGCGCTGCAAGCCATCTTGCTGCGCCGAGCTGCGTCATCGGGAAACTGCAGTGATGCATCTTTTTTTTCACAATACAGCACTTTCCTCTGTGCTGGTGCACAATTGGTGCATGGGAGCGTCCGTTGCAGGGATGATTGTTTTTGTGCAGGAAGGAACACCTTCCTGCACAAAAACAATCATTGATGGCATTTTTTTTCCAATTTGTGCTGCGGAGCACACACAGATAGAGCAAAAAAAGAGCAACACATTAGGAGAAATAAAGGTATTTCTCCTTATTGCGCAGCTTTAATGCCTTTCCTGGGGAAGCATTAGAATCTGCTGCATTCCTAAATTCACAAAACCTTGTTACTCTGGCAATGCATCAGTATCCATGGGTGTTGCATAGGAATGACCCATTCAAGCAGAGTTTTGCTCGAATGGAGGTGTTGGAATGTGGCTTTTTAAAAGTAGTAAATATAAATTTACCACTGGCAATAAGGCCACTAATGAGGTCTAAGGCTTAGTATAGGTCTTAGACAATTATTCCCATGCTCTTGGTTGCTTGGCTGCGAGCAGGCAGGCTTACCTTCAAAGACAGGTATGTAAAGCACTTAAAAACACCAATTTAGTAAATAATTAAGACAATAATAACATAAAAATTTTAACACCAATTTAGGAAACTAGGAAATATTTCTATCTCTAAAATGACACCAAAACAAAGAAAATCCAATGTAGGGAACCGGAGATATGAATTTTAAAAGATTTAGCACTATATATCACATAGAAACCTATTGGGACAACTGGTCCTGCTAGACCGGGACAAAGTCAAAGTTTCAGGCTGTAGGTCTTGGTAAAAATGTTTACCTTCTGACTTAGAAACGTTTCTGCAGATTCTCTTCCCAGTATCCTTCGAAGCTCTCCTCCCGTCCAGATTCAGTGAGGGTTCGCCAACTTGGGTTTCCACCAGCTCCGGGTCAACCTCTGGAAGTCAGACCTCTGGAGCTTTTTACCAGGATGAACCCGAAGGGCAGGCCGTCTCGCGGTTGAGGGTCACCGGTTTGGCTGGCCAGGTCGAGTCATCCACTAATGGTCCTTTTTTCCAGAGTTGCTCCAAACTTCTGGAACTTCTTACTGAAGTTCCTCTGAGGGGCTCAAAGTATGTAAAACTTACTCCAAGGGACTGCCATCTTGCTGAGTACAAAGAGTAGGATTGTAAATAAAATTGTTTTCTCCTGCCTCTTCTCCTCCTTCTATTGAAGATCATTGGTTACAACCCCTCCCTATGATCTGGCATTCCTATGTAGGAGAACCCTCTTTTCCCAGAATGGCTATTTCACCCCAGGGGCTGCTTATCACCTCATCAAGCAGCCTGGCTAAGCACTTAACTGTGACCAATCAGGGCAGATCACAGGAAGGCTGAATTTTGGCTTACAGACTAGAAAGTCTTACCACTTCTTGTCTGTACATTTTAGGATACATTTAACAATAGTATATTGTTGGATTTATCAATACCATTCTATCAATGAATAACTTCTTGCCATGTTAACCTATGTGGCTGGGGATCTGTAATGGGGAAAGTGACTTGGGCAATTTCTCCAACACCATAGGCTTCTAAAACATCTTTTATAAGGTCCCTGCCATATCTACTGGCCCCCTCATCTCTGGAACACCTAGGGGAGACCTTAGGCATCTGAATATGTAAAATTATAGCACATGCTAACTCAACAGTGGTCCTAACACAAATGTTGATTTTGGGAAGTACATTACTACAATGAATACATGACTTAGGGTTGTGCACTGTACACAACTTTCTCATGTGTTTGATTTAATAAACTATAATGTTGTTAATTTATAATAGGAAACCAGGTTACCCAAAGAGTACGCATAACAACTGACTTGGCACTATATTTCACCTTTGGCATTATAGTCAGGATGGAGGGAAGGAATATTGTTTCTGATTTTATGTTTGAAAACTATCGCTTTTAAAATAATACTTCTGAATGCACAGATGTAATCTAATATCTAAGGTGAAAAGGTTCAGCATGTTAAGTAATTGCACTTTTTGAATTTTGAAGACACTTTCAAATGTTTACACTTGTTTTGCAAGGTGGCTTTAAAAATGAAAATTTTCCTTTAGTTGAGCGGTGCAAGACTCCCTAGTCACTCCCTTTCTTGAACACAAATAAACATTTGAATAAATGCTTCCTATTTAATTTAGCATATTTTTATTGTTAGTGCTGAGACCAGCAAACAGCAGCCCAGAGATGCTGTTGACCAGGGGGCCATATATAAAGGTCAGGAGGGCCGCATGCGTCCCCCTGGCAGTTGTTTGAGTATCTGTAGGCTAGATCATTCAATAATCTAGCAAGTTCAAGTTTTTTATACCATGTGTCAGAGGTGGGTGTTAATTTGAGATTCAGATGACGTAATTAAAGACAATCTTGTTAGGTCAGAACACTATTTATTTAGAAAACCCTGTTGAACCCCTGATAGGTATTTCATATGCGGCAGTCAATTTGTGATAGATTGAAATACTACCAAATGCCATTAAAGTTAAGAACATAACACAATAAAAATTCTTGAGCCAATTTATTAAAGGTAGGAAAATAGGAGAAATAACTTTAAATGAAGGAACCAGAGATTATGGCCTTAATAAGAGATTGGCGAATGGGATACTGTGTTACAAACATGCTGCCTGTCCCATCACCCATTTTAAAATGTAATAGGTCGGACGGGATATCAGTAGGCCTGGGCGGAGTTCACGGAGTTCCACAAAGTGACAAAAAATCTCTGCGGAGTTCGGCAAGTGGCAAAGTGCAGCTTGAATTGCCGTTCACTCTGATCTTCCTGCGGCTTGAGAAGAAATTCTACCCGAGAGGCAGCTCGCGCTCACCAACTCCCCTGTGCGAGCAAGGAAAAAACTCTGCTGCACTACGCGGATTGGAAATTTCTGCACTCCGCAAGGTCCGCGGAGCGCAGAGTGCAGAAAACTCCGCAAACTATGCGAATGGAGCAGAGTTCACCGCCTAGGCCTAGATATCAGTCACGTTTTAATGGAGTGTCCTGTCTGCCACACCCAAAGTACAGCCCTACGTTTTTTTAAGTTTGAAGGCAAAAAGCGCCAATAAACAGACAAGTGCTAATTTAAGTTATGCTTGTGTGATTTTTGCTTGTGAGAGGTGAAGCAGCAGTCAAATAAGGCTTGTTGGATTTATTGGTAAAGCTTCACCATCCAAAATTGTTAGCTTTTTAGTTCTCAATTTTAAGCATCAGAACAAAGCAGGATGCTGAAGCCAGAAATGATCCTTTAAAATAAGATATGCTGTTGTCGAGCTCCCACTTAAGCCTCTAGTTTTGGCACCACAAGTTGAGAGTAGGACACAGCAATATTTTGTAGCTGTGGAGAGTTCTTGCCACTGGGATTACATTTTCATCTCAGAATGCTGCCAAGCACTAGATTAGGCTTTAGTATTTTTTCTGGTCCGCAGAACAATGCAGGATATTGTCTTCAACAAGAGCTCCATAGGTCAGATATTACTTTGCTGCGTTATCCTGGTATACACTTGAACGCTGAGGAAATAAAGGTAATATGACACCAACAGGCATATTTTGTCCAGCCTGGGCTCATCATTCCCAGAAAACGTTTAGGGCCTCATTTACAGTATTTTGGCGCAGTGAGCCTTCCTGCTGCGTGTCAAAATTAAAGGTCAGGAATGCACCATATCTAAAAGATACGGTGGATTCCTGTCTTTCTCCTTTGTGCTGGTGCACAAACAGCAGCCGTGTGCCAGCGCAAACACCCTTGCGTCATTATGCAAGTGTGCCTGCACTGATGCGATGATTGTGAAGGGACAGCTTCCTGTACAAAAACAATGAATAAAGGCATTTTCCTCTTTCTATGTGTGCTCACGAGGTGTAGGAATCTGACGCATTTAAAGGTTTACAAATGTTGTAAATCTGGAAACGTATCAAATGACATGGATGTTGCTTGGGAACACCCACAGCAACACCAATGCAATGCCCCTTTAACGCCGAGTAATACGTGAATGGGAAATATATTTACAAGGCCATGAAAAGTCACAAAGGTTGACATTACGTGGCCTTGCAAATATGGGGAGGCCCACAGGGTCTTACTTACAAGCCCATAGTGCCGCCGGTGCCTCACTTTTATTGACGCACTGACAGTGCAATAAGCGCCCCCATACTTACAAGGCCCTTAAACCTAGTAGGCAACCCATCTGCCTGAAAAGTCATCAGAGTCTATAGTTGCCATTCTCCTGGCAAGGGACTGCCTGCCAAATTTAAATATAGTGAAGAAGCGGACAGGAATTTTGAGCTATGTAGGATCACTGAATGCTGCCCAGAACAATGAAATGCAAGTCTTATATTGTATTGATACGTCTTAATCTGGGAATCACATGAAGGGTACATGCTAGGTGGGAGACATCATCAATAACTTTAGGTAAAGCTGATTATCATCATACAATGTATTTTTGGCATAGGATCTAGCAGGCACATGCATCAAAATCAAAATTAGCGAATTCTTAATTGTGCAAAATAAGGAATCGCAATTAAAAATTCGCTATCTTTCATGCATGAAGCAACTCGCGAATAAATAGCGAATCGCTATTAATCGCAAAAACGATGGCGAGGACACAAAAGCGACTCGCAAAACCAGAAAATCCCTAATTGCGATCTCGCTATTTGCGATCTCGCTATTTGCGAAATCGCTAATAGTGAAAATCACAAAAAGCGTGTCGCATTGAAAGCAGGCTGATGACATCACAACCAGGAAGTCATCCAGTCCATGCTTCATTCAGTGCCCTGAGGAGCTCAGAGGAGGAGGCAGAGTACTGAAGCTGACCTGGAACACTTCCTAATCTGCATCCAGCTACTTTTTCAGACACAGGATGGACAAAACAACATCAGGGGAGTGTGCCACGCCCAGGAAGATGAAGTTCTCTGAGAGGGAACTGGAATATCTAATTGAGGAGGTCAGCAGAAACCATGATAAATTATTTGGCAAATTGTCTCTGAAAGTGCCAGAGGCAGAAAAGAGGAAGATATGGCGGTGCATCAAGGCAAAAGTGAATGCTGTGGGAGTCACACACCGCAGTATTGTTGACTTAAAGAAAAGGTGGTACAACCTGAGAATACATGCCAAACAGCGCATAGCCAAAAGGCTGAAGGAAGCAGGTGCCACAGGAGGGGGACCATCGACTGCACCCACCAACACAGCCCTGGAGAACCGTGTTGATGCGACAATCCTGCCTGAGGCAGTCGTTGGAGTCACACAGCTGGACACATCCGGTGCATCAAGTACCATACAAGGTAAGATGCATGCAAGAGTTCATCCTTTGCGTTATGTATAATTGTGCACATACCCGCAGGCAAATCACAGTGTACAGATCAAACTCCAGGCCACGTACACTAAATGCATCATGGGAGTTGTAGTCATGTCAGCCAAGTGAGCATTCAAAAGCAACAATGGCAAGCAAAACATACCAACACTGCATGGCAGCCAGTTTTTCTAGTCAGTGATTTAATCTGAGCAAAGTATGACAAATGAAAAACAATTTTAGGATTAAACAAAATTAACATAGCACTGTTTCACATCACAGATGCAGCTGAGACAGACTCCGAGGATAGTGACTGCCTCCACATCTCAGAGACACCTGCTGAGACCGATGTAGAGACTCCAGTGGCCCCAGCATGCACACCAGCACCACCACCAAAATGCAGGGCACATATACCCTCACTGCAACCAATGAAGCCGAGCTGACTCCAGCACCCACTACAGGCTTCAGCCAGCCACGTGTTGCAACACCAACTCCACCACAAGCACAGGTCCAACCAGGACAACGGCGCAGGTCCAGGGCCTGTATTGATGCATGTGATGAGCAGGCAACAAATGTGTATGGTGGCGTAGAGTCACAGATGTTACGCGTGCAGCGCCTGCAGGTGAGAGACATGGGCACAATGAATCAACAGATCTCAAAGCTGGCAAAGAACATCAGCACAATGGCAGACTGTGTGTGTGAGCTGACAACAGTGGTTGCTGAGGGTAATTGGCAGAAAAACTTGAGCCTACAGGAGCTCACCCTGGCAGTGATTGCAGGACAAAGCACTAAGCGGAGAAGGCATCGCTAGAGCTTGATTCGCATGTCAGCGAATACAAGGGCCATCAACAAGCTCAGCAACACCACTGCGCTATTGGCACGGCGCTCCGTGGCAGTCCAAATCGATCTTGGACATTTCTGTGGGGATGTTGCCAGGGCCTTAGGACAAGTGGCCACTGCTGTGGAACACATCCTGTCCGGGTCTGTGAGTGCCATCAACTTGGTAGGGGAGGAGGGGAGTGAGGCGGCATCGAACCTCAGTAGCCTGTCGATGCCAGTGACCACTGCCAGGAGGTGCAGTTCGCGCAGCACCACATCCACAGTCACACATCAGGGTGATGTTGCAGAGGCAGGTGAAAGGAGGCTGTGGGTACGTGGCAGGAGGCGCTAGCCATGCATATCCTCCTATTTTTGGCCATGGGGGTGTTACCATGGTCAATTACAACGTAGTGATTGACATCCAGTGCTTTGAACTTTTTCATTTGACTTCATACCTCAATGCAATCACCGTCCTAATTTGCACTATTCTCTTTGTTAACATGTGCTCATGTTAATTAAACATTAACGTTCACCATTTAGTTGTTATGGCTCATTATTACCTACCTCAGAAATGATGGTGTGTGATGTGTGCACATCTCCTTTGCCCTTCTGCGGAGTTCGCAACATGTGCTTGTTGGTGTTGTGCGGGTGGTTGGTCGGCCCCATCAGACTCACTGTCGGACATCTCGATGTATATGCCTCTTCTGGTGGCAATGTTGTGCAACATAGCACATGCAGCCACTATCCTGCAGCACGTCTCTGGACGGTACTGCAACACTCCACCAGTTTTGTATAGAATACGAAAGCGACTTTTCAGTATTCCAAATGTGCGTTCAATCACATTCTGTGTGCTGATGTGTGCCGCATTGTACCTCTGCTCATGTGGTGTGGCTGGGTTGAGGTATGGTGTCAAGATGTAGTACCGCACCGCGTATGCGCTGTCACCTACAGGGTGGAAAGCAAAGCGTTACCCACAGTTATGCAATTACATTTGTTTGTTGATGTAGCAAATAGGTATATGTGTGTACCAAGTAGATGTCCCTTGCCAAATTCACCCCTGAGCAGACGCATGTGGATGCCACTGTGCCAAAATATATAGGAGTCATGGGTTCTTCCTGGAAATTGTGCCACAATGTCTATTATGATATGCTTAGCATTGCACACAACTTGCACATTAATTGAGTGATAGGATTTCCTGTTCCCGAAGATGTATTAGTTGTTTGCTGAAGGACAGATAGGGACATGCATACAGTCTATGCATCCGATCACATGAGGGAATTGTGCTACCTGTTAGAAGTCAAGTTTTGTCTTATTCAATTCCTGTGGGGTTGTGGGGAAGGTGATGTGGGTGTGGATCCTTTTCATCATGGCGTCAAGGAAGTTTTTGAAGAAGCGTGAGAGTGAGCTTTGTGATACCCCTCCGGCTACATCTACTAACCCCTGGAAACTGCCTGACACTAGTAGGTGCAGGCAACATAGGACCGGTACATGTGCGGGGATAGCATGGGTTCTACGGGTCTGGTGCTGCAATATGGGTTCCAATTCTGCAATTAGCTGCATGATCATTGCACGGTTCAGCCTGCACTTATCGTAGATTTCACCCTCATTTTAGCCCAGCAATGTAATGCGCACTCTGAAAATCCTCTCCTGTATCCTCCTCGTGCGCTGGGCTGCTGCATTGATCCTCATCGTCCTTGCCAGCACGTAGAGGGCTGCCATTGTGAAAGGCTTCAGTGGTCTCCTGAGTCATTTTTAAAGGTGTTTTAGATTAGTGGCACCTGTGCAAAAAAAATTTTTTTTTAACTTTACCACCTGATTGTGATTCTCCTTATTCTACACTTGCTAATTTGTGATTTTCTTGTAATTCTCTATTTGCGATTTTCTGTGCATTGCATTGCGATTCTTTAATTGCTAATCGCTATTTGCGGGTGCCGTTGTATGTTTCGCTGTTAAGGATTCTCAATGTTGCTTCACGCTAATTTTGCGGCTGGGTTTTTTGCAAATTTCTTGCATTTTCGGTATTTTGGTTGCTGCATTGGGAACTGCTGTTTTGCGGTCACAAACGGTCTATTTTACCGATTCACAATTTTTGCGAGTTAATTTTGGCTTGATGCATGTGCCAGTTTGAGTGATTTAAGATTACACTAAGAGGATGGAAGTAAAAATGAAGGATGATGGGAGCCAAAAAGGAACTTTGTGATACAACTTGCAGTAAGGTACAGTGGTGGCTAGAGTAAACAATATTTTCTACATGAGTTGCACGCTTCCTTATAAAAGTTACCCAACATTCCCAGAAACAAAATTGTGAGAAATATCCCTGATATCATGCAACGAGAAATTGTGAAATTCAAGAAATGCCTCTCTAACACCCCATTACCAAATCACCAAATAAATCTACAGTCATCTGGGTTTCTATAATGAATTTAAAGATTATTATCTTTCTGCTTTTTTTAACATTGCGGCATCCATATTTTTCAAAAATGTCAATAACACTTTTTCCTGAGCTTATATAACTGCCCTTCTTTATCTAACATTCTAAACCACCTATCATAAAACAGCCATAACGTGTCTCAGTAAGCTAAGGGTTCTTTAAAAACTTCCCAATCAACCACATTCAACTATATCTAAACCACTCCCACAGTACAAAATCAAGAGGATGATTAATTGTTAGAGAAATCCAAGTTAACAATACAGCAAAACACAGATAGAATACCTCTCAAAAGCAAGACAAAGAAACCCACACAGTATGCTCATCGGTATTCCAAAGAGCTCAGAAACCAGTAAAAGAGCACACTAGAAACTCACTGATGCACATCTCATCCACACTCTCCATCTATGACTGTAAGTACTCTATTTCTACAAGGAAAGCAGCATGATGGCACTAAGTTACAGTAATGCTCTGTTCATAGCAGTCTGTGTAATTATCCCAATCCCATCATAGACAATGTGGCCCCACTAGCCAAAATTGTCGGAGCCTTTGGTTTTTTTGAGATCATATCTTATGCGGACGATACTTAGCTTTTAATTACTCCAGATATCAACTTTGCTAGAACCAAAGAATAATTTTCTTCTGGGATGAAGGCTATCGCCATCTGAATGACCGAAAACTGTCTCCAGTAAAATGCTGCAAAAACAGAGATTATGTGTTCGGGAAAGCCCAACAGTTTTGGAATCCTGATTGGTGGCGGCCCCCAGAACTCAGCAAAGCCCCTCCTTCTAAACTATTAGTTAAAAACTTGGGAGTCCGGTTATTACAATGTCTCACTATAAGAGATCAGGTTGTATCCATCGTAGGCTCATGCTTCCGTATGATACAGCTGCTTAGAAGAGTGTTCCCTATACTATCACTTACGGCAAGGAAAACTTTAGTCCAGGCGCTGGTGATCAGTCGTTTGCATTATGGAAATTGTCTCTTTGCCTCGGAAATGAGTCGCTATTATCCAAACTTCAGGTGGTGCAGAACACTGCTGCATGCCTGATCTGTAACCTCCCTTCTATACCAGCCTCTTCCCCTCTTCGTCATGCCCTACACAGCGTACTGGTTAAAAACAGAATTGTTTTAAAAATGTTCAGCTTAACTCAATGCTCCATTTGGAAATTGACCCTCCTATTTTTCTTCAAAGCTCACTCACTAGTCCCCTCCAAGACTTTTAAGATCCTCCGACAAAGTACTGATCAGGGTACCTAGGATCAGGAAAGCCCAGCCGGGGGGCAGGGGGTTCTCCTTCTTAGCTCCATCCTATTGGAATAAGTTGCCTCTTCAACTGCAGCTCTGCAAGGAGCATCTGCAATTTAGAAAACTACTTAAGACCTATCTTTTTCAATTGCTTTAGTTCTGCTGTCCCCTGGCTTTCGCACCAAGATACCCATCCCGGGGTGATTTGTGTGTGTAATAAATTTTAATAACATAGCATAACAATGTGGAGATATAGTCCAACAATACTCTGTAAAGAAAAACAACTAACAATATTGATACAAACAACACCAATTTGAAACATCCAATGGCAGACTTTACAAAATCTCAAATCATCAAATCTTTTGTTTATGTGGATACTATCAAACACCCCTCCTTTGTGATGTCCCCTACTTGAAAGCCCAAAACCTGACCCCCATGCAATGCAAAGAAGCAGCCAAAGATTCTGCACTGCGTTGCAAGACAGGGAGAGAGTGGTACGGAGCCATAACTACATAGATAAGGAACAGCTTTCCACTCTCTACCTCAGCTGGCACACTTTAGGTTGCCATGCACCAATACACATATCTCTACACCTTAGTGCCAGGAAGTGTGTATGTCATATAGCATAGGTTTAAAAGGGAAGGGTATCCTTACACTCCAAAATGCCTAGCTTAGATATAATTTTATATTTTTCCACTTTGCACTTGTACTGTAAGGTGCAGCACACATACAGAGTTAAAAGGTTTTGAGAAAAGTTTTCTTTTCAAACCTGCCTCGAAGAGACATTAATTTTTAGAGTAAAGCTCTTTCTACTTTTTTTGTAGAGATAGCTTTCTCTCATAATCGATGGGTGGTTGCACAGGGACATCCATGTGCACAAATGGAATGTTCCCTTAGCTCAAAGTAGTGCCAAGTAGCTCACACCTCTACTTTGCAAGTATTTACGGCATCTTTCCAATGTTAATCAGGATTTTGACTGGCAAGTAAATTCTAAAACAACACTGTGTATCTTTTGGTATCCAAACCCCGCACAACCTGTTAGTACATCCGTCATGTAAGAAAGTGAAATAATATTTGGATAGGTTTGTAGTCCGCCACAAGGAACATGTTTTAATAATTTAAAAATGTTTTAATAAGTTCAATAATTTAAAAACCTGAGTGCAAACCCAGGTGGATATGGAATACAAACAATAAGTTCAATTTAATGAAAACATGTAAAGCATTTAGAAGGAACAGCTAAGTAGCCAGCAATGCAGCACAATAGAAATCCCACTCCAATTTATGAAAATAAAGTAGGGTGTACTTGTAATCAACAAAATGATACAAATCAAATGAAGGGGTACGGGCTATGGATTTTTAAAGCTTTAGGAGAAAAAGTGAGTTGAAAAATTAAAGCGCTAATGAGTAGTCATCCTCATCATCATCATATTTACTTTATTTTGGTTAAATAAACCATAAAGGGTACACTGTAAACATTTAAAATGATAATGTAGTAAAACATACAGTTTCATTGTGAAACACTATATCCAGGTAAAACTTTGCTGTGAAGGGAATTTCAGTCCAACACTACAATACTCATCATACATTTTTTAAGATCCAGATTATTATAAAAAAATATAAAAGAGATGTGGATAAAACATCCCAAAAGTCAATATGATTCACAAGAAAGAAAAGTGGACGCTTAGATAAAAGGGTACAAAACCAGTCATAAAAACAATTAGAGCAGTATAATAACACATCAGGAGTTGAACTACGTATTTTGGGTCAATTAACTTATCAATTGACTATTGAAAAGAAAAAGTTATTGAATTCAATGATGATCGCCAAAACGCCTTATGCTTTAATCTACGCCAGCATCTTAATCTTTAGTGAAGGTATTCCTCCTCTGTATGGGGATCATTTGTGCATGTTAATGATACATATTCCTATGGGAATAAAATGGGCAATTGATGTTTTGGGACTCACCTCTTTTCTTTGGCTCCCGCATGACAGATCAGCACAAAACTTTCTGTGAACGAGTCAAAGTGGAGGAACCTTTTTTGGAAAGTTTGGTGCAGATGTATCGAATGGCACCAAATATTTTAAGAAAACAAAAAACATCTTATGTTGTTGTGTGTTTCTTGTGTGGCACATTGTCGTTTTCCCTATGTTAGCCTAATTATGCACGTTGAAGGCCGCTTCTGTTTTTCACATGTTACTAAATATCATGCTTGCTTCTGTGCCACATTGTATTTTCACACATAAACAGCATATGTTTTTGCATTTTATTATTTTCTTGGGATTTACCCTTCGGACAGCTAAGGAAATTTCAAACAGCATTGGCCCTTGATATTCTCTCTGGTCAGACACTAGCATCTAGACATATTAAAGAAGGCAGCTAATGTTTTGAAAACACATATCTTGTCACATAACTGAGGACAGGGGTTCTGGAAAAACATGCACAGAGCGAAGGTCCTGAGACAAGAGTGCTGCGTCAGCTGTGATGTACAACATCCACCTATGCATGCTAAGGTACGGGCCGGCCAATAAACCCAGAGATCTATATTTTTTATAACCATTTAGCTCCAGTAATGGGGGATGGTTTAGGCAGATCTGTCAGATAACATGACACGGCTCGCATATATGGTTTATTAATCTTGCTGATGGCATTATTGACATGTATTTGTCTTCTAATTGTGGCACAATTATTGCATTTTAGAGCATGATAGTTAAATAAACAGTGTAATCTTCCTTCCTGTTCCTTTTCTATTTTATTGTGGATGAGTGAGAGAACAAAAGGGTGTGTCCTATTACCGCTAACCGTGAGATGATCGGAAGTGTTGTGTTTTGGTTAGGAGGGCAAGTGAGGCACTATAGAAAGTCGGACTTTGGCTCATAGATACTGATGTGGTGTTTTGACTCTTGAGTCCCCTGCATACTGATCTTTTAACGCCCCAAGTATAGTTCTGATGCTGAGCAGAATATCTGCAACAACGTGGAATCTCTGGCACAAAATTACTACTCACTAGCTGTCACTATTGCCACCAAAGTGGTAGAGAAATGTATTTATAAAGGTATAGCTCTCTCAATATATATATATATATATATGTATATATGTATACACATACACACACATATATATGCATACAAATAGATTAGGGCCAGTGAAGGGCATCGCACCAAAACACGTCAGCGAGGAAATATTTTTCTAAATTGTAACCTTGCACTTCTGCACTATGAAAGCACAGTTTGGCGATGCCCTACGGGACTCTGTATGTACCTTTGAATAACATCACAGCAGCACCTGCAGTGGAGACTAGCGGTGTTTGGTGCCACCGTATTACGCGACTATGGAATGAGTGCACAGAGAATCATATATATATATGTGTTGTCATCAATGATGCCATTTCAGTTGTAATCAGTGATGACATCAGTGATGTCATACCACATGTCATGAGTGTTGTAATATGTGACACCATAATCAGTTATAGATACTTCAGTTAACTCTAACTGGTGAATTTCAGAGTTTTTTGTTTGTTTACAGCATTCTTTCTAACTTACATCACCTAACTAAATCTGTAACTTTTTTGTGAATTTCTTAGGTTTTCTTTTTTTTAATGTTATGTAGTGATGTATCTGGTCTTGGTAATTTGTGAAAGTTACAATAAAATAATGGAAGGTGAACAAATCATGTGTTCCCACGTAAATGTGTCAAACATGACAGTAAACTTGTATGCTGACAGAAGGAGCAATAATGGAAGAAGTAGATGTAAATAAATACATAAATAAATATATAGCTATCCATTTATGTCATGCACTCTAAGTGTAGCCTAAATTAATGTGTAGATGTCAAATCTAGGTACATATGGGATACCAAAGTACACATATTTCTCAGACATTCCTAGTCTATGTCCAAACATACACATAGTTATCGACCCACATTGAGATACTTGAACAATGTGGCAGATTACCAGTTTGTTGACTCAAATTGGCTACATTTTCAGCATCTCAGTCCGTCAATGTAAAACTTACACAGTCAATCAATATGCTGTCAACAAGTGATACACCAGTAAATATGCTACCAGCGTAAGGTATCCCAAACTCAACACTCTCTTGCCACATCAATGATGTCATAATCAAGGCATATCAGTACTGATTCACCTGCAAGGCAAATTCGCATACATACATGTGGAATCCTAAATTGCTGTGTATAGGTCTATAGTACAAAGTTGCTTTTGTCTACATCACTTTGTCCCATATTAAAACAGCGTACATTGCAATACCTATGTGTCAATCAGCATGACATCTTGCCATATAAAACATTAGCTGTCAAAACAATACATAACTATCCACGTCACGTTTTGGAAATTCACTACATGTACTAATCAAATAGACATGCTAAATAATGTACACATATCAAAGTCTTTGCTAATGTCATATAGGTAAGCAAGGACAGCAAAGGTCTCAAAAGGACAAATGGATGTGTGACTTTCAAACATGTTTGCACTGTCACAACCTATACAGGGATAAAAATATGGCAGAAAATCTGATCATATGTTTGTTACTTTGCATAAATAGTTGAGTGCAAATAACATTATCGATGTTAAACTGGGGGGGGGGGGTTTGACAGCTACCTGCAGGGATATCTCTAGAGCGGGTTCAAAATTAATTCCTATGTTTCTATACGCGGATGATGTGGTTCTTGCATGAACCGCTGTGGGCTTCCAGTTTCTTTTAAAGGCTTTTATAGATTTTATGGACTCTAAAGATCTGTCAATTAACTCCACCAGATCACACACAATGACGATTGGCTGTCAGAAGGCTGCTGGGCCCAAGTTCTTTGGTAAAGGGGTTGAACTTACTAGAGTTTCGACCTTCCCACATCTTGGGGTACTCTTCGATGATAGAGGGTCTTGATGTGCACAAAAATCCCTTAAAAAGAACCCTCTAATGAAGAAATTAGGCACAACAATGGATTTTGCCAAGAGACTTGGAGCTAAACCGCTGCAACCCCTGGTAAAGGTATATCGAGAGAAATGTATTCCAATGGCTAGCTATGGTTGTGATGTATGGGGATATAAAGATGTTGGAGAGCAGCAGGTGATAGAAAACAAATTCCTCCATAGTCTCCTTGCTGTTCCTGCTAGCACCCATCATTCATGATTCATGAGGGTTTAGGCTATATCACTGACCTCATGCGATGGTTTAGAATTTGGTCTAGTCCTACTCTCATTTTAAACCAGCTTGTGATTGAGCACTTTAGAGCTTTGGAGAGTGCACTGTATATCCCGTGGCTAAGGTATATCAAGACGATGCTGAAGAGTGTGGGATGAATAGATTTGTTTACTAAAACCAGACACTTACGACCAAGGGAATTGCAGGACATAAAAATATATTTTTATCCAGGTGGCAATGGGAAAGAGAGGATACGGAGCTTTTTAAACCCACTGTAAAACAACACATTTTGTTGAAACATGCTCCAGAAGGAACCCAGTTTGTCGTTTGTTACTAATGCGAACCATCGTTTTTATTATACATATATATATATTTATATATATATATATATATATATATATATATATATATATATAATCTACTGGCGGTTGCCAGTAGATAGCTATAGTTAGGACCGTGTTTCCATAGGAAATCTCAAAATTCTATTTTGAATAACTTTGGTGCCGGTTGACGAATCTTCGTGAGATTTTCAAAACTAATGGGACGCTCCGCTCAGCTCCTACCCTGAAAGTCTCGGGGGGATTTGTCAAGCAGGGGCCGAGAAAAAAGGGGGGTCCCAAAACGCGTTTTCCCCATGCATTTTTCCATAGGACCTTTAGTCGAAGGTACAGCCCGAACGGCTGAACAGAATTGCTTGAAATTTGGCAAAGAGGTAGTCCTCAGGTCAGGGAAGTGCCTTTTGCATATATGGAGTCAATCTGTTCAGTAGTTCCTGAGAAAATTGAGTTAAAAGCACATAAATATCTATAGCCGCGCACCGTGCGCGCACCGAGCGTAATTCTGATTGGTGGTTAAATGTCAGCCAACGTTCGAATCGGTCGAAATCAGGAAGTGTCGGCCGCCATTTTGATTGTTTTGAGTGCGAGAGTGAAAAAGGAAGGTGGCGAACGAGAAAAGGGGGCAGGGTAGAGAGTTCCTGACCCCCTAGCCTTTGTCAGGGGGTCCCTGAAGGACCCCGAAGGCAGAAAAAAACATTTAATTTTTTTTTTTTTTTTAAATCGCGGGGTGCGCGCACGGTGCGCGCACTGTGCGCGCACGGTGAAAAACCATTAAAAAAAAATTACAAAAATTGTAAAATAAATAAATAAAAATATAATAATAAATACATAAATTAGCATTTAAAAAACCGTACAAATTCACTGAAAAAACCATAGGTTTCACACACGTTATAGTTAGGAATCAGCATTTAAAAAACCTTGAAAATTCACTTAAAAAAACCATAGGTTTCACACATGTTATAGTTAGGTGGACATTTCACTCGTAAAAAACCAATGAAATTCCCCCTTATAGTTAGTTGAGATAACTATAACTCGCGCGACCGCCACTTTATCACAAGGATGATGTCATCAGTGATGTCATGAGTGATGCCACTGACCATGTCGTGAGTGATGTAATATGTGACGTCATGAGCAGAGGATTGCGGGCGCGTGAGTTATAGTTATCTCAACTAACTATAACGGGGGAATTTCATTGGTTTTTTACGAGTGAAATGTCCACCTAACTATAACATGTGTGAAACCTATGGTTTTTTAAGTGAATATATATATATATACACACATACATGTCGGATCAGAACAGGCTTTATCCGATTTTATGCATGTAAAATCACAAAAGCAAACACAAAAATTAAAAACACACAACATCTCGCACAAAGTAATTAATATCGAAAAAATCAAGATTTAACCAATGCCTCACAGATTTAAGTTCATCACAGAGTTTCAGATACATATACCCGTAAAACTTTAAATCGAGATAATCTTTCTGGATTTCACCATACTTTTTAAAAAACAAGCAATTGCATTAGTAAAACATTCATTATCTAAAAATTCCAAAAATAAAAATGCTGGTCTACATTGTGTCCACCCCCTATTCTTAAAATTGGCAGAATCCACCTCCTTCTTTGCATTTTAGAAAATTTACAGAAAAGAACGACGTGCATCCATGATTGCTGGGACTGATTATCACATGGACAGCAGCATAACTTATTGACCATTTGGGGGAGTATCCAGGCTTGTGGAGTGTGGTATGCAACAGCCTGGGATCTAAATTCCGGAGGCACATTGCCTGCGCTAAAGTTCATATCTCCTGGCTTTGTGCTGGATTGCCAGGCTTGACCCACTCCACAGCTGGTCCCTTCAGTGCTGGCCATGTTGATGGGTGCGGTTGCATATAACTGCTTCACATGTATCATCCAATCTTTTCCAGCTACACCATTTTCTCTGGTGACTCCTCGACTACTCAGCTGATTTATGTGTCTCCATAGTCCCATTAGATTCTTTTGCTTAAGCAGGGAGAAGACTCTGAGCCATTCCCTTTCCATATTGGCTCTTTTATATTCCCATAGCATCTTCCTTAGTGCTGCCCTCAACAATGCAATGGCTGGACCCTCTGTTAGGCCTCCCCCTCTTTTCTTTATTGCGAGGGCCTTACGCAGGAGCCGTTTGCATTCTCGTATGCCTTTGTTTGACCAGGTGCCTCCAGTTCTTATTTGCCCGTTGGGCCTGGGTGTTGGAGCTGGGGGTTCCCGAACTTTGCTTGTAATTCCTCAACAATATTCTCCCAGCCTTTTGTGGGTGTACATGTAGGAGACAAACACCCTTCCTGTTTCTGTTCCAACCATGTTTGGAGTGTGTTTCCTATCTTATCGGACCATTTAATCCTCCTCAGGACAATGTATATTTCATCCCCTTGTGACTCACCAATAATTTGAAGGGTGTTGGCTGACCGGACTTCCAGCTGAAACACCGCTCTCAGTGGCCTATGGTCGCTATCCGTCCGATCATCAACTACAAAATCTTCCAATCTGGCCGCCATCCCTTTGCTGGCCATGTTTTAGTCGATTTTTGAGGAATACCGAAAGGTGGGCTGGGGCTCCCATGATTTCGAGCGGGCTTTTTTCAATGTGTAGGTTGAAGGCAGCTTATAGTTGTTGAGAAGGTCGTAGAGGGGTGCTGCCCTGCCTTGTACCTGAAAAGGGGAGTCAGCTTTATCAAGGTCCTTCAGGTTAAAATCCCCGGCTAGAATAACCTGATATGATTGATGCTTGTTTAGGAAGTCTTCTATTTTCCATAACAGTGTCTCAAAGGGAATTTGTACTAGCCTCGCCCAGGTGTAGATTATAGACCTTGGAAAAGAAATCCACCCATTGCCTTTCATCTATTGCGACCTCTATCAATGGTTTATTGGAAGCTGTAAAGAAAGGAGCATTAACCGCTTGCCAAAATGTGGCACAATCTTTATTCAACAAAGATTCATAGAGAGTAGCCCACGCATTATCTTTTAGCTCCTTTTTGCGTTAATTTAGGACTTGGTTATAATCCCTCCTACACTCCGTTATTTCTTCTCGATCCTTTTCTGTGAAGGGCCACCTTTAGTTTGGTATACGCTTTAGTGCATTTTACATCAAACCAACCCAGGCTACATGTGTGCGCTCCTTTGATCTCCACCCTAAGAGCGTTTTGTATTTCATATGTAAGGTGAGCAAAAGCTTCTAAAATATTTGCATGGGGACTGGATTCCTCCAAACAAGTTAAAATAGAGTTGTAGCATTTGTTCACAATTTTCTTAGTGAACTCTACTGGTTCGCATCTAGATCATCTCAATGAATAGCTATTTGTTCTTCCCAGAGATAAATTCTAGGCCCAAGGTACTTGATGGTTCCGCCTACTGTTTGGAAACACTAGGCTTAAGCTCAATGGGAAGTGGTCACTTGTAGCGTTTTTGTGGATTTTATAGTTTAAAAGGCATATAGCATGGTGACTAGGTAAAATGATATAATCAACTGTTGGTTTAAATCCTCTCCCAATACAAGTATGCTCAAAATCAGCTTGGGGAGAGCACAGACTGTTGGCAAAGCCCATGTCATGTGAGAATAAGATCTCATTTAGAAGGTCCCCAGAGTTAGAGTGAGAAAAGTGGGGATAAGGATCATTACCTTCTAATAATAGGCCACAGCTACCGTCCCCACTTGAAGGGCAGAACCCAGTATTAAAATCTCCACCCCAGACAGTAATCACCTCTTTCTCTCTGTCTCTCTGTAATTTGGTCAGATCACTATTTAATTTCCTCAGGACTTCCATTATCAGGTCTTTCAGCGAATTATTATAAAAATGTATCAGGGCCAATATATGATGTTTATCTATTTGGATGGTTATAATTTGGTAATAGATTTCTGTTGTCAACATAGTTATCTTAGATACATTGATCTGACTGGAGACGTTAGTGCATGTGCCCCCCTTAGCTCTTCCATGTGTTGAAGATATTGCGGCGGCATGATAAGTCTTAAAACCATTTATGTGGATTTCATCTTTTGCCCATGTTTCTTGGAAACAGAGTATTTTAAATTTCCCAATAAACTCAAACCATACAGGGTTTATCAATTTAGTACGCAAGCCTGTTATATTCCAGAAAAGTATACTTAAAATATCATTTTGATCATTTTATCTTTCTAGACTAGCTGGGAGCACTGCAGTCATAAGTGGGTGTTCTTGTGTTAAGTTCATCCAGCTAACATGTTTGTGCCCCCGTATTTGTGGTAACGGACTTCTCGGTATGTTTTTAGGTCCTGAGCACTGACCTCCACTGACGTTAATTTTCCCCAAGACCCCATCCAGCACACCATTCCGCTTACTAACAGGGGAAACGGGGATGATTTAGACAGCCACTAGCCCGCTAGGCCATGTACATTACCTTGAATGTTTAGTCAATCTATCTCCTCTTGTGTATGTAGGGGCTCAAATCTATTGGACACATCTATGTTACAAGTGTGTTGACCAGATCCTGACACCGTCACACTATTGTCTCTTTGCCCCATACAAGAAGGTGTCTGGTAAAAGTAACCCAAAGGGAGAACGTTAATGCCGGCATATGATATTTAAACGAAAGGCCCCCTAATTCCCCTGGAGAATTTTCCTATCTCTACCCAGCCAACCAATTCTCCTTACCATTTTAAATTCATGAAACAATGCATTGGCCAGCCCTGTTTTGGCCACCAGCCAGTGTAGAGCCTTGTTTCGTAGGGAAACCCAAACTTCATTTTCCCTCAAGCTCAACCTTGGAACATTGTCCAAAATTACTGTGTATAGGGTGGCGGCTGGTGGTAAGTTCAAGCGATTTAGATTGTCTAGGGTCTCCACTTGGGGGAGAGGATAGATGGGGCTCTATGAGAAAGCTGGGAAGAATGCCTTTCCAAAACGCTAGCTTTATTCCTTTCATACGCTACCTTGCCTGTCGGTCCATGTCTGATTTGGAGGGGTCTTAAGGAACTAGTTGAAGACTTAGTGTGGTTCCTAGTGTGTAACCCATTCCTCTGAGCCCCTAAGCTATGGCCAGATGGTATCAAAGATGCTAAAGGATTACCATTTTCTGTATTGGTGGCCCTCGGTGGATCTCCTACTATTTCTTGGTTATATGTTCCACCCTCTTGCTTGCTAATACTCTGGACTTCTAGCGCTTTGTCCAATCTGTCTTCGATATTGCTCACCCTATCAGTCAGGCTACTTAGTATCTCTCTCAGATAGGTCTCTAAATTTATTACTAATGTAGTTAAGTTCCCAAGATCACTAGATGGTACATGGGGCTTCTTCTTGGAGCGTAGTACTGCCTTTTGATCTGTACTAGGTCGACTCAAAGTTTGCGCACTTTTAGGTAGTTGCTTCCGGGGCTTTAATTTAGGAGACCTGGGTTCATTAGGGTTTAACGGAGTTTCCTGTGTGACGGACTCAGCACTCAAAGTTTTCTCTGGGTTTGGTGATCTTTCAAATGGGGGTTGAGTTTCTGACTCCTGGTTGCTACCTGATATATATTCAGTAGTATGTTGAATACACCCATTTTGAAATGGCAATGCCCCCGATACCCAGTTGTGCCATCACGCAGCCCCTTAGCTTCTTTTCCTTTGTCCTTTGCTAGAGCCTCTAAAGTGTCCAAATTTAAAGTCTCTTCGAAGTGAAGATTTGCTTTTTGATGGCTCCCACGGCCCCTGTAAGATAGTTCAGTAATGTCGATCGAGCCACCCCCTTGGCCTTGATCGGTAGTTGCGGTGGTTGACTAGCCGTTACCTTTCTTTTGCCCATCTTGCATCCTGTGCGTTACTTAGATCTTCAGTAATTGCTGAATATATTCCCTCGTCCCAGATATCCATAGGAAAACAGTACACCAAACACAAGTTCAATAGTGTGAGTCTCAGAATATGTAACGGGACCCCAGAGTCTACTCTTGACACCAGAATGAGTAATTTTGCAAACAGTAATATATCGGAACCTAATTATTTCCTTCCAATCAGACTTCCAGAGATGCTGCACACTTCTGTTGGGATGGAGATAAGTACGACCGTACACCCGAGAGGGGGGGCCCAGCCTAGCCTCCTCCTGTCTACGACAGGCTAAGGGGGGCCCGTCCTGGCCCCGTTTACGCCCTGTATGCGTCCCACGCTGCGGGACTTCCGACCATCTTTTCCAGGTTTCACGCAACTCACTCCCAGGCAGGGCTCAGGGTCAAAGTGCAGCATGCAGGGAAGCAATGAACTGCTCACAAAGTGACGCGTGCTCTCCTTTGTTTTTATTAACAAGGTTTAGGTTTAATATAATACACTGGTCTTTAGCCTCCCCCAAAGGATTTTACAAGCTGGGTGATTTAAATCAGTGTTCCTGTGACAACGTAGCTGAGCAAGATATTTTAAATTTTATGTTCGTTTGAGATTGTTACTGGGAATTAAGGTTTAGATACATTCTTCCGCTGGTAAGAAACAGCACTGCTGTACTTAAAAATGCTTTCTTACCCCTCAGTCTGTTTTGGGGTTGCAAGCTTTATTGCCGGTGCACTCAGACTTAGGAAAAAGTAATCTAATGACTAGTGGTTATTGTTAGCTACACTAGTTGATAGCAGTATTGCCTAAAGGTCATTTCCTACCACTTTCATATTTCTAAGGATAGCGCTATGTAGGGATAGGGCAGGGGATAACCTTGTCTTTGCTGTATATGTATTCAATACTGTAATGATGCTTTTTGCAGATTATTTGCATGTTGATTAAGTGGTGCAGTTTATACCCTAGTGCCACTTTGTAATCTTCTCAGAGGTCTTACTGGTTGAGATTATTTTTATTAATTTATGTACTAGACTTATGTTTTCTAGGCCGTCCCCAACATCTCTTGCTAACATAGCAGACCTTAAAAAAAGAGGTTTTTGTTGTCAGGTTTTTTGTTGGGGTGAGCCCCTTTTATTGTTTGTACTGAAACCATCAACATGGAATGTAATCTGTTTATGCTAATAAATATTATTTATGTTTTTATTTCACACCATGTTGTGTTTTAAACTTTTGTTTGTAAATTTATAGTGAGGTAAGTTTGTTTGCACAGGTGTAATACACATTATTGTTGGAGTTTTCATATTGTGCTTTTATGGTCTATGTTGGCCAAATAAAGAGCAATTCACTGACTGATTACAACATAGACATGTTAATAACGTTCCGAAATACTTATCATAGTAATCTACTGCCCAAACATAACAGTCAGCAAATAGACATGTACTATGTCTCAGAAAATGGACACTATGTGCAATGACAGTTAGAACTTGAAGATACATGTGTAAACCAATGGTCAACAGTATCTGACACATTATGGTCTAACCTGTAACAAATGTGTACAATTTTGCCAGCATATATAACACACATGGACAGGTATGAATCAGTGATAATGTGCAAAATCATTTACAGCTCAAGCTAACTCTATTGCGTCAGAACCAAAGGTGGTAATCTGCAGAGTCCCACAAACATCTTCATATAGCCCCATTTGCTTATAATTGGACATTAATCATCTGGAAATCATCATTCGGACCCAGGGACTCTACAATACCTCACACAGTGATGACACCCAGATCATAAATTGTCTCTCAGGAGACACCAATATCACCAACATTTGTTACATTATGCCATTGACCAACATGCCTACCTTATGTGAGAGGTATGGCTCATGCTGAACCTACAAGACAATAGTGAGGATATTCAGCAACATGTACCTACCCTGGTTTCCCACATGACTAGGGCAAACAACTCTCCGTCCAGCCATCCCTGAAATCTGCTTCTCATCCTGGACTCCTACCCCACCCTGAGCCTTCCACATTCCCTATTTCACGTCCACCTGCTTTCACATATGTTGCATAGTCAGATGTTTCTTCTTATGGCTCCCTGCTGACACCTATGAGACCTTCACCCAGGCCTTCCTGACATGTAGATTGTTGTACACCAATGGTCTCTACCACGACATTACAGCACAGCTGCTACACAAGGGGAAAACTATCAAACACAGCAGTGCCAGACTATTACTCAGCCTACCTTGCTGCACACACACATCACACCTCACCTCCTTATGTCATTTGCTGCAAGGCCTATCCCCCTCCACTCCCTTGTGATAAGCCTTTTTGGGGCTATTTGGGTAGTTCGCACTTCGGCCCCTGTAACATTTTGTCCACATAAGGTATCCATGCCATATCTGCATCCTATTCTTCCAACATCTTGAGGATTCTAAAGGCACCCAGGGTTTGTGGATTCCCCTTGGGGGAACCACGAAATTTGCCAAGATACAGCAATTTGTTTTGTGGGTGGGTAATGGGAATAAAGGGCTGCAGAAGAAAATGTCTGTTTTTTTCCCTGCAAATGGTATTAACAAAGGGTTAGTGGTGCTAAAATTACCACCTTCCCAGCTTTCAGTAGCAAGTACTTTTTCTACACAGGTGTGGCATTTTACTGGGACATTGCCTATTTTTCCTATTTTTTGTGCTTTCAAAGTCCTTCCAGTTAGTGGTAGTAATGGATATGAAAGCAATAGTGGAACCAAAAAACTATACATTTCTAAAAAGTAGGCACAATTCCGAATTCAGTAAGGGGTCATTTGTGTAGATCATTCAATGTGTTTCTGTAGAAACTAACAAAAAAAAGAAGAAAAAAAAGCAATTGAAAAAAAAGATTGAAATTGAGTTGAAAAAACAACCATTCGTGCCAACATTTTCACTTGTAACTTCTTTTACGTATGACATATTTTTTAAAGCAATATACCGTTATGTCTTCTAGACCCTTCTGGTTGTGAGGATATATAGGACTTGTAGGTTTAACTAGGACCCGAGGTACCCAGAGCCAATAACTGAGCTGCGTCTTGCAATGGTTTTTCTGTGTGTACCAATTAATTTGGCAACATATGAAGAGCGAAAATTAGGTACCAAGGAAACCTATATATTTTCAAAATGGGAACAAAACATAGATTTTAGAAGCCGTGGGTATTTGCACTTCTCCGAAATTGTGGGTACCCATACAAGCATGTGAATTAGAGGACATTTTTCAAAATGACTTCTTTTTTACACATTGTCCTACGTTTGGAAGGCAGAAATGCAAAGAAAGTCAATTGGTAAAAACACTTGTTCTACTATTCTGTGTTCCACTAACCATTAAGGGGCAGATTTACAAGCCCCTTGCATCTCTTTTGTGCCGCCTTTGGTTCACCTTTTGTGCTGCAGCTGTGGCGTAAACATCTAGGGAGATGCGTCAACTTGTAAAGCCCTGTGCCGCACTGTACCTGCATCAGGTATAATGTATGCAGGGTGGGCGTTTCCACACAGAAAAGCCTTGTAGAAGTGATGCAGTGAAATATACGAGATTTGAATGCCCCACTTCTAGGAAGCCACTGCATCAAAACCTTACGCCTGCATGGAGCAGGCATAAGGAGTGATGCAGCACAATGAGTATAGGCCTCCCCAAGCATTACTGGAGTTGCGTCGTGCTTGCGACACGACTCCAGCAATGCGTGACATTTGCGCCAACAGATGCATCAGAATTTCTGCCGCATCTCATCTCTCAATCCTTGTGCCATGGTGCGCCGTATTGTAAATACGGCGCATCCATGGTGGTCCAAGGGTTTCGTATGGAGGCGCAGGGAAACAGACGCATCTCTACTGATACCTTAGTTTCTTGTTAATCTGCCCCTGATGCACCGGCAGAGCAACCTGCTGCGTGAATCTTGTAGATTTCACTGTTTCACTTCTACAAAGCTTTCCTGCGTGGGAATGCCCACTCTGAATACATTATTCCTTACGATGGTATAATCTGGCACAGGGCTATACAAGGTGACTCATCTACCTAGATACATCACGTTGTAAATTGGCCGCAATGTGGTGCATTGTTTACGCCGTCGCTGTGTCACAAAAAGTGACGCAACGGCGGTGCAAATGTCTCCTATGGGGCTTGTAAATTTGCCCACTGGAGGCTAGCCAAGAACTCTTAAAAGCTTGGCATGACCAAAAGGCTGTCCTTACTGTTTACCAGACAGGTCAGAAGGTGTGGGTATTGGAGCCTGTGACCGCATAAGCTCTCCAGGACAAATGGAGTGAACCCCACACCATGCTTGAACAAAAGGGTGAGGTCACTTACTTAGCGGACCTTGGTACTCCCAGAAGTCCCCAAAGGGTACTTAATGTGAACAGGCTAAAACCGTTTGTTAACAGGGCTGACATGGGCTTGCGCATGGCAACTGAGGAGGGAAGAGAGTGACCCTCTCCCATATCTCCTCTCTCATAACCCTGATGATGGATCAGTTGATGGCGTGGCCTTGGCTGGCAGACTCACTGATCAGCAACAGATTGATTGCAGGAAGGTCCTCAATCAATACAGGCACATGTTTTTCTGACACCCAGTCAAACCACCTGGTGTACCCATGCAGTGGACACAGGTGAGAGTCTCCCTCTTAAGAATAAAATCTACAGGCAGCCTGACTATGTCAGAGATTGTATCAGGACAGAGGTCCAAAAGATACTGACGTTGGGAGTAATTGAGCCCTCAGATAGCCTTGGGCTAGTCTAGTAGTCCTAGTACCAAAACCTCACACCTAGGGCCAGGAAGCGCCAACGCTGTACTTTTTGCGCCCTGAGGCACTTAAAAGCTCTTGCGGCTCCCGCATCACGGGAGCCACCAATGCCAAACGCCCGTGACACCACCTGCTAGGGGACTCCAAGCCCCATAAGGCACTGACGCTGCAGTTTTTGCACTCCTAGGCTCTTAAAAGCACTCGCGGCTCCTGCAGCGCGGGAGCCGCCAATGCTAAACGCCCCTGACACCACTTGCAATGGGACTCCAAGCCCCATAATTCCATAGCGCCAGGTGGAGCAGATGCTGCACTTTTCACGCCTGGATGTGCTTAAAAGCACACGAGGCTCCCGCAGCGTGGGACGCACGCCAAGGGTGGGCCCATCTGCACCGGTTAGAGCCCGGAGGAGGCTGGGCTGGGCCCACCCTCCTGGCTTTTACTATTGTTTTCCTTTCACTTTTCCTGGAATTGGATTGCCTGGACCAGCTACCCCTTTTCTAAGAAGAACTCTGTCAAGTAAGTCTGTTGGACATCCTGTACTGACTTAAGCCTTATTTAGCGCGACCCTGCCGTCCCCAATTAGGGCGAAAAGGAAACTAATTGGGAGAGGGAGAGTACCTCTAAATCCTTCCAAAATTCCACCCTTGAATGTTTTCAAACAGGGGCTGCGAAAGTTATTGACAAAGAAATATTAGTAGTACAACATTGGTTATCTATGGAGGAGGGCTCAATTGTAGGTATGAACCTGAGCATTTCCCCAAATGCCCAAACAGAGAACATGAAATCAGAAAGCCTTATTATTGATCTACCTGCATTGGAACTTACCGTCCCTGTTAAGTCCCCGCCCTAACCTCCAGCACCTCCAGAACCTCCGATGTTTGGCCCCAAGCCTAAAGGAAGAGGAAACAAAAACACTTGGAGCCTTCACTGGCAGCCAATACTAGATCTAAGAGAAAAGCAAAGGAGACTTCCAATGTGGATCGTAATAGCTCTAATCCAGTATCACCAACAGTATCACACACCTACCTTGTGTCATCTGTCCCTACAGTCCTATCTCCGCAAGATATTAAGCTTTTAATGAACGGGTTTGTAAAAATAATGTTAAATAGATTGTCACCTATAATGAATAGGCTTGATAACTTAGAAGCTAATGGGGAAAATATCAAAAAGTCGCTTACCAGCTTTGTAACAGGGACAGGGAATTATGGTCTCACATGTCCAGAATCTGCAGTACAACTGGGGGTATAAAGCTACAGAAAGCTCAGCATCACTGCGGAAAACCACCACTATAATTTAATACAACCCTTAGCGGCGACCGCTGCTCAAGAAAATGGTCTTGAAACATGGGAAGCTCTTTCCAAGTGAAAGTAATGGTGCATAATTACTCCCCATCTGAGGAGGGGCACTCTGGTAACAACTTTGGACCTAATACCACTAGCCCCTTACTAAATGGGAAAGGAGTTGAACTTTCTAGACAGTCCAACTCACAATTAGGCAACCCTGCCACAAGGGCTGATTCTAATAATGATGTGATTTCACATCTGCCCCCAGAATGTTGCCATATGTGGTGATCTTAACCAATGCCCTGCCGATCCTGTGTAACCTAAAGGAATCTACCACTCAATTGAAGAACAAAGTATGCCGCTGGCTATCACAGAATACTGATTTATCCAACTCTAGTTTCCATGATATCTTGTTTGTCCAAAGAGTGAGTTGGGTCGGTCCCTTACAAAAGGAGACTGCATAGTGATCAATTGCAGATCTCCAGCTCTTGCAGGGCAGCTGCTCCAGAATAGAAGGAAGCCATATGGGTGGGCTCCAGGAAATGGGATCGAGCTAGTGCTTTTTTCTGGGTTTTTTTATAAGCATCTCAAGCAAACTGGACCATCTCCCCTATTAAATGCTTGCTCTAGTCAGAATCCATTAAACAGAAAGGTCAATTTCCATATGAAAATCAGTAATAGATATGAAGCACTTACTGATTTGAATAGCCCTGACTGACTAAATCAAGGGAATGTAAAAATAATGCTGGTCTACGCTGTAGTTACAATCACTCAAGCGGTGGGAACAACAAATACTGGTAGTGAATAATACCCTACCTATCCAACCAATCACCTGTATATCAAATGCTTGTAAATTCTATAATTAGCTGCCCGCAGCAGGGAAGCATGGGTGCTGAACAGTCAATACAGATTGTTTCTTGGAACATTGCAGGAATAAAATCTAAGCTAAATGACCCAGAGTGGGGTGATATGATGGGCAGTAGTCATGTATGCCTCTTCCAGGAAACCTGGGCGACAGAGCGGGTGTACAGGGTTGGGTTCATTACATTTAGTATTGAGGCTAGGCCATCACCAGCGGTCCGTCCGGCTGGAGGGCTATTAATATGGGTTAAGACCACATTGTATTGTAAAATCAAACCACTTGAGTTAGAATCCCAGGAGATCCTTGGCATTGACATGATGTGGACCAAAGGGAGTATCCATGTTAGATTATTCAACATATATGATAGGTTCAGTAGCCACTGTAAGCACTCCGAAACCTTCACAATGCTCTACAATTTTCTTGACACATGCAGTGTTATCTTATCTTAGCTGGTGACATTAATACGAACTATGAGCCAGTAGATTTTGTACAAGAATTAGTGCAGGAGGAAGAGCAAAGTAGGGGTGTAAATAAGCTACAGATTTGCCCCATTAAAAGATGCACCAAGGTTGGGCAGCAGGTACTATCTTTTACCTTAGCCCATGGTGTGCGCTCCTGTAATGGGCAGAGACCATCAGATGAGGAAGCCATGTTCACGGTTAAGAGGGGGAACATTAGACCTGGGAGTAACCATGCCAATGCAGATGGACTCTCCATAGGGGGGTTATGTAGGAAAGTAGGATCTGCTTCTATGGTTACCCCCATTTTTTGCCTGGTGCTAAGCTGTTACTTATTAGTCTGACTGGGATCCTGCTAATCTGGACTCCAGTCTACCTGCTTTATCCCTTAAATTGGTATGTTCAGTACTTAGGTACATCCCAGATTGGATACTGGGGTACTCTTATCAGTCCCTAGTATATGGTACTAAGGTACCCAGGGAATAGGTACCCCAGAGGTGGTCTATGGGCTAAAGCATGTATTATGCCATCCATGAGAGACCATTCAAAGTGGAACTACAGGTCTGCCATTGCAGCCTAGCACCACTTACAAAAGATGTAGGTTTTCTATATCTTGGAGCACTGCACTTAAAACCTACAAGTCACCCCTATAGCATGCCTTTGCAATCCTGAAGGCAGGGTGCATGGTTCTAAGTGAAAGGGTGGCCCTGCATGAGCAGGACACACCTACAGCCTATGACCTCTGACCCTCTGGGCCGGTCACCCCACGCACCGCGCATACTCCCCGTGAGTGAGCCCAGGCTGCCCCCCATTCCCGCCGAGTGCCGCCGCTGCCCGCAGCTGTGCTCCTGGCCCTCCACCGCTGTTGCTGCTTTTGCCCTGTTTGCGCTGCGTTGTATTATCCCTGTGTTAATTTTGCTCTTTGTTTAATTTTGGTGTATTTCTCTCCCTGTTTGCCCCGTGTTGTAATAATTTTGTTCCTTGTCTAATTTTTGGTGTATTTCTCCCTCTGTTGCCCCTTGTTGCGCCCAGCCCCTGCTGCGTTTCCCGCCACCTCCCCGCTCCCCGCCGCTGCCCCCCTGCGGCCCCGCCCCTTCCCTCTGTTGCCCTTCCCATTCGCCGCCCCGCTCCCGCCTCCCAGCTGCTCCTCCCTCGCTCCGCCCCCCCCACTCTCCACATATGGCAGAGTGGCAAACCCGCAGCGTTGACGCGCAGCGGGCGCGCCAAAGGTAAGCCCGTCTGCGCCCGTCCGTGCCTGGACCGCGCCCAGCGCCAGGACCTCTGGCCCCCACCGACGCAAGATGACCCGACAAACCTACGATGCCGCGGCCCTCAATGCACTCAATACCGGCCGGACCCCCACATGCTGCCGGGCTGCCCCGAAACGCTTCCACGGACCCTTCACCTGCACAACCTGCAAGTTCACCTGACTCCGAACATGCACCGCGCCCGCCAAACCAAACCCCAGCAGCCACCTCAAGTGCATCCTGCTCAACACCCGCTCCGTCCACAGACACGCCGTCGAACTCTGGAACCTGCTCGACACAACATCACCAGACGTCGCGTTCCTCACTGAAACATGGATGAACGCCTCCTCAGCCCCCGACATCGCCATCGCCATCCCGGATGGATACAAGATCATCAGGAGGGACCGCGTCAACCAGACTGGGGGAGGCATCGCCATCGTCCACAAGAACACCATCCGCATCACGACCGATGCCGACGACACCTACACCGCCGCCGAACACCTCCACTTCCAGATTCACACTGACCCAAAGACGACCCTCAGAGGCACCCTCATCTACAGACCCCCGGGACCACGCACACAATTCAGCGAAGACATCACGGACTTCATCAGCCCACACGCCCTCCCCTCCGCCGACTACATCCTCCTAGGGGACCTCAACTTCCACCTGGAGAACAACAAGGACCGCAACACCGTCACCCTGCTGGCCAACCTCGCCAACCTCGGACTCAAGCAACTGGTCAACACCCCCACCCACTACGCCGGCCACACGCTTGATCCCGTCTTCTCATCCAGCAAGCACATCGCCTTCAGCCACTCCACCGGACTCCACTACCCACCACCACCCGCAACAGGTTCCTCACAGAAGCTGGAGCAAGATCACCGCCGACCAACTCACCACCTCCCTCAGCCAGAACCCACCTGCCAGCACACCGGACCCCAACGAAGCAGCCCGCAACTTCACGCAGTGGCTGTCCGCCTGCGCCGACGACCTCGCACCACTGAAGAACCCTCCCAACAAACCCAGAAGCAAGAAGGCCCCCTGGTTCACCAACAAACTCAAGGACTCCAAGAAGACCTGCCGCACCCTCGAGAAAGCCTGGCTCCTCGACCAGACCACTGACAACATGACCGCCCTCAAACACGCCACCCGCAAGCACCACCAGCTCATCCGCACCACCAAGAAGAAATCACTGAAGGATCGACTGGACAACAACGCCCGCGACAGCAAGGAACTCTTCAGCATCGTTAAGGAGTTCTCCAACCCCAGCACCGGCAACAACGACATCACCCCATCACAAAATCTCTGCGACTCCCTCGCCTCGTTCTTCCACCGCAAGATTGGCGACATCCACAACAGCTTCGGTGCACCATCCTCGCACCCAACCGTCGAACCAATGCACCCCACCGCCACCCTCCGCACCTGGACCGCGGTAACCACCGAAGACACAGCCCGCACGATGAACACCATCCACTCTGGATCTCAGACTGACCCTGCCCCCACCACATCTTCAACAAGGCCGACTCCACCATCGCATCCCAACTACGAGACGTCATCAACACCTCCTTCGACACCGCCACCTTCCCGGAGAGCTGGAAGCATGCCGAGCTCAGCGCCCTACAGAAGAAACCAACAGCGAACCCCACTGACCTCAAAAACTTCTGCCCCATCTCGCTCCTCCCTTTTCCTGCCAAAGTCATCGAGAAGATCGCCAACAGACAGCTTGCCGCCTTCCTCGAGATGAATGGATCCCTCGACCCCTCGCAGTCCGGTTTCAAAGCCAACCACAGCACCGAGACCGCCCTCATCGCAGCCACCGACGACATCCGAGCCCTTCTCGACAACGGGGAAACAGCGGCACTCTCTGCTGCGTTCGACACTGTCTGCCACCGCACCCTAGTCCAACGCCTCAGCAACATCGGCATCCAAGAGAAGGCACTGAAGTGGATCTTCTCGTTCCTCGCTGGAAGAACACAGAGAGTCCGCCTCCCCCCGTTTCGTTCTTAGGCAACCGAAGTCATCTGCGGCGTCCCGCAAGGATCATCACTCAGTCCCACCCTCTTCAACGTCTACATGAGACCTCTGGCAGCCATCGCACGCCAACACAACCTCAACATCATCTCCTACGTCGACGACACCCAGCTGATCCTCTCCCTCACCAGAGACCCCGACACCGCCAGAATCCGCTGCTGATGACGTCAGATATTACATCACTGTATTTACACATTTATATACCCATGTCTTCTTCCTTTTTTTTTAGCTATACATATATTTTTTTTTTTTTTTTCAGAAAGACACATATGTCATCAGTGATGTAATATCTGACGTCATCAGCAGCGGATTACGGTCGCGTGAGTTATAGTTGCCTGCACTAACTATAACGGGGGAATTTCATTGGTTTTTCATGAGGAAAATGCCCAGCTAACTATAACATGTGTGAAACCTATGGTTTTTTAAGTGAATTTGCAAGGTTTTTTAAATGCTAATTCCTAACTATAACGTGTGTGAAACCTATGGTTTTTTCAGTGAATTTGTACGGTTTTTTAAATGCTAAATTACTTTACGCCGTTCGTGCCGTGCGCGCACGGTGCGCTTTGCGCACGGTGCGCGCACGGTGGGCACGCGGTATGCTTTGCGCACCGCGCGCCCACTTCACGCAGTTCGTTCCGTGCACGCACGGTGAGCACGTGGTGCGCTTTGCGCACCTCGCGCCCACTTTACGCAGTTAGTGCCGTGCACGCACGGTGCACTTAGCGCACGGTGGGCACGCAGTGCGCTACGCACACCGCGCGCCCACGTTACGCTTAATGGGCCATGTACGCACGGTGCACTTCGCGCACCGTCCGCACAAGGAGGACACATGATACGCTTTGTTGTTAAGGGTTTTGGTATAAACTGGTATAAACTGCGCGCGTATAGATATATATATTGATTTAAATGCTATTTTCTCAGAAAATACTGAACAGATTTACACCAAACCTGCAAAAGGCACCAAACGGACCTTATGGCTACCTCTCTGCCAAATTTCACGTAATTCTGTTCAGCCGTTCGGGCTGTAGCTGCGACTAAAGTCCCTATGGAAAAATCCATGGGGAAAACGTGTTTTGGGACCCCCCCTTTTTCTCGGCCCCTGCTTGACGAATTACCCCGAAACTTTCAGGGTAGGAGCGGAGCGGAGCGCTTCATTCGTTTTGAAAATTTCGCGAAGATTCGTCAATTGGCGCCAAAGTTATTCAAAATAGAATTTTGAGATTTCCTATGGAAACTCAGTCCTAACTATAACTATCTACTGGCGACCGCCAGTAGATAATATATATATATATATATATATATATATATATATATATATATATATATATATATATATATATATATATATATACATATATATATATGTATATCTATAAATACATATACTCTATATATAGGTAGTTATAGTTAGGACCCTGTTTCCATAGGAAAACGCAACATTCTATTTTGAATAACTTTGGCGCCGGTCGACGAATCCTCGCGAAATTTTCAAAACTAATGGGGCGCTACGCTCCGCTCCTACCCTGAAAGTCTCGGGGGGATTCGTCAAGCGGGGGCTGAGAAAAAAGGGGGGTCCCAAAACGCGTTTTCCCCATGCATTTTTCCATAGGACCTTTAGACACAGCTACAGCCCGAATGGCTGAACAGAGTTACTTGAAATTTGGCAGAGAGGTAGTCTACAGGTCAAGGAAGTGCCTTTTGTAGGTCTGGTGTAAATCTGTTCAGTAGTTCCTGAGAAAATAGCATTTAAATCAATATATATATCTGTGGCAGCTTACCGTGCGCTTACCGTGCGCTTACGGTAAGCTTACCGTACGCGTACGGTGCCGTGCGCGAGCGCGATTCTGATTGGCTGTTAGATCTTAGGAAACATTCGAATTGGTCGAAAGCAGGAAGTGTCGGCCGCCATTTTCTCTCTCGCACTCTGAGGGGGGGAGCAAAAACAAAGTTGGATAACACGAAAAGGGGCAGGCTAGACAGCTCCTAACCACATAGCCATGGTTAGTGTGTCCCAAAAGAACCCCCAAGGCCAAAAATCCAATTTTTTTTTTTTTTTAAACGCCGATTGCGCTTACCGTACGCGTACGGTAAAAAATAAATAAGAAAAAAACAATATCCACATTTTCCCCACCCCGTGTGCAAAAGGAGCCCGAAGGGCACCTTTTCTGCATGGCATATATATTTTTTAAGAACAATTAATAGATAACCTTTCACAACGAAGCGCATAATATGTCCTCCGTGTGCGGACGGTGCGCGAAGCGCATCGTGCGTACATGGCCCATCCAGCGTAACGTGGGCACGCGAAAGCTTGTTTCCTTCCCAGTATAAGAATTGGCTTGGTAGTTTGGTTTGCCTTGTTCCCATCATGCACTGGGACAGGTACAGACTAATTTGCATGTAGCCAGGTTCTGAGCTGGGATGGTGCAGTGAGCTAAAAAACGGTGATGGATTAAAACCATGATCTCTTGACTTGGTAAGAGTATTCTGCATCATTCAGAAGGCTTGTGGGTGTCTGAGTGGGTCTGTGAATGGGTGTGAAAGTATCTGAGTCGGTCTGTGAGTGCTTATATATATTTTAAAAAATTGATGGCAGAATTTGTAGATCCTCTCACGTGGAAAAATAAATGGAATCAGGGTGTTTTCTTGGACATCAGGGGTCCTTCACAGACCCCTATATTGCACCCATGGGGTCTGGGTCCATCTACCCTGTCCTCTTCTATTGCATTTAATCTGAATTTTGTCAACACAGGACATTTCCTGATATCTAAAATGGCAGCTGCAACTTTCTGCTCAGATTTCAGCTAGCCAAACTTAGCATTGCTGTTGGCACAAGAATTTGCAGAGCTCTGCATCCCAAAAATATTCAAATTTCCTTTTCCTTTAATATTTCAAAAACTAATGAATGGATTTACACCAGATCACAAAAAGTACTCTTTCTGAACCAAAATCTAGCTTTCTGCCAAATTGGTGTAATTCTATTAGGCAGTTTGGGCTGTAGGCATGTCTAAAATCTCTATGGGAAATAACATTAGAAACGCTCATTTTGTTACCCCCATTTTTCTCGGCCCCCACTAGTCAGATCTACTCAAAACTTTCTATGCTCAGCAAGAAACAGGAGGCAACTTATTTTCGAACATTTTATGAAGATTTGTCAAATAATTCTAAAGTTATAAGGAAATGAAAAAACATTTTTGTCTCTGGAAACGAGCTCCTAACTACACCTACTGACTGTGTATGTAGGTTATATATATATATGTATATATATATATTCACTTAAAAAACCATAGGTTTCACACATGTTATAGTTAGCTGGGCATTTTCCTCATGAAAAACCAATGAAATTCCCCCGTTATAGTTAGTGCAGGCAACTATAACTCACGCGACCGTAATCCGCTGCTGATGACGTCAGATATTACATCACTGTATTTACACATTTATATACCCATGTCTTCTTCCTTTTTTTTTAGCTATACATATATTTTTTTTTTTTTTTTTCAGAAAGACACATATGTCATCAGTGATGTAATATCTGACGTCATCAGCAGCGGATTACGGTCGCGTGAGTTATAGTTGCCTGCACTAACTATAACGGGGGAATTTCATTGGTTTTTCATGAGGAAAATGCCCAGCTAACTATAACATGTGTGAAACCTATGGTTTTTTAAGTGAATTTGCAAGGTTTTTTAAATGCTAATTCCTAACTATAACGTGTGTGAAACCTATGGTTTTTTCAGTGAATTTGTACGGTTTTTTAAATGCTAAATTACTTTACGCCGTTTGTGCCGTGCGCGCACGGTGCGCTTCGCGCACGGTGCGCGCACGGTGGGCACGCGGTACGCTTTGCGCACCGCGCGCCCACTTCACGCAGTTCGTTCCGTGCACGCACGGTGAGCACGCGGTGCGCTTTGCGCACCTCGCGCCCACTTTACGCAGTTAGTGCCGTGCATGCACGGTGCACTTTGCGCACGGTGGGCACGCAGTGCGCTAGGCACACCGCGCGCCCACGTTACGCTTAATGGGCCATGTACGCACGGTGCACTTCGCGCACCGTCCGCACAAGGAGGACACATGATACGCTTTGTTGTTAAGGGTTTTGGTATAAACTGGTATAAACTGCGCGCGTATAGATATATATATTGATTTAAATGCTATTTTCTCAGAAAATACTGAACAGATTTACACCAAACCTGCAAAAGGCACCAAACGGACCTTATGGCTACCTCTCTGCCAAATTTCACGTAATTCTGTTCAGCCGTTCGGGCTGTAGCTGCGACTAAAGTCCCTATGGAAAAATCCATGGGGAAAATGTGTTTTGGGACCCCCCCTTTTTCTCGGCCCCCGCTTGACGAATCACCCCGAGACTTTCAGGGTAGGAGCGGAGCGGAGCGCTGCATTAGTTTTGAAAATTTCGCGAAGATTCGTCAATTGGCGCCAAAGTTATTCAAAATAGAATTTTGAGATTTCCTATCGAAACTCAGTCCTAACTATAACTATCTACTGGCGACCGCCAGTAGATAATATATATATATATATATATATATATATATATATATATATATATATATATATATATATATATATATATATATATATATATCTATATCTATATATATATATATATATATATATATATATATATGTATATCTATAAATACATATACTCTATATATAGGTAGTTATAGTTAGGACCCTGTTTCCATAGGAAAACCGCAACATTCTATTTTGAATAACTTTGGCGCCGGTCGACGAATCCTCGCGAAATTTTCAAAACTAATGGGGCGCTCCGCTCCGCTCCTACCCTGAAAGTCTCGGGGGGATTCGTCAAGCGGGGGCTGAGAAGAAAGGGGGGTCCCAAAACGCGTTTTCCCCATGCATTTTTCCATAGGACCTTTAGACACAGCTACAGCCCGAATGGCTGAACAGAGTTACTTGAAATTTGGCAGAGAGGTAGTCTACAGGTCAAGGAAGTGCCTTTGGTAGGTCTGGTGTAAATCTGTTCAGTAGTTCCTGAGAAAATAGCATTTAAATCAATATATATATCTGTAGCAGCTTACCGTGCGCTTACCGTGCGCTTACGGTAAGCTTACCGTACGCGTACGGTGCCGTGCGCGAGCGCGATTCTGATTGGCTGTTAGATCTTAGTAAACATTCGAATCGGTCGAAACCAGGAAGTGTCGGCCGCCATTTTCTCTCTCGCACTCTGAGGGGGGGAGCAAAAACAAAGTTGGATAACATGAAAAGGGGCAGGCTAGACAGCTCCTAACCACATAGCCATGGTTAGTGTGTCCCAAAAGAACCCCGAAGGCCAAAAATTCATTTTTTTTTAAAAAAAAACGCCGATTGCGCTTACCGTACGCGTACGGTAAAAAATAAATTAAAAAAAAACAATATCCACATTTTCCCCACCCCGTGTGCAAAAGGAGCCCGAAGGGCACCTTTTCTGCATGGCATATATATTTTTTAAGAACAATTAATAGATAACCTTTCACAATGAAGCGCATAATATGTCCTCCGTGTGCGGACGGTGCGCGAAGCGCATCGTGCGTACATGGCCCATCCAGCGTAACGTGGGCACGCGAAAGCTTGTTTCCTTCCCAGTATAAGAATTGGCTTGGTAGTTTGGTTTGCCTTGTTCCCATCATGCACTGGGACAGGTACAGACTAATTTGCATGTAGCCAGGTTCTGAGCTGGGATGGTGCAGTGAGCTAAAAAACGGTGATGGATTAAAACCATGATCTCTTGACTTGGTAAGAGTATTCTGCATCATTCAGAAACTCTGTCCATCACCACCCCCTTTTTCCCAAATCGTTTTTATCCACACTCAGTGTGGGAGGGTATGCTCAGACGTGAGTTATTATTATTATTATTATTATGTGTTCTTATATAGCGCTCAACTTACCCTTGGGCATCTTGGCGCTTGCATTGGGAACCCGTCCTGGTTTTTCCCTGTGAGATAACCCGTACTGGGCATCCCCAAGGTGAAAGCCAGGCATCCCGCCGCAGGGGGGCCGTTGTGGAGATTAAGCAAGCTTGTTGCCCAGAGCTGCATAGTGTGAACTCGTGCTTAGAGTGGGCACCGAAGCGAGAATTATCGAGTCCGTGGACAATTGGGCTCCGGACCCTGCCGCGTCGGGAATTGAACCCTGGTCCCGGGTCTGACCTCTGCTTCAGGGTATGCCTCCTCTAACCAGTGAGCTTCTCTTCTCCATCCTTATTCAGTATTCTGCATCCTTCAGAAACTCTGTCCATCACCACCCCCTTTTTCCCAAATTGCTCAGTTACTAGTCAGAAAAGATGTACATTTCCTGGCATAATGCTTGTATTAGCCTTGTTACGATAAAATATCCAGATAAAAAACCTATTATGGCCAATGTATAGTTTGGTGTTATAGTATTGATCAATTTCCACTCCCCTCATAATAATCTTAATCTTGTGATACTATAATCAGGATTCACCGACAACTGATATTCATTGGGCCGACCTTTTTTTTAATTACATTTATAATTATATTTGTGATTATACTTTGTAACTATGAAATCCTGGATATAAAGTTCAATGTAATATCGAATATGTCCTAATTTTGTGGATATATGTGATATTCCCAGGATAGTTATGCTATGTGCAAATATGCCAATGAAATAAATGTATTTATATAATGTCTGTGTCCTAAATTATGTATATTTATGTGTATGTCCCTATCCATAAAAAAGATAAAATATGTCACAGACATTTCCTCCTAAAATGTAGATAATAATCATAAAAACATACGCAATCATATTAATATATATATATAAAAACATAATCAAATATAGACTGTTTAAATAAATAATATAAATATTAATATACAATATATCACTGTATGAGCTTATGTGAGAGAAAAATTATATTTATTTATACATATAGAGGAGGAGAATCTTATTGTATCTAATATCATATAATCACCATTACATTGCAATATCTGGTATCTTATTAACTATATCTTAGACTAATATTACTCTAGTAAGATGTAAGAAATGCTTGCCGTTCCAATTCTTATGTTACTATCTGCTGTTGTTTCTCTAATGGTGGTGCTTTCCCATAAATCCTTATTAATCTATATAGATTCGTAAATCTAGGTTTCAGCTCAAAATCATGCTTCAATCTACCTCAGATAACGATTATTTATTCTCCATTATCAGATGATGTTAGCTGTTAACTGTAGAGCTCCTTTCATGTAAAGTATTACAGACAAGTGTATAGGTCCTCAGATATATTAAGGCCATTTGGATGTTTGGTATCAAGTGCAATAATATAGCATGTTTCCAACTTTCTCAGGGCACTTTCTCTATCTCCACCCCGTCTACTCGGTGGGATAGCGTAAATTACATAATATTTTAGATCTTTGTTATTAGAATTGTGATTTTCTTTAAAATGACGTGGCACCGGGTAGGTGTTGTCCTGATTCCTGATGGCCCTGAGATATGCTTATGCACTGCTAGTTTGGTGCTCCCTACATATAGAAGGTTGCACGGACATGAGAGGACATAAACTGCATGGTATGTCTTGCATGTGAGCAGTTTATTGATGGTATGTTTTTTGCTACTGAATGGAGTACAAAATTCCGTCTTGTTATCTCTGTGCTGACATGCTTTGCAGGTTTTACACCGGATAAACCCTTTCCTATTCTGAAGCCAGTTGGTCGTGTCGATAGTCTCGGGGCTTGTTGTAACCAGTTGATCTCTCATAGAGGGGCCCCGACTGTAAGTTAGTGACACTTTCTGTGTTAAATCTGGACCAATTATAGGGTCACTAAGCACTAATGGCCAGTTTTTTTGTATAATAGCCCGTAATTGAGTGTGATGATTACTGTACTGGACTATAAGTCTGAAGCTCTTATCTTTGGCTGTCATGGTTGCACTGCAAGGGTCAATATCTTGTACATTGTTTGAGTCTGTACTCTTAAGTAACTCCTCTCTAGTTTTACTCATAGACTTACTTATGGCAGACTCTTTAATCTTATCAGAGTATCCTCTTTGTCTGAATCTCTTCTTACATTCTGTCTGTGCCTTGATGAGCTCCTCATGATTACTATGAAGCCGCCTCATCCGCAGCATCTCGCCATAAGGAATACTATTGACGAGGTGCCGCGGAAGTGCACTGTCTGCATGTAGGGTGGCGTTCTCTGAAGTGGGTTTCCTAAATAGTTTGGTTTCAATTTTATTATCAATGATATAGATTTCTATATCTAGGAAAGATATGGATGTTTCACTCAGTGTGACTGTGAACTGTAGATTGATCAAATTTTTGTTGATGTTTTCTATGAATTGAGAGGTTGTGTCTCTGTTACCATCCCATATTACAAAGAGGTCATCAATGTATCGTAGCCACGATACAATCTTGTTGTCATCTTTCGTTATTGCTTTAAGGACCAGCTCCTCCCAGCAGCCCATGTGAAGACAGGCATAGCTTAGGGAGAAGCTGGCCCCCATAGCTACTCCCCTGATTTGCTGGTATAGGATGTTGTTGAACATAAATACATTGTTCTCCAGACAAAATGAAATCAGATCTACAATCATTCGCTTTTGATCTCCACAATGGTTAGAGTCTTTGTTCAAATAATGTTCAATGGCCCTGATGCCGTCAACGTGTCGAATACTTGTATATAATGATAAGACATCTAGGGCCATCATTAAGTATGTGTCTTTCCATTGGATATTCGCCAACTTGTTCAGGAAATCACTAGAATCTCGGACATATGATGGCAGGGCTTGGACATGTGGTTGCAAAAAATAATCTATGTATTGTGAAGTGTGTTCCAATAAACTATTACGGGCCGAGATTATATGTCTTTGTGGGTTTTGGGAATGAAGCACAAAGTTGGTATACCCGGATACTCGTTTTTCAGAAATCTCCATTCCAGTTTAGTAATTAATTATTTTTACTGCCACACATTGAGCATGTGATGATATCTTGTATACACAGTTTTGTACTCCGTGCTGCTGATTCTGGTGTAACAGGCCCTGTCGTTTAACTGTGTATATGCATCTTTGTTGTAATCGATTTTGCTCCAGATCTCAATGTTGCCACCTTTGTCAGAATTTCTTATCATGATGGTCTTGTTCTTTTTTAGTTTGTTAATTAGTTCATAGTACTTGCGATCCTGCCACTTGTATCAATGTTTTTTGCCTTGTGTTACGAAATTTAGTTTCTTAATTTGTTCCACTACTGATTCATGAAAGATATCAATTGAGTCCCTTAACATCACTGGACTGAACGTAGATTTTGGCTTGAACTTGGTAAGATGTTTGATTTTTTGGGGAAACTCCATATCTACTATGTGATCTGTTGTCCGTACCTCTGTGTCCGTTACAATCTGTGGTTGCATGCATAGTTCATTCAGGTGCCGATTCCGATCCGTTAAAAAAAATTACCGTACGACTCGTATCCGTATTTTTTTACGTACGAATCGTACAAGTACCGTACAAACGTCCAAGTACGATTTGGACGTGAAAAATACCTACGAATAGCATCGGAAAATGTCTACGAGAGGGAGTCGGAATTTTTTATGTCCGAATGGCCTCGTGAAAAGTGTACGAGAGGGAGCCGGACATTTTTACGCGCAATTTGTAAAATAAAAGTCCGAACGCGCAAGTACGATTCGTACCTCCCGTCCGAATACACAACCGCATGTAAAAGGCCCCGTACGGAGCCAACGCAGTAACACACATGTACACGGGTAAACTTGTGCCCGTGTACGAGCTGTACAGCCCCCCACCCCCCAATATGTCAGCACCGTACACCCCCCTGTCCACACTGTACCCCAGGCCCGCACGCGTACGTGCCGTACCCCCCCAGTATGCGCTGTACCCCCGCATGTACGCACCGTACCCCCCATGTACGCAGGTACCCCTGGCCCGCACCTGTATGCGCCGTACCCCTGCATGTACATGCCGCAGGCCCGCAGGTACGCGCCATACCCCCCCATGTATGCGGGTACCCCTGGCCTGCACCTTTATGTGCCGTACCCCCGCATGTACACGCCGTACCCCTGCATGTACGCGTTGTACCCCCCATGTATGTGGGTACTCCAGGCCCGCACCTGTACGCGCCATACCCCTGCATGTACGCTCCGTACCCTCATGTACGCGGGTACCCCAGGCCCGCACCTGTACGCGCCGTACCCCCACCGTCCCAGGCCCGCACCTGTACGCGCCGTACCCCCACCGCCCCAGGCCCGCACCTGTACGTGCCGTACCCCCGCATGTACGCGCTGTACCCCCCATGTACGTGGGTACCCCAGGCCCGCACCTGTATGCGCCGTACCCCCACCGCCCCAGGCCCGCACCTGTACGTGCCATACCCCCACCGCCCCAGGCCCGCACCTGTACGCACCGTACCCCCACCGCATGTACGCGCAGCACCCCAACCCCATACCCCAGGACCCTCACCCAGCATCGCATATGTACGGACCGTACCTACGCGAAAAATACTCGTACAGAACCAGGACACTGTAAAACAGCACAAGGAGGGTCAATTCGACTCGCACAACACCACAAAACACGTCTACATGACAAAATACATCTCAAAGACTGACCTGGCACATCCAAACAGGCAAACCGAGGCCCAAACTCACAACCACCTCTTATAACACACCCACCAAAATTCAAACACAGCCACACCCAAAAATGGACCAATAAAAAGGGCCCACACACACAACCCATGAGCCTTTGCAACAGACCCACTGCTGCCAGACCCCACACACAAACAACTGCACCTTACTGACCCCTTAACTACACCTTAACTCACACATCTTCACATAACCTCCTTCACAAACACCCCCAGTCACATTCACACACACACCATCACATTCACACCCACACACCCACAACCATCCCCACCCACACCCCACACCATGCCCACAGACAAGAATCCAAAGTTCACAAGGGCGGAGCTGGAGCTCCTTGTCAACGAAGTCATCAGAGTCGAGCCACAGCTGTTTGGAACATTGGTCAGACAGACCACCATAGCCCAAAAAACCAGCCTGTGGCAGAGGATGGTCGATAAGGTCAATGCTGTTGTGTCCATCCGAAGGACCAGGTATGAATGCCAAGCCAGGTGGTTCAATCTGCGCAGGGCAGTCAAGAGGAAGATGAATGAGGTATACGCCCAGAGTAACATCACTGGAGGCGGGCTGCCCCGCAGACCCGTACACTACCATCCCTGGGAGGAGAAGGTGATTGCCACACATCCGCCGGTGGGAGCACACGGAGTCCAAGGAGTCGCTGAGCCTGGTGAGTACACAAACAACTGACGTAACATGGGGGGAATGCCATCCACACCACAAATACACAAAATGCACGCAACTTCCCCCAAGCACTCACCGCACACAACCACACTCAAAAACCACGCTCATGCCACCAACGTCTCCATGCACCATTCACAAATCAAGCCAATGCCATGTCCCAGGCTACACCAACCACAAACCCAAGACTGCATGTCCGGGAGGCTGGGAGGGTGGGCCTCACACAACACATTGTGAAAATGAGAAGCAGACACCAATGCCCTCAGCCCATATGGCATAGGTACATACCCATGCACAATGCACAGGGACTGGCAAAGTACTGACAAGGTCGCTGACACTTGGCCCTGCTGTATGCAGCACAAGGCCTTCCTGGGACCACTGGACACTCAAACACCAACTCCACAAGCACAGGTAACTAGCACAGGAACTCACACTCACTGTCATGCCAGCATTCACCATGAGGGGACAGACACATCACCTGGTAGACCCAATGCCAACTCACACTACACCCAACAGCAGTCCCGGTCACACACACCACCCTTACACAACACACAACCCCGGGGCAGGCAACGGATTTACACACTCTCACAATGGACATGTGACACAAGACCAATCCATAGCCAAATAAGCATCCTAGCCAAAATTCTACAGGTCAAACACTCAGGAGAACATATCAATCTGTCCCCCGCAACATACCCATCCCCAAGTGGACATTGAGAGGAATGCTAGGCACATCCAACTACCTGGAGGAACTGTGACAACTTGAATATGTATGAAACATGGATGTTGCATGAAACAGCATTAACATTGTCTCTCTCTCACACACAGGGCAACGTCGTGGATCTCCCCCCAACACTGGGGGAACAATCACAGTGCCCGGCTCGGTGTGAAGATGACCCCACCGGCAGCGACGACTCTCACCTCTCCGTGGATGACCCCGACCAACCTGGCCCCTCTGGTGCCCAAGCCCCTGCAGCACCTGCGTCAGGTACATCTGTGCCAACCACCACCCCCATTGCTGCCACATCCCAGGAGACACCCAGGAGCCCTGCTCGCACTGAACAACAGAGCCAGTCTGACCAGGAGGGACAAGGTTCTCCGGGCACCCAGGAGGAGGCAGGCAACCCTGCAAATGCCATCCCTCAGGGGTCCCGTAGACCCGATGTGCCTATAAAGGCAGGCCAGGCTCAAGTTGGCAGGGGTGGTGGGAGTGGAGGCAGGCGGAGGCGCGAACCTGACCAGCTAGCTGAGGGAACCGGTATGTCCCACATACGCCACATCCTGGACACATACCGGCGTGACACCAGGGGCATCAGCCAGGTAGTGTCAAGACTCACAGAGATGCAGGGGACTCTCAACGAGATCAAGAACATGCAGGCCGAGCAACATGCCAGTCAACAACAACACCAAGGACGGATGGAGGCAAGACAGGCTGAGCTCCTGGCGGTGCAAAGGGACATGAGCCATTCACTCTGTCGGATTGCCGACAACATGGGCAACCCTCCCTGTGACAGCAGGCGCAGACCAGCACCAGCCACAGGGAGGGAGGAGGAGGAGGATTCCTCCGACGGAGCGTCTCAAACATCGTCAAGGCCTGCATCTGAGGGTCCCCGGAGGAAGGTGAGTCGTCCACGGAAAAGACCGTGAGAGTCAGCGGACCATCAACATCTCCCAGGTCACCTGGCCTGGCACCTGGCCCTCTGGCACAACAGCAGCACCTCATCCAATGACATTCTCTGCCACATGGACTTGCTGGTCACAGTCTGACCAATGATGACCAACACTGTGCTCTGGACTCTGATGACTTCCAATACCAAGGATACCATCTCCCCCTGTGAACTTTGGATTCTATTCCCCCGGTAGAGCACCTAATTTCACCTACCAAAACACGTACCCCACCGCAAATAAAAATATTATTTGATTCATGAGACGTTGCTGTCATGTTGCCTAATTCCACAACATATGTGTGTGTAAATGTCAAACTATGCCTGAGTGTTAAACTAACTCTAGACATCCATACCCTGGGATCTGAGGCTGGTACAGGACACAAATGGGTCACAAGGTATCATTCAAAGCAGGCATGGAGCAGAACACTCACCTGTGATGGCCACAAGCTGCTGAGGGGGGGCTTGCAATACTGAGCGGACAGACCTATTTGGAAGATTATCATTAAGGCGTAGAGGTCATGGCTCATGTGGAGGTTCCCGGGGAGGGAGTCCCAGGTATGTGTTGGCAGGTGGGAGAACTATGTCCTGCATGCTGGAGTATGGTGGATGTGAAGAATGGTGGCCAGGGCAAGGTCGGATGCACAGAGATGGCCCAACGGGGACTCGTATGACAAGACGTACAAGGTTGGTTTTGTGTCGGGGTTGTGGACTGCCTCCTGAGTGTGGGTGGGGAGTGTTGAGGTCATCCTGCAGCAGACAGTGATCCATTGCAGCTATCTATGGTGGACGGTGATGTGGCTGGGGCGCAGGATGTTGAAGCTGAGGTGTGCAGATGCACCCTGGATGTGGACAAGTTTCCCGGGAGTGTGGATGTATGTGCTCCGTAGAGGGCAGGCCAGTATTTGACACGGATGTTGTCGAGGACATGGGGGATGGTCTGTCTTTCCTTGGAGTGGATCTATCTGTGGATCATGTGCATAATGCAGAGGGCGTTGCAGCATGAGGTACAGATGCTGTGGACTGACATGGCAAATGTGTGCGAGCAATACATGATGCACACCATCTTGTGTGTGTGGCCACTGGGTGCCGGGGCAGGGCTCTTGCGGGTGGGACACAAGCACTTGACCCAGCTGTAAGGGGACAATCCTCAGATGATCACCTCAGTCCTGTACAAGTCCAGCCTCAGGTGGCTCATGTACAGCCATTCATCAATGGATCACATGCATTCAGGAATAATGGAACTGGCAATGTCTGCGTCTTTGGTGAGGGTGGGGAGCACCTTGCTGTCAATGGCATACCAGCTGATGAGGTGCTGTGCGCATGTGATGGTGGAGAGGGGGGTCCTGGACACATTGTAGATTGACACGCTGAGAGATGATACCTGTGCCATGTGCCAGACGACGACACCATACTACATGCAGAAGCCTTGATTCACTACTCCCATGGCCTTGCTGGGGTACAGAGCCGGTGTGGAGTAGGAGGGACATGACCTGGTTGGTGTGATAGGGCCTGGAAGGCGCGGCAGTGCTGTGTAGGCAGTTGGAGTAGCACACTCAGCATGCAAAGGTGTCGTGTGTGCGCTTAGGGTTTGTCTGACAGCATGCAGTAGATTTGCGGATGGACATTGCTTGGAGTGTGGCTGCTACATCAGACTGTAGTGTGATGTGTGTCATGCAAGGACATGAGAGTCGTGCAATGTGCACATTGCATGTGCTGATGCTCCAGCCTTTGCCACCGCGTGGCGCCAACTGTGGCATAGACAAGCTGAGGACAGCCAAATGAATGGTTGGAGGGAGGAAGGGAGGAGCATCTTTGAGGCGTGTGTGTTGCCAAATCAGGATACTCTGTGGGCCCTTGCTGCAGGGTCCGCAGAAGCAGGCGGCATTTCCTTGAAAATATTCCACAATTTGCACACAAAGACTAGGATGTCTGAAGGACAACTGCAACAGGCGTGTGTAAAGGAAGGAGTGTCCGGTTTTACATTGCACACCCAGAGACAATGCATGCACAAACACCAAAGATGAATGACACCGGATCAGGGAACTGAAGGCCGAGCTGCGCACAGGAGACACACCCTCAGCAGGTGTTGATGGCCCATTGTGTGCACCAACATGCCAAAATACATACACAACCATGGACTTCATGCACAATAGGGATCATAATCCATGAGGAACTGCATGCATGTTGCTAAACTACACATGGACTCCTCTGCACAATCTTTCACAACTATGCCAGAGATGCCGCATGCAAAGTGGCAAGAGACCAGCATTGACAGAGTTGAGGCACCTTGGAGTGTGAGGAACACCTTTATTACTCAGGTTCACACTAAGGGAAATGCATCCTTTTGAACAGACTCACAGGTCATTCCTCTGACCATGTGGGACCTACACTGGACACCCCCTGCAACACACAGATGTGTAAAATCCTACTGAGCTGGCACACAAGTGAAGTATGTGAGCCAAACACTCCTTGCTCCACACGGAGAGTCTGCAATTCGCCATTGGGCCTCTTATGGGGATGTCACACACTATGTCCACCATCAGCATCCCGTATATTCCTGAGGGACGTTTTACACACATTGATGCCTTCATCTAATTCCACAAAACATTACAGATGACTGTCAGGAAGGGTGAATATCAAGTCATGGGAGCCATGCCACATGTCATGTGCCCCATGGTGAGTCGACAGGTATGCATGGTAACGCAACATGCACAGGAGCAGTCCCAACATAAACCAAACACATACCACACACAAAATGCCTTGCTGCACTCCTTACCCAAAATGACTTTTCACCATGTCCGTGCATGGAACGCTGATTCAGCACACGTTGCAATACTCATGAGGAATAGCTGGAGGCCAACGAAGACACGAGCAGACGACATGCGCAAGAAACTGTGGATGACAGACACACCACACGTCAGCAAAGAGATAGTTATCGGCAGACATGGACATGTACTCGACAGGAATGATGTTGTCACCATGCTAATTTTACAAATTAGTGTTCATGCCAAAATGTGTGAATGACATCATCACTTGAATTGCACATCAGAACACACCTCCAAGTCACTTAGCACACAGTCAGCTGGACACACACATTGAAACACATGCCACACAAGGCTCAAAGCGTGCACACTCAGACACAGGGACTCACCATTATGAGAAGAAGTTGCGGATGAGCTGACTCCGGATGTCCTCCTCCTCCTCCTTCTCCTCACTTTTCTCGTGCCCAAGCCCTTCATCCTCCACGGGTGGATGTTCCTGCTCATCGGGATCCAGGATGAGTGGCACTGCCTTCTCCACTGCCATGTTGTGCAGCATGCAGCACACAAGGAAGATTTTGCAGACCTTCACCGGGGCATATGGGAGGGACCCGCCGGTCTTGTGGAGGCACCGGAATCGGCTCTTCAGGAGTCCAAACGTCCTCTCAATCACGCGCCTGGTCTGCCCATGGGCGTCGTTGTAACGGTGTTCTGCGGCTGTTCTGGGATTGCGGAGAGGCGTCATCAGCCATGGCATGTTGGGATAGCCAGAGTCCCCTACATGGAAACATCATGTGAAGAAGTGGGTCAGGAGATGCCGTAAGATACAAAGATACCGCCAAACAGAGTATACCCACCAACAAGACATGCTCGTTCGTCGTGCAGCCGCAGCATCATTTCTGGCACCCTGCTACGCCTCATGATGTAGGCATTGTGTGCTGACCCTGGAAAACGGGCACAGACATGGGAAATCCACATGTTAGGTAGACAAACCACAAGGGCATTAATAGAGTGATAATGTTTGCGGTTCCGAAAGGCTACCTCCTGTGCCTGTGGTGGTACCAAAGCCACATGTGTCCCATCAATGGCCCCAATTACATGAGGCATCCCTCCCAGGGCACCCTTGACACCTGTCAACTGCTCACGAGTGGGAAAATGGATGAATTCATCCAGGTGCTCCAACATGGCTTCTAAAACATCATGCAGGACACGGCTGAACATTGTCTGGGACATGCCAGCGACATCAGCTATGGTGAATTGAAAGGTACCGGTGGCAAAAAAATGTAGGGCTGCCATCACCTTCATCTTGGGGGTCAGAGCAGTAGGATACCTGTGTCGCGGTTGGAGGTGTTGTTCCAGCCGGGTGGCCAAGCGTTCAATCAACTCTTGCGAGAAGCGGTATCTTCGGATGCAGTCATGTTCACGCATGGCACCCAGGTCTGGCATTGGTCGGGGGAGAGGCGGTGCCCTGCAGAGATTTGGAAGGAATAACGTTGAGCGAGTACATCACAACAACAATGTCAATGAAATGAGCACATCTGCTAAATACAGAGTCTGGTCTGTGCAATACATCCAGCACACGTATGCCAGCAAGGTGATACTCCTACGAAGAGCCAGCTACAATAGTTTATTTGCAAGGTCGATGTGACATGCCATGAAAAGAGCTGAGTGCCAGTGTAAGTGAACAGCCAGACACATTACAGGAGTGACAGACATCCACATATCTGAAGGATGTAATCTCATACAGACAGCAGGCGGGAAGCTAGACGCACAGGTCAGATGTCATTTAAAAAGGCCAGATCACACACCTTTCCATGAAGGGGTACATGTCAAATGCTGATAACCCAGACATTGGGACAACGCAGATATGTCCTCAGGTCGCAATACCATGTTCGATGCATGCAGACACATGTCACGTGGTATTGCACATGTAGCATGGTGTGCGTAATTGTGTGCCATGCACATATGCACACAGACACATGTTGGATGCTGCAACAGCAGATGGAGTTGACGGAACACCAACTGCAAGCACATGGGAACACATGACACACACATGACATAGTCACATCGTGGCACGCTGGTAGTCACATGTCAGGTGAAATTATCCGTGTACCTGCCATCAGGGGACAGTTGCAGGTGTTTGTGACTGTGGCATACCAGTGGTGCAGTGCTTGACACGTTTGTACTACATGCACACATGTGCAAAGTGTGAAGGGGAAGTGTGCCACGTAGTGCCCCATCACACATGATATGTGTAAACAGCTCATCACACATCTATTGTGCCACAACATGAGGAGACATGTGCCACATCACTGCCTGACACACCTAGGCCCTGCACATGAAGGACCACACTGACAATGACTTGATGTACAGCCTTGTGCGAGTCTGACACCTCCATTCCTTTTGTGTGCGCCTCCTATCACCAGTGTAAGCTATGAAACGCAGTACACATGCTCGGAGGCTGTGTGTAGGGGCCGTACACGCGTGATTACAGCCCGTACTCACGCGTGTACGGGCCGTACACGCATGAGTACGGCCCCTATCACTATAGTTGTGTTACCATAGGCCATTGTGATAGGGGCCATACTCATGCGTGAACAGGCAGTACATGCGTGAGTACGGGCCGTTCTCATGCGTGTACGGGCCGTACACGCGTGAGTACAGCCCCTATCACTATAGTTGTGTTACCGTAGGCCATTGTGATAGGGGCCGTACTCACGAGTGTACAGCCCGTACACGCGCGTGTACAGGCCGTACACACGTGAGTATGGCCCCTATCACTATAGTTGTGTTACCGTAGGCCATTGTGATAGGGGCTGTACTCGCGCGTGAGTACGGGCCGTACACGCGTGAGTACGGCCCCTATCACTATAGTTGTGTTACCGTAGGCCATTGTGATAGGGGCCGTACTCACGCGTGTACGGCCCGTACACACGTGAGTATGGGCCGTACACCTGTGTGTACGGGCCGTACACGCGTGAGTATGGCCCCTATCACTATAGTTGTGTTACCGTAGGCCATTGTGATATGGGCCATACTCACGCGTGTACGGCCCGTACACGCGTGAGTACAGCCCTATCACTATAGTTGTGTTACCGTAGGCCATTGTGATAGGGGCCGTACTCACGCGTGTACAGCCCGTACACGCGTGAGTACGGCCCCTATCACTATGGCCTACGGTAACACAACTATAGTGATAGGGGCCGTACTCACGCGTGTAAGGCCCGTACATGCGCGTGTACGGCCCGTACTCACGCGTGTGCGGGCCGTACACGCGTGAGTACGGGCTGTATCACTGTAGTGATGGTGCCCTAGGGGTACGTGTGAAACGCGCCGTACCTGTGTGGGGATTTAAAAATTACAATGGGGACACATGAGGGACAAGTATTAGGGCATAAATGCATGCTGGTTGTCATGGATACCGAGTTTCAAGTTCAAAACTTTACATCATGTGGTCTGAAAAAAGCAGTTGGCCACATTATACATTGTTGCAAAGTGGTTGTTGACTTGACATGATGCTGCAAATTCGAAAGATGCTAAGGCTGTCACTGGTGTATGTTTAAAGGGATTGGAAGAAACGTAGGATGCAAATGAGTCTGACCAATCACTCTGTACTCCTGTAAATGAAATAGGCCAGCAATGCAGATATAAGGCAGGCAGAACCCATGAGAGGGCACTTGCCTGCACAACATGTCAGTCGATACCACTGCTGCTGTATTGTCTCCCTCTGGCACCATGTCAAGGACTGTGGAGAGGGCCCAGCCTTTTACCCAGGAGGAGAATGAGGCCCTGCTGGATGTGATCCTCCCACGGTACCCCATGCTGTATGGTCGACCAGGGGAGCAGGTGAGTGCTGACTCCACTACCTTTGCCTGTGCACCTTTTTTGTGTCTGTCACTTCTGGCATTGTGTCCAGGTGTGACAGACATGCAATGTTGTTTAGAGTGGGTCCCAGGGAGGGGTGGATGGCTTATGTCTCTCATGCAGGGCTTGATGTAGTTCATGTGTGCACTCCTCACTTGCATTGTGCTTACTGTGACATTCACTGCATAGTGCATGGCACATTCAGCCTGGCTAATCCTCTTGGGCATTCTTGTTCTATTGTTCTGCGGTGATTCAGTGGTCACCCCGGTGTGACAGGTGACTGCACCCACAGATGTGTGTGAGTTGAGTGGAGCTGTGGTGAGAGTGGTGAGAGTGTCCAAATGATGTGTACGCCCCCTGGACATTGATGTGTGAGAATGTTCCTTGTCATGTGGGTGAGTGTCTATGTGGAGTGTTGCACCACAGCTGCATGGAGGAGGCAACTGCTCGACCCATCTGATGTGAGAAGGAAGCCGTGCTGTGTGTCTGACTTGCTGAGCTAGCCCCACACCTGTGACACCCCCCTGGCAAGTGGCACATGTGCAGAGTGAGCTTTGAATCCACTGTTGACAATGGCAGGTGATTGATCTGTGCCTGTGTGTGTCTGTGTACTCTGCTGTGGTTTCGTCAGTGGCCTGGGGCATGTGACTGCTTTGCGGTGCTGGCCATCAGCCTTGTGTTGCTTGGGATGCACAGTGTGTGCCATGATCAGGAATTGGTTCGCACCCCTCATGCCACCTGTGTACTTACTATGCCATGTAGTGCATTGGTGCGTCCACAGTGGCAAATGTCCCTATGACTAAGGTGCTATTACTTGTCAGCATACTATGCCCTGTTCAACAAATCAAAGATGTTAAAATGTGTGTCTCTGTGACATGGTGCAGGTGTAGTGATGTTGTCCCACTTTGTCATCCTCACAGGTAACTGCCTACCATAAGGGGAAGGTCTGGAAGGAGGCCTTCAAGGCAGTTCAATCGGTGGAGGGTCGCAGTCAGCACCTGCCACAAGTGAGGAAGAGATGGCAGGACATCCGGTGCTGGACCCGGAGGATCGCCCGGGTCATGCTGAAGGAGGAGGCTTCCCGCAAGCATGGCGGGCGCCGGCGCCTGACCCACCAAATGAAGCGTGTCCTAGTGGTGGTCTTCCCTGACCTGGATAGGCGGATACAGGAGTTACAGCAGCAGGAAGGTGGTAGGTACATGTGTGTTTGTTGTGTGTCGCCAGCTTTTGTTGCTGCTCAATCGCCTCAAGACACTGCCAGGGTATATATGTGCAGTGCATATCCTGTTCCCCCAAGTCAACCTTTGCTGTTCTTCCTCCCTTCTCCTCCTTGACCTGTGTTACCTGGTCTGTGTGTTATCACTATTGCACATGGTCATCTAGGCTGCCAGTTAATCAAGGTGCACACTGCTTTCAGCATCATGTGTGGGGGTGGTCTGCCTGTGCCCTGTCCTGTTCAGTCATTTGGGGGTGCATAATTGTTGGCACTGATGCTGAGTCTCAACATAGGAGTGTGAGGTTTAAAAAGAACAGACTTGTAGCATGCATTACCAATGTTGTGGCCTCAGACATGATGTGCATGAGTGGGAGATATGCATAGTGCCTGGACGGTTGCTCCTGTTACAGTCAGCTCATTCCAGGACCATGGAGCAGTGTGCCCACTGCAGTCCCCTGACACAGCCTGCCCTCCTAATCATGTGTATCATCCAACACTGTGCACATTCACTGTGGGTTCAGCATGGCCCTGCCTCTGTGGCATTCTTCCCTGGCCTAGGTTGTATTTTTCACATGTGTGCTACATGTGTCCATTGGACAGGGATACACCAGTTTGCTTGTGCATGCTCACACTGGGCAGTGCCTGTGTGGCTATTCACAACAATCTGTTGATGATTGTTTGTGACAAATATGTTTTTCCAGCCCTACAAGGTGATGTTGTGTTAATGAAGTGAGTTTTCAAGCACAGTTATTGTAACCATGAATAAGAGGTTTCACTTCTTGATCGGTATCAGAGACATTGACTCAGGTATGGGTGGGTGTGTGCGGGAGGGGCGTACATGTTCAACCCTGATTTCTCATTGCCAGTTCTGACTAGTGTGTGATAATTTGCAGTACAGAAAGTCACCGTGCAGTGCCCCCGTGATGGTGGCCAGTGCTTAATGTTTGTGCTTGGTAGCCAGTGTCAGTTTTTGACAATCATGTATCCTACTTGTACATTTTTTGCACCTGTGTGTGGTTCAGATGCTACACAGTTGTGACTTTGTGTGCTGACATCTGTGGGTACATTCTGGCTTGCCATGAGGGTGTCCCCACAGTACAGCTAAGCTCTTTTACAAAATATTTGCAGGCCCATTAGCTTATTCATTGTCCTGGGTGTGGACATGTGTGCCACTCCAGATGACAGTCAGTAGGTCATATGTGTAGCCAACTGTGTAATCAGGTGACGGATAGCCATGTGACAAATGACATTATTCAAGTGGTTACTCAGAGAAATTGTCCCTTGGCAATCACTACACCTGTCAACATGTCTCAATGTTTCATATGCTTGACCTTGTTGTTTTGTTGTGAAGGACAATAATGTGCCTGCATGACAGATGTCTCCCAAGGAAGTGCACAAGACACCACCTTTACACTTTCCTGGGACCCGCTGGCACATTTTAAAGTAAGGCACAGTTTGAACAAAACTTGTTTAGAGTTCATACATATACATGTTCCCACAGTGTGGTTGCATTTGGGTTAGTCCTTGGTTGTTGTCGATACCAACTTACGAGTGTCAAGTCATCCAGACCACCGTGGTGCCATGTATATGTACTTACTTATACCCCATTTCTGCCTAACAGTGGCTTATTTGAATGAGTCTGGCAGCTCAGACAATGACTGTGTACATGTAGTTTGGTGTGCACCTCCTTGTGTGACTTCTGTTATACAGACACATGTGTGTTCTGTTCACAAAGTGGCACATTCACACATTCTAGACATGTCCATTGTGTAAAGGGTTGTGATTCTCCAGGAATCACAATGTATTTATTTGGGGTTTCCTAAGTACTCACAGATCTCTGAGTGTGGGGACACCTTCTGCATTGGCATGTGGTATGTGGCCTTGGGTGCGACATTACTGTTGGGTTCACAGTGAAAAAGAGGTGGCATGCCTTCATAGTCTTGCTGTGCTCAACTGATCCCAGACACTAGCTTCTCAGGATCTTGGGATTTCAAGTTATTTGCTGTTGTGTCCTAATTTTCATTTTTTCCAAGTGGCATGGTTGGTCAACCAACTGGGGAGTGCAGGGCTTACATATGTGGGGAGTATTCTAGATGTTACTCATGATGCCTTTCCTGTTATGCACTGTTGCCTATTTTGTTTGGACTCATGTGTCAGATGTACACAGGTGACTGATTTTTTCCTGTCTCTTCACCTTGCCCACAGCATCATCGGAGGACACCGAGGGAGACACCGGCACGGACGTGGAGGAGGGATCGAGCACTGGTGCCACCACTGCTGAGGAGTCGGCGGAATCTAGTGGCACGGAGGGCGAGGGGAGTGAGGCGGAGGACCTGCCCAGTACCAACACTGACTGCGAGGCTGACGGGTCCGAGGCTGAACTCCCTGAGGGGGCGGAGGCTGCTCCAACAGCTGGCAGCAGCAGTCCATCCGTCACCGCCCCCTCCATTCCCATCACCGCCCTCCCACTTGCTCGGGTCCCTTCTGTCCGTGCTAGGTGACCACATGTCTCCTTCGTGCCAGGCACCACACTCCCTGCCCCTGTCCCCCCTGCTGCCCTCACTGCCGAGTCTGTGGATATTCAGCGGCAGTTGCATGTTGGGCAAACATCGATCCTGACTGTCCTCCATGGCCACACCAGACTGCTGACCCAGATGGTGTCGTACATGGAGGGCATGTCATCAGCGATGTCTGACCAATGCATGTTGATGAGGTCCCTGGACTCGTCACTGACGGCAGTAGTGAGTCACTTGCAGCGCTGCGTCCCCCTACCCTTGCACCATCCACAAGTCCCACACCCATGCCTGTCCAAAGCACACCAAGACATCCACACACACGCACCCCACCAGACACAAGCAGCACACCACCATGTAAGGGCAAGCGCACACCTCCTGACATGCACACTCAGGGGGAAGCAGGCACACCCACTGGGTCTGGGGCACACAGGCAGGCACGCAGCCACAGTCCTTGTCCACATGACTCACTCCCCAGTCCCTCCGATGTCACTCCCCTTGGCTCCCCTGCCCCAGAATCGGAGAAGGAGGCCTACTTTGCTGGGCTAGGCCTCAGCCCCACTAGTTCACCTGGCCGCAAACGGTCAAGGCACTCCACGGGTAGGGGAGTTAAGTCCCCCAGACTGTCCACTACCTCCCCCAGTAGCGCTGCAGGCCATCCCTCCGACCCCCCCACCTCCTTGGGGCCTGTTGTTTCTCTGGGTGCAGGGGAGACGCTTGAAGATCTCGCAGAAGTGTGCAGCGCCGAGCTCGCCTCCACCTTTGGTGCTGCCCCACCCCCTGGGGTGGAGTCGTCCGTCCCTGCACCCACCACACCTACCCTTCCCCCTCCTGTCCCTGCGGTGCCTGGTCCTTCCCCACATGATGCCACCCCCCAGTTGCTGAACCAGAGATTTAGTATGTGCAGGCAAGCTGGGGGAGACGCGTGGCCATGTGTCCCCCCGAGGACTTCATATCTGGACTGGCCATTGGCCTTTTTACATAGTGTTCTTTACTACATCTTATTTTTTCATGCTGAATAAAGCATTTTCTTTTCTGTTTCGAAAAGTCTTGCATTTCATGTATTGATGTTGATGCTGAGGCTCCAGCAGTTGGGGTTGTGGGAATGTGTTATGTTTCATGGAAATGTTGTAGTCTGCATCTCATGGGGTGGAACCTGGTATCTGCGTGCCCTCACAAGGTCTCTGCAAATAATCTTTGGTCGTGTCTGCTCTTTGTGTTTGGAGACATTGTCCCTAGGAGTGTTCCTTCCTCTGTCGCACCTGACATCTCCCCTGCAGAGGGTTGCACAATTGCTGTGTTGCCCTGTGTCTACATTTCCTTTGTTGGTGATGGATCCCTTCAACTCTGGCCAAGCCTGCTCAGCAATGTCTCCGACTGCATCGTCTGTGCCATCCTTGGTACTCACTGTACTTGTGTATAGAGTATTTTGTCATGCCTTCATGGAGAAATTGTCCCTTTTCCGCACAATGCATGTGTGTAATCCCAGCCTAGCAAACATATGGTACTTGTTCTGCTGGGTATTTGAACACCTGACTCACAATTGTGGGCATTGTATCTGTGGGAACTCCACCCTATTCCTTCCATGACAGACAACATCTTGGTGGCTGTCCCAGCACCTGTACATTCCTATCAGTCCTGGGATGTGCGTGACAGTGTGTGTTCCCTTTGTCTCTCTTAGTTTAGTAGGCATTGACATGACCATACAGTCTTGTGGCATGATCTCTGTGTGTGTATTGTGCTGCATCCGCCAGGGGTGGGTATGCATGTGTGATTTGTCCTCACACCCACATGTGGTGTGTCATGCAGTGGGGGAAAGACATCCATCCTCATGGGAGTGGGACACTGCTGTCAGTGATGTGTTGTTATGGCACTATCAACATAGTCCAAATATCAGGATGCGTACATACACCCATGGAATTGGGATCATCTGATAAGGATGTACACACCCCCATGTCTGTGTCCACTGCTGGTATTCCTCTGCACCCACCCCCATGTCTGTGTCCACTGCTGGGAGTGATAGGCACCCACCCCTCACATGTCTCTGTCCACTGCTGGTATTCCTCTGTACCCACCCCTCACGTGTCTCTGTCCACTGCTGGGAGTGATAGGCACCCACCCCCATGTCTCTGTCCACTGCTGGGAATGATAGGCACCCACCCCTCACATGTCTGTGTCCACTGCTGGGAGTGATAGGCACCCAACCCATGTCTCTGTCCACTGCTGGTATTCCTCTGCACCCACCCCCATGTCTGTTTCCACTGCTGGGAGTGATAGGCACCCACCCCCATGTCTGTGTCCACTGCTGGGAGTGATAGGCACCCACCCCCATGTCTGTGTCCACTGCTGGTATTCCCCTCACATGTCTGTGTCCACTGCTGGGAGTGATAGGCACCCACCCCCATGTCTCTGTCCACTGCTGGGAGTGATAGGCACCCACCCCTCACATGTCTCTGTCCACTGCTGGGAGTGATAGGCACCCACCCCTCACATGTCTGTGTCCACTGCTGGGAGTGATAGGCACCCACCCCCATGTCTCTGTCCACTGCTGGTATTCCTCTGCATCCACCCCCATGTCTTTGTCCACTGCTGGGAGTGATAGGCACCCACCCCCATGTCTCTGTCCACTGCTGGGAGTGATAGGCACCCACCCCTCACATGTCTCTGTCCACTGCTGGGAGTGATAGGCACCCACCCCTCACATGTCTGTGTCCACTGCTGGGAGTGATAGGCACCCACCCCCATGTCTCTGTCCACTGCTGGTATTCCTCTGCATCCACCCCCATGTCTGTGTCCACTGCTGGGAGTGATAGGCACCCACCCCCATGTCTCTGTCCACTGCTGGGAGTGATAGGCACCCACCCCTTACATGTCTGTGTCCACTGCTGGGAGTGATAGGCACCCACCCCTCACATGTCTGTGTCCACTGCTGGGAGTGATAGGCACCCACCCCCATGTCTCTGTCCACTGCTGGTATTCCTCTGCGCCCACCCCCATGTCTGTGTCCACTGCTGGGAGTGATAGGCACCCACCCCATGTCTGTGTCCACTGCTGGGAGTGATAGGCACCCACCCCCATGTCTGTGTCCACTGCTGGTATTCCTCTGCACCCACCCCTCACCTGTCTGTGTCCACTGCTGGTATTCCTCTGCACCCACCCCTCACATGTCTGTGTCAACTGCTGGTATTCCTCTGCACCCACCCCTCACATGTCTCTGTCCACTGCTGGGAGTGATAGGCACCCACCCCCATGTCTCTGTCCACTGCTGGGAGTGATAGGCACCCACCCCTTACATGTCTGTGTCCACTGCTGGGAGTGATAAGCACCCACCCCTCACATGTCTGTGTCCACTGCTGGGAGTGATAGGCACCCACCCCTCACATGTCTTTTTCCACTGCTGGGAGTGATAGGCACCCACCCCCATGTCTCTGGTCACTGCTGTGAATGATAGGCACCCACCCCCATGTCTCTGTCCACTGCTGGGAGTGATAGGCACCCACCCCTCACATGTCTGTGTCCACTGCTGGGAGTGATAGGCACCCACCCCCATGTCTCTGTCCACTGCTGGGAGTGATAGGCACCCACCCCTCACATGTCTCTGTCCACTGCTGGGAGGGATAGGCACCCACCCCTCACATGTCTGTGTCCACTGCTGGAAGTGATAGGTACCCACCCCCATGTCTCTGTCCACTGCTGGGAGTGATAGGCACCCACCCCTCACATGTCTCTGTCCACTGCTGGGAGTGATAGGCACCCATCCCCATGTCTCTGTCCACTGCTGGTATTCCTCTGCACCCAACCCCATGTCTGTGTCCACTGCTGGGAGTGATAGGCACCCACCCCCATGTCTGTGTCCACTGCTGGTGTTCCTCTGCACCCACCCCTCACATGTCTGTGTCCACTGCTGGTATTCCTCTGCACCCACCCACCCACCCACCCACTTGCCCCCCTGCTGTGGTACACTGTTGTCCTGGGCATCCACCACCCCCAATTTACAGCTGATGTGCTGCACCAAGCGGTAGACCAACATTCGTGGCGTGTGTACGCCTTGTATCCATCCTGTAATGGGGCCGTAGGGGTACGGGTGGTACGGCCCGTACCCCTGCATTCATAGGGTGTGTACGGGTCATACCACGCGTACCCCGATGTCACCTCTACAATGGTGGTACGGCCTGTACCCACGCTCTGAGGTGCGTGGGTACGTCCCGTACCACCATTGTAGTGGTGATGTAGGGGTACGTGTGTACGGACCGTACCCACACTCTGGGGGGCGTGTGTACGGTCCGTACACACGTACCCCTACATCACCACTGAAATGGTGGTACGGACCGTACCCACGCTCTGGGGGGCATGGGTATGGTCCGTACACGCGTACCCCTACATCACCACTGCAATGGTGGTACGGACCGTACCCACACTCTGGGGGGCGTGGGTACGGTCCGTACACGCGTACCCCTACATCACCACTGCAATGGTGTTACGGACCGTACCCATGCTCTGGGGGGCATGGGTACGGTCCGTACCACCATTGTAGTGGTGATGTGGGGGTACGCGTGTACGGACCGTAGCCACACTCTGGGGGGCGTGGGTACGGTCCATACCACCATTGTAGTGGTGATGTAGGGGTACGCGTGTACGGACCGTACCCACGCTCTGGGGGGCGTGGGTACGGTCCGTACCACCATTGTGGTGGTGATGTGGGGGTACGCGTGTACGGAACGTAGCCACGCTTTGGGGGGCGTGGGTACGGTCCGTACCACCATTGTAGTGGTGATGTAGGGGTACGCGTGTACGGACCGTACCCACGCTCTGGGGGGCGTGGGTACGGTCCGTACCACGATTGTGGTGGTGATGTGGGGGTACGCGTGTACGGACCGTAGCCACGCTTTGGGGGGCGTGGGTACGGTCCGTACCACCATTGTAGTGGTGATGTAGGGGTACGCATGTACGGACCGTACCCACGCTCTGGGGGGTGTGGGTACGGTCCGTACCACCATTGCAGTGGTGATGTAGGTGCAATGGTGGTACGGACCGTACCCACGGTCTGGGGGGTGTGGGTACGGTTCGTACACGTGTACCCCTACATCACCACTGCAATGGTGGTACGGACCGTACCCACGCTCTGGGGGGTGTGGGTACAGTCTGTACCACCATTGTAGTGGTGATGGAGGGGTACGCGTGTACGGACCGTACCCACGCTCTGGGGGGCGTGGGTACGGTCCGTACACATGTACCCCTACATCACCACTGCAATGGTGGTATGGACCATACCCATGCTCTGAGGGGCGTGGGTACGCATCCACGTCCACTTCCGTTGTGACGGGACGTGGGATTGGTGGACACGCCCCCCGAAGTGACCCGACCATGGAGGTAATTCATGTGCAGGATATATTTGTTTTTTGTGGGGTGTGGGTTATGTTTCCTGCCCCTTGCCCCCCCCCTTTGCTCCTGGGGTTTGTTCTGACCTTCTGCGGTGTCTGCGGCAGTTTCTGTACACAAGGTCGTAGGCTATGAGGGCCGGGATGACCCGTAGGATGGGGTCCATGGCTGTCCGTCACGTACCGGTGCTCCTTGTTTGCGTCGTCCTCAATTTCCCGAGAGTTTTTGGCTGCCGTAAAATATTATCCGTGCGGAGTGACGTAGGCACGGATCGTACTTGCTGGTTCGTAAAACGCTGTCCCGGATCGGAATTGTGGGTATTTTTTTGTCGGTCGGTCTTTTGTATGACTCGTACGGAAATTGTATTTCTGAACGAATCGTACTTGTGGGTTTGTAAGGTGTTTTACCCGGGGACGAGTCGGACGGAGAATATGCTCCGTACGACCATTCTTACCCGGCTTTTACAGGATCGGAATTGGCACCTTAATGTATCTATCAATGGCTGATCTGACTGAGTCAAGGCTCAAACTGTTACTGTGGTTGAAGCAAATTCTGTTTGTCCCTTGGTCTTCCTAGATAGTTTGTGGAATTTCTTTAATTTTTGTTTTCTCACTGCCCTATAAATATCTAATCCAGTGTTGGTGTAGTTAAAATCTGTTATAGGGCAGAAGGAAAGACCCAGGCTCAAGGTACGTTTCTCTTCATTGTTCAAATTCACGTTAGCCAAATCAATGATAGTATTATTCAGTTCTTCCGTGGTGGCATTCGGTATTTGTTTTGCCACCGACCCCCTCTGGTTTTCTTTGATTTGTTTCTTTCTTCTATTCGCTTTTCTCCTCTGCCGCCTCCTATAGTTGTGGTATTTTCTACGTTGTGCCTCGGTTTCCTGGGGCGCAATGTCTGGCGGGGATCCTGATATAAAAAAGACAATTCCTCCACCAGTGTGTTGGTTTGACTTTGTACTGCACCCTCTGGGCCACTGATTTCATTTTCCGAACCACTGTCCACTGCAGAACTTAAATCTGAAACTGTTGAGTTGGAATCTGTGGCCCCCCCACGAGGGGCACCTTCTCTACACTGAACTACTTGTTTATTCTTGAACGAACGTATTGCTTCATATTTTTTGGCAAATGTAAAAATGTGTCCACGTTCATAGTTCATTTTATCTCGGTGGAATTTGTACTTTTTTCTTTCTTTAATTATATCTTCTATCTTTTTCAATCGGGTCATCATCTCCTTGCACAATTTGTCTCTTTCCTCACTCGTGCCCATCTCTTCTATCTCTTCATTTAATTTATTGATTTCCTCTAACAGGGCTGCTCTGTCTATGTCTGCATATTTTATTAGTATTAAGACCAAACGTTTTGAGGCATCCAAATTGCATTCTGCCCATTCGCGCATCATGTTAACATTGGGATTCTCATAGCTTGGTGCAAGAAAGATTCGCAGACCACGTGGAATTCTTCCAACATCTATGTAACATTGAGACGAACATGCTTCCCACCATTTGCTATGTTCTGATTTGCATTTCTTTTCAAGAGTTTTGAATTTGTCCTTTAATGTAATGGACTGACTTTCACTGCTTTCATTGTATATTTCGCTAATGCTGGCTGGCAAATCGTCATCAAACATTAATAGTGCCACCGCTTCTCTGCTTCTTACCGTGTCGTCCTGACATGGCAAAATCTAATTGGGTAATTGATGTTGTAGGGGCAACTCAAACTGTATGCTTGAATGTTCGTGGGCTCTCCCCCCCCGAGATAGCACTTGTCCCCGTCCCAGTAAATGCCTCTTTGATCCCTACCTGCTTCACCGCGAAGTCTTCCAGGTTCTCCGACTCTGGTTTACTCGTTGGATTCAGCGGGCTTTACGGGAAATCTCCAGGCTCTGGGGGATCATGCGTTATGTTTCCTTCACAGGAAATACTCCTTCCAAACTGGCTCCGGGTTGCCTCGTTGGCAGAGTTCTCCTTCTGTACGTAGATCACTTGATTGGGGAGGGGGTCCATCAGAAAATCGTTGGAGACAGTTTCCGATTTGAAATATAAAAATACTCCGTCGTTCCTGGCTTCACTTACATAGACGGAAACGGACCTCTGTATTGTGCTTAAAATTAAGTTTTTATTGCTGCTTCAGCCTGACGCGTTTCGGCTCCAAGGTGAGCCTTGATCAAATGACATGGAGGAAAGCAATTTGGTCGTTTTTAAAGTAACAGTGCTTAGTAATACATAACATGTGATATTTACAAATCCATAGACATAAACGAAATTTCCTATGAGTAAGCATATTTTGTAATTAGTGTTTATCAAAGTCCATTATTCGAATTAAATAGGATATGATGTATTAAATCAATTTAAAAACATGATAAATTAATTTAAGATCATTTGTGTATAAATATTACATCAGTCACATATTATTCACTTCTTGATCCCAAATAGGTATATGAATTTTGTCTTATATGTAAATATGTGACCTTTCTCATTATAGTTACGAATAATGATGAGTAATGAGTATGGTATATAACCCTGTTGTTGGTATGTCCCCTAAGTTCTAATGGGTACTCAATGGTTAATGTCTAATGTATTGTAAACTGTTTGTTATGTGATGGTGATTAGCATGTGCAAAATATATAAATGATGGTTACGTGCATAGTGGGTAAAGTGCTGGTGCATTCATAATGCATTGCTCAGTTACTAGTCAGAAAAGATGTACATTTCCTGGCATAATGCTTGTATTAGCCTCGTTATATATATGTATATATGTATGTGTATATATATGAACTTGTATAGAGCAGCTAATACAATGTCAGTCTACTTTTGGTGGTAACTCAATATCGTTTATTCCACATTCAACAGTTCCTGAAGTAGGTACAAAAAAAATTAAGAAATAGAAGTTCAATATTAACAACATCTCTTTTCTTCCGTAGGTCCTTTGGAGTTCCTGTCCTCCAGTACCCTCAAAAGGAAGAAGAAATCAGGTAGTCACTGCTAGAATTTGTCTTCTCCGGTTATTAGAGTAGTGATCTTCTTATATCTCTTCAAAAAATGGTGAGGTTGGTGGAGGAGTGATTCGAGAGACATGGTTTGTTTTCATGTTGAGGAATAGAAGTCAAAAGAATAAAGATAAATAAACAACAACAAAAAAACATCAACTCAGGTCAGGTCTCCTTGCCTCTAACCTCAAGTAAAGTTATCTCTCACCCCAATAGTATTACCTCTAGAGGGGTTTACTGTCAGCCTAGATTTCTCCCTTTCTCTCCCTCTTCCGACCACTTCCCTCTTGTGATCTTCCCTCCCACTTTAAGGCGCTGTTCAGGAGCCTGGCATGTACCTGGCTGAGCCATGTTCCTCCTGGGATGTGGCTAGGAGAGGAGTCCACCCGGTAGACAGGAGACGCCTTCTCTCCTTCCGAAGTTGCTGAGTCCCTCCTGCAGTCCAGTTCCTCCCCCTTGGCTTGTCCGGTCCCTCGGAGTCTAGATTCCCGATTCGAGTCAGCAACTCTCCTCCGATCACGCTGCTCGACGACACACTCTCCCAGTCTCCGCCCTCCTCTCCTTCCAGGTCTGACTCATCTCTTTCCCTTGACACACTTCCGTGCCCTGCAAGTTCTAGCCTCTTCTGGGCTGCTTGACTTCCGCTCTCAAAGTGGCCCTGCAACAGAAGAAGAACGGCGCAGTCACTTCCAGAGCAGTGAATCGTCTCGCTGTCAGCCCCAGACTCGTGACATTATACATCATATAAGCTAAAGGTTAAAGGGACGCGATAGTTAGGTTCAGATTTTACACACCAAAAACAATAGAAATACAGCAGTTATCCTTACCTGCGCTAACTATAACGTATGCCCTCGAATTGCACTGCTAATGACGAAGAAGAGTATGGGTGAGTGTGCAGATGTATGAGTGCTTGTAAGGATGTGTGAATGGGTATGTAAGTGGTTCTGTGGGTGTGTGAGTACTTGTACGGGTGAGTGAGTGGCTGTGTTCAGAGGCTGTATGGGTGAATGAGTGGGTGTGTGAGTGACTGTGTAGGTAAATAAGTGGGTTTGTGAGTAGCTGTATGGGTGAGTGTATGGCTATGTGACTGACTGTACGGGTGAGTGACTGTTTCTATGTAGTAGTGGGTGGGTATGTGAGTACTGGTACGGGTCATTGAATTGGTATGTGAGTAGTTGTGTTTGGGTGGGTGTACAAGAGGTTATATGGGGTTGTCAGTGGGCATATACGTTGTTTTGTAGATTATATCATCAGTGATGTCACTGAACATGTCAGGAGTGATGTAATATATGAGGTCATAAGCAATGCATTGCGGAGGCATGAGATCTAGTTAGCTCAGTTGAATATAACTGATCAATTTCACAGGTTTTGAACGAGTGAAATCTGAGCCTAACTATAACTATAACGTCCCTGTAACCTTTATTTTTTGCAGTGAGTTTCTAATGTTTTTAAAAAGAAAATTATTTCCTAACTATAACATACCTGTAACCTATGGTTTTTTAAGTGAATTTCGATGGATTTTCAAATTCTATTTCCTAACTATAAAATTTCTGTAAACTTTGTTTTCTTCAGTGAATTTCTATGGTTATTTAAATAATGGCAACATACACATATATATACATTAATACACACACATACACACGTATAAACGTCTATATATATTTATATATATATATATATATATATATAGATATATAGATAGATAAGTCGATATTTAGATATATATATCTACATATATAGATATATATAGGGAGGGAGGACATGCAATAGGAATAGGATGTAATGGAGGATACAGTGAATGCTGAACGAAGCAGTGGGTGTCATGTTGCCTTAATCCTTCTAACTTTTGATGTACTGCTACCTACTGGGGGCTTTAGAAGTGTACTCTTGCTGTAGATTGGGCTTAAAGGACTAAGGTTATAAGGTGAAATGTTTGACCAGGATGAACCTGGTTGGGGTACCCAACCCATGCTTCGTTGCGGTCTGTGTCAACGTGGACAAAGGGTCCAGTCCACCAAAACAATTGACAACCATAACACCCACAGCAGGTATAAATAATGTCCCACTTCAGCAGCTTCCCTGCAATTTGTATTATCTTAGAGAAGTCACTCAATGCATCATCATTGACCTCATCGATATCTTGCCATGGTCAGGAGCCTGTATGTTGCTTTTCCCCTTTAAGTCTAGGAGGACAAAGCCTATGATCTAAAATACCTGCTGAAGTAGACAAGGCCATGGTGTCCAATGTAGAGAGGAACAGGCCCATGTGCAGGAGAAGAACAAAGGCATGTGACTTAACCCTGCATAGAGCTCACATGAAGAAACCCAGTCACCTCGGAACACCAGGACCTTGAAGCCCAGATATCAGAACTGAGCTACAGGACAAGCTTCAGCTTAAAGGGTCCAGTAGAATGTATTACTTGCTTACATATATGATGGTTTTTCACATTGCTAGTGCAGCAATATACCACTTCCAAAATTCATGGTGTTTATTTTTGACCGCTCATAACCCTAGAGGGACACAACCAACATACTAGGTATTGGGCAATTGTTTTATAAACAACAAATACAAAGGTTACAACTGACATAACTAATTTCTGCATTTGTAAAATGACTTATAATCCTGTATCGCTTAAGAATATATCTGATGGCACAATCACACACATAAAAGTCACACTACACATATATCCAACCTTAAAAACATCCTACTGACTACCACTTACCTTCAAACTAAAAAATACACATTCCAACTCTTGCTCTTTGCAGTACTTCATCCACTAGACTTTGCTGACCTCATCTCCTAGCTTGATGCCCTCTTCATTATAGAAACATGGTTCACCCGCCCATCATTCTCGCACATCCTTCTTATGTTTCATACCACAGGCTACAACATCCTTCATGTGGACTGTGCACACAAGAATGGAGGAGGCCTTGCTGACATCCCTAAGTCCTCCTGTTCCTACACTCTAGGCAAGCAACAGACACTCAAATCTATCTTTTGGCCTCCCAGGCAGAACAAGTAATTAATCAATGAATTCTCAGATCCTCTCACCACCTTGTCCAGCGAACATACCCACTTCAACATCTTGAGTGACTTCCACCTCTCAGACAAAACAAGCTCAAAGAAAACAAGAGACATCCTCCTTAACCTCTAAGATGCACTCAATGGGGTACATCATTTTAACATCGAACACACTGGAAATGCCACATTTTTTACCTGCTTTCTCAAAGTTGTCAACAATCTAATGCAAAACATTCATAACTCTCTACTAGGCAAATGATGTCATCATTCTTATTTCCGTGCTCTATCTCCTACCAAGAAATCAAGGTCAACCCAAAAGAGAAGTTCAAACCTTCAAATCCTTACAAGGCCTCTTCGCAGATAACCTAATGTTGAACTCATCTCTCACCCTATTAACCCCATGTCTGATGCCAACACCCTTCCAAACAACTTTAACACTTTTTTGGGAAAACTATGTGAACATCCACATCCAAATCAAAATGTGAAAGCGCAAGTCAAAGTCTTCAGCATCCTGATACTCTAAAGATCTCGCTGAAAATAAGTGGTCCATAAGCAGACTGGAAAGTAAATGAGGGAAAAACAGAACTCCTGGTGAAATCATAATAGTGAAGTCCCACAGAGCAACACACAGACAGCTTACCACATTAGTCAAAGCAAATTCCTATCCCAACACCACCAATGAGGAAACCAACAGAATCAAAATGCTTTCCAAAAGAATTAACCTGTGTTGGACCCACCTATTCCTCACTCCACAGAAAAGGTCAATGCCATCAACCTCTCCTTCAGAAAACAAAAATACAGAAGATCTGACAATACAATGACAACTCCAAGAGTGTGTCTTCTCTTATGCCCACAGCTTCCTGTAGATGCCCAAAATATTCATTCTTCGAAGCCCTGTTTCATGCAGATCTCACCAACATACTCAACTCCCTCAAAGCTACTTCTCATGAAGATACCCCTCACCCTCTCTCTGGGGATGCTTTCTCACCCCTACTCATCATTGTCAATGTCTTCCTTGCTCAAGGTATCTTCACAGAATCTCTAAAGTCGGTCTAGATCCACCCACCCCTAGAGAAACCAAGACTAGTCCCTGATGACCTTGCCAAATACTGGCCCTCACTTACTTACAATTCAACTAGGATTATCGAAAAAAACAGTCTATATTCACATCCAAATTCACATTAACGCTAACCACATCCTGCACAATTACCAGTCTTTCTTCATATCATGCTGCAGCACAGTGAGTCCTACTTTCCACATTGTAGACAAGAATCTCCTAACCACAGATGATGATGAGCTCTGTCTCTTGATATTGCTGGATTCTCAACATCCTTCCACACAGTCAACCATTCCACTCTAGCATGCACTCTGCAGTCTTTAATGGGATTCACCAGCAATGCCCTTCACTTGTTCTAATTCTACCTATCCCAATTACACCACATTGTTCACATGGGTACCTCCAACTTTAAAAAGATCCCTATCATTTGTGGAGTACCCTAGCGTTCCATACTGTCCCTTTGTCATCTATAACCTTTGCATGAATCCACTTGGTGCTCTACTCACTGACAGCAGTACCAAGATTCACCAATATGACAATAATACCCAACTCTGCTTGAAAGTCTACTTCAGACATCCAGCGTCTCAAAACCTGTGTGCATATGCTCTAGCCCTGAATGTTCAGAGCAAACTCAACCCAGCCAAGACAGAATTCTTGTTATTTGCCATGAACAACATACAAGAAACATGAGAAGAACCTTGATAATGTTGAGCCTGAACGTCAAGTCAATGGGTTCTCCGTGGACACAAACCTCTTCTTCAAAAAATACAGTGACAAAAATACTGAAGGCGGACTGGTACCAGTTCTCTCTTGTAAAGAACTTGAAACCACTTCTTCTAGAAAGCTACTTCAGGACTGCATTTAAGCTCTCATTTTCTCACATCTGAATGGTGGCAATGCCAAGCTTCATGGCCTCCCAAGTTCCACACTGACACCCCTTAAGAGTAGCCTGTCTGAAGAAATATGATCACGTCACTGTCATTCCAGTGGAACACCACTGGCTCCCCTTGCTGTCCAGCACCATCTTCAAAACCAACTGCATCATTTACATGCTATCACCGGCTGCACCCCCCCCCCCCTCTTATTTCGTAGAGAAACTATGATGGTTATTGGCACAACTGTAACCAGGATGTTCTCAGACTGCAGACGAAGCGTAAAGAAAAACAAGGCATCATGGCTTTTCTATCTATGCGCTCATGATCTGGAACAACATCCCTTTATTAATCAGGACACCCAACTCCTCCAAAGAGGTTAAGATGCATTTCTTTAAAGAACACTACATCACAATGCATTAACGGCCCACAAACCAGCTACCCCTCCTATTACTTATTGTATGTATGTGTGTCTTTGACAGTATACAGTGCTTTCGAAATTCCACATTCACATATATATATGTGCTGCATTAACTGGTGCTCTTAATACCTAGCTCAAGTGCACTTGTGTTTTGACCTTGGACAGAAGAGAGGCGGAGTTGACTCAGTATTCTTCCTCTGAAGCGAATGCGGCATTAGACTGAGCTATCTAACTTCTCCCCTATGAACATGCCATACACTTCATTCCCTGCACTTGCATTGCTGCTAAGAGCAAAGACCTTTACCTCAGCCCAGTCTGAACGAGAGATGTGTTCACCCTGTCATTCGCAGGGACAAGATTCCGGGAACACTCGTCGGTGTTTACTACCATCAGCGTGGGCTTCAGCAATCAGAAGCTGAACTTAAACACTCTGCAAAATACACAGTAAAGGATTGCAGTGAAACATGCCTGGAAAGGAAGAGCAGCTCTGCAATTCCATCTGTGAACCGATAGGTCCTCAGAAAACGAGCTTGTGTTGCTATGGAAACCACTGGAGTCCCTCTCACCGATGGGAATAAAACAAAGTCAAAGAGCCACAGACAAAATTAAAACAAAACCCCCTGCTTTCAAAGGGGAAATATTATTTCTAACCCTAAGAAATTCGTACTTTTATGTGAAATTCCACTTTATGATGTGCTCACCTTCGAGAATTAGCAGGACTTAGAGGGGCATTTTACATTTCATCATCAGCAGAAACGTATTTCAAGGTACATTAGGCATCACCAGCTTAGATAAGAGGGGTTGGCAAATGTGATACATGTTTGGACAGAACACTAGCGCCTCGGGGCTTATTTACAAGCCCATTGCGCTGCTGGTGCCTAATTGTTTTGGACGCACCGGCTGCGATTTGTGCCTGCCCTATTTACAAAGCAAAACCAAAGGAAATGATGGATGGAGTGTTGAACATTGCAAGCACTCACCCCCAGTCAACTGATCTTGGTTTAATCCATCACTGTTCTTTAGCCCACTCTGCCACCCCAGTTCAGACATGGCCATATGCAAATCAGTCTGACACTGTGCCTCATGGGAACAGTCCAGCCCGAACTGCCAAGCCATGTCTTCCCTGGACCGGAAACAAGCTTCCTAGGACCGGTTTCTGGCATTTCAGCCATCTTCTGCCAGGCTTGCTTGAATCCAGTGGCAAAGTGAGCAAGGGACTCACGTCTGAGCATACCCTGCCAACTTATGGCGAACAAAGCAAAACCAAAGGAAATGATGGACGGAGTGTTGAACATTGCAAGCACTCACCCCCAGTCAACTGATCTGGGTTTAATCCATCACCGTTCTTTAGCCCACTCTGCCACCCCAGTTCAGACATGGCCATATGCAAATCAGTCTGACCCTGTGCCTCATGGGAACAGTCCAGCCCGAACTGCCAAGCCATGTCTTCCCTGGACCGGAAACAAGCTTCCTAGGACCGGGATCTGGCATTTCAGCCGTCTTCAGCCAGGCTTGCTTGAATCCAGAGGCAAAGTGAGCAAGGGACTCACGTCTGAGCATACCCTGCCAACTTATGGCAAACAAAGCAAAACCAAAGGAAATGATGGACGGAGTGTTGAGCATTGCAAGCACTCATCCCCAGTCAACTGATCTCGGTTTAATCCATCACCGTTCTTTAGCCCACTCTGCCACCCCAGTTCAGACATGGCCATATGCAAATCAGTCTGACCCTGTGCCTCATGGGAACAGTCCAGCCCGAACTGCCAAGCCATGTCTTCCCTGGACCGGTTTCTGGCATTTCAGCCGTCTTCAGCCAGGCTTGCTTGAATCCAGTGGCAAAGTGAGCAAGGGACTCACGTCTGAGCATACCCTGCCAACTTATGGCGAACAAAGCAAAACCAAAGGAAATGATGGACGGAGTGTTGAACATTGCAAGCACTCACCCCCAGTCAACTGATCTGGGTTTAATCCATCACCGTTCTTTAGCCCACTCTGCCACCCCAGTTCAAACATGGCCATATGCAAATCAGTCTGACCCTGTGCCTCATGGGAACAGTCCAGCCCGAACTGCCAAGCCATGTCTTCCCTGGACCGGAAACAAGCTTCCTAGGACCGGTTTCTGGCATTTCAGCCGTCTACAGCCAAGCTTGCTTGAATCCAGTGGCAAAGTGAGCAAGGGACTCACGTCTGAGCATACCCTGCCAACTTATGGCGAACAAAGCAAAACCAAAGGAAATGATGGACGGAGTGTTGAACATTGCAAGCACTCACCCCCAGTCAACTGATCTGGGTTTAATCCATCACCGTTCTTTAGCCCACTCTGCCACCCCAGTTCAGACATGGCCATATGCAAATCAGTCTGACTCTGTGCCTCATGGGAACAGTCCAGCCCGAACTGCCAAAGGCATGGTGAGCAAAAAAACGATGGATTTAGGCCCAGATCTCTGTACTGGGGTGAATGTATGACATTGTTCTGCATTCTGTCCATCAATTGTTGTTTTTGCATTTGTCACCCCGAGTGGGACGGGTATGCTCAGACGTGAGTCCTGTGCTCTCCATGCCACTGGAATCAAGCTATCCTGGCTGAAGAGGGGTGAAACCCCGAAACCGGTCCTAGGATGCTTGTTTCCAGTCCAGGGAGGACCTGGCTTGGCAGTTCGGGCTGGACTGTTCCCATGAGGCACAGGGTCAAGACTGATTTGCATATGGCTGGGTTCAAACTGGAAAGGCATGGTGAGCAACAAAACGATGGATTTAGGCCCGGATCTCTGTACTGGGGTGAATGTATGACATTGTTCTGCATTCTGTCCATCAATTGTTGTTTTTGCATTTGTCACCCCGAGTGGGACGGGTATGCTCAGACGTGAGTCCCGTGCTCTCCATGCCACTGGAATCAAGCTATCGTGGCTGAAAAGGGATGAAACCCCGAAACCGGTCCTAGGATGCTTGTTTCCAGTCCAGGGAGGACCTGGCTTGGCAGTTCGGGCTGGACTGTTCCCATGACGCACAGGGTCAAGACTGATTTGCATATGGCTGGGTTCAAACTGGAAAGGCATGGTGAGCAAAAAAACGATGGATTTAGGCCCAGATCTCTGTACTGGGGTGAATGTATGACATTGTTCCGCATTCTGTCCATCAATTGTTGTTTTTGCATTTTTCACCCCGAGTGGGACGGGTATGCTCAGACGTGAGTCCTGTGCTCTCCATGCCACTGGAATCAAGCTATCCTGGCTGAAGAGGGGTGAAACCCCGAAACCGGTCCTAGGATGCTCGTTTCCAGTCCAGGGAGGACCTGGCTTGGCAGTTCGGGCTCGACTGTTCCCATGAAGCACAGGTTCAAGACTGATTTGCATATGGCTGGGTTCAAACTGGAAAGGCATGGTGAGCAAAAAAACGATGGATTTAGGCCCAGATCTCTGTACTGGGGTGAATGTATGACATTGTTCTGCATTCTTTTCATCAATTGTTGTTTTTGCATTTGTCACCCCGAGTGGGACGGGTATGCTCTGGCGTGAGTCCCGTGCTCTCCATGCCACTGGAATCAAGCTAACCTGGCTGAAGAGGGGTGAAACCCCGAAACCGGTCCTAGGATGCTTGTTTCCAGTCCAGGGAGGACCTTGCTTGGCAGTTCGGTCTGGACTGTTCCCATGAGGCACAGGGTCAAGACTGATATGCATATTGTAGTGTTCATATTATCTATGGTCACGCTCTAGTTTAGAGTGTTATTGCTCTACCGGGGTTCTAGGTTTCATGGTGGGTTGTGGATCATTGGCGGTTGGGAGATGACTTGTGTGGTTGTACAAGCTGTCTTCTCTGATGGAATAAAACCTACCTGGAACCCACTAAGTGTTTCATCTAGCTTTACTTCACACTGGCGACGACTGGGAGTCAGAAGAGGACAGCGTTCACTGGTGAAGTCAACGCCGTCTAGAGACGATTTAAGGTACCTCGTTTTAGTGCGTGTATGCACCTGCGGCTGTTTGGGGATGATGTGCTCATGATTGCACCTGCGGCTGAAATAAGCATCTGATTATCGCATGATTTGAGCCTAGTGGCCTAAAGAGATTTGAGATACGTGAAAAGTATTGAAGAATGCCCTTATTGAGGGTTGCGCTTTGATTGTGCCGGCGGCTGCGTGGCTTGTGTAAAACTACTTTTGCGTTTTGATTGCGCCTGTGGCAGATTTTGGGCAGTGTATACGTTTATCTTTCCCTCAAAAGTACTTTACAAGAGTGGTTGATACTTTGGCCATAACGGAAAAAAAACTTTGAAAAATCACGCTCACCAACACTCGCTCGAGCCCTATGCGCTCCACCTTCGGAGAGAATCATCAGAAATGCAGAGAATGTTACGCGCTCCACCTTCGTGGAGAATCATCGGAAGTGCAAAGCATGCTGGGAGCGTGATGATGTCACGCGTTGGGCGGCCATTTTAGATAGGTGTAATTACACGGAAACGCTCTAGTTTGAGATCACAACTTTGAATTTAACACTAATATCTTCGTTTGGGATCGTTTTGCTACTGATTTTTTTTTATTATTAATACAAGTGAATTTTACATAGAGGAGTCTCGAAGTATTAACAAACAAAGCAGAGTAACTTTGGTGATATCTACATCTGTGCTACATCCAGTGGAGAAAGAAAGTTTATACATCTCCATTTCATTTATATATTTTTTTTGGGGTTATTATTGTTAAAATATCAAATATTTTAGCACAACCACATTTTTTGCCTACGGCTGGGGAACCGAAAATGGAATGGGATTTATGGTATCCCATGTTCTTAGCCTACGTGGAGGTATTAGAGGAGGAGGGTTGCTCTCCTAAAAGGAAATTAGACCTGCTGAGGCATTGCCTGGGAGGTCAAGGGATTAAAGAATTTGACAACCTGCCTCCTCTCGAAAGTACAGAAGGAGTAAATGTGTTTGAAGTCGCTGTTAAAAAAATGAGTACCAGATTTGGGAAAAAAATAAATATAGTGATGGAGAGATTTAAATTTTATTCTCGCGCTCAGAGAGAGGATGAATCTATTGAAATTTATGTGTCTGCATTACGTTCACTAGCTGGTTCGTGTGCATTCGATACTATTAATTACGAACAGGTGCTCAGAGATCAAATAATGATGAGAACCAAAAGTAAAAAGATACAAGAAAGGTTATGGTTAGGCACTGAATCTTCATTGAATGCTCTAGTCAATATTGCTAAAGGCATTGAACAATCTGAAAAGTTTGTAAGTGAGATTAGAGGTCATCCCCAAGCTGTCAACGTTAAAGTACAAGATCCAGTAGCGGAAGTTTCGCTTGTAAAAACTCAGTTCACACCAAAGAGAACTTCTTCTTTTATTAAAAAAGATTCAGGATTCAAAGACAATAAATTTGGTAACCGTAGAAATCCTGTGATCTGCTATAGGTGTGGTAGTTTCGAACATGTTGGAAATTACAAAGGATGCCCAGCATGGAATAAAATTTGTATTAAATGTAAAAAGCCAGTCCACTTTGGGAAGATGTGCAGATCTTTACAAAAAGTTAATTGTGTTACCTATGAAGAGGATGAAATTTCAACAGAGTTCAATGAATTTAACTGCATTTCTTGTGTGTCTGAAAACAATTGTAAAGGTTTTCCATCTGGTTCTATATTAGTCGATGGGAAGGAAGTCACTATGATGATAGATTTGTGTGCCTGGTTTTCCATTATTGGTAAAGATCTATTCATGAAATTATGGGAGAATAGAAAATTACTACCTCCTGATATCAGACCTGGTAGTTATTCAGGGCATAACATTGATTTGGAAGGTTATTTGTGGACAGATTTGACTTTCAAAGGAAAGAAAATTAAAGGTAAATTGTATGTAGCTACTAAAGGTGTATCTATACTTAGGTGGCCCCACCAACAAGAATTGGGCATAAAGTTGGATCCGAATGCTTCGCCACCTGTATACAGTGTTTTCACACACAGTGAGGATTTTGTGGCAAATATAACAAAGATGTTTCCTAGTGTATTTAGTGATGAGCTTGGGGAATATGCAAATTTCAATCATAAAATAATACTCAAAGATTCTGCTGTCCCTGTAAGACATAAAGTTCGTAATGTTCCCTAAGCGTATCGCAACAAATTGAAAGACATGCTGAAAGATTTAGTTTCAAGGAACATTATCGAACCAATAGAATCCTCTCCATGGGTTTCTCCGGTGGTTCTTTCCCTTAAAAGCAATGGGGATCTTAGGTTGTGTGTTGATCTCCGTAGCCTAAATAAGGAGATCTGGATCGACAGGCATCCCTTACCTAACATACATGAATTGATTTCAACCTTGTCTGGTGCTTGCGTGTTTTCCACTGTAGATTTAGCAAGTGCATACCACCAAATCATGCTACATGAACAATCAAAATGTTTAACAGCTTTCATTACACCGGAGGGGATGTATCAATTTAAGCGGATGCCATTTGGACTAGCTAGTGCTGCCTCTGTCTTTCAGAGACTTATGAAAGATGTATTAGAAGGTTGTCCGGGTGTCATAGCTTTTCAAGATGACATTTTGATTTTTGGGAAAGATTCTGATGAACATGATTGTAATTTAAAAAGGGTGTTGGATAACATACAAAGTAAAGGTTTAACACTTAAATTCTCAAAATGCAAGTTCAGAAAGGATAGTGTTGAATACTTAGGTCATAAAATATTGTGTGAGGGTATTAAACCAAAGCTAGACCATGTAGCTAGTATTGCAAAGGCTCCTGCCCCTACTACAAAAGAACAATTATTATCATTCCTAGGTTTGACAGAATTTTATAGTAAATTTGTAAAAAATGACGCTTCAAGAGTATTTCCTTTACGCACTCTATTAAAGAAAAACGCTAAATTTGTCTGGGGTGAAGAGCAAAAACTAGCTTTTGAAGCACTTAAAAAAGAAATCAGTGTTGCTCCGTTTTTGAGACCTTTCACGATTGGAGGGGAATGTATTGTAGCAGTAGATGCAAGCAATACGTGTCTAGGTGCTGTGCTCTTGCACAAGAAATTTGGGGAAGAGTATGTTGTATCGTATGCTTCAAGAACTTTAAAAGGAGCAGAATTTAATTATTCCACTATTGAAAGAGAATTGCTTGCATGCACTTGGGCTGATCAGCATTTTAGGCAATTTTTATGGGGGACAAAATTTCAATTAAGGACTGATCATAAACCCCTTATTAACATGTTGGCAGCTGGGGGTGGTAGAACTCTTATAGCCCGTTTAGCCAGATTGGCTGCTAAATTGCAAGAATACCAATGTTCAGTCGTGTATATTCCTGGCCGTATGAATGTCCATGCTGATTGCATGTATCGTTTGCCATTAGCTGAGGGTCCTAATGTCACTAATAGTTCAGAGGAGTGCGATATAGCATATACCATGGAAGATGTTCAAAATAGTATAAGTTCGGACGCTATCTCGGAGGAGATATGGGCAAAGGCAATGTCTGAGGATGATATTTTACAAGATGTTATAAAGTATTTACAAGGCAGATGGCCTGAGGAGAGGAAGCTGAGTGGTGAGTTGAGCTCATTTTGTAAAATTAAAGACGAACTTATGTTTTTGCACGGGTTTGTGATCAGAGGTGATAAAATTGTTCCACCTCGGAGAATTAGAGAACAATTAATTAATTTGTCACATGAAGGACATTTGGGCATGTCCTCTACTAAACGACGTTTGAGAGAATTTTATTGGTGGCCTAGTATGGATAGTATGGTAGACAGGTGGGTTAGAGATTGTGTCCAATGTGCGAAGAGTGACAAATCTGTTAAACCTTTATCTGTGGGGGTTTCTCCCATTGAGTACTCGCAAGGTCCTTGGAGGAAGTTAGGTATTGACATCATTGGACCTTTGAATATGCCTTCTGCTAAACATGTTTTTGCTGTGGTGTTAGTGGATTATTTTTCAAAATGGCCAGAGGTTAAAGTGGTGGATAAAATACCTTCCAACAACGTTATAGAATTTCTGGATAACATCTTTAGTCGAGAGGGCATTCCTTCTGAGCTGGTTTCAGACAATGGGTTACAATTCATCTGTAATTAATTTGAAATGTTCCTAAACAAATGTGGTATCACTCATAAAAGAGTCTCTAATTATAATCCTATGGCTAATGGCCAAGTTGAACGTTTTAATAGGGTTGTGAAGGAATACATACAGTTAGCTATCAAGAGCAATATTGATTGGAGAAAAGCTTTACGGGCCACTTTGCATACATATCGGATGTCTTCTAATTCAGTTACGGGTTGTTCTCCATTTGAAATGTTAAGAGGGAGAAGACCTTGTTCTAAGCTCATGCCATGGTGGTTGAAGAAGAATAATATTCATGATCCTATATTGGATTTTAAAATAGTTAGAGAGCGTGTTCAAAAATACCAAGATAAAATGCAGAAGGTTAAGAGTAACAACTGTTCTGTGAACTGCAAAATCAAAGTGGGTGATTTAGTTCACGTTAAATTGGGTGGTATAGACAAAAGATGGTCTAGATGGTCTGACCCAGTTAGGGTAGTTGAAGTATTCAGTAAAGCTGTTAGGGTACAAGGGGGAAAAATTTGTAATTTCAGACGAATATCTATATTTAGATCCAAGGATATTGGTGGTGAATCACTTGTACCTCCACGAAAAGAATCTCTAGCTACGAATGAGAATGAAGATTTCCCAAATTTCCTGGATATTTTGAGTGGTTCTAATTTTGAATCGGAGGTGGTGTTTCCATCTTCGAACACTGACATTATTGATACGTGTGGTAACATTACTAAACCTCTTTTAACTCCGGGTACTGCTGTGACACCTAGTGATGTCCCTGTTGAGAACCAACATGTTAGTGCTGCAGAAGATGTGTCTATTCCATGTGAAGAAATATCTGCTCAAAGGAAAAGTTCTCGTGTTAGAAAACCACCTGTTAAAATGAATGATTTTGTTAGATTTTAAATGTTAGTATCTTTGTATTTTTTTTTTGTTTTTGTGTTTTTTCAAGGGGGGGAAGGTGTGTAGTGTTCATATTATCTATGGTCAGGCTCTAGTTTAGAGTGTTATTGCTCTACCGGGGTTCTAGGTTCCATGGTGGGTTGTGGATCATTGGCGGTTGGGAGCTGACTTGTGTGGTTGTACAAGCTGTCTTCTCTGATGGAATAAAACCTACCTGGAACCCACTAAGTGTTTCATATAGCTTTACTTCACACTGGCGACAACTGGGAGTCAGAAGAGGACAGCGTTCATTGGTGAAGTCAACGCCGTCTAGAGACGATTTAAGGTACCTCGTTTTAGTGCGTGTATGCACCTGCGGCTGTTTGGGGATGATGTGCTCATGATTGCACCTGCGGCTGAAATAAGCATCTGATTATCGCGTGATTTGAGCCTAGTGGCCTAAAGACATTTGAGATACGTGAAAAGTATTGAAGAATGCCCTAATTGAGGGTTGCGCTTTGATTGTGCCGGCGGCTGCGTGGCTTGTGTAAAACTACTTTTGCGTTTTGATTGCGCCTGCGGCAGATTTTGGGCAGTGTATACGTTTATCTTTCCCTCAAAAGTACTTTACAAGAGTGGTTGATACTTTGGCCATAACGGAAAAAAATCTTTGAAAAATCACACTCACCAACACTCGCTCGAGCCCTACGCGCTCCACCTTCGGAGAGAATCATCAGAAATGCAGAGAATGTTACGCGCTCCACCTTCGGGGAGAATCATCGGAAGTGCAAAGCATGCTGGGAGCGTGATGATGTCACGCGTTGGGCGGCCATTTTAGATAGGTGTAATTACACGGAAACGCTCTAGTTTGAGATCACAACTTTGAATTTAACACTAATATCTTCGTTTGGGATCGTTTTGCTACTGATTTTTTTTTATTATTAATTCAAGTGAATTTTACATAGAGGAGACTCGAAGTATTAACAAACAAAGCAGAGTAACTTTGGTGATATCTACATCTGTGCTACATCCAGGGGAGAAAGAAAGTTTATACATCTCCATTTCTTTTATATTTTTTTTTTTGGGTTATTATTGTTAAAATGTCAAATATTTTAGCACCACCACATTTTTTGCCTACGGCTGGGGAACCTAAAATGGAATGGGATTTATGGTATCCCATGTTCTTAGCCTACGTGGAGGTATTAGAGGAGGAGGGTTGCTCTCCTAAAAGGAAATTAGACCTGCTGAGGCATTGCCTGGGAGGTCTAGGGATTAAAGAATTTCACAACCTGCCTCCTCTCGAAAGTACAGAAGGAGTAAATATGTTTGAAGTCGCTGTTAAAAAAATGAGTACCAGATTTGGGAAAAAAATAAATATAGTGATAGAGAGATTTAAATTTTATTCTCGCGCTCAGAGAGAGGATGAATCTATTGAAATTTATGTGTCTGCATTACGTTCACTAGCTGGTTCATGTGCATTCGATACTATTAATTACGAACAGGTGCTCAGAGATCAAATAATGATGAGAACCAAAAGTAAAAAGATACAAGAAAGGTTATGGTTAGGCACTGAATCTTCATTGAATGCTGTAGTCAATATTGCTAAAGGCATTGAACAATCTGAAAAGTTTGTAAGTGAGATTAGAGGTCAACCCCAAGCTGTCATCGTTAAAGTACAAGATCCAGTAGCGGACGTTTCGCTTGTAAAAACTCAGTTCACACCAAAGAGAATTTCTTCTTTTATTAAAAAAGATTCAGGATTCAAAGACAATAAATTTGGTAACCGTAGAAATCCTGTGATCTGCTATAGGTGTGGTAGTTTCGAACACGTTGGAAAATACAAAGGATGCCCAGCATGGAATAAAATTTGTATTAAATGTAAAAAGCCAGGCCACTTTGGGAAGATGTGCAGATCTTTACAAAAAGTTAATTGTGTTACCTGTGAAGAGGATGAAATTTCAACAGAGTTCAATGAATTTAACTGCATTTCTTGTGTGTCTGAAAACAATTGTAAAGGTTTTCCATCTGGTTCTACTTCACATATGGCTGGGTTCAAACTGGAAAGGCATGGTGAGCAAAAAAACGATGGATTTAGGCCCAGATCTCTGTACTTGGGTGAATGTATGACATTGTTCTGCATTCTGTCCATCAATTGTTGTTTTTGCATTTGTCACCCCGAGTGGGACGGGTATGCTCAGACGTGAGTCCCATGCTCTCCATGCCACTGGAATCAAGCTATCCTGGCTGAAGAGGGGTGAAACCCCGAAACCGGTCCTAGGATGCTTGTATCCAGTCCAGGGAGGACCTGGCTTGGCAGTTCAGGCTGGACTGTTATCCATGAGGCACAGGGTCAAGACTGATTTGCATATGGCTGGGTTCAAACTGGAAAGGCATGGTGAGCAACAAAACCGTGGATTTAGGCCCAGATCTCTGTACTGGGGTGAATGTATGACATTGTTCTGCATTCTGTCCATCAATTGTTGTTTTTGCATTTGTCACCCGGAGTGGGACCGGTATGCTCAGACGTGAGTCCCGTGCTATCCATGCCACTAGAATCAAGCTATCCTGGCTGAAAAGGGATGAAACCCCAAAACCGGTCCTAGGATGCTTGTTTCCAGTCCAGGGAGGACCTGGCTTGGCAGTTCGGGCTGGACTGTTCCCATGAGACACAGGGTCAAGACTGATTTGCATATGGCTGGGTTCAAACTGGAAAGGCATGGTGAGCAAAAAAACGATGGATTTAGGCCCAGAACTCTGTACTGGGGTGAATGTATGACATTGTTCTGCATTCTGTCAATCAATTGTTGTTTTTGCATTTGTCACCCCAAGTGGGACGGGTATACTCAGACGTGAGTCCCCTGCTCTCCATGCCACTGGAATCAAGCTATCCTGGCTGAAGAGGGGTGAAACCCCGAAACCGGTCCTAGGATGCTTGTTTCCAGTCCAGGGAGGACCTGGCTTGGCAGTTCGGCTGGACTGTTCCCATGAGGCACAGGGTCAAGACTGATTTGCATATGGCTGGGTTCAAACTGGAAAGGCATGGTGAGCAAAAAAACGATGGATTTAGGCCCAGATCTCTGTACTGGGGTGAATGTATGACATTGTTCTGCATTCTGTCCATCAATTGTTGTTTTTGCATTTGTCACCCCGAGTGGGACGGGTATGCTCAGACGTGAGTCCCGTGCTCTCCATGCCACTGGAATCAAGCTATCCTGGCTGAAGATGGGTGAAACCCCGAAACCGCTCCCAGGATGCTTGTTTCCAGTCCAGGGAGGACCTGGCTTGGCAGTTCGGGCTGGACTGTTCCCATGAGGCACAGGGTCAAGACTGACTTGCATATGGCTGGGTTCAAACTGGAAAGGCATGGTGAGCAAAAAAACAATGGATTTAGGCCCAGATCTCTGTACTGGGGTGAATGTATGACATTGTTCTGCATTCTGTCCATCAATTGTTGTTTTTGCATTTGTCACCCCGAGTGGGACGGGTATGCTCAGACGTGAGTCCCGTGCTCTCCATGCCACTGGAATCAAGCTATCCTGGCTGAAGAGGGGTGAAAGCCCGAAACCGGTCCTAGGATGCTTGTTTCCAGTCCAGGGAGGACCTGGCTTGGCAGTTCGGGCTGGACTGTTCCCATGAGGCACAGGGTCAAGTCTGATTTGCATATGGCTGGGTTCAAACTGGAAAGGCATGGTGAGCAACAAAAACGATGGATTTAGGCCCAGATCTCTGTACTGGGGTGAATGTATGACATTGTTCTGCATTCTGTCCATCAATTGTTGTTTTTGCATTTGTCACCCCGAGTGGGACGGGTATGCTCAGACGTGAGTCCCGTGCTCTCCATGCCACTGGAATCAAGCTATCCTGGCTGAAGAGGGGTGAAACCCCGAAACCGGTCCTAGCATGCTTGTTTCCAGTCCAGGGAGGACCTGGCTTGGCAGTTCGGGCTGGACTGTTCCCATGAGGCACAGGGTCAAGAATGATTTGCATATGGCTGGGTTCAAACTGGAAAGGCATGGTGAGCAAAAAAACGATGGATTTAGGCCCAGATCTCTGTACTTGGGTGAATGTATGACATTGTTTTGCATTCTGTCCATCAATTGTTGTTTTTGCATTTGTCACCCCGAGTGGGACGGGTATGCTCAGACGTGAGTCCTGTGCTCTCCATGCCACTGGAATCAAGCTATCCTGGCTGAAGAGGGGTGAAACCCCGAAACCGGTCCTAGGATGCTTGTTTCCAGTCCAGGGAGGACCTGGCTTGGCAGTTCGGGCTGGACTGTTCCCATGAGGCACAGGGTCAAGACTGACTTGCATATGGCTGGGTTCAAACTGGAAAGGCATGGTGAGCAAAAAAATGATGGATTTAGGCCCAGATCTCTGTACTGGGGTGAATGTATGACATTGTTCTGCATTTTGTCCATCAATTGTTGTTTTTGCATTTGTGACCCCGAGTGGGACGGGTATGCTCAGACGTGAGTCCCGTGCTCTCCATGCCACTGGAATCAAGCTATCCTGGCTGAAGAGGGGTAAAACCCCGAAACCGGTCCTAGGATGCTTGTTTCCAGTCCAGGGAGGACCTGGCTTGGCATTTCGGGCTGGACTGTTCCCATGAGGCACAGGGTCAAGACTGATTTGCATATGGCTGGGTTCAAACTGGAAAGGCATGGTGAGCAAAAAAACGATGGATTTAGGCCCAGATCTCTGTACTGGGGTGAATGTATGACATTGTTCTGCATTCTGTCCATCAATTGTTGTTTTTGCATTTGTCACCCCGAGTGGGACGGGTATGCTCAGACGTGAGTCCCGTGCTCTCCATGCCACTGGAATCAAGCTATCCTGGCTGAAGAGGGGTAAAACCCCGAAACCGGTCCTAGGATGCTTGTTTCTAGTCCAGGGAGGACCTGGCTTGGCAGTTCGGGCTGGACTGTTCCCATGAGGCACAGGGTCAAGACTGATTTGCATATGGCTGGGTTCAAACTGGATAGGCATGGTGAGCAAAAAAACGATGGATTTAGGCCCAGATCTCTGTACTGGGGTGAATGTATGACATTGTTCTGCATTCTGTCCATCAATTGTTGTTTTTGCATGTGCCCTTTTCATGGTCTTGTAAATATGACCCTTTTTCACGCATTACTCTGCATGAAAGGGGAGTTCTGCTGGTGCTGCTGTGGGTGCTCCTAAGCAACATCCATGGAACCTGACGCATTTTCAGATTAATAAGGTTTCGTAAATCTAGGAATGCGTCAGATTCCTACGCCACCCTATGAGAGGCATAAGAGAGAAGCAACAAGGAACCTCTCCTCGTATTTCCTCATTCTGCAGAACACATACAAAGAGGAATACTGGTCTTGTGATTCTTTTTTGTGCACGAAGGTGCCCCTTCCTGCACAAAAACGATCACCCCTACAATACAGACACCCTTGCACCATGGCGCAAGTGTGCCTTCGTTGGCACATGACAGCCCATTGTGCACCAGCGCAGGGAAAAAGGACAGGAAAGCGGCGTATCTTGTAGATATGGCACATTCCTGCCCTTGTATTTTCACGCATTGCAGCGCAGCAGAAAGAATTGCTGCCCTGCCGTTCGTCAAAATTAAGTAGACGAGGCTCCTTATTTACAAGAAACCTGTGCACCGGCAAAGATACGTCAGTTTCCTTGCGCCTTTGCCAATTGTCCTTATGACACCATATACGCGATGTATTTACAATACAGGACTGTGTGGTGCAGGGATTAACATATGCATCAGAAATTCTGATACTTCTGTTGGTGCATAAGTGATGCATTGCTGTAGTTGGTCATAAAACTGACACAACTCCAGCAATGCATCAGAACACATAGGCAAGTCCCATTGTAAAAGCCCTGCGTAATTCCTTATGCCTGGTCTGAGCAGGCGTAAGGATTTTGATGCAGTCGAGTCATAGAGTGACGCAGCGAACCATTGTACATTTCACTGCGCTAGTTCTACGTGGCTCTTTGCATGGGAACGCTTACCCTGCATACATTATACTTGTCGCAGCTATAATGTGATGCAGGGCTCTACAAACTGACGCATTGGACCAAATATATCACTTTGTAGATATAGTACAGTGTGGTGCACTGATTGCGCTGTGGCTGTGTAAAAAACAAGTGATGCAGTGGCAGCGCTAGGTGCTTGTAAATGAGGCCCTAGATTTATTAAAAAAAATTAAAAATGACATTCATTCTGTAGTCAGCCCACCAATAGCTCTTTGGTAAGTAGATTCCAAGTTCACGTTTGCATCCTGCGTTGCAGCCTCCACAGGGTATGTATTGATGGGGTGTCCAACACAGGCCAGGAGGGCTGCATATGTGCTACATCTTTAGAATAACCATTGCCCACATAATCGGTTCCCATTTAGGTTAATCATTTATAGATGTTGGTTAATAGGTATGTTTGTTCTATAAACACAACTACATGCATGCATTTACCTCATATGGATATTCTGAAAATCCTTCATTAAAATGACTCTCCTGGACTCTCGATGGACACGAGGCCATTGTATATTCGAGAAAACCTCAAATTGGGCTGATAATGATTTGAATGCTACAGAGGTGAATCCCTGAATGTGGAACTGGCATGTGCTGGTAGGTGGTCTGTCCGTCAGGGAAGATGGCTGCCTGAAGAGCGAGCTCCGCTGTGGAGGGGTCCCCTGAAGAAAGTGGCTCGCTTCCCTGCAGTGAAAGGATTCCTTCTTGTTTGCCAATCTTGCCAGGAAGTCGCGTTGGCAATTTTGAGCAGCTTTTCGGCGATTTTCGCTGAACAATCCTACCGTGGTTCCAGGGCCGGCCTTAGTGCTGGTGGCGCCCTGTGCAACAATGTTTGTTGGCGCCCCCCAATGACCACCTCCACCACGTATTCTCTCACTAGCACCCTTTAACAGTGACCAAGTCTCCATAACCACACTCTCTCAGATGCATTGAATAAGTTATATAGCGCCACTCATACCAGTGTAGGGTGTCCGAGCACTTTGCATTACACACATATTACACAGAGACAATCAATCATACCTGTGTATAGGAAATGTTACATAAGCCAAAGGACTAAAAGTGTAGGAGTCACGTCATCTATACTGGTAGGCAGTATAGTTTAAGAGTGCTTGGTGTGGAGAAGCACAAACTCAGAGTCGAAAAAGAAACAGCATAGTTGGGAGTTTTCTTTAATGATAAGAATTGATTTCTAGCCAAATTAACCCTTTTTGCAACATTAATCAATGTTCTAATAATGTATACTTTGCAGAGTGTATGCAGCTCAAGATGAAACGTAATAGCTCACTATTCTATATTAGGACTTTAAGTTATAAATTGCAAGTAACAAAAGGATGCCTCTTTTGAAAGCAGTAACCTGCTGATCTGTTTACATCATACAGCATTCTGTAATCTACTTGGTACACGTTCTTTGCAGCAGGCATATTAACCCACTGCACTAACTTCACCTAAGTCAAAACCTCAACTATACAAAATGCTGATCTCTCTCCAGGAAGATAATTAGTCACACGAGTTATCTTGACATTTATGTGAGGCCTGGTGATTGCCGGGGAAAGAAACGCTGCAGCAGGTGCTTCAAAAGCATAATTAACTTTCAAACACGACGCCCCCAGGAAGCCAGCACCCGGTGCGGTGGCACCGGTCGCACCGCCGTAAAGCCGGCCCTGCGTGGTTCTGCATCAACGGTGAGCCTCAAGCAGCCTTGGACGTCTCCGGCTTCTCAGGCACCGTGTTTGCAGAGGCCGCGCCTCGCGCCTTTGTCGAGGCCGCGTCTCTTATCTCAGCTGATGCAGCACCTCCTACTGGCGTACTGCGGCGCTCCTCATGGGAATAGCAGCTCCGGTCTCTCGTTTCTTCCTAGTTCACCTCAGTGAATGGTTTTCAATTATTCGCTTCCTTCGACCTTGCCTCACTCTTCATGAAAAACCCACGCTTTTCCTCACGCAAAATGTATCATTCAATTTATCGCCTGGTAATACAAGAGGAGGTAAGCGGAGATATTGACAATGACTTGTTCTTTTTAATCTCATGTTCCTTGTGGCACTTTTGACTCTCTGTTAGCGACATTTTGTAGTTTCGCTTCAGAACTAGTAGTTTCGGCTTGTCCGTGTCCATGACAGGAATATTCTTCTCTAGTCATCTTTTTCAATTTGGACTTGCCTCATTTCTTTTGAAGGTCCAGCGCTTTTAATAGCTGGTGCTTCTGCCTTATTACAGCACTCAGGGCCCTAGAATGAGGCATGCAATGTGTTATTTATTTATAATCTCTCCAGGATATGCCTCACACTCCTGATATTGTTTTTTTGTGAGATAAAATATAACCCGGCATTTTTCTCAGATGAAATTGGTACAAGGTTACTGACACTTAATGTATACAGCTAATTACTGCTTAAAATGGTTGTATAATTATTTCCTGCACTAGAAAGGTTCTTTTTGCTAGCTTCTCTTCATAAACAGAACTCATTGAATCTCTTCAATATTTGTTTACGAATACCAAATTTTGCAAAGAACTATATTAGCAGTCATGGGCATTCTCACTACTGAGCTATAATTTTAAACTAAATCTGTGATAAGCTAGCATCAAATTTCTGCAATCATACCTCTCCTCACCTGTACATTTATTCTGCTGCGTCACAACTACTACTAGGGCAACCAAATTAGTCACAAAATACAACATTGTCTTTTTCTGCTCATATTTGTGCTTTGACCAGTGCATTTGCATTATCTACAAGTGGTGATCACAACAAAAGTTGAATGTCTACTAATAAGCACGGGAACAAGTTCCCTAAACAACCTCTCTTTGCGGAAGTCCTCAAAAAACCCAATACTATGCCTGTGACAGGAATTACTTCCACTGTAATGAATTCACCGCAGGTTACTCCTCCTGATGCTGAGCGCATACCAACAGAAACTATGGAACGTATATTGCATGAAATTTCAGGAGTCAGCCGTCGACTGGAAGGTATGGGTATCACTATTGCAACTTTGGCTGCAGAGACTAAATCAATTAGAGCAGACATTTCGGGCTTCAATACTAAAGTTGAAGGACTTGACTCTCGACTGGTGGTGATAGAGAATCTCCTTGACTCATTACAAACAAGCATTGGCATAGCCAATAGGTCTCGCCTTTGGGACCTTATAAGTGTTTAGCCATGCAACGGTTGATGTTGTTGCACCAAGGATATTGTGCTGCATAACTAAATACTTATAAGGTCCCAAAAGCGAGACCTATTGGCTATGCCAATGCTTGTTTTAGCTTACCTTTGGCATTAGATAATATTCAAATCAGTACTGCATTCCCCAAGGCAGCAGTCTTACCTGCTAGGGCAAGTCCCACATGCATCAGCACTGGGGTAGGTGTGGACGGGTTTGGTTTTCTATGTTACTCGTCATTGAATTGCAGCTTGTGTCCAAAGTTACAAAAAACATGGGGACATCACCCTCGCTGCTCCGCTCTTCAGGGACCCTCGTGTGATAAAAGAGCAAGTCTCGATAAACAGCAAAAGTTGAAAGCGAAGCCAAACTGAAGAAATATATAGTTCCAAAATCTAAAACACAAAAACTTGAGAAAGTGTAAGAGCATGCGAAACACGTGTCAGCAAGGCTATCCATGAATACGTGGTAGGAGGTGTGCACAAACACACTTGTATACTGCCACGAGACTTAAAGGTTCATTTGGTTACTTTGATTTCAATGGACTGGTCCGAATTTTATTTTAGTCTAAAGTGTACCACTAGCTGCATGGCCAAGGACACACAGCGATTTGACCTTTGAACCATGGGCCCTGAAGTCTACACTTGATGAGCTTTAAGTGAGTGTGTAGTTACCCCGTTTCACTGGATGAAGCCGTGACAGAGGCAGTCCCTGAGTGGTTGTCCCTCACCCTCAGTGCTCCACATTTAGAGCAACAAAAGCACAGAGAGGCACAGGCTGTACACACGACTGTCTGAAAGGTCAGGCGCGCCATTACTGAGGAGACAGAGACATAAAATATACACTTAATTACTATGCTGCCACTTTAATTATCAACGAGTCCCCAAATTCACGGTAAACCCGCTTTTTTCACGCCCTCTGTCTCATTAACACCCACAATTGGGTGCTGTAAAGAATAACACTTTCAGTATGTTTGGGAGGATGAGACCAGGTCTCAGGATGTGCTTGTTGGATATGTTAGGAGGTTAATGCCCCTGCTGCAGAGTTCAGTGCATACCGTTCAGGACCTAGCCTCCAATTCCAGTATAATACAGCTCAGGAGATTAATGCCGCCGGATCAGAATATCTTAGGGCTGTTAATACACTTTTTACAGAGTTCCCTGTCTAAACGCCAGGTTGCAGTTTCCCATGTTTGATCCCAGTAAATTGGTTGGGGAGGGGGAGTTATTGCATTTGCTAAAAAGTTCGTTGCATAGCTTGAAGATCAGCGGCATAGCGTGGGTTGCCAGCACCCGGGGCGAGGCACGTATCCTTCCGCTTTTTAAAAAAAATGTTGTGCCCCTATTACAATTCTACACCCCTAAATATACCCCTAAGAATTTTGTGCCTGGGGCAACCCTCCCTGTGGCCCCCCCACGCTATGCCACTGTTGTATGTCACAGGTTCCCAACCAAGATTGCAGTAAAACAGCTCATAAGGTTGTGACACCTACTGAAGTGGATACTCAAGGGCATAGGTTAGTCAGTGGGATTCGGTGAGTGAGGCATGATGGGTGAATATCAATGTTTCCCAACTAAACAATCATTGGCCGCGTGGCCGTAAAAGCGAAAGTCATCTCGATCGCGGTGAAAGTGAAAGTCATCGCCATGACGCTCTCTGTGCTCAGCACACGAGGGATGCGCACGCAGCAGTGTTGATTGCAGAGGCAGAGCGAGGCGCGCGCGCGCTTGTGCGCGTAACCGAAGGCTGGTGGCCGGCAACAGCCTTTGGAAGCATTTCCAAAAGCCACTGAATAAATGTCTCACAGAGCAGCGCATGCGCTGACTCAGCGAGACCTAAAAAGGAACCCAGAACTCCTATTTATTCGTAGCAAAATAATTGATTTGGAAGATCGCAACAGAAGAGATAACATTCGTTTCTTTGGGTTTCCAGAGCGCATTGGAGGCCAAAATACTAGTGCCTTCCTTTGTGACATTCTTCCAAAGTTGACTGGCATTTCTTTTAATCTTTCATTAGAAATTCAGCAAGCTCATCTAATTGGTCCCCCGCGTAAAGATCCTTCGCCACGAACAAACAAGGCAATTGTTAGCTGCAGCCCGCTCACAAGGTTGCTTTTCACATGATGGCCATCTCATCCACATGGCAGCTGATTTTTCTAAAGAAACAAATGAGCGGCTGAAGGCATTTCTTTCTATGTGACCTCAGCTTCGACAACTGGATATTAAATATGGCTTATTTGAGCCTGCGCGTTTTTGCATCACCACAAATGGAGACTCTAAAGACTTTTACGACCCAGCAAACCTTCAGAAATTTCTAGACTGTATGACATTCCAAGACATGGAAATTCTGTCTCCGTCACAAGACCAGCTCCAATCAACCTCTCACTTCTTTTAACCAGTACCAGACAGCAGTAGACGAAATCTCAGCAACCCAAGATACCGTGGCAGAGATTTAGAAAGACCTAACCGCTCTCAAGAAGACAAAAACTCAATTATCCAACCTAATTCTGCTTCTATCAAGACTCACATAGAGATAAGTCTAGGTCTCCTCTTAAATCCACATTGGACGTGAGTTGAATATACCATCACTTAGTTTCCTGTCATCTCTTACAAATATAATACTATAAAGTCTTTGATATGGTTCTTGATCCTTTCATTCATTTGAATACTATGACCACATTGTACATTCTTATATGAAATAATATTCAAGTTTTGTATAGTATGCCATAGTACATTGTATCTTTCTATCTTGTACTAATATTCTGCTTCCTCGTTATTGTAAAAACGGGCCTAGTTTGCATGAAACACTGTTTAATCCTATTTAGTTTGTCATAATAGATCCTAATGTTCTATTTTATATTCATGCAATTCTATTTTCGCAATGTTCTCCATCCTCAGGTTTATTATCTGTTAGTTTCAAAATGCTCTGTCACATTTTACTATTCTAGGCTGCAATCTCTTTTATTATTCGATTTAATGTTTATACTGTTAATTAAGAATGGGTTTTAATTCATCTTAGGATATTCTTCCAAATATGTATTGTTCTTCACAACTGACATTTCACCATAGGCCAATTAGACTTCATCCATTTTTTCAAAATATCACAGCTCATTATTTGATTATATTTTGCATCTTTAATGTTTACCATAGTAGATATTTTGTTTGTCACTCTTAATATTATACATTATACATTATACTGTATCACTTTAAGCCCTACCCTATTATATACATTTAACAATTTTATTTATATTCATAAATCCTCATTTATATACACTTACTACTCTTTCATTTCTATCTATGCATATTTTGCACATTCCTTTAGAATAATCCATGAAGTTAATATACTTCTTTTTTACTTACTGTCACATTATTTACTTCAGATTATTTTATTTTGTGTTTCTCAGATAGATTACTGTACTTTATATAGGTTTTCCTCCTGTAATTACTATTATTCCTCCTCACTATCTCGCTTTCTAATGGGGCCCACCCGTGGCGTTGCCCCAGTGAACCCAGACCCACGGTTAACAGTCCAGATCCCAAGCCATGTTTCATTCCTTCTCTTCTTTCATTTCAATTTTCTTCTATATCCCTACATAACTTGTCACATTGTATCTACTTTACTATTTTTTAGCCTTTTTTTTCTCTCTACTTGATTGTCTTTTAATACCCACATACTGCTATCCTCTTGGTAAGCCAGAGTACCCCCCCTTTTTTCATATTCTGCCCTCTATCCTCTCATTATATTCTCATTAATTTATACCTCTTTTTACTTTGACCAATACATTGCTTCTTGCACTATTAATTCCTTTTGACTGTATTTCAGCATGACGTGCACTCACCCCTTATCTACCATCACATGGAATGTCCATGGTCTCGCCCACTACATAAAAAGGAAAAAAGTACTTTCTTATCTTCAATCCAAACATGTAGATATAGCTTCATTACAAGAAACACACTTAGATGTGCTAGAATCTGATAAGCTTTGTAGAGATTGGGTGGGGAAGGTCATTCACAGCAGCATCCGAAAAGATGAACCCACAGATACTAGCCCTCTCCGCAAGTGTTTCCACTGAAGTCGAAAATCCGTACCTCGGGATAAGTTCTCGCAACAGCAGCTTTGCCACAGTGATACTATCACATCGTCGAGTTGGATATGCCTCAACCCAACGTGAAAAGATACACACCACCAGTAAAACATATCTCAGCCTATTGCATCTTGGCATCTCAATAAAATCCAATTGTATCCTGTTAAAAGGACCTCCTGATCTTCCAATATGACTCATTGTAACCACAGTTCTTTTTCCTGCATTAATTTGCTGACTTGTAACACATCTATGACACACTTCTTCAGCAATTACGCAAAAGCGTGGATTTCACCATGTCTGCCTGAACAGTCGCACCATGGCGTCTCTTCCTAGATGAACTACTCCGTGAATCTGCCTTGCCATTGGACTCAACAAACAGTTAGGGAGTACTGCTCTGTTATCGGTTGACACCCAAATGCCATTGTCCTTCTTTTCACAGCCTGCTCTGGCCCATGAAGCAGCTTCTTCCTCTGAGACCTCATCCTGTAACCTCTTCACCTCATCCCATGTATCAGCTACAGCTAACATCATGCTGAGCTCGGTCTCTTCTGTACCTTCTCCTGTATATTGCCCATTAAAAACACATGCATGTATAGCACAAAAACGAGCTACTTCATCAGCCTAATTATTGCCCTTTGTGACAAAATCTTCTCCCTTTCTGTGAGCAGCGCACTTCACAACTGCTATGGCTTTGGCCTTTTGCAAAGCGTCCAATAGTTGGCGCACATATTCACCATTTCGGATCGGAGACCCTGAGGATGTTAAAAATCCCCTTTGAGACCACAGCTGACCAAAATCATGAACTACACCAAACTCGTATTGACTGTCCGTATAGATCGTCACTCGGATTCCATGTGAAAATGTACAGGCACGTATCAATGCAATGATTTCCACTTCCTGAGCAGAGAATACTCTATTCAAACAGGCAGCTTCTACTACTCCGATGATGGTGCATACAACAAATGCTGCTCTTAGTCACCCTTCATTGTCTCTTAGATATGAACCGTCAACAAAAAGGATCAAATCAGATTCAGGTAAAGGTTCATCAACAATGTCAGGCCTGGGTTTGGTTGATAGTTCAGTGACATCTAGACAGTCATGCTCTTCACAATTTTCGTCTCCATCTTCTTGGGGAACAGGTAACAATGTAGCGGAGTGGTACAACGTCTTAACGTAACATTTTCAGATGCCAAAATGACTTGCTCATACTTAGTCAACCTATTGTTCGTAAGATACTGTGTTTTTGGTCTGGTCATCAATAATTCTACAGAATGTGGTACATAAACGATTAATGGATGACCCATCACAATGCTTTTGCATCTTCGAATGCTGACACTGGTTGCAGCAACGGATTTAAGACATCCGGGCAACGCAGAAGCTACTGGGTCTAATGTAGCAGAAAATAGGCCACTGGTCTACGGGCACCCCCATGTGTCTGTACAAGGACCGCTAATGCACACACCTCCGTCTCACAGCAGAAGAGTGAAAACGCTTTATTATAGTCTGGCATTCCAAGAGCTGGGGCACAACATATACTTTCTCGCCGCTCATGGAAGGCTCTCAAGCATTCTTCATCCAATGGTGCCGGATCACTGATGTCTTTTCGTGTTAACCTTAATAGAGGCTTTGCTTGTAAGGAAAAGTTTGGGATCCACTGTCGACAATAGCCGACCAGACCCAAAAACATGCAGACTTCTTCTTGTGTTTTCGAAGTTCCCATTTGCAAGATCGCCTCTATGCTGTCTGGTGTCACTCTTCGCTTTCCTTTCTCAATGCGATGTCCCAGATACTGCACTTCAGGCAAACAGTACTGTAGTTTATTGGGAGACACCTTATGTCCACTCTCTGCTAAATGGTTTAACAAAGCCACTGTGTCTATCCTGCACGCATCCTCATTTGCTGAGCCGACCAAAAGGTTGTCAATGTACTGAACCAGGACTGAGATCTTAGGCATAACCAGCCCTTCAAGATTTGTTTTCAGGCACTGGCTTTCTGTATACCCTGGAGGGGTTCTACACCATGTTAAGACACGGTCGCTCATCCGAAATGCGAATAAATACTGTCTATCTTCATGTAAAGGTATGGAAAAGAACGCTTGACACAAATCTATGACAGTAAACCATTCCCCTTCACATGGTATTTGAAAGAGAATGACAGCTGGATTCGGTTCCACAGGACAACAGGGAATCCCAATTCATTATTCCTGCACAGATCTTGTACTATCCTATACTTGCCAATAGGCTTCTGCAGTCCCATAATCGGTGAATTACAGCGACTTCCTCGTATCTCCTTTAGAATGCCTTGTGCAATCATTGACTCAATAACAGGAGTTATTCCGGCCACTGTCTCCGTAGACAATTTATACTGTGGGTTTCGTGGAAACTCAGCAATCGGTCTCACCTGTATCTTCACAGGTTCCACACCTCGGATTAACCCTATCTCCTCACCTGTAAAATCCCACACTTGCGGGTCAACTGAGTTTCTCAAATAATGCGGCAATTCTGCTTTTGTAAGAACCTCAAACAGTTCTGCACACATGCTCATATTAGCCATTTTGAAATCAGCATTGTCATCATAGGTCTGCAGCTCCACACCTCTCGGAGTGCATGAGATATTACAATTTAATTTGCACAAAAGATCACGGCCCAAAAGATAGACAGGACTTGTATTGCACACCACAAACTGATGCTTATCCTTGAACGGCCCTATTCTAACAGGTAATGCATTTGTTAACGGGTTGGTCATTCTCTGATTACTGACACCCACTATTTGAAGCGACTGTCCAGAAAGAGATAAATTGGGGACCACATCTGTCCTTACTGTGGAACGCGCAGCTCCAGTATCTAATAAAAACATGACAGGATATCCATTCACACCCATATCCACGAATGGCCCACTCTGATCTACCTCCAATATAGTATCGAGAGGGCATTCTTCCTGCACCCCCCCTCTGATACTCTAGAGGTCCCTGAGATTGATCGTATCTGTCTCGTATTTAAAAATACGGCATCTGCTAGTAGGTCTGATTATACATGGGCATTCTGGGAGGCTGTGGCACCTGTACTTGTGGCTCACAACCTCCATACTTGGACCTAGATCTAGTCACTGTCTGTAGAGTCTCGCATATATGTCCCTCTCCCTCATGTTGAATCTGATTAGCAGGAGTCAATCGACACTCGCACTTCCAATGCCCCGTCTTGTGACAACAATGACAGGGAGTCACCTTCTTCTCTTGTGCCACCCACTCACTTGTACTCATCTCTGTGCCTCTTCCTCGTTCCTGACCTGGTTGTATTGCCATTTGTTGACCCATACCTCGGCCACTTCCTCTGCCTCGACCCATTCCTCCTCCAACCCCCTGCATGTAGTCTGCACTTCTCAACTGAGCCAACATCAACTTGTCTTGCAATTTCTTTTGTGCTGATTCCACTTGATCACTACAATATTTGGCATAACGCAGTATTTCATCTACTGACTTATTCTGCCAACATATCAGGTGGTGTTGTATCATCAAACTAAGTTCAGATTTCAAACCTAACACAAATTTGGAGACAAGCTGTCCCATATTCTTCTGATCAATAGTATCTAATCCATTATGCTGTTTGAACGGCAGTAACAATCGTTCGTAGTAATCATGCACTGATTCCTTAGGCCTTTTGAGTCGTACGATCAATTTTAAGCCAATCAACAATCTGCAGAGTAACCTTAGATTGCAACCAAGTAATTACCTGCTCATATTTCCTCATTACATTAGGTAAAGCACCATGCGTTACAGAATCTCTAGGTGGCGCTGCTGTTGGCCACTCAATAGCAATTTTGCATGATGCCCACAAATCTGCCGGGACCACTATTTCAAACAAAGTGTTCAATTCGATCCACAACACCTTCGAGATCTTGAAAAATCGGTCTATCTGCTTGTACCATTCTGCAGGTTTCTCCCCCAGCCGAGGAAAATCATTTGTAAAAGCAGCCAAATCACCCATGCTCCATGGCACATGTAAATACCCTTCATTCTGCACTTGTCTCAAAGGAAAATTACCAGTGGCTTCCATCCCTCCCCCTGGAGGTGAGGAGGTACATATTTCGGTCTTAGCACATTTCTTTTTGGCCCATCTCTCTTCCCATCTATCTAATGCTTTCCAAGCTCACATGCCTAGTACCAATTCTCTGATCTGGGCTTTCAACCAGACGGTTTACTTTTCCTCCAACTCCTTGTCTATAATTCAGTCTGCAAGAACCCTGCATCATTTTGGTCTTTGTCAAATCAACATCATACCTTCATGCTAGCTGCCATAGGGCATCATAAGCCCGCTTTGCCATTCTTGTAATGTCTTTGGCAACAAATAACAATTCATTTGGGTCATATGTCTCAATTCTTTCCAAAGGCAAATTCCCTTCAACCACCTCATCTATGTCCACCTTCAACCGAACCACATCGAACACTGGCGCTTTTATCTCACTCTGCAACACTTTCTGATTTCCTTCCCTTTTTACATCTTCTCTGTCACAAGTCTGTGTTCTCCTCAGTATTGCTCCTTCTTTCCTCTTCACTGCTGAACGATCTTCTCTATCCCAGCTCCTACTCCTCCAATGATTACCTGCACACCTGTGGCCCAAACAGTACTCAGGATGGTTCTGCCTTAGTCATTTCTTCTCTTGGTAACATTGACTCTCTCAGTGGTTGAACCCACATTCGGAGGTCTGACCTAGAATTTGCTAAGATTCCTGTTAGTCTCCTTTCTGACCCACTTTACACTTGTGATGGATCTGCAGCAGCAGGCAATGGAGTACTATATGCCACGGTTACCTGTCCTAGACCTGCTCCCATTTGTATAAGGCTTTCCCCAGATATTGTCTCTTCCCTAGCACCTGTGTACTGTTGACTGTCATTTTGTCTCTCTTCATGAGTATATATGGGGACTACTGGTCCAATGGTAACTGACACTGACAAAGCATCTGGTAACAGCATATTCCTTGCAGGTTGAGCTGGTTCATAATTAGATTATCTCATCCCCCCTGACCCTCCTGGAATCCGTACCATGGCTATTTGTCTCCTGACTCCTGTTGGCTGTTCTTCTAATCCCACCTGCCCTGCTCCTACCATCTCCTCTAATGGTTGTGACCTCCCTGTCTCTGACTTAGAGTCACAAGGTGGAGGTCGTTGTGCTAAAAGCCTGTCCATAAAACTATCGTCTTTATCACTATCCTCTTCCTTCTTACTCTTTCCCCCTGACTCGCCTGCAAACAATCGAAAGGGATACAAGCGCTCTCCTTCTATAGTGTCATCGTTTCAGCTGTGCATCCCATCTGGCATCCTAATATGCCTTCATTGCTCTCCTCATTCTCCCCTGTGATGTCTTTCGTTTCTTTGCTAATGCGGCTCTCATCCAAGCATCTAATGCCTCAAATTGTGTAGGTCGAGGTGGAGGTTTAAGGGCAGCCATCACCCCCCTCACCTGGTACAAAACCTCCATACGAAATGACCCATAATGAGGAAAAGCCAATTCTCCTTCCTTTTCTCTAATTTTATGCCAATTCTGAAGCCAAACGATCATATGCAAGCCCACATTTGTTGCCATATAATGTGCAGGGGTATCCTCTGGTGTAGCTTCCTCTCCAACCCGAGTCACCACCCCTCTGTCACCTCTGAACAAATCTCTCAACACCCGAAAGCAACACATCATGAAAATCGATCGATTAGCAACTCACAATCCGATATGCGACTACAAACACAGAGCTGCCAATCCCAGCGCGGCATGCACTGACGTCACTGCTCACTCCTTGCAGCGGCTCACCAGCCTTTAAAATTTTGCTTCGTACACTCGTTTACACATTCGCTTCTACAAGTAACTGTATAACCCAAAGTTATTAACCAAGTGACCGGTCCTACCACAGTCACAATAACTTACAGTTACAACAACAAGTAATTATCTGTCCACTAAGAGATCGATAGAACTCTCACACAAGAACACGCATCTGCTATGACCTCCAACCTGCATTGGTCACTCACTCACTGCGACCCACCCCCTGTAACTGGGGTGTCTCACAGCCAGTTTTACTCCAGCACTCACACACAGTTCCCTGACACAAGTGAACAGTTGATAGCGCTTCACGACTCTCACAATCTCTCAGACAAATACATTACTATACTATCCCGGGATCTTGGACTTCTCTTGAGCCCGTTCACCAAATTACCTGATCCGCACGTGTTCGAACCAGTACCACTAACCACAATCACTAAACATGCACCCCAACTCTGCAAAACATCATACAAACAAAATACACAGAAAGCTTACACTCCTCACAAGACCTTCATACTCACGCCGCCCTTTTGGTTCCACCACACCGTCAACGTCCGCCAGTTTCCGCCACTCTTCGCCGATATTTCATCTGCTGCATCCGGACCTCGATTCTTCCTACTCTGCCCTATTTTTCTCTTTTCCCCTCACTATTTAGAGGTAAACCATCCTCTGCTACTATCTGATCATGCTAAAATGCACCTCTGTCTTCTTCCTAACAATTAGCGCTCAGGATCTTTTATTTACCTACTAAATTTGGTGGAGGGGAAAAACACTTCACAACAGGATGGCAATATCATACCTGAAAATATCATAGACTCCGTCTTTAAGTTTGTCAATTTATCATAAGGCCAAGAATAATAAGATGTATACACATCGTAAGATTAGCATGTATAGATATAGAAAATTCAATACAGAGCCGATTCTACGATTATAAGAAATTCGGCATAACAAGAATACAATGGTGAATTCAAGGATCAGGATACAACTCAGAATAGAAGCAGAGTCCAAATCTTTTCTCATTAGGAATAAAACAAATCTGTCCCTACACTATACTAATAGGAGATGCTATCTAATACCCTTCTATCTATTCCCAAAGGTGTCAGCACGTGTTCACTTCCAGAGATGTACTCACGTCAAATGGGTTAAAATGCCTAAGGCTAGGAGCGAGTTCTAAGATGCTGCTTTCTCCCTGAAAGCTAGCAGAAGTCTGGGGTCTCTGTCCCTGCACATCATACAATTTAGAAATTGATTCCTTGCTTCATCCTGGTAAATCTTTCCATGCAACGTTTTCTATGAGGGAGGTTCAAGCTCTTTTAATTAGTATTCCTTTGTTCAACAAGTGGCCTTGGTTCCTAGAACAGCCAGACATGAAAGACATCCTCCCTTCTAACTGTCTTCAAAGCATTACTTGTATCTTCTCCAATCTGAAAATAACGAGTTGGCATTCCGATACCTGCAATAAGACGAAAACACTGCTATTTCTTGAAAACAACATGCATTTCATTATTTATTTCTCGAGAAGACAAGGAGGTGCAAAAACAAGTACAGTCTTTGGCCTAAGTAGGGCAATTTAAACAAGAAACGGTTACATTATATGGTTATAAACTGTCTCGCTCTCTATATATGCAAGCATGACGATACATACATGATCATATTAAGACATTGCACTACAATGAATGTGTAAATGAGTCTACTGGATATATGTTCATGATCATAAAACACTGCAATTGATATACTTGTATATAGGTGCATGACAATAATGACTATAATGCACCCATTCAAAATAGAGTGCTGAAAGCGCTCTATCACTATCATAAAGCTCCTGGGGAGGATGAATTCCCTGCTGAATTCTATAGATGGGCAAGACACAATATTATTGATACATTACATGCTGCATTTCAGGAGGCAGATAATAAATTCTCATTGGGTCCCCTTTCTAACAAGGCTGTCATCGCTGCGCTACCTAAGGCTGGTAAAGACCCTTTGCATTATAGTAGCTATCGTCCCATTTTATTATTAAATTGCGATATCAAAATTCTAGCCAGCATCCTAACGTCCTGCTTTCGCAAAGTCTTACCTTCTCTAATACACCATACTCAAGTGGGCTTTGTCCCAGGGCGTTCCTCTCGTAAATCATACATTGTGGTCTGCCAAACACCTTTCAGAGGATGCATTAGCCCTTTCACTTGATGCAGAAAAAGTGTTTGATCGCATTGAATGGGAATACCTTTTTACAATGATGCAACGTTTGGATTAGGTGATCAATTCATAACTAAAGTACGTTTATTATATGATAATCCCTCTGCTCTGGGGAATTGTGTTTTTTTAATCTGATGCATTCCCAATTCGGAGAGGAACGCTCCAGGGTTGTCCCCTATACCCCCTTCTTTTTCTTTTAGCAATGGAGCCACTAGCTGCCACAAGCCATCAATCTGCTGAAATCATAGGTGTTCCTCTCCCAATTGGACATTCTAAAATCTATTTATACGCAGATTATATTCTACTTACTCTTACAGATCTCCCTTGATCTCTTCCGCCTCTCCTTCGAATTATCAATGACTTCTCTTCTTTCTCAAGTTATAAAATTAATTGGGACAAGAGTGAAGCTCTACCTATTTCTGATGGAACGACAAAAGCAGCTGTATATGGTCTTCATATCCCTGATTTGTAGTTAAGAAGGGTTTGGAAAACATGGTTGCAGACAATTTAGCTCCTCTGCCTCCGCTTTCTCAAATGCAACGTGATTTTGACAAATGGAAAACTCTGGGGTTATCTCTTTAGGGCAGAGTTCAAGCTATCAAAATGGTCACTCTTCCGCGTTTCATCTATATTTTAGGCATGCTCCCCTTCAGATTCCTTTATTTCGCTTCGCTCAATAGATTCCAAGATTAAGTCCTTTATATGGGGTTCTGCTAGGCCACGCCTTGCAATGACAAAATTAAAGGCGCATCAAATATATGGAGGAATGGGTCTCCCATCTATTGAACATTATTCTCTTGCATTGCACATCTCTCAATTCTCTTACTTCTTGCCAGGAATCCAAGATATTCCACAATGGGTTTCTATTGAACATCATCTTTTATCCATGGGCTCAGGTCTCTCTCTTTTGTATGGCAGTGGCCCTAGTCGCTCTGATCCCAAAAATCCGATCTTATCAGTTATGCATTAATCCTGGCAAAGAGGTCATCGTTTATTAGACTCGAACTTGCATATTCATGTCAGAGCTCCCTTGTGGAATAATTCAGGTATACACATTAATGGTCGCACTTTATCCAGGCCTTTGTGGCAAACAGCTGGCATTTTTTCCCCGGATCATCTTCTTCATAATGGCGACTTCAAATCCTTCTCACAAATAAGGGAGGAATTTAATCTTCCTTTACAGCAATCTTCTAAATACCTTCAACTCCAACAATGTTTGAAGAAGCACTTGGGGTCTTCCCCTTGGTTGCTCCAAGTATCCCCAATATTATGCTACTTAAATATATGGGGAAAACATAAAGGAGTGACCTCTGCCCTTTATAAAACCTTTACTCTTCACCTATTTTCACAAACCCTCTCTCATAATCTTCAAAATAAATGGCAATCTCTTTATCTAATTCCTATACAGCCACTGAATGGGAACAGATATTAGAGGGTTTACATAAAGGTGTCCGTGAAGCTAGACTTACATTTTCTATATTTAAAATTCTACTTGACTGGCACTGGTCACCAGTCAAATTACATAAAGCTGGTTTATTTTTGCACACCGATTGTTGGAGGTTTTCTTCCTCTGGTTGTGACACACACATATTATTTGTGAATGCCCAAAGATAGAGCCTTTTTGGACCTTTGTTGGTAACACCTTGCATTCCATAATGTCATTACGACTTCCACTCACATCTGGCAATATTCTTTTGCATGATTTACGTCATTCTCCAAAGCTCTCCAAGCCGCAAATTCGACTCTTCCATACTGCGTTAGCTACAGCTAAAATTTATATTTTACACCATCGTAAGTCATCATCCCCACCCTCACAGGAAGAATGGTTATTAGCAATGATACAGAAGGTTTCACATGAACGTACAATATACAACCTCCGGGATCAAGCTGATATGTTTCTCCAGACCAGGTGTCCTTTCCTTGAGGCTGAAGTTGATAATACTGCTAATTCCTTTGTCTCTCCTAACATAACGTGTCACGTAGACTTATTTATTGCTTTCATCTTTATACATTAAATCTTTTCCATCACTACTTGCTACTTTCCATTTTCCCATCTTCCTTTACCATTTCTTTCCCTTCCCTTCCTTTCCTCTCCCCCCCTCTCCTTTACTCTGGCCCCACTTTTCCACATTTCTATTCTGGTCTGTTATTATCTCTTCTCTTCTTCTTCCCTCTTTTCTGTCTTATATTATCCTATTCCAAACTATTGTATCCTAAACTCTTGCAAGGTAAGTATGTTCTATAATAGCACTTTTACCTATTATTATTACGAAGATCTTTCTTACATAAAGTTGCTTCTATCATATTTATATTTGATTCATTTCTATATAATCTATTATTAATACATTTCGTATCAATTTTATATTTTTGTCACTGCTCACTATTTATCTATTTATTTATTTATTTGTTTATATACAACGTGACTTCTTATATATATTCCATATTTATACGTCCGTATTCATCCCAATTACTATGTATTTCATGTTACATTTTATTCTTATCATATTTCTTAAGTATTCATTAACAATTTATTGCTTTAACCTATTTTGTGTTACCATGTATTCTATTGTAAAACTCAATAAAACATTTAAACACAAAAAGAAATGGCACGTGCTCTCCAGACAACAACAATCAAAGTCTAGATTCACAAACATTTGTTCTAAAGCAATTTGCCAAGCTCGTAGCATCCCACATTAAGACAAGACATCAGTCATCATAGTTTTCGGATAACAACCACAAAAATGTATACAATAAACAGATATAAAATCTACATACAAGTTAAAATATAAGAATAATTGTCTAAAAGATGCAACATATAACAACAGTAATAACTCAGTTCATAGATACACGTGCGTGGTCCACAATGTTTCCACCTACACGCCAAGCAACACTTTAAAAAAACGCGCTCCCTGCCAAAAACAATTCAATCAGACATTATCATTTTTAAAAATCCTAAACGCTGTAAATTATTGCCTGATACCCAATTTCTTATACAAAGGCCGCTGCCAATTAAGTCGACCAACTTAATAAGCTTGAAAGAAGAGCAAGAAATGTGGTTTCATTAGCTGCATGACAGGTAGGACGTGCATCAGTAAACATATTACACAATCCTCACTTCTGCCGAATTCCATTGAGGGGTAAAGAGCTCAGTCTGAATTTAACAGACAAACTTCTTGCATACAAGGGGAATATATTTTCTAAAAGTGTCTCAAAATCTAGAAACGAGCTTGAAATCCAAACATTTGCTTATCGACCCACCATACTTTGAGGTTGAATGGCAGCCAATAAGGACATGTTACCAGAAGATAGATCTCAGTTCAGCCACAGTCTATCTAATAATAAGCAGAATCAACCCACAGACTTTTCCTACCCAAACTTGTAAACCCAAGTACGGACATGTTTTATCCAGGGTTTTTGTCTGCCCAAGATTAAAAATTCTTTGAGGCAGTAAAGGTTTTCCGTTCTGGGATGGACCACACCCTAAGCCAGTAGGACAGTGGCTTTAGAGATGGAAGATGGCATGTTTGTTTAAGGTACAAATCCATAGAAAGTGGCAACAGCAGGGAGCTGTCAGGCAGATGAAACAGAGATCTTACAAATCTGTTTTCAATTGGACCTAATTGCATGGTTCAAGAGAGCCCCATTTTTCAGCCCCTTAAAATGCTGCACTCTGGGCCTTTGTCCTATAAACTCCTAAAGCAGAGGAGATAGCTTTTGACCTTGCAGCTCTATACATACCTACATTTGTTTGAGCTTTATGCTGTATAATTAGACTTCTTTACTTGTTTTTGGAATCCCAAGAAAAGTGGTCAGCTATTTTAATACCCAGATGATCGAAGCTGCTTGCACACACAAGGACATCACAGTGCAATGTTGGCTTGATCTTCTGAGATGTATGTGCTTTCAACACCATATATTTAGTTTTTGAAGTATTCAGGTCAAGACCTCGTTTGCTCACAAAATACTGAATATTTGTTTAAGAGAATTTGAAGAGCCATAGGTGTCCTTGATTTGAGCAATGTATCATCAGTAAACAAAAGGGCTAGGAGTTTGGTCCCATCAAGAAGTTGGGAATCATATTGCAATCCAATAAAAAGATTATCACATAATTTGTATAAAGTGAAAATAGTGATGGGACCTGAAAGCAAACGCGCCCCTCTATTTATTGGAATACGTTTAGTCAGTTACCTGTATGCTCCCCGGCATACTTGGGCATAGGTCTCTTCATGTAATCTTGCCAGGATAGATACCAGGTGCCCTAGAACGCATATGTTAATCAGCACCTTCCATAGATAAGTCCATGGAACCAAATCAAAGGCAACCCTAAGATCTACAAAGACTTCATACAAAGTTTCTCTTCAAATTTGGCCATATTTCCTCTAAATTAAGGCAAATTGAAACACCTTGTCCACTGGGCTGGTCTCAAAAACCAGCTAGAAGATTTGAGATAATCCGATACGAGCACATCCAGTTTAGCAATTTACCCAGGACCTGCCTAGCAAAACTCATTTGCAGGTGATCTAGAAGGTACATAAGTCTGTAGATGGTCGGCTCATCCACATAGCCAAAATCTGGATGAACTCAACACCCTCCCAAGAATCTGTGATCCCGTCCCAGCTCTAATGACTTAAGATAATAAATAGACGAATGGAGGCCAGATGATAGGTTGGTCACAAAGCAAATCCCTTGATATTTTGTCCAGCCCAGAGACCTTGCTTCTCTTCAGTGATTTAACTACCTTAAGGGTATCCTGAAGAGAGACAAAACATTCCTACACATTCTTAACCTCTATCAGGGACCTTTTCCTTCGATCCATTTGAGAATTTAAGGGAAATATACAACGGAGGAGGGAAATTATAAAGACTTGAAAAAGTTTTGAGGATGTATAAAATGAGCCACATTAGTGGAAACCATTTTCCTTCCATGAGCTATAATATGCCAAACTTTTTTTTTTGTCTTTTTGTTTTAGAGCTGCTAAAAGGTCTTCTCAATTCATATCCTCCGAATCCTTTCTGGAAGCTTCCAACATTCTTTTCAAATGCAGCTAGTAGTGTGTCCTTGGTTAATCTCAAATCCTTATTATACATGGTGCAATTCTTAGAGTAAATGGAACACTTTTGATTGCCAGCCTCAAAGAAGAAGGAATCTAATATGGAAATCACCCCAACAATCTATTTCCCTCCAGAGGATGCATTTTCAACTATTGCTGTTGATCGTAATGCTTGTCTGCCCTCTCACATTCTTACTTGGGGTGGTGATATTGGGTAGACTGTCATATGTGCAGTCTCTTCTGGGCAAATTGATGAATTCATTATTGGTCTAAAGGGAATTTTGCTGAATTCACTAGCAGGTTTCAAACTCCTCGCATGGAATTAGCAGGTTTCAAACTCCTCGCATGGAATATTGCATGTCTTGCTACTAAACTTTCTGACATATAACGGATGCTTTCTTTGACAGTTTTGATATATGTTTTTTTTTAGAGAACTGTGCTACAGCTCCGGTGCATATGCGTGGCTTCTCTTTATTTTTTTGCAAGGCATTACTTTCGAAATCTGGTAGACCATCTGCGGGTCTGTTGCTCTAGATTAAAAATAATGTAGAATGCAATCTATGAAGAATACATGCTGACCACCTCATATTTTGACTGTAACTATTAACCTTCTTGATGGTTGTGTTTTAAATATATTTAATGTTTATAATTGATCAGTACCAAAATACAAAGACTCTGGAACCTTGAAATTGCTGGAAAAATGCATGGAATCTCATTGGTCTTCTGATAAGCAGTTGGTAGTAGTACCTAGTGGTTTTTAATGTGACCTTTGAGCCCATTGAGTGTCATAGCTCTCTTTCAGAGACTGAAGATGAATTGTGGGGATCCCCAGTTTGGCAGCTAAACAACGAAGGAATTACTCAACCGTAGCATTACCGATGGAGGACATTAATCCGTACTGGGGAGATTTTCCCGTTTTAAGGTGGGACCACACTGAGCAGCTGATCCTTTAAAACTATTTATTTTTTATTTTTACAGCAAAAACTCAATTTAAAGACTCACTGGATGATATCCCAGGTCGGTGTAACAGTTTGGCTAAGTATGTTTTCAAAAAAATTGCTGCTATTTAATCCACTTTTCCTCCTATTTTAGCTCCTTTAAATTCCCCTCCTCTAGAGGATCAATTATGAATGCCGGACCTTCGTCTGGAAACAATTCCCCCCCTGGATTTAAAATCTTTTAAAGATTATTTTGCTCAATTGAAATCCGGCTCTCCCAGTGATGTGGTCACGCCCAACACTTCAAAGTTGGTCATTGATATGGTCGCCATACCCATATTGGATCTCATCAACACTTCTTTTTCTTCTGGCTCTGTTCCCCATCTCTGGAAACGGGCTACGGTTAAAGCCCTTTTAAAAAACAAAAAAAACCTGGACCCAGATAATTTTGCAAACTATCGCCCGATCTCACTTCTGCCAGGGATTTAAAAAATAAGTGAAAAATATGTTAACTGAGTTCTATCCATGTTTTTGGAGAAAAACGAACGCCTTCATACCTCGCAAACGGGTTTCAGACCCCTGCAGGGCTCGAAGACTGCCCTGTTGTCTGTCGTTGAAGAATCCAGAAAAATTCTGGATGTTGGTGGTGCTGGGGCGATTGTTCTGCTCGACCTTAGTGCGGCTTTCAACACGGTGAATCACCATTTATTGCTGGTAAGACTTGGAGAGGTTGGAGTGACTGGAACCGTGCTTAAATGGATTGAGTCCTTTCTGGATAATAGATCATTTCAAGTACTTGAGGATGATTCTGTTTCCGAAAGTATGCCACTGCGATGTGGGTTGCCGCAGGGATCTTCTTTGATCCCTAAGCTTTTTAATATTTATATGCGCCCCCTCGCCAAGATTGTAGAACCATTTGGACTCCAGATCATTACCTACGCAGACGATACACAGTTGATTGTATCGCTGAATAAATCGGGCAACGTAGGTATCAACGTGGTCAACTGTTTGGATAATGTGTCTGCTTGGATGAATTGCTCATTTTTAAAACTTAACGGGGAAACAACGGAGTGGATGTTTCTGGGTAACATCTCCCCCCAAGATGGCAACTTATTTTGGCCAAGCTGCCTAGGCCCAATGCCCCCCCCCCAACGATCAGATTAAAAGCCTAGGGGTATGGTTGGACCATAATCTAACCTTTAAGGAACAGGCCCGCAGACTGGCAGGTACTTGATATGGGATCCTAAAGATGATCAGGAAAATCCTTCTTTTGCTGCCTTTTACGGCAAGGAGACTGGTGATACAAGCCTTAATCCTCTCCAGACAGGATTATGCCAATGTGCTTTATCTGGGTTCTCCTTGTTCAACCATTAAAATTCTTCAAACGGTACAAAACTGCGCAGTTCTTCTTCTTATGCAGGTCCCAACTAGGGTATCTGCAAGACCACACATTGCCTCTCTACATTGGCTGCCAGTGGCGGAAAGAATTAAGTTCAAAGCATTGTGCATTGCCCATAAAACTCTCTCAGCCAATGGCCCTCCTATCCTTTGATCTATTATATCCCCCTATCATCCTAATAGATCTCTTTGCTCCGGAAAGAAACATCTAGCAGTGGTTCCCAGGATCCATAGTGGCGGACGTATGTTTGCATACACCGCAGCGAAGTGCTGGAACCAACTTCCTGCCCATATTCGCCTGGAAAATAACAACTTGGTCTTTCGTAAACTGCTGCTGAAAACACTTTTATTTCCATGACTCCGGACTGTAGCACGATGATGTCTCTTCCTCCAGTTCTGGAAGGCCTTCCGGTAGCCATGCACTTTAGAAATGTCTTATTCATTCATTCATTCATGGCCGGGGCTTGATAGTGGGTGGTTGTTGGACCTGACAGCCTTAGGGTGCCCGTCCCCCCAAGATTTTTCCTTCCTCCTCCTATTTTATGACTTTCTTTTTGCTGGTTTTAGGACTCTGCACGCTTTACCGCTGCCAACCAGTTCTAAAGTGCTTGTGCTATCTCCCCTAAACATGGTAATATTTTTTCATCTTCATTTGCCATATTTGATTTACTTATAAGTCCTTCGATAATTGATATTCCCTCATTTGAAATGGTATTCCTTGCTGGCTGAGGTATGCACCCAGGGCAGGCATGTACCTCCAGTCTAGTCAGGGTAAGCTAGATACAAACTAAAAGATAACTTGTGCTTACCCTCTGGTAGCTTAGCATAGAGCAGTCTGGCTTATCTAAAGAGGCAATGTGTAAAGTATTGGTGCAACACACACACAGTAACACAATGAATATCACAAAAAGACTTCGCACAGGTTTAGAAAAATAGAGAATATTTATTAATGCAAAATAAGACCAAAATAACAAAATTCTAAAAGTAAAAGATGATGTATCAATTTTTAAAGACTTAACCAAAAATAGTGCTGAGAAGTCACTAGGGGTCAAAAAGTTACTTGAGATTGTGAGGAATCGGTGTAAAATCAAAGTTCAGGCATACCGCAATGGAAGGCAGGCCAGCTACAGGACCCAAGCAGGGCCCACTGAGAAAGTACCTTGGATGGAGCAAAGCATCAACGCTGAGGGCTCGGCGCATTGATCTTTTCCACGCAGTTGGGTTGCTGCATCATTGTCGAGCTTCACTGAAATGAAGGCAAATGTATTGTTGTTGAGTTGAGCAGCGAGTCATCACTGAGCAGCTCAGGCTGTGGAATACCTGTTGTTGAGCAGCGACTGCGTTGACGTCAAAGGGCGATGTTGCGGAATTTAACTTTAAGACTTCTAAATTTAACTTTAGGACTCCTAAATGCCTTCTGTGAATACCGAAGGTCTTAAAGTTAGGGGGGCCGATTCACAGAACTAACTTAAGACAAAATCCTAAACTTACTACTTTTGGTATTCACAGAAGTTAGGATTTTGACTTAAGTTTGTCTTAAGACAAACTTAGCACAGACTTAAGACAGACTTAAGACAGACTTAAGACAGACTTAAGACAAACTTGAGACAGACTTAAGACAGACTTAAGACAGACTTAAGACAAACTTAAGACAAACTTAAGACAAAATCCTAACTTAAGTTTGTCTTAAGTCTGTCTTAAGTCAGTCTTAAGTTTGTCTTAAGTCTGTCTTAAGTCTGTCTTAAGTCTGTCTTAAGTCTGTCTTAAGTTTGTCTTAAGACAACTTAAGACAAAATCCTAACTTCTGTGAATACCAAAAGTAGTAAGTTTAGGATTTTGTCTTAAGTTAGTTCTGTGAATCGGGCCCAGGATTTTTCTCAGTTTAGAAGTAGTAAAGTTATGACTCTACTACTCCTAAACTGAGAAAGATCCTAACTTTAAGACTTTCAGTATTCGCAGAAGGCATTTAGGGGTCCTAAAGTTAGGAGTCCTAACTTTACTACTCCTAAACTGAGAAAAATCCTAACGTTACGACTTTCTGTATTCACAGAAGGCATTTAGGAGTCCTAAAGTTAGGACTCCTAACTTCTGTGAATACCGAAATGAGTAAGTGCCTTCTGCGAATACCAAAATCAGTACGTTTAGGATTTTGTCTTAAGTTAGTTCTGTGAATCGGGACCTTTATATTTGTAGAAATTTGAACTTCACAATTGAATTATGTTTTTAATAAATGTTAATAATCATTGGTTGATAAAATGAGTCACATTGAAACCATTAACAATAGGCATCTGTTATTTCGTAACACAGAGATATTTGTGGTTCACGAGTCAAGATGCACACTTAGGGCCTCATTTATGAGAAGTGGCGCAATGCTGCGTGAAAGCAGCGATGCGCCATTTCTCAGTGTGCTCTACTTGTGACACCAATGATGCGTCATATTTACAGTATGACGCATCATGTATCTGTCAGTGCAAAAAGTGGTGCATTGCTGGAGTTGTGTCGGAAGGCTGACGCAACTCCAGCAATGTTCCTTTCACATGGGGCAAGCCATGAAGTTTTTGACGCATTGGAGGCATAGAAGTGTCATAGTGAAATATCATAGATTTCACTGCGTCACTTCTGCGGGCCTTTTTTACGACAGAACGCCCACCCTGCAAACATTATACCTGATGCAGGTATAATGTAGTGCAGGGCTTTACAAGGTGACGCATCTGCCTAGATGCGCCACCTTGTAAATATGTCGCAACGTGGCGCATGTTTTACGCCGCCTCTGGGTCACGACAAGTGAGGCAACGGCGGCACAAAACAGGCGCAAGGGCTCATAAATAAGCCCCTTAGAGTTTTGGTGAAGAAATAGCCTCATGGGAATCCTGGCAAACACAAAAAAATCCTTAACTTTTTTCAAAACCATGTATAATACCGATTACTTGGTGCACACATGGCTGGGGATAGTCGGTAATATTTTGAGGGCAGGGTTGCTTTTTTCCATTCATCTCGAAAACCAGTATCAAGATCTGTTTCTTTTGATGTCCTTACTCTGTGTCCCTTCACACATTCTAGATTTCGAATTACTAAGAAAGAAACATTTTGAAAGATGAAAAACTCTTTGTTGAACGGGTCACCATGGTAACGCGTTTGAGTCCACTTCTAGATGGATTGGAACCTCATTGCATATTCATCTAAAGTTCAAATTACAGATTTGGGCGTCATAAGTAGAAATAAACCCTATGAATGTAGTGTGTTTTGGTGTTGTTTTCTCTTAATGTCTCTCATGCCTTTATTGAACGGTCAAAGGGAGAGCTTTAGTTGTCAGAAAAGCCTTATGTAATCATAAATGACTCCCTGCCATTATTTTAGCTGTACTAAGACATCCCATAAACCCAAGCCAAGCTCTTAGAGGAAGCACTTCTTCTTCAAAGGCTTTCTATTTCTGAAAAGCGAATCGTATTCTTCTGTGCTTTGAAAGTCAGCCTAAACGTGTTTTTAAATCCCATCTTGTGTGATTGCTTTGTTGCTAGGGTTTCATCATATTCACTTATTGCTATGATTCATCGTGTTCATCCTTTCTGATAACACTGTGGCTATGTTTTGCTCACGGTGTTATTATTTTTTTTTAATGTGTTTTTTTACCCACCCACTCCCACTATGTGCTATTGTAATGTATTTCTCCTTTTTCGCCTTAATTACCTTAACTGCCTAAGTAACCTGTTATACAGCGCCTGGACATCCATGAGGAGCTGTGCACTCTAGATAGAAACTCCTGCAATGGGGGAACAACCTTTACAACGCAACTTTTACAACGCACTACCGTTACAACGAAACTGTTACAACGCGAGTGCATTGACAACGCAGGACATTACAACGGAAGTCTTTACATCGACTTGCACTAGATGGCGTGCTAACATTAAAAATAGTGTAGTTTACTATCCCAACACCTTCCCTACTGTTACGTGGACTGGAGTTGGAATAGTAAATTACACTTTTTTAATGTTAGCACGCCATCTAGTGCAAGTCGATGTAAAGACTTGTGTTGTAATGTCCTGCGTTGTCAATGCACTCGCGTTGTAAAACTTTTGTTGTAACAGCATGCGTTGTAACAGCATACATCCCCTGCAATGTTTAAACATAGAAACCCATGGGTCGAGCGATTTGGGTCAGCCCTCTTTTTCCTCTCGCCTCTTCAGTTGTCATTCACATTTGACTAACGCCCACAGCAAAATGTCAGTCTTGGGCACTAGGTAAGACCACTGCAAACATTAGCTCTCTGACAAATCGCATTTTTTCTTGATCACATGTATAAAGCAGTGCCATATAGTGCAGGGGGTCTTTCTATTTGTTTTAGCAAGTCTTGTGCGATTAAACGATTTCTTTAGGATACAAGAGTACCTTTTCTTTGACACAATAAGAATCCTATTTTCCATGTATGTCAAACTAAAAAGTGGTTTGCACCTTCCAACTAGGCAGCACTAAAAGAGTTGTTTAAAAATTATGAGGTTTGTTAATTTACTATTGCATTTGCAGATCTATGGTTCCATGTTTAGGAAGTTTATGTTTTCTTTTTTCTTTGTTCTCTTCATTTTAGTGGGAAATGTTTGCAAAGTAAATCAATTAAAAAAAATAACTATCGCTCAAGCTTGCTAAGGCCAGACCTATTGCCATTATTAAAGTTTGCTTTTTGCTCCTTTCTTGAAATCTTAAGTGAGTGAAAGTACAAGGAGCATAAACTACTTTTATCACAAATGGAAGAAAATACACAACAAACTTACAAAATATTTATTGTCCAGGGAACTGAGGGTGCGTGTATACCATGTAAATGCCCACGTCCAAATCTAATCACCATTAACAGTGCTTTAACAAGAATAATATATTTAGCTCAACAGAGTACTTTGATCATGCAGCAACATGCTTAGTCTGAGAAAAACAGACATACTATGGAGTTGTTCAAATCTAGATCTAGCAGCATAATCCAATCATTTCTGAGTAACGTGTTCCAATTGTTTTTGGATCGAGTCTATAGCGGCAGCTCGCATGCGCTGGTCGCTCTACGAGGCATGCAGTAATGGAGTATGGAGTGGAAGCTCCACCCACTCCTCTGCCCATCTTTTTCATTGGCTTGTGTCTCTGTCTTTTCTAAATGCTGTCTTCCGATTGGTTTATAGGCTGTTAGTCCCTCCTTATGACAGCCATGTCGTCATTTGTATCCTTCCATGGCTACTGGCCCCTTTACCCCCCACACCCGCCCGCACTCCTGTTTGCAATGCTTTAGGTCTTGCGTAACTGTGTTTTATTGGCTGTCAGTGATGACTAAGTACTCCTTAACATCAATGGCCCTGTCTCGAGGGCGGAAGCGGTATATGCCTTCCAGCAGTCAGTGAGCTTAGGAGAACGGGACCCGGATGCAGGAAGTAGAGGTGTCAGCTGCTGGAGTGGAGCTCAATCCTATATCGTTTAAGGAAAAGAGCACTGGGAGGACTTTAGGCGCAGTGAGTCAGAAGGCACCAGTATAAAGAGTAAGACATTGAAAGGACACTCGTGACTGGAGGCGGCTGTGTCCCATTTGAACAGCCATGACTCGAAAATGCATGCGGGACGTGGAGCGTTACCAGGCTTTTTTCAGCACCCTGCTACAGGAGGAAGGAAATCGGCTGTGTGCCAACTGCGGAGCTAAAGGTAGGTGTAAGCTGTCCAACTTGTCCACCCTTGGACATTTTGACCGCAGTTTAGAGTTCCCTCCGTCCGCAACCCTTGTATTCTTATTCGAAACAGAGAACCGATACTCCCATAGGACATCTCTCAACCCAGACCCCAAATTACTGGAATAACCGCACCCCGCAGTCAAGAAGCACCAGCAGTGCCCTGTATATAGGACTAAAGGTGAAACCCTAACTCCGGCGCTGGCTTTGCACACAGGTGACCAGTTTTCTCACTATGGGCACTGTACTGTTCTTTTGGGTGTCACACTGTCAGGAATCATGTGGGTATCATTTCTTTGGAAAAGAGATCAAACAAGAAGCACAGGGTCATAGTAAAACCCTCAAGAGTCAATAGGTGGATAGATGTTGAGAGAGAAAGAGCCTTCCAAGATGGCCACCAGATTGTCCTTAGCGTCTCTGCATAAGTGTGGAAGGGTACTGAAATCTCACGAGACTCGAGATTTCGAGTTCTGAACGTGCGTGTTCTACTGCGCACTTCAATTTCTATTTGAGTAGGAGAAGTTCGTTTTGTGAGGCGCTCTTTTTTTAATGTAGTATTTTGAAGAAGAGCCAGTCCAGAGTATTCCCCGATAGTTTCCTGACTATCTGGCGAGTACCACGAGTTTCGTTTTTGTCTTGCAGCCTATCTTTACCGAAACTCTTTCACAGTCATAGTAGACTTAGAGGGGGCTTGAGAATCATTCCGAGTGTCTTTGCTTTCGCAAAGAGGCCTTGCCCGACCCGTAACAGTTCCAGAAATAGAGAGAGAGAGTTTGACTTTCCATCGTTGCTGTCTTCACCGCAATGCTCCGGTAGGCTTACCATTGAGCACCTGTCACCTGAAGATAAGTGAGAGAGTCGAGTAGTTGTGAGCTACAGAGTCAAGTAAGCTGAATAATTACATTATTTTGCCTCAAGTGGATGAATCGCCTTTGACTGAAGTTACCAACCGCAGCTCTAAACTCTAGCTTCTATTCCCTACCTCCCTAGCGTACTTTCCTTATCGGACCTTCCTTATTCTGTCCTACCCTGTACCTTTTTGCCCGTTCCTTCCCCTAGAAGCTTAGCCCGAAGGAATTTTGAGAAGCGACCAAATATTGCAAACTTGGAATAAACAGAATTGAGATACATTGACTGGAGAACTTACATTTAACAAAGGAGTAATACTTCATAATTAACTGCATACTCCTTGAACAATTGATATAAAAGGATAAACCTTAAAACATTGTAAGTAGGCATAAGCAAATGCAATTGTTTACTTAAGTTTAGTAAGCATTGAAAGGGTACAGAAGGTAAATAAGAATTGTGTTCCCTGTGTGTATTAGGTCACCACAGCCCCAGAACATTAATTGCTGATAGACCACATTTCAAAAGAAGAGGAACTATTACTCACGCAGAAACTGGTAGGGGGAGGAAGAACGTGTATATGAGAGAAGTTAGAGTGGGTAATGTTAGTTTGGAGTTGTACTAAGGTTTTCTCTCCATCTTTGCATTAGGAATCATACCAACTGCCTAGTCGGGTGGAAGAAGAAGGAGTCCATGTCCAGCTCGAGTTTTCTTCTCTGTCCCTCTCCCCTTTCCCCCTGCCTTACGCAGTGTGTTCTGGGAGGTGGGAATTGGGAAATTGCAGCGTTCTGCCTCCGTGGAGAATCTGGCACTTGACACACTTTTTCACGTGGATTTAAGGATAGCTTGACGTAACTTTCACACGAGTGGGCACCGTACTTGGCCTATAAGCCCTTCTGATAGTGAGGGCGTTCTCCATTCTGTATTATGGGGAAGAAATATACATCGTTCTTATGTCTCAATAAAAGACATACTTTAGATGCTACGCCTATAGTTTCTTCACAGTATCCCCTGTCACAGCAGGGGGAAACAATAGAAAATATTACCACATTACCTTCCCAAAGATGAGTTTGTGCTCAACATTGAAAAGACGTAATAAGCTCAGTCCGATCTCACACTAGCTAGGGGTTCAGTTGCACTAGTGAGGTGAATACATTCCCTCTACCCCTCTCGGTCAGGGGCACTTCAATGCTTCATGAGTCCCAATAATCTTTTGTGACACAGAAATTTATTATACGTTTACTGTGTAGAGCACTCTAAATGGTGAAATCACAACTTACGAACAGACGTCGAAATAATGTTCCATAATGCACCTCTCTGTTTCACCTATGTGTTTTCTGTTGCCAGTGACCCCAATCTGAAACTGCAGAGATGTGAAATAGTGACTGTGGATTACTGTTTTTGTGGATAGGAACCTCTTATTTCGAAGTAAGAGGCATAGCCCTCATTGCCCTGTAACTCTCCCTTGGGTTTGGTAGCCCTTGGTTACTCCTTAAGCTTTTCCCACTTAATGATTACTTGTGAACTTCAAGTCCACCAACTCTGCTCTGTCTCCTGCAACTTCACACCTAATGCAGATGGACTCCATGACATCAAGAGTTTGAGGGTGTTTGCATTCCAGTATCTCAACGAGGATTGGTGCATGCTGTCCAGCTCTTGGGTCCCCAAAGGACCTGGTCCTTCTTGTCCAACATAGCACAGCAGATTAATTGTTACCATACTGCTGCCCTTTCATGAATGATGTAAGGCAGTGGTTCTTAACGTTCTTACTTCTGTAACCCCCCACTGAATCATTATTGGATCCAGTAGACCCCCACTGAATCATTATTGCAATAATGGGACCCCAACTAAGTCATTACTGGAAGCCGGGGAACCTGACCTAAGCAATTTCAATGATGTGAACCACAAAACAATACACACAAATTCAGAAAAAAGCATTCATCAAACAAATACAAAAAAACAACTATTTTATTTGAATCACAAACAAATATGAACATTCTACATTTATTTAAAGGAAACATTGTGGCTTTTCTAAATTCAATTGGGGCCACCCATTGTCCATGCTAGTCTGTTTGATGTGCTTGCACTACTCTCAAAGATACATTTGAGGATACCAACTTAATTATTAGCCTCCAATTTCAAGTTCCTTCAAATTTACAGAACATTGTAACATTTTCAATTCTACATTTTGTTTGTTTGCTTATCTACACTTTATTAATCTGGTAATATTATTTAATGTTCTAAGTGTAGGCGTCACAGAACCCTAGTGGTCCTGGGACCACAGTTTAAGAACCACTGATATAAGGTCTTTGTGCCCATGATACAATGAAGTCTACCCTTCTCTTCAGGAATGAATTGAACATTTTACTCAGGAAGAATAGGTTGCCTTGACACTATTGATTTTTGCATGAAAATCCTTGATTGGTTTCAGCCCTGATTCTGCTCCAGTCATTCACTTATGACCTAGCCTCTCGAGTACCATAGAGCAAGCTGTTATTGCTGGGTGCCTAACCCCTGATGCTAGTATATAGGCCCACAACTCCTGGAACTGTACAACAGGATCTGTGAGCATTGTCCATGGCGCCCAAACCCCACCCTCATCACCTACACATAAGTGTATTATATTCTGTGAGGTAATAATCAACCTGCATTGGAGAAGGCTGAGTCAGGTGTCATAAACATTAAGGACACCAGTCTCCACTCACATATAGCACATACTCCATTGCTTATTTTCAATACATAACTGTAACTCTCATGGCACCTGCCCTCTTTTTAATCTTCTTGAATATCATCTAAGTCACTGACATCTGTATTTTCATCTCTTATCTCTCTTTCATATGTTGACCTCCAGAGGTCTTGCACCAGAGGTAGTGGGCTTGTTTGAAGGATAAGTGAGGGTGCTGGTTGTGACAGCTTTGTAAATGATGCTTGCTGGTTTTGAAGATTGTGCAGGCCAACAAGGGGAGCCAATGGAGTTCCATCAGGACTGGGATGATGTGATCATATTTTTTCAGACCCTGGATGAGACTTGCTGCAGCATGATGGACACCTGTTAGGGGCCCAAAACATGGTGACTGGGAGGCCATGGAGTGGGGCATTCCCTTTATCCACATGCATAAGTTTGAGGACTTGAACAGCAATTCTGAAGTCACTTTCTGGAACACATGGTTTAGCTTTCATTACAAGAGAGAGCTGGTACCAGTGCTGTCTATGCTTTTGGACAGTGTGTTCCTTGAGGGTAAGGTTTGTGTACAGAGCGAATCCAAGTGACTTGGCTTTTAGTGAAAGTTGGGGTTCAAAGCAATCGAGGTTCATGTCATTGAGCTAGGTTTGTACTGCATCAGGTTTATTGTTCTTGGCAAATAACAGGAATTTTCTCTTGATTGGGTTGATCTTCTGGCACGCACCGGATATCCAGAACTGGATGATGCGGAGGCACTGTTTGAGGTGTTGGATGTCTGAAGCAGAGGTTACTTTCAAGGAGAGTTGTGCATCATCAGCATATTGGTGAATCATGATTTCTGTTACCTGTGAGTAGAACACCAAGCAGCTCCATGTGTATATTGAAGTTGACAAGAGAGTGTATGGAGACCTGGGGGGCTTGACGGATGCTGTGTATTTTTTGTGACCAGGACATGCTCATGTGAACAAACTGCTATTGGTTGAAAAGATAGGAAGAGAACCAGTAATGGACATTGTCAGTGAATCCCATGCAAGGCTCCCAGGTGTGAATGAGGGTGAGATGGTTGACTGTGTTGAAGGAAGCAGAGGGGTCAAGCAATATCAGAACGCAGGGATCATCTTAATCTTTGGTCAAGAGAGCATACTTTATGATGTCTTTTTAAGTAAGTTTCCGTCCAAATATTTTAGTTTGACATCTTCCTTGGTTCTTCGTACCTTCCTTATTCTATCTCTCCCCTGCTTTTTCTTACGTTATGCTAGTTTGTCAGCCGACTGACACTTCCTCAAATTCCGTGTGCCTGACTCTAACAAATGAATCTGTCTTCTTCCCGTGTTGTGATCAAAGTAAACCTGCAGTTGGCCTGAACTTCCACTACCCTACTCATTGACTCAAGAAAGTCATTTTTAGGTTTAGGCTAAGAGGCATGCTGTATTGGGGTATGCACTGGAAGCCCCTCCCACTCTCTGCCAATATTTTTCATTGGCTTGTGTCACTGTCCTTCATAAATGCTGGCTTCTGATTCGTAAGTAGACTTGTTAGTCCGTCCTTGGTACCACCTTGTCTGCATTTGTTACCTCGTATTAAGGCTTGAACTTTTACTTGGTTTGTTACCCAGTCTGCATTCTGAGTGGGTGAGCGCTATTTTGTTTATTTACTAATGGGGACAATGGTGGCTGCTTTATTTTGTATCTGCAGCATGCCCACACATTACAATGGTGGCTGCTTTTCGTATAGAGGGCTATGCCGCTCTTACTTTAAAAGTGGCTGCCCACTACCACCACAGCACTCACGGCACATTAGCTACGTTCTTTCACCTTTTATTTTTTTTATTTCTTATAAATTTGCATGCTGATTGCGGCGCACCCTTTAGGGACACCGCGCTTAGTTTTGTTCTTTTTTTAACTATAATGTGGAACACATTGCCCGCTTCAGCGACACTGTGCTGTTTTTTTTTTTACTTTATTGGTGAGCATGGCGCCCGATTCACGTACACTAAGCTCTACAATACATTAGGTCTTACTTTTGCCAAAGTTTGACCTATTGGTATTGTAAATGACAACGCCTTTAAATATTATAAAAGGCATTGCCATTTACAATGCCAATAGCTCAAAATCTCGCAAATGCGGGACCTATCGCATTGTAAATGCTTGTTTATACAAGTACCTGGATAAGCAAATGGGAGATAAAGGGAAGCACTGCACCAGTGGGGGGGTGGGTTGTACATTTGGGATGCTTTTTTTCTGTACCCTTCTCAAAGTTCAGTTGAAAACTTTCCAATGGTTTAGACGATTTACTCTTTGCTCATGTACATGAAAACTGTGACAATGTGTGTCATGTGTATACTCATGTGTATAAAGCTAGCAAAGTCTGACATGAAAAGGCTGTCGGAAAGTGCCATCATAATCCTGACGGCGGAGCTGAGGCTGACTCCGTTGTCATTCAAGGGATTATGGTGATTTCCAACGAATCGAGGAGCTAGGTTGAATCACTTTGGACAGTCCCTCCGCCTAATTCCTCCGTAATGCAGTGGGTGGACTGCATGGTTGGATGTCAGTGGGTCCGAGACTGATGTGCCGTCATTGTTGAACCCACAAACACCATAAGCAGCACCTAAGTCTCATTCAGCATTGGGACTTGAAAGAAATGTCAATAGTTTTCTTCCAGAAAGTGACAAAGCCTCTTTCTGAGGTGGGAGTTAAAAACATTTTTGAACTTATTGACTTCCAGACTTTCACCCGAACCAATCCACTTTTCATATATGACCGGAAATTCAACTTAGTCAGCCTGAAATTGCACCTTGGTCATGGTCTGCCCCAACCACTGTTTAGATTGGGCACTTTATTTCTCATGCCACTTTTCACCCAATTCTTCAACAATTCTTATCTTTGGATCCCTTTAATGGATTTTTGTTGCTGTGGTGTCATTTTATTTATTACATTTTTCTCTATATTTATAAATTGGAGTGGGATTTTGGTTGTGTTGTGTATCTGACTTTTCAACTGTTTTCTTACTTCTAAATAATTTACACATGTTCTCTAAATTAGCCTGTCTGCTTTGTGCCATAGCTACCAGGGGTTAAGCTCAGGTTTACATTGCTAAAATCTTTCATTGGATCTGACCGGTTTGTGGCTTTATTGCTTGTGGTGGACTTCTATCCACCCCAAATAATAATTCCTTTCTTACAGTAGGGTGCCGATTCCGATCCTGTAAAACCCGGGTACGAATGGTCGTACGGAGCGTATCCTCCATACGACTCGTACCCAGGAAAACCACCTTACAAACCCGCAAGCACGATTCATACAGAAATACCATTTCCGTACGAGTCGTACAAAACACCGACCGGCTAAAAGATACCAACAATTCCGATCCGGGACACCGCATACGTGACGTCCGGATGGAGTCACAACAAACAAATGATGGACGGAATGCTGACAATGCAGACATTCTCCCCCAGTCAAGAGATCTGGGTTAAATCCATCGTTCTTTTGCCCACTACGCCACCCCAGTTCAGACATGGCCATATGCAAATCAGTCTTGACCCTGTGCCTCATGGGAACAGTCCAGCCCGAACTGCCAAGCCATGTCTTCCCTGGACCGGAATCAAGCATCCTAGGACCGGTTTCTGGCTATCAGCCGTCATCAGCCAGGATAGCTTGACTCCAGTTGCGTAGTGAGCACGGGTCCCACGTCTGGGAATACCCATCCCACTTAGGGCGAAAAGCGTTACAACAAACAAATGATGGACGGAATGCTGACAATGCAGACATTCTCCCCCAGTCAAGAGATCTGGGTTAAATCCATCGTTCTTTTGCCCACTACGCCACCCCAGTTCAGACATGGCCATATGCAAATCAGTCTTGACCCTGTGCCTCATGGGAACAGTCCAGCCCGAACTGCCAAGCCATGTCTTCCCTGGACCGGAATCAAGCATCCTAGGACCGGTTTCTGGCTATCAGCCGTCATCAGCCAGGATAGCTTGACTCCAGTGGCGTAGTGAGCACGGGTCCCACGTCTGGGAATACCCATCCCACTTAGGGCGAAAAGCGTTACAACAAACAAATGATGGACGGAATGCTGACAATGCAGACATTCTCCCCCAGTCAAGAGATCTGGGTTAAATCCATCGTTCTTTTGCCCACTACGCCACCCCAGTTCAGACATGGCCATATGCAAATCAGTCTTGACCCTGTGCCTCATGGGAACAGTCCAGCCCGAACTGCCAAGCCATGTCTTCCCTGGACCGGAATCAAGCATCCTAGGACCGGTTTCTGCCTATCTGCCGTCATCAGCCAGGATAGCTTGACTCCAGTGGCGTAGTGAGCACGGGTCCCACGTCTGGGAATACCCATCCCACTTAGGGCGAAAAGCGTTACAACAAACAAATGATGGACGGAATGCTGACAATGCAGACATTCTCCCCCAGTCAAGAGATCTGGGTTAAATCCATCGTTCTTTTGCCCACTACGCCACCCCAGTTCAGACATGGCCATATGCAAATCAGTCTTGACCCTGTGCCTCATGGGAACAGTCCAGCCCGAACTGCCAAGCCATGTCTTCCCTGGACCGGAATCAAGCATCCTAGGACCGGTTTCTGGCTATCAGCCGTCATCAGCCAGGATAGCTTGACTCCAGTGGCGTAGTGAGCACGGGTCCCACGTCTGGGAATACCCATCCCACTTAGGGCGAAAAGCGTTACAACAAACAAATGATGGACGGAATGCTGACAATGCAGACATTCTCCCCCAGTCAAGAGATCTGGGTTAAATCCATCGTTCTTTTGCCCACTACGCCACCCCAGTTCAGACATGGCCATATGCAAATCAGTCTTGACCCTGTGCCTCATGGGAACAGTCCAGCCCGAACTGCCAAGCCATGTCTTCCCTGGACCGGAATCAAGCATCCTAGGACCGGTTTCTGGCTATCAGCCGTCATCAGCCAGGATAGCTTGACTCCAGTGGCGTAGTGAGCACGGGTCCCACGTCTGGGAATACCCATCCCACTTAGGGCGAAAAGCGTTACAACAAACAAATGATGGACGGAATGCTGACAATGCAGACATTCTCCCCCAGTCAAGAGATCTGGGTTAAATCCATCGTTCTTTTGCCCACTACGCCACCCCAGTTCAGACATGGCCATATGCAAATCAGTCTTGACCCTGTGCCTCATGGGAACAGTCCAGCCCGAACTGCCAAGCCATGTCTTCCCTGGACCGGAATCAAGCATCCTAGGACCGGTTTCTGGCTATCAGCCGTCATCAGCCAGGATAGCTTGACTCCAGTGGCGTAGTGAGCACGGGTCCCACGTCTGGGAATACCCATCCCACTTAGGGCGAAAAGCGTTACAACAAACAAATGATGGACGGAATGCTGACAATGCAGACATTCTCCCCCAGTCAAGAGATCTGGGTTAAATCCATCATTCTTTTGCCCACTACGCCACCCCAGTTCAGACATGGCCATATGCAAATCAGTCTTGACCCTGTGCCTCATGGGAACAGTCCAGCCCGAACTGCCAAGCCATGTCTTCCCTGGACCGGAATCAAGCATTCTAGGACCGGTTTCTGGCTATCAGCCGTCATCAGCCAGGATAGCTTGACTCCAGTGGCGTAGTGAGCACGGGTCCCACGTCTGGGAATACCCATCCCACTTAGGGCGAAAAGCGTTACAACAAACAAATGATGGACGGAATGCTGACAATGCAGACATTCTCCCCCAGTCAAGAGATCTGGGTTAAATCCATCGTTCTTTTGCCCACTACGCCACCCCAGTTCAGACATGGCCATATGCAAATCAGTCTTGACCCTGTGCCTCATGGGAACAGTCCAGCCCGAACTGCCAAGCCATGTCTTCCCTGGACCGGAATCAAGCATCCTAGGACCGGTTTCTGGCTATCAGCCGTCATCAGCCAGGATAGCTTGACTCCAGTGGCGTAGTGAGCACGGGTCCCACGTCTGGGAATACCCATCCCACTTAGGGCGAAAAGCGTTACAACAAACAAATGATGGACGGAATGCTGACAATGCAGACATTCTCCCTCAGTCAAGAGATCTGGGTTAAATCCATCGTTCTTTTGCCCACTACGCCACCCCAGTTCAGACATGGCCATATGCAAATCAGTCTTGACCCTGTGCCTTATGGGAACAGTCCAGCCCGAACTGCCAAGCCATGTCTTCCCTGGACCGGAATCAAGCATCCTAGGACCGGTTTCTGGCTATCAGCCGTCATCAGCCAGGATAGCTTGACTCCAGTGGCGTAGTGAGCACGGGTCCCATGTCTGGGAATACCCATCCCACTTAGGGCGAAAAGCGTTACAACAAACAAATGATGGACGGAATGCTGACAATGCAGACATTCTCCCCCAGTCAAGAGATCTGGGTTAAATCCATCGTTCTTTTGCCCACTACGCCACCCCAGTTCAGACATGGCCATATGCAAATCAGTCTTGACCCTGTGCCTCATGGGAACAGTCCAGCCCGAACTGCCAAGCCATGTCTTCCCTGGACCGGAATCAACTATCCTAGGACCGGTTTCTGGCTATCAGCCGTCATCAGCCAGGATAGCTTGACTCCAGTGGCGTAGTGAGCACGGGTCCCACGTCTGGGAATACCCATCCCACTTAGGGCGAAAAGCGTTACAACAAACAAATGATGGACGGAATGCTGACAATGCAGACATTCTCCCCCAGTCAAGAGATCTGGGTTAAATCCATCGTTCTTTTGCCCACTACGCCACCCCAGTTCAGACATGGCCATATGCAAATCAGTCTTGACCCTGTGCCTCATGGGAACAGTCCAGCCCGAACTGCCAAGCCATGTCTTCCCTGGACCGGAATCAAGCATCCTAGGACCAGTTTCTGGCTATCAGCCGTCATCAGCCAGGATAGCTTGACTCCAGTGGCGTAGTGAGCACGGGTCCCACGTCTGGGAATACCCATCCCACTTAGGGCGAAAAGCGTTACAACAAACAAATGATGGACGGAATGCTGACAATGCAGACATTCTCCCCCAGTCAAGAGATCTGGGTTAAATCCATCGTTCTTTTGCCCACTACGCCACCCCAGTTCAGACATGGCCATATGCAAACCAGTCTTGACCCTGTGCCTCATGGGAACAGTCCAGCCCGAACTGCCAAGCCATGTCTTCCCTGGACCGGAATCAAGCATCCTAGGACCGGTTTCTGGCTATCAGCCGTCATCAGCCAGGATAGCTTGACTCCAGTGGCGTAGTGAGCACGGGTCCCACGTCTGGGAATACCCATCCCACTTAGGGCGAAAAGCGTTACAACAAACAAATGATGGACGGAATGCTGACAATGCAGACATTCTCCCCCAGTCAAGAGATCTGGGTTAAATCCATTGTTCTTTTGCCCACTACGCCACCCCAGTTCAGACATGGCCATATGCAAATCAGTCTTGACCCTGTGCCTCATGGGAACAGTCCAGCCCGAACTGCCAAGCCATGTCTTCCCTGGACCGGAATCAAGCATCCTAGGACCGGTTTCTGGCTATCAGCCATCATCAGCCAGGATAGCTTGACTCCAGTGGCGTAGTGAGCACGGGTCCCACGTCTGGGAATACCCATCCCACTTAGGGCGAAAAGCGTTACAACAAACAAATGATGGACGGAATGCTGACAATGCAGACATTCTCCCCCAGTCAAGAGATCTGGGTTAAATCCATCGTTCTTTTGCCCACTACGCCACCCCAGTTCAGACATGGCCATATGCAAATCAGTCTTGACCCTGTGCCTCATGGGAACAGTCCAGCCCGAACTGCCAAGCCATGTCTTCCCTGGACCGGAATCAAGCATCCTAGGACCGGTTTCTGGCTATCAGCCGTCATCAGCCAGGATAGCTTGACTCCAGTGGCGTAGTGAGCACGGGTCCCACGTCTGGGAATACCCATCCCACTTAGGTCGAAAAGCGTTACAACAAACAAATGATGGACGGAATGCTGACAATGCAGACATTCTACCCCAGTCAAGAGATCTGGGTTAAATCCATCGTTCTTTTGCCCACAACGCCACCCCAGTTCAGACATGGCCATATGCAAATCAGTCTTGACCCTGTGCCTCATGGGAACAGTCCAGCCCGAACTGCCAAGCCATGTCTTCCCTGGACCGGAATCAAGCATCCTAGGACCGGTTTCTGGCTATCAGCCGTCATCAGCCAGGATAGCTTGACTCCAGTGGCGTAGTGAGCACGGGTCCCACGTCTGGAAATACCCATCCCACTTAGGGCGAAAAGCGTTACAACAAACAAATGATGGACGGAATGCTGACAATGCAGACATTCTCCCCCAGTCAAGAGATCTGGGTTAAATCCATCGTTCTTTTGCCCACTACGCCACCCCAGTTCAGACATGGCCATATGCAAATCAGTCTTGACCCTGTGCCTCATGGGAACAGTCCAGCCCGAACTGCCAAGCCATGTCTTCCCTGGACCGGAATCAAGCATCCTAGGACCGGTTTCTGGCTATCAGCCGTCATCAGCCAGGATAGCTTGACTCCAGTGGCGTAGTGAGCACGGGTCCCACGTCTGGGAATACCCATCCCACTTAGGGCGAAAAGCGTTACAACAAACAAATGATGGACGGAATGCTGACAATGCAGACATTCTCCCCCAGTCAAGAGATCTGGGTTAAATCCATCGTTCTTTTGCCCACTACGCCACCCCAGTTCAGACATGGCCATATGCAAATCAGTCTTGACCCTGTGCCTCATGGGAACAGTCCAGCCCGAACTGCCAAGCCATGTCTTCCCTGGACCGGAATCAAGCATCCTAGGACCGGTTTCTGGCTATCAGCCGTCATCAGCCAGGATAGCTTGACTCCAGTGGCGTAGTGAGCACGGGTCCCACGTCTGGGAATACCCATCCCACTTAGGGCGAAAAGCGTTACAACAAACAAATGATGGACGGAATGCTGACAATGCAGACATTCTCCCCCAGTCAAGAGATCTGGGTTAAATCCATCGTTCTTTTGCCCACTACGCCACCCCAGTTCAGACATGGCCATATGCAAATCAGTCTTGACCCTGTGCCTCATGGGAACAGTCCAGCCCGAACTGCCAAGCCATGTCTTCCCTGGACCGGAATCAAGCATCCTAGGACCGGTTTCTGGCTATCAGCCGTCATCTGCCAGGATAGCTTGACTCCAGTGGCGTAGTGAGCACGGGTCCCACGTCTGGGAATACCCATCCCACTTAGGGCGAAAAGCGTTACAACAAACAAATGATGGACGGAATGCTGACAATGCAGACATTCTCCCCCAGTTAAGAGATCTGGGTTAAATCCATCGTTCTTTTGCCCACTACGCCACCCCAGTTCAGACATGGCCATATGCAAATCAGTCTTGACCCTGTGCCTCATGGGAACAGTCCAGCCCGAACTGCCAAGCCATGTCTTCCCTGGACCGGAATCAAGCATCCTAGGACCGGTTTCTGGCTATCAGCCGTCATCAGCCAGGATAGCTTAACTCCAGTGGCGTAGTGAGCACGGGTCCCACGTCTGGGAATACCCATCCCACTTAGGGCAAAAAGCGTTACAACAAACAAATGATGGACGGAATGCTGACAATGCAGACATTCTCCCCCAGTCAAGAGATCTGGGTTAAATCCATCGTTCTTTTGCCCACTACGCCACCCCAGTTCAGACATGGCCATATGCAAATCAGTCTTGACCCTGTGCCTCATGGGAACAGTCCAGCCCGAACTGCCAAGCCATGTCTTCCCTGGACCGGAATCAAGCATCCTAGGACCGGTTTCTGGCTATCAGCCGTCATCAGCCAGGATAGCTTGACTCCAGTGGCATAGTGAGCACGGGTCCCACGTCTGGGAATACCCATCCCACTTAGGGCGAAAAGCGTTACAACAAACAAATGATGGACGGAATGCTGACAATGCAGACATTCTCCCCCAGTCAAGAGATCTGGGTTAAATCCATCGTTCTTTTGCCCACTACGCCACCCCAGTTCAGACATGGCCATATGCAAATCAGTCTTGACCCTGTGCCTCATGGGAACAGTCCAGCCCGAACTGCCAAGCCATGTCTTCCCTGGACCGGAATCAAGCATCCTAGGACCGGTTTCTGGCTATCAGCCGTCATCAGCCAGGATAGCTTGACTCCAGTGGCGTAGTGAGCACGGGTCCCACGTCTGGGAATACCCATCCCACTTAGGGCGAAAAGCGTTACAACAAACAAATGATGGACGGAATGCTGACAATGCAGACATTCTCCCCCAGTCAAGAGATCTGGGTTAAATCCATCGTTCTTTTGCCCACTACGCCACCCCAGTTCAGACATGGCCATATGCAAATCAGTCTTGACCCTGTGCCTCATGGGAACAGTCCAGCCCGAACTGCCAAGCCATGTCTTCCCTGGACCGGAATCAAGCATCCTAGGACCGGTTTCTGGCTATCAGCCGTCATCAGCCAGGATAGCTTGACTCCAGTGGCGTAGTGAGCACGGGTCCCACGTCTGGGAATACCCATCCCACTTAGGGCGAACAGCGTTACAACAAACAAATGATGGACGGAATGCTGACAATGCAGACATTCTCCCCCAGTCAAGAGATCTGGGTTAAATCCATCGTTCTTTTGCCCACTACGCCACCCCAGTTCAGACATGGCCATATGCAAATCAGTCTTGACCCTGTGCCTCATGGGAACAGTCCTGCCCGAACTGCCAAGCCATGTCTTCCCTGGACCGGAATCAAGCATCCTAGGACCGGTTTCTGGCTATCAGCCGTCATCAGCCAGGATAGCTTGACTCCAGTGGCGTAGTGAGCACGGGTCCCACGTCTGGGAATACCCATCCCACTTAGGGCGAAAAGCGTTACAACAAACAAATGATGGACGGAATGCTGACAATGCAGACATTCTCCCCCAGTCAAGAGATCTGGGTTAAATCCATCGTTCTTTTGCCCACTACGCCACCCCAGTTCAGACATGGCCATATGCAAATCAGTCTTGACCCTGTGCCTTTTGGGAACAGTCCAGCCCGAACTGCCAAGCCATGTCTTCCCTGGACCGGAATCAAGCATCCTAGGACCAGTTTCTGGCTATCAGCCGTCATCAGCCAGGATAGCTTGACTCCAGTGGCGTAGTGAGCACGGGTCCCACGTCTGGGAATACCCATCCCACTTAGGGCGAAAAGCGTTACAACAAACAAATGATGGACGGAATGCTGACAATGCAGACATTCTCCCCCAGTCAAGAGATCTGGGTTAAATCCATCGTTCTTTTGCCCACTACGCCACCCCAGTTCAGACATGGCCATATGCAAACCAGTCTTGACCCTGTGCCTCATGGGAACAGTCCAGCCCGAACTGCCAAGCCATGTCTTCCCTGGACCGGAATCAAGCATCCTAGGACCGGTTTCTGGCTATCAGCCGTCATCAGCCAGGATAGCTTGACTCCAGTGGCGTAGTGAGCACGGGTCCCACGTCTGGGAATACCCATCCCACTTAGGGCGAAAAGCGTTACAACAAACAAATGATGGACGGAATGCTGACAATGCAGACATTCTCCCCCAGTCAAGAGATCTGGGTTAAATCCATTGTTCTTTTGCCCACTACGCCACCCCAGTTCAGACATGGCCATATGCAAATCAGTCTTGACCCTGTGCCTCATGGGAACAGTCCAGCCCGAACTGCCAAGCCATGTCTTCCCTGGACCGGAATCAAGCATCCTAGGACCGGTTTCTGGCTATCAGCCATCATCAGCCAGGATAGCTTGACTCCAGTGGCGTAGTGAGCACGGGTCCCACGTCTGGGAATACCCATCCCACTTAGGGCGAAAAGCGTTACAACAAACAAATGATGGACGGAATGCTGACAATGCAGACATTCTCCCCCAGTCAAGAGATCTGGGTTAAATCCATCGTTCTTTTGCCCACTACGCCACCCCAGTTCAGACATGGCCATATGCAAATCAGTCTTGACCCTGTGCCTCATGGGAACAGTCCAGCCCGAACTGCCAAGCCATGTCTTCCCTGGACCGGAATCAAGCATCCTAGGACCGGTTTCTGGCTATCAGCCGTCATCAGCCAGGATAGCTTGACTCCAGTGGCGTAGTGGGCACGGGTCCCACGTCTGGGAATACCCATCCCACTTAGGTCGAAAAGCGTTACAACAAACAAATGATGGACGGAATGCTGACAATGCAGACATTCTACCCCAGTCAAGAGATCTGGGTTAAATCCATCGTTCTTTTGCCCACAACGCCACCCCAGTTCAGACATGGCCATATGCAAATCAGTCTTGACCCTGTGCCTCATGGGAACAGTCCAGCCCGAACTGCCAAGCCTTGTCTTCCCTGGACCGGAATCAAGCATCCTAGGACCGGTTTCTGGCTATCAGCCGTCATCAGCCAGGATAGCTTGACTCCAGTGGCGTAGTGAGCACGGGTCCCACGTCTGGAAATACCCATCCCACTTAGGGCGAAAAGCGTTACAACAAACAAATGATGGACGGAATGCTGACAATGCAGACATTCTCCCCCAGTCAAGAGATCTGGGTTAAATCCATCGTTCTTTTGCCCACTACGCCACCCCAGTTCAGACATGGCCATATGCAAATCAGTCTTGACCCTGTGCCTCATGGGAACAGTCCAGCCCGAACTGCCAAGCCATGTCTTCCCTGGACCGGAATCAAGCATCCTAGGACCGGTTTCTGGCTATCAGCCGTCATCAGCCAGGATAGCTTGACTCCAGTGGCGTAGTGAGCACGGGTCCCACGTCTGGGAATACCCATCCCACTTAGGGCGAAAAGCGTTACAACAAACAAATGATGGACGGAATGCTGACAATGCAGACATTCTCCCCCAGTCAAGAGATCTGGGTTAAATCCATCGTTCTTTTGCCCACTACGCCACCCCAGTTCAGACATGGCCATATGCAAATCAGTCTTGACCCTGTGCCTCATGGGAACAGTCCAGCCCGAACTGCCAAGCCATGTCTTCCCTGGACCGGAATCAAGCATCCTAGGACCGGTTTCTGGCTATCAGCCGTCATCAGCCAGGATAGCTTGACTCCAGTGGCGTAGTGAGCACGGGTCCCACGTCTGGGAATACCCATCCCACTTAGGGCGAAAAGCGTTACAACAAACAAATGATGGACGGAATGCTGACAATGCAGACATTCTCCCCCAGTCAAGAGATCTGGGTTAAATCCATCGTTCTTTTGCCCACTACGCCACCCCAGTTCAGACATGGCCATATGCAAATCAGTCTTGACCCTGTGCCTCATGGGAACAGTCCAGCCCGAACTGCCAAGCCATGTCTTCCCTGGACCGGAATCAAGCATCCTAGGACCGGTTTCTGGCTATCAGCCGTCATCTGCCAGGATAGCTTGACTCCAGTGGCGTAGTGAGCACGGGTCCCACGTCTGGGAATACCCATCCCACTTAGGGCGAAAAGCGTTACAACAAACAAATGATGGACGGAATGCTGACAATGCAGACATTCTCCCCCAGTTAAGAGATCTGGGTTAAATCCATCGTTCTTTTGCCCACTACGCCACCCCAGTTCAGACATGGCCATATGCAAATCAGTCTTGACCCTGTGCCTCATGGGAACAGTCCAGCCCGAACTGCCAAGCCATGTCTTCCCTGGACCGGAATCAAGCATCCTAGGACCGGTTTCTGGCTATCAGCCGTCATCAGCCAGGATAGCTTAACTCCAGTGGCGTAGTGAGCACGGGTCCCACGTCTGGGAATACCCATCCCACTTAGGGCAAAAAGCGTTACAACAAACAAATGATGGACGGAATGCTGACAATGCAGACATTCTCCCCCAGTCAAGAGATCTGGGTTAAATCCATCGTTCTTTTGCCCACTACGCCACCCCAGTTCAGACATGGCCATATGCAAATCAGTCTTGACCCTGTGCCTCATGGGAACAGTCCAGCCCGAACTGCCAAGCCATGTCTTCCCTGGACCGGAATCAAGCATCCTAGGACCGGTTTCTGGCTATCAGCCGTCATCAGCCAGGATAGCTTGACTCCAGTGGCGTAGTGAGCACGGGTCCCACGTCTGGGAATACCCATCCCACTTAGGGCGAAAAGCGTTACAACAAACAAATGATGGACGGAATGCTGACAATGCAGACATTCTCCCCCAGTTAAGAGATCTGGGTTAAATCCATCGTTCTTTTGCCCACTACGCCACCCCAGTTCAGACATGGCCATATGCAAATCAATCTTGACCCTGTGCCTCATGGGAACAGTCCAGCCCGAACTGCCAAGCCATGTCTTCCCTGGACCGGAATCAAGCATCCTAGGACCGGTTTCTGGCTATCAGCCGTCATCAGCCAGGATAGCTTGACTCCAGTGGCGTAGTGAGCACGGGTCCCACGTCTGGGAATACCCATCCCACTTAGGGCAAAAAGCGTTACAACAAACAAATGATGGACGGAATGCTGACAATGCAGACATTCTCCCCCAGTCAAGAGATCTGGGTTAAATCCATCGTTCTTTTGCCCACTACGCCACCCCAGTTCAGACATGGCCATATGCAAATCAGTCTTGACCCTGTGCCTCATGGGAACAGTCCAGCCCGAACTGCCAAGCCATGTCTTCCCTGGACCGGAATCAAGCATCCTAGGACCGGTTTCTGGCTATCAGCCGTCATCAGCCAGGATAGCTTGACTCCAGTGGCGTAGTGAGCACGGGTCCCACGTCTGGGAATACCCATCCCACTTAGGGCGAAAAGCGTTACAACAAACAAATGATGGACGGAATGCTGACAATGCAGACATTCTCCCCCAGTCAAGAGATCTGGGTTAAATCCATCGTTCTTTTGCCCACTACGCCACCCCAGTTCAGACATGGCCATATGCAAATCAGTCTTGACCCTGTGCCTCATGGGAACAGTCCTGCCCGAACTGCCAAGCCATGTCTTCCCTGGACCGGAATCAAGCATCCTAGGACCGGTTTCTGGCTATCAGCCGTCATCAGCCAGGATAGCTTGACTCCAGTGGCGTAGTAAGCACGGGTCCCACGTCTGGGAATACCCATCCCACTTAGGGCGAAAAGCGTTACAACAAACAAATGATGGACGGAATGCTGACAATGCAGACATTCTCCCCCAGTCAAGAGATCTGGGTTAAATCCATCGTTCTTTTGCCCACTACGCCACCCCAGTTCAGACATGGCCATATTCAAATCAGTCTTGACCCTGTGCCTCATGGGAACAGTCCAGCCCGAACTGCCAAGCCATGTCTTCCCTGGACCGGAATCAAGCATCCTAGGACCGGTTTCTGGCTATCAGCCATCATCAGCCAGGATAGCTTGACTCCAGTGGCGTAGTGAGCACGGGTCCCACGTCTGGGAATACCCATCCCACTTAGGGCGAAAAGCGTTACAACAAACAAATGATGGACGGAATGCTGACAATGCAGACATTCTCCCCCAGTCAAGAGATCTGGGTTAAATCCATCGTTCTTTTGCCCACTACGCCACCCCAGTTCAGACATGGCCATATGCAAATCAGTCTTGACCCTGTGCCTCATGGGAACAGTCCAGCCCGAACTGCCAAGCCATGTCTTCCCTGGACCGGAATCAAGGATCCTAGGACCGGTTTCTGGCTATCAGCCGTCATCAGCCAGGATAGCTTGACTCCAGTGGCGTAGTGAGCACGGGTCCCACGTCTGGGAATACCCATCCCACTTAGGGCAAAAAGCGTTACAACAAACAAATGATGGACGGAATGCTGACAATGCAGACATTCTAGCCCAGTCAAGAGATCTGGGTTAAATCCATCGTTCTTTTGCCCACTACGCCACCCCAGTTCAGACATGGCCATATGCAAATCAGTCTTGACCCTGTGCCTCATGGGAACAGTCCAGCCCGAACTGCCAAGCCATGTCTTCCCTGGACCGGAATCAAGCATCCTAGGACCGGTTTCTGGCTATCAGCCGTCATCAGCCAGGATAGCTTGACTCCAGTGGCGTAGTGAGCACGGGTCCCACGTCTGGGAATACCCATCCCACTTAGGGCGAAAAGCGTTACAACAAACAAATGATGGACGGAATGCTGACAATGCAGACATTCTCCCCCACTCAAGAGATCTGGGTTAAAGCCATCGTTCTTTTGCCCACTACGCCACCCCAGTTCAGACATGGCCATATGCAAATCAGTCTTGACTCTGTGCCTCATGGGAACAGTCCAGCCCGAACTGCCAAGCCATGTCTTCTCTGGACCGGAATCAAGCATCCTAGGACCGGTTTCTGGCTATCAGCCGTCATCAGCCAGGATAGCTTGACTCCAGTGGCGTAGTGAGCACGGGTCCCACGTCTGGGAATACCCATCCCACTTAGGGCGAAAAGCGTTACAACAAACAAATGATGGACGGAATGCTGACAATGCAGACATTCTCCCCCACTCAAGAGATCTGGGTTAAATCCATCGTTCTTTTGCCCACTACGCCACCCCAGTTCAGACATGGCCATATGCAAATCAGTCTTGACCCTGTGCCTCATGGGAACAGTCCAGCCCGAACTGCCAAGCCATGTCTTCCCTGGACCGGAATCAAGCATCCTAGGACCGGTTTCTGGCTATCAGCCGTCATCAGCCAGGATAGCTTGACTCCAGTGGCGTAGTGAGCACGGTTCCCACGTCTGGGAATACCCATCCTACTTAGGGCGAAAAGCGTTACAACAAACAAATGATGGACGGAATGCTGACAATGCAGACATTCTCCCCCAGTCAAGAGATCTGGGTTAAATCCATCGTTCTTTTGCCCACTACGCCACCCCAGTTCAGACATGGCCATATGCAAATCAGTCTTGACCCTGTGCCTCATGGGAACAGTCCAGCCCGAACTGCCAAGCCATGTCTTCCCTGGACCGGAATCAAGCATCCTAGGACCGGTTTCTGGCTATCAGCCGTCATCAGCCATGATAGCTTGACTCCAGTGGCGTAGTGAGCACGGGTCCCACGTCTGGGAATACCCATCCCACTTAGGGCGAAAAGCGTTACAACAAACAAATGATGGACGGAATGCTGACAATGCAGACATTCTCCCCCAGTCAAGAGATCTGGGTTAAATCCATCGTTCTTTTGCCCACTACGCCACCCCAGTTCAGACATGGCCATATGCAAATCAGTCTTGACCCTGTGCCTCATGGGAACAGTCCAACCAGAACTGCCAAGCCATGTCTTCCCTGGACCGGATTCAAGCATCCTAGGACCGGTTTCTGGCTATCAGCCTTCATCAGCCAGGATAGCTTGACTCCAGTGGCGTAGTGAGCACGGGTCCCACGTCTGGGAATACCCATCCCACTTAGGGCAAAAAGCGTTACAACAAACAAATGATGGACGGAATGCTGACAATGCAGACATTCTCCCCCAGTCAAGAGATCTGGGTTAAATCCATCGTTCTTTTGCCCACTACGCCACCCCAGTTCAGACATGGCCATATGCAAATCAGTCTTGACCCTGTGCCTCATGGGAACAGTCCAGCCCGAACTGCCAAGCCATGTCTTCCCTGAACCGGAATCAAGCATCCTAGGACCGGTTTCTGGCTATCAGCCGTCATCAGCCAGGATAGCTTGACTCCAGTGGCGTGGTGAGCACGGGTCCCACGTCTGGGAATACCCATCCCACTTAGGGCGAAAAGCGTTACAACAAACAAATGATGGACGGAATGCTGACAATGCAGACATTCTCCCCCAGTCAAGAGATCTGGGTTAAATCCATCGTTCTTTTGCCCACTACGCCACCCCAGTTCAGACATGGCCATATGCAAATCAGTCTTGACCCTGTGCCTCATGGGAACAGTCCAGCCCGAATTGCCAAGCCATGTCTTCCCTGGACCGGAATCAAGCATCCTAGGACCGGTTTCTGGCTATCAGCCGTCATCAGCCAGGATAGCTTGACTCCAGTGGCGTAGTGAGCACGGGTCCCACGTCTGGGAATACCCATCCCACTTAGGGCGAAAAGCGTTACAACAAACAAATGATGGACGGAATGCTGACAATGCAGACATTCTCCCCCAGTCAAGAGATCTGGGTTAAATCCATCGTTCTTTTGCCCACTACGCCACCCCAGTTCAGACATGGCCATATGCAAATCAGTCTTGACCCTGTGCCTCATGGGAACAGTCCAGCCCGAACTGCCAAGCCATGTCTTCCCTGGACCGGAATCAAGCATCCTAGGACCGGTTTCTGGCTATCAGCCGTCATCAGCCAGGATAGCTTGACTCCAGTGGCGTAGTGAGCACGGGTCCCACGTCTGGGAATACCCATCCCACTTAGGGCGAAAAGCGTTACAACAAACAAATGATGGACGGAATGCTGACAATGCAGACATTCTCCCCCAGTCAAGAGATCTGGGTTAAATCCATCGTTCTTTTGCCCACTACGCCACCCCAGTTCAGACATGGCCATATGCAAATCAGTCTTGACCCTGTGCCTCATGGGAACAGTCCAGCCCGAACTGCCAAGCCATGTCTTCCCTGGACCGGAATCAAGCATCCTAAGACCGGTTTCTGGCTATCAGCCGTCATCAGCCAGGATAGCTTGACTCCAGTGGCTTAGTGAGCACGGGTCCCACGTCTGGGAATACCCATCCCACTTAGGGCGAAAAGCGTTACAACAAACAAATGATGGACGGAATGCTGACAATGCAGACATTCTCCCCCAGTCAAGAGATCTGGGTTAAATCCATCGTTCTTTTGCCCACTACGCCACCCCAGTTCAGACATGGCCATATGCAAATCAGTCTTGACCCTGTGCCTCATGGGAACAGTCCAGCCCGAACTGCCAAGCCATGTCTTCCCTGGACCGGAATCAAGCCTCCTAGGACCGGTTTCTGGCTATCAGCCGTCATCAGCCAGGATAGCTTGACTCCAGTGGCGTAGTGAGCACGGGTCCCACGTCTGGGAATACCCATCCCACTTAGGGCGAAAAGCGTTACAACAAACAAATGATGGACGGAATGCTGACAATGCAGACATTCTACCCCAGTCAAGAGATCTGGGTTAAATCCATCGTTCTTTTGCCCACTACGCCACCCCAGTTCAGACATGGCCATATGCAAATCAGTCTTGACCCTGTGCCTCATGGGAACAGTCCAGCCCGAACTGCCAAGCCATGTCTTCCCTGGACCGGAATCAAGCATCCTAGGACCGGATGGAGTCAGGCAGCGTTTTACGGACCAGCTAGTACAATCCGTGCCGACGTCACTCCGCACCTCTCATTTTTTACGGCAGCCAAAAAATCCCAGGAAATTGAGGACGACGCGAAGAAGGAGCACCTATACGCGACGGACAGCCATGGACCCCATCCTACGTGTCATCCCGGCCCTCCTAGCCTACGACCTGGTGCACAGAAACCGACGCAGACGCCGCAGAAGGTCAGAACAATACCCAGGGGCAAAGGGGTGGGGGGGCGAGGGGCAGGAAACATAACCCCCACCCAAGTTAAAACATATATATCCTGCACATAACTTACCCCCATGGTCTGGTCACTTCGGGGGGTGTGTCCACCAATCCCACGTACCGCCACAACGGAAGTGGATGTGGACGCGTACCCGTCACCACTACAATGGTGGAACGGGCCGTAGTGGTGACGTAGGGGTAAGTGTGGTACGGCCCGTACCCATGCCCTCAGAGCGTGGGTACGGTCCGTACCATGTGTACCCCTATGTCATCACTACAATGGTGATACGGCCCGTTCCCTACGCCCTCCAGAGCATGGGTACGGTCCGTACCACCATTGTAGTGGTGACATAGGGGTATGGGTACTGGACGTACCACGTTTACCCCTACGTCACCACTAGAATGGTGTGGTACGGACCGTACCCACGCTCTGGGGGGCGTGGGTACGGGCCGTACTACGCTTACCCCTACGTCACCACTAGAATGGTGGTACGGACCGTACCCACACTCTGGGGGGCGTGGGTACGGGCTGTACCAACATTGTGGTGGTGACGTAGGGGTACGCGTGGTACGGACCGTACACACCCTATGAATGCAGGGGTACGGTCCGTCTCACCCGTACCCCTACGGCACCAGTACATTATGGATACAAGGCGTACACATGCCACAAATGTCATACTACTGCCTGGTGCAGCATATTAGCATTAACTTTGTGGGGGGTGTATGCCCAGGACAGCAGTGTACTGCACCAAGGGAGTGGGCGGGTTGGTGGGTGGCTGCAGAGGACTCTCAGCAGTGGACAAACATATGAGGGGTGGGTGCATATCCCTCCCAGCAGCGCCCAGACATATGAGGGGTGGGTGCATATCACTACCAGCAGTGGACAGAGACATGGGGGTGTGTACATCATCCTCTGATGTCCACAACTCCATGGGTGTATGAACGCCTCCCCAATGTGTGACTATGTGCCATAACAACACATCACTGACAGCAGTGTCCCACTCCCATGAGGATGGATGTCTTTCCCCCACTGCATGACACACCACATGTGGGTGTGAGGACAAATGACACGTGCATACCCACCCCTGGCGGATGCAGCACAATACACACACTGAGATCATGTCACAAGACTGTATAGTTATGTTGAAGCCCACTAAAGTTAGAGAGCTAAAGGGAACACACACTGTCAGGCATATTCCAGGACTGATAGGAATGTACAGGTGCCGGGACAGCCACCAAGTTGTTGTCTCCCATGGAAGGAATAGGGTGGACTTCCCACAGATACAATGCCCACAATTGTGAGTCAGGTGAACAAATACCCTGCAGAACAAGTATCATATGTGTGCTAGGCTGGGAGTACACACATGCATATTGCGGAAAAGGGACAATTTCTACATGAAGGCATGGCAACATACTCTATACACAAGACGATGCAGCCGGAGACATTGATGAGCAGGCATGGCCATAGTTGAAGAGATCCGTCACCCACCAAGGAAATGTGGACACAGGTCAGCACAACAAGTGTGAAACTCCCTGCAGGGAACATGTCAGGTGCCACAGAGGAAGGAACACTCCTTGGGACAATGTCTCCAAACACAAAGAGCATACATGACGAAATAACCTTTGCAGAGACCTTGTGACGGCACGCAGATACCCCGGTCAACCCCATGAGCAGCAGACTACAACATTTCCCAGACACCTAACACATGATCACCACCCCAACTCATGGAGCATCAGCACCAACATCAATACCTGAAAACCAATCGTGGTCATAGGAAAAACAAAATGCTTTATTCAGCATTAAAATAAAAGGTATAAACAGAAACTATTTACAAGGACCATAGGCCAGTCCAGATGCGAAGTCCTGGGGGGGCACACATGTCCATGCGTGTCCCCGAGCATGCCTGCACATACTAAACCTCTGGTTCAGCGACTGGGGGGGGCATCATGTGGGGAAGGACCAGGCACCGCAGGGACAGGAGGGGGAAGGGTAGGTGTTGTGGGTGCAGGGACGCACGACTCCACCACAGGGGCTGGGGCAGCGCCAAAGGTGGTGGTTAGCATGGCGCTGCACATGACCGCAAGCTCGTCCAGCATCTCCCCTGCACCCGAAGGAACCACAGGCCCCAAGGAGGGTGGGGGGTTGGAGGGATGGGTTGCAGCGCTACTGAGGGAGGTGGTGGAGAGGGAGGGGGACTCAACTCCCCTACCCGTGGAGTGCCTTGCCCGTTTGCCGGATGGGGAACCAGTGGGGCTGAAGCCCAGCCCACCCAAGTATGCCTCCTTCTCATACTGTGGGGCAGGGGAGCCGAGGGGAGTGACATTGGAGGGACTGGGGAGTGAGGCATGCGGACTTGGACTGTGGCTGCGTGTTCGCCTGTGTGCCCTAGACCCAGTGGGTGTGCCTTCTTCCCCCTGAGTGTGGGTGTCAGGAGGTGTGCGCTTGCCCTTCCCTGTTGGTGTGCTGCCTGTGTCTGGTGGGTTGCAGGCCTGGGATACGGCACGTACAGATACGGGCCTGGGGTATGGCGCGAACAGGTTCGGGGCTGGAGTACGGGCCTGGGGTACGGCGCGTACAGGTGCGGGCCTGGGGTATGGCGCGTACAGGTACGGGGCTGGGTTCCAGGCCTGGGGAACGGCGCGTACAGGTGCGGGGCTGGGGTGCGGGCCTGGGGTACGGCGCGCACAGGTTCGGGGCTGGGGTACGGGCCTGGGGTACGGCACGTACAGGTGCGGGCCTGGGGTACGGGCCAGGGGTACGGCGCAAACAGGTACGGGGCTGGGGTACAGGCCTATGGTACAGCGCATACAGGTACGGGGATGGGGTCGGGCCTGGGGTACAGCGCGTACAGGTGCGGGGCTGGGGTGCGGGCCTGGGGTACGGCGCATACAGGTACGGGGCTGGGGTACGGGCCTGGGGTATGGCGCGTACAGGTACGGGCCTGGGGTACGGGCCTGGGGTACGGGCCTGGGGTACGGCGCGTACAGGTACGGGGCTGGGGTACGGGCCTGGGGTACGGCGCGTACAGGTGCGGGGCTGGGGTGCGGGCCTGGGGTATGGCACGTACAGGTACGGGGCTGGGGTACGGGACTGGGGTACGGCATGTACAGGTTCGGGGCTGGGGTACGGGCCTGGGGTACGGCGCGTACAGGTACGGGGCTGGGGTACAGTGCGGACATGGGGGGGTACGATGCAGACATACGGGGGTACGGTGCTGACATATGCAGGGGGGAGAGGGGGCTGTACGGCTCGTATCCAGGCACAAGTTTTCCCATGTACATGTGTGCTACTGCGTTCGCTCCATACGGGGCCTTTTACATGCGGTTGGGTATTCGGACGGGCGGTACGGATCGTACTTGCGCGCTCGGATTTCTGTTTTATGATTTGCACGTAATAATGTCCGCCTCCCTCTCGTACCCTTTTCCCGACGCTAATCGGATGTAAAAATTTCCGGCTCACTCTCGTACACTTTTCCCGACGCTATTCGTATGTATTTTTCGCGTACGAATCGTACTTCGCCGTTTGTACGGTACTTGTACGATTTCTACGTGAAAATCTACGGATACGAGTCGTACGCAATTTTATTTTACCGGATCGGAATCGGCACCTAGGTGTTTATAGACTGCTATAAATGTACTTCTCCTGCATCCTCATCTTTATACCTTGAATGTATATATTTCTTAAAGCTACATATAAGTGAAAATAAGTATAGCAGATCTATACTTAACTTACCTTCAAAATGTTTTCTGTCAACATATTTTTGTATAGCTAGCACATGACAGACCCAGTATTCTGAAATTATGGCTTGTGTGCATGCTACTACCTCACACTACACCAACTCTGTAGTTGAAAGCACTGAGACACAGCCAGCAAACGTATGAAAACGTTTAGAATGCCCAAAAAATCATAATTAAGAGTAGAGACCAAGTGAAGGTGTGTTGGCCTAAGTGTTGGATTTTTAAACAGATTGGTGGAGACTAAACTAGGGTCATCAGCATAAATATACAATTTGATGACTGATATTGTTGGAAAATTGGCGCCATTAACCAATTACAGTAACATCTGATTATGGAGTATAATTAAAAAGTCCAATTTAGTGAAACATTTTTTCAATTCAATAGTTCATTTCGAGATTATTTAAAATCAATGCAAAAATATACCAAACTCCAGCGTAATAAACAAAATAACAGATACATATCTACTGTAGACTAGACTAAAACATTGTCTAATTGAAAACTTAAATATTTATGGGGAAACAAATGTTTTAATATATGTCTCTTACAAAAAAGTTATTACTTTGCCTGTTAATTAAAGATTTGTAGTTCTAACTATTAGATCTAAAAATAAAGGTCTCACCAGATATCTGGGAGAATTCAAGTGCCCACCAGAAGTCCATAGTAGGGTATAATATTCTGATAGAACTGGCCACATTAGCTGCACAGTGTCTGTTAAAATCGGCCAATTGTTGCAGAATTTCTGAGAACTGCAGAAGCTGAAATATCTAAACATGATGGCTGACCTTTTTATTCATTGACTAGATCAAATAATTTTGAGGTTTAAGATAAGTAAAAGAGGGAAGTATATATTTTCATAATTTCAAATAACTAAACAAATACACATGAGATAGAAAAAAAATGCTGTCCTGTTTCTCTTAAAGCACATTTTTAAACTAAGGCAATATTTCAGACTATCCAATGGGTGTAATGTTAATAATTTGGCAGTGGCAGCTTTAGAGTTGAAACGCCAGAGGTAAACCTAGATGTGGTTAATTAATACCTTGCTCATCTGATGCCAACATTTTTGTATAATGAGAAGCTAGGGGCACGTTTACTAACCATTCACTCAGTGCAGGGAAGCGTGGCAAGTTGCTGCGCATCAGGATTGTAGAGAAATGAACAGCGCCAACGCCCTACGATAGGGCGTTCTTCAGATCTGTACTTGCGCTGGCGCACTTGAGGCTGTCTAGCACCAATGCATGTGCAATGGTGCCTGCATTATGGGAGGGGTTGTTTTTCACAGGAAGGGATTCCTTGCACAAGAACAATCCTAAGAGTCAATATTCCTCTTTCTTTGCGTGATGCAGAATGCATTAACAAGAGAAAGAGAAAATAAACATATTTCTCTTTGTTGCGCCTCTCTGTTGTAGGTGCACTATTTTAGCACAACTGCAGGTTTACTGATTTTATTATATTTGGGATTGCGTCAAATCCCATGGGTGGATGAACGGGATCGCCCATGCTCCACCCATTGAGCGCCTACGACTAAGAAATGTAACGCAACGCAGTGCAAGCCACTGTGTTGAGTTACATTTTTTACAAAGTCTTGAAAGGTGACACAAATCACCCTTTGCGTGGCTTACTTAAACCTTCCTTGGTCATCTTGTGCATTGCAGCACAACACAAATACTTCCTAAATCTGAGTCTACGGGTTTATTTAAATGAAACTTCAGTATCAATTGTGCAAGCCAGGTAGATTTAGAAACAGGGGAAATGTTTTTATATAGCACACAAAGGGGGATATTCTCAAGTAAGTGTGATAATTATCGTAAAATTAGCTCAAAGCAACTTTGCACATCGCAGTCTGTCACGACAAAATAACACTGTGTTAACGTTGTATTCCCAACCCTGCGGCACCATGCGATAGTCTTATGATAAAAATGCGCCAAATGACCACGTTAAAATCAACGCGATGCCAAAAAATGTGAAATACGAACGCGAAAAAAGTTGCGATGCCCCAAATCGCGATACAAAAATCAGCAACAACCTGAGACAGGCCTGCAATTCCCACGCGTTATGCGGTAAAATGCACTATAAAAGCAATTTTAAAAAAAACACCAAATCCAAAAGAAACTGCGTAGCACCATGGGTGCACCCGGACTAGAGTGCAGAGGACAACTTGAACCCCACAAGCCCCATGGAGGACCAGCCAGGAACCCTGTGGTCAGGGAAGGGCAAAGAGAAGAGGAAGACGGGGTTCAGTCCGCAGGAAAACCGGATCATCGTCACGTAGGTTTAGAACACTACCAACAACTGTTCGTCACCTTCACTGTGTCATTGGCAACACAAACGGAAATATGGCAGTCCATCGTGAACAACATGAATGCAGTCGGAGTGTTGAGGAGGTCAATGGAGGAGGTCAAGAGGCGCTAGCATGATGTAAAAAGCCAAACCATGCAGAAAAACGCTGCCAACTGGAAGGCAGCAATGGTGACTGGAGGTGGGAGTCCAGCGCAACAGGAGGAGCTGGATGAGCTGGAGGACATGGTAGCCACAGTCATCAGTGTGGAGAGGGTGCAAGGAGTTGGGGGTCTGGACAGAGCTCGATATGACCTGACCCAAAAGCAACAGGGTGAGTAACGTCCAGGGACTGGGGCACAGGGGGAGATGAGCACAATGGCACACATGCACAATTATGTGTAGCATACTGCACACCCACAATGATTGTGGGACATGTCCTGGATACTCTTGGCACACTGCAGCACACATAGAAACACCAAGTAGGCTCCCATCCACTATGTGCACAAAAGGGCCCCCCTCCCTATTACCAATCTCACAACGTACCCATGCACATGTGCTGAATCCAGCAAAGCAGCGGCTCTGTGAGCCACACTGACATTGCAAGTGACACTGCATGACTGATAGCATGGCTGCAGTCAAAATACATGACATGGTGCATGCCACTATACTCAGGTGGCCCAGTGTGGATCACATTCTCCAAGGAGCAGGTCACACTCTGACACATCCACGTGCACATACAACCCCTGACGTCAACAACACATCTGCAGACAAACAATTAGGCCTGGGCCAAAATTTCGTTCCGCTCGCGGAAATTGCGACAATTTCGCGTTCCGCGCAAAGCGCGAAAATGTCAAAATTTCCGCAATCCGCATCTTAACGGTAATTTTTTTCTTGCTCACGCTGTAAAAAAATACATTCTCGCGTGCGCGCGATCACCTTACCTGAATCCCCGCGTTCGCCGACAAGTTTTCCCGAGCCGGTCGCGTTCTCCACGAGATGCTGGATTGTTGGTAGCCATTTGCGCTGTCTCGCGACAGTTCGTGTCCGCATTAACGTCATTTGTCACGCGATCACGTCATTTGTTGCGCGATCACGTCTTTCTTCTCGCGATCATGCACCGCGAGAGTATGAGAAGATTGAGATCTCGAACACGTCATTCTCCACCGCGAGCGAGAGCATGAGGACGCGGGCACGTCATATCGAACGCGAGCGGGCGGCACAAGTGAAAACAAGATGGCTGCACCCATGAGCAACCGCATGGGTAAGTTGGCGAGTGGCGATCACGCAAAAAATACCGCAAACAGGCGGGAAAAAAACTTCTGGCGTGTTTGCGGAGATTTTCAACATTTTCGCGATAGTTTGCGAAAGTGAATTTCGCAAATTCCGCCCACCCCTACAAACAATGCACAAGAGTACAAAAACCGTCCAAGAGCACAAATGACCCAAGTCGCCAACATCTCAGCACAGTAAAAGCACACAAGTCAAAGGCACACCGCCTTAAAGGGATAAGGGGCCACTAAATCAGACCTGCAGGGGTGACTATCCCACAATGCAGCACACACACATAGCAATCACAGCACATCAACATTGACGACAATGTGGTACAAAGTGCAAGACTTTCTCTACAGGACAGAGGACGCAACTGGTGCCACTTGTGCGTTGAAACTTGCCAATCACATCTGGCATAGCAGGAAACTGTGAGATGATAATGTACGAGTACAACCCCACATCCGTCATGTATTCAAAATGTCCACTGTCTCCCATCAAATAGCCAGCTCCTCCAGAACAAGTACAATGTACATTGTCATGCTGTCTGTCTGTAAACATGTACAATGCATCAACATACATGGAACACACTGTTAACCTACATCTCCCCTTTACATTGCAGAGGGACAATCAACACCTCCTGCAGAGCAGACCAGATATCTCTTCAGTGATGATGAAGAGGACCTCACCTCCAAGAGCAGGGTAGCCCAGCTGCATTGAGGTGACCCCACCCCCTGCACAGACCACACAGCAGGAACGACCCACCACCACAGCTGGCTCCCACCACCTCACGGAAAGACACATGGCATTCCAACGCCATATGTTAGATAGGGGTGGGCGGAATTTGCAAAATCCACTTTCGCGAATTATTGCGAAAATATTAAAAATTATCGCAAACACGCGGAAATAGCGTGAAGATGCGGAAGTTTTTTTCCCGCATGTTCGCGAGATTTTCTGCATGGTTCCGGCTCGCCAACTTACCCATGTGGTTGCTCGCGGGCGCGGCCATCCTGTTTTCAGTTGTGTCGCGGTGCATGATCGCGAGAAGAAAGACGTGATCGCGCGACGCATGACGTCACTGCGGGCGCGAACTGTCGCGAGACAGCGCAAATGGCTAAAAACAATACAACATCTCATGGAGAACGCGACCGGATCAAGAAAACTTGTCGGTGAACGCAGGGATTCAGGTAAGGCGATCGCGCGCGCGCGAGAATGTATTATTTTACAGCGCGAGCAAGAAACAAATTATCGGCAAGCTGCGGAATGCGGAAATGTTGACATTTTCGCGCTTACCGCGGAACGCGAAAATGTCAAATTATCGCAATTTCCGTGAACGGAACGAAATTTTAGCCCAGGCCTAATGTTAGACCGCCAGAAGGAGCTGGCTGAACAGATGGGGGTGGGTTTGAACCTCATGGCAGCCAAACTAGGTGCCATATGTGGGTGTATAAGTCCCATCAGGGACCACTTAAAGTCCCTAACAGACACCCACAGTCCTTTTCATGCTCTACAATAATGCTTGGCTGACCTCGCTGGAGCCCTTACTCGGATACAAGAACTTTCTAGTTAGACAGTTCTCCTGCAATGACAGCACAGAGTTGGCACAGATGCGGAGGACAATGGAGAACATGGAGCGACTACAGGCTGGAAGGATGGCTGCCACGGCTGGACACCAGCGAGATGTAGCTGGGATCTTCCATGCCTTGCAGATCCTCATCATGCCATTGCTGCCACAGAGCCTGTCCCAGATGACTGCAGCAGGAACTTCAACACACACATCTCTGCCCCCTGATGTGTCCATGGCACACAGTGATGCAGCCATTCCACCTCCGCCCCCTGATGTGTCAGTGGTACACAGTGATGCAGACATACAACCACACACACGTGACACACCTGACGCAGAAGACATATCAGAGGACTAAGATGTGGATGGTAATGACTCTGTGTGCGAAAGGAGGTTGTAGCATTTATCCTCACCATATGGCCTGTTCCTGCTTGGTTCAGTCCTCTGCATCATGCCCTGGAACAACACCTTCCACTGTCCCCCAAAACACTCTGTGACATTTACCTGGACCCTGACATGGACTGACAAATCTGCTCTGGTTACCAATGACATAGCAATCAGGCTGCGGACTGAACTCTTCCTCTTCCGATTAACGTATCATTGCCCGAAGGACTCTGGTTGGCCCTCCACTGGGCAACCATGTAATGTGGGGTTTGCATGGCCATGTACTGCTCCAGCTCCGACACTCCACAGAATGTGAATAAAACATTCCAAATAACACAGATGTGTCATGTCTATGTTAAATTAGGTATAAAGGTATGGATGAATGTAGGGCCATTGATTGCAAAAAAAGGTACACCCTGGGAAATGACATCATTGTGGATGTTTGACCCTAACCTACATGGCCAATTAGATGGCTGTGAAGGTGTGAAATAGCTGTGGCCTCATTGCTCATGAACAACAATCTCGCAACCCCCCAACGTAGCCCCACGTCCATGTATTCAATAGGGATGTATGTAAAAAATGTCAAATTCGGTAGCAGGCCCAAAGTAGTGTCCCGATCACATGTACAAACAGAACATCTCTTTGCATACCTACTCACACTCAACTGTGTGGACACAGCCTGTTTTAATGGATCACATTGATCCACATGGCAAGAAGTTGGACACCATACTCACATTGCTGAAGACATGTAAGAGCACAGGTCTACCAGCAACTATCCCCACCCCAATGTCTGGCTCACAGAGGTGGAGCTGTCAATAGGGACTCACCCCCAAGTGAAATGCATCCGTCATTCCCTCCCTGTGTACGGACATTGCTCATTGAGGCACACAATTTGTCATTCTAATCAAATTGATTTGCACGTTTGTGGTAGCTTTGGAGCCTGGTGTGTAAAATCTCCCCTAGAGACTGTAACTTGTGTGCTTTACCTTCTTAGGTGCTTCCTCGACCAGTCGCTCTCGGGCAGCTCTTAGCCGAGCATCGACGCTGAGAGCTTGCTTACGGAGAGGCGAACCTGGCTTTGGTGGCAATATTGGGGGGATTGTAGCGCGAGGACGCGCTCTAGTTTCCTACATAAGGGGATGACGTCTCCTCCGCGCAGCTGACGCGTTTTGCGGACGGGCCGGACTCAGGCCGGAGTCATGCCAGAGTCCTGCCCGTCTGCGCCCGTCAGCGCTAAGGAGGCGCAAGGCACCAGGGATGCTGGCCGGCTCTCATGTTCTTCACCTTGCACCCGGCTGTATCCTATGAGTACCCTTAAATCTCTTAGACCCCCCCAGTTAGATAGTCATCACACATTCTCTCCTGGGCAGCTGCGCCGTAGTCTGGACTGTAGATGTTTGAAGGGGTCGAGGACAGCCCTCCCGGGACCTGTCACCAATTTCCGTATGAAAAAAGGGACTCAAGAGCCCCCACCTCCCTTGAAAGAATTAGGCTTCCTCATCAACGCCCGCTCCCTGGTTAAAAACAATTTAGCCTTCAGAGACTTTGTGTCCCAAAGGAAACCCTCTTGGGTCTTTGTAACAGAAACGTGGGGCTCTGACTCAGCAGGTCCTGACTTGCTCAACGCTCTCCCTGATGGTTACACTATGGTAAGACAGGATAGAGAGCGCCGTAAAGGGGGCAGGATTGGCATAATACATAAGATTGCCTTTACCTGCGGTATGGAGTCTCTTCCCTCCCTCAATAACTCTTTTTAGGCCATGTTTTTCTCCCTTAGTTCCTCTCCCTCAGAAAACTTTTCCGGTGTTCTTGTTTACAGACCCCCAGGCCCCAGATCTTCATTTGGCCCTGACCTTTTGGACGTTATAGAGCCTTTCTTAAATAGGCCCTCCCTCACTATACTCGGGGATTCTAATTTCCACTTGGAAAATAGCAACTCCAGCGATACGCTATCCCTCGTGGACTCACTCGCCTCCTTCAATCTATTTCAAAAGGTCTCATCTTCCACCCATACTGCTGGTCACACACTAGATGGAGTCTTTACGAATGATCTCAGGTTAGAGTTGGGTCCACTTTTTCCCCTCTCCTGGTCTGATCACCATGCGGTTTCCATGGAATTTACTCCCTGTGCCTCTCCAATCCCCAGAGAAGATATAAACTGTTGGGTGCAGAAGAGGAATTTCCGGGGCCTGACTGACCAATCTTTGGGCCTCTTTATCGCTAATTTCAAGCCTCTCCCCTCACAGGATATTGACTTCTCAGCACGGGAGCTTGCGAGCACTATCACAAAGGCAGTGGACACCCTGGCCCCTCTTAAATCTGTATACAGTGCCAGGAAACGTCCCTCAGCACCTTGGTACTCTGACTCCCTGAGAACTCAGAGGCAGGTATGTAGGAGGCAAGAAAGGCTCTGGAGAACTCAGCCCGATGTGGAAGGCCGGACCATGCACAAAACCCTCCTTAAGAACTACAAAGCGGCGGTGCTGGCTGAAAAACAAGCTTATTTCTCCAATCTTAATTCTTCCCTTACTTCCTCTGGTGACTTGTTTAAAATTGTGGATACCCTATCCCTCATCCATCACCCTGACCCCATAGTCCCCTCACAAGATCTTTGTGATCAGATCTCTTCCTTTTTTCACATTAAAATATAAATATTTACACAGCCCTCCAGGCGGATAATCTCACTCGCCCGTTCTCTTCTGACTTGGTGAATATGACTCCCCCATCGAAACTTTCCCCAGCTTTCCTCTTCTTACGGCCTTTGACCTTGAGAGACTTTTGGACTCCCTTAGGTCAGGCTCTCCTCTTGACCCCTGTCCGCTTAAAATCTTAAAAAATTGCAGGGCTACTCTAATTCCCCCCATGTTGGTGGTTATGAACAGGGCTATATCCAGTGGGACTTTCCCAGCCTCCTGGAAAACTGCTATCGTGAAGCCCCTCCTAAAAAAGGCCACTTTGGACCCTGGGACTCTAAAGAACTTTTGTCCCATCTCCCTCCTTCCTGCCCCGGCCAAGATGTTGGAGGCCCATCTGAATTTCCATCTCAGCTCCTTTATTGACAAAACCTGCCTGCTTGATCCATCCCAGCACGGTTTCAGAAAGGAGCATAGCACCGAGTCAGCCCTTACAGTGGTGGTCAATAACATCCGCGCTAAGTTCGACAGGGGGCAGACTACGCTTCTGATCCTGCTCGACCTTACAGCCGCATTTGACACCCTGTCCCCTACCATCTTAGCCTCCCGACTTGGCGAGATGGGGGTGGAGGGGCCGGCTCTCAGTCTCCTCACCTCCTTTCTCAATAATAGGGAGCAAAGGGTTAAACTGGGTGACTTCCTCTCCATCGCCAAGCCTTTGCAGTGTGGGGTCCCTCAGGGCTCTTCTTTGAGCCCCACTCTTTTCAACGTTTATGTGGCTCCACTTGCCAGGCTGGTCAGATCTTTTGGATTGGAAGTGCTCTCGTATGCCGACGACACCCAAATCATGGTCTCCCTGTCACAATCTGTTTGGTCTATGGCCCTTAACTTTAGGAATTGCATGGGGGCCGTGGCAGGTTGGATGACTTCAAACTTCCTAAAGTTGAACGGGGAGAAGACTGAGATCCTTGTGTTTGGGGGAAACAAAGAGGTCTGGTTAGCCGACTGGTGGCCATCGGTTCTGTGAGTATGCCCACAGCCTTCCTCCGTTGCCCGTAATTTGGGAGTCCTATTTGACACCTCACTTGCCTTTGACAAGCAAGTGAATAGGACCGTCTCCACCTGCTGTGGGGTTCTAAGGGTGCTGGGAAAGCTCACCCACTACCTTACCCCTGATGCTCGGAAACAAGTCTCGGTTGCCCTTCTATCTTCGCGCCTGGACTACTGTAATGCCCTTTATCTTGGGATGAGCAACAATCTGGTCCATCGGCTGCAAATTGTCCAGAACGCCGCAGCAAGGTTTGACGTTAACGCCCCTAGACGCTCCTCTGCAACTGCCATCAGGAAACATCTTCACTGGCTCCCGGTCCATGCCAGGATAAAATTCAAAACATTGATCATCATTTATCGGGCTCTTCATGACGCAGGGGCGGAGGGCATTAGGTCTCTGGTGTCGTACTACACCCCAGGTAGGGCCCTGAGATCCGCCAGTCTGAAGTTGCTAACTGTCCCCCGCTTTGCGAAAGCAAGGTGGGGAGGTAGGGCCTTCTTTGCCCTTGCCCCTAGACTCTGGAATGAGCTTCCCCCTGATCTCAGGAACCAGGAATCTTTTTTCCTGTTTCGCCGAGCCCTCAAAACCTTCCTTTTCTCTGAAGCTTACCCCTAAAGTCCTTCTTTTTCCTGGATTTGGCTGATTGTTTTCCATCATTTGCGCCTTGACGCCTTCGGGCAAAGTAGCGCACTACAAATTCCCAATCAATCAATCAATCAATCACACTGATCACAGTTGAACACTAGTGAAGTTGGGTAGACTTTATTAGCATGTGCGTGTCAGTACGGGCAGGACAACATGCAGACCAATGCTTCAGACACTAACAGGCAGCATAGGAACATGTAGAGGTGCAAGAAATGGGGAGGCAAAAATTAACACCAATCATTACGGATGGCAACGGTCTCAGCCCACCTTGCCTTGCTGGATGAGTCATGTGATGTTTGGTGTGCGCTCATTGCCCCGTGTCAGGGGACACAACTAACAGCCCATGGGATCTGCATAGTGCTGTACCACCAGACTGCACTGACTGTCTGCTCTGCTGACAGTGAGCAGGTGAAAGGGTCCAACAAGGACACATTTAGTATTACATTGCCATGTGAGTACTCTCCCTCCAACAGTATGTCAGATGTAGGAACACTACCAAACGACGCTGTGCAGCTCTGCCCACGGGACTGCCTCACCTTGCACAGGTGTGTGTCAACACAAGTAGGTGCACGCACATGCATTCTGAGTCCAGGCGTATGCAGACATGTCCACTGTTGTGGTGGGATATGTGACCATTCCTCCAAGATGCAAAAGGTGTTGGGACCTGTGCTCTGGGTTGCAATCAGTTCTGGCTGCAGGAACGTAGGTACTCGTCCATGAATACAAGCACACCTTCCTGGGCAATCAGTTCCAAGAGTACGTCATTGTTGAGTTCAACGAACACGATTGAGAGCAAATCCATTAACTGGTCCAGACACATGTGCTCCATCCATGCCGTTTCACCAATCCGCAACACAGCCTAATAGGTGAGCGCCTCGATGTGGTTACTGCACACGAGGACTTGTGCAATCTCCCATGCCCAACTGCCAGCACATACATCAAATACCAAGGCATCCCATGCACAGGTATCATAGTTACACTCCTGGTCGTGGGCCAACAGGGGGCGCACACACAAGTCATAATCCTGTTCAGCTACCGTTGTATTGGATAGGCAGACATCCATGGGCCACTCGATTGTGCATGATCGACAGTGGAACCAGGGTTGGACGCAGGTGACGTACGCAAGATGGAAGCTCAGATGGCAACTGATGCGCAACACTGCCAGTGGCAGTGCCCCCAACAAATGTAACATATGTGCACAGTACAGTCCCAAGTGGCAGGGGTTGTGCATGTGCCCAAGATGTCCTGCCATTGCATTTGTAGCTCTCGTAGAACCGGCACTCTTCTGACCTGTGGCAGTTATGTGGATGATATGCCACAGCTCGGAGCAATGAATGGTATGTGTGTGCAACATCTGGTCAAATGGGTTGTTGTGTACGTAAGTGTCAAGGGCATCCCATGCAGGAGTACCTCAAACAAGGACTTCTGTGTGTGGGGTGTGGATACATTGGTCTTCCATTAGCGTGGAGCGTGGTGTGGGAGTCATCATCATCTGCTATGCTATCTCTCTCAGGGGGTGCCAGCCACATGCCAGACCAAGGTCGGAGGTGAAGATGTCCTTTCGCCTTATGTATTGAGACAAAGGTGCTTTCATCCCTAATGTTAGTCTGACTACTGCTTGCATTCTGGAAATATGATACTGCTTTGCGCTGCATTGAGGCTTGACCCGAGCGGCCTTGCGCTCCTTGTACAATCTCACTCCCTCTCTCTCCCTCTCTCTCTTCCTCTCTCTCCCTCTCTCTCCCTCTCTCTCCCTCTCTTTCTCTCGATCTTTCTCTCTCTCTCTCTCTCTCTCCCTCTCTCCTTCTCTCTCTCTTTCTCTCTCTCCTCCTCTCGCTCCCTCTCTCTCTCTCTCTCTCTCTCTTTCTCTCTCTCTTTCCCTCTCTCTCCCTCTCTCTCTCTCTCTCTCTCTCTCTCTCTCTCTCCCTCTTTCTCTCTCCCTCCCTCCCTCTCTCTCTCTTTCTCTCCCTCTCTCTCCCTCTCTCTTTCTCTCTCTTACTCTCTCTCTCCCTCTGTCTCCTTCTCTCTCTTTCTCTCTCCCTCTCTTTCTCTCTCTCTCTCCCTCTTTATCTCTCTCTCTCCCTCTTTATCTCTCTCTCTCCCTCTTTATCTTTCTCTCCCTCTCTCTCCCTCTCTCTCTTTCTCTCTCTCCCTCTCCCTCTCTCTCTCTCCCTCGCCCTTTCTCTCTCTTCCTCTCTCTCTCTCTCTCTTCCTATCTCACTCTCTCTCTCTCTCCTTCTCTCTCTCTCTCTCTGTGCTTTGATGGGCGCATGACACACCTTCTCATCTTGAACTTTGTCTTGCAGGTTGTGACTTACAGATTGTCCAGGGAAGACCCGCCATGACTCTTCCTAATAGTTGTTTTGGGTTAAATTTCATTGAAATATTTTGTTTGGAACTTCAAAGATGAATGAATGATTTTCCTTTGTCTGTCCACACATGAATGTTAATTGTTGTAATTGTGCGATATCAGACGAATTGTTTTATTCATGAATTTGGGAAGTTGATGTAAAATATCTTTGTCTGGGTGGGGGTAGGGAGGGATGCCCAAGGTAGGGCCCCGAGGGGGGTGGGGTCCTGGGTGTGGTGGCGGATCATGCAGCTCGGAGCCTCTTGGGGCTTCGAGCTGCATGATCAGTCGCTCCATGGCCTCTGTTGTTCTTCAGGTGTGGCTCTGGACTGGGCTCCCTTTTATGGTGCAGGTTGTTGTCCGACTTAACACCAGGTGAGAGCAGGTGTTAAATCCCTGCCGCTAACTCGTCTTATTGCATGTTTTGGGATTTTATCGCCGATCTGGCTGGCGGTTGAGAATGTTGCGCAGTGGTGTTGTCACAGCTTTTTGCATGGAATCGCCTACTCTGCATCTCATTAGCGTTAGTTGCCGGTGTCATCTGTGGTGATGTTTTTTGCGGCTGCTATGGCCGGAAAACTGTTGATATCGGCTGTTAGCACCAGCTTGTGAATAGGGCGATACATTTGTCACCCCCTTGGCTGCGATAAAGTGCCGCTAACTCGGCGATAAGGCCTTGAAAATATTCCCCAAAGACTTTATCTGACCATGGCCCCATTTTTCCTTGAAAGGCCTCTGGCCTGTTGTATACTGAAGAGCTTGTCTAGCTTGAACGACTTTCAAGGGTGGAGAAACAAGACCTGTTGATTAAGCCTCGCCCCCCCCCCCCTTGACGTGCACGTGGCTTGAGCCTAAATACGTAGTCTCCGTCAGTAGCTAAGGTTACTTTGGGGCAGATTTACAAGCTCCTTGCGCCTCTTTTACGCCACTGTTGCGTCACTTTTGTGACGCAGCGCCGGTGCAAAACCAGTGCCATGCTGCGGGGTATTTACAACGTGACGCATCTGGGAGATGCTTCACATTGTAAAGCCCTGGGCCAGAAGTAGGTGTTCCTGTGCAGGGGGGGGGCGTTCCGTCGCAAGAACGCCTCCTAAAAGTGGCTGAGTGAAATCTACAATATTTCACTCAGTCATTTTTGAGCCCATGCTGCGTCAAAACCCTGCGCCTGCTTGAAGCAGGCATAAGGATTGACGCAGCATTGTACAGATAGGGCACCCCAGAGCATTGCTGGAGCTGCGTCGCGCTTGTGACGCAACTCCAGCAATGCGCTGCCTTTAGGGCACAGATGCGTCACGCATCTGTCCGTTTTTGCCCCATGGTGCGCCACATTGTAAATGCGACGCATCCATTGTGGCGGAGCCGTGACGCACAATAACTGGTGCATCCTTGCTGATATGCAGGGATGCGCCAGTTATTGTAAGTCTGCCCCTTTATGTTTACTTAAGCTAGTGTGGGTGATAGGCGATCATTTTTTGGATTTCCTGACTTATTTACATGACATTTTACATGCATGTTCAGCTATTTTAGAGACGGTGATAATTCCATTTTCTGGCAGTGTTTATTTCTCATCAAATGTTGTCTGTAGTACTTCAATATGTAAAAGGTGTCAACAGTGTTTGACATTTTCAGCAGTAGATTGCACTAAATATTGTAGCGAACATTGCACTTTACGGCGCTAACATTCATTTATTCAACATGAAAGCGAGCACCCATTTTACACACAGGCATTTATTGTCAGATTCTTGTCCATGTTCACAGCTCACGGTGACAAGCAAGGATTCTCTGCCCTGTACTGCACAGCTTTAAAAGACAAGCGTGCTTTGTGCCAGGCATACGCACGAGAAGACACCACTCGGGAAACGAGAGGCAGACGTCAATGTGTGGAACATTTTAAAACACTGTGTCCTGCTGCATTCTCTTCAACCTGTGAACACTTTTGCTTGTACGCGGTGAGCGGATCACAGCCTTGCAATACTAAATCCTCAGAAAGCCATTTTGCTGCCGTTTCCTGTAAAATGGAGCAATAAATAGAGAGATGGGTCTCCCTCACGGGGGACATTTACCGACCCTTCTTGGGTACAAAGTGTTTCAGTTAGCAATACAGAAAATTGAGCAGTGATTTTCTTGTCAGGAATGTTCTAATGGAATGCCACTCAGCCACTAAACGAGCTCTCCCGTTTGTCTCTGCCTGTAATATTTTGATTGCATCCTAAAGGGGTGGTGAAGACTGCCAGAGCCACAGCACTCGAGACTGAAAGTTCCAATTTATTAACACGGAAGTAAAACGAGAGGTTGTTGATCCATCACATTTCCGAAGTCCAGGCACAAATAGCTATGTGCATGCCAACTGTGCAGCTGGGAACTGCAGTTTTGATTTTATAACAGGATGACTGTTGGACCTGACGTCCTTGGTGTGGTTTTCCCTCAACTTTTTGCTTTCCATCCTCCTGTTTTTGCTGGCTTTAGGAATCTGCACACTTTACCACTGCAAACTAGTGCTAAAGTGCTTGTGCTCTCACCATAGTGACATTGGATTACACCCAACAGGCATATTTAATTTGCTTGTAACTCCCTAGTAACCGGTCCTACATGTACCCGAAGTCTGTGAATAAATGCCACACAGGGGCCTGCAGCACTCATTGTGCCACCCACTTCGGACATGTCTCAGGCCTGCCATTGTAGCCTGTGTGTGCAGTTTTAAAAAGCCGTTACGACTTGGAAATATAAACCTTTTACCAGACCTAAGCCTTCCTTTTTAATACATACAAGTCATCTCTAGGGTAGGCGCTAAACAGCCCAGAGGAAAGAGTACAATGTATTTAAAAATTCGGACATGTAATTTTAAGCTCTACATGTCCTGGTGGCAACAAACTCTGGGGCATATTATCAAGACAGGCGATAAAATTAGCGCCGTTTTAGCGGCAGGAAACTGCCCTTAAAACGGCGATAATGGGTTTGCTAATATGCGTTATAGAATTCCAATAGAAGCCCAGGTTAGAGGTGCAGGACATCTAACCTAGGCTTCTATTCGAATTCTATAACGCATATTAGCAAGCCCATTATCGCCGTTTTAGCAGAAGTTTCCTGCCGCTAAAACGGCGATAATTTTATCGCCGGTCTTGCTAATATGCCCCTCTTAAACTTGTAAACAAACTGGACCTGCATCTTGAACCATGAAGGATCACCAGAGTCACTCCGAGAGCTAGTTATTTGGCCTCCTAATCAGAGCCTCATGGACAGGAAAGGCTCCAACCACCTTGAATCCACCACCTTGACTCTGTCTCCTGTGAGTCCTATCACCAGAAGTGCCACCCCAGTCCTGGACCCTTGGAAGTGGGCCAGTCCAGCTGTGGTCCTGTGAGCAGAACTGATGCACCACATTGCATCTATTCACAGCCGCTCCGGGACAGCCACAGTGAGACGCATCCCCAACGCCAAACATCACATCTCAGCCCAAAGTCTCCTTGGAACCGCTGATGCAAGACGCATCCTTAATGTAGGCCTTTTTATCGCAAGCCCCTCATCCACGGCATCCTCAAGAGTGCCATAGGACTCCACATCACAGCACTATAGCTTCTTCAGAACTGTCAGTGCTCAACACATCTTTGATGCAGGCCTTTGCATCGCAAGCCCCTATTCGTCAGTCTCCTTAATGATTCAGGAGTTCACATCTTAGCCTCACAGCTCCTCAGAGCCGCTGCTGTGTGACACAACCACAACAGGGGATCTCGCAACTCTCTGTAAACCAGGATGTTAGGTACTTTGTTTAACGGGCTTAAATGGGTCACTGTATCCGGTCCAAACTTGTGAATTTGTACCGGTCCAGAATGGCTAGATACCCACAGTTGGCGCTTTGTGCTACTAGCCACTATTTTTACTTACAACTTTGAAATCACATATCTTAGGTCATACTGATTTATGTTGTTTTGGTCTCAATTTATTTATTTATTTTACCTTTCTTTCTTAATTAGTGTGAGGTTTTCTTGTGTTTTCACTTTACTACATGTTGCCTATATATTTTACACATTGCCCCTAAGTTAAGCCTTAATGCTTTGTGCCAAGCAAACAGAGGGTTAAGTGCAGGTTAATTTGGGGTTTCCTTGTGACTTCTCCCTGACAAGATTGTGTGCTGCTTGGTTAGGGTTTCACTCCCCTCAACCAGTAACCCAATTTCTAATAATAACAATGCCTACAGGTCCCAAAATGCAAAGCAAAAACCTCGACCATTCATAAATGGTTCTGGGAAATGTTTAGGATGCTACACTTTGATGGATGTTTATTGCTTGCATGGACACTAGATTTGATAATATTTAATTTTGAAGCTTACCTATACAATCATTCTTGGCTGCTTTTTGATTTTTCATTTTAGTCCCATGTTTTAAATATTTTAAATAAATAGAGTACCTATGTGGAATATGCTCGAATAGTGGGATTAGACTCAGTCTCTTTCTGCTGTTGGCTTTCATGTGTTGAAAGATTTATCATTGATATGATGGCTGTCCATTAGGCACCTGGTTTTCTGTGAAGGCTCACACCCTATGTGTGTTCCCATTAGTGGGTATGTCCTATTTCACTCAGAGCTAGTGTTTAGCTCTCCCTGTTAGACTGCCACTCACCAATCAAGAAACCCAGTGGATTTATTAGGTCTGCTGCAGTGTGCCTCCTTCTCCTTCTACCAGGTTACCCAGGTTACTCTTCATTATTTCAGGGTGCCTGGCAAATCTAATTGTGCTTCTGACATAAATGCCATTATTAATATAAGTAATTAGAGTAATTTTGGGGGGAGACTGCCTATCACAAGGAATAATCACATCCCTTCTCAGGATGAACCATTAAAGTCACTAAATTAACCTAAGCTCAACGCCTGGTAGCTATGGTACTGAGCAGACAGGCTTAACCTAGAAGTATTTTTGAAAAACACTAATAAAATCAGAACACAAAGTAATAAAATTCCCTATCTGAATTGGAAATATAGAGTACACACATATTAAATAAACTCACATAAATATGACAAAAATCCAAAAAGGAGAAGCAGAGATATGTTTTTTGAAAAAATAGTTAAGTTAAAATAGAGCCATAAAGCACAAAGTGGCAATGACAGTCAATAGTTCTGAGAGCCTTTGACGTAGGCCCAATTTTATGCGGACTGGGAAGGATACAATAAGTGGATTGGTCCTTGTGAAAGTGTGGAAGTTAAAAACTTAAAACAATCTCTAGATCTCAATGCAGAGAGGGACTTTGCCACTTTCCTGACGAAAGACATTGACATTTCTTTGGCAAGAAGGTCTAATGGGAGGGCACTAAAGACTCTCAGGGTATTAGACAGTGGCAACAGCAAAGTCCTGTCCAAGTCAAGTTAACACTGGTCAGCTGGGCACTTTAGGAAACGGTGTTCCTGGAGTCATATATGAGGTCAGCCAACGGACTCTTGGAGTTCACTTCTATGTCCTGGCAGTAAGAGGTAGCAGGTCCTGTTCTAAAGAGCTCCTTTCAGGTCACAGACAGCAAGTCCAGCCCTCTTCTGATCTGTAGATCCAGAAAGTATTCTGATGGAGTGCCTTAGAGTGTCACATATTTGTTTGGCACTAGCTAATATGTGAGGATGACTTCTGGACACTTCCTGACCAATAGGCTAAATGTTCCCTAGAGCAATATCCTCTACTTTTTCAGTAGTTCCTTTTTGGCTCACTGTAAACAGGCCCAAAATGCCATGTGAAAGGGCATTTTCAAGATGGCAAAAGTCGTCTGCCACTATAAATTTGGGTTATGAGTGGTAGGTGTGTAGGGGAGTGCACTCCAGTACTCAGTAGCGTTCTCCCACATATGGCAGTAGAATATTTCTGGCTTCCTCTTTTCTTCCTTTCAAATGCACCAAAGTGTTATATGTGGTTAACACAGACGTGTCAGGCAGGATTTGACACTGTGGTGTCAACAGGATGCCCGCACTACATCCTGGAGATTCTGCAAAGCTCAGAGGACTTATCCCTGCCCATCCAGATCAACCTACTGTGTAGCTCCTGAGTGCAATTTTACACCTCAGTCACATCTCATTGAGTGCTGAGCATAGACAGCGAGCTGGCAGAAGCTAATGCTAATCAACCTTCTGGAAGCTCAGGTTTTCCCTAATATTGATTACAAATCAGGCTCCACCATTGAATTTGAATTTTAATAACAATTGAAAATAGTTCTTTAATTATTTTTATAGCTGGTCCCAATCCTGAGATACAGTACAGAAAAGCCTGATTTTTTTTCTAGTTTCTGAGGCTCTCTGATAGGCCATAGATCCTTTTCAATATGGGTGTCAACTTTAGTTACAACATGCAAACCTTTCAGTTACTTCTTTCTTTTCTATTTCCATGGAAATTCAGGCTGAATGTCTGTATGATGATCGTTCTTCCAGAGTATGCGTTCCCGTTCTCATTTCAATGGCACTGGTGGCATTATTTACAAAAAATGGCGTAGGGCAGCACCACAAGTCTCTTTGCTGCGCTACCCTTCGCCGATTTGAAAGGGCAGGAATGCTCTGTATTTACAAGTTATGGTGCCTTCCTGTCCTTATATCCAGTGCTAGCGCACAATTTGGTGGCTAATGCCAATACAGGCACCCTTGCACCATGGTGCAAGGTTGTCTGCGTTGTTGACAGGATTGTTTTTGTGCAGGAAGGGGCACCTTTTGCAAAAAAATATTTACATTTTTTTATATTCAAATCTTTTTTATTGAAAAAAGAAAGAAAGAAAGAAAAAAAAAGACTAATAGAAATACATACATTAAATGGCATGAATTGTCCCAATGAACATAATAAAATACATTCATATCAGAATCGGTCCAACCTGTAAATGAGTCATGCAGAACATGTATTAGAAATCATACAGAACATGCTAAATAAAAGTAAAAAAGACAATATACAAAGCATACCAGAAGGTCCGATTGCACAACATCATTTGAGCACCAATTGAGTCTCAGTACTATCAAAGCAGCATTGCAAATGCATTTTCCTAGACCGAGGCCTGTTTCAGGATCCATTTTATACAGACCCTGCACCTCTTAAGGGCAGAACTCTGTGTGGTAGATGGTACCACCCATTTCTTTGTCTTATAAAAATCAATTAACACACAACAGAAGCCATACCTCCTCATTAATTTACATATGATCATAACGCAACCTGGACGATCATGGGGTATCATGGTGGGTCAAACGAGAAGGCATCTAAAGATCTCCATAGCTTCTTGTGGGAAGTGCGCCAAGGCGAGGAATGTAGGGCAGGATTGCCAATCCTGCCATGTCTTGAAGGACACTTCCGAAGCGCTCTTCCACTTACACAACACTACCTTACAGGCCAGAGTAAGTAAAATATCCAGCAACTGGCGATCATGAGTATTATGCAGATTCTGATCCAAGGCACCCAGTAGAATATAGACAAATTCTCTCTCTGGTTTGATATTGAATATATGCTCTATACAATCAAAGATTTTTCCCCAGAATGATCCCAACGAGGAACAGTTAAAAAGCATATGTGCCAAGTCTCCCACTCCTGAATTACAGTTCCAACACTTAGGCCTATCTCTCAGTTGGAGTTCGAAGAGCCTATCTGGTGTCCAGTATGTTCTATTAATGAGCATATATTTGGTTTGAGATAGGATTGGTGAGACTTTACATGATAGAGCAGTAGTATGTATCATATCCCAATCAAACACTAATCCCGTAGAGTTGGGCTCTGATTCCAACCGGAATTCATTCCGTCTATGGGCCTTCCTTGGTGTAGGGAGGAGAAGCTTGTAGATTTTTGAAACAAAATGACCAGCCGCCATGATACGTGGGAGGTGGGTTTTAAGCCAGGGGTCACAAGATTTAAGAGAGCGAGTGGATAAAAGGACTTTGAGTTTCAAAAAGTCATAAAAATCTATTGGCGCCAGGTTATGCTTGGCTTGGAGCGAGGAGAACGGCAAAGGGTGTATCCCTTCGAACAAATCGATCCCTTTCTTTGACCAGTTTTCCCAGTGAAGATGCTCTCCTTTTATCTTGAGTGAGGGGTTACGCCACAAGGACATCATAGTAGTTTTTTTGAAGGTGACACCTGTTTTATGTGTTTGATCTAATCTTAGGAGGGCCCGTCTTGTATTTAATAAGATATATTTGGAGTGAGGAAGATGGGAGAGATCCATAGTAAGTAACGCAGTAAGGGGGACCTTACCCATAAGGGATTTCTCAACGTCTAGCCATAGCGGAGTATACCCCGAGTCAACAGTAAGCCACTATGCACCCTGCTTACAGAGGAAGGCAGTCTGGTAGTTCCTGAAGCTGGGCCGCCTTTTTCTTTAGATAGCTGCAGCTTCCTCATTGATATCCTAGGTTTCTTCCCCTGCCACAGGAACGTGCCAAAGAGCCTATCTACCTTGGTTAAAAAATGATCAGAGAAGGACATCGGTAGCATACTCGCTAGGTAGTTCACTAGTGGGGTTACCATCATTTTCAAGGTTTCGGCCCTACCCCACCAGGACAAGTATTTCGGTGACCAGCCGTCTAACAGGTTAGATATTTTCTTTAAAGTCAGATTTTCATCAACCCGTAATGTTGTAATTAGGTCTTTATCAAAGTCTAACCCCAGATACTTGAAGCAGTACGACTGCCAAGCCAATCCAGAATCCCCCATTACTTCTCTGCTCCCCAGATTGTTTAACAGTTTAACTTCCGTTTTGTCTTTATTCAACTTATAACCGGACACCTTGGAGAACTCATCAATAATAGACATAAGAGCGGGTATAGCCACCTCAGCCCTTTCCGATACAACCAAGACATCATCAGCGTATGCGGTTAGCTTTATTGTACAATCCCCGAATGGAATTCCAGTAATCCCATTACTAGTCCTTAAACGATGTAGAAATGGCTTGATCGCTAGTAAAAATAACGAAGGGGAGAGGGGGCACCCCTGTCTTGTTCCTTGATGTAATTGGAACGACGAGGAGAACGAGCCACCTGCCCTAACTCTGGCAGAGGGACTTGAATAAAGTGACATCACCATCCTCGTAAAAAACGGGCCCAGGTTAAACTTATGTAGTACCGCCTGCAAATAGGTCCAATCGACTCTATCGAATGCCTTTTCGGCGTCAAGCGTAATTGCTACAGTGGGGGTGGATAAAAGCTTTGTCTTTTCAAGTACATGGGCTAGTGTTCTGGTGTTGTCACTAGATAACCCATACTTCAAAAAACCCGCTTGAGAAGGGTGTATCAGTTTGGGCAGAACCTTCTGAAGTCGGTTGGCTAGAATCATGGCCAAAATCTTACAATCAAGGTTAATAAGCGAGATAGGCTTATAATTCTTGGGGAGTGGTGGATCTTTCCCCTATTTTGGAAGGACGGCTATGATAGCCTCCGACAACGAACCACTCATCTCCCTTGTATCGTTGATTTCCTGAAACAGGTGCAAGAGTGGATGTGATATGAGACGGGAGAAGCACTTATAAAATTTAGCAGTGAACCCGTCCGGTCCGGGAGCCTTACCACATTTTAGCTTCTTAATAACTTTCTCCACTTCCTGAATCGTGATGGGACAATTAAGCTCAGTTTGATCGGTAAGGGAAAGAGACGGTATGTCGCATTCCCCTAAGTAACCCTTAATTTTGATGTCCTCCACTTCCTTATTCTTGGCATAAAGACACTCATAAAAGTGTTTAAATACCTCTGCTATTTTGACTGGATCGGAGTGGGCTGCCCCCAGATGATCTTGGATGGAGTTTATCTTATTTTTTTGTACCTTAAACTTGAGATAAGCAGCAAATTTTTTCCAGCCTTATTCGATTCACACAATTTGAATTGTTTCCTCCTATTTAACCAAACCCCTGCTCTTTCACTTATTATTTTGTTGTATTCATACTTCTTATTGGCCAGCTTATTCAATGTATCCTCTTTCCTATCGACTAGATGTCTATTCTCCAGGGCAGCGATTTCTTTTTCTAGGTTCTCCAGGGCCCTATTGTGATTCTTATTTATGGCTTTATATTTACTTTTTTTTCAATAACAATAATCTATGTAATTACCCTTCCTTAACAGAGATGTATAAGCTTAAGTCTAGTTGGGTTCTGTTTAATGCAAAGGGACACATGCTGTTTCAAGTTGAATGCTACTCTAATGTGTTTTGATGGAAAATGTGTTAAGGAACCTAAATTAACCCTGCATAAGGAGGGTCTTGGAGCTAAAAAGAGCTTTTCAACAAGAAAATAGTTTGTATTGTAGTGTTGAGTGCTTATTGTAGTTAACTGAGGAAATCTGAGTACAGAAATGTGTATTTATGCATTTGAAATGCTTGCTGCTGCTCCTGTGTGCCACTGAGAATCTGTAGATCATGTCCAGCACCACTGTCTGAAGCATGCAAACAAACTGTTTGCATCCGAGAGCAGGAGGATAACCTCTGGCAGAGACCTACACACAAGCATGAGCGTGGATGTTCTCCAGTAAGCCTCTACTAGGACTCAGAGATGAAGCCTCCCAGATTTCATGATCCTGGCCCCGGAACAGCTATAATTCCATTGCAGTAGCGCCACCTATCCTCCCTGACACACCATAGCTGAAATGAGGCTGTTGTGCTCTCCCAAGCTGAGTGCTGCCTCCTCAACCCGCACCAGCGAGGTGAGCCTGAATAGGCAGACATGGCGCCATTGCCGGGTCTCTTTAAGTGGTTGGGGGACGAAGCAATTGACTAGGCCGTGCAATGAATTATGCTGTGAGTTGATATAAATGCAGATGGATATCCCTGTTTCAGACAATGGCTGAAAGAGGCTGTCCCAAAACCCTTTTCGGTGTGTGTATGTGCATTGTATGTTGTGTTATCAAAATAGCCGTTGGTAGACTGCCAAGGCTGTATGCAGGGGAGTCCTAACAAGTGTAGAGTTTAGCAGACCAATATCAAATTGAGAGGTTTAATAATCAGAAAAATGAATGTCAGAATAAGTTTCTGTCCAAACGCCTAGTTTCTCACAGTGTTTGGGTCAGGTATTCTTAGCGAATGGTTAACATGAGTTCAGTTAAGGAATGTATATGAGGGTTGAACAGCGGCCTGATTTAAATGCAATATAGGTATTTGGAGAGATGAGACCTGAATTGTGACCGCAGTAAATGAGACACATGAAACAAAACAACATTGCACAATAAAGATCATGTCAACGTTATAATATGAACATTAATATTTAGTTAACTATATCTATGTGGTTTGTTATAGTTGTATCACTGATAAAGCTTACAAGTAGAAACTAAAGGAGTGAAAGGATAAAATACAATTATCCAAATTAAACATGTCATGTAGAGTAAGTAACACGGACTGACACATCCATTAGTTTGGTGCAAATGCCAAATTCCATTTTATTATCCTAGTAGAGCTTAATATTCTGTCTTATGGACTCATGGATCTTCACAGCTCACACTATTGCCCCAGATAATGCTCTAGTCCCAGTATCTACTGCACACAACAAAGCAAGAGATCCACAGATAGAAATATACTGGCACTGCCCAAGGGGAGAGTCAGCATGACCAGCTTGAGGTTTCTCCTCTGGTGGGTCATGACCCTTGGCACATTCACCATTAGTAATAAATATCATATTATACACTATGCACCTGCATCTCTCTCTCCACAGGGAACATTGTCCCCAGGAGCATAGCTTTGAGGGGGTGTTTGGGGTCTAACACCCCCCTATAAATATTCTGATAAATAGTTGGGTACAGGTGATTTCAGTTGGATATGGAGAGCTGCCTGTTAATGTGAAGGTATCTCTTCCTCCATTAATTTGTATATTCACACAGACAAAAACGCACATTACACACCTTCTCTACCTGTTTTGTAAGTCCTCAAAAATGTTGGTTATTTAACAAAATATTGTGTTTTCTCTCACTTAGTACTCCTACTAGTCCGCATTCCTCTCCCTTTCCACTGTCCCTTAGGTGCCTCTCATGCACCCTGCTTCTCGTATAATGTATTATAACATTATATGCCTGCATGATTTTTGGGAAAATCTGAACTTACCCACCCCAATATTACTGACCAAGCTAAACCCCTTATTGTCCCTTGCTGACATGACTATTAAACCCTTAGGATTGCAGAGCTGAAATTGATTGTGGGGACAAACTGCTCCATCATCCAATGAAATGCAATACTTCCAACTTTATACTCTAAAAGCTAAAACAACACTTTATTGTGATGCTACTTTCTTAAAAACTGCTGAATGCAATTACATCAAACAAAGCAAAAGCACTTCTCTGATTAATTTCCTAGTTTTATGCCAAGTTTCATGTATTTCCATTCAGTGTTTTTTTCTGTGGTGTAGAGCACAGCTTCCTGTATGGTTTAATATGAGAAACACTGCTTTATTCATCCCCTTAACCACCCCACCCTAAGACAGAAACGTGCCATGTCGAATCCAAACCGCATACAGCGCACACTTTTTTGGAAGGTTTATCAAATAACTTTAAAGTCATTAACCACACCAAAAAAATATTATCAATTGAAACTCTATTCTAAGTATAACTACAGACCTAAGTATAGTTATATATTTGTGTATATAACTATAAAACCTGCTAGCGGTTGCTATGTAGTTATAGTTAGGTCTGCTTTTCCATGGATGGAGCGTTTTTTGGTTTGCTAATAATTTTGGCTCTGTTTGGCGAATCTTCACGACAGTTTTTTTAAAAAAAAGGTCCTTCCTGGAAAGTTTTGGGGTGATCTGTCTAGAGGGCCGAGAAAAAAGAGGGGTGCTAAATCATAAAATCTCTATGCATTTTCCATAGATGTTTTTGATGCAGGTTTTAGCAAAAATGTCTGAAAGGAATTAGACCAAATTCGACAGGAAACTATATCATGGCTCTCAGATTGTGCTTTTTGTGATTTGGTGTAAATCTTTTCAGTAGTTTTTGAGATATTAGGGGTCCAATATAATTGTATATTTTGGCAGTTGGGCTCACAAGAGTCCCACGGGTGTCCCGCAAGAGTGCAAATTAAAAAATGGAGCCATGTGATTGGTCGAGAGCCCAGTTTTTCCTGTGAGGCTTCAAGCTCTCATGGGAGTGAGAGGCTCTGGCGGGTCTCGCGAGAGTGATCACTCTGATTGGCTGGCTGTTGGAATGTTAGAAATTAAATGGTGCCATTACTGTTTACTGTGAATAGTTGGAGGTGTTGTTGAAATGAAGCAGAAAGGCATTCTGACTTTCTAGATTTACAGATGAGGTGTCTAAGGGTCCTTGTTTTTAGAAGAAGTGTAAAACAGATAAGTACTGAGATGTTTAGGAGGTTAGATCTTTTTGTTTAAATGTTACAAACTTGTGAGACTCTCACGGGATTGTGTAAAGTAGGAAGAAGTAGGTGATGTTTGAATACACCTTGCTATGCACACTTGTCACTGTTGCAAAGTCATCCTCTACCCAGGGCACCCCCCAACATTTTGGCTGACTGTTACAGGTGGTAACTGGCTCTGACTGATCCTGGGCTCTGACTGACCAGGCCCAGAACCAGTGCTATGCTGAAAGAGACACTTAGAATACAGTGAAAACACCTACCTAAACTAGGGTACACTATGGGTTAGAATAACCCTGTGATTGGCATGACCTCCCCTATAAGGCCCTAGTACATAATAGGGTAGGGGGATTAAAACTACCTTTAAGACCCTAGCATAAAATAGGGCATGGCAGTTTAAAGGCCAGCAGCTTTTCTGCAATTACATGTGTGCACTGTAATTACAGGACTGCTTTTAAAATGCAAATTTTGCCCAAACTCGACTTTGGTGTTTGGGGCACTTACAAATGGATACACTACAATACCTGGGCATAGTAGGTAACCCCCAGGGTCTCCCTTAGGTGTCCCTGGGGTGGGGTGGGTCAGGTATTTATAAGGGGGACCCTTGAGTTTTATATGCCCTGAATTAGTGAAATTGTACATTTCACTCCCCACATTGTTGTAAAGTGCTTCCCACAATTCACATTTCTGCTAGGAGCACTGTGGAGTGAGGATCTGAAATCATTTTACCTGATCAGAACCCCTAAAGTCTCCCCTAGGTGTTCCAGCGGTGAGGGTCCTGTAGATATAAACAGGGTTCTTATGAACAATATTTTTGTAAGCCCTGGTGTAGGAAAAATGGCCCAAGTCATTTTCCCATGGCAAATCCCCTGTTAACATGGCACAAAGTTATTTACTAATAATTTCCGCTAGTTGCTGTTGCAGGTATGATTAACCTGGGGTACGAGAAGATCATCTATACCGATGTGGTGACTACCTATAGCCGCACTCAAGGACATACCCTTGAGGTCTGACATGTCCGAGAATATTTCCTCCTATTTTGCAGAAGACCCACAATGCCCATATCCACTCAGCCATAGAAAATTGCCAAATAGATGTGAGCAGCTGTGCTAAACCCTTTAAGGATGGGTGCAGGTATGAAAATCCACATACTTCCCGCACAGGTTCGATGCGACACTCTTCGATGTGGTGCGATGCGTGGCGCAGCGTTGCCTTCCGGCGCCGCAACTCTCGATGCGCCACGGAACGGGACTCTGCGTCGACGCACGCAGCGATTGGAGACTTTTCACGCACCGGCAGTGGTGCGGCCCGCAAACTGGTTCTGCGACAACCCTCGCAATGGCAGGAAGCTTCACGCTTCGGGACGATGCTCGACGCACTCGGCGATGCGGAGACCCTGCGTGTTGCGATGGTGCCGCGATGAAATTTTCCACGCACTCTCGTCTTGCGCCACGCAATGGGATGATGCGCTGGGTACCAGTCACTCTTGTTCACGCTTCTGCTTCCCAGCTCCCTCAACACAGCAAAACGACCTCCTGAAGCCCCAAGACTGGGCAAGCACTCCAAGGCAGGTCAGAACTCTCTCAGCAGAGTTCCAGGGGAGCTGGTGGTGAAGTCCTTTTGTTCCTGGGACTTCTTAACAGGGAGCCAGCTCTTCTCAGGCCCTTGGAGATCAGAATCAAAAGAAGGGGACACAGCAAAGTCCTTCCCCTCTCCTTGGCAGCAAAGCAAAACAGCAAGCAGGCAGTCTTCTCCTCTTCAGTTTCTTCCAGCTTTCTCCTTGGCAGAGGTTTCTTCTTAGTTCCAGAGTGATCTAAAGTTTTAGGTGTCTGGGGTCCTCTTCTTATACCCCTCCAAGTCTTTGTCTCTCTTTGTTCCAGTGGGGGGATTCCCCTGCTCAAACCGGTTCCTGGGTGTGCTCTGCTCTGGAGCACCTGGTTCCTTTCAGAGTGAGGGGCAGGGTCGTTAGACGCTCAGCAGGAGGTGGAGCCTTCTTTGTGCCAGCAGAGGCAGAGTCCTCAGCCTGGCCAGCAGGGGGTGGAGCCAGCTTTGTGTTTGGCAGGGACAGCCCTATTCAAACCCAGGGACTACTCCTCCCACCCATCTAAAGCAGATCTCCCTATTCACCCTGCTGCTGACTCATCCAGGCTCCTGGAGCCACCTAGCCCGTCACATGACACCCTTCAGCCAACCAGCACACAGGCACACAGGAAGGTTAAACAGGAGAATAGCTACTTTCTAAAAAGTGCTATTCTCATACAGTGAATTTAAAAACCATCTTGCTAAAAAGATGTATAATTAAATTCTGAACACAGAGATACCAAACTTGGATTTTCTATCTTGCCCTTATGGGAAGATAGGCATGTAAACAGCCTTCCCCATTCTATCCTATGGGCAAGATAGCCTCTCAGCAGTGAAAAACGAAAATGGCTGTAATTCACTACCAGGGCATGTTACACACCTCAGTACATGCCCTACCTTTCAGATACACTGCACCCAGCCCAGGGGGGTACCTAGGGCCACCATAGGGATGCCTGATATGTACAGAAAGGGAAGGATAAGGCCTGGTCAGTGGGTGCACTGGCCAGGTCGACATAGCAGTCCTGGACTGCACATAGGCACTGCAAGCAGGCCTAAGACATCATTTTAGCGCTACTCCTGTGGGTGGCACAATCAGTGCTGCAGCCCACTAGTAGCATTTGAATCACCAGCCCTGGCACACGCAGTGCACTTTACTAGGGGCTAACAGGTGAAACAAATATACCAATCATGGATAACCAATCAATACAACAATTTATACAGAGAGCATATGCACTTTAGCACTGATCAGCAGTGGTAAAGTGCCCAGAGTCCTATTGCCAACAACCACGGGTCAGAAAAAATAAAGGAGGAAGAAGCAAAAAGTTTGGGGATAACCCTGCGAAAAGGGCCGTTTCCAACAGCTTACATGCCTGATTTTACACAATTGGGACCAAATTTACCAACATTTTGCATTGTGGATGCACCACTTTTGTGGCATAGCCACGATGCAAAATGTTGGTGGATATTTACAAAGAGACGCAAGGGACGATTTTTGCTACCTTGTATGGGTTTGTAAAGAAATGGAACCCAACGCAGCTGCCTGCACTGCATTTTGTTACATTTTGTTCAGGGGGTGTTTAATTGGTGGAGCATTGGAGTTCCGGTGCATCCACTCATTGATTTCACACAATCCCACAGTTACAAGATTTATTAATCCTACGCCTTCCAGAGGAAGTCTGGAGAAGAGAAAAATACTTTTCTCCCTTCCTTATTTCCTCTTTCTATGCATGCTGCTTTCTGAAGTAAATATAGAAAGAGTAAAATGCCTATAAGGGTTGTTTTGTTAAGGTATCTCTTCCTGCAGAAACACTATTCTCCTTGCAATGTAGGCACCCTTGCACCATGCTATGCTGCCTGAAGTGTGCCAGCCCTATAAGAGAGCAGAGCTGTGCCATATCTTAGTAGATATGTCCCATTTCTGCATTTCACATAACACAGCACAACCAGTTGCCTCTGTGTCTACACAGAAATATGTTGATACATTAAGGCTGCACCTTCCTACGTGCTGTTTGACTCATTACTTTTAATCTTGTATATTTCTTCGACTTGAATCAACATATCACAATGAGATCACAAATGATGACCCATCTGTTTTTGTTACATCTCAGAACACCACAAAGCGCTTGTTTGAATGGGTTACAGCTGAATGTAACCCACACCATTTGTGGAATATGGGTGCTGTATATTTGCCAATATATGGGTGGATCAACAGTTATTGGCAGATAGTTTGAGGATGCAGGAACAGCAGCATTCAAATGCCTATCCCAGGGAGAGTGTATGCAATGCCCTACATGAAAATCTATTCAGCCCCACACAACAAGGGTCTTTCCAACTGAGATGTGTTGAATGATAGTGTCCTCTCTTAGAACACCTTGCATTTCAAAGCAGTTGATTGGTGTCTGCATCAGACATGAGATCATTTCAGCTCCTCTATGATTGATGCAGCTTCTGGGTGCTCACATTTGATTATCCTATAGCTTCTGGATGCTCACGATTAATTACCTTGCAGAAGTTTCAAACTCAATTTCAGTCCTAACATCTACCTGGAAACAATTTTAGCTAAAGTAAGTCTGTGACTCTGGGCAAACCTGTTATCAGCTGCTAGTCTCTAACTTTGAATGTTGGCCTGAGATTTCCCAAGCCACAAGCCTATTTGTCAATCCACATCCCTCAACTGTGTAGAAAGACCAGGACGAAACTGCAAAGATGCAACTTTGGAAACTAACTGGAGGATATAAATTCTGAAGATGGAACATCTATTAATTGGAATCTGGGTTATCCAGAGCTAGTGCTTCTTATGTAACTTGATTTCGTTTGGCACTCTATAGCACAAGCTAAAAGATGATTCTCCAGGAATTGGAATTCAATTTGCTGGGCCTTTTCTCGTATGGCTGAAGGAAGAGTAGGCCCAAAGAGGTAGCAATGCACCCGTACTGTCCTTTTATGAAGACCATACTAAGACCTTCATGGCCATTCCAGGTCCCAGCTGAATAAGATGTGAATGGGGAACAACAATCAGAAATACAGTATGCACAGGATAAACAGGGGTCAGTTGCCTATCTTACTTGGATGGACTAGCCAAAAGCATCTCTGGAAGATCTGCATCATGTGTGTGTGTGTGCTTATATAGCGCCGAATCACCCCTGGGGGTATCTCCACGCTGTACTCATACCGCTGTAGGAACCCTTCCTGGCTATCCGTGTGAAGTGTCCACTCCTGGGCACCCCATGGTGAAGCCATGGTGAAGCCAGGCATCCCAGCGCTGTTGGGGCCGTTGTGGTGACTAAGCAAGCTATTGCCCAGAGTTGCAGCGTGGGACCCATGATTAGAATAGGCACTGATGCAAGAATATCAGGTCCGAGGAATTTATAGCCCGAGACCCTGCCGCGTCGGGAACCGAACCCTGGTCCCGGACCAGTGCTCTGCATCGAGGTCTGCCACTCTAACCATTGAGCCACACTTCTCCACACATCATGAAAGGAATCTAGACATTTCATCGACCCCAAATGATGGAGCCTGCTGGTGAACTTGCAGAGACCCTTTTACTGCTTTCTAGAAACTACTCCACCTGCTTGTGGTGAGGCGTTGTAACTGGGATCCAGTAATGGATGGTACATGTTGTTAAGAGGATTGTTGAACCTATATGAATATAATATTTTTCTATAGGTAATATATGAGAAGTCTATATTATAACAGGGAGAGGTGGATTAAGGACGAACTGTGTGGTACAGTTCATTGACCACTGGAGTATATTTCTATTGTTTATGGAATTAAATATGGCTGTACTGTTATGCAATATATTTTTTAAATAACAAAATGTAACAAAAATGTCTGTCTCAAAGAGGATTGCTCAAACCTTTGTTTTATTTTGCCGGAGCCCATAATGTCCGCCCCTAGTTCATCTTGAACCTCTAAGGAAAGAATTGTTGGGGATGCTAGATGCAATAATATCTGAATCATTGGAACACTCATGCTAAACTAATAAACAAAAAATTGGTGCCACCCAGTCGAATGGGTGCCACGATAATTTGAAAGCGCCAACACTGGAATACTTTGGCAGAAGCCAAGATTTTCCAGATAAAGACTCTTAAAGTCTGTGAGCATCATACTATTTAAATCCCTCCTTCAGTACCTGTTGGTACCATGAACATTGTTGTAACCATTACAGAGTAACCATCTGTTCCATGCATTTTGTTCTGTAGCCCATATTATCAATAGCTAATATTGGAGGCCATTGAGTGCCAATGGCTAGTAGGACCATAATCAGATGGTGTGAGATACGGTTCACTTCTGGTTGATTATAAGGAAACGTCGCTTTTTGCATGATCACCCACAAAGCTTTAGATTGATGCTGCTAGTTTTTTTTACTCTGAGAGTGCATTGAGTCCTGCTAACAAGACCTCAGTGCTAGTACAGTGATCCTGAAAAGGTATTTGTCTGACGGGCTCACCCAAAATCGTAATTCGTTAACTTACTTATGAGTCCCTGGTATATGGTACTGGGGTGTGAACATGGTCTTCCCATGTATCTTTGGTGGAGTTGGTCACCCAAAGTGCCGGATTAACTGAACACAGCTTTACCAAAGATTTCAAAACAACCGCTAACTCTGAGGGCCTATCCTGTAAACTTTGCCTGTGAAATGTTGACAGTGAGTTGGGTTGACACAGCTGTGGAGTAGCACAATTTAGACTCCATCCTTTATATGTTTTCGTTGTGCAATTTCACATTTATTTTGCCATTATATTTACTGTGTGCCTTCAATCATATTAACGTGTGTGAACATTTAAATGCATTATAAAATGTACTTATTGAGAAATTGAAGCTTTAGAAACATGTGCACTAATGTTCAGGTTAAACATGAAGATGTTTTGTGTATTTCACGTTTGCATTTATATTTTAAGTTACATTCACATATATATTCTGAAAGTCATATTTGCTAGTGTAATCATGTACACTTTTACTTACCTTTACATTTGTTCTTGAGTTACATGAATAACCATGCATTTGAAGGGCAGGTTTAACTGTTTACTTAAAGTTAGCCTGACTAAAGGCCTTAATTTGGAAATGTATTGTGCTTGGTTAGCATGTTCTTTCTTTTGCAGATGCGTTCTCATGATTTTATTAGCCTAATAAAGGAGTATTGCTGTATGTTTTAGTTTAATGATTAGTTTAATGATAGTAAGGCCTGAGAAGAGAAATCTTGGCAAGAAACGTGAAGACCTAATGAGCAGATGAACCTCCTATTCATCGCATATCAGGAACGCGGAATGCTCAGGGTTGTAGTAACTATCCGAATTCTGTGGGATGGGAAATCTAAGTGATGTTGCAAATGCATGCTATAAGACGTGAATTGATTGGTCCCTGTTGGGGTAGGAAGAGATATGAATGTTGTTAAAGTGTTTTTAGGTTTTAATTAGTGTTCACACCACTAGAAGTTAGAGCAGATTCCAGACTTAGAGGGGTACAGCCCACTCTGCTTCCTTTATTGTTGTAAGTGTGAAGCTTCTCCTTGAGTCTTCACTATACTGACACCTTCCCACATTTCCAAATTTCCTTGAGACCCTACTCTACAAACCATGCTCATTCTAGACTTAGAACGTTGATTAGATGACTTTAGAACTTATTCATGTTTAGGAGAGAGAATCTGAGTTACTTTAGGAAATATCTATTTCTAATTATCAGTTTCTGTATTGCTGTGGCATGGATTATCTTATATCGTATCCTACTGAGACTGAACCTATTGTGATATTTCAGCTTGCCAGCTGTAATCTGTTATCTTTTTAATATTTTTATGCATATCTACTGAACTGGTTACTAATTGCAGAGACGGCTGGTGTTAAGGGGTGAGATGGGTGTTGCCCTGACACTCTGGAGGAGTAGCATGGGTGAGAAGAAATACTGAGCAGCCAGCAATAATTTGTGCTTGCTGCTTGGTGACATAGATGTGTAAATCTGGGTTTTTTAGGGGTTGGAGGGGCATGGCTGTGGCTCTGTGCATACATTAGCTGATTGTGGTTTTCCTCGACCTGCAGACATAAATCATAGCAGTGTCGAAACAGTGGTGGGTGTGGTGTATTTGCTCCTACCAAGAATAGACTTTTACTTTGGGCGTAATTTGCATGGCCCATGGAGGATTGAAAAGACCTCCATTAACCTCAATAGCTACGAGCAGGGCAGTCCGTCTAAGACAATGTAGGAGTGGGTGTGTCTGTGGCCTTCCACTGAGACCCAGCAACTCCTGTTGATGTTGTTATGATATGCGGGCTGTAGTCTGGAGAAGGAGGCCAGCAGCTTCTTTCCAGATTCTTCTACAGTGTGGGTTAATAGTTCATGCCACAGCAGTCCAGTCACCAGGCCCGGGGAGAATAAGTACGTATGTGAGCAAGTTTTTTTAGTTTTGTTTTGGTCTGCTGCTGTTCACCCTGCCTTCCCTCACATGAAGCCCTCTCATTCTCAGCCCTACTGTAGCCGCACACATGGCATCTAGCACGTGGTATTGTAGAACCTGGCACACTGGCTAGGCCACAGGCTCCTTCACCTACTGGCTTTGCCAATGCTTGTTGTGTTAACTGGGAGATTAAGTGATTTATCCGTAATCACAAAATGTGGAACTGAGGCCGAGACTAGGTGGATGATATAGCATCCTTCGGGTAGATGACGTGCCATAAGGCCCAGATCTACTAGATATGGATCTGGCAAACCGGGTTTGAGTTTCGGCGTTGGCTTCACATCCTTGATTTTGGACAAATGACTTTATCTCGCCATGCCGACAAAAATGAATGTTTCCTCGTGTAAAGTAACTGGTGCTATGGTACAATGTACAATTTCTTCGGGCGATGCTAGCACTATATAAAACTCCACCAAAAAATTGTGAAAAGCAGAGTCGGCAGAGGAGTTCAGTGGGGCAAGTAGCGATGCACGGGCAACAGCAGCAAAAGGTGGCTGCCACGGGCAGATTAAGTGATTTGACCATAACCACAAAATGTGGAACTGAGGCCGATACTAAGGAAATTATGTGGCTTCCTCTTGGAGAGAAAGTGAGTTAAGGACCGCAGCTGCCGATTATGGAGCTGGGAAACTGGGTTCAACTTTTGGCAGCAGCTTAACATCCTTGATTCAGGGCAAGTCACTTAATCTCCTGTGCCTACAAAAATGAATGTGTCCTTGTACAAACAAACTGGTGCTAATGTAAAACACTTCACCACCTTTGGGTAGTGTTGGCAGTATATAACACTGTACACAAAAAAATAATGTGAAAAGCAGAGTCGGCGGAGGAGGGGATGTGTTCAATAGAGTTCAGCAGGGCAATTAGCGACAGGCTGGAGCTGGACGGGCAACCAACAGCAAATGAGGGCTGAGTTGGGCACATTTTTTACTTGTTTCTAATGTTTGCTTCACTTTTGTGGTTTAAAATGCTATATTTGGATCCACTTTTTGAAAAGAATTTGCAGTAAATATGTGGTGTAAAATCCACAATTTTTTCCCAAATTTTATTGCAGGGGTAGAACCCCCCTACACCCTTCTTTTACATGTTAAGCTTGGCGCTTTACTGGCTCACTCTCTATACTCAAGTATAACATTTCTGCTAACACTTTGAAAATCCACCAGCTGCCATTGACTAATTGATAATAAAACTACTTAACTGCAACCTCTGATTCCAGGTCTTTATTGTGTGGCCAAATGGGCTTCACAAAAGTTGAATTGTTTTATTATTGCTAACTCCCTTGGCCTCTCAGTCAACATAAAAAGATCCATCAGATGAAAGATTGCAAATCACGCACCTGTGCGCTCTCAGCTGTAGGAACTGCCTGAACAGCACAGGATACTTTGCAAGCACAGAAGTATGTCTCTACTAATGTATGAGGGTGCACTCTTTGACCTTCTTCATTTGAAACTACCAGTAGGGAGAACGGTTAGGGGCCAGATTTACAAAGAGGTCCCACAATACAGTGCGGCATATAAAGTTGCATGAACAGCGGAGAGCAGAACTCCATTTTACCTACTAATGAGTGGCGCAGTTCTGCTTGCTACCTGCACTGGCGCTCTTTCGGCAGCCATGCCCCAATGCAGTAACTCTTAAGCCATACTGCAAGGGTGTCAACTTTATGGTCAGCGTAGTTTTTGTCCTTTCATTTACAAAATGATTTAAGGTGTTTCTCTAATAGTATGTGTGTTGTGGAATGCAGCACACATGCAAAGAGGGAAAAACAGGGAGAGATGGAAACATTGCTCATTGCAATTGTGGTGCAAAGCCTTGTCTACAACACTTGTGGATAGGAATTTACATCAAAAGCCACTGGGGGTCGTCTGGGAACGCCCATTCACCCCCTATGGAACGCCTTCTTGATGCAAAGTAAGGCAAGCCAGTGCAGTGTACAGCTTTGCTTTGGCTACAATCCAACTCAAATCATGAATTGCGTTGTATTGTAAACCCACCAGTAGACTTTGCTCTGAATCTGCCTTGCAAGAGTAACGGAAACACGTGTACCTTCAGCACACTCATGCCATTTTAGTTTGGGCGACTGGGTCTTGGTGAAGTTCGAGGAAAGGTACTAGTCAATAGATTAGACCAACATTTTTAAGTAAAAGACAGGTATGTTACGTATGTACAGAAGCCACACCCTAAAATTATGCGTATGGCCATTTGTACAACACTTTCTTGCTTTGGCCTGTGGTCAAAGTATCTCAGCAAAACACGTAAATTAACTGGAAAATCTTTTTTTCAATGTAAAAAGAAAAAACGGTGCTTCATTGTCCTAGCATGGCATTGAGGGTTTCTGGTGATGTATTCACTGTGAATAATTTGTTTAATTATGTAGCTCGGAAGATAGTGTTTTAGTTAAGATTCTTTGGCTTTGGTTAACAAATGCTTATGTCTGCATAAATGAGAAATGTTACGAAGCTGTTACCCTTTAGGTTCCACTAAAAAGGGCCCACTGTGCAATTGCAATGTTCAGTCCTGTTTACTTTTAATGAACAGAGGATCGATTCCTCGGTGGCAATGGTAACGCATTGACAGGAGCCCTCACTATCTAATTGCTTTGTCATGTTTGAAGACTTTGACTGGGCCATTGCATGACATCTCTGTTTCACATGGATGAAGTTGCACCCACAAAATACAGAAAACATTTCATAGGTAGGATGTTAGTTCTATGAAATATCGGTGTTCAATTGGCCTGGACCAAAATTTTAATTATGCTGCGTTATTCATTAATTTCGAGAATTTTATCTACGCTCGTTGTGCAAAATGCCAGCAATGGCACCACACACTAGGGTGCATAATTGTGACGCTATTTACTGCAAAACAATAGCTGGGATTCCATGAACAATGCGCACAGCCAGAATGGGAGAGGCTGTTGTTCACGGCAGTTGTTTTTCACACTATTTTTTTTAGCACAAAATGCACCCTCACATCAAACATTGACCTGTATATGCATGGTTCATTCCAAAATATAGTTCTAAATCCTGTTTTTTCATTTCACATAATTACTTGCAATTTCATGTAAGTTTCCCCACACTTCACATAATTATGTGAAAGTAAATTAAGTAGATTTCACCCATCCTTAGTTTTGAAAGGTATTAACTCCATGTCCCTGATATGTCCCTTCATGGGTGGAAGAAACTGCCCGAGTCTCTACAGAAGAGCCAGGTAGTTTCAGACGTTCTTGAGTCAGAATTCAAAAGAAAAAACCAAATGTAGGAGTCAAGTGTCTAACCAGGCAGAGTTCAGTCGGAGCAGAGCAGCAATTCGAAGACAATCAATGAAGAGACAAGAGAATGGATCAAACAATGGCGCATACAATCTCAGCAGCCAAATGTGAGGCATTGAAACCATTGTGATAGGGGCAGCTGCCGTTTGCATATAATAAAATCCTGTTAAATTTTAAAGAGCACACTATGTCACAATATTTCTCAAAGTGAAGCTCGATCTTTGTTGATTACCAAAGGGATCTTCTGGGACTATATTACAAACAGGAAGCACTGTTCCTGTTTGCGACTTGGTGGTCATTGAAATTGGTGTCAGGCACAAACAGGGACAGTGATAGTGCACCCCATTACTGACAATGCCTCCAAGACAGACACAAACTCGCAGCCCGCTTGAAGCCGCCCCCCTGCCTTCACTGTTCTCGTGGAACCTGCCTGCACTTCATAGAGGGGTCCCAGATCCCCCTGCAAGCTGGTGCAGTGAGCAGCTGCATCTGCAGGGGGGTGTCTGAGGGCTGTGGCCTGGGGAGTCCTTGTCTACCCTCCTTGGGGCTTAAATGTTCCCATGGAGCAGAAAGGGCTGCACAGACGTGAATTATTGCCTTGGAGGCACAGAGAATGGATGCACATGCCAGTTGTGCCCCCAGGGCACTGTCTGTAATACAACATGTGTGTGTGTGTGTATGATTTCTGCACCCAGGGGTACGTTTGTATTACAGAAGGGGAGCAGATGCCTTTGAGACCCCTTCATTAATAGAAACAGGGCCTGCACGCATGAAGCAGCCACTCTATCCCAAATGGGTATTCGCCCATTCGCATGATGGAGTGGCCCAATGCCAAGGAGCGAAACACTTTGCCTTTGTATCTGCACAATATTGTGGGCATAAGGAAACAGACCCTCACGAGGCACACAAATTGTATGCCACAAAAGGTTGTGCGTTGTCAATGAGCCACGTCCAGGGAGCCCTCTAGAATGGGGGAAGGGGCTCTCATGGACCCCTGCAGAGATGCACCTCAGCCAGGTGCAGTAAAGCATTGAGGTTTGAAGTGCAGCAGGTGCAGTCAAGCATTGAGGTTTGAAGTGCAGCAGGTGCAGTCAAGCATTGAGGTTTGAAGTGCAGGCAGGTGCAGTCAAGCATTGAGGTTTAAAGTGCAGGCACGTGCAGTCAAGCATTGAGGTTTGAAGTGCAGCAGGTGCAGTCAAGCATTGAGGTTTGAAGTGCAGGCAGGTGCAGTCAAGCATTGAGGTTTGAAGTGCAGGCAGGTGCAGTCAAGCATTGAGGTTTGAAGTGCAGCAGGTGCAGTCAAGCATTGAGGTTTGAAGTGCAGCAGGTGCAGTCAAGCATTGAGGTTTGAAGTGCAGGCAGGTGCAGTCAAGCATTGAGGTTTGAAGTGCAGCAGGTGCAGTCAAGCATTGAGGTTTGAAGTGCAGGCAGGTGCAGTCAAGCATAGAGGTTTGAAGTGCAGCAGGTGCAGTCAAGCATTGAGGTTTGAAGTGCAGCAGGTGCAGTCAAGCATTGAGGTTTGAAGTGCAGGCAGGTGCAGTCAAGCATTGAGGTTTGAAGTGCAGGCAGGTGCAGTCAAGCATTGAGGTTTGAAGTGCAGCAGGTGCAGTCAAGCATTGAGGTTTGAAGTGCAGCAGGTGCAGTCAAGCATTGAGGTTTGAAGTGCAGGCAGGTGCAGTCAAGCATTGAGGTTTAAAGTGCAGGGAGGTGCAGTCAAGCATTGAGGTTTGAAGTGCAGGGAGGTGCAGTCAAGCATTGAGGTTTGAAGTGCAGCAGGTGCAGTCAAGCATTGAGGTTTGAAGTGCAGGGAGGTGCAGTCCAGCATTGAGGTTTGAAGTGCAGGCAGGTGCAGTCAAGCATTGAGGTTTGAAGTGCAGGGAGGTGCAGTCAAGCATTGAGGTTTGAAGTGCAGCAGGTGCAGTCAAGCATTGAGGTTTGAAGTGCAGGCAGGTGCAGTCAAGCATTGAGGTTTGAAGTGCAGCAGGGGCAGTCAAGTATTGAGGTTTGAAGTGCAGGGAGGTGCAGTCAAGCATTGAGGTTTGAAGTGCAGCAGGTGCAGTCAAGCATTAAGGTTTGAAGTGCAGAGAGGTGCAGTCAAGCATTGAGGTTTGAAGTGCAGCAGGTGCAGTCAAGCATTGAGGTTTGAAGTGCAGGCAGGTGCAGTCAAGCATTGAGGTTTGAAGTGCAGCAGGTGCAGTCAAGCATTGAGGTTTGAAGTGCAGCAGGTGCAGTCAAGCATTGAGGTTTAAAGTGCAGGGAGGTGCCGTCAAGCATTGAGGTTTGAAGTGCAGGGAGGTGCAGTCAAGCATTGAGGTTGGAAGTGCAGCAGGTGCAGTCAAGCATTGAGGTTTGAAGTGCAGGCAGGTGCATTCTGCACTGTGAAAGATGGAGCAGTTGCTTCAAGCATGAGTTCACGGTTGCCCTGGGGCAGCGCCTTATCAAAAATAGAGTGCACTGTCTCTGTTTGTACCTGACACACCTATTTAAAATATCTTCTGCATCGTAAACATGGACAATGCATGCTAGAGCCTTACATCAGTGAGAAGAAATTAAGATTAGGCATAGACGGCCTAGCTAACTGAACAGTGAGAGGATGTGGCCTAAGGGCTAGAGCGGTCGACCTCAATGCTGGGGAACCGGTTTGAGTCTTGGCGGGGTGCTCAAAATCTTATGATTCTGAACAAATCACTTATAACAAACAACATAAATGTGTCTGTTTGGAATGCAACTGGTGCTCATGTAAAGTACTCTGATGCCTTCGGGTTGAGTTTGCACTATATATATATATATAAAACAACATTATCAAGCATATTTATTTGCCATAGTGCTGGCATGAAGTGTACTGCTTGCTGCTTTAAATGCACTGCAAAACAGCTGATATTTTGTCCTAACCTAATGTTAGTCTATGTTTGAACCTAGAGACGGATGGGCTGGGCCTGCCAGGGCTCAGACCTGTGGCTCACATACATCTCTGCTCCTAGTGCACCTCACACTCAGCTGTCTCAAGGATGCTGTTTAAAGTCTTTCCATGTCCCTCATCCTCGTTCAGGGGAGTGACGTGTTTCACATCAAGATGAATACAACATATCTCAGGACTTAGGAGCATTATGATGTACCATATGTAGTGTGACAAAGGGTGACTTGTCAAATTTGGGTCACTGTTGCTAACTATTGGATCTAACAATTGTGTTACTTTCTGAAAAAAGGTTTAATAAAAAGAGGAGAATAGATTGTGGACCCTAAATGACGAATGAAATAATTATGCACTTTTTATCTTATGTGTTTTCACAATAGCAACACACTTGGAAATTTTGCTGTTTCTCAATGTATTGCGATGTGGGTAAAAAGGCACAGAATATTGCAGAGTCTGCGGCTATGTTTCTTCTGCAGGGTTATTTTCCGCAGGGGATTATGGGTAAGCATTACAGGAAGCTACCAAGCGACCTGTGTCTGAACTTACAATTGTGTTCACATTTTGAAATGAATCACACTTTAGGTGGCACTGTGTTATTCCTAATGGGCAGCAGGCCACGTGTGGGGCCTTACAAATAGAAAATATAAAAATGACCCCATCTCCAGGGCTCTCGAAGCCGATTGCTCTCTGAAGGAACCATAGTCAATCGCGTCTTATTTTCAGAATGATGATGGTATAAAACATTGCAAGATGCCCAAGGACTGTCTAGGGCAATTGACACACGTTTACGTAAACATCAGTTCACTTCAATAAAATGCAGTTTTATGCAACAAAAGCTCTTCTGAAATTTAGACATCATTTGTTAAGGTGCAAAGGGATTATAACTTTCATTTGCACTCCGGACTCTGTCGCTGTAAACTCCTTGCATGATTTTAAACTCAGTTTTCTTTTATAAAAGTGAGAGACTTCACCATAGGACAGCTCCTGAGCTTTAAAGCCAGAAACTCATTCATACCTGAACGCTTGCATTCTGTGCACAGTGCATACACAAGAGCTTGTGACATGAATTTAACAGCATATTATATGACTCATTATTAATGCAATGGTATCAGACTCAGTACTTTTCCCTTCGCCCCTCCCCCCCACGAAATGTATCATACCGGTAAGTCTGGGGTGGGTGAGCCCCAAACTGATTCCCTATGTAATTCCTAATTTCTACCCATAGTTTGACCTGTTAATTTCATTGCATATCCAGTGTCCAGGAGACACATACAGGGTCTACAAGTTTCCCTTTCATTTTGTTGTTTTGATTGGACGGTAATTGCTGGTAAAGGCCCAATGGCAATCATGAGATCACTCATAATGAGAGCCTGAGAGGAAATGTATGCTGTGTTGTAAATATAGAGCAGTGTCTATGAACATGGGTGTTGCTTGGGAACACCCACTGCAACACTCATGGAATGCCCCTTCCATGCAGAGTAAGGCATTGCCCTACTCCATATTTAAAAGGGCATGAAATGCCACAAAGGGTGGCTTTGCTTGGCCTTGTAAATATGGGCTGGCACACTGCACCTCCGGAGTGTCACAAAAGAGATGCTCCAATGATGTAAAACTGCCGCAGGGGCACTGTAAATATGTCCCAAAGTCAATAGAGATACAGTGTTACATCTATCAATAATTTGCAGTGGTGCAAAATCACAAAAAGTGTCACAAACCGGTGCAAAGTGTCAGAAAGTTTTAACTGTCCAGTACATAACTTTATTTGCACTTGGTAAGTAGCCTGTAAAGTAATGCTAATAGCTCTTTGCTCTATTTTATATTCATTTGTGATACTTGCTTGAAGTGGGAACTTATCGGTGGAAGATAGGCAGTCCAATGCCAACACCCATGATGTTTGATTCAAAGCCATACCTAATAATAATTCTATATTTCATAAACAATGGGGTGACCCTGTGTCCCTCAGAACCTGGGTATAAATGATATAAAGTACAGTGGTTCTGTCGGGTGTGACCAAGCAATTGCTTTGTTTTACGATTGAATCAAAAGGAGCTAGATACATCAATCAACAACAAAAAATTAATCATAAAGGAAATTATATTTAAGAGGACCACATGAAAAAATAAGCAATGACAATGCACAAATCACGATGAAATCAGATTTGCTGGGTGGCAGAGTATTGACCCTACTATTATCATAAACTTGTAACCAAAAGTGTCCAATAATTCTTACCTACAGACTACGTAGGTTTCAACAGAATTTTGGGTTGATCTAACAATCTACTTGTCGATTTATGCAATCTGCAATAAACAATACAATCATTAACATACTGTCAAATAAGTTTAACAATCATGAAAGCATTTAGTTATGTTCATCAGCATAGGTACCTGAATCCTTATATGCCCAGCTTAGGATCAGATGCCTTGAGTGCACAGAAGTCAAATGCTGCCAAAACAACCTTCTGCCACAAAGGAACAAAATACTGCATACAAAATAATAGTAGTCAAAACCACATCTGTGCTGTTGTGATTCTTAAGGCTAACTTTGCTTTGCGATAACTATTTTCACACTTTTAAAAAGGCACAATCTTCTTTGTTTTATAAATGTCAATAGTTTCTGGGTACTACGGGAAAACTCGCCGTAACACTTGAGATGAAGTGTTTTCCTTCTGTCCAAGAAATATAGTTCGGATAATTTGCGCAGTTCAAAGAGCAATTTTGCAAGTTCTAAAAACAATGTTCCAAGTTCTAATGTAAGCAGACTCACCGTGGGATAGTTGTCTTCCAAAAAATACCTTAAAGCATGTTTCCTCTGTGCGCTTCTTTTCAGGGAACACGACACGGAAGAAGACGTCGGACCGGAGACTCAGCCCGGAACCAGGAAGCCAGGAAATTGCTGATGCAAGGCTGTCAAGCAGGAGATGCCGATCGGAAAAGCTGGAGCCAGGTAAGTGTGTTAAAGCAACGAGGCCAAGCACTGAATAGTGAAGAGGAGTGGTTTAAATAGGCTCCTAAGCAGGTGCTGGGTGTGGTCCTGGGTGTGGCCCAACTGTCTTTCAGGCCCAGGGTTTGTGGCAAACTGGGTGTGGCTTTCAACTGTCTTTCAGGCCCAGGGATTTCTGGGTGTGGTCCTGGGTGTGGCCCAACTGTTTTTCAGGCCCAAGGTTTTGCACAGAAGAACTACACATTATTCTATTACTTATGGCATGATAGAGCCACAGTTTAAGAACATGACATAATACATGAACATAATTTACAGTAAACACATATATGCACAGGATGGTATTCCATGATTAGAAATGGAAGAAATCCATACATTAACAGGATGCCTTCTACAAGATACCAGTGTTATATTACTATTTACTCTGTTTCTGCTGATATGTGTTCAAATCAAGGTGGACAGGGAAGGAGACGTGCATGGGACAATGCACCTGTAACAGTTCCCCCCCGCAAAGGCCGCCTAACTGGACGTGGTTTATCAGGATGGAGGGCATGAAACTGTCTGATTAATCTCTCAGCATGTACATGAGAAGATGGTTCCCATGATCGTTCAGAGGCATCATAACCCTTCCAATCAATAAGATAATGTAATTTTCCCTGTATTTTTTTTTAATCAAGGATTCACCGAATCTCAAATTCTGGATGATTATTTATGATAATTGGAGGTGGAGGGGTATCTTTCCTTGTTAAGGGATGATGTTGTTTCACTAGGGACACATGAAAAGTGGGATGAATTGTGAGATCATCTGGTAACTGTAATTGTATGGTGACTGGGTTTATAACCTGCTTCACTGGGAATGGTCCAATAAATCTGGGCTGTAATTTTCTAGGACCTTCTAACTGTATATTTCGCGTGAACAACCAGACTAGGTTTCCTACTTTGTACACAGGCTCGGGTTACCTATGTTTATCTGCTTGGACTGTATTTTATGCTTAGCAAGACATAATTTAGCTTTCTCCTGCATGGTATGTAGTTTACCGAGACTCTCTGAGACTGATGGTAGAGTTATGGTGGATGGCAAAGATAAGGTAGGAAGGGACCGTGGATGCTGACCAGTTAAAAAATAAAATGGTGAACACCTTAGTGCAGAATGAATACTATTATTGTATGCCAACTCTGCTAACGGGAGGGCTTCTTCCCAACTTGACGTCAGAGTAGATGTGAAACAACGTAAACTTTGCTCCAAGTACTGATTAACTTTTTCAGTCTGTCCATCGGTTTGTGGATGGAAAGCGGAACTTAATGCCACATCAATTCCTAATTGAGAACACAGGGTTTTCCAGAATTTGGAGTTAAACTTGGGGCCTCGATCGGATATAATTTTACTGGGCAGACCATGCAACCTTACCACGTGATTTAGGAAAATAGTACTAAATTCCACGGCTGTGGGTAATTTAGCGAGTGGAACAAAATGACTCATTTTGGATAGTAGGTCTACAATTACCAGGATGGTTGTACATTTATTTACTTTGGGTAGGTCAGTGACGAAATCCACGCTAATAGTGTGCCAGGGTACCGGTGGAATGGGTAAGGGATGTAGCAAACCCGCAGGTGCAATATGTTGGGTTTTATTTCGTGCACAGGTTGGACATGATTTGACAAATTCGCGGACATCATCTTGAATGTTTTCCCACCAAAAGTTTCTTGTGCATAACTGCAACGTCTTGTGTGAACCTGGATGTCCTGCTAAACCTGAATCATGGTGCCAGGCAATGATTTGTTGTCTCAATTCTTTTAATGGAATAAACAACTTATTATTATGAAATAGATAGCCATTTGTTTTGGAATTCCTGGTGTTTTGTAACCATTTTTGTGTATCAATTGTTTGAGATGCTGTCCTAATGTCTTGAAAGAACGAATTAACCTGAGTCAGGGCAACTATCTTGTTTTTGGGTATGATGCTAGGTGCCGTGGTGGATTTTCCTTTATTTTCTTTTTCACTTATTCTGGACAGCATGTCAGATAGCAATTGTTGTTTACCAGGACGATAGGTCATAATAAAATCAAACTCACTAAAAAATAGTAACCATCTCATCTGTCTGGGAGTTAGGGCCTTAACAGACGTAAAAAATTGGAGATTCTTATGATCTGTGAAGATGGTTATTGTATGTTTGGCCCCTAGAAGATGATGTCTCCATTCAGTGAAAACAGCCTTTATAGCTAACAGTTCGCGCTCTGCTATTGTATAATTCTGTGCTGCTTGTAATAATTTTCTGGAGTAGCATGCTATTGGATGTAGGTGTCCTGTGTTAGGATTCTTTTGTAACATAACTCCTCCCAAAGCAGTCTGGGAAGCATCCGCTTCCACAAACAATGGATGATCAGGATCTGGATGACACAGAATAGGGGCTGAGGTGAATGCTTGTTTTAATTTTTTGAAAGCAGCTTCAGCATTGTCAGTCCAGCAAAACGTTTTTCCTTTTTTCACTAACTGGGTTATAGGTGAGACAATTTCAGAAAATTGGGCAATAAACCATCTGTAAAAGTTTGCGAAACCCAACACTCGTTGAATATCTTTTATTGATTTAGGGGATGGCCAATTAAGAATTTCGTCTACCTTTTTTGGTTCCATAGTGATCCCTTCAGGGGACAAGAAATAACCCAAAAATTCTACTGTGTTGGTGTGAAATATGAATTTTTCTAATTTAGCATATAGAGAATGTTCATGCAGTCTTTGTAGGATGGCGCGCAGATGTTGGATGTGTTCTTCTTCATTCTTAGAGTAAATTAAAATATCATCTATATAGACGATGGCGCAGACATCCAGAAAATCATGTAGCACTTCGTTAATAAAATATTGGAATGCCGCCGGAGCATTACACAATCCGAACGGCCTTATAGTGTACTCGAAAAGTCCAAATTTTGTGCGAAGGCGGTTTTCCACTCGTCGCCTTGTTTGACGCGGATGAGGTGATAGGCCCCCCGCAAGTTCAATTTAGTATAAATGGTGGACCCCTTGACTTGGTTTAACAATACAGGGATCAGGGGCAAAGGATAACGATTTTTTACCGTAGCCTTATTTACTGCGCGGTAATCAATACATGCGAGGAGATTTTTTTGCCTCGAAAAAGAGTGGTGATGAGACAGGTGATGTTGAGTGTCTAATAAAACCTAGTTGCAACAATTTGTCTAAATATTTTTTAAGATATTGCGTCTCAGGGTCAGTTAGGGCGTATATCCGACTACAAGGCAAAACTGCCCCTGGCACTAGATCTATTCTGCAATCATACACCCTGTGGGGTGGCAATTGCGTGGCCTGAACTGGGTCGAATACTGCAGAGAAGTCTCTATACTGTTCTGGTAGAGTAGTAATTTGTTCCTGCGTGGAAGCACAATATAATGGATGGATGGGGTCTTGTGTCTCTTTATAACAATGTGTTCTACAGAAAGCAGAATCCAAAGTTATAGTCCTTTGGACCCAGTCAATCTTTGGATTGTGCAATTCTAACCAAGGAATTCCTAGAATGACTCCACATGTAGGGGTGTCAATAAGGTCAAACGTGGTTTGCTCAGTATGACCATTTTCTCCAACAAGTATTAAAGGCGGGGTATGGAAACGAATCAAACCAGAGGACAAGGCAGAGCCATCAACTGCCCTCACAGGCTCTGGTTCTGCTTTTGGAATGGATTGGATGCCAAATTTTTTGGCCAGGGCTATGTCAAAAAAGTTCCCTGTAGCATCAGAATCAATTAAAACAGACACACTGTACCTTTGTGGGTCAGAAATAATAACAGTAAGTCGTATAGTCATATGGCGAGGGACACGATTAATGGTGTTTGTAGCATATTGAGAGATCTTGATGTCATCACTTCCCAAAGGAGCGATCTCTACATCCTTTGAGACATTTAGTTTTCTGACTCAATGGAATTTGAAGGTGAACTAGCTATCGCTTTTTTCTTTTGGGGTTTTATTGGGCACTCTCGAGCAAAGTGCCCTGCTTTGCCACAATAAAGACAAAGATTTCCTTTTCTTCGTCTATCTTTCTCTTCTCGATAGTCAATGGGCCTTTAATACCTCCTATTTGCATGGGTTCTGATTTGTCGTCAACATCTTTTTTCTCAGGCTTGATTGAAATGATTCTTGTGTCAAATTGGGGTTTGTCGTGTTTTCTTTCTCCAAGTCTGTGATCTAGCTTTACCACCAAATCCAAGAATTCAGAGTAATCATCAGGTAAGTTTACAATATGGGCTAAAGAGTCTTTTAGATCATCTCTTAAACCTCTATAAAAAAGAGAAATACGTTTCTCTTCAGGCCAATGAGTTTCAGATAAGAGGCGATTAAAGGTGGTCATGTAAGTAATGAGGTCCTTAGAACCCTGTCTCAGATTTAAAAGTTCGTTGTCACTAGCTTGAATGAACGTATGACGTGCAAAGAGGCGGGACATGGCATCTTTTAACCGAGTGTAGTTGTGTAAAAGGGGATCATCATTTTCTATTAAGGGTATTGTCCAATTTGCGGCTACACCACCTAGGTAAGAAATAAAGAATGCTATTTTCTCAGTATCAGACGGGAAAACCTGCAGCTTACATAAGAAATGCAACTGACACTGACTCATGAATGAAGCAAACTGGGAAGTATCACCTAAAAAACGCTCAGGGTTAGCCAGGGAAACTGGACTTGGTGTAACCACTGTTACCTGGATATTTTGATCAGGACGTTGAGGACTAAAACCTGTTGCTGCTACAGGACTTTGACCAAATCTAGTTGGCGCTATGAATGGGCGAGGGTCGGTCTCTTCGGGTTCCCTCCATTGTGTGAAGCTTGCTCTACTCTTTAACAATTCCTCTCTCAGTGTATGATTTTCCTGTTTTATTTGCTGCATTTCTTCTTGTAATTTTCTAATTATGTCTGCTAACTGTGCTGTTTGATCTGGAACTTCCATACTGAATCGTTATCAAGATGAAACAATTGGTGGGCTTGGCCTTCTGTTACGAGGCACTCACCTGTGCTCCAGATTGTTTCACCTTGATGACGATGTGAGGACAGGTCCCCAATCCCTCTAGAAACTAGCAGCGTGATAGCAAGATATAACTTAGGATCAGTCCGGTAGTCTCAGGGGGGAAAAGGGGTTGGGATGACAAGGGAAGAGAAACAAGAAGATTCCAGCGGTCTTCTTTTAGGGGGACCAGGGTTTCAGGGGGCTTGAGTATTCACAGGATACAATAAACAGGAATGTAACTGGATAGTGGCTTGAGTTTTCTACTAGACTCCTAAGTACAAAACACAGAAGATAAACAATGTCTAGATCTGTGAGGCAGTATCTTCTTACAGTTATCATGAACTTGTAACCAAAAGTCTCCAATAATTCTTACCTACAAACTACGTAGGTTTCAACAGAATTTTGGGTTGATCTAACAATCTACTTGTCGATTTATGCAATCTACAATAAACAATACAATCATTAACATACTGTCAAATAAGTTTAACAATCATGAAAGCATTTAGTTATGTTCATCAGCAAAGGTACCTGAATCCTTATATGCCCAGCTTAGGATCAGATTCCTTGAGTGCACAGAAGTTCAAATGCTGCCAAAACAACCTTCTGCCATAAAGGAACAAAATACTGCATACAAAATAATAGTAGTCAAAACCACATCTGTGCTGTTGTGATTCTTAAGGCTAACTTTGCTTTGCGATAACTATTTTCACACTTTTAAAAAGGCACAATCTTCTTTGTTTTATAAATGTCAATAGTTTCTGGGTACTATGGGAAAACTCGCCGTAACACTTGAGATGAAGTGTTTTCCTTCTGTCCAAGAAATATAGTTCGGATAATTTGCACAGTTCAAAGAGCAATGTTCCAAGTTCTAAAAACAATGTTCCAAGTTCTAATGTAAGCAGACTCACCGTGGGATAGTTGTCTTCCAAAAAATACCTTAAAGCATGTTTTCTCTGTGCGCTTCTTTTCAGGGAACACGACACGGAAGAAGACGTCAGACCGGAGACTCAGCCCGGAACCAGGAAGCCAGGAAATTGCTGATGCAAGGCTGTCAAGCAGGAGATGCCGATCGGAAAAGCTGGAGCCAGGTAAGTGTGTTGAAGCAACGAGGCCAAGCACTGAATAGTGAAGAGGAGTGGTTTAAATAGGCTCCTAAGCAGGTGCTGGGTGTGGTCCTGGGTGTGGCCCAACTGTCTTTCAGGCCCAGGGTTTGTGGCAAACTAGGTGTGGCTTTCAATTGTCTTTCAGGCCCAGGGATTACTGGGTGTGGTCCTGGGTGTGGCCCAACTGTCTTTCAGGCCCAAGGTTTGCACAGAATAACTACACATTATTCTATTACTTATGGCATGATAGAGCCACAGTTTAAGAACATGACATAATACATGAACATAATTTACAGTAAACACATATATGAACAGGATGGTATTCCATGATTTGAAATGGAAGAAATCCATACATTAACAGGATGCCTTCTACAAGATACCAGTGTTATATTACCATTTACTCTGTTTCTGCTGATATGTGTTCAAATCAAGGTGGACAGGAAAGGAGACGTGCATGGGACAATGCACCTGTAACAGATACCTGTCTCTACATATAAACCTAAAAATGCATCCGACCCATGCAGACATTCTTAAACTATTTCACATCAAACCATGAACTATGTGGTCCCCAAACTGTACTCAACACCCATCTAACAACATCCCCAGAATCAACATCCGCTTCTCAGACTTTGTCCCTGCCCATTCATGACCGAAGTCATCCAGAATCACTCCTCCCGACCCAATAGGCTAGTCAGCCAGCTATCAAACAACGACCTACTTGACCTCCTAGACTCCTATAACCCTATCCCGGCTGCTCTTATCCAGCCTGCCACCAAAATCAAGACTGATACTTTCCACCTATTTAGGTATTTCCGTCCCAATACAAGGTCTATGAACAAATCAAACCTCACTCAGGTTGCCCTCTCTTATTCACCTTCTGATAGGACCAGCTATAGTACATCCTTGAAAAGCGCATTTCTAAAGTGCTGCTCGGCTATGAAACACAAGACTGACATAGTTGCTCTTATCCTCGAACAGGACCTGACATCCTCATTCAAACAGAATCCGGGGTCAAAAACTCTTCTGGGCCCTCTTTGGACACCCTGGTCCTTCCTAGTTATGGTATTAATAGACTAGACCACCCAGGACACATAGGGGGTGACTTAGCCTGTTTACACAGAGCCTCACTCTCTGTGAAATAGGCACATGCAACATCTATGCCGATCTGTGAAAACCTCTTGATCAACATCACCACAACTAGCAACTCAAAGTTCTCCTTTCACACACTTTACCCACCTGGCGATAATCGCTCGTTCATTGAGAAGGCCATGAAGATTATCTACTCCAACATTGATGATCATACCAACCAGGTCTTCCTGGATGACTTCAACATTCACTGGAACAATCCCACGTACCCACTCATGAACTGCTTTAAATCCGTCCTCTATGACCTCCACCTCATGCAATATCTGCAATAGCCTGACTGTGACAAGCTTCATGTAGATGGCAAAGTGTTTATTCTCCTAACAAGAAGGTCTCATCCAGCCACAATCAAAGACAAAGAGCTCTGTCCCCACTAACTGCCAACTCCTACTGGCCTGCCACATTCCATTACATCATCAACCACCAAGATTCCATGAGATGACAGCTGCACCTATCACAGATAACTTCCTCTCACTTTTTATGCACATATCACACATATTCCCTTTTAATCAAACAACAAATATAAACACTATCGAACAGAATTTAAAAAAAACACATTTTTAAGTAAACAAATAAAAGAAAAGTTAAGATGAGCACTACAAATGCTATGTGATGAGAATACAAATTTTCCTGTTCAAAAATGATAAACACATACGGATGAAAATTGAAAGACATTCATCTTGCGTAATCTCCGAGATCCTTTGGAGCTTTAACATCTCTAGAATATCTTTCCCAGTATTCCATCTTAGTCTCAGTTTTATTACCATCTTACATATTTGCAGACATGCTTTCCTGAGCTAACATCCCTTTATGAATCACTGCTCTATTCAGGGTCCATATATTAAGATCTTCTGTCTTCACTATATTGAAGATCTTTATGATGTTAATGGGTCTGGAAAATGTGTAACCACCTGCCTTATTATTTGGTTTCCTTAGCATACCCATATCACCAACAACATCCCTTGTTTGCTTCACTGACGTCCTCCTATCATAGTGTTGTTTGCGTGCTTTTATTATCATCTCTTCTCCCAAAATCCACTCATCACCCCCATCTACTGCAGGTGATGTTTTCTTTAAATAATTGATTTAACCAGAATTTATTAATGTGCATGGACGTCTACCCTGAAATATTTCAAAAGGAGTTCTACCAGTCGTACAGTGTGGTATGATTGTGTAAGCTTCTACTCTCATACTGACTTCCTCCTTCAAGAGTAAACCATTATCTTTGGCCATGTGATTAGTCTCCCTTAATATTCGGTTGAAATGTTCTACCATTCCGTTTGTTTCTGGATGCTTAGTGCACACTTTTTGTGTTTAATTCCACATTCTTCTAAAAATGTTTCTAGTTTTTTTGGAAACTAACTGAACTCCATCGTCTGTCAGTATCTTCCCTCCCGAATGTTTCATATAAATATTTCACCACATGTTTAGTTTCAATACCTAATGTGAAGTGTACCTCAGGCCATCTTGAATACATATACATCAAATCTATATTATATGTTTCACAATCATCACTTCGTACTGGACAAAGTACGTCCAAAGCAACCTCTTCCCAAGACTCAGCAGGACATTCTCTAATTACCATAGGCTATACCCTATGTTTTGTGGACTTTTCACTTAAAGAACACTGCATGCATCCTACAATCAATATGTCTACTTGTGGATCCATAACTGACCATCAATACGTTATTCTTAACCTCTCCTTAGTTTTTGAAATACATTGATGTGCGTAATGGGCTAATGACATGAGTTCTTCTCTCATCGTAAGAGGAGGAACAAGTCTGGTTCCTCTGAATAGTAAACATTGATTTCTGATAGCTCATCTTTAATTCCCCAGAAGATTTTGTTTTCTTCACTTCTTATGTTGCTACCACCCCATCTAGTTTTCAATAAGTGTAGAACTTTTGTAGGGTTTTATCTGATTTCACTTCTGGCCACCATTTCTCTTCTGACACAATGACATCACCAATTTCAGAGTTGATTTCTTGCCCTTGCGCCTCCTCCTCTATAGATACTTACCTAGATAAACTGTTACCTACTGTGTTGTTTATACCTGGAATATATTTTATGTCAAAATAATACTCCTGAAGAGTAATCACCCACTTTGTAATTCTACTTGAAACTACATCTATAACTTAAAATAATTTCACACAATGGTTTGTGATCAGTACTGATTTTGAATTTGCAGCCCCATAATAAAGTTTTTAACTTTTTTACTGCCCAAAATACCTCAAGTGCCTCTCTCTATATAACAGAGTAGCGGTTTTATAAACCCTTGAGGCTTCTAGAGAGGAGCAAACCCTGTTTTCCTTGTTGTAAGACTGCTCCTAGTCCTTTGTCGCTGGATGAGACCTTCTTGTCAAACTACTCAATACTACCATCGTCGGCAGTGTGACAAGCTTCATGCAAAAAGATTGCAGGATGCAGTGTAGATTACAAAGTATTTATTCTCTATCAAGAAAGTCTCATCCAGCCAAAATGGTCGACAAAGAGCTCTATCCCCACCAACTTTCAACTCCCACTGGCCTCCCACATTCCATTACATCATAACCGACCAAGATTCCATGAGATAACAGATGCAGCTGTCACAGACAGCTTCCTCTCACTTTGTATGCGCAGATCACACCGACACATAAGAAAGGTGCCACCCTTGACCTAATCATTACTAAAGAGCACACCGTATAAGCTGATTCTATTCTTCCATGCGACGGGACCGGCCATCGCTCTGTCACCTTCTCCCTAAATATAGAGGCATTCACCTCTAAGAGCCACACAAAGAATGCCTAACTCTGAATCCGTGACACCAGAAACATTAACTCACATACTTTCTCAACTATCAATAGCGAGACCCAGCTCCGGCCTTCCATCATGACCAATGCACAGGATCTCATGGATCACTACTTCAATTCAATGTCCAAAATTATGGACATCATAGCCCCTAAGCAACTAAACGTTCTAACCTCTGGTTCAACAGTAACCTTAACGAATAACGGCGACACTTCAGACTTGCTGAAAGAGAATGGAGACACACCGCCTACAGCAGGCACATTAGGAAAAGCAGCTATCTTTCAAATTCAACTAGAGACAGCTTTTAATAGGCACAAGAAACTGCTCAAAAATATCAGAAAACAATCCCCTTGCAGGAGTAACCTTGCTTCCACAAAACAATATAGCACCCTGACTGTGAAACCTTGCCTCCTTTTTCGGTGAAAAATCTTTGCAATTCACCAATTACATCCACTCTATGTACTCGCACACCATCCCCTCCAACACCCCTCCACAATGGTTAATGAAGCATACCCCTATAATCACCCCATCTCACCCAAAAAGAACGCCTCCTTGACTAGCTTCTTAATCCTTGATGAAACTTACACTCTTAACCTTTGGACCTCCTTGAAATACTCTAACCACTTCACTGATTCCCTACCCTCCAAACTCCTTAATGAATGATTTCACCTCCTACTCCCACTATGGACCAGGATGATCAATACTGCTCTCACCCAAGGCTCTCTACCAGACTGCCTCAAAATTGGTCATGCTACCTCCATCCATAAACAACTCTTCTCCGACTATTCAGACCCAAACAACTGCCGCCCCATTTCCAACATCCCCATTTTGCCGAAACTCCTAGAGAAATGTGCACACTTGCAGCTCCTCAATCACATTGAACAATGTCTACCCCCAAACTACTGTCAATCCGGCTTCCGTTCCGGTCATTGCACCCAAACTGCCATGGTCCACATTGTCGATAATGACCTGCGCTTACTCAGCTAAAATGTATCTTGCCTTCTGATCTTGATGGATCTGTCTGCAGCCTTTGACACCATCAACCATGCTACCCTATTTGACTATCTAGACTATAGGATGGGCCCCTCCGGCACCATGCTAAAATGGTTCTCCTCCATTAAAAAAAAAAATAATTGCAGCAAATTCTAATCAATCACTCTCTTATGGAGCTGTCTTCGATATCGCTGGGTGACCCCATCTATCCTCTCCCCCGCCATTATTCATCCTACACAGTGAAATACTCTAACTTTCCGACATCTCTTATCATAAGTATGCTGAGAACACCCAACTTTACATGAGAATATCCTCCATTGAGGACATCCACACACTTAACATCGCCCTAACAAAAACACAACATTGGCTAACTCGGAACCACCTCAGACTCAATGCCCTTAAAATTTAATTCCTACTGAGTCTCCTCCCACTACCACCCATAACGTCAACGACTGGCTCCCTCTTCTCTCCACCCTGAATTGCACTCCAAACATCGTTGACTCCACCACATTCCTTGGTATAGCACTAAACAAAGGCCTGTCCATGAAAAAAACACAACAGCGCCTTCACTAGAGGAGCTAACTTGCAGATGCAGATCCTAATAAACTAATAGGCATATTTACAATAAAATTTCAGAAATGCACCTTATTTGGTAGCACCATGCTCCAACATTTTCAAAATGCAGGGATAAGCCGTATTCAAAGAGAATACGGTGCACTCCTGTGTTTACCTCAGTTCGCCCACAAAACAAACTGCCTGGCACCAGTGCAGGCATGCTGTCGCCATGTTGCATGGTCTGCACTGCAGGGACGATTGTTTATGTGCAGAGGGGGCACCTTCCTGCATATAATCAATCAGTAATGGTTATATGACTCCTCTGCGTTAGCTGCAGAATGCAGCACACATGGAAAGAGCAAAAAATAGGAGAAATTTAAAATTTCTCCTCGTATCCACATTCTAACACCTGGCATTCCATGGCATTAGTTTTTTGAGCTGCCTCGGCCTAGTAAATCTGGGGCAGTGTCAAAAAGCAATTGGTGTTGTGGTGGAACGCCCAGAGCAACACCCATTGCATTTCCCTTTGTTGCAGACGACTGCGGCGGAAAGGGGCGTATATACAAGCTGGCGTTAAGCCACACGAAGTGGCTACGTGCATCCTTATAAATATGGAAAATAGCGCTGCACCACCAGAGTGTCAAAAAAAGTAATGCTCTGTTGATGGTGAGGGCTAGTAAATATGCCCCTAAAACCTTTCCTCTTTGCGGCCGACCTCACAACTGTGACTTATGCACTTGTATTCTCAAAACTTGACTACGGTAGCACTACCCTTGTGGGCTTCCTGAAAATCTCACTTGCACCTCTGAAAGGCACCCTTAATTCTACAGTCAGGCTCATCATGTTATAAAAAGTGATCAAATTAACCCTTGGAGGCCAGGATGCGTTTCAAAATAGCTTGCATGACCCACAAAGCGCTGCATCACAATACCACCTTCTACCTCTCCCAGGAACTGACCGTCAGGAGAAAATAGATCCTCCAAAAGCACAAGTTACCTACTTCTCAAGCCCAAAAAATTAAAGAAAGAAAAACTTACAAGCGTTCCTTCTCTGCAATGGCCCCAAACATCTGGAACGTTCTACCAAGGAGAATAGACGCAAACCATCCACATCCCTCTTCCAGAAAGAAGTAAAAATATTTCTATCCAACATATTTCTCTATCTCTGAGGATCAGGCCACAGGTACCCCTACCCCAACCCCCTCTATGTAACCTTTGCATCACTACCTTGGGAAGAAACTATGTCTCACGTTTGCCCACCCTGTAACTCACTCCCTCTTCTACCTCAGAACTTAGCGTTTACATATTATGCTTGATATTGTGTTGTTTAAATTTGTTATATTCTGTTACTTGTATTTTTATTTACGATTATGTAACCCAAGTATATGTTGCTAATTTGCATACATATCCTATTGTATAGCAATTACTCTATTATCGTTACAATGTATTTTTATACACTTGTTTTGTTTCTCATGTTATCCCGTACTACTTACTCTGTAAAGCGCCCTTACAACTTCGGGTCATGTTCACGCTATACAAAACTCCTCATCTAAATAAACAAAAAAGGCAACTAACATAATATAAGACCCAGTAAAGGTCTCAATAAATTATTCCCTTGCTCAACCCTTGGTTGCTGGCTGCGAGCAGGCAGGCTTAACTTAACATTTCAAAACATCAATACATTAAATAAGTAAGACTTGATAACCAATAAAAATCCAACACAATTTATAAAAATTGGTTATATATATATAAATATATATATATATGAACAAATATACATTAAAAACATATAGCGCCAACTTGGGACATCTGGCTGCATTTGACTGGTGCAAAGTCAAAGTTTGAGGCTGACCGCGATTGAGCCCTGGCCGAATACACTAAGCGGGTGGCCTCTGTAAAAATGTTGCAATCGCAATAAGAAATTTTTCTGGAGAATTTCCTCTCGCTTTGTGGAGAGGCTCCTCTCTAGTCTGGGATTCGAGTCGACAACAGCGGCTTGGCTCAGCGCAAGGCCTTGGTGAAATCCTAGATGACTTGAGCTCCGGAGCTTTTTAGTACGACAAACCTGAAATCCAGGCTGGGTCACGGTTCGACGATAGTGGCTTGACTCTCGTCGATGGGTCGGTCTCCCAATAAAGTTTTTTTCCAAAAGTTGCTCCAATCTTCCCCAGACTTCTGGAACTTCTTCCTGAAGTTACTATTGAGGGTTCAAAGTGTCCAGAAAAACACAAACCCAGGGGTTTAAAAGCTCTAAGATGGCCCTTGGATGTTTGGGACTTCAATTCCAACAATGCACCTGGCAACATCCTTAAATGTCCAGTGGATGCACTCAAGGCTGGGGACTTCTTGGGGAGATGGTGCAGGTGAGCTCTGTTAACTTGCTGCTTTTAGACAGTCCACTTATTAATCCTTTCTAAAGCAAGTCAAAGATATAACCTCTGTAGTTCCAAGTGTGCAGCTAGTGCAGTCTTTGAGAGTGCAATCGTTTGGGGTGCATACCAGGGTTCCTGCATGACAGTCCTTCTTCTCCTTGTAGTTTCAGGCAGCAGATCTAAGTTGCTACTCAGCCCTCACATATTTATCCAGTGGTCTGGGGCGACACGCAGGGGGTACCACTGAGCAATGGGGTACTGGGTGCCACCCAAAAGCATGATAGCTTCCACCAAAGTGTGGCATATTCTAGTCCCACAGAGCACTGTATTTTAAAATTTAAGTTGGAGAAATTCTCTCCTTGGGAGTATGGCCTACTGCTCTGGCTCATTTACCTTAATACTCCTCTTCTACACCTCCTACACAATCCATTCATAGGGCTTCAATCTGGCTGGGGGTACAAGAAGAAGGGATAGGCCTGACTAGCATTCCTTACTGTACTGCTCTCTTTAAAGATCAGTTTGCTTACACATCCCCCCTTCCTGGCCTTTTCTCTGCAGCTCCAGATAGCCCCACACCAGATAACCTTTGTCTTTACGCAGGCCACTTATCATTTCATCAAAGCAGTTTAGCTAAGCCTGTTAAGGGCTGGCCAATCAAAGGAGGTTGCGAGAAGACTGGATTTTGGCTCACAGAAAAGAACGTTCTATAACTTCTTTTCTGTATTAGTTATGATAAGTTCAACAGGGAAAGCGTGTTAGAGTTACCAATACCAATCTTTTAAGTCCTCAAAACATTATTTTAGCTCACTCCTGTCAATAGTTGAACTGTATTACAGTATTTCGATGCAAGCCTATGGAGTTAAAATGCTGCAATGAGGAAAAGTAAATTGGTAGATTTTCCCTCACCAGGGTATATAAAACATCTTTTAAAATGTCCCTGCTTACTTTACAGGGCACCCTATCCTGGGGGCATCTAGGGTACACCTTAGGGGTGGCTTATATGTGAAAATAAGGTATTTTAATACTTTAGAAGCCCCTTTAAATCTAAAGTCAAATTTGCATTTAATTTAAATTTAAAAGCGACTTGCAAAGCAGGGCTGACTTTTAAAAATGACAGCCGGCAACATGGCAGTGCACAAAGCTGCTGGGCCTTGAAAACAACATGCCTTACCAACACTATGGAATTATTGGTAGGTTTTAATTGCACCTAATTACTAAATACTTTTAAATCAGAGCTCCGGCCCTGGGCCTGGTTAGCAGAGCCCAGGGTGCAGTCAGTTACCACCAGTATCAGTAAAAAAATGGGGGTGATCAGGGCAAAAAAGATTACTTTCTCACATTAGTGCAGGAAGAGGTTTGTTTGCTAAGGAGAAGGAATGTGTTTATTCACACTAGTGCTGCTTTCCCAAACCTGGCAGTAAAGTAGCTGGCTGAGAGAATAATAATCTAGAAGAAGCCAGGCCAGTTTGTTGATAATAGATGTAATGAACTCATCCTTGCAGCACAGAACCTTGAGGTAAACCATGTCAATGAACCATTTGGTTGGGTTACAAAGGCAGGAGATTCCTCTTCAACTCCCAATTCAATGATGGCACAATGCAGAAAGAGATGCTAACAACACTTATGAGAAATTGGGTTACTGGTCGAGGGGGCAGAAACTCTTCTCAAGCAGCAACCATAATTCTTTTCAGTGTGAAGTCACAAGTAAACCCTATAATTAACCTGTGCTCAACCCTCAGGTAGCTTGGCACAGAGCAGGCAGGCTTAACTCAGTGGAAATGTGTAAGAAGTTGTGCAACACTTCAAACAGCAACACAGTGAAAACACGCCACAAAAGGAGCCCACAGCAGTTAGAAAGACAGAGTAATTTTTGATAAATAAAACAAGACCAGAACAACAAAATTGTATTTAGTAGAACTAGAGATATTCATGGGCTTATTTATAAGCCCTTGCAACAGTTTTGCGCTTCCGTTGCATCACTTTTTTTGACTCATCAGCGGTGTAAAACATGCCTCCTGTTGCACCCTATTTACAAAGTGATGCATCTGAGCAGATGCATCACTTTGTAAACCCCTGTGCTACATTATACCTGCTTCAGGCATAATGTATGCAGGGTGGGCGTGCCCACGTAAGTAAGCCTCATAGAAGTGATGCAGTGAAATCTACGAGATTTCACTGCGCCACTTCTTGGGTGCAAATGTGTCAATATCTTACGCCTGCCTCACAGCAGGCGCAAGAATGACGCATTCCCTTTCACATGGGGCTTTCCCCATGTGAAAGGACACATTGCTGGAGTTGCGTCACTTTTGTGACACACTCCATCAATGCGTCACTTTTGCGCCTACAGATACGTCAGAAATACTGACGTGTCTGTAACTCCTTCTGACATGATGCGTCATACAGTAAATATGACGCATCCATTATGTCGCAAGGAGGGCGCACTGAGAAGTGACGCATCGCTGCTTTCACGCAGCGATGTCACTTCTCATAAATGAGGCCTTCAATTTTACATGTTTCAGTAAAAATAACCTCAAAAGGCATAAAGCGGCAATTGTGGATACCCAAGTGCAGGCCACCTGGAAGGGAGTGCAGGCCAGCTACAAGGAAACAGATAAGCCTGCTGAATAAGGTACCTTAAATCTAGGGGTGGGCGGCAAACTCTGCTCTGCCGGTGGAGTTCATGGGGTTTTGCCAGTTTGGCAAAAAAATCTGCCTATCACCAACGAAAAGGAGTTTACAGAGCGGCAAGCTCACTGCTCACTCTATTGTTACATATCATGGAAATGTGGAACAATCAATCTGCTGCACCAGCCCCTAGTAGCATTGGCATCCAGGATGTTGCGTGGACCCTCCCCTTCACTGCTAAATATCCATACAGGTATTTGTCTTAGGAGCTATTCTCCTCACCAGAACCAAATGTGTTCAAGAGAAGCACGCTAGAGTGTTACAAAGATCAGAAGCCGTATACCTAAAAGAAACTTTCATATGTGGAGAGCATGCTGTTCCTCACAGCCTCTCTATACGTGCCATCTGTCCTTTATGTCGCTAAGACCCTGCAGAGAGCTGTGCTGTTCTGTTCGCACAGCACCTCCTAGGCCCTGCTTGTCTGCTATAAGCAGGATTTTAGATGTGGCACATTAATGCGCAGCTCAAAAAACTCCATAAAATTCCGCAGATTTGTCCGGTGACTCCATGAAATATCCACTGATTGAAACTCAACGAGCTTCGCCCAGGCCTACTTAAATCCTGATTTGCAGAGTGTTGCATGGATCTGTGCATGCGCTGCGGATACATCGTGCAGTCCGGGTGATGTGGCATTTCTGAAGGACTGCAAAGTGATGTGGGTCTTTGCAATAGTTAAAATGTGCAGCAATGGCGATACATCAGTTAGGCTCAGGTTTTCACCATGCAGCAGAGGAGATCCGTAGGTTCTGCTGGTTCCACAGAGGTTGGTAAGCACCTTAAGCCCACTTCCAAGGGTCCAGGACTGAGGTGGCACCACTTGGCAGAGTAGACTCACTGATGGCAGAGTCCAGGTGCAGGTGCAAGGTTGCTGGAATCCTGTTATGTCCCCAAGCCTTCAGATCGGGAGGCCAGTCAACTACCCCTAAAAGCAGGTCCAGTCCTTCTCACCCAGGCAGGAGGGCAACAGGACACCACAGTAGAGCAACAGCACAGCAGTGCAGTAGTCCTGTAGAGTGCAGCGCAGCGGAGTAGCAGTCCTAGAACAGAACAGCAGTTCTTCATCCTCGCAGAGTATCCACAGGTCAAGAAGTGCATTGTAGTGGTGGTGTCTAAGGTCCAGTATTTACCAAGTAGTGCTTTAGAAGTGGGGGAGAAGTTTCTAGATGTTTCCCTTTGAAGTCCCTTAGGCTTCCTGCCTTCCCTGTCTTGGCTTTAGACTAACTACAGGGGTATGCAGCTTTTTTTGTGGAGGCAGGACACAACCTATTCAGGTGTAAGCTGGGCTGTGCCAAGCCCCTGCCTCCCATCCTGTCAGTAATGTTCCATTCAGGCACACCTAGGCTTCCTATGGTATGTGGCTGTCTATGAGGAATACACAAAGCTCAACTGTCAGCTACACTCAGTCATGTGACCAGAGATAGACTACAGACACTAAAAGGATAAGGTAGGAAAATGCCAGCTTTCTAAAAGTGGCATTTTCAGAATTGCAATTTAAAATAGGACTTCACTATGTTAGGATTTTAAATTGTGATTCCAGCGATACCAACCATGAACTGGTTGTCTCTTCCCATTTGAAAATTACACTTATAAAATGTAATAAGACAACTCTAATGTTATGTATGGGAGATATAGTCCTTGCAGTAGTGAAAAGCAAATTTAAGAGTTTTTCTCTACTAGGACATGTAAAACTTAAATGTGCAAATCCTAATTTTTAAAAACAGTGCACCCTGCCTTCTATAGGGGTGACTTATATGCATAAAAACATGTGGGCCTTGCAAAAGGTTTATTTAGCCAGGTAAAAATGTCAGTTCAAACTGCACACAGTCTGCAAGGGCAGGCAGTACTTGGGACATGTTTAAAGGGCTACTTGTGTGGGTGGCACAATCACTAGGAGCATTTAATTAGCCGGCCCTAGAAACATTTAGAGCCACTCTTACTAGGTAAAGTAAATATACTAACTAGAGATAAGCCAATGTTACCGTGTTGAAGGAGTGATCACATGCACTTTAGCACTGGTAAGCAGTAACATGTGCAGGGTCCTGAGGCCAGCAAATGTGAGATCAGAATAATGGAGGAGGAAAGCAAAAGGAGAAGGCCACCCTAAGACAGACAAGTCTAACAACACTGATCCTTGAGCATCGGGACAATCCAGCCATTTATCCTGCGATTAATCTTTTTTAGCTGCCTGTGTGGTAAAGGGGAGTTAACTTCAATTCAACAATTCAAATTATACTGTAACCTATTTGGCTACACAATACAGACCAGGAATCAATAAGTAAAGTCAAATGTGTTTATTACAAATTAAGCACCAAACTGATACATATGAATCTCAAGAACATATTGTAACGATACAGAATCAGCACGAGCATGCCAGAGTGTCAAAATAAATGATGTCTCAATAGCATAAGGCGTACAAGAAATTCAGTTGCAGTGATACAAAGAACATGAAAAATAATTTGATGGTCTGTGTACACGTTTTGATAATCCTATCTATGCATGAATAAATCTAAAGTTTCCTAAACTAATCCTAAACCGAAGTTGGGAAAGCCAGGGAAACTTAATTAAAATCAGGGAGAGCAGGTAGATGGCAGCATTATGGAAACGTCAGTAAAATGACTCCAAATTGAGGTAATATATAGCATTAAGCCACACAATGGAAATATGAGCAGAGAGCTCCATGCCTCTCTAAGCCTAAAGGGCTATCTGCTCTAAAACCTAATAGGGTGAACACCAGTGTCATTAACTCCAGCAGTTTTCCACCTTCTCACAGCAGAAATTGGCAACTTCTCTTGATTTTCCCATCCTATAATTGGAACATTAGGATGACCTTGGATGTCTCCCTGCACCTGATATAACTTGAATATGAGTCTACTCCTAGTTCGTTAGCACCTCTCATCCTTGCCAAAAGTTTCCCTCCCGGACCTCACTATCTCTAATATCCTGATCACCTGGGACAACACAGGAATCACAACCAAATTAGGAGACCAAGACTTCACCACATTTATAATGTCCCACTTAGCCATAGCCTTGTACTGTAGCAACATATGACCCAGCTAACTACTCAGGAATAACTCATGTGTCCTCCAATGAGCCACAGAACTGGCCTAAGCAAGAAATTATTCCTCATTGAGGGCCCGATTCACAGAACTAACTTAACACAAAATCCTAAACTTACTACAGTTTTGGTATTCACAGAAGGCACTTACTCATTTTGGTATTCACAGAAGGCACTTACTCATTTCGGTATTCACAGAAGTTAGGACTCCTAACTTTAGGACTCCTAAATGCCTTCTGTGAATACCGAAAGCCTTAAAATTAGGATTTTTCTCAGTTTAGTAGTAGTATAGTTAGGACTCCTAACTTTATGACTCCTAAATGCCTTCTGTGAATACCGAAAGTTTTAAAATTAGGATTTTTCTCAATTTAGTAGTAGTAAAGTTAGGACTCCTAACTTTAGGACTCCTAAATGCCTTCTGTGAAAACCGAAAGCCTTAAAATTAGGATTGTTCTCAGTTTAGTAGTAGTATAGTTAGAACTCCTAACTTTATTACTACTAAACTGGGAAAAATCCTAATTTTAAGACTTTCAGTATTCACAGAAGGCATTTAGGAGTCCTAAAGTTAGGACTCCTAACTTCTGTGAATATCGAAGTGAGTAAGTGTCTTCTGTGAATACCAAAATGAGTAAGTGCCTTATGTGAATACAAAATGGCAGTTAGTTTAGGATTTTGTCTTAAAAATTAGTTCTGTGAATCGGACCCACAGTATGGCTAGAATCTTATACACGCCATCATGATAAAAACTCTTCTAAAACGTACATTTTCTTTACTATAGCTAAATTGTTAGGGTTTATAATAAAGTGCCATCTAGTCACAAAGTGGAGTTCCAGACACTCATGTACATTATCATCGCTCTGAGTAAAGAGCAAACAAACTTTCCAAGGAGAGGACATTCATAGTGAAGGTGACTGAGTGATGCTTAGCATCTGAGATGGCAGAGAAGTACACAAATGAAGGCTAACTTTTACATGTATATTTACACTTTGTTGAGTCATTTCTAGGTCATCATGGCGACCGAGCGAGTAAAGAATGCAGTTCTGTTTTTCATGATGGCATTGCATAGTTTGCACAAGGGCCTCAGCATTCCCCTCAAATTGCTGTATTCTACCCTGTTGGATAACTTGTGGTTCCTTACCAGTTCTTTAACTGTATTCCTTCTTTAATGCAGGCTGTCCATTTTTTCAAGACTCACCAATACCTCTTCCAGGATCAAGATTAGTTCATGGTCTTCTTTGGGCTTGATATATATAACTCGCTCATCTGAAGAGGAGGTCAGTTATGCATTGTTTACTCTACTGATCTCTGACAGTGACTACTCTAGACACAATGGTTGGCCTGCAACAGGAAACCCAAATCTAACCAATAAAAGTATGTGGCTCATAGTTTGATGAAGCATATTCATCGGTGAAAGCAGATTTACAGACCACTAAAAAGCAGAGCCGTGCCCAGAGCATTAAAAATCTAAGAAAGACTTAAAACACTGACTCCAGACAATATTTTGCACCCAGGTGCTGCCTCATAATTTACGCTGGTTCCTGGTGGAGAAGACAACCAAGGTCATCCAATTCTTAAAAGAGGAAAAAATTATTGAACCAGTACAATCCCACTGGAATATTTCATATCATACGAGGAGAGTGGTTGACACTACGCTCATAGGCTACACAGTTTATGACAGCAATGTCTCTGTTAGACCTAGCATCCTTGGCTTATCCACAATTGGCATATTTAATTTACTCATAATTCCCTAGTGAAGTGCACTAAATGTCCTCAGGGCCTGTAAATGAATTGCTACTAGTGAGCCTGCACCACTGCTTCTGCTACCCACTGAGTAGCCCTTTAAGCATGACTCCGGTTTGACACCGCAGAGCTTGTGTGTGCAGTTTAAACTGCCATGTCGACCTGGCAAGTTAACCTACTTGCCAGGTCCTATCCTTCTTATTTATTACATATATCAATCCTGAGGCAGACCTTAGGCAGTCCTATGGGCAGGGTACAGTGTATTTAAAAGCTAGGACATTTACTTTTGAGTTTTATATGTCCTGGTAGTAAGAAACTGCTAAATCAGTTTTTCACTACTGTAAGGCCTGTCTCTCCCATAGGACAACATTGGGCTTGCCTTAAAACATCTTTAAAGTCTAATTTCCAATTCAGAAAAGATAGAGATGTGGAGTTTGGTATCTCTGGTCTCACAATTTGAAATCTCAACTGAATTCAGATTTTAAGTTGTCAGTCTGTAAAAGCAACTTTGAGAGAGTTGGCATTTTCTTACTTCAACCATTCTGTGTGCCTACCTGTCTCTGAATACATATCTGGGTTGGGTGACAGCTGGGCTTTCTCCATCTAGACAGTCATACAAAGTGAGAGGGGGTGTGACATTTAATCCTGATGGCCCTGACGGTAGATTGGGAGGGAGGAGTTGACACTTGCTCCTGAATAGGGATGTGCCTGTCCCCACTCAAAGAGCTGCATATCCCCATTTAGTGAGTCTGGAGCCAGGACAAGGACGGTAGGGACCTTGAGATCTTCAAGGCCTCTTTGAAGTCTCCCCCACTTCAGAGATGCAACTGGGTATAAGTACTGGACTATCCTAAAACCCAAGTTTCTCCAAGGGCTTGCTGGCTTGTCTCTTGTGTTCTGAAGTCCCAGGGTCATAAAAGACTTCTTGCAACTCTGCTGGTGCAGCTGGACCCATATCATATCTGAGCTCTACCCTTGCTTGAGGTTCCCCCTCCAGTCCTGGGCCACAGAAGAGGGTTTTGAAGCATTTTTGCAAAATTCCATGCAGTAACCCCCTTGTGCCAATGGAAACGATGCAGTGCCCACCGAGGCCGACACAGTGCCAATTTGACACCAGCGTGGGTCTCAAATGCAAGGTTCGACGTTGACCGCGAGGCTCAACTTTTATTCAGCGCCAATCCTTCGACCCGACTACATAAATGGGAACCGACGCATCAAGTCTTCAACGTCGAAGCTTGCTTCTTACAAAGGTACTTTTTCACCTGGCCCTGCATGTGTCTGGTAGCGGCCTGCCCTCCAGAGTGGTCGGCCTGGAACTTTGGGTCCACCCCGATCTAGCTTGACCTTAAGTACCCTTTTAGCGCTATTGACTTCTGAGCACTGTTTTTGGATTTTATCTTTAAAAGTTCATATCTCGAGTTCTACTTATTAGATTTTGCTCATTTTGGTCTTGTTTTACTCTGATAAATATTCTATATTTTTCTAAACTGTGGAGTCTTTTTGTGGTGTTTTCACTATGGTACTGGAATTTAAGTGCTGAACAAATACTTTACAAATTGCCTCTTAAGTTAAGCCTGACTGCTTTGTGCCAAACTACCAGAGGGTAAGCACAGGTTAATTTAGGTTATGTATCTGACTTACCCTAACTAAGATTGTGGCTCCGGCTTGAACAGGGAGCATACTCTGCCAACCAGAAACCTAAATTTCTAACATTAGTGGTCAGCGGTGAGGATAGTTCTTGAATTTGTGCAGTACCATACAGTAATTTGGTGTACACTACTACATACATTTTAACCAATTTGAATCAATTGTCTTTGATCGGCAATGTCATTTTTTCCTACTCTCTTCATTTGGCATTTTTAACATTTTAAATTCTCCCTGGTTCGCTTTTTTGTTTTTTCCTAAAACCATGACCTCTGATTGGAGGTTCTACATCTACACCTGCAAGAATGAAGTTTGAGCTGGCCAAACTTGAGGGTTACACAGTGGCCAAGCTCAAAGATTTTTGAAAGGACTTTGGGCTTTCTTTAAAAAGCACCGCCATTAAGATGGAGTTGCAGAAGGCGCTGAGAGTCCACACTGCATTAAATGAGACCCCATTGGAGAATGGGCTGAGGAGGAGTTGAATGAGGAGGGTGATTTGGATCAGGACCTAAGAGGAGGCTTTGGGCTGCTGTCTGTGAAGGAGGAGGGCAACTTAGTTCCAAGAGTGGTAATTTATTCTAGGGTAGGGAGCAGTGTGTAATTCAAAGAACTGTCCCAAGAGGAGCTGAAGGACAGGAAGGAGGACATCAAATTAAAGTTGAAGCTGGCTAAGCTCAAATTGGAGGAGGAGAAGGCCTTGGAATTAAAGACCTAGGCCTTAGAGCAGAAAAGCCTACCTATGGAGATGGAGGTGAGACAAAATAGATTGTCAATAAAGGAGAAGAAAATTATGTTGGGTCAGGAGTTGAGCCTGAGTGAGCTGGACATCAAAGCCAGATAGGTGGATTCCAGCAGCGATGCTGGCAATATTTCTTCCGTGCCCTCTGACAGGAGTGTCTACATACCTATGGCTTTGGTGTCTGATTTTCTGGTGGGAGACTGCATAGATAGGAGTTTTGAGGCATATGAATATGCACTCCAAATGCACAAGGAATCTGAGGCACTTTGAGAGGCTGTCTTTGGTGGTATATTTCCAGTGAGGGGAGGGACAATCTACTTGCCCTAGAAGGGAGTGACAGGATGAGGTATCCCCCGAAGAAGGAAGTCCTAATCAGTAAGTTCAAGGATAGTCAGAAGGTACACCAACAGATTTGGGTGGATTGTGTAGATTATTTTTGCAAGGCACTGGATGGTTGAGTGAAGAGCAGTGAGATAAAAGATTAACAGTGAATATGTTCATTCTTTGCATTCCAGACCTGCTCCAACATCTTGTTGATAGTAAGCTCACTGAACTCAGAGAGCTTGTTAGCCCCTTCAGCGCGGCGCGGATTACCGCGCTGTGCTGAAGGGTTCGTGCGCGGGCGGGGCCGTGACGGAGCGGTGCCGTCATCCGCACAGCGCGACCGACGAGCATGATGGAACCGCTCCGTCACACGCATCGAAGGGGTTAAGGAGGCGGACCACTGGATCAGCACAGGCTCTACAGAAAGGTATCTGGTGGGTATCACCAAAAGGGTGGGCAGAGTCCTCACCGGAAAAAGGAGGGATGGGACAAAAAAAGCAGGGAGTTCTCTAAAGGGCCCCAAACTAGTTCTGTGGGTCAGGGCTCCCTTCCACCTGTTGATAAAATGGAAGAAAAGGTTCCCTGGGAATAAGTCTAGGGAAGGCTCCCATGAAGTGCCATGAGTGTCAGCAGGAAGGACACTACTAATGGGATGTCAAGTGTCCCAAGCAGGCACTGCCCTCCACCGGTGGGCAGTCACTGGGGTTAGCTAGTGTAGTACTTGGGGAGGAGATTGATCCAAATAGCTTTGGGAGGAATGGAGAGGTTACCCTAGTGTCCCTGGTGATGGAGAGATGGTACAGAGAACCCAATGCTAACAGGCTTGTCACCCCCTTCTATTGGCATCAAATGCAGAAGGCCTCTGATGCATTCTGTAGTTCCTGTCCTGCCTATCATGTGAATGGCAAGTCAGGGGGGAAGTGCAAGGCCCAGTGCAACCTTTCCCTGTTGTTAGCACCGCTTTTGAGCGAGTTGGAATCAACTTTTTGGGGCCTCTGAATCCCAAGACAACCATAGGCAACAGATGTGTTCTGGTCTTGGTGTACAGTGTCACCTGGTACCCGGAAGCTATCCCTCTGAGGACATTGACTGCACCCGTCATGACCAGGGCATTGATTGAGATCTTTGCCTGCATGTGTCTCCCCAAGGAGGTGGTATCTGACAATGGTACCAGCTTCATGTCCAATTACATGAAGGCTATGTGGAAGGGGTGTGTGGTGACCTACAAGTTCACCACTCCTTACCACCTCCGAGATAATGGGTTGGTTGAAAGGTTCAACCGTACCTTCAAGGGCATGATAATGGGGCTACCTGAACCCATGAGGTGTAAGTGGAACGTCCTCCTGTCATGACTTTTGTTCGACTACAGGGCGGTTCTACAGAAGAGGGTTGGCTTTTGCACCTTTGAACTTCTATATGGACACCCAGTGAGATGACCTTTCACTTGGGTTAAGGAAGGCTTGGAGCAAGTCCCCACAAAGCAACCCTAGGATGTTGTTAGCTGTTAGAAATGGGATTTCTGGTTGGCTAGGGCTTGCGCCAAAGCCAGGCAGAAACCACCACTCTAGTCAGGGCTGGGGAGATACACGCCAAAGATAACCCCTGCTCACCCCCTTGGAAGCTTGGCACGAGCAGACAGGCTTATCCCGGAGGCAATGTGTAAAGCGTTTGCACGCGCACCCAGCAGCAACACCCAAGGCCCACCACAAAAGAAACTCCACACAAGGTTATATATAAAAATAGCCTTTGCATTATACCAAACACATTAGATAATAATCACACAATTTACACTGTGCCAGCTGGCACTGGGCAGAATTTTACAAGGGACTATTTACACGGGACAGGGCCACATGGGCCACTGTCAGAATTAGCACAAATCACCAATTGTACATGTAGAACATAACACAAATTAGCACTGTAGAACACAACCAGCAACTACTGGCGCAATAATGACCTCAGCGTCATCACACTAGCATCAGGTATAAAACCTATCCTGCATCCATCACAGGGGCATAAACACATTATGCAATTTCTCCTTGGTCTAACGCATTAGACCTAACCACCTACGTATACCTACACTAGGGGCGTATATTGCACAGGGAAGTACAATATCCCTAACACCAACCTAAACAGGTAAAACAACCTCCTAGGCAGAAATGACCACATTTAGAGGTATAAAACACGGGGTGCGCAAAACATGCTATACACAGTACATTTCTTAGCACCCAATCACATTAGCATGAATCGCAATAATACCTCCATCACATTAGGGTCCAGGTCACACCAGAACCTAAACGTAGCAGCTGCCCACTACTTGCTGGGCAGCTGGGGACCAGAACAGGGCCTAAACGCTGCAGCTGGCACTAAGTGCTGCGCAGCTGGGGAAGGCAAATAGGCGCAGGGGCTTTCACAGGGTCCTTGATACAATATCCAAAACGTTGGAGCCCTCTAGGCTCGATACACACCATGTCCCCATGGAGCGCACAGGCTCCTGCGATCAACGTGCGCCAATATAGCAAAAGGGGCTTGCCCCAAAGTACTGTGGAGCGCACTGGCGCTCTCTGGGCAAACAATGCTGGGTTGGAGCGTCTCTGGCTCCTAAGGAAATGAGGGGTGGCCAAACGTTGGAGCCTTCTAGGCTCTTAAACAACCAATCTGCCCCCGTAACGTGGAGCCAGCTGGGGCTCTTAGAATAAACATGCCCCCATACGTTGGAGCCTTTCCTGGCTCTAAAAATAAATATGTCCCCGTTTGAGTGGCCCTCTGCCATGTGGGGCCGCTCAGATACTGCCTACGAGACAGGTGGGTGCAGGGAAATGCCCCCACAGGGACTCTGTACCCTGGCTGCAGCTTCCCCAGAGGTCAGCCCTTACTCACCGGGCTCTCTGGCGCTGCTCGGGGTCTCCTCTCTCGGCATGTGGCGATCTCTGGCTCTGCCCGGTCCCTCTTCTGGGACCGGGATTTTCCTTCTCAGCGGCCGCTATCTCGGGGCCCTCCCTCGCTCAGGGGAGCCCCGCATCTCAAAACGGTGCCGGAAAACATTCTCGCGGGGCTTCCCTTCCGTCCCGGAAGCCCCACCCAGGACGTCACAGCCCTGCCTGGGCAGCGACCCGGAAGAGACTCGATGTACGGCTCGGCCGCGGCGGTGATCCTTACAGGCGGAGAACGCAGGGTGGGCACCCGCTGTCAACTAAAATCACAACGCGATCAATCAATCAATCAATCAAAGGCATTTATAACGCGCACTACTCACCCGGAGGGTCTCAAGGCGCTTGGGGGGGGGGTCCGCTACTGCTCGAACAGCCAGGTCTTGAGCTTCTTCCTGAAGGAGAGGTGGTCTTGGGTCAGGCGTAGGTCGGGAGGGAGGGAGTTCCAGGTCTTGGCGGCCAGGTGGGAGAAGGACCTTCCTCCTGTTGTCGCTCTTCGGATGCGGGGGACGGCGGCGAGGGCGTGACTGGACCCGTAGATCCGCCCAACATCGGAACAAAGCGGGGTAGGCTCCTGCCATCACAGGCACTACAATGCGGGGTGGGCACCCGCCAACCTAAATAACAGAAGCGGGGTGGCACCCGCAAATCAAAGACATAAGCGGGGTGGGCACCCGCACCAAAAGCACAATATAAGTGGGGTGGGCTCCCACTCGGTCCCGTATCACGGGGAATCCCTACCACGGGGGTTCCCTCCGACAGGGACTGCAGCTCGGCGCTGCGAAGCCCACGCTCTCCCTCAGCTGGACCAGTTTAAAAAGCAGAATACAGCGCTCAGGCGCTGGAGGACTATAGCAAAACCTTGGCAAAAGCAATAATAAAGAGCCAAAGGTCCCAGCAGTCCTGGAGGCATCAGGGGGGCAAGGTAGGTCCCAGGGGCCAGCACACAGGGCCCTCCAGCAGGGAGGCAGCCCCCATGGCGGTCCTTCCTGGGCCCCACCAGCAGCAAGCACCCCCCTGTCAGGATCCAAGAGCAGAACAAGCAATAAAGCGCTCACCAGGCGCTAGAAGTAAAGTCCTCCAGTATCCAGGGCATCCAGGGGCTGGGCAGGGCCCAGGGAGGCAAGCCTTCCCCTGGGCCCCAGCAGCAGCACGCCCCTGGCAGATTCAAGTCAGAACAAGAACATTTTGAAGGGGACACAGCCCCTTTTTCACAGGTTCCTTTGTTTCCAAAGGTGCAGGGGAGGGGCGAACCAGATGCAACTGGTTCTTGAGCACTTTGTTTTGCTCAGCCCCTCTCCCTATTCACAGGACAGGCCAGGGTCATCAGTCGCACCACAGGGGGCGGAGCCAGCATTGTGTGGGGAAAGCCCAGCCCTATTCAGGTCCTAGGTGTACTCCTCCCACTCATCCACATGCAGCTCTCTCCATTCACCACCGGGGCAGACCCATCCTGACTCTGGGGATTCCCTAGCCCGTCACATGACCTCAGCCAGCCAATCACGCGACAGGCAGTCACTGCACATTTATGCCAGCGTCTAGAAGTGGCACTTCCACACTAGCTACATGGACACCGCACACATCATCGCACAGCATTTAATCACACGAGTCCGCACATACCAAACTCGCACCTGCACTCCCCACGCATCAGGAACTACCAGGGACACATCCATTCCCCATTCATTCCTATGGGAGGGCAGGTCAGTCTCACTCAATGTAACCCAGAGCTCACGCGCTTTCCACTGGGACACAGTGTGAAAGCGCCTAGAGGCCTAAAACCATTAGTACAACACAGGAAAAAGGCTAGGATACTGCAAAAAGTTCTGGGGGTGAACTTGCCAGAAGGGCCAAGTCCAACACAACTCCCTTCCAGCCAAAACGCAGGGCAGACCAATCACCACCGTGATGGTCTTCCCTGCTTGGGGCGATAGAACACGGACGCAGGCCCGCACTGCAGGGACACTCTCCGGTTCCACGCCATTCTCAATCAATATGGTTCCATCTGGAAAAAAAAAACAACCGAAAAGAACTCAGGCCCAACTAGGCTACCCCACTGGTACTACCTAGTTGTCCACGGCCAGGACCAGGCCCTAGGCCATCCAGATACCACTGGTCCTTGCCAAACCCAGAGTGGGGGGTAGTAACCCTGGCATACAAGCCATTCTCCACTCTCCCTCTCAGTGTAGTTTCCAACTACCACTGATCCTTCAACCTAGGGTCCGCACCCTCAGGCTGACCAGAGGACACGGGCAAGAATGCCCCACCCTACCTCTACTTCTGGGGTTCCGCACCCTCCCAGGGAAGCATCCACCAGAACACAACTCTCCCACCAGTTCAGGACCTCTCTCCACTGGTCTACCACCTGGGATCCAAGGGGTCAGAGGCGAGGACTACCTCCTTCTGCACCCCCTTCCACTGTAGAGCAGGGTCTCTTCACCCAAGATGAGCCTCCCCTGCCCTCAGGACTACAGCTGCCCTTATGTCCAGATCCGGAAACACCGACTACTGGCTCCCCAACCGAGGGACGTACCCTTTGGTCAGATGCCTGGCTAACCAGGACTTAACGAGGGTGACCCATAACTAATGGGTCGTGTGACAGTCTGCCTGGCGCTGATCTCACGACCTCCTGTCCATCTGACAGTGCGTGCAGACACCCCAGGACAGAAGTGGCGACACCACGGTCACTCAGTGGCGACTCAGCCATCCCGGCTGGTCCCTGACCTACTGGTTCCCACTGGGGAATCCCTCCCCCTCTCACCCCTCCCTCTGGACTTTCGCACCCTCCCAACTGGAGCGGTACCGCCAGACACCAGGACTACTGGAGCTCTGATTACAGACACTCCACGTCCTCTAGACACTGGGAGATCCTTCTCAAATGACCTTTTGGTACAGCCTGGGCCCCCGACCTGATGTTCCCTAAAGAAACCATCCAGGCCCTGAGACTGGGTTTCGGGCACCTGGAGACACGCAGTCCCACCCACTCCTTCTCCGCAGAGACAGGACGTGAGCCCCTACACAGAGACCTAGCTGGGCTACTCTGAACCTCTTCCACCACGCTGGGCTGGAAGACACCTCAGCACTCCTTTTGGAATCACTCCCCAATGCAAGCTCCCTATCCCAGAGAACTCACACTCAATCAACTAGCAAGCTCCTTATTTCAGAGAACTCACACCATTCATTCACACACACACACCCCCCAGACTAGTAAGACAGTTTCTACCGCCCCTGATTTCTCAACCTGACCACCACGTGACACAGGTTCTATTACTCTGGGAACTGGGAATGGGACGTTCACATTCATCCAGCGCATTACACATTCATCCCCAAACCCCTCCCAAGACTGGTAAGACAGTTTCTACCGCCCCTGATTTCTCAACCTGACCACCACGTGACACAGGTACCATTACCCCGGGAACTTGGAATGGGAATACATGCACTGGACACACATCTGCTGCCACCACTGGATCCCACCCTTACTGGTGAATCCAGAAACACATTTCCACAGAAATTACATTTAGGAACAAACTTAGAACAATAATCCCTATACCATGTGACTATCTAAAATGCAGAGTTTTGTAGTGCAGCCAGTTGCTGCTGCGGTACAGCGGAAACGCAAGTCCAAATCCCACCGCTGATCACCAATGTTAGAAATGGGATTTCTGGTTGGCTAGGGCTTGCGCCAAAGCCAGGCAGAAACCACCACTCTAGTCAGGGCTGGGGAGTTACACGCCAAAGATAACCCCTGCTCACCCCCTTGGTAGCTTGGCATCAGCACACAGGCTTATCCCGGAGGCAATGTGTAAAGCGGTTGCGCGCGCACCCAGCAGCAACACCCAAGGCCCACCACAAAAGAAACTCCACACAAGGTTATATATAAAAATAGCCTTTGTATTATACCAAACACATTAGATAATAATCACACAATTTACACTGTGCCAGCTGGCACTGGGCAGAATTTTACAAGGGACTATTTACACGGGACAGGGCCACATGGGCCACTGTCAGAATTAGCACAAATCACCAAGTGTACATGTAGAACATAACACAAATTAGCACTGTAGAACACAACCAGCAACTACTGGCGCAATAATGACCTCAGCGTCATCACACTAGCATCAGGTATAAAACCTATCCTGCATCCATCACAGGGGCATAAACACATTATGCAATTTCTCCTTGGTCTAACGCATTAGACCTAACCACCTACGTATACCTACACTAGGGGCGTATATCGCACAGGGAAGTACAATCTCCCTAACACCAACCTAAACAGGTAAAACAACCTCCTAGGCAGAAATGACCACATTTAGAGGTATAAAACACGGGGTGCGCAAAACATGCTATACACAGTACATTTCCTAGCACCCGAACACATTAGCATGAATCGCAATAATACCTCCATCACATTAGGGTCCAGGTCGCACCAGAACCTAAACGTAGCAGCTGCCCACTACTTGCTGGGCAGCTGGGGACCAGAACAGGGCCTAAACGCTGCAGCTGGCACTAAGTGCTGCGCAGCTGGGGAAGGCAAATAGGCGCAGGGGCTTTCACAGGGTCCTTGATACAATATCCAAAACGTTGGAGCCCTCTAGGCTCGATACACACCATGTCCCCATGGAGTGCACGGGCTCCTGCGATCAAAGTGCGCCAATATAGCAAAAGGGGCTTGCCCCAAAGTACTGTGGAGCGCACTGGCGCTCTCTTAGCAAACAATGCTGGGTTGGAGCCTCTCTGGCTCCTAAGGAAATGAGGGGGGGCCAAACATTGGAGCCTTCTAGGCTCTTAAACAACCAATCTGCCCCCGTAACGTGGAGCCAGCTGGGGCTCTTAAAATAAACATGCCCCCATACGTTGGAGCCTTTCCTGGCTCTAAAAATAAATATGTCCCCGTTTGAGCGGCCCTCTGCCATGTGGGGCCGCTCAGATACTGCCTACGAGACAGGTAGGTGCAGGGAAATGCCCCCACGGGGACTCTGTACCCTGGCTGCAGCTTCCCCAGAGGTCAGCCCTTACTCACCGGGCTCTCTGGCGCTGCTCGGGGTCTCCTCTCTCGGCATGCGGCGATCTCTGGCTCTGCCCGGTCCCTCTTCTGGGACCGGGACTTTCCTTCTCAGCGGCCGCTATCTCGGGGCTCTCCCTCGCTTAGGGGAGCCCCGCATCTCAAAACGGTGCCGGAAAACTTTCTCGCGGGGCTTCCCTTCCGTCCCGGGAAGCCCCGCCCAGGACGTCACAGCCCTGCCTGTCTTCCGGGTCGCGCTGGGCAGCGACCTGGAAGAGACTCGATGTGCGGCTCGGCCGCGGCGGTGATCCTTCCAAGGCGGAGAACGCGGGGTGGGCACCCGCTGTCAACTAAAATCACAACGCGGCCCCGTAGATCCGCCCAACATCGGAACAAAGCGGGGTAGGCTCCCGCCATCACAGGCACTACAATGCGGGGTGGGCACCCGCCAACCTAAATAACAGAAGCGGGGTGGCACCCACAAATCAAAGACATAAGCGGGGTGGGCACCCGCACCAAAAGCGCAATATAAGCGGGGTGGGCTCCCGCTCGGTCCCGTATCATGGGGAAGCCCAACCACGGGGCTCCCTCCGACAGGGGCTGCAGCTCGGCGCTGTGAAGCCCACGCTCTCCCTCAGCTGGGCCAGTTTAAAAAGCAGAATACAGCGCTCAGGTGCTGGAGGACTATAGCAAAGCCTTGGCAAAAGCAATAATAAAGAGCCAAAGGTCCCAGCAGTTCTGGAGGCATCAGGGGGGCAAGGTAGGTCCCAGGGGCCAGCACACAGGGCCCTCCAGCAGGGAGGCAGTCCCCATGGCGGTCCCTCCTGGGCCCCACCAGCAGCAAGCCCCCCCTGTCAGGATCCAAGAGCAGAACAAGCAATAAAGCGCTCACCAGGCGCTAGAAGTAAAGTCCTCCAGTATCCAGGGCACCCAGGGGCTGGGCAGGGCAGGGCCCAGGGAGGCAAGCCTTCCCCTGGGCCCCAGCAGCAGCACGCCCCAGGCAGATTCAAGTCAGAACAAGAACATTTTGTAAGGGAACACAGCCCCTTTTTATACACAGGTTCCTTTGTTTCCAAAGGTGCAGGGGAGGGGCAAACCAGATGCAACTGGTTCTTGAGCACTTTGTTTTGCTCAGCCCCTCTCCCTATTCACAGGACAGGCCAGGGTCATCAGTCGCACCACAGGGGGCGGAGCCAGCATTGTGTGGGGAAAGCCCAGCCCTATTCAGGTCCTAGGTGTACTCCTCCCACTCATCCACATGCAGCTCTCTCCATTCACCACCGGGGCAGACCCATCCTGACTCTGGGGATTCCCTAGCCCGTCACATGACCTCAGCCAGCCAATCACGCGACAGGCAGTCACTGCACATTTATGCCAGCGTCTAGAAGTGGCACTTCCACACTAGCTACATGGACACCGCACACATCATCGCGCAGCATTTAATCACACGAGTCCGCACATACCAAACTCGCACCTGCACTCCCCACGCATCTGGAACTACCAGGGACACATCCATTCCCCATTCATTCCTATGGGAGGGCAGGTCAGTCTCACTCAATGTAACCCAGAGCGCACGCGCTTTCCACTGGGACACAGTGTGAAAGCGCCTAGAGGCCTAAAACCATTAGTACAACACTGGAAAAAGGCTAGGATACTGCAAAAAGTTCTGGGGGTGAACTTGCCAGAAGGGCCAAGTCCAACATTAGCTACATGCTGGTGTTCCACAGTCAGACAGCCAACTTCCGGAAGCACACACAGGAGAACCCGGAAGCTTGAAAGGAGGCCATGAATCAATGGTATGACCAGAATACCACTCAGGTTGAGTTTCAACCTGGTAAAAAAGCATGGGAAATGAAGCCTTCAGAGCCCTGGGCTCTACTGTCAGGGTCTCACCTGATGTTCCTCAGAAGTGAGAGGAGAGTGAGATCCCAACCTCCCTATCAAACAAAAAGACCCAACTAGGTCAAAGTCTACCTTGTACGACAGTGCAAAGGGGAAGGTAAAAACATACGTCCACTGCCTGCGCTCCCTGTATACAAGAAAAGAGCCCCATTTTGAGATGTCTGAGATTACCATGCTTTTTGTCACTGATTATGGGGTAGAAGAGGAGAGTGAACGTCTCCCCAACCTCCTAGGAGAGTGGACCTCTCCTGACCTCTTATCTCCCAAAGAGCAGAACATGGTCAGTTGAGAGCGTCAGGTACACTGACCCTAGATCAACAGAGAGATTGCCGCCAGTTGCTGTGGCAGTTTTTCCTCTTTGTTCTCCCTTACCCACTGACTCACTATATGGTTTACCCATGATTTTGATAGTGGGGATAGCACACCTGTAAATAACAACATTTACAGGCTGTCGGATAAGGTGGGGTCAAGCATCAATGAGGAGGTCTCTAAGATGCTGGAGTTAGGGATTATTGAGCCCCATTGTCCATCCCAGTAGTTTTGGTTCCCAAAGGTGCCCCTCCAGGTGTCACACCTGAACTTAGACTCTGGGTGGACTGCCAGGGGCTCATTGCAGTTACCGGGACTGATGCACACTCCATCCTTAGAGCTGGCAAGCTCAAAGATGGGCTTGGAGATGTTAAGTTTCTCAGCCAGTTTGACTTAAAATCCGGGTACTGGCGGATTGCCTTGATGGAGGGTTGTAAAGGAAGGTCAGCGTTCTCAACACCAGAAAAGCACTTTAAGTTCCAGCCAGGCCTTTTGGGTTGAATAACCCCCCCTGTCACCTTCAGAGGCTGGTCAATCAGGTGTTGGCTGGGTTGGAGAACTGCAGTGCTGCCTACCTAGAAAACATTGCAGTCTTCAGCTCCAGTTGGGAGGACGACTTGAACCATCTCCAGGAAGTGCTTTGGGCTCTTCAGAGTGCAGGCCTGACTATAAAGGGAAGTGCCAGATAGGGCAGAGTTCTATGGTCTACTTTGGACATCAAGTAAGGGGGTGGCAAAGTGTAGCCCTTTAAGCTGAAAATGTATACCTTTCTGGCTTGGGAACCCCCCAAAGACCCATACAGAAGTGAGAGCCTTTCTACATTCCTCACTGGATATTACAGGTGATTCACTAAGGGATATGGCACCATTGGAGCCCCCTTTACAGAGCTGTCTTCCAAGAAGCAGCCACATTTGGATTTAAAAAAATGCTGAAGACTTGGCTTTTTACCCAAACGCACAGTTAGATTGGACTCCCTGGGACCAGTTCCTCCAGAATTAATTTCAGCGCCAAGAGACCTGCAGGTGAACATGTGCTTTAGAAATTCAGAATATTATAACATAACATCAAGTGATCTGTACAGAGGAGTGCGGGAAGGCTTTTGACGCCCTAAAGGGAAGCCATGTGCACGGCACCTGTGCTAAAGGCTCCCGATCTCTTTCAAGCGTTTGTTGTGTAAACAGACGCCTTAGAGCACAACATATGGGCCATGCTATCACAGTCAATGAAGAAGGCCTGGATCAGCCTGTAGCCTTCACCAGTAGGAGGCTAATTCCCAGGGAACAGCAGTGGAGCGCAGTTGAAAGGGTAGCCTTTGCTATGGTCTGGGCACTGAAGAAGCTAAGGCTATACCTGTTTGGCACTCACGTCCGGGTACAGACAGACCACAGGCCCCTCAGATGGTTAATGCAGGTGAGGAGTGAGTATCCCAAACTGTTGAGGTGGTGTATCTCTCTACAGGAAATAGACTTTATGGTTGAACACGTTCCTGGCACAGACCACATAAATGATGATGCTCTTGCCAGGTTCTTCTGCCTTTGTGAAGAGAACTCCCAAGAGGTTGGGTCGCTTTCCCCACCATCAGCTGGGAGGAACACATGTTAGACCTGTCATCCTTGGCATGGTTTCCCCTGAATTATTTCCTCCTGCCCTTCTGTTGTGCTGACTCTATATTTGTTGGCTGTAGGATTATGGGCACTTTACCACTGCTACCCAGTGATTAAAGTACATATGTTCTGTACTTAAAAGATGGTAACATTAGCTTATCCACAATTTGTATATTTCATTCACTTATACGTCCCTAGTAAAGTGCACTATATATGCCCAGGGCCTCTGCAGAATAAATGCTACTAGTGGGCCTGCAGCACTGCATGTGTCACCTACTTCAGTAGCCCTCAAACATGGCTCAGGCCTGCCACTGCAGAGCCTGTGTGTGCAGTTTAAACTGACATGTCGACCTGGGAAGTTAACCTACTTGCCAGGCCCAAACCTGCACTTTTATTACATATAAGGCACCCCTAAGGTAGACTCATGTCAGCCCTATGGACAGTGTGCATTGTATTTAAAAGGTATTACATGTACTTTTAAGTTTTACATGTCCTGGTAGTTAAAAAAGAAGCTGTATTCGCTTTTCACTACTGAAAGGCTTATCTCTCACATGGATTAGCTTTGGGATTGACTTAAAACATTTTGAAGTGTAATTTCCAAATGAGAAAAAATAGAGATTTGGAGTTTGGTGTCTCTGGACCCACAATTTTTAAAATCACAACTTATGATGAAGTCGGATTTTAAGTCATAAGTCTGAAAATGCAAATTTTAGAAAGTTTGCATTTTCTTACTTTAACCATTCTGTTCCTCTGTCTGTGTCTGAATGCACTTCTGAGTTGGGTGACAGCTGGGCTTTGTGCATTCCCTCTAGACAATCACACACGGTGAGAAGGGTGTGATATTTGCATCCTGATGGCCCATCATCAGGCTGATGGGCCTTCCGGAGGTAGATTGGGAGGGAGGATCTGACACTTGCACATGACTAGGGCTGTGCCTGTCCCCACACAAAGTGCTGTATACCCCCATTAGTGAGTCTAGAGCCAGGGCAGGGAGTCATTTACTAAGATTACTTAATAGGCAGGGACCATGTGATTTTTAAAAGCCTCTTTGAAGTCTTCCCCACTTCAAAGACACTACTTGACTCTTGACACGACAAAATCAGAAATGTGCTGGAACCAAGGACATTCTGCAAGGAAGATGAGCTGCTGCCCTGCAGTAAGGTCTACCACTTTTCTAATTGCTTGGCTCGGTTGCCCTGATGCATGCTGATTGCTCTGCTGTAGGGGAGACCGCCGCTTTGCTACCTGCTTTGCTGTGTTGGCCTGCTGCCTGCTGATTCTTGACTGGGAGTGAGATGGACTAGACCTGCACTCTACATCCTTGAACTCAAATTTCCACAAGGGCTTGCTGACTTGCCTCCTGCTTTCAGAAGCCTCATGGTCATAAGAGCTTTCTTGCAACTCTGCTGGTGTTGCTGGATTCTGCCATCTCTGTGTCCTTCCGTTGCCTGAAGTGTCCCCTCCAGCACTTGGCCTCAGAAGTAGGTTCTGCAGCTGTTTTCTGCAAAAACCGGAACCGACGCAGTGACCTCTGACGCCTCCACAGTTCTGATTCAACAACGACATAGGTCTTGACTGCGAGGCTCAATTTTGACGCAGCGCCGATCTTTTGACACCAACTGCGAGGCTCAACTCTGAAGCATCGACCTGACTGAGTGAAACGGAGCAGACGCTTCGAGTCTCTGACATCGACGCTTGCTCCATGTGAAGGTAATTTTCGGCTGGCCCTGCATGGATCCTGTAGCCGGCCAGCCCTCCATCACGTCCGACCTGAAATTTTGGATTTACCTCTGTCTAGCACAGCTTCAAGTATCCTGTTAGTGCTATTGATTTCTAAGCACTGTTTCTAGATGTAATCTTTAAAAATTCATATCTCGAGTTCTCCTAATTTATTTTGCTGTTTTGGTCTTGTTTTACTCAGATAAGAGTTATCGGTTTTTAGGTCGAGTATTCGAGACCTCTTGTATATACTTTAGTATATACTTATATACACTTATATGTGTATCTACTTTGTGGGCTCTGGAGATGGGCCCTAGGACTAGTCTGCTTCCGCTTAGGGACTTTTTTTCTGTTTAACTGCCTCTGTTTAACTCTCTTGATAGAAAACGACCAGTAGAGGTCAGTAAAATACCAGAATCACTTTAGCATCCTCTAGATTCCGGTCCATAGAATATGTCTTCCACAGTCACCCATAGACAATAATATTTTTTTCAAATCTTGTATTTTCAGTGATATAACCACCGAAAGCCCTGATTTTATATTAAAAACAGAGCTTTGAACTATACCATTTCCATTTTTCTGAAAGGCAATATTTCTCTCCATGTGATCCCAAACCTGGCGTGTCACTCAGTTTGGTGCTTACTTTCCCCCAGTGTTAAAGAAAAGCAGATGTTCAGCACCCAGGCTAACGTGCTGCATAGCTAAATGCATATAAGGTCCCAAAGACGAGACCGATTGCATTGCAAATGCTTGTTCTAAACTGCTGTGGAGTATTTTTGCGGTGCGTTCACTGTGTTACTGTAATTTAAGTGCTGCACACATACTTGACACATTGCTTCTTAAGTTAGGCCTGACTGCTGTGTGCCAAGCTACCAGAGGGAGAGCACGGGCTAATTTAGGTTGTGTATCTGGCTTACCCTTACTAAGATCGAGCTTCCTACTTTGACAGTGTGCAAACCTCTGCCAACAAGAGAACCAACTTCTAACAGCCTCCATCCCTAAATATTGGAAAACAAGCTTGAGGATTTCACTGTACACACAGGACGAATTCTGAGATCCCAGGTCTTACAGGTTTATGAGCCTCATCAGCACAGAGCTTAACCCACTTAGTATAGGACTGTTCTCTTTAGAGCCATATGTCCCCTTTTGCTGATGAATTCTATAGAGACGTTTATCTTTTCAACAGGTATCCTCGATAGGTGAAACTGTAGACAGTGGGCACGTGCCCAGCCAGCACTTCTAAGAATGATAAACGAACAGCCTCCAGTCTGTTTCCAAGTCCTAAGTCAGAGTAGGTATCAATCGAGTGAAAAGCACAACAGTTGTCACCAACTAAAAAGGTTAAGCAGGGCCTGCACACAAACGACGTGTATGCCAATATAATTGAGCTTATCAGGATGTCACAAGATTGACGGAATAGAAATCTGCTTTTCTCTGCTCATTGCTTGATCCTCAGTGGCACGTGCATTGGACAGAAGAAGACCCGGCCCAGATTCCTGCAAAGCGCCGAGGCCTGTGCACCTTTATTCACAGTCTGTCTGGGGCCATCACTTTGCGTTACGCCTTTATCGACAGTTCGACATTTTTACTGGAGTTTGTGCCAGTATTATGGACGAACTGTGACAACCGTATGCTCAAAACTGTGGCGAGTTAAGGCACGGATTCGAATAAAATTCAAGCCCTGGCTTGTCCGCTCTTGTGCTTTCACTGTACGACAAACGTAAATTAATTGTTGCTAAGGAAACAGTGAAAGGGGCTTGAATAAGTGTTACACAAGCCCTCAGACTTTCATAACGGTAAGTATATCAACACATTGATGTGGGTCTTTTTATGCCTCTCTTCGCCATGAGACCTGTGCAACGTGTTAGTAAATAACTCCCATCGTATTTACTTACCAGCTTACAATAAGCAGTAAGTGGTCAGAGTTCAGACAGAGGAGCATAAAATACAGCCAAGCCTTCGGAAAAGAGGATGCTACAGGATTGTCTCCTAAGCATTAACTCGAGAGCTTGGAGTGGAGATATTTAATGTGTTTGCACAAGCCACGACACCAGCTATGTGCACAAGCCACGACACCAGCTGTGTGCACAAGCCACGACACCAGCTATGTGCACAAGCCACGACACCAGCTATGTGCACAAGCCACGACACCAGCTATGTGCACAAGCCACGACACCACCTATGTGCACAAGCCACGACACCAGCTATGTGCACAAGCCACAACACCACCTATGTGCACAAGCCACGACACCAGCTATGTGCACAAGCCACGACACCAGCTGTGTGCTCAAGCCACGACACCAGCTGTGTGCACAAGCCATGACACCAGCTGTGTGAACAAGCCACGACACCAGCTATGTGCACAAGCCACGACACCAGCTATGTGCACAAGCCACGACACCAGCTATGTGCACAAGCCACGACACCAGCTATGTGCACAAGCCACGACACCACCTATGTGCACAAGCCACGACACCAGCTATGTGCACAAGCCACGACACCACCTATGTGCACAAACCACGACACCAGCTATGTGCACAAGCCACGACACCAGCTATGTGCTCAAGCCACGACACCAGCTGTGTGCACAAGCCACGACACCAGCTATGTGCACAAGCCACGACACCAGCTGTGTGCACAAGCCACGACACCAGCTATGTGCACAAGCCACGACACCAGCTGTGTGCACAAGCCACGACACCAGCTATGTGCACAAGCCACGACACCAGCTATGTGCTTGTACAACAATAATGATTTCCAAGAAATCCTTCAAAGAGGCCAGAAGCGGCCTGCCAGGCATTGCGAGAACTGGTTGCGAGATAACATTTGAGGCCAGTGTCGCTGTTAATTTGGGTTCAGAGTGTGAGGCCACACACAAACGTGGATCAAGAATCTCTCTTTCCATCAGCAGACCTCCCTCCCAGCCGTGGAGAATGTCAGCAACTGTGTCCCTCTCAGCGGGGCTGGGGATGAAGACATGGACAGGAAATCAATATCACTCAATTGTCAGAGACACAGAAAGGACCCAGAGTAACAACCTTATCTAACGGAGGAGCGACACGTGATAGGCTCAGGATTCACTCAAGATAAAAGAGAATTCATTTACTTTGCTTGCACATACAAGCTTAATAAAAACTTAGGGGCACATTTAGAAACTTTCACTAAGGGCAGCAAGCACAGCTGCTGCAGTGCGTTGCGTGAAAGAAAGGGGGCAGTAATGCTTCATAGTTAGAAAGATAAGGAGCATTTCTGCTGTCTCCTAGGGCCTCATTTGCAATGGAGAGACGCAAGTCTTTTTGCTGTGCTACCCTACGCCAATTTGAAAGGACAGGAATGCACCGTCATTTTGAGATACCGTAAATTCCTGTCCTTTCTGGCTGTGCCGGTGCACAATTTGATGCCTAGCCCCAATGCAGGCACCCTGGTACCATGGTGCCAGGGTGTCTGCATTGTTGGCAGGATTGTGTTTGTGCATGAAGTGGCAGCTTCTTGCACAAAAACAATCCATGGAGGCCTTTTCCTCATTCTATGTGTGCTGCACAATGCAGCACACATGGACAGCGGAAAAAACGAGGATAAATGTATGCCTGTTTTAGGGAGAAATATGTTTTGGTGCTGCCCCAGGTTCACGTGAATTTCTAAATCTGGGGCAGCGCCAAAATCCATGGGATGTGCATGGGAACACCCACCCCAATGACCATGCTGAGTCAGGCACCACAGTGCGTTGCGCTACCTTGCCTTACTCCATATCTATGAGGCCATGCAGTGTATATATGATTGAGAGGCCTGCGCCACCCGAGCATCAAAAAAGTGATGCTCCCGTGGCACAGACCTCTTGTAAATGAGCCCCCTAGTGCCTAGTGGATGCCTAGTGCAAATGCAGGCACCCTTGTTCCATGGTGTAAGGGTGCCTGCGTTACAGGCAGGACTGTGTTTTTGCAGGAGCACAAGGACAGCGCGAAGGCTTCTTAAATAGTTGCCATGGTTTTCCATATTGTAACATGGTGCAGAAACAGATCATCAACAAAAATAAAATGCATTGTGATAGTATTCCTAGAAGACTGAAGACTTTGGGGATGATTTAAAGAGGATACAAACAGGATATCCTACAAACTTGCTCGGTGTCTCATTCTCCACACCGTCGGTTTCTGTCCCTTAGCTAGATGGCTAAGAATGACTTGGGATTCATGTCGCCGCAGTTAGATACCCCTCGCCAGCAGCCCATCTGCCACATAACATTGTTATGCTCTCCCACCCTATTGAAGGTGTGCCTTTTGATCTTTTTCAGATTTTGCTAAACGCAACGGGCATTGCAGACCCAGTGGTTCTAAATGGAAAAATCAACCATCCCCTTGCACTTGGAGAAAACTCATAGCTCATCATTGCCACTTTGCTGTACAGAAATAAACCCTGCTTAGGCTGATTATTTTTTTTTTACCTAAAGTAAATGCTGGCGGGACCACATATGCATGCAAGCCTCTGATGTAGTGACCTCCCACCTCCTGATATCAAAGAACTAAGTAACAGATTGACTAAGGCATTGTTGCGTCGGAAACTCACACAAATTGAAAACAAGTAACACATAGGTATCTACTTTCCAAAACATAAGGGGGCATATTAGCAACGGAGTGGCGGAGAGAGGGGTTAGCCTTCTTGGCTTAATGCCTCTCTCCGCCACTTCGGTAACGCAGCGCTACACCATATTATCAACGATATGGTACAGCCTCGTGTTTCTCCCTGCGATGGCGTTAAGTACGCAGGCACCCTTGCACCAGAGTGCAAGGGTGTCTGCGAGCAGGGAGGTTTGTTTACGTACAGGAAGGTGTCCCTTCCTGCACATAAACAAACCTAAAATGCCAGCTTGTAACTTACGTGTGTGCTGCTTCATGCAGCACACATGTAAGTTACAAAATGGCATTTTAAAAAAAGGTTTGTTTATGTACAGGAGGGACACCTTCCTGTACATAAACAAACCATGGCATTTTGCTTTTTCCATATGTGCTGCACAAGGCAGCACACATGGAAAAAGCAAAAAAGGGGAGAAATAAAGCATTTCCCCTCTTTTCGCCATCTTAAGACGAGGATTTTCCTGGTCTTACGTCCGGCGCTGCCACCTATTATCGCCACCCTGGATAATAGGTGGCAGTGTTGAATTCAATGGGTGTTGTGGTGGAATGCCCACCGCAACACCCACTGCACGCCTCTTTCACACTAAATTTAGCGTGAAAGGGGCACTACTATCAAGGCAGCGTTCAGCCACTTAACGTGGCTTTTAGCCAAGTTATGTGGCTTAACGCTGCCTTGATAATAGGGAGCAGACCTGAACGTCACAAAAAGTGATGTTGTGGTGGCGATAGAGGCTTGATAATATGTCCCACTGTATTTCACACTAGAAAGGACCACCCTCTCAGCACAGAAAGTGTTTTGTATTGCTTGCATCAAGGGGTTATACTGGGATGGTCCTGGGGTATCAATTGGCAAGACTAACATCGACTCTAGTAGGTTTTAATGGAAAACCTTATTTAATAAGACAGCTACACTAGGTTCTTTGTTAAAAACTATTGCTTCTCTTAGGCAGGCATTAACAAAGTGAAATATTTTAATTTGAAAAGAATAATATTAAAACATGAATTCTGTGCATGCTGAAGGATACAGCACATATTCCAAAGTGTGTGGTCCTTCTGAAATGTGTTTAGGCATTGGAGTTTGTGCTGGAAAGGTTTACCTCTAGTACAAGTCCTGTGCTAGACAATACACAAACACATCTCCCCCAATGGTGCCAGACTGGGCATCACACAATGCAGCTCAATTAGATGCCAGTGGATGAGATGACAGCAGCAGGTCAATCTAAGTATATATGGCTCCACATTGTGTGTGACCTCTTGAGCAACACATCATAGCAAACTTGATTATTGTGCTGTATTGCATAAAGAATAGTAAATCTTTGGCTCCCCTTACTAGCCTGCACCATCTTCAAAACCAGCTGAATAATTTACAAAGCCATTACGGCCAATACTTCTGCTTATCTTGCAGAAAAGATCTCCAAACCTGGTGGTTTTTCAGCACCTCCACAACCAGGACACCATCAGACTGAAAACAAAGGAGCTCATCCTCGACCACCCCAAATGGATCCACATGACCTCCATTGGCTCCCCATTCAGAAAATATGCTGATTTAAAATGCTGATACAAGCCTACAAGGCCCTTCATGACCCTGGACCAGCATATACCAACCATCACCTGAATTTACACCGACCCTCCAGACATCTGCGCTGCACCTCCTTCGCTCACACCCCCTGCATACGCTGAAAAAACAGTGAGGACGTTCCCTCTCCTACCTTGCCGTCAAGTCCTCGAACGACCTTTCCCTGCACCTCTGAACATCACCCTCCCTCCCGTAATTCAGAAAGGGATGCAAGACCTTTCTTTGTGACTGACCCCAGCAAGAACACAGCGCCTGGCTGCCCTCATGGGTGACTAGCCATATCCTACAAATACGAGTTGATTGAAGTGTAAAAAATTAAAATAACAAGGCAGCAGGACTTTTCCATTGATGCATTCAGGACCTGGAATAACATTCCCATATCCATCAAGAAAAAATACATCACAATGCATTAACTGTCCTCAACTCAGCTTCCATTCCTATTACTATATAGAGCCCTTTGGCAGTTGTTGCTGATGAGAAAGGTCCCAGTTGTAAAGTACATGGTCCGTATCTGGGAAGGTTTTCTTGGCAGTTGAGTGTAGGTCAGGTGTTGGCCTGGGTGAAGCCCACTTGTGTTCGAGTGGAGAAGGGAGATGGTTGTTCTTGGCGCAAAGAGTTCCAAACCTAAGGTTTCTCACCTGGAATCCAGGTCTTTCAGTTGTGTGGTAGGAAGAGTACACTCTAACCCCACACAAGGGTCCAGATCCCATAAGAGCACCTCTTGAGGAGTTAGGACTCACTCATGCAGAGGCCAGCTAGGGTTAGGGCAAGTTCAGTTGGTGTTAATCAGTTGGTAGGTTGCAGTGAAGACCTCTGCATGCTTGTTGCATCCCTGTGGCTCACTCAGGCGGTCAGCCAACTGACCCATGTAGTTATTACTGGAATCCTGGGTTCTTGGAAAACAGGTCCATTCTTCCTTCTTCAGAAATCTTCACAGATCCTGGTGCGTTCTGACTCTCTTCACTTAAGTGTGGATGAACAACTTCTGGTTTGCTAAGAACCATGCCCTGTAAGTTTTTAGGGCTTGCCTTAAAGGTGAGTTATACGTATTAAAAGGAAGGTTTGGTTATGGCAAAATGTTTATTTTAAAACTGCATGCACATACTGCAAAGGTAGGCCTGGAAACATTCTTTACATGGCTACTTTAGTGGGTTGCACAGTGCTGCAGCCCTCTAGTAGCAATTTATTTACAAACCCTGGGCACATGTAGGAGCATATACAAGGGACTTGTAAGTAAATTAAATGAATGAATCAGGTATATACCAATTTTACGATATTTAAAAGGGGGAGCACAATTGATTTATTACTGGTTAGCATGGCTAATGTTTGCAGAGTCTTAAAAGCCAACAAAAATAAGTTCATCAAAGGAATGCAAACATCTGTGGCGAACCTACAGAATGGGCCAGGTCCAACAGTTACTTCTTAGTGCTGTACAGAATCTATTATTCAAGAAATGCAAGATCAGTCTTTCTTACACAATAATCTAAAAGGAGGCTGGGCAAGTCTCCTACAAATCATTCCTTTTAGAATGTGGTAATTGTATAGCACTAACCTAGCCATAGGCAGTGGTTCTATCATCAAATCTTCATTAAAATTTGAAGGCAAGTCTACTAAGGTCAGTCTTTAGGAATTTATTGATCCACAGGCCATTTAATTCTATCCTCAACATTTGGCGGGTCCAACCCATGCAGCAGCAGAGTTGAGTTGGTTCTGCTGGCAGTTGTGCTGCGCACAGAGGACGGACACTTGACCCACTGATCCACAGAGGCTAGCAAAGCACCTTTAGCCCACTTCCAATGGTCTAGAACTGCGGTGGTACCATTGCCAGGGTAGACTCACAGATGGCAGAGTCCAAGTGCAGATGCAAGTTTGTTATGTCCTCTAGGCTTCAGATTAGGAGCCAGCCAACTAGCCTTTGCAGTCACTCTGGGTTCTGGATTCAAGACATGCAGGTCAGTCCTTCTCACACAGCAAATCAGGAGTCCAGCAGAGTGGCAGTTCTTCAGCAGCACAGCAGTCTTTCTTCCTGGCAGAGAACTGCGATCAAGCTACCTTCACTACTTGGTCACCCCCACCTACAAGAAACTCAGGATTGGAGGACGTAGGTTGTTTCTCACAGCTCCTCGTATCTGGAACACATTTCTGTTGGAAATGAGGCAACCAAATTTAGGCAACTTCTAAAGACGTGGTTGTTTACACAGGCTTATAAATAGTAGGGATTCTCGATTTTTCATTACCTAGTACCAAGAGACCTACCCGGTGATCGTGCGCTCTATAAATAACCAATAACATAACATAACACAGTTATGCCTTTGATGTGGAGTAGAAGCTTCGAGAAGTTCCACTTTGTAGTCCCCAGACATCCTGCCTTCCCTGTCCTGGCTCCAGACTAACTACAGGGGAAACAGTCAGTACAACGCAGGCAGAGCCACACATGTTCCAGCTTCGCAAGCACTACCACTCTTGCTTTAACCACACATATGCCTTAACCACACGTTTGCGTGGCTAAGGCAGAGCGTGGTCTATCTGCTGGCTGGTGAAAGCAAGAAGGATCGGGAGAGGACGTAACACAGTGAGGTAAGCGGGCTGGGCTGGGGCCAGGTTTTGGAGGGGGTTAGTTTGTATTGTTTTGACGGGGGCTGGGGTAGTTTTCAGGCCTGAGAATCGGGTAGTTTTCAGGGCTGGGGGGTTCGGGTAGTTTCCTGGGCTGGGGCGGTCAGGGGAGGTTTCAGGGCTAGGGGGGTCGGGGTAGTTTTCATTGCTGCGGCGGGGTTTGGGGTAGTTTTCCGGGATAGGGGGTCAGGGTAGTTTTGAGGGCTGGGGGGTCGGGTTGTTTTTTAGTAAGGAGGGGATATTTTAGATGTGAGGGTGGGGTTTTCGGGACCTTTTTAGGACTCACGGTGGGGGGAGGGATCGTAATATTTTTTATGGCTTAGGGGGCAGGTTAGTATTTAGGCTCAGGGGGGTCGGATAGTTTTTAGGGCTTAGGGGTGGTTGGGATCGTTTGTTAGGGCTGAGGGTCAGGTAGTTTTTATGGTTTAGGGGAAGGCAGAGTAGTTTTTAGGAGTGTGGCAGGGGAGTTATTTGGCCTCTGGGGAATGGTTTGGTTTTCAGGAGGGAAGGGGATAGTTTTAGGACTCAGGGCTGGGGTAGGGGTCGGGGGGTCAAGATTTACCTGTCAAGTCTTAACCATGGATATGTCTTTAGCATACATGCCTTAACAACGCATAATTGATTGTACAGACTTGCGTGGTAAAGGCATATTCGTGTTAAAGCTTTGCTTTGTTGCGACTGTGTGGAACCGGCATGAGTGGTAAATGCATGCAAGGTTTCATAACACAACCTAACTACATGGGGTATGCAGTCCACACAGTAGTGAAAAATGAGTTTAAGAGTTTTGCACTACTGGGGCATGTGAAACATAAAAGTATATTGTCCTAAAATAGATTGCATCCTGCCTTTGGGGTGTCCAGGGCCAATCCTAGAGATTACTTATATTTGGGCCTGACAAAAGGTTTATTTGGCAAGGTCGAAATGGTAGTTTAAAACTGCACATAGAGGCTCTGCAATGGCTGGCCTGAGTCATTTTTAAAGGGTTACTTAAGTGTGTGACACAACTAGTAGCATTAAATTTACACGCCCTGGGTATGTGTAGTACCACTTTACATAGGACTTATAAGTATATTTAATATGGCAGTTGGGGATAAGCCGATATTACCATGTTTTGAGGACAGAGCAAAAGCACTTCAGCACCGGTTAGCAGTGGTAAAGTGCACATAGTCCTACGGCCATCAAAAACGAGGTCAGAAATGGAGGAGGTAAGCTAAAAGTTGGGGGGAAGGCCACCCTAAGGATGACCGCTCACAGGATGAACCCCTTTTCCTTGTTCAGCCAGACTGCTTTGTGGTGAAGTAAGGACCCAGCAAGCTGTTTAGAAGTTTGATTTAAGAAAGCAATTTGAAGCTGGATAATGAGAGAAGAATCACAAGAGAATGGGTGGAAACATAGACAGAAACAAGTGCATGTTCCAGAGGACTTTGTGAGGATGATACTAGAAAACCACGAAACTGAGAGTTACGCAGAGGAAAGGAAATTCATAATGGGCACTAATCGAGGGAAAAGGGGAATGGAGTGAGCTTGCAAGGATTTCAATTCACAAGCAAAGTCCAGCATATATCCCAATCTTTGACCCACCCAACGCCAACATCTGTTTTGTACTTTTCATATGTATAAGGCCGTGCATAGATGGCCCACCCATGATATTCCTTTGGCCCACCCATTGTATTCCTTTGTGCGTAATAATTAGCAATGAACACGTATGGGCCGGGGTCCTAGCGAGTTACCTTCAAAGCTGTTTCTCTCTTGACTTTGAAACACTTCTATAATTCCCTTGACAAGGATTAATCACATCATCTGAAGGCGTTGTTTGAGTATCTCAATAACACACAGCCTAATTCGATATTCTTATGATTATACAATTGGACGTAATCTTTTGAACAAACTAAACACAAATGAGGTTAGAGCTTGGGGCAAAGGGTGCAAGAAGGTTATTTATTTCCAGGAAGACAGAGCTGGAGATTTACTGCTGCAATTGAAAGTACTAGTCAGATATATTTCGCTTATCCTTTCAGCCTCAGGGACGAATGAGCATTATAAGGGAGACTGTTGTAGTTCTCCAATAACCAGAACACTGGAGTCTTGGTCTGCAATAGGAAATTGGCATCACAGCTAGAATAAAGCATGAAAGGTCCAGCCAAGGGTGTGAGTTTTTATGAAAGACACAGCGGGCCTCATGTATGAAAAGTGACGCATCGCTGCGTGAAAACAACCAAGCGTCACTTTTCATTGCACCCTCCTTGCAACATGATGGATGCGTCATATTTAGTGTATGACGCATCATGTGGCAAGGAATGACAGATACATCAGTTTTACTGATGTATCTTTGGGCGCAAATATGATTCATTGATGGAGTTGTGTCGGAAGCCTCATGCAACTCCAGCAATGTTCCTTTCAGATGGGGAAAGCCCCAAGTGAAAAGGCCTGCGTCAGTCTTACGCCTGCCATGAGGCAGGCATAAGGTTTTGACGCATTTGCGTCCTAGAAGTGGTGCAGTCAAATCTCATAGATTTCACTGCATCACTTCTACAAGGTTTATTTGTGTGGAAATGACCCGCTGCATACATTATACCTGATGCAGGTATAATGTAGCGCAGGGGCTTACAAAGTGACACATCTACTTAAATACATCACTTTGTAAATAGGGCGCACCAGGGGGCATTTTTTACGCCACAATGAGTCAGAAAAAGTGACACAAAGGCGGCGCAAAAGTGTCGCAAGACCTCATAAATAAGGCCCAGAATCCTTAATAATTTATAAATGGATTTATGTCAACTAATGGATCAAACTGTAGAAAGGTGCATGATGAAATAACACAATACACTGTAAATTTAAAACCATTCTGTTTTATACGAGGCACCCTGAATATAAAGGCTATATGCCACTCACAATCACCAGATGATCACAAATTTTGTAACACTTCTAAAACTGTCAAGACAGAATCAACACAAAACGGTTCTGATTAGGTAGGTCATTGGATTATTCATATACTGGTCACAAACAAGCTATATGAGCAGTGACTTCCCGATTGTAAAAAATGCACTATAACATAAACAATTGTGACTCTCTCATGAGAATTGGGAGTGTACAGCCCCTTACAGTTATAGTGCCGAATTATGACAAATACTTAAAATGAGAGAGAGGACACTGTGGCATTAAGTAGCGTTGGCAGCTAATATTGGTCACTTCTACTGGATTTCCCCTAGACCCCAGATAATAGGGATATACCTTCTTACTGTCTGGATTACTGAAAGCTGACTAGTGTCCAATGAGCCTCTCCCATAACTTGCCCAGAAAAGGGGCCACTCTGGGAATGGGCATCATCTCCCAGAGATAACAGGTACTTTCTTGGGTTCTCCGCTCCCTTTCTCCAGAGACAGTACACAAGACGTTTGGACTAGTAGTATTATTAGAGGCTTTTATTGAGGACAACTTTGTGCAGAACATATGTAGGGTATGGTACCAAATATCACAATTACAGAAGCAGTATGGAGTGTGAGTATTAAGGGACCTATTCACAAACGTAATACGAAATCTTATCACAAACCTAAATGTAAAGTTTTCGCCGCCACCTCTTTTATGCCTGTATGTGTAGAGATCTTCACCACAAATATGGAGTCTCTGCACATTTAGATACGCATTTTAGTAGTAAATGTGGGAGGAACACCAGAAATGGTGAATACTTATGAGTAAAGGGGAGGGGTTAGAAAGCAATGGGGAGGGGTTGGGAAGTAATAAGGAGGGGTTTAGGTAGCATCAAGGAGGGGTTTGAGGAGTGTCAGGATGGATGTCAAGCCACCTACAAAAGAGTAACAGCTATTCACAAACTGCACTTCCGTAGTTACTAAAGCCAAATGGGGGATCAAAAACAAGAGTGAGGTACTCCAGCTGTGACCTGGAGTAAGTCTAGCACCACATATGGCCATCTGTGGGTTTTGCAGCCCCATCCCATTCAAATGTTGCAGATAGGGATATTAAAAATATTCAATAGGAAATAATGTTAAATTCAATCATTTAAAATGGCTAGAAATATATATAAATATAATTTAATGTTAACATTAATTTATACAAATATGGAATTAATTATTAATTCAATTAAAACATATTTTATATCGTTTTTGCATTTAAAAGGTAATGTAATGATGTATTTATTATAATATACTGACATTAATTGTAATAAATTCGAAAAATCATGTTTTATAATTATTAATGAATAAAAATAGTTTTTCTTATGGTAGGAGAGAATGTATTTTTTAATTTAAACTTCAGAAGAATAATTTACATTTAATTTACTATATTAACATTGATTAGGTAATACAACATTGGGAGAGGGTGTAGCCTTACGGCTAGAGCAGTCAACCTGGAAGCTGGGGAACCGGGTTCGAGTTTCGGCCATGACGCTCAACATCCTGTGATTCTGGGCAAATCACTTCATGTCCCCATGCCTAACAAAAAAAATTAAAAATTCATGTGTCCATCTGAAGCAAAACTGGTACTCATGTAAAGCGCTCTGATACTCAAATCGGGTCTAGTTTGCGCTATATAAAACTCATTTAAAAAAAATATATATATATATTAAGTTAAAAGTGCCAGCATATGTTATATTTAAGTCTATTTCTAAAATAAATATGTAAAATTAATTTACATTATTATTTATCATAACATATATTTTTGTTATTATCTAATTTTATAAACCTTTTAATGTTTCTAAATTTATAATAAGTAGGCCTTGTAGTACTTTTGTTGTTTTAGTGTCATTTAGTTCAATAAATAATGTCCTACTTTTATAAATGGGTATGGGCTTTACTTGTGTTGTGTTTATGAATTTTTACCTGTTGTGTTAATATTTTACAATCTTTACATATCTTCTCCTAGTTAACCTTATCTGCTCTGTGCCATGGATACTACAACTTGAGTTCAGGTTCATCTACTAAAACATTTAGGTGCCGATCACGATCCGGTAAAATATTACACCGTGCGACTCGTATCCGGTCTTTTTACCGTACGAATCGTACAAGTGCCGTACGAACTGGCAATCACGATTCGCATGGTAAAAAGTCCATACGAACCGCATTGGGAATCATTCCCCACACGTCCTCGGGTTGGAAAATGTGTCCGACACGTCCTCGGACGATTTACCTTACAAACGTGAAAAGTCAAGTCCGACCGAGGAATCACGATCCATCCCGTGCGTCCGAGGTTACAACCGTATGGAAAAAACACCGTCCGCACCGAACTCCTATAGCAACCATGGAGACATGTGCCCGCATACACGCCCAACACTCCCCCCAGCCCCCGTACGTCTGACACGTACCCCCCGTGTATGTATACCCCCACCCGTCTAGGTACACCCCAGTACGTTAGAGTCCTACCCCCACCCCTGTACGTGTCGCACCACCGTGTACCCACACCCCAGTACGTTCCAGTCGTACCCCCACCCCAGTACGTGTCATACCCCCGTGTACCTACACCCCAGTACGTTCCAGTCGTACCCCCACCCCAGTACGTGTCATACCCCCGTGTACCTACACCCCAGTACGTTCCAGTCGTACCCCCACCCCAGTACGTGTCGTACCACCGTCTATGTACACCCCAGTACGTTCGAGTCCTACCCCCACCCCTGTACGTTCGAGTCGTACCCCCACCCCAGTACGTGTCATACCCCCGTGTACCTACACACCAGTACGTTCCAGTCGTACCCCCACCCCAGTATGTGTCATACCCCCGTGTACCTACACCCCAGTACGTTCGAGTCGTACCCCCACCCCAGTACGTGTCATACCCCCGTGTACCTACACCCCAGTACGTTCCAGTCATACCCCCACCCCAGTACGTGTCATACCCCCGTGTACCTACACCCCAGTACATTCCAGTCGTTCCCCCACCCCAGTACGTGTCATACCCCCGTGTACCTACACCCCAGTACGTTCCAGTCGTACCCCCACCCCAGTACGTGTCGTACCACCGTCTATGTACACCCCAGTACGTTCGAGTCCTACCCCCACCCCTGTACGTGTCGCACCACCGTGTACCTAGTACGTTCCAGTCGTACCCCCACCCCTGTACGTGTCATACCCCCGTGTACCTACACCCCAGTACGTTCCAGTCGTACCCCCACCCCAGTACGTGTCGTACCACCGTCTATGTACACCCCAGTACGTTCGAGTCCTACCCCCACCCCTGTACGTGTCGCACTACCGTGTACCCAGTATGTTCCAGTCGTACCCCCACCCCTGTACGTGTCATACCCCCGTGTACCTACACCCCAGTACGTTCCAGTCGTACCCCCACCCCAGTACGTGTCGTACCACCGTCTATGTACACCCCAGTACGTTCGAGTCCTACCCCCACCCCTGTACGTTCGAGTCGTACCCCCACCCCAGTACGTGTCATACCCCCGTGTACCTACACCCCAGTACGTTCCAGTCGTACCCCCACCCCAGTACGTGTCATACCCCCGTGTACCTACACCCCAGTACGTTCCAGTCGTACCCCCACCCCAGTACGTGTCGTACCACCGTCTATGTACACCCCAGTACGTTCGAGTCCTACCCCCACCCCTGTACGTGTCACACCACCGTGTACCCAGTACGTTCCAGTCGTACCCCCACCCCTGTACGTGTCATACCCCCGTGTACCTACACCCCAGTACGTTCCAGTCGTACCCCCACCCCAGTACGTGTCGTACCACCGTCTATGTACACCCCAGTACGTTCGAGTCCTACCCCACCCCTGTACGTGTCGCACCACCGTGTACCCAGTACGTTCCAGTCGTACCCCCACCCCTGTATGTGTCATACCCCCGTGTACCTACACCCCAGTACGTTCCAGTCGTACCCCCACCCCAGTACGTGTCGTACCACCGTCTATGTACACCCCACTACGTTCGAGTCCTACCCCCACCCCTGTACGTTCGAGTCGTACCCCCACCCCAGTACGTGTCATACCCCCGTGTACCTACACCCCAGTACGTTCCAGTCGTACCCCCACCCCAGTACGTGTCATACCCCCGTGTACCTACACCCCAGTACGTTCCAGTCGTACCCCCACCCCAGTACGTGTCGTACCACCGTCTATGTACACCCCAGTACGTTCGAGTCCTACCCCCACCCCTGTAAGTGTCGCACCACCGTGTACCTACACCCCAGTACGTTCCAGTCATACCCCCACCCCAGTACGTGTCGTACCACCGTCTATGTACACCCCAGTACGTTCGAGTCCTACCCCCACCCCTGTACGTGTCGCACCACCGTGTACCCAGTACGTTCCAGTCGTACCCCCACCCCTGTACGTGTCATACCCCCGTGTACCTACACCCCAGTACATTCCAGTCGTACCCCCACCCCAGTACGTGTCGTACCACCGTCTATGTACACCCCAGTACGTTCCGGTCCTACCCCCAACACAACCTCCTAAGTACGGAGCGCACCCCAGGCCCCAACATCACAACCGCATGTACGAGTCGTACCAACCCACACACAAGGACAGCACCGTACAACCAAATGGCCCATGTACACACCGTACACACGCTCAAAACGCACGTACACAACCAGGACAAAACAAAACAACACAAGAATACACTATTCGAATGGCACAAAGCCACTAAATATGGCCAACAAACACTACAAATACACCTTCACTGACCTGCAACTGCCAAAGACAAACAGAGGGCCAAAACACCACCACTACTTATAACACACCCACCCAAACTTCAAACACTGCCACACCCACCCATGGACCAATAAAAAGGGCCCACACACACAAACCATGAGCCTTTGCAACAGACTCACTGCTGCCAGACACCACAGAACCATACTACAAGCTACACCACACCTTACACTTGCACACCTTCACACAACCACCCTCACAAACACCCCCTCATCACATTCACACACACACACACACAACCATCCACACACCCCCCCCAACATCCACACACCCCCCCCCACCATCCCCACCCACACCCCTCACCATGCCCACTACCAAGAATCCAAAGTTCAGTAACCGAGAGTTGGAGGTCCTTGTTGATCAAATCCTCAGAGTCGAGCCACAGATCTTTGGAACATTGGTCAGAAACACCAGCCTGGCAGCAAAAACAGCCATGTGGCAGACCATCGTCGATGCCGTGAATGCTGTTGCGGACACCAGAAGGACCAGGCAGGAATGCCAGAACAGGTGGTACGATCTGCGGAGGAGGGTCAGAGCCAAGAGGCAGGAGGAACACGACCAGGCCAACGCCACCGGAGGAGGGCCCTCCCGCAGACCCGTACAGTACCATCCCTGGGAGGAGAGGGTGATGGCCATACTGCCGGTGGAGGCAGTCGAAGGATTAGAAGGACTCCGAGACCCGGGTGAGTACACAAACAACGCACCTCACATGGGGGGAACGGCATCCACAACCAAAATCACTAACAGGCACGCAACCACCCCAAGCCATCGCATGACTCAACCACACTCCATGAGCACGCACATGCCACTGCTGCCACCATGCCCCATGCACCCAGCTGGACAATGTCAAGTCACAGGCCACAGAAGACACCAACACATGACACGGTAACCCGGATGGCGGGAGGCTGGGCCCCAAAAATCACATAGTGCGACTCCGAAGCAGACAACAATGCACTCTGCCCATATGGCCTAGGTCACAGCCAGACAAACAGTGTGTCCCAACACAGGAATGACTTGCCAGCAAATGGCGGACGCCTTGCATCAACACATGGGGGTGAAGGCACTGTTTTGCACATGACATCAGCTAATGAACAGCCAACATTGTGAAAGAGTGGCAGCACACACCACCACAGCAGCAGCGCAGAGACACACATCACACCCAATGGGTGCCTGGAGATCAGAAACAAACTCACATCAACAATCCAAGGGCCATTCAAAGATCTGCTAACAGTCTGTGCCCAGGAAGCTGGGCTGAGGTGACAGAGGGTGACACACAGAGGGAGGGAGAGGGGGACAGAGAGGGAGGGAGAGGGGGACAGAGAGGGAGGGAGAGGGGGACAGAGAGGGAGGGAGACACAGGGAGACGGACAGAGGGAGGAGGCTGACACACAGAGGGAGGGAGAGGGTGACAGAGAGGGAGGGAGAGGGGGACAGAGAGGGAGGGAGAGGGGGACAGAGAGGGAGGGAGACACAGGGAGAGCAAATCAGCCGTGTGGTGTGTGGGAATGTCTGCTCGTCAGCAGGTAGACTGCGTGCATGTAGCCAAGGGTGGCCCGTGCCAGAACCCCCCCTCTTCTCCATGGCAAAACACAGGGCCATGTCACAACCTGTGCACGAGCACAATGACAGCTACCTGCATCACATAAGTGTGTGGAACAACTCCATGTGCACATGTACAGTGCTACACGGAAGGCGCCAATGCATGGCTCGCAACACCTGCCCACTCCACTGCTGACTGCAGTCACACTTGACGCAGCAAGTAAGACTGTGCCACACATAGTTAAAGGGGCCAAAGTGGTGCCCAAGGGACACACCCATGCACAAGTGCATTGTGAGTGGAATGCAAGACAGATCCTAATTCCAAGAGAAAATGTGCCAACTTTGAAACTGATGAAACATGGATGTTGCATGGACCAAAATTAACATTGTCTCTCTCACACACAGGTCAACGTCGTGGTGCACCCCCCAACACTGGGGGGGAAGACTCACAGGACCCGGATCTGCAGGAGCCCGATCCCACCGGCAGCGACCACTCTCACCACTCTGTGGACGACCCCGACCGGCCTGGCCCCTCTGGTGTCCAACCACCTGCAGCACCTGCGTCAGGTACAACTGTGCCAACCACCACCCCCACTCCTGCCACATCCCAGGAGACACCCAGGATCCCTGCCCCAACACCACAATGCAGCCAGGCTGGCCAGGAGGGACACGGTGTCCCGGGCACCCAGGAGGAGGCAGGCGACAACGCCAATGCCACCCCTCAGGGGTCCCGGAGACCCGATGTGCCCACAAGGGCAGGCCAGGCGCAAGTGGGCAGGGGTGGTGGGAGTGGAGGACGGCGGAGGCGCGAGCCTGACCAGTTGGCTGGGGATCCGGTATTTTCCCATGTCCGTAACATCCTGGACTCATACCGGCAGGACACTACGGGCATGGCCCAGGTTGTGTCCGTCCTCGAGGGGATCAAGGCCCAGCAGGCCCAGCAACATGCGGAGCTACATGCCTGTCTACTGGTACACCAACGGAGGATGGAAGACAGACAGGCTGAGCAAGTGACGGCATTCATGGGGATTCACGCTACACTCCGTCGGATGGCCGACAACATGGCCGACCCTCCCTGTGCCAGAAGGCGGAGAACATCACCACCCACAGGGAGGGATCAGGAGGAGGAGGAGGAGGAAACATCCGACGGAGCATCCCAGATGTCGTCACGGCCTGCTGCTGAGGTTCCCCGCAGTAGGCCGGGTCGTCCACGGAAAGGACCGTGAGGGTCGGCGCTACATCACCATCTCCCAGGACACCTGTTCTGGCACCTGGCCCACTGGAGCAACAGCATCACAGCATCAAGAGACATTCTTTGCCACATGGCCCTGCTGGTCACTGGCTGACCAATGTTGACAAAGACTGTGGCATGGACTCTGAGGATATCCAATGGCAAGGACACCAACTCCCCTACTGAACTTTGGATTCCAAATTCCCGGAAAGACACTCACTTTGTTGCCCCCCCCCCCCCCAATAATAAATCACACTATGAAGAGTAGATGCCTGCTGGTAGCATTATTACCTAACATGTGTCTTGTAAAGTCAAAACATGCCTGAGTCATCTTTTGTCTTCAACCACCCACACCCTGGGGCCTGAGTCTGGCACAGGACACATGGGTCACAGTGTATTAGGCAAGACAGACATGGAGCACCATACACACCCGTGATGGGCCCAACCAGCTGAGGGGGTTACCGAACAACCGTGCTGACACACACATTGAGTACAGCAACAGTCATGCGCAGAGGTCAGGGATCCAGTCCAGTGTCCTGGGGGGCACCCAGGTATGTGTAGACAGGTGGCAGAAACATGTCCTGCAAGCTTGAGTCCGGTGGATGCAGAGAATGGGGGCCTGGCCAACGTTGGATGCATGGGGATGGCACATGTCACAATACCCACACAGTCATGGACATCATGCCCAATACACAGTCTCAGCCCACACACACAGCTTGCATCTTGCCACTCGACACATTGACACATAGCCACAATCAGGGAATACCATGCCAGACAAGCAGGATGCACCGTGGCAACACACCAGCATTGACTGAGAAGAGGCACCTTGGAGGCATAGGGACACCTTTATTAGTCATGTATTCGGGATTGCAGAGGCAACTCGAAGTACACATGAACACATCATGTGGAGTAACATGTGGGTCCAACACTGGCACCCCCCTTCAGCAGCACACATGCGTGTTCGCCATGGAACTGGCACACAAGCGTCGGCTAACAGCTAAATACCCACAGCTGCACACGGAGAGCCTGCCATACACCATAGATCCCCGGATGTCGAAGTCCCACACCATGTCAAGCCAATGCTAACCGAATGTGTCCGAGGGCAGTGTCACACACATTGATGCCATCATCACAATCCCCTATCCCATCACTGATGACTGTCAACCAGGCAGACCATCTATTCAAGTGTACACAGCTGCATGTCGTGTCCCATGGGGATGCGACATGGCTGCAGAGGAACCAAACACCGACAGGGGCAGTGTGCACACATCGTGAACAACTGCCACACCCAATACACCCCAGATGCATCCCTTACCCCATGGAGACTTCCAAACGTGTCCGTGCCTGTAACGCTGAGTCAGCCCACGATGTCATGTCCATGAGGAATAGCAGTGCCACAACAATGCAACCAGCAGACGGCATGCGCAGGTACCTGGGGAAGAGAGACACACAAGAAGTCAGCCACAAAAAGCACAGCCACTTGCATGTGCATTTACTCGACACATGTATGGATGACAACATGCTAGGTCACAATTATGACTGGGGAAGTACAACCATCACTGGCACCATCACTCCAGTGACACACCCACACACACCTCTGACTCACGTGCCATACATGCAGGTGGAGACACACATCACAACGCATGCCACACGGGGACCAATGCGTGCACACTCAGACACTGGTACTCACCACTATGCAAAGAAGTCGCGTATGAGCCGAGTCCGGATGTCCTCTTGCGGCTCCACATCCTCCACATCACTAGCCCCATTGCCAAGCCCTTCGTCCTCCACGGGTGGATGGTCCTCGTCATGTTGATTCAGGATGAGTGGCACTGCTCTTTCAACTGCCATGTTGTGCAGCATGCAGCAGACCATGAAGATCTTGCAGACCTTCGCCGGGGCATATGGGAGTGCGCCGCCGGTCTTGTGGAGGCACCTGAATCGGCTCTTCAGCATGCCAAACGTCCTCTCTATCACTCGCCTTGTCCGGCCATGGGTGGTGTTGTAGCGGAGCTGGGCCGGCGTGATGGGGTTGCGGAGAGGTGTGAGCAGCCAAGGCATGTTGGGATAGCCAGCGTCCCCTACATGGAAAGCACATGGTCATCGTTAGAAGTGGTGAAGCGGTCGTGCTGGTAGGCTATACTGAATACAGGACAGACAGACTGTACCCACCAACAACACATGCCCGTTCGTTGCGCAGCTGCATCATCATATCAGGCATCCCGCTACGCCTCATGATGTAGGCATCGTGTGCTGATCCTGGAAAACGAGCACAGACATGTGAAATCACCATGTTGGACAGACACACCACAAGGGCATTGATGGAGTGGTAGTGCTTCCGATTGCGGTACGCCACCTCCCGTGCGTGTGGTGGTACCAAAGCTACATGTGTCCCATCTATGGACCCAATGACATGGGGCATCCCTCCCAGGGCATAGAATCCACGCTTGACCTCAGTCATCTGTTCAGGGGTTGGGAACTTGATGAAGTCATCCAGGTGAATCAACATGGCCTCTAAGAAATCATGCAGCACACCACTGAACGTGCTCTGAGACATGCCACCAACATGAGCTATGGTATTTTGAAAGGTACCCGTGGCAAGAAAATGTAGGGCAGCCATTACCTTCAGCTGGGGTGTCAGTGCCGTGGGATACCTGTGCTGCGGTTGCAGGTGTGGTGCCAGTCTCGCCGTCAACTCCAGAATCAACGGTTGGGTGAAGCGGTAGAGCCGGATGCTGTCATTCTCCTGCATGGCAGCCAAGTCTGGAATTCTTCGGGCAAGAGGCGGCGCTCTGCAGTAATTTGGAAGTGACAAGGAAGAGTGAGTGCACTACGACAACAACTCATGTGTACTGAGCACATGTTAATCTGTCAATACACACATGCTACATAGGGAGTCAGGTATGTGCTACATGGCCAGGACACGTATGGATGCAAGGTGACACTCCTTCAAAGACCCAGCTACATACGGAGATTGAGAACCTCCCCATGCCACGCCATGGGAATAGCTGTGTCCCAGTGCAAGTGACCAGCCAGACGCAACACAGGAGTGACATACGCCCACACATCAGCAGCAGTAGGATGCCGATTGCAGAGATTGGTAGCGGAACACTGGAGCCACAGGTCACATGACATTACACTAGGCCAGCCCACACACCTTGCCATGAAGGTGCAGATGTCATGACTCACCACACATACCTTGTGAGGATGCTGACATGTCTTTGTCACGCTACTCCGTGTCCCATGCATACATGTGCACCTCACATCCGATACCACATGTGGCATGGTGTGCGGAACAGTGTGCAATGACAATCTACACACAGACACATGTTGGTTGCTGCAACGGCTGCAGCTTTTGAGGGTGCTCCAACATCAACCTGATGGGAAGCCCCCACACATACATGACATAGTCACATTGTGCACCGTGGGTAGTGACAAGTCAGGTGTCATAACCCCTGTACCGGGCATCAGGGGACACTTCCGTGTGTTGGTGTCCGTGCCATGCCAGTGACGCTCACCCCAAGTGCGCAGTACGACATGCACACATGTCAAAGGAGTCAAGGGCATGCCTGGCACACATCGCACCATCACACAGTACATCTGTAGACATCTCATCATACATCTGGTGCCTTCTCGACTCAGGAGTAATGTTCCACATCACAGGCCGTCACACCTGTGCCCCACACATGTAGTGATGCACAGACGATGCCTCGATGTCAATTAATGGACAAGTATGTCCATCCATGGACAAGTATGTCCGCCCTATCCCTACCTGTGTGCCGCCTGTCACCACTGTGATGTGTGAAAACCGCTGTACTGCTGCCAAGAGGGCCTGTGTACGTTCCCATATCACTATGGGAGTGCTGCCGTATGTGTACCCATCGTGATGGCGAGCGTACAGGCATGTGTACGGCCCGTACCACTACGAGTACGCATACGCGAGGCCACCCATAGTGGTACGGGCCGTACACACGCCTGTACGCTCCCTATCAGTATGGGTGGCCTCGCGTATGCGTACTCGTAGTGGTACGGGCCGTACACACGCCTGTACGCTCCCTATCAGTATGGGTGGCCTCGCGTATGCGTACTCGTAGTGATAGGGAGCGTACAGGCATGTGTACGGCCCGTACCACTACGAGTACGCATACGCGAGGCCACCCATACTGATAGGGAGCGTACAGGCGTGTGTACGGCCCGTACCACTATGGGTGGCCTCGCGTATGCGTACTCGTAGTGGTACGGGCCGTACACACGCCTGTACGCTCCCTATCACTATGAGTACGCATACGCGAGGCCACCCATACTGATAGGGAGCGTACAGGCGTGTGTACGGCCCGTACCACTACGAGTACGGATACGCAAGGCCACCCATACTGATAGGGAGCGTACAGGCGTGTGTACGGCCCGTACCACAACGAGTACGCATACGCGAGGCCACCCATAGTGGTACGGGCCGTACACACGCCTGTACGCTCCCTATCAGTATGGGTGGCCTTGCGTATGCGTACTCGTAGTGGTACGGGCCGTACACACGCCTGTACGCTCCCTATCACTACGAGTACGCATACGCGAGGCCACCCATAGTGATAGTGAACGTAGTCACGCGTGTACGGGCCGTTGCAATGCATTTGGGGTGCCCTAGGGCCCCGGAACGCACCGTACCTGTGTGTGAAGCTCAAAATTACATAGGGGACACATGAGGGACAAGTATTAATGCCTACATGCATGCTGGTTGTCATGGAGACCAAGTTCAAAATTCGATTTTCTTCTGGAAGGTGAACAGCAGAAGTCAGTTGGAATTAAAATACTTTGTTGCAATGTGTTTGTGGAGCTGACATCATGCAGGAGAATGAAACAGATAGAGTACACACAGACTGCTAGGTTTGAAGGGATTGGTGGAAACATAGGATGCAAATGTGAGTGACCAATCACTCTGTACTCCTGTGCATGAGACAGGGCAGAAAGGCACATATAAGGCAGCCAGGTCCCATGAGGGAGTACTTGCCTGCACATCTTTGAATTCGTCGACCCAGCTGCTGCTACTGATTCCCTGGAACCATGTCAAGGGCTGTGGAGAGGTCACAGCCATTCACCCTGGAGGAGAACATGGCATTGCTGGATGTGATCCTCCCACAGTACCCCATGCTGTATGGGCGACCAGGGTATCAGGTGAGTGCATAGGCCACTGGCACAGACTGTCCCTATGTTGTGACTGTGACTTCTGGCATTGTGTCCTGGTGTGACACACATGCCATCTACTGTTGGGGGGGTCCCAGGGGGGGATGCCTGATGTCTCCCAGCAGTGCCCTGAGACAGGAGGGGTGTGTGTGGAGTCCTCACAGCAGTGCCCTGAGACTGGAGGGGTGTGTGCCTATCACTAACAGCAGTGCCCTGAGACAGGAGGGGTGTGTGCCTATCACTAACAGCAGTGCCCTGAGACAGGAGGGTGTGTGCCTATCACTAACAGCAGTGCCCTGAGACAGGAGGGGTGTGTGCCTATCACTAACAGCAGTGCCCTGAGACAGGAGGGGTGTGTGTGGAGTCCTCACAGCAGTGCCCTGAGACTGGAGGGGTGTGTGCCTATCACTAACAGCAGTGCCCTGAGACAGGAGGGGTGGGTGTGATGCACAGTGTGAGCCTTGATAATTGATTGTGACATTGCCATCTTTCCACCTGTGTACCCACTATGGCACGTACTGCTTTTTCCCTCACCAGAGGATCATGTCCCTATGACAAAGGTGCAATGCGTTGGCTGCATGACATGCCTTGTTGTTACCAGCTAATTTGTTATCAAATGTCTCTCTGTGACATTTGGCTGGTGTATTGATGTGGTGTCACTTGTTCTTCCTCACAGGTAGGCGCCACTGCCAAGGAGCAGATCTGGCTGACCGCCGTCAGTGCCGTGAGGGGTGTGGATGGTCGGAGGCGGAGCCTGTCCCAGGTGAGGAAACGCTGGCAGGATATCCGGTGCTGGACGCGGAGGATTGCACGGGTCCTGCTGGGGGACTCACCTGTGAGCCACAAGAACCGCGGCCGCCGCCGTCTGAACCACCTCCACAGGCGTGTGCTGCCAGTGGTCTTTCCAGACTTGGATAGGCGCTTACAGGCGATGCAGCAGCTGGAAGGGGGTAGGTACATGTGTGTTTGTTGTGTGTCACCGGCATTTGTAAGGGCACAGTAGCATGAATTCACTGCCAGGGTTTAAAGGTGCTGTGCAGATCTAGTTTGCCCCAGTATGGCGCTGCGCCCCTGCCACCCTTCCCCTCCTTGCAATGTGTTCCCTGGTCTGTGTGTAGTCACTCCTTCACAAGGTAATGTAGGCTGGCGCTTTGTCCACGAGAACTATGCCTGTAGCATCATGTGTGGGGGTGGTGTGTAACAGGTTTTGGGACCTTGGCTGTGCCCTGTCAAGTTCACTGCATGTGGGTTCCATGTCAGTTGGCACTGATGCTGAGTCCAGACATGGGAGTTGGTCTCTCATGTGTCATGCCTTACAGCGCGCATGTCCTATGTAGTGGCCTGTGACATGATGTGCATGAGTGCGCGATACGCATAGTGCAGGGATGGTGGCGTGTGTTGCAGTCATTACCATTCAGGAGCATGGAGTTGCGTGGCCACTACTGTCCCCTGGGGCACCTTTTCCTCAGTGTTGTATGTGTTATCACAAAACGTGGACACTCTCAGTGTCTACAGCGTAGGTTGTGCTCTGTGCCATTGTCCCCTGGCACCATGTATATAGACGTGCAAATTTGTACAGGTGTCCACTGTGCAGCCTGACCTGAATGTCCTTCTTCATACTCACAGTTGCCAGTGCCTGTGTGTCTTGTTATACTCATCTGAGGATGGGCACTGGTACCTCATTATTTGTACAGGCGCACCTTGGGTGTTTTGCGTCCAATCTTGCATTTTGCCTGCCCCTGTGTTTATCACCCAGACTATGGGATGTTGGTGCCACCTGTGTCTCAACAATTTGCCTCGTGTAGGGGGTGGTTGGGGCGGGCAAAGCCTATATGTCAAATCCTGATTTCTACTTGCTGGGTCTGGGCAGTGTGTGATGTTTGTCTGGACACACACGCAAGGTGCAGTGACCCAGTCATGTTGGGCATGTTTTCAGCATTACCTATGCAGCATGTGTCTCAAGTTCATGGATATGGTCCCTGGTCATCCGTATTTTCGCCAACGCTGTGTGGTGCAGATGCAGTGCTGGATTGTCCCCAGGGCCTGGGTGCTATGTCAGACTCCGTTTCCTGTATTTTGCTATTGTCTCATGCTCTCCATGGTATTTCAGTGGCATGGTGGCTCAACCAACTGTGTGTTTCATGCCCTACATCGGTACCTTGTTTAGTAGATGTTAGGGATCTTCCTTTTCAGGCTATGCAATGTTACCTATGTAGATTGGACTGATGTGACAGATGTGTACAGCTGTCTGATTAATTTCTGTCTCTCCACCCTGCCCACAGCATCGTCGGGGGACACAGAGGGAGACATGGACACAGACCAGGCGGAGGGACCGAGCACCAGTGCCAGCCGTGACATCGGGGCTGGCACATCGAGTGGGACAGAGGCGGAGGATAGTGCGGCCGAGGACCTGTCGACTGGCACATCAGAATACGAAGCTGACAGGTCCGAGGAGGATGTCTCCGAGTGGGCGGAGGCTGCACCAGCAGCTGACAGCGGAACAACACCTCGCACCGCCCCCTCAGTTCCCATCAGCCGCCTCCCACTTGCTCGTGTCCCTTCCCAGCGTGCCCGGTCACCGCATGTCTCCTTCATGCCAGGCACCGCACCCCCTGCCCCTGTCTCCACTGCTGCCGCCAATGCCGAGTCTGTGGACATCCAGCGGCAGCTGCAGGTTGGTCAGGCTGCGATCCTTAATGTCCTCCATGCCCACGGCCAAACCCTCACCAACATCGAGGCATACTTGGAGGGCATTCATTCATCGCAGGCTGACCAACGCAACTTGCTGAGGTCCATAGACTCCACACTGACTGCAGCAGTGGGTCTCCTGCAGCGCGACCTCCCCCCACCTACCCCTGCCCCATCCACACATCCCACTCCCATGCCTGTCCCACGTACACCCAGACGTCGGCATGCACCCACATCAACAGACACAGGCACCACACCAGCAGGGAAGGTCCACCGCACTCCTCCTGACACGCACACACAGGGTGAGGTAGGCACGCCCACTGGGTCGGGGGGCAAACGTGTGACACGCAGCCATAGTGGGAGTCTGCATTCCACCCAGTCCACTCCCTCCAAATCCCCTCCCCTTAGCTCTCCTGGCCCCATCTCCCCCAAGGACTCCTTCATGGCCGCTCTGTCCCTGAGCCCCACAGTGACACCTCTACGCAAGCAGTCAAGGAAGTCCTCGGTCAGGGTGGTTGATTCTCTCCCCCTGTCTACACCCTCCCCCGGTGGCGCTGCGACCCATCCCTCTGACCCCCCCCCTCCTTGGGGCCTGTGGATCCTTCGGGTGCAGGGGAATCCCTGGAGGACCTTGCAAAGGTGTGTAGTGCCATCCTGGCCTCTGCCTTTGGCCCTGCCCCACCCCCTGTGGTGGAGTCCTCCATCCCTGCACCCACAACGCCTCCCCTTTGCCCTGATGTCCCTGCGGTGCCTGTTGCTTCCCCCACCCCCCATGATGCCCTCACCCCTGTGGAAGACGAAGGCATGTAACTGTGCAGGCAAGGTAGGGGACACGCATCCCACTGTGTCCCCCATCCAGCTGAGACTAATTGACTGCCCTATGGCCTTTGTGAATATTGAACTGCCTGCGATCCACGAACATTGTGCTCATGCTGAATAAAGCTTCATTTTTTTTTCATTATAACACTACTGCTATGCTGGTATTGGTGTTGGTGGGGCTGCTACATGGTTTTGGGTGGTGTTTATGTGTTGGGTGTGTGGGATATGTAGTAGTGTGATGCTCATTGGGGGGACCCTGGGATCTGTGTGCCATCACAAGGTGTTAGCTAACTTTCTTTGTTCATGTAAGCAGTTACTGCATGGTGCAATTGTCCCAGGGTGTATTCCTTCCTCTGTGTACCCTGATATCTTCCCTGCAGGGTGTTCCCAATGTTTAGCGCAGAGCTGTGTCTACATGAGCTGTGTGTGTGACGGAGCCCTTCTACTTTGGCCATGCATGCAGGGCCATGTCTCCACCTGCAACATTCGTGGCATCCTTGGTGATCACTGTACTTGTGTGTGGAGTCTGTTGACATGAGTTCATGGGGACATGTTCCCTTGTAGGCAGTATGCATGTGTGTACTTCCAGCCTCACACACATGTGTTACACCCCTCCTGTCTCAGGGCACTGCTGTGAGGACTCAACACCCACCCCTCCTGTCTCATGGCACTGCTGTGAGGACTCCACACCCACCCCTCCTGTCTCAGGGCACTGCTGTGAGGACTCCACACCCACCCTTCCTGTCTCAGGGCACTGCTGGGAGTGATAGGCACACACCCCTCCTGTCTCAGGGCACTGCTGGGAGGACTCCACACCCACCCCTCCTGTCTCAGGGCACTGCTGGGAGGACTCTGCACACACACCTCCTATTTCTGGATATGTACGCTTGGAACATACACGGTGGGGGTAGGCTCCATGCATACGCGGGTGAGGGTACGAGTCGTACTTACACTGTTGGGGTGGGGGTAGGCTCCATGCATACGCGGGTGAGGGTACGAGTCGTACTTACACTGGTGTGGTGGGGGTACGGTCCGTACGTCCGCGGGTGAGGGTACGAGTCGTACTTACAATGTTGGGGTGGGGGTACGCTCCATGCATACGCGGGTGAGGGTACGAGTCGTGCTTACACTGTTGGGGTGGGGGTAGGCTCCATGCATACGCGGGTGAGGGTACGAGTCGTACTTACACTGGTGTGGTGGGGGTACGGTCCGTACGTCCGCGGGTGAGGGTACGAGTCGTACTTACAATGTTGGGGTGGGGGTAGGCTCCATGCATACGCGGGTGAGGCTACGAGTCGTACTTACACTGTTGGGGTGGGGGTAGGCTCCATGCATACGCGGGTGAGGGTACGAGTCGTACTTACACTGGTGTGGTGGGGGTACGGTCCGTACATCCGCGGGTGAGGGTACGAGTCGTACTTACTATGTTGGGGTGGGGGTAGGCTCCATGCATACGCGGGTGAGGGTGCGAGTCATACTTACACTGTTGGGGTGGGGGTAGGCTCCATGCATACGCGGGTGAGGGTACGAGTCGTACTTACACTGGTGTGGTGGGGGTACGGTCCGTACGTCCGCGGGTGAGGGTACGAGTCGTACTTACAATGTTGGGGTGGGGGTACGCTCCATGCATACGCGGGTGAGGGTACGAGTCGTACTTACAATGTTGGGGTGGGGGTACGCTCCATGCATACGCGGGTGAGGGTACGAGTCGTACTTACACTGTTGGGGTGGGGGTAGGCTCCATGCATACGCGGGTGAGGGTACGAGTCGTACTTACACTGGTGTGGTGGGGGTGCGGTCCATACGTCCGCGGGTGAGGGTACGAGTCGTACTTACACTGGTGGGGTGGGTGTACGCTCCATACGTACGCGGGTGGGGGTAGGGTCCGTACATATCCGTCCCCACGCTATGTGATGCTTGTGCGGGCCGTACCCAGGCCTTTGCCACGTGGGTACAATCCGTCCCGCCATTGTTGGGGTGACGTGGGTGTGGGCGCTCTTGAGGCGTGGGTACGGGACGTACCGGTCTGGTTGTGTTGCCGGTTCGCGTGGTGACGGACTTCCGTTGTGGGGGTCGCTGGCTTAGCTGGACACGCCCCCACCCCCTCGTAGTGACCAGGGCATGGGTGTCAGGTATGTCCTGGGCATGTGTGGTGTGTGACTTTGGTGGGGGTTTTGTGGCCTGCCCTGGTCCTGCCACCCCCACCCCCCCACTTTCCCCCCTCCCTTAGTTGTTCTGACCTTCTGCGGCGTCTTCGTCGGAACCTGTAGAGGAGGTGGACTGCTATGAGGGCTGGGATGACACGCAGGTTCGGGTCCATGTCTGTCCGTCGCGTACGGGTCCTCCTTGTTTGCGTCGTCCTGTGTGTCCGTCGCGTACTGGTCCTCCTTGTTCGTGTCGTCCTGTGTGTCCATCGCGTACTGGTACTCCTTGATCGCGTCGTCCTGTCGCGTACTGGTCCTCCTTGTTCGCGTCGTCCTGTGTGTCCGTCGCGTACTGGTCCTCCTTGTTCGCGTCGTCCTGTGTGTCCGTCGCGTACTGGTCCTCCTTGTTCGCGGCGTCCTGTCTGTCCGTCGCGTACTGGTGGTCCTTGTTCGCGTCGTCCTGATTTCCCGGCAGTTTTTGGCAGCCGGAAAATATTCACCGTGCGGGATGACGTCGGTGCGAATCATGATTCCTGGTTCGTGAATGGCAGGCTGCGAGCGTCCCGACGTCAGGTCGGCCCTTTCCCGGATCGCATTGGTAGGTTTATTTTGTTCGGTCGGGCTTTTTTACGAATCGTACGGAAATGGTGTTCCGTGCGAATCGTAATTCCTTGTTTGTAAATTTTGACGACCGGGTACGCGTCGGACGGAGAATATGCTCCGTCCGACGGTTCGTACCCGGTTTTTACCGGATCGTGATAGGCACCTTTATGGGACTGAGCAAGTGAGTGCCTGTTAATTGTGGGAATCATACATGTAACCAGCCCATAGCAGATTATTATTGTGAGGATCAATGTCGTTCTTGCTGACATTTTCTTCAGAAACATAATCATTTCTGACAAATCCTTTATTTCTTGGTTCTCCATTACACAGTCTGACATTTGTTTCAAATACATAAAGATTTGATACAATATATTTTTTCTTGATTCTCTATTACATAGCCCACAAGGCATCTATGTGCAGTCTTTTCTGTAGATAATAAATTAACAGACACCCATCTATGTTCCAATAGATCTAGGGGCATATTTATGAGACGCTTGGTTCAATTTGCCCCATGCAAAGTGGTAAAGTCATGACACATGCCTCTAAGTCACATTTATGAAGCCACGCTAAAGCCATATTGAATGGCTTCCAATAGCTTCATATATCTGGAGTAAGCCAACGTAGCGCAAATCGCTGCTTAGCCTTACTCTGCACAAGGGAGGCGTTGTTTGGGCGTTATGGAGGTTGTTCCCAACCACATCACATGTTTTTTTATGTATGCCCAGATTTAACAAACCTGGTGAATCTGGGAATGCACCAAAAATATATGCCTTCCTTGATTTCCCCCCGTTATCTCTCTTTCTATTTGTGCTGCATTCTGCAGCTCACAAAGACAGAGGAAAATGCCCCTGTGGATTGCTTTTGCGCATGAAGGTCCCTTTATCTGCACAAAACAATCTGTCTATAACACAGTCACCCTTGTATTGCATTGACGCTAGGCTGACGATACAGAGGCAGCGCCGGGGAAAGGACAGCCATATTGATTAAATACTGCAATCCTGTCCTTTCCCAGTTACGTCGGGCAGCACTGCTCTGCTCCACTATTTTCATAAATATTCCCCCTAGTGTCCACTGAGTCCATTATATTCAGGATCACTTAAGTAATCCTTCAGTTACAAAGTCACACACTCTATAGGACGCATCTGTGCCCCCTGCACGTTGAGCCATAGGACCTCTGTATGGAGGTCAATGCTCATAAACAAAGTATTCAATTAGCCACTGGCAATCAAGGGTTCACACATACTTAACATAGATCCCCTTTTTATAGCTAAAATAATTACAGTGCTCCAGGTTCACAAGCAATTTATCAGTCATAATCATTTTAGAGTGTACATTTACTCTAAGTGACGCATCTGAATCCGTAGTAAATTGAACCATTCCACCTTGTCATGGAGGTTAGCACTCCATTAACACAGCATGCATTTAGCTACAGGCAACCAAAAGTTTAAGCACACTCAATATGGCATCAGCTTCGTATCTAAAAAAAGCATAGTGCTCTAGATTTCACCATTTTATACAACAGGTATCAGAACACACCCATCTCAATACTGGGGACTAAGAGAAACTATGAGATACACCAGGGGGCATATTCTCAAGGAGCTAACGGCAAGTAATCGGCACCTTAGCGCAGCCAAAGTCGCGAATAAATTACTGCCCTATTCACAAGCTGGTGCAAACAGCCCAAATCGCCAGTTTACCTGCGATAGCAGTCGCAAAAAAAACCGCCAAGGATGACCCCGGCAACTATCGCTAATGAGATGCAGAGTAGGCATTCCCGAGCAAAAACCAGCGACAACACCACTCCACAACATTCTCATCGGCGATAAGATCACAAAACATACGATAAGGCGCGTTAGCAGCAGGAATCTAACACCTGCTCTGACCTGGTGCAATGTCGAACAACAACCGGCAACAGAAAAGGGAGCCCAGGCCACAGCCACACAGAAGATAAACAGACACCATGGAGCCAATGATCATGCAGCTCGGAACCCCAACAGGGCCCCAACACCCACCGCCACCACACCCAGGACCGCAACCCCCCCTCCCCCAGAACCCCCACCGGACCGGACCACCACAGAGGCAGTGCGGACAAAGATGGCGGACTCCCAGGAAAAGCACCAGCCTCACAGACCTAACAACTGACAATGTCATTGCCCACTACAGGCTCCAAAGAAAAACCATCCTACGCATCCTGACCATCACCGCCCAACAGGCTCACGGCACCAACACAGCAGACAACCAACATCCCACCCCAGCCAAAGCTGCTGGCTGTGCTGCACCTATTGGCCACCGGTACCTCCCAACCAACAACCACCAGAGTCAGAGGAGTCTCACAGCCAGCCACATCCAAGTCCCTCAAACCTGTCCTGGATGCCATCATCAGCTTGGTACCTCAATTCCTATACGTCCCCCACAATGCGCAGGAACAGCTGGAGACCAAGCAAAGACCATTCGCCATAGCTGGATGCACGCATGTGTTGGAGGCAATGGACAGCACACATGTGCTACTTGTAACCCCTGGTGACACTGCACACAATTACCACAACAGAAAGCACACACATTCCATCAATGTGCAGGCAACATCCGAACACCGTGGAATCCCCACCAACGTCGTCGCCAACTACCCAGGCAGTGTGAATTATTCCTTCATCGTCCGACAGTCCATCATCAACCAGCGTTTCCAGGATGGCACCAATGGAAATTCACAGCCCCTTGGCAAGTATCAAATGGACACCCCACACACCTCAACTCCACAACCATGCAAATCACAACTCTGGCAATGCACATTTTCACAAACCCACATACAACATGCAAAACAGCATGCCCACCCACCAGATACGACAACACAACTTACTAAGGTAACCTGGGCTAGCCGTGAACATGAGCCATCAATGTCATGGCACCTCAGCCACACAATAGCGGAATGTGGGGAGAGGTGTGAACCAGGCATGTGTAAAGTAGGAAAGTGAGCCATGAATGGGTAAGTACACAATGCCAAGTGTGGCAGAGATGTGCTGGACAGACCGCAGTATGCAGAACACACCCAGATCCATGGCGACATACACCCCTGGTGTATGGAGTGTAGTGGACAGTGGACGCAACCATGTCACTCCAGCCAGTGGGGGAGTTCGTGGAAATGTAGCCTGTTACCTCCCCCCCATAAGCATGAGTGGAGTGGGCTGGCCTGGCGTACGACAGGCCAACGTAGGGGTTTGAATAAAAAGCATGCAGCCCTGGGCATGGTTCTCTTCCGGAATGCCCAACGTCTCTGCCAGGGCGGCGCCTCTCACACTGCCACGAGGCCGATGCCTTCGCTGTGAGCAAAGTTGCCTGCGATCCTGTGTGCCTGCTGTGCCCCGGGCCACTGGAACCCGACCGCGTCAGACCCGCCCCTGCGCAGCCAGGCCACACTGCCCACCTGCCGACACCGGCGTGTGTCAAGGATGGTCCACCACGTGACGGTGAAAGCTCTAAGCCTGAGGCCACCAACCATAGCAGGCCCCTCAGACCATCACGGCCTCCGCGACACAGGCCCACTTTACTGCTTTCTCGTTGAAGTACCCTACTGCTGCCTCCAGCCTACACTATGGTCAAGTAGGTCACACATTTGGAACTGAGTCTTGATTATGCAATGGCAGAGTACACACATCATGGCTGAACCATATCTCTGTTCTCTCTTCCATGTGGGGCCACCAACTCCATGCATATCATTCTTACTATACCTGTCTGTGGTCCCTTGCTGACTACCGCCTTAGGCCTACACTGAGTCCGAGTAGGTCACACACTTGGAACTAACTGTTGATCCATGTATGCCAGAGTTCATATCATTGCATGCAGGGAGAGGTGTAAGAGGAAGACGCGGTTCAGTCCAGAGGAGACAATGATCATTGTTACAGAGGTGATCGAACACTGCCGACATATGCTCTGGTGTCACTAACTCTGTGCATAGCAGGCCAACGACACGTGCCTGTGTGCCCCTGCTGACCGCTGCCTCGGGCTGACACTGCGGTGAAGTTGGTCACACATATGGAACTGTGTCTTGATTACATGATGTCCGAGGCCATACATACATGGCAGCCTTACTTCACTCTACACCCTAGGATCATGTGGCAGCAACTCTGTGAATAGCATCCCAAAGACACGTGGCTGTGGACACATGCAGCCAGCTGCCTCCGGCTTACACTGCGGTCCAGTAGGTCACACATTGGGAACTCAGTCTTGATAGATTCATGGCAGATTGTAAATCCTTGCACTGGCCTCATCACAGACTGCATCCCCTTTCAGCTCTGGGGCCACTAAGTCTGTTCCCCGACATCCATGGACACTTTCTGGTTGAACTTTGGTGGCGACTGAGTCTATGGACTGGGGGTTGTCTTCATCATCATGTCGGTGATGCAGACTTTGTTGCAAAAAGGAGGGTGTAGCATTCCACTCCTCACTTTGCTGCTTCCGGCCAGCTTCTGCCCTCTGCCTCATGCACTGGAGGACACCTTCAACTGTCTCCCACAATTCTCTGCCACATCCACCTTGGACATCGATGGGGACCCGCTCAGCACTAAGTGTGCCCCTATCTCAGTGCACCACAAATCACCGTTACTTGCTGGTGTGCCTGTGCCGCCTGCAGTGCATCCGGGGCCACTAACTCTGTGCAGCACAAGTCAGGGACCCTGTCTGCTGAGATATTGGATGGCCTCTGAAATGGTGGCCTTGGGTCATCAACGCTATGTGTCTGTGGCCCAGCGCTGTCCACATCCTCCGGCCTCAACTGCGGTCCACCAGGGCTCACACATCTATTCGAGTCCTGACCGGACCGGATGTTGCATTACCGCAGGAGGCACATGCCACCACAGCCAGGCCCACCTCCCGACGACAACTGCCAGAGTCAAAAGTATCTTGCTGCCAGACTATCAGAGCTGGTCACACCTGTTGTGGATGCCATCATCTGCCTGATACCCTGCTCTGCACTCCAGGTGCCACTGACTCAGAGCACCACGAGTCATGGACCGTTTCTGAATGAGTTGTGTGCTGTGAAGAGGACACGCAGCAATGTCACCTCAGGCAGTGTGGGAGATCTGGGACGATGATGAGGAAGATGATGCAGGTGTAACAAACCCCACTGCAGCTGCATCAGGTGTTTCCCAAAGGGACACAATCCTAGACATTTTCTTCATATGAGCACGCTTATCTCTAGTGCCCCAACATCAGTGCACTGCAACTCACGGACACTGTTTGCATGTTGGGTGATCTCTGTACTTGCTCTGGCTACCACCATGATGCTCCGCGCTTGTCTCTGTAATGCTGGTGTTTTCTGTTTCCGTTTCCATAGTGTTGACTCTACAAGTTGTTGCCAGCACCAGCCACTCCATGTGGGCTGGCTTACACTCAACCCACACACATCCAGCACAGGCGTCACTGTTCATGTGTCCCTGCCAATAAAAGATCCGGGTGCACGTGCCCATAGCCAGTTCACGAACTATCTGTGTGTGTCCGTGTGGTCATGATGTATGCATGAGGGTCCCTGGGACTACAACATTACATTGTGCGGTGTACAGCGGGCGCAACCATGTCACCTCTGGCAGCGGGTAAGACCTTGGACATGCAGCTTTGTCGTCGCTACTCAATGCGTGGGAGGAGTGGACTGGGCCGTCGTTTGGAGGTCCTGCGTGGGGGTGTGAATGATGATTCCTGGGCTCTGGGCGTGGTTCATTGCAGGAAGTATCCATGTGTCTCTGTCGAGGTGTGGGTCTCCTTTGTGGGGTGTAGGTGGTCCCTGGTAGGACTTGAACATACATGTGTGTGATCTAGTTTGGCTTCCATGTGCTCTGACCCCACCCGCACCTGCGTGGCCACCTTCTTTTGGCATTCTGACACCTGGTGTTGGAATGCGATGTGTGCTGGGGTGGAGTGCTGGGAGCCAGATGTGCAGGCGGGTGCTCCCTGCTGTGTGGTCTGTGCAGGGGTTGGGGTCTCGTCTATGTGGCTTGGCTGCAGTGCTCCTGGGAGTGGGTCGCATAGGATGTCCATGGGCTGCTGTAGGGTGTCGGTGTCGAAGGTGTGGTGGTCCTCTCCAACATCAATGATAAGTAGTCTGCTCTGCTCTGCTGGAGGTGTTGTTTGTCCCTCTGCAATGTGACGGGGATATGCATGTTGACATTGTGTTGACATGTGTGTTGGCGCATTCTTCTGGTTTACAAGCAGTTTGTATGAAGATGTTCATTGTGACTGTTTGGGAGGTGTAGTATGTTTGATGCGGGACAGTGGACATTTTGACTACATGATGTGGGTGAGGTTTTACACAAGCGTTTCCAACTCGCAGTTTCCTGCTATGTTAGATGTGATTGGCCTGTTTCTGCACATGGGCGGTTCAGGTGGGTCCTCTGTTCTGCAATACTGGTGTTGCACTTTATTCCACATTGTCGTGGGATGTGCTGTTCTTGCTATGTGTGTGTGCTGCGGTGTGCCATAGGGATCAGGGACATGATCCAGGGTCATTGTGGTTGTGCAGTGTGCTACACATTGTTGTGCGTGTGTGCCATGGTGCCCATCTCCCCCCATCCCCCCAGTCCCTGGTCGTTACTCACCCGGTTGATGTTGTGTCAGTTCCTATCGAGCTGTGTACGGACTCCTGACTCCTTGCGCTGTCTCCACCATGATGACTGTAGCCTCCATTTCCTCCAGCTCCTCCTGTGGCGCAGGTCTCCCACCTCCTGTCACTGTTGCTGCCTTCCTGTTGGCAGCGGGTTTGTACTTAATTTGGCTTTTCACATCATGCCAGCACCTCTTGTCCTCCTCCATGGGCGACCTCGATACTCCGACTGCATTCATGTTAGTCATATTGTCGTTCAGTGAATGGTGGGGTTCTCTCACATCCGTGCCACCGCTCTGCTTTTCCTGTGGACTGCACCCTGTCAGACTCTTCCTCTTCTGCTTGGCCTTCCACGTCCATGGGGTTTCTTGCTGGTGGTCTGTGGGGCTTGTGGGGTTAGCGTTGGCCTCTGCACTCGGTCCGGGTGCATCCATGGTGCTCCGCAGTTACTTTTTTTCTCCCTTTTTTTTCTGTTGCTTTTATAGTGCATTTTCCCGCATGATGTGGGATTTGCAAGCCTGTGGCTGTTTTTTGCTGGCTTTTGTATCGAGATTGGGCTCATCGCAACTTTTTGGGTGTTCATGTTTCGCAGTTTTGCGGCGTCGCGTTTACTTTATCGCGAACATTTGACACGTTATCGTGGGCCTATTGCATGGTTCCACCGGCTAGTGAATACCAAGTTGCATAAGGTTTGCATTACTTTTGTTCTGCAAACCTCAAGCAAAGTGTCAAAGTGGGATTTACTATCTGGTGCAATGTGCTGTCCTGTGTTACTTTTCTTCATGGGAGTTATAGGTAGTGCATGGGCCTTCCTTAATATGGCACAAGGGTGTCTTCATTGGTGTATAGCTGCCTCCTGGGACTGCATTTTGTTGTATTATGGGTGTAATATATATTTTTCATCAATGATCATATGTGATCAAGTTGCAAGCGGCCACTGGCGAGGTGAAATTCTTCACAATGGCGAAGATTTCTTTGCTTCACTTGGTGCTGGTGCGGTCTAACAGAGAGGCATATTTGGTCATCCAGATAATTTGGTGGTAGCATCTCATGGTGTATTTCAACATGCTCTTGTCTGCTCTGTCCCATTCTCCATTTGTGCTCCTGTTGTTTCCAGTGGCATTTCATCAGTCTGAGTTGCTCCATCTGCTGACTGTCCTTGGGTTTAGGTCTTGTTGTATGGCTGTGTTTGAGGGGGGCCAGAGTGTCAGCACAGGTGTGATCCAATTGTCATAATTCTTGATGGCTTTGAGGAAACTATTGCTGTGCTCAGTTTGGTGGGTGTTTAAACAGGTGTTCCAGTTCTTGTCAATGAGGCTGTTCCAGTTTTGTCTGGCTCGTCTGACGGTTGTGTATGTGCATTGAACCAGAATTCACACATGCCCACATTTTTGAAGAGGAAAGTGGGAGATTTAAAAGAAATAATCAGCCCAACGTATTTCTTAGTCTAAGTCGGGAGACAGCCAAAATAAAGCTAGAATAAGGTCTATTGGTATGTATGAGAATGGGGATGCGTACTTGACTAGGGCTTGGTGTGTCCAGGAGACTGGTGTGGGCTTGTTGACTCAGATGTTGTTGAAGATGATGAAAATAAGGTCAAGAAGGGGATGGGACTGACTAGACGCCGTATTTATTCAATCTACCAAGGTTATCTCCAGGTCCCTGCAATTCATAACGCAATTGGGAAGTCGACGAGCCTGTACTTTCAGGAAAACGCCTCTTCTGTCGACTCCCCATCTACCCTCTGGGAGGCATATAAAACAGTTCTGAGAGGGCAGGCAATAGCATCCATTACGGCACACAAACGCGAGAAACACCTTGAACTGCAATCGTTAGAAGTAGACCTAAATGCGGCAGAGTCACAACAGGCCGCAAACCCGACTCCTGAGACCTCCCGCAACTTGCGAGCGGCGCAGGCACGGTATAAGGAGCACCTCACGGAGCGTACCAGACAGCAGTTGGAAGCCACAAGGCACAAAATCTATGATGTCGGGGACAAGACTGGGAAGCTCTTGGCATGGTTAGATAGAGGGGAAAGAGGCACTAGGTGGATAGCGCAGATTAGCTCCGAAGGAGGGCAGGTAACAACTGACCCGCGCGAAATAGTGCGCATCCTTGCAGGTCATTTTCGTGCGGTCTACTCTTCCGCCTCCTCCATGATGGTGGAGGAGGCGCGGACATATATTAATGATTTGGATATGCCCAGACTTGCCCCTGTGGCAGTGACGGCCTTGGAAGCCGATCTCACAGTGGAAGAAATACAGGCTGCGGTAGGAGCGTTGCAGTCCGGTAAGGCGTCCGGTCCCAATGGCATACCGGTCGAGCTGTACAAAAGGAAGGTGGGGACACTCGCCCCTCACCTGCTCAACATGTTTGTTGACAGTCTGCAAAAAGGCGAATTCCCGCCTGATCAGCGCACAGCCACTATAGTGGTGATACCAAAGCCGGGCCAGCCGGCGGATAAGTGTACATCTTACCGCCCCATCTCATTACTCAATGCGGAGGCAAAGATCCTGGCAAAACTACTGGCGGCTAGTCTAACACCACATCTGTCGGAAATCAAACATCCAGATCAGTCTGGTTTTATGCCCGGCAGAAGTACGTCCCATAACCTGAGGCGGTTACACAGTGCGCTGGCGCGGGCGGATCGTGTGGGGGAACCAGCGGTGCTTCTATCGCTGGACGCTCACATGGCGTTCGACATGGTCGAATGGCCCTTTCTATTCGCAGTGCTACAACACCTGGGATTTGGGCCAAAATTTTGTGCCTGGACCCGGCTTCTATACACCAAGCTGGTGGCTTACGTTATCGCCAATAGGCATATGTCAGAAGATTTCCCCCTGACACGGGGCACGTGTCAGGGTTGTCCCCTATCGCCGTTGTTATTTGCCCTGGTACTTGAGCCTCTGGTGGCGTGGATACGTTGGGAACCCATGATACGGGGACTCAAATGGTCGGACGATTGGGAAGACCGAGTTTCTCTCTACGCGGATGATGTACTGCTGTATCTGGCCTCCGCGCGCCGCTCCATACTAATGCTGCTCAAGTCTTCGGTAAAGCATCACGGTACATGATAAACTGGACCAAGTCTGTCATGTATGTGTTGCACGGCCCTCCACCGCAGCTACCGGCAGACTGCCCGCTTAGGTTGGCGGAAGGGTCATTTAAATATCTGGGTATATACATCACAGTGGATCAGGCAGATTTTTTCCCAAAAAATCTTCGGCCCCCATTGGATCGTCTCAAGCGAGATGCACGTCATTGGGGAGCGCTACCGCTGACCCTGTTGGGGAAAGCGGCACTCTTTAAGATGATGGCCTTGCCCCGCTTTGTCTACGTGCTGGAAAACATGCCGTCCCAAATACCGCCGGCGTACTTTCGCACAATTGCGGCACAGGTGACTGGTCTCCTGTGGAATAATGGGCCGGCACATATTGCACAGTCCAAACTGACCCGCGGTTGGTACGACGGAGGGATAGCGCTTCCTGACATCCAGCTTTATTACTGGGCGGCACAGCTGAAGGTTATCAACCAATGGCTCCATGTCTTGCAATCCGACCCCGCATTTAAGGCAGACAGGGACATACTGGGAACAAAGGGTATGTTAGCGCCCTTGTACGACGGGAGGCTAACACCAGAATTGTTTGGCCCTCTGAGGCAAACCGTGGCCATATGGCACGCGGCCCAGACTAGGCTGGAGTGGAGAGGAGTTTTGACCCAGCTCACACCTCTGTGGGATACGAAGCGGCTTGGGAGGCTTAGGAACAGCAAGGGCTTCGATAATTGGGACGATATCGGAATTTCCACGGTGGGCGACATGTGGCATGGGGGTGCGGTAGTTCCCTTCACACGCCTGCAACAACAATACGAGCTGGCGCCTTCGGAATGGTTCCGATATACGCAAATTAAACACGCCTTACTATCGAAACTAGAGCCCGGCACTGCAGTTCCAGAGGCATCGCCAATGGAGGACAGGTTGCTAACAGATTACATGCCAAAAAAGGCCACATCCCTCACGTACCGTAAGCTAATAAATAACCTGCCGGACCCTATGGGACCCTTGCGTGAGAAATGGTCCAGCGATGTAGGAGAATTTGACGACCCGGAATGGCGGGATGCATTGGAGTCCCCACAGGAGGCGGGGATACCTTCTAGACTTAGGTTGGTGCAGCTCCGGATTCTCCATCGTTCATATTACACCAGACACACTCTACACAGAATAGGTAGGGCACCTCACCCATTCTGCTTACGTGGCTGCGGGGAGGAGGGTACCTTCTTTCACACCATATGGGAGTGCCGCATAATCCAAGAATACTGGAGGCGGGTGATGCGGACGCTGTCCCAGTCGGGGGGAGTGTCGCTGGTGCCGGACCCTAGGCGATGCCTGCTAAATGTGTGGGAATCTAATGACCTTAGCCGCCAGGCTCAGAGCTGGGCTACGCTGGTGATTGTGATAGCTAAACGGAACATAGCCCAAAAATGGGGTACGGGGAGGTGCCCTTGCTGTCGGTATGGGGAAGGGACATGGATAGGGCTATGCTGGCTGAGCGATCAGTGTTCATCAGGTTGGGGTGCCCCCAAAAATGGGAAAAAGTGTGGGGGGCATGGAATAAATATAGAGGGGACATATGCGAACCACCACTGTTAGACCTGTCAGCCCTTTGGGTGGTCCCTCCTCATCATTATTTATTTTGTCCCACTTTTGCCTCAAACCCTGTTTGAATTTTTCCTTTTTGGGAACCACCAGACTTTTTCGTGTTGCTGCAGATTCAGGGAGCCATTTTAGCTACCCCTGAAACTTCTGTCTGAGGGCCTGGAGCACAAAATGGTGGCCACCTGTGACATCACCAGCATCCACTGGAACCTACCAGCACCTTCCAGAACATTCCAGAACTCTGTGACAGTTGGAGGCGGTTTAGAATGTTGGGAGGTTAAGACAGAGAGTTGGCAGTTGGAGCTGGCAGTTGGCACCTGACTGGTGAAGAGAGAGCAGCACGACAGTGAAGGAGGAAGGAGTGAAGCAGCAGGGGTGGAAACTTGTGCCTGGAGTGGGGTCCATAAACCCACCCTTGATACTAGTCCCTACTGATGGATCCCAGCCTGTAGCCCTGTGTGGGAAGAAGCCAGAAGAACTCATCCTAAGGACCTGGACAGCAGGAACAGGCCTTAGAAGCAGAAAGCAGCAAGATCCTGACCTGGAAACTGGTTTCCCTGGAGTCGGGCGTCGAGTAGCCTAAGACCTGGAGCCCGAGGTGGAGAAGCGGCGCTGACTGAAGAAGCAGACGTCGTACCCGGAGCCGCCTGAGGTCGTGAGAGGGCGCCGACGGAGGTCGTGAGGAATACCAAAGGTCGAGGAGGAAGTTAACCGAGGTCGAGTGAGCGGCGTCATCGGAGGAGTGAAGTCCGCCCTCCGGAGTCGTCGGAGACCGAGGTGAAGTGTACCGGAGGTCGGGAGTGAGGATCGCACTCCGGAGTCGCCCGGAACCTGAGAAGAGGAGCACCGGAGGTCGGGGGTGAGGATCGTACCCCGGAGTCGCCGGAAGTCGACATCGAGGCCAGGCCGGCCGACGTCATCGAAGCCGAGAGCGCCATCGGACCGGAGCCGCCCGAAGTCGACATCGAGTAGAGACTGCCCGACGCCGTCGAATCGGAGGTCGAGATCGAACCGAGGCCGCCGACATCGGACCGGAACCGCCTACCGGCGTCGTCTAGAACTGACATTGTGCCGAGGCCGCCGAGACCGAACCGGAACCGCCTCACGGCATCGACACGACTCCAGCGGCGTCGGAACAACAGAAAAAGGGCAGTAAGTGGAGTAGAGGGCGCCTAAGGCCCTGTGGAGACCTGAGAGACTGCTCTAAGGGGCTAGGGAGGTGCTGGAACCAACCTGACTGTGCCAGGGGTGAATTGGGGCTAACCTAGAGAGGTTGTGTGGAGAGAGAAAGCCAGGGCACTGGTGTTCCCCCCTTGATCTACCTCAGTTTAGGCCTCAGCCTTGTCCCAGCCAGGGAGTAGTACCCCTCAAGCCTTCCACAACCCTACAAGCTGTGCCTGGGCCAAATCAGCCCTTAGGAATTGAAAAGTGATCTGATTACATGAGTGCTGCTGTATACTTTTAATTATTTATTGGGGGCACTGTATTTATTGTGTTAGCCTATTTATTGCTTCACTATATTTATTGGTCTACAGGACTTGTTGGTGTACAATATTTATTGGTTCAGTATTTAATGCCTCAGAATATTTAATTGCCTGTATTACCTGCACTTATATTTATGTCCCTTGTATTTATGATCATCCCTATTTATTGAATCTCCAGACAGTATTTATTTGACCTGCACTATTTAAATTTGTATATTGTGATTGTCTTATTTATTTTTCCAATCAGCAACTGAGAGAAAAAGATAAAGAAGAATATTTTCATAATTTTTACGGTGTAGAGTCGTTTTTGGAATGGATGCACGCATGGTTATTGTTTGGGTATATTGTATGCTTAGCACGGTGCCTGTTTCCTGACCACTCGAGCCAAGCTACCACAGTGTGTCCGGAAGACCACCACCACCCCTTCTAGTGTGGGAGTGGTTTTCCAACATAAACTGGTGTTCAGTGGTGGGATAGAGCTGTGCCTACATATACTCAACAATAACTGTGGGTAGTCCATAGGCCTACACCGGGAGTTTTCTCAAAGCGGCCTTCCTAATTGTGGGATTTTGTTTTTTCCAAATTTACTCTGGTGGTGGGAGGAGGTATTATTAAAGGTACCCCCCTGCATTGTTACTGCACAAAACCTGTCCTCTAACCTGAGTGGGCAAGATGGAGTTTGTACTAGAAAATCTAGAAACGTACACTGTGGCCCAACTCAGGGAGTTTTGCCAGCGGGAGGGGGTGTACTGTCCCCCAGGAGCAAAGAAGGGTGCACTCCAAACCAGCTTAAGGGCTTGGGGGGAGGCACGCAGGGAAAGCAAGGCTGAGGAGGAAGACAGGGATGGAGAGCCTGACCCCGAGGGGGCTGAGATGTACCAACCTGAGGTGGGGAACCTGTCAGCAGGGCCCAGGACACTTTCTAGGAAGGGCAGCACTGTCTCTAGTGGGGGCTTATCCGAAGTGGAGTTAGCAGATCGGAGGGAGAAAAGACAGCTCACATGGGACTTAGCAAAGCTGGAGAAGGAGAAGGAGGAACAGAGGATGGCTCATGAGACGGAGAAACAGAAGATGGCTCATGAGATAAGACTGAAAGAGATAGAGCTTCAGATCCTAAGAATTGGGGCACCAACTGTTCCTAATGGTGGCAGCAAAGACCAAGAGATCACCAGGGAATCCAAACCCTACCTGCCAAAGGACATAGTAGCTAGCTATGGGTTGGGTGATGATATCGCCAAGTGGCTAGCGGCCTATGAGGTCTCGTTAAGGGCCCATGGGGTTCCAGAGAAGTACTGGGGAGGGGGATTGTATAAGTACATGCCTCCAGCTGGTAGGGATGCTTTATTGGCCCTCGAAGAGGATGAGCAGACCCACTACCCCACCATGAAACTGGCGCTCATCAGAAAGTTTGGACTAACACCTGAAAAGTACAGACAGAAGTTCAGGGGTAGTCACAAACTGGGCACACAGAATTGGGTGGACTTCCTGGACTATGCAAAGAAGGCACTGGAAGGTTGGATTCAGGGCAGTGAAGTGAGGAACTACGAGGAGTTGTTTGGCCTAGTACTGAAGGAACACCTGCTCGAGAAATGTTTCCCTGAACTGCGGCAACACCTGGTGGATAGCAAGCTGACCAGTCCCCGGAAGCTTGCTGAGGAGGCGGACATTTGGGCTAGTACCCGGGTGTCCACAAGGGGGACTGGAGGGGATACTCAAAAGGCCGGACAGGGCGCCCCCCAGAAGAAAGAGGGAGGGGAAAAGAAAAAGGAGTTCTCCAAAAGCCCCCAAAATAGCTTCCAAGGAAAGGGAACAGGATTCACCCCTAGGGCTAACCCACCCAGAAACCCTAATCCTGGCCAGAGTCAGCAGCCAAGGGTTGTCCATTGCTACGAGTGCGGTGGCGTTGGACACTATAAAGGAGATCCGAAGTGTCAGAAACGATCACCCCCTCCCACTGGAGGAAAGACCCCCGGAGTAGCTAGTGTAGTGCTCGGGGAGGAGATGCCCTTAACTAAGGGAAGGGAGTGGGCGGGTGTCACTTTAGTGTCCCTGGGAGAACGGGAGATGGTTCCTAAGATCCAGGTGCCCGCAAATACCGCAAAGTATGGGCAGTGGATCACCATCAACGGCCAAAGAGGGGAGGCTCTGAGAGACACAGGAGCCAGTATGACTATGGTGCGTAGCCAGCTGGTGTCTCCAGAGCAGGTAATTCCCGATGTACTCCACCCAGCCGCGATGGCTGACGGCAGAACAGGCCACTATCCCGTGGCCGAGGTTCCCTTTGAATGGGGGGGGGTTGCAGGTTCACTTCGAGTTGCCGTAAGCCCTGCCGTGCCAGTCGATTGTCTGCTGGGGAATGACATGGAGCACAACGCTTGGAAGGAGGTGGAATACCGGACTCACACCGAGATGCTGGGTACACCTGACTGGGCCTGTGTTAGCACAAGGTCCGCGACTACCCGAAGAGGGAGTTCATTCCGGCTGGAGCCTGGAACAAAGGCCCAGCCAGCTGCCAGTCAAGGGAAGAACCGAGGACAGGAGGAGCCTGCCTCGGCGTCTCCACCCCGTAGGACGGATAGGCCACCGGAGGTGGTGGACCAGGAGTCTGCGGAGGGGGACGTTACCAACCTGGAGGACCTACCCATCCCGGCCGAGTGGCACGTGGAGGGAGGCCCGTCCAGGGAGGAATTCTGCCAGGGCCAGAGGGAGTGCCCTACCCTTGAGGGGCTGAGGCGACAGGCCGAAGCCCAGGCAGCAGGGAACGTTGAAGGGAACTACAGTGTTTACTGGGAGGATGGCCTCCTCTACAGTGAACCCAAGGCACCCCTACATGGATCGTCACGAGCCTTGGTAGTTCCTCATCGTTATCGAGCCTTCCTTTTGGAGTTGGCTCACGAGATACCATTGGCAGGACACCTGGGGCAAGACAAGACCTTCGCCCGTCTTGTCCCACACTTTTATTGGCCTCAGATGAAAGTGTCGTCCGATACCTACTGCCGGACATGTGTGTCTTGCCAAGCCAGTGGGAAAACAGGGGTGAAGCTGAAAGCTCCCCTGGAACCACTTCCTGTCGTTAGCACCCCCTTTGAAAGGGTGGGCATCGACATTGTGGGTCCATTAGATCCACCAACTACAGCTGGTCACAGGTTTATCCTGGTTCTGGTGGATCATGCCACACGGTACCCAGAGGCAATACCTCTGAGGACCATAACAGCACCTGTTGTGGCTAGGGCCCTGATGGGAATCTTTACCCGAGTGGGTTTTCCCAAGGAAGTTGTGTCCGACAGGGGGACCAACTTCATGTCAGCATATATGCGGGCAATGTGGAAGGAGTGTGGAGTGACCTACCGGTTCACAACTCCTTACCACCCCCAGACCAATGGTCTGGTGGAAAGGTTTAACAAAACCTTAAAAGGCATGATCAGAAGTCTGCCTGAAAGCCTGCGGAGGAAATGGGACGTCCTCCTACCCTGTTTACTCTTTTCATACAGGGAAGTGCCACAGAAGGGAGTGGGCTTCAGCCCCTTCGAGCTTCTGTATGGGCACCCTGTACGTGGACCTCTTAACCTGGTGAGAGACGGATGGGAAAGAACTCCCAGAAAGCTCCCCCAGGATGTGGTGAGCTACATGCTGGCCTTCCGGAGCCAAATGGCTAAGTTGTGGAAGCAAGCTTCTGACAACTTGGAAGCCAGCCAAGCAGTGATGAAGGCGTGGTATGACCACAACGCTCACCCGGTGGAGTTGGAGCCTGGCCAGAAGGTGTGGGTGATCGAACCAGGAGAGCTTAGTGCCCTCCAGGATCGCTGGTCAGGACCCTTTGAGGTGTTGGAGAAGAAGGGTAAGGCTACCTACTTGGTGGACCTGAAGACCCCTCGTCAGCCCCTGCGGGTGCTGCATGCCAACCGCCTCAAACCCCACCACGAGAGGCCCGAAGTCATCTTGATGATGGTGACTGACGGAGGAGAGGACGTGGAAAGCGAGCCTCTCCCTGATCTGTTTGCGTCTCAAGAAAAGGATGGGTCGGTGGAGGGAGTGATTCTCTCCCCATCTCTAACTCCTGAACAGCAGGAGGACTGTCGCCAGGTCCTGGGGCAGTACTCTTCGTTGTTCTCCCTTGTCCCGGGTAGGACTCACCTGTGCGTCCATGACGTGGACACAGGAGACAGCCCACCTGTGAAGTCCAAGATCTACCGGATGTCAGACAAGGTGAAGGCCAGCATTCATAGTGAGGTCACTAAGATGCTGGAGCTAGGAGTGATTGAACCTTCTAGCAGCCCCTGGTCCAGTCCGGTGGTGTTAGTACCAAAAGCTGCACCACCGGGTGCCCAACCAGAACTGAGGTTCTGTGTGGACTACCGGGGACTGAATTCAGTGACAAAAACTGATGCTCATCCGATCCCTAGGGCGGATGAATTGATTGACCGGCTGGGAGCTGCCCAATATCTAAGTACCTTTGACCTTACTTCAGGGTACTGGCAGATCTCTTTGACTGATGGAGCAAGGGAAAGGTCAGCCTTCTCCACGCCCAATGGCCACTACCAGTTCTGTGTGATGCCCTTTGGGCTCAAGAACGCACCTGCCACGTTTCAGCGCCTGGTAAACCAGATCCTCACCGGAATGGAGAGTTTCTCTGCTGCTTATCTGGATGACATAGCCGTCTTCAGTAACAGCTGGGAGGATCACTTGCGTCACCTGCAAGCTGTTCTCCAGGCCCTGAGACAAGCTGGATTGACGATCAAGGCCAGCAAGTGCCAGATCGGGCAGGGGTCGGTAGTGTACCCTGGACACTTGGTGGGTAGGGGAGCGGTGCAACCCCTCCAGGCGAAGATCGAGGCCATCATGGCCTGGGAACCCCCCAAGACACAGACTGAGGTCCGAGCATTTTTGGGCCTCACGGGATATTACCGCCGCTTCGTGAAGGGGTACGGTACCATCGTAGCCCCCCTCACGGAGCTCACGTCCAAGAAACAACCTCGACGGGTAGTCTGGACGGAGGCTTGTCAGCAAGCCTTTGAGAGATTGAAGAAAGCCATGTGCGAGGCCCCGGTCTTAAGGGCCCCAGACTTTTCCAGGAAGTTCATTGTCCAGACAGATGCATCAGAACATGGCATTGGGGCAGTGTTATCGCAACTCAACAAAGAGGGCCTGGATCAACCCGTGGTCTTCCTATCCAGGAGACTACTTCCCAGGGAACAGAAGTGGAGTGCAATAGAGCGTGAAGCCTTTGCAGTGGTATGGGCTCTGAAGAAGTTGCGGCCATACCTGTTTGGCTCGCACTTCCTGGTTCAGACCGACCACAGACCCCTTCGCTGGCTGATGCAGATGAAGGGGGAGAATCCCAAGTTGTTGAGGTGGTCTATTTCCCTACAGGGGATGGACTTTCAGGTGGAACATCGGCCTGGAGTGGACCACGCCAATGCAGACGGTCTCTCAAGGTATTTCCGCCTTGGTGATGAGAACTCCCAAGGGGTTGGGTAGCTCTCCCCACTTTCAGCTGGGGGGGACGCGTGTTAGACCTGTCAGCCCTTTGGGTGGTCCCTCCTCATCATTATTTATTTTGTCCCACTTTTGCCTCAAACCCTGTTTGAATTTTTCCTTTTTGGGAACCACCAGACTTTTTCGTGTTGCTGCAGATTCAGGGAGCCATTTTAGCTACCCCTGAAACTTCTGTCTGAGGGCCTGGAGCACAAAATGGTGGCCACCTGTGACATCACCAGCATCCACTGGAACCTACCAGCACCTTCCAGAACATTCCAGAACTCTGTGACAGTTGGAGGCGGTTTAGAATGTTGGGAGGTTAAGACAGAGAGTTGGCAGTTGGAGCTGGCAGTTGGCACCTGACTGGTGAAGAGAGAGCAGCACGACAGTGAAGGAGGAAGGAGTGAAGCAGCAGGGGTGGAAACTTGTGCCTGGAGTGGGGTCCATAAACCCACCCTTGATACTAGTCCCTACTGATGGATCCCAGCCTGTAGCCCTGTGTGGGAAGAAGCCAGAAGAACTCATCCTAAGGACCTGGACAGCAGGAACAGGCCTTAGAAGCAGAAAGCAGCAAGATCCTGACCTGGAAACTGGTTTCCCTGGAGTCGGGCGTCGAGTAGCCTAAGACCTGGAGCCCGAGGTGGAGAAGCGGCGCTGACTGAAGAAGCAGACGTCGTACCCGGAGCCGCCTGAGGTCGTGAGAGGGCGCCGACGGAGGTCGTGAGGAATACCAAAGGTCGAGGAGGAAGTTAACCGAGGTCGAGTGAGCGGCGTCATCGGAGGAGTGAAGTCCGCCCTCCGGAGTCGTCGGAGACCGAGGTGAAGTGTACCGGAGGTCGGGAGTGAGGATCGCACTCCGGAGTCGCCCGGAACCTGAGAGGAGGAGCACCGGAGGTCGGGGGTGAGGATCGTACCCCGGAGTCGCCGGAAGTCGACATCGAGGCCAGGCCGGCCGACGTCATCGAAGCCGAGAGCGCCATCGGACCGGAGCCGCCCGAAGTCGACATCGAGTAGAGACTGCCCGACGCCGTCGAATCGGAGGTCGAGATCGAACCGAGGCCGCCGACATCGGACCGGAACCGCCTACCGGCGTCGTCTAGAACTGACATTGTGCCGAGGCCGCCGAGACCGAACCGGAACCGCCTCACGGCATCGACACGACTCCAGCGGCGTCGGAACAACAGAAAAAGGGCAGTAAGTGGAGTAGAGGGCGCCTAAGGCCCTGTGGAGACCTGAGAGACTGCTCTAAGGGGCTAGGGAGGTGCTGGAACCAACCTGACTGTGCCAGGGGTGAATTGGGGCTAACCTAGAGAGGTTGTGTGGAGAGAGAAAGCCAGGGCACTGGTGTTCCCCCCTTGATCTACCTCAGTTTAGGCCTCAGCCTTGTCCCAGCCAGGGAGTAGTACCCCTCAAGCCTTCCACAACCCTACAAGCTGTGCCTGGGCCAAATCAGCCCTTAGGAATTGAAAAGTGATCTGATTACATGAGTGCTGCTGTATACTTTTAATTATTTATTGGGGGCACTGTATTTATTGTGTTAGCCTATTTATTGCTTCACTATATTTATTGGTCTACAGGACTTGTTGGTGTACAATATTTATTGGTTCAGTATTTAATGCCTCAGAATATTTAATTGCCTGTATTACCTGCACTTATATTTATGTCCCTTGTATTTATGATCATCCCTATTTATTGAATCTCCAGACAGTATTTATTTGACCTGCACTATTTAAATTTGTATATTGTGATTGTCTTATTTATTTTTCCAATCAGCAACTGAGAGAAAAAGATAAAGAAGAATATTTTCATAATTTTTACGGTGTAGAGTCGTTTTTGGAACGGATGCACGCATGGTTATTGTTTGGGTATATTGTATGCTTAGCACGGTGCCTGTTTCCTGACCACTCGAGCCAAGCTACCACAGTGTGTCCGGAAGACCACCACCACCCCTTCTAGTGTGGGAGTGGTTTTCCAACAACCACCAATGCAAGAAGATGAAGCCTCTGACTCTGACTGATGAGAGGGATTTCGAGACGAACTTTCGGGGTGTGGATGTCAGAAAAGGGAAACTGCACAGAAGTGCTTCTGAGGGGTGGGAAGTAACGTCCAGTGCGAAATTGTTATATGATACCGCACAATTATGTACTCGAACACTAATGCAATGTACTGTTCTAATCAAAAATAATAAAATTATTTAAAAAAAAAAAAAAAAGAAGGGGATGGGATGGAAAATCCAGTGATGTTATTTACCATGGAGGTGAGAAATCCAGTCATCTCTCTTGCTCTGCAGATGATTGATGGGAATGAGTCCTCTCACTTGGCTGCATATTTTAAACACAGTTTGAAACCAGTGATGTTTCTTCCTGTGCAAATGGACTATTCAAAATCAGCTTCAGTTTTTGCTGGCATCGATAAAAATAATGGCAGTTTACATTGCACGCGCTGCATCACCAATACGGCGATGCAGCGCGTGCAATGTAAATTGTTATATTTATTTATTTAATTAACACCGTACCTCTGTATGCCGAAGTTTATTAACCCCACCCCGCCCTCCACCGCCCCGCCACACCGGCCAGCACCACTCCCTCAGCGAGCTGACACTGTATATGGTGTATTGTCAATGTGTATTCGGATATCATTAAATCCTGGACCCCTGCTGTTTGATTGCTTAATACAGTTTTCTTTATGATGCAATCTATTGCTGTGCCTGATACTTATATTTACTTACGGCTATGGCTAAATTGTGCATCCTCAATGAGGTTTGATGTTGTTTACTTGGTCTCAAATGTTCCTCTTGTCTGCAGTTCACCTTTCTAGTATTAGATAACCAGGCTCATCAGGGATTGCCCTTTTTGTTTGACTGGTTGCAACCATTGCAACCTGGAAACCCTAGACAAAGGACCCACCAGCAGTGGTGTATGCCCACAATTGAAAGAAACTGCAGCTGACCAATATATGCAAAATACTCTATGATACAATTACTGTTCCTATTTGTGCAGGACACAGGCTATGCCCTGTTCCTGCCTGTCGCAGCATGGTAGAATAAAGTGTGAACTGGAATGCGGCCCTAAGTAATTACATTGGCTCAAATTAATTCAAGCAATCCAGCCATCAAGTTTTTCTTTTAGTCATTGAGACGTCCTAAATGCCATAGGTGTGCCCAGGTATGGGTCTCCTCCTCAGTGTGCCAAGGGACGTTAGCTGCACCCTACTGGCAGGTCCTATACACTCTGAACCTGTTCTGGGGCTGTGTTCCTCTTCAAAGGAGACCTGACAAGTTCCTTTTGGAGTAGAACCAAAGCCGATTTGTACAAAATAGCAAAAACGAGGGCTGAGGCAAGAGCAAACAGCCGCACCTGTCAAAACAAAGTCTGGGAAAGTAATGCTGGTACAGGAAAACCAGAGAGCACACCCCTCTCTCCTCCCTATTTGGAAATCCAAAACAACATAAATATAGATGACTGAACTGGAACAGCGTGTTGGTGACCTTCAAGACATTTCTTCCAAAATACCATTGTTAGAACAAGAAATTCAAAAACTGATATCACACACCAAGATTGAAACAGAAGGAATAATCTCTGTCTTTATGGTCTCCCTAAGAATCTTGAGGGTCCTGACCTTTTGACTTTCCTGAAGAAGTTTTTAAATAACAGGAATTCCGCACACACAATTGTATATCCATTCAAAAGTCATTTAGGCAACAATCATTATGCGAAGAAAATCTCAGTCGTCGTGTTTTCTATTATCATGGCTGGGTAGGCAGAAAACTCAATCACGGCGTCTGCTTCAGCATGTTGCTGTGTCATCGTTTTTCAATAAAGAACAGTGTTTGAAAAGAAAAAAGAAAACACAATGGCTGAGAATTTCTTCGTGTCATTGATAATGATTGTTGCCTAATTTACTTTTGAATTAAAATACAATTTGTGCGTGCGGAATTCCTCTGTTCATCAGGGCTGATTTGTGTATTGCTTGTTGCTGTCTGAGGTGGAATGGAGGGCTGAAAAAACAATGGAGTGGAATGCGGCTCAAGGAATTATCTGTGGCTGAGATCCACTCACACATTCCACACTAGTGTTTTTTGTGCACCACAACTACATTTTCGGCACATATTCAATTAGTAATGCACTATGGGCCAGATGTATCAAAAAAGCATTTTGCGCTTCCAAAATAGCGATTTTTACCGAATCGCTATTTTGGAATCGCAAAATGCTATGTAGGTAGGATTCAGTAATATTTTTGCCATTCCTTAATATCACCTATTAGCGATTCGCTAAATAGCGAATCGCTATTAGGTAATATGACTCCATTCATTCCTATGGGCCTAGAAGCCCATAGGTGCAAATGGTTTTGCATTAGCTAATTTGTGATTATCTATTTGCTAATTGGAAATTAGCAAATGGAAAGCCAATTGTGCCAGGGGGCCTAAGGCCCCCCTGAAGCACCCCAAAAAAGAAAGTATGCACATACCCTACATGGCACTTTGAAAAATGCATTTTTGTGTATTTTTCAAAGTCTGCACATGGTTACCATCAACTTGAATTGATAGTAAATAGCGTTTCCTAAATGCAGAGTTCTCATTTAGGAAAGGCTTCTTACATGTGCATTAGGGATTCGCAAATTGTGATTCCCTAAAAGCAGTCGCAATTTAGGTAATCGCAAAAAATTGCGATAACCCAAATTGCGAATGCAAAGCCTCTCATACATAAGGAAAGGCCATTTTGTATTCACAAACGGCCAGATTTTGCGATTGGCACCGTTTGCGAATGCAAACATCTGGCCCTATATATCCTAAATGCATCTGCTTGGGTTGCTTTAACAACCACTGCCAAATCGTCCTCAGTAATTGTTGCCAAATCTTGACACAAGCACACATTTTAGTTACGAGTTGTCGAGCTAATTTGAGCAAGATCTGTACTGCCTAAGCATTAGAAAAACTCCAAATAAATGACTCTATTGTAGAGGGAAGTTGAGCATTGAAAATTGTCTTCATCAATTGCACAGAGTATTTTATTTGTAGGCCTTTGAATTATGAAAACAAAAACTATGGTGGCCGAGGGAAGGGGAAATCCAATCTTTACCCGATTGCTGCACAGTGCAGGCATGTGAGAAAATCAACAGGGGCCTACAAAGCCATTTGTGAGGCATACACAGATGGAAATAAAAATACAGCAGCAGGAACAGCTGGAAGCGCGGCTCATTGAAAGATACAGATGATTTAAAAGAGAATTTTAAGGAGATGTGCCCTTAAGGATATGCTAAATTGTTTTGGCTTTGCAGGGGGTTTCTACATTGCTTTTACTTAAAATCTTGGTTCAAGAAGGGTTTGTTTTTCTTTCTTTAAAAAATAAGTAATCCCTGTTATGCCTGATGCAACAAACACACTGTTTTTGACGCATTTAAAATTACATTCTAAGGTATCTTGTCTTCTTTTTTATTTTCAAGACATTTTATTGAGGCAAGAACAAAAATACTTTAAAAAATAACATTACAGAAACACACATATGCAATTGTGACTTCAGGCACATAATCTACATTGTACTTGTAAATGCATATCAGAAATATAACCAAGTTAAGCAAATGTGCAATACAGTATCAAAACACTAATTTGAATAAATAATGGAAAGAAGAAAATAAAAATAAAGGAAGAGGGAGATGAGCCATTGGGGAATAAAAGATGAGAATAAAGTGGTTGCCTGAGAAGAAAAAGAGTAAAAACCAGTGTTACACCAATTATTAGAAAAAGATGTGTAAGTACCATAAGGAGTATAACAGGTAATACAATTAACATTTAGGAAGGAGGAGAAAAGTTAATCACCTTAGCGATGAATGACTTGATAGGTACTAAGGGGCATATTATCAAGCACGGCGTTAAAATTATCGCAGCTTTAGCGGCAGAAAACTGCCGCTAAAGCGTCGATAATGAGCTTGATAATATGCTGCAGAGAATTCCAATAGAAGCCCATGTTGACACCAGAACATGGGCTTCTATGGGAATTCTCAAGGGCATATTATCAAGCCCATTATCACCGCTTTAGCGGCAGTTTTCTGCCGCTAAAGCGGCGATAATTTTGACGCCGTTTCTTGATAATATGCCCCTTAGTAACTTCCATAGCTGATGCACTTAAAGGAGATTTTCATCGAATAAGGTTTGTAACCATCAAGTGTATGATGATAACATACTGAATTCCACCACCTTAGAAGAGTAATGTTCTCTGGTGATTTCTAATTAGAGGTAATAACAGAAATTGCTATAGAAAGCAAGAGATCTGCCAGCTTCCTAAGGAGTTTGTGTGGACTCCATGTTTCGTGCAAGCCACCTTACAACAGTAAATCTAATGACATATGCATGGAAATCTGGGTGATAGCGCCAATGTGAGATACTAATTATGCAGAGAGTACCACTGTAGTAAACCTATCACCCCAGCAGTACCTAAGCAGTCATTTAATTACTGAGGCAATACTCTTGCAGTGATACAATCACCCCAGCAGTACACTTCCTTTCATCCAATCTCTCAAGCTTTAACAATGGATTCATGCAGTTACTCAGACACTAGTTTTTCTTTTTTTGGAATATCTAAAAAAAGATTAATTTCACAAGTAACTAGTTGAAATTGGTAAACCAATAGATGCAATTTTCGAATGTGACAGTATATTTTCAGAATGACACATCTGCAATGGCAAGACCATACTTTCAGGACTAGTTTTCTTTCATCTGAGCCCCACGCTGTACAAAAAAATACAATGAAATGTTGTGATGGTAAGAATAGAGAAGAGATTCCTCTACACACTGGATAAGGATAATCAAGAGAAGCATTACATTACACAGGAACATGAAGGTCCCAAAAATGGATATTACCGTACAGTAACAAGTAAATGTTCATAGATAAGAATATTTTTTAAAACCACAATCCAGTAAACATGATAAAATATTAACAAATATATGTTTATACATACCCTTGGTGTCAAATACAAGAAGTTTTATACATGAGATGGTAATGAAGGTGGAAAAAAGAATACATTTCTAAAAAGATATCTCAGTACCCTAAAGCAACAGATGCCTGGGATGTAGTAACTATACATGTTATAGAAGGTTTTGCAATTGTGTAACCAATGAGTGGTGAAAGATTAACTTCAATAATTGTGATCATATATGATTCTTTTAATGTAATGTATATGCTACGGTTATGTAGGAAATTTTATAGAGGTCAGACGTCACTGAAGTGAAAACAAGAATAACAGAGCACAGATCCATGGTTAGAAGTGAGCATAGAAGTGCTCGCCCCCTCCCCCCCAGCCCTGCTAGTGGACTAGCTTTCTAAATTCCGACTAACCAATGTGACTGGATGACAAAGTCTTTTCAGATCTGTGTTGTTTATAACAAGAAATATCAGAATCCAAAACAATCAGTAGTGGGCTGATGCGCTATGTGGTCTAGTCCATTTTTAGGACATATGGTAACAATAACAAAGAGGTAGACTAATATATTCATCATTCTTAACTGGAAACATAGTGTAAGTACACTAAACAGAAGCATGAGTGATTTTAGTGATGTGTTGATCACAGTTACATATGAAGTCAAACATGCTGAATGGTGCTTTGCATGTTTTATCATCAAAAAAAGTTGTATTTTGTACATTTCACCATTACTAGAAATATACCTGGTGCCTTGAAGCCGCCTGCCCTGAAGACTAATGTCATAATGCCTGGGAATCAGGAGGTTACCCTTGTCATGGGCTGATCTGACCGATTCATCTGGAGAAGGTGAAATTAGCTCTATGTATATTGTGATGCACACGAAGCAAGATGGGCTCACATAATTTACTGTTTTTTGAAGCAAGTGTAACATCCTAATATAAAAATCCAAGAAGGGGCATTATGTGCACAGTAGGTATTCGTTTATATTTCTCAGTGGATCAATTTTAAAACCACCAAATTTGGGAAGATTTAGGGGCATATCAACAAGGGCTTTATCTCTGCTTTTTTGGCTTTAAAAGCCAAAAAAGCAGAGATGAAACTAGCACCCTATCAACAACAGGGTGCTAACACGCAAATTTGCATGTTAGCACCCTTTTACTCTATGCTTCCCCTTGCATCTCTAATGAGATGCAAAGGGGGCGTTCCAGAGTAAAATAATAGGAGAAATGTCGGTAAGCGACATTTCTCCTATTATCAAGAATGTCGCTAACCCTGTTAGAGACAAAAAAAGCAGCGCTAACCGCGGTTAACGCTGCTTTTTGACGTCTGCTAATTTTCAGACTTAGCCATGATATCCTATGGAAGGAGGATATCATGGCTAAGTTTGCCTGTCCCTATCAACAAGGTAACGTGTGATTATCGCTGGGTTTCCAGCGATAATCTCACGTTAGCCTGTTAGCGTGTAGATTTTTATCGCTATTGAGATAAGCGTTGCTAATAGCACGCTATCTCAGCGATAAAAATTCACGCTAGCCGGCGATAATTATCCTCACGCTAAGAGCGCTGAGCGATAATTATCGCCGGTTGTTGTTTATATGCCCTGAAGTGCTTATATATTGATAACATTTGTGTATATTAAGGATAATATCAGTAGGCCTATTTACTGCACCAGATGTCACTACTCAATACAATAGGATTTAAATGCAATACGTCCCAACTCATATTGGGTGGAGAGTAAGTGTATGATCACCATACATCATAAAAATAAATAAAAAAGATGTATGACTGAAGATGTTTTCCTTGATTATCAGTCTTCCTTTAGTGAGATTTATATTACTCTAAAATGTTTGTGGTACAATGGACCTCTGCGGTGCTTCCTTTTTATAGAATCATGTTATATTGTTTAAGTGAGATCAGCTTCCTCTCCACAGTGTGGTGGTTCTAAAGCATAAGTATCCTTTAGGCTGGCTTTTCGCATAAGGTGGTGAATCCCCGGAGAACGTGAATAACAGCATGGGTGTTGATCACAGATTGGCGGGTAAGTCCGATTCAACTTATTTTTGTTCGCTGAATGTCAGAACACAATGTACGCCACACACTTTTTTTTGCAGCACTCCTGGCTTTGCTACATGTCTGGGCTAGCCTTCTGAAAGAGATGCTTCTGCATTGTTTTTGTGCCTGGTTTTCTTTTGCTACACTTAGACTCATATGCATTTCCTGTGGATACTGCACTGTGCCTTTTTCCTCCTTTGTCCTCTATTACATGTTTTGAAGGCTATTTTGTGCGATACACATTATTTATGAATTTTTATGTATGAAGGCCATATTTGAAAAGTGAAGACATTACTTTTCCTGCCAACTCTGTTCACATGTTCCTGTGTCTTCTAGAGTCTGACTACAATTATTTATCATGTCATGTTTGGAATTGCTGCTTGTATCCTGATATAACAAACACCAGGGCTGAATTGAGTTCCATTAATAATTTTCAAAGATTCATCTCAATAGCAGCAATCACATACCACATTTTGGAATGCCATTGTCTTTGAAACTGATAAACTGCTATTTTTAATTTATGAACCACTACTTCAGTAACACCTTATGCATTTCCAGCTGTGTGTGGCTGGCTTTTCATGAAATCAATGTATTCTGTTAGGTTGACAAGTAAAGTGGTGTGCATGTGGCTCACATTTATCTGGCTGATCGGAATGTTAACCTTTATCCTAACATCAGGCAGATGTAATTTGAAAATAAATCATTTATTTTTAAGTGCATCATTAATTTGTTATGCTGACTATTTGCTGTCGGTGGTGTTTTTTATGGTAATTCATCCTCTGTACCCTAATCAAGAATAACCAGATCCTCATTTATTTGTGCGCAAATAGCAATTTTAGCAGGATAAATGTAGTATCAATAATTTCAAGAACTGTGGAAAGAGACTCATTCTAGGCTGATGAAGCCATTCTTTAAATATGTGGATTAATGGGTTTGTAGGAAGGAGTTGATAATTTGTCTAAATTAAAGTTGCGTTTGTAAAATTAGAATTTAAACAGATGGCATGGCATCTGAATATGACATTCAAAAAAGTTAAGTCCTAAAGCAGAAGATATTCTAGTAGATCATTTTGGCCTCCCAGGGCTCTCTACACAAATCCACAGTCTGATAAGCAGGACAATAAATATCAATATCTTTGAGAAGTTAAATACAAACAACATACTAATCCCGCTGACTAAGAAGGCAAATCACTTACTCCTACTCATTCTGCTTATTTTGTCATTCTTTGATTCTTTGATCCTTTGTTAGGGTCCGATCACTTTTGTAATTTTAGAGTTAAAAAGAAGCGATGTGTCGATTCCAATGAGCGATGAACCTGCGATGCAGGGTTTCAGCGTTGGTGTCGAGGCTGCCATCATGGAGCTTGCATCGGGTAAAGCTACATACAGCAGCAGTTCCCAAGGAGATCCATTGGTCCCAGATGCAGGAGGTGGCGGTGATGCAATTCTTTTGTGCGGGGTACATTCCACGCAAAAATGGCAATGTGGCGGTTCTGCTTGGGGATATGCCGCTCAGCTGCACTGGTTCTGCTGGGGGATGCATCAGTCAGTGGAGAAGTTGCATCAGTTCTGCTGGAAAGCACCTTCGACCCGCTTCCAAGGGTCCAGGACTGGGATGGCACTACTTGGCAGGGTATACTCACAGAGGGAAGAATCAGGTTCAGAGGTTGGAAGTCTTTTATGTCGCTGAGATGTCAGATCAGGAGGCCATCCAACATGCCGATGGAGTCACTCTGGGTTCTGGGTGTAAGTGATGTAGGTCCAGTCCTTCACACCTAGGCAGTAGAGCAGCAGGTTAGAACAGCATAGCAAATCAGGAATCCAGCAAAACGCTTGTTCAGCAGAGCGGCAGTCCTTCGTCCTGGCAGACTATCCATAGGTCCAGAAGTGTACTGAAGTGTTGTCTGAGGTACTTATACCCAGTGAGAAGACTTCAAAGACACAACTTTCCACAGAGAATCTCCCTTCCTGCCTTGGATCAAGATTCACTACATGGGGGTATGCAGCCCTTTGCATGGGGGCAGGACACAGCCTATTCAGGTGTAGGTGAGGCTGGGTCCAGGTCCTCTCTCTTATCCTGCCAAGATGGCCCTTGAAGTCACACCAAGGCTCCCATTGTGTGTGGCCATATATGAGGAATACACAAAGCCCAGCTGTCACCCACCCATCCCTGACATATGATCAGAGGCAGGCAGCAGGCACCAAATAGCCAAATTGAGAGAATGCCAACTTTCTAAAAGTGGCATTTACAGAAGTGCAATTTAAAATCCGACTCCACCATAAGTTTGGATTTTGAATTGTGCTTCCAGAGACACCAAACTTCAGATGTCATATTTTCCAATTTGGAAATTACTCTTATAAAATGCAATAAGGTAATCCTAATGTTATCTTATGGGTGATATAGGCCTTGTAGTAGTGAAAAATGAATTTAAGAGTTGTTCACTTCCAGGACATGTAAAACTTAAAAGAACATGGCCTAACTTTAAAATACAATGCACCTTACCCTCTGGGTTGTCCAGAGCCTCTCTAGTGGGTCTATTGCTTTAATGGGGAATGTCAAATGTGTTAAGAATGTTATGCTTCAAACTGTACCAGTGCAAGGAGTGAGTGTCAGCCGAAGGTTCAATGGGCTTTGTCAGTTGCTGATCGACCTTCGTGCCAGAGACGCGCACCATGTCTTCGGTGAAGATACTTTAAATAAATACTTACTTTTCTTGAAGAAGACTCCTGAGTGATACCTCTTCATTTACAACATTTGGCGATGAGGATGGGCCCCTTGGTGGTGACTTATATGTATTAAAAGGAAAGTTCTGGGCCTGGGATAAAGGTATATTTTGTGGGTTGTCATGACAGTGTAAACTGCACACACAGGCCCAGCAATGGCAAGCCTGGGACATGATTAAAGGGCTGCTTAAGAAGGTGGCACAATCAGTGTTTCAAGCCCTCTAGTTTAAATGTAATTCATTTACAGGCCCTGGGCACATGTACTGCAAATTACTAGGGACTTATGACTAAAGTAAGCATGCCAATTAGGGGAGAGAGCACAAGCACTTTAATACTGGTTAGCAGTGTTCAGAGTTCTAATGCCAGCACAAAACAGACAGAGTTCTAATGCCAGCACAAACCAGGCAAGAACAGTGGGGGAGGAAGGCAGATCGTTGGGGGAAGATTAACATAAGGCTGTCAGGTATATCAAGTACCCATCTATTCATCAGAAAATACCAGAAAGTTAACATATCAAATCCAACTGTAAACATTAAGAGAAAGGCTAGCCTTTTATAGATCTCCAAATCTGTTCTTTGCACAATGGTCAACCTTCTATTCCTCTCAACACTGTACCCCAATCTAAATGTTTGTATTGGAAGAAATGCATTTCTTTGGATAAATATTTTGCCGTGAAGCTCAATCTTACTATAATCACAATTGACCGGTCATAAGTTGGCCACTAATAAAAACACTATTTTAAGATACCTGTAGAAATGTAGATGAGTTTAAATTTTGCACTTGGGTCAGTTCCAAAACTGTTATGCAGGACATTTCACATCAAATATGAAAATAAATGACATACAACTTAGGAAGCTGCACTGAGTCCTAACCAGGGAGGCTGCTGACTCATAAGGATAAATTAATAAAATGTTCATTTGCATCTCAGAAACGGTGGCTGTGATTATGATTAGTTTCCCATCCTACGGCTTCATGATGTGGACAGAGCAACTCTCATTGCAGCAAATGGGCCATCAGGACCGAGATTTCTGACAGTGGAGCCAGCTGAGTCACCGCTGTCTCAAAGCATGTGGGGACATATTTATGAGAGGGGTGCATCACATTTGCATCACGCACCATGGTACATGCATGAAGCAAACTTCTAAGTCATATCTTTTTAAGCCACATAAAGCTACTTTGCGTGGCTGTGAGTGGCTACAAAAATCTGGAGGAACGCAGCATTGCTGCATTGCGTTACTCTGCCCTGGGAAAGCTTCCAATGCAACTCCCATGGATTTTGATGAATACTTTAGATTGACAAGAACTTGTAAACCTGGGGATGCGCCAAAATCTTCCACCTTCCCATGAGAGGCATAAGGAGGAAAATAGCCATATTTCTCCCCTTTTTTCTTCCTGCTTCTATGTGTACTGCATTTTATAGCACACATAGACAAAAGAATATGCCTTCAATGGTAGTTTTTGTGCAGGAAAGTGCCCCTTACTCAACAAGACAAGTTCTAAATGTAACACAGGCACTCTTGCACAACGGTGCAAGGGTCCCTGCATTGACACTAGGCTGCAATAAAGGGGCCAGCATAAGGGAAAGGACAGAAATGTGCCATATTGCAGTAAATACAGTGAATTCCTGCTTTTTCCCTGTCACACAGTGCAGTGCAGCAGGGTGACTAACTCTGCTGTACTGTGTCGCAAGATCATAATTGAGCCCCATGGTTCCCCCATCTCATAGTGGGGTATGAATGCCCCAAAGAAACTAGACCAAACCTACAAAGGAAGCTGGATGCCTGCTCTGGGACTTTGCTTCTGTTGAGCATTAAGTATTAATGGAGTGATGCAGCACAGGATACAAGAGGAATGCTGACTTCAATACTGGATCACAGTGAATTGATTTGTTTCTGGCTAGCCTTCATAAAACTTGTAACAGTTATGTGGAGCCACTTACACTGGAAACATGAGTACAGTAGCCATCAGAACTCAAACACCTGCTTACAAATTATTGTAAGGGTTTTTGAGGCGCCCTGTGAACGGGCATTTAGTGCTGATTCATTAGAACACCTGGCTCAGCACAACATAATGGTGAGTAGTGAAAACAAGTCAGTGTGTAAACAACATTCATCAGATTCACCAGACTGGTCCATCACAGCTGATTCACAAAATAGAAGGTTGGCTAATAATGGGGTCAGTGTAGTAGGACAGATTGTTCTGTCTTTTTGACTAAGGAAATACTAAAATGTTTGCAGACCCAGAAATGTATTTAGCAGTGACATCCAATATATGGCAGGCTCAATTATTGGGGCAGGGGCTATTGTTTTTTTTCAAATCCAAGTAGCATGTTTTGTTAAAATGACATGTACAATAGAACCATAAAAACTCACCACCAAACTTGGGGGCATATTTACAAGCCCCTATTGTCACTGGATTATCACTTTTTCAAATGCTCTGGTGGCGTAGAGCCATTTCCATAGATACAATATGGTGCTAAGCCACTTAGCGTGGTTTAACGCCACCTTGGAAATATGCCCCTTTCCGCCGCACTCCTCTGTGGCAAAGCGGGGTGCAACGAGTATTGCTGTGGGCGTTCTACCACAACACCCATTGCTTTTTGATACTGAGCCAGATTTACAAGGAGGTGTAAATATGTAGCAGCATCAAAAACTAACACCGTGCAAGAGCAGGCACTAGGAAGGTGCATGAGAAAAATGCTTTTATTTCTCCCTGTTTTTGCTTTTTCAATGTGTGTTACACACACATAAAAAGAGCATAAAACCATAAATGATTTTTTAAGTGAAGGAAGGCGTCCTGTCCTGCACATAAAAAAATCATTAAATAATTATGATTTGCTACTTCATGTGTTCTGCAGAATGCAGCACACATAGAAGTAACAAATAGCTATAATGAATTGTTTATCTGCAGGAAGGGAAACCTTCCTGCACATAAACAATCATTACCTGCAACGCAGGCACAAGGCAGCTAATAGCGAAAACACAGGGGTGTGCTATTGTAGTACATACGGTGCATCCCTGTGTTTTCAAAATGTCGGAGAGCAGCACTGCTAAATTTGGCGCAGCTCCCTCCTCCAACATTTGTTTGTAAATATGCCCCTAAGTATTATAAGTGATACCTAAAATTACAGGGATCAAAGGCTAAATCTATGAAGCATTTTACTGGTTGCAAACAGCCCATCAGGCTATTTGTTACTGGAAAATGCATTTTGAAAAGTACCAAACCCTATTCTGCGAGTCAAAATAGGTTTGCCGAGTCGCTATTAGGAAGAGGCGTGCCAAGGGTGTCCCTTCCTAATAGTGAGTCGCACTGGTATGTAGGAATGTTTTGCGACCGTGAATGAGATTGCAAAATATTCACAGTTTACCGCCAATTTCAAATTGGCAGTAAGCCATTCATTAAGGGGAATGGGTCCCTTGAACTCCTTCCCGTTTGTTAAATGGCGGCGCCAATATATTTCAGAGCAGGCAGTGGTCCCACAGACCACTGCCCCCTCTGAAAAAATGAAAAAAATACTTTACATTTTTATTTCTGAAATGCGTCCTGTTAACCTTTAAGAAAGATGGGCGACATCTAAAATAAAACTACTTTATTTAAAAAGCAGGCACAGACATGGTGGTCTGCTGACCACAGCAGGCCAGCATCTCAGTGTGTCAGACACTGTTGTACATCAGGTTTTGCAGTTGCAAATTGCGAGTCGCTAAAAATCGCAATTTGCGAGTCTTAAACACTGATGGTCATACACCTGGCCCTAGGTTTACATTAACAATGGACCACAGCACACAATAGGTAGGTATTGACCAGCAGGTGAGAATGGTCTTCGACTTAACCTTGGCTCTCAAACTCCAACCACCAGAGAATAAATACCTAGTTATGGCCTCAACCTTGCATAATTCTGCTTAAACATGTATGAATAAACAGTAATGTTATGTCCAAAATTCCTTCAAAAGTTGAAACATTATTACAGTTCCCGCTGCAACCTCAGATCAAATTTGATCATTCAGACTAGGCTCATGTGGAAGAGGTATGGTTTAGAGAAATCACATTGCAAGGTCCAGGGCACTTGAAGCCAACAACAGAGGAAGACACTAAAGAAACTAGACTTCTCATTTGATAGGCTGCTTACGAGGAAAGTCTGTATATTATGTAATAAGTGAATTACTTTATACCACACAACCTTTTTGACTGCTCGTTATTTCCTATATTTGGGGGTTGTATAACGCTGTTTATTTCAGTCTGTTGTTTCAATTACTTATGCTGTGACCTTTCACCTGTTGATTTTCTTTTTCTTTTAGTTATTAGTAGCCATCCATTTCTCATCAATGCCCCATTTAAATGAACCGCTTTAGATCTCCAGAAGACTCTACATCTTTGTTTGCATATTAACATAATGGACATTCTACTAAAACACTAAAACCTATTGAAGTCTCTCCTGCAAATTTGATAGCCAGCCCCTGCACATTGAGGTGCTTGCCACCGGGTGCAGGGATGAACTGCACCTCTGCAGTTAACAATGTGAGCATGCATTCTGTTCTTAATGCATGTTGCCATTGTTAAATATAGGATTGCGACCGAACAGGGTTCGGTAGCATCCTACTTGCAAATCTGGAACCAATGACAATAGGTTGTTCGGTTACAGTTCCTGTCCGATGTCAGACGGACTCCGGTCCGTCCGACATTGGAATCAGCCCCTACACTTTCAAGATTTGCACCTGTAGATGAACGTTTAGTATTTGGAAAAATCGAGGCCATTATCTCAAGGGCACCTGTAGACCTATTTCTTGCCAAATATCTGAGATTATGGGCATCTCTGATTGCCCCGCACCTCATTCCTCTTGGTAATAAATCACTTACTTTGCAGTTATTCAGTAGAAAACAGCTCACATAATCCAACCCTTAAAAACCCTCAGTAGATCCGAAAGTCTTCTCAAACTTTAGACCGATTTCCCTACTCCTGACAGCGCCAAAACCATGACTCTCATGTGATCTTGCGACTCTGAACACACCAGAAACTAGAGTATGCTAAGATACACACCAGTTGCACCTCAAGGCTGTTAAAAAAATGTATATGTGCCTAGACTCTGGAAACTCAGTTTCTCACCATCAACATTGACTCAGACTTCCCCTCGCTTCTTGCTATGTGCTTAGTAGAAGCGGGGTGGTAAACTGTGACCTAGATTGGCTTATTTCATTTCTTGCAAGTCGCTCTCATGTGGTCCTCATTACACGTTTCGAGCCAGAATTTAAAAACATTCAATGTTCCTCACGACTTGGGTGGGAGCCCTACTCTCTTTAACCCTATTGTAAATAACCTGCATCCGTCATCCATTCTTTTAGCAGCACCTATTTTTCAAAAGCAGATGCAACTTATCTTGTATTAGGAAAGGATTATATTAAGACCTTGTGGCCATCCAATCCAGGAGGTCCTCTTTTGCCAACTGGATAACCTCTTATTCATTAACACTTAATTCTGGAAATACTGGTATTTGTAGATGCGACTATCTGGGACTCCAGCTGGCTGACTAACTATGCCTACCACTTCTCCCAACTCACTCAGCAAAAAGGTGTTGAAACCTTTTTGACACATGCTTATATTTTCAATAAAACAGCTATAAAATGGTTGTGAACTGCTTTTGTCTTTGGAAGGTTTTAAAGAGAGGTGTCCTCTTTGTACGGTAAGGCCACCAGAAAACCACTGGACAAGCAACCATTGTGTGTAGAATTGACTATTATAATTCAGTTTTCTTGAGTCTTCCCAAAAAGCAGATTCACTGAGTACAGATTATTCAGACCACAGTTGCTTGAATTTGTTTTATGGATCAGAAAGTACAAGCCCATATGATCCCACTTGCAACGCCTTCACTGGATCCCTCTCAAGAAGAGATGCCCCTTGCTCTTGTCACTGGTCAACGCGCAGGCTGAGCCCCTCCATGGCAGAATGTGTTCAAATTATACCCGCCATAACCTATGATGTACTCTACGACTCAACAAATTATTGCATAACCGAATGTAATGTAATCTAATTTACATCAACACTACAAACCTTAATAAAATCTGGGTTGCAAAAAAAAAATGTGTTCAAATTAGACATTCCATCCTGCAGGCTACGGTCTGCCTCTGCTCATCTGGTACACATCCCTCGTACCAGGAAATATACGTTTAGTGACCCTCCTCTTACTATCTTTCATTGACCATCTGGAACATGCTCCCCTTGTCCCTGCGTTCTACATCTTCTCATACTGTTTTTAGAAAGTAGTCTGTAACTTTTAACTTTCCTCTCTTCCATTTTACTGTGTTCCTCAGCGTCAGGCTACCCAGATGGGTACCAAAGCACTTCATACAAACTACAATCAACCATTCACTCAATCATGACGATGATCCACTTCCAAGAAACATTCTCATCATAGAAAGAAAAAACTGGGATCACATGTCCCTGCTGGCAATGACTGTCTGTGCTGCACTATCAAGAACTATTCTACATCTGCGAAAGCCACCATCTTCAGTTCTGACACAGTCCAACAGAGCCATGTGAGGTGCACACATCAAACAACCAAAGAACCTTGTGGAGTGACCCAAATGCACTGTGTCTTTCATGAAATAAACATCCCTTTCTAAGACATGCTCTCAATCTGCTCTAAAAATGTTGAACTCCAATCACCATGAGCTACGCCAGGGCTTCTAATACCTTATTCTCAAGAGAGAGGTAAAGTCCCATCTAGCGGTTGTATATAACACTTTACTGTTATGCTCAGTCTGGTACTGGAAAGGTCTCACTGGGTGAGAACTCTAGGCTGGAGGTTCTAGAGTATTGGGAAGAACTGCCTGCGGTTTTGAGTGTTACACTAAGACTTATATGTGCTCTTGTATAAAATCATGTGTAATCATTTTCCTGACTCCTAGTCTCAAAATGGCCAGTAGGCATTTCTCAGAATTTCATCTTGGCCTTTTTTCTCTCCAGGATTTTCTGTGTTGACTATGCCAGCCTTTTCACCTGGGACAACCCATTACACCCTACTTATCTGTAGATACTATGGGCCATATTCACAAAGGTGAATTTGGTTGTAAACTTAGATTCATGACCCTGTTTAATCATTTGTATGCTTGACACAATCTCACAAGGGGATTCCTGGCTGTCATAAATGCATTTACTGCCATGGATTTCTCTGCCACGAATGGTTAGAAATCGACAGTAATAAATTCCACTCGTAGGGAGGAAGCTGTTGCTCCGAACTGAGGTTTGACTTGGAAGTTTCACAATGCTCACAGACATACATTTATGGGCATACTCAAACTCCTCTCTGACCACTGTCCACCCTGCCATTGGTTGAAGTCACTCCCCTTCCGGGACAGATATAGGAACAGATGACACTGGAGGTACTGGTTGGGTGGGTAGAATACAGAGGTGGCTCCTCGGCAACAGAACTTCGCCCCACTGGCTCAGAGCCAGCAGGTGAAAAATAAAGCGATATTCTATCTTTGTTTTATTTTTCACCTGATGGCTGAGCCAACGTGCACAGGCTCAATAATAAGCTACATGTTGAAAAGAAAGCCAGATATGACAGAAAACATGAAGCTAAAGAGATACATTTCAAGAGAGGTGATTTAGCCCGGGTCAAAGCTCCCATTGAAAGAGCAAGATGGTTGAAATTTACTGAACCTATGAGAATTGCTAGATGCACCATGCCTGAAAAAGGGGTAACCGCAAAGAAAAGTAACAATGATAAAGCTAGTGAGAGAGTCAGTACACCATTCACAACTAACCGAGAGAGTGTGGAGAATCTCATTAGGTCTAGTGGGAGAAAAACTCGCCGTCCAGGTTATCTTAAGGATTTTGTGGTCATGACCATTTAATTTTTTCTATTCATGTTCATTCGTTTTGAGAGTGCATAAGTCGAAAATTGTGTCATCTGCATTTTGTACATGCCTTCTCTTTTTCTTATTGTCCCACAGGAGGAAAGGTTTAAGTCCTTAAAGAGGGGGGTTGTGTTGTTTCTTCCTTAATAGTGCTCTTCCTGTTCCTGTCCTCCTCCCTGTCTTCCCTTCTCCCTATCCTCAGTGGTTTGGCAAGAGCACCCATTGTCTCTGGGGTCTGGTGATGTAATAAGAATGTTGGTGCATTCTACCTTGAGCTCTCCTGAGGCATTGAGAGAACGACAACGAGATGAACTGCCTGCTGTGGCTGAGGTGTATCCTGTGGTACTTGAATAAACATATTCTGCAGCTTCCGGTGGCTCCCCTGTATGTAACAGCTTGTCTATGTGCTGGTTGCAGCACTTACTCAGTTTTGAGACTAAAATAAAGTGCCCCACGCGTGCTGTCCACGTGGTGGTTGGAGCACTTACCCAGCTTTGGGACTAAAATAAAGCACCCCACACGTGCTGTTCCTGAACAGGCAGCGAAAGCATAGTGCTCACTACGCACTGGTAGGACACAGGGCATGCCACTAGCCCTGGAGAGCACTTGGGTCACAAGAGCAGGGAGACAGCAGGCCAGCACATCAGATAGCTGCAGAGCGGCAGTCTTTTTAGCAGTCATGCAGGCCTGTACGTCAGCACAACAAAGCAAAGTCCAAGTGGTGGTCTCTCCTGTCTGAACAGCAGTCCCTGGCAATGTGCAGCATGTAGGGCCAGCAGCGTCTGGTTACAAGTCCCATGCAGTGTCTAAAACTATTGGGTAAGAGCTCATGTACTTATATTCAAAATGTCTTTGATGTGGAGGTAACTACATACAAACTTTAGAAGCTCACAACACCCCCATTCACTCCCCAGCCCTAACTCCAGACACACTAAAGGGGGGTGGACACAGCATTGTGAAAGGACAGGCACAGCCCTATCCAGGTGCAGGTGACAGCTCCTCCCACCACTCTAGCTCAGGAATACCAATCAGGATATGCAGGGCACACCACAGCTCTCATTGTGACTGTCTAGAGTGAATACACAAACAGGCCCGTCAGTCTAAGCCGGAGGTTGATTGGAGGCAAGCTGCAAGGCACGAAGAGTTATGAGCACACATAAATGCCCACAGTAGCAGGGAAGACGCCGTCAGTTTCACAATCACAGAAGAAAGAGCGATAGATGTAGGAATTGAAGAGTTTTTCAACGCTGCATGGTTACAACGGAGCCTTGGCACGGCTTTGCGTTAATGTCCATTCACTATTGAAATCTGACGGTAGACATAAAAAAACTACCCAAACTATTTTCAGGTCACAACCCTTTAATTATGGATTTGATACTTTCAAAGTTAGATCACCCACAAGCAAAATGGACGTTTGACAGATCACTATTACTTAATGATGTTTGTATTGAATATATTAAGAAATGTGTTATAGAATATTATGAGATTAATCAATATAGCTCTCCACGCAATGTAGTTTGGGATAGTTTTAAAGCTGGTCTTCGGGGGGAAACTATCAGTTTTGTGGGAAAAGCTAGAAAACAAGAAAAGAAGGAAATTAACATGCTGATAATCAAGTTGGGAGAGCTTGAAAAAGAATATACAGAAGTAGTTAAACAGAATCAAAATGGCAAAGAAACAGTATTACGTCAAAGGATAGCGATTATTAAAGGTGAAATAAATAATTACTATACATGGAAGGGGGCAGCTATTTATCAAGTACATAAGTCTGAGGGATATGAATAGGGTGAGACCATTGGTAAGGTCCTTGCTCTACGGACCAAGCAGAAGATAGCCAGAAATAACATAATGGAATTTGAGGGATGTGATGGGGTAGTATATACAGAAAAAAAGAATATTATTAAAATCTTTGAGAAATTTTATCAAGATTTATATCAGCAGGGTAATATCGATCCTACGCTGGCCAATGACACTGAGCATATTTTCGGTAATCAACGAAGGCTCAGTGAAGAAATGCGGCAAGAACTGGACAAGGAAATAACTAAGGAAGAGGTTCTTTCCGCCCTTCAATCTATGGCTTTAGGGAAGGCAGCAAGCCCAGATAGCATCCCACTGGAGCTATATAAGGTAATCCAAGCAGAAATAGCTCCCATACTGTTAGATCTATTTCAGGGGATACAGTATAGTGGGACCCCACCTGAGTCCTAGCAAAGAGCGGATATCGTGGTTTTAAAAAAAAGGGGAAACCTGCTGATAACCCTGCTTCATACAGGCCTATATCCCTCATGAATACCGATACAAAATCGTATTAAAAAATTCTAGACACAAGGTTAGGGAGGATCATAGCTCATGTTGTCTCCCCATGGCAGCACGGTTTTATACCAACGAGAGGCACAACAGACCATATTAGACGTGCTATAGCCTTATTAGATATTACAGAGACAACTGGCGAGAAGATGGCTATGATCCTCCTGGATGCGGAGAAGGCGTTTGATTGGGTGGCATGGCAATATTTATGGACAACAATGATACAGAGAGGCTTTGGGCCCGGTATTTTAACAGCTATACAAGCAATGTACTATCGGCCATAAGCTAGACTAAATATAATGGGGCAAGAATCAATCTCTATAGAGATTGCAAGGGGGACGAGACAGGGGTGCCCCTGTTCTCCAATATTGTTTGCTCTATATATTGACATCTTTATAGAGCAAATTTTCCAAGATCAGATTATCACCCCGGTTAAGTGTTACGGTCATGAGACAAAAATACTCGCTTATGCCGATGACCTAGCAATAGTAACAGGGGACCCAGAGAAAGCAATCAAACAAATCCAGAAACTGGCTTATGAATATGGTTGAAAATCAGGATATCTGCTAAACACAGGGAAAACTCAGATTTTATGTAATACTAAAACCCTGTGTAGTGATCCTTGAAGATCCACTGAGGTAACTTATTTAGGTATCAAGACCACTAGCAATATAGAAACAATATGGAAGATAAACATAACACCAATAATTAATAAGATAAGTAAAGATCTCCAACGATTGGATAGACTTCACTTGTCACGCATAGGGCGTTGTAACATTTTAAAAATGGTTATGTTTCCTAAAATTCTATATATGTTTAGATCTATTCCAGTGGAAATTGAGGATAATTTTCTAAAGAAAATAGATAGCATTTTTAGCAGTTTTGCCTGGAAATATTCCAAAATCTGGCGATCCTTTAAATTTTTAACATTGCCACAAGATCGAGGAGGATGGTCCGCCCCTAATATTAGGTATTATTATTATGCATGCTTTTTACAGCAGATGGCTTTTGTAATTTTGCCAGGTATAGGAAATAGACAATACAATATAGCCAGGAATCTTCCTTCAATATATGAACTTGCCATGGGAATCAATGCTGAAGGGGTGCTTCTCCAGCAAATCGAGCCAAGCTATTATAAAAAAACTAAATTTAAGATAATGATAGCAATTTGGAAAATTTGGAAAAAGATGACGGCCCTTATGAACATCTCTATATATAACAGATATACTCTATTGTGGCGATCCTCCCTTTTTCCTGTATCAATGTATGATAAGCTGGCTGTCCACTGGGAGGAGAAGGGAATTCTGAGGGTGGGGGATCTTTATTTGATTGAACAAAGATTGTCGTTTTTGGAGCTTCAGCAGAAATATGATATTTCGGATAGAACATTGTTTAAATACAGACAGTTTACGAGTTGTTTGAACAAAATGAAGGAAAAGGGATTCTCTCTGCAAAGGAATGCCCTAATAGAAATCATCTCTCAGGTCTCAGACTAGAATTAAAAACATATATAGAATTTGAATAGGTACATTTCCAGATGATTTGGAGGTGGTAAAAGACAAATGGGCTATGAAAACAGGAGACCGGGATATTGATATATATCGTTCCCTGACCTTATCTAACAAGATATTTCTTGCCATGAATTTAAAATTCCAGCACTATTATACAATATATGATCTTTATTTTACTCCTGAGAAACTACATCGCTGGGGGAAAAGGGAGGACGATAAATGTCCTAGGTGTGATCAAGGACCTGCAGATACAATTCATATGTTTTATAGATGTATGAAATTGGATCCACTCATAAAACAAATAGAAACGTTCCTGACATCAGCTGTAGAGAACCCTATTAAAATATCTACAACATTAATGTTGTTAGGGTGTGATGAGAAGATACAATGTGATTATAGCAACAGCAAATTTGCTTTTATTGCTATTGCAGTAATACAACTTCTTATTGCTACCTATTGGAAAGACCCAGATCCTCCTCGATTTCAAGCATGGATTAGTCGATTGTTGGCTATATATCATCTGGAGAAGTCTTTATATAAATGCAAAGGTCGGGGTGCTCGCAAGCGAGGTAGAGAAATTTGGGGACCTTTGGAAAAATGGATTATTAGACAAACTCGTGTATAAATGAAATAAGTGGTAATGGTCTCCATTGATGTGTGTAGAAATGTTATTCTTCAGATTCTGTTATTATCATTTGTTTATATATCTCTCATGTTTTTCTTTCTCTGTGTAATATTTTTTTCGTTTTTTGTCTCTACAATGTAATTATATATGAAAATGGAGTTATAAGCTCTTGCCTAATTGGATGCTGAAGGCTAATTTATGTATGAAATATGTATGAATTCTTATTTTGTAAATCCTCTTCAAATAATAAAAAAAAAAAAAAAAAAAAAAATGAAATCTGACGTGGAGTGTTCGTTTTACACAGTGATCAGTCCTGAGTCCAGCTTATAGCGATGCGCAGTGAGGCATAGTTCTCTGAACAGGCTCACTTCATGAGCACGTGTTTTTGCCACTAGTATGACTCGTGGATCGTATACAAGTGGCATGGAGATTTTCCCTGACGAAGGGTGAAGTTGTACACCGAAATGCATTGGGAGGGATGTTATCCACGCCTGAACTGCATATTTTGAGTCTTGGATTATAATGAACTTTTCTGTTGAAAATCTACTCCTCAAATAAAGAAGGATCAAGAAGAACTTATCTGATATTGTTTTGTTCATTTGCTCCTCACAATTTTGTAATAGTTATGTTTTTCTAAAAATGTTGTCTTCACCACTTTAGACACACATGTGATATGGTATTACTTAAGGTTATAACATTGGTGACACTCGGATGAGTGCATAAGGTAGTGCGCGTTCCGACTAAGACAGATAGTCCTAGTTTTCGTTTTTACTTTCTAAAAGTGTAATTTCTAAAATAGTAATAAAAAATCTACTTTTACCAATAAGCAGGATTTATCACCACTATTCCAAACATACCAAACATGGCAACATTACTCCTTTCAGATCAGAAATTACCATATCAGGGAATTCCCAATGCAAACCTACGAGAGGAGCAGGTCTCACAGCAGTGAGAAACCAAATGGGTTGTTTGTCACTACCAGGACATGCCACACAACAAAAACCCACATGTCCTACCTTTTACCTACATAGCACCCTGCCCATAGGACTACGTACGGCCTACCTTAGGAGTGACTTATATGTAGTAAAAGGGGAGTTCTAGACTTAGCAAATAACTTTAAATGCCAAGTCACTGTGGCAGTAAACAGCGCACGCAGGCTCTGTAGTGGCAGAGGCACGAGACCAGTCTGAAAGAATACTACTGTGGGTGGCACAAGCAGAGCTGCAGACCCATTAGTAGCATTTAATTTACAGGCCATGGGTGGGACTTACCGGTAAATAAAATGTGCCAAACAGGTATAGACCAATCACACCAAACTTACCGGAGACAGCACATACACTTTCACACTGATCAGCAGTGGTAAAGTGCCTAGAGTCCTATAGCCAACAAAACAGGTCAGAAAAATACAGAAAGAAGGCAACTCTGCAAAAAGGGCCAGGTCCAACAACTAACTCTTTTTTGGCCCGCATATTTTGCCAATCTTTGAATTGTTCACAACAATGTATGATGATTTAGCATATGCAGAACTCTATCATCTGTCAAAGGGAGAACCTCCTACGAGGGTCTCAATGCAAGCCTCTGCTCCCAACAGACTGATACCCTCCCACAATCACTCAACAAGTCCCAGAGTTCAGCTATTTGACTCACAGCCCTACCATTGACAAATAAGTTGGGGGCTCATTTACAAGCCCCTTGTACCGCAGATATGTCACTCTTTCTGATGCTCTGGCGGCACAGAACCCAGACCCATATATACGAGGACACGCTAAGCCACTTTGCGTGGCTCTTCATGTCATTGTACATATGGTGTAAGGTAATGTAGCTCAAGTAGCTGTGTTGCCTTACACTGCATCAGGGAGGTATTCCATGATCGTTGCGCTGGGTGTTCCAATGCAACACCAATGGGTTTTCACACATTCCTAGATTTATTAGGATCTGTAAACTTGAAAATGTGTCAAAACTGTATGAATCCCCAGAGCAGGAGTAACAAGGAGAAATGTGTTTATTTCTCCTCGTTTTTTATACTTTGCATGTGTGCTGCATTCTGTAGCACGCATAGAAAGAGGAAAAAACCTCCATTGATTTTCTTTTTGTGCAGGAAGGTGTTCCGTCCTGCACAAAAACAATCCTGCCGACAATTTTGACACCATTGCATCAAGGTGCAAGGGTGCCTGTGAAATGAAATAAATGAATACCAGCATTTGTAATGCGCACAGCTACCTCTGGAGAGGTGTCCCAGCACTGGGGGCTGTCGGGAAGGTTAAGTGTGTGATTGCCCAGAGCCCCAGTGTTCCAGAGTCAGCTGCCCTGACCGCTGCACAACACCTCTTCCCCGGTGCCTGTGTTGGTGCTAGGCACCAAACTGTGCACCAGCGCTGGATGAAAGGATAAGAATGCACCATATCTCATATCCGGGTCTGGTGGTTCAGTGGACTAATGCGTCTACTGCAGGGACCTGTGTTCGGTCACAGGTTCAAATCCCGGAGGGTCTACTCAGCCTTTCATCCATCTGAGGTCAATAAAATGAGTACCATTGAGTTGGGTAACAACAAACATCTGTTAATCAGCGCCAAGATACCCGTAGTGGTGAACGTGCGCTTTACAAATACACATGTTATGTTATAAATATTGCCCTTTGAATTCCGCAAGGGCAGCGTAGGAAAAAGACTTGTGGCGCTGCCCTGTGCCAAAGCATTGTAAATTAGGCCCTTGGTTTTCAGTGCACTTTCTAGCCATTCCTAAACTTTTTGGGAGTGCTCAAATTCTATTTTTTCACATATCTGAACCAGCATGATTAATTCCCCTCTATAGAAGGTCTGTGGCCGCTCCTGCCTTCCTAGACCCACGCTGATTATGCAAAATAGATGGCCCAAGTGCTCTGTAGGACACCCCCTTCCCCTTCGTTTAATGTTTCATTTTTGGCCAAACCCTCTCCCAAACAGTGCATATAAAGACATAACAAAGAAGCAGTGCTATGAAAAATCAGGAACTTCTTTATTTATTCATTTTATTTTAGTAGCCTAAAAGGTACTCAGAGGTTGCGTCTTCTATAGTTGAAGCTGTAACATCACACTGTGTTTCACAAGAAGCAAGGCAGCCACGTTTGGGCTGGTGCAGTGCTGGCCCCAATCAACATTTAAATATGCACGTTCATTGCGGGGGGGAGCCGAAGTTGCTACAAAAATGGAACATTTCCTCAGCTCGCCTGCTTTACATGGCCGACCTCTGCAATTACAATCAGGGCCCTGACCTCTGTTCCGAATCTGTAAGATTTCACAACACATTAAAGTTTCCAATCCATTAAAACCGGGGCTCTGTGCAGCGCGGCTGTGATCCTCACCTCCGAGTGCCTTCTCGGAGCTGCACTGCCCTCCGCCAGGGTTTGTGCAGAGCGCTGCGCCATAATCTGTTCATAAATATGAATGAGCACTTTTGTTTTATATGCTAATGTGAAAGGTGCTGATCAGAGGCTGTTTATGGCATTCTGTATATGGAAAAAGCAATTGATACTGGTATTACTGTTAAGTGTTTCAGTTTAACAGATATCGAGCTTGTCACTTAGTTTTCTTTTATAATAGGTTCTCCACCTCGTTTTCCAGAATAATGCAAAGAAAATTCCTTTGTAATCCAAGGTCTGCTGTTCTCTCTGGGTTTTGAAAGTGCAGATTGGTATTAAGGACCGAAGAAGTAGTGGCGGCCATACTGAGGACTGGAACAGGGGACTGGTCGTGAGCAGGCAGCTAAGGCCTGCCTTGAGTCAGCTTAAAAAAACAATTTAGGGGCAGCTTGTTTGTACCACGCAAAGTAGAACAAGCGTTACTCAACCCTCTGTGTCAGATATATGTAGCCACGCAAAACTACTTTGTGTGGCTTTAAATGGCTTCATAAATCTCGAGTAAGGCAAAGCAGCACAAATCAATGCGGTGCCTTACTCTGCGTCAGGGAGGAGTTCCATGGGCATGCGGTGGGTGTTTCCCCCAAAGCTCCCCTGGTGTATGACTCATTCTCTGATATACAAGAACTTGTAAACCTGGAAATGCTCCAAAATCGCACCCCTCCCCAGGCGGGGCGTAATGAGGAGGTCTATCTTCATTTCTCATAATTTGATCCTCTTTCTACTTGTGCTGCATACTTCAGCACACATAAAAAGAGGAAGAAGTCTCTCAGGCTTGTTTTTGTGCAGGAAGTAATTCCTTCCTGCACAAAACAATCCTGCATGCAACGGAGACACCCTTGAACCATGATGTAAGGCTGCCTATGTCGGAGGTAGGCTGCCAAAACAGCACCAGCACCAGCGCAAGGGGAAAGGACAGGATTGATCTCCTAGACCTCGGTCCAGGACAGCACTCTTCCCAGCAGCTCCACGTAGAATCGCCGCATCCTGAGCCCTCCTCCTGCCTCCAGGGTTAGCGCCGACAGCCCCTGCTCCTGCTGATCCGGTATTTCTCTGTGCCCACGTGACCTCCTAAGCGTTCTGACTCTCAATAATTACCTTTTCTGCATTCAATCCTGTTTGTGTTTTACTGTTGCCATTAGCATTTTGTTCTGCTTTACTTTCCTCCGCTTCTGCCCCGCGGCCCCTCCCACCATCACAGCCCCTGCTCCCGCCTCCATACCTACAGGCCCACCACCATCCCCTACTTAATAGCGGCCGCTGTGCAGTCGCGCCCCTGGAGTGCCTAAGGCAAACCAGTCTGTGCCCGTCCGTGACCCGACCGCGACCAGCGCCAGGAACCCTGGCTCTCCCAGGCCCCACCGCTACAACTCTACCACACTCCACGCACTCAATCCCGGAAGACAAACCAACTGCATTAGATCCTTGCCGAACACCACTCAGGGACAGTTCTCATGCAGACCCCGCCGCAGATCCTTCACCATCGACAATACACCCACCACCGCCGAAGGCCTGCCTGACGCACACACCACCACTACCCTGACTTGCATCCTCCTAAATGTGTGCTCCCTGCACCAACACGCCGTAGAGATCTGGGACCTAATCGACACCCTCATGCCCGACGTCGCCTTCTTCACGGAAACCTGGCCAACGCCACCTCCAGAGAATGAACCACCCCCACCGCCGAGGAGGAGGACTCGCCATCGCACACAAGACCCTTTCCCTCTCTCCACATCCAGCACAAATGACCCCCACTACAACACAGAACACCTCAACTTCCAGATCCAGACCAGTCCCAGGACCACGTTACATGGCACCCTCATCTACAGACCGCCAGGACCCCGCACCCAGTCCGCAACCACCATCGCCAGGCTTGCCGCACCCCACGCGATCACCTCCACGGACTACATTCTACTCGGGGACCTGAACTTCCACCTTGACAACTGCAACGACCCCAACTCCCCCACTCTCCTCGACAACCTCGACAACCTCGGACTGAAGCAGCTGGTCAACACGCCCACACACAGAGCTGGACACACCCTCGATCCTATCTTCGACGGGAGGAACAAACATCCAAATCAGCCACACCACCCAGCCCATCTGGACAGACCACCACTGTGTCCATTTCACCTTCAACACCACCACCGCACCCAAGCCCTCCACGTGACTGCTACGAAGGAGCTGGAGCAAGGTCACAGAGGAACTCCTTATCACCACCCTCTTCTAAGACCCCCCCCCAGCGCAACGACTGACATCAACTCCGCAGCCACAGAACTTTATCGCTGGATCTCCAGCTGCATAGACAAACTCGCACCACTCCGCTACCCTGCCAAACAACGCCCTTTGAAGGCCACCTGGTTCGCCACAGAACTACATGAAGCCAGACGCTCTTGCAGATGCCTAGAGAAAACCTGGCATAACCAGGAAACCACAGAAGCACAGAACAACCACGGGAGCACCCTGAAGGAATACCACTAGCTCATCAGAGACACCAAACGGACCTTTGTTCCCTTGAACAAACTTCTTCTTTACAAAAATGACTGGGACAGGAGGTGACGTAATAGTAAATCGACACCTCTCAGCAGGAGAAGAAAATGGATGCAATTCCGATTGCAGAAAAATTCAGACATACAGTCACCCTGAAACTATTAGAGAATGGTTTATCAGCCTCAGGCCTTAGGCTTAGTAGTTTTCGTGATCGAGGCACATGAATCTAACAAAACAGAGATATTTTATTCGTGGGTTACATTGCCAGCAGCAGATGCAGGAACACAGACATTTCAATCTTACACAGAAGGAGATGCACCCGCGGAATATTGTCCATTCGAGGACATAGAGGTTCCACTCCCATACCAGAAACACTTATACTGGTTTAAAGGCGCCCTACCCCACTTAAGAGGAAGAGTAAGATGAGGCCAGCTCGAAGGAGAAGGGGCAACTTGGCCAATATTAGCAGCCTACACACCACATTCTGACATTGAAACAATGCCACCAGGAGACTTACTCATACAACACAAAGATTTAATTAAAATCTATAGAAACATGACACAATTCATCATGAGGACTTTAACAGTCCAACCAGCAATAGTTGCAACAAATGGAACTCAATCTCAGGGTACTGCAACTAAAATCACACCACAAGCATTACATGCAATGATGGGCAAGATGCCCACAAAACGCGAACAAATGACATTCTGGGGAGCTCAGAAAATAACACAGCTAAAGGCAGTATTCCCGGATACTACAGCGTATGAAAAACACAGAATGCTAACAATCTGCTTGCCCATGGGATAACACCACAAGTTGAGGATTGTACCACTTGGGGTACAGTCTTTGCTGCCATTTATACCACAACTCATGGTATTCCTTCATTAACGGTGATACCGAATGTATTAAGACAAATACAGAATGAGTATGAAGCAGAACCTGCTCTGCACTTAGGAATGAAGTTACTAGGTAACTATGCCCAGGTATCAGCCATAATTTTAGCTAATATTAAAGGGGAAGCAGCTTTGGTGGCTATCCGCCAACGCCTAAGGGAGTTCAGTCCTTTAGACAGGAACACAAACTACCTAAAATTATTGAAACTGCATATGCAGAACTAGGCAGAGATAGTTTTTGTAGAAAAGCTTTAAAACCACAACTAATAGGCAGTCCTGAAAAGGACAATTCAAAGCAGGCACCTGTTTCTTCCAAAAAAAAGTGTGACAATAAAAAACAACAAACATTTAAAGGAAACAGGTCTCAATCGCGAGGTAGATCTCCTCCACAGGAGCCCTCTGAGAAGAGGTATAACCTCAGGAATAGGGATAATATCAGGAAACCTTACAGGTATCAAGACACTGATACACGTTCCTCTTGTTCCTTTTAGGGTTCATCGAAAACTCTGAGAGGGAAGGACCGTCAGAAAGACAAGAAGAGCGTACAAAGTCCAGAGACAAGCAGCACACTCAAGATTACACTTCCGAAAAAAGAAGACAAGCCAAAGCAAAAGCCACAGTTCAAAAAGAAGAAGGTTGCAGGTCTAAAGATCAGACATGCCCAGAATTCTGAGGACTCGACTACTGAATGGGGAATGGGCTCTGGCGATGCTAGACAGTACGGCAGAAGTAACAATAGCTCGCCGGAACCTGATGGGATTTCTGGTGATAGCGGACTTGAATGATTATTTCACGGTGGAAACACCTGATACTAGAGTGAGTTTCCCACATAAATTGTATGAAATAACGCTCCATATGGAGGGGAACAAGTGTAGAAAAGTGAGAGGTGTCTTTTGGGAGAACCTAGCATTTGGCTCTGACATTTTGTCAGGGATAGCCCTAAAGGAGAAACAGTAATTATATCAGCATTTTAAGACCATATTCCCAGGCATTTGCAACATACATATACACGGAAGTGGGCGGTAGCCCAGGCTCCAGCATTATATAAAAACCATGTTGGATGGGATGAGGATTCAACCCACCACAAAATTCCTTTAAAAAATACTCTAACTGTACAGAGGCAGTATCCAATAAAGCAAGAAGCTAAAAACAGGTTAGGGAGATCTTAGATCAACTTGAATACCAAGGGGTGATTGAAACATTCACCTCTCATATGAACAATCCTTTGTTTCTAGTCTGGAAACCCGACAATACATATCGTCTAGTCTTAGATTACAGACATTTAAACACTTGCACTAAGACATTCACTGTCCAAAATGCCCACAGTGCTGCATTAATAAATAACATTGTGCGGAAAAAATACAAAACAACACTTGATATCTCAAATGGATTTTTCAGCCAAAATATAGCACCTGAAAGCAGGTATTTAACAGCATTCTCAGCGATAGGGTTCTAGCGGCAATTTTGTTGACTCCCCCAGGGGTATTAGAACAGCCCGGGGTTGTTTTCGGCCATACTAACAGAGTTACTTCAAAAATTGGATGAAGAGGCATTGTCCTATGTTGATTACATTTATCTGACGTACGATGACCTAGAGGAACACTTGAACAGGGTGAATGCCATAATTCCGGGATTTGCATCTGAGAGCTAGAAATTTAATTTAAAAAAATCTAAAATAGCCCACGTCAGTGTCCTGTTTTTAGGATACAAGCTTCAAAGTAAAGGAAAAAGCCTGGCAGCCAATTGTTTTAAAAAATGCACGCTGCTCCAACCTCCAAAATCATTAAAAAAATCTACAATCAATACCGGGTTTCCTAAATTTTGGTTGAACATACATTTTGGATTACGCAGAAAGAATAAAGCCTTTCTATGACTTAATAAAACCTGATTACACAGCAAGAAATTGGACACAGGAACATACAGATACACTAGGTTCCTTACAAGCTGACATGATAGCTTCCAATCACTTACAGACACTTACATACACGCGTAAACGTACACAACCTGGTGATCCGTATAATTGGGGTTCAATCTGGGCACACCTATCTAACATACAATGAAGGTGAAATAGAACCAATTCCATACAAATCACATTTGTACACCAATGCTGAGATGCACTTTGCATCCGCGAAAAAGAGTCTGACAGCGGTACAGACTGCTGTAGTAATAGAAAGATTTTCAGACTAAAGGGGAGTGATTCTATTAAGGACCAAAGAGGCTGGAATCAAGTCAATATTGTAAAGAAAGTATACCTCTTGGACCATGAATCGTTTCATTTTTTTAACACGAAAGGTCTACGTTCTTTACCTTCGTATCTGCTCTCATTATGAGCTGGAATGATTACAAAATACAATTCTACTGGGCAGAAGACATGCAGAACCTTTTCTTAACATGTGCAATAAAATTCATACAACTAATATCTTCTGTATTCATCAAAGCGTCATTTACTTCAATTTTTTTTGTTTTGGCTTTTTTAAGGTCACATACACATTATTGCATGATCATATCATACTTCACAAATGTATGCTTATATGGAATACATGCTAATTATTGTATAATGCATGCAAACTTTTTTATACAGTACAAAAATATCAAGAATCAAAGCAATAACAAATTATAAAGTCCAAAAATAGTGACCAGTATTTACATGTGCAACAATGAAGAAACTTTATGCTTAGGCCCCTGTAACTTTTTGACCACATAAGGTATCCACGCCAAATTTGAGCTCTTTTTTTCCCACAGCATGAGGATTCAAAAGGTACCCATGGTTTGTGGATTCCCATGGAGGGGACCCAGAAATTAACCAAATAGAAATGGGAAAAAAGGGCTCCAGATTAAAGCGTTTGTTTTTTTCCCTGCAAATGGTATCATAAAAGGGGTTGTGGTGCTGAAATCACCATCTTCTCAGCTTTCCGGGACAAGCAGACTTTTGTCATAAAACCAACATTTTTTACACAGTTTTGGCATTTTTCTGGGACATAGCCTATTTTTGCTTTCAACCTCCTTCCAGTTAATGGTAGAAATTGGTATGAAAGCAATAATTGATACTGGAGAACTATACATTTTAAAAAGTAGATATAATTCTGAATTCAGCAAGAGGTCATTTGTGTAGATCCTTCAAGGTTTCTTTATAGAAACTAACAGTTAAATATAGGAAAAATTGAAAATTAGTTGAAAAAAACAGCCAAATGTGTCAATGTTTTCACCTGTAACTTCTAATTATGACAACTGTATGAAAGCAATATATTGTTACATTTTCTGGACCTTTCTGGTTGTGGGGATATATAGGACTTGTAGGTTCACCAAGAACCCGACGAACCCAGAGCCAATAACTGAGCAACGTCTTGCAATGGTTTTTTATTATGTACCGGGTATATAGCAATTATTTTGGGAAAATTTATGCATGGAAAAGTTGGTATGAAAGACACCTATATATTTCTGAAATGGGAACGAAAAATAGAATTTAGAAACAGTAGAGATTTGCACATTTCCAAATGAGAATTATAGGTCAATTTTCAAAATGACTTCTTTTTTACACAATGTCTTTCATTTGGAAGGCAGAAATGCATTGAAAGGCAATAGGTAATAACAGTTGCTCTACAATTCTGAGTTCCCCTAAGTCTCCCGATAAAAATGGTACTTCACTTGTGTTGGTAGGCCTAGTGCCTGAGACAGGAAACGGCCCGAAATGCAACATGGATACACCACATTTTCACAGTGAAAAATTACCCTTTTTTTGCACTGAGCCTACCTGTAGTTTTTTAACCCTAGCTCTGCCGGCACCTAGGGAAACCTAGCAAACCTATATATTTTTAAAAACTAGACACCCCTGGGAATCTAGGATGGGGTGACTTGACTGGCTCTCACCAAGTTCTGTTACCCAGTATCCCTTGCAAACCTAAAACATTTTTTTTAAAAACCCACATTTTGCCCACATTTCTGTGGTGGAAAGTTCTGGAATCTGTGTGGATCCACAAAATTCCACCCACCCCATGTTCTCCAAAGTCTTCCAAGAAAAATGGTACCTCACTTGTGTGGGTAGGCCTAGTGCCCGCGGCAGGAAACAGCCCAAAACGCAAGGTAGACACACCATACTTTCACAGTGAAAAATGACCCTTTGTTTGCAAAGTGCCTAGCTGTAGTTTTTGAACTCTAGCTCTGCCGGCACCTAGAGAAACCTTGCAAACCTATACATTTTTGAAAACTAGACACCCAGGGAAGTCCAGGATGGGGTGACTTGACTGGCTCAAACCAGGTTCTGTTACCCAGAATCCCTTGCAAACCTAACAAAATTGTCCAAAAACCACATTTTCCTCACATTTCTGTGGTGGAAAGTTCGGGAATCTGCGTGGATCCACAAAATTCTACTCATCTCGTGTTTGCCAAAGTCTCCCGAGAAAAATGGTATCTCACTTTTGTGGGTAGGCCTAATGCCTGCGACAGGAAACGGCCCAAAACGCAAGATGGACACACCACATTTCAGAGTGAAAAATGACCCTTTTTTTGCAAAGTGCCTAGCTGTAGTTTTTGAATACTAGCTCTGACGGCAACTAGGGAAACCTAGAAAAACTATCCATTTTTGAAAACTAGACACCCAGCAAACCTAAAATGTTGCTGAAAAAAATCACTTTTTCCACACATTTTTGTGTGGAAAAGCTGTGGCATCACCGGGCTGACACAAATTTCCTACCACGCAGCATTCCCCCGGGTCTCCCGATAAAAATGGTACATCACTCATGTGGTAGGCCCAAGTATCTGCGGCAGGCAAGGGCCCATAATGTATTGAGGCAACATCAAAATTGCCTATCACAAAAATACCTGGTTTTGCAAGAGGGGTCACCTGGGTTTTAGGCCACATGCTCGGCAGCCAGCTTGGGAAACCTACCAAAGCCACACATTTCTGAAAACTAGACACCCTGGGGATTCCAGGGAGGTATGGCTTGCGTGGATCCCCCAACGTTTTCTTACCCAGAATCCCCTGCAAACCTCAAATTTAGCTGAAAAAATAATTTTTCATACACATTTTTATGTGGGAAAGTTGTGGCATCGTGGGCTGACCCAAATTTCCTACCACCCAGCGTTCCCCTAGGTCTCCGGATAAAAATGGTGCCTCACTTGTGTGGGAGGCCAAAGTACTGCGACAGGCAAGGGCCCAAAACTTATTGAGGCGACATCAAAATTGCCTATCACAAAACGACCTGGTTTTGCAAGGGGGGTCACCTGGGTATTTGTCTCCGTATTCGGCGGGCATCTGGGGAAACCTACCAAACCCACACTTTTCTGAAAACTAGAAACCCCGAGGACTGCAGGGAGGTATGACTTGCATGGATCCCCCAACGTTTTCTTACCCAGAATTCAATGCAAACCTCAAATTTAGCTGAAAAAATCACTTGTCCTACACATTTTTGTGTGGGAAAGTTGTGGCATCACCGGGCTGACACAAATTTACTACCACCCAGCGTTCCCCCAGGTCTCCGAATAAAAATTGTGCTTCACTTGTGTGGGAGGCCCAAGTACTCGCAACAGGCAAGGGCCCAAAACATATTGAGGCAACATCAAAATTGCCTATCACAAAACAACCTGGATTTGCAAGGGGGGTCACCTGGGTTTTTGGCCCGTGCTTGGCAGCCATCTAGGGAAACCTACCAAACCCACACATTTCTGAACACTAGACACCCAGGGAATTCCAGTCAATCAAAAAATAAATCAGGTGTTTGTTAAGCACGACTACTCACCTGTAAGGGTCTCAAGGTGCTGGGGGGTGGGGAGGTCGGAGGTTCTAGTCCATCAAGGAGGGGGTCTGGTGAAGAGCCAGGTTTTGAGGTTTCTTGCAAAGATGGGGAGCGATGTTATCTGTCTGAGGTGGAGCGGAAGGTCGTTCCAGGCTTTGGCCACGCGGAAAGAGAAGGAGCGGCCTCCTGATCTGGTCTTTCTGGTGCAGGGGACCACGGCGTAGGAGAGCTGGGCTGATTGTAGGGTCCTTTGGTGTGCATGGAATTTGAATCGGCTGTTCAGGTATGCTGGTCTGGTGTCGTGGAGGGCCTAGTGAGCGTGGGTTAGCATCTTGAAGGTGACTCTAGCTTCGATGGGGAGCCAGTGGAGTGTGCGCAGGTGCTGGGAGATGTGGCAGTTTCTTGGCAAGTTGAGGACCAGTCTTGCGGCTGCGTTTTGGATGTTCTGTAGCTTGGGCGTGAGGTTTTTGTTTATTCCGGCATAGAGTGTGTTTCCGTAGTCGAGCCTGCTGGTGACAAGGGCGTGAGTAACGGTCTTTCTGTGTTCGAGGAGAATCCATTTGAAGGTCTTACATAGGAGGCGGAGGGTGTGGAAGCAGGAGGACAAGACGGAGTTGATCTGGCGGTCCATTTTGAGCTCTGAGTCCAGGATGATTCCCAGGTTGCGTGCATGGTCTGTGGGGGTGGGCGGGCTTTCGAGGGCAGGGGGCCACCAGGTGTTGTTCCAGGCATCAGGGTTTGGGCCCATGATGGGTACTTCTGTTTTGATGGTGTTTAGTTGTAGGCAACTGTTTTTCATCCATTTGGCGACGGCTTCCATGCCTTCTCAAAAGTTGTGTCTGGCGTTGTTGGGTTCGTTGAATAGGGAGAGGATGAGTTGGGTATCATCTGAGTATGACACAATGTTGAGTCCGTAGGTTCTGATGATGGGGCGAGCGGAGCCATGTAGGCGTTGAAGAGCGTAGGGCTGAGGGAGGACCCCTGGGGTACTCTGCAGGTGGTAGGTGTAGGGTCCGAGAGGAAAGGGGGGAGTCTGACCCACTGCGTTCTGCCGGAGAGGAAGGAGCGGATCCAGTCGAGGGCCTTGTCTTGGATCCCTGCCTCATGGAGTCTGCGTATTAGGGTGCGGTGAGAGACTGTGTCGAACGCCGCTGAGAGTTCAAGGAGGATAAAGGCTGCTGTTTCTCCTTTGTCCAGTAAGGTACGGATGTCGTCTGTTGCAGCGAGGAAGGCGGTTTCCGTACTGTGGTTTTTTCTGAAACCGGATTGAGAGTAGTCGAGGATGTTGTGCTCTTCGATGAATGTTGCGAGTTGGCTGTTGATGGCTTTCTCGATTACTTTCGCTGGGAACGGGAGCAGGAAGATGGGTCTGTAGTTTTTGAGGTCGGTGGGGTCCGCTTAGGGTTTCTTCAGGAGGGGGTTGATCTCAGCATGTTTCCAGTCGTCAGGGAATGAGGCAGTTGCCAGGGAGCGGTTCATGGTGTGGCAGAGCATGGGTGCGATGGTGTTGGTGGCTCTGTTGATAATATGGTGGGAGCAGGGGTCCATGGGGGCCCGCAGTTGATTGACTTCATCGTCTTCAGTGTGTCTTCGGTGGTGAGGGCTGTCCAGTTGTCGATCAGGGTGTCAGGGTGGTTGGTGAGGGTTCAGTGTGTTGGTTGTCTTCGTCGAAGTTGTCGTAGATGCTCTTCATTTTGTGGTGGAAAAAGGTGCGGAGTTTGTTGCAGAGGTCTTGTGAGGGAGAGATATCGGTGGAATTGCTGGTGGGTTGGGCGAACTACTTTTTGATGTTGAAGAGTTCTTTGCTATTGTGTGCATGAGTGGAGATTCTGTCTTCAATTGCTTTTTTCCTCGTTTTTCTGATCAGTTGGTGATGGGCGTTGGTGGCAGCTGTGAAGTTGCTGTGGGCTTCTGTGGATTTGGTGTTCCTCCAGGCCTTTTCGAGCCAGCGGCAAGTGCGTCTGGACTCTTGAAGTTCGGTGGTGAACTATCTAGCTTTCTTGACGTGGGTGTTGTTGTTTTTCTTAAGGGGGGCTATGGTGTTGGAGCTGTCTGAGATCCATCTGTGCAGTGTTCTGGCTGCGGTGTTGGGGTCGTCGTTTTCCATGATGGCTGGGGTGGAGTTGCTGAGTGATGAGGTTAGTTGGTCGTCGGTGATTCTGGTCCAGTTTCTTCGTGGGAGCAGGCGCTGGTGTCTGTGGATGATGGGTGTTCTTAAGGTGAAGTGGACGCATCGATGGTCAGTCCATGGGAGTTCGGTGATGTGACTGAAGGTGATGGAGTTTCCTGTTGTGAAGAGGGGGTCGAGGGTGTGTCCTGCTGAGTGCATGGGTTCGGTCACGATCTGGCGCAGTCCAATGTTGTGGAGGTTGTCCAGGAGGGATGTGGTGCTGGGGTCCAGTTGGTTGTCGAGGTGGAAGTTGAGGTCTCCCAGTAGGGTGTAGTTGGTGGACGTGATGGCATGCGGGGAGATGATGCCCGTGATGGAGTTGGCAAAAAGTCTGCGGGGTCCAGGGGGTCGGTAGATGAGGGTTCCTAGGAGGGTGGAGGTAGGGCTGGCCAGTATCTTGAAGTGAATGTGTTCCTTCAGGTCTGTGGGCTCGTCAGGGACTGTGCTCAGGTGGAGGGTGGATTTGTGGACGATGGCGATTCCTTGTCCCGGGCGGATGGGGTGGTCCTTCCTGGAGATCTTGTATCCTTGGGGAATGGCGATGGCGATGTCCGGTCCCGAGGAGGTATTGGTCCAGGTTTCGGTAAAGAATGCTACGTCTGGGGTGGTGCTGTCGAGGAGGTCCCAGATTTCGGTGGCGTGTTTGTGGAGGAATCGGATGGTGAGGAGGATGCATTGTAGTGTCTTCGGTTCGGTTGTGTTCTTGCGGGCGGGTTGTGCTGGGTCCTGGTCTTGGTGGTGCTGCAGGTGTGATGGCAGCGATGACAGCTGAAGGGTCCGTGAGTGTCGGCTGGTGATGCTAGCTTGCAGTTGTTGTTGCTGCCTGGGTTGACAGCGTGGAGTGCCGCTGGGTTGTAGCGTTGGCGGTGCAGAGATCCAGGGTTCCTGGTGCTGATCGCAGTTGGATCACAAACGGGCGCAGACGGGCTTGCCATTGGAGCGCCGGTAGCTCGGCTGTGTGGGTTTGGTAGGTTTCCCTAGCTGGCCATCAAACACGAGGCCAAAAACCCAGGTGACCCCCCTTGTAAAACCAGGTCGGTTTGTGATGGGCAATTTTGATGCCCCTTCAATACGTTTTGGGCCCTTGACTGTCGCAGGTACTTGACCCACCCACATAAGTGAGGTACCATTTTTCTGGGAAGACTTTGGGGAATGCGGCTGTGTGGAATTTTATGGATCCACACAGATTCCAGATCTTTCCAGCACAGAAATGTGAGGAAAATGTGTTTTTTGTACACATTTTGAGGATTGCAAGGGATTCTGGGTAACAGAACCTGGAGAGAGCCAGACAAGTCACCCCATCCTATATTCCCCATTGGTGTCTAGCTTTACAAAATGTACAGGTTTGATAGGTTTCCCTATGTGCCAGCTGCGCTAGGGCCAAAAATCTACAGGTAGGCACATTGCTAAAAAAATGTCTGTGCCTAGTGGGCTTTCTGCCGCCCTGGGGAGAATCGGCAGGGGGTTGCCCTGATGTGTCCCCAAGGGGGGCAGAAAGACTCTCGCTATTTTTGGGGGGTTGGGGGCATTGGTATGCCCATTCTGGGCAACCCCCACACATAAAAAAGCCAGCGTAATTGCTGGCGCCTAGTGGGCTTTCTTCCCCCCCGGGGGGCAGATCAGGGGCTACTGCCCCATCTGCCTCCTGCGGGGGGCAGAAAGGCTGTGTCCAAGACTGTTATTGTGCAGGGGATTGGGGGCTTTGGCGTGCCCATAATGGGCAGCCCCCACCCCTAATTTGCATAATAAAATAAATCCCTGGTTTCTAGTAATACTGGAATTTTGTGGGATGAGGGGTGGGGAAATTGGCATACCCATATTGGGCAGCCCCCACCCTAATAACGTAAGGCAAAAAAAAAATCCCTGGCGTCAGTGGGCTTTCTGTCCCACCCCAGGAAGCAGATCAAGGGCTACTGCCCCCTTCTGCCTCCTGGGGGGGGGCAAAAAGTCTGTGGCATCTTTTTGGGGGGGATGGGGGGCATTGGCAAGCCCATTCTGGGCATCCCCCACCGAACTTTAGGGAAAAAAATCCCTGGTGGCTAGTGGGCTTTCTATTCCACCCCATCGTCCTCCCAAGGGAAAAAGCAGAAAGACTATCATTTTTTGGAGGGGTTTTGGCCTTGACATGCCCATTCTGGGCAAACCCCACCCCTACCTATATAAAAAAAAAATCACTGGTGCTTAGCGGGCTTTCAGCCCCAAATGGGGGCAGATCAGGGGCTATTGCCCCCATTTTCCTCCTGGAGGGGCAGCAATTCTTTAGTTTTCTTTGAGGGGGTAAGGTGGGGGCATTTGCTTTGCATGCCCATTCTGGGCAGCCCCCACCCTAGGCCTATAAAAAAAGAATCCCTGATGTCTAGGGTGCTTTCTGCCCCCATGTGGGGCAGAAAGAATGAAATTTTATGGAGGGGGTGGGGGCATTGGCATGCCCATTTTTGGCAGCCCCCGCCCCAAATTAATCATACACAAAAAAAACTGGTGTCTAGTGGGCTTTCTGACCTTGGGGGGGCAGATTGGGGGCTACTGCCCCCGTTTGCACCCAATGGGGAGGGAAAGACTGTTATTTTGCATGGTGGTGGGGCTTTGGTGTGCCCATAATGGGCAGTCCCCACCCCTAATTTGCATAATAAAATAAATCCCTGGTTTCTAGTGGGATTTCTGCCCCCCAGGAGGGGGCAGAAAGACTAGAATTTTGTGGGATGAGGGGTGGGGGCATTGGCATGCCCATACTGGGCAGCCCCCACCCTAATAACGTAAGGCAACAAAAAAATCCCTGGCGTCAAGTGGGATTTCTGAAATCCCGGGGGGCAGATCAGGTTCTACTACCCCCATCTGCCCCCGGCAGAAAGGCTGTAATGGTGGCAGTGGGGGCATTGGCATGCCCATTTTGGGCAGCCCCCACCCTAATTATTTATGCCACAAAAAATCCCTGGTGTCAAGTGGGCTTTCTGCCCTCCGGGGGGCAGATTGGGGGCTACTGCCCCTATCTGCCCCGCAGGGAGGTCAGAAAGACTGAATAAGACCATAGGTTCTGGACTTCTAAGCACCTTTCAGATGGTACTTGGAGTTATACCAAACTTCATACACTCCGTATTCAGAAGCATCATTGGAGGACTTCTGCTGATCCTGTTTCTAATAGCAGGTATCCTAATTGTCTTCTATCTGCTACGCAATGGACATCCCAGTCACCAAGGAGATGGAAAAGGGCTCCTGGAATGGAAATACTGTGACCGAATAGTACAATATCTAGGCACGCCCCACCTGAGAGAACTAAGTGCATCTTGGTTCCTATCAATATCGACCAGTCTGGATGGACTGCATCTTATCTGTCCTCCGATGCTTGTTTGCGGAGAAGAATGCGTGTTAGACCTTTGTTTGACACTCCCATCATGTGCGCAACCGGACATTAATGCTTTACCGAACCCGATAACCACCCATGTTCTGCAGTGTCCTCAGTGCATTCCAATGTTGTTGGTGGCATTCCTTGAGCCACCACAGGTTGTAACTGCACCTGTTGGTATGAACACCGGCTCCTACACTGACATCCAGGCTTTGGACGGCGCATACGCTACCCCAGCACCGGCTGTGGACAGCGTGGAACATCATCTGTGCTCAATTGACGTACTCTGTGATGTCTACCTCGGAAGCAAGAAAGGAAAATGTTGTGCCTACCAGCTAGAACACATAAACAATTGAGTAATTTTTGGCTCGTCGTGTGCTGGAAGAAATTCGCCCTTTTTTAATAAAAAGCTCAATATGGAACTCAGATACTAAATTAACATTCCTTCTCATTTATTTGGGCATGAATGGCTTTCTAAAGCTTTTAGTGTTTCGGACCAAAACAATAGACACTTTTTAGAGATCGGGCCTGCAAAATATTTTTCTTTTTACATTTTTAAGTTTTTTAGAAATATTTAGATGTTTTAAAAAAATGTTTAGCTAAAGAAATGTTTTTTATCCTTTGTGCATACCAATGTCTAGATAGAATGGTAGTACACTTATAGGCGGTGGTGGCTTGCATGGGGCATGCTGTGGGGCGGTGGGGCGGTGTGGGGGAGGGGCAGGGCCGGGGTAGCAAACACAGACATACGACGGAACGGAGGAAAGTAATTATTACGTTCCTCAGTTCCGTCGTATGTATGAGTTTACTACGCTCCTCCCCCGCCTCACACCACCACCCAACAGCCTGCCCTATGTGAACCGCCACTGCTTATAGGTTATATATATCGTTCAGTCAGAAGAGGAGTGGGTGTTATATTCCATATAGGTACTCTATATAGGCACTGGTAATACTGAAACCTTTCACCTATATCCTTCCCTACATTATATACATACCGATTCATAGGGACTGGCCTTTTACCTAGATACGACACTGCATTCAGAATGCAGGTTTTTCTTGGAAGCACAGCAGGGCTCACAGCAGGAGGAGCATCTCCTGTATAATATCTATGTTAAAGTTCAAGACCAACGTCATTCTTTAGGCCGACACAGTCACACAGCAAGGTAGGACCCGTGGGGAGACCTGTGGGTATATATACATCATGTCTTGCTTAGACAGACAGAGAAGACTGTGACTTCCCGGCTGACACACTGACCAGAGATGCTGAGGTTCCTGCATGCAGACACTACAGCTCGCAGTGATCTAACATCCCTCGTGGGGTGTCCAACTCGAGACCAGGACGGGGTCCCATATTCTCTCCTTTCTCAGGTAATGGGGTTGACTAGACCTTAGAGGGATTCTTGGCATAACACCTTGTCCGATGCTAGGTACATTTAGGTACATCTAGTTAGGGAGACATCTTAGGACTACGCACTTCCTTATCATGTGTTTTATTTACTTGTATACATTCATGATTACTGCAAAATGATAGAACTGTATCATCCCTTTACATTTGTAGTACTGCTAATCATATATTTCTGCTACTGTTGTTACAGCAAATCTATTCTATACTAAAATAACAAATGTTCAATAAACCCTTATTGAAATGCCCAGACTGTTTATTCTGTGTATCTCTGAGACAAACTAAGTGAACACGAGTGACTGGGCGAAACGTATTATATTGTTTCCACATTTCTGATGGATCATGGTTGTCAGGTTCTTTGGTTGCCAGAAACTATTCTCTCCTCGATATGAAGAGATTCTAGTGGCACTGTGAGCTAGCTAATGCACACAGATGACCATATCTGGTGGGGGTGCTTGGAACGAGTCTGCCACCAAACCCACAGTTTATGTTATCCGAATGCGCAGATCCTGTATAGGATATATAGGAACTACAAGACAATAAGTAGTTCATAGTAAATGGAATGTTTTAAAATGGCCTCGGTATTTTTACTGTGTATCAGCAACATTTACAACTATGGGAAATGTAAGCCCGTTTTTAGTGTTTATGCCTCTACACTAAAGTTTTTTTTGTATTTAACGAAACTTTGTATGTGGTTCAAACTTCATGAATAAGGCCGTGATGTAACTCACTCTAGAGTGCTGTTAGAAAGTGGTTTATTGGTAGGGGCAAATGTAGGTCTGCCACTGGCAATAAGGCCACTAACACAGTAAAGGCTCAGTATAGGTCTTAGAAAATTATTCCTATGCACAACGCTTTGTAACGTGGCTGTGAGTAGACAGGCTTAACTTCAAAGACAGGCATGTAAAGCATTTAAAAACACCAATTAAAAAATAATTAAGACATAACACATAATAAAACTCCAGAAATAATTTACAACAATAGGAAATATTTTTATCTTTAGAATGACACCAAAACGACAAGAATCCAATGTAGGGAACTGGAGATATAAATGTTCAAAGATTTTATAAAATATAGCACTTAGAAGATTATAGCACCATATTGTGATAAATGCTTGCGACAGATCGGGGCAAAGTCAAAGTTTCAGGCCAACCGCGATGGAGCCCTGTGCGGCTACAGTTTGTGGCAGGTCCCTGTCTCAGTTTCTACCTTTACACTTAGAAAGTGTTCTGGAGCTTTTCTCCTCGAGGGTCATCGAAGCTCCCAGCCAGTCTGGATTCGGTGAGGGTTCGCCGGATTGACTTGTGACGAGGTCCCGGTCAACTTCCCTGGAGCGGACATAGAAAATTTCTCAAGATTGCTTCAGCGGTGCAACCCAGGAATCCAGGCTAGCACGCGATGGTAGGCATGCGGCTTGGCGTTCGCCGTTGCTCCCGGTCACCTTTTCTACGAACGGACTTAGAATCTTTACTGTAGCTTTTTCTCGCAAAGTCTCTCAATGCTCCTCCTGTAGCTGGATCCGGTGAGGGTTCGCCAGCTTCAGTTTTCTTCTAGTCACAGTCAAACTCTGGAAGTTGGACCTATGGAGCATTACAGCAAAACCTCTTAACAGTGCACTTCTTGCTTCAGTAAGTTTCAAGTAGGAGATCTGGAGGGCTCTGTCCCTCTCAGATACTTATTCCTAGTTCTCTGGGTCAAGCAGGAGGTCACTTCTGACCAATGGGAGCAGGGTAACTCCACCAATATATCACCACATCCTGTAGAGTGTGGCATTATTTTGTCCCAGAATGCATCAAATCTTCTAAATCCACAATGGCTGATTTTCCAGCAAGGAGGTAAGAGCTGGCTAAACACACCCCAAGGATGGCTAATTTACTTAGACTCTCCCCCCTGCATCTGCTCATACCTTCCTTAATCCTACCATCTGCCTAAGGTGGGAAGTTCAGAGTTGTAAATGACTGGTTTATGCTCTCCTCTTTGAAGACCATGGTTTACGACCCCTCCCCCTGGCCTGGCATTCCTATGGAACAGCACACTGCCCTGCCAGCAGAGCTGGTTAACCCCAGAGGCTCTCTATCACCTCAAAAGGCAGCCTGGCTAATCCACTGGAAGGCTGAATTTGGACTTACAAACAAGGAAGTATTATAACTTCTTGAATGTACACTTTAGGAGAAATTAAACAATATGATATTGGTGGATCTATCAATACTATTCTGGGAAGTCTTTGAATGGCATTTCTAGCCCTCTCCTATTAAGAGTTACTAATCAATAACTTTCTACCACAGGGGATTTGCAATGGAAAAAATGACTTGGGCCATTTATCCAGCTCCATGACTTACAAAAACATATTTTATAAGTACTTTGTTTATATCTACAGGACCCCCACCCCATGTGCAACCAGGGAAGAGTTTAGGGGTTCGGAATCTGCAGAAATATTGCAGATCCTCCCTCCACAGTCCTCCCAACATCAAAGTCGATTTGAGCAGCGCTTTCCCAATATATATATATATATATTCAGTGAAAAAACCATAGGTTTCACACACGTTATAGTTAGGAATTAGCATTTAAAAAACCTTGCAAATTCATTGAAAAAACCATAGGTTTCACACACGTTATAGTTAGCTGGACATTTCACTCGTAAAAAACCAATGAAATTTCCCCGTTATAGTTAGTTAAGCTAACTATAACTCGCGCGCCCGCAATGCACTGCTGATGACGTCACATATTACATCACTCATGACATGGTCAGTGACATCACTCATGACATCACTGATGACATCTCAAATGACATCACTGATGACATCACTGATGACATCATCCAGTGAATGTGTGTTTTTCTGAAAATTAAATATGTTTTATATATCTCAAGGTCGATGGAAGAATAAATGAGTATATAAGTGTCTAAATGGATGATTTGTTTTTGAAAAATTGATTGTATTACTGACTGATTAAGTGTATCTTATTGAATACATGGCTAAGTGAGTAATGTTTAAATGTGTAAATACCTGTATCAGTCTCTCACTTTGTGTATAAGTGGCTGCATGGGTTGGTGAGCAGCAACATGAGTGTCTATATAGGTTATTAGTTGGTTTTTTGAGTATCAGTATTAGTGTCTGAGTGTCTGTATGGTTCAGTGGGGGGTATTACGTAGTGCATAAGTGCATGAATGAGTGACTCACTGTTTGTATGTGTTGAAGACAGCATATGTGCAGGACTGTATGGGTGGAAGAGTGTGTGTATGGGTGTGTTAGTGAGTGAATGGCTGTCTCAATAGTGTCTCTATGAGTAACTACATATGTTTTAAACTAGTATATGTGACTATTGGTGTATATAAGTGAGTGTATGTGAGAGTGAGAGATTGAAAGAGTTCCTGTATGAATAAGTATGTGTTTCTATAAGTGATTGTTTAAAAGACTAAGTATGTGTAAGTTTCCGTAGAAGTAAGTGTGGCGGTGTGTGTATAACTGTATATGCAAGTAAATGGATGTTTGATTCTTTATTAGCATGAGTAACTATGTGTGTGAGTAACTCTATGGATGAGTGGCATTGTGTTACAGGATGTATAGGTGTATGAGTACATATGATGTGTGAGTACACGAATGAGTGACTGTACAGGACTGTTGGTGAATAAGTGGATGTTTATGTGGATCTTAGAATTATTGAAGAGGTTGTTGTAATTGGTATTGGTATGTCCATTTTTTTGAAAATTTCAGTCTCTATTTTTGAATGTGTTTATCAAAGGTTATATTAGGGTGAGAGGAGGTCTGCCACTCTATCACATGGATGATGTCATCAGTGATGTCATCAGTGATGTCATTTGAGATGTCATCAGTGATGTCATGAGTGATGTCACTGACCATGTCATGAGTGATGTAATATGTGACGTCATCAGCAGTGCATTGCGGGCGCGCGAGTTATAGTTAGCTTAACTAACTATAACGGGGAAATTTCATTGGTTTTTTACGAGTGAAATGTCCAGCTAACTATAACGTGTGTGAAACCTATGGTTTTTTCACTGAATTTGCAAGGTTTTTTAAATGCTAATTCCTAACTATAACGTGTGTGAAACCTATGGTTTTTTCACTGAATTTGCAAGGTTTTTTAAATGCTAATTCCTAACTATAACATGTGTGAAACCTATGGTTTTTTCAGTGAATTTGCAAGGTTTTTTAAATGCTAATTTCTAACTATAACGTATGTGAAACCCATGGTTTTTTCAGTGAATTTGTATGGTTTTTTAAATGCTAATTCATAGCTATAACATATGTGATTCCCATATTTTTTTTTATTGATTTTTTATGATTTTTTTATTATAAATTCTTATATTAAATGTGTTTTTTTAAAAAAAAAACAAGTTTTTTTTAAACTTTTTATTCTCTTAAAACACTATGTTTTTTTTCTAAAAAATCTGCAATATTTCAAGTTTTCTCTTTTTTTTTTTTACCAAACAGGTAAGATATATTAGTATAACTTTGAAAATATATATATATATTTTTTTTTTTTTTTCTTTAGTGCGCGTACGGTAAGCGTACTGTAAGCGTACAGTTTACGCAATGTCCGTAATTTATCTACTCTGTTTGCGTATAGTTACGCAATTTGCGTAGCCGCGCGTACTGCGCGTGGGGCGCGAACGCGTGTACGCTACACGCGCACGTTACGCGGAAGTGTTGGGGAGTGACTGTTATGCGCATGCGCGCGAGCGCGTGTCTTTTTTACGCGCATGCGTACTTTTGCCGTAAGCGCACCGTAAGCGCACCGTAAGCGTAACGTACGCGCACGGTGGGTCATGTGATCATGAAACACAACTTTTGATTGGTTGAAACTACTTTCAGTTCTAGAACTCTCCTACACCACACCCATTCCCCTCATTTCTGCTTGTGATCCCTTAGGAGAAGGAGCTGGGTTGTCTTTGTGATACGATGGCAGAACAGCAGAGCTCTTCTGAGAGTGAGGCTAGCAGCACTACCTTGAGGCAGAGAAGGAGGAAAGAAAAGACCTCTTTCATATGGGAGTATTTTACTTTTCCAGAGGACAAGAAAAAGGTAAATGCACCCTTAGTGACTTGTAAGCTGTGTGGCCGTGTACTTTCAAGAGGGAATCCCAACAAGAAGTATTCCTTCGGGAATCACACCATGTTGAGACACCTTAAAGATGTACACAGAAGGACACATGCTCAACATACTGAAGGTAACCCTTCAGTAAGTCAACCAAGCACATCCATAGCAGCTCAGCCTGGTCCATCATCTGCAGGGCCGAGTCTATCTTCGGCAGGTCAGGTGAGCCCTTCATCTGTGGTGGGAGCATCTCCTTTTTCTTCTCCTCTGGAAACAAACCATCGTTTTTTGAGGGTTGAAATACGGTGCGCCACTTGTCATGATCTAATTTGTCATAGGGAGACCAGTGTTTCCCTAGTGAACAATAAAATAGATCAGCACATTTGTTGTACCGACTAATATTCCCATTCTTTCTTTCCTCTGTCCCTGCATGAACACAACGGCTCTTGTAAGAGCCAACCTTACCTTTCATCTATTTTTTATATATGTTTTTAAAACTTTTTTTGATTTTTTTTTACCGTACGCGTACGGTACGCGTAATTATTATTATTTTTTTTAAAAAACACTAAAAATCAATTATCACATTACAAGGTCCTTGAGAGACTACAATGAAAAACTGAAAATGTGATTGTGGAGAAGTGGAAAAAAGGGACCATGAAATTTTTGACTTACCATACCCACTCAAAAAAATATTTATTAATTTAAATTTAATTTTAATTGCTTTAAAAATGGTTCTAGTTTTCGAAAATTTTCTATCTCAATCTGAAAAAAAAGAAAAAAGTATTAATATTTAATAAAACATTTTATAATACAGTACACATATTTACATATTTTTCCCAAAAAAAATTTGCCTTTTTTTTGCTGTTTTCAGAATATATTGCATTTCACTATAAATTGTGAAAGCAATTGCATTCATCATTTAACAGCGGGCAAAAAAAAAATTAACAATCTCAAAGATTGTTTTAAAAAAGCCCACAATCTCTTTTTGCATAAACATAACTTTATAGAAATGCATAATATTCTTAAAAAATATCATCTAATATCAATACTTATTTCTTTAAAATACCGTCTGACATTTTTGTTTCAGAAGTATAATCACAAAAATATATCTCAAATAACTCCACAATACATCTGATTCCATTTCCTTTAGGCCAAATAGTAACTTTAAAATTCTTTTTTGATTAAATTTCCAATGGTAATCCAATAAAAATCTAAAGTTTAAATTGTACAGATCTCACCGATTGTCTGTAACATTTTGGTTTCCGAAAGATTAATTAATAATTAAATAAGTCCACAATAGAATTGTTTACCTTTCCGCATGGCCAAATAGTAATTTTAAAAATCTTTTTGGAATAAATTTCCAATGGCAATCCAATAACATTCCAAAATTAAAATTGTGCAGATGTTACCGATTTTTTCTAAATTTTTGGTTTTCCAAAGTTTCATTAAAAATTGAAAAAGTCCACATTACAATTGGTTACCTTTCCTTTAGGCCAAATGATAATTTGTAAAATCATTTTTTTTGAAAATTCCAATGGTAATCCAATAAAATGGTAAAATTGTTTTGTACAGATCTTGCCAAGTCTCTCTAAAATTTTGGTTTCAGGAAGATTAGATAGGAATTTGCTAAATCAAAAGGCAAACGTTGCTTAAAAATCAATTGGGAATCATTACACAGTGTCCAGCCTTTTTCACATTTAAGATAAACTGTGTAATGACCAGAAGTTACAGTAGGTCCATCATGGAAAATTATTGCAACTGTTACAAAAGTTTTTCCTGAAATTGATAATTGCTGTCCTGTAAACTTCTTTATTAAGGTATCTAATTTTGAACCATCAGCTTTACAGCGTTGCATCATTAAAATTACATACTGTCCGTATTACTTTAAAATTAACGTTGAAAACATGTCAGATTGACACTCACTGCATTCCATGCTATGATTAGCATCTTTAACTAATTTAGCAAAAGTGACTGTTTTACTTTCTGGCAATGTTAAATAAATAAACCTTTCAGAATCAACATTAGAGCCACATATATTATAACAGTTTTCACAACTATGTTCCCATTTATAAGAGAGACCAAATACATTTTCAATGGGAACCCCTTCTTCTTCCAGTACCTGAAGAAAAAACATCAAGAATTCCTGTGCGTCTTGCTGTACATTTTGAGAAAACTGTGTTCGTCCTGAACATACATCTAAAAGTTTTCTAATTTCAGTAGCACTTTCTATTTGAGTTTTATCATTACTCAGCTTTTGAAAAATGAGACTCAACTCAGAACAGAATCTTTTTCCCTGATTTACTATTATCTGCTCTTGCACACTTTCCAGATAAAATGCAACATTCAGCACTACATTAGCGTAGCAGTTGACACCAGAGCTATTTTCAAAATGACATCCTACAACCTGTTCTTCATTTTCCTTTTTCTTTTTGCTTGCAATTACATCACTCCTCTTTTTTTTCCTCCTCTCTACATCTTCATTACAGATATTCTCATTTCTCCTTTTACGAGAAACTACACGTTTCTCCAACACAGGATACTGACCTAAATGAGGAGCATAGCTTCTTCTTAATCTATTATACTCCTTTACACAATTTGTATCAGCACTAACTTTTGAGTCATCAAAGTCTATCATGAATAAACCTGATAATGTTTTCACTCGTGACAAAGCAACATATGCCATACCTTCTTTGAACACAGTTGAACCAATGTTCACAAATGCACAATCTACAGTCAATCCTTGAGACTTGTGAATAGTTACAGCATATGCTAGAGAAAACGGAAACTGCTTCCTACGTACATATAAGTCTTTCACAAGCATGAAACGAACTGAACAACGACAAATATCTTTAACTTCTTCTATCTGATCAAATTTTATTTTTAAACATTCAATTCCATCTTTTTTCTGATAATTAATAAAACCCACAACTCTTCCCATAGCTCCATTAACTAAACCTTTTTCAACATCCAAATTTCTCCTTAAAAATACTCTACAGTTCATGCAAACATATAGATTTTTTTCTAATCCAGCTGTTTTGGAAATGTTCTTCTCTAGTGAATCCAATTTATTTTTCAGTGTGCCTGTTAATGTGATAGTAATTCTTCCATCCTCAATTTTGTCCACTGCTTCCAATTTCCTGATATCTTCCTTTTCCAATTTCAAAAGCTCCTCATTGAATATTGAGCATTCACGTAGAGTTGGCATTAAGCAGATGACACTTTTCTTTTCTGCAATGTTCTTGTATATCTTCTCTGCAACTATTTCTTCCTTTGGAAATAAATTATGTAGCAACCGACTCTGTAATGCTTTTGTGCCAGCTTCAGTGAGTAGTCCAATTCTGATATCTTTCAGAATACTTCCATATTCTTCATCGTTTGCTTGCCTCATATTAGTAGTAAGTTCCTTGTACTCAAAGAAGGACCAAATATTTGCATTACCGATGCTTCCCAATGACTTCTTTGTGTCTTCATGTGTCACAGTATTAAACACTGGTTGTCCTTTAACTGGAGTAAGCTGTAGAAGATCCCCAAAAACTATGACATGTTTTCCACCAAATAACACGTCATAGTCTGTCCTTAGAATTTGCTGCATTCTTAAATGCACAAAGGCAAGCATTAAGTTTGATACCATGCTCACCTCATCAATAATGAGAACTTGCATCTTCTTCAATACTCTTGAAACTTCCAAGCATGCTTCTCCAGTTAGCTTGTTGTATTGTATTTTGTTCTCATGCTCCACTGGTAACATTAGCAAACGATGTAAGGTGATTCCTTTTATGTTATATGCTGCTAACCCAGTTGGAGCAGTAACCACACAAGACAAAGTAGAATCCGTTTTTTGCTGTAGGTAGCTTCTGATGACTTTTATTAAGAAACTTTGTCCAGTTCCAGCTTGTCCACTTACATACATCCTGATTGGATGAAATGATGTGCATGAGCACTCTTTTTTTTCATGTAGAAATCCGTGATCAATTTTGTTTCTGATCTCTACATAAATTTATTGCTGCTCTTCGTTCAGTTGTCTTTCCAAATTTTGTAAGTCTATAAATTCTTCTTGAGCTTGATTCATAGCCGTTTCCACTTCATTCATGGCTATTGATGCTTCATTTTCAACGATTGGTTGTCCTAGGGGATCTTGACTGAGTGTTCCTGAACTTTGGCTGTCCTGAGAACTGTCTCTAGCTACTTCTGCTGCAATTGTAGTTTCCTGTTCAATTTCTTCATTTAACATTTGCAGATAAGTTGAGAATGTACTGCATTGTATGCTGTCTTTGCAAGCATTAAAAGAATCTTCATAGCTTTGAAATTCTCCCAGTAGTTCATCCTCTGTACGCCATGGTTTAAACAGCTGTAAAAGAGCCAAGTAGTAAAATTCCTTTTTGTCAGTACTGTCGCAACTCAGCTTCCTGTGATTTATCAAACTTCCTTTTGTTTGCTTCACCAAACATCCTTCCTCACCAATGACTTTATATTTTCCATTGTTGATGTCTTCTGCGGCTTTCCGTGAATAAATGTAGTTCTGCAGCACTTCATACAGACACATGTTCTCCAGATGATGACTTCTCTTTGGGTAATATGTGTCCAACATGTTTGATTTCAAAATATCTGTACTTTCTGGGTCATTCTCGGCCAAATATTCAATTTCTCCAACAGATTTCAGTACCCGATTTCTCATTGCTGCAAGGCCTAAACTTGCCCAAATTATTCTTCTTGATTTCGAGTAGAGACTTGCAGAAGATAACCTATCTGAACATTCGTAGGATCCAATTTCTCGATGCGATAACATCTTTAAACTGAAACTGTACAGCTTCTTACTGACAGTCTTCTCGTGAGAAATCTCTTCCCACATTTCCTTCAATTCTGTTTTTTCTGATTTCGTAATGTAAGACGTTACATATCGAGCAACAGCAATGGAATTGTCAGCTACATACTGTATATCCATGTTAGCATTCCACATGGATAAAATGACTGGGTTGTAGTCATTTATATTTTTTGATTCTTCTTTTCTTTTAAGGTTGTAGGTATTCTTAGGTGATTTTCTTGTGATAGTATGTCTCACAGATGACATAAAACTGTTTACTCTTCCATTTGAAAGAACAGGTCTAGGAAATCCAAATCGACATTTAGTGTAGTATTTATCTTTGCTCTTGTATTTCCGTCGACAGTATTTTCCACACCGATGACTTTGGAAACGTAAAACTTGCTCCTTTAACTTTTTCTCTTCTGTGCTTTTTGGTATAGCACATGTTGCATATTCTTCAATGTAAGATAACACTGCTTCATCAGCATCTGTTCCAAACTTTGGGGCATCCTTGATCCACAACAGCATATGAATATGAGGAGCACCTCTTGCCTGGTACTCTTTTCTCCAAAAGAAATCCACTACTTCTCCTAGAGGTGGTTTTTTTTATTGCAGATGAAGGACATCATAGCCTCAAATCTATGATTGAAATATCTGCAAACATTAACCGGATCCAATGAGCACAGTTCTCCTGCTGTCTTGTATTCGATGTTTTTAATGTTTGAATTTGCCTCTCGTAGAAAATCCAGTAAATCATCCCAAGCGTACTCAGCACAGCTTAGGGTAAGGAACCATGTTGGTGTTCCTAAATTCCGTAACATGCATTTTAATTCACCATGGCGTCGGTACCAATATTCATTTGTCCCACGCTGACAAGCCATCAGATTGATCAGTTGTGTTTCCAAATGATCATCTCGGTGCTGCACTTTCTCCATAAAATCCTTAGCAGACATATTTTGTAAATGTACTCCACTTTTTAAAATGTGATTTACTGCATAAGACAGTGCAGACAAGTCGCTTTCAAATAAAAGATGGAACAAATAAGGAATACTTTGTCGAAATCTGGGATTTTCAGCATATAGTCTTGTAGTCCGATACTCAGAAGCTGGAATCTGTTCTGGACGTTCATCGTATCGTCCTCCTTTTCCTTTAGGAAACAGCTGGGGAAAACATCGAGCTTCCAAGCTCTCCTCCCATACACTCACGGGAGTTCCTTTTGCTTTCTTCATCTGAAACAGATCAATATTGTCTCCCATAACTTCTTTTGAATGAAGAGGATGTATGCTAAAATGTTCATAAATTTCTTCTTCCTTTGACTTGTCCACTTTTTCAATTTGTCCAGTTGGTGTTTCTGTGTCTTCTTGTAAATCTTCTTCTTCTTCTTCTTCTATATAAATTGATTCATACCATTTGTTATTCCTTTTCAAATACAAATTTGCTCTTTGTACTTTCCGTACATCTACCAGCTCCTGCCAAATCTTCTTATTCTTTGTAGGTACACCATTAACCAGAATAATTAATGGTTCAGTTTCCAAAGTATCCGCATCAATAGTTTCCATATTTTTTTTCAAATCCAAGGGCAAATACACCACTCTACCTTTTAAACCTCTCAGTAAATCTGAAGGAGGTAATTTACCAGTTTTGGGCTCCATACGTACTATGGTCTGGAACGGATGAACACATTGAATGAGTATAGACTCATATGTATTTAATTCAGAAAGTTCAGCAGGAATAGCATCCAATTCTAAATTATTATGTACAGCTCTGGTCGGCATTCTATTTTCCTCTAACTTGTTGTAACAGTATTTACAAATACGCTGATCTTCACCCAATTCAAAACAATTTTCAAGAAATATATATGTGGCAAAATCCTTCCACTTATAATTATCTTCATTTTCACTCTTTCTGTAGAGATCAACATTCCTAGTTTGTTTTCTATAATGAGTTCTGCGGCAACAAATACAAGTAATATTTGGTCTTTCATTAGAGATTATTGCAAATTTTGTTATGTGATCATTAAATGTCTTACTTACAGAGGGTTCTACATTCTCTTCCACTTCTTCCTCATTTACTGTGTCCTTTTCTGCACTGTTTTGTTCAGGACCAAAGTAACAAAACTGAATTTCATCAACAACCTTCTCTACATCTGATACCGATCCACGGAACAGAGCCCTATTCAATTCATCTAACTTTATTGCTGGACTTTTAGCAAAATACAACCGTCTCACAAACTTTCTCATTTCAGTATGATGAACAGCCAGCATTCTAAAATGATGGAAAACACTATTACACACTTTTCTAGATAGACAAGCCAGAGAATGACCCTGCAAACCAGTATTCTCTCTCACTCTGCATGGATCTAGACTTTGAAGCACCTTAATCTTCTGTTTTACACTTTTTTTACTATATTCTCTTAGAAACTCACGAAATTTATCAATAGATTCCTGACCCACAGTGCAAATACTACTACAATTCCAAGTGTACACTGGGGCTTTAGGACGTCTCCCCATAGCCTCATCCGCCATCACTTGTACCTCATCTCTTGGAACCATTATCTCCTTCTCCATTATGCAACCATTTTTCACTTCGTAAGCACGACCTCTGGTGTCAACTGCATGCAGCAAACTATTACTTTGAAAATAGCTCTCTTCATTAAAAAAAGGTTCACTACTTGAACTATGCATCCATTTTCCTAAAAACACTTTACAAAAGTTTGTTCTGTTCACTACTCTTTTCCTTTTGCTTTGTGATTTCAGTACATTAACCATTTTATCTAATGTACGCATCCTATTCAAAATTAAAATTAATAGTTTCCTTTTTAATTCTAATGCCTTTGCTGCAATGGCTTCAATTTCTTTTTTTCTCTTGTAAAATTTAGCCTTTTGCTTATATTTCTTCACATCCTTTATCAAATTGGACATAACTCTTCTCTGAAACATTTTTCTACGTATCTCTTTAAACGCTGTTTTTCTGTTTAAGTTAATCTTTTTAGTTGCAGAAGGTATATTTGCATTAACTAAATTCTCAATTTTTTCCTGTCCTTTTCTATTGAAAACATTCTTTCCAGTGCAGACATTTTGTACATTTTTCCTTTTTTGAATATGTTCTTTAAAAAATCTTTTGTCTGCTTACCAGAAGATTTTTTCTTTTTCCCAACATGAGCATCTCCAACTAACTTAGGTCCTCCAGTTGTCTTCAAATATAGGTTTTTTTGTGGTCTTTCTTTACTCTGGATTTTGTAGACATCTTAAATTTTGTTCACTGCTCTTCAGCAATACCTGAAAAAAACTAAAAAAAAATTCCTTTATTTTATTTAAATATATTACTACATTTTTTATGTTCTTTAGAAATCTTAAAATACTATAAACCCCTTTCCTATAAATGAAAATCACAATAACACCTTCACAAATTAAATATCTAAAAATAATTCCTGTGTGCACACAAAGTCATGCTTTGAAATTAGACAGAAAACGAAATTTCTTTGCCAATTGCAAAGCATACTTTCTACTACTTTTTAGGCAAGTGAAAAGTACTTTTACAGACTGACACATTATGAATCCACTTTTCAAATTCTGATAAAAGCACATGTCCAAACAGCTTTTTCAGACCAGCACCATGTGTAACCTTGGTGACTGACTACACTCCAGCAAGGGCAACTAGCCTTAGTGATGCTGAATGTATTTGCATTACTGACTGAAACCTCAAACCCCACTCGCTTGTGAATACTGTGCATGATTCCACAGGGTAAGCAGCTGGGTGTGTGCTAAGAGTGTGCTTCTGCACAAAAAAATGGCTCCCCCTTTCCATCTAATGCAACTGTGAAATCACCAGAGCAATACGCAATAAATCTCTGCCTGTAATTCCTCTTTGCACACAGAGTCATGTTTTCATATTAGTCACAAAACGAAATTTCTTTGCCAATTTGAAAGCACACTTACTACTCTTTTTTTTGGCAAGTGATAAACACTTTTACAGACTGACACATTTTGAATCCACTTTTCAGATTCTTAAAAAAGCACATGTCCAAACTGCTTTTTCAGACCAGCACCATGTGTAACCTGGGTGACTGACTACACTCCAGCAAGGGCAACCAGCCTTAGTGATGCTGAATGTTTTTGCATTACTGACTGAAACCTCAAACCCCACTCGCTTGTGAATACTGTGCATGATTCCACAGGGTAAGCAGCTGGGTGTGTGCTAAGAGTCTGCTTCTGCACAAAAAAATGGCTCCCCCTTTCCATCTAATGCAACTGTGAAATCACCAGAGCAATATGCAATAAATCTCTGCCTGTAATTCCTCTTTGCACACAGAGTCATGTTTTCATATTAGTCACAAAACGAAATTTCTTTGCCAATTTGAAAGCACACTTACTACTCTTTTTTTTGGCAAGTGATAAACACTTTTACAGACTGACACATTTTGAATCCACTTTTCAGATTCTTAAAAAAGCACATGTCCAAACTGCTTTTTCAGACCAGCACCATGTGTAACCTGGGTGACTGACTACACTCCAGCAAGGGCAACCAGCCTTAGTGATGCTGAATGTTTTTGCATTACTGACTGAAACCTCAAACCCCACTCGCTTGTGAATACTGTGCATGATTCCACAGGGTAAGCAGCTGGGTGTGTGCTAAGAGTCTGCTTCTGCACCAAAAAAATGGCTCCCCCTTTCCATCTAACGCAACTGTGAAATCACCAGAGCAATACGCAATAAATCTCTGCCTGTAATTCCTCTTTGCACACAGAGTCATGTTTTCATATTAGTCACAAAACGAAATTTCTTTGCCAATTTGAAAGCACACTTACTACTCTTTTTTTTGGCAAGTGATAAACACTTTTACAGACTGACACATTTTGAATCCACTTTTCAGATTCTTAAAAAAGCACATGTCCAAACTGCTTTTTCAGACCAGCACCATGTGTAACCTGGGTGACTGACTACACTCCAGCAAGGGCAACCAGCCTTAGTGATGCTGAATGTATTTGCATTACTGACTGAAACCTCAAACCCCACTCGCTTGTGAATACTGTGCATGATTCCACAGGGTAAGCAGCTGGGTGTGTGCTAAGAGTCTGCTTCTGCACCAAAAAATTGCTCCCCCTTTCCATCTAATGCAAGTGTGAAATCACCAGAGCAATACGCAATAAATCTCTGCCTGTAATTCCTCTTTGCACACAGAGTCATGTTTTCATATTAGTCACAAAACGAAATTTCTTTGCCAATTTGAAAGCACACTTACTACTCTTTTTTTTGGCAAGTGATAAACACTTTTACAGACTGACACATTTTGAATCCACTTTTCAGATTCTTAAAAAAGCACATGTCCAAACTGCTTTTTCAGACCAGCACCATGTGTAACCTGGGTGACTGACTACACTCCAGCAAGGGCAACCAGCCTTAGTGATGCTGAATGTATTTGCATTACTGACTGAAACCTCAAACCCCACTCGCTTGTGAATACTGTGCATGATTCCACAGGGTAAGCAGCTGGGTGTGTGCTAAGAGTCTGCTTCTGCACCAAAAAATGGCTCCCCCTTTCCATCTAATGCAACTGTGAAATCACCAGAGCAATACGCAATAAATCTCTGCCTGTAATTCCTCTTTGCACACAGAGTCATGTTTTCATATTAGTCACAAAACGAAATTTCTTTGCCAATTTGAAAGCACACTTACTACTCTTTTTTTTGGCAAGTGATAAACACTTTTACAGACTGACACATTATGAATCCACTTTTCAGATTCTTAAAAAAGCACATGTCCAAACTGCTTTTTCAGACCAGCACCATGTGTAACCTGGGTGACTGACTACACTCCAGCAAGGGCAACCAGCCTTAGTGATGCTGAATGTATTTGCATTACTGACTGAAACCTCAAACCCCACTCGCTTGTGAATACTGTGCATGATTCCACAGGGTAAGCAGCTGGGTGTGTGCTAAGAGTCTGCTTCTGCACAAAAAAATGGCTCCCCCTTTCCATCTAATGCAACTGTGAAATCACCAGAGCAATACGCAATAAATCTCTGCCTGTAATTCCTCTTTGCACACAGAGTCATGTTTTCATATTAGTCACAAAACGAAATTTCTTTGCCAATTTGAAAGCACACTTACTACTCTTTTTTTTGGCAAGTGATAAACACTTTTACAGACTGACACATTTTGAATCCACTTTTTAGATTCTTAAAAAAGCACATGTCCAAACTGCTTTTTCAGACCAGCACCATGTGTAACCTGGGTGACTGACTACACTCCAGCAAGGGCAACCAGCCTTACTGATGCTGTATGTATTTGCATTACTGAGTGCAACCTCAAACCCTTAAAGTATTCCTTATTTTTACCAGTACACCTTAATTTATCGTGAAAACATAGTCCATATTATTTTACATGTTCCTCACATTTAAATTTCTCCCAAAACAGAAAATGATAAACACAACTTCAACAAAAGGAATTCCATTTCTATTATTCATTTCTTAATTTACCATATACATCCCCTCTCAAACTCTAAACTCACCTTTACAATTAGTTAGCTGTGAAAGAAATGTGGCACTCAAACAGCAGATTATCAGAGCCAGGATCTCTGTTCTTTACACCTCTCTCCTCTCAGCAGAACCAGATAATGGCAAACTTTCCCTCTCTTTTTCCACACATATACATGTTAATTTCAAATCTCAGTGCTTCCCCCTTTTTTTCAAATGTAATCACACATTTCTATTGGTTGAAAACCAACCCTTTTCCAAAAGTACCCTTCCCCCAACTTGACTTCTGCCTAGTACCCTTCCCCCAACTTGACTTCTGCCTGCTACCATAGCAACAGCTCAAGGAACACTGCTGTGTGGAGTTAGGTCAGAAGTTCACCAAACAATGTTTCAATTCCACAGAGCAAGAGTGCTTGACTTTTCAAACCTAACAGCAAATCCATAGTACTGTTCTTTGGTAACACATTTTTCTGTACCAATACAAAACATGCTTCTATTAATTTACACATACAGCCTAGTTTTTATTCTAGAATGGTATGAAACAGCCAATCAGTTCTTTTTTTTATAAAAAAAATATGTATGCCTCCATTTCCAAACTGTCTTTCATTTCTTTTTACCATTCTACTGAATTACACCTCCTGAGTGCATCCAGTTCTCCTTTGAAGATGTTCACAGTGTGGATTGTAGGGCACAGCTATGTCTTCTGGAGTGAAAAGTATGCAGAGAAAACAGATATGGTGAGAGACCTTGCTTTGCCAAATGTAGACATTAAATGGATTGGTCAGAGAGGGTTAAAGTGGCACCAATTGATGCCATTGGTGAAATCCTTCATGCAAATCCAACACCCTGACCTCATAATAGTGCACTGTGGTGGCAATGACCTAGGCACTTTGACTGGGGTAGGTCTGGAAATGCTTATGAAGGACACCTTTGCACAACTGTTTTCACTTTTCCCTAAAACTGCCTTTGTGTTTTCTAACATATGCCAAAGGCAAAAATGGAACTGGTCCAATCATTTCTGTCCGCAGATTGACAAAGCAAGAAAGCACGTCAACAAATCTGTTTCTGCTTTCCTCCGTGACTATGGTATGGGTTCCATTTACCACAACAACTTGCGTTACGACATGCAAGACATTTATAGAGGAGATGGTGTGCACTTCAATGATGAAGGGAACAGAGTCTTCCTCTTGAACCTTAGACTCTGCATCGGTACTTACTTGTAGGTACCACTAAAAAATCACTTCATAAACACAACGGCTCTTTTTAGAGCCCCCTAATATCTAAACTCTTAAATCTGCATTTCATTTCTTTTATTTTATTTTTTTTCTACCGTACGCGTACGTTGAGCTTACCGTGCGCGTACCCCGCGTTTTTTTTTTTAAATTAATAAATGTTTTCTTTGTACTTTTCTGTCCTTCTTTGACCCCCTTACAAATGTTAGGGGGTCTGTAACTCTCTCCCTTGCCCCCTTTTCAAGATATCACTCTTTTTTTTCTGAGTGAAACACACAAAATGGCGGCCGCCGCTTCCTGGTTTCGACCGATTCGAATGTTTACTAAGATCTAACAGCCAATCAGAATCGCGCTCGCGCACGTCACCGTACGCGTACGGTAAGCGCACCGTAAGCGCACCGTAAGCTGGCTCAGATATATATATTGATTTAAAGGCTATTTTCTCAGAATCTACTGAACAGATTTACACCAAACCTACAAAAGGCACTTCCTTGACCTGAGGACTACCTCTCTGCCAAATTTCAAGTAATTCTGTTCAGCCGTTCGGGCTGTAGCTGTGTTTAAAGGTCCTATGGAAAAATGCATGGGAAAAACGCGTTTTGGGACCCCCCTTTTATCTCAGCCCCCGCTTGACGAATCCCCCCGAGACTTTCAGGGTAGGAGCGGAGCGTAGCGCCCCACCTATTTTGAAAAATTCGCGAGGATTCGTCAACCGGCGCCAAAGTTATTCAAAATAGAATGTTGCGGATTTCCTATGGAAACGTGGTCCTAACTATAACTACCTACTGGCGACCGCCAGTAGGTAATATATATATATCTATATAAATATATATATATATATATATATTTATATATATATATATTTAATACGTAGCATACCGCATGGAGAAATGCTGAAGATTAGAGGAGCATGTAGAAATGACCAAGATCTAAAAGAAGCCCAACAACTAAGTAAACAACGGTTGATAGAGCGGGGCTACTATGCCAACGCTATTGATATAGCGAGAGACAAAGCAAATCTATTGAACAGACAAGTGTTACTAGCAGAAAAAGTTAAAGATACTAAAGATCTACACAAGGAGAAAAAGGATGACACCAGGCTCATATTAACATTTAGCCAACAAAACAACGCACTGCGCAAGATTGTGAACAAAAATTGGTCAATAGTATGCAGTGACCCGATAATTGGTAGGATGATGCCTAAACACCCTAGCATTACCTATAGAAAATCACAATCTATAAAAGATTCTATAGTAAGCAGTAGCCCTGAAATTAAATCATCTGCAAATTGGCTAACCAAGCGCAAGGGGTTTGTGAAATGCAACAGCTGTCGTGCATTCAAATGTGGGATTAATAAGACTGTGTAAAGTACCACATTCTCACAGCATCCTGTTAAAATATCTAAATTGATGACATGTCGTACGGAATATGTGGTATATGCATTGGGTTGCCCTTGTGGACTGCAGTATGTGGGCAGTACCAAATTACAGGCCCACAAACGCATACTGCAGCACATGAGGGCAATTACCAATAATGATCCTGAGTACCCGGTGGCACGACATTTTAAAGAGCAACACGACAACCAATTGGATTTACTAACATATTTTTTAATTGACTGTATCTCAGTGTCCAGACGAGGCGGCAACTGAGAGGCCAAACTTCGCTTCCTGGAAACTCAATATATTTTGGAGTTAGATACAAAGACTCCAAATGGACACAACTCCAGTGAAGATTTTCATACATGTCTATAATTAAAATTAAAGTGAGCAGTATGATGAATAATATAAAAGAAAGAAACATATATATATATATATGATGAATAATATATATAAAATATTTTCCAAACTGTCTATTCGCTGCCATGACATTATGTCATAATAACATCTTAATAGCACACGATATTTACAAATTTTATAACTTATTGGTAGTACTATTTATTTATTTATAGCACTTGCACTTTAGTCTAAGAAGTCCAACATACCGAGACATGCAAATACGCTGTGAAAGTAAAAATCAGTACTATCGTGTGAACGATATCGAAATAATAATTTTCAGCACAATAGATTTAATATGCTGGTCTATTCGCATGCAATAAATGAGGGACATAGAGCCAAACATCCCAAAATGCATGAAGATTGCACAACATGTTGTACATTTGAAATAGAATTGTTTTTAGATAAGGATTTTTTAGTATAATAAAATTGGTATTTTACCTAAATTATTCTATTTAATCTCGCTTGTTATTTAAACTTGTTTTTAAATAAGTAAAGTCCTTATTTATGACAGCACGTTGCACATTAATAATGCGAAATTGCAGTCATAGTATGTTGTTTATGTCTATGATAGTAAGATATCACGTGTGGTTACACTGTGACTTTAAATACAAAATGGCAACCCCGTAGCGCGTTATGTGAACAAGGCCGAGAGGCCGAAACGTGTCATGATGGACAAGGTGGCTAAATAAAAACAAATATTGCAGCACGAAATTGTGGTCTCGTCGTCCGTTTTTCCCGGAGGAAGGGAAGTGCAAGAAGCGGCGTTGTGCGATATATATATATATATATATATATATTGAAAAAATAAATAATCTGCATTAAAATCTGGGTCCGTACCGTCCTTTATGAAAAATTGTGGAAATGGATTTTGCGGTGGATTGCGTGTGCAGATATATATATATGTATATATATATATATATATATATATTATATATATACATACATATATATAATTATATATATATATATATATATATATGTCACACGAAAAGAAACACCAGACTTGGAAGGCCTCGCTCCTTGTGCCATATTTATTTCCTGTCCGGCAGCAGCGTCGCACACCATCATAGGCACAGAAATTCATCTCGACCAGTATGTCCTGACGCGTTTCGGGCGTCCTACGTCCTTGTTCACAGGTGCTGGTTGATGAAAAAAAGCGGGATGCCGTCACTCAAATACCAGTGGTTATACCTGCCCACCTGGGCGTGTCTGCTCAGTGCTTGCTGGTATTTGTAGTTGTATACAGGTAAGTTTAAAATAAATGCGGCCGCTATTTGAGCATCATGAAGTTCAATAACCCCAATGGGTATCTTGTGACAAACAAGGGTTGCGGCAAGCTGTTATTATCCCTTTTTGGCACGAAGACACAAGGCTCCAATTTGCGATCTGTAATCATCACGCTGGACCTGCTCATCCGCTGTGGGGCCTTCCGCGACCCTGGCGGGCCGCAATTAATACCACACGAAAAGAAACACCAGACTTGGAAGGCCTCGCTCCTTGTGCCATATTTATTTCCTGTCCGGCAGCAGCGTCGCACACCATCATAGGCACAGAAATTCATCTCGACCAGTATGTCCTGACGCGTTTCGGGCGTCCTACGCCCTTGTTCACAGGGGCTGGTTGATGCAAAAAAGCGGGATGCCGTCACTCAAATACCAGTGGTTATACCTGCCCACCTGGGCGTGTCTGCTCAGTGCTTGCTGGTATTTGTAGTTGTATCCAGGTAAGTTTAAAATAAATGCGGCCGCTATTTGAGCATCATGAAGTTCAATAACCCCAATGGGTATCTTGTGACAAACAAGGGTTGCGGCAAGCTGTTATTATCCCTTTTTGGCAGGAAGACACAAGGCTTTTTTGCATCAACCAGCACCTGTGAACAAGGGCGTAGGACGCCCGAAACGCGTCAGGACATACTGGTTGAGATGAATTTCTGTGCCTATGATGGTGTGCGACGCTGCTGCCGGACAGGAAATAAATATGGCACAAGGGGCGAGGCCTTCCAAGTCTGGTGTTTCTTTTCGTGTGATATATATATATATATATATATATATATATATATATATATATATATATATTTACAGATACAGTCGTAGACCGGAATTGTGTCCGCCGACACAAACAGGAGCACACACGAGAATTTGTGATGAGATCTTTTTTTATTCATGCATATCCCCCCTCAGCGCTGACAGGTGCGTTTCGCCACTTCGGCTTTGTCAATGTCAGTTTGTAAATTAAAACACAACCATTTTTAAAGTGAAAAAAGTGCATTGAACGTTTGGACATAAAAGATGGCCTAGTTCTTGCATAATATTATTGAAAAATGACAACACCGGGCACAGTGTGGTTAATTGTAGAAGGCCAAGTAAACTCAAGACATACATAAACACAATAACATAATAAAAAAACAGATACAACTGTCTAAAAATATAGACTAATTTATTTCATTCTTTTTCTTTTTGCTTTGATATTATTTTTGGGATATTATTTTATACTAATAGAAACTATTATTTATATATAAAAATAACATATACGTAAATAATCCCAATAACATAGATTGAACTACATGTATGTATTCCTTTAAACAATCAATACAATGGACATCATGATTTCATATTCCTGATTGCACAATTTCTAAATTATAATTTTCTGATAAATCAATTATTTCAATTTCAATCTTTTCTAATACACCTTAATTTTGAGCTTCTGTCCATATTTAACAATTATCCAGAGACTGGCGGCTTTGTGGAAAAACCAACGCGTTTCGGCTAGGCCTTCATCAGGACTCCGTCACAGTGGTTACCCAGTCTGTCTGGTGCATGTCACAAATGGGATTTGATTAAAAGAGGACAATAACATGGACTTTTTATCCCCTGAATATGATATAGTCGTATTATATGACCTGTGTAAAATTCCTCATAAGAGATAGATGAAGGAAAAATCACAACTTCTCCTCATATATCAGGTCATTTGACGACAAGGTCACTCCATTCGCATAAATGTCAGTTGCTAAAAGCGATCGGTGGAGATAATAAATGAAGTGCTCTTTTCATGTATATTTCTTATCTCAAGAAGCAGGGTGGGCACCAATTGGTTTAAAATAATTCCGTTACATGGCAAAATTTAGAATGATGAAATGGTCGTATTCTTTCTCCTGCCGACACCCGAGCTAGTTCTTGCATAATGCATTGATTCTATGGCGTCCGTCCTATAGCCTGCTGTGGCACTGTTTAAAATCACAGTTTACAATTACAGAACAGCATAATGCATTGTATCCTTATGATGGTACAATTATTATTATCAACAATTGTGTGTGACACTCCCAAAAATAGTATGGTATATTAACCTCCTTTTCAAACGGTACTGGCCACTATCAATCTCTAACAGGTAGGTCTAAGGACAGTAAAATCCAGCATTTAAATAATCTGTGTTGGGCATTTTCATTATTTACCATACCTTATTACATAAATCATTATTTTTTATCATTTCATAATACACACACTAACTATGGTCACATTGTACCGGCCTGAATGGACTTTCATATTCCTAAGAAGAGAGGATACCCACTTACATATCTATGCGATTAGAGGCACATCATAGAATCAAAGACAGCATCTATAATGCACTGTCTGCCATAATGGATTGTTGGGACTTAATCCTATAGGTTTAAAACTTTCAATAAAGACCTGAATGGGCAGCACATAATGATGTTTCTAAAGATATACTAAGAATGGACATGGGTGTAAGTAGTTCCCAACATGAGTTGCCCACACCACGTAAATCATAAGGCAACATTTTATGATCTTATCTATAGTGTACAGTTCGTCATTCATATCAAGAAATATTTTTAAATAAGAGCTGTTATTCTAGATGATTCCACAGTTCTTCGTCATTATTCAAACCCTGCGGGGCCGTAGTGCCAAGTTCTATGATGTATTTGGATTCCAGTGAGCGCAATCTCCTGACTGTATCACCCCCTCTTTCATTTTTAGGAGTTTGATCCAGGCAATAGAATCTTAACTAATCACAATTGCATTTGTGGGCATTCTCAAAATGGCGAGTCACAGGGTAGGTACTGTCCCTCTTAGCTATCGCACGCATGTGTTCTAGCACGCGCTTCCTCACGGGGTGTATAGTCTAGCTATATACTTTTTTTGACAGGGACACTCTAAGCAGTATATTGTAAACTCAGAGTTCCAATTAAGAAGTTGACGGACTTACATTTCTTCCCCTGTATTTAATAAGTATTTTTCTTGTGGCTAAACTTGCAATCTTTAAAACATGGTAAAAACCGAGTGACTAGCTCTTTTTTCTGTACAGTGGACTGATAGTGGCTAGAAACCAGGTGATCTATGATGGATTTGGCTCTCCTGTATGTAATTAATGGCTGGGTAGTAATTACGCTCTTCAAAATATTATCCATTTTGAGTCTATGCCAGTTTTTTCTGAACATCTGGACAATCTTAGGGAATTGTGTGTTAGAGCGTGTTATCATCCGCACTGGCTCTACCTTATTAAGGGTGCCGTCCTTCTGGTCAGATTTTGGAACCAATAATTCCAGTCTGGATGTCTTTTTGACCTTTTTCTCTGCCGTGTGGAGGATATTATCTGAATAGCCTCTTGTTCTGAACCGATTCATAGCTTCAATCTTAGCTACAATATAGTCCTCCTCAGTTGCACAATTGTAGTTGATGTGTAAAAGCTCCTCATGGGGGATATTATTAATCATACTCCTTGGGTGGAAGCTTTTAGCATGCAACACGGCTTTACCGGCTGTAGATTTTTCATAGAGCCGGGTCAAGATCTTCATGTTCTCAACATAGACTTCCAAATCTAGATAAAAGACCTGAGTACTACTGATATGCCCACTTAACACAAGGTTTAGGTCATTTGAATTTAAGAATGTTATATACTCCTCAGCCAAGGAATATGAGCCCTTCCATACAATGAATAAATCATCGATGTAACGGACCCATAGCGTGACCTTTTCCAGCCATTATTCAGTGGTTTCCCTCCAGGCCACTTGCTTCTCCCAACAGCCCAAGAAGAGATTCGCGTAACTGGGGGCGAAGCACGTGCCCATGGCGGTTCCCCGCTGTTGCCTGTACAACTGTCCTGCAAAGATAAAAAAAATATTTTCTAAGCAGATATTAACATTTCGAGAAGCATTTTATTGTGTTTTTACAATTTTAGTGAACGTCTCTCCAGAAACCATTTCACAGCATCGATTCCGTGACCATTGTTTATACAGGTATACAGGCTCGTAATATCCAGCGTGATCAGCAACATATCAGTTTCCCAATTAATTCCTTCAATTAACCTCAGAAAGTCCTGAAAGGGTCTCTGATATAAGAGCTTACATTTTTTACCCAAGGAGCCAAAAATGAGTCCAAATAGATGGAACAATTTTCAAGAAGGCTGTTTATTGAAGCGACTATGGGTCATCCCGGAGACCAGTGAATGTCTTTATGCACCTTAGGAAGGTGATAAAAGTTGGCAATGTGGGGTACTCACAAAACAAAAAATTAAATTCATCAGTGTGCAACATCCCCTCATCTCTCCAGGTTCGTAGAAGCTAATGAAAAGTCTCAATACATGTGGAATAATCCTTTCTCGTCGTCAGTGAATAGCAGTTCCTATCCTCCAATTGATTCAAAGCTTCCCTTAGGTATTGTTCTTTCGGAAAGACAACAGTGTTTCCCCCTTTGTCTGAGAGTTTAATGATTATTGAATCATCTTGTTTGAGGCTTTGGATTGACTGCCATTGTTTCTGTGAAATATGAATGTATTTTTCTGTGTTGGTTTTATGTTAACGTTTTTTCAAATCTTGAGTTAGAGCATAATTAAAGATGTCTATAGCATCATAGGGCATCTGGGGACTATTTCTAGAATTTCTCTTGAGTACACTATTTCCACTCGCCTACTCGATTCCGGCATATTGTGGACCGGTTACAGTCATTTCCAGATCATCAAAATGACTAACAGATTCTGATGTTTCTACCATCTGCAACGTCATCAGAGTTTCCAGATCATTGCAAGTGAGAAGATCTGTGTCACTGTATATACTCATTGCCTCTGGACTTCTCTTTTTCTCAGGATGCATATGATGTTCTATCCTTGCTTCCACACAATTAAAATCTGCTGTTGGACAAAAAGTTTGTCCCAATTGGAGTACTCTTAGTTCATCTTCACTTAGGTTCTGGTTGGATAGATTGATGACGCTTTTTTCATTCACCTCTTGCCCCTGTTACCCTTGCTCCGTGTCACTCTCGGTGTGGGCATTTCTTCTCCATCTGTTGCTGCGCCTTATTTTGCGTTTTTTCTTTGATTCGGAGGATGTGTTCTTTGCGCCGGTCTCTGGCGGTTTTCACGAATTAACTTGAATTTCTGAAAAAACGTGGATTCCACATTTTTGTCTCTTGCCTCTCCACCTGTTGCTTGCTCACCCTTAGAGGTCTCTACCTCAGACTCTGAGGTCTCCCTACTGAAGGACATGCCAGCTCTTTTCTGATTCATTTGTTTTCTCGGCAGATCGTATTTCCGGGCAAAAGTCAAGATGCGCCCTGACATATAATCTTGCTCATCGCATTGAAATGTTGTCTGTTTGCGACGGCGTATTCCATTCTCAAAGTCATTTAATCTATTCTTCATAGCCAGTCTGAGTTCTTCACTCTGCTTTGTGTCCTTGTCTTTACTTATCATTTCCTCCAGCTTTTTTATCTCCTTTAAGCATAGGATTAGCACAGTGCTATCCATGCCGAGCTGTAAAATGGCCAAAACCTTTGTACCACTCCAGGCACAGTATTACAGCTTTGGATTAGTAAAATACCATTCAAGCCTACCTGAAACGAATAAAAGCAACCCATGACACGTGTTTTGCTCTCATTAGAGCTCTTCAGAGAGGTATAGCTTTGTCCAGACACAAGGGAGCTCTGTCGTGATTACACTCTGTGGGAAGGCAGGTCAGGCACACATGCACCATAAATGCCTCCCTTGTATGCATGGACAATGGTGTGAATGGAACAGGAGCCAGCTGCACTACATTTCCCAGAAGGCTCTGGGGCACAGCAGAGAAAAACGGAACTGCCGTTTGTAAGGAAACCGCCTCCTATGAAGCACCTCCTCTTCAGGAAGAAGGTGCTTGACAATTTGGCCAGCATTTCCTGAGAAAGCGGAAGGTATTCCCCGCTGGAGGATCATTGTGGATTGGAGTTTTGAACTGCTGTGTGTTTCCCGCGGATTACAGGAATGCTGTTAAGCACTCGTGTGCTATTTCCAGACTGCCATTTCTGAGCCCGTCTCCTGGCTCAGGAGCTATCAGGTATCGTGATTCACCGTTTGAGAGAAGTGCCAGAGGGCTCCTTTCTCTAACGCGACTTTGTGTTTATTTGTTGTTTTCCACGTGCAGGAACATTTACTTAGCACATCCTCCAGGCATAATCCCGTGGCTTAGAGAAACCGCGTTTGGTGCTGTGAATGACTCTTCAGCTGTGATTGAAAACAGAGACCGGGGCTTTTTGGTTTTGTACAACACACACTGTAATAATTAAACAGCAGTGGAGTACCCTCTATAGTTTGGATTATGACATTTGCTGATGATGGAAAACTTTGAATGATTGGAGCTCAAAGGATCCTGGCATTTCCTGTGTTGGGTCCAAAGGGGTCATGGTGTCTGGGGGATTGTAGTATCCTGATTATTTAAAGGGAATAACTGATGGGCTCCTTGTGAGTGTAAGACGCATAACAGAAACCTGTTGAATGAACTTGTATGTGTTTACCTGTGTGGCATTTCACGCTTGTTTCACTCCTTTTTCTCTATGCAGTGCTGTTACATGAAAGGAAGATAGTCTGAAACGTAGACTAGACGTAGGAGGTAAGAACTTCCCTGCAGTACTCTTTGTTATTTTGGCCACTTCCTTTTTCCCCGGGGCACTACTTCCCATAGTTGTGTTTTTCTACACTGTGGGGCATTGCGCTCAGGAGAGTAGGGAGGCTACTCTACAAGCCATCATGCCCGCTGGCTGCTACAAAGAGGTTAGTGGAGTGTTTTACCTTTCTTGTGCTACTGACATCCTGACAGCACCTAGTATAAGTCAAAAGAATACTGTGCTTGGAGAGGAGAAAAGACTTTGGCCATTTTACAGGTCGGCATGGATAGCACTATGCTAATCCTATGCTTAAAGACTTTGCTGTGGAATTGGTCAAATATTTTGTCCCTTTCTATCTCGGTGTGGGTGGCACTGTGCCAATCCTATGCTTAAAGACTTTGATAGACAAGCAGACATGTGAGGTGAGCAAATTTAGAGTGTCGCTGGTGTTGAGAGTGCTCTATACTGGAGCTGCTTTCCACCTACACGTGAGAACTACCCAGAGTTCTCTGCTTCTTTTTTGCATAATTTATGCGTCACTATATGCCTGAAAGGGTATTCTTTTAATATATATATATTCACTTAAAAAACCATAGGTTTCACACACGTTATAGTTAGGAATTAGCATTCAAAAAACCTTGCAAGTTCACTTAAAAAACCATAGGTTTCACACATGTTATAGTTAGCTGGACATTTCCCTCGTAAAAAAACAATGAAATTCCCCCGTTATAGTTAGTGCAGGCAACTATAACTCACGCGACCGCAATCCTCTGCTGATGCTAATACTGTATTTAGACACTGATTTACCCATGTCATCTTCCATAAATTTTTAGCTATACATATATTACAAATATAAATTAGTATGTGTTTCTATAAGTGATTGCTTAAGAGAGTAATTATGTGTAAGTTTCTGTAGCAGTAAGTGTGGTGGTGTGTGTATAACTGTATATGCAATTTAATGGATGTTTGATACTTTGTTTGCATGTGTGACTATGTGTGTGAGTAACTGTATCGATGAGTGTCACAGGATGTATAGGTGTATAAGTACATATGATGAGTGAGTACATGTATGAGTAACTGTATAGGAATGTTGGCGAATGAGTGGATGTGTGTGTAGATCTTGAAATTACTGAATAGGTGTGTTGTAAGTGGTATTGGTATGTCCATTGTTTTGAAAATGTTAGTTTCTATTTTTGAGTGTGTGTATCAAAGGTTATATTAGGGTGAGAGGGGGTCTGCCACTCTATCACAAGGATGATGTCATCAGTGATGTCATCAGTGATGTCATGTGAGATGTCATCAGTGATGTCATGAGTGATGTCACTGACCATGTCATGAGTGATGTAATATGTGACGTCATCAGCAGTGCATTGTGGGCGCGCGAGTTATAGTTAGTTGAACTAACTATATTGTGGGAATTTCAATGGTTTTGTACGAGTGAAATAACCAAGTAACTATAACGCCCCAGAAACCCATGGTTTTTCAGTCAATATCTAAGGTCTTTTAATTGCTAATTCCTAACTATAACGTGCCTTAAATCTATGGTTTTTTTGCAGTGAATTTCAAAGGTTTTTTAAATGCTAATTTGTAAATCTAATGTGCCTGAAACCTAGGCTTTCTCAGTGAATTTCAAAGGTTTTTTAAATGCTAGTTTCTACCAATGCCTACAGAGGTACGACATGTGAAGAAAGATGAAAAAACACACAGAAAGATGCAAAAGAAATGCAGAAAGAAGCAACAGAAGTGCTCAAAGATGAAGAAAAGTGCAGGAAGAAGGAAGACGTGCAGAAAGAACAAACAGAGGAGCAGAAAGAGGCCTTGTTGCAAAATCATCCTGTACCCTCAACTTTTTTAGATGGGACTGGTGGTAACTAACCCTGGACGCAGTGCTACGCTCCGGCCGCGGAGTGTGCATAGCTTTGCCTACTTCGCGATCTGCGAAGTAGGCGTAGGGCATGCAAGCTACACACACCCACGGCGGAGCGAGTTGCCTGCCACCCGCCTCCCTCCCGCCCGCTTTTAAAATACATTAAGAATAATGTTAAACTTTTAAAAAACAAGGTTTAAGTAATTTACCTGAGCTGTGGCGTCCCGGGGCTCCCTCTTCCTTCTCTCGCCGACTTCTTCCTCACAAATGCGCATCTGCGGAGCCCTGGGATGCCGCAGCTCAGGTAAGTTATTTAATTTACTTAAACCTTGTTTTTTTAAAGTTTAACATTATTCTTATTGTATTTTAAAAGCGGGCGGGAGGGAGGCGGGTGGCGCGAAGTGGGGCTACGCGGAGTGTGTGGGTGGGCATAGATTTGCCCCACTCCGTGATGCTCCGCGTAGCCTCACTACGCCCACTATGCCCAGCCTTAGTGGTAACTGACTCTGACTAACCAGTCCTAGAGCCAGTGCTATGCTAAAAGACACTTAGAATACAGTTAAAACACCTACATACACTAGGGAACACTATATGTCGGGGTACCCCTATGATTACCATGTCCTCCTCTGTAAGCCCCTAGTACATAATAGGGCAGGGGGATTAAAACTACCTCTTAAAACGCGCCACAGTGTGCGTTTGCACACTGATGAAGGGAGGGGGAGAGCCTGAGGTAACATGTGGGCAAACACGCCCTGTGTGAGTTTTAAGTTGGGGGATAAAGTCCCCTTGAATCCTGAGGGTCCCTGGGGACCAACTAGCCCACCAGGTGCCTCCAGTAAGGGCCACAGAGCTGTGTTTCAGAGAGATGTAAAAAGGGGCACGGCCTAGACCACCTCTCTGCAACGCAGCGCAGTGGCGCTTACTGGAAGCACCTGGTGGGCTTGTTGGCCCCCAGGGTCCCTCAGGATTGAAGGGGAATTATTTCCCCAACTTAAAACGCGCCACAGGGCGTGTTTGCACACGTCACCTCAGGCCCCGTCCCCTCGCTTCACCACTGTTTAAACGCGCACTGTGGCCATTTTAAGTTGGGAAATTAAGTCCCCTTGAATCCTGAGGGTCCCTAGGGTCCAACTAGCCCACTAGGTACCTCCAGTAAGCGCCACAAAGCTGCATTGCAGAGAGATGTAAAAAGGGGCCCGGCCGAGACCACCTATTTGCAATGCAGCGCAGTGGCGCTTACTGGAAGCACCTGGTGGGCTTTTTGCCCCCCGGGGTCCCTCAGGATTGAAGGGGAATTATTTCCCCAACTTAAAACACGCCACAGGGCGCGTTTGCACACGTCACCTAAGGCCCCGTCCCCTCCCTTCACCACTGTGTAAACTCGCCCTGTGGCCTTTTTAAGTTGGGAGATTAAGTCCCCTTGAATCCTGAGGGTCCCTAGGGCCCAACTAGCCCACTAGGTACCTCCAGTAAGCGCCACAGAGCTGCGTTGCAGAGAGGTGTAAAAAGGGGTGTGGCCTCTGAACACCTGTCTGCAACGCAGCTCCCTGGCGCATACTGTAGATACTTGTTGGGCTAGTTGGGCCTCAGGGACCCTCAGTATTGAAAGAGAATTAATTCCCCAACTTACAACTCGCCACAGGGCGCGTTTGCACAATGGTGTAGGAAGGGGCGTGGCCTGAGGTGACATGTCTGCAAATACACCCTCTGGTGCGTTTTAAGTTGGAGAATTAATTCCTCCTCAATCCTGAGGGTCCTTGGGGGCCAACTAGCCCACCAGGTACCTCCAGTATGCGCCGTTGCCAAAAGGTGTTCAGAAGCCACTCCCCTTTTTACAACACTCTGCAACGCAGCTCCGTGGCGCTTACTGGAGGTACCTGGTGGGCTAGTTGGCCCCCAGGGACGCTCAGGATTGAAGAGGAATGAATTCCTCAACTTAAAACGTGCCACAGGGCGTGTTTGCACACATGTCACCTCAGGCCCGGCTCCTCCCTTCACCACTCTGCAAACGCACCCCGTGGCACGTTTTAAGTTGGGAGATTAACTCCCCTTGAATCCTGAGGGTCCCTGGGGTGCAACTAGCCCACCAGCTACCTCTATTAAGCGTCACAGAGCTGCATTGCTGAACACCTCTCTGCAACGCAGACCCTGGCACATACTGGAGGTTCCTGGTGGGCTATTTGGCCTCCAGGGACCCCCAGTATTCAAGGGGAATTTGTCCCCCATCTGCAAACGCACCAGGGGGCGCCTTTGCAGAGTGCTGCAAAGAGGGGGCGTGGCCTCCGGCGCGATGCTGGTCTTTTATTTTAATTTTTTTTAAGAATGGGGGCTGTGTGGCCCCCCTTCTTTTTCTAATTTATTGGCCCTGTGGACCCCATCCCCCAGGGCCTGCCCCTAAATAAAAAAAAAGAAAGATTTGGATGGGGGCCGCGTGCTCCCCCTCCTGACCCTGGGGACCCCATCCCCCGGGCCGGCCTTTTAAAAAAAATGTTTTATTATTTAAATTTTGGGGAGGGGGGCCACGTGGCCCACCTCCTGTGCCACTTGTAGCCCCAGGGACCGCATCCCCCAGGGCTGGCCCTCTCCGTTGGGGACCGTGGGGGGTCCCCAATCCCCCCACGGTCCCGCCGGCTCCCCAAGTCCCTCGGGAGCGGACATTGCTTTTCCACATGGGGAGCTGCTAAGATGCAGCTCCCCGAGTGGAAAAGCAATCATCTTTGGTATTTGGAAGAGAGAGCAGGTTTCTTGCTCTCTCTTCCAAATGCCAAAGCAGTTTGCTATGGCAGGGAGGGAGCCGCGAGGCTCCCACCCTGCCATAGCAAACTACAGTGTCCCGGGGGTGGGCACCCCAGGACACTGCAGGAGCCGGCCCTGTGGAGTGGCGGTCCCCAAGGCCATCAAAGGCACCAGGAGGGGGGTCAGCGCGCACCCCCTCCCAACATTTACAAAGCCCTGGGGGTGGTGGTCCCCAGGGCTTGGGGGTCCTTAACGGACCACCAAATTTAAATACTTGGGGCCCGATTCACAGAACTAACTTAAGACAAAATCCTAAACTTACTACCATTTTGGTATTCACAGAAGGCACTTACTCATTTTGGTATTCACAGAAGGCACTTACTCATTTCGGTATTCACAGAAGTTAGTAGTCCTAAGTTTAGGACTCCTAAATGCCTTCTGTGAATACCGAAAGTCTTAAAATTAGGATTTTTCGCAGTTTAGTAGTAGTATAGTTGGGACTCCTAACTTTAGGACTCCTAAATGCCTTCTGTGAATACCGAAATTCTTAAAATTAGGATTTTTCTCAATTTAGTAGTCCTAAGTTTAGGACTCCTAACTTTAGGACTCCTAAATGCCTTCTGTGACTACCGAAAGTCTTAAAATTAGGATTTTTCTCAGTTTAGTAGTAGTATAGTTAGGACTCCTAACTTTAGGACTCCTAAATGCCTTCTGTGAATACCGAAATTCTTAAAATTAGGATTTTTCTCAATTTAGTAGTCCTAAGTTTAAGACTCCTAACTTTAGGACTCCTAAATGCCTTCTGTGACTACCGAAAGTCTTAAAATTAGGATTTTTCGCAGTTTAGTAGTAGTATAGTTAGGACTCCTAACTTTAGGACTCCTAAATGCCTTCTGTGAATACCGAAATTCTTAAAATTAGGATTTTTCTCAATTTAGTAGTCCTAAATCTAAATTTAGGACTACTAAATTGAGAAAAATCCTAATTTTAAGACTTTCGGTATTCACAGAAGGCATTTAGGAGTCCTAAAGTTAGGAGTCCTAACTATACTACTACTAAACTGCGAAAAATCCTAATTTTAAGACTTTCGGTATTCACAGAAGGCATTTAGGAGTCCTAAACTTAGGACTACTAACTTCTGTGAATACCGAAATGAGTAAGTGCCTTCTGTGAATACCAAAATGAGTAAGTGCCTTCTGTGAATACCAAAATGGTAGTAAGTTTAGGATTTTGTCTTAAGTTAGTTCTGTGAATCGGGCCCCCAGTGCCCCGGGGAGGTGGCGGTGCCCGGGGCATGTGGGGGGGCTCAAGCCCCCCCACAGGATTATTTATTTTAAAATTAAAACCCCGGTGCTGGGGGGGCTGTGAGACCCACCCCACATATTTTTTAAAAGCCCTGGGGGGTGGAGGTCCCCGGGGCTTGGGGTGGCTGAGAGCCCCCCCACACATATTTGATAAAAGCCCCAGGGATGGCGGTCCCCGGGGCTGGGGGGCCCCTCTGGGCCCCCGTTATATTTAAAATATTTCCCCAGGGACTTGCCCCCCCCACGGAGCTAAATAGTAACGAAGCATGGAAATCTGCGCTTCATTTTTCTTTCCGGCGGCCGGATCTGCAGATCCTCCGCATATTTTACCGATTTTCTTTTTTTAAAATCTTTTTGGGGGGGCCCTGGGAGTCCTTGTGGGACCCCCTAAGTAGGCCTTGGGGGTCAGGGTGTTTCTACCCTGCCCCTTTTTACGTTTTTTGTGTTTGTTTCACTGATTTCTTGTGCCTTGGTTCTACCGAGGCACAAGATGGCTGCCAACACTTTCTGGTTTGGAGTGTTGACAGCCAATTAGCCTACAGTTCGTCATCGGGAGGGTGCGCGGATCCTCCGCAGCCATAGATATATATGTGTTTTTACTTTTGAATTTCTCAGCAACTACTGAACGGATTTACACCATTTAACAAAAAGGGTTCTTTCTGAACCAAGAACTACCTCTTTGCCAAATTTGGTGTAATTCCGTTCAGCAGTTCAGGCTGTGCCCGGCTAAAGTTTCCTATGGGAAATTGCATGGGGAAAACATGTTTTGGGGCCCCTCTTTTTTCTTGGTCCCCGCTTGACGAATCACCCCGAAACTTTCAGGATAGGAGCGGACCGGAGCGCCCCACGAGTTTTGAAAATTTTGCGACGATTCATCAACCGGCGCCAACGTTATTGGAAATAGAATGTTGTGGATTTCCTATGGAAAATAGGTCCTAACTATAACTACCTACTGGTGACTGCCAGTAGATAATCTAGATATATATATCTATATATATTCTTTTACTTTAGTACAATCAAAAGGTCTTGGCCAATGCTAGACCTAAAATAAGGGTCTTAGGACTGCTGTTTGCTCCCAAAATTTCCTTGAGATTTGCAAGGGACTGCAGATGTGCAGTGAATCAATATTTGCGACTTACAATGTCAATTGGTTGAAATAAGGCCCTTCTATTTTACAGTAAAAAGAAGAAAGCCTGCATTTCACAACAGCCTACCAGACCACAATGAATAAGTTTCATTGCTTGCAGGAGAGGGAGATTATTGGCCCTGTCAGGGGGTAATTGAGCAGACTCCCTTCAGCCGCTGAAGTTAATGCTGCTAAGCAGTGCCAATGCAAGTGCCATTCAAGCTGCCCCTGCCGGGTCCAAGCTGACGGCCTGATGCGGGTTCGGTTCCAGCCTCTGATTGCTGCTCTGCAGCGCCTGGCCCTGAGCTTCTTTCTTTAAGTATCAGAAGAGGATGCTCTTGTCATCTGAGCAAGGGTTGGAAGCTATGAGAAATCCACTTCTTTAGAGGCTTTATGAATGCCTGCACTGCTGCCCATTCTTCAAATGCATATCCTTGCAATGCCTCTTTATTGTATAGCCTCGCCTTCACCCTACCTTTAAATGCTCATTTCCTAGCTAAGGCCATGAATACATAACTATAAGAAAGACATGATGGCTACCATTTTGCGTAATATTTTTATTTTCATATCCTATAGGAAATGTGACATACAAAGATATGTATTCACTATGTACTGGGTCAGAAGTATTGTTTAATTTTACATACTATTCAGCAATATCAGTGAATATGACTTTAAATATTGCTATATTTGTTATCAGATTCTTTGGGCCTGTTATTTGTTTACTATTTATTCACATTGCACAGCCCTTAGAATTAAATACAGACCATTTGAAATATGCAATGACATTAATCAATTCAAAGGTGACATTAGATGCAACTTTCTCCATTGGTGTCACTTTCTCAACTTCTAGGATGTTGCTAAAATTATGCTATTTCTTACAGATTTCAGCAAATGTTTTTAATTCAGTTTCCACCCTGATAGTTGTGCTAATGTCTAATTTTAGACGCGTTTTACAAATTAAGCATTGACCATATGAGGCTCTCAGCAGTAAGTAGAACCACAATCTTTTTTCCCAGAGCAACCGAGACTGCATCCTCTGTTGAAGAGTTCACAGGATACAGAGGAGGAGGATTGAGTACTCAAAAGTTTGCATTTAATCTCTGGATGTTAGTGATTTCAAACAAGGTCAGGGAAATGCAATGGAAATGAAGCGGACGGACACAAATTCTAATTTTGTAGACATTCACAGACTTTTTCAATATATTTCTGACACTTTGCTAACTGCAATGGTCCATTCACAAGAGGTGCAGAAAGTGTGGGCAAGATCACAAACATTCAACATTGTTAAAGGACATTGCATGAAAACATGATAAATATTTTCTATAAAGAAAAAAATTGTAAATAAAGTGATATATACACACACTCACATGAGAAAAGTGTACCCTCCTGGGAATCATCACTTGAGCCTTTGTCATCCGCAGCAGATGTAGTGGCTGTTGACTCACCCTCAGTGTGGCTTCCCTCACCCTCCATGCCACTTGCTCCCTCAGACTCCTCCACAGCGGATCCAGTCTGGCTGTGGCCCTCCTCACGGTCCGTGGAGCTGTCCCCGCCAGTGTCTTCCAATAATGCTGATCAACAAGTGGGAGAAACAGATTCACATCAGTCACCTGTATTTACTGGACTAATGACCTTAAATGCAAAACATCACTGAGCAAGCCCAGGCATCATATAAACACCAAATCATAATCTAACACACATAGGTGAACCTGGCACCAATGAGTCTGCCAGGGAAGCATGCCCCAGTACCCATGATGACAATGGACCTGTCAGCCCATAGTATGTATGATGTCAGACAGCACATGTGCAGGCATTGGCAGACTACCCAGGACTCTGATCTGCTCTGAACATAACTGTCATGTGTTGTGACACACATGTCACATTCCTGGCCACTGACTCAAGTCTTGGAACAGCATTTGTGATGGCCTGATCACATTGTTGATATGATGAACCTACTTCCATTAGCAGACACAAATACGGCCCATAACATGAAATGTAGAGTAAGCACACTGTGCCTGCAGTACAAGACACATGTCACTATACAGTATGCCCCAGAAATTAGTGTCTCAAATGATTCCACAGGCCAGTCTGGCCCACCAGTCAGCGCTGACTACTGTCACAGGCTCAGTCCATGGCTAGTCCACATTCAGCAACTTGTCACACCAATGTTTGCACTGTGAATGGAACTCCAGTAGTGGTCATGTATACATGGTCACCACATTATACGCACATTTGATAGAACATGATAAAGCCACAGAAGCAACATGAGACATCACAGTTTGTGGGACTAAAACTCGGTATACCTAATCATAGAGGACATCACAAGTACTTAGTGAAGTAGATGACACTAATCTGTTGAGTACACTAAAATGCACATCACAGTTACTACACACATATGTATTGCCCTGTGTGTGGAACCAATAGTTACATGTCAGATGTTTGTCCATATCAAACACATACCAAACCTCTGAATTACAAAAAGCTATGGCAGGCCAGCTTGTCACAGAGTCAGACACATGTTAATAACTGTTCACAATGGTGGAAGGGTTGGCTGACACACAAGAATAGGAGGCCACAGTGTCTCATGGGACCCGAGCGGCACACCTGTCCATGGGCCATGTGCGACATGGGATAATCAGGAGTACAATGCAGGTGACCATGCATTGTGCTTGAACTCATACACATCAAATGTCTGAGGTGTCGTGATTGTGCATGCCTTCTGCATGGGTGTGTGGTCAATACCTCACACTCCTATGCTGACCCGTAACAGCAATTACTGCAGAGATGTTGATCAAATACAGAGCACATGTTAATAATCCATAAATTATCTGACACAAGTCCCAGATTAGCCTCACCCATGTAGCTCAGGTCAATGAACACGTTGCTGATGTTGGTGTCAACATTCCCTTGGACAACAGGAATACACACAACCCAAGTGACACAAGTGAAATAGTGGAACGTTTACACCTGGGCATCAGATGTGAATGGGGCAACATCACATATAGCCACATGGGACTTTTCTGAGCTGACAGACTAACTGTGTGAGTGTTACTTGGCTGAAGGAGTACAAACAGCAGGTTAAATCAAATACACCTACAAGGCATGGATTTACCCCCGTCCTTGCTGCTGTGTGGCCTTCAACTGCCCATCAAGGTCTGGAAAGACCACGGCTGAGATCCGTAGCATGTGGGAGGTCAGGGTCCGTCGTCCCCCCCTCCTGCGAGGAGGCAACAGCTTCAGCTGAAACCTTGTTATCCTCCGGGTCCAGCAACGAAGGTCCTGCCACCTCTTCTGGCAGTTGCGGTTGCGGCGTAGACCCCCACTGACATAACTGCCTGGGAGATGGTCAGCCAAATTTCATGCTTTTCATGGGCAGTGACCTGTGAGGTTGACAATGTGAGACAACATCACTACACATGCCCCATGTTAACAAACACACAGTTGTACACACATGTCGAACTTGGCAGTGCATATCATGTAGTCAGGTATTGCAGCTGGGGTGATGGTCAGTTGTCCTCTGTGCAAGCCCAAAACGATGACATGGCAGTGCCGGCAGACCAATGACCTAAGGGTGGACACCCACTCACTGCTCAGACCGGACACTGTGAGGCACAGAGTTGCACAGGATGTGTACCTGCACGGGTAGCCCTATCAAGTAGCCCACTCAACTTACACCCCCTCACCAGCCTCTCCCTAGATTGCATGAACCACGTTGATTAGTGAACACTGCCAACAACAACATGTCAATTTACTACCGGGGGGTGGAGGGTTACAGGTGTTTGCTTAACTTTCGCAACCAAACATACTGCTCTGTATCATGAACACTGCAGTGAGGATAGTTGGGGTCTAGGCTCTGCAGCTGTGGTGCAACTCTCCACAAACTATCTCACTGCAATGAATTTGCAATTTCACATTCCCAAACCACCATGAGGCCCTCCTGCAGTTTTCTAGCCTTACATGTCTGGTGTATTGCAGCAGTTCTTAGTTGCCCTCACAGTTATTGTTTGCTGATATGGCTGGAATGACATACATTGTCACATTCCCCTCTTCATCAATGCTAACTTTTGCATGTCAGGAAGTGTCACTATTAGTCAATTGTATGTCATACATCAACACATTTAAATACAGGAAATAGGACAGTAAGTCAATCTGAAACATTGACAGCTGTGTATATACATCCCCACACTCTCAAACTTAAACTTACTCAGTGTGCATGCTTTCTCTTTGAGGGCACAATGCTAGTAGTGCCAGTCAGACAACATGTAAGATGGCAAGGCAGTGGACTCCACACTCACCTGCTCCCCTGGTTTCCCATACAGCTTGCAATACTGTGGGATGAGGATGTCCAGCAGGGCCTGGTTCTCCTCCTCAGTGAATGCTGGGGCCCTCTCCACAGTACGTGCCATTGCAGGGGACAGAGGATGCAGAGAAAGCAGCAGTGGTGTGAAGTGACCCAGTCCTGTGGCATGTAGTGCAAGCAAGTGCTGTCTCAGGGGAACACACAGCCTTAAAACAGTGCTACAGAGACAGTATCTGTTCGATGCGGGCAAAGAGATAGGTCAGACTTATTTGCATTATCCAAATTGGCCCAATCCATGTCTTGGAACGCATTGGACACGCCTTCAGCGTCGTTCAAACGTTCTGCATCCTGACAGCATTGAATTTGCAACATTGTTGTATAGGCACAACTGAATCTGGCAGCACACAAGTCGTACACGTAGCAAAACACAACGTTTGTCTCCATGACAGCCAATTGCCAATGGGTGTGTTCGCCTTGGATTCTAGTTGTCGGACGCGTCTCACAGAATCGCACCCGCATAGAGAGACATTACAGCCTATGAGCAAGGCGTGTGTGCGCATCGTTGTACAAGTGTCTGACACGACTCACGGAATCGCACCCGCATAGAGAGACATTACAGCCTATGAGCAATGCGTGCGTGCGCATCATTGCACAAGTGTCCGACGTGTCTCACGGAATCGCACCCGCATAGAGAGACATTACAGCCTATGAGCAAGGTGTGTGTGCGCATCGTTACCCAAGTGTCCGATGCATCTCACGGAATCGCACACGCCAGTGTTACCATTGCTTTCGGTAGTCAGAGGCTGCCCACAAAAATGTTTTGATATGGACGCAGGGGAGTGGACAACACAGTGACAGCCTGTCACACAGTACAGGCATTCACTATTCATGCTCCATCACATGTATACATGTGTACACATTGCATGTTTGATGTGCACAATGTGGTACACACTACCAGGATGTGCCATGTCACATGGTCACCATAAGGCATTGTGTGTGATGCACCTCCCTACTGTGCTTCAGGACTTTGGTGGCCAACACACGTGGCCTGTGCACAGTGACTGGGGCACATTGAGTCTTGCCATGTCACATGAACCCTGCATGGCATATGATATGTGATGTGTGTCCATGGGCTTGCTGTGTGTGGTATATCATGAGTATTTAAAAACAATACTAGGGACATGGACATATTTGCATTTGGGAGTTGGTCATCCCCCCAACCTCCATCAGACTTGGTCCTGTGATTTTGTGTAGTACCTGTGTGTCACAGGCATCCACGTTTGACATGCAAACAAGCCTGTTTGCACATCCTGTGTGTATTGCTTGTGTTGTGACGTGTACATCAGACGTTTCATGGTGACTGTGTCCATGTCGCATTACATGTTCCCCGTGTGTCTGACTGGCAGCCCGTTGTCATATTGACAACACAACTATCCTCACTAACCATTGCGGTGTGTATTTGTCCTGTACCATATGTTCCAAAGAACTGTGACAGGGACCACAGGTTGTCGACAGCAGAGCATGACACTTGTTGTGTCACCATGTGGTGGTGACATGTTTTGTGAGGGGCACATGTGTGGCATATGTGTCCATGCAGAATTGCACACACCTGACTCTACTGTGTTCTGATGTGATGTAGCTTGTGTTATTTGGCCTGGTCATTGCCACAGATGTGGGTGAACTGAACAACTTTCTTTGTTTCCCTATGTACTGCAGGGCACCTAATGTCCACAGACCCTTCCCAGACATTGCAACCATGGTTGAACGGGACTGCATCCGACGGTACCGCTTCACACGCGAGCTGATAGAGGATTTGGAGGTGCAGTTGTCCCCAAATTTGCAACCTGGATGTGTATATCCAACTGCATTGACCCCCAAGGTCAAGGTGATGGCAGCCCTACATTTCTTTGCCACAGGAACATTCCAATACACAGTGGCTGGTGTTGGTGGGATGTCACAGACTATGTTCATTCGTGTTCTCCGTGATGTATTGGAGGCAATTTTGTTGTATCTGGACCAATACATCCGATTTCCATCCTAACAACAAATGCCAGGCATAAAGGGAGATTTATATGCCTTGGGAGGGATGCCAAATGTCATTGGCTCAATTGATGGGACACATGTGGCATTGGTACCACCACATGCACAGGATTTACCGCAGCCGTAAACATTTTCACTCGATTAATGGCCTAGTGTTATGTCTTGCGGACATGTAAATTTCACATCTGTGTGTCCGTTTCCTTGGTTCAGTCCACGACGCCTACATCATGCGGAATAGCAGGATAGCACATTTGATGTCACAGCTGCAGAACCAGTGTGCCTGGCTTGTGGGTGAGTAGTAGGGCTTTACCTTACGTGTCTTAGGTATCTTTGGATTACACGCTCATTCCTGATCCATGACATGTTTGTTTGTTTGTGTGCAGGTGACTCTGGGTACCCCAACATGCCTTGGTTGGTGACACGTCTTAGGAACCCTGTCACACCTGCACAGATACGTTTCAATGAGGCACATGGTCGGACCAGGCGAGTCATAGAGAGGGCTTTTGGACTCCTGAAAAGCCGAATCTACTGCCTGGACCAGACAGGAGGGGCCCTCCAATATGCACCTGAAAAGGTGTGCAGGATATTTATTGTGTGTTGCATGCTACACAACATGGCAGTGAGGGAGGAGGTGCCTCTCATGGAAGATGATGATGGACAGCAACCGCCAGCATGTGAGGATCCTGGCCTGGGACATGTTGCGAGTGACAATGAGGGTTCGGGGGATGTACGGACTCAGCTCATCAACAACTTCTTCTCCTAATTGTGAGTATACAGTGATGTGTTGGCAAGAAATCTTGCTTCACCTGATGTGTTTGCGTTGTGCACTGTGTGGGCATATGTGTTTCTAAATGCTATGTGTCATGATTGTAGCATTTATGTGTCCCTTGAGTCACTTTGGGCCATATGTAGGAACCTAAATACCGGACGGTAACGGCCGAAAATCGGTAAATTTCCCATTACCGACCGGTATTTAGGCAATTGATATGTAGGAGGCTGGATTCAAGGATTCGGTAATTTACCGATTCGTTATTTTAAGGAATCGGTAAAATACAGAATCGGTAAATTACCGCATCCTTAAATCCTATGTAGGGAGCACTCAAGTGAGTGCATTTTTGTTTTAAGGATTCGTTATTTACCTTTAAAAAGCAATTGTGTGCTTTTCTAGAAATGCCATGTGGCAGATGTATGTGCGCCACATGTGCACACATGCACGATTCAGGGGTGCGACAGGGTGTCAATGTGACACCCTGCCACCCTTGAATATGCTCCCCCTATTACCGATTCGGTATTTCCCGAATCGGTAATAGTGAATGGCTTCCCATTCATTCCTATGGGCCTCCAGGCCCATAGGAATGACTAAGAAGGTATTCCTTATTACCGATTCGGTAAATACCGAATCGGTAATAACGAATATTACCAAATTGGTAACATTTACCGTTTTTTACCTACATTCTATTTACCGATTCTTAAATACCGAATCGGTAAAATTCGGTATTTAGGAATCGGTAAATAGAAATTACCTACATATGGCCCTTAGTCCTCCTAATCAGTGTTGCCATGAATCTTTTGATATTTTCAATAGTTATTTGAATTGTGTATGTAATGTGTTTTGTAGATTTATGCAGTTGTGTAGTGATTTCAATACTGTTGTATGTCTGTCAATCACAGGGTCCATATGCTGTTGTCTAGTGACATGTAACCTCTGACACGCACAATTCGGTCACTGGATGCAAACTTTCATGTTACTCGGACACATCATCCCACACACCCCGGTGTTGACATGTCTCCCATATTGGTTGCATATTTGCTCACTGTTATGTGAGGGTACCTTGCATCTGATGTTCTGTTTACTAGTTGTGTATGAGTAATAAAGTTGTGCACCAGTTTGTGGTGTGCTTCCTCTGTGTCCACACATCAGTGAATCTTTGGCATGCTGTACCTGAGGGCTGATTTGCTCTGATTCATCATTTGTGTGTACTTGCAGTTCACAATGTGTGAGACAAGAAATGTGATGGGCATGGTGTTTTTGTGTTGTGTTGACCTAGGAGTGTGTACCTCTCAAATGTGTCACAGCAACATGAATCAATTTCCAGTGTTTAGATTGCTCTAGTGGTACCCCTGACCAGTCTTACTTTAGCATTTCATCACCTATATGTGTCAAAACCAGTCAAATTATTGTCTGTGGGTGCTGATTACTGTGACATCACATTTTGTAATAGTTGTTTGTGTACTCACCAGGCTCTGGTATTCCAGGCAATCCATGGAGGCAAACTGGTGGGAACATGGCCCGCACTTTCTCGTCTCAGGTAGTGAAATACTATGGTTTTGCAGGAGAACCACCACCAGTGGGCTGGCTCAGGGCATGGTCTTTGCTGATGAGTTTCTTGACCCTCCTGCGTATGTCGTACCGCCGGTTCCTGATGTCATCCATTGTGCACATGGTAGGTGCTAAGGCATTCACCTTGTTGACAATGCTCGCCCACATCTTGTTTTTCTGGGATGGGGGTCTGTTGGACCAAGGAACCAAATAACTGTGGCTCTATTCTGATGATTTCATCTACCATGACCTCCAACTCACTGTCTGTGTACTTTGGATTCTTCTTTGGGGGCATGGTGATGGGCAGTGGTGGAGATGGATGGGTGTGTGTGTGTCGTAGTGAGGGTTGGTGAGTATGTGTATGGCTGGGTGGCTGTGAGTGTGCTTATTGTGTGGTGCTAATGTTGTGTAGTGTGTAGGTTGTGGCTGTATGTCTCAGTGTGGTGGTGTTGTCTGTTTGTAGGTCTGTGAGATTTGCAAGGGATCATGATCTGGATTTTTGGCCTTTTTATTGTGTTGTGGGTGTGTCTTGGTTTAAAATGTGATTTTTTTTTTATTTATAACTGCCTGTTTGGCCTTTTTCTGTGTCAATTACATGAATTCTTTAGGCCTGACGGGGACGTTCAGTTGTCCGGGTCGTACGCCTGTGGCATCACTTGCGGTGTGATCCGAGTCGGTCACACTAACATTGTGCTATGTTGCATGTTTCACGTACGTGCCGGTCGCGACAAGCTCTTTTTATTGCCAATGTCTCTGGTCTGTGCGAACCGGTTGTACGGCTTGGAATCCGTGCGATTCGCTTTTGTCTGCGACGCATTGCATCATACTTGGCTGGTTGTAAGGCGTGTGTTCTTGTCGGTCGGAAGGTTTCGGTTCAGTTTCCAGGCGTTGGCACTGTTTTCCGTACGTTTCGGTCAGTCCGGTTGGATTTTGACCGGGACCTATCGTACTTGTAAGGTCGTACAGCGCCTGTACGAGTCGGTTGGACTTCAGTCCCGGTCCGTGTCGGTCGGAGCGCTTTCCGGTCCGGATCGGAATCGACCCCTTAGTGCACTAGTTGTTCTTTAGAACATTCTTGGAGGCAGCAGTTGAAGGTAATGAACTGACAGGAATCTCCTGTTGGAAGTCTGTGAGTTACTGAGAATGTTATTATTCATTTTCATATGGCTGAGAAAGATAGTGTGATTTTACTGAAAATATGCTATCATTTTAGCTTCTCGTGCACCTTCCATAACCTCTATAAAATCTGTTTTCTCACAAATCTAATTCATGAAATCCCAGCAGAAGGCTTTTTCACAGGGTAAAATCACTTTAGAACAGACCGCAATTCCTACAATTCAAATATTACCATCAACAAATGATTTATATTTTATATATATTCAGTTTTCACCCTTTACAGGTTCTTCTTTTTGTGACAATCAAAACCTGCTATTCACTACAATGCATTTCAACAGGGGGCTATAATGTATATTGATCCCAAGATGGCTGCCAACACTTTCTGATTGAAGTGTTGTCAGAATGCAGCACACATAAACACAACAAAAAAGAGGAGTAATTATTAACTTCTCCTCGTTTCACCAGGTGAACAGCATCTAAAAGCAATGGGTGTTGCAACGGAACACCGGAGAAACACGCATTGCCCACCCCTTTCATGCTTAGGGCCCAATTACGATGTTGTATGGACCGAAGTCCATCCGTCATTGCTCTGGAAATGAAACCAAATGACCTCCTGTCATCGGTTCCAGCCCAGCAATTAGGATGCGACTGAACCCTGTTCAGTCGCAAGCCTTTACTTTGATATGGGGGTATGCATTCCGAAAGAGCAGAGGTGCAGTTCATCCCTGCAGGGATCAACAGGGGAGGCGCCATTCGGTGGCCTTGCACCCATGGGGGACCTGCTGGGGGCTCCGAAACACAGTTTCCCAATGCCTTTCTGTGTCGGAAATGCCAGCACAGAGAGGCAGTGGGAAACTGCCATCATAATTCCTCAGCCGGAAAGAGCCGGCCGAAGGATTACTGAAGGATTCCCGAATGGTGGACGGGCTCTCCAAGCCCTTCGGATGCCATTCGGTAATACAATTAGGATTCCCTTCCGACCGAGCCCATTTAAATGGCTTGGTCGGAAAGGAATCTGAACGGGAGCATCGGAATCGGGCCCTAAGTGCTGTGTGAAAGAGGGCATTATTCACAAGGTGGCATTAAGCCGCATTAAGTAGATTAATGCCACCTTGTAAATGAGGCAAACAGCTTATTGCCAACAGAACAACACAAAAAAGTGATGAGCTCTTGTAAATATGCCCCTTAGTTTTCATGAAAACAGAATTTTGTGGACTTATTACTCGGCCTAAGTGAAAGTGAAAGAATGCCGTTGTAATTCACAAACTTTGTGGAATTGTGCAGTTTGCTTGTTGCGTGAAATTCCTGAATTACACTATTATGGTATTTCACATAAGTTACACCATCGGTGGTAAAAAATAACTATGAAAGCATGCAGAAGAAGAATGAAAACAATGTATCCTCGCATCAAAAATTGACATGAGGACGCATTTTGCTTTAAAATATAGTGCGAAGTGTATGGTCTGCATTTCACATATTTACACACAATTTTGCTGAAATTTTTCATAATTACACAATAGCAAATTTTACAAATTTCATCAACCCCTCCATAATTATTGTGAAGGACTCAGATATTTTGCAACTAATAACCCAATTTCCTACAGCAGTCTAATGAAAAGGTACAGCTGATTAGAAGAGTGAATGTATTCCAAGTAAAGTAAAAATATTTTTCGTGTTTATCTAATTAACTTAAACATGTCAAAACACATTTCATTTGTCTGAAAGAACAGCAATGAAATTAATTGAATGCTTTAACACCATTAACATTGTGGTGGCAGCTTACAGCTTTTTACTAATTAAGACACAACAACTCCCAGACACATATACAATGTGTACTGGATGTCACGATTTCAGAGAAGAGGTGCACACTATTTTGACACCCATTTGTCAACAATTGTGTACAGTTTTTGTACTCTAGTTTACCACCAGAACATTGTGCGGCATAGTTACATCACAAAGTATGAATGAGGCATACTATTTGTGCTGTAATATGTATCATGTATGGTCTAATATCAAATCCAGTACAGAAACGGGCACAAAGCAGTTGGCACCCATTTTAGTGCTACACCTAGGGGCCGATTCCGATCTGGGTCAGAAGGGTACTGAACGCAATACGGCCGGAAAAACTACTAGCTGTAGGCGTGTTTTCCGGCCGACTCGTCCAGCTGTACGAGCGAGCAAGTACGATGCGAGCTACGTGAGATTCACCGACCGAGTCGTTTCCAGGTACGAACCGCTACGTAAGTCTCAGTCGGAAGCTAACCATGGCGTGCAATGGATGCGATTTATAACCGAGACAGTACGATGCACGCGTCGGACAGCCTGTGTGAGTCGGAGTGTCCGGCTCGCAAAAGCTCCCGGAGTCGGACTTCGGGGGTCCGCGTTGGACCCCATGACACCCGCAGCCCTACGACTCGGACACAGGGGGAGACCTATGGGTCTCCCCAACACAGGCATGTACGGCGCGGATGGCACCAAAGTGTACCCACTGTAGGGGGCGCACTTGCCCGAGACGTACCCGTTCAGTCAATGGGAGCGCATGTACGCGTCATACGACCGGCTCCCACTGACTTCTATGGGAGTCCGACCGAACCGAGTCCACAGCATACGGCCGCATCGTACTCGCTCGGTTGGGCTGTAGGGGTCTGGCTCGGTCGAAAAACACTCCGGATCCGACTCGGTCGGAGTGCTTTCTGACCCGGATCGGAATCGGCCCCTCAGAGTCTTTTGTAAACATCTGATTACCATATGACTTCATGCTGCTGGACACCAGGCGTTTGGTCATTAGTTTTCTTTTAAAGTTCAGTTTGTGATTTGTATTCTTTTTTATATTTAATTGTGTTGTGTTATGTTTGTGGATTTGAAAAGCGCAGCTTATCACCAGTGAGGGTATCCTGGCACTAGGAGGGTGATATTGAACCTGGCTGAGAACCATGGAGGGACTAATGTACTAGTCAAAGAGCCAACTATTCAGCTTCTTTCAGAATTTCAGCAGTAGTGTGGCGGTCCTGATGTGGAGGGAGAGGTCGTTCCAGGACTCCGCTCCCAGGTGGGAACATGAACAGCCTCCTGCTCTGCTTCTGCCTATTCGAGGTGCGTGGGCAAGTGAGAGAAAGGCAGAGCGGAGGCATCTGGAGGGTTTGTGGAAGTGGATGGAGGCTGTCGAAGTCAGACTGGAAGTCCCGCCCCTCGCTTGTTACCGACCGGAGGTATAGCAACTGAGGTCTGAAGAGAATCGGCACCACCCGGGCCGGCAGAGTGAGGGGTAGGATGACCGCTGATTATCGGAATTCACTATGTGAGTAATTGAGAGAATGTGGCATGTCCGAAGGTATCCAAACCCTGTGGGACACAACCTGAATCATGAGAACTAAATTCACCCTTTCTTTGTGGTACAGACCGTCTGGCGGGTATGTAACAAGTGCGTCTGACCCCCAAACATGCCCGTGTTCACCTGATGGTCCTCGTTGGCTCCGAAAAATTAATAAACAATGGGCAGCGGGAACATGCAACTCGATCAACCCGCTTAGCTGGCATACGCATTTACAAGCGGCGATTTAGGGGCCAATTCCGATTCCAGTCGGAGCCCTTCCGACCAATTCGGATCATGTCGGCCGGACTCCTTTCCGACCGAGCCATTCCGATGGGCTCGGTCGGAAAGGAATCCGACACGGATTTCCGGATTGCGGACGACAGGCTCAGAGAGCCCGTCCGCCGTCCAGAAATCTCCCAGTACTCCCCCGGCCGCCTCTTTGCGACCAAGGGAGTACGATGGCAGTTTTTCACTGCCTTTTCGTGTCGGTTTTTCCGGCACGAAAAGGCAGTCGGAAACTGTCTTTTGGGGCCCCTCAGTAGGGCCCCCATGGGTGCGAGGCTGCTGAATGGCAGCCTGGGGGCACCTATGGTGCCCCTCTGTGGATGCCTGCACCCGGTGGCAGGCACCTTGGGGTGCCGCTCACAGGGTGCAAGGATGAACTGCAGCCCTGCTTTCAAGGATGCAGGCATGCATTCCGCTCGGAATGCATGTCTGCATTGACTTGTATACGAGTGCTTCCGAACCCTGAATCGGCCCCTTAGTGTGGTGACCACCCTTCATGATTGATCAGTGACATGCTACGGGTGATAACCTACGGTGCATACCTTTTACCCACTGGACACCCTGACTAGGTTGCGTCCTGGGGGGTCATTGGTGCGCCCCGCGGGGACAACCACTCGGCCTGTCCCATCTTCAATATTTAGGGGACACATGATCTCCAAATCCAAGCTTGTGAGTCACTGCATGGGGACATACACCTACCAGGTCCCATGCTGTTGTTTTAACCACTGATTAGATAACTGCCTACAGGCACTCTGGCCTGTATATCCATATTTTAACACTTATGAATTTCTTCATCCACTAGGACACTGCACTTATAGTGTCTGCACCTGCCGGTACACATTGATACACATAGTTGACTGAAATTGAGTGAGTTCCACAACTGTGCTTGACTCACAACGTATTTATGATTGCTACTGCTGTTTTAGCTGTTTAACGTCTTGTGCATGATCACAGTCACTTGAGTGTGAAGCATGAGTGTGTCGCACCTTTGAATTTGAGTGGTGCACCATCAGTGTTGTATTATAGACTGTTGTATTATGACACACAAATGTTTATGAATCTCTCTTGTTGCATGCTATGTTGTAGATCTACAGGTACCACTTTTTAGGGTGCTGTATGGGTGGTCACGACTATCTTTCACTAAATAAAGACCAACACCAAAAAGTGTAGATAGATCTCACTCCAGTCCTGAGGAATTGCCGTCTAATTGACAATAAGCAAGAAACATGTTGACCTAAATCATAAGCGCATAATCTCGCAACCTTAGAGCAGGTGTGCGCGCCTCTTCATTTTTAATCAGGTTAGTGGCCACATTTCATTATTGTTGTTTTGAGCGGACCACTAATTCCTGTTTTAATCTCACACTCTTTCACATTGATACACCTACGCTGAATAAGGGCCCTCACATGCACTACACCCTACATAAAAAGGAAAAAAGATCTCCACCAAGAAGGCCCCATCTTGGGTGCCAATTGGGTATTGCAGCGCCGACCCGATAAGGAGCAGAGCCGATGATGAAGCAAGACACCTAGATGGCTGGGTGTGTGAGGGTCTTTTTCCAAAAGGAGGAAACCTTTCTCCTGATTTGATTGAGCGCCCCTATGTGTCCTCTCAATATGTACAATTACTTGGAACACACCATAGGAACAGCATACTGCTTTGGGTTATACTCTTTTTAGATCTCTAATCAATTTTTTAAATATTTTTTTACAGATTTTCCTTGGTGTACTGGAAAAAATATAGAAGAAAAAATATCAAGGAGAAATATAGAATATAAAAATATCTACTGCATATACTTAGGTGTAGATTCCGATCCTGGAGAAACCGGGTACGAATAGTCGGACGGAGCGTTTTCTCCGTCCGACTCGTACCCGGTAAAAAGACCATACAAACATGCAAGTACGATTCGTACGGAAACGGAATCGGAAAAAACACCGACCGACGAAAAAATACATACGAATGTGATCCGGGACAGCGCATACGCGATATTCGTACGGAGTTAGGCAGCTTTTTACGTACCAGCAAGTACGATTCGTACCGACAGCACTCCGGACGTCAATATTTCTATGGCACCCAAAAAGTGCCGGAAAAGCGAAGTACGCCGCGAAGCGTGAGGAAAAGGGGGCCAGGTATGCGCCGAACACCCCCCTGGCCCCCCATATGTACGTGCCGTACCCCCAGCCCCCCATGTGTACGCACTCTACCCTCAGCCCCCCCATGTGTATGTGCCGTACCCCTAGCCCCCCGCGGATGGAATGCCGTACCCCCAGCCCGCCCCCGTGGATGGACGCGCCGTACCCCCAGGCCCCTGCGGATGGACGCGCCGTACCCCCAGCCCCCCGCGGATGGACGCGCCATACCCCTAGCCCCCCACGGATGGACGCGCCGTACCCCCAGCCCGCCCCCCGCAGATGGACACGCCGTACCCCCAGCCCCCCGCGGATGGATGCGCCGTACCCCCAGCCCCCCTCGGATGGATGCGCCGTACCCCCAGCCCCCCGCGGATGGACGCACCGTACCCCCAGCCCCCTGCGGATGGACGTGCCGTACCCCCAGCCCCCCGCAGATGGACGCGCCATACCCCCAGCCCCCCGCAGATGGACGCGCCGTACCCCCACCCCCGTTTGTACGGAGCGTACCCCCACCCCCGTATGTACGGTGCGGACCCCCAGCGCGTAGCTGGGTGTCCGCACCATACATACGGGGGTGGGGGTACGCTCCGTACATACGGGGGTGGGGGTACGCTCCGTACATACGGGGGTGGGGGTATGCTCCGTACATACGGGGGTGGGGGTATGGCGCGTCCATCCGCGGGGGCTGGGGGTGCGGCGCATACCGGGCACCTGTTTGGACGTCTCCATGGTTGCTATAGGTGTTCGCTCCGGACGGTCTTTTTTCCATACGGTTGTACGATCGGACGGACGGTACGGATCATACTTGCGCGCTCAGACTTCAGTTTTCCGATTCGTAAGTAAAACTGTCCGGGGACGTGTCAGACACTTTTCCCGACCCGAGGACGTGTCGGGGAATTTACCCAATGCGATTCGTATGGACTTTTTCACATACAAATCGTTCTTGCCAGTTTGTACGGGACTTGTACGATTCGTACGGAAAAAAATCCAGATACGATTCGTACGGGAAATATTTTTCCAGGATAGCAAGAAAAAATGTTGTTTAAAATAATATAGTTGTATTAAATATCAATTTTTAAATATATATAATTTTATATATTAAAATTAAGATATATTAAATACTAACATTAATTTATAAAAATAAAATATATTTAAATGTATATTTTAAGAAATAAACATACATTTAAAAATATAAACACACACACACATATATATGAACATACATATATAAATAAACAAATATTTTAAAAAATTATATAATTTAAAAACTCTTAAATAATATATTATTTTCAACAATATATATATACATATTTAAATATACCAAAAGCATAAAATATTGAAAAAGAAAACCAATTTAGTTTAGAATAAAAACTTAAACACATATTTTTAAAACTTAATTATAAATAATTTACAAATAAAAAATATTGACATTTTTAAATATTATTATTATAAAAGATCAAACACAATTATCTACATTACAACATAAAATAAATTATTAAATATTAAAATAATACTTATAAATTCCTACTACATTAAAATAAAAACATTTTATACTGAATAAATATAGAATTAGCACTCCCACCTACCAACAAAAACAATATAAAATGTATCTACATCACACAAAATTAAGATTTACTACTCTAACTACTATAAATATAAAATGTATTAAATTATAACATTAGAAAATACTACAATTTACCATTCCCAGTACAATTAACACAACAATAATATTATCATTAACATTAACAAAATATATATATATATATATATATATATATATATATATATATCGACCAGAAGAACGCTCCTTGTGAGACCACGGACCCGTGGAGGGTGGTGTGTACTCCGGAAGAGCACCCGGTATTCCAAATTTTTTTGTTCGTCAAGTTGCGATAAAACACACTCTCAGGCTCCAAAGTAAGTACCCAGTGGGACGTTTATTTCCACGCTACGCGTTTCGGCTAAACAGCCTTGTTCACACGATGGAAATTAATGTCAATGTCACCATTTTTATAAACAAATCGTACTTTTCGAGGTAGTAAACATAAAAGATGGTTATTCTACAAATAAACACTCGCTGATATGGTGCAAATGTCGCGGCCATGTTTGCATGGTAAAATAGCATGGGATTTCCCAACTGTGAATACATTTTGTACTGTGTGGTGTGTTTACCGATATAGTTAAATACAAAAGTTGAACAAAATATCTACACATTGTAAATTGTAAATTTCACGACAAAGTTAGTATCATTCAATACTACATAATATTTCGAGTGGGCATATATTGTGCGTGATACGTATCAATAAAGTTAAATACAAAAATGCGCAGGAAAGGTGTACACATTGTAATGACAAGTAAGCATACATCGTATTTGTTATATAATGAAAATTCGCAAATGTTAAACCTCTTGAAGCACGAAAAGAATGTTGGTTGAAAACATATATTTTCCGTGAAGTTGTGTAAGAATCTAAATGCAGATGTGATTGAGAATAAAAATATAGTGATTCTCAGTAAAAATCCTGGGCTGAATCCCAACATGCATATATCTGCTGCAGGTCTATTGATGGAGACTAGTGACCTGGTTGAAGTTACAGCACCATTTGGGGAAGGGTGATTGGAATTACGGACAAGTGCCCATATTGTGTGATGAATGAAGAGTTGTGGAATTAAAAAACAACCTCCATTGGTGTATCACATGGCATCAACCTCCTGGAAAACTAAGTGTTGAATCCAATGTCAAAAGTCAATGATCATACTGGGAAAATCCGTAATCCTAAATCCGTTCCTAGTTTCCATCACACGACAAAGTCTATAGTACTCCACAAAGGCCGGAAGTGCTTCACGGAAAAACTACTGAAGTGACATTTATTGAATTAGAAAAGATACCGCATTACGTTGTGCCTTCGGAAAAAAGGGTGGGGACCTGTGAATGTGGTGCCACCCGTGTGGTATGGGTCCCTGCCTTTCCTCCTGTAGTGAAAAGAAGAGAAAAGAAAAAGAAAAAGAAAAAAGAATTGTAAATGTGAATATTTAAACCTGTGAAGGTGTGCTAAAATAAACAGATTAAAATAAGTTCCTAAGAACATTCATGTGCACAATGATAAGTATTGTTTCTTTTTCATTTTCTTATGCAAATAATATTGTATTCAGTAAATTCATGTTATAACATGCACAAAGAAAACATTTCTTTACGAATAATGGATGAGGAGCAAGATGACAAAGTAAATCGAAACTATTTTTCATGTAAGTGTATTCGTAACTCTTCATCAATGTTGAGCCCCCCCGGGGATTTGGTCTGGAGGTCAATAATCATTTTCGATTCTTTCTGTCTAAGTTTTAATACCCTGTTTCCACCCCTCGGGGATCTTGGGATGTGTTCCATGGCAAAATAGCTAAGACATGAGTTGTCAGAGAAATGGTATTCTTGGAAATGACGGGCTACCGGATACTGTTGGTCACAATTACTGATAGCCCTCATATGCTCCAATACACGTTTCTTTGCTGGGTGAACTGTGCTTCCTATATACCTGAGTTTACACGGGCATTCGAGACAGTATATAACAAACGGGGTACCACAGGTAAGGAACTGTGAGATGACTTTGTTCCTGCCACCCCCATCCCTGTAATCCTTTTTCATGCTGCTGTTCCTGCAGGCTCTACAGTGTCCGCAGGGAAAGAAACCTTGGAGTCCCTGGTTCATCATGGTGTTGTATATAGTGACATCACTGTGTACTAACTTGTCTCTAAAATTGTAGCCTTTTCTGTAGGTGATGTGTGGTTTCTCACTAATGATGGTACCAATATTGGGATCACTTTTGAGAATGTCCCAATTCTTGGCCAGTATGTTCTTTATGTCTTTGGCATTTCTGTTGTATGTGAGTATTACCCTGGTTGTCTCTTCAGGGGTTATCCAACATGGGTCCTGAACAAAGCACTACGGAAGGTAGAAATGATAGAAAGAACTAATACTCTTAGATCCATGAGAGAGAAACAACAGGAACCCACACAACAGGAAGAGACAACCAGGGTAATACTCACATACAACAGAAATGCCAAAGACATAAAGAACATACTGGCCAAGAATTGGGACATTCTCAAAAGTGATCCCAATATTGGTACCATCATTAGTGAGAAACCACACATCACCTACAGAAAAGGCTACAATTTTAGAGACAAGTTAGTACACAGTGATGTCACTATATACAACACCATGATGAACCAGGGACTCCAAGGTTTCTTTCCCTGCGGACACTGTAGAGCCTGCAGGAACAGCAGCATGAAAAAGGATTACAGGGATGGGGGTGGCAGGAACAAAGTCATCTCACAGTTCCTTACCTGTGGTACCCCGTTTGTTATATACTGTCTCGAATGCCCGTGTAAACTCAGGTATATAGGAAGCACAGTTCACCCAGCAAAGAAACGTGTATTGGAGCATATGAGGGCTATCAGTAATTGTGACCAACAGTACCCGGTAGCCCGTCATTTCCAAGAATACCATTTCTCTGACAACTCATGTCTTAGCTATTTTGCCATGGAACACATCCCAAGATCCCCGAGGGATGGAAACAGGGTATTAAAACTTAGACAGAAAGAATCAAAAATGATTATTGACCTCCAGACCAAATCCCCGGGGGGGCTCAACATTGATGAAGAGTTACGAATACACTTACATGAAAAATAGTTTCGATTTACTTTGTCATCTTGCTCCTCATCCATTATTCGTAAAGAAATGTTTTCTTTGTGCATGTTATAACATGAATTTACTGAATACAATATTATTTGCATAAGAAAATGAAAAAGAAACAATACTTATCATTGTGCACATGAATGTTCTTAGGAACTTATTTTAATCTGTTTATTTTAGCACACCTTCACAGGTTTAAATATTCACATTTACAATTCTTTTTTCTTTTTCTTTTTCTTTTCTCTTCTTTTCACTACAGGAGGAAAGGCAGGGACCCATACCACACGGGTGGCACCACATTCACGGGTCCCCACCCTTTTTTCCGAAGGCACAACGTAATGCGGTATCTTTTCTAATTCAATAAATGTCACTTCAGTAGTTTTTCCGTGAAGCACTTCCGGCCTTTGTGGAGTACTATAGACTTTGTCGTGTGATGGAAACTAGGAACGGATTTAGGATTACGGATTTTCCCAGTATGATCATTGACTTTTGACATTGGATTCAACACTTAGTTTTCCAGGAGGTTGATGCCATGTGATACACCAATGGAGGTTGTTTTTTAATTCCACAACTCTTCATTCATCACACAATATGGGCACTTGTCCGTAATTCCAATCACCCTTCCCCAAACGGTGCTGTAACTTCAACCAGGTCACTAGTCTCCATCAATAGACCTGCAGCAGATATATGCATGTTGGGATTCAGCCCAGGATTTTTACTGAGAATCACTATATTTTTATTCTCAATCACATCTGCATTTAGATTCTTACACAACTTCACGGAAAATATATGTTTTCAACCAACATTCTTTTCGTGCTTCAAGAGGTTTAACATTTGCGAATTTTCATTATATAACAAATACGATGTATGCTTACTTGTCATTACAATGTGTACACCTTTCCTGCGCATTTTTGTATTTAACTTTATTGGTACGTATCACGCACAATATATGCCCACTCGAAATATTATGTAGTATTGAATGATACTAACTTTGTCGTGAAATTTACAATTTACAATGTGTAGATATTTTGTTCAACTTTTGTATTTAACTATATCGGTAAACACACCACACAGTACAAAATGTATTCACAGTTGGGAAATCCCATGCTATTTTACCATGCAAACATGGCCGCAACATTTGCACCATATCAGCGAGTGTTTATTTGTAGAATAACCATCTTTTATGTTTACTACCTCGAAAAGTACGATTTGTTTATAAAAATGGTGACATTGACATTAATTTCCATCTTGTGAACAAGGCTGTTTAGCCGAAACGCGTAGCGTGGAAATAAACGTCCCACTGGGTACTTACTTTGGAGCCTGAGAGTGTGTTTTATCGCAACTTGACGAACAAAAAAAAAATATATATATATATATATATATATATATATATATATATATATATATATATATATATTCCCACTCCAATCAGTGCAACTGTAGGGTAAGTTTTGGATTGTGGAGGGGTAACATTTACTATTCCCACTTCAGTCTATGCAACATTAGGGAAAGTGTGTGGTTTACGGAAGGGAAACATTTATATTCCTAGTCCAGTCAGTGCAACAGTAGGAAAAGTATTGGATTGCAGAGGGCTAAAATGGACTATTCCCACTCCAGTGAGTGCTACAGTTGTGAAAGTGTTGGATTGTGCAGGGGTAACATGTACTGCTGGCACTCCAGTCATTGCAACTCTAAAAAAAAGTAAAATATCTTAAACAAGATTGAAATAATTTAAAAGCAGTAAATAAATAAAAAATCTGTTGGATACAAAACAGAAATATATTTATTAATAAAAATGGAAAATTAATTTACTTCCCACCCCATACCCCTACAAAATCCACTTCTAAATTTCAAAAAATGTACCGTCAAAATTAACATAATTATTTAGCAATTAAACAAATATTATTTATGATAATCAAAATTCATTAAAATAAATTACTTCCGACCCTTTACCCCTATAACCCCATAGCCCACCCGTAAAAAAATGAATTACACAATTAACATAAATAATTACCAATTAATGATTATTAATTACCAACTAACTAATAATTAGTTACAAGAAAATTACTTCCCACCCTTTACCACAATAACCCCACAACCCACTCATAAATATTTTTTAAACAATTAACATAATTATCAATTAATTATTATTAATTACCAACTAATTATTAATTAGTTAAAAGTAAATTACTCTTCACCCTTTACCCCTATAACCTCACGCCCACACCTAGAAAAAATAATTATACAATTAATATAATTATCAATTAAATATTATTAATTAACAACTAATTAATAACTAATTAAAATAAATTATTGTCCACCCTTTACCCCTATCACCCACCGCAAAAACAATTACACAATTAAGAATTATCAATTATCAATTAATTAATTAATATTAATTATTAACAAATTATTAATTTGTTAAAAATAAATTATTTTCCACCCTTTACCCCTGTAACCCCAAAAACTACACCAAAAATGTTATTTACAAATTTAACATAATGAATTAGCAATTAATTAATTATTATTAATTAATAACTAATTATTAATTATTTCCCATCCTTCACCCATAAAAATGCCACAACCTGCAACATTTAAATAAAAAATTAATAACACAGTTAACAAAATTAAATGTCAATTGAATAAATAATATTAATGACAAAACAATCATTATTTTCCCACCTTCTGCCCCTATAAACCCATAACAAGCTGCAGAACTAAAAAACAGAAAATATTATTAATTAAAAAGTAATCATTAATTTATTATAATTAAATTATGTCCCACCCAATACCCCTATAAACCCAAAACCCGCTACATAACGAAAAATCACAAAAGTTTATTAAATAAAATTAACTACAAAAAATGTAACTAATATAGTAAGAAACATAAACAATAATTAAACAAAAAAATAATGGCATTTATATTTTAAATATATACAAATAAAATAGCAATAATGAAAAAAACAATATTTTAAACAACTATTGGGCCAATTACGATGTTGGTCGGATAGGCTCCGAGCGCTATTCTGATTTTCATAACTCATGTCGGAACCTATGGGCATCATTAGGATGGCGCGCGGACTTTGTCCACCCGCCATCCTGACGTAAAAAGGGACTGCCCGCCATAAGTACGGCAGTCCCGTGGGGGTGATTAGGATGCACCCGCCACACCGGCGGGTGCATCCTTAATTTTTAACATTGTGGCGGGCGGAGCTTTCAGCATCACCCACCGCAATGCCAAAAATACATTTTGTGCATATACCATACGTACCCCACATATGCCCCCCAACTTCCTGGGGGCCCGCAACAGAAAGGCTGACCCCCTCCTGCATCCTGATGTGGATGGTGGTGTCTAACAGACACCGGCACCATAATAAACCCTTTTCCGCCCGGTTGACTCGTCGACTGGGCGGAAAAGCGGCAGACGGTCTTCCTCTCCGCCGCGGTACTCCGGAAATGGGTGGCGGGGGGAAGTATGTAGGGCGATCCGCCCTACATCCTAATGGACCACTATGTTTACGACCGACAGATTACAATGGAAAGGTAACGGTTCGGTCTTTCTGACGCGGTTCTGACCGGCATTCAGAGATACCGAGTCAGTAGGAGCCGAATCGTACAGGTATATTGACCGTGTTTCCGACTGACGTATTACGATGTCGGATTTGGACAGCCTTTCCTGAATTGGTCTCTCTGACATGAAATAGCTGTCCGAAACTGACTTTGGGGCCCATAGCAGGCCCCACTTCACCCGGAGGCCTCTGGTTGGTGACCTTGGGGGTTCCCATTGGACCCTTCTTTACAACCATACACAGTGTGGCAGATACCATGGGGTGTCCGCCACATGGTGTAAGGTTTTCCGCAACCACCCTTTTCTTCAATGGGAGCCTGTGTTGTCAGTCGGAAAACAGGCTCCCATTAAAGTCAATGGGAGTCCGACCCTACGGAGTTTGGAAACATTGTAATCGGTAGGTCAGACTCCCTGAACCCGAGTCGGTCGGAAACCACTCTGACAAGACGTCGGTCTGAATGCTTTCAGACAGACATTGTAATGAAGCCCCATATTTTTAGAATCGACATTAATTACCTTCAAATTGATATTCTTTACAATGATATTTTTACACTGGATATTTCTATTCCACAATATTTGTCACTCGATATTACTGTAGTATGAATGTTTTTCTTGATATTTTGTCTCATTACCGTACAGAAGGCTTACTGTCTCATGGTCAAACTTTATCTTAAAGTTTTTCACCCCTTTCCTGATCTGAGACTTTAGCTCTCTAAACTCTCCATCAAACCATGCATTAACTTTCCTAGTGTCGGCCAAGAGACTTTTCTACATCTTCCTGTTGGAATTTAAATCTACTGTTAGGCAGGAAGCAAACTGATTAATCGAATTTTCGTACTATTTTATACAGTTTACTGGAGCTTGTTTCAAATCTTGGCTCTGATGAAAATTAGCTTGTTTCACTAGATATTCCTCCATGATTCTGGTGGTGAGGCGCTTAGGGTGATCTATCTGTAGGCTAAAACTGTTTCTCTATTTCTATTTACCCCCATGATTACTCAAGGGCTAGGGTATGATTGACGCTTCCCTCTATTTGCAATACCTGATAGCACCCAGTTTTATCAAAAAACATGGCCTGCAAAAAGATATAATAATTGGACATGATTGTGACACATTTTTAAATATCTGTCAGGTAGGCCAGTTGGGGTTCCTGCACCTGTTAACACAAAGTACTCCCTCTTAGCCCAAAGACTTTCCTAATGTGATATCACACATAGCTAACATACTAGCGGGGGACCTTGCAGAATGAATGTTAAAAGATGACAACATCTCCATCAATAAGAGGCCAGTCTTTCTTGGGTCCAATCTTTGGTTACATTTTATAAGCAGTATAATCATATATTTGTGGAAATGTGTACAAATATATTCAACATCCCCCATAAATCTCCCTAGTTCAGACCTGTACTCTACTGCACCACCTGGATGTAAACGTTAATTATTAGCATACAGTCATATCTCTTGTCTGGTTGGTATAGAACTACTCTGCAGGTTCCCATCCAATTACATTTTACTTCAATTTGAAATACCTTTTTGTAATCTTGGTAGATGCAAGGGTTAATAGCCCCCCAGATGGGCACCCCTGTTGCTACTTCTCGCTGTTCTGTTAACCCGCGCAAACCATTTAGGTGCCGATTCCGATCCTGGAAAAACCGGGTACGAACCGTAGGTCGGAGCGTTTTCTCCGTCCGACTCGTACCTGGGCAATAAACCCGACAAACTTGCAAGTACGATTCGTACGGAAACACCATTTCCGTACGAGTCGTAAAAAACACCGACCGACACAAACATACCCAAAATTCAGATCCGGGACACCACGGACGTGACGTCCGGACGGAGTTAGGCATGTTTTTACGTACCAGCAAGTACGATTCGTACCGACAGCAGTCCGGACGGCAATATTTTTACGGCACCCAAAAAGTGCCGGAAAAGCGAAGTACGCCGCGATGCGTGAGCAAAAGGTGGCCCGATACGCGCCGAACACCCCCCCATCCCCCGTATGTACGTGACGAACACCCCCCCAGCCCCCGTATGTACGTGCCGAACACCCCCAGCCCCCGTATGTACGCGCCGAACACCCCCCCAGCCCCCGTATGTACGTGCCGCACACCCCCCCAGCACCCGTATGTACGTGCTGAACACCCCCCAGGCCCCCGTATGTATGCGCCAAACACCCCCCTAGCCCCTGTATGTACGTGCCGAACACTCCCCCAGACCCCGTATGTACGTGCCGAACACCCCCCCAGCCCCCGTATGTACGCGCCGAACACCACCCCAGCCCCCGTATGTACGCACCGTACCCCCAGCCCCCCCGCAGATGTACGCGCCGTACCCCCAACCGGGTGGAGGTACGCTCTGTACATACACGGGTGGGGGTACGCTCCATACATACATGGGTGGGGGTACGGCACGTCCATCCGCGGGGGGCTGGGGGTACGGCGCATCCATCCGCGGGGGCTGGGGGTACGGTGTGTCCATCCGCGGGGGGGCTGGGGGTACGGCGCGTACATACGGGGTCTGGGAGGGGTGTTCGGCGCGTACATACGGGGGCTGGGGGGGTGTTCGGCGCGTATGCGGGCACATGTCTCCATGGTTGCTATTGAAGTTCGCTCCGTACTGTGCTTTTTCCATACGGTTGTACAATCGGACGCACGGGACGGATCGTACTTGCGCGCTCGGACTTCAGTTTTTCGATTCGTACGTAAAATCGTCCGGGGACGTGTCGGACACTTTTCCCGACCCGAGGACGTGTCGGGGAATTTTCCCAATGCGATTCGTATGTATTTTTTCCCATACGAATCGTACTTGCCAGTTTGTACGGTACTTGTACGATTCGTACGGAAAAAAATCCGGATACGATTCGTACGGGGAAAATTTTTCCAGGATCGGAAGTTGGTGTTTCGTTGCACAGCCAGGTTTAATGTAAGCATATAATCTCATATCAATCTGTTACCTCTATAAACTTTTGGCAAATGCGCTAATCGCTAATGTTCCATGATAGGACCGCCAGGATGTGCAACCACCCTTTATGTTGGTCAATATCACTCAGCCACCCAGCCATACTATTGGCAGGTGAACAAAGGGCCACCCATCTATTTTTAGATCTTCCTTCTGACTGACATCTGTCTACTATTCATGTACCCTTGTACAATCGGTGTAACTTGCTTTGGTCCCAACCCTGCGCGATACCTCAAAAAAGGTTTGTGAGAGTGACTAGGCTACAGCTCCAGATTCAAGAAGGGTTGTTGCTGTTGGTGTGAGTAACAGGGGTGTAGACGAGATCCACAAATGGCGGCAAAACCTCTGCTCACGTCATAGAGAAAAACTTGCTGCAAGAAGTCATGAGGAGACAGCTACAAGAGGTGACTTGAGTAATGAACACTGCTGGAGTTACTCATTTATTCAACCCTCCAGCCAAAGACTATAATAGATGCCAGCAGCACAGACACACCGTAACACCAAATTTAGGATGTAAATATGAACTGCTTTGTGTTGTTTGTGCTAAGAGGCTCATGACACCACTTAGTCACCTGCTTTCCACTCAATCAAAAAAAAATAGCAAAAATGTGAATCTGTTCTCAGTTCTGTTACCTGCTGTGTCTAAAGGCCACTCTAGTACAGTGCTTCATTATACAGGTTGTCCACAGTAGTTAGGCCAATTCCCATAATAAAATAGTATTTAATTACATATGAGCCAACTATGGGGCCGATTACGATGTCGTTCGGAAAGCAATCCGACCGACTTGGTCTTGGAATGGTTTGTGACTAAATCGGATTCGGGGAGTCTGACCGACCGATTACGATGTTTCCGAACACCGTTCGGTCAGACTCCCATTGACCTCAGTGGAAGCCTGTGTTCGGACTGCCAACACAGGCTCCCATTGAAGAAAGGGGTGGGTGGGAAAAACCGTGCACCCTGTGGCAGGCAACCCATGGTGCCTGCCACAATGTTATTGGTTGTAAAGAGAGGACCCATGGGTACCCCTGCGGGTCCCAACCAGAGGCCTCAGGGTGAAGGGGAGCCTGCTACGGGCCCCCACAGTCAGATTTCGACATCCGATCTGTGTCAGAATAACTGAATCGGAAAGGCTGTCCAAATCCGATATCGTAATCCGCGGTCGGAAATGAAGTCTGTAGACCTGTACGATTCTGCACCAACCAACTCGGATCTTCCAAATGCCGTTCCGAACTGAGTTGGGAAGTCCAAACGCTTTCCAAACATTGTTCGGTTGGAAGGGTGTCCGAGTAGGTCGGAAAGGCGGGTACTGAATCGGATTCGGATGAAGCGAATCCCATTCAGAGCCTTCCTGACCAACATCGTGATTGGTCCCTATGTGTGCATATGTGGAGCATCAATAGTTGTGTGCTTAACCCCTTGCGTGCGGGTTTATTTCTCCCGCAGCAAACGGGAAGAACAGAGCACAGAGTCTGAGAGAATGAGGTCTTGAAAGACAATTAGGTCAATTTGCTGAAAAATAACCAACCTCGTTCCAAGGAGGCTTCCAAAATGCTTAAGAACTGCAAGTGAAAAGACAACACTAGTACTTCACTTCCTAAGGCAAAGGACATTAGTCTTTTTCATTATTTATGAAACTTCATCGTGGTGTAGATATGAAACCAATGGGAGTAGCCCCAGGGCAAGTGGAGTTGTTTTTGGCACATCATCAGCAGCACAATTTAAAAGAATGAATCCAAGATGCTGAGGATGCATGAAAAACCACAAAGGGCACTGTGTGAAATCGGCAGAAAGGTAAAAAGACTAAAGGATATCATGTGTGAAGACTTTGAAACGATGGAAAGTCTCAGGCAGTCATAACACTGTCCCAGATCTTAATGAAGGCATTTGCCCTGGTCCAACAACAACAATGCCATATGAGACCTCACCAACACATTTTTGTCAGGTCTTTATAGCAACTCGCGTCTTTAACAACCTCCCTGTACCAAAGTTCCACTAACTTACATTTTGACCTTCTAAAACAAAATGGCACCGGTTAAAGAAGCCTTGCCCAGGTGTTCTGCTCGATTTTCCCGGCCTTCTTGTGAGGAAAGTTGATTGAATGTGACTTCAGTCTCTTACCATTCAAGTCTAAGGGTTAGAGTAGTGAATGGAGCCTATTTACTAGGCACTTCGACATGATCCTGTGCTCTTCCCCATAGATCAGGGCTTGCACACATAGCCTAGGGGATAGATTCGTTAGTATTAGGGATAACCTGTCCTGTAGTGAGGGTATTTCATGGAGCCGTGCTGAATTCAGGCCTGGTAGGCCTCAAACGGGAGAGACTCCATCTTTCTTTCTGCTCCGGCAGCTTGGGATGCTTCTAGGTCAAATGTAATGTTTTAGTTATGAGGTGTTATTCGCTTGGAGAGAACCGGTTCAGGCCGGCCCTTATCGAAGGATTGTATTTTTCTTCATGCCGAAGACACTACATCAGGCCGGCCGGCTGGGAACGTGTCCTTGGTACGGGGAGGTACAAGAATTTGGTGGGCGGCAGGTTACGGGCCGGAATTTTCCATGATGTGTTATATTGTAATGTTATGTGATTGCGTATGTAATGAGTAATAAAGTACCCAGTTTGTAGTGAACCAACATGTGCTGCGTGTTCTTGTATGAGAGGGTAGCCTATTCTTCTAGTCAGCTGCGGCTACATGAACAGATGTTAACCCTGATCAGGTAAGTGGTAACTGAATAAGCGAGAGAGGAGCCCCTCGAACCGGAGAACAGGCTATGCTCGAACTGGCAGTCCTTGTGTGATCTGATGAATAGTGAGACTGATTCCCTTTTTATATGTTATGGTGATCATAGGATGAACTGTCGTATGAGACTGCCGTCTGGGTAGAGAGGTCTGGATTCGTATGGGATCGCGAGGCCGCCGATTGTGCTGAGACTGCCGTCTGGGTAGAGAGGTCTGGATTCGTATGGGATCGCGAGGCCGCCACTTGTGATACTGTCGTATGGGCAGAGAGGTCTGGATTCGTATGGGATCGCGAGGCCGCCACTTGTGCTGAGACTGCCGTCTGGGTAGAGAGGTCTGGATTCGTATGGGATCGCGAGGCCGCCACTTGTGATACTGTCGTATGGGCAGAGAGGTCTGGATTCGTATGGGATCGCGAGGCCGCCACTTGTGATACTGTCGTATGGGCAGAGAGGTCTGGATTCGTATGGGATCGCGAGGCCGCCACTTGTGATACTGTCGTATGGGCAGAGAGGTCTGGATTCGTATGGGATCGCGAGGCCGCCACTTGTGATACTGTCGTATGGGCAGAGAGGTCTGGATTCGTATGGGATCGCGAGGCCGCCACTTGTGCTGAGACTGCCGTCTGGGTAGAGAGGTCTGGATTCGTATGGGATCGCGAGGCCGCCACTTGTGATACTGTCGTATGGGCAGAGAGGTCTGGATCCGTATGGGATCGCGAGGCCGCCGATTATAAGAGGTCTTGGTATGTATAGTAGGAATTCCCTGTCCTTAGGTGGTAGATATATGTGGTTACCTATTGTAAATAGGCCCTAGGGAAGGGGAGGGGGTAACGTTCTGGCTGGGTTAGTGAGGCTCTGATGAGCGGGTTCTATCTGATCCGAAAACCCAAGCAGAACATTTGGCGTCACGAACCGTTTACGAAACCTGTGTGCGTTGTGGTTGTATCGTGTTTGCTTTCGGCGCGTGCGTGGTTTCGTTTGTATATTATTTGTATATAATTGTGTGTATAGTTTTTCTTTCTCTTTCTTTTCCGAGATGTTTTCTAGAAAGTCGAAATCTACTTTTAAGTTGCCCGTTGATATTCCCGGCTGGGATTCAACGCCTTATGAAGCCTTAGCCCGTGAGTGGGCTGATTCTACTGGTTTGAGTGAAAATTGGAATTCTTTTTTGGAGCTGGCGGAGCCGGCTAATGTGATTACTTGTTTACAGAAGGCGCCGGTATCTAAGGGTGATGAGCTTCCCGTTTTGGGGCGCAGAGGTTGGATTGTTCTGTCTGCGTACAGGATTCTGCATGAGAGGTTGTTGAAGTTACAGAATTTGCATAAGGATGTGGAAGCGAACTTTGTTGAGATTCAGAATGCTCATACTTTGTTGCGGTGTCAAAATAAGTTGCTTGCTGACAAACTTGAGACGTACCAAACTATTGCCGAGAGGGCGGCTGTGCGAATTGCTCGTTATAAATACAAGAATCGGCGTGGTCGGGTTTCGACGCGAAAGGTGCGTCTGGTCGTGGCGAAAGCCGGACTGGATTGGAATCCTGATGAATGGGATGGTAATATCTGGAACTCGAGTGATTCTCGTTCCTCGGGTGAGGAGTCTGCCAAGCGCGAGTCCTCTCGCTCCGGCCGTGATTGTAAGTCTGCTTCTTGCGCCTCTGATGGTGCACCCCGTGATTGCGCTCGTCCTTCGAGTGGGGTCGATGCTTCTTACACTGATTGTTCCTCTACGTGTACTGATCGAGCTCCTTGTGATGCTCGTCCCGCGGTCTCGGTGCATCCAGTTTTTCGGCGGAAGTTGCAGCAGGCTCCCAGTGCTCCGAATGGTATTGCTTTAGACTCTTTGGAGGATTTTACTCAACAAGAAATTAGTGATATTTTGCAGCGATTTCGGCAGCGAGCTGGTGAGACCTTACTCACATGGATGGTGCGCCTTTATGAACTGGGCGCTGCTGGCATTATGTTGGATGCTGGCGATTGTTTGAAGTTTTGTTCCTTGAGTTCGGATTCTACTGTACAGGATCATTTTCGTAACTTTAATGGTGGTGGTCAAATTACTTTGCTTCAATTGGCGACTGAGGGTTGTAATCAAAAATATCCTACTGAGTCTGACTGGCCTGTGAATGACAAACCGTGGTATACTTTGCGCGATGCTGCGCAACGTCTCAAAGAGGAGGTGATGAAAACGGCAATTTTTCTGAATACTGCTGACAGGTTGCTTGATGGTTTGTTGACATCTTCTGTGCGGAATCGTATTATCCGTTCTTCCCCTGTTGCTTATAAGCAGGTCATGATGACTTTATTGATTAATCAGACTGGTAACATATTATCTATGGTGCTGGAATCGGTACGCCAACTCGGTGAGTTGGGTGAGTGGTTTAAACCTGAACGGCAGTCCCGGCCTGACACTCGTACTCCTGGTGACAATAAACTTACTAGACGTGATATGTTTTTTGGTCTTATGGCCGATGGTGTGCGGAAGGAGGATATTGACGGTGAGACTACTTCTCGTTTGTGGGAAATGTTTCGCAAACGTGGCTTGGATCGAAAGGAGGGTGCCCGGCGTGTTCGGACGACTGAGTGTGATCGTGGTTTTTCTGACGGTAGTGGTGATGACGACCGCCGTGGGCGCTCTGATCGTCGTGATGATCGACGTTATGTACGTGATTTGTCCCCCCGTCGTGAGAGAGACAGAGAGAGAGAGGGGGAAAGAGAAAGGGGGAGAGATGATTATGTTAACAGCAGACGTAGAGATGATAGGGATCAATCCCCTGAGTTGAGAAGGAGAGAGGATCGACACAGATTGGCCGATCGAAACCCGCAGTACAATGCAGAGGACAGGAATCCATTTCGTAATAGAGATGGATATGAACAGGAGGTATCGATACCTGAGAAACGTGAGAGTCTTTATCCTGATTTATCCTGGTACACAGAACGCAGTAAAAATGACTAGGAAATAGGTCAAGCTCCAGTACACAGATGGGCTCACAGAGATAATAGACCCTATGTAGATATTGATATTTATTGGAGACATCGTAATGTCCAAAGGGCCCGAGCATTGGTAGATACAGGAGCGGAGGCCACTCTTATTCATGGAAAATCAAAGAAGTTTAAAGGTCAGCCTTTTACAATTACCGGATTAGGTGGAAAGGAAACTCCCGCAGTTCAAACTTTACTTGAAATGAGAATAGGTAGAATTCCTAGAAAAGAATACTCTGTATTAGTGGTGCCACTCTTAGAATTCATAATTGGAATTGATATTTTGAAAGGAATGACTTTGCACTTAGATGATGGATGTTACCAATTTGGAACTAAACATTATATATCGTCCAGGCCTGTACGGGTTGGTCGTTTAAGAATGCCCCCCATAAAAGTTCCCCAGGCGACAAAAGTGGTTTGTCAGAAGCAGTATCGTATTCCAGGTGGTCATGAAGAGATTAGTACCACTATTCAGGAGTTGGTGGATGCAGGAGTTATAACCCCAGTTACTTCTGCTTGGAATAATCCTGTTTGGCCTGTACGTAAGAGTGATAATTCTTGGTGCATGACTGTTGATTATCGAGAATTGAATAGACACACACCCTCTTTGACTGTTGCAGTACCGGATGTTATTACCCTAATTGAGAGAATCCAAAAACATCCAGGTACATGGTATGCGTCCATTGATATTGCTAATGCTTTCTTTTCGATTCCGATTGCCCCTGAGTGTCAGGAACAATTCAGTTTTACGTGGAACGGGCGTCAGATGACGTTTAGAAGTCTTCCCCAGGGCTATGTGCATAGTCCTACGATATGTCACCGGCTGGTGGCAGAGCATTTGGCTGAGGTACCGGTTCATCCGCAAATTCAGATATGTCACTATATTGATGATATTTTGATCCAAGGCGAAACACAAGAGGAAGTTCAGACCCGATTGGACAGAGTCATTGAGTGCCTGCGTGAGAAAGGTTGGGAAATCAACCCGGATAAATTACAAGGTCCGTCCCAGGCTGTGAAATTTTTGGGTATTAATTGGCATGAGGGGCACCGAGAAGTGATCCCTCAGGTTAAACAGAAAATTCTTGATTTTGCAGTTCCGAGGAATAGGAAAGAAGCCCAAAGCTTCATTGGTTTGTTTGGTTTTTGGCGCCAGCATATTCCTCATTTGAGTCAAATATTGGCCCCTTTGTACCATGTCACTCGTAAAAAGAATGCATTTGAATGGGATAAACCACAGCAAGATGCGTTCAGTCTGGCAAAAGAAGCAATTCAGCATGCTCTGGATTTATGGCCTGTATGTGATGGTGATGTGGATTTGAATGTGTCTGTACAAGGCCTTTATGCGAATTGGAGTTTGTGGCAGAAACAAGGCAAGAGTAGAGTACCGTTAGGTTTCTGGACCAAAAAGTTACCTGATGCTGGTGAGCGTTATACACCTTTTGAGAAACAGTTACTTGCATGTTATTGGGCTCTGGTGGATACCGAGCAATTGACTTTGGGACATGATATAGTTTTGCGACCTGAAATTCCTATCATGCAGTGGGTTATGAGTTCGCCGAAAACTCACCGAATTGGACACGCTCAAGAGGCGAGTGTGATTAAATGGAAATGGTATATACAAGACAGGGCACGTGTGGGACAAAAAGGAGTTGCATCTTTGCATGGGAAGGTGGCGCGGGCGCCATCGACTGAGACTGAGAGTGAATGTTCCGTACCTTTAGTACAGGAGTCTCCTGTTAAGTGAGGTAGACCTTTTGATGATTTGTCCGCGGAGGACAGAAACCATGTCTGGTTTACGGATGGTTCAGCAAGGTTCATAGGGACGAAACGGCATTGGAAGGCGGTGTCCTATAATCCGATCACACAAAAATTGCTGAGTACAACTGGTGAGGGTAAGAGCAGTCAATTTGCTGAACTCTATGCTGTTTATCAAGTTCTGAAACAAGAGTTACCTGGCACATGTCATATTTTCACCGATTCTTGGTCTACTGCCAATGGACTGGCAGTTTGGTTACCGACTTGGCATTCCCATAGTTGGAAAATCCATTCAAAAGAACTGTGGGGAAAAGAATTATGGCAGGAGATTTGGGAAATGCTCCCACAGAGTACTGTTACAATCTTCCATGTGGATGCTCATACCCCGATAGACTCTCTTGACAAATTCTTTCATAACATTGCAGATGAGAAATCTAAAATTGCTGAGGCAGTGGTGGACAGGCAAGATTCTGATATTGCGGGATTGGCGAAATGGGCCCACCAGAAAGCAGGACACTTTGGAGAGAAAGCCACTAGCAGGTGGGCTGCTGATCGAGGAATTTATATTCCCCTAGATTTAATTAAAAATGTTATTCTACATTGTCCCATTTGTCAGCATATCAGGCAGCGCAAAGTGCCCCAAATTGTTAAAGGTCATTTACATCGCGGGAAATTGCCCGCTCAAATTTGGCAGATTGATTACATCGGTCCACTTCCTATGAGTAGGCATTGTCAATATGTTTGCACTATTGTTGATACATACAGTGGCCTGTTGGTGGCCCTTCCCTGTAAGCAAGCTACCCAATTGAATACTATTAAAACATTGGAATTGATTATGATGTATTATGGTGTGCCATTCCAAATTCAATCTGATAATGCATCCCATTTTCGTGGAAGATTGGTACAGGAATTCTGTGTGGAAAACAATATTGAATGGGTGTTTCATATACCATATTATCCACAGGCCTCGGGTCTTGTGGAGAGGTTGAATGGCCTGCTGAAAGATCAGTTATGTAAATTAACAGATGACAAGTATAAGAATTGGCGAGACTTTTTGCCTTAAGCGCTATTGATTTTGAATAACCGTCCTTTTCTAAATGCTGAATCCCCACTTATGCCTTTGTTTCCTCCGAATGTTGATGCTAAGCCCAATGAAATCAGAGAGACTGTGATGTACTGGGAAATTACTCCCGGAGCTTTGGCTCCATGTAGAGCGACCCCAGGGTCGGCAGGTTTAGACTTGCATGCCATGGATGACACCGTTATAAAAAGTAAGAATCAAGTCATCATTGAAACTGGTGTTGGTGTTCATATACCAACTGGGAATTTCGGATTAATCGCCCCTAGATCGGGGCTGGCTGTAAAAGGCGTTCAGGTGCTTGGAGGAATCATTGACAGTGATTATCAGGGAGAGATTAAGGTGCTCCTGCTGAATAGCAGTGAGATTGACTTACTGATACATCAAACTGACCGAGTGGCTCAATTGCTAATAATGCCTGTTTTCAGTGGTGAGATCACAAAAGGCACTGCCCCAACGTTGCTAACTGTACGAGCCCAGAAAGGTTTTGGCTCCACAGATAATCCTGGGGCCAGAGTTTGGGTGCAGTCGCCTAAGAATCCCCCTGAACAAGCAGAAGTCATTGCAACCGGTCAAGACAACACCATTTTAGTTATGAGACCAGGGAAAGATAGCTGGGAAGCAGTCCCGGCTGACAAATGTTACTTACGAGAATGAATAATGCCTGTATTTGATTCTCTTTCAGATCATTTTTTGGATTGTTGCTGCAGGATGTGTCGGCGTTGGACTCCTTTTGGGCTGGTACGACGAGAGAGGAGGGATCCCATCAACCCGGGCTGAGTTGAGAACCCGAGTGTCGCGTTCCTTCGCTGCGTGGGATTCGTCGTCGAACTTTTGGACTACGTTAGCCAAACGAGTGACTAAAGCCCCTCATTTCTGCTTGACACCGATGAGATCGGTGACTGACATTCTAGCGACTTGTTTAGTTGCTGTCCCTGCTTCATTGGAGACTTTGACTCATATTTTCAATATATCGAATGCTCGCCCCAATGTTCTTCTGGGCGATTTTGCTACCTATGAGTATTGCCCCTTGTGTACTGTACTGTCAGACCCGATACCCCCCATCCAGTCCCAAATAGTTACCTATAATATCACACAGGGTGATTTGTGTTTTTTCCTTACTTGTGATCCTAGTGCGATTTCTGAATGTATGCGTTTAAGATTGAAAGGTGCCACTTCATTCACCGCTCATGAACGAACTTTGTGCCTTCAAAGGACACCGAAAACATATACTTCTGTTCAGAATAACATGACTTGCAAGAGTTTGGTAGTTACCCCCAGTCATTATCGCACGATGTTACTACCTGCCGGATGGCTTTTCTCATGTGGTAATACTTCCTGGCCATATATCCCCGCAAATATTTCTGGAGGCCCTTGTGCCATTACTAGACTGAGCTTGTTAATGTTTTCATCACATCCGAATGCCAACTCTCGTGTGATCCGAGATACAGTGAGGTTACAGGAGGATTGTGACTCATCTTTGCATTTATATTCCAAGTCTGAATACCTTAGCCTGGCTATTTCAATTGTTGGTGTTCCTGCTTTGGCAGTTTATAATGCCAAATCTATTGGGAAAATGGCCTGCTGGATGGTAAAATCCATTAATCATACTTCTACAGTCCTGTCTGACATGCTATTAGACGCCCAGGGTGAACGTAGAGCTATCTTGCAAAATCGAGCGGCCATTGATTATCTTTTGCTTAAACATGGACACGATTGTTCTGATTTTGAGGGTCTTTGTTGTTTTAACTTGTCTGATCATACAAAATCCATTCAAGCTCACATTGATAAACTACATGACTTGACAGAAGAAGTTAGAAAACACATTGACCAGGGCTGGTTTGACTGGCTCTTTAATTGGTTACCTGATTTGCATATGTTACGTCAGATATTAGGAGGTATTCTGGTTACTATCGGCATTTTGATTTCTATCTGTTGCTTTATTCAGTGTATTCCTTCACTACTTCAATTCTGAACACCTGGTACTAGACATAGATCAGTTAGTTTTGTTTCATATTATTCTTCCACAGATATTAGTTCTGTTTAATGAATGTATAATAGACTGAAGTCAAGGGTGAAATGTTCTGCTCGATTTTCCCGGCCTTCTTGTGAGGAAAGGTGATTGAATGTGACTTCAGTCTCTTACCATTCAAGTCTAAGGGTTAGAGTAGTGAATGGAGCCTATTTACTAGGCACTTCGACATGATCCTGTGCTCTTCCCCATAGATCAGGGCTTGCACACATAGCCTAGGGGATAGATTCGTTAGTATTAGGGATAACCTGTCCTGTAGTGAGGGTATTTCATGGAGCCGTGCTGAATTCAGGCCTGGTAGGCCTCAAACGGGAGAGACTCCATCTTTCTTTCTGCTCCGGCAGCTTGGGATGCTTCTAGGTCAAATGTAATGTTTTAGTTATGAGGTGTTATTCGCTTGGAGAGAACCGGTTCAGGCCGGCCCTTATCGAAGGATTGTATTTTTCTTCATGCCGAAGACACTACATCAGGCCGGCCGGCTGGGAACGTGTCCTTGGTACGGGGAGGTACAAGAATTTGGTGGGCGGCAGGTTACGGGCCGGAATTTTCCATGAGGAAACGCACCTCTATATTAGTGAAAGTCTGAGGCAGTTACATGTTCAGTCCGTAGGCGGCATCTAGCCGTTAGCAGTAAAGCTACTACTTATTCCAGGGAAGACAGACGCCATCTTGGAGGCGGAGAAAAACCGAGAGACAGATACTCTCCTAGCAGAATAGCCAGAGAGGAGAGAGTAGCCGATAAGGAAGAGGTCCCAGTGACTCGGAGAAGGGTGAAGGGAACAGCACATAGTGGTGCAGACGTGTATCCGTGACTGCGGAGGTGTGACTTCCAGGCGAGCCGAGGCACAGACGAGAAGGGAACCTAGATGACCACTGAGTGCAGGCTACACACTACTAAGGTGATGTCGACCCTTTCTTATTAGAGTGCACAACTTAATCTTTCACTTTTCTTTGCAGGTTATGTGTTATATTGTAATGTTATGTGATTGCGTATGTAATGAGTAATAAAGTACCCAGTTTGTAGTGAACCAACATGTGCTGCGTGTTCTTGTATGAGAGGGTAGCCTATTCTTCTAGTCAGCTGCGGCTACATGAACAGATGTTAACCCTGATCAGGTAAGTGGTAACTGAATAAGCGAGAGAGGAGCCCCTCGAACCGGAGAACAGGCTATGCTCGAACTGGCAGTCCTTGTGTGATCTGATGAATAGTGAGACTGATTCCCTTTTTATATGTTATGGTGATCATAGGATGAACTGTCGTATGAGACTGCCGTCTGGGTAGAGAGGTCTGGATTCGTATGGGATCGCGAGGCCGCCGATTGTGCTGAGACTGCCGTCTGGGTAGAGAGGTCTGGATTCGTATGGGATCGCGAGGCCGCCATTTGTGATACTGTCGTATGGGCAGAGAGGTCTGGATTCGTATGGGATCGCGAGGCCGCCACTTGTGCTGAGACTGCCGTCTGGGTAGAGAGGTCTGGATTCGTATGGGATCGCGAGGCCGCCACTTGTGATACTGTCGTATGGGCAGAGAGGTCTGGATTCATATGGGATCGCGAGGCCGCCACTTGTGATACTGTCGTATGGGCAGAGAGGTCTGGATTCGTATGGGATCGCGAGGCCGCCACTTGTGATACTGTCGTATGGGCAGAGAGGTCTGGATTCGTATGGGATCGCGAAGCCGCCACTTGTGATACTGTCGTATGGGCAGAGAGGTCTGGATTCGTATGGGATCGCGAGGCCGCCACTTGTGCTGAGACTGCCGTCTGGGTAGAGAGGTCTGGATTCGTATGGGATCGCGAGGCCGCCACTTGTGATACTGTCGTATGGGCAGAGAGGTCTGGATCCGTATGGGATCGCGAGGCCGCCGATTATAAGAGGTCTTGGTATGTATAGTAGGAATTCCCTGTCCTTAGGTGGTAGATATATGTGGTTACCTATTGTAAATAGGCCCTAGGGAAGGGGAGGGGGTAACGTTCTGGCTGGGTTAGTGAGGCTCTGATGAGCGGGTTCTATCTGATCCGAAAACCCAAGCAGAACACCAGGTCACTCAAGTCTTAGAGGAATTGTAGACATCCATTGCCTCTATTGAGGAAGCATTACCATCACGTTATAGTGAGGAGCCATCAAGTATGTGCAGTGCATCTGAAGGACAGGCTCCTGGTGGAAGGGTAAGAAAGGGCATGAGTGGTGGCATACACACATAGCAGCCCACTGGAAAAAAAACAAGTGGCGAAGGAAGGCAAAATAGAAGGAAAGTTTGATTACATGGGAGACATTGTTAGAGGTGTTGTCTACTAGACAGTGCTTAGTGGGCTTAGAGGCCACCCATTGATTACATTTGTTGGCTTCATTATCACTCGCATTTGCTGTCTTCTTATGTGTTAGGTTGTGTTGGCGTTCCTTCCTCTTTTTGTGTTTGTCCATCTCCTTGAGCATGGACGCACTGCTTGTGTCCTTCCTCTACCCATTTTTCACATGATTCTATTTTCTTTTTGTTTGAGCGCCCCAAAATAAATTCATGTATTTTCCAGCTGTCTCCCTACTGTGTTTCACTTTCTCCCTCCACACTCCGTATTGTACTTTCTCACACAGCTTCTCTCATGGGCTTCTCTAGTGGGTTCAGTTGCTGCTGTTGAGCCATGTAAAGTAATCCATATTTGTAAAGCGTGAACATATCCCTCCTTAAGGTTTCAAGGCACTGGAGGGCGTCATGGAGAAGTGAGCTATTGCCCAGAGTCACAGGGTTCTATGCTGAGCTGCCGTCGGCAACGGGGATCAAACCGTGAGCCCCGTGCTAGGGAGTCAGCCACTCTGGCCGCTGCGCCACACCTCTTGGGAACCAAGGTTTGAATCCCAGTGTCAGTATTAGACTCAACATCGTGTGATTCAGGGCAAACCAGTCAATCCCCATGCTCCCAAAATAATGGAAGTTAAATGTGTGTATAATCTATTTACATAGACCCGATTTGACGATAAACATCTAAAAGATTGTCTTTCAACTCCTCATAATGTCCAGCGCCCCCTTGCATCATGGTTAGGTTTGCTCTGTATGTACATACCTACATACTTGCCTCTGTGCTTCTTCCCTGCTCACTGCCATTGCTCTCTCCCCCAGTTACGTTTCATCCCCGGAGCTCCCGATTGCACTCTCTCCTCAATAGTATGGGGCAGATTTACGACTTCTGGCGCATCTCTGCTAATCAGCAGAGATGCGCCAGAAGAGTTGCTACGCATCTGCCCACCCGTGTGCCACCACTGATGCGCCGCGTTTACAATGCGGCGCACCATGGCACTCGGATGGGCAGATGCGTGACGCATCCCCTGTCGGAAAGGCGGCGCATTGCTGGAGTTGCGTCGCAAGCGCGACGCAGCTTCAGCAAGGCTCGGAGGTGCCCTATCCCTAACATGCTGCGTCAATCCTTACGCCTGCTTCAAGCAGGCGCAGGGTTTTGACGCAGCATGTCCTTAAAAGTGACTGAGTGAAATCTTGTAGATTTCACTCAGCCACTTTTCGGAGGCCTTCCTGCGCCGGAACGCCCACCCCTGCGCCGAAACGCCTACATGTGGCGCAGGGCTTTACAACGTGACGCATCTCCCAGATGCGTCACATTGTAAATACCCCGCAGCATGGCACTGGCTTTGCGCCGCCACTGCGTCACAAAAGTGACGCAACGGTGGCGTAAAAGAGGCTCAAGGGGCTTGTAAATCTGCCCCTTTGTTTTTCTTCCCATAACCTCTGTGTTTCTTCCTTTGTGCTTGACCCCCAGAGCAGCTCAGGATACTTGTATCTGCTTCCCCAGGGAGCTAATAACCTGCATGATTTTTAGATCAACTTCACCAGGGAATAGATAATGCAGCTCCTCTTCTAAAGGCACAGTGGCACCTAAAGTCCTGGGGTCCACAAACATGGCCTGGGGTGTCACAGTGGGGGTCAGGCCTGCGGCTCTCACTCCAACCTCTGACTTGTAACACACTCTGGCTCCTGCACACCCAGAGACTCTGTGAGTGAGTACCACAGAGGACAGGGGACCGAAAAAGTAGCAGCTACTTCTTTTTACTCCACAAGTTTTACTTTTGATGCCAAGAACTCATTTTTCCAACTGCATAATAATTGTTTTGCTACAATGAACTACTGTGCTTAAAGTGAGATAAAAAAGGTAGGAGTGTTTCACTAAAAAGAGGTGTGGCCTAAGTTATTCAGGGTGTGACTTACAACGTGTGAACTACAATCTTGTGCTTTACACAGCATGCAGTCTGACCTGCATTTAGGTGACTTTTTGAGAGTTTTCTGCTATTGCATCCAGACATATAGCACAACAACAAACTTATGCCTAAACCAAGCCAGACCTCTTGGCATTGTGAGTGCTTGTTAGCATTATGATAGAAATGAATAACAATAAGGCAACTTATAAAGTATTTTTGCAACATTTGAAACAGTAACACAATAAAAATACACCACATTAGGTATGCAATAGGGGTGGGCGGAATTTGCGAAATTCACTTTTGCAAATTATCGCGAAAATGTTAAAAATCTCCGCAAACACGCGGAAATATCGCAAAGATGCAGACGATTTATTCCGGCCCGTTCGCGGTATTTTCTGCGTGGTCGTGGCTCGCCAACTTACCCATGCGGTTGCTCGCGGGCGCGGCCATCTTGTTTTCACTTGTCTCGCGGTGCATGATCACGAGAAGAAAGACGTGATCGCGCGACGAATGACATTACTGCGGGCGCGAACTGTCGCTAGACAGCGCAAATGGCTACCAACAATCCAACATCTCGTGGAGAACGCGACCGGATCGGGAAAACTTGTCGGCGAACGCGGGGAATCAAGTAAGGCGATCACGCGCACGCGAGAATGTATTATTTTACAGCGCGAGCAAGCAAAATATTTCCGGTAAAATGCGGATTGCGGAAATTTTGACATTTTGGTGCTCTCCACGGAACGCGAAAATGTCAAATTATCGCAATTTCCGCGAGCGGAACGGAATTTTAGCCCAGGCCTAGTATGCAAGTTCAAATATTTCAGGGAACATTTGCACCTGTGACTTGCATGCAACCTGTAATCATATGCACAACCAATTTCAGGAGTTTGACATTATGTGGTCTAATCGTGTCTCTGTGTGCACGTATTAAAAAAAAGACATCCATTGGCTTTGTATGTGCTGATCTAAATTTACCATTGTTATTGGCTAAAGCACTATAGAAATGAATGCAGTAAAAGTATATTCAATAAAACATGCTAGAAGCCTTTCACGCTGCCTGCACGCCTGTGGTCTATACATAGTCCTTGTAGGTGTCAGTGCATCCCACCCACATTCTCCCTTGCCCTGGTCCGGGAGGTACTTACTGTGGTGTGCATGTTGCTTCATTAATTCACATGGAGTACAATACCTGTCTGCCAGTTACAGTGAAATGTGGAAAACCAAGCAGCTGCAATCTAATTACAGCACAACAGCTGTTTCAGGGAAGAGGGACGGCTCCCCTGGCTCCATACGTGCATGGCTACAGCCAAAAGGGGAATACTTAGCAGAATTAGTGCTTTTCAGAAGAGGCAGCTGAATGGAGCCAGAATTCTCAAAAATCAGCAGTTCCAGTACAGTGCAACCAAGATGCTATGATGCTGTCACAATATTCCAAAACTTTGGGCCTTATTTAGAATGTGGCTGGAGTCATACTCCATCAAAATGTTATGAATAATGCAAGTATTCTAAACTTTAATTTATTTGCAGTACAGTCAACAGGACATCAACAGGACATCTGCCACGTCTGTGTAGGAGTGTCCCGTCCAATCCCTAAATAAGTCCCGCTGCCTAACATGGAATTCACTTCATACACACCCGCCGACGTCAAAAAGAGCTAGCCAGACTGTGCAATCTCTCCTCCACTACTGACAACGTGATGAAGAGACATCCATAGAAGACCATTGCATTTTTTGACATATGCATTTTGGGGAGTAGGAAAATGCCTCTTTTTGGATGATCACCACCATCTGTTTTGGGCTGATGCTGGCACATTTTTGCCCCGTGCACTGGGACTCTGCTAACCAGGCGCCAGTGCAGTTGCTCTGACCCTAAAACATGTTGTGATTGACTATGCTCCTAATCGGCATCTCTAACTCACTTATAAGTCCTAGTATATGGTACAAAGTGTACCCAGGGCCTGTAATTAAAAAACACTAGTGGATTGCAGCACACATTGTGCCACCACTAGAGTAACAGTGCAAATCATGGCTGCAGGCCTATCACTGTAGCCTGTTTGTGTAGTTGTGTAGTTTTAAAATTAAAATAACTCCTGTCAAAATAACTCCTTTTGACATGCCTAAACCCTCCCTTTCAATAAGTGAAGTACATTGTACATTCCCCATAAGTAGGCCTGTAAGGGAGGGTACTTAATATTTAAAAGTAGGACATGTAAAAGTTTAATGTTAAACCTACCCTTACAGTGACAAGGTACTAAAAGCTAATTTCACTGTAGTGAGTTTACCTGTTCCATAGGAAAGCAATGGGATACAGTATTAAAATAATAATAACAATATCACCACCTACAAAGCTCATTCTTGGACTTTTTAAACTATTTATTACAAGTCTAATTCACTGGTAAAGTCGGATTTGTACTAAAAACTTTACAAAAAAGATATTCTACAAATTTGCCTTTTACCAGCCAAAAGACTTGCATCTGCTTCCAACTATCACCAATGAGCTGAATAGCCTCTATGATGAAGTGTGAACTTGCTCCTAGTGGTGGGACAAAGGCCTTGGATATGGGGAGATGTTCTGTTCTTCTGTCAGGAGGACCATCTGGGCAGTGCCCAGGAACATAATCAATTTCAAAGAGACCTACTCTGTCATTTGCAGATGTAGCTATAAGAGGGGCATGGGCCCTCCTTTATCCCTCTAGTCTGCTAGGCTTCATTTCCAGTGGGAGCGGAGCTACCTCTAGAGTTGGTTTTGAGTGACCACAGAAGATGAGTTGCTTGTTTCCCTGGCCACTCCTCTACGGTGGGCACAGGAACTTTTCACAGAGGAAGAAAGGTGTTGTCATATTAGATTTAGGTAGAGAGGGGCACTGTAGGATTGTTTTCTGTAGGAACTGTTGCAAAAGTGGGTAGGGCTGCCCTGGGAATTAAATATCATCCCTCTTGGTTAGTTAGGGGCCAGGAGTCAGCCCCACCCTCAACCCAGTGCCAAGCATAAAAGTGGCACCCTCTTCAGAACACTAGTGGAACTGTGAAAGGCAGAAGAAGGATTACACCTTCTGTTGAGATGTGTGAGAAGATCCGGAATGCTGGACCTGCTCCCTGTTGTACCCAGGACAAAAAAGTGAACTTCAAGAGTCAGTTGGCTGTACTTCTGTTAGGCTACAGGTACACAACAAGCTGCTAAAAGCCCTTTTTCTGAAGAGCCTAGCTGACATGTTTTGACTGGATCTGCCCTGGATGCTTCTGTTTACTTTTGCTAGAGTGAGTCTTGACCATCATGTCCTCATGAAACCCTGTTAGGCTACAGCTTTCAGCTTTGCACCTCTGGAGGAATCCGAGCTCCAACAACGTGACTGGTAGAAATATTCACCGGGTGAAGGCAAAAAAAGTATTTACCCGGTGAAGGACCTTTTTGTGTGTGAATTTTGAATTTCTCCCACTTAAAGCTTTCCCGTAAAATGTCAACCACTTTTCCAGGAATTTGTCTGATGGCTATCTGGCCTCATGGAGCACATCTCAGCCACAGACTGCTATCTTTATGCGCTGAGGATTTTGACTTCCATCTCCAAGTCAGAAGGTAAAACTTCAGACCAGGATGAGTATTATACATTTGAGTCACGCTCCATCACAGTTCTGCTTTAAATCAGACCCTGGTCCTGGTCTACCTGGTGACAGCAGTTGGTGCGCAATGCTCTATGGGTCTATTTTCATTTAAAAAAATAATCATATCACCTGTTTCCTTGCATGGATTTTTGTAGTTTTGATGTCATGTTGTTCATTAAATTGTTCACTAGTTTTATAAATTGGAGACGTTGGTAATCTCCAAATTAGTCTGTCTGCTCTATGGCATAGCTATCCCATACCTGCCATAGCTACCCGGGGTTGTGCTGAGGTTTACATTACTGAAAGCTTTACCGGACCCAACAATAGTAGTGCCAATATTACTTGTGGTGGACTACCATCCATCCCACTACTGATCCCTTTTCTAACACTGGTTCAATATTGAAATCTAGAGATCGTACATCAGTGTTCCTTAAAGAGTTGTCTAGATAAGTAAAAAAGTAGGAGCACTAAATATGAGACTGACCGTCTTGGACAATGAAAAAAAAAAAAAACCACACATCATTCCGATAAAAAGGGTGTCATTTATATAAGGATTTATGGAACCAGAGTCTCTGGGAATATTGCAAATGGTAAGTGGCCCTTTTCAGGGGTTTCAAAGGCATTCTTGGTATAACCCCCCCAGTACCATTCTTATACTTCTCTTCAGCATGTCTCTGTTGGGGCCACATCATCTGGTGATAACCAAAGAATTCCCTTGAGGCATAAAGACCATGGGGAAAAAAGGCTCTCAATCAGGCATCCATACAATAAGAAATCTGGCAATTAATATTTGTGTCTGCCATTTGGTGCTTTCACCACTATTCTTTAGTCATCAAGTTATGTCTATTGTGCATCTGGTAATCTCCTGGTGGTCATGTCTCTGGGGCTACTTTATGCATATGACTCAACAGTGGGTTTAAACATCTTCATTTCAAGAATGGCAAGACTTTCTGTGGGTGCTCCTTCATAAAAGAGAGATTTGGTGCATGTGCACTCAATGCCAGACTTTAGAAAAAGGCAGGCCACTTGAGGGTCCCTAAAGAATCTTTTGGATGCTTCATACCAATTCTGTATATTCCCTAATATGCAATATAAACAATAACCCCCATACCACTGGTAGACATTCAATACATGTTCGAGGTGTCTGTTAAGCCCTGTGCCTGCTCCTCATACGTAAGAGACAATTGACAAGTTTATCTAGGGATTGTGTTGCCCTTGTGTCACGCAGGTTGTCGCAAGGGCACAGAAATCCTTAAGTCAGATTTACCAAGCAGTGAATGGCCACCTTGGGTGGCCATGTATTGCTTGGTAAATCTGGAATAAAGCAAGGCAGCGCAAGCTGCCACCTTGCGTTACCCTGTTCTGAGAAGGCGCTCCATTGGTAGAGTGTGGGTGTTCCCATTTATCCACCAATGAATTTTGGAGCATTCTCAGATTTGCCAACATTGGTAAACCTGGGAATGCGTCAAAATGCTAGCCTTCTCAGGGGAGATGCAACAAAGGGAAATATCTTGATTTTTACTTGTTGTTTCCTCTTTCTAAGCGTGGTGCATTCTGCAGCACACTTAGAAAGAGGAAAATGCCTCTGAGGACTGTTTTTGTGCAGGATTCTGCCCCTTCCTGCAGAAAAATAATCCTGCCTACACCACATGCACCATTGTACATGGCGCAAGGGTGCCTGTGTAGGCGCAAGGCAGCACATTGTGTGACAGTGCAAGGAGCAGACAGGAATGTACCATACAATGTTAAATATGGCGCATTACTGCCTTTTTTCCATGCAACAAGGTGTCTTGCTTAGATGCATAAAAGTTTGATAAATCTGCCCCCATGTTCAATTGAGCTAGAATAAAGGTGTATTGCTCATATTCCTTTACCTACTTATTTGCCTGGTACTTTTTCACCACCAGGCCATATCATATTTACTTTCCTTTAGCATGCCTACCACTAGGCAAGCTAAGAATTTTACAGCACTCTGGATATTTCTATCATTCTAATTCAAGATTGTAAGGTGTCCACTTTTAAGGTATATGAAAAAATTGTAAATCCAAATTATCTTGATCAGTCACATCTAGAAGTGAGGTATTGATCAATACTCATACATTGAGGGAACACGATTTATTTTGCGTGCATATTCTTAGCACATTTTTTCCAAAAAGGCAAGAGAGTAAAGCAAAGAAAAAACAGTACTAAAAAAAACCAAACATAATGCCATTGCACAAATCATAGACACATGGAGATAGGAAAGCAGATTCTGACCCATTCGATTCTCCAGCTGTTTTGCTATTGAACCCTGATTTGTTCTTCTCTACCTCTCTACCGCAAGAGATTTGCACTAATGGAGTCTCACCCACTGTACGTTTTGCTCATAAATTTTATAATATGGGTTCCTATGGGAGAAAAAAGGTTATCAGTTTTGGAGGTAAGTACTCAACTGACGAGGGTGAGCTTTGAGGGTTAGGACCAAGGTTCCCCAAGGTCTAGATGGGCACTCAAGTTGCACCACCAGTGGCACTGAGGCAACCGGGTGCAAAGTGCAGGGGCTTAATTTTAGGGACTGTTGGCAAGCAGGCCACTTGTTTGTTGGAGTCAGGCTCCTGGGCTAAGGTCAGCACTGCCGGGGCTAACAACCAGCACAGGAGCTCCTCCACAGCTGCACTCGGGCGGCCGGGTGCAGGGTGCAAAATAGATGTTGGGGACCCTGTGCTTTCCAATCGAGACCTTCGTTTTGGGAAAGATGCTGCTGAATCGGGCAGGGAGACTTTCTGAAGGTGACCACTGGCTGGAGAGGTAAGTTGGGATCTTGGTGGTCTCCTAGTCACTGTTGATCGGGCCACCCAAGGCTGTGGGTGTCAGGTGCGTGTGTGTCTTCTGGCATCCGTTTTTTCTGACCAGCTTTGATCGCCGTCGGGGATACCCTTCAGGTTGAGGCTACAGGCATCACTGGGAGTCTTGAGGGAGGTCGGGGATCATGAGATCTCAAGCCAGGATCACTGTGGAGACCTCCCTGAGGTGTTGGGCCACTTGAACTTAGGCCATGGGCATCGGGTGTGGAGTGCCACAGAATCGCTGAGACACCGGTATCTGGATTCTGGAGGAGGGACTTGGGTTGAGTAATTATGGTGCTCACAGGAGACAGAATCGGTTGGAAGGTCGCAGGGTAGATCCCCCGGGTTCTTGGGTTTGTTGGCTGCTGGACTCACCAGGGTTCTTGCTGTAGGCAGATCGCAGATGGGACATGCTGGTAGGCCTGGAGCCAAGGAAGTTGATGCCCTCTTCTTCTTCCTGGCTCAGTAAGGCTCTTCGGTCCTTCTTCTTTCTTCCTCAAATGTGCCTTCTGGGTTTAGGGCTGCTCCCTAAATACTGTATTTAGGGGGCATTTTAGGGGTCTTGGGTTAGTGGCCAATGGGCTACCGACCTTAGGGTGACTACACCCTTGGTGTGCTTACCCCACGTAAGGGAGTGGTCACAATCCCAAATCCTGATTGGAGAGTGTCTGCTATCTGCAAGATAGTGGGCACTAAAGAGTGGGCTTCACCTCGTCTCCCCCACCTGAGAGGTGGGGTTGGCAGAGATGGGCGCACCTTCTGGGCTGTTCTAAATTTCCCGCCTGTCTCCCTGCCAAAAAGGGGGTGAGATAAGAAGGGGGCATGCTCCTGATAGCAGGAGAGGCTGGGGGTCGCATTGCAAAGTCTGCAAGGCCTTTGTAGCTCCACTGCCACAGATGGCTCATCGGACCTGGAAGAGGTGTGAACTCCTCCGCCCAGGAAAAGCTTTGTTTCTGGGCTAAGGAAGCGAAGGCTCCTACCCCAGGGGTCTAGAAACTCGTTTTGTGGTGGCAGGCAGGAAACCCACCAGAGGCTGGTTGTTTTTCTGGAGTCATCTCTAAGATGCCCTCTGAGTGCATTGTATGTTAAATCCCACACTGGCATCAGGGTGGGTTTATTATGTGGAGATGTTTGCTACCAAACTTCCCAGAATTCAGTAAACCAATTATGGTGCTGTGGAGTGCGCAATGGCAAAGTTCCAGACTATATACTCTTTATGTCTTTCATGCCCTTACAACATCTAAGAATGGACTTGGACACTGTAGGGGTGCAGTGCTCATGCAACTGTACCCTCACCAGTGGTATAGTGCACCCAGCTAGAGGGGTGACTTATCTATTCCATAGGCAGTGGGTTGCAGGCATGGCACACAGGGATGTGTGCAATGTTGACACTTCACTTTTCTCTGCACCATGGCATCGTGTGTGTGTTAAGGTACAGGACCTCTAAGGCAGGCACAATAAGTGCTGCAGCCCTTAGAGACCTTCCCTGGTCACCGTGCCCTTGGTAACCATGGTACCTTTTACAAGGGACTTACATATGGCCTGAGGAGTGTTTTGGGACAGAAGAGAGGCCCTGGGAACCTGATTGGCAGGGACCCAGGCCACATCAAGTCAAAGTGCATGAGGAATCTGGCATAAAAGTAGGGGGGTTACTGCAAGGAAACCCACTTTCCTACAAGGTGTGCCTAAACTTCATATTTTTTGTCTGACATTACGAAGAAAAGTTATTGACCTGCCCTTTCTTAACAGAACCTTGGGTTGCAAAGGCATACTCAGAGACATGTTTGTTGTTTGCTCTTTTGTTTAGGTGTTTTCAAAATTGGGTTTATTTTCCTGGGTCAGACTTAATGCAATTCATGTTTTGAGCCATCCTGCTGGGTCAGTTAATTACTCTGCTGGCCAGCTGGCTATTCACCACCCCCTCAAACAGTAAACCCATTGTGGGAGATTAGCCCTCTCCTGACAGAGAATAAGCAGGACACTTTATGTCAAGGAGTCTTCTCCTTGACAAGCACTGAGCAGGATACTTTCACCTTTTTGTATTTTTTAATTGGTACTTCTTCGCTAGCTTTTATGGCACAAGTTGTCGAAATAAAGCACATACAACAACAGCATTCCTTTTTTTACAAATCTGGCATTCGGCGTGGGAATGGGCGGAATGGTGCTTTTGCTTGTATTTTTGTCCTTGTTAAACAATAAAATTTGGATAGAGGATACTGTGCAGAATATAGCATGGCAATTCCATGATTGCACAGTCACTCCCCATTCCTTGTGGTTTAACTTATACCTGAACAGTGCTGTTGGGGTGTTAATGTATGGTAACAGTAATAATGCGTGTAGCATGTATGCCCCAGCAGTACTATGTAACTCATAATCAAGACTTAAGTATATATTGAGTCAAAAACAACATCATAGACAGAAGTCTCAATCAATTCTCTCTCAAAAATATCAACTCTACCTACAGCATGATTTTATTCTGATTACATTCCTTATCAACAATCTGCTCAAACAGACAATAACCTCTATTCAAGTTCTCCAATGGCAAATCGTTTGCAATGCCTATTCGAGTATCTCAGTAGTTTATGGATCTGGAAATCTATCTGTAGTGAAATGTGTGTCTTTCAACTCTAAATGTATGTAGTTACCTCTGAAATGAATATGATTGATTATCTTCTTGTTTTGTGTTTGTGCAAAAAGAGCAGTTGTCCACATGAAGATGTATGTACTATTAATAGGACTTTTATTTTGCTGCATATTAAGCAATTCCCAGGGTTTTTCAGAGCTTTCATATGAATTGCTGATGCTTTCAGCACTTTGCCATATGCCGCACTGCTCTCAAACATCGAACAATGCCAGCCTTTTCCCTATCAGCTGTACTCAAATGACATTCAAACAAAAGGCCCTGTGCAAATATGGGTCACCCTATTCTTAAAGCACTTTAGGGTATGACATGTTCTTTTTAGAATAGACAGTCACATTGCACCCGTTACTATGTGCTGCCTTGTGCCGCGTAATAGAGATAATTTATGTTTGGAAGCTGCTCCCAATCTGGGGCTGTATTACTAAAGTGCTCCGATGGCACAACGGGCATTAGCGCCCACTCTGTGCGCCCCCGGGCACTTTGGCATTACAGAAAGGGCGGTAGACGTTTGTGCGTCCCCTTCTGTAACACCAATAGCGTGGCCTCATGCAAAGGAGGGATTCCCTTTGCCTCTGCACCCTTGGCGTATTACAGATGCGGGCGCAGATGCAAATAATCTGTCAGTTTCCCCCTTATGGCAGCCCTCTGGAGGGGGTAAAGGGGTCCTATGGACCCCCCTTGCAGCTGGGTGCAGTCACTCACTGCAGCCTCCTGCAAGGGGATCTCTACTCCCCCCTAAAAGTGCAGGTGTTTTTCTGCCTGCACAGTGCAAGATGGAGCGGCTACAAAGCTGCCGCTCTGTTTTTCACATGAATGCACTGCCTGCAGGGCAGCGCGAGTTCGGGGCTGCCCTTGGGGCAGCGCATTCATGCTAATACAGCACATTTTCATTGTTTGCGCTGGGCGCACCTTCCAGGCTAAACAATGAAAATGAGCCATATGTATCATACATATTGCGCATTTTCCTTGTTTAACGCCCCAAGGAAACTTCTGTAATATGGACCCTGGTTTGCTTTTAAAAACATAATTTATACTTTCGCAGACCCGCCCCCAAAGACGGCTTCTGTGGCCGGCGCCATAACAACCGCCAATTGCCCATAATAACCGGTTTGGGCACCACAGCGTACCCAAAGACAAAGGAGGGGGCCTGCCCCCGCACACCCCCCACCCCAAGAGAAGGTGCGCCAGAAAAGGGAGCGAGACACAACGGCCAATGGGGGGGGGCAGGTATCTTTTGAACCCCCAATAGGGAGATGCTGCCACCTGACAAGTGTGATAGCGTGCGGATATAAGTACACCACTCCCCCCAGCTCAGCTCACTTCTTTTACCTCGTGGATCTGGGAGAGAGGCGTGCACAAAGAAAAAATCGAGACCCATCCACCCACACCTAGGGAACAGCAGTGTCGCAGTTGTGCAAAAATGAATTATGGCACTAATTATGAGAGTCCGTGATGATGATTTATGGCCAGGGTTATATAGTATGACCAGGGCACTGTACCATGAGAGAAAATTCATGCATGTCATGCAAATAAAACTGTGGCCAACATCGACCACAATATAACAACACGTGGAGGCAACTTCATTGTATGTAGTAATAACGGTTTGCATGCAATTCAGAGTGGGCACAGTACGGGGGTTATGTGTGAACTGCACGTTTTACAGGGTTTTGCACACACTGAAGTGCACCCTAACTTGTTCCCTACTCTGAAACAATTGCACACATTTATAATGCATCCCTAATGCATTTTATAAGAATTATTTTAACTGTTGATTTATTAAACTGTTGATCGAAGACTTGGTACTAAGGTGTATTTACAGAGAGTCTGCTGGTATGTCGTAGTGACTGCTTCACAAATTCATGTTCTTTATTCAGTGTATGCCATGACGTCATCGTCACTGTGCTGTTCCTACTTGTAAGTCTCTGCAGAAAGGATGCCGCAAATGCCTCCAGTTGTAATTAGCAACTTTTATTAGGTTTTGTTCATGGGTTTCCGCAAGGGGAGAAATGGGACACAATTGCCCCCCCCCCCACAGATGTTTGACTTGCCCTTTAAAGACTATGCCCCTGCCCTTTGACATTGTCAAAAAGGGTCAGAGGATGGATGATGTTAAAATATTCCTGCCTCCCTGAAAACATTTCTGTGGATGCCCATGTTGTAGCATTTGTATAACACACTGATTAATCTTAGAAATATTTAATCTGTGTGAAGTGTTCGTGAGTGGCACATTTAGAAGCTGCACGTTGTAGTTACTTAGGTGGTAGAGTGTGGGTTTATAGAGTGGCCTTTGCGTTACGGTTTTGTCATCATGTGTGAAGATCACCAGGTGATCTCAAGAGGTTACAGCAAACTTGTAGCAGCGCAAACCAAAGTGTTGAGAAATATTGGGGCAACTCCAAATGCGTGTTTGCAAGGTTGTATGTGTGCAGAGGTAATGGAAGAGCTTTGGTGTTTTGCGTAAGGATTGGGAAAATGCTGCAAATGAGTGGTAATGAGTTCTTAGTTTGTTAAAAAAAATATTAATGTACATATTAAAAAAAATGCCAGGCAGAAAGATTTTCCTAGGAGTTCACACCAGTGCCACCCCTCTTAAGCAATACTTGGGGTGCATTGCGGTGCCTCTGTATTTTAACTGAGGCTCTAAATTAGAATCTAATTCCAGCCTCACTAATGCTAGATCAACAAACCGGTTCCATATCACTGTGTGGTTCAGTGGTGATGGAGCAAGGACTCGTATAGAAGAGACTTGGTCGGATGCAATCCTCTCAAAATACTCATAACACTGTCTTAATTTTTGTTTTGTAAATATTAATCTGCAATACAGTTTGTACATTTAAATCTAGGGGAAGCTTGCCTATGTGTTTTACTAACAAGTAACCAGAGCGACACTAAAGATGGCTGCTAAACATGGTATTCTGTATTGCGCATGCATCTACTGCATCTACGTAGTATGACGTACTATTGCTTGGAGGGAAATCTTTGCAGCTGCGCAGTTGTTTCCAATATGGCCACTTGAAACCCACATGATAATGGGCATGCTTTGCTGAAACTAAATTATGCAAGTTTACTAAAATGCTAATGCGAAAGATTTTCATAAGTAAATGGGATTAGAGTAGAGATAGGTGGTATACAGTGAAATCATTTATTTTTGATTTTAATATTCTTTTTCTTTGACCACTCTATTAGTTCGTATTTGGGCCTCCGAGTGCGAATGAAGCTTGTGCACCATGTGATTATTTCACATGCGCAGTAATAACAAGCCTGGAGCCGCGATGCAAAGCCTTGAATGCCATCCAAAAGAAAACAGCAACATACCCTGGGAACCAGCATGATGTCCTGTGAACGGAAAGGACTTTACACCAAATTGTATACTTTGTATTGATTAAGATGTGAATACGGGTGGGAAATAAAGCTTGGGAAAAGTAAATTGATGGGCGTGGACATCGAACAATAAGCTTTAGAAAAATATTAAAACTTAGCATGGTGTGATGATCATCCCCTCTTGCTTGTCCAATCAGAATTAGGAGTTTCATAAACTTGAAACATTTAGGGGTGGTGTCTACCATTAGGAAAGTATAATTGAGGTAGTTTAGTTAGTTTGAAAGAGCTCGAGATGCATAGATGCTGAGAGACCAAGATGCTGTCTGAGAATTGAGCAGACCCTAAAGCAGAACCGAACTTCAGAACTCAGAGCCAGAACCAAATTAGAAGAACATCGCGTAAGAATAGAGGAGGGAAATAGGCAAAGAGCTAGAAGAAGATCGCAGAAGAATCGAGGAGGAAGTGAGTATCACAGAGGGGTGCGACGCAGGCGTCGGATCTAGAAGAGGTCACCTATCCTGTCCTGAATCTTGTCCGGAACCTTTGTCTCCTGAGCTGTCCGAGGAGACCCATTCCAGCTCCTAGGCCAAGGGCTTGGTTTCCACACCATCCTAGGTAACTATACTTCTGTGTGGTATGTCATTGTACTGCTCTCTATATTTTCTCCCTTTTCAGGTACTGTCATCATTATAACTTAGCCTGAAGTTTCTGACTTAATTTGATTTTACTTCTTGGAGAAAACGGTGTTCGAGTTGTATTTTGTATTCTTTGGTTCACATGAAATTAACTAGATAAACATTTAAAACTTTCCCGAGTCTGTGGTCATTTAAAGTATTATCTTATAATGACGCTTTACCTACAAAAACTGACAACTAGGTTCATTGACCAGAGGAAATATATACAGACAGAAAGGTTTGGTAATAATTGATAAGGTAAATTCATCTCGCAGGTATTATCCCAATAAATTGACCCCAGCGGTACTTACTAGCTTATGTATGAATGGTTAAGGGCCCAGGTGAGTATTGTGGACTGTGAGTAACTCTAGCTGGTAACCCACTGGATCAGTGGAAAGGGAACAGTAACTGGAGTATCAGCCAGTGCCAATGGGGAGCGTCTAGTTCTCTCTCCTGGGTATGTCTGAGCCAGGGAGAGGCCTCATCTGCAAGGACACCAATTCTTCTGCACTATAGTGGCAGTGGCATTTCATGAAAAATATGCATCATAATAATGAGTGGGGGATGGAGACCCTTCTCAAGCAACAACCACAACCCTTGTTAGTGTGAACCACAAAAGTCACTAAATTAACCTGTGCTTAACCTTCTGGTAGCTTGGCAAAGAAACAGTCAGACTTAACTTGGAGGTACTGTGTTAAGTATTTATCTAGCACTCAAAAACGAATTAAGTAAAAACACAACACAACAAAACTCTCACACAAAGTTTGCTGATTGAGAACATTTTAATCATTAAAATTACACCAAAAAACCCATCCAATCAGCCAGATATATGCAATTTTAACATTTCAGGTAAGTATAGTGCCTAAAAGCGCCAACACCGGGGACCTGATCGCGCAAGACCGGATCAAAGTCAAAAGCTAAGGCCGACCGTGATGGAGCGCAGTTTGGCTACACGAGGTAGGTTCGGCTTGGTCTTGACTTACCTTCAGACTTAGAAGAAAATTTAAAAAGTTTTAAAGAAAAGTTGCTGAGAAAGTAAAGTTCAATGGGTCAAGCCAGCCGGTGGTGTCTGAGGAGAAGGGGTCGGCGGGGGGAAGCAGCTGGAGGAAGCTGCGGTGAAGATTTCCAAGTTTGGACTTTGTCACTTTTTTGGAAAACAAAAATCTCCAACAGGGTGAAGGCGCAGGTTGTAGCTGACGAGGGCTCCATGAGGTCAGATACTCCTTCCGATAGGCATATGTTTCTCTAACCATATTATTACTACAATGACCGTCTTCCTATGGGTGGTACTGAAATCGGTCAAATACTTAATGTCACCCAGGCTTCCCTCCCTCTTCTACTACTCAGCTAAGTTGTGTAGTTATGTATGAGTGCATATGTTAGATTATCCCCTCAGCTTGTGCCTTGCGCACATTGCCGATGGTGCTTTAATTACATGGCCTTGGCACTCTGCTCTACCCACACAGTAAACAGGATAAACTAGCTCCAAATGAGTAGGCAGGAAAAATGAGTTATCAGCACAAACAGTAAATAGGATGCACTAAGCTCATCAGCACACACACATAAACAAGATGAGCTCATTGGCACACATGGTCTACACCCCAGGCTTGGCCCCGACTAGGCTGAGTAAGCACACAATACAAAGACTATTTAAATCACCCCCTCTGCTGCATTCATTTGCTTGGCTTCATGATACCTACCTCCCATTTGAACCCTGCTTGGATCGCCATGCGCTTCTTCTGCCTTCTTATTCGTCGAGTTTTCTCTCCACAGGCCTGGTAGTTCAGTGCAGTGCATCACCGGTGTGTGTTCTGCTACTCGACTCCGTCTCCTTGGCAGCAGCATTTTCGGATGCCAGTCTTTCAGGCATCACTGGCTGAATCCCTGCAAAAGGAGAACACAAAGGGGGAACAACCTTTACAACGCAACTTTTACAACGCACTACCATTACAACGAAACTATTACAACGCCAAATCTGTTACAACGCATGCCATTACAACGCAAGTCTTTACATCGACTTGCACTAGATGGCGTGCTAACATTAAAAATAGAGTAGTTTACTATCCAAACACCTTCCCTACTGCAACGTGGACTGGAGTTAGAATAGTAAATTACCCTTTTTTAATGTCAGCACGCCATCTACTGCAAGTCGATGTAAAGACTTGCGTTGTAAAGACTTGCATTGTAACAGATTTGGCGTTGTAAAAAATGCGTTGTAACGGCATGCGTTGTAAAAGCATGCGTTGTAACGTCATACATCCAACACAAAGACTCATGAAAACTCACCATGCATTCTCTTACTGAGAGAAAAAGGTGAGTGCATAGGATATGTGACTATCGTAGCTTCTTCATCTGCTTGAGACAATAACAAATTATTCCAGAAAAAACTGTAAGGTTTTTTTTTTAATTCAGTTCATTTTCAAAAGACTGCCTATGCTACTAAAGGGCCTCCTGAGCACAGGAAGGTTATGTCTCCAAATTTAAGACTCTTTAACATCAGCTTTCATGTGGTGATAAAACATGATAAACACATAGGTGCAAATAATGAAAACGCAACAACTGTAGAAGCCAACAGTATATGATAATTATTTTGCATGCGCTCAAGGTGATGCCTGAAAACCTGACATTCACTGTGCCTTGTACTCAAAAGGTGTCAAATGAATATTATTTGTAAGTGCCATGAAAATCATACTAAGTTACCGGTGAGTAAGGGGATAGTTACGATGAATGGGGAAGTTTGGTAATCTGACTTTGCTTTTGTTTGTTTCTTTGTAAGGTAAAACCAAGGGCTGCTAAAACTCTGCAAGTCACGATCCATCCTGTGAGTCACCATCCATCTGAATCACCAGTTGCTGAAGCCACTGAGTGATACCGGAGATTTAGAGCCATACCTCCAAGTTAATTGGCCTTCAAGATGCAGCACAACAAAAAATAGTCAAACTGAATCTGGCAATGTAAGCAGGCTTACATGACCTGGGAAATTCACTACTAGGATATATGGAGCAAATCTACATTATAAGGTTTCTTACTGCTAAGACCTAATTGTCCAGGCTAATTATTCAGACAGTTGGACGGTACTGTTATCTTTAACTACGTAGGTCACAGGAAATCTGAGTCATAGCAGTTCTAAGTAGAGGCAGAGGTCTCGTTAAACTTTGCATGAAATCTAACATTCTGAAAAATCTGTTGGCTTAACTTCCTCCCGTATATTATTGTTATTGTAGTGAAAAAATTGTCTTGTGCTTTTATATTCCACATCTGGGGGCGATTATGATGTCAGTCGGAAAGCGTTCAGACCGAGTCTCGGAATGGTTTCTGACCAATCGGAAAAAAGATTTCTGAACACCGTTCGGTCAGACTCCCATTGACTTCAATAGGAGCCTGTGTTACGACTGACTACACAGCAGGCTCCCATTGAAAAAAAGATGCCTGCCACACTATGCACGGTTGGAAGGAGGGGACCCCAAAGTCAGATTCCGACAGCCGATCCATGTGGGGTAGACCAATTCAAAAAGGCTGTTAGAATCCGACATCGTAATCGCTCGGTCTGAAACGCGGCCCGTAGAGACATACGAGTTGGCTCCGACCGACACAGTATCTCCGAATGCTGTATGAACGCGAGTCGGAACCAAGTCTGACAGTCTGAATGGTTACCGACCATTGTAATCGGTAGGTCAGAAATGTTTCGAAGTCGGTCTGAAACAAGGCTTACGAATCAGATTTGGACAAAACAAATGCAGTTCGTAGCATTTCCGATCAACATTATAAATGAAACTGGAGGAATTTCAGTTTCCTACATACTATAAAAAAGTCCTACATTTCGAGAGAAAGAAAATGATGACAAATAAGCAAATATTTCATAAAGATTTGTGAGTTGAGGATGTTTTGATCTCCTGGTAAATACTGTAGGAAGGAGGAATCTGACTATATGGTAGCCCCCACTTTCTTTCCTGGTGTTTTGCTGGTTTATGACTTAGTTGGACTGGGATCCTGCTATTCAGGGCCACAGTCTATCTGCTTTCTATGTAAAATGGTTTCCATGTACAGTATGTACATATCTAATTGGATTCGAGAGTGCCTTATAAGCCCCTAGTATATGGTATACTATGCAACTAGGGCATAGGTACCTCAGAGGCCTACCAGGGGCCTACCAGGGGCTGAAGCATGTATTATGCCACCCCTGGGAAGCACTCCAAAATGGCACCACAGGTCTGCTATTGCAGCCTGGGTAAGGGTGTTCTTGCACCCCTTACAGCGGTATAGGCTACCTATATCACTACCATATACAGACACATATAAACCCATAAGCCACTCCTATGGCAGGCCTTTACAATTCTGAAGGCAGAGTGCTTGGTTTTATGTGAGAGGGTGCCCAAGCATGAGCTGAGCCCCTCTGCAGCTTTCGGAAATACTTCCTAATGGCTTTTCTGTGATACAGCCATACCATATACTCTTAAGTGCATTAAAACCTTGCGGTAAATGCTAACTTTGGGATGGCTGCATCAAAACATGTTGTGTTTGGTGTCAAACGCTTTGAAATACTCCCCCCCACCCCCCACCAGTTCTGGCGGCGGGGGCAGCATTCCACCCTTCTAGAGGGAGAGACATGTTCACACTGGCTAAACCCGGTAGGACTTTCCTGAGCCCTGGCATCACAAAATAGATGCCTCTGCCACAGACATGGGTCTGGCCTCCTTCTGCTGACCGAAACTCCAACAGGGGAGGTCTTGACAATAGGTTTCCTGTCGAAGGGAGGTGTGACCACCTCCCCAGACAGGCTGATGTGTATTGGGGCTGGGCGGGAGCACTCTCTGGTGCTTTGAAATCCTGCACTGGGGGCATGTTTGCTGTCCCTGTGCATAGCCCAGTTCAAACCGGTTGCAGGGGCTGCCTGCCCCTGTTCTGGCGTGAAACTGGATAAAGGAAATGGGTGTAACCAACCCTCGTTCCTGGCCCACGTATAGGTGGGGCCTTAGAGTTAGTCCATCCCCTAAATTTACTATAAGTAGAGGACTCCAGTCCCTAGGACTTTAGATTACCCTGGATGAAATTCTGCAACATATATCCTGGACATCTCCCTTGGGGTCAAGGAGTGACTCCCCTGCTTGGCAGGCACCAAAGAAGCAACTGACCGGTCTGCATTGCTGAAGCTCCCACCAGACGCCGAAGTCTTTGCATCACCAGAGGTGTATTTCCAGACTTCCCTGAGGCTCTCCTGAGTTCACAGCAAAGCTGAGGCCCATGGCTATCGTGGGTGATGTGGAACTGTGACCCCTGGACACCATGAACCTTTGCAGCAACACTATCTTCCTGGTCCTCCTTGAAGTTGTGCTTTGGGCTCCGAGTAGCCCCAGCCTTCAGCACCTCTTGCACTTAAGATTGTGGGCCTCCACTCTATGAGTGACCCGTGGGCCAGCTTCAAGTGCGACCACTCGAGGCTCCTCCGCGATCACTAGCCAATTGGCTAGCAGGTTCCCACGAAGGCAACTCCTTTTCTGCTTGGGCTTTCCTGGTTGCTACAGATGTGCCCTGACTTACCCTCACAGGGGGAGTCCCTCAGACTTTGCTGGTCTGCACCGCAGTCCTTTCTCTAAATTCTAGTGACTTGTCGTTGCCAAGGCTTGTTGGGTCCAATCTGGTAGCCGACACTGCAGCACTCGACAGACTTTGTGGGACAGCTCGAATCCAGCTCATGGACATCGTCGACGCCTCCTGGACCTCGTGGCTGAAGAGTCAAGACACCTATCAACTCACCTGAAGCACCCGACATCTGTGGGCATTGGTCCATCCTGCCCTCGGTCACTGGCTAGTGACCCAGACTCTGTCCCCTCTAATTTCAGGTTCCTTCCATTCTAGATCCAGGCTTGGATCTCTTCGGACACTTCTCCTCTTCACGGCAGCAGCAGTTCTTTGCAGGCTTCCATTGAAATCGACGACGCGACCCGACACCAAAAGACACCTATGCACCGGGCTTCCCTGGGTGAGGTAACTCAAGTACTCCGGTGCTCACGTGGGTGCTAGCCCTAGAACTTCTTAAGTACAAAAGGGTTTGGTCCAGACTCGATTAGAAGTGTTCCTAATCTTTACATTTCCAACCACGACATTGCCCATAGAAGATAATAGGAACCCACGGTTGTGTTTACACACTGCATACAGTCCCCGTGGGTCTCCTGTATCACTACACCATGTCGGGGCGACTTTTCACCCCGTGTCCAGTGGCACTGCCAATGCTGCGTTTGCATATTCTTGCTGACTGTTCAAACCATTTTACTCCTGTGTTACTCGAATCACTTTTCACTCTTTAAACTCTTGAAAGTTCGTAAAACCGTCATGCAAGGAAAGCCATTTCCTTAGGTTTCTCATGTTCAAAATGGGCCATCCGAACCTCTAATTCAGAACACGTACAAGCGCTGTATTCATCAGAAGCAGTTTATTAACCCAATGCATTTCGGGCCTTGATAGGCCCTTCGTCAGGGGAAACTGCTAATCGACAACCATCCTTTTCTCACCATCTGAAAACGAATTATCACTACCTTGGGTGGTTCCTTGGGGTCCAGGCGATTTTACAGGCTTTAGGCCTAGGGGCAGATTTACAAGCCACGTGCGCCACTTTTGCGTCACTTTTAACATGGGAAAAGTGACGCAAAAATGGCACAAGGGGCTTGTAAATCTGCCCCCTAGTGTCTATTCCAGTCGTGGTTCTTATACCACTTTTTTGGTATATGGTTTGGTACGCTCCTAGGGCCCAAATGTGTATTTGTGCTATTACTGATGATTGCTATCTTGTAACTTAAGTACTTCGAACTCCAGTCTCATAAAGAGACTAGAGGGGTGTGTGTTAACCTAAATACATATATTTTAAATATATACCTGGTGTGGTTGTCCTTTCATTTGATCATTCAAGAGATTATAGAGTGGTAAAACAAGCTGCTTTACATTCCTTCAAAACTTAGCCTGACGGCTGCTCTCCATAGCTACCACTAGGATAGCTTTCAATAAAGGTTGTCTTTAACTTATCACCATAAGGGGTTGTTTGGACTGATACAAGGTGCCCACTAGAACTAGTGGACAGCATATATCAGGCCACCTTCTCACAAATACTTCACTGCCCAATCTGACAACAGGACCTTCAGTGGCATAAAGACCATGAAGAAGTAGAAGAGTGCACAACATGGTACATCGTATGTTTGTAATCTCATTAGTGAAAAAACACAGCAAGCAACCTTATCCTTTTCAATGGTATTACTTTGGGCGGGAGTACATAAATGGTGGAGTTTGAAACATATTTCTCAACTATTTGGGTGACTAATGCGATATGTTTCATAGGTTTGTAAAGTGGGAGGCTGAAGACTTAGATTAACTATCTTAATATCTATATCTACACCAAAGCATCTCTATGGTGGTATGTGATTAGTTTATAATAAATTAGGGAACTTTGTATACGTTTGAATCCATTAGTGTTTTAAACCAATTGGTTTTAAAGTTCAGTTAGATAAAATAAACATGGTTAACAATGTGTGCCTTTTATTTAAAACCCATGTTACATATATGTAAAATAAAGGTGGTAAGATAAATAAGAGAGAATGAAAGCATACACTGGATCAGGGACATCAAGTAACCCGAGCCACATGATAGAGGAAAGATAATTACTCTTAGATGGGAACCAAGAGGGAGGCCCAAGGCACATGACCGAGGGAAGGACAGAGAGTGAGTGAGGGATTGAGGGGCAAAGTTGATGAAAGATGGGAATAGGTGCATGATGAATGAGAGAAGATGACAATGCCTGTTTCAAAGAAAGGTGGGGCAAAAAAACAAGACAGCTGAGAGTGTTGGCCGAGGCACAAGTTGGGTGACAGGGAACCAAGCAACATAGGGGCATATTCTCAAGGATCTATCGCCGAGTTATGGGCACTTTAGCACAGCCAAAGTCGCAATATATTAATCGCACAATTCACAAGCTGGTGCTAACAGCCCATATAACCATTTTTCCTGCAATAGCAGCAGCAAAAAACATCGCCACAGAAGACCCCGGAAACTATCGCTAATTAGATGCAGAGTAGGCATTCCCAAGCTAAAAGCCGCGACAGCACCACTCCACAACATTAACAACGACCAGCCAGATCGGCGATAAGATCACAAAACATGCGATAAAGTGCGTTAGCAGCAAGAAATTAACTCCTGCTCTGACCTGGTGCAAATCCGGACGACAACCTGCTGCATAAAGGGAGCCCAGCCCACAGCCACACCTGAAGAACAACAGATGCCATGGAGCTACTCATCATGCAGCTCGGAGCCCCAACAGGCCCCCAACAGCCACCGCCACCACCCCCAGCACCGCCACCCCCCCGACCGCCACAGAGGCAGCACAGACAAAGACATCGGACCTGCAGAAAATGCACCAGCCTCACAGACTTAACACCAGAGTATGTCATTGCCCACTACAGACCCAAAAGGACAACCATCCTCCGCATCCTGAACATCATTGCTCACAGGCTGACGGCACCAACACAGCGGACAACCAACATCCCTCCGCAGACAAAGCTGCTAGCTGTGCTGCACCTGTTGGCCTCTGGGACATTCCAACCAACAACCGCCAGAGTCTGAGTAGTCTCACAGCCAGCCCTATAAAAGTTCCTCAACCCTGTCTTGGATGCCATCATCAGTTTGGTACCCCAGTACCTATACTTCCCCCACACTGCGCAGGAACAGCTGGAGACCAAGCAAGGCTTCTATGCCATAGCTGGCTTCCCGCACGTGTTGGGGGCAATTGACTGCACACATGTCCTACTCATGCCCCCTGCCGACACTGCACACAATTACCGCAACAGAAAGCACATGCATTCCATCAATGTGCAGGCAATAGTGGACCACCGGGACTCTTCACCAATGTTGTCGCCAATTACCCAGGCATTGTGCATGACTCATAGATCTTCTGACAGTCCATCATCAAGCGTCGCTTCCAGGATGCCACCTACGGATATGCAGTGCTCGTTGGTAAGTACCAAATGGACACACCACACACCTCCAATCCACAACCATGCAACTCACAACCCTGGCAATGCACACGTTACAAACCCACATACAACATTGCAAACAACATGCCCACCCACCAGACCCGACAGCACAACTTACTGTTGCAAACCAGGCTAGCCATGTACAGGAGCCACCAACGGCATGGCACATAAGCCACACACTAGCGGAATGTGGAGGTAGGTGGCAACCAGGCATATGCAAAGGAGGCAAGTGACCCATGAATGAGAAAGCACACATTGCCAAGTGTGGTGTGAATGTGCTGGACAGACTGTAGTATGCAGACCACATACATATCCATGTCGACATATACTGCTGGTGTTGGTAGTGTTGTGGACAGTGGACGCAACCATGTCACCTCAGCCAGTGGGAAGATCAGCTTGTTACGTCCCCCCTGTAAGCGTGTGCAGAGTGGGCTTACCAGGCGTTTGCCAGGCTAGCGCAGGGGTGTGAATAAAAAGCACGTAGCCCTGGGCATGGTTCTCTTCCGGAATGGCCAATGTGTCTGCCAGGGCGGCGCCTCTCACCCCACCACAAGGCCGCCGCCCAGTGCGGCGGTACCTGCGATCCTGTGCGCCTGCCACAGCCCGGGCCCATGCTCCCCGAACCAGTCACATCTGCCCCTGTGCATCCAGGCCTCACTGCTCACCTGCCAACACTGGAGTGTCTCCAAGAGTGCCCGCCACATGCCTGTGCTACCTCCAAGCCTTCAAAACTTAGCCTGACGGCTGCTCTCCATAGCTACCACTAGGATAGCTTTCAATAAAGGTTGTCTTTAACTTATCACCATAAGGGGTTGTTTGGACTGATACAAGGTGCCCACTAGAACTAGTGGACAGCATATATCAGGCCACCTTCTCACAAATACTTCACTGCCCAATCTGATAACAGGACCTTCAGTGGCATAAAGACCATGAAGAATTAGAAGAGTGCACAACATGGTACATCGTATGTTTGTAATCTCATTAGTGTAAAAACACAGCAAGCAACCTTATCCTTTTCAATGGTATTACTTTGGGCGGGAGTACATAAATGGTGGAGTTTGAAACATATTTCTCAACTATTTGGGTGACTAATGCGATATGTTTCATAGGTTTGTAAAGTGGGAGGCTGAAGACTTAGATTAACTATCTTAATATCTATATCTACACCAAAGCATTTCTATGGTGGAATGTGATTAGTTTATAATAAATTAGGGAACTTTGTATACGTTTGAATCCATTAGTGTTTTAAACCAATTGGTTTTAAAGTTCAGTTAGATAAAATAAACATGGTTAACAATGTATGCCTTTTATTTAAAATCCATGTTACATATATGTAAAATAAAGGTGGTAAGATAAATAAGAGAGAATGAAAGCATACACTGGATCAGGGACATCAATTAACCCGAGCCACATGATAGAGGAAAGATAATTACTCTTAGATGGGAATCAAGAGGGAGGCCCAAGGCACATGACCGAGGGAAGGACAGAGAGTGAGTGAGGGATTGAGGAGCAAAGTTGATGAAAGATGGGAATAGGTGCATGATGAATGAGAGAAGATGACAATGCCTGTTGCAAAGAAAGGTGGGGCAAAAAAACAAGACAGCTGAGAGTGTTGGCCAAGGCACAAGTTGGGTGACAGGTAACCAAGCAACATAGGGGCATATTCTCAAGGATCTATCGCCAAGTTATGGGCACTTTAGCACAGCCAAAGTCGCAATATATTAATTGCACAATTCACAAGCTGGTGCTAACAGCCCATATCACCATTTTTCCTGCAATAGCAGCAGCAAAAAACATCGTCACAGAAGACCCCGGAAACTATCGCTAATTAGATGCAGAGTAGGCGTTCCCAAGCTAAAAGCCGCGACAGCACCACTCCGCAACATTAACAACGACCAGCCAGATTGGCGATAAGATCACAAAACATGCGATAAAGTGCGTTAGCAGCAAGAAATTAACTCCTGCTCTGACCTGGTGCAAATCCGGACGACAACCTGCTGCATAAAGGGAGCCCAGCCCACAGCCACACCTGAAGAACAACAGATGCCATGGAGCTACTCATCATGCAGCTCGGAGCCCCAACAGGCCCCCAACAGCCACCGCCACCACCCCCAGGACCGCCACCCCCCCGACCGCCACAGAGGCAGCACAGACAAAGACATCGGACCTGCAGAAAATGCACCAGCCTCACAGACTTAACACCAGAGTATGTCATTGCCCACTACAGACCCAAAAGGACAACCATCCTCCGCATCCTGAACATCATTGCTCACAGGCTGACGGCACCAACACAGCGGACAACCAACATCCCTCCGCAGACAAAGCTGCTAGCTGTGCTGCACCTGTTGGCCTCTGGGACATTCCAACCAACAACCGCCAGAGTCGGAGTAGTCTCACAGCCAGCCCTATAAAAGTTCCTCAACCCTGTCTTGGATCCCATCATCAGTTTGGTACCCCAGTACCTATACTTCCCCCACACTGTGCAGGAACAGCTGGAGACCAAGCAAGGCTTCTATGCCATAGCTGGCTTCCCGCACGTGTTGGGGGCAATTGACTGCACACATGTCCTACTCATGCCCCCTGCCGACACTGCACACAATTACCGCAACAGAAAGCACATGCATTCCATCAATGTGCAGGCAATAGTGGACCACCGGGACTCTTCACCAATGTTGTCGCCAATTACCCAGGCATTGTGCATGACTCATAGATCTTCTGACAGTCCATCATCCAGCGTCGCTTCCAGGATGCTACCTACGGATATGCAGTGCTCGTTGGTAAGTACCAAATGGACACACCACACACCTCCAATCCACAACCATGCAACTCACAACCCTGGCAATGCACACGTTACAAACCCACATACAACATTGCAAACAACATGCCCACCCACCAGACCCGACAGCACAACTTACTGTTGCAAACCAGGCTAGCCATGTACAGGAGCCACCAACGGCATGGCACATAAGCCACACACTAGCGGAATGTGGAGGTAGGTGCAACCAGGCATCTGCAAAGGAGGCAAGTGACCCATGAATGAGAAAGCACACATTGCCAAGTGTGGTGTGAATGTGCTGGACAGACTGTAGTATGCAGACCACATACATATCCATGTCGACATATACTGCTGGTGTTGGTAGTGTTGTGGACAGTGGACGCAACCATGTCAACTCAGCCAGTGGGAACATCAGCTTGTTACGTCCCCCCTGTAAGCGTGTGCAGAGTGGGCTTACCAGGCGTTTGCCAGGCTAGCGTAGGGGTGTGAATAAAAAGCACGTAGCCCTGGGCATGGTTCTCTTCTGGAATGGCCTATGTGTCTTCCAGGGCGGCGCCTCTCACCCCACCACAAGGCCGACGCCCAGTGCGGCGGTACCTGCGATCCTGTGCGCCTGCCACAGCCCGGGCCCATGCTCCCCGAACCAGTCACCTCTGCCCCTGTGCATCCAGGCCTCACTGCTCACCTGCCAACACTGGAGTGTCTCCAAGAGTGCCCGCCACGTGCCTGTGCTACCTCCAAGCCTGAGGCCCACGACCTTGGCAGCCTCCTCACACCATAGTGGCCTCCGCGAGCAAGGCCCGCAGTACTCCTTTCCTGTTGACGCACTCCACCGGCATACACAGCGGACAAGAAGATTAAACATTTGGAACTGAGTCTTGATTACACGATGGCAGACTACATGTTCAGGGCATCGTTTAAATCCCTATACTCTCTTCGATGTGGTGCCAACAACTCTGTACATAGCATTCCGACCACACGTGTCTGTGGGCCCTTGCGGATTTACACCGGTCCAGCAGGCCTCCGACAAATCCAATCCAGTCCATCCCAGGCAGGACACGGCATCGTCACAGGGTGCACACCCACTCTGCTCTGGTGCCTCCACCTCCGTCAACCAGGAATCCTCTCCACATGCCATTCCAACGCCGTGTGTTAGAGATCCAGGAAAAGCTGGCTGCACAGCGGTTGCCCCACACTGACCGATGCCTCCGGCACACCCTGCGGGACACACAATTGGAACTGAGTCTTGATTTGTTAATTGCAGAGTTGAAATCATTGTACAGGTCTCATCGCAGACTGCATCTCCTTCCAGCTCTGATGCCACCTACTCTGTACCACGGGAGTTATGGGCACCATAGACCTTTCTTGGCATCTGAGTCTATACTGGGGGTTGTCTTCATCATGTAGCTGATACTTACATGGTGGGAAAAAGGAGACTGTAGCATTCATCTCCTCCATAACGCCTGTTTCTGCTTGATTCTGCCCTCTGCATCATGCCCTGGATGGACACCTTCCACTGTCCCCCGTAACACTCAGTGACATTCTCCCTGGACATCAACGAGGACCCGCTCAGCTCTCGTGGCCCTATCTTAGTGCACCACAAGTCACCTTCCCTTGTGGGTGTGCCTGTGCCGGCCGCAGTGCATCCGGTGCCACTAACTATGTGTGTTAAACGGTAGTGGCAGTTGCAGTCGATAACCTTTCAAGTATTGCCCGGCGGTAACCGCCTCTTATACCATTCGAAAATTAACTAACAAAGAGGCAGGCGCCGGAGACTAGAAGGCAGGAAAACAAAGTTTTATTCCGTCGGAGTAGAACACATCAGATCAGACAGCAAGGTATCGTCACGAGGTGCTCTAACCACATCTCTGAGGCCCTGGCCTCTTATACACAGGTTTATGACTTTATTGCAGGTTTATCATACATGGCACATTCTTGAGATCGCTTTGATACATGAAAGAACATCCTCAGAATCCCCACTTCAAGCTCGTTCCCACACATATCTACAGTGGAAGTCCCCACCCCACACACAGTAGGAGATGGCTATCACACAGCTGGACATTCCGCCAATTCCCGGGGGTGTGTGCGACTGGTCGGGTCTCAGGGGGTGGGGGGCCTTGATCTACTGTAATACCTTTGATGTGGGGTGTTTCCCTTACAGTAGGGGCAATAAACTGCATCCGCAGGGCTAGGTGATGGCCTGGGATCGGTTCGGACAATTGGGCGCAGAGGAAGGGGGTTATCAAAGAGATGCATGACCATGTATGGGATGTCGGTCAGGCGTGGGATGTGGTTCCATGGCAGGGTCGCGCAGAAGGAGAGAGTTTATGGCCCATGTATGAGAGAGCGGGGGTGGCCGGCGCGCGGGGGAATGTTCGCAGCGCCAGGGGGACGCGCTGGCGATCGGCAATGAGCAGGGAGAGAGACCAGGGTGCCTAAAATGGCTGCTGTGCGTTTTCCTGTGTGTTGCGCTGGGGAGAGACAAGATGGCGCAGATAATGTTCAGTTACGAGCTACATTTCCACAGTCCTCCCTTTTAACATATCTCGCCAGCTTGTTTAGTTCGGATCTATCCCCGTAATGCCACGAACTTCTAACTCGTATAGAGCTTTCATATGTTCTCCTTCAAAGTTCAGAGTCTTAGGGCAGATGCAGTTTATGAGAAGTGAACATAAAGGTGGCAAACACTGAATCCCCAGGCAACATCCACATAGGATCACAATTGGTATTAGGATAAACGCAAACAACCTCCACCCCCAACTTTTAATAGTGTCCCAAAACCAACTCCCAAGCGACCATCCTTCTTGCTCCTGATGAACCTCTGCGGAAAGTCTGTGGAGGTGTTCAATCGCCTTGTAGACTGAGGGTAAGTTATCCGGTACGTAGGTACAACAGCTGGACCCAATGATGCGGCATGCTCCTCCACGATCGGCCAGAACTACGTCTAGAACGAGGCGGTTCTGAAGAGCTACCAGGCGGACGGCCTGAAGCTCAGCGGTGTTGTTGGTGAGGATGCCGGCTGTAATGTTCATTGTGGTTTCGACTGCCTGGGTCAGGTGCCGGATGGCACGGCTGTTTGCCATTGGACCCCACAGTGGAACAAGTCCCTTTACTGCATCCATGAACTGTGCTCCAGTGGAGTCGGCTTGTACAATGTCCTTTGCACGTTTCTGCCGGTGATGGTTTGCTGGAGCCACATATGTTGGAGGAAGGATAAAAGCGATGTAGCAGGTGCCTCCCCACCCTTTCGGAAGCCAGGTGTAGGCCTTAGTACCACAGACGAAGTACATATTTGGGGAGGTAACAAAGGAGGGTGGGTCAACTGAGTCCAATGTTCGGGTGATGAGACAGGAACTGTGGCCCACCAGCTGCGTTCCCAGACCTTCGATGCACACAAGGCCTGTGATGTTGATGACGGATAGGGCCACTGTTAGGGTGGCGGCCGTTTGTTTCCGGAGGTAAGAGAAGGTGGGACTGGCTGGGTTGTTAAACACCTGCATTTCAACTCGCTCTTTGGCAGGGATGTCCATATGAAAGGAAGTGTTTGATCTCAGAGGACAGAAGGGAGCAGAAGTTTTTCCAGTTCTGTTCAGCCAGAACCCATGGTAGAAGTGTGACATAGTTTTGTCGGAAGTGGCATTGTGTTGGTGGAGCAACTGTACAAAAGAGTTATTCCAGAACTCCTTACGCCTTTCTCGGAGTTGGGGTGAAAGTGAGATCAGATGGTGTTCTTTCATGGTGGTAGGTTGGACAGTGGTCAACAATGTCTCATGAGCGGGTGCACTCTCTTCCACGATCCAGAAGGGGATCATGAGGAGAAGGCAAAAGAGTAGGGTAATAAAAAGCGCGATAGTCTTTGAGCTGTGCATTTTGTCAGTCTTTGGGTTTTTGTAGTGGATATTCGGACGTCCGGTTGCTTCCATCATCTTCATGTCGGGCGCTTCCATCACCTTCAAGGGACTCGGTAGCGGGCAGAAACACAGACTTTGTCTAATTTCTCTTCTGGAGGCCTTTGAGGTGATTAGGCTACCGGTTCGAGATTTCAACTTAGTTCGTGGTCTGCTTAGCCGAAGTTCCCTACTTTCGTCGCAGGTTATACCCTTCTTTGGACGGCACAGTGGGATCGGGATATTTCATTAATTCAAGTGTCTTTGTGTCCGGGTAGCAGCTCAGGGATGGTCGGCCTTCGTCCAGGAATTCTTCTTGGCCGGCGATGTTGTCGGTTGTCGTCAGGGTCGGTGATACCTTTTTGCAATGATGTGCGTGCAGCCAATTGCGCTTCCCCTCCACTCGAAGAGCTGTTCGGGTGGTGATCAGGACTTGCAGGGGGCCCGTCCACCGGGGCTCCAGACTCCTTGCACGCTGGAAATTACGCACTAGGACAAAATCTCCAGGTTGGATATCGTGCCCGGGGCCCCTGGAAGCATCGGGAATGGCTTGCAGCACCTGCTGATGGATAACAGACAACGTTTTAGTTAGGTTGTACAAATAGTCAGACATGAGGACGTCCGGGACGTCGTGAATGGATGTTGGTTTTGGTGCGGTCCAAAGGTTCATGGGCCGCCCGAAGACGACCTCGTAGGGGGTTAAGTGGTGTTTGGTGGGAGTGGAACGCATTGATAGCAATGCTAGCGGGAGAGCATCTGGCCATTTCAGTCCTGTGGTGGCAACTATTTTGGCTACTTTGAGCTTCAGTGTGGCATTATGTCGCTCAACCAAGCCTGCAGATTGGGGATGGAAGACCGCATGGAACTTCTGTTTTACACCCAGCCCTTTTAAGATGAGTTGGATAACTTCGGCTACAAAGTGGGGGCCGTTGTCGCTCCACAAAATTCGACAAAGGCCGTAACGGGGGAAGAATTCTTTCAGCAATACCTTTGCGGTAGTCATAGCAGTGTTGTCGCGGGTCGGGTAAGCTTCTACCCACTTGCTGAAAGCACACACAACGACAAGTACATACTTCAAGCTTTGGCACCTTTCTAACTGGATGTAGTCCATCTGTAGGACCTCAAAGGGATGATTAGGAACCCCAAACCCTCCCCGGGGTACAGCAGTTCCTTTACCAGGGTTGTGTTGGAGGCATACCAGGCATTGTTGGACCAGACGTTTGGCTGAGTCTGGGATCTTGTCGTTGTGCCAGACCTTGGAGATGAGCTCGATCATGGGGGCAGACCCTATGTGCGCGGGGGAGTGTGTCATGGTTAGCATGGGAATCAGGAACGAGTCAGGTAGCAACCATTTGTTCATGTCTTTAGTTCGCCAGCAACCGTCGTCGTCCTTCAATCCCACCCGTGCCCATTCAGTCAATTTGCGTGGTGAGCTGGCTAATTGGATGTCCCTAATCGTCTCCCTAGCATCCTTCCATTTCTCAATTTGTGACCTGGTCACGTACATGCGTGTTGTTGACCTATTCTCGGCTGTGGTTCGGGCGGTGATGTCAGCCAGCGCATTTCCCTGTCCTATAATGTCCGTCACCTTTTTGTGTGCCTGGCATTTGATCACAGCTAGTCGTGTGGGGAGGAGGACTGCTTCGGTCAGAGCAGAGACTAGATCTCCGTGTAGGATGGGTGTGCCATGGGAAGTCAGGAATCCCCTCTCCTTCCATAGGAGCCCAAAGTGGTGAACCACCCCGAAGGCATACTGGCTGTCGGTGTAAATGTTTGTGGTTGTCCCCACTGCTAGGATGCATGCTCGTGTGAGAGCAATCAGTTCAGCCGCCTGTGCAGATCGCTGTGTGATGCGGGCTGTCTCAACAACTGTTCGGGCTGTGGTAACTGCATAGGCGGCTGAGGTGGTGCCGTCGGGGAGCTTGATGCATGAGCAATCTACCCACAGTTCTCCGTCAGGATCTGGGAAGGCAGTATCGCGGAGGTCAACCCTACTCTTGGTCTGTTCGTCAGTGAGGGTCACACAGTCATGTATAGGGGACGCATTGGGGTCAGTGTCAGGGAGAGGTAGAAGAGTAGCTGGATTCAGAGTGGTGCATCGTTTCAGTGTGATGTGGGGTGCAAGCAGAGTCAGTTCATAACCAGTCAGTCGTGCGCTAGTCAGGTGTTGAGTCTTGGTCTGGTTCAGGAGGGTGTCAACCGCATGGGGTACTAACACAGTGAGGGGGTTCGAGAGCACGATCCCCTCACTTTTCCGGATAGAGACAGCAGCGGCGGCTACTGCTCGAAGGCAGGTGGGCAAAGCTCTGGCTACAGGGTCAAGAGTGGCAGAGAAGTAGGCACAAGGGCGTTGTTTAGGACCTATGGACTGGGTTAGGACAGACAACGCGCATCCCTCCCTTTCGTGGGTGTAGAGGGAGAAAGGTTTAGTGTAGTCTGGGGTTCCTAGGACTGGTGCTGAACAAAGGGCATTTCGCAATTCTTTGAAGGAAGACTGGCATTCGGGTGTCCAGGGGAGGGGGAAGGGGGCGTCTTTAGCTAGCAAGGAAAGCAGAGGTTTTACAATAAGGCTGAAGTTTGGCAACCACTGTCGACAGAAGGAGGTGAGGCCGACCAGGGACCGCACTTGCTTCTGAGTTTTGGGGACAGGGGTTTCTAGGATGGTCTGAATTCGGTCAGGTGTAAGTTTCCTCCCGTCTTTGGATAGGAGGTGGCCTAGGTATGTCACTTGGGGTTGGCAGAATTGTAACTTCTTCCTGGAGACCTTGTGACCGTTCTCCGCGAGGAAGTGGAGGAGGTGAATGGTGGCCGTGACTGCAAGTGGAGTGGTGTCGGCCGCCAAAAGAATGTCATCGACGTACTGTATTAACACCACTCCATCTGGTAGTTGGACTGCATCTAGCTGTCTCTTGAGGGCTTGGCTATAAATGCTGGGGCTCTCAGTGTAGCCTTGGGGTGCCCTACAGAATCTGTATGAACGGGCTTTTAAGGTGAAGCCGAACAGGTAGCGGCTGTCTGGGTGGATGGGGATGGAAAAGAATGCGTTCTTGAGATCAATGACGGTAAAGGTGGTGGCAGTGGACGGAATCAGGGTGAGGATGGTGGTGATGTCCGAGACCACGGGGTACTGAGGTATGACTACTTTGTTAACCTCTCGCAAGTCAACAATGAAGCGGTATGCTTTCTCATCTCCCTCACCTTGCTTCTTTACAATGGGTAGGATAGGGCTGTTGCAAACATTACTGACTACTTCTTCTACCACTCCTGCATCGACTAGGGACTGGATGATTTCCACCAATGCCTTCTCGCCTTCGGGCGATATCCGGTACTGTGGAAGATTTGGGAGCACCGCGTCCGGTCGGACAGTTATGTGTACGGGGTCGATCACCATGCGTCCTACGTCCGAGTCGGTTTTTGCCCACAGGTGTGAGGGTAACGTGTCGAGTAGGGACAAGTCAGCATTGGTTATGGAGAACATACGTCGTGTGAGACAAGACCTGAACAGATCCGGGTTATCGTGCAGGATGACTCGCACTCCGTCTGGGGAGCATCTGATGGTAGCTCGGAAATGTTTTAGCAAATCAAGTCCCATAATAGCATCGAGGGTGTTGGAGGAGAGCAGGAATGTCGTGTCAGTGGTGTTATCTTCTAAGTCAAAGGAGATTGGTGCTGACAAGGGATTAGTGGAGGGCGTTCCATCAAAGGCTATTGAGGTTACGTGTGAGCCAGACAAGGGTGCCCTAGGAATCAGTCGTTTAGATAACGCACTACGTGTCGCCCCAGTATCTACCAGAAATGGAGACTTTGTGCCCAAGACCTTAGCAGTAACGTAAGGACCTTGCTGGTCAACACGGAGTTCGACTGGATCCCTCCCTTGCCCCTGGCGGTCCTATGCAAAGTCATGGGTGTTTTCGTAGTCGGACTGCTGGCACTGGTTCTGTCGGGGGCGATCAAAGGTGTTTGGTCTGCCTGGCCTATCGTTGGCGGTGTCGTTCGTGTACCCTCGTCCCTGTCCTCTACTTCTGGGGTCATATGCTATGTCTCTGGTGTCTCTATTTTTGTTCATCTCCAGAAGGACTGGGCACTGGGATTTCCAGTGTCCGAACCCTCTACAGAACGCACATTGGTTCCCGTCTAAGTCTCTTCGTCCAGTTTAAGGTGTAGGTGTATGGTCTCTAGGGGGTAGCTTTCTAGGGGCGGTTGGTTGGTAATTTCCTTTAGGGGGCTCCCTTCCGATGGTCACCCCTTGCAACTGTGCTATCATTACCCTCTCCTTCAGTTCCTTTTTCTTTTTCTCGGACGCCCTATCGTTCTCATTCTTTTGATGTTCGTAGTATTGGGCCATCTGGAGGATAGCAGCGGGTTTGGAGGCTGCCCAACTACTCTCGCTGGTCTGTAGCTTCTGGGAGACTTCTTGTGACAGACCCTTCACATAATTCTGGACAAAGAGGTGATGTCCGGTTGCAGTGGTCATGTCCTGGCCACTATAATCGGAATACACTGTCTCGAATCGAGAGAAGTATTCTGACACATCCTCCTGGGGTTTCTGGCGACAAGCCGTCACTATTGACCAGTCTACCTTTCTTTCTGGGATTAGAGTCTTCAATTTCTGTACGATCTTGTCTGGGAGTTCCAATATGGCTTTTGGGGGTTTTTGTCCAGGTTCTCGCTGCTTATCTATGGTATCGAGTTGTACCCAGGTATATCCGAACGGCTCAGCGTGGTCGACTTTCCGGATTTGCTTCCACACATCAGCCGGCAGACATAACCCGAAGAACAAATCGATATCCGCTAAGGTCATTATGGTTGAACCTAAGGCCGTACCTAGTTCGGTGTAGAAGGCCGTCGGGTTCTTTCTTAAGTCGGGTAGGGTTTTTCTAAAGGTCAAGATGTCTTGTCGGTCCCATGGCTGGTAAACCCAGTTATATACAACCCTTCCCTTCGCATCTTGGTGGTTGATGTCGTCGTGTGTTCCCTGACCTCGTGGGGGGACCCAGTAGGGGCCGGCTTCTTTGATGGGCATCATGGTATCAGCCTTCCCTGCCTGGGGTTTAGTCGCTATGGGGGTCTCTGCTTTGGTTGTCTGTCTGTGTTCTTTAAGATGCCGGAAGACTTCGAGTGTACGAGTGAAGATGTTCGTCACATCGCCCTCTCCTTCCTCCCCAATGTCTACCTTCCTATACAAGGTCGCTAAGCCTTCGGGACCTCTATCTTGGTACCTATCCTCATAGGCATTCAGGGTGTGGTAACAAAGTCGTACGACAAAGTGCCGTTTGCGGTTGACAGCATACGAGTTATACATGTCTGTTACATATTCCTCACTTTCTTTTCGTTCTACTAGTGTCCTTACTACCTTATCGATTCCGGCTTGTTCATCCTTTGTTAGTCGATTCATTCTGGCGGAATCTTTCTTTCTCATCTCAGGGTCATCTATCGTTATTGCTAACGTTGTGTTCAGTACGAGAGGCTCGGCCGGCGCGGAGACCGTGAGGACCGAGGCCCTGGTACTGCTTTCACTTGCATTTGGGGGTTGCGGGTGCTGTACTACAGGTTGGGAGGGGGCGTATGGAGGGGGCATGTAGATGATCGGGGGACCTAATAGCAATTCGTCATTCGCTCGTTGCTTGGAAGGTAACTCAGGGTAGAGCGTAGAGGAGGTCCTAACAGGGCGCTGGCCTGATGTTTCAGACTCTTGTTTTAGTTTAGCTTCCTTTCTCTCCTTTATCTCTTCCTCTAACTTTCTAGCGGCAAGGTGAGCTGCCTTTCGTAATTCCCTTTCTGCTTTTACTTCTTCCCTCTTTTTCCGTTGCATTGCTTCTTTGCGCCACATGCCGATACTGTCAAGCATAGTGGGCGTTGTTTTATTACTACGTAGAGCTATTTCTAATGCTTCTATTTTATGATCATCGAAGGATCCCATCAGTGGCCACTGACTCTCGGGGTCCCTTTTTGTATATTTATGCCATAGTTTGCTATAAGCTACGGCGACTAGTCCATATTTAGTGAACATGTCCTTATTAGGGGTGCCTTCCAGTGGAGCCGGATGGTTCACCTCTAATAAACGGTCCGGGCAGAACCAACTACCAATCAGTGGGGAGAAGACAGGCATAACGGGTTACAACAGGGACAAAAGTCTGCACTACCTATCTTTTCACTGCTTGCAAAGACTAGACAGAATATCTCTGTTCCACGTTATTTGTAAGCAGAGAATACCTCTAAAGAACCAATATCGAACAACCAGTGTTCGGACAATCAATCAGTGGGGAGATAAAAATAGGCACGATGGGTTACAATGGGGACAAAAGTCTGCGTTACCTACCCTTCACTATTTGCAAAGACTAGACAGAATATTTCTATTCTACGTTATTTGCAAACAGAGAATATCTCAAAGAGCACTATTCTTCAAAACAATCAATGTTCGGACAATCAATCAGTGGGGAGATAAAAATAGGCACGACGGGTTACAATGGGGACAAAAGTCTGCGTTACCTACCCTTCACTATCTGCAAAGGAAGAGAGAATATTTCTACTCCTCCCCATTTGTAGACAGCGAATATCTCAAAGAGAACAATCAATAAGCAATACTAGTATTTTCAATCAATCAATCAATCGTTTTGCAATTTGTCGTGTTTCACGACCTTACCCGGACCGCATGGACAGTTTCTCGTCTTCCGCCTCCAGCGCCCGATCGTCCTCTACTCTCCGTATTTGCCGCGGCACTCCTGATGGTTCCCAGTCAGGACCGTAGATCACTCGAGAGAGGTCGGTTCGGAACCAGTGAAGTTCGGATGATCGGCTGCCAGACGAGGGTCTATCGGGCAAGAGCTCTTTCCGATCGTTGCAGTCGTTCACTCTGTCGTCGGGACCTCTCCCACTGGATCCACGTGTCGCTGATGGGCCCCACGCTTGGGACGCCAATTGTTAAACGGTAGTGGCAGTTGCAGTCGATAACCTTTCAAGTATTGCCCGGCGGTAATCGCCTCTTATACCATTCGAAAATTAACCAACAAAGAGGCAGGCGCCGGAGACTGGAAGGCAGGAAAACAAAGTTTTATTCCGTCGGAGTAGAACACATCAGATCAGACAGCAAGGTATCGTCACGAGGTGCTCTAACCACATCTCTGAGGCCCTGGCCTCTTATACACAGGTTTATGACTTTATTGCAGGTTTATCATACATGGCACATTCTTGAGATCGCTTTGATACATGAAAGAACATCCTCAGAATCCCCACTTGAAGCTCGTTCCCACACATATCTACAGTGGAAGTCCCCACCCCACACACAGTAGGAGATGGCTATCACACAGCTGGACATTCCACCAATTCCCGGGGGTGTGTGCGACTGGTCGGGTCTCAGGGGGTGGGGGGGCCTTGATCTACTGTAATCCCTTTGATGTGGGGTGTTTCCCTTACAGTAGGGGCAATAAACTGCATCCGCAGGGCTAGGTGATGGCCTGGGATCGGTTCGGACAATTGGGCGCAGAGGAAGGGGGTTATCAAAGAGATGCATGACCATGTATGGGATGTCGGTCAGGCGTGGGATGTGGTTCCATGGCAGGGTCGCGCAGAAGGAGAGGGTTTATGGCCCATGTATGAGAGAGCGGGGGTGGCCGGCGCGCTGGGGAATGTTCGCAGCGCCAGGGGGACGCGCTGGCGATCGGCAATGAGCAGGGAGAGAGACCAGGGTGCCTAAAATGGCTGCCGTGCGTTTTCCTGTGTGTTGCACTGGGGAGAGACAAGATGGCACAGATAATGTTCAGTTTCGAGCTACATTTCCACATGTGCAGCTCAGGTCATGGACCCTTGCTGTTTGTACTTTGAACTTCTGAGTGTCTGATCACTGTTGTAGTTGTTGCCAGCACCAACCAACCACTGAGGGATTGCTAACACTACCCAACACCCATCCAGCACAAGCGTCACTGGATGTGTGACCCTGGCAATAAAAGGTGCCGGGTGCACCTGCCCGTAGCCAGTTCCACAAATTGTCTCATTGTGTCTGTGTGGTCATTATGTATGCATGAGGGCCCAGGGCCAGACCACATCACATTGTGCTGTGTACAGCGTGTGCAACCTTGTCACCTCAGGCAGTGGTGTAGACATGGGACATGTGGCTGTGTCAGACCCCCCTGTGAGCGTAAGTGAGTGGACCAGCGTACGGCAGTATGGGATAGGGGTGTGGTCATTCCACACGTTGACACGTGGCTCTGGGCGTGATTGAGTTTAGGCCTTGACAAAGACGTAACTGATGCGTGAGTCACTGGTGTAGTGTCTGCGGCACCCGTCACGCATTGTGCAATGTTGCTAAGTAGCATGCCCATGGAGTGCGGCCTCGGCCGAGTGGTACATGAGGGTGAGCAATCCCGCCCGGGGTCAGGGATCAGACATGCCAACTGTTGTGTGTGTCGCTATTTCTGCAGCATAAGCCAAAGGTCTGCCCTCAACCGCAGGGCGGGTTCAGCCAGGCATATACTCTACATCTGTGTCCGCCCTGTACTTACCATAGGCCTACACACACGTGGCCGCACACCTTCAGCGCACAACATCACGGTGTTGTTGTTAGGCTTGTGGACGTGCTCAGACAGGCATGACAATGGTGTGCCGTAGAGGTTCAAGTGATGCAACTGCGCTACGCACACTAGTGAATGGGCTCGGGGGAGGGAGGTGTAGCAGTGAGGCTCCGTGATACACATTGATGCCGCTCCTTTGCAACAAGCAGTACATGTCATACAGGAATCACAAAGTCACACATATCACACACCAATGAACCAGTGAGCCTGCCAACACATCATGCAGGAGCAACTGTTGACTTATGTCTCTCTGCACTGTCTCAGCTGACCAATGATATGCACTCTGCATTTGGATGATCACACCCCTCCGAGCCCCGAACACACAGCCCCAGAGGCAGTACAATGTGGCCCACAAACGCACCAGGAGCATTGTGGAATGCCCATTTGGCGTGTTGAAGTCACGTTTCAGGTGCCTGGACATCACAGGTGGAAGGCTCCTGTACAGCCCAGACATCGTGTGCAAGATGATCGTTTCATGTTGTGTGTTGCACAACATATGTGTACAAATGGAGCCCAGTTCCAGAGGCACCGGACGATGATGATGAAAATGAAGCAGGTGGACCACACCCCACTGCAGCCGCAGCAGGTATAGCCTGCAGGGACACCATCATTGCAAATTTCTTCAGATGAGCACGTCACATTGTGACTGTCCTTGGCAATCATGGGACAGTACAGAAAGACCACAGGCACGGCATGTGCAAAAAAATGCATGTCACTCATCTGTACAGGCACATCACTCAGACAAGTGTGAGTGACGTGTTGATAACGATTTTATGATGTGTTCATGGATGGTGGATGTGTCACCTCTGTGCAGAGAGGCTGTTTGGGGTGTCACGTATTCGAACTGCCAGTCCTGTGTGTCACAGTTAGTAGGGTATCCCACTCTTCGGCGTTTCACATGTGTCCAAGGTCATTCCATTTTGGCTGCCATTTGTGACCTACAGGTGACAACATGGCTCCTTTTGGGGTCAGTTATGTACCACCATGATGCAGGGATGCCCCCTGTGACTCAAGTCCCACAACATAGGCAACATGTACGTTAGCGGGATTCACTGCCCCTACATTCGTCCACGCTGTCATAATTAATTGATCATGGCAATAACACGTCTGTGAGCAGGAGGGGTTGCCTGTCCCTCTGCAATGTGCTGGGGAGATGCGGTTTCACTGTGTGTTCCATGCATGTGGCTGCATTGGCGCTGTTTACATGCAGACTGCATGTCAATGTACATTGTGACTGTGAGGAGATGCCTATGTGATGCGGGCAATGGTCCTTTGTTCTACATCACGGATGTGGGGTTGTGCTCGTACATTGTAATCTCACAGTTTTTGTACTCTGCTTTTATGGTGCATTTTCCCGCATGACGCGTAGGAATTGCAGGCCTGTCACTGGTTTTCGCTGGTTTTTGCATCCCTATTGGCCTCATCGCAGCTTTTCTTGCATTAGTGTTTTGCATTTTTGCGGCATCGTGTTGACTTTTTCGCAGACATTTGGTGCGTTATTGTGAGCCTATCGCATGGTACCGCCAGCTTGGGAATACCACATTGTCACTGTGTTATTTTCCCGCGATAGAATGCGATGTGAAGAGTTGCGATAAGCTGATTTTGCGGTAGTTATCACATGTTCTTGAGAATATCCCCATAGAGCATTAGAGAGGGGAGAAAGGCACAAAATGGATGAAAGTGGGAAGTATGACATACAGCCATACAACGAAGAAGAGATGGATGAAAGAGGGTAACAAGATACAAGGTGTATGAGTGAAGGAGCTAGATATAAGTTGGTTATTACAGAGTAGTGAGGTACAAGTTGGATGAGAACATGTAAATATGGGCATGGTGGACTAGGAAAAGGAGGGATCTATCCTATAGGTGAGAAAAACACAAGGTAAATTGTTCTGGGACTGTGGCACAAGCTGAATGAGGGAGCAGACCATGCAACACAGTGTATTATAGAGTTGCATCAAGCTAGAATTCAGACTACTATAGAGTTGTGGCTGCTGAAGTACATGTATTTTTGACTGGAATCATTGTTACACCCTAACTATGAAAACTGTGGACTGTAACACAATGTGGATGATAGAATATAATAACCGTCAAGATGATTAGAGGGGAGTGAGGCATCAGTCTCACTCCTCTACTGGGGTCCTATTGGATGAGTGCAACACAGATCAAAGGAGGGAAGTGTTAATATTCACAAAGTCGATGTTGATGTACGCAATGATACATGTATATACAGAAACTAAATCGAATCACTGTTGTCGAAATCACCCATTATGACACCCCCATCAACCCCGAGTTAGAAATTTGTGGTCATGCAGGTCCTGCGACCTAAGCCTGAGGCAACTGATTGACAGTTCACAGGTGGGGTGGCATATAACCCACAGTACAAAAGTGTAAACAGGAAAAACCTAGATCAATCCACAGATAGGCAGCGACACCACAATGGTCTCGGGAGACTGGCCCCAACAAAGCACACATTGCTGAGGGGCAACATTCCCAAAACACAATAAAGTGGAATGCCACATGAAGTTAGGAATACTCAGCCAATCAGGATACAGCAAATGCAGTGATCACGTGCTCTCCATGCCGTTTATCTCTGGACATCTTATCCACTGGTCTTCATTGTGCCCACACAAGGTCGAGACCCACCTGCATTTGTTATTAGGTGGGAGCAATTAATGAATCCATGAATAGGCCCACAGTCCTTTTTCTGAAGAATCTACATATTTTTTTATGTTGCTTCAATAAATAAATATAATGGTACTCACATTGATTGTACTTAAAGACAGTCCTCCGACCCCAGCTCTGTAACTGTTCTCTATGTTAACTGCTTCTGTTTTGCCAACCGCCTCTTGTCTTTTGTTTTTTCATGGTAAATTCACATTCGAGCAACATTTTGGTGAGCCAACCAGGCAAGATTGGTGCTTCAAACCCAACTGCAGCTGAAGGAAAGGACCACGCCTCGACATATTCACATCTGCGCAACAAGGAAGGTGAGCAGACGCTACAATTGAATGAAGGTTGTGCTGGATTCGTAGGGCATAGTCCATCCTGAAGCTGTCGTCAGTGGGTAAGAGACTACATCTGATCCTTAGTCCTGGCATTTGGTGTTTAGCAAACTAGCAAAAAGCGCAAACATTTAACCTGAGCACACTGCCACTGACAGAAATCTGACATATTGCCTATTTTATGTGTCCGCACTGAGTAATCGCAAAGCAGCCTCGGAGGCGTTCCCACAAAGGTCACCTTTCTTCGATACTCAGCACGCTAGGAAGGGTGAAGGTTGTTAGTCGCTTGGACTGCTGGGCATGACATAAATGGAATGCTTGTCCCCTTGGTGTGATTCAGGGGCGAGGCCTCACCGCTTGGACCACTGGGCGTGACTCAAGTGGTACTCATAGGCCTGTGTGTGATATAGGGCCAGCACCCCGATCTTTTTTTTTGTCTGAAAGGGTTTTTGCAGTGTTACAGGTTTCTTAACACTGTTGGTATCTGAAAGAAGTGAGAGGAATTGTTCGCTTGTACATCTGGGCTTGACATAAATGGCACGTATGACCCCTGGGTGTCATATAGGGTGTAATTTGGACTTTAGCGAAAATGTGGACATTTGAGATTAGGTGTGATTTTTGTTTGGCCAAGGAAGGCCTGTTGTTGTCGAATCGTTCCTCTTTTCTGCATAAACTGTTGTTATGTTTTGGAGCTGATACAGACAGACTTCTCTTAGTCCAGTGTACCGCACAGAGCCTCAGTCATGATCGGTTAGTATGTGCTAGGAGCGGGCATTTTTTGACAGAGTCATAATTTTTTCTTTGTCAGTTTTTTCTCTTTATCTACGTTGTGGTTATTAATTGATGCATTCTTGATGTTGTGTTGCTGGTAAATTGTTGCAACTGCATTTTTCACTTAGGTGTGTTTTGTTAATGACTCAATGTCCTTATAAAGGTGTTGCTAATTCTCACAATCGTTATTCCATATCTAAATAGTCTGTTTTGATTCTAAATTCACACATTTGAACTAACAATTGCACTTTCTTTCAGGTTGTGACCCTTCTTATGCTTTGTTGTTTATGTTTGTGAAACGGATATTCTGATGCACCTGTACATACCGTTGTGTTCATAGAAGTAGTTGAAACCAGTAATCCCTGTGTGATTATTTCCCCACAACCAGAGTGAAATTTAAAATTGCTTAATCCCGAGAAGTTAGAGGGTGTCAGACCCTTCAAAAAAATTCCAAGCTTATCATGGAGCTGCCTCTAAAGTACATGTGAACTAGGTTCCCCACACAGGTTGAAAACTTAGCAAGGTTTGCCATGAATGGCATGCACAAGCTAAGGCAAACGTGTTCCCCTGGCCAGAGGGAGGACCTTCGACAACAACATAATCAAACACACGTGAACTCACATTCAGACCAGAGACGAAGGGCAAAAGAAGGTCAGAGAGAGGCACTTTTAGAGCTGTGGCCCATCTTTGAGGAGGCCAAGATCAACAATCCTATGCCAGAACTAGAAAGTAAGGAGTCTGCCCCTCCCCCACTGTATGTAGAAATGGAGGTGACTACCATCCACGTGTTAGGTTATACCAATCTGCTGGTCGAGGGATATTGAGGGCCACCTACCAAACACCAAATTATTAGATTCAGACATGGGAGTCTTACAGGCCAGCAGGCCAAGGCAATACAAACATCACCCCAGTCCTGTCCTAGAAATCCCCGAATTTTACCCCCCCATACATAGCATTCAGCCGATCGAACCCCAGCAGGATGAAGAATGGGCACTCCCACTCGTCCAGGTGAACACACTCAGGTGGCCAGGAATCATAGCAGTTCTGAATATTGGCACAGCTAGTGGGGGTGAGGAAAAGGGTCCCAGTCCTCTGGCATCTGATGACAAAGTGGGAGCCGCAGGTTAAATTGTAGGCAGCCGAAGGGAAACAACAGAAAGTGAGTTAGAGGGCATTATCCTATCCAGAAGAACAGCGCCCACCTGAGAATGACCTAGTTATATGAGAGGTGTGAAATAAGGATGGAAAGAGAAAGAGCTCTCACCCTGGAAGCGCAATGAAAGAACAGAACAGTGCGCCCTCCACCTGAGTAGAGAAGGAGTGGGTACAGAGCACCGCTCGTAGAAGACTACGAGGCAGAACTAGAGGTGAAGCTTCTGCCTTGGACCCGAGCCTCACCAGATCATCAGCATAGGAGAGGGGCTGACCAGATGATAAGAGATCAAGGTAGCCTGGTGAGGACTCAATTAAGATACAAGAAAACCAACATGGCGCCATTGCGTGTGCAAGAGGAGAGTAGCGACGAAGACTTCTGGTACTCCCTTGAACGTGCGGGATAGACAAACTGACCCAAAGGGAGGTAGTGACCAGAGAGTAAGTCAAGATCTTCACACAACCATTTTGCCCCCTGCTGGCCCACTGGACTGAAAGGGAGGGTCAGTATGATAGACCTTTGCTGAAGGAGGGATCCTTCAAACCAGAGGACATATCTATTTCCGTAGACTGTTTCTGGTATGGAGGGGATGATCCAAAGTGGAACTTGCCCTACATGCAAGATTGCCTACGAAAATGGGAGCGCTACGTTGTAGAGAAACCAGCAGTACTATCACAAGCCAAAATATGCAGAAAGGGCATGTCAGGGAAAATCTTTGTGCCAAGAGCCCAGAGGGATGAAGATGGGCTCAGAAACAAACTGCCACTGCTGTTAGATTGGCGGGAAAGTGGATCACATGTTTTGAGAAAAACACCATAGGAATTAACTTTGCGATAGGAGGCATCAAAAGTCTGCTAAGCAGTCTCATCAGAGAGCAGACTAACACAGTGAAAGCCTGAGCCTGCATCCCAGCAGCCACACTGACAAACACCAAGCATGACAGGTCACATTCAGTTCGTACAGGCACCAAATATGGATGGCCCTGAGGGAAATATTCCCTGACTGCTAACATTTATGGCAGAAAGTATGAAGCCTGGGGATACCATAACTGACTTTCTAGACAGAATTAAGGAACAATGGGGACAGGAGACAGGACATCCATTAACAGATATGGGACGCCAGGTTGCATTCCTCCACAAAAATCTCAAAAAGGGGCTGCCAACCGAAATACAAAGTGGATTGGACAGCGTAGTAGGGTTATACACCAGACCCTGGTGGGAGGTACAGGCCCACACATAACATTATTGCAGAAAGAAATAGGAAAAGTCCAAAGAAAAACAGGAGCAAGCCCAGAAAGACACTGTCTCATTGGTCCAAAAAAAACTGAAAAAGATCCCTTCAAGGGGGTCGCATTTGGCCGGAAGTGTACAAATGGGACCAATGTTGAAGGGGGCTCCAGCCGCAGAACCCCCGGGGGTTTCAACCACTTATAACAGCAGAAATCAGGAAGGTGTGCAGCAGCTGGACCTCAGAGAATGTTACTATTGCTACCCAACGGGCAACATGGCCAACCGATGCCGCATATCATAAACAGAGATCGATAAATCGGGCCAGTGCTCGTAAAATCTCCATCCTCAAAATCAAGTCCAAGTTAATCCAAATGTACCTTAGGTGCGGCTGCAGGGAGATCAGACCGCCACTACACCACCAGAAGATCAGGTGGTTGGTCAAATACGTGGCAAGGACTGGGGACACAACCACGGCAGGGAGGGATAACTGTGTGGGGAAGTAATTCCTTTACACAATCAAGAAACCCACCTACATAGTAAGCAAACCCCCAATGCAAAACATCCAGGTCACACACACTTTAAAACTCATTTAAAAAATAAAGACTATTGAGACAACATTAGGAATTCAAGCCTCAACTTGCGTTCCAGAAACTCCAGGATGCTGTAGGTTTAGTTGACCGGGAATCTACACTAGAGTCTGCCAGGTGCCTGCAGGAGTGTAGGCCCCTCTCTGCTGCAGATTCCCCAGGGCAGGGTTGACTGGCTAAGCCCCGAGGGAAGGGTATTCTGACAAAGGCTTAGCGACTCCCGTCCAAGTCCTTAAAAGCAGGCCCCTAGATCCCTGCACCCAAGTCCAATTGGGACATGATTCAATAACCAGATCAGAGGGACCCAACTCTCAGTCTTCCAGCCCTTGACCAAATTCCCTCATGGCGTGTAGTTCCAACTGCAGCAACCCCAAAAGCTAGCAGCCCCAACCCAATAGAGGCCCCTTTACAGTTCCAAAATAAAGCAATATTCCAGTGGCCAGGTTTCCCTCACACTCTGTATGATGAAGACCCCATAATGTCCATAGCGCATACACAAACTTCGAACGAACACAAAGCACCGCATGGCACCGAGAGACTAGGGCAGTTCACCAGAACAATTGGTCGCCCCAGTTTATTACCCGTATCGGGTGAATTTTGAGGAGTTCTGGCCTTGCACCGGACTCCCAATTTAACAATACTCTGCCTCCTCCTTTAACTCAAAGGTTTTCAAACATCCAAAAGCCTGCTCATCGGGTCATGTCCTTCCAATAGCAACAACAGCAGTGTGTCACTGGCTAGAAGTCCCTGGCCACAGCTGTGGAAACCAGGCCCAAATATCCTGGATAAGATGCAGTCAGACGGAGAGGAGGTGCCAGGAAGGCGAGAGACCACAAAAATCCATCACAGCTCCGTGTGAGATATATGCTCACATACATATCCAGCCTAGCAATCAGCTGACACACATGAGGCTTTACACACACTCTCTGTGGGAGTAAATAGCCCTGCTTCGGACACCGTCACATGAGAAGCACATGGGGCAGTGAGACAGCTCTCCGATGTCCTCCAGTACACGATTACCGAAACAAGCAAATCACATGAAAACCAAGGGAAAAGCTCAAAAGACTAGTAAAATAAGCCCAAAGGTAGCCTAAAATGAACCCTTTAGAAAAAGGGTTTGGTCAAGACACCTGGCGCCATGAGGAAGATTCCCACTGCAGGCCACTTGCCAGGGTTAGCGGTGTGTAAAAGTGACCCGGAGAACATTGCAATCGGAAACATCACCTAATTATGGCACACCCCCTGTTTACACATTGCCCCGCGCATGTGTAGGTCAAATGGTACTCTCAGACACACACTAGGAAAGGTAGGATTTTGGAATACTAGCAACACCAATAAAACATTAGTTAACTAACCGAGACCATCCACATGCTCACAAAAAACACCCATTAAGATAATATATCCTATTCTATCTTGGTGAGGTGGGAGAATTGATGACCAAGCAAGAATGAAGGCGACCCTTGAAGAAACACCCACTGTTTATAAAAGTAGATACCCCGATTGGGGACACCTTCCGGTGCCCCACTAAAATAGCACGTATGAATGTAAATGCACACCCCTAAAAGAGAAAGGCACAGAAATCCCCAAGCATGACTGATGATGATATACGCAAGGATTCAAATGTTTTTTGAGCCTAGTGATATTCAACCTCTTCTCAGATGTTTTTTTCTTAATTTTTCCCTGTTGTGCCACTGTTATTGTGCCCATCTGTGTCTTGCTATAATTCCACCACTGTTTTTATTTTTTCATGTCTGCCTGTTCCTTTTGCCTCTGCTGCCCCTGCGGCCCTTCCCCCCTGGATTACCCCCTGGGAATTCCCCCCTGGAATTTCCCCCTGAATTCCCCCACTCCCGCCTCCCAGCCTCTCCTCCCTCCCACCTCCCCTACTTAATGGCTACCGCTGCATGGTCGCACAGCATACACGTGCCGCTGGCGCGCTGAAGGCTCACCAAAAGCCAGCCCGTTTGCGCCCATCCGCGACCCGACTGCGGCCAGCGCCAGGAACCCTGGACCTCCCACTACCCATCGCTATGACACCCCCACCCTCATCACACTCAACCCTGGAAGACTTAGAGAATGCCAACAGGCCTCGCCAAACATGACCCACGGCCAGTTCTCCTGCCTCCACTGCCGCCAGACCCTCACCGCTACCCCAGCCTCCAACACCGCTGACGCCAGCACTGGTGACACCCTAACACGCATCCTCCTCAATGTATGCTCCGTACACAACCACGCCATGGTAATCTGGAACCTACTCGACTCTCTCTCGCCCGACATCGCCTTCTTCACAGAGACCTGGACCAACCCATCCTCCGCCCCCCACATCAGCACCACCATCCCAGATGGATACGAGATCCAGAGGAAAGACTGCCGCAACCACCCAGGAGGGGGCCTCGTCATCGCCCACAAGAGCACCCTCCGCCTCACCACCTCCAGCAAAACCTTCCCCTCCGCCGAACACCTGCACTTCCAGATCCAGACCACCTCCATAGCCACACTCCGAGGAACCCTCGTCTACAGATCCCCGTGCCCCCGAACACACTTCACAACCACCATCAGCAGAACACCATGTTTGATTGGGTTTGAATAAAGAAAACAGTTTTTCTTCAAGTGTCGCCCATTTTCTTGAAAGTAAGCCAGGCTGTGATCAAAAATGTTTTCTTTTTCTGAAATAGTTACTGAGAGTCAGTAACTGATCAATGATTTGCAACTAGAATTATGGCTGCAACTGTTGATATATCAGGATACAAATTGCTATTAGGAAAGGAAGCCCAAACCACATCTCTTCCAAATGGTGATTTGTATTCAATTTCTAAACTTATTTATTGATTTGAGAACACTTTTCAGAAGTTGGCAAAGATGTTTACTTTATACAAAAATGCTTTCTACCGTTTGCAAACCCTTGAGTTTAGCCAATCAGAGGTCTTGTAAGTCAGGTTCTATCCGCCCTTCAACAGTTTGAAACTTGAGGTGCACATCAGTCTGTGATACAACACATTACTCAATATTAAAGTTGCTTGTGAGGTGGGTGTAATAGACACATACAAGATACAATGCAGTATGATCAGGGTACTAAAAGGCAACTTGCTCTACCCACCCTTTAAAAATCTTACAAGCAGAGATCTTGACACTAATCGAGCAAAAGGTGCAAAGCAATATCATTTGCACATCCTTCCTTAGCACCACCCTCTTCAACATCTACATGGCCCTTCTCGCAACCATTGTCAGAAACCACAGACTCAACATCATCTCCTATGCTGATGACACCCAGCTCATCCTCTCCCTCACCAAGGAACCCAACTTCACCAGGCACAACTTCCAAGAAGGGATGAAAGCCGTCACAATGTGGATGAAGAACAGCTGCCTGAAACTCAACTCAGAGAAAACAGAAGTCCTCATCCTTAGCTCCACCCCCTTAGTTTGGGACGACACCTGGTGGCCCCCCGCTCTCGGAAACCCACCCACCCCGACATACCATGCATGCAACCTCGCATGATACTGGACTCATCGCTAAGTATGAACCGTCAGATTAATGCCGTCTCTTCGGCCTGCTTCAACACCCTCAGCATACTCCATAAAACATTCAAATAGATCCCCTCCCAATCCAGAAAAATGGTCACACATGCCCTCATCACCATCAGACTGTACTACAGCAATGCCCTCTATACCGGAATCAACAAAAACTAGAGAGGATGTCTAGGACTAGCCTTCTGCCAGGCTAATCATAGACATCCCCTGGCACAACCACATCACCCTACACCTCTGCGATCTCCACTGGCTCCCCGTCGAAAGAAGAATAACATTCATGCTGCTCACGCATGGATACTAGGCCCTCCACAACATCGGACCTCAACAACGTCTCTCCTTCCACGCCCCCAAGGGAAACCTCCGTTCATCCGACCTCTGCCTGGCCACCATCCCACGCTTCCACAGGAACAGAGCGGGTGGAAAGTCCTTCACTTACCTCTCAGCCAAGACCTGGAACGGCCTCCCCCTCCATCTTTGGCAAAGTCCTACACTGCTCCAGTTCAGGAAAGACCTCAAGATCTGCCTCTTCAGATGACACTGATAGAGCCACCCCCCCACCCCCCCCAGTGCCTTTAGACCCTAACTGGTGAGTAGTGCACTTTACAAACCCCTGATTGATTGATTGATTGATTGATTGATTGATTGATTGATTGATTGATTGATTGATTGATTGATTATGACATCTTAAACAAACAATAGCAAAGAACTCTGGCTTTATTTATCCTCCTAAAAATGCATAATAAATCTTACTAATCTACCTAGATGACCATTGTATTGGTTAGTGGTTCTATAAATATTCTTGAAAAAAGTTTGATTCTGTTACTCCATTGTATGTGAGTGACAAAATTGATTTTGTTGAATTAGAAATACTTGTGAGTTATTGTACAGAATCACACACTAATATACCTTTGTACCTACAAATGTATTCACCATCAAATGTACCCAACACACAACCCAAACTACAAGCATTTCAATTTGTTTCTTTCTACAATATATTGGAATTGCTCTCATTATGTCCATCTTAAAAATAAAACATGATATGCATACATGCATAGCACCAACCTATTTGTGGCATAATGCAATTAGCATATAGTGATTATAGTTATTTTAGACATAGTCAATTAACATATTCATGCAGATTTATCTACCTAGAATGGTGATCGAAAGTCCTCATTTCATTAAAGACATGTAGATGTATATTATGCTATCTTAACTTGCTACTTTTATAATAGCTGACACGAATGACAAAACAAACACTTTCCAGCAAACTCAGGGTTACAAACCATAGTTTGAGGGGAAATTAAACTAGGAATAAATTACGGGCTTAGTGTATATCTTGCAGTAACCAGGAAGGAACAGCCTTGAAGAGAGGACAAATTAAACGACATTCATTATTGAGAAGATTCTCATCCGAAACCCAAGAGAAGCAATATAACAACTTCTTTTGCATCCTCAGACTACTTATCAGGAATATCCAGGAGTGTGGGGACTTACATTTCATACGTGTCCAGTTGAGATGAAGGTATGGGAAAAAGCAGGAGTTATAGCAATTAAAGTGAATTAAAAAAAATCAAGAACTTTTACAGTTTTGTAAAGAGGGAAACAAAACATAGTGCCCCCCTTAGTTTCCTCACCACTACCTTTGAGTCCGCCATGAAAAGGGTGGATGTGACGAAACTCATATTATGCTTGGGGGTTTAGCAGCGGCATTGGGTGGGGGGAGGTCTTCAGTTCCTTTAGCAGTATGATCATATGGCTGTGCCAACATTCCAAAGATGCTTACCCTGCCACAAGGAGAAATAGTTAACACCTGGACATCCAACCTCCTTGGAGGAAGAGGGGTTGCTCATTTCCCTGCTTACAGCTCTAGGGTGGGCACAGGGGTTCTGCACAGGGGAAGAAAGGTAGTGCCATGATGGATTTAAGTAATGTGGGAGAATGTGTGAGTGTTCGCAGTATGGCACACAGGTACACCTGCAAATGTGGGTAGGATTATCTCTGGTGACTTTTTCTCTATTGGATAGGGAACAGCCAGTAGTCACATTTTATCACAGATTACTGCCAGGTAATCTTCAGAACATTACTGGACCTGTGGAATACAGAAGAAAAATTGCATCAGCTGTTGAGACCTGTGTTGAGGCCTCAAAGGCTGTATCTGCTCCCACCTGTTTCAAAGTAGTGCTCCCCAAGGGTCTCTTGACTGATCTACTGTTAAACAGGGAAACAACACACTACTAGATGTATTTTTCCTCAGGAGCCCAGCTGACCAGTCCAACTGGACCTGCCCTGGACCCTGCTTGTGACTTCTGCTGAAGTGACTCTTGCCTCCAAGTGGTGTTCTTCAGTTCGTGGGACTCTTGGCTGTGTCAAAACGTACACCTCCCAAAATCCTGAGAAATCTGGGACTTAGAAATATTTTGGCTCAAAAGATGCCTGCAGGACTGGGATAAACCGGCCAAAGGTGCATTACATCTGGGCTGAAAATTCAAGTTTCTCCCATGCTTAGTTTTTTTACAGCAGTAAATCGGTTTCAGCATGACATCGCAGAGAGGGTATCCAGACTCATGGAGCCCTGTTAGGCTACAGGGCTCAGTCTTGCCCTGTTGGAGAAATCTGAGCACCATAAAATAAGTAGAATTTTTCAACAGGAAAAGGGCTCTAAAAATGTGTGTTTGGCAAGGGACCTTTCCTGGCTGAAAATTTTGAATGTCTCCTTCTCTGAGCTTTACTGCCAAAAGTCATTGGGTTCACTGGCTTTTTTTCACTGCTATCCGGCCTCATTGAGCCCTTCTCGATCATAGTGTGCTGTATAGCCTTGCAGAGGATTTTGAACCAGAAGGTACAACTTCAGAAAAGGATAAACCTGGTTTCTATATCCATTGCAGTCAGCCTTAAATCGCACCTAGGTCCCAGTAAACTTAAAAAATTGATACTTCTGGTTCAAATTATTGTTTTTTGTCATTTTGGTGTAAATGTGTTCACTTAATTATTCTCTATTTTGATAAATTAGAGTGAGAATGAAATTTTTTGTGCTGTGATTTAACTTTTTTAATGTTTGAGTACTTCTAAGTGCTTTATGCTTTTTTTAAAGTTACGTCTGTCTGTTCTGTGCCATAGCTGCCAGGGATTGAGTTCAGGTTTAAATTACTGAAATCTTTACTGAAACTTCTACTGGACATAACAAGAATAGTGACCATATCACGTGTGGTGGATTACCCTCAACTTCAACTGATATTCCACTTTCTCACTGTGAGGAAAAGCCTTGAAATATATCACCATTTTCTTTGTAAAACCTGTCTCTGAGCTTGCAAGTTAGCATCATTTTAGTCAATCTTAAGGAACAATATTTTGTGCCTTTCTGACAACATAGAAACATTGGCATTATCAGCAAAGCACTAAGCTTGATGAGCATAGTTATAGAAGACATTCCACTAAATCCCTAGACTCTTTGGGTTATTCTGCAAGTTTAAATCTTGGTAAGTGGATCCACTACATCTAAAAGCTTGTCCTGACAGGAGAACCATGGCCTTTCTATACCATTCTTTAGATAACAAACATATTACCTTTAACTTGTGTTTTTTTAACCTTGAACGTCTTTTAAATTAAACAGAAACTTTACCATAGGGACTCCAGGACACAAACCTTTAACTTTCCAACTGGCAGTCTTGCACCTTTACATTTTAGCCACAAGTGACCCTCCTACTTTCCCACTTTTGGTGAAAAAGGTAACATTCTAGGATCTAATACAGAGGCTGCTGTGGAATTGTGGTACTTAATAATAGATGGGTCACATATAGGGTTAACATTGGCCTCTAGAACAACTGCCTCATGTCTTTAGGGAAACAGACAATGGATATCTATTGTCTTTTTGATGAGTCAGGTCCAAGCCAGAGAGTGTTAAATCCATGTTAATTGCTGCATTAGTGCTACACACTCCAGAACAACGTAAGGTTATTTCTTTGACTTGCATTCCACCTTTAGATACCAATGTCAAAGGACTGACTAGGTGTTGTTGTCTTTGGGAGAATTAGAACTGCTAATTACAATACTGAAAGTACTGGAATTATCCCAGTTATCATTGTTGGAGTCAGCAATATCATAATTATCAATCTTGCATTCTTCAATAGCACATTAGGTCCTTCCGTCATCTTGCATTCTACCTCCAGAAGTGAGGGTCCAAAGAGTCATTATTCTTTAGCCCTAACTCTGCCCAGGGCCTGTAAATAAAATGCTACTAGTGGGCCTGCAGTACTGATTGTGCCTTCAACTTAAGTTGCACTTTAAACATATCTTCTACATGTCCTGGTAATGAAAAACTACACGGCCTGTATCTTCCATAGGAGAACATTGGAGTTACCTTTTTCCATTTAATAAGCTGTAACATCCAAATTGGGAGCATGTGGACAAGTTGAGTTTGATGTATAACAAATTGTAATTAATAGCCCGCTCTAATGGTAAAGTCAGAATTTGAATCACAATTCTGAAAATATCACTTTTAGAAAGTTGCCATTTTCTTGTCCTCACTATTTGGTGTGTGCAGATTGTTCCTGGGTCACATGACTAGTTGCAGCTGGCAGTTGGTATTTATGAATTGCTCTCGGACAGTGAGAAAAAGGGAGGCTAGGTGTTTGCAGGATGGGTGTTAAACCTGTCATTCTTCGGGTGGGATATTCCTCCAATAATTTTGCCTGTTTATCTCCATGTTTTACTGGATCTTTTGGTTGGCCATAAGAAACTGGGCACTTAAACACTGCTAACCAGTGATAAAGTAAATGTGCTTTTTCCCTAAATATGGTGCCTTTGGTGTATACCCGATTAGCATATTTAGTTTACTTATAAAACGCCTGTAAAGTGGCATACCATATACCAAGGGCCTGTAATCTAAATACTACTAGTGGGCCTGCCTCACTTGTTGTGCCACCCACACAAGTAGCCTTTTCAAACCTGTATCAGGCCTGCCTTTTCAAGGCCTATGTATTCAGTTTACTGCCACTTCGATTTGGCATTTAAAACCAATTGCCATCCCTTAAACTCCCCTTTTATTACACATAGGTCACCCATGAGTTGGTCCCAAGGTAACCATAAGGGCAGGGTGCTGTGGATCTAACAGGTAGGATATGTACTTTTATGTTTTACATGCCCTGGTAGTGTCAAACAGCTAAATTAATTTCCACTACTGTGAGGCCTACTCCTCTCGTAGGCTAGCATTGGAAATTCCTTAAAACACTTTTAGGCTGTAACTCAAACTAAATGGGATGTGTCCTGCCCACAGAAATGGCTGCATAACCACTGAAGTTAGTCTGGTGGTAGGGCCAGGAATGCAGGACACCTGTGCACTTCAAAGGCCTGCCTCTACAGGCTTCGCCCCACTTCAAAGGCACAAATGGGTATACATAATGGACCTCTGACACCAAAATACTACTAGTGGGCCTGCATCACTTGTTGTGCCACCCACACAAGTAGCCTTTTCAAAATTGTATCAGGCCTGCCTTTTCACGACCCATGTATTCAGTTTACTCCCACTTCGACTTGGCATTTAAAACCACTTGCCATCCCTTAAACTCCTTAAACCGTTGCTCTGAAGGCCTGCTGCCATATTGCCTGGGTGAGAAGGACTGGTCCTGCATCTTTTGAACAGAGCCCCAGAGTAACTCCAAAAGCTAGTTGGCCTGCCTCCTGATGTGAAGTCTCAGAGACACAACAGGTTTCCAACAACCTTCACCTGCACCTCGACTCTACCATCTTTGAGTCTACTCTGCCAAGTCATGCCACGCTAATCTTGGAGCCTTGGTAATGAACTTAATGTGCTCTGCTAGCCTCTGTGGATCCAATGGAACCGACTCATCTCCTCTGCTGCGCGACACAAGCCCGAGCAGAACCGACGCATCTTCACTGATACTTGCAGCCAGCAACGACTTCGGAACCGCCACTGTGTGACGAACCCTTGGTTCAGGCCCTGGCATCACTCATTGATGGCAGCCTCAATGGTGATGCTGGAAACCGCATCGCAGCTTTGTAATTCCTTGGAACCAACGTATTGCCCAGACTGTGCAAAGCATTGTTGCACCGGACTTCACATCGCGAGTCCTCATCGACTGGATAGTCGGCGATAATATAGGGCCTCGCATCGCAGCTTCGCAGCTTTGCCGCATCTCGGAACTGACGCATCACCACGGCTGCTCGATGCATCACCGACACGAATCCTCCCAATGCTCCCCAAACTAGAATTTAAGGTAATTTGTTCAACTGGCCTAACTAGGTCTCTGTAGCCGGTCCGCGCTCCATCACAGTCAAATTGAACTTGTGACTTTGTTCTAGTCTGGCACGATCATTTTTGGTACCAGTTTCACTAAGATCCTAAAAACTCCTTTATCTCCGGTTCTACTAACTGGATTTTTGTCATTTTGATCTTCTTTTATTTATCAAAACCACTCTATTTTTCTAACCTGTCGTGGGATCCTTTTTGTTTTTCACTTTACTACTGTTTGAAGTATTGCTCAAATACTTTACACATTGGCTCTAAGTTAAGCATGACTGCTCTGTGCCAAGCTACCAGAGGGTTGAGCACAGGTTAATTTAGGGTTGTCTTGTGCCTCACCCTTGGAAGGATTGTGGCTGCTGTTGTACCAGGGCTCACACCCTAGTCAACCCACAACCAATTTTCTTACAAGAGGTAACTGCCAACAACAGTATTTACTACATGTTCATACCATTGCATCTTGCTGAGCAGTAAACCTTGAGCAACAAAGAGTGACAAGTTTACCGTTCATCCACTGCACGTGTTTTGGTTGTTCCTTACCAGCAGCCTTTAACTGGTGGTAATCACTGACAGAATTGCTGTAGCGACCTGCGATAACATGTTCACTTTTACAATTTTCACTAGGATAAGAATATGTGAGATTACCAGATTAACCCTGTTCTGTAAATGATGCTAAAACAACAAGGTGATGGATAAAATTAATCTCAGCCGCTGACAATCGCTCAGGGCCGCATCCCATTCCATTATTTTTGAGCCACCATGCTGCTTCTGGACCCAGCCACATGCAAATCAGTCTTGATCCTGCTCCTCATCAATTAATCAGTCGAATTGTATAACGTGACTAATCACCCAAGAGAGTATCCAGATGCTTGCAGGATGTGATAGCCTCAATCCAATAGCCAGGTCTTGGGTGTTCTTTGGGATCTGGGTAAAGACAGGAGATGCAGAGGGGTTGTTCCAAGCTTAGGTGGGAGGTAGGGGAAGTAGAGTCCCCTGCGCGTGCTTCGGTTGAAGCAGGGAGTGTGGGCAAGCAATAGGGAGGCGGAGCGTAGTTGTCTGGCTGGTCAATTAAAGTTAAGGCAGTAGTTGATGCAGGCTGGTCGTAGATTGTGTACAGCCTTGTGTGCATGGGTAAGTAGTTTGAATCTGCGTCTCTTCTTTACTAGGAGCCAGTGGAGTTCCCTGTGGAGAGAGGAGAGGTGGGTCCATTGGTGGAGGTCAAGGATATGGCTGGCTGTGGCGTTTTGAAATGCCTCAAGGTAACAGGTCCCCTCTGAACACAAGCAACCCAGGACTGGTTTTGCCCTTGTTAGGGCTCCACTTCCAGGTTCAGCCATCCATCACTTTTCGTATACTTCACTGTGTTGCACTAAGTGGGACGGCTATGCTCAGACATGGTTCCAGGCACACTGTGTCACTGGTACCAAACTATATACGGTTGATTGGCACACAATAAGGGTAAAACCAGTACTTGGTTGCTTGTGTTTCGATTCAGGGAGGACCTAGTGTTGTAATGAAGATGGATCCTTGTACGTTATAAGATATAGGTTTATTTAGCCAACTTTTAGGTTAGAGATACCGCCCACCAGCAACCTTGCTGCTCAGCCCACTCTCACCAACTGACATTCACACCAACCAGGCACTCATCAACATTCTGTGACCTCACACACACACTGGTTGAGCATCAGGGAACGAAGAGGCTATGGGGAGAATGTATATACAACACACGTTACAACACAACTTCCCCTTATAGAGAAAATAAAAAATACAATAGGACAAAAGATGGCAAAAAGAAGTAATGCGTCCTACAAATGTATATGTACTTCTCCAAATAAAATAAACATAAATGATTATTCAGACACTCAAATTATCATAGCAGGACCAGGAACACACAATGCCCTCTACTGCTCATACATTAGGGATAACCAAACTACAGATTTCCTCCACAACGCACTAAATCTCCAGGCAGGACCAGGAACACAAAACGTCCTCTACTGCTCATAGGTCAGGAAAAAACAGCTCCTCGTTCACCACAACAACACAAATTCACTTGAGCAGAACCAGGGAATTAACGTATGCCCTCTGCTGCATAATTTCAAGATCAGAGACGCTCACTTCACCCCCGACTGCCTCCAGACAGGACCAGAGGCTTCTCTTACCCTCTACTGCATATACACAAAAACAACACGTGCAGCAACTTCAGAATAGCATACAATATCCACATAGGCAACAACTCACGATGGCATTGACATAAAAACATAGCCTACACAGGTAATACAATGTTCTCAACTCCTGTGAGTGGTTTCTCTCCAAAAAACATCTCATTCTGTTTTCACTCTACCGTGTGATTTGGGCTCAGCCTTGCCGTGTTTCCAAAAGGCACTGAGACAGTTACTTCCACCACTTACTGTCAGTAGATTTCTGCTCCCACATTAAAATTGCTGCCACTCCCTTGACAGCGCTAAACTCTGCGCTAACCTTCGTCGACCAGGGAAAGTGGCTCATGCACTGCACGTTGCCTCGATCAGTAGAAACTTCTCAAAATGCCCCAGGATGAGCCTCACTCAAGATCAGAACGATGAACACAATTGCACAGTCCTTTTGCTTCAGGCTTCCTCGTGTTGCATCAGGTCTAATTGTCAGTAACTGATTTGCTCCCCTGCCTTGTTTGATTTCTTCCAACAGCCACTAATATCCACTTCCGGAGCTGCGGACACGCTTCCTGTGTTGCTGTAGACTGCCACACGAACTAAAACATACGCGTTGCAGCAGTCCGACACAGATATCTCACACGCTTTCCAGACATTGTTTGAACTGCATGCGCCATAACCAGTGTACGTTGACGTCTTCCTGTTCTCTCTCAGCCGCAGCAGTACACGTCACTGCTACACAGCTGTCACGTCAGCAAGTCGTCTTCAGCATATGGATGCACAAAGCCATAACAGGTCCTCGATGGATGGGTGTGCATAATTGTCAGCGTTCCATCTGACATCACAATGGCCTGAGTGCCAGTCTGACTCCTCCACGCAGCTATCAAATTACGCCCCACAAGCTGGCATCACGGCTTGCACATGACAGACTCATGGCAAATTCAAAAGCTGCATAGCATGGCAGCCTAGCACTACAGCGGCAAGGGGACGTGCGCTCCCCATCCCTCAGAGGCACGCAAAGTAATATTTGTGAGGCACAAGTAATGCTGTGGCTTACCAGTCTTGTGCCCCACAGTTATCATTGCTGCAAATAACGTTTGACTAAGAGCACAATGTACCCATTCATCACTCTTCATGCAGATCTCCCAAGAGTCAACTTCAACACTACTCTTTTACCCGCTGCCGGTGCATAACAACTGCATGCAGCTTGTTCATAACAACTATATGCTGCAAGTTAATTCCAGTTGAATGCTACCAATTCACTTCCATGCTGCCAGCCCACTTAAATAACATTCACGCCCAGAACTTCTCTTGACTGTGGGCTGTCCAGTGAACAGGCCACTGATGGGGCTTCCAGGACGGTTCTGTTTCCTTCCAGCTTCAATTTCTTTTTCTTTTTAATCTTCCTCTTAGTTTCTTCTACGGATTCTATTCCTCCCACAAATGGAGTCTTTCTCCAGACATTACCAGTGTTGTATTGAAGATGGATCTTTGTTAGTCAAGGTTTATTTAGATTAGTTACAGGCTACAGTTAACACCCCACCAGGAGTAGCATCCTTGCTGCTCAACCCACTCTCACTGTTAGAAATGGGGGTCTCTAGTTGATAGAGGTAGGTACCTTTGTCCAAATAGGAATCCTTGCTACTAGTCAGGGTAAGGGGGATACACGCTTAAGATAACCCCTGCTCACCCCCTGGTTGCTTGGCACGAGCAGACAGGCCTATCCCACAGGCAATGTGTAAAGTATTTGTACTCAAAACACATAGAAAACTAAAGTATCTATATCAAAATTCAACAAGACCAAAAGTAAAATAATCCAACATACAAGTGTTAAGAATATGACTTCAAAAAGGTTTTAAGCAACTGGGTCCATAGAAACCTATAGATTTTGTGATTTCTCTCAAAGTAACTGTAGTTGCGACAACATTCACAAGGCTAAACAGCCGCAGAGATGGGAAGCATCAAAAAAGAGATGTCAGTTCCTGAGATCCTGTGGAGGCAATGCAACAGTTCTGCTGCACGCAGGAGAAGTGATGCGTCAAATCCGGTCTGTAGGGGTAAGTGATGCGTTGTTTTTAAGACGGTTCTGGTCCACAGGTGATGTGTCAGGAAAACATTTTGCACAGGTACGATGCATGAAATCTGGAATGCGTTGGGGATTACTCAGGCGTTGTACGACAGCGCTATGTCGGTTTCTACAGCTGCGATCCGTTGATGTGTCAGTTATTGCAGCAGCGACAGGCACTGCGTCAGTTTCAGCAGCGGCGCAGCGATGCGTGGCGCGCAGCGGTGCTGAGCTGGGAAAATAACCGCAAGAAGAGCGATGCGTCGATTTTTGGATGGTTGCATTTATTTCCTGCTACCTACAGCAGGAACAGCCTCCAGAGGCCCAACACAGTCACAGGCACCTCTTGGCAAATCAGAACTCCCAGCAAGGAAGTTCAGGGGAGCTGGGGGTGAATTCTTTGTGCCCCTGAGACTTCAGAACAGGAGTCAAACTCTGTCCAAGCCCTTGGAGATCTTCTTCACGCAGGGGGACACAGCACATAGCAAAGTCCTTCTCCTTTCCTTGGCAAAAACAGCTACTGCAGGCCAACCCCAGACAGCACGGTGCAAAGGGGCAGTACTTCTCCTCAGTTTCTCCAGCTCCTCTCCTTGGCAAAGTTTCCTCTTGATCCAGAAGTAGTCTAAAGTTCTGTGGTTTTAGGTCTAATACTTATACCCCAAAATGTCTCTGTTCTGTTTGTGCAAGGGTCTCTGAGCCAAATCAAAACCAGTTCTGTCCTCACTGATGTAGTATGACCGCAGGGAGTGGAGACAGCATTGTGCAAGGGAGACAGGCCCTATTCGGGTGCAAGGAAATCTCCTCCCACTACTCTAGATTCAGCCAGGGTCAATTCAGACCGGCTCTGAGTCATCCAGGAAGGGCCAGGCACACCTCAAACCCCCCCCCCCTCCCCCAGTGGCCGTCGACAGTGGATGCACATCCCCTGCCCCTTTCACTCTAAAACCAGACAGTCAATACTCAAACAGGCAAAGGCACACAGAATGGTCAAACAAGAAAATGCCTAATTTCTCAAAGTGGCACTTTCAAACACACAATTGAAAAACCATCTTTACTAAAAGGTGCGTTATTAAATTCTGAGTTCAGAGAGCCTAAACTTTATTTCTCGATCATTTCCCAATGGTACGTTATATTTATAAGATGTTATAAATAAACTCCCATGTATCCTATGGGGCAAGATAGCCTTTCAATAGCGAAAAACGAAATTGGCAGTATTTTACCCAAAGGACATGTCACACACACCAGTACATGTCTTACCTTTCACATACACTGCACCCTGCCTGGGGCGGGGGGGTGCGTTGGGCCTACCATAGGGGTGTCGTACATGTAGAAAAAGGTACGGTTAGGGCCTGGCAAGTGGGTGCATTTACTGAGTCGACATGGCAGTGAACAACTGCGCACAGACACTGCAGTGGCAGGCCTGAGTTACCCTTTCAGAGCTACTCGTGTGGGTGGCACAATCAGTGCTGCAGGCCCACTAGTAGCATTTGATTTACAGGCCCTGGGCACACACAGTGCACTGTACTAGGGTCTGACAAGTAAATCAAATATGCCAATCAGAGAGAACCAATTTTATCAACAATTTACACAGGGAGCACTTGCACTTTGACACTGATCAGCAGTGGCAAAGTGCCCAAAACATCTAAGCAGACAAAAACGAAATACAGCACAGCATCAAAAATACAGACCATAGAGGCAAAAAGTGTAGGGCAACCAAGCCGAGGATGTCAAGTCTAACACTCACCAACTTACACACACACCTTGGACCAGGGTTAGGACTGCTTTGCATACAGCCACTTCCAAACTGAGGTGTCATGGTGAGCAAAGTAAGGATGGGTTCGAATTCGCCAGTCATTACCAGTGGCTGAGATCAGTTCAAGCGTTCTATCCCTCGCTTTTTCTATACCTCAGTCTGCCACTGTAAATGATGTGCCAACTATTTATAGGAAAATCCACATTGTCAATGTGTTACTCCTAGTTGCCCCGAATTTCCTAAACACCCCCTGCTGTTACCCCTAGCCCTAAGCAAGCACCAGGACCCAGAATGTCGACTTCAAACGAAGTGTCATTAGAAATAAACAGGCGCTACATAATCACCCCTAATACCAAGCGGTTTAATCCATCTCATCCTCATACCGTGATAAACCCTCTCATCTAGGGCTCGAGCTCGGATTTCGAATGACCCTTTGTCCTTGTTGCCCTCGTTGGCACGAGCAGAGATAACTCCAGGCACCGGGCGCTCGCGCCGCCTGTTTGACTTTCATTACAGGAGCGCACAGCCAGGGTTTACCTCTAACGTTGGCAAACACCTGTCTCAATTGTGCGACTGCGTGTTTGCAATGGTCAAGTATGTATATCAATAATAATTATCGATCTCTAAAATGTCTGTCACGTTTGAGGAACGCTAAAGTAAACAACCTGCGTAGATGGTTTCAAAATGCACCTTCAGAGTTCGAATAAATATCTAAAGTCATTGCAAGACATTGAAAGTCGTTTCCAAAACAACCTCTCTACCACGATGGATATAAATGAACTCACCTCGAAAGGGTTGTGCATTCTTTCTTCTGTATAAGAGGAGTACGATGTTGACCACTCTCTGTAACATCTCTGGCACTGTTTATAAACTCGCTCTTCCTTGGGATGCATTTTGGGTGCTGTAGTACTGTTTTGCTTCCATTGAACTCATTAGACCATTCTAGATTTTTGCTTATGAATGAATTTGTGTACATTCAGGTGTTTCTAAACCCCTGTTAATGCTGCATCAAAGGCAATTTGTCACCTAAGCGTGATTTTACAAATAAATGTGATTTGTATTATTCAACATATTTTGCTCCTGAATAGAAATATCAACCAGCCTGGATTCCAGTGTATTGTATACCTTTTCAATCAATCAAACTGCATTTGTAAAGTGCAACACTGTCACTCGTAGGAGCATCTGGGCACTGTGTTTCCATGAAAGGGCCAGGTTTTGAGTCTCTTACTGAAGTCTGCCAGCAAGGAGTCTGTACGGAGTTGGAGGGGAAGGCTATTCTAGGTCTCGACAGTGCTGTTAGAGAAGGAGTAGCCACCGCTGTGTCTGCGACAGATGCAGGGTGTGTGTGCTAAGGCGAGTGAATTGGAGCGCAGGTGTAAGTGCAGTCAATGATTGATGTAGGCAGGTACTAGGTCATGTAGAGCTTTGTAGGCGTGTGGGAGGATCTTGAACTAGCTCCTCTTCTTGATGGGGAGCCAGTGGAGTTCTCTCAGATGGGGGGCAATTTGGGTTTGTTGGGGGGAGGTCCAGGATGAGTCTGGCTGCATTGTTCTGTATGGTCTGGCGTCTCCTGAGGAGCTTGGTGGGGATGCCATCATAGAGGAAGTTGCTGTAGTTGATGTGGCTGGTGACGAGGGCCTAAGTGACAGTCTTTCTGATGTTGGTTGGGATCCATCTGAAGATTTGTCAGAGCATGCAAAGTTTGTGGAAACAGGAAGAGGCTACTGCATTGGAGGACTCCTTGGTGAGCAAGAGGATCTTTTGTGTGTCATCTGCGTTGGAGATTATTGTTGAGTCCATGGGATCTGACAATGTCTGTGAGGGGGTCATGTAGTTGTTAAACAGGGTGGGGCTGAGGAATGATCCTTGTGGTACGCCGCATATGATGTCTTTGAATACAGAGGTGAAGTGAGGCAGTCAGACTCTCGGTGTGCGTCTGGTAAGGAAAGTGGTGATCCACTTGAAGGCGTCTTGATGTATGCCTATGCTGTAGAGTCTGTTGATGAGGGTGTTGTGGGAGATAGTGTTGAACACCGCAGGGCTGTCGAGGAGGAATCCGAGCCACCATTTGTCCGCAGGCAAGGAGTGCTCTGATATCATCTGTGGTGGCAACCAGCGCAGTCTTGGTGTTGTGGTAGGCACAGATTCCTGATGGCTATGTTCCAGGAATTCGGTGATCTGCTGGTTGATGCCTTTCTCGAGTACTTTGGCCATTTCTGGGGTCAGCAAGTTTTTTTTTTAGGAGGATCTGACGTCCATGTATTTCCACAAGCTTGTGAAGGTTCCTGTGGAGATGGAGGTGTTGTGGATGCAGGTGAGTTGCGGGCTGGTTGAATTCATTGCAAGGTTGTAGAGGTGGTGGGAGCTAGGATCGGTGGGCTCCCCGGAGTCAATGGAAGACATGATAGCTGAGGTGGTCAGGACGGTGAGCTGAGGTGGTCAGGACGGTGAGCAGAGACCAGGTAGTAATGGTTTGGATGATGTTCTCTAGTTAGTTGAGATCCCTGGGATTGAGGGTGGTGGGTTAGAGGTTGAAATTGTTGCATATGTTGGAGATCTTGCTGTGGAAGTAGCCTGAGAGGGTGATGCAGAGTTCTTGGGAGGGGTGGATGGTGCTCTCTATGACTGTTGGGTTGGAGAATTCCTTGACCATTTTGAAGAGCTCTTTTGTGTGGTAGGCTGCGGAGTTGATGACGGTGGTGATGGCTGCTTTTTTGGCTTCCTTGATATGCCGCCGATAGTTGCTGCAGGCTGTTTTGTGCTCTGCTCTGTCGACGGGGTTCTTAGTGGCGTGGCATTGTTTCTCCAGTTGGTAGCAGTTGCACTTGGAGGTCTTGACTACTGGGGTGTACCAGCTAGCATGTTTGGAGTTCTGGCTAGATTTTGAACGTTTTAGCGGGCAACATTGTCTGCGCTGTCGGTGATCCAGGCGGCCTGGTCCAGGTCTTTTGAGACCTCAAGTTGGGAGGTGGTGAGGGCCTCTAACCACTGAGTTTCGAGGATCTATCTCCCGGTTGCGTTTGGAAGAGATCTGGCGCCTGGTGATAGTATGCTGGGTGTTGTGATGGTGAAGTGTATGATGATGTGGTCAGTCAAGGTGAGGTCTGTGGTGTGGCTGAATTTGATTCTGCCGTTGGAGGTGAAAATGGGGTTGAGTGTGTGTCCAACTTTATGCATAGGCTCAGTAACCAGTTGGGTAATGCTGATGTTTTTCATATTCTCCAGGAGGGCGATGGAGTTAGCGTCACTGGGGTTGTCAATGAGGTCACGAGTAGAACATAGCGGTGAGAGTTGATTACTGGGGGGGGGGGCAACGATTTTTGGGATAGCATCGCAGAATGTCGCTCGGGGTCCCGGGGGCCTGTAAGCGAGGGTGCCTCTTATCATGGTCTTCACGTCAGTTTGAAGTAAGAAGTTGAGTTGTTCCATGAGGGGCGTGTGGACATCTCTGGTGATGGTGCCTCCAATGGTTTTCTTGAAGATGATTTTGATGACGTCAACGTCATGAAGGAACTCTCCAACCCCAGCTTCAACGCCAATGACATCCCGCCGTCGCAAGCCCTGTGCAACTCCTTCGCCACCTTCTTCCACCGCAAGATCGCCGACATCCACGACAGCTTCAACACCCGGACGACCCTAACAGGCCCCAACACGCCGGACCCACCACACCCCACCGACCACGACCCCCTGACAACCTGGGCCAACGTGAGCATCGAGGACACAATCAAGACCATGGGCAAAATCCACTCCGGCTCACCGTCTGACCCTTTTTGCCCACCACATCTTCAACAAAGCCAGCAGCTCCATCCCACCCCACTTGCGCAACATCATCAACCTCTCCTTCGAGACCGTGACCTTCCCTGAGAGCTGGAAACACGCAGAGATCAACGCCCTACTGAAGAAACCCAAGGCGGACCCGAGCAAACTCAAAAACTTCCGGCCCATCTCCCTGCTTCCGTTCCTAGCTAAGGTCATCAAGAAGATAGTCAACATCCAGTTTACCCGCTACCTTGAAGACAACAGCATCCTGGACCCCTCTCAGTCAAGATTCCGCAGCAACCACAGCACTGAGACCGCCCTCATCGCCACCACAGACGACATCAGGATCCTACTGGACAATGGCGAGACGGCGGCCCTCATCCTTCTGGACCTCTCCGCCGCTTTCGACACCGTTTGCCACCGCACATTATGCACACGACTCCATGACGCAGGCATCCGAGACAAGGCCCTGGACTGGACCTCCTCCTTCCTCTCCGGCCAAACCCAGAGAGTCTGCCTCCCCCATTCCGATCCAAAGCCTCCAAGATCATCTGCGGCGTCCCGCAGGGATCCTCCCTCAGCCCGACTCTGTTCAACGTCTACATGGCGCCCCTCGAACACATCACCCGACATCACAAACTCAACATAATCTCCTACGCCAACGACATGCAACTGATCCTGTCCCTCACCAAGGACCCCCTCACCGCCAAATCCAACCTCCACCAGGGAATGAAGGCCGTCTCCGAATGGATGGAGGATAGCCGCCTTAAGCTGAACACAGACAAGATGGAGATCCTCATCCTCGGGCCCAACCCCTCAGCATGGGATGACTCCTGGTGGCCCGCATCGCTGGGGACACCCCCCACACCCACCAACCATGCACGCAACCTGGGAGTCATCCTCGACTCGAAACTCACCATGATCAAACAAGTCAACGCTGTCTCCTCCACCTGCTTCAACACCCTCCGTATGCTCCTCAAGATCTACAGATGGATCCCGACAGACACAAGGAAAACAGTCACCCAGGCCCTAGTCAGCAGCAGACTCGACTACAGAAACTCCCTCTACGCCGGAGCCCCGACCAAGCTCATCAACAGACTGCAAAGAATCCAGAATGCCTCTGCATGCCTGATCCTCGACGTCCCGCGCCACAACCACATCACCCCCACCTGAGGAACCTGCACTGGCTCCCTGTCGACAAAAGAATCTCCTTCAAGCTCCTGATCCACGCACACATGGCACTCCACAAGACCGGCCCCGCCTACCTCAACAGTCAACTGTCCTTCTACGTACCCAACAGGAAACTCCGCTCCGCAGACCTCTACCTGGCTACCATCCCACACATCTGTAGAACCACAGCCGGAGGCTGATCCTTCTCCCACCGTGCTGCCAAGACCTGGAACACCCTCCCCCTCATCCTACGACAAGCCGAAGACCTTCTAACCTTCAGGAGACAACTCAAGACCTGGCTGTTTGACCAATAGCAACAGCAGCCCCCCTCTCCCCTCCCTCAGCACCTTGGAACCCTTGCGGGTATGTAGTGCGCTCTACAAATTATTTGATTGATTGATTGATTGATTGATTGGTTGATGTCTCCGCCTTGTTTGTTGTTTGTTGGCGCGGTTTCGGTGTATCATCCTGTAACCTTCGGTGGTGGTGAAATCGGGGTTCAAGGAGGGGTTATGCCATGTTTCGATGATGAAGGCAATGTCTGTGGAGAGGGTGGTGATGGTGTCCCAGAGTTCCGTGGCATTGTTGCAGAGTGAGTGGCCGTTGAGCAGTGTACAATGGAGCAATTTCAGGATGTTCATGGTCTTGTGGGCGGGAGCGGTGCAGGCTCTTTGGTTGATTGTGTCGCAGGAGAAGTGAAAGTGCCAGCAGGAGAAGGGTCCTTTGGTGGATCATGGGAGGAGGAGATGCAGCTGTTGTTTTGGCGTCCTAGGTCCAGGTTCAAGAGTTTCTTGGCAGTGTACCGTCAGGTGGCAGGGCGCCTGGGGTTCCGGCACTGGGTATAATGTGACCAGTGGTGCATAGGTGGCGCACCTGCTGACTGCATCTGCTGTGTGGCTGTTTGGTAACCTCCATTGGTGGTCCTGATTGGAAGTCCTAGTGGACATGAATGCTGTGCTTAGACCTGGAATTGAGCATTACAGAGACAGTGGCGGCAGTCGGCACAGGAACAGGGGGGGTAGGCAGTGCAGGGGCAGCAGGCGGTACAGGGACTGGGGCGGCAGGTGGCGCAGGGACAGGGTCAGCAGGTGGGGCAGAGACAGGGGCCTACAGATTACTGATATTTTAATATCACATCTGTTGAGTGATTCTGCACCTAAATGTGATTTTCAAACCTAATTATGTTTTCCACCCAACTCCATTTTTGATTATAAAAGGATTACCGTATTCCTTCTTAAATTCCGACAAGAAGAGGGAGAGACTCTCGTAACACTGCTGACCTTGAAACTTGTAGATCAGGTTGGAGTCTCGGCACCGGTTCAACATCATGTGATTCTAAATAAATCACTTAATCTCCCTGTGTCAAAAAAAATGTGATGTGTAATGAAAGTTTCAGTATGAAACCGGTGTTCATTTAAAGTACTCCAGTACCTTCGGGTTGAGTTCATGCTATATAAAACTGCATAGAAAAGTTTGGTTTGCAGCACAAGTTGATTTTGCACATACATTTGGCTGTTTTCATACAATTGTTTTCACACTGCTGTTGATGCTTACCAATCGAGATTATTCTGCAAGCAAGTATCCTGATTTTCTAGCAATCAATTCTCTGTGGTAATTTTAGTTTTCCGGAGTCCAGCCGGGTGCCTTCGGTCATTTCAGAAGACAATAAATCTGGAGGAAGCCTGTCCCTCTATAAGTAAAAATTTTGATGATATTATCAGAATGTGGCCATTTATATTCACTACTTTGACCCCTTCCCTGGAGGGCACCATTTTGCTCGTACCTGCTGATAAATCAATCAATCAATCAATCAATCAATCAATCAATCAATCAATCAAACATTTGTAGAGCGCACTACTCATCTGTGAGGGTCTCAAGGCGCTGAGGGGGGCTGCTACTGCTCTAACAACCATGTCTTGAGAAGTCTCCTGAAGGTCAGCAGGTCCTGGGTCTGTCGCAGGTGGATGGGGAGGGTGTTCCATGTCTAGGCGGCGAGGTGGGAGAAGGATCTGCCACCGGTGGTCATTCGGTGGATACGTGGAATGGTGACAAGGGTGAGGTCAGCTGAGCAAAGCTGGTGGTTGGGAGTGTAGAAGGTGAGTTGTTTGTTAAGGTATGCTGGTCCAACTTCGTGGAGTGCTTTGTGAGGGTGGGTGAGGAGCTTGGAGGTGATACTCTTGTTGACGGGGAGCCAGTGCAGGTCTCTCAGGTGGGCAGGGACGTGGCTGTGGTGGGGGATGTCGAGGTTGAGGTGTGTGGAGGTGTTCTGTATGCGTTGGTGTCTCTCCTGAAGTTTGGCTGTGGTTCCGGCGTACAGGGCAATGCTGTAGTCCAGCCTGCTGGTGACCAGGGCCTGTGTGACTGTCTTGGTTCCGGTGGGGATCCATCTGTAGATCTTGCGAAGCATACGGAGGGTGTTGAAGCAGGAGGAGGAGACAGCGTTGTCTTGCTGGGTCATTGACAGTGATGAGTTCAGGATGAACCCCAGGTTGTGAGCGTGGTCGGTGGGTATTTGTGTAGCTCCCAGCGAGGACGGCCACCAGGAGTCGTCCCAGGCGGAGGGGCTGGAGCCGTGGATGAGGACCTCCATCTTGTCCGAGTTCAGTTCCAGGCGACTGTTCTTCATCCATTCGATGACGGCCTTCATTCCTTTGTGGAAGTTGGTTTGGCGGCTGCGAGGTCTTTGGTGAGGGAGAGGATCAACTGGGTGTCGTCAGCGTATGAGATAATGTTGAGGTTGTGTGATCGGACGATGTTGGTGAGTGGTGTCATGTAGATGTTGAAGAGGGTCGGGCTGAGGGATGATCCCTGAGGTACGACGCAGGTGATCTTGGTTGCTTCGGATCGGAATGGTGGGAGGTGGACTCTCTGGGCTCTGTCAGTGAGGAAGGATGTGATCCAGTCCAGGGCTTTGTCACGGAACCCTGCATTGTGGATGTGTGTGCATAGGGTGTGGTGGCAGACGGTGTCGAAGGTGGCCGAGAGGTCAAGGAGGATGAGGACCGCTTTTTCGCCGTTGTCCAGCAGGGTCCTGATGTCGTCGGTGGTGGCGATGATGGCGTTTTCTTTGCTGTGGTTGCAGCGGAATCCGGACTGGGATGAGTCCAAGGTGTTGTTCCCTTCAAAGAAACGGGTCAGTTGTCTGTTGACGATCTTCTCGATGACTTTCACCGGGAACGGTAGCAGGGAGATGGGCCACAAGTTCTTGAGGTCCTTTGGGGATGCCTTGGGTTTCCTGAGTAGGGTCGTTGATCTCTGCGTGTTTCCAGCTTTCCGGGAAGGTGGCGGTCTAGAAGGAGTTGTTGAGAATCTTTCGGAGTTGGGGTGCGATGATGGAGCTCGCTTGTTGAATATGTGGTGGGGCAGGTGTCTGACGGTGAGCCGGAGTGGATGGTGGTCATGGTTTTTGAGGGTGTCTTCGTTGTTGATGTTGTTCCAGGAGGTCAGGAGGCCGGTGTGACTGGGGGGCAGTGAGTCTAAGGTGTCAGCAGCTGTTGGGGGGGACTGAGTGTTGAAGCTGTTGTGGATGTCTATGATCTTGCAGTGGAAGAAGGTGGCTAGAGAGTCACAGAGGTCTTGTGACGGCGGGATGTCGTAAAGGGCAGAGGTGTGCTCCCAGCAGCTTATTTACAAGCCCAGTGTGCTGCCGGAATGCCACATTTATTGACTGTCCGGCGACACACTGGACCCATATCTATGAGGCCATGTAAAGCTCCCTTGTGGCTTTTCATGACCTCATAGATATGGTGTAAGGCAGCACCAGTTTGCTTAGTTGTCTCACACTGCGATGGGGACACGTGTGATGGGTGTTATGGTGGGTATTCCCATGTAAAACACATGGCATTTGACACATTCCCAGATTTACAACAAGCTGTAAACCTGGGAATGCTTCAAAAGCCTAAGCCTCTCCAAGGATGGCGTAAGGGTTGTGTTTGTGAGGGAAGGTGTCCCCTCCACAACAAAAACAATCTGATTTCAACACAGACACCCTTGCACCATGGTGCAAGGATGCCTGCGTTGGAGCATGGCAGCCTTTTGTGGAAGAGGACAGGAATTCACCATTTCTCTGAGATACGGAACATTCCTGCCCTTTCCTGTTTATGTAGAGCAGCGCAGCAGGAAGGCTTGCTGCGCTGTCCTACGCCAAAATATAGTAAATAAGGCCCCCGATCTCCTACCTTAGATATAGTGCCTGAAATCTTGACGGTGTGCATCATCCACCTCATCAATGGAGTCTTATATCAGACATGCTGTGATGTTCATTGTATATTTCTAATCAATTGTTGCACAGCTATTTCTTTTTTCCAGGAAGGAACATTTTCATAGAAGAGTCACGCAAAATTCAGGCATTAGTTGTATCGTGCCATTCTGAGGGGTCAGATTTACAACCACAACCGTGATCTGCCCTGGATCTATGTAAATGTCCTTATTTTAATTTTAATTCACATTACAATCTGATATAAATCATTCAAACAACATTCTTAATATGGCATAGAAATGTACTCCAATATTTTGAAGCTAACATGTTTTAGATTTAAAAATGTGTGGGTAGTTGCTATATTGTGCTACTAATACACATGTTAATAGAATTCCAACTTCAGTGTTGTTGAGTGTTGTTCAGAGCGTAGAATGTGAAAGTTACCAGGAAAATAAACTTTTCAAGGCATTAAACACCAGCTCCTCCAAATTAACTAACTGTGGCCCTCGCCTGGCTCTTCCTAAACTACCTGCCCATGCACCCTATCTTGAAACGTGTTAGTTTCTACATGATCCTTTTAATATGTGTAATGCCAGCCCCGTTCTGTGACGCTAGGAGGGTATCCTGGTGCAGAAGATAATTTTCTCATTTTGTAACAATGCTTTTTTATTGACACATTGTGCCGCCATAACATGCATGTAATGAGGAGATTACATCACTGGTCACCTGTATTCATTCAATAGAGGCAATGTGAAGGTGCCCTCACCCTTCATAAGGACTGACCAACAGGCTGCCTTCTCACCAGAGTTAAGGGGATGTGGAGTATAGCCACAGACAGTAAGGAAGAAACCCTTTCTGTCTCCAAGATTTCTAGAAGGAAGACATGTGGCCAAGGGCCAGAGTTGTTGATTTTGGAATTGGGTTAGAATCCTGGCAGTCACCTCAACATCTTGTGCTTCTGTGCAAATAACTTAGGGCTCGCTTTAGAGTCTGGAGGTCCATGGACTACCAAACACGTGGCGGCACAGTGGGTGGCAGTCTACCGACCACCCTTTTACGATTAGGGAGGTCGGACCGCCATTGCCCTGCCACAGCCGCTAGGGAACCGCTGTTCCTTGGTGGTGTTGCGGCAGCCAGGAGGCATCACTATGCTTGGCAGGATCGCTCGTAACTCTGATAGTGCTTGTTTTTTAGATGGCTGGCAAAGCCAAAAAGTCTGCCTTTCCTTTAGTGCATGCAGAGGGCGGCAACACATGGCAAGACATGCACATACAAAACAACCTAGTCAAAAAGAACACTAAAATGCACCACACATGCATTGTTCTGCTGTGCTGTGTCTAGCTTTTTATATTTCTGCCCTAACTTCTTTCCAATTCCTTTCTTCTATTTCCTGTTTCCATCCTACACTCCTTTTTTTGTCATCTGTATCCTAAATCCATAGAAACATTTTTATATCCCTACACTGTTCACTTTTATCATACACTTTCATTTCTTTGTCATCTTTCACACTTCTTCTCTTTAATTTTCTTCTTCGAACATGCCTTCATTTCCTTGCTTCCATTCACGCCAAGTTACATTTGCAATTCTCTTCTTTTAAGAGTGACTGTTTATGTTAGTTTTCTGATCCCAGCTGCCCTTTAATTGAAAGGAATTCTACAGGAAATTATTGTGAACATTGCTTGACTTTTTTCTTTTCAACTCTCCTTTGTATTATTAAAAGGCAAGTCCAATCACATCACCCCTGATTGAAGCTTTTCACATGAATGGTTTAATTGCATGATCCGGTGGAACAATCAGGCTGTCAGTCTCGGACCTCCGTCTTGCGCTCTGCAACTGGTTCTCCAAGATTCAAGTGTCACTCAATTACAAGAATCGATGGAACTGGAAGGCAGACATGGCTCCTGGAGGAAGGAAGTAATAAAACTACTGCAGCGCCAATGACTCCAAACATCTGAAGAGTGAGCTCTAACTTTTCGGAACTTTTTGGATAGACAGTCCAATCTTTATTTTTGTTTAGTTATATTTATGTAGGTGTTTATTTAGATTCTGTGTTTATTTAGATTCTGTGTTTTATATCACAGAATCATGTCACTTTGTAGCCATTTAAATGCTCCACGTTGTACGGGTGTGGAGGTCCCTATGTGTACCAAAGTTCTCTTGTCAACGTAAGTAAGGTCTAGGGGCACCCTCTGTTGTTTCTAGGGAAACGTTTGATTGACATTATGCTGGCACACTTGATGAGAATTTAGAGAGTCCTGGTGTTGAACTAAGCTGTAAAATATTGCTGAAATAGCAACCTCCTCCATCAGCAAAAGGCTGCAAAAATACCTCAATCAATTTTCTGATTGTGTGTGGGATTACTAGACAGATTTAGGGTATTGCCCAATCAGTTGTCAAAAGTTACCAGTGCTGATTGTAAGTGGGAAAATGGTGCATAATGCCGCTGGTTTGTTGTGGTGAGTTAAGAGAAGTTGGAAGGTCATCATCATTATTAATACTTTATTTGTTTGAAACAACCATAAAAGCATACAATAAAAGCATTAAAAACATGCAATAATGCACTGGAATATGTACGGAAGATTCATTATAAGATACATGTCCAGATAAAGAGCTTCTGGATAATAAAACATTAAAATACAAACGAAAATCCTAATAAACTCATTATTATTTCACCACTAATTTTCTATTTTTTATAAAGTGGGCAAGACATCCATATACAGTTAAACAAACTTGATCCGTCTGGAACAGTTCCAAATACTCTAATCGATCAATCAATCAGGGGAATTATAAGCACGCTACTCACCCGTAAGGGTCTCAAGGCACAGGGAAGAGGGGGGGTTTCAGCAGTTCCGTTCAATCGAAGAGCCAGTTCTTGTGAGGCTTCCTGAAGGTGTTCAGGGACGGGGCGCGTCTGATGTCAATAGGGAGTTAGTTCCAGGTCTTGGCTGCGATGTGGGAGAAGCATCTTCCCCCTGCTTTGGTTTTGTGTACGCGTGGGGTTTCGGCGAGGACGAGTTGGGCGTATCGGAGGTTCCTTTTGGGTGCATGGGGGGTGCTTCTGTCGTTAAGGTATTGGGGTCTACGTGTAGGAGTGGATAAGTATGTGGAAGGTGACTCTCTTCTCCATGGGGAGTCAATGGAGCTTTCGTGTGTGTAGGCTGATGTGCTTGTGTCGAGAGATACCGAGGACTAGTCTGGCAGCTGTATTTTGAATCATCTGGAGCTTGCGGAGTAGAGACTTATTTATGCCGGCGTAGAGGGAATTTCCGTAGTACAGCCTGCTGGTGATGAGTGAGTGGGTGACTTTCTTTCTGGACTCAAGGGTGTTCAAGCAGCTGGAGGCAACTGCGTTGACCTGGTAGGTCATTGAGAGGGAGGAGTCGAATATGATGCAGAGGTTTCTAGCCTGGTCCGTGGGGGTAGGAGGGGATGCCTGGGTTTGTCGAGGTGGAAGTTCAGGTCTCCGATGTGTATGTAGTCCATGGTGGCGATGGCATGGGGTGCAATGAGGTCAGTGATGGTGTCGGCAAAGAGAGCCCGGGGGGTCTGTAGGCGAGGGTGCCATGTAGTGTGGAGTTGGGGCTGGTAAGGACCTGGAAGTACAAGTGTTCGGCTGTGGGGAAGGTTTCGCTGGAGGTGGCAAGGTGGAGGGAACTTTTGTCTGTGATTGTGAGGCCTCCTCGCAGGTCATTGGGTCGGTCCTTCCTCTGGATCTTGTATCCGCCCTGGATGGCGATGTCCAGGGCAGAGGATGCATTGGTCCAGGTTTCCGTGAAGAAGGCGATGTCGGGTGAGAGTGAGTCCAGGATATTCCAGATCTCCACTGCATATCTGTGCTAGGAGCAAACGTTGAGGAGGATGCCTTTTAGGGCTTCGTGGTGTTGGAGGCCGGGGTGGTGGTGAAGGTCTGGTGGCAGTAGCGGCAGCAGAACTGGCCGTGGGTCAAGTTCTGCATGGACTGCTGGAAATCTTTGTTTCTTCCGGGGCTGAGTGCGAGGAGGGCGGCTGCGTCCTAGCAATGGATGGTTCGAGGTCCAGGGTCCCTTGCGCTGGTCAGGTCCCGGGTGGGCGAAACGGGCTTGCCTTTGGCATGCCATTTGCCATTAAACAGGGACAGGGGGAGGGCTGAGCAGCTGGGAGGCGGGAGCAGGGAGTCCGACAGGTAGGAGGGGCCACAGGGGTAGCAGCAACGGGAACACGGAGGCTGTGTAAATAAGGCAAATAAGTAAACAAGTACGGTAAAACAAGCAAGTAGTGGAGGTAATAAAAATAAGGCAGGTAAAATAAAGGCACATCTAGATAAAGGCAGGTGGATATAAAGGAGAGTAGAATAAAGGCACGTCAAAATAAGACAAGAAGGAATAAGGCAGGTATAAATAAGGAAGTATAATTAACCCTGGTGGAGGCGGGCAGCAGGAACGAGAATGAGCAACAGCAGGCAGACAGCAGCCTCGAACTTACCAGTTGGAGGTCAGAGGTCTTGCACCATACTGCTGAGCTGCTGGGCATTACATGGACAAAAACTCAGATCCTCCTCAGAAAACATTAGCAGGGTAAGACACCAGAAAATATGCCAAACCCAATCTAAACCTCAACATAAGAAATCTCTGATGGCGAGGTGCCCCCTGATTGATTGATTGATAAGTAGATATGGCTCACTTCCAGGTGTAGTACACAACTGGAGATACATCATCAGTCTACACATCTTCCTCAGCTCGCCTCTGCACCTCTTCTCCACTATATGATCCAGTAATTCCGTTTTTACCAGTAACCTGGTCTGACCGTCAATCTTTACATTGGTCAACCACCTAATCATATGAGCCTTTAATGTTTTAGGCAATCCTTAATTATGGAATGTGTCAATTCTACCTCAGGTCTTGATCAAATTGAAATCCAAAGTAGAGTAGGTGCAGTTTTTATGATATCCCAAATGTATTGCAAACCTACTTCCATGTGCACTGTTGATGAATGGGTACTGCAGGGGAGTGCATTAATCTATGCAAGCATTTATTTTCACTATTTTATAATGCTGTATGGTCTGTGTACCCCCATACACTCGCACCGTAGGTGGCTATTGTGATGGGTCTTGCTTTATAAATAGTGAGTGCCGCGTCCAACGGTATGAACCCAAGCTTAGAAGCAAATTTAAAAAGGGCCGTCATAGTCTTCTTCAGCTGTGTGACCCTTAATCTTTTCAGATGCACCAGTAGTAGTACCACCAATATGAAATGCAGATATTCTATTACAGGGTCACCCACATATCAAAGCGTATGATTTAGTTTTATTGTTGACAAACCAAAATCAGACATGAATCCCATAAAACGATTGAATAATTTCGGGAGTTCCTTTCCTGTTTGAGCCAAAAATACACAATAATCTGCGTACATTAGGACCAGTAGGTCACACTTCCCTATCCTAGGAGGATCTATATCTGATGACATCAAATGATTTTCCAGCACATTAATATAAAAGCTGAAAAGAAAAGGGGCCAATGTGCAGCCTTTCCTAATCCTTTTTTTAATCTTAATGAAAGGATACATTCACCATGTGACCCAAGCCTAATCCTTCCTTTCACATCAGTGTGAGGTAGGGAAAGGAAATAAACACATTTTGGATTAGCCCCTTTACTTAATTGCATGGACCACAATTTCCCCCACAAGACATCAAATGCTGTGCTTGCCTCCAGCACCCACAAAGGAATCTGACAATAGTCTTTTGTTACCCCAGACTTCCTTGAGCCTTGACAGGGGACAGGGGAAGGGTTGAATTTTCCAGAACCAGCTGTGGGGGTAGTTTAGGGAATCCCCCAACTTTAAAGGCTGGCGCCAGATATACATATTGGACCTCATGATCCACTCTTCAGTACTCTCCAGGAGCTGTGTACATTACAGAAGAAGGACTGCCATTCTGCCAATGGACTGCTCTGCTGCTACCAGAGGACTACCATGGTGCTTAAGGACTGCCTAGCTCTCTGAGAAGACAGACTGAACCTGCTCCCTTCGTCCCAGGCTAACCTGAGAGACTCCAAGGGTCAGTTGACTGAACTCCTGTGAGAGTTACAGGGACACTAGCTGCACTGGACCTACCTGAACCTGTTTGAGCCCTGCTGATGCCCCTCTACTGATGGCCGCTGCTGGACTGATTCCCTGATCCCCAAGAGGTGCTTCCCAAGGTCCTGAATCCTTTGCTGACATCAGAGTGTACTTCTCCCTGCCTAACTGTGGGCTCCATCAGAACTGACGCAGCATGACAAAATCCTCATCGGAATGGATGCAGAATGAAGCAACTCAACATAGGACTTCATATCACAGACTTAGCAGCTCCTTATGGCAACTGATGTAGCACAACGCAATGTGTCACATCAAGGATATAAAGTACAATTGTCAGCGTGATTAGTCTGGTCCCTGTATCCGGCCTGTATCCATCAGGCTCAGCCTAAACTTGTGACTTTGTCCTGGTCCCATGCTACCAGATAACAGCTGTAGGTGCTTTGCACTTTTAAGAGCTATTTTCTACCTAAAACTTTGAAATTACATATCTCCGATTCTACTGATTTGTGCTTTGTTGTTCTGGTATCATTTTATTTATTGATATTTACTCTATTATTCTAAATGGGTTTGGGATTATTCTAGTGTTGTGTTTCGAATTTAATACTGCCTTTTTAGGATAAAGCACTCCCTCAAACAATAACCTAATTTCTTACAACAGCTATATCAACCACTCCCAAGATTGAACCTATCCTAATTTCAGAACAGGTATATCTTTGGAGCTAGATTACAATAATGATAATCCTACGAAGAATGAATGAAGATGTCCTAGAAGACAATTATGCAAAATAATTAATTATCTCTTGAATTACTAACTTTTTTGATGGAAGAAATACAGATAAAATTTCACCAGAAACTATCTGAGATTCTGTGAAAGCCACAATATGTGGAGTGATGATTAGAATCAGGAGCAAAAAAATGAATTGTTGTAGACAAACATGATTTCTTTAAACAGGATATTTGGAAACTATAAAGGGACCTTATACATGTCATGACACCCTTTGTCACCTCTAAAGTTTTGGTAAAATAACAATGTGCGTCAAGGGGTTAGGGTCAGGCGCTCTTAAAATAATTGATTTCATATCTTAAAATTCACCCCTGTCCCGTGCATCCTCCACACCATGGTGTATTATATGTAAAGATTATGAAAATGTTTAAAACTTAGACTTAGGTACCATGTAAGTTGTATTGCTATGTTTCATAAACAAGATTGTGCCAATACATTGCATCATGTTGAATTTGAGTGTATTAAGATACATAGTTTCTCAAAACTGATTCATGTTAAAACTCGGGTGCATTGAGGTACATATTTCATTAGAGTTGAAGCAAGCAACTCTGGGGGGTCAAGTTTGCAAAATGAAGGCAGCACCCTTTCAAAGTAAAAGCAACATAAAAAATGACGAACTCGAAGGAAAGCTGCAAAAGTAAAGACGCACGTAAAAGAACATGCGCAAGACGTCGGCAACCATCTTGGGTGTGGCAAGGCTATATATTGCCGCACCCATCTTCGGAAAAACGCTTTGCCTTTGACTGCGGAACCAATCAGACTCGCCTCGCTCACTTGCTTCTCGTCAAGGGATTACGTTCGTCCAGCGGGGGTCAGTTTCCTTCCTTGCAGCGCTTCCTCTTCTCACCAGCGTTCACGGAACTGCAAGAAAAAACGAAAAGACAAGCTAAGTGAACATTTTCTTGTTTAAAGCTCAGGCGCCCAATGCAAGAAAGCTAGAAGCACGCGCATGAGACTTACCTTTGAAGTAACTTGGTACATATTTTGTGTAACTGTACCTGAAAGAAAAAGGACAAATAATTAGTCATTTCAAATATAGCGATTGTAAGAATTTGAGATAGACATTTCTTGCACATTTAGTTGAACTATAATAGGCATAAGCATTTGAAAGTTTGTTGAGGGAATTGGCATATGTTATTTTCTTTTAGTTTCAAATACAGGTTGTGAAGATAAAGGATCTTGGAGATACAAAGGAGTGCACACAACTTCTTCTAAAGACCAACTTCTCATCTACTCACTCAGAAGATAACCTTCACTTCACGACGACCACAAAGACGCGACGCCAGACATTCCTAGATCGCAGGTAGGGCATTTTCTAAGAAACTGAAAAGATTGCTAGTACGTAGAAAGCTTTGTGTAGAAACCCAGTTTAGAAAGGGACTTAGTTACCATTCTTCCTTATTGCCTTGCAGGTTGACAACCAGGAAAACTAAAGTGCTCGACAAAACAAGAGGTCAGTTTGTCGAGTGAGTTAACTAGTTTGGCCTCCATGACTCCCGAAGTGGTATTTCAACACCTTAGTATTAAAGGGACCTTAAAATCTCAATCTAAAGAAGGAAATATCTGGTCAGTTGATGCATTATCAGACTCTGGAGCCACAGGTAATTTCCTTAATACACACTTTTTACAGGAATTAAGTCTAAAGACAGAACCAATACTTCGACCTGAGGTAGTTAGAGCAGTAGACAGGAAAGAATTATCTTCTGGACTGATACAACATCACACCGAAAGTCTTACAATGACATGCTCTACTAAACATAGTGAACATATCACATTTGGTATCATAGACGCTCCCCAATTTCAACTTATTTTAGGTGTTCCTTGGCTTGTAAAGCATAATCCTAAAACTGATTGGATACAAAAGACAATCTTATTTAATTCTAATTACTGTCACTCTACCTGCCTATAACATCAGGTGTCTGAACTTCTTGTTCAAGGATATGACTTTCCAAAAGATTCGAAAAGTATTTTATTGTTAGAGGGTGTACCCGTAGAATATTCTGATCACACAGATGTGTTTGACAAAAAAAAAGCCAATACCCTACCTCCGCACAGAGATTTCGATTGTCGAATAGATTTGATGCCTGGAGCTACCTTACCATGTAGCATAATTTATGCTCTCACTGAAAAGGAAAACGAACACTTGAGAGAATATCTTGATGAATACCTGGCCAATGGGTTTATTCGGCATTCTAAATCACCTGTATCCTCCCCTTTATTTTTCATTCCGAAGAAAGGGCCATTTGCGCGTGTGTATAGACTATCGCGCCTTAAATAACGTCACAATCCAAAACAGGTACCCTCTTCCTCTCATTCCAACATTATTAGATCAAATAAAAGATGCTACCATTTATACCAAATTTGATCTGCGAGGAGCATATCATTTAGTAAGAGTCCGCGAGGGTGACAAATGGAAAACAGCGTTTCATACAAATTTTGGTCTGTACAAATACCAAGTCGTGCCCTTCGGACTCTGCAATGCTCCTGCAGCATTCCAGTTTTTTATAAATGAAGTACTAAGAGATTTTTTGGATGTCTGTTGTGTAGTTTATATTGATTTTTTTTTTTAAATTATTCTTTTTATTGAGAGTTCATAAAGACAAAATCAATAATACAGAACACATTTATAATAGAATTAATACGGTACAGGGCACGTTGGTGCAAAAACATTTTCAAATTGCATCAATTTGTAACTTAATTATGAAGTGCAAAGTATAAAAATAAAAAGCATAATAAAGTTTCAACTATTCAGAACTTAATCGTAAAGTGCAAAGTGCATAAGAAGAAACAATCTAGCAGACTTTTAGTTAAGATGATATAATTAAGAATAAATGCTGTCAGAAAATATGATAAAAATGACTAGGTTTCGAACACACTCCAAAACTTCTCATATTTCTTAAGTGCCCCTGATCTCAGTGCATATTTCCTTTCCCTGCCCTGGATTCGTAGTAGTTTTGCCTTCCAAGCCTGAAAGGTTGGTACTTTATCGGTTTTCCAGGACTGCAAAATAAGGGATTTAGCTATTAAGGAGGCTATGAAAAGGGACTCATCATATGGAGTGTGGCTCGTAGATTAGCCTAGTACAGGAATTAATTCGTCAAACATTATAGTGGCTTTAAGCTCCAGGGAGAGGTATTTTTCAATTTCCTTCCAGAATGGCTGAATTTTAAGACATTCCCAGACAATATGTTTCCAGTTCCCTTTCTCCTCACACCGGAAACATTTATCAGCAACTAGGGGGAAGATACTGTGGAGATAGGAGGGAGTTCTATAGATCAACCATTTATTATAAAATTGCATACTTCTAAAATTAGCGCCGCGAAAGATTGTTTTATTAAATTTATTTATTTTATCCCATACCTACCGAATGACTGACTAAAAACATTTATATAGATTAATCATAGCTAAAAAGTCTCATAGGGTCCCCTCGGTTCTCATGGATATTTTCAAAATTATAGGATATTATTTCAGGAGTTGCTTTGCAGAAAACTTTTCTATTCTTTCTTCATTGAAATATAAATGAATTGCAGTCACTGGAGCTCAACTCAATTCAATTTCAAATCATATTTGTATGACAATGGAACTTATACAGATCGCAGGTTTTTGTAGAATTACTAACAATTTACTGCAGTTACGGAGATGTGTTATTTACTTGAAGAGTAAAGATGTCATTATCATAAAGTAAGTACATTATTATAACAATTTTGTAAGAAATTAGATTATTGTTTGAATAATCAGAACCCTCAAAGACATTAAATTAACCTGCGCTCAAACCCATGGTTGCTATGGCACATAGCAGATGGGCTTAACTTAGGGCAACATGTGAAGTATTTATGCAGTACCAAAACAGTAATTGTTAGAAATGGGGGTCTCTAGTTGGCAATGGCTGGCCACTGTCCAAGTAGGGACCCTTCTTCCTAAGTCAGAGTAAGCGGGCTACACCCTTTGACAATCCCTGCTCAACCCTGTGGTAACGTAGCACGAGCAGCTAGGCTTATCTCAGAGGCAGTGTGTGAAGCATTTATGACCATACACAGTAACACAGTGAGGAACACTACAAAGAGACGCCACACAAGTAGTTATAAAAAATAAGTATCTTTATATATAGACTTAACACAAGACCAATAACAGTAAAAAGCCACAATACTAGAAAAATAGGGTTACTCTTGAAATGCTGCAAAAATAGTTCAAAGTGTGCAAAGAGGAGTTCAGTTCAAGGCAGTGGTCTCTGCGACCCTTTTACTTACAAAGTACCTGGATTCTGTAGCAAACAACCGAAATGCCGCTAAGGAGTTGTAGCGATGATTTTCCTCACGCGTGACCAGCGATGCGTTGAATCCTTGCTGCAAGGGAGGATGATGCGCTGATCTGGGTGCAGGACAAAGCGACAAACTTCTCCACGCTAAGCCAGCGATGCGTTGAAATCCTAGCCGCGAGGGAGGATGATACGCCGAGCCTGTTGCGTGTGCGATCTTGTTGCGATGAAAAGAAATGGCGCTCCGCGAGGGAGCGACGATCCTGATGCGATGCGATGAAAATCTCGGATGCCCGACATCCGCGATGCGATGTCGTGAAGGGATGAATTCGATGCGATGATCTTTGGTTAGCGAGCATTTGGAGGCCCGCAAATGTGCGATGCGATGATCTTCGGGTTAGCGAGCAGTTGGCAGCCCGCAACCGTGCGATGCAATAATCTTGAGGTTAGCGAACATTTGGCAGCCTGCAAACATGTGAAGTGATGATCTCCGGTAGCGAGCACTCAGCGGCAGCAGCGCGATGATTTTTCGTATGCGCTTCAGCTGCGGCGGCTCGCTAACGGGCGTTAGCCACGATTTTCAGCACTCTTTTCTCTGTAGTAGAACTAGAGGCCCTGGAACTCACAGGAGCCTCACCTGCAGATAGAAATCCTTGCTGGGAGGAAACAGGAGGCTGGTGGTGGAGTCTGATGTGCCTGAGACTCCAGCAGGAGGCTAGCTCTCTTCTATCCCTTGGGTGATTGCTGTAGCAAGATAAAATAAAAGTCCCTTCAAAGTTGTTTTCCTCTTCTTCCAAGTCCAGTAGTAACCACTGCAGGCCAATCCAAGGAACAGTACACAAGCACAAGGATAGTCACCTCCTGCAGATCCCTTCAGTTACACCGACAGAGGTTCTTCTTGTTGTCCAGGAGCAATACCAATTGTAGGGGTTTCAGCACAGATATTTATACCTCAAAAGTCTTTGTTCTCAGAAGCTACAAGTCACTGAACCCAGCCAGAACCAGTTCTGCCCAGCCCTGGAGCACTTTGTTTACCAGGCTGCATCCTTCCTTTCGGAAAGAGGGGTCTGCCATCAGACGCACAGTGGGAGGTGGAGCCAGCAATCACCTTGACAGGCACAGCCCTATTCAGGTCAAGGAGCTACCCCTCCCCATACTCCAATGCAGATCTCTCTATTAAACCCAGGTCTGACTCAGCCTGCTCTGTCCCTCCAAAACCAGACAGACAATACACATAACAGCAGAGCACACTGGAAGGCTTAGGCAAGAAAATACCTACTTTCTAAAAGTGTTATTTTCAAACACAGAATATAAAAATAAGCTTCACTAAAAGATGTATTTTAATATTCTGAGTCCAGGCATACTACATTCGTTGTTCTACCATGTTCTTTGGGTCAGTTAGGACTATAGAATGTAATAGTCAAACTGCCCATTCTGGCCTATGGAGAACAGGTAGCCTTACAGTAGTGAAAAACGAAATTGGGTGTAATTCACTACCAGGACATGCTACACACATCAGAGCATGTCCTACCTTACACATACAATGCACCCTACCATAGGGGTGACTCACATGATGCCAAGGGAAGGTTCAGGGGCTGGGAAGTGGGTGCACTTCACAGCCAATATGGCAGTTCTGGACTGCACGCAGACTCTGCAGTGGCAGGTCTGAGACACACTTTACAAGCTGCTTCTGTGGGTGGCGCAAACCAGCGCTGCAGGCCCACCAGCAGCATTTGGTTTACCAGCCCTGGGCACACACAGGCCACGCTACTAGGGACTAACAGGTAAACCAAATAAGCCAATCATGGAGATACCAATTCACATGTCATATTTACACAGGGAGCATTCGTGCTGTGGCACTAAATGGCAGTGGCACAGCGCCCAGAGCATCTAATACCAGCAAAAACAGAGGAGATAACAGCGAAAAATGGAAGGGAGACCCACGCCAATGGTGCCAGGTCTAACAGTAATGAACTCAAAATGCAAAGCATTTAAAAATCCTAAACTTCAATTAGAAACGTAGAGTAAACTTTCATACAAAATATGACACAAGATGACAAAAATCCTGTTGAATTTCCAAAGATTTAATTGGAAATTGTGCTGAAAAGCACAACGTGCCTATGATAGCCAATGATTACAATAGGCAGGTAGCTATGGCAATGTGAGGTTGGCAGTGATGGGAGGTGGGTTGGGTACACCAACCAGGATTGTCCTGGTCAAAGATTTTCCATTCTGACTTATTCAATTAAATCCCGATTCAGTTCAGGAGTACGCATCTAAAGCTCATCCAGGACCTCTGGGGAGGTACTTTAAGACTCACAGCGTGCCAGTTAGAAATCAACAGCAGGGTCTAGTCCAGGTCCAGTTGTCACTGGTCAGATGGGTAGTTTTCTGTAAAGGCCTCTTGTTATATTTATGTAGTCTGGTCAGCCTTTTTGCCCTTTGAACACGCTTCTTTATCCTGATACAAAAGGAAGCAGGCCACGGCCGTCAAGGGTTCTCTCTAGGCCTGGGCGTTGAACTCTGCTCCATTCACGTAGTTTGCGGTGTTGTACGTACCCCGCGGAGCCTGCAGAGTGTTTTTCCCGTGTGCACTCGCCAATGACAAGTTTGCGAGTACGAGCGAGGAAAATCCAACCCTAACACCTCCTAGCGAGATTTCTCAATGCTGGCGGTCGCGGATGGTCATGACCGCTTGCCTTGAGAAACGTCCTGTTTGCGGTGAGGAAGTTGCCGCTCGAGTAGAACTTCTACTTGATCGGCAGAAAGAAGCAGCACCCTCTTGCACTGCGCATTATGCCATTCACATGGGACAAACACCCAGCGCTAAAAATCTATTACAACGGCGCGACCTAACGCACTCGGCTGCTTCAGGAACACCACATTGCGCGGCTGAGTTTTTTGCTCACTTCGCGGAGTTCCGCATAGAGGACCTCCGCAACCTCTGCCCAGGCCTATGCCACTCAGGTCTCAGATGATCCAGTGGGTTCCCAACCTCAGGTACTCAAACACCATATACTCAACTGGGCCCATAAACACACATTAACATAAGCTAGTAAATACAGCTGGGGGTAAATTTTTATAAATGCCTTTTATGAGATTAGTTACCTGACAGTTTCTAACTAATCTTTCACTGATCAAAACGTTATTCCTCTGGTCAATGGACCTATTAGTTTGAACTAGTTGATGGTGAAATTACATTTATAATTTATATTCCTTACCATATTTGAAATGACGACAGACTCGGGAGAAGTTTTTTAATGTTTATCTAGTTAATTCATGTGAGCCAAAACAAGAATACAGTACGAACTCCATTTCTCCAAGGAGGAAAAGTCAATGATTACTTTACTCTGTCACCTTTATTAGATTTTACATTTCACAATGACAGTACTTCAGAAAGGATAGGATAGAGAGAGCAGTACAATGACTTACTACACAGAGATATATTTACCTAGAATGGTGTGAAAACCAACGCCTTGGTCAAGGAGCTGGAAGAGTCCCCTAGGAAAGATCAGGTGACCAAGACTTCAGGACAGGTTTCAGGATAAGATTCAGGACAGGATAGATGACCTGTTCTAGATCCGACGTCTGCGTCGCACCCCTCTCTGACACTATATTCCTCCTCGATTCTTCCGCGATGTTCTTCTAATTATTTGCCTTATTTCCCTCCTAGATTCTTCCACAATATTCTTCTAATTAATTGGCTTAAATTCTAAGTGTGCAAATCAATTCTTCTTCAGCATTCAATCAGCTCTCGGACAGCATCCCGGTCTATCAGCATCTCAGCATCACTTTGTGTGTTCTGGGAGTCTGTGATAACTATCTAACTAAACCACCTCAATTATACCTTTCTATGCTCATGTACCACCCTTCAACTTTATGAAACTCCTAATTCTTATTGGACAGGCAAGGGGGGATAGTCATCACACCATGCTAAGTTTTTATACATTTCGTTGGTTCTTTGTTTAATGTTCCCACCCCTTAATTCTTATTCCCATGCTTTATTTCCCACCTGTATTCAAATCTTTATCAGACAAATGTATACATTTGATGTTCGTTTCCATTCAGTTTTCTGGATGTCCATCAGGTTCCCAGGCCAAGTAGCAATGATGGCCTTGGACGGGTTTCAAGTACTACATCATGGCTTCTCGACTTGTTATTACTGCGCCTGCGTGAGGAGTCACGCTCTGCACAAACTTTAGCATCGCTCGGAGGCCCAAATATGAACTAGTACTGAGGTCAAAAGAAAGCATATTACATTCAAAATAAAATGATTTCGCTGTATACCACCTATCTCTACTCTAACCCCATTTACTTATAGTAGCTCTCCCCGCATTAGTATTTAGTAAATAGTATGTTTTAGTTTCGGCAAAGCAGATGCCTAGCATGTGAGTTTACAAGCGGCCATTTTGAAAGCGTTTGCACAGGTGCAGGAAATTCTCTCCAAGCAAAGACTCGTCATACTGCGTATATGCAGTTGACGCATGCGCAGTACAGTTTCCCGTGTTAGTAGCCATTTTAAGTTTCACTCGGGTTACTTGTTAGTAAAACACATAAGCAAGCGTCATTCTAGCTAAAAATATGAAATGTGGTGTATATCAGTTTACACAAAACTGCAATTAATATAATGTTACGAGTTATATGAGAGGATTGCTTCTGAGAAAGTCTATTTTATACGAGTCCTTGCTCCATCAATCCCCTCTCTGACGGCATTTGTGCCATCACAAAATTTCCCATCACTGATCCAGATGCCAACTTTAGCACATCTCAGTTCCCTTTCCGGTCTGTTCATTTCCTTCCTCATCTTTTTCTTTCAAATTTTTCATTTTTTTATATAATTCACCTTTCATTTCTTCTAATTTAATCTCTTCATACTTTCTTTTCTTTCCCTTTTCATTTACTTCATATCTCTTTCTCTTTCAACAACATTTGCACCATGTCATTATTGCTAAGACTAATATTATTATTCCAGGTATAGATAGTATTATTTGGCCTATAAGACCTTTGCCTATATTAGTAAACCAATTCCCTATTGAAGTAATACTATTTGTTAATTTTTTCCATACACCGTCAACTTCCAGTGGTTTTAAGTCTTCTTCCAATTTTGAAATATTTTTCATGTACCCTCCGATTTCAACACTTTTATCAGGAATATAAGTGTAACTATGTTGCGCTTTCAGCATTTTACAGACTCTGCCCTCTTTTGCCAATAATACATCAAGAGCAAGTCGATTTTGTAAATCCATTGACCTAATTGCAACCATTTCTGTATTGATCATTAAGAATCCTCCAGCAGTATCAGTCGATAGAGGACCAGCCACTGTAGATAACTTTTGTGAATTTAGAATGACTCCCACTGAAGGTATCAATGCACTAAATATGTCACCTACTATTTCTGAAAAACTAGCTCTTTTTATTCATGTTAGTTCCCTTGTCATTTCATTGCTTCCAGTGATTCTTTTCACATGATAAACTTTAGGGAATACTATTCCAAAAAAGCAACTCCCATACCAATGTGCAGGCAGCCTAAAATAAGCTTTATTCCCACAACCATAATTAACTCCAGGAAATACTGGATCTGTTCCCCCTTTTAGTCCCCATCCTCCGATTACCAAAAAGTTATGTTCACATTCACTGGAACCAATAAATACATTGTTATAGTCAGTCTTTAATCTATGGAGGCAGATCTTCCCTTTCTTTTCAAAATCTAGGGACATCGCAGCATGAGTCTTGCCACCTGTATAAATTTCCTCTTTTTCAGCCCATTGAGGAATCTGAGGTCTCTTTTCAGAAGCCTTTCTTTGGAAGTCCTGTCTCCTTTCCTCTACTAAATTCAAAAATATATTTTCTTCTTCATGTAATGAGCATGTTAGATTGTGTTTGTGTGCTTCTGCTATATCTATTGTTTTCATAGTTAAGAAATATTCACCCATAAACTGTGTATCGTTAGTACTAAGAACTGAATTCATACTCTTACGAATAGGAATCTCAGAGAAAATCACATCTACGTTAGAATAATAATACTGTAACTTTCCTATAAAATAAGCTTGATAAAATACTACATGAAATACCATATGTTAATGGTACATGGTGAATTGTGACACCTTCTGCTACTGATGCTGGTAATTTCATACACACATAACACCACTAACCTCCATAGTCTCTACATGTTGAACTAATAACTTTGTGAATACATTTAAAGCAGTGTAATTATTTGTCACAGTGTGATGTAAGGCTATCTCATCTGGTGCTTCTAATGCTACTCTAGTTCCTTTTATGTTAGCCACCTTTCCATTAGTGTCTGTATTATTTTTCTTTTCTGTTACCATCAAATAAGGGATGGCTATGGTTAATACCAGAATATGAGTACTAAAAATATACTACATATACATATTCTACAACATTTATTTATATAATTTTGTTTTGGTCTTCCAGCAACCCTATCATCATACATTTTAGTTTACGAAGATTTCATTTCTTTTCTTTGCTCTATTTTATCACTTTTGTTTATTTGATCTTCAAGGACGTCTCACTTTTCCTTCATTAATCTGTTCAACAATTAATTCTTCGTCACTTTCTTCATTCAAATCTAGATTCTCAAAGTCTTCAAGAATCAGGACCTTTGAACTTATTGTTCAAAATTTGCAGTCTTTGACTCCTTCGCTGGTATTTTGTAATCAATTCCCCAGACTGACTAGAGATTTCATTGACTTGTTCAGGTTCTTCACTTATTGTTTTAATGTGATATATTAATCTTTTAATACCACCTGGCCAGTTATCACCCTTTCTGTCCTTTTTGGCTTTCACTGCACTTTCACTTTCCTTGTCTTTTTTTGAGTATTCGTTTATTTACGTTAAGTTGTGGCACAATTTGATTGTCTTCGTTTTCAGAGTCCCTCTCTATCTGTTCATGTTGTGACTTTATCTGCCTGAACGTGTTCTTCTCCCTCTATCTGTCGCGCTCAAATGACTCAGTTTCCCATTCTTCTAATGCCTCATACTGAGTTAATCTAGGTCGGGGCTCCAATTCATTCATCTGCATTCTTAGATTATGAAGGATTCTCCCATTAAATGTACCATTTTCTGGAAAAGCTAACACTCCATCATTTTTAGTGCATTCTATCCAATTTTCTAACCACACACAGGCATTGTAGCCTCTCTCCTTCATCATAAATGAGTCAGGTGTCTGTGGTGGAGGGATAAGGTTTTATTTCGACTCCTTCTTCTTCTTCCTGCACTTGTTCTTCTTTTCCTAACTGGTCCGGCTCAGGTCTTACTGCACTTTGCTTATCTGCAGCATGAACTTGTTCTTTGATGCCTATCTGTCCCTCCTCAGATTCGTGAATATGTTGGTTCACCTCTGTCTGAGTATATTTTTCTTTACTTGTCTGATCCTGCTCAGGGTCTCCATCAGTTTTATTTTCCCTTTCCTGAGCATGTTCTTTCTACACCTGTCTGGTCCTCTCTATGTTCTTGCCTTTCCAAGCTGGTTCTGCTTCTTGTTTTAACAATCACCTCGGGTATGTCAACCACTGGTATCCAGTCATCCTGACTTGTGCTCGGTTGTTCCTGATCAGCTACCAGTATAACCTGATGCGGCTTATCCCACCTGGGTGCTTGGCACAATTCTCGGGTGTGATTCTTCACCATCACCCAGTCTCCGGGATTCAGATCATGTGCTTGATTCGGCTGCCTGGCAACTGCGTCTTCTCCAACCTGATGAGAGACAGAACGCACTAGGTCAGCCAATCCTTTACAATAGTCTAATACCAGATCATCAGTTATATTCAATAGTTTGTGTTGAGGTATAAATGCTTGTCTCATTGTTCTTACCATGAGTACTTCGTGCGGACTCAATCCTGTGTTTCTGTCAGGAATACTTCTGAGTCCCATCAGAACAAGAGGTAATGCATCTGGCCATTCCAGTGAAGTGGATGCACACACTTTTTCCTGTCTTGTTTTGATTGTGCCATTCATTTGTTCTACCACTTCAGAAGCTTCTGAGTGATATGCACAGTGCAGTTTTTTGTTTAATTTTAAATGCTTCACAGATTAATCAAATTATTTCATTATTAAAGTGAGATCCTCTATCTGATTCCAAAGTTACTGGAAAACCAAACCGCGGAATTAGCTCCCTCAACAGCAATTTGCCAACTGTTATGCTGTCATTCCTCCTAGTAGGGTATGCTTCCAACCACAGGGAAAACAAACAAACAATAACAAGTACATACTTCAACCCTCTGCAGGGTGGTAATTGTATGGAATCCACCTGCAACCTCACAAATGGTCCTTCTGCTTTTCCAATTCTTCCTCAACTGACCACTTTCTTCCTGCCTGGATTTATTTGTTGACAGGTTAAACCTTACTGGCAAAGGCTCTCTGCGACAGCCCTAAACTTTGGATTATACCAATCTTGTCTAAAGAACCTGATCATGGCATCCCTGCCTACGTGTGCGTCTCCAAGGTAAATTCTGGCCATTTGTGAAAGCAAACAATCTGGCATTACTGGCCTACCATCTAAATAAAGCCATACATCATCCTCTGTCCTCCTCTGGCATCCTACTTTTATCCACTCTTCTTTTTCACTCATTTCCACTTCATCCTGCAGTTGTCTTACGTCCTCCCATGTTTCTATTCCTGAGAGTAGCATAAATTGGCAGCTGATTCCACTTGATTCAATTTTCCTGATGAGTGCCATTTTATTTCTGGCACAGTACTGGGCGACCTGGTCAGCATATCGATTACCAGCTACCACATAGTCATCTCCTGACTGATGAGCAGCACACTTGACCACCGCCACTTCTTTTGGCAATTGTATTGCTTCTAATAGTTCTTTCACAAATTTTCCATTTTTAATAGGGGATCCTGAAGAAGTCATGAAATCCCTCTGCATCCAGAGCTGGCCAAAGTCATGCACAACCCTGTAACCATACTGGCTATCAGTGTAAATGGTTACTTTCCAATTTCTCCCAATTTTACATGTTTTAATTAAAGCTATCAATTGGCTACTTGTGCAGACTTGACTCCTGGTAAATAGGATGCTTCCACTATTCCAGCCAATGTGCATACAGCATAAGCAGCACTTAATCCTCCTTCCTCATGTCTCATGCACGAGCCGTCTACAAATAGCTCATGCTCAGCTTCTTTCAGGGGCTCTTCCTGTATGTCTGGACGGGGCTTGGTGCATAACTCAGTGACATCCAGGCAATCATGCTCAACTTCATCTCTTTCTTCTTCCCCACATACATCTGGCAATAAAGTAGCAGGGTTTATTACAGTACACCTGACCACTGTCACGTTCTCTGCTCCTAAAATGATTCTTTTGTATTTAGTCATTCGACTAGGGGTAAGGTACTGTGTTTGAGTTCTAGTCAAAAGAATCTCTACTGAATGTGGAACAAATACCTTTACAGGATGTCCCATCACAATGGACTCACTTTGTTCAAGACTCATGCAAGTAGCAGCTACTGCTTTTAAACAGCCAGATAACGCTGACTCTACAGGATCCAAAGTAGCAGAAAAGTATGCTTCTGGACGTCTCATCAAACCATTTTGTTGTGTTAACACTGAAAGGGCACAATTTTCTCTTTCACAACAGAATAGTGCAAATTCTTTTGTATAATCTGGCATACCTAGAGATGGGGCTTCACACAAACAATTTCGTAATTTCACTAAAGCTTCCATGCTTTCATCATCCCAAACTACAGGGTCCTTTGCCCGCTATGTGTCATTTGTATTGGGGGTTTAGCTAACAAAGAAAAACCTACAATCCACTGCCTACCATACCCCACTACACCCAGAAACATTCTAATTTCTCTCTGAGTTTGTGGTAACTGCATTTGCTTTATTATTTTTATTCTTTCAGGGGTCACTTTTCTCGCTCCTCTTTCTATTTGGTCTCCCAAATATTTAACTCCAGTTCGACAAAATTGTAATTTCTCTGGAGACACTTTGTGTCCTCCATCAGCCAAATGATTTAATAAGGCAATCAAATCAGTAACTCAATCATCTCGCGACTTTGAAGCTATTAACAAGTCGTCGATGTATTGGACCAGGACTGATTTTCTGGGTATCACTAAAGTTTCTAGACATTTCTTCAAAATTTGATTGGATATTGAAGGACTTTCTGTGTAGCCCTGAGGAACTCGATTCCAGACTAAAATACGGTCCTCAAACTTAAACGAAAAGAGATACTGGCTATCTGGGTGTAAAGGGATGAAGAAAAATGCTTGCCATAAATCTATCACAATAAAGAATCCTGCATTCCATGGTATCTGATACAGAATCACTGCTGGATTTGGCACTACGGGACAACAAGGCACAACAATTTTATTGATTTTAGTAAATCTTGAATTATTCTGTACTTTCCGCTAGGTTTCTCAATGCCAATTATAGGCGAATTACAAGGACTGCACATTATTCCTTCTGGATACCTTGTTTAACCATTCGTTCAATTTCTGCTGCAACACCAGCCTTGACTTCAGGACTCATTTTGTATTGTCGAGTATTTGGATAAACTGCACCTTCCTTTACAGTCACCATTACTGGGTCTACATTTGTCATTAACCCTACTTCTTTTCCAGTGAAATCTCACACCTCTGGATTCACAGTCGTTTTTAATTCATCTGGTAAATCATCTTTTGTCATTATTTAATACATCTCATCTACTTCTGTGCCTTGTTTTGACAGCATTATTTTATAGACACAGTCTTCATCAGGGGTCTAAATCGCAACACCATCCGGTGTGCAGAAATGTGTGCAATTCATTTTACACAACAAATCCCTACCTAGCAAGTTGACTGGACTAGAGTCGCACACTACAAACTTGTGCATTTCTCTGAAATTGTCAATGCGCACCTCCATTGGTTCTGTGATTGGGGTTCCAATCTGTTTATTTGAAACGCCTACTACTTGCATGGCTTCTCCCGAGAGGGGTAGGTTTGGGATGTCTGCTGTTCTCACAGTAGAACGAGTAGCACCAGTGTCCATCAAAAAGGTAATTTCTTTTCCTTCAACCTTCCCGTCAATATATAGACCTGACTGATCTACCGGTAAGGATGCACCAAGTACTTACTCCTCCTCCTCCCCCCTCAGGCACCGTCATTGGTCATCTCCTCGAAGGCGACTGTTCTGCAAAAAAAATTGTGAAGTCACAAAATTGTTCTTACCACTCTCTCCTGGAAATCCGGTGTCCGCACTGTACTTTGCTTGTTCCCAAAGCAGGGGCACTTGGAGTAGTTCTATTGGGTCCCTCTTGATATGGTGGAGGGTTTTTCGTTAAAATATCCTCCATAAACTCATCTTCTGATTCCCCACAACCTGTCATAGTCAAATATTAAGTTTTCCCTGTACACTTTCCTCCTGACTGTTCCTCAGCCATCAATACAGAATACAGCCCTTCTGTGACCATTGCGTGTCTCCATTGTTTCATCTGACTCTCTCGTGATTCGCGCATCTGCCTAGGGAAAAATCCTCTATAACTTCTGCTACTTCTGGATCTGTCGCGCTCAAATGACTCAGTTTCCCATTCTTCTAATGTCTCATACTGAGTTAATCTAGGTCGGGGCTCTAATTCATTCATCCACATTCTTAGATTATGAAGGATTCTCCCATTAAATGTACCATTTTCTGTAAAAGCTAACACTCCATCATTTTTAGTGTATTCTACCCAATTTTCTAACTACACACAGGCATTGTAGCCTCTCTCCTTCATCATAAATGAGTCAGGTGTCTTTGGTGGAGGAATAAGAATTCCCTCTCTAGTCTTGATGACCTTTTTATATATTTGTCTCTTGCAAATCCTAAATATCTCCTGTCTGGGCGATTCCCTATTAATGTTGGATCGTATTTCCACATATATACTCCACTGTCCAATACTACTACGGCTTCTATTTTTGACAACCAATTAGACTCTTGCTTACACTTGGGGTTTTTACCAATCGCAGCGCGGCTTCTATTCTTTCATCCAATCAAGCTCAAGCGTACTCAATTCGTTTAGCCATTACTAGTGCGGTCTTTTTGTGACGTCAGTATCACTCTTTACTACTGACCCCTCCTTTACAAAATTTGTGTCAGTCACACACCCGCTGTTTCAACCAATCTCAGCGCGGCTCTCTGTGACGTCAGTGCAACTCCAACTGCTGACCCCTCCTACACAAGGTAACACAAAAACGTATTTTCTTACAACTTTTCATAAAATGTTCATTAATAACAATATAAAAACATTTGCTACACTGTTCCGCTGAAAACAAAAGACAGCTGATTTCCACTGCGACGAGTAAAACCTTCTGCTTACTCTTCACACTTTGCGAGTAAAGCCTTCCACTTGCCCTTCACTCAAGCTCTGACAAACCTGTTACTCCTTTAGTGTTACTCTTTCTAGGTGATATAAGACCAAATTTTACCGGTGAACTCTTTTGCTATCAATCACTCTCACTTTTATATGAAAATAATCCCTAATTTAGCACTGCTAGCTCTACGTAGCTTCTCAGCGCTATTCCAACATACGAGTAACCTCACTGCAGTGTGGCTTCCATTTACCACCCGCTATTCACTTCCCGGGAAATTCCAGACAACATAAAACATAACACAATTGACTTTGTTAAAACATAAATCAATAATCGATAATCACCAAACTAGTCAATAATAACCAAAGCTCTGCTACCAGAAAACTGATCCAGCTGGTTACCAACCTCAGGTACTCAAACAACATATACTCACCTGAGCCCATAAACACACATTCACATACGCTAGTAAATACCGCTTGGGGTCAATTTTTATAAATGCCTTTTATGAGATTAGTTACCTGACAGTTTTTAACTAATCTTTCACTGATCAAAAAGTTCTTTCCTCTGGTCAATAGACCTATTAGTTGGAACTAGTTGATGGTGAAATGACATTTAGAATTTATATTCCTTACAATATTTGAAATAACCACAGATTTGGGAGAAGTTTTAAATGTTTATCTAGTTAATTCATGTGAGCCAAAACAAGAATACAGTACGAACTCCGTTTCTCCAAGGAGGAAAAGTCAATTATTTCTTTACTCTGTCACCCATATTAGATTTTACATTTCACAATGACAGTACTTCAGAAAGGGTAGGATAGAGAGAGCAGTCCAATGACATACTACACAGAGATATATGTACCTACAATGGTGTGAAAACCAATCCCTTGGCCAAGGAGTTGGAAGGGTCCCCTGGGAAAGATCAGGTGACAAAGACTTCAGGACAGGTTTCAGGGTAGGATTCAGGACAGGATAGATTACCTCTTCTAGCTCCGACGCCTGCGTCGCACCCCTTGTGGAAATATGGATTTTTCTGATCAGTTATGTCCCCTATCTTGGACCCCAACGGTTCTATGTGCATGTCACAAGTACATGTATGTTCCCTCCAGTTCCAGTTATGAAGACGCAAACACATGTGCGTCCACCGTCAACATGTCCTCTGTCAGATCCGCCATGAATAGGCCGGATATTCCATTCCTAAGTACGAAAGGCCACCGGCTTTGTATGGTTCACTTATGCCATTTTACAGTCCAGGCAAGTAGGCCCTGATCCTATCATCAAACTCCTCTTGCCTTCTGCCTCTGAAAACTCAAGTCTGAGCCTGCATCTGTGACCATGAACTTTGTCTCATTCTCTGCGCGGCTCACGAAGCCTGACATCAGCCTATTCTCTGCCAAGAACTGTATTTTCGCCTTCGAATTATCTGCTTCACTCCTTAGCCGATGCATTCCTGTCTAGCAAATTAAGTAAACATTCTTCCAGCTACTGAGCAAAGGCTCGGCTTCTCTGTCCTCATGCAAGTAATTCATAGCCCCGTTACCATGGAATATTCCTACCCCCTCGCATTCAGTGTAGACACTTAGACGCTTGTACACGCACGCACAGTCAGTATAGAATAGATTCTGTCCGAGAGTCCTTCTTTTGTGGATAACATAGTTCTTTAAACATAGGATGTTAGATATGATTTGGGATTAGGTTGACTTGACTCCCCAGACTTTCCGTCTCCACATGTAGAGCTAAATGTCAAGTCCCCTTCACCCCCTAGTTGCACGTCAATCACACGTCATGCTGCTGCGCGCGCATCTATGCCAAGTATTATCTTATAGATCCACCTATATGTGACATCATAACCAATTATGTTCCTTTTTACTCCTTATTACACCCATTTTCGGTTACGCATACGAATCGTCATTTTCCTTATCAATTGTTACGCCTACTGCATTCGCTTCATTGTAATGTATGTACTATAAAAGTCACTTCTTGTCAATAAAGTATGTACTTCACTTCCTGAACCTCCGTGGTGATGGAACTTGGAGCAACCGATTATAATCGTCCATTGGAATAAAGCCCATTCCGAACCTCTACTACCACGGATTCTGCCTCTCATTTTTCTGAGCTATTTTATTATGTTTCTGTATCAAATTAAGTCCAGGTAAAGGAAATTATTTACCACATGAATGGCGCCCGAATAGGGACACTTTCTCATCTCACGCGCCGGCGGTGAGTTGCAGGCCCGGTCTCCTGCCACAGCTGGACGGACAATAACGCGTACCAGCAGGATTTCCTGTATCTCCCTCCGGTCAAGCGGGGGCGACTGAGGCTGCGATCAACACCCAGACGAGGCGGTGAGAAGTGCGAAGTATCCCGACCAGAGCCTAGCTGAGAGAGCAAGATCCGAGGTATACAGAGGCCCACCAGTTCGAAGTCGAGTCCAGTTTCCGACGAGTCGAGTCGAGTCCAGTCCGGTCCAAGTTCAGTTTCCGAGGCCTTCCGTTTCCGAAGCTACCCGGTGAGTACCATTACTGGGGAGGCATTTCTGACGTGCACATAGGTTGTGCCGGTCAAGACGGGTTTGGGTACACAAATCCGGTCTGCACTGTTTTAGCAGTGTATCTGTACTGTTTAGCAGTATATCAAGTATTCCGAAGTATCTAGTTATTGTCAAGAATTATGCTTGGTGATTAGTTATGCAGACGATCATCATTGTTGGTTATTTTAAAGGTTAATAATGTTTTAATGTTTAATGTTTAATGTGTTAAACGTCCTGCATATTGTGGTATGAATGGTTGTTCATTATTGTGCTTTTGTATTAAGTGTGTTCAAGATTAAGTATCGGATCAGTTGTCAATATGCCGCTCTTTTCGAAATTAAGACAGATCACTACTAGAAAAGGGGTACTCGAAGAAGCCGTCCCTATTCCTCCTAGGGACACTCCAGGGCACTTCATGTATCACAAACATGGCTTAGACGCTATATTATTCCTTGATTTATGGGTAGACTATACCAAGGAATTACCAGAAAGTCAGAGGTGGCCCACAGCGGGGACCTGGGATGCAGAGTGCATCATGAAAGTCGAGGAAGAGTTATGGAAAAGGAAAGTCAGACAGTCACAGAAAGACGCCGTTGAGTTATGGCGTAAAGAATCTCATAGACGTACAGAAAAAGCACTCCGACAGGAAGAAAAGAATAAAGAGAGTTCAAATAAAGTTCGAGAAAATCTATTAATTGAGGAAGGTATCCGAGTGAAATCAGAACAGGTAGATAGACAAAGAAATGCCCTTATGAATGGTATGTATCCCCTCCTAGCCGAAGGATTACCTAAGGCTACTCCAGAGATACCGAAAGACTTGCCACCCCCGTTATTCCCAATAAAGGTACATCCTAAGGGGCATCCTAGAACCGCAGAAGATGTTTTTCTTTCCTCGTATTTAGATGAAGCAGCTCCCGAATATGCTAATTCCGCCCCACATAGACCGCATGCCAGGGAGGTTCAACGCCAAGACCCAGTACCAGTATCTCTACAGCAACAGATCGAGTCACAAGTTCCGGCAAGCACATCTGTTTCTGCATCTGTTCCTACAGCTACTTCTATAGCTGTGTCCACACCTATAGTTGCTGTGTCACGTTCAACGAATCCTTTCACACCCGACACCCCAGATGGGGCTGCGGGAGGTGCTACCAATACTTTTTCTACGCCACCCAGAATAAATAAACTTACTTTTCAAGAGTCAGCACATTCACGTACCCCCAAACTCGTAAATGCCCGTACGCTTAAGGAACTTCTTATAGATTGTAGATATGACCCTGTGCCCGGCAAAGAGGACGAAATGACCTTGGCATCATTGCGTATCAGACGAGCCGCAGTGTATTTAGGGAAGTTACCAGGAATGACTGCGCATCTAGATAAAATATATCATTTTGTCCAAACAGGGCGAGATTCAGAATGTATTAACAGAGCTATGGAATACCAGAAAGTGGAGATACAGGGGGAACTGTTACGTTTCCTCATAAATTGTGTGATCAGAAATGAAGACCGACCGGGGGTAGACCCGGAAGCAATGCAAATCCTTACTAGATGGAGCCAGAATATATCAGAAGGTAGACATGATAAACAAAATTGTATAATAGCCATGTGCCGAAAGATCCGTAAGGAAATAGAACGCCTACACGAAGAAAGATTAGGGGTAGACGAGTTCGAACAAAACGAGGAGGAAGGGTCTGGACTGCCCGCAGGACAGCCAGACACCATAGCCTATGTAGGAAGAGGAAGATCTTGTAATAGTAATAGAGGCCTTATTGACCCGATACGTCCGATATGTCCAGATAATAACAGGAATTTCCAAATACCTATAATTAACATCAGGTCTAACGAGCATTCGTTCCAAGCCGCCGACAAACTACTCCGAGAACGAAGGGGTTATCATTTTCTCGATTCTATGGATGAACAAGATTTAGCCAGGGCAGCTGTCCATTGGGTGGACAGTCCCGGAAAATATAGTGATGATACAGTAACACGCACATTTTTGAATCTCACCCCAGATGAACAGAGGTTAGCTGGGATTTATATGATTCAACAACTCATTATACTATATCGGAGTCAGCATTCGGACCCTGGTCCCTTACCTGACATATTGACTGAATTACTTATGAATAAATGGAGAGGTTCAGGTACTAAATTAATTAAAGAAATTCTAGAATCAAGAAAGCAATATATTCTTTTTGTATGTTCAGAACATGTTTCATTACCCATTAAGGAAAGAACCACGTATCACATGGATAGACAGAATCCTTTACGAGAAGTGCACCCAATAAAAGGCGAGGACAACGAGTTCAAGCGCGTATTTGTATATACGCCCATATCGAAAATAGAATTGTTAGAAATGAAGAAAGTGGTACCCAGTCATGACAAAGACCCAGCGGGTTTTCACCGAGAAATTAAAGACATGTTACTCATGGGAGAGTATACCTATCCCGACATTATGACAATATTAAAGGTATTGATGCCTGCTGGCATTTATGAAAAACTCAGGGAAAAAGAGTGGGAGGTAGGAGACCAAAAGATAGAATGGTCAGTATTAGAAGCAGAAGAAAAGGCCCGAACTGCAGGAGCAGGACTTGGGGATAAAACTAAAGCACTACCAGGTTTGCTAGTACAGGTACTGCCACGTTTATTAACTACGAAAAAGGAAGATTGGGGAACAATTTCAGCCTGTAAGCAGAAGCAAGATGAAGACACTAGTGATTACTATGCCCGATTTGAAAAATGTTTTGGTATAAATAGTGGCATAAAAGCAAGTAGCGAATCATACCCGCATCTGTTTGTAACAAAATTAGTAGAAAATGCCCTGCCCCAAGTAAAGAATAGAGTATTAAAATTCGAGAGTACCTGGCAAGGTAACACTCCATCACAAATGTTACAAATGTTACAGTACCATCACAATAGAATTAGAGAGGAACAAGAACATGAACACAGACGCATGAAAGACACGAAAATGAAAATGCTAGTTTCTCAGACAGTTCCAGCTGAAGGACATAAAAGGGGTATGACACATTCCGATTCAGCAGGACCTGTAAAAGGGACATGCAATTATTGCAAAAAGCCAGGTCATTACGTACACGATTGTCCAGTTTTAAAACATAATATCGCCATAGGTAAAACACAAGAAAGACCACGGCCACTCAGACAAGATCAGAATGAACAAGGAGCTCCGCAGCATGCACAGGCCATGCCAGCCGCACAACAGCCAATACAGTTTGTGCCAGCTGCACCACCGTTGCCTGTTGCTGCCACACAGACAACAACACGACAAATGTATCAGACCGCACAGTATGAATATCCTGAGTATCAGCGTTACGCATGAAAAAGCCTAGAGAGGGAAATTGACTTACCCCTTATTGAAATCCCAGTAGATCAAGAAGGACCTTATGTACATAGTGAATTATTAGGCCAAGATAGAAAATTTTTACTCGATACAGGGGCAAGTCGAACAACTATAAAACGTAGTGAAGTTCCAGGGGCACCCCTCTCAGGCTCTCAGAATATTTCCCTTGGTTTTTCAGGAAAACCTATTGTTAATGAAGTGTCACAGCCTCTTCCACTTACGATAGGACCTTTGACCCGAACTACAGATTTATTGCTTACTAAATCATGTCCCGAAAATCTGTTAGGAATAAAAACACTGAAAGCTCTAGGAGCTATAATATGTTGTTCTCCGGAAGGAGTAAGATTGTTTTTACGTGATTTTAAAGGTCACTATGTGTCTAGAGACATGGATTCCCGACTGCAGACTTTACCTACACACCTATGGGCACAAGGCCCTACTGATGTCGGATGCATGAATATTACACCATATCGAGTCACATTAAAGGCAGGAGTGGTGCTACCACGAATGCGACAATACAAGTTACCACCAGATGCTGTAGTGGCTTTACTACAAATCATTGACGAGCTCATTGCCCAAGGAGTAGTTGTGGAAACAGACTTCAATGTATGTAATTCACCGATAATTCCGATTCTTAAACGAACAGATCCAAAGGCCCTGCCAGTCTATCGATTGGTTATTGATCTGCGCGAATTAAACAAATGCATTGTGCCACAATTTCCTGTGGTCCCAGATATCTCGTCATTACTGACAGCTATTGATTCCGAAGCGACATTCTTTACTGTAATCGATCTCAAGAATGCCTTTTTCAGCGTCCCAATAGATCCGGAAAGCCAATATTTGTTCGGATTTAGTTTAAATGGGCGTAGCTTTAAATTCTCACGCGCACCTCAAGGATTTACAGAAAGCCCCAGCATCTATAGCCAAGCACTGAAACGAGAACTAGACAGTATCCACATGCCAGTTAACACTGCTCTGCTTCAATATGTCGATGATCTGCTGATCACCGCGAGAAGCGAACCGGAATGTGAAAAAGCATCACTGACAGTTTTACAATTTCTGGCCGAAAAGGGGCACAAGGTGTCCCCTTCTAAGCTGCAATTCTGTGTCCAGCGAGTTATTTATCTTGGACACTCGCTGTCCAAGGAGGGAAGGCAGCTTACACCCGACCGCATTCAGTTAATAGCTAACATGCCAATACCCAAGACACAAAAAGAGGTGCGGGCTTTCATAGGCCTCACTTCATATTGCAGGCAGTGGATCCCTCAGTATGCATTTCTAGCAAAACCACTCATTCAGTTGACAACACAGGAGGCAGCCGCATCGACTGTTCTCCCTTGGACTCAGGAACATACACAAGCTTTTGAAAGCCTAAAGAAAGCTTTATGTCAAGCACCTGTTTTAGCAACACCATGTTACAGAAAACAGTTTACACTTTTTGTTACAGAACGCGAAGGTACTGCCTTGTCAGTACTCACACAGGAACAAGCAGGAGCACACAAACCATGTGCTTATTTTTCTAGTACATTAGATCCAGTAGCCCAGGCTTTGCCTGCATGCCTAAAATCAGTGGCAGCGACAGCTTTAGCAATCAGACAAAGCGATGCCATAGTGTTAGGACATCCATTGACAGTTCAAGTACCACACGCAGTGGAGGTTCTTGTAAATAGAACGCAAACACAACACTTGACTATAGCGCGACTTACAGGGTATGAACTTACATTGTTTCAGCCACATATAGAAATCAGACGCTGTAACACATTGAATCCTGCCACACTGTTGCCAGTAACCGGAACAGACCCACTAGCTCATGACTGTATTGAAGTTATTACAATAACGACGAAACCCAGACAAGACTTAACCGATGTCCCATTGTCAGATCCAGATCTGACGTTGTATGTAGATGGTTCATGTATGAGAACAAGTACAGGAGAGTTAGTGGCCGCTTATGCAGTCACAACAGACACTGAAGTCATTGAAACTAATCGTATAAATACCTTGTCAGCTCAAGCAGCAGAGCTCATCGCTCTGACACAAGCCTGTATTCAAGCCACGAATAAAAAAGTCAACATATACACTGATTCACGTTATGCATTCGGAGTTGTACATGACTTCGGCGTGCTGTGGCGAGAGAGAGGTTATTTAACTTCCCACGGTGCCCACATTCAGCACGGACCCCTCATTCATGCCTTATTAGATGCAATACATCTACCCACTGCAATATCGATTATGAAATGTAAGGCTCATACGAAGGTTACTGATATCATTTCCCAAGGCAATGATCTAGCCGACAGAACAGCTAAACAGACTGCTCAAACTCAAACCCCCGACACGACAAAGACAATAGTCCCGATACCGACACATTGTATGACAGTTAAAGATCCTACTCTTGACGTAATTGACATACAGACACATGCTACACCAGACGAAGTAAAGAAATGGACTGAATTAGGAGGGATCCGAACGGACCAAGGATGGATGATGAAGGAAAAGTCTGTATGTTTCCTTCCTGATTCAATGGTCCAAGTTATAATTAACACTACACATAGTCCAGCACATCTCGGAGAAAAAGCTATGCTAGACAGCATTCAACACATTTGGTTCAATAAACATTTGCGAGCAGCAGCCAAACAAAAGGTCCGTACCTGTATGATCTGTTGCCAGTTCAACCCAGGAAAAAGTGTTCCCGTAGAACAGGGTGGATTTCATCCTCCTAATCACCCTTTTGAAGTCCTCCAGATGGATTATATCCAGATGGAACGATGTCGAGGATTCAAATATGTTCTCGTAGTTGTCTGCGCTCTGTCTCGTTGGACGGAGGCATACCCGGTTTCAGATTACACTGCCCCGACTACTGCCAAACAGTTGGTTCGAGAATTCTTCCCACGATACGGTTTACCACGTGTTGTTCACTCAGATAACGGCCAGCCATTCTCATCCGAATTAATGAAACATGTTTCACTTCTGTTAGGATATCAGTGGAAATTCCACTGTGTCCGACACCCCGAGGCAGCAGGTCTCGTAGAAAGACATAACCAGATACTGAAAATCAGATTGTCCAAAATATGCAGAGAGAAAGGTGTCGACTGGGTAGTAGCCTTACCCGTTGCACTCTTTTACATGAGAATGGTAGCACACTCTCGAACAGGGCTATCCCCGTATGAGGTGATCTTCGGCAGACCACCAAATATGTGGGGGACGCCTATACCACGCAAAATAACTGATGTTGACTGTAATATGCTGACAGATTACTTGGCTTCCTTGATGTCTGCACTACAATCTTGTCGTTCACAGGTAGCTGCAGCCTTTCCCGACAACACTGAGGTGAAACCTCATGACGTAGTTCCGGGGGACCTCGTATTTGTGAGGAATTTCGACCGAAAGACTCAACTGGAGCCCAGGTGGAAATCACCCAAGTTGGTCCTGCTGACCACAAGAACAGCCGTGAAGATTGTTTTTCTTGAGTCTTTTAATAATTACTGCAAGTATATTGTTGCGCATATATTACCCTATTGCCAGAAATGTTTACAATGTTACTGCTGAACATTCTTTTAGTGACTTACCTCCGCATGAATTGTCTTATAGACTTGCGCTGCGCAATAACACTTTCATTAGTATGTTACATCATTCCCATCAGACTAGTAATGCCACTAATTGTTGGGTGTGTGGCCGGCTCCCTCCCTATCAAAATTATGAAGGAGTCCTGCCTTTCTTTCCACATCCGTTTACACATAATGGCTCCTGTGGAGCATGGTTTAGTTTAATCAATTCCATAGACTCAGACACAGCAGTTTACCAAGATCATTGGGTATGGGGAAACCTGAACCTAGTTTTACTCAAGGTCTGCTACCCTGACAAGGAGGGTCGCCCCAAAAGAACAGGAACTGATCTGGAAAATGAAGTATATGGATTAGGTAATTTTACACCTAATCTCATGATTCTGAATGTTGAATCCGAAGTTGAACTAATTTTGCCCACCATGTCAGTATTCCCAGTAAAGGGTGAATTATGTGTAAGAAAGGTTGGTTCCATACATATGGGCCATAGTAAATGCACTACTATAGTAGAATTCAGTGATCAAGGCAAATCTTCATTTAGAGCTTCTCGCCACTCCTACTTTATATGTGGTCAGACTGCATATATGCGTCTACCTCTAGATTGGGATGGTACCTGCTACATTGCATTCCTTTTACCACCTGTTTTCCTAGCTCCTCCTGATTATTACAGAAATATTCATTTAGTACACAATAGAGAGCGGAGAGATCTCCCAATTGTCGATTATACTGAGACGGCATGGGACAAGTATGTAGATTTCAATAAAGGCATCTTTCCCTATATAGGTACTGTTACTAATAGTAAGCTGATACGTAGATTAACTAGAACCCTTGAAGCAGTAGTGAATGAAACTATTTCCGCCCTAGGCAATTTAACAGAAGAGCAGTCTGCTATGCGGATTGTTGTGCTTCAAAATCGTCTTGTCCTTGACGTGATCCTGGCTGATAGGGGCGGAGCTTGTAGGGTCATCGGATCAAGCTGCTGCGTATTCATACCAGAAAATTCGCCCTCAGTATATAAAGCCATCACTCGCCTTCATAAGATTGTAAACCAGATACACCAGAACCCAGGCACTTGGACTTGGTCCAGTTGGTTTTGGAGTGTGATATCAGCCTGGGGATGGAGAGTTTTATCCTTCCTAGGTATTGGCCTTCTCATACTATTCAGTTGCTGTCTATGTCTACAATGTGGACCAGCGATCTGTGGTCTGTGTGCCACATCGTGTATTCCACCACCAAGATTTCATTCGTCACGGAAGAAGAAAGAAGAACAAATGATGTTATATGAACAGATCAATGGATTGATGAAGATTGATATCTCTTAACGGGCAAGTAGGGGACAAGGAGGGAATGTGGAAATATGGATTTTTCTGATCAGTTATGTCCCCTATCTTGGACCCCAACGGTTCTATGTGCATGTCACAAGTACATGTATGTTCCCTCCAGTTCCAGTTATGAAGACGCAAACACATGTGCGTCCACCGTCAACATGTCCTCTGTCAGATCCGCCATGAATAGGCCGGATATTCCATTCCTAAGTACGAAAGGCCACCGGCTTTGTATGGTTCACTTATGCCATTTTACAGTCCAGGCAAGTAGGCCCTGATCCTATCATCAAACTCCTCTTGCCTTCTGCCTCTGAAAACTCAAGTCTGAGCCTGCATCTGTGACCATGAACTTTGTCTCATTCTCTGCGCGGCTCACGAAGCCTGACATCAGCCTATTCTCTGCCAAGAACTGTATTTTCGCCTTCGAATTATCTGCTTCACTCCTTAGCCGATGCATTCCTGTCTAGCAAATTAAGTAAACATTCTTCCAGCTACTGAGCAAAGGCTCGGCTTCTCTGTCCTCATGCAAGTAATTCATAGCCCCGTTACCATGGAATATTCCTACCCCCTCGCATTCAGTGTAGACACTTAGACGCTTGTACACGCACGCACAGTCAGTATAGAATAGATTCTGTCCGAGAGTCCTTCTTTTGTGGATAACATAGTTCTTTAAACATAGGATGTTAGATATGATTTGGGATTAGGTTGACTTGACTCCCCAGACTTTCCGTCTCCACATGTAGAGCTAAATGTCAAGTCCCCTTCACCCCCTAGTTGCACGTTAATCACACGTCATGCTGCTGCGCGCGCATCTATGCCAAGTATTATCTTATAGATCCACCTATATGTGACATCATAACCAATTATGTTCCTTTTTACTCCTTATTACACCCATTTTCGGTTACGCATACGAATCGTCATTTTCCTTATCAATTGTTACGCCTACTGCATTCGCTTCATTGTAATGTATGTACTATAAAAGTCACTTCTTGTCAATAAAGTATGTACTTCACTTCCTGAACCTCCGTGGTGATGGAACTTGGAGCAACCGATTATAATCGTCCATTGGAATAAAGCCCATTCCGAACCTCTACTACCACGGATTCTGCCTCTCATTTTTCTGAGCTATTTTATTATGTTTCTGTATCAAATTAAGTCCAGGTAAAGGAAATTATTTACCACACCCTCTCTGAGACTATCTTCCTCCTTGATTCTTCCGCGATCTTCTTCTAATTATTTGCCTCATTTCCCTCCTCTATTCTTCCGCAATGTTCTTCTAATTAATTGGCTTAAATTCTAAGTCTGCAAATCAATTCTTCTTCGGCATTCGTTCAGCTCTCGGTCAGCATCCCGGTCTCTCAGCATCTAATCATCACTTTGTGTGTTCTGCGAATCTGCGATAACTAACTAACTAAACTACCTCAATTATACCTTCCTATGCTCATGAACCACCCTTTAATGTTTCAACTTTATGAAACTCCTAATTCTGATTGGAGAGGCAAGGGGGGATGATCATCACACCATGCTAAGTTTTAATACATTTCTTTGGTTCTTTGTTTAATATTCCCACCCCTTAATTCTTATTCCCAAGCTTTATTTCCCACCCGTATTCACATCTTTATCAGACAAATGTATACATTTGATATTCGTTTCCATTCAGTTTTCAGGATGTCCAGCAGGTTCCCAGGCCATGTAGCAATGATGGCTTTGGACAGGTTTCAAGTACTACATCACGGCTTCTCGGCTTGTTATTACTGCGCCTGCGTGAGGAGTCACATGCTGCACAAACTTTGGCATCGCTCAGAGGCCCAAATATGAACTAGTAGAAAGGTCAAAAGAAAACATTTTAAATTCAAAATAAAATGATTTCACTGTATACCACCTATCTCTACTCTAACCCCATTTATTTACAATAGCTCTACCTGCATTAGCATTTAGTAAATAGCATGTTTTAGTTTCGGCAAAGCGGATGCCTAGCATGTGAGTTTACAAGCGGCCATTTTGAAAGCGTTTGCACAGGTGCAGGAAATTCCCTCCAAGCAAAGACTCGTCATACTGCGTATATGCAGTTGACGCATGCGCAGCACAGTTTCCTGCGTTAGCAGCCGTTTTAAGTTTCACTCAGGTTACTTGTTAGTAAAACACATAAACAAGCATCATTCTAGCTAAAAATATGAAATGTGGTGTATATTAGTTTACACAAAACTTCAATTAATATAATGTCATTAGTTATATGAGAGGATTGCTTCCGAGCAAGTCTCTTTTACACAAGTCCTTGCTCCATCACAGACACTAGGTCCAGTCTTTTTCTGTTGTTCCTCAAGCCCAGCAATGTTCTGAAGTGGGTGTCTGGATAACTCACATTTATTCATTGCATTAGCTGGTGGATGGGAATGACTCCTGGGCACACCCTAACCAATGGGATCTAAGATTCCAGGGCCTACCCTATAAACTTTGGCTGTTTTCAAATGCCAAAGTCTTTACACCCTAAACTTGGACTCAAAGGGCTGGAAGTGTGTGGGGAGAGTGTACCATGACAATCCTAGTATTCTCCCACATCTAACACTAAAATCCATTTTGAAGCATCCACTATACCCACAATAAACCCAGAGACTGTAGTCTGGCGGGAAAAAAGCTGGATTCTTCAGCAACCAGACAGGAGATACACAAGAATTGTTTTGGCATCATGTTCTCTCCCTTTCAGGTGCACCCCAAATGTTACATGTAAAACCAAGAGAAAGAAAGCATTACACATAGCTCAGCAGACCTGTTGAGCAGTATTTGACAGTTTTGCTGCTAAAAAGGAGGACAACAGCCCCCATGTTGCATATTCTGTGAGTTTCCGAGGAGTCATCATTGCGCATTCATGTCAGACTATTATGTTGCTCCTGGGGAGAATTTCACACATCATTCACACCCTATTTATGCCAAGTACAGGCTGGGGGAATTTGGAGAGCAAAAGTAAATTAGTTTCCAGGTGCCTCAGTTTGGAACAGAGTAACTTTCTCAAAGTTACCTTTCTTTAATATTTATTTAAAATCCCACTTTTAATATTAAATTGGATTTTGATAACTATTAAAAAGAGTAATACAATATTTTTCTAGCTAGTCCCATTAAAGAGATGCAGTATTAGGATATGAATATTATCTCTGTATTTTCTACATAGAACAGTAAGGCCTGCAATTGTGAAAAATTGCTTTTGGGTATTAGTCACTGTAAAGATCTGTAACATTACACTGTTACTTGTCTTACTTTTGGAATACAATAGTTCTTCTTGTTCTTCTTTGCAGCTAATTATGACAGAGGTAAATTCATAAGCAGCCCCCCTCACATTGGGTCATTGACACTTCAGCATTGCCACGAGGGATTACTGGCATCACTACTACTAAATGCCTTCTGTGAATACCAAAAGCCTTCTGTGAATACCAAAAGAAGTAAGTTTAGGATTTTATCTCAGATTAGTTCTGTGAATCGGCCCCATAGACTGTTGCCTGTGTGTGTTACAAACATATCTATGCTATGGTCGGTAAATTTGAAATTAGTCGGCGCATTTGATGCACATGCTTTAATTTCCAGTTCAAGTTAACTTTTTGTACCATTTAGTAGTAGTAAAGTTAGGAGTCTGAACTTTACTACTACTAATTGGCTTCTGTGAATACCAAAAGTAGTAAGTTTAGTATTGTATCTAAGATTAATTCTGTGAATCGGCCGCATAGTGAGCAATCACAGAGAGGAGAATCCCTAACCAACTACTTAAAATATGAATTAGATGAAATTTATATCAGTCCCTTAAGGGTTTAGACAGAGAAGCAAGAAAGGTATGTCCTTCTACAATAATCTTTATACCTCACAAATGTATGTACCTGGCAAAGACCTTTAAAGTTATTTCAAATATACCCCTCATCTCATTAATCCTTATCTACTGATCCTCTTCTTCCTTGATGCTGACATTGTACTTTACACAGTTACTAGGACCATCAGAGAGGGGAGATGTCTGGCGCCATGGCCAGTGCGGCTGACTCAGGATTGTGGGACTCTGTGTACGATCCCTGTTTCCGGTGTCTGCTCAGCTCAGCATCATGTGACTATGGACAGTAGCTAACTTCATTTCTCCGACAGCCCCAGCGCCTGGGTACCCTTAGGGTTGATAAATTGCCCTTTACAAATATAGGATTTCGTTTTTTAGATAATGGCAGGGCTACCATTCTGCACAATACTATGTGGACCTGTGTTTCCAGATCTAGGAATTACTAGCTCTTGGTTTCAATAGCTTCACATCCTCACCTGATGAAGCTGCACACAGGGACTGAGGGCAGAGGAACAGCCTAGCCCCCGTCTTGCTCTGCCAATGGGAGCCTGAAATCCTTTTTCCCAGCATCACAGAGCAATATTGTTTCCTCATAATAGATGCTACTAACATCCTGCCAACTCTGATGACCCTTCCAAATTATTATTTAAAGGCCTCTGTGTATAAGAACGGATTATTGAATAAAATGACAATTTTTCCCTAAGTGCGCATTTCTTTCTGGCAAATATTCCTTGCCTAGACCTAACATAGAAACATAACACCTTAAAAAATCTGGGCATTCTCTATGCGTGAACTCAACACAGCACCATAGAATTGAGGTCACGCTTTATGCTACTCAATAGTGTATCCTTCACAAGGAAATGGTCACCTCTTATTTTGGTGAAAACAAAACGTGGCAGTGCCACGATTCTATTACCATTGCCATACACAGCATTATAAAGATCAACAGAAATGCATCTCATTTTTTGGGCTTAAAAACCATCTCTCAATACCACAATACATACCACAAGCCCCCAAATTAAACATCTTCAGATCTTCAGAGATGGACCAAACTGAACCGAAAATGATTTAACGTCATAATCTTTCACTTAATAGCCCGATGAATGACTGTACTGTTACAAAGATTCCTCCCGTAGTTGCAGAAAAAAAGAAAATTATCATCCTGTCTATTATTAAACATTCTCTAACATGGTACAATCGGTAAATAATTCTTTCAAATTCAGAAAATTGAGAAACCTCCGGAAATGTTTACATTGCCTGCCAGAAGATTGCCACAAATCCTTAGTCCATGCCACAGTGACATCTAGGCTAGACTACGCAAATGGCTTATACCTTGGCCTTCCTAAATATTCAATTAGACGCCTCCAGACAGTGGCGTAGCTAGGGTGGGGCGGTGGGGGTGGTCTGCCCCAGGCGGCACTATTTTGGGGGCGGACAAAGGCATTCAGATAAGGCTCGGCTTGTTTTCGTGGACGTTCGGGGATGGGCAGAGAAGGAATAGGACTCAGGCAATGTCCTCTTCTTTTTTGTGCTGGCAGCTGTCCCCCCTCTCTTCCTATTATTCCCTCTCTTTCTGTCTTGCTCCTCACTTACTGAAAACTGTAATTTGAAGAAACGGTTCACAACCTCTCTTTCCTTCTTTCGTTTAGTTGCTTCCCTGTGAAATGGATCCAAAAAAAAAAAACACTCTTGCGGGAAACGCCCTTTTGCTGACATTTTTCTATTCCAAAGTGCAGCGGGATGGAGAGAAATAGAAGGTTTTAAATATGAAAAATAAATACATAACTAAATAAAGCAAGACAGAGTGGTTGCAAAGTGGCCAGATTGGTTTTTATTCACATCTATATACATCAGCCTCACTTTACAGAGTTTGCCAGTGAGGCGCTACTTTTGTTTTCTAGTCTTTCTTTGAACAGCATTGTTGTCCCCAGGTGGGAAAGTGTACCATTCCTGGAGGGACTGCAATACCTGGTTGATGGGTGGATTGGAAAACAAAATGTGCACCATGGCTCTGTGTTTATGGATGTGGTCTTTTTAAACCATACTGCTTACGTTTTGTAAGGATATAAGCAATGGACATTGAAACGGTTCCCTTCAGGGCCCTGTAGTCATGTACTTAACTTTTCAGGTAAATCCACTCGCTGATTTCTGAATAGTGAGTGAGAGATCGTTAAGGTAACCATGTTGTTTCTGCTTACATTTCACATGCTTTACTTCATATTGCATTCCCTATGAGTGTTTGCTTTTACTTTTTTTTTTAGGCAGCATATTACTCTTATCAAGTGCATAATTTGAATTGAGCCACATCCAAGTGCTTATAGCGGGCACAATTAGGTTGTAGCTGAAAGCAGTGCGAGTTTCTCTCAGTGGGGCAGTATGGTGTTCAGTGGGGGAGAGGATGTGGCACTATGGCCAGAGCTGTAGAATTTGGAACTGGGGAACTGGGTTCAGCCTTCATGACCAGTTCACCAGACCACTCTACTGAGGGAGCATATTCCCATACTATACCTTAGAAGGCCCACTAGACCTTAGAAGGCTTGATGTCTTAGCACAAGCAGGTGTGCCCTAGTGGTGTCAATTGTGAGTTAACCTTTGAAGGCCTGTCCACCACAATCCATTCTGAAGTTCATCTTTAGTCTTGCGGACAGTCCTTCGAAGCAGCACACCCTAGAGCAACAGTGATCCAGTCACTGAGGTCACATGAACCTTGAGCAGGTTAGGGCAGTGCGAACGATGTGACCTCACTGGGTACCTATTTCGGGTAGGTGTGTAGTGTTTGCAAGTATATTATGGTTTTTAAAAAACTTGCTGCCTCCTTCCTGGCCTCCAGCAATTTTCAGAAACAATAAAAATGTCATGATAACTTTGGTGATTAATGTTCTTCCTAGAGAGAGATCCCAGTTTTGTCTAGTGGAAGGATTGACTCCTGGAAAGGTAGCACAGAGGGTTAATGTGCCTGCTGCAAAGAACATGTACCATGCAGATCACAAAGTGCACTGCTTTAATGGGAGGACCATGATGAATGGTCATTTAATGTCAGCTGTAGATGATGGATCCCTGAACAGTGTCATGTATGTGCATGTTTGCATTGTGCTGAGGGGATTACCAGGTAATTGTTCACGCAGCTCTCTGATGGATGTCACATGCGGTTTTTCTGAGTCCCTAGATAGATCATGCAGTCTGTGTGTTCTCTTGTACTGCCAGTCACTGCCAGTCACCGGTGTATTAAACTGTGTAGCCTTGGACCGTGTCATGTATGTGCATGTAACTTGCATGATTGAGGTAACTATTAGCGGCGATATTAAATGTCTCTCGGTCCTCTTTCAAGTGCTTGCTGTCCTTTTTCCCCAGCAACCCCCCGCCCCCCAGGGGTGGCAATCTGAGGGATAGCCCCAGGCGCCACAAGCTCTAGCTACGCCTCTGCCTCCAGATGGTTCAGAATACGACTGCAAGACTGATCAGATGCATACCTTTCCGGCATCATGTCTCTGCACTAACATGAGCTTCATTGGCTCCCAGTAGCCAAAAGAATCGAATTCAAGGCCATGACTCTGGCCTGCGGGACCCTCAAGGGAAAATGTCCCGGATATCTTAAACAATGACTCTGCTGTTATAAGCAAAATCGATCTTTGAGGTCAAATTCACAAAATTTGCTTTGTACTCCCCACTTTGCGAAAGCCCGTCTGGGTGGTAGAACGTTCGCAGTGAGAATGGCCAAAATGTGGAACGCCCTGCCTGGGAACCTCTGCCAAGCTGATTCAGAGACCAGTTTCAGAAAAGCGCGGAAGACATGGCTCGTTAGGATTGACTAGGCTTGGGTTCTATGCCTAAACCTCTTTGCGCATTATGCCTGCTGTTAGAGCGCCGGGACACCTCTGTTTGAGGTAGCTGTTTGCGCTACATAAGCCCCAGTATTATTATTATTAATATTATTCTTTCTGTCTGTGCAAGGATAGAGGTATCTGCAAAACTGCTGACCTGGCAAGCATGGGGAAACACAGGAATAACAAAGGTTGGACAATTGAAAATGAAATATCTCGCAAAACATTTTCAGAACGAATACGTGAATTTTACAACTTTGTGAAACTGGACAGAACCCTGGAGGAGTACAGAAAATTATATCCACGAACACTAACACGACTGTAAAGCCAAGGGGAAGTAAAAAGTATTATAGACATGAGAACTAAATCCAAAGTTTGTCATGGGAAACTGTGCTTAAATTGAGCACACTAACAATTTCTATGGAATAGTACCTGGTCTTGAATGCTTACAGATATGCTAGTCTATCACAAGCAATGCATACTACTGTCCCACAGGAAACTCCTTCAAATAGGCTTAATGCAGACAGTTTTGCTGAGAATATTGCTCCCAAATAGGTACCACAAATCATAAGTTGCTTTTAGTCCACAATTGAAACCATATTGGCAGCAGGTGAGAGAAAAATCAGTTAAGATGGCTGTCTAAAAGCAATTTCCTTGACAGTATTAAGGAAACAAGCATTTGCAATGCAACAGGTCGAGCATTACTGAAGGTATGAGCTATTAGCGTTGCTAATAATAATGCAGCGCCAATAGCTCAAACTTTTCAGTAATGCGAGACCTATTGCATTGCAAATGCTTGTTTGATATGTCATTAATTATGGACATGTGAAGCCTGTAGAAGCGCCCCGAGAAGTACAGCGCGTGTCTAGTGAAATACGGTCTAACCCCAAACTCACCCAAGGGCACACAGCGGAGTACACCTAGTAACACCCCCCTCTGTGCTGTGATTGGCAGGCCTTGTGTGTTACATGGATACAGTCTCAAGATGGCAGACACGCATTTCATCTTAAATATTAACTATCATCTGCACAGGAAATCGGAAATGTAATAACACATTGCAGTCTATCGTCCTACTGGACTGTTACAGTAAGCGGGGTGGAGTAAAGTCTGTGGCCAAGCCTACGACCTATGGATTGGCTGTAGGCAGTAAGAGACGTTTGGAGAAGTCCTCACGTTCCGCATACTTGTGAGAAAGCATGAATTGACGGATCCGTGTTTAAATGTAAAAACTTAAATTAATGGCTGTTTCTTAGCTTTTCACCTCCTCCCCTTTCTGTTTTTGTTACCAGCATGTTTCATATATTACTTGCTACTACACTTTTACCATTTAATGTTCACAAATAATGATACTTTATCGCCCTCAAAAGGATGTCGCGCTGAGTCGGCCCTACCACCGTTCAAACCAGTAACAAAGTCCTGACACTGACAGTTCCCGTCCTCTGATGTTGCCAATCAGCAGCCCATTTCGCGCAGAGAGAGCCAAGCCGGCTCAGCCACCGCCTTCTCGTCAGTGTGGGGTCCATGCACCCCTGAGCCGCGCTCCTAAGAGCTCTTTGACACTGGAGGGTCTCTGTGCTCTCATGCACTCACCGGTATCTGAGAGGAAGGGGCGAGCAACCTGTGTTTAGATTCGACCCGTCCCTCAGATGTACAGAAATAGTGTTTGTACTTCAGCTTTGCCAAGACAGATTGTGCGGTGTCCCTCCTGTCTACCCCCTCCCCACACAGGCTTCCTGAGCCTGATAACTTTTTCAATAATTTACTTTTTTGGGGGGTTAATTGTAACCTGGCACATAATTTTACTCCAAGGTATATTTATTTTTTGCTGTTTTATCGAATTAAGCAACATCTATTAATTACTCCTAGTGTGTCCCTTTAAAAGCAATCACTTTTACAATATGCATTCCTTACATTAAATGAAGGCGGGGTTGATGGCCGAGGTTGGAGGGACTGAGGGGCGGGGGTAAAGCGGAGGCAGTACATTAAGATACAGGGGTGTATTCTCAAGGACGCATGGCCGATATAACGGCCCTTTACCGCCACTACATCACGATAGATCCATTGCCCTATTCACAAGCGTGCGCTGACAGCCGACATCGACAGTTAACCTGCCATAGCTGCCGCAAAAAACATCGCCAAGTTTGACAGCGACAACTCATATGCAGAGTAGGCGTTCCCGTAAAAAACCTCGCGATAACACCACTTCGCGATATTCTCAACGACCAGCCAGATCGGCGATGCGGGCCAAATACAGGCGATAAGACACGTTAGCAGCAGGGACTTAAGACTGCTTTTTTCTGGTCTTATGTAGGGCGAAAACCTGCAGTAGAAAGGGAGCCCAGCCCAGAGCCACATCTGAAGACCAACAGATGCCATGGAGCTACTCAACATGCAGCTCGTAGACCCAAGAGGGGCACAACACCCACCACCCCCATGACCACCCCTCCCCCCCGGACCACCGCCCAGGCAGCGCAGAACAAGACAAACATTCACCCTCTCGTACTGGCCCACAAAATGAATTATCAGTCACCAAATAAGCTCAAAATGTTGATTTTGACTATGGTGAGACATGAAACAGCATGCAAGCCACAAGCCACAAGCAGCAGCAAAATGCATGGAGCGAGCACCATCAGCTTTGTCACAATACCATAGAATACAAAAGGAGTCGTCATTCCATAAAGACAGTGAGAAAGGCAAAATCAATAGGCCCAACCACCGTCCCTTCGGCAGTAAGAAGTCACCTCACATAACAGAAGATCGCTAGGAGTCATTATCAGACCCCCTACCTGAAAGCCTAAATGTAAAGGTAGACATCATAGGAACATCAGAGCTCAGCTCCATGGAACAGCTTCCTTCGAGTGTGTTTCAAAAACATGCAACCACGTCATATCAAAGCACGATTAGTCCGAATTGCAGATGATGCTAACATGTCATGCCTAGGTAATAGGGACTGACCAGACCAGAACAACAGGAGACATTGTCGACCGACCGTGCACATTACGTCCAGACAGAATTTGATGTGAAAGCTGAGAACGTGAATAACAATCTGTCACCATGTACAGGGCAGAGATGAAGTATCGTGAAAACAATCTCTAGCAGAGGCATGCTCAAAAGCAGCAACATAGGGCGAGAAAACTCAGGCTAACTTAGCAATGTCGACAATGTATTCAAAGGCCCTCATAAACCCATATATCACCCTACCCCTAGTGAGTCAGTATGACATAGACAAAAGACCAAGAACAGAGTTCAAAAGTCAGGCAGTGTTCAAAATGTCAGTGAGGGACTACCCCCAAAAAGAAATGGACGAAACGTTGAAAAAATGGAAAGTCAGTAGAAAAAGACAAAGGCACATTGAGATGTGGAAAAAAACAGTCAGCGTAGTTGTGACAACCTCAGCAGGTAATCCATGAAGGTACGTGTGCAAAGAAATGAAATTCCCTCCAACAGTTCATCCTTGTCATTGGTAGAAAAAAGCGATGACATCCAATTAGGTAAGTTGAAGGAACTATGATGTACCCCATATGCAGGAGCATCCAAAACCAGAAATGGGAAACTTTTGTGATATTCAATGAAACTATGTTGTAGGAAAGTCTGCGCAGCCATACAGATATTCCATTCAGCCAAGATTCCAAGTAAATCTGCACGCGTCATCTGACCATCCCCAGAACAAGCCTGCTCATGCACCTCCAAGGGAACCATCAACTGGTTGTACTCATGGATGGGACCCCACGTGTTCGATAGGCATAGTTCCATCGCCCAGGAGAAATGACATCTCTTGCAATGGAGCACAGGCTGAACGCAAGTATAGTATGCAAATGGAAAGGTCAAGTCGTAACTTACGCCAATCGTTGCTAAGGGCAAGCATTAAAAAGCCTCATACAGACGAATGCTGTACAGTTGGAGTTGGACCGGCCTGTGCATAGCCTCAAAGTGAGCAGCTATCACAAAGCACAGAGAGGGGGATCAGGATACCAGCCTCAAATGCCAATATGAATTGTCAGCCTCCGAAGACGCTGGAGTAGGTAGAAAGAATGAAAGCTGGTATGACCCCGAATACAGTTTGGACAGAACAGACCATGCCAGATCCCCCACATCTTTAAAAATGTGCAAGGCCTGTCGTATCAGATGCATTGAATGTTTGGTGAATGAGTTCCACCACATGAAGTAGGAGGACAATGTCGAGAAGCGACTGTATCTGACTCGAGGTCTGAGCCACCTGCAATCCTTGGAATATTCTCTGGCGGAAGTGAGGGCCACCTCCTGTTGGAAAAAAGGGCTTTGTGCCTGCTCTAATGTTTGAGCTCTGCTTTCAGATTCAGAATGGAAGGCCAAAGTGTAGGATCTTGACTCCCTTGCGTGGGTGGGAAAAGGACCTTGCTATAACAAGTAACGCACTGGTAAAATGTTACCAAGGTTTTTTCTCCCGCCCGCAAGCCACAGCAGTCTTGATTGTGTAACATAAGTTAGCTGCCATCAGTAGGCAGTGTAAAGACATGCGTGAAGGATGGTCTTGGTGTCCCCTTCAATAGGCATGCTGGATTCTGCTCAAACATGTTACATCCGGCGTGCAATTGGACGTGTTTGCACACATGAGAGTGACACACTGTCGATTCACACTCCTCACCTGTAAGGGAAATTGCTTTATCCTCCCTTAGACACTGATGAGCAAAGGGTAGCTCCCATGATTCATGCATAAAAGCGCTACCAAGCGGTTCGAGGTGGCAAACAGGAATGTTTTGTTGTCAGGCTTGCGGACATGTGCAGACAGGCATGACAATAGTATGCCGTAGGAGTGCAAGTGATGCTACAGCGCAGCGCACACATGGAAATAGGCTCGGGGGGAGGAGCAGCTGTGAGGCTACGTAATACACATTGATCCCATACATTTGCCAGAAGCAATTCATGGCAAACATGAATCCCAAAGTCGCACAAATCACACGCCACAAAACCTGTTAGTCTGCCAAAACAGCATACGGAACCACCAATTTATACTGATCTCACTTACCTCTCACAGCTGATCAAGGATATACACTCTGCCCATGGATGATGACACCCCTCCGAGCCCCGAACGCCCCGGCCCAGAGGCAGTGCAATGCGGCCCACAAACACAACAGGGGCATTATTGAGCACACATTTGGAGTGTTGAAATCACATTTCAGGTGCCTGGGCCTCATAGGTGGGAGAATCCTGTACAGCCCAGAAAAAGTGTGCATGATGATCGGTGCATGTTGTGTATTGTAAAACATCTGTGTATGCACCAATGCCCCATGGATCCAGGTGCCAGATGCACCGGACAATGATGAGGGGGATGGGGCAAGCAGATCACACTGCACTGCGCTGCTTATCGCTGATGATTTCATCGCTGATGGGCCCATCGCGACTTTTTTAACGCTAGGGTTTCCATTTCTATTGGCGTCCAGGTAAGTTTAACGCGGACATTTGACGGGTTATCATGAAACCACACTTGTTGCCGGCGTATTGTGAATAGGCCGTTAACACGGCGTTAGTTTCCTGCGGTGGATGGCGTTCTGTGCACGTGCGTTCACCTAGGTTGGCGATGATTATCGCACGTTCTTGAGAATATCCACCATAGTGTTATATGTGTGAAAGTGACGTGTGGAGTGGTTCAATTGCTGACCTCTTTACGATTGCGAACCTGGGGTAATTTAATCATAAATACTTGATTCTGGGCATAGGACTTTATCCGGTGTATTGAAGTGTAAGTATATGAAATGTTAAAACCGGCAGTGCAGCGTTCTGTTTAGTTCGATCCGTCCCAATCCCAGCACCCTGTGGTTACAATAATCCAGCCTCTAGAGCCCCCGCCCCACCCACCCATGCCACTCTGTGTACAGCATAGGATGTTCACAGTGCTCCTGTCGCGATAAAAAACGTCTATGAAGCGCTTGGGTAGGTTGTGTCTTCCGGCGCTGTCTGTGTGATATTTCAAGTGTCTAAATAAGTTTGTGTCTATGTATAAACACACATGCTACACAGTAAATAGTTTCTTGGTGCCCACAGCGTAGTTGCTGTGTATGCCCACCTGACCATGGCTCATATCACCGACTGCATAAGGATGAAAGGCAAAGTGGACCACTTAAGGATTCAAAAGCAAATGTTTGCTTTTTTTCATTGTATTGGCTAGGTGTATTAGACGCGAACTGCTGTTTACACAAGATGGTGGCATAAAGTTGCTAGACAGGTTAACTCGAGATTAGGGAGGGGCCGGGCGGAAGTGTTGCAGGAAGGGTGAGGGTGTTGGTGGTTAACTGTGAAGCATATTTTACATTAAAAGGTTAAAAAAAAAACTCTTAGAAATGACAAATTACTCTACTGCTTCCGCTCCACTAATCTAAATTAAACAACCAAAAAAAAAGGTATGCAGCCCCATTCGCATTGGTGATAAACAAATTTCTGTTTAGCGACAGTAAAGAAGAGACAGCTGGAGAAAACAAGGAAAGGGCAGAAAGAATCGGGTTGCAGACTCTATGGTCAAAGATCAAAAGATAGCAATACAAGAGGAGCCTTCAAGTGACGGGCTGCCTGGAAAGTGAAAGCGTGCATGGCACCCTGAATGTTGCAGGAAAGCATGTCGTGCCTGCAGTAGGAGAAACTCATTAAAGAAAGTAGTGCTCACAGACTAAATAAGACAAACCGAAGTAAAAGGGCCAGTACCCTAGGGAGGTTACAAATGGAGACAAGGCTGTACTAAGGAGGGACTGACAAACAAGCCGATTATTGAATCAGAAGCCAGCATTTACGAAGGACAAAGACACAATCCAATGAAAAATATGGGTGGAGGGTGGGCAGAGCTTTAAGTCCATACTCTAATACTGCATGCCTCGCAGAGGAACACATGCGCTCTGACTCTAGGCTCGACCTAAAAACACATCTACTTTGATCTTCTAGACTTAATATTATTGGCAGCCCTGAAAACAATCAAATCCCTGTGGAAAATCCTTCCCACTCAAAGATATTTGTAGGAACCTTCTTTACATAATTCATGAAATTAAATATGACTGGTAAGTTACACAGCACTTTCAACAACCCCATAGGTAGATTATCCTTATGGACCCATAAAGACACATCAAAGTGAGAAAATTGTCCCGAAAGCAGTGACTCAGTGCCACACAATGTATTGCAATTCTTTATCACATCGTAGGTTATGAAGGAATTCACAGAACCATGGACTACTGAATCATATTGCATTTCTGCCAGTCCACAAACCCTCTGAACATGGCTTGATTAACCTCATCCCAAACGCCTCCATACACAAATCTAACTGCTAAACTGTGGAATCTTCATTAGAACCATCTAACCTGTTGGTGCACATATACCACATATGCCTCTCATCACTGGAAAAAATTGCTTATTTTCAGTAAATTCCATTTTGTCTCAACTAATGCAAATGTAGTAGTACTCATGTTAAAAGCTATTCACATTAAACATGTAAATAACAATAAAATATCTAATTCCCTTCATCATTTTGATAATGACATCATATTAATCTATATCAATGCAGGATAATGGGATAATGATTTTCCCTCTTCTCTGGTCCCCACTGTCTCCTTACTTTCACAAACTATAATTTTTTGCCCTATGTGTTTTTCTCTCTTCCAGTTTATCTGGTTACAACTTGATCTCTGGTTACAATATTCTAAGTGTAAGAAGTTGGAGGATTAGTTGAGGGGGGTAAAAACTCACTTCAAACAGTGAGCCATTAAAGTCACTAAATGAAACTCTGCTTAACCCTCTGATAGCTTGCACAAAGTAGCTAGGTTTAACGTAGAGGCCATTTGTAAAGTAAATATGCCAATCTCAAACAGTGATAAAGTGGAAAAAGCCAATAGTGTACTAACAATTTCCCAATGTTAACCTATGAGAGTAGTAGGCCTCACGGTGGTGAAAAACGAATGTAGCTAAAACCTAAAAGTACATGTCCTAGCTTTTACTTACACAGCACCCTGCCCTTAGGGTTACTTCGGGCTTACCTTAAGGGTGACTTGTGTAAAAAAGAAATGGAGTTCAAGGTTTGGTAGTTGTTTTAAATGCCAAGTCCAAGTGGCAGTTTAACCGCACACACGGGCCATGCAATGGCAGGCCTGAGACATGGTTAAGGGGCTACTTATGTGCGTGGCACAATCAGTGCTCCAGGCCCACTAGTAGCATTTTATTTATAAGCCCAGGAGCACACTTTACTAGGGATTTATAAGTAAATTAGATAGGCCAATTGGGGATGAACTAATATTACCATGTTTAGGGGAGCAGCACAAGCACTTTAGCACTGTTTTACAGTGGTAAAGTGTGCAGCGTCCTAAGGCCAACAAAAGCGAGGTCAGAAATTTAGAGGGAGGCAGGAAAAAAGTTGGTGGAAGACCCCCCTCAGGCTATCAGGTCTAAGAGACTGCAATACAAGAACAATCCAATAAGCAGACTTAGCGATATGAAGTTTTAAAGTTTGAATTTTAAAAAAGTGCCAAAAAGTACAAAGCGCAAACCACAGGTATCTGGTCACACTAGACCTGATCAAAGTCAAAAGTTAAGGCCGACTGTGATGGAGCATGGGTCGGATTCAGGGACTGGATTCGCCCTGGTTGAAAGTTTACCTTCGGACTTAGATATTTGAATGGAGAAAAGGTGGTCATTGGCAAGTCATCAGCGAGGCAGACTGCAATCTGGATTCGACAACAGCGGGTCGCTAAAGATCACCATCCTGGTGTAATTGTAGACGAAGGTGGGAAAGCTCTGAGCAAGCAAAATCTGAAGTCTGTGCCCAAGAAGACTTAAACTTCGATGAGTTGCTGTTCGTTGTCAGTCCCGATGAAGCCCTTTACTTCAGACGCAGGAACTTTTCTGGAAGTTGGACCTCCTTCATCAGCACAAATCAGCCAGCTGACGGCAGATGGAGATTCGACAGCTTAGGCTTTATCGTTAATCCTAGTCTCAGTCAATTCTCCAGACAGAAAGTAGGCAAAAAATTAAAAGTGCTAGCTTTTGCAGTTTAGACAGGAAGAGTACACTCTAACACATGCCAATGATCCAAGAGCTGGGGAGCACCACTCGGGGGTTATGACTCAGTCCAACAGAGGCCAGCAGCAGGACCCAGAGCTGGTCCAGTTGGAATTGGTCAGCTGGTCAGACACAGGGAGAGAGATCTCTTAAAGCTCAAACAGGAGGTCAGCCAACTGACCTTTGTAGTAACTTCTGATAAGTTTCCTGGGTTCAAGGCAAGCATGGTCAGTCTTCTTTCAGGCTGATCAGACAGCAAGGTATTCTTTTTACTGATTCTGCACAGGTCCGGGAATGCTCTAGGGTGGTCTCTAGTGTCCACTTTTATGCCCAGTGCCAGTCGCAAGGTAGAGGGCAAGCTTTTGTCCACCCCCCAAACCAGTTCTTATAAATCTCCTGCCCTCACTGGCTTTGGTCAAAGCCTGACTAGAGAGACAAAGGGGAGGAAGGCCTAGGTGTGAGCCAATTTTTCCTTCTGCCAGTAACAATTCGGCACCCTTCGAAGCTCAGGGAGGGGCTGGGCATAGCCCCTTCGGACATTCTGTCAGAAAAGGCTGTCTGAAAGTGACTTTTGGGGTTAGCAGGGCCCCCTTAATCCTGATGCCTCCGGTTGGTGACCGAGGGGGTACCTAAGGTGCCTCCTGTAAAACCCTGCACTGTGTGACAGCACTGTGGCGTGCCTGCCACAGGGTGCAGAGTTTTCCGCAGACCCCCCATTTCCCCATAGGAGCCTATGTTGTCGGGCAGAACACGGGCTCCCATAGGAGTCAATGGGAACTGGACCGCAAAGTGTTCGGTTGAATCGTAATTGGTTGGGCAGTACCACCAACCACGAGTCTGTCAGTTCCAATTCGGTGTCAGGCGGAAAGTTTCCACCCGACATCGTAATTGGTCCTTTTGTTGTTTTCTGTATAGTAGACAAGACGTCAAATTTTACTTACTAGAGCAGTTGAAAAGTGGTATGATAGAGTTTTGGATATAAAGAAAATACACCCAAAAACTTTGAATGGGCAGATTACCTCTTGATTTGAGCACGCCTTGTAAGCCATATGTTCATGCAATGTTAACTCTGTATTGGCATTTGATTAGAGGGTAACCATTGTAGCTCACGGAGAATCAAAGACCTGAGGTCAAGATTTATTAACCCTTTGTGCCAGGTTTGCATTACTTTTTTTAACACAAACTGTTATGGTAGAATTTAAAATCCATTGTCAATTATCCATTTGTTTTGTATTTTACCCCCAAACGTTTACAAAACTGAGCAGTGCACTGCCTTACATTACTTTGCATCAAGGGGGCATTCTTTGTGTGGTGCATGGGCATTTCCATGTGACACAAATCCTTATCTACGAAGATTTGTAGACAGGGATTTGTACCAGAATCCTGTGCCTCTTTGAGGCAGGTGTAACAAGGAGAAATGTAATTTCTCATTGTTTTTTCCTGCTTTGCATGTGTGCTGCATTGTACAGCGTTGCATACAAAGTGGGGAACTCCTTTAAGTATAGTTTTCATATTGGAAAGGACCCATTCATGCACAAAACATATTCTACACACAATTCAGACACCCTGCCAGCAGACACCCTTGCACTGCACCATGGCGTCAGGGTTGTCCGCGTCGGGGCATGGCTGCCAAAAGACACCAACACAGGTTGAGTGCAGAACAGTTGCTCATTCTACTTAGTATGGTGCGATACTAACATTGCCCCTTGACACAACGCAGTGCAGCAATTTCACTTGCTGCGCCGCATTGCGTGACTTGCGTGAAATCTAGGCCTAATTATTTTAACACACTGATTGCAACTTGTGGAGGAACCAATCAACACAATTACTAATGTGTTGGTGTGTGCAAGCTTTTCATATATATCAGTGTTTTATGATGAAGGTTTTCAAAACTTGAGGACTTAGAGGGGTTGTGAACCGAATTGTCTTTTGCCCTCTGCACTTTTCTAGGACATCAACATCTCCTAAAGCCTGGAAAATACTGCACTTATGTGATCTGTCACTGTAAAGCAATTTATTTATTTATTTATTTACTTATAAAGCGCCTGGTTACACCTAGCGGTGTGTCCCCGCGCTGAGACATCAAAGGGTAGACCTAAATAGTGACGTGCGCCAATCAGAGATCTGTTTTATGAAATAGCCATGTCTTCAGAGTTCTGCGAAAAATATTTTCGCAAGGTTCTGTTCTCATGGTCATTAGAGGTAATCGGTGGTAAACATATTTTCTATCTGCCTTGGTGGATAAAAAGTACATTGAAACAATGGTTGTCTTTCAGTCTCTAAAATCATTTTATATTCCATTCAAACCCACTTACCAAGATGTTCTTACCTCAACAAAGCAAACTTAATTCACCTTGAAGTTGCTGAGTTCAATACCAAAGTCCCCTACAATTTGAAAGCACGCCTAAGCTTTGTTCAATACTTTCAAAGTCAATAGAAATTAGATGAGCTCCTGAAAGCTATAAACTTATCACAGTTCAACACTTGGGTAGTATGCATACTACTTTACCTTTTCTAAAAGGATCGTTTAAGAAATGTTCCACTTTTACGATAATTTATGACTCATTTTGGTGTAACATATGCTTAGCTCACAGGGACCTTTCACAGACCACAAAATCGTGTCTTACAATCTTTAAATAATCAATGCTGTAATTTATATGTCGCTGTTTAGGGCATTACTATATCTCATGGTGCCCTATCAAGCTCATGTGACCTTTAATTGCCTGATTAATAAACTGAAGAACATTTATGTGACCAGAGGCAAAGAACAACAGACTTGCTTTAGAAATTGTAAGAAAGTCATTCTTTTTTCCCTGATCACCCCATTTTTTACTGATATTGGTGGTTACCAACTCTGAATGTGCCCTAGGCTCTACTAACCAGGAATTGATACAGGCAACCAGTCTGTTGTATGGCATGTAGGTTTAGAGACCCCAGTGAACTTAATTCACTAAAATGTGCACTGCTGTGCTGTCTGGTGTCATTTTAAATCCAGCCTTGCCTTGCAGGCGAGTTTCACCGTGGAGGAGTAAATACAATTGGTCTTGGTTTCTAAAACCAGTGCCAGCTTTTGGGGCATTTTGACAAGTGCCGCTGCACCAGGCATCAAGCTTGGGGACAGGGCACCGTTTGCAAGACAGGCTTTACTGGAGCAGCCTCTAAAGATATTTGTGTGGGGAGCATTTTATAGGAAATATCAATAAGAACAAGAAAACTCTAGTGGTTAATGTGTTGGGTGGAGGGTTCTGTGACTTGTATAGTCACAGTTTTAACTCATCATAAAGTACCATATATGGTTAATATGCCTGCTTAAAACCACATGAGGTAACATGCAGATCACACATTTGTATTTTATGTCTGTAGCTCAGTGGGATGCTTCATTTGTTACACAGTTTATAAGTTACAATCCTTCAATATAGCACAGTGAGCTATGCACCGGCATCAGAGAACTGAATGCAAAGTACAAGGTACAGGTTTAGGAACTTAGGGGCAGATTTCCCTGCGCCAGCCAGCGATACCCTTGAGCCACCATTGATTCACCGTATTTACAATCTGACGCACCATGGTGCAAGGATTGAAAGATGCGTCAGAAATTCTGACACATCTGTTGTCCCAAACGTTGGGCTGACTCACAGCGCCTCTTTTACGAGGCTTTCCTGCATTGGAACGCCCACCCTGCATACATTATGCCTGACACAGGTATAATATGGCGCAGGGCTTTACAACGTGACGCATCTCCCTAGATGCGGCACGTTGTAATTTTGCTGCATTGTTTACACCATCGCGGCGTCTCAAAAGTGACGCAACGTGGCGCAAAAGTGTCACAAGGGGCTTGTAAATTTGCTCCTTATGGCCTAACTCAAGATTTGGCAGATGGGGTGCTCCATCACAAATGTGATATGTTTCTTTTCTGCTGTATTACAAGAGCATTATACCCTATGCCATTTGTAATACAAAAACAGGATATCCGTCACGTTTATGAGGGTGTACCTGTTCTGCGAAATTCTAAATCAGGCACCATTATTTTTGTTCTCAAACTTTCCTTATTCTAAGGTTGCTAAAAATGCTTTATTTGGGTATTAATACATTCTTATTGGTATAGGCAATTCCCAACTACTTTGATACTTTTTAAATCCAGAGTTTGTAGGGCAGATTTATTAACATGTTTGCTAGGTTTGTGCTACAAAAGTTAAGAAAGCTCGGTGCAAAGTGTTATTTTGGGATTTACTTACCAGTGCATATCCTGATTTGCATTGGAAAGCAATCCTAAACTAAAGTCAAGTAGTGTTAGGTGTCAGTACTTAATGCACAAGGGGCATACCATGGCTGGTACATGGGCATTCTCTTGCAAACACCCATGAATTTTAAAGCTAATCCCAATATACTAACATTGGTAGTAAGGGTCTTGTGTAAATATATACTCATCACTGTGGCAGGTGTAATGATTGAGAAAGATATTTTTACAAAGCATTTCAAACTTTGTAAGTGTGTTGAAATGTACAGCACACATGCAATGTGGGGAAAGCCTTAACCTTATTCAAGACATGGTATTTTGTAGTGGAAGGATACCCTTCACAACAAAACCAATGCTTGATAGCCCACACACACTGACACTATAGTACAAGGGTATGTGCATTGATGCAAGGCAGCCTAATATGAGCCAGCAAGTGGAGAGAAATTAATAGTACCATATCTTCTTAGATACAAAACTGTTATGCTCTCTTTTTTCAGCAACTTTGTTTGCACTCTGCAGTATGTGAAGAGTTAGTAAATCTTTCATCTCTCCAGACCAACCACTCAATAAAACGCCTACATGTATGGATGCCATGTGCCTCTTACACTTTTTCACCCTCAATATCTTATATAATATTTTCTGTACATTGATTTACACACTTAGGATTTATTGTCTCTATATATTATATGTCTGTCATGCAAAGCCTACTGACACCCTACGACTGATGAGTAAGAAAATAAGTTAAATAAATGTAAAAGGGTCAAAGGGAAGATGAGGGGAATCATTGGTGGAGTTATTGAGGGAATCAGTGGAGAAGGAGGCCATGGGTGGGCAACAACAAAGATTGTTGCACCAAGCACCAGCACTAGAGACGGAACTGTGTTCAACGAACACACATTATGATTCTGATTTCAGCATCCTTTTAGCCTCCCAATTTGCTACTGGCATCTAGCAGTGGTAGATTTTGCTAGTGATAGTGTGGTTATAGCAACTCGCAGCCACTTCACAGTGATGCATTTGCAGAATGAGTTGGTCCCTATTTGTTTTCCCCATATAAATATTTTATTTACTTTAATGTTTCCCATGTGCTGCAGTGCGAGTCATGGCCCGGGCTAAGTTTGCCTTACAGGAGAGTGGGGGGCTGGGAGCATGCTTAAGAATGATTGACAAGTCAGGTGCCTGTCGGGCCTCCTTGGAGTGACGTGCGCATGTCAGGTTGGACAGGTGCCTTGCTCTGCCCATCCCACATGTGCACTTGAAACCTCGCCTACCTGCACAATGTAGAGAGCCTGGAGAATCACTGCCACAGCCCCAAAGTCTGCTTTGGAGTGTTGGCTGCACCTGGCCAAGCCAATGTTGGCGCTGCTCTAATGCTCGTTCCTAACATAAACTGTATGAGAGCAGTATCTAGATTGGCTCGCAGGGGTGGGACCGAGGGCTGAGATCAGAGCTGATGGTCACAAGTGCAAGTTGACGCACCTAACAGGAAGAGTTCTTCTTCCCTGTCTCACTCTTTGGCACAGTGGTGCACATATTGATCAGAGAAACTCTCAAGTGTTAACGATTCCTATTCTGCTATAAGCATTCCTTTTCCACAACCAAGATGCTGTGTGTGCCCTGCCCAAAATGCTGTCACGGTCCAGAGCTCGGCTCTCCCCATTCTGCTGATTAGGCAGCAAGTTCGCCGGGAGGTTTCAGCTTCCCACACACATGAGGCAGCCAGCCCTGCAAGGCTCAGCCCCACAGTTTCAGCTTTCAGCAAACCATTGGCATCTCTCACTTCTGTTTTGAAAGCAACAGTAAGAACATCAAGATGGAGCTGCCTCACATCAGCCCAGCCAAGAGAATTCCTCAAAACTGCCGAGAGGGTAGTGAGCCGTATTTACTTTTTCTGTTGTAGTTTAGGGTCAGATGAGACATTGAGAATGTGTTGCATGTTTGGTATTGGTTTGTGTTAGAAATGGGATTTCTGGTTGGCTAGGGCTTGCGCCAAAGCCAGGCAGAAACCACCACTCTAGTCAGGGCTGGGGAGTTACACGCCAAAGATAACCCCTGCTCACCCCCTTGGTAGCTTGGCACGAGCAGTCAGGCTTATCCCGGAGGCAATGTGTAAAGTGTTTGCGCGCGCACCCAGCAACAACACCCAAGGCCCACCACAAAGGAAACTCCACACAAGGTTATATATAAAAATAGCCTTTGTATTATACAAAACACATTAGATACTATTCACACAATTTACACTGTGCCAACTGGCACTGGGCAGAATTTTACAAGGCATTATATGTACAGGGGACAGGACCACATGGACCACTGTTAGGGATTAGCACTTTTAGAACTTAGCACTTAGAACATAGGATATAAAATTACTGTAGCACAAAATAACACGTGTAGCACACAACCAGTAACTACTGGTAACAGGTAAGTACCACCTACGCAACCCTAACCACCTTAGAAAAATGTCACGCAGGGAACCAGGACCTCACTAGCACCACCTGTACTAGGGAGAATAACCACCTAAGTATCACAATACCTGTAGGGGTAGAAACACATTATACATGATGCATCACAACACATTCAGAGGTGTAGGTTAGGAACAATAGCGCAAAACACACATTAGCCACCACCTGTGGCAGTCCCTAGGCCAACTGGCCTCGTAGGGGCTATGACGCCCTGTGTCCCAATGTCAGGGGCCTAAACGGAGCAGCTGCCCACGAAGTGCTGGGCAGCTGTAGGTCAAGGATGGGGCTAACGCTCGAGCCTTGCAGGCTCTAAAGGAATTATGCCCCCAAGGTTTTGGAGCCTCGCTCGGCCTCTAGACCAATATTGCGGTCCCGTTGGAGTCCCTCGGGACTCTACACACAGAATGCCCGCCTCGTTGGAGTCTTTGGGGCTCTACACAGAAATGCGCCCCACGTTGCAGGAGCGTGGGGTAGGCTCCCGTCTGCTTCCTGTACTTGGCCACGCCCACGTCTCCACTCCGGCGCCTGACTTCCTGGTTCGCCACGTTCGTGGCTCGGGCCGGCGGCGGTGAAGCGGGGACAAATGAGGGGTAGGCTCCCTCTTACTTGGGATGGATAAGCGGGGTGGGCACCCGATAACTAAATAATTAAATAAGCGGGTTAGGCTCCCGCGTAGTGCACAGCATAATCAGCAGGGTGGGCTCCCGCTCGATCTCGGCCAAAACGGGGGAATCCCTACGTCGGGGTTCCCCTCGTGAATTATCGTAGCGCTGCTGGCCACGATGAAAGCGCTCTTCAGAGAAAGCGCTTCTCGATGCTGGGGTCCCAAATAAAGCGCTCCTAGCACTATAAGTCAAATAAAAGCGCTTCCAGGCGCTTAGGGGAGAATAAAAAAAGAAAGTCCAGCAAAGTTCTCCTCTGTATGCAGCAAGGCAGGGGGGGCAAGGCTGGGCCCAGAGCCAGCTCACTGGGCCTCCAGGCAGGGAGGTAGTCCAAGTGGCGGTCCTCTGGCCCAGCAACAGCAGCAGCCCCCTCAGGCAGGATCCAGGAAGAGAACACCTCTGTGGGGACACAGACCCATTTTTATACACCTTTTCCCTTTGTTCGCAGCTGGTTGGGGAGCACCCTTGATGTGCTCAGCCCCTCACTCTATTCACTGGCAGGGCAAGGGTCATCAGTCGCACCACAGGGGGCGGAGCCAGCATTGTGTGGGGAAATCCCAGCCCTATTCACAGGACCCAGGCACACCACTCCCTCACATCACACATGTTGATCTCAACACTCACCACCGGGGCAGACCCATCCAGACTCCTGGAGCCAGGCTCACCAGCCAGCTCCAGCTAATCACGTGTCAGCACCTTTACAGCACACGTACAGCTATGTCTAGAAGTGGCACTTCCACACTAGACACATACACGCTGCATACATCATTGCGCAGCATTCAATCACACGAGTCCGCACATACCAGACTCGACCCTGCACACCCCACGCATCAGGAACTACCAGGGACACATACATTCCCCATGCGTTCCTATGGGAGGGCAAGCCTATCTCACCACATGCACTCAGAGTGCGCAGGCACTTTACTCTGGGACACAGGGAGAGTGCGCAGAAACCAAAAATCACTATCACCAGGTCACCAGTAAAAGCAAAAAGTTTAGGGGTGAATCTGGCAGCAGGGCCAAGTCCAACAGTTTGTTAGACTTTCTATGGCTTAAGACTGCCATTGGGAAGGATTTTTAGAGACGTGGTATTACTCGTGATACATGGAATTAAGCTGTATGTGTAAATGTCAAGGGTGTAGATGCGAGTTCTGTGGTCTTGAGGGTTCTTACTGTATGCTCTTGTGGCACTGTTTGGTTATGCAGCATAAAATGCTTGGGAAATCACCCTTACGTTCACCGCACGAGCCCCTGATGGATGATCACTTGAGTGTGGAAGGGGCTCCGGCATGTGATTATCAGGGGGAACAGCCATTACAACGCGGTTTTTACCATGCGCAGCTTTTACATCGCATGCGTTACAACGCATGCGATGTTACAACGCAATGTCATTACAACGCAAGTCTTTACATCGACTTGCGCTAGATGGCGTGCTAACATTACAAATAGTGTAGTTTCCTATCCCAACACCTTCCCTACTGTTACGTGGACTGGAGTTGGAATAGTAAATTACACTTTTCTAATGTTAGCACGCCATCTAGTGCAAGTCGATGTAAAGACTTGCGTTGTAATGGCATAGCGTTGTAACATCGCATGCGTTGTAACGCATGCGATGTAACTGCACGCGTTGTAATGACACGCGTTGTAATGTCATACATCCGATTATCAGATCCTGAAAATACTTGGTTGGAATGTGGCCGGTCTACAATCAAGGATAACACTAACTGGCTGGGTACAACTAATCAGCCATTATGACATTTTAACGTTTCAGGAAACCTGGGCTACTGGTGACATATGTCTAGATGGGTTTGAGTGCCATAATATCCTAGCAACTTCATCAAAATGGGACGCGCTTCTCGTGTCTTGGCCATATGGCTAAATATAGCAGAGGGATTTTAAGGCCATACCAACCCATAATGAAAATGTTCTGGTTCTAAGATATAAAAGGGGCATGACCCTATATCTGATTACTTTTTATAACAATGATTTCCAATCAAGGCCACACATTAATTTTTTGAGCCTCTTTGACTATATCACAACTCTAAGAGATTTACAGGATGGAAACGCTAACCCATTTGGCATATGTTTGGGAGGTGACTTTAATGCAAAGCTGGCCCCTCAGGATCCTTTATTTGGGAATCATATTACAACCCTAATTTGTTATAGGGGCATAGAGTTATTGGAACATGTTGCATCTCAAATTCTGAGTAATGTTATGGATGTCATGGCCTACCATGATAATCACACAATACAACCAACGTTGCACCACCTTAATTGATTATATTCCTATTTTGTCTTATTTAGAGTAGTTTTTACTGTATGGTAAGGTTGTTGTAACTCGCTATGTTGATCATAAACCTATTGAAGTAGCACTTAAGTAGTCCCGAAAGCCGAAGTTCAGAATTGAATGTGGTGCTAGGAATTTGAAACCCTTCATGGAAAATTTTTGATTAGTGTGTAGAAGTGTGGATTATAACATAGAGTGGTCAAGGAGAATCGTATACTGTGTGAAACTTGTTTAACAGAGTTTGAAGTCAATTCTGATTTATTATTATTATTATAGTTGCTTGTACAGGGCTACTGACACCCTACGGGTAACCTGGCGCTATGTTAGAGTGTAGACTGGGTGAAGAAAGCCCCTGCCAGACGGAATTAGCAGGGGACTTGGTGGTGAGCCCGAGGAAAGAGCCAGGTTTTAAACCTTTTTCTGAACTGCATCAGATTATCTATCTGCCTAATATCCAATGGGAGTGTGTTCCAGAGCCGGGGAGCTGCTATGCAAAATGTCCGGCCGCCTGATTTAAATTTCCTGATTCTCTGCACCCTCACCAAGTTTGATGAGGATGAGCGAAGCAGCCGAGGGGGGCATACCAGCTGAATCTTTCCTGCAGAGATTTTGGCCCTTGACCATGTAAGGCCTTAAACAGTAGGCATAGGGCTTTAAATTGAATTCTCTGTGGGACTGGCAGCCAATGTAAATCTGAGAGTGCCAGCGAGGTAGAGGAGTGACGTAGTAGTCCCAGTGTTATCTTTGTGGCCATAGTCTGTATTCTCTGCAATCTCTCAATCAAATACTGTGGAGAGTTCAGAAGCAGAGCATTACAGTAGTCTAACCTACCGAGAATAGTACTTCGGACTATCAGTGTCCTCGCCTCCAATGAGAACAACGGAAAGATTTTCTGAAAGGCCCTAATCAGGCGGAAACAGCTCCCAACTGTCTTATTGACGTGTTTCTCTAACGTCACTTTATTATCGAACATAACACCCAGATTACGCACAACAGTACTGGGAGCCAGTGGGGCGCCAGCCGCAGATTGCCAGAAATTAGATGGAAGTAAGGGGGGAACTCTTCCAGTTGCACAGTATAAGATCTCTGTCTTTTCACAGTTAAATTGAAGGGAGTTCTCCCTGAGCCAAGTCGCTATATCCTGCATGCAAGCGTGAAAATCTGTTAAAGAGACTGATTGCTCGCCTTCTAAAGACAGGATAAGCTGAGTATCATCTGCATAATTTACTGGATTGACATTATGAGATCTTATAATTGCAGGTAGGGGGCTCATATATAGATTAAAAAGGATGGGACTTATTGCCGATCCTTGTGGGACACCCTGCGGTATATTGGAAAAGTTTGAACGGAAGGGAGGAAGAGCAATTGCCTGTTGTCTATTGGATAGGTAAGAGTGAAACCACTCACGGGCAGTGCCCGTCACTCCCAACTCTTCAAGCCTGGACAGAAGGATCCCATGGTTCACCGTATCAAATGCGGCAGTCAGGTCGAGAAGAACCAGAACGGCCGACTGTCCCCTGTCTGCTCGCATTCGCAAATCATCCATAACGGTCACCAGGGCTGACTCCGTTCCATGGCCAGGACGGAATCCAAATTGTACCCTATCTAGAATGTTGTTACTTTCTAAAAACTGGGAGAGTGTCTTACTAACCACTCGTTCCAGAATTTTTATTGGGTAGGGTAATAAAGAGATTGGCCTATAATTTTTCATGCATGCTGGGTCTAGTGTCGCCATTTTTAACAAAGGCATCACTGATGCCTGCTTCCAGCAAGCTGGCACTATACCCTCCATCAAGGATTGATTGCAAATTTGCCATAGTGCCGGAAATAGCTCCGAAGACAATCCCTTCCAGATTTTATGTGGCAATGGATCCAAAGGCGATCCCGAGGATATACCCATGGCCATTTTTTCAAAGTCCCCCAGAGAGAGAGCGTTAAAATGATCCAGAGAGTGTAATGTCCCCCTCTCAACTTGGTTCAATAGGTACGATTTCTTAGGCATGTGTCGTGGAACAAGATCATTGATAATATTACTTATCTTCTCCTCAAAGAAGGATGCCAGTCCATCACACAATGTCTGACTAGGTACAATCTCATTCTTAACGCATTCAGGTTTGATCAAAGTGTCTACAATCCTGAAAACTTCCTTAGTGCTATTTTGTGCTTTCAGGATACAGTTTGCAAAAAACTCTGTTTTTGCTGACACAATTTCTTTTCTGTACCCCACTAAGGCTGCCTTCCAGAGGATTTTATCCCTCTCAGCATATGCTCTACGCCATTTCCTTTTTGCTTGCTTACAGCCAAGTTTCAGGGTTCTGAGATTGTCTGTAAACCAAGGGGCTGACGGTCTACCAAGTTTTTTATGGTTTTTTAATGGGGTGACTCGATCTAGCTGGGTACTAATATTATTACAGTAGTTTGTATAATTCTCCTCCACTGTATTTCCAGTATCATATACCTCAATGGGTGAAAAAACCGGGAGGGCCTTTGCTTTCTTTAGAAGGCTCTTCCAATCCCTACTTTGAAATTCTCGATCAATCTTCTGGTTTAATTTATTCATTCCCAGATTGTACAGCTGGAAGACAATCAAATAATGGTCTGACCAACATACTGGTAGAACCTCAATAGGTCCCATTAGCTGTTCATTAGTGAATACTAAGTCCAGCGTGTGTCCCCCCTTGTGGGTGGGTCCCTTAACCCACTGTTGTAAGTTAATGAGTTCACAGGATTGAACAATATTATAAAAGCCTAGATCTAGTATCCCGTTTGGCCATAAGTTAAAATCACCTACAACGAGCAGTCTCGAATGACACAAAGCCAAATTACTCAGGACTTCAATGAGTCCTTGTTGGAAGGCGAGGCTAGCTGCTTCAGGTGGCCTATAGCTAACTAGACCAGTCAATAGTTGTCCCTTGGGCTCTTTTATTGAGAAGCCCAAGATTTAACCACAGCATTTTCTCAACTTTGTCTTAATATTAAAACGCAGTTATTGAAACCCATCCGTTTAATCCCCCATTGCCCTAGATGGTTTAACCATGAATGCTCAACAGTGAACTGCCAGTTGTAACAACCTCTCGCGTCTAAGCCTAGGGATCCACATGTGGTGACTTCCCAAAGGAAATAAATATAAGGCGGTCACCTCTTTGAGGAAGGAAGAGGTACTGGACCAAAGGTGAGACTTGCTGGCAAAAGTGGCTTGTAAAAAGAACAGTAAACTCTTCTGGACAGCTGTCAAAAACATGCTAGCAATAGATCAGATGTTAATGCCAATTAGTTGTAATATAAGTGTCTTGCACAATAAGATCAAAGATTGGGCTGAAGAGAGTTCTATTTTGAAACCGTTTCAGAAATAATGTTGGCACAGTAGAGGAGTGTCTAAACCTAAATTTAATTATCTAATTATATGCCATTGCCCCAAGCTTGCCCATTTACCTGGCATTTATGGATTTGACCTCAGCATTTTACTACATAAACTGATCAAAGCTGTGGTCACTCTTTTTAGAAAAAGGCATGGATGAGGCACTTGGGAACTTCTTAGCCCATCTACACAGAGACATGAAGGCCAGGTTTAGAATAAATACACATGGCAGGGTCTCTAACAACATTGGTGTTTTGGGGGATAAGACAAGGGTGTGTTTTAGCCCCACTACTTATCATTTTGTATATTAACAATTTACATCCGTTTTTATTGACCCTTACAGAGGACGTTCCAAGAATTAAAGGGCCTACTCTGCCATCTTTATTGTATGCAGACCATGCGCACCTCTACAGCCTTGTGTCTTTTAATACGAGGCTTTGTGGATTTTATGGCCTCCCTAGATCTATGTACAAATTATACACAATCTTTCATTATGTTCTGTGGACCCAGTGAGTATTAAATGAACACCCTTTCCGTTGGCAATCAATGTTTACAATGCACAAGAACTTTTCCATGCATGGGATTGATTTTTGCTGCTAACAGCCTGTAGACGGACCACACTGCCCACTGCATGAATAAGTTGTCAAAGTCAATTTATGCAGTACCTAGTCTACAACAATCGAGGAGGAGGGGGCTATTTTTCATATCTAACAACAACCTATGGGGCTGAGGTTTGAGGCATCTCCAATTGCCGTAATATTCAGAATGAAGAAAATAGGTTCTGTCGTGATATCTTAAGGCCTCGATTTCCTCACCTCAATATGTGTGTCATAGTGAACTAAATCTTCACTATGTTGAAGATTATAGCAGAGCCTGCCCTGCTTTTTTCTGGCTAGCTATATGGAAAAATAAGGTGGCGTCTCTTACTAGAGACATTATAATGGACTGCCCTAATTGTGATAAAGGCATGGATATCCCATGGTTAGCAAGGGTGAGAACCAGTTTGTGTAGCACTGGCTATGGCTACGCCTTTGACAAACCCTAGCACCTGGACACAGTAAGTAACAAGCATTGAAAATGCAATAGGTCTCGCCTTTTTATTAAGTTAAAGCCATTTGCTTTGCTAATGGTACTGTATAGCAACGCAAATGGCTTTAACTTAATGAAAGGTGAGACCTATTGCATTTTTAATGCTTGTTTTGTTTTGCAGTTGTATATAGCGTGAACTCGACTCGAAGGTATCAAAGCATTTTACATAATCACAAGTAGCATTAGAGATGGATACATTCATTGTAGGCACGGGTAGATTAAGTGATTTGCTCAGAATCACAGGTTGATTTAGCTTCCAGCCAGACTTGAGACTGGTTCCCAGCTTCAAAGTCGGCCGCTGTAGCCATTAAGCCACACAATGACGGGTGACATCATTGTTAAAGAATCAGCACAGTTATAAGAAAAACACTTTGGTATTATTTCCCAATACCCTGGGGTGCTGTTGCATTGGAAATAAAAAGCTGGCAAAAAAAATCTTTATGGAATGCCTCACCCCATGGGTGTACTTCCCTCCATGCATAAACCTGCTTTTTTAGGATTCAAGTTGTAGCTGTTACCCCAGAGGAGCGAGATGCAGGTCCCCTAACGCCGTTGGGTTGGAAATTAAATAGGCTAGTGGAGGCCAAAAATATGAGACTTGACTGCTGACCAACAACAAGCATTTGCAATGCAATAGATCTCGTAGTTACGCAAGTTTAAGCTAGTGGCATTGTAAATAACTATGCCTTTTATTTATGTTTTTAAAAAGAAAACAAATATAAAAGGCATTGTTATTTGCAATGTCAATAGCTGAAACTCGTGTTAATGCGAGACCTATTGCATTGCAAATGCATGTTTATTATAGTTGCTGCTGTTCTTGCTGCCTGATTTTGTTTAAGTTGTTTTTGTGTTATTTTTTTGTCTCATCACATTGGCAATCTATGGTTGGAGAATCTGGCTTTGATAATTGCATTCATTGCCATTCTACCATAACTAATGCACATTTTTTTTTAATTTTTTTTGCACTGTTATAAAGTTTTAACAATAGTTTAACCTCTCAAACAAAAAAACACCGGCCCATCGTCCTTAAGTGTCCGCTTTTCATTCCAGCCTAAGGTCTCTTGGAAATGTGCCTGTGTGTCTGCCCTGGCTTTTCTTGAAATGGGATTTTAGGGATGAATCGTCTCGTTCTTTCTGTTGCAAATATCCCGGCCCGTCTAGCTCGGCAAACATGCTGCTGGGGATTTTGGATGTGTTTTTGAGCCCCTGCACACGTTCTTTGCATGAGAAGAACGGACTATGGAGTAAGCGGGTACAGGGCAGTACGGTGTTTTAATATTGGGATCCCCATATGCTGTGTTAGTGCGCCCCAATCATGCCCTGCAGCTCCCTCTACCACTGAAGTATGGGTAACTTTCTGAAGCTCTTCCAGATCACCTCAATCGCGAGCTGCACCCCCCCAGCGAGTACAGTACCAGCTCCCAGCTCTGTCGGTGCTCCTCAACTCCGGGGCCCGTGACGTGCACTCGCGGCAGCTCTGCCCGTAACACATGCTACTGGAGATAGCTCTAGGATGTGTTTTCGAGCCCCTGCACACGTTCTTTGCACGGTTGGGGAAACACTGCTGCAGATAAAAGGATGCCTTTTCTCGAAACATCTACATCTTCTAGGGATTTCGAGTTTGGACCCAGGCCGGGAAGGCGAAGCTGGACCAATAAGGGCCTGGGTAGAACGCTGAAGCCTAGACCCGCGAAGCGGAAACCCAGAGAAAAAAGGGGCCCCTCCCCTCCCAGGAAATGAAATAGAGGAAGCTGGGTCCATAATGCAAGAGAAAGAATTGCAAAGGACTATAGATGAAAAGAAACGACATGTACAACATGGGCATCAAATGACGCAATGACCACGAACCTTTGAAATGGAGAACAAAATGTATTGTATGTAAGAAATTAAATATTGACGTGATAAATAAACTGCGACCTTTTCAGGCACCAAAGAAAGTTGTCAGTGGTGATTCTAAGGTAAAGGTGCGCAGCGATGGTAACAGTGGAGGAAGCGGGACGACTAGACGCCTGGAGGGGGTTAGAGAAAGCGCTACATTATGTTTGTTGTTATTTAAAATAAAAGAACAGAGGGTAAATATAAGTAACTAACAAAGCTCCTGTTAATGAATTAACATTTTACAGAGGAAACAGAAAAGGAAAATGCCCGCTTAGGACTTAGCATTCAGGATATTTAGGCAGCTCACCGAGTCACAAAGGGGAAACAACTGTGGTGACACATCTACTACACACACTGGGGCACACATCTACTACACACACTGGGGCACACATCTACTACACACACTGGGGTGACACATCTACTAGACACACTGGGGTACACATCTACTACACACACTAGGGCACACATCTACTACACACACTGGGGTGACACATCTACTAGACACGCTGGGGTACACATCTACTACACACACTGGGGCACACATCTACTACACACACTGGGGTGACACATCTACTAGACACACTGGGGTACACATCTACTATACACACTGGGGTACATACCAGCTGAACCGTTCTCACTTAGTAAACATTTAATTAAGAGTTTCGCTGAGTGCAACCTTTTCATTACTTCTGTGGGTAAAAGAAGACTTTGCAAGCTTTCCGAAAGCGCGTTGTAGGGAGAAAACACATCAGGTAGGGTTGGTACCTACCTAAAGCGCTGATGTTCGGCGATTACGGCTCAAGAGCAGAGCGAACGTGGAGAGTACTAGTTTTCAAATATACTGCCATGTGTCCGGGTGCACCGTACATATAACACAGAACCACGACATGTGGATGAGCTGGCACCTCAATTAGAGAGCTGCTGTCAGCTGAATCACAAGGTTACTTGTGGTGAGGGAAGGCACGCGGTGTGTACACACCCGCACTAACTGAGACTTGGCCTACAAGCATGTAACAGCAGACAGAGCATGCAATCTTTTATAATAGACAATGGTGGTACAAACGGCGCAGGTAGACATTCTGTATACAACACGAGTGAGCAGGCATATCTGGCAAAAAAAACGCAAAATCTGGTATACCCACTTGGCTTCGTTCATGTAGAAGCAGTGAAAGTACGTATACTTGGTGTAAAAACAGAGAGCTGAAGCTGAAAGCGCCCACACACCGCAGGCAAGCCTGAACGGTGCCGTAGCAGAGTCACTAACACCAAGAAGAGGCCCGCATGCTCTGCCAATGTCGGGGAGGGCCCCGTGAGGCTGCAGACTGTTTCTGTCACAGCCTGAGGCCAAAGCTCGCCAGACTTCGCTTTCTAGTGCCGCGCGCCAGCTAGAAAGAAAAGGCGGAAGATTACAGTCACGAACAATGTTCTGGCACCACACCCAGTCTGACAAAGATAATGTTACTGAAAACGATGCTTGCCCCAACCGTGCTCGCTGGGCACTGTGGCACCTTCTGGTAACACCATATTATGGCAGACGAGATGCAAGGGTATTACGAAAACAATTATGGTCTCCACTGACTCTATCCAGTCAACTAACTAGTACGAGCTGAAGCAACTGTCCCTATCTTATTGCACCTGGTGTGAACTAAATGTTCTGCACCATAAAAAAAAGAAACTTATTAGTACAGAAAACGCACTGAGGGACATCTTCCTAAACAAGTGCTCGACAGGCTTCCGCTGTTTATTTTTGCATCGCGCTTTCAAAAGTGAAAGCGAGATGGAAATATAAACACGCGGTGCCCTGTCTGGTTTTTTGTCCGGCCCAATCAAAGAGCCGGACTGGCGCATGCAAGGCAGCGTGACGAAGCTTCAGATAATAAACGTTCTCACGCCAGCCGTAATGCAGGCGAGCCAGTCCGGGTGGGCCTGTCAAAAAAGGGAAAAGGAGGCACCCTGGGAAGCTTATTCCCAATGGCGGCACACCGTTTAACATAAACGGTGACGTGAGCCAATGGGAATAAGGGGAGGGGCTTAAAGCCTTTACAGAAAAGTACTAATTTGCATAAAATCTCGCCGAGCGAGCTGAGCATGTGCGCAGTAACGCTAGTCGAGACCTAAAAAGGAGGTACGGGCAGCTCTATATAAATGCTATATTGAGGAGAGACTGACCAATAAAGCCAGAAAACTAAGCGTGGCCTGATTCTTGAATATCGCGAACAATCACTCACTAGCTGGGTATCTGACTAAACCCATGAGCCGCTGGGGCTGTGATGTAGCTCAGATTTCATCTGGAGTCAGGCATTGCTTTATTTTTTGTGCTTCAGAGAGACTGCGTTTAAAATGACACGCAGATTTTGGAGCAAGTGAGAAACACATGGCACATGAAACATGAAATGAGACACAGTCAAATGCTTTTTAAAAGGGGCACTTTTGGTGCATTCAAAGTGAAAGACATGAAATGAGGCCTGGTAAATGCTTTCAGTCTGAAATGCTTGTGCTGAATTAACATATGTTTTTGCAGTGTAGAGAAACTCGTGATTGCACTTTCCTCTTTAGCTTTGAAGATAATCATGGAATTTGTTCTCTCTTCCCAGCTTCTTTCCCCTATAATCTACACTCCCTGTTTCTGTTTTAAGAGACTTTGGCTTTGTTGCATATTTAGACAATGCATATTCAGTTCGTAACACATCTTTTTATAATGTGTATTAATTAATGCACCAACACTTCACGTGGGGCAAAAGCATTGTGCATGAAAAGCTATCCAAAACATTAGAGTATGTTGATATGAAAATGTATTAACTGCTTGTGCTTTGAAAATTTGCACTGGTGCATGTTTTATGCTATGTTGTACATTGCACATTTTTGCATGTTGTGCACAAATAATAAAAAAGCTGCTTTAAATTAATAGTTTTTGCTAGGTAATAAATAATACAAGGTATTAGTATGTGGGAAGTAAACATAAGGGATTTTATTTCGTAAATGAATACTCTTTTTGTGTTTCTTTTGTTTTTTGGGCCTAAGATAAAATGGCTGCCTGTGAATCCAGCAAGGCTGTGAATTGTATTGAATAAGACACGCATGCGCAGAACCAGCTACACACTGCCAAGTGCTTCAAGTGAAGACCTGGTTCAAGGCCACCATGGACTGTACATTCTTGTTTTCCTGCCAATGTACCAGTGTTTGTGGAATGTGTCCTTCCTGCGTGCGATGTGACAGGACGGAGGAAATGGACTGAAACATTTTTTTCCTAGTAAATGTTGCTAAAACATATAATTGTAGTAAGCATTTACGCTTTTTTTGTTAAAACCGGATTTGCAATGAGAACAGGATGGTGAGACCCTCATGTCATCTATGCTAACCAACCACAGTGCAAGTTTTTAATAAAACTGCCACATTATTAGTGTAGTTAGCCAAGAATTAGAGTATAAATAATGACCTCTTTAGGGGGCCTGGAGCCTTTTAGAAGCTTTAGAGGCATTTGGGGGCGTGTGAGCGTTTTGGGACTAGAAGGGATAGGAGGAGGAGAGGAGAGGGAACAGATGATGCCAGATATCATATGGGCTAGGCACGTGAACGTCGCGGGTGCAGCCTGGGAGGAGATTGCGTCCAAGGAGAGACAGAGGGAGGTGGGGGCCTTTGCTCATATTTCTCCGAGCGTCCTTGCACATCATATTTTTTGCAAGTCAGATCACATTCCTCTGTGGTCTGTGAAGGAGGGGCCTTTTCAGGAGATGCCTCTCTCTGTGAAGCACAGAGACGCAGATGAACAAGACCAGGGCAGAGTATGCAGCTGATAGACAAGGTTTAGATTTAGATGCTAAAAGTTTATGCTTTGACTAATTATCTAGTTTTGAAAAGATTTATTTGTCTTATGCATTTCCTTCTCTTTATGGGGGATTTTTGCCAATTATTAATTATTAATTAGCCTTGCAACTCACTCTTGAATTACATTTTCCCTGAAACTCTTTAAAGAGTTCTGGCTGACATAGAATTAGGGGTTTTCCCTCCTGGATGCAACCTATAATATGCTTGTATTAATTCTATTTTCCTATTTTCAATTCTGTAACCTGATTGACATTTGAGTAAATGATTAAAGGGTCAGAGAACTTTAACTTTTAACTAGAAAATAAAACCCTTTAAAATTACTCACAACTCTCTTTATTGGCTTACAAATTAATAGCAATTTTGATTTTTCATGTTTATGTAAAGAGTCCTGAAGGTAATATACAGTGGCGAGGGTCCAGTACCTTTACAGCGGTAAAATAGAAGTAAATGAGGTTTTGCAATGAGAAATTACTGTGAAATTACTGCTGTATCAGTTTCTGGTAGCAAGAGGATGGTCATTATTGATTAGTTTGGTGAATAAGGATTATTAATATCACCATCAACTATTCGACTAATGGACCATTGACCTTAGGAGGAAAGTAAAATAATTGCCCAAGTTAGATAAATGTCCAAATTCTCAAAATAAAGTCCTGATTCCAATGCACCGAAGCTGAACACTGGTAAAGCAGTACTGGAAGGTGATGCAAGAATGCGATTGCTGGAGTGGTGTGAGTATCAGTTGTGAAATGTTTTTAATGTGCTAGGATGTATTTTTGAAGTGTTGAAAATAGTAAGGGTCTTGACTGTTGGTGAACATTTTGCTCATTGTTGACTTGATGGTTTTATTGATTATATTGGTTATTTCATAGGACAGAATATTTGATTATTGATTATATGTTCTTAACATGAAAAGTTAGTATCTTGTTTTATGTTGTCTGGAAGCACAGGTACAGTGATACCTGGAAATTCCCGGGAAAGGAATAGCGGGTGGTAAAAGGAAGCCACACTGCTCTGAGGTTACTTGATAGAAGCTATGCAGGGCTGGCAGTGTTAAAATTAGGGACTATTTTCTGTGTAAAAATGAGAGTGATTGATAGCAAAGAGTTCGCTGGTGAAACTTTGGTGTTATATCACCTAGAAAGGGTAACACTGAAGGAGTAGCATGTTCTTCTGAGCTTGAGTGAAGGGTAAGCAGAAGGGATTTACTCGCAGTGTTTGAAGAGTAAACAGAAATTCTTACTTTGTGAAGAGTAAGCGGAATGTGTTACTCGCAGTGAAAAGAAATCTATCCTTTGTTAGCGGAACAGACAGAGTAGCGAAGGTTTTTATGTTGTTATTAACAGCATTTTGATTAAGAAAACTAAGAAAAATATTTCAGTAAGATTTTGTGGCGGGTCAGTAGTAGGAGTTAAACTGGCTGAAATTGAAACTGACAGTATTGGAGAAAAGAAATTGCATTGAACTATTGCAGACTTGAAATTGTTTGAAGGTTTAAAGAAACTGTTGGGAGGTAAAGTGAAAAATCAGTTTTTAGTTGGTGATGCTCCTGAAGGAACATCTGTCCATTTTATGTCTACCAATTTGGGATAAAATTCATGTATGTGGGTTCACCAATGGTGCAAAATTACTGAAAAAGAAGGTCCTTTGAGGTTTCCAAAAGATGGTACTTTTGAATTGCAAATTATTGACAAATTTAGGGAAGTGTTATGTGAAATAAAGACACCATCTAGAGCTGCACAATTTGAGGCCTTACACATGTGGGAAAAGACAGCAAGAGACAAAGCAAGTGAGGGTAAAAAGGTAAAGCACCAGATGCAGGAGAAGGGAATTAATGATGAGAAACATCTTCAAATGAATAATGATTCTGGGGATGAAATAATGGATGCATTGTTAACTGAGTGTCTGCCACTTTATGTGGTTCACATTAAAAATACCGAAAATAGTGTACTAGTAAGTACTACAGTGGCTACTGCTTCTGTTAAACAGAGGAAAAATCAGATTGAGAGCAGTATGCAGACATTTCAGATTGACCCACTACCTGTTGATTCAGCACTGACAGTGATACCTCCAGGTGTTACTGCTTCAAATGTGACTGATTCAATCCAAAAATTACAAACTTCCGATGCACAGGCAATGCCTAGAAAAATTGTGACTGTCACAATTAATATGATCCCTACTCAAAAGGTTCAAAGAGCTGCAAAAGGAGTAATCATGTCAGGGTTTAATTCAGAATCTAAGAATTCACAGATTATTGAACAGAAATTAACCCAGACAGTCCAAGCACTGGAAGGTGGGCAAAAAATTGTATTTACAACACCTGGAACCCAGGATAAAATGAATATATTGAAAGATGGGATTTGTCAAGGCTGCTTTGAGGAAGCAGCAGTGATTAAAGAGATAGAAAGCATGCGGGAACAAATTAACCAAGAGCCTTAAAAAGAGAAACAGTTTAGTGTTTTAAATTCAACATTTGAACATGAAGACATTAACAGTCTCTGCTGTTTAAATCATGAAAATATGAACCAGTGTCAGGAGAAATAATTAATTTTCCCTGAGTAAGGAAACAGCTACATGTGCAGCAACTACACATGATATACTGACAGATTGGACTCAAAAATATGAAATTGATGTTTCAGGAAGTTTTCCATTTCAGAAAAGTTTCAGGGTACATATGGATGATGAAGCAAATGAGAAAATGTGTTCTTCAGGAATGCAGTTGCACATTGCAGGAATAATAAAATATAATTTCAAATGCAATGGGTTTTAGAAATTAGGAGACAAGTGGGCAAGAAAACATGAGAAGAAAAAGAAACCACCAGACCTTGTTAGGGAAAATAATAAACAGGATGAGGGAGAAGCTTTTGCTTACTCATTGAGAGAAAAGGTGGGAGAAGTGCATGTTCGCGTGCCAAGGAACAAAGGTGAACTTGCAGCATTTCTGAACACATTCCCACAATTGAGGGACAAACCTATGCTATTGTACCCACAAATTGATGGATTTGTTGGAATTTTAAAAGAGTTGTGCATTAATTTGGAAATGTTCTTTGACATGGCCATGCAGACTGAATTGTGGTTTGAATCTAAAGTTGTTGTGCAAAGGCCAGGTGAGGAGACAATGACAAGGGTTTGCATGAATGCGCCATCATTTGCTGTTGTTATGGAGAAAAACGTAGCAGTGATTACTTTCCTGAAGGGCAGAGTGCCAGCAAAGGATGTTGATTGGGTACAGATTAAAAGAACACAGGATGGAAGTAAAGCTGATTTGCTTAGTGCAAATTCTGGTATGGATGTTGCACTGCTGGAAAAAGTATTATTTTGCCATCTTTATAACAGATTTGAGCATTGGAAGAAATAATTTAAATTTAAACATGATGCAGCAGTTGGAAATGTGCAAGAACTGAGAGAAATGCAGGTGCAAGATGTGTCAGCCAAGCAAATGCAAATGTCAGTTCAGAAACAGGTACCAATGGCAGGAGTTTTCCCAAGCCCAAATGGTCCCACAAAATATGGAAAATGCTCAAATTAATAAGCTGTCCAGAGCAAATGTGAATTACTTCCAGAAACGAAATCAGAACCCAGTTCAACAGGTTGCTGTGTTTGAAAATGAGAGTTTTAAGCCTAACAATTCTGAATTTACCCAGTCCATTGTGAAAGCAGTAGAAGGTCCAGACTTAGCTGTAGGAGTTTTAAACAAAGAAATTACAAACCCAGTTTTAGAAGAATTTGCACCAAATATAGGCCCATTTGAGGAAAGTGACCAATTTGTTGTTTGTGACTCAGGCAGGAAAACAATTGTTTTGCAAATTAAACAGCATAAATTACTGTACACCAGATGATGTTAATTATCAGATTCCTGGTGAGGATGTACATTTTAAAATGGCCCAACAAGAGACAGCTGTAGCATTGATTTCAGAAAAGACAGTTGAAAAATTACCTTCTGATTTGTACGAAATAATAAACACAGAAGTAAGGGAGTTCACAGAGAAAGATGTCAGATTAATAAAATGTGCAGGACATGTTTTATCCAGATTAGAATCAGATGACATGTATTCAAGAACACCATCAGTTACAGAAATGTGCCCATAATTGGAGATAAACTGTGTAAAAGATTTTTGGTGGAATTGATTGGAAGTTTATGTAACTTTCTGATCACATCTTCACAGAAACAAAATGAAAAGAACAGATTAGTGCAGGAGATTAATAGCATAACTTTTCCATGTTGCCCTGTGGTACCGAATCCAGCCAATATATTTTTTCACATTCCATGTGCTGAAGAATGGCTTACTGTTAATGATTTTTGTCAGGTTCATGTCACAGAGCAATTGCATGAGAATAGTCAGGAGTACTGTCAAAAAGAAAATGGATGTCTGGGACACATTATTGGAAAAGGAGGTAGAAAGGTGTCATCAGAGAGAGTGGAAATAATTCACCAGATGAATCCACCTCAAATTCAGAAAGAAGTCAAGATGTTTTGGGGAATGGTTAGCTGCTGTAGAGAGTGGTTACCAAACCTTTCCATAGTGACTAAGCCTTTACCGAGACTGACACACAAGGATGTGTCTGATCGCTTCCATTGGACAACAATTGCACAAAAGCATTACTAGAGTTGAAAGAGAAAAATTGTCACGCCCCAGCACTAGGAATGAAAGTTTATTTAGAAGAAAATACACCAATTTGCAGTGAGAGGGAGGGCTGCGCTGCCTGTTCAAAAACATGAATGTGTTCAAGGGTCTGTGATGTATTTCCCAATGACTTTTGACCCCAACATCAATGAAACTGAATATGAGTGTCTAGATGTCATGAAAATATGCATAAAGCCAAGATCAGACATTAAGGATGAACGTCTGATTCAGCCCAACAATGTCCATTTTGTAGATGGCCCATATTTGAAAGATAATAATGGCACATTAGGAGCAGCACATGCTGTGCTTCTTATACATTATGTTGTCATGGCTTCATGGCTTTCAGCAGTTACCTCAGCCCAAAATTCGAAATTGATTGCCCTTACCATAACATGCAGCATAACAAGATCAGACATTAAGGATGAACGTCTGATTCAGCCCAACAATGTCCATTTTGTAGATGGCCCATATTTGAAAGATAATAATGGCACATTAAGAGCAGCACATGCTGTGTTTCTTATACATTATGTTGTCATGGCTTCATGGCTTTCAGCAGTTACCTCAGCCCAAAATTCGAAATTGATTGCCCTTACCATAACATGCAGCATAGCTGCTCAAATGGCAGTCACTGTTGTCATGGGAGAGAGGAATGCTAATTTAGTTGCACAAAATTGTGTTCTGTTAGCATATACATTCAATGGAATCTTCAGAGGTGAATTAATAGAGGCCCAAGAAATTGTTTCTGAAGCAGAACAACAGGGTTGTATCAGAACTGTTTTTGAAAAAAGTGACAACTGCATAGTAGCAAATGTGTTATTGCAAAAACTGATGCCCAGGTATAGATTGCCAGTTTCTCTGGAATCAGATCATAATGAGGTCTCAAAGATGATGTGTGTAGAACCACAGATTGTACAAATATTCGATTGTAGCCATCAGCCTGAGGTTTCAAGCATAATAAAGCAACACAAAGACAGCACAGAGTTACACTTTGCAAAAGACTGTGTTTCAGCATCACCAAAGTGGCTTAAAAATGGACATGCAAATGCACGTGTGAAAAACACAGATGAAAAGACTAGCCATTGCTGTGAAGGTCTGACTGATGTGGAGCGTGCAGTTTCTCATCAGATTGCAGCTACTACACAAGATCTACATAATGAATGGTGCCAAAACTTTGATCTGAGAGATGCTGTGAAATGGAAAGGGCTGTTCCAAAGGATCTTGGCAAAGACTGTTGTGAAATGTGGTGGCCTTCCAAATTGGGTGCATGCCTCTCATACACGTATGGTCCTGTGTCCCCTTGCTAAAACAGCTCCTCTTCCAGAAGATATGCCAGCAGTGGTCAAAAGTCCACAGAAGAGGGTCAGTCAAGCTGTAAGGGAACACATAGAGTCTGAAGCAGCACTAGAGAAAACAAAGGTGGCACTGGAAAAGCAAAAGGTGGAAACTGACTCAGATGAAAGCGGTGTCCAAAGGGTCAAAGAGTCAGATGCAGCCTCTGAAGAAGAAATTAGTGTTGTGGGCCTATGAGTGCAGGTTGGAAAAAGCTGGCTGAAAGGGTATTCAAAACATCAGCGGCGGTCCTTTGAAAAATCATTTGCACCCATAGCTGAAACATCTGAATCTGATCAAAGTAAAAATGAAAGTGAAAGGCTTGGATTGGAAAAGTGCAGAGAATTGATGGTGCTCTGTCAGAGTTTCCCAGCACCTGAGTGGTCAAATTGCATGGAAAAAGTACAGAATGCCACACTCTTTGAGCCACCCTGAAGACAAGCTGGAGACAAAGAGAAAAAGAAAGGCTGAAACAATAACTGAGAATTGTCAAGAGCTGAATAGAAAAAGAATCTTTGAATGATGAAAGAAAAAGAAGAAAGGAAGAAAAGAAAATAGAAAAGAGAACTGTTCTGTTGAATTTCCCTTTTAATATTTTAGTTACCTATTTTAGAGAAGTCTAACAGATCCAAGAAGCTACTTACAGAACTCTGCACTAAACATTTGAGCTTGGTTATATATGATCTGATTATTGACAAGACTTGTGTTGCCTTAGAAATAGAGGTAAAATTGTAATATGCTCAGGTTTTGCAACACAAATGTCATGTGTGAAATAAAATAAGTGTGATGATGTACAAATCATTTGATGTATCATGATTTGATATCATCAAAAGGGAGGATTGATGTAGCTCAGATTTCATCTGGATTAAGGCACTGCTTTATTTTGTGTGCTTCAGACAGACTGCATTTAAAATGACACGCAGATTTAGGTGTGAAAAACACATGACACATGAAACATGAAATGAGGCCTAGTCAAATGCTTTTTAAAAGGGGCACTTTTGGTGCATTCAAAGTGAAAGACATGAAATGAGGCCTGGTAAATGCTTTCAGTCTGAAATGCGTGTGCTGATTTAACATATGTTTTTGCAGTGTAGAGAAACTCGTGATTGCAGTTTCCTCTTTAGCTTTGAAGATAATCATGGAATGTGTTCTCTCTTCCCAGCTTCTTTCCCCTATAATCTACGCTCCCTGTTTCTGTCTTAAGAGACTTTGGCTTTGTTGCATATTTCGACAATTCATATTCAGTTCATAACACATCTTTTTATAATGTACCAACACTACACGTGGGGCAAAAGCATTGTGCATGAAAAGCTATCTAAAACATTAGAGCATGTTGCTATGAATATGTATTAACTGCTTGCGCTTTGAAAATTTGCACTGGTGCATGCTTTATGCTATGTTGTACATTGCACATTTTTGCATGTTGTGCACAAATAATAGAAAAGCTGCTTTAAATTAATAGCTTTTGCTAGGTAATAAATGATACAAGGTATTAGTATGGGCGAGGTAAACATAATGGATTTTATTTCGGAAATGAATACTCTTTTGGTGTGGGTTTTTTTTTTGTTTGGGCCTAAGATAAAATGGCTGCCTGTGAATCCAGCAAGGCTGTGAATTGTATGGAATGAGAGACGCATGCGCAGAACCATCTACATACTGCCAAGTGCTTCAAGTGAAGACCTGGTTCAAGGCCACCATGAACTGTGCATTCTTGTTATCCTGCCAATGTACCAGTGTTTGTGGAATGTGTCCTTCCTGCTTGTGATGTGACAGGAAGGAGGAAATGGCTCAAACATTTATTTCCTAGTAAATGTTGCTAAAACACATAATTGTATTAGGCATTAACGCTTCTTTTGTTAAAACTGGATTTGCAATGAGAACAGGATGGTGAGACCCTCATGTCATCCATGCTAACCAATCACAGTGCAAATTTTTATTAAAACTGCAACATTATTAGTGTAGTCAGCCAAGAATTAGAGTATAAATAATGACCTTTTTAGGGGGCGTGGAGCATTTTAGAAGCTTTAGAGGCTTTAGGGGGCATATTAGGCCTGGGCTAAAATTCCGTTCCGCTCGTGGAAATTTTGATAATTTGACATTTTCACGTTTCGCAGAGAGCGTGAAAATGTCAAAATTTCAGCAATCCACATCTTACCGGAAATGTTTTGCTTGCTCGCGCTGTAAAAAAACTACATTCTTGCTTGCGCGCGATCGCCTTACCTGAATCCTCGCGTTCGCCGACAAGTTTTCCCGATCCGGTCACGTTCTCCTTGAGATGTTGGATTGTTGGTAGCCATTTGCGCTGTCTCGCGACAGTTCGCGCCCGCAGTAACGTCATTCGTCGCGCAATCACGTCTTTCTTCTCGCGATCATGCACCGCGAAACAAGTGAAAACAAGATGGCTGCACCCGTGAGCAACCGCATGGGTAAGTTGGTGAGCCACGACCACGCAGAAAATACCATAAAGGGGTGGGAAAAAAACTTCTGCATCTTCGCGATATTTCCGCGTGTTTGCGGAGATTTTTAACATTTTCGCGATAGTTTGCGAAAGTGAATTTCGCAAATTTCGCCCACCCCTAGGGCATATTACCTTTTTGGGACTAGAAGAGATAGGAGGAGGAGAGGAGAGGGTACGATGAGGCCAGACATCATATTGGTTAGGTACGTGAACGTCGCGGGTGCAGCCTGGGAGGAGATTGTGTCCGAGGAGAGACAGAGAGACAGAGTGAGGTGGGGGCCTTTGCTCATATTTTTCAGAGAGTCCTTGCACGTCATATTTTGGCAAGTCAGATCACATTCCTCTTTGGTCTGTGAAGGAGGGGCCTTTTCAGGAGCAGCCTCTCTCTGTGAAGCACAGAGACACAGATGAACAAGACCAGGGCAGAGTATGCAGCTGATAGACAAGGTTTATATTTAGATGCTAAAACTCTAAGGGGCAGATTTATGTTTCTTGGCGCATCCCTGCAAATCAGCAAGGATGCGCCAGGAATGATGCGTCACGCAAGTTTACCCTTGCGCCACACATGATGCGCCGCATTTACGATGCGGCACATCATGGCGCAGGAATAAACAGATGCGTGACGCATTCGATGGCGTAAGGTTGGTGCAGTGCTTCAGTTGCGTCGCAAGCACGACGCAACTCCAGCACTGTTCCAACCTACCCTATCCCTTACATGGTGCGTCAAGCCTTACGCCTGCTTCAAGCAGGTGCAGGGTTTTGGCGCATCAGCGTTGGGAAAGTGACTCAGTCAAATCTTATAGATAGATAGACTGAGTCACTTTTCAGGGGCGTTCCTGTGACGGAACGCCCCCCCCTCTGTCGACACGCCCACGTGAAACCTGATGCAGGTTTTACGTGGCGCAGGGCTTTACATCGTGACGCATCTCCATAGATGCGTCACGATGTAAATATGGCGCAACGTGGCGCAGGGTTTACACCGCAGCTGCGTCACAAAAGTGACGCAACGGCGGCGTAAAAGTGGTGCATCTCCAATACAGATCTGCCCCTAAGTTTTTGCTTTGACTAATTATCTAGTTTTGAAAACATTTATTTGTCTTATGCATTTCTTTCTCTTTATGGGAGATTTTTGCCAATTATACATTTGCAAACTCACTCTTGAATTATATTTTTCCTGAAACTCTTTAAAGAGTTCTGACTGACATAGAATTAGGGGTTTCCCTCCTGTATGCAACCTATATTATGTTTGTATTAATTCTATTTTTCCTATTTTCAATTCTGTAACCTGATTGATATTTGACTAAATGAATAAAGGGTCAGAGAACTTTAACTTTTAACTAGATAATAAAACCTTTTAAAAATACTCACAACTCTCTTTATTGGCTTAAAAATTAATTGTATTTTTGATTTTTCATGTTTATGTAAAGTCTCCTGAAGGTAATATACAGTGGCAAGGGTCCAGTGCCTTTACAGCGATAAATTAGAGGTAAATGAGGTTTTGCAATGAGGAATTACCATGAAGTTACCGCTGAGACTGTAGCTGCCTTTTTCACCTTAGGTCAGGTACGGTTAAGTCCTTATTGTGCTTTCCTCTGGCTTTTGCCCCAACCTTGATTCCTCTCCCTGCTCATGTGATGGGCGTTGGGGCAAATCTTTATTACACTTTTTATTTTTTTGTGGGTATTATGTGCAAAACACTAAGTTCTTTTTACTCCCCTTTTCTAAAGAATTATTTTAATGTAGACTACATAGAAGCGTACAGGACTCTTCTTGAACTGAGCGATGATGAGTTAACTATCCGTGTAGGTTTCTTTTTTAAACTGCTATCCGAGCTCGTAACCCGATGAACCCGGTATGATTGTATTTTAATAACTCTGTAAGTACTGTATATTTTATGTGCTATTTTTTTATTCTGCTGTGACTTTGTATGTTTTATTTATACTATTTTTTCTTGTATGGCAACAGGCCAGTTAAAGACCTCTGAGATAGAGACCAGAGTTTTGTCAAGTGCATCTCCGGTTTTGAATAAACAAACCATAAAGAAGCACAGGTGGAGTGGGGCATATGCCTGCTGGAAAAAATGAGCACCATGATGTCAGATAAATATATTTAATGTGATAGCTCAGTGGGTACTGCTTTTTGTCACAGAGATCATTTTGTTACCTGTGGTTCAGCCACACCTGGCATTCATCTGGGGTGGGGCCGGGGGTGCTGTGTTTAGGAATATGCCTGCTGAAAACAATGGGGCTTATTTATGAACCCTTGTGTCACTTTTACGCTGCTGTTGCATTACTTTTTGTGATGCACCGGCGGCGTAAAAAATGCCATGTTGTGCCCTATTTACAAAGTTACACATCTAGGCAGAAGCGTCACTTTGTAAACCCCTGCGCCACATTATACTTGTGCCAGGTAATATGTATGTAGTGTGCGTGTTCCCCCGCAAAAACCATCTTAGAAGTGGCGCATTGAAATCTATAAGATTTCAGTGTCCCACTTCTACGACGTCAGTGTGTCAATTTCTTACACCTGCCTCACAGCAGGCGTAAGACTGACGCAGGCCCTTGCCCCATGTGAAAGAACAAATTGCTGGAGTTGCTTCTGTTTTCAGAAACACCCCAGCAATGAGTCATCAGTTTTGCGCCGACAGATACGTCAGTAACACTGACGTATCTCTCATTCCTTGCGAAATGATATGTCATACAGTAAATATGACACACCCATCATGAATCAGGGAGGGCATACTGAGAAGTGACGCATTGCTGATTTCACAAACCGATGTGTCACTTCTCATAAATAATGCCCAATGTGTATAGCATATCACAGAACCATATTTAATGTGATAGCTCAGTGTGTTACTGCTTTTGTCACAGTGAACCCTTTGTTACTTGCGGTTTAGCCGCTCGTGGCAATGAGGTGGGTGGGGTGTGGTGCTGTAATTAGAAAAACCTTATGGGTTTCAAAGTAGCTGTTGCAGATTTCGTTGGTAACTGGTAATATACAGGCAACAACAAAAAGTCAAAATTAAATGTTGATTAATGCTCTTGCTGGAGAAAGATTGTAATTGTATTTAGTGGCAGTTTTAACTCAGCATAAAGTAGCACAGATGGTGAATAACCCTGGGCGTAGTTTGTGAAGTAGCGCTACGCGTAGCTACGCGAAGTGCAATTCGCACTATGCGAGCTACGCGTAGCTTCGCAAACTGCGTAGTGCACTGTGCAAGATGCTGTTCGCACCGATTGAACTGTGCCGGATGCTTGTCTGCACTGTGCAATCAGTGTGCTCGCGATCGGCAACTTCATGTTGCTGATCGCGAACGAGGAAAAAGTCTCGCCGGGATGTCATTTTGCTTGCTCGCGGTCGCCAACTTGATATTGAGGACCGCGAGCAAGCAAAAAATTACCGCTGCACTACTCTACGCATGTTTGCACTGTGCTACGTGCAATTCGCGTAGTGTGAAGTAGCGCAAACTTCTCAAACTACGTGAGCGTAACGTAGTGCTTTGCCCCGGCTTAGTGAATATACTTACAGCAAAGATTAGGGGGCATATTATCAAGCCAGGCGATAAAATTATCGCCGCTTAAAACGGCGATAATGGGCTTGATAATATGCTCTATGGAATTCCAATTGAAGCCCATGTTAGACGTCCTTCACATTTAACATGGGCTTCAATTGAAATTCCATGGAGCATATTATCAAGCCCATTATCGCCATTTTAGCTGCAGTTTTCTGCCGCTAAAGCGGTGATAATTTTATCGCCTGGCTTGATAATATGCCCCTAAGTCCTTTGCAGCAGTTTAGCTCTACTTAGAGTTTCTCATTGCTCAAATGGGTGTCATTTCTGATATTTATGTTTCGTGGACTTCATTTCTTGATTTTGATTGCAAAAAAGCGTCACTCGAAGTGTCACACATTTGGTCAGGGCATGTCACTTATTAAACAGAGATGCCCATCTGCATCATTATCATGCCTGCCACAGAGGGGTCCCCCCCACTCATATTTAGACCATCTCTGAGGCGGCCAGCAGGGTCTCAGCTAATCAATTACAGTCAGCTGAGCCCAACTTGCTGCACATCACCCAAAGTGGGAGCAACAGCTGCAGCCTGCTTAAATACTTTATGGGGCATATTTACAAGGCGACGATAGAAAATTATCGCCGCTTTTGTGGCCATTTTCTGCTGAAAAGCGGCGATAATTTTATCACCTAATTAGCAAGGTCACGCTAATGCGTGAAACCTTGCATTAGCACACGTATTCTTAATGCCCAGAGATGCAAAGTGGGCATTCCGGACCTGACATGACAGGAGAAATGTCACTAAGCGACATTTCTCCTATTATCAAGCCCCACGCTATGAAGCATAGCGGCAAGAAAAGTAGCGATAACCCCTGTTATCGCTAGTTTCCTTACTCTTAAGGACTGACTTAGCCATGATATCCTATGGATGGTGGATATCATGGCTAAGTTTGTGAGGCCCTATCAACAAGCTAACGCCACATTTTGTGAGATTATCGCTGGGTTTCCAGCGATAATCTCACGTTAGGCAGTTAGCGCAAGGATTTTTACCGCTTTTGAGATAAGCGTTGCTTATAATTAGCGCTGGGACGCTTACGGGCAGCCATGCGCTTTATAAATCTGTAAAATAAATAAATAAATATATAAATAATAGCATGCTATCTCAGCGATAAAAATCCACGCTAGCTTGCGATAATTATCCTAGCGCTAAGTACGCTTAGCGATAATTATCGCCGGTTGTTGCTGATATGCCCCTATATTCTTTATTTGCCTCCTTTTCACTACATTTATTTTCTTCATTCCTTCTTCCTTCTATTTATCAAACTACCCTTTATTCCTTCAAATCCTTCCTTCCTTCTTCTTTTCCAAATACCCTCTTTGCATCCTTTCCGTTCCACTACCTTCCTTTCCTCTCCAGCTCTTTGTCTTTTTTCGTATCTTCTGCTTTTTGTGTCATGTTTTTCACCTTCTCATCCCTAACTTTCTTTTCGTCTTCAGGTCTGTATTTTTCTCCTTCACCGTTGTGCTGCTCTTTGTCAATTTCGCCTTGCATTTTGTCTCTGTGTCAATCTTACCCTTTGTTACTTCTTGTTACCTGCTTTTCATTCCCATATGTTGTACAGCGATTTTATCGTGCTTACTGAATTAATCAGTACATCAATCCATCTCTTTCATAATTTCTCTCGTAGGATTTTCTTTGGTCACCCTTTTTCAGTTTCGCGTCCTCTCTCTCATTCTTCATGTATTCAGCCCCCATTTCCCTTCTCCTCACCCATCATCCCAACACTCTGTTCTCCTGCTCTATCTGCATGCCGAGACACCAGAATAAAATGTCACTTCCAGTGACATTTCAATTTCATTTCCATGTTTATCCATCTAAAATTACTCCCCCTGCGCCGCACTCGCATTGTAAAAGTTGTACACACAATTTAAATGCTCGGCGTAGCGCCGGCGGATGGAATCGAGTAATATGCTTAGCTAAAACGGCCCTGCCTGCAGGGGAGGGCGCGATAAATGCGCCAACAGTGTTGCTGCTAATTAAGGTGGCAAGGTCGGTGTGCAGGCGGGAGGCAGGCACTCTGTAGACAGGTGTAAACATTGCGACTGGAACTTCGCTAATTCGCATATTATGCTGTCCGTCCCTTGAGAGCTGAAATGACATGGCCTATTCAGAGCAGGCGTTCTGCAACCCGTGCATGACTAGACTCGCAATGGCCGCCTTGGCCAGACTTCTGGTTGTTTTTGTACTTTATGGGGCAGATTTATGTTAACTGGCGCATCCCTGCATATCAGCAGGGATGCGCCAATTATTATGCGCCACAGCTGCGCCACCATGGATGCGCCGCATTTATAATGCGGCGCACCATGGGGCAAAAACGGCACAGATGCGTGACGCATCTGTGCCGTAAAAGTGGCGCATTGCTGGAGTTGCGTCGCAAGCGCGACGCAGCACCAGCAATGTTCTGGGGGGCCCTATCTGTACAATGCTGCGTCAATCCTTACGCCTGCTTCAAGCAGGCGCAGGGTTTTGACGCAGCATGGGCCTAAAAGTGACTGAGTGAAATCTTGTAGATTTCACTCAGCCACTTTTAGGAGACGTTCCTGCACCGGAACGCCCCCACCTGCCCTGGAACGCCTACATGTGGAGCAGGGCTTTACAACGTGACGCATCTCCCAGATGCGTCACGTTGTAAATACCCCGCACCATGGCGCAGGATTTGCGCCGCTGCTGCGTCACAAAAGTGACGCAACGGCGGCACAAAAGTGGCGCAAGTGCAACATAAATCTGCCCCTATGTGTGTATTTGGAGACGGACAGTTATTCATTTGGACGTGTTCCTCCAGATGGCTTCCACAGTAGGATGAAATGTGGTGCTGAATGTTGTAAGATAACCCAGGTAGGTCTTCCGCTGCATTCGTGTATTGTATTCGAGTAGTTGTATTTATATCGCGCTTCATGCCCCCGACCAGGTGCCAAAACCCACAGGTGAGGGACCACATTCAGACCAGTCAGGTTTCCAAAACAACCGTGAAGACCAACCCAAGCACTGCACAGTCAGTCTCTAAAAGAGAACTAGGTATGCTATGCCGTGGTTGCGTTTGAGAATTCATGCCATTCTCAGGCCGTATATATTATTCATCATAAACACCACACAGAACACATCAACATAGCAATAAAGAGCAGTGAAGGGGAAATCTATACATTATTTACACTACAACAGCATTACAAGGAACCAACACAGTCAAGCCTACATCACATTGGCAGAGTCATGCTTGACTACCCCTCAGGTCCCATTCCCTGTGGCAGCACCCCTATTCCATTGTCTGGCTGCTCTATTCTTTGTCCTTACAAGGAAAACCCACCTGTCCCCTCAGTATAGAAGAAACCTTGTCCAGCATCAATCTGGCCCCCCAGAACGTAATTCACCATCCAAAGGTCACCCATTAAAGTATTGCCCTGACCACCATTCAGGGAAGGGCTTGGCCATACCTGGACCTCCCAATCCCTCAAACACTCGTCGGGACAGCATAAGGTCAGGCTCCGGACACTTGCTGTAGCAGATGCCACCAGCCCTTCTCTAAAGATTGTGTATCTGAATCCAGAGATGGGGCACTGGCTTAAGACCAATTCCCTCTTGGATTTGCCTGCACTGATGCCAAGTCTGTTCACCTGTTGTGTAGCCAAACACAACTCCCTCTGTGCCTTGCCCCCACGATGAACCAGGGGGTGGTGGGTGAGAAAAAAGCAGGGTGACCTGGCTGCTGCTGGCAAGGCCGATTCATTGGCATCCGTCAGGGTGTCCCAGGCGCGAGGTGACAGGTAAAGCTGCCCTGGTATTTAAGTCCCCCCGCCGGATGCCCAGGTGACCCCCCGCCAGCCCTAGGTAGCCAATAGTAGTGCAGGCTGAGCCCTCAAATATTCAAAGTTACGTCCACCATTGGCCGCTGGTTTCTACCGGCCGAATCCAGTCCGCACTGTCCCAGGGGCTGCCAGCCAGCAGAGCGGAATCACGTTTTGCCAGTTGCACTGCGGAGAAGGGATCCCTTGGAAGAATGTTGCAGTGTGGTCTAAGTGGGAAGCGTTCTGGTGTATGAGTCAGTCTGGTTCGGCGCCTGTTGTGGAAGTCTATAAGCCCGCGACGGGTGGAGCACCTAGCCTATAAAGATACGCGCTACACCTCAGGAAGTTGCCTGCCATTCTAGCGTATACCAGCCTACAACTTCCTGTGCTTTATATTAATCCACGTTGCACTCTTATTTCTTCACTTCTGGTGCCTCCACAGGTCTCCTGGTCCTTTTGTGGCATCTTCGTTGTGTCAGGCCTCTCCAGGCTCTTTGTGAGTCCAAAACTGGATCAGTGGCGTAACACAGGCCCCCGCAGCCACCACGTGGCAGGGGTCTCCCAAGCTCCAGGGGGCCAACTCAGCACAGCCCTCTGCCTGGGGAGCTCCAGATTGAGTCTGGAGGGGGCCCCTCCACGTACTTTGCAGGCGGGTCCCCTCAAGTTTCATAACGCCAGTGTCCTGGATCTTGCGCCGGGGCTGTCATTCCTGTGGTTCTACAGTTGTCTATTCCCAGCTACCTACAAAAGCAAGGAATAGAGAGAGCTATGTTGGACACCAACAAAGGGGTAACGCACTGTGCGCGCTTTAAGGTCCATCCTTATCTGAGCATGCAAATTCCAAAATGGAAGTTTTGATTGTAATGGACTCCTTCTGATAAAAACTACGTGTGGGGACAAAAAGGCTTGCATTAGTGATTGTTTTTGCAAAAGGATTGGGCACATATTTCTTGCTGAATACTATAACGTTGTGATTTCTTTTTTATAACAAATATTCTAAGTTCTGCAAGTCATGTGGCTTGGATATGTGTTTCGCATTCTGATTTTATGGATAATGAAATGCTCATTAGTATGAATTTCTTGTTTTTCTCTGGTTGAGGTTGTGATCTCTTTCAGTTTACTTAGCTGCATACATATATCTACAGAAGAGACATTGAGGGAGTATAAGGTAGGCCACTGTCTTATACATGCCATAGGATACCAGAGTATCTATTGTATTTGTTACCCAAACAACCCATTATTTTTCCCATTATGTCCTCAGATATGCGAATTGTGCCGTTAGAGCTCCCTACGCATCACTAAGACGGGAGTTGGCAAACCGCGGGTAAATACAGTCCACACAGCCCTCCACATACATGGGAAGGAACTGGGGACAGCATAGAGGTATGTAAAGAGGGCAATGATGTTGTTTATTTTAAATTGCAGGAAGGAACCTTAAGAGACTTGTGTGATAGAGATATCGCCTGCATAGCAGCCATCCTGGAAGTCATTCGTTTCTCTATCCCTTCCCATCTTCCCCTTTAGGCAGGAATGCCTTTGACTCTTGTTGGACCTCCGTGTTGGATCAGGAGGTTGGGACCTATCATCCTAGCCTTCACTCACTCACTCGGAAAATTCAGGTGAGATTCCTGACAGAACGGCAAGCCCTTGTAGATTATTTGCCTGAGTGAGATGGAGGCATGAGACATTACTTCGGCAAACATGGCCCACATAATAGGCAACTTACAGGAGGCAGCAGTAGCATTGACTCAAAGAGTTGATACATTACAAGAATTAGGGGCTACATGAGTCTCCAGTCAGGTAACAGGACAGGAGGCAACTGGTGGTTCTCTACGGAACATATTCACAACCGCGACTAGTCAGGGTACAGGGGCCACTGTCATTCTTCTGCTGAGCTGGAAGGTAATTATTAAGCCGATTTCTGTCAATCAGAATGAGGGAATTTGACTATTAGTCCTATAATTGGACAGAATAACATGAAAACAGAAAGTAATTTAGACTTTCAGTGATTGTATTTAAAAATGTGAAAACCATTTACTTACATTAACCTAATATATATGACAAAACAAAGCAAGATGTCTGTAATGAGGTGAAAGATTCCGAAACCACAACCCTTTGGAGCACAGAGTAGAACTGGTATCACAGCGACAGATGAATAAAAGGTCTTAAAGCAGTGCTTAATTTGAGCCGGTGGTTTCCGGTGCTCAGCCCCAGCACTTAATCATGATCATCGGCACTTAGAGAGTGAACTCGACCCAAAGGTATTGGAGCACGGACACATTACTTTTTGGTAGGCCCCGTGAGATCTGTTTTAGGCAGCGCTTAGAGCAGAAATGGGCTGGTGCAAGCTGCCTCCTGCCCCGGCATTTTCTTTGTTTGCAAATTAACCACTGTCTTAAAGCAATATATTGGAAACATTTTAAAGAAATATTTGTTCAGCTATTATCGTCTTTTGGGGCCTCACTCCTTTTTGTGAAAAAGAAGAGTGATTATTTATACATTGATTAAATTACATTACCTTAAAGTCTGCTCTCCATTACCCATCATTTGAGAATTATCGGATCAGGCAGAGATGTCTTTAGTATTTACCAAGCTCAATTAATGATGACTGTTTAGTCTGGTGAACATTAAAGAAAGGACTCATGGGAAGGAAGATAGACAAGATAACGCAGAGCTATCTTGGTGAGCTGAATGGCTTAAGTGTGTGCCCAGAGACAATAGATACACTGCTTGAAGGTTCTAGCAAGTGGTGAATCTAATCAAATGAGAGATGGATCCCATGATCGGCTGCACAGTGCACACATGGAAGAAGAAGAGCAGTATATGCTCCTCCCACCTTCTCACTCTATGCATTCCAATATTCCTGCTCTCTAGCTGCCACACAATAGCACAGATGGAAGGGATAAATCCCTTGGAGCCTACCAAGTGAAACATATGTGACTAAACAAACATTCAACAAGTTGTCCCTTTCAGATGGGAAACCAATGAAACTCAGTGAGGTTGTGCTCTGCGGCAGGCTAGGGAAGGGCTTGCCACAGGAAGGTAGCTTTTTGGAAGGTAGGGGCCAAATTAAGTCATTAATTTGCCATTTTTAAATTCGGGTCATGGAACTCTGAGATAATCTCTGTGCACAGACATAATATCGAGTTTTTTTCCCGACCTACATAAATATCGAGTTGTAAATATCAGTGGGACAGAATATCGACGTCAAGAATACCGGTGACCAGAATATCGACCTGAAGGTAAGAAATTTCGTTTTTGTTAATATCGAAGTCAGTAATATCGTTTGCAAAAATATTGTTGTTAATAATATCGATGTTTATATTAGTGTTATGTATTTTAGTATGTATTTTATATGTATGTGTTCCACAGTTTTTGTTCTGTTTATTTTTTTTAAATATATGTTTTACATTTTTAGAAGTTAGTAATTATTTTGTGTTTTAGTACCGTAGCGGTTTGTGGGTTTATAGGGGAATAGGGTGGGTGAGAAGTAATTTAATTATAGTAAATTAAATAATAATTTTTAGCAATTATTAATTCTTTGTAATTCAATTTGGCATTTTTGTTCCGCAGCGGGTTGTGGGTTTATAGGGGTATAGGGTGGGAAGTAATTTAATTATAATAAAGTAATTATTCATTTTTATTTTTTGGTATTGATAATTAATTTATTGTTAATTGGTAATTCATTTTTATTAATTGATTACAATTCATCATTGGGGGAAAAAGATAACAAGGGGTACATGTTATTGCCAATGGAGAGTTCCAGCACTGATGCACGTTTCGGTGATAGACCCCAATCTGGGTCTCACCTTCTTTAGGGCGCACTATTCACGTGTCAGAACACGGGAGGACTTGCCTGGAACGGATATTCCCAGGATATGCAGCCAAGGCCCAAATGGAGGAGAAGGTTTCAAGCAACACAGGGACCAAATCAATAGGGAGAGTGGCGATACGGAGCAGAATTGTAACGGTTCGGACAGGAATTAGAGAATCGCAGAATAAAAGGCCCACTGATTTATAGGGTCATAATGGGGGCCACTTGCGTCAACGTCGCAGAAGCCCAAGCTCGTAATGTATAATAAAGTCCACGGAGGTGTGGGCACTAATACACCTGTGCGAAAAGGCATGGTGGCTATCAAATAGCCATCTGACAGTTCTGGCTGCAATGCGCGGTCAAACGGGATACCGGCCGGTACCCCAAACACCGATGCATTTGGGGTATAGGGGAAAGGGTGGGAAGTAATTTAATGTTATTAAAGTAATTATTACTTTTAATTAATTATTGGTATTCATAATTAATGTATTATTAATTAATTATTAATTCGTTATTTAATTAAACAATATTATTTAATTGATAACCATGTAAGTTTAACCCTCTGCTATCCAACACTTTCCCTACTGTTGTACTCTCTGGAGTTGGAATAGTAATTTTAACCCCTACGCTATCCAACACTTTCCCTACTGTTGCATTCTCTGGAGTTGGAATAGTAATTTTAACCCCCACGCTATCCAATACTTTCCCTACTGTTGCAATCACTGGAGTGGGAATAGTAATTATTACCCCTTCGCTATCCAACACTTTCCCTACTGTTGCACTCTCTGGAATTGGAATAGTAATTTTAACCCTTTCGCTATCCAACACTTTCCTTACTGTTGCACTCTCTGGAGTGGGAATAGTAATTTTTACCCCTATGCTATACAACACTTTCCCTACTGTTGCACTCTCTGGAGAGGGAATAGTAATTTTAACTCTTTCGCTATCCAACACTTTCCCTGCTGTTGCACTCTCTAGAGCGGGAATAGTAATTGTTACCCCTATGCTATCCAACATTTTCCCTACTGTTGTACTCTCTGGAGTGGGAATTGTAATTATTACCCCTACGTTATCCAACATTTTCCCTACTGTTGCACTCACTTTAGTGGGAATAGTAATTTTTACCCCTACGCTATCCAACACTTTCCCTGCTGTGCACTCTCTGGAGTTGAAATAGTAATTTTATTCCCTCCGCTATCCAATATTTTCTCTACTGATTTAGTTAATGCAGTGTATAATTTATTTAAAAAAGATTAAACATATTGTAATTATTTAATTTGTTATATATATTTATATTTATATTATTGTTGTATGTGTAAATATGTATTTATAATTTAGAGAATATTTTTAACAATTTACAAGTTAATAAAATAATTATTTATGAAAATCATTAAGTAAGTATATATATTATATTTTATATGTATATGTTTAATTTATTTTTTACATTCTATGTATTAGTTATCATTTTTAACCATTTTAAAATATTTTTAACTATGTTTTTATTATATGTAATATTTACTTTATTTTACATTTTTTTAACATTAAAAAAACGATATTTTTAACAACGGTATTTTTGACATCGATATTCTTTTATTGATATTTTTGTGCTTACTATGATGTAGATAGGATGCTGATATTCTTGACTTCAACATTTTTATCACTATATTTTTGTACCTCGATATTGTGGTAGTCGGTATTTTGTCAGAGATTCATCTCGATGCCATGTAAACTGTAGTAAGAAACAAGTGTGGGTCAATTTACTTGTATCATCTGAATGGGCATTCTGAGTATTGTATTACAACTGGCTAGATCTCACCACCTACCACTGATTGGTTTATCTTTAATAAGACCCTGTGTGACACATTCCAAGGAGTGAAAGATCCTAGGAGGAAAGAAGCCTTTTTGCCTTTTGCACTTAATAGTTCTGCATGTCTGCTTTAGATTATTGGGGAGAGGTGTGTTCTGCTCTGCATTAACATCTGCTGCCTATGTTTTGCTCCAGCACTAATGGCACTAGCCATTTTCTAACTCTGAGGGCTAAAAGAGGGAAAGAGCCTGTGAAGGAAGCCTATTTGACTCTGTGGATCATCCCTTTGGAGGCTGCAGATTTCCGTAGGCCCTCAGATAAATAAAGCTGACTAGGTGGCACTGAACATTTCTTGCACATTTAGAAGTGAGGTTTAGCGGCTCCTCATAACTGAAGAATTTGAGTCAGAGAGTAAGGACCCATTTCTAAGGATTTAAGGGCCTCATTTATGAAAAATGACGCATCGCTGCGAGAAAACAGCGATGCGTCACTTTTCATTGCACCCTTCTTGCGACACCAATGATGCGTCATATTTACAGTATGATGCATCATGTCGCAAGGAGTTACAGATACGTCAGTATTTCTGACGTATCTGTAGGCGCAAACATGATGTATTGCTGGAGTGTGTCACAAAAGTGACGCAACTCTAGCAATGGGTCATTACACATTGGCAAGTTCCATGTGAAATGTGCCTGCATCAGTCTTACGCCTGCCATGAGGCAGGCGTAAGATATTGACGCATTTGCGTCCTAGATGTGGCGCAGTGAAATCTTATAGATTTCACTGCGTCAATACTATGACCCTTTCTTGCGTCAGAACACCCCCCTGCGTACATTATACCTGGCGCAGGTATAATGTGGCACAGGGGTTTACAAAGTGATGCTTCTACCTAGATGCGTCACTTTGTAAATATGGTGCAACAAGGCTAAAAGTGACGCACAGGCTCATAAATAAGCCCCTAAGTACTTCTCTTCTTGGCAACAGTACTACCAAAATGAAGAAAAAATTTAAGACGTTTGTGAGAAATTGGGTTGTTGGATGGGGTGGGGGGTTGTGAGCACTTTCCAAGCAACAGCCTAAATCCTTGGCAGAGTGAACCACAAAAACATACACTAAACTGTGGGACAGTACTTGCTGGTGCAGAGAATAATGTAGTGGGTGCTACCGAGAAGTCAGGCCAACCAGTGATGCACTTTGGACAGATTGGCAAGCAGGTAGGTTCTGGTTTCCTCTCGGTTCTTACGCTGTTTTTTGGCTGAACATTTTGTAAATGTCTTAAATTTTGGATTTAGCGATCAGTGCACAACTTCCATGGATCCAAGTCTGGAGGGAACCGCTTGGAGAGTCGGGACTCACTCATGCTGAGCCCAGCTGCGGGTTCAAGATTGGAGCCTTTTCCTTCCCTGAGGCTCTCATCAGGAGACCAGTCAACTAGCCCTTGGAGACACTCTGAAAGCCCTGGGTTCAAGCAGAAAGCAGGTCTCAAATAGCAGGGTAGTCATCTGAGGGCATAATACAGGCTTCAGGCAGCAGGCTAATCCTCTGGGTGGGGCACAACAGTCATCTGGAGTACATAGCAGGCCACAGGCAGCCGGCAGTCCTCAGAGTCCTTCCACAGGTCCAAAAGTGAACTAAAGAGTGGGTCTGAGTGTCCTAATTTTATACCTGGTGACAGTTTTGAAGTCGAAGAAACGTCTGGAGTTTTCACCCAACAGTAGTGTCTTGAATTTTTTGCCTCCCTGCTACGGTCCCAGGATGTCTAGGGCACAATGCGCCATTATGTTCCTTGTTTGCGGGCTGCGGATGGTGTTTGGAAGTGCAAGTGGGGCTGTGCACTGCTTTGCCACCATCCAGCCACTGAGGACCAGAGTCAACTCTCAGTCACCCTGTTGTGTGGGTGTCTGGGAGCAATACACAAAGGCTAACTGCCAATTATACCTCGTCATGTAACACAAGAACAGACTACAGGCACCAAATGGTTGGGACAAGAAAATGTCAACTTTCTAAAACTAGCCTTTTCAGAATTGGGACTTAAAGCCTTACTTTCCAATTAAGAGGGTTTAAAATTACAATTCCTCAGACACCAAACATGCCTTTCCCCCAATCAAAAGTTATCACTAATTAGCTGCAATAAGGTAACCCACTGTTAACCCATGGGAGAGGAAGGCGTCACAGTAGTGAAAAACGAATCTGTGGGCTTTTCACTACCAGGACATGTAAAACTTAAAAGTACATGTCCAACATTTTAAATTCAATGTGTCCTGCCCTATGGGCTGTTTTGGGCCTACATTAGGGGTGACATCTTTATTAAAAATTGAGGGGCAGATTTACAAGAACTAACTCATCTCTGCATTTTAGCAGAGATGTGTCAGTTCAAATGTGTCACGCAAAAAAACCCTTGCACTACAATGGATGCGGCGCATTTACAATGCAGCGCACCGTGGCGCAAGGATTGACATATACGTCACGCATCTGTTGGCGTAAAAGGTAACGCATTTTTGGAGTTCTGTCGCAAGTGCTACGCAACTCCAGCAATGCTCAGGAATGCCTATTCCTATTGTGTTGCGTCACTCCTTACGCCTGCTTCAAGCAGGCATAAGGTTTTGACGCAGTGGCGCTGTAGAAGTGACACAGTGAAATCTTGTAGATTTCACTGCATCACTTTTACGAGGCTTTCCTGCTTCGGAATGCCCACCCTGCATACATTATACCTGACGCAGGTATAATGGGATGTATGACGTTACAACGCGAGTCAGTACAACGCGTGCTGTTACATCGCGGTCGTTACAACGACTGCGATGCTACCACGCTATGCCATTACAACGCAAGTCTTTACTTGCGCTAGATGGCGTGCTAACATTAGAAAAGTGTAATTTACTATTCCAACTCCACTCCACTTAACAGTAGGGAAGGTGTTGGGATAGTAAACTACACTATTTGTAATGTTAGCACGCCATCTAGCGCAAGTCGATGTAAAGACTTGCGTTGTAAAAGCATGCGTTGTAAATCCACTTGCGCTGTAAAATTTTCATTGTAATGGTTGTGCGTTGTAAAAGTTGCGTTGTAAAGGTTGTTTACCGGTATAATGTGATGCAGGGCTTTATGACATAACGCATCTCCCTAAATGCGTCACGTTGTAAATGTGTCACACCATGGCGCATTGTTTATGACGCCGCTGCGTCACAAAAGTGACGCAACGGTGGCGTAAAAGTGCTGCAAGGGGCTTGTAAATCTGCCCTGAGTTTTAGGCCTGGCAAAGATCTTATTTGGCAATTTGAATCAACAGTTTAAAACAGCACACAGGCTGCAATGGAAGGCCTGGAACACGTTTTAAGGGACTACTTAATTGGTTGGCACAATAAGTGCTGCAGACCCACTATGTGCCGTTTAATTCACCAGCCCTTGGTATATAGTAAAATCATGAAGCGTTTTCTGGCTGCAGTCTTTCTGCTTGCCTCCAGGTAAAGTCCTGTGGTCCCGAGCAGAACATTTTTAAAAAGTAACCTGAGAGACATTTTCCATTATATTATCAAGGACGGAGTTAAAAATTATCGCCGCTTTAGCGGCAGAAAACTGCCGCTAAAGCGGCGATAATGGGCTTGATAATATGCCCTTGTGAACTTCAATAGAAGCCCATGTTCACACCAGAACATGGGCTTCTATTGGAATTTTCTGCAGCATATTATCAAGCCCATTATCGCCACTTTTAGCGGCAGTTTCCTGCCGCTAAAGTGGCGATAATTGTAACTCCGTCCTTGATAATATGCCCCTTTGTTTTTAAAAAACAGACTTTCACTTTAGGAGTTTGTTTTCCTTAAACAAAAAAAGGTAACTGAGCAGCCACATGAAACGGATGAGTTGCTACCTGAAGGCACTCAGATCTCTAAATATGGTGGGCAGTCATCCACCATGGTGGTGGAGTTTATGACCTCCACTACCCTGGCAGGATGGCGGAATTCGAGCCATATCTTAAATAACAATCCATTTTGTAGGGAAATCAATGAGGCTTATTATTTTACCTTACATAGGAGAATTCTGCCAGGGAAATGTTCTCCTAAATAGTGCAGATACAGGAAGCGGCTGGCTCATGGAGTTTTATATATTTCTCGTGTCTCAAGACTTGCTTTGAGTAATGCCTTGTAATGGGTCAGAGAAAGATGCAGTGCCCAGATTTCACTTCATAATGCTCCTCAGTTCTGCGCTCAGTGTGACACACAAGGATATTACGGTAACCTAGAAGCTGAACGCCAGTAAAAAACACACGGTCCTGAACCAATACACAGTCACTAGTGAGCATTTGCAACCCCCATCTTGCTCAGAATATGAGATAACCCCTGGCTATGAGATCATAGAACTAAGGGATTGAATCTTGGCTGACTCGTCTCAGTGAAGAAGCATGGCCGAAAATATTTGTTTCATTAGTAGAGGATGGTACATTAAATTTACAACTCAGTCTTGTAGCCTCAGTTTTACCCAAAGATACCTTATGCTAATATGGTGGGCTCGCATTAGGGGAAAATTGTCTGTGACAGGAAATTTCACAATACCTGTCAGCTAAGGTGGAAATACCACCCCTTATGTGGATACCAAGGGCCTATTTCATAAATGTATTCTTACGGTTTTGTGCAAATTTGTCAGACCTATCAACCTTAGCGTTGTTTTCCCCAAAATGCTTTGCTTTCACTCCTCCTATTTTTGCAGATCTCGTTTCGGTTGGCTATAGGACTTTGTGCACTTTACCACTGCTAACCAGTGCTAAAGTGCTTGTGCTCACTCCTCTAAACATGGCAAAGGAGGCTTATGCACAATTGACGTATTTAATTTACTTGTAAATCCTTAATAAAGTAGTACTACAGATACCCAGAGTCAGTAAATTAAATGCTACTAATGGGCCTTCAACACTTATTGTGTCCCCCACTTAAGTAGCCAAACACATATGCTTCAGGCCTGTCATTGCAGCCTATGTATGTAGTTTGGAACTGCCATTTCAAACTAACAAAATAAACCTTTTGCCATACCCAAACCTTCCTTTATAATACATATTAGTCACCATTTTGTTAGGCCCGGTACAGCCCAGAGGGTAGGGTGCAGTGTATTCAAACAGTTGAACGTGTTTTCACGTCCCAGTAGTGACAACCACCTAAATTAATTGTTTCACTGCAAGGCCCACCTCTACCATAGGATAACATTGAGTTGCCTTATTACATTTAATAGGTGATAACTTTTAATTGGGACCAGTTGAACACGTTGAGTTTGGTGTTTAGGGGTTTGTAATTAAAACCCCTCTTTAAAGGTAAAGGGCAGATTTTTAGTTACAATTCTGAAAATGACACTTTTAGAAAGCTATACCAAAGGGGATGATGGACGGAGTGCTGAAACATTTCAAACACTCACCCCCAGTCACAGATCTGGGTTGAATCCATCATCATTCTTTAGCTCACTTTGCCACCCCAGTTCAGACACAGCTATATGCAAATCAGTTTTGACCCTGTGCCTCATGGGAGCAGTCCTGCCCGAACTACCAAGCCATGTCTTCCCTGGACCGGATACAAGCATCCTGGGACTGGTTTCGGGCTAACAGCTGACTGTGGAGTCTCTATAGTCATATACTTAACATTAACTTGTTAAAAACGTAAACTTACACAAAAGTGTAAGTTTACATTTATAAATCAGGGCCTATATCTAATCCTCCAAAGTAGGGTTACATTTCGCCTACCCTCATTATAATTGCCACTGACGTTTGGAGAGTTTTCTCCATGCATGTTAGACACATTTGCATGGAGAGCATTTGCAGAGCTTTCTCTGCAGGACCTCAATAGATTACATAGCGATGAGGCACAGAGCTGAAGCCATAGAAAAGATAGCTGATTTCACAACCATACATCATGCTACTGGTGTGATGTCACTGTTGGCAGAATTACCACAACCTCGGCGTCAATCAGTGCTTTATTTGTAAAATAATAGGTGCTGAAAGCGCTGCTCAGACACCCGCAGCTGGGAGCTGGCGCTATAAAATGTCAGAGTGCGAACAGCAAGGGTGCACAGTCTCGAATTCACCTCAGACCTCTTTAATTACTGGCAGTCACTCAGTGCCACATTATCTCACTCTTAAAGGGGTCTGATTTCTCCCTAGGCGATGGATTTTCTGTGTTCCTTTTCCTCCATCTTTTTTGTGTTTTGTTTCTTTTTCCATCTGTTGGCCTCGGGAAATGTCTGATGTGGCGAAATGAGTGCCTGTCCCCAAAAATAAGCACCAGTGCACCCCACCAGCAACTCCCAGCTCAAAATAGGGACAGGCATCAACCCAATGGAAAAGCCAGCAGTGGCTGTGCTATTGGGCTCACTGTTCCCTTGCACACTAAAGAGGCTTGCAGAACACATTGATTGTATTGTATTGAAAGCTCTTATAGCGCGAACTGTCACCCTATGGGTATCCTGGCGCTTAGACTTGGAAGAAAGCCACCACAAGAATAGACCAATTTATCAGTGGGAAGGCCTGATGTTCAACCCTAGGGAACAGCCAGGTTTTCAGACTTTTCCTAAAACAAGTCAGGGAATTAGCCTGTCTGATATTCTGGGGCAGCTTGTTCCATAGGCGTGAGGCAGCCCCACCAAATGCTCTGCCCCCCATCCTAGATTTCTTAAATCTGGTAGTCATTACCAGATTTGCACAAGAGGAGCGAAGCTGCCTCTTTGGCCTATACCAGGTAAACTTCTGTAGTGGTATTGGGCCCAAGCCATGTACTGCTCTGAACACAATACAAACAGATTTAAAGCAGACTCTTTCCTTAATAGGCAGCCAATGAAGATCTCTCAAGGCCAGTGCCGTAGAGGACCTACGCTGCCTATTTAACACCAGCTTTGCTGCCATGGACTGGACTCTCTGCAACCCCTGCAAGATGAATTGTGGTGCTCCCAACAACAGGGAGTTGCAGTAATCCAGTCTGCTCAAAATTATACTCCTTACTACATGAGGTCGAGTATCCCTAGGCAGTAACGGGAGAATCTGCCGGAGCATGCTCAGGTAAGCAGAAGGAATAGCCACTATTTCTGAAGGACGTGCAATTTTAATACACCTGTAAATCACACCCTACGTGCAGTTGCCACTGTTATAGTTTATTCAAAATAATTCACAAAGTTAAGAGTTTAGGGGCATATTATCAAGGGCTGGCGATAACACTATCGCCGCTTTAGCATCCGTTTTCGGGCGAAAAGCGGCGATAATTTTATCGCTTTATTAGCAACGACACGCTAGCGCGTGTTTCCTTGCCTTAGCGCCCGGTTTCTTTCCGCCTCGCATCGCTAATGAGATGCAAGGTAAATATCATGATTTGTGTTGGATCGTAAATACTAACCAAGGGGCATATCAACAAGGGCTTTATCTCTGCTTTTTTGGCTTGAAAAGCCAAAAAAGGAGCGATAAAACTAGCGCCCTATCAACAACAGGGTGCTAACATGCAAATTTGCATGTTAGCACCCTTTTATTTTACGCTTCCCCTTGCAAAAGGAGGCGTTCCAGAGTAAAATAATAGGAGAAATGTCTCTAAGCGACATTTCTCCTATTATCAAGATTGTCGCTAACCCTGTTAGAGACATAAAAAGCAGCGCTAACCGCGGTTAACGCTGCTTTTTTACGTCTGGTATTTTTCAGACTTAGCCATGATATGCTATGGAAGGAGGATATCATGGCTAAGTTTGCCTGTCCCGATCAACAAGGTAACGTGAGATTATCGCTGGGTTTCCAGCGATAATCTCACGTTAGCCACTTAGCGTGAGGATTTTTATCGCTATTGAGATAAGCGTTGCTAATAGCACGCTATCTCAGCGATAAAAATCCACGCTAGCCGGCGATAATTATCCTAGCGCTAAGTGCGCTTAGCGATGATTATCGCCGGTTGTTGTTGATATGCCCCTAAGTTCTTAAATCTTTACCTTACCCACAGAAATAAGAGCAAAGTTCACTGTGTTCTATAAGCTTTAATGTGTCTGGCTTCTCATACAGAGACTGCTAGAGAGCAGAGGTCACTGTCAGGGCTGCTTCGTATTTGATCAACTGCATTCTCAAGAAACTAGCAATTTAAAAGCCTGTTTATTAGCGAGTAGGACCGCCTTTTATGGCCCATTATCTAATAATGAAAAAGGGAATTACTTCCCCTAATGAAAGTGCCCAGCTCATGCTCATCCGAGCAGCCTTTTTATCAATGAGATACGCAGTGTTCACTTTAAATGGAGAGGCTCGTATGTCTTTAAGCCTTCCTGATTGCACGGAACGGAAAAAACATTGAAATACTTCAGTCTAACCAGGGAGACGCGGCGAATACATCATTGCGCAGTCTCCATGACAGCGCGCGCTCTCCGGAAAGGATGGACAGCTTCCGGCTCGCCATTGTTTGCCGAACCGCAGATAGCACTTCGGCTAATGAAAGGACTAATTAGATTTCTGTAATCCTGTCGTCACTGTGTTGGAGAGGTGACATTTTGTCTGAAACGATCTGCCGTTCCCTCGGCGTGTTAGGGGACATTTTCCCTGGCCAATTTGGCCCCTGTCATATCAGTGGAATGGCGCTTCCCTCTGTTGGTTTAATAAAAACTCTGCCTCCACAAACACGGAGCTGTCAGTCAGCATGTAAATGGAGGAGGCAGAGCGAGGAAAACCAGGATCTGATTGGCCAAGCAGCCCCCTGTTCGAAATCCATTTCAGAAATCAAATAAGAGAATTGGATTCGGTTCATAATGAAAGAATTACTTGGAATTATTCTGGACTGTGTTACATATTCATAAGTGTGCAGAGCAGGTATAGATAGATATGGAGGAACGGGGCAGCGAGGGATGCTCATGACATTCCTTCAATACAAGGGACAACAGTAACGAAACTCACATTGGTTCTTTGTGAACTTCTCTCCCACTCCGTGTATGTGTACCACGCCATAATGAATCTGTACGTCATGGCTGACTAAAGCACGCGGTGGCGGTCTTGGGGCTCATGCAGGTGAAGCACCGCACCGGCAGCGTAGCCCGCCTCCACCGTTACTTATATTTTAGCCCCTTATGATGAGGTCCCCCAGAAATAAATAGGCTCAGTGAGGGGGTTGCATGCCCCCCCCCTCCCTTCATTAATTATTCGGCCTAGGGGATGGGTCCTTGTGGCCTTTTTAGGCTTGGGGAGTGGGGCCTCATGATGGGCTCCCCAGGGCCTCTCAGAGGCACGAGAAGGGGGCCAGGTGCCTTCCTCCTCTTAAGTACTATCTATGATGCCCTCTTCGGGCCCGCGCCCAAACCAGGATCCTCTGCAAATTTGCAGCAAAGCCCAGTACCAGGCCTAGGAGGTCAGGGTATCCCTACCCTTATCAATTTTGTGTGTTTTCTGATGACTCAATACTGTGACCCGAGTCCTAAGATGGCTGCTACCACTTGCTGGTTTATGTGGTGGCATCCAAGCAGATCTCAGCCGGAGATCTGTCGGCTTGGTGGATCCTCCGCACCACGAAACACACAAAAGTGTGGCATGTTTTTGTTTTTCTATGGAATGTAATTATTGTTTTGGGGAATGTATTTATGATGTTTGTTACTTTAACTCTTTTCAGAACCTTGTTGTGCCTTATGGTCCTGATCCTTTGGAATCTTTACTATGGGTTGCCTAGCAATAGCTCAGTTTGACTCTGCTGGCCAACCTGTATGCTGTGTAGCCATGGTTTTCTGCATTTGATCTTCTTCTCAGAATAAAATGCATTTTCTTGCTTTCTGGTCTCAGCCTCTTGTCATTTCAGCTTCACCCCGATACTACAAAAAGTTTTCAGTATTTATTGTTTAAAAACAACTTTACGGATTTACACCAAACTACAAAAGGCACTTTTTCTGGATCAAGATCTAGCTTTCTGCCAAATTTAGTCGCATTTGAGATGTCATCAGTGATGTCATCAGTGATGTCTCTGAAAATGTCATAGTGATATATTATTTAAGATCTTAAGAAGTGGATTGCGGGGGTGCAAGTTACAGTTAGCTCACTAACTATAATGGCTGAATTTCTCTGGTTTTGTACGGGTGACACCTGAGCCTTACTATAATGTCTCTGTAATCTTTAGTTTTTTCAGTGTATTTATATCTATATATATAAAAGATGTGGAACAAGTTAGCAGAGAGGAAAGACAAGGGCATTGTAGAATGGGAAGAATATTGTTTTTGAAAGAGAGACTTTACTAAACTCCCTGCACTTTACCTTTTACCCAAAGTACACAAAGACTCTCGTATTCTACTGGGTCGGCCCATAGTATCGTCCAGGGGCAGTGCCCTGGAGAATGTCTCTAAATATGTAGATCACTTTCTAAGGGATCTGGTATCGCACCTTTCTTCGCATGTCAGGGACACCAAGGATTTTCTAGGCAATCTTGAAGGGATCCACTGGGAGGAGGATTTTCTCCTTATGACAATAGATGTCAAATCGTTTTACACCATAATTGATCATGAGCAGGGCAGACTTGCATGCCGACATTTCCTCCAGACAGATATGTCAGGTTCAAGGATCATACAAACATGATGCTAGACATGAAAGAATAATGTCTAAAAAAACAACATCTTCCTTTTTGATGGCACTGTTTTTAAGCAAACTCTGGGAACTGCGATGGGTTTATGCTTCATATCAAGTTTTGCTAATCTGTTTTTAGGGCTGTGGGAAGAGAACATCTTCAGAGACATTGGGAACTTTCCAGAGATGTAACAGGTTATACTTTGGCTAAGATTCATCGATGACCTGTTCATTATCTGGAAGGGGACTGAGGTGGAGGGTGTCAGGTTTAATGATAAACTTAACATCAACAACCGCAATCTGTACTTTACCAGTACCATCAGTAAGGCAACAGTTTACTATCTTGATGTAGAATAGAAATTATACAGGACACTATACATACCAAACTCTTCCATAAAGATACCGCAGGCAACAGTATTTTGCTGCCCCTTGGTAGTTATCTGGACACCCGTAAATGGAGCATTCAGTTAGAGGAATTGCTGAGGGTGAAACGTAATTTTAATAATATCATAGTGAGCAAAGGTTGATGATTCACAGATTCAAAGAAAGAGGCTACCCACAGTGGGTATTAAATAACACCATCAATAGAGCAAGCAAAACCAGCAGGAGTAAGACCGTGTTTGAAATAAATGCCACCAAGAAGGATGTCAGTGAGGGTAGCACCTGGTTCATTTTGACGTACAATGAAAATTCCAACTATATCAAAAGGATTTTGGTTAAGACCTGGGATATACTTACAAGTGATCCCACTATAGGGTGTTCGGTACAAGAGAGACCGAAAATCACCTACAGGAGATGACGCAACATGAGGGACACACTTGTCCACGGTGACATCACCTTACACACATTGAGTAAAGAAAATAGCCTCCAGGGTTTCTTCCCGTGTGGCCACTGCAAAGCTTGCAGACATAACTACATGTGGAAGAAATTCACCACAGGGAATCAGAATATTGTTAACCCATTAACCAATTGCTTACATGCAGTTCAACATTTGTTATATCCATTTTGGATTGTCCCTGCAAATTGTAGTACGTTGACAGTACCACATTGAAACACTTCTCAGACAGTTCCTTTCTCAACTACTTCGGTGTTGAGCAGATAACGAATTCATCAAGAGAAGGCGATAGGGTTGTAAAACTGATATAGAAGAAATCTAAATATATTATTGACCTTCAGACTAAGAGCCCAAGGGGATTGAACCAAGACGAAGAACTGGGGATCCATTTGCAAAAAGAATAGATTATTTCACTAAATTTTCACCTGTCTTCCTCCACCCCTCTCCTTACACATGTGACATGTACCACCACATCCTAGGATGCCACTGTTAAAGGCATTGTAGCCATGGATAGCAGTATTTGTGTATGCTATTGTGTGATTTTAACTTTTATATTACTGTTAGACCTGGCACCTTGGCGTGGGTCTCCCTTCCATTTTTAGCTGTTGCCTCATGTGTTTTTGCTGGTGTTAGATGCTCAGGGCACTGTGCCACTGCTGTCCAGTGCCACAGTGCAAGTGCTCCCTATTGTAAATTGATGTATGAATTTGTGAATCCATGATTGGTCGGTTTGGTTTACCTGTCAGACCCTAGTACAGTGCACCAGGAGTGCCCAGGGCTTGTAATCCAAATGCTGCTGGTGGGCTTGCAGCACTGGTTGTGCCACCCACAGAAGCAGCCTGTAAAAGTGTGTCTAAGGTCTGCCATTGCAGAGCCTGCGTGCAGTCTGGTACTGTCATGCTGACTGGGCAAGTGCACCCACTTGCCAGTCCCTAAACCTTCCATTTTCTTCATATCAGACACCCCTATGATAGGCCCAAGGGCAGGGTGCATTGTAAGGATAAGGTAGGACATGCCCTGGTGTGTTTGGCATGTTCTAATAGTGAATTACAGCCATTTTCGTTTTTCACTATTGCAAGGCTACCTGTTCTCCATAGGCCAGAATGGGCAGTTTGATTATTACATCTTATAATCCTAACTGACTCAGGGAACATGGTAGAAATTCGAATTTAGTTTGCCTGAACTCAGAATGATAAAATACTTCTTTTAGTGAAGTTGGTTTTAACATTCTGTGTTTGAAAATGCCACTGTAGGCATTTTGTTATCTAACCATTCAAACCTGCTTCTGCTAGGCTGTGTATTCCTTGTCTGGAGTTTGAGTGACAGGGCTGGGGAATTCCAGGAGTCAGGGTGAGGTAGCCCAGTGGTGAATAGAGAGATCTGCATCTAGATGGGAGGGAGTCGTTGCACCTGGGACCTGAATAGGGCTGTGCCTTCCCGCCACAATGCTGGCTCCACCTCCTGTGGTGCGTCTGATGTCTCTGCCCTGCACTCTGAAAGGAAAGAAGGAGTCAGGTAAACAAAGTGCTCCAGGACTGACCAGAACCGGTTTGAACAAGGCAAAGGCCCCTCTGCCTTCAGAGGACAAAGGATTTTGGGGTATAAGTATTGGGACCCTGATCCCAAGAATTTAGATCACTTTGGGAAAACAAGAAGAAACCTCTTCTGAGGAGAGGAACCAAGAAGAAACTGAGGAGAGACTATCCCTGAAACTGGGGTATTGGCCTGCAGGGGTTGCCGACTGCCAAAGAGAGGAGAAAGGAACTTTGTGTGTACTTTTGCTCAACTTGTGAAGGATCTCCAAGGGCTTGGAAAAGAGCTTGTCTCCTGCTGAAGTCTCAGGAACAACAGACTTCAACCACCAGCTCCCCAGAGTTCTTTGGAAGTGCCTGCTGCTGTTTGGGGGCCTTCTGAGGGACTGCGTGTCGCAAGGAGCTTGAAGCGCGACTCAAGAAGGAGAAGCGTGCCGCCGTCGGAGCTGTTGCCATCGCATCACGTAAAGGGGTGTCGCCTCTGCAGTTGTCGCATCGAGCGGAAGCGTCTCGCATCTTCGAAGAAGGGTCTCGCAACGCCGAAGAAGCATGTCGCCATCACAGCCATCGTAGCCGATGCATTGCACCGCATCAAGAGAAGAGTCTCGCATCGAGAAAGAAGTGTGTCGCCATCACAGCTGCTGCCATCGCATCTTAGATGACGCCACTGTAGCTGTCGCATTACACCGCATCAAGTAAAGCGCCTCGCATCCACGGAGAAGCGCGCCGCCGTCGGCGCTGTTGTCGTTGCACCCCGTAAAGGGTGTTGCTGCTGCAGTTGTCGCATCGAGCGGAAGCGTCTCGCAACGTCGGAGAAGAGTGTCGCCACCAAAGCCGCTGTTGTCGCATTGCGTAAAGGGGTGTCGCCGCTACAGCTGACGCATCAAATTGAGTCTTCTCGCAACATCGGAGAAGCGTGCCGCATCTGGAAGATCTTCACATCTTTATTTCTTTGCACCAAACTTTCATCGCATCAACATCGTTGCAACACTTTCGTTGCCCTGCGTGTCGCATCTAAAAGGTACATTGACTTAAAGTGTCACATTTAAGAACTAAAGAGAACTAAGCTAAAACTACCATTTTTAAAGTAACCGTATTGTGGATTTTTGTCGTTTAATGGTTTTGTGGTAAATCTATATAAAGAATACTTATTTTTTATATTCAACCTGTGTGGTGTCCATCTGTAGTGTTGTCACTCGATTACTGTATCTGTTCACAAATGCTTTACACACTGCCTCTGAGATAAGCCTGTCTGCTCGTGCCAAGCTACCAAGGGGGTGAGCAGGGGTTATTTTAGGAGTGTACCCCCTTACCCTGCCTAGAGGCAAGGGTCCCTATTTGTCACAAGTGCATACCTGTGCCAACTAGAGACCCCCAAGTCTAACATATACATTTTATCTCATTTATCCTTTATTTTGGTTACAGAAGGAAATTAAGGGATCCTCTATGCTGTGGCAGTTTCACCTGCACGGGTTTCCTACTCTTCTCTTCGAAGGCACAACCGGGTGATGCACCTCAGATAAGAAAATCTTCATCTTTTTATGTTTCAGTGTTTGGACTTCGAGCTCAAAGAAAAGTCTGCTGTACTACAAAAAGACGTTATTATTGGAGATTTTTTTGCGGGAGATTCGTTCTTTCTGCAAGTTTGACCTTTTATCCTTGAGACTATCAAGGATTTAGATTTCCATCCGGGCCCACACTGGGGCTGGTTTCTTCTGGAGCCCACGATTCATCTTGGGTTGCCACAAATAATATGGGAGTCAACACGGGGGCGCTTGACCTTCGCTCTTGACAGCAAATACTACTGCACTATGCCAGTTTGATTTCGTTTGTTGGTTGTTCCCAGTTGTGGAGGTCTGGTGCGGTGGCAGAAACTGTTCCTTAACTGTAACCACATGAACATCACTTCAAATTAATTGTTACTCACCATCAATGGAGTTATAGTCGGCGGACGTCCTCTTCTATTGCAATCTCCTTGCTCTCCCTTCTTTCTTTGGTGTCTATTCGACGTGATATTGTCATTAACTGACGGGCAGTTCACAATAGGGCCTTAGTATGTATTTATATATTTGATAATAATATCCATATATGTATTTTATATGCAACTGTAACAATAAGACACCAAGGGGCATATTATCAAGAAATGGCGTTAAAATTATCGTCGGTTTAGCGGCAGAAAACTGCCGCTAAAGCGGCAATAATGGGCTTGATAATATGCCCGTGAGAATTCCCATAGAAGCCCATGTTCTGGTGTCAACATGGGCTTCTATTGGAATTCTCTGGTGCATATTATCAAGCCCATTATCACCGCTTTAGCAGCAGTTTTCTGCCGCTAAAGAGGCGATAATTTTAACGCCGTGCTTATTAATATGCCCCCATTTTTGTTATGTGCGGTCCAGAACATGTACTTAATCACGTTTTTACCAGACTACAAAATGGCCGAAACAGTAGTAGCTCTGCCAGTCCTTTGTTGATGCATCGACATTATGTTTATATGGCACATGAATGGTGATTATTTCACATGTAATCAAGACTGCGGGGCAGCCGAAATGCGTAACTATTTTATCCCAGACACAGTTGACAAGGGGCAAAAAATGGATACCCACCAGAAACAACTCTGGAAAAGCTAATAGGTCTAGCTTTTTGTTGGGGGGGCATGGTACATAGAAGGTGGAAAACAATGTGTGTAGTGCCCCAGGCTGTCCAAGAAAAGAAATCCCACAATGAAACACCTCTGGAGCTACAACAATATGAACATAGGGAGCGGAGCTCTTTGCTGCAAAAACTGCATTAGTAGAGGTAAACTGCACCTTTTGAGAACCATATTTTGAAAAGGATGCAGAAGGTGATATTTGCATTGTGTATGGTTTTGGTCGAAATCCCACCAAATGCAACCGACACCTGGAATAATGCAATGGAAGGAATTGTGTAATGTTAATAAAACACTATGGGCCTCATGTAGGTAGCGAAATACCGGTCGGTAACGGCCGATTTTCGGTAAATATGCCGTTACCGACCGGTATTCAGACAAGTGAGATGTAGGAGTCCAAAAACCACTTTTCGGTAAATATGAGGCGGTAAATACCGATTCATAGTTACCGAATTCTAAAATACCGATTCATATTTACCGAATACATTATTAACGAATCGGTAAATATGAAGTGGTAAATATGAAGTGGTAAAAATTTAAAATGACATGTAGGAGCAGTCGGTAATTAAGAAATCCAGGAAAATCGGTAAATAAGAGTCGGTAATTAACACGGATGGAAAGCAGGTGGTAACCATCAACAATGCACATAAGCAATCCCAAAATGCAACAGCGTGGACAACATGGCCGCCATGTACGTCATTGCAAGGCGCCTACGTCTACAGGCAGCAGGACTGAGGGTGTGGCGACGGGAGGAACAAATCTACAGACAGCGCATCACACTATTCCAGCTGACTGATGCAGAGATACATGAGAGGTACAGGCTACACCCCGAAACCATCATGGACTTAATCAGGGACCTTCACCCACTCCTGGACCAGCCAATAAGAAGGGCGCACGCCATACCCCCACATGTGCAGGTGCTCTGCAGCCTACATCTGTTGGCATCCGGCAGTTATCAGGTGGTGATAGCTGCGGTGGGTGGGGTATCCCAGAGTTGCCTGTCACGTTTCTTCAGGAAGTTCCTGGATGCCATGATGCAGAGAATGCACCACTACATAAGCTTCCCAAACACACAGGCTGCACTGCAGAAAACAAAAACAGACTTTTATCACATGGCACAGTTCCCCCATGTCATCGGCTGTATTGATGGTACACACATCCCAATCTGTCCACCAGCTGAGACAGAGCACATCTACAGGAACAGGAAGTCCACCCACTCCATCAATGTGCAGGTGATCTGTGATGCAGGGAACATCATCACAGATATTGTTGCAAAGTTTCCTGGGAGCACCCACGACTCTTACATCTTCCAGAATAGTGGGATCTACACACGACTGAGAGCCGGAGAATTCAGAGAGGGATACCTGCTGGGTAAGTAACAGTGACGCCCCTTGAAACCTGCAAATCAGAGTGTATAGAGGCATGTAACTGATGGTTCCCTTTTACTCATCCAGGCGACAGTGCATATGCATGCCGTTCATTCATCCTCACTCCCTACCTACACCCAGCAACCCAGAGTGAGAGACGATACAACGTGGCCCACAAATCTACACGCAATGTGGTGGAGCGCACGTTTGGACTGCTGAAGAGCAGGTTCCGCTGCCTCCACAAGAGCGGAGGCGCACGCCAGTACAAACCCATCACCTGCTGCAAGATAATTGCCACTTGTGCAATGCTGCACAACCTTGCCACGAAAAAAGGTACAGATGTGGAACTAACATATTTTGAGGACAACGAGGATGAGTCAGGCCAGCCAGAGGGCAGCGCAGCTAGAGTGCCAACTGCAATCGATGGGAGAGAGAGACGGGCAGAGATCACATGCAACTATTTCTGAGTAAGTGAGGGGACACAGCGAGTTGTGAGAAGTCATGATGTAGTTTAATGTGGCACCACGCCATGAACACATGAACAGGCCAATCTGGCAATATGCCATCTATACAATGAGTATGTCCAGGGTTACGTCACCCAATGGCAAGTGGATAAGCAGGGCCACATCAATGTTTGCGCATACGCGCTGCAGTGGTGGATTGCACGGCCTGTGCATCCTCACTAGAGCCAACCCCAAGCCGCCTGCTGCTCCTGCGTGCTTCTGGGAGGGGGGGTGTGATGCTGCTGCTGGTGTCGATGCTCTCCGCAGCATCCCCTGCAGCAGTTGTCGACGCCTGACTAGTCAATAGCACCCCTAGTGCACTTGTCACCTGCACCATCCCCCGAGACAGGTCGCTGCAGCACTGTGTTAGGCCCTCCTGCATCGTCACAGAGCGCCGGCAAAGTAGGGAAGTCGCAGTTGCCAGACGGTTGAGTGCCCTGCTGGTAGTGTCCCTTCTCTGGCGTTCCCGGCGCCGTGCTTCGAAGTCAGCATCTAATTTGCTGCACAACTGCTGGATTGACTGGGACATGTCCCGAATGCCCGCAGCCATGCCGCCAATGTTTGTGTCCATGTTGACTAAGCTTGTCCTCATCACCCGCATGTGCCTCTGGACTGACATAACTGCCTTTGATTGCAGGCACTGTTGCTTCAACATTTGGCCCTCGAGCCCCAAGAAGACACCATGGGCGTCAGTGGGTGCTGGTGGACTCTGGACACGCGACCTGCGGCGCCCTCTTGCTCCCGTCTGTGCTGCCTGTGAGGTGTGGGGCACAGTGGGATGGCTCCCTTCCTGGGGCCCGGTGCGGTCTTCTGGGCCCATGCTGTCGTCTGACGAGGTGTCTAAGGCTCGTAGCCTGGCTGCTGGACGCCTCCTCATTCTCACACCTGCAAGCGGAGATGTGGCCGGTGAATCGAACATGAGTGGCGATGCTGGCTCTGGTGGTGGTGATGCTGGCTCTCGGTGAGGTGATGCTGGCTCTGTGTGCGGCGAGGCTGGCTGCGTAGGTGGTGCGGCTGCAAGTGGGCCTGCTCCCTGGTCTGAACTCGTGCTGGCTAGAGGTGATTTTTGTGGCCGGTGTGCCGTCTCCCCTGCAGCATGCCCTGTACTGCATGATGTCACATCTGTGGACAGAAAAACAACATTGGCTCAGTGTCCCCGAAGGGCTGCATTGCAAGCGTCACAATAAATCATTTCACATTCCAATCTGTCCTCTGTCTCCTTGTGCCTCGAGTGCGTGACATGCCTTGTTGCCCTGTGACATTTACGTCATGGTTAGTGTTGCCCTGACTACATCTCCCGGAATGCATTGCCTGTCTGCACTGACACGTGTGGACTGCAGTGTGATTCTCGTTTCACAATGGGGGATGTGGGATAGGGGTAGGGGCGGCTACATTGCTGTGCTTTCGTCTTACCTTGCTGTGTTGCGGCTCTGGCAGAGCTGTCGGCGTCCCCAAGACCCACGACGCTCTCTTGCTCGAGTGTGGCCGCCACCAGCTCCTCCAGTTCGGTGAGGGCAGGTGCCCTGTTGGTTCCACCTCCGGTCTGGCTGGCCTCCTTCTGGATGTCGCCCATCTTCCTCTTGGTCACAATCCTCAGGTCATACCAGCGCTTTTTGAGGACCTCAATGTCCCTGTGGGTCACTCCCACAGCATTGACCTGCGCCTGGATGGCCAGCCATATGTTGCGCTTTTCGGCCTCAGGCACTTGCAGGGATTGCCTCCCAAACAGCTTCTGGTGCTGCTTCACCACCTCCTCCACCAGCACCTGGAGTTCCTTGGGGCTGAATTTGAGCTTCCTCCTCCTTTCCCCTCCGTCTTTCTGTGTTCTCTGGCTGGACATGCTGTTCGTTTCCCGCTCGCACATGCAACTGCTCCCTGCCTCTCCTCTGCACTCCGAGCCTCTCCAGGGTCGGCTAATTATGTACACCTGCCTGGGTGTGGCCACTTCGGCTAATTGTGTACACCTGCCTGGGTGTGGGCAGTTCCTGGTTGGGTGGGCTGTCGTTGCACAGGATTAGCTGTTTCGTCAAGTCATGTGATGTTATTTACCGAATCCGTACGTACCGATTCGGTATTTTCCGATTCGGTAGATACCACCTCGGTATTTTCCGATTCGGTATATACCACCTCGGTATTTTCCGAATCGGTAATTATCACCTCGGTATTTACCGAATCGGTGAATTCCGATTCGTATTTACCGAATGTTACCGAATCGGTAACTGTTACCGAATTTTTACCTACATATAACTTACCGATTCTAATTTACCGATTCGGTACGGCTCGGTATTTAAGAACCGGTAAAATTTATTTACCTACATGAGGCCCTAAATGGTGAGAATTCGGTACCCATAAACAGTGCATGAAATATGGTGGGCAAAAAAAGCATAACTATATTTTGAGGCAAATATTAAGGCAACAATATGGATGCAGGTATGTGTATTGGTAAAGGCGAAGTTGTTCAAAACACAGCAAAGTATAGCCCAGTATATACTATTGGTCGAAATGTCACCAAATGTAACCAACACCTGGGATAATGTGTATTAGCAATTGAAGGAATGTTGTACTGTTAATGAAACACTGTATGGTGAAAATGTGGTACTCATAAACAGTGCAAGAAATATGCTGGATAATTATAGCATTACTATATTTTGAGGCACATATTCAAAAATATGCATGCAGGTATGCGTATCAGTAAAGGAGAATTTAAAACTGGTATATATACATTTAGTTTGAATGCAGTAGGAATGCATGGTATGAGTTGCAATTGAAGGGTATCTTTTATAATACATTGAATTCTGCAATCCCTGCATAAAATCTGGATACTGTTATTATTACAGCAAAGTTGTGACACGACAAGTGTAAGAAAATTAGATAGCTGATCAACTGTAATAAGTTATTATAGTTGAGTTGCCGCTTCACAATGCCTGCTGCCAGAGCCAGCAGATACTATAAAGGGCAGAGCAATGACAAGAATTACATGTTATTTAAACAGTAAGAATAAGAGCTAGCTTATGAGCTCTTCTGAACTACTTTACTGACATTAAGACATTAGATGAGAGGAGATATATATTGCTGAACGTTTGTGTTTTCACAGGAATAGTCCATTACAAGAAAGCAGGATTCTCACTGCATGTTACCACACATTTTGAGGACCAGCTGTTTTTGAAACTGATTTACATTAATCTGCCTATTATTTGGTTTTTACAACACATACAATTGTTCTATATTATGTTCAAATTCTCACTACATTTATTCTAAATGTATGTATGTTTATACGTATATGTGTGTGTTATTCACTAATGCAAACAAAGGTTATAGTTAGGTTCAGAATTCACTGACACAAAACCATAGAAATTCAGCAATTATAGCTACCTGAGCTCACTATGACTTACACCCCCGCAATGCACTGTTTATGACTTCACATATTACATCACTCATGACATGGTCAGTCAGTGGCAGCTGGTAGGGAATATGGTGGCAGGGCAGTTAAAAAATACAAAATATTTAAAAAAAAACACTTACCTCTTTAGCCGTCTCTCCTCCGTTGTCTCACTGCTTCTCTTCCTTACTCAGAGTCCGGAAGAAGCAGGAAGCACACAGGCTCCTCTAAGCCAATCACAATGCTGCTGGCACCATGACAGCAGTTTTGTGCTTGATCTGAGCGCAGTGGTTCAGTGCTCAGACGGAGACTATGAGCCTGTACATTTTCTCAACCTAGGCGGTGCATTACAGCCAGTGGAGGACATGCAAAGTGTGCATGACTGTTTGGCCGGCCCAAGACAGCCGGCCAAACTGTCATGCTCACTTATTATACTCCAACCACTCCTCTGCCCAGTGCCACCAGCCTCGCCCTTACCCAGCTACATAAAAAAAATGATAATAACGTTATTATCTTTTATTTTTTATTTTTCCACTGTTCAGAGATCATTGTGGCGACACACCTCCGCCTTAGCAGAGGAGCTGCCCCTGTAGTCAGTGGCATCACTGATGACATCTCAAATGACATCACTGATGACATCATCCAGTGATTGTGAGTGTTTTCTAAAAGATTCTAAGTTTTAAATATATATAGTAAGATACTATACATGTTACATGAGTAAACTCTAATGAGTGATACTATTTGTCACACATATGCTGTGAGAGGCTATATGACTGTGTATCCATGTGTGAATAGGTGTCCGAGTGGCTCTATGGGTGTTTGAGTGGTTGTATGGGTGAGTAAGTGACTGTGTGTAGATGAGTGAGTGGGTGGGTCAGGGGTGTATGGATGAATGAGTGGAGTAATGGAGTGTGTGAATGGCTGTTTGAGTGAGTGAGTGGATGCATAACTGTGGTATGGCTGAGTGAGTGGGTGTGTAAGTGATTGTATGGGCGATTGAGTAAATGTGAGAGTGGCTGTATGGGTGAGTGTGTGCTTGTGTTAGTGATTGTATAGGTGAGTGAATGAATACATTTGTGGGTTTGTGAGTAACTGGATGGGTGAGTAAGTGGCTGTGTGAGTGACTGTACGGGTGAGTGAGCAGGTGTGTGAGTAGATGTATAGGTGACTGACAGTGCATTTGTGGCTGTATGGATGAGTTAGTGGTTGTGTGACTGGCTGTATGAATGAGTGGATGTATAAGTGACACTATGGATCAGTGAGTGGGTGTGTGAGTGCTTGTATGGGTCTGTGTATGTGTATGTGAGTGGTAGTGGGTGTATGAGACATTCTATTGGAGTGTGAGTAATTGTGTGAGGGGTTCTGTGGATAATGTCGTCAGTGATGTTACCAGTGATGTCACTGGAAATGCCATCAGTGATGTCACTCACCATGTCATACACGTGATGCAATATGTGAGGTCATAAGGAGTGCATTGCGAGGGAGTAAGTTATAGTTATCTCAGGTAACACGAACTGCTGAATTTCTATGTTTTTGTACAAGTCCCCGAAACCTTTGTTTTTTTCAGTGAATCTCTATTTATTTATTCTATTTCCTAACTATAGCATCTCTGTAACCTTTGTTTTTTTGTGTGAAATTCAAGCGTTTTATTAATTCTATTTCCGAAATACAACGTCCCATTAACCATTGTTTTTTACGTGGATTCATAAATTTTTTTAAATTTTGTTTCCTAACGCCAACCTGTTAACTTTGAGAATGGTTGTGTGAGTGGCTGTACAGGTCAGTGAGTGGGTATATGAGTGCCTTTGTGGATCTGTGACTGGGTCAGGGAGTGGCCCAATGGGTCTGTTAGTAGGTGTGTAAGTGGCTGTGTGAGTCTCTGAGTGGGTTTGTGAGTGCCTGGGTATGTCTGTGAGTGGGCGTGTGAGTGGTGCTACAGGTCTGTGAGTTGGTATGCCAGTGCCTGTGTGGGATTGTGAGTGAGTGTATGAGTGCCTGTCTGGTACTGTGAGTGTGTTTGTGAGTGCCTTCGTGGGTCTTTGCCTGGATCCGTGGCTGGTGCTATGGGTCTGAGTGGGTGTGTGAGTCACTATTTAGGTCTTTAGGTTTTACTATTTAGGGACTTACTGGAGGTAACATATGGAGTAGTTGGCCCTCAAGGACATCCTTGGGGGCCAACTACTCCTCCTATTACCTGCAGTAAGTCCCACACAGAAGGATTGCTGAGTTCTGATAGCAGGCTACACCCTCTTTGTCCACCACTCTGCAAACGCACTTCCTTATGTGCTCTTGTTTGGGGGATGACGCCCCCTTTGCTGGTAGGGGCCTTAGGGCCAGCTAGCCTACCTGTTACCTCCAGTAAGCCCTACACAGTGGAATTGCTGAGAGGTGGTCACAGGCCACATTCCCTTTCTCCACCACTCTGCAAACCAGCCTCCTGGCGCACTCTTGTTTGGGGGATGAAATCCCCTTGCCTCTTGAGGGTCACTGGGGGCCAATTTGTCTCCCTGTTTCTCCAGTAAGCCCCACACAGCTGAATTGATTTGAGGTGGTCAGAGGCCACACCCCCTTTCTCCACCACTCTGCAAACGCACCTCCTGGTGCACTGCTGCTTGGGGGTTTAGGTCCACTTTAGTCCAGAGGCCCTCAGGACACCAGGGGGCCCCATCCCCCCACAAGCAGGTGCACCAAGAGGCGTGTTTGCAAAGTGTTGTAAAAAGGGCATGCTCTTCACCCACCTATCAGCAGTCTACCGTGTGGGGCTTACTGGAGGTACCTGGTGCTCTAGTTGGCCCCTAAGGACCCTCAGCAACAATGGGGACTTCATCCCTCAACTAACAGCACATCAGGAGCCGCGTTTGCAGAGTAGTGGAGAAAGGGGGCGGCGCCTCTGGTTGCCAGCTTCGTTAATTTTGTATTTTAGGAAGGGGGGCTGTGTGGCCCTCCTTCTCTTTCAGTCTTTGGCCCCCGGGGACCATCTTTTAAAATTAAATAGAAAAATGAGGGGGCCATGCAGCCCCTCTTCCGAGGCCCATTTCAGAGCCGGGAACCCCATTCATCAGGGCTAGGCCTATATTCTTATTTTAATACATAAGGGGAGGGGGACCACGTGCCCCCCTTCTCAGGCCAATTTCGACCCCGGGAACCCCATCCCCTTAGGACCAACCACATGTTTCTAAGGGAGGGAGGCCGAGCGGCCCTCCTCCTCCCAGGGCCTAGGGGACCCCATCTCCCCGGGCTTGCCCATTTCTTTTATAAATGTATTTCCTTTTTTGTATGGGCAGCTCCTTTCCCCAGGCTGATATCTGCTCCAGGGACCTCATCCCTCAGGGCCCGGCCATTTATTTATTTTAGTAAAAAAGCGATCCATGGTCGAGTGGCTCTCGCTCCGGGCCATTTTAGGCCCCGCGACCCCATACCCCAGGGCTTGGCAACAATGCTGGGGACCACAGGGGAGCCCCAAGGCCCCCATGATCCATGCCGGCTCCCTGCCTCCTGCGGGTGCCGACATTGCTTTTGGACACAGGGAGCTGCTAACATGTAGCTCCCTTTGCTCAAAAGTAATTCTGCTTCGCTTCATGGAAACAAGAGCATTTTTTCTGCTCTTACTTCCATGAAGGGAAGCAAAGTGTGCTATGGCATGGCTGGAGCCATAACAAATTGCAATGTCCCGAGGTGGGAACCCCGGGACATTTCTAGAGCCGGGCCTGGGGGTGGGGGTTCCCAGAACCATGGCAGGGCTCCTGGAGGGGTCCATGTGACCTCACTCCCATATACATTGTAGCCCCGGAAGGTGGTGGTCCCTGGTTCTGAGTGGGGCGCTTGAGCCCCCTACACTCCATTTTTAAACATAGCCCTGGGGAGGTGGCAGTCCCCGGGGCTGTGTGGGGGGCAAGAGCCCCCATGCTTTTTTTTAACAAAGAAGCACCAGTGAGGTGTCGGTCCCTGTGGCTGCGAGGAGGCCCACGTGGCCCCTTGCATTTGATCAACATAGCCCAGCGAGGTGGTAGTCCCCGTATATCTAATAATATCTAATAAAAATTGCCACCCTGGGGGCTTAATAGAACCAAAGCACAGGAGCCTTCGCTTTGTTTATTTTTGACATTTTCTGCCAGATTCATGCACCCAGTGCGAATCCCACCAAATTTGTTTTAAACAATGCTTTTTTGGGCCCTGGGGGATCCCTGTGGGCAGGCCTCGGGGGTCAAGGTGTTTCTACACTGCCCCCTTGCAGCTTGCTGCAGAAACAGGGCATCTACAAAAGAACACTCTAGTAAGGGAGAAAGTTTCCAAAGATTTAGAGGCCACTCCAGGTTATATTGTGATTGATTCAAATGGACTGGGCAATGATTCACTAAAGGCAATTTCCACTTCAAGGGTAGCAATAATACTGTCAGCTTTTAAAGAAAATATTGCTAAAGGTAAATTTCCTAGTTGTTGGAAAGGAATGCACCTCTTGAAAATTAATGAGAAGTGCAACAGCACTCTCCAAGGAAGCCTCAGATTTCCATCCATGTTAAACCCCATTGAAAAGATTTTTCCAGAACATTCGATGGCAACATTGACTTTGGCTTACATTAGGACATGTGGTTGGAGCATAGTATAATGACTCTGATGACAAAGACAAGGAAGGGCATGACTTGTGGTACAGTGCCACTTCATTGGGATTCTCATGCACTTAGGAACATTTGACACTTTAGAATTTTACAATTTATGGTGCAAATTGATTATCAGGGGTGCCCCTAGCGAGTTGATCATCATGAACACTAGAATGTATTCATTCAGCTGGGAACAGATTAAGTTATCTAACCAAAATTTGGGTTCTGGGATTAGCAGCAGCAGAGGTATATGACAATGGTGTGCACTCATACTTCTGTTGTTTAATTTGTATATATGTGATTCCAATAATGATCTATATCTTGATTGTTTATTCTCTCCTAATTTTGCTCTTCTCTATTGCTTCTCACTTACTACACTTGTAATATTATCTTTTCGGACCACAATCCTGTGGGACTACAAAGTGCACTAAGTATTGTCTTTGAATATGCTTGTTGTAGTAATTTAATAGCAGACCTGCTAAAAATGCAGGTGGTATATTTAGACACAGTGGAGAAGGAAGATGTGTGGTTTATCAATTCACTCCAGTTGCAGTGTATCTTGAATTATAAAAATGTGTTATTCAGGTGCATAATTAATTATTTACAATTATAAGATGCAGCAAAACAGTACAGCAACTAACGGCACAGCGTTGTGCTGCTTTAATGAGAGATACACTAATCTGCATGTTGCTTTGTCAATAAAAGATTTCCAAGTGTAAAAAAATTACTCTTTTGTATCGTTGCACCCATTTTTTTAACTAGTGCAAGTGGTTTTGTGACACTGCACACTGGGTCTCCTGTCCTAGTGGATATGCTTTGACCCCCTCAAACATGTTGAAATTAGCTATACTCTTGATTGGCGTATTTAACGTACCTACAAGGAGCTAGTATATGGTGCAAAAAGGTACGCAAGAGCCTGTTAGTCAAATGACACTGGTGGACTGCAGCACATGTTGTGAAACCACTAAAGTGACAATACAAAGCATGCCTCCAGGCCTGCCCCTGCAGACTCAGTGTGCACTTTTAAAACTGCCAATTCAAATTGGCAAAAAAGGAATTTTGCCTGCCTAAACCTTAATTTTTATTACTTTAAAGTTACACCTAAGGTAGGCCCTAAATGCCTTTTTGAAAAGGTGCATAGAATTTAAAAAGTAGGACATGTATATTTTATGTTTTACATGTTCTAGCAGTAAAAACATCCAAAATCATTTTTCACTGTGGTAAGGCTAGCTCTTCCATAGGGAAGCAACTTATAACACCTTTTAGTGCCTAACCTCAGTTTGGGAGTAGCTAGAAAACTGATTAAATGACTCATTGCAATAGCAATTAAAACCCAACTTAATGGTCAAGTCAGATTATATATTACTATTTTGAAAATTACACTTTTAAAAAGTTGTCATTTTCCTGAGCGAAATGTGCCTTTCTGCTAGTGTTTACTGTTATCCCGGAGCTGAATGGCCCCTTGATTGGGGGTATAAAGTGCCTCCCATAGTCTGGTCATCTGGGCTGTGCTCTGGACCTGAACTGTCTTGAATTGATGCCTACCCTCTCATTGGCAGATGTAGCTCCCACCTGGGCCAGCTCTCTCTATATTCCTCCTAGCCACAATTCCCAGTAGGAGAGGAGGTGCCACGGAAGCAGTTTTTAGTGACCACAGGGGAGTGTTTCCCTGGCCACTCATTTTGGTGCTCACAAAAGCCCCGCACAAGAGACGAAAGATTCTGCCATTTTGGCTTTAGGTAGCGGAGGGCACTGTGGGATAGTTTACAACAAAACACACAAAAGAAGTACTGAACAAATGGGTAGAGTGTTCTCTGGAATCCTTTACCCCATTTATTAAGGGGTGGCCAGGAGTTTCCTCCACTCTCAGGCTGGCACTTGGCATGAACAATACTGGATTTGAGGAAGACAGAAGAAGGACTGCCCCCGCTGTTGTGACCTGTAAGGAGAACCCTAAGGTCTTGACGGCTCCCACATGTACCCTTTCCTGTCACTTTCCTGGGAGAGCAGAGTTCTAACTGGACCTGCTGGTGGCCTCTGTTGGAGTGAATCCTAACTCCCAGTGCTGTTCCTGAGGGTCAGAGACCCTTGTTTGGTAACAGAGTGTACTCCTTCTGCCTAATCCTAAAGCCTGGGACTAAGAAACCTTTGCAATACTTTTTGCATGGAAAAATGACATAAGACTGACAAAAATCCCCTAAAAAATGGAGTGCTGCTGCTGGGCCAAAGATTTAGGTTGCTCTAGATCAGAACATTCCAGCAGCAGTAAGCATGTTTCAGCTGGATGTTGCAGGCCTCATGGTGTCTTGTTCAGCTATAGCTTTCAGCCTTTGCTCCGCTGGTAGAATCCAAGCTACCAAAACGTGACTAAGTGCAAAGGTAGACATCTTCATCTGCAGTAAAATTATCCTGCGTGACCTTCTTTAGGTGCAAATTTTGAATTTCTCTCACACTTAGCTTTCCTGTCAAAAGTAAAAAAAAATGCTGTTTGCTATCATTAAACCCACCTCCATCACAGCCTGTTGTCTTGACTCAGTGAGGACATTCTATTGTGCTCAGCCTTAAATCATGCCTAGGTACTGGCTACGTGCAACCAGATGACCACAATAGGCGCTTAAAGCTTTTTGACGATATTTTTATTTGAAAATTTGAAAATTCATGTCTCTGGTTCTTTTGTCATTTTGGTGTCATTTTGTACATTACATTTTCTCTATTTTTATAAATTGGACAGGGATTTTTATTGGGTTGTATTTCCAATGTTTTAACTGTTTTGGTACTTCTAAATGCTTTAACCATTTTCTTCATTTAAGCCTGTCTACACTGTGCCATGGATACTAGGAGATAAGTTCAGGATTAAATTACTAACAGGAATAGTGACATTAATATTTATAGTAAAGTACCACCCACCCCAACTAACTATCCACTTTCTCACACCAAGCAATACTCATTGCTACTCTCATCTATGGAATACCAGTATGACTATCATGCTGTCGATCCTCCATTACTAGACTTGAAGTGATAGTCCCTAAAGGATTTTTTTTTTTATCACACTATGTCCCCAAGATGTTATATGATAAGAATTTAATTTCGTATTCATGTGGTACCTTTCCTTGAATGTGTGGCTCATATCAGGTTCACGAAAACAGCAGGAGCAAATGACAATTCATTGCAATGTCTGAAATCTCTAGAACTTTTTTCACAACCTGAAGTTAAATGAAGTTTTTTTATCCTGTTCATCAAAAGCAATCAAATTTTACTAATGGGTAGCAATCTCTTTTGAATGTTGGTTCACAATCAATACCTTGCAGCCGCAACTATGGCTATGGGGTTGCATTTTGAAAGGAGGAGTGGAACATGCCTTCCACAATCACTTATCCTTGGATTAGCAAGACTTTGTTTACATTGAAAGCGTGAAAGCCTTTTGCGTGCTTTTAGCCCTTGGTGACGTGTGATTTTGCTATCTCAAAGCCTGTTTTTTTTATTTTTTTTAAGGAATCTTAGGCTATGCAACTACTAAATTACTTACTGCAACAGGCATTAGTTTCATGGGGATAACTGACAAAATATATATGTAAAAAATATTGAGGCCAAAAATATTGATTAAAAAATATAGACTGCAAAAATTTCGCCTCCCCATACTTAAACAGGTAAGTACAAAAATATTGACTCAAAAATATCAAAGTAAAAAATATAGATGTACAAAATATTGACTCAAAAATATATTTAACATAAAATAAAATATATTGAATATTATTATTTTTAACAAAATAAATTAAATCTAATATATATTTTAGCTAAATATAACAAATAAACGTAATTTAAAAAAATATAAAAACACAAACATAATGTATACATATACATATATTTACTTAAACATAATTTATTAACTTTTATACTTATTTAATTATAAACTTTTAAATTATATAAAAATGAAAGATATACATATATCAATAATTTAAATTTAAAAAAATAACCATTTTATAATTAATTCAAACATTTAACTATTAAAAAAATCCTAAAAAATACATTTCCCTATACAATAAATAAAACAGTAGGGAAATTGTTGGATAGCAGGGGAGTAAAAATTACTACTCCACTCCAGTGAGTGCAACAGTAAGAAACGTATTGGATAGCGTGGGGTAAAGATTATTATTCCCACTACAGTGAGTGCAACAGTAAGAACAGTTTTGGATAGGGGAGGGATAAAAATGACTATTCCCACTCCAGTGAGTGCAACAGTAGGGAATGCGTTGGATAGCTGAGGGGTAAAAATTACTATTCCCACTCCAGTGAGGGCAACAATAGGGATAGTGCTGGATAGAGGAAGGGTACAAATTACTATTCCCACTCCAGTGAGTGCAACAGTAGGGAAAGTGCTGGATGGCAGAGGGATACATATTAATTTTCCCACTACAGTGAGTGCAACAGTAGGGAAAGTGTTGGATAGTTTACGGGTACAAATTGCTATTCCAATTCCAAAGTGTGCAAGAGTAGGGAATATATTGGATAGCAGAGGGGTAGAAATTGCTACTCTCACTCCAGTTAGGGCAACAGTAGGGAAAGTGCTAGATAGCGGAAGGGTAAAAATTACTCTTCCCACTCTAGTGAGAGCAACAATAAGGAAAGTGCTGTATAGCGGAGGAGTAAAAATTAATATTCCCACTCAAGTGAGTGCAACAGTAGGGAAAGTGCTGGATAGTGTAGGAGTAAAAATTACTATTCCCACTCCAATATGTGCAATGGTAGGGAAATTGCTGGATGGTGGAGATGTAAAAATTACTATTCCCACTCCAGTGAGTGCAACAGTAGGGAAAGTGTTGAATAGTGTAGTATGGGTTAATCACTCCCTATGTACAACGCTAAGTTAGCATAACCTCGTCGGCTGTTAGAAAGCTAGCTTGCCGCTTCTGCTGCTTTTGCACGCGACACTGTTGTTACATGTTATTCATTCGAGAACTGCTGACTCGACTTTGCTTCACATGAGAACCGTCTGTTGTTTAACATCCTTAACAGTGAGCAGTGACTGAAGAACCAGAACCTTTTGGACCTGGCGGCACAGGGTACGCCCTCCGTCTTCTCGGTTCACCTGCTTCGATACACAGAGACACGGGACACTCGGTGTCGGTGTTAGAAGATTGGATTTATTTAGCTGCAGCTAGTACAGTTATCCTAGAAGTACACAAAGTAGGTTCTCAGGAGACTGCCACTTCACTCTGTGGCGCATCAGATTAAATATCATACAATACAGAATTATTAACAAAACACACGCCCCAAGCAAAGAAGAAAAGAGCCAATAGGGTAAGTGGAAATCAAAGCGGAACCAGTAAGAAGGGTTTGAAAACAGAAAGATGAGATGACTCGAAGAGACCTCTCCTCCAACTGTGTTTGTCATCCCACCCTCAAACTAATTCATTAACAGAATACAACTGACTTGCAGGTGGTGAGATACGTTTGTGTGTATTGGAGGAGAGGCATGACACAAGAGAATGCTAGCAGGAGACAGTGAAGGCCAGTCGATAAGATATGATCGGGAAAGAATGGTGTGAGCCTACAGATAGTTTAAACAGGGATTAGAAAAGCCAGACAAGGATTAGTGTAATCGGCTAGTCCAAACACCAGCTTCACAAACAAGGCCGAGGACGTATTTTGACACCAGGCTATGGGAAAAAAGCAGAATAGACTTTGTTCGCCGTGCTGCCTGAGTGATTGCAACACAAGATGGCGGCGGGTTACAAAATGGCGGGTCGATTCGATCGTGATCGAAAATCGAAGTTCCTCATGACCTTGGTCTGTACTCCGTGTAAAGAACGAGTCTGGGTCACTAGACGGTGCAGGTTGTTGTGTTCAGGTTGATCGTACCACTTCTTAGCCATAACATACATACAGCTGCCAATACCTGAAAGACGAGTCCTTTAATATTACAGAGCAGCATGTTTTCTGTAGCATTCGAAACGAAGAGCTGTTGCAGGAGAGAGCCTAGCTGATCTTGTGATGTAATTCCACTAAGCTGATCTATAAGGTTGGGGTCCCCCATGCAAGCCTAAGAGACCTTCTATTAGTCTAATAATAACTTATTAGTTGCTAGAGAAAGGAGGGTGGTCGCTTTCCACTGTCATTATTATTATGATTGCTCCTTTCATTTTCTATGGTATTGTAACAATGCTGATGGTTCTGATCTTGACCATTTGTCTGCTTGTGTTAGCCAAAGTACTGCATCTTAGGACGCGAGGTTTATAAAATAAACTCTTTAAACTTTACCGTGTCTTTGTTATTCTGTTGTGGACTGATATATAGCTACCAACGGGTATTTTGGATTCCCACCACTCCTGAGAGTATCTAAGTTGCTTGTTCTGGGTTGTCTATACATTGGGACCGCCAAGCTAAATCTCGGATAACGAATGTGACACTAAGCTAGTCAGATAGGGGTTCTTGGGTCTGAGGGGAGTTTCTGGTACACCACAATTCTCTGAGGTCCTGGTTTCCTGCGCATAGTTCTGTGTATAAGCAGAATCCCTGCAACATGGCACACCTAACGTTTGGTCTTTTGATCTGAAACGCCTTAGTAGTGCTTTTATTAGTCCACAACGCCCTCTCTCTAGTTTCCGGACAACGGGAGTGATGGCTTAACCTACCTAGGTTTCGACTAAAGGTTCTTTCAAGCTTGATAATTAAAAAGGTTTTCTTTTTCTGAACCCCAGTGCTACAGTAAAGCTTGTTGTCGTTCTTATGTGTGTCCCGATGGCGGTCAACATTGCCGCTCATAGTCGGGTTCCCCTGACCGCACATTTGAGGGTCTATGGGGTTCCTGATGACGGGTTGGCTGTTATTTTTGTGGTAGGGGCTGATGCGGCGTTCCCATATGAGTTGTTTTACTCTTGGGTAACGTTCGATGCAGTGGACGCAACCGACAATTTGTACGATTATACTGCCACAGCGATGCCTGCAGCCTATGCCCCTTATCGGACACTTGAAATTCCTCTAACTGCCTGGCAGCATACTATTTGGTTTAATGGCGCCCTTCCCCATGCGGTGGTATTGGCGAGAATGGGCCCATTGTCTATTGCAGGGGCCACATGACCGGTGCTGGCCGGTTATACTCCCCATCCCCGCTACATGACTGTGGCGGTGGCGGAGTTACGTGTGCTACACACTTCCCTGATTACGGTCCATAGGGCGTTAGGGCAGTACGTGTCTCGCAATGTACAGGTGGGGGGACCTGTGGTTGCAGGCCACACGAATGACCATCACGCGGTGGTCATCAGTCCAGTTATGGTTAATGCGGTTGTTGGCAAGCGCCCCCAAAATAGGGATGAATTTCCTTATTGGCTTGCTGAAAATTTGATCAATTAGAAGCTGTTTTTCTGCATACTAGTCCTGTGGATAAACACAAGAAACTCACTATTACTTTGCCAAAGGACCTGGTCCCGGATATTGTCGACTGTGACAATTGGGGCAAGGTCCTTGCTGCGACCTATGCGAAGTGCTATGGCACTCCGTCTATGTCCGTACCACCCTCTGTCATCAAGAAGGTCCAAGACAATCATGGTGCAGAGGCAGCCATTGAGTTGGGAATGAGGCTTGTTGACAGCTTCGATGTGGTGTGTTCCATGGTTATGGACAACCTCAAAGGAGATGCCATGCAATTCCAAGTGTGCAATATGTTGGCACTTGTGGATCCGGCCGACAGGCCAAAGGAATTCGCTAAAATTATAGCGAAAGCCTACAGAATGGTGGGTCGTAGCGCATTGGGTGTGAAGCCCACCGTGATCATTCCAACTGTAGTACAGCAACCTAAAGTGAGTTTGTCTACCAAAGACGAAAAGCCCAACTTTCCAAAACAAAGTTGGCGAGCTAAAAAACAGGGGAAGCAGCAAAAGAAACGGAGGTCTCGTTCTGCGTCGCCGGTGCAGATACAAAGTGAACGCACTTATGATTTGCGCGATCGTTCTAATATTAAGTCACCTGATAGATTTCAGGTTCCTGAACAACGCTCTCCTCATTCTTCACAGGAAACATCGGCTTTTCAATCCGGTGGCGGAGATCGTGGGAAAGGAAGGGGTGCTCAAGGTCGTGAGCAGCCCCGTCAGACTGATGGTAAAGGCAAGCAGGACGAGTCTGCACGTCAAAGACCTCCGTTTCAGAAGAAAAAAGTGGCTGCTTTAACTGCGAGATATGCCTCAGATGGTACGGACACAGCTTCTGAACCAGACATGGGCGCTAACGCTGCTAGACAGCGCGGCGGAAGTTACAGTAGTGCGACAAGCGCTGCGTCCATTTCTGGAGGCGACAGCAACTGATACATTTGTAAGTGTTGAAACTGCTGATACTCGCGTTTCCCCCCCTGAACGGATGTTTGAAATTATCCTTGTAATTGAGGGTGACATACAACGCAAAATTAAAGTGGTATTTTGGGATAATCTAACCTCCACCTATGATATCATTTTTGCGGAGGCGGATTGGCCCCCGGCTTTCGTTTTAGAAGCTCCTAGAGGGGAGGTAGTGATCCTCCCGTCCTTTGGGCACACAGTGCCGCTGGAACATTCTAACAGGTTAGCCGGGGAGTGGGCGCAGGTGCTAGTGCCTGCGTTGTACCATACTCAGGTAGGCTGGGATAAATTTTCTCCCAACCACACGATTCCGTTGCAGTCGCACTGCCGGACATGCGCGGTACAGAATACACACAGTTCGGCTCTCGTCGATAGGTCTCGTGAGAAAACGATTTAAAACCACACTTGACATCTCCAATGGCTTTTATAGCCATAATCTGTCCCCTCATAGCTATGAGTGGACAGCGTTTGCCTCGGGTGGCAAACAAAAGAAGTTCAAAAGGCTCCCGATGGGCTATAAAAATAGCCCCGGGGTCTTTGCTGCTCGTGTGGTCTCTCTCTTGGAGATGGTTGACCCGGAAGCGTATTCGTATGTAGATGACATCTACCTAACGGACGACGAGTTGCTTCCACACCTTGCTCGCGTGGATAACATAATTACTATGTTTGCTGACTTCGGTTACAAGTTCAACTTTGCGAAGTCCCACATTGCCGAGTTCACAGTGCTGTTCTTGGGGTACAAACTCAATAATAAGGGTCGAGGCTTGGCTCCGCAGTTCCTTGAGAAATGCGCACGCCTTAGTACTCCTACGACACTGAAGAAATTACAATCTTTGCTGGGTTTTCTGAATTTCGGTCGTACCTACATTCCTGATTATGCCCAGCGTATCAAGTCGCTTTATGCCTTGGTACAACCTACTTTTACCAAATCTTGCTGGCTGCCTGAGCATTCTGCTGCATTGCAATCTCTGCAGTCTGATCTTCTCGCTTCGAAACACTTACAAACGCGTGATAACCACACTAACCTGGTCATTAGAATTGTACAGGGTGCAGTGGGTTTCACCTACTTGACGTTCAATGAGGGCGACACCGTCCCCATTGCCTACAAATCTCATCTGTACACCTCGGCTGAACTGCGCTTTTCCGCTGTCGAAAAAGTACTGACACCAGTTCAGGCGATCCTGAAAGAGTGAGCGCTATCACAGGGAAAGCGCATGCTGGTGGTAAAACCGTACCCTGTCCTTGAGGCGGTCACAAAAGCCAGTGTACCAAATTCTAAGGCTTTGCATCCAAGGTGGATACAATGGGCAACCTCCTTGACCTCGCCTGACGTCACATATATTTTTGACACGGAATTACAGACACAGGAGTTCTTGGAGTATGAATTTGTTCATCCGGCTCCTCTGACTTTGCGCCCGCTCGAGGAGTACCATTGTGTCATTTACACTGATGGGTCTGCGCAACCTGCGACTGGATCAAAGCACGCCTATTCAGCGGCCTGCGCAATTGTGGTGGGTAATTTCGTGAACGACGAGTTCAAATCTGATGTCGTGCATACGCAGTCATTGGGTGATTGTACCGCGCAGTTAGCAGAACTGAGAGCTCTGGTGCTTGCACTGGAGTTTGCTGATCCTCGGGTCACTACTCTTATAGTGAGTGACTCATACTATTGTGTTCAATCATACAACGAGAATTTACACTTTTGGAGTCACAATGACTTTCGTGATTCGAAAGGCAGCACAGTAAAGCACAAAACGCTTTGTGTTCGAGTGTCAGAACTTAAAGAAGCTTTGCCACTTGTGAATGTAATTCACACTCTTGGTCACCAACGTGTTAGTGTCCATGCTGTCGGTAACAGTTTGGCTGACGAGGCAGCAAAAACCGCAGTGGCAACATATTTAATAGCAGCAGTTACAAGATCCAAAACTAAGATTGATGATGACATCTTGGCAGCTATTGCTGCGTCCGAGACAGGGACAGCCTTTCCAAAAGGTTTCCCTTCTCGCTACCATTATCGCTTAAGTCCTGATAACGTCCCGTTAGTGAGAATGAACGACGTTGGTGACAGATTGATTCCCAACGCGGACTGCAGACCGTCTCTGATTTCAGCTGCCCACGAAGGTGTTGCGTCTGCGCATGCCGGCGTTTCGGCTACTGTATCTCTTTTGCAGAAACGTTACTGGTGGTACGGTTTGTACAAACAGGCGCGGGCTTATGTCCTTTTGTGTGACATTTGCCAGCAGATTAAACCTTCTTCTGCCGCGCGTCCACCACAAACACAGCTGTATATATTTAATCAACCACTTGTGTGTGTTTATTTAGATCACTGCGGTCCTTTTTCCTCTGATACTGCGTACAAGTACATCTTGGTTGCAGTGGATTCATGCACACGTTTTCTGTGGGTGTGGCCGCAAAGGAGTACTGATGCCCGGATGGTCATCAAGGATTTACGTGTCTTTGTTGGGAGTTTTGCATGTGGTACCTTTCATTCTGACCAGGGCCCTACATTTGCCTCTAGGGCGTACAAAGAAGCCATGAGAAGTTTGGGGGTCCAAGTCAAATTTTTGTCTCCATACCGGCCTGAGGGCAATAGTGTTGTGGAGCGAATGAACCGTGACCTAAAGCAATCTTTGACAGCAAGGGTTTTAGGTACAGGCCGAAGCTGGCTAACCCACTTGTATGACGTGCAACGTGCACTTAATAATCTCCCTAGAAGGTCTTTGGGTGGGCGGACCCCATACATGATGCTCTTTGGAGTACGAATGTTTGTTCCGGACCTTGAAGGTCTAGACATGGCGGCAGCTGCCGCGCCTTTTGACCTAGATGATCACTATGCTGTATTGCAGACTCTTCAAGAAGCCAGAGACACTCTAGCAAAGGAACACGTACCCTCTACATCCGAAGCTGTGCTCCAGATGCCGGTAGTCGGCTGGCTACCCCGAGTTGGTGACCTGGTCCGTGAGAAGGTGGAGAACAAGAAGGAGTTTGGCCCCTCTTATCGTGCACCGGTCCCGGTGCTTGGAGTCCAGGGTACACGTACAGTTATTTTACCACCTCTTCCTGGTCGCAAGGATAACAGGTACATCTCGATTGACAATGTCAAGCTACAGCGGGTGGCCGATTCTCCATAGTATGACACCTTCAGTTTCTTGCCCTTCCATTCTGCGAAATTCTGTTGTGATGCCGCCCTCTAACATCATGCCTGAGGTTGCGGTTGAGATGCATACAGTTACTGCTCCTTCTATGCCGCCTACTGTTGGTGGTTTGCCTAATGATCCTGAGTATGCTCATTTTGTTCATGACAATTGGCTTTGTGGTAGTGTTTTTTAAATGTATCAATGGACACTACCTGGCTGAGCGATCTGCGATTAGGTTAATCGATGGAACTTTGACTCCCCATTCCTCATCACACATTATGAAAAGGGACCAGACTTTTGTGAACATTACTGCCTGGCCTGTGCGTGATGGGATCGCTTGGGATGCTGTTAAATTTCAAATTCATGGACCGACGGAAGTGATTAATGTGCCTAATGTGTTTCGTGTGTCTATGGGTGATGTAGTTAAACAGAATATCCGATCTGATGATTGGGATGTACAGGCAATAGAAGCACTATTTTCTGATCTAAAATATTATGCTGCATTTGATGCTGAGGATTTGTATTTAAATTCTGCAAATTATGGTGAACAGTTTTTTGTTCTTCGACAGTTCTGCCACATTGGTGAACAAATTCATATATTTTTCGGATTTTAGTGTGTCTAGTCCGACCTCCTTTTATTTTACGGTGGCGGTTGAGACCGCCTCTAAGGTTAGGTTTACACATACTAAATTGTTATATTCTAAGTCCTTTATGGACGACTTGGTTGTTGGAGGATATGAGCTCTGGAAAGCTACTATCGATCTTAAATCGGTTTGGGGTACTAAACCATGGCAGGATCAGGGTACAGAAGCTTTGCATCTGGCTTGTCTTATCCCAACCCATATTTTGTTTTTGAATTCATCGATTTTTCAGACCACCTGTTTTGGATTGGCCACATCTAAAAAATTGAATTCCCCCTCGATCCCCGATCTGGGTGCTTATCCCGGGTGGGGTAATCACACAGATCTTTCCCTTACTGTGTTGCAGTCCCTTGTTCCCAACACCACCTTTAATGTTTCGGCATTTAATCCTGATGGGTGGTTGGTATGGCAAACAGGTGCAGATTCCTGTCAACGTCGATTTTTAGCCTTGGCACCTGGGTATACTCAAGTCAGGGTGGATCCTCGTTTTGAATCATCACACACTGTAACTACCTACTCTGTGGGTCAGTTATGCCAGTCATGGCTGCAACATTCCACATTACCATCTGTTAAACTTCATTTGTCACATTTAGACGACAAAATCGACCTGAATGATTTTATTAAGGGTCCGGCGACAGGCAGGTCAAAACGATGGGTTTATGCTGTTTACAACGAAGTTTGGAAAATGTCACTAATTGAGGCTGCATCCAGATTACGTGCTATTGACCAGGCCAATATGGAAAAAGTGTTGGCTGTGATTGATAATAGTATAAATACCTTGTCTTCCAGGATCTATACTTTAGATAATATTGTTTCATCTGTCGTAGACATTGTGCAGGATGATTTGTCTGTGTTGTATCATGGCCAGAATCAGTTGTGTTCTGTTATGCAGTTTGCATGGACTTTACAAACGTTAAAGGCAGGGAAGGTCCCATGGGATTACTTGAATGTTTCCTCTTTGTTCCTCCCTTTTAATTTAACTGCCAAACAACAGTTTATGTCCATGAAGGATGCCACTTATTCATTGCTGCACACATCCTACTGCCACACGCTATTTAGGGGGCAGTATGCAAGCGCGCAGCGTACACGCGCAGCGTCGCGCCTGAGGAGCGCCAGAGGAAAGCCCGTCTGTGCCCGTCCGGGCCCGGACGGGTCCAGGGCCAGCCACTACGTCCGTTACTCCGTATGGGCAGGGCAGTCGCATCAGGTACGACACGACCGATCTCCACACATTACGACCACACAAATTGGACACATGTCAGTTCATTGTGAGGGACGGTCAACCCTTTGTAAACTGTAGGGTGTGCAGCCTGGGGTCTGGTTCCCACAAGGCCAGAAAAAACCTGGAGTTTGGCCTTCTGAACTGTAGGTCACTCCCTCGCCATTCCACGGAAATTAATTCACTAATCATGGACTACGACATGGATATTTTATTTTTAACGGAGACATGGATCACGCCCGCTTCTAGTCCAGATATGATCCAAGCCCTCCCGCCCGGATTTGTGATTTACCATCTCGACAGACCCACAGGGCGGGGTGGGGGTTTGGCTATTCTGTATAGGGATACGCTCAGGTGTAGAGCACAGGAAGCAGGGATTAAGGACTGTGAAAGCTGTCATTTCTCCCTTCAGCTGTCCCCTACGGTTGCTATCTCTGGGCTCCTGGTGTACCGTCCCCCGGGGGCAGTGGCCGGTTTCATTGATTCACTTATGGAATCCGTCACCGGTCTCGCCTCCTCAACTACTAACTTTATCGTGCTAGGAGACTTGAACCTTCACTTTGAAGACGCAACGGACCAGTCGGCCAGTGACCTGCAGTCTGACATGAGTGCTATACATATGGAAAGAATCAATTCAGGTGCCACCCATGGTAAGGGTCACCTGCTCGATCCTATCTTTTCCAATATGGAGCAACTATCCGCCCTCCCCCCGCTTCCTCTACCATGGTCGGACCATTGCCTAGTTTTAGCCAGCTGGTCTTCTGTGGGCTGGGATGCTCCCACACCTAGGACATTCAGGATAGACAGAGCTTGGTCGAGGCTCCCCATGGACAAATGGACTGCCCATCTGGAGTCAACCTGCCCCCAAGTGGGGTCTGACCCAGAGGAGGCGGATGCCAGCTTAGAGAACTGGTTGAGCAGTTCCTTAGACGCCATTCTTCCGAAGAAAAAAATGCTCATTAGGGAGAAGAGAGCGGGCTCGGCCCCCTGGTACTCTCCTGAGTTAAGGACACTGAGAAAGAGCTGCAAGAGGTTAGAACGGGCGTGGAGAAAGGACTGGGGGAAAACCAGTAGGAACGAGTATCGCCTAGCCTTGAGACTTTATAAGAACTCGATAAGGGAGGCCAAGATCAAGTACTTTGATGAAAGAATTTGCAAAGCCAACTATTCCTCGAGAGAGTCCTTCAAAGTAATAAAGGAGCTGCTAAAAACCCCCGACCCACCGGTGATTCACGATAACGTCCAAGGGAAATGTCTTGAGCTGGCTACCTACTTCAGCGCCAAAATTGAGACTATCCTTTGTTCACTCCCCCAGTTAACCGCAGTGGCAGTGCCAACTACTCAGCATAGGGCAGGCACACCGGAGTTGGATCTGTTCGGCCCTGTGACGGCGGAAGATGTACGAAGTGTGCTGGGGAAATTAAAAAGTGGCTCCCCTAAAGACCCTGTCCCGATGCGATTTCTAAAACAGGCTGCACCGACAATTGTGGCCCCAGTGACCGAGCTGATTAATCTGTCTCTGGCACAGGGAGTGGTGCCATCGGGATGGAAAGGAGCAGTCGTCAAGGCCCTCCTGAAGAAGCCGAGCCTTGACCCAACGGATCTGGCTAATTTTAGGCCGATTTCACTGCTCCCGGGTATAAGCAAGATTGCGGAAAGACTGGTTAACCACCAGCTTTCTAACTTTTTGGAGACTAATGGCCGGCTACGGGATTCCCAGACGGGATTCCGCCCTGGACAGGGGACTGACACTGCCCTGCTAGCCGTGGTGGAAGAAGCCAGGTGCATTCTGGATTCAGGAGGGTCAGTGGCAGTGATCCTCCTGGACCTGAGTGCTGCTTTTGATACCGTAAACCACCAGGTATTACTCGAACGGCTGGAAGGGCTGGGTGTCACAGGACTGGCTTTGAGATGGCTTGCCTCCTTTTTAGGAGGACGGTCATTTGAAGTGTGGGAGGGAAGTGGGAAGTCACCCTCCTTTGCCCTCCAGTGTGGGGTCCCTCAGGGCTCGTCGCTGAGCCCTACCCTATTTAATGTATATATGGCCCCACTGGAGGATGTGGTGTCTCCGTTCGGCTTTAACATCATCAGCTACGCGGATGACACGCAGTTGTTTGTGGGGCTCTCCCAATTAGAGAAGCAACCGGCCATACTTCATTCCTGTTTGGAGGAAGTGTTTAGGTGGATGACGACCTCATCCCTTAAACTGAATGGGTCAAAGACGGAGCTCATGATCTTAGGCCATACATCTTTTGCTCTGTCTCCCAGCAGTTGGCCTGACTGCATGGGGGTTCCTCCCAGCCCAAAGAAAGAGATCAGGAGCCTGGGGGTGTGGCTGGAGCAGGATCTGACATTTAGAACACACGCCAAAAAGACCGCTGGTGTATGCTTTGGTATGCTCCGGTCAGCCCGCAAGATTCTGCCACTCCTCCCAGACACTTCCCGTAAATTGCTGATACAGGGGCTCATCATCTCAAGGCTGGATTACAGCAATGCAATCCTCCTGGGCGCGCCGGAATCTACGTTCAAGAAGCTGCAGCAGGTGCAAAATGCTGCAGCCAGACTGCTGACAAATGTCCCCAGAAGGCAGTCCGCCAAACCGGCACTAAAGACGCTGCACTGGCTCCTGGTGCGTGAAAGAGTAACCTTCAAAGCACTCTGCATGGCACAGAAGAGTCTGCAGGGGAAGGGGCCTGCAATCTTGAGGAACATGATCCAACCCTATAAAGCAGCAAGGGCCCTCCGTTCGGATCATAAATTCCTCTTAAAGTCTCCTAGAGTAAGACGAGCCCGTACGGGAGGAAGAAGGTTCTCGGTGAACACGGCCTCTGCGTGGAACGCGCTTCCACTTGTTTTGCGGGCTGAGATCTGTACTCGGCGTTTCCGCAAACTTCTGAAAACCTACCTCTACCCAGACTAGCGAGTCACGTGTTAGCCTCTGTTGGTCCTTCGATTGGCGCTGGGATGCTCAAGGGTAACCGTGCGCGTTATAAAACTCCAATAATAATAATAATAATAATAATAACATTGAGAAATTAGAACCGTTGCCTTTCTCTATTGCCGAGTTAAATTCGGCCACGTGGCTTATCCACGGCGTAATCACTTTACCTTTTCCGCTTTTTAAGTTTAGTTCGTGCATGAAACATTATGCTCTTGGCAGATATGAGCACCTTGGTAGTGGATTCCTGCACGAAGTTTGTTAGCTCCCGTTCACATATAGATGCTTGCGGGAGGGAAAAGAAGTTTATTTGAAGGGTGAGGAATGCACTTCTGCCCCTGATCATTCTGTCGTGTGTAGACACATACAATTGCATGGTGCTTGCAATGTACACGCGCCTAATTTGGCTTGCATCCTGAAAGGTATACCGGTGCCGGTTATAACCCCTTCGTTTACGCTGCTTGATAACGGTAGTTATTTGCTTTTAAATAATGAGCATTGCTGCGGGATGCTGAAGGGCATTCCTTACATAGTGACTGTGTCACAGCGTGTAGTTTGCTGTAAAAATGTCCTTTTTCCACCCCCGCATGGACGGCTGGATGTTTCTATCTGGCCTTCGATTCCAACCTTGAGCGCAGAGTTCAACCAGATGAGCAGAATAAGGGCTCTTTTGTCTCAAAGGGAGGTCGCTTTAACTTCGTCCCGTGAAACCTTTCTTCTTCACGTGGCAAACACCCGCACAGAGGTGCAGGCGATTTTGAATACTGACCTCCCCTTCCATTTTGGAACATTGATACAGACTATCTTTAATGCCTCGTCTACGACTGGCATAGTCCATTTTTTTAAACTTGTGGGCTCCGGCCTCGTGACCTCCTTTCAGACTATTTTTGGTGTGATTCCCGTATTTTTTCATTCTATTTTTTCCAGCGTCTTCGGAGGTCTCCCGTTGCTTCTCGCCCTTATAGCTGGAATACTTCTATTGTTTTGCGTCCTGCGCAATGGCTGTGCAACTTGCGTACAGAGACAACGTGCCCCGGCTGGTGCATCTCCGTAACCGGATGCTTGAATACTATGGCACCTTGCCCTTGGCGACCTTAAGCGTCGCCTACGGATTGTCCTTCCGGTTTCCTTTCTTTACTTGTGTGCAACCAGTCTTTCACTGCCTGGGTTGTCCATTCCAATGGGCTCTGGATTTATGCCTGTCAAACTCGGTGTCACCTGTCCCGGATTTTGGTCAACTAATGGGCCCCTTAACTGCTCATGAGTTTGAATGTTCTGGTGTCGGGTTTATGGCCTTGGGTGCGGCACATGGAGTCCTTGGAAATTGGGCCATTGACGAGGCTGCGATTGACTTTCTGGAACGCAGTTACATCGAGGAGCCTTCTTGTTGTCCTCATGTGGTGCTGGAAGCTCCGATTGTGACTGAACACGTGTGTTCCTTTCCCTTGCTGGATTGGATGGCGGATAATTTTGCGGAACGCTCCAATGATTTCCTCTTGGAGGCTGTTGCAACTTATTGTGCCTATACCTTGATGGATTGACTCTTTGCCTTGATCATCTAATGGTGCATCCTTCGATGTCATTTTTTTCCCCGTTTTTCATGGGTTTTGTCCCCTGACGACATCATTTTTCTGTTTTTGACATTTTTTTTTCTTTTCGAACTTACACTTACCTTATATGGACTTATAGTTCATGCCTTTGGTTCCGTTCTTTCTAACTTGAACTCTGCGTTCTTGATAAGTGCGCCCCTAGTGGTTAGTAGTCCGATCAAGGGGGGGTGTAGTATGGGTTAATCACTCCCTATGTACAACGCTAAGTTAGCATAACCTCGTCGGCTGTTAGAAAGCCAGCTTGCCGCTTCTGCTGCTTTTGCACGCGACACTGTTGTTACATGTTATTCATTCGAGAACTGCTGACTCGACTTTGCTTCACATGAGAACCGTCTGTTGTTTAACATCCTTAACAGTGAGCAGTGACCTTGGTCTGTACACTGTGAAAAGAACGAGTCTGGGTCACTAGACGGTGCAGGTTGTTGTGTTCAGGTTGATCGTACCACTTCTTAGCCATAACATACATACAGCTGCCAATACCTGAAAGACGAGTCCTTTAATATTACAGAGCAGCATGTTTTCTGTAGCATTCGAAACGAAGAGCTGTTGCAGGAGAGAGCCTAGCTGATCTTGTGATGTGATTCCACTAAGCTGATCTATAAGGTATGGCGTCCCCCATGCAAGCCTAAGAGACCTTCTATTAGTCTAATAATAACTTATTAGTTGCTAGAGAAAGGAGGATGGTCGCTTTCCACTGTCATTATTATTATGATTGCTCCTTTTATTTTCTATGGTATTGTAACAATGCTGATGGTTCTGATCTTGACCATTTGTCTGCTTGTGTTAGCCAAAGTACTGCATCTTAGGACGCGAGGTTTATAAAATAAACTCTTTAAACTTTACAGTGTCTTTGTTATTCTGTTGTGGACTGATATATAGCTACCAACGGGTATTTTGGATTCCCACCACTCCTGAGAGTATCTAAGTCACTTGTTCTGGGTTGTCTATACATTGGGACCGCCGAGCTAAATCTCGGATAACGAATGTGACACTAAGCTAGTCGGATAGGGGTTCTTGGGACTGAGGGGAGTTTCTGGTACACCACAATTCTCTGAGGTCCTGGTTTCCTGCGCATAGTTCTGTGCATAAGCAGAATCCCTGCAACAATAGCAGAGGGGTAAAAATTACTAGTCGCACTCCAATGAGTGCAAAAATAGGGTAAGTGCTGTATAGAGGATGAGCAAAAATAAATATTCCCACTCAAGTGAGTGCAACAGTAGGTATAGTGCGGGACAGTGTAGGAGTAAAAATCACTATTTCCACTCCAATACGTGCAATAGTAGGGAAAGTGCTGGATGGTGGAGAGGTAAAAATTACTATTCCCACTCCAATGAGTGCAACAGTAGGGAAAGTGTTGGAGAGCGGAGTGGTAAAAATTACTATTCTCACACCAATAAGTGCAACAGTAGTGAAAGGGCTGTATGGCAGAGGGATAAAAATGACTGTTCCCACTCCAGTGAGTGCAACGGTAGGGAAAGTGTTGAATAGCAGACGGGTATAAATTACTATTCCCACTCCAATGAGTGTAATAGTAGGAAAGTGCTGGATGGCGGAGAGGTAAAAATTACTGTTCCAACTCCAGTGAGTGTAACAGTAAGCAACGTTTTGGATAGCAGAGAAACAACAATTTATAATAACATTTAAAAAATTAAAACAAATTAAATAATCTTAAAGATAAATAAACAATATTTTTAAAATATCAGATTAAATATATTAAACATTAACATTAAATATATTAATTACATATAACAAAAAGGTACAACTAGAATCTAAAATAACTTAATAAATACATTTACAAACAATATTTATTTAAAAGAAGCAAATATTTGAAAACCATAAAAGTATTTATTTTATTTCCTACCCTATAACACCACAACAATAAAAAACTTCAACATTTGTATTTACATTTATTTTCATGATTAAAACAATTAATAATGATTTAAAAAATTATTATTATTAATTACTAATTAATTAATTTAAAATAATAGACAACTAATTATTAATTTATCAATTAAAAATAAATTACTTCCTACCCTTGCCACCATTTTCACAATAGACACCTAAAATATTTACATAATTAACATAATTAATTGCCAATCAATTAATTAAAATTATTTAATAACTAAGGGGTCGATTCCGATTTCGGCTGGAAAACGTTTTCCGACACGGACCCGTCATATTTTCCAACTGAACCGTACACATGCCTTCCAGTACGATGTGATGCTTGAAATTTACAACCACCTCAGCCATAAAAACTTTTTTACGGCCGAGTCGGCAGGAAAGGAGGCTGACGAGCTAGTCTCGGATGCGAACGATGCCACATACTCCAGCATGAACACAACCCAATAGACACGTATGTGAACGATTCTACACAGTCAAGCACATGCATGACGCAACAGACTTGTACGCGAACAACTCCATGTAGCCAAGCATTAACACGACGTGACAGACTCGGACACGAACGATGCCACCTACTCCAGCATTAACACAACCCAATAGACACGTATGTGAATGATTCTACACAGCCAAGCACATACATGACGCAACAGATTCGTACGCGAACGACTCGCTGTAGCCTAGTACGAATGGAACAGACTTGGACAAAACAAATAACACAAGAACAAGCATCATGTGCCGTCAAAACGACTTACATAATTTGAAAAAAATAATACAATAGAAACAGAAAAAAAACTACCAAAAATGCATTGTCATCTCCAAAAAAGACTAAATTTCAATATTAACACACACCCACAACTCAACCTATATAAAGGGAGCAAAAACTTCCCTACACCATTTGCTACTTCGACAGACATGCAAGCAGACCACACTACTACACAGACAACTCATCTACCCACTACAAACACACACAACTCATCCACCACACAACCTCCACAGGACTAGCACTACTGAAACACACCTCCACTCACACTCACTCACCCTCACCTTCACACACACACATACATCTCCACCACCACCCATCACCATGCCCCCAAAGAAGAATCCAAAGTTCATAGCTGCTGAGTTATTATTATTGACACTTATAGAGCGCAACAGCTACCTCCAACGGAGGTGTCCCGGCGCTAGCATCCATCCAGAGGGGGGGATCAGGGAGAGAGACTACAGGCCGATGTTAAATCTAGGGAAGGCCAAACAGCCAAGTTTTAAGGGCCTTTCTAAAAGGCAGTTCCGCACTTATCTGCCGAAGGTCATTGGGCAATGTGTTCCACAGCATCGCAGTTTTCACGGAAAAAGCGCGGCCACCCGTCCTTGCCTTCTTAAAACGTGGAGTGACCAGGAGGTTACGATTGTTAGATCTGAGTGTGCTAGCGTTCTAGTACTTCTGGAGCCTTCGCTTCAGGTAAATAGGACCTACCCCTCTTAGAGCTTTATGAGCTAAAACCAGAACTTTGAACATGACTCTTTTCCTTACAGGTAACCAATGCAGACTGCGCAGATGAGGAGTAATGTGATAGTGAAGGGGCACATTTCTGATGAGACTGGCTGCTGCATTTTGAATCCTCTGAAGTCGCCTCATTAAATAATCAGGGAGACCAATGAAGAGGTTATTGGCGTAGTCAAGCTGGGAGGTGATGAGAGCATAGACCACCATCTTCCTACAATTCATAGGAAGGAAATGAAGACATCTACACAGTGCCTTCAGTTTCCAGAAACACTGATAGGAAATGTGCGTTATTTGGGCCTTGCCTGTCAGTTGGGAGTCAAATCTAAAACCCAGATTCCTTGCCGAGTTAACCGGAATCGAAGGAGGATTTAGTTCTGCTGGCCACCAAAACTCGGTTTGAGGCGGAAGGGGCTGATTAAACAATAGAACCTCAGTTTTGTCCGTATTTAATTTCAGGCAGCTATCTGTCATCCAGGAGGAAATATTCAGAAGACACTGCCTGAAAATCGTGAAAGCATTCTTGCTTTGTTCTTTAGAGGAAAAAATAAGCTGTGTGTCGTCTGCATACGAGACAACACGGACACGGACACCTCAACAATAGATGCTAGAGGAGCAAGATACACATTGAAAAGTGACGGGCTCAATGCCGAGCCCTGCGGGACCCCTTGTGGCATAGCCCTAGAGCTGGAAACATGAGGATATAGAAAGACCTGCTGTGATCTATCTTCCAGAAACGACTGAAACCAGCATAACACGGTCCCCGTAACTCCTAATAGATGTAGCCTGTTCAGGAGGATCTTATGAGAGACCGTGTCAAATGCCGCCGAGAGATCTAGCAGCACGAGCATGGCACAGTTTCCCAAGTCCATGGTTTCACGTATTGACTCTGCAACCTCTAGGAGCGCAGTCTCAGTGCTGTACCCTGCCCTAAAGCCGGACTGAGAGTCGTGAAGGTGGTTATTGGATTCAAGGAAGTCCGAGAGCTGCCTCTGGACCTCTTTTTCCAAAATTTTTGCTGGAGCCGGCAGCAGAGAAATAGGTCTAAATTTTTTTAACTCTGTCGGGTCAGCATCCTCTTTTTTGAGGATAGGCCGCACAAAGGCTTTCTTCCAGACAGATGGAAAAATTCCAGTTTCCAGAGAGATTTCCAAAGAGCATTCAAGGTGTTGTTAACTATAGGGGCTAGAAGTTTAAGAACTCTAGCTGGACAAGGGTCGGAAGGGGAACCAGACTTGACTTTCATCAGTTCCTTCAAAGATGCTTCCTTCTCAAACCGGCGAAAGTCTGACCATTTATCTGACGTAGCATCTGTCGCCCCATCCAGCTTATCTCCAGTCGGGAAAGTCGAATAGATGGTCATGATTTTATTGTGGAAAAATGAAGCCAATTCCTCACACAATGTGAGAGAAGGAGGAATCGTACTTTTTAGAGACTGAGGTTTCATAAAGCTCTCCACTATCCTAAAAATCTCCCTTGGAGAGTTGTCCGCCTCCACAATTTGTTTTGCCATGTAGTCTCTCATGGTCCTACGTTTCAAGGTATGAAATTTCCTCAATGCTACCCCTTTAGCTGAGGATTCATAATCCTTTCTCCAGATTCGCTCCAGTCTCTTGCAATGACTTTTTTCCATCCTGGGCTCCATGTTAAACCAAGGTGCTGAGGGTCTACTCCTAGGCATTTTACAAGGTCTAATAGGTGCTATCTTGTCAAGGGCTGCAGTTATCCAAGAGTTAAAAAGGGGAGCATCAAGGGTCGGATTCCCAGAAAAAAGGAGAAGTATTATATAATTCATCGCTCATTGAAGCGTGTGTAACCTTCCTCCACATTCTTCTGTTTTCTACAGTGGGCCTACTGTAATTATCAGAGCACCTAAGGCCCAACATGAACGTGACCAACATGTGGTCCGACCAGGTTCCAGGTATAGGCTCTTCCACTTTGATGGCTGCGCTATTGGTGAAGATAAGGTCCAGAATATGGCCAGCTGCATGAGTGGGGAATTGTACTTTTTGCATCAGATTTAAACTTTTTAGAGCATCTACTAATACGGTGGCTAGGGAACAGCTCGCCATGTCCATATGTACATTGAAGTCACCAAGCACGGTGAAATTGGAATAACGTATAGAGAGGTTTGCAATACAGTCAAACAGTGATGGCCAATAAGAGGCCGCGGTGTTTGGGGGTCTGTATAACAATAGCCCTGACATCGAATGGTGTTTAGAGAATATGATGTGAAAGGACATGGCCTCTATAGGTCCCAGGTCCTCAATTTTCTTATGGGAGATTTCCCAATCTTCCCTTAGAATTATGGCAAGGCCTCCCCCAAGCCTATTATCCGCTCTGTTAACCGTAACCATTCTGTAACCCATAGGAATGTCTAGACAGATATCAGGTTTTGAGATTTCTCTCAACCATGTTTCTGTCACAAACAACAAATCCCACTCGCAGGTTGTTAGAAGCAGCCAGATTTCAGTGGCATGTTTAGGGAGGGATCTGCAATTAATCAGACCAGCCTTAATTTGTTGTTCACAGTTAGAGTTACATGGAGGATCACAGAGCGGCAATTCTTCAAGGGTATCAGGGCCACTTATTTCCTTCCGGGATAACCTATTTAAATTAAACTTACAGGATCCACACTGAGACTTAAAGTCCCTTCCTCCTCCCACCAACAACTTTTCCAGCGCAAAACAAGTGGGCATTGAGCAATATGATTTAGCCAGATCGAGCAGTTGGTCTCTAGACCATATCCTCCTCACCTGGGGGGGGTAACGAGCAGCATGGCAGGCGCTGAGTGCGGCACGAACGCGGACGGGCGCAGACGGGCTTGCCTTAGGCACGCCTTCGGCGTGCCAGCGGCGCGCTCCCGCCAGCCTCCTATTTGAATATGCCCCTAGTGCTGCGTGATTGGTCTTTTGCTCGCCGCCCTCCCTCGGCAGCCCACCGCATCAACGTGCATGTGCAAAGCGCATACAGTGTCCCAATGCTACTGCGCTGTCACCGAGTGAAGATTGAGTTAGAAACAAGGAATAACATCCCGCAGTACCACCAGGAATAAGGTAAAAGCTTCTTTTAAAATAAAACGTATGTGCAAAAATGCAAATAGTGGCCAACAATACTGCGTCTCTCCTGGCTCACACCTCAGGAGGATGCAGTAGAGTTGGAAGTCATGATAGATGAAATCATCCAAGTTGAGCCACAGTTATTTGGCACCTTGGTCCAACAGACTTCCCAGTCCCAGAGAACCAAGATGTGGGAAAGGTTGTCAACAAGGTGAATGCCCAATCACCTACCTTGTGCACAAAGGAGGATATCCCAAACCGGTACTATGATGTACACAGGAGGGTTAAGAAGCTGATTGCCAGTGAACATGCCCTGAGCAACTAGACTGGTGGTGGCCATCATAAACCGGTGCGTTTCACCACCTGGGAGATGAAGGTGCGGGACCGCCTCCCACCGGAGGCCATAACTGGATTAGCTGGAATACCAGAACCTGGTGAGTACATGTCCATATAGTCTAAAATTACCTCAAATACACAGCCACAGACATCACAGCCAGGCATTTTGAATGTTACTTTGTACTCACTGTCATGGAACCATGGTACATGCTGGCCCATTTGGTCTGGGTGGGAGGAGGAGTGGGAGCTATGACTACTGCCACCAGCACCCACTTGTCACACACACACACCCCACTCCCACAATAACACACCTGTCACTATGCTGCCCCTGAGAGTGAATGCAAATGCCCTGTCAAGACACTGGCTTTCGGTGTGGGGAACACAAGGCCCTGTTGGCAGTCGTGTCCAGCATGACTGCAGGCACCACTGTCAGACAACTTGAAAGTAACTTTGTACTCACTGTCATGGAACCATGGTACATGCTGGCCGATTTGGTCTGGGTGGGAGGAGGAGTGGAAGCTATGACTACTGCCACCAGCACCCACTTGTCACACACACACACCCCACTCCCACAATAACACACCTGTCACTATGCTGTCCCTGAGAGTGAATTCATATGCCCTGTCAAGATGGCTACACAGGGGCATCATGTACGAATTTGGAAAAACTGACTGCCAGTTCATGGCCTACTCACACAACTACAGACCATAACCTTAACTGTACATTCCACACACTGACAGGTAAACATTAGTCACATGTGCCCTCACAGTGCATGCTACAAATTTGCGTGGAGGACAGGACACAGTCTAATTAGCAGTCACACCACATAACACAAACCACACACAATAAAAACACACATCAAGGACAATGTCCATCTGACAGTAGATGTGAGGTGCAATGCAAGATGGCTCACACTCTTGCGTTGTGTCATGTCCACAAGGCATTGTTGTGTTTTTCATTGTAATTCAACATCAGTCAGCGGTGTCAGCATCCTTGAACTACACTACCCTCACTGTCATTGATCCTCTGTCAATGATGAGTTAGTGTTAGTGTTTCTAGATAAGTCGGCCGCATTCGACACAGTGAGCCATGTAGTGTTGATGGGAAGGCTGGAGGGAATGGGTGTGAAAGGTCGCGCCCTGATGTAGCTGCACTCGTACCTTTCAGAGAGACAACTGGTGGTAACCATGACTTCGTTCGCCTCCTCTTGGTCTCCGGTACGTCATGGAGTGCCGCAGGGTTCTGCAATAAGCCCCATTCTTATTAATATATATCTGCGCCCGCTGATTCCTATCATTACATCTTTCGGGATTGACCTGGTAAACTATGCTGACGACACCCAACTGGTGTTCTCTCTGGAAGGGAAGCATGCAGTGACCATGGATACTTTCCAGGAATGCATGCGCCAGACCTCCGGTTGGCTCAAAGAAAACTCTTTGCAGTTCAACGGGGGCAAAACAGAGATGGTATACTGTTCCACTGCCAAAATGGAACAGCATTTGTCACTAGAGTTTAAACTCACTCCTGGGGATGACCCTCTGGCCCCAGTTAAGACCGTACGCAACCTGGGCGTCCTGATTGATGACAACCTCCAAATGGCGTCACAGGCTAACAAAACAGTCAGTGCGTGCTTTTCTTTATTAAAAGCATTGCGGCAGATTCTTCCACTGCTGCCTGTGGAAGCTAGACCCCTTGTATAATTCTATGTAGACTGGACTACTGCAACTCCTTGTATCTGGGAGCCCCTCAATATATCTTGCAGGGGTTGCAGAGAGTCCAGTCTATAGCGGCAAAGCTGGCACTGAATAGGCAACGCAGATCCTCCACCTCATTGGCTTTGAGAGATCTTCATTGGTTGCCTATCAACGAGTGAGTCAGATTCAAATCCCTGTGCAAGGTGTTCAGAGCGGCACACGGTACGAGCCCACTTTCTTTGCAGGAGAGATTTACATGGTATAAGCCTGAAAGACATCTTCGCTCCTCTAGCGCATACCTGGTAACAACTACCAAAATTCAAGAGATCTAGAATGGGAAGCAGGGCCTTCGGCATAGCGGCCGCACGCCTCAGGAACTACCTACCTCTGAGAATCAGACAAGCTGCTTCCTTGTTATGCTTCAGAAAGGGCCTGAAAACCTGGCTATTCACCAGGAATGAGAGTAATGCTTCCCACAGATAATCAGGCCTGTTGCCTGTTGATGTCATCTGCTAAGTTACAGCGCCAGGATACCCGCAGGGTGACAGTTTGCGCTATATAAGCATCACATACAATACATTACAATGAGTAAACTGGTCTATTTGCCATTGGGAAGAGGGGTAGAAGTCAACGCAGCCTAACTCAAGCACTAAACACACTGTACCTCACAGCTCTGACCATGAAAAGGCAACTGATCATCCTTGGGAAACTCCTCTGTCCATTGAGAACAAGTAAATTGTACATGAAGTGATCATGCAAAAAAGTAAGCAGCGACAAAATGTACTACAGAAAGCTATTCACATGTGTGCAAAGTTATGAGAAATATCAACACAAATATGTCTTCTCACATTGCATACATTTACAAACCATGCAAAAACAACACAGGCATAACAACGACCGTGTTGTTACATTGCAGAACATCACAACGCAAAACATCACACAAACTTGCTGTAGGCTCTGCGCAGGATTACGAACTGATACAAATTACCATTACAAGTCCAGTGTGGGCAACAGTAGGGAATGTCAGATTATACAAATACCAGATTATACAACAACTCATGTTAGTGACCCCCCTACTGCATGTCAATGTAATGACTTGTGTTTTAATGGACTGCCATGTAACAATGCATTTGTCATAATAAACACGTTGCAATTGCATTCGATGTCACACATGTGATGTCACTGATGGTTCACATTAACACATTCATCCAAGCTAAATTTGTAAATGCTGACACATATTCAGGAGAGTGAGTTTGTATGTCACCTCAGCAATGTGACATTTACAAACATGCACAAAGGCAAGCACAAATGCACAAATCTTGCTTAACATCAGAATTGTTACAGTATGTATTTCATAGTGAAAACACTGATGTGTGAAATAACAACACACCTGGGTCATGCACAGTTTGACACTTGACAATCAATTTCTTCGTACACTAAAGGATAAAAAGACATGCATATTGATGCATAGAGATGGACATGCTCAGTAAAGCACATATTTACAAAATCACAATGTTCCATTAACAAATAGCCAAGTGTCTGTGACGATTGATGAGTATAAATTTGAAAGAAAAGCTACATTATCCACAACATCTTCACATTTGTCTGTGTATGACACCGTAACGTGAAAATACACAACTTACATAGTGTCTCTCTTCCACCCACAGGCACTCCTGAACTGAGGTCAGCATCTGGACATGATTCAGAGTCCACCAGTGCCTCCAGCACTACCTCGGACACTGAGACCTCCAGTGGGAATGACTCTCACACCTCCTCAGGTGATGGGGCCAACCTGGCACCTCCGGTGTGGGCCAGCATTCGGCACCAGTACGATCAGCAGCCCCAGCGACTACTCCTGCAAACATCTGTTAAGATCCAGACGTCCAGGATCCCCACAGACACACCCAGACAACAAAACCCTGGGAGCACAGCAACACAGGCCACTCTGGAGTTGGCAGGACACACCAACCCTATCAACAATGAAGGAGGACAGGAGCTGTCCGTGTGTGCAATGCCAGGCAATGTCCGTGCGGGTAGGGTTAGGAGTGGTGTAAGGGTGCGTGGTGGGTGGACACGTCCTACAGCTGGTGTCGGAGATCAAGCTGACCCCGAGTTGCAACACATATATGATGTATATCGCAAATGCACTGGAGTCTTTGGCCAGGTTGTTGGGATCCTCAGGGACATCAAACATCAGCAGGCTGCACATTTTGACCGGATGGACCACCATATGGACCGTATGGACCAACACATGGACCGCATGGATCAACACATGGACCGTATGGAGTCCAACTGGTCAAAAATAGACGATCTCACAGCGGTGCATAGGGACATACCTCCATTGTGTGCAAAGCATTCACTTTGTTGACAGTCTCTGGACTCTCTCACATGGGATGAAGTGTTTAAGTTGGACTACTTGCTAAAATTACTGTGGACTTTGCTTGGAAGATTTTCATCAAACAACACTTCCAACTTCTCTATGAACTTTGGATTTAAAACTTTGGAATGCAATTACCCTTAACTGTTAGATTTATCATATGCACATTAATAACATCATATTCACACAATCCCTGTGTCATCTGTGAATTATACACTGTACCCACAATTGAAATTATGATTGGTATAACCTGGCACTGTCTCCAAATGAGGTGCATGAGTTCTGCGGTAGGGATTCTGCACATATAGAACCATGCACAATAAAATAGCCCGTTGTTGAAAGATGCTTGGACATTCCTTGCACATCAGAACCCACAATCCAAAGACCCACTACCTCTAGTGTCTCATTAGCTCAACAAAATATACAGAAGATACACAATGATTCTACCACCCAGAACACAGTACTATCAACCTCTTAGAGTCGCGGTAGCAATGCAAACCTTCTCGCTCACTCACCCATGCTTGTCCACAAAAATATAATGCAGACTCTATGTTAAGTTTAAAATGTAACATTTGAGAAAGAACAATCTATGTCCGTTGTCCTACAATGCAGTATACGAGCTCGCTCCAGCAGCAGAATACATGATAATCAAACAATAATCATTTTCAAAAGGTAAAATGTGTTTCTATGAACAGTGTGGAAATCACCACCCTCCCTGTGATGGTGACATATTTAATATACTAATGGAGATCTCTGTGCCAAATCGGGTGAACAGCTCACCTTAGAAACTAGGAGTACTGATTACAGCATATGCACTGCAAAGCTCTGGATCTTAGAAGGAAACTTCCATCTGTGTAGATGAATCCCTTGTGAGTCAATGTAATGCAAGTATTTCTCTTTTGTGTCAAAAAGTGTAGCATTTCATGGAGAAACAATACGTGCTGACTAGATCTTCCATTACAAAGAGTCTTGTTATTCAACCATGTGGTGCAGCGCTTGAGCAGTACCAAAATCATCTCATGTGGACTCAAAGGCATCTTGCACAACAAGCAGAGAAAGAATGTGCGCTAAAATGTAAGGCACAAAGCTAAAATGTAAACTTGGCTCAGGGTAATTTAGCATAATCCAGCATGATCCTAGGGACCAGCTAACAATTCATCTACCGTCTTGTGAAGAAATGTCACATAACACATACCAGAGATAGACACACAAGGTCACCACAACACACATAGCACATGCAACATGTAAACATTGCACACACTGTTGTCAAATTAAACCATTGGAATGCACAAACAATGACCATTGTCTAATGAAATGAACACCATGGCATAAATACAGTATATAAACTATTGTAGCATGTGTGGAAATAGACAAGGTAAACATCAATGTGTGTAGCAGGTTTATTACACAGGCACAAGCTCTGCTCAACACAAAAGCAAACTGATTACAGTTCCAAATATTCTAATAAATAAAAGAAATGAAAAATCTGACCAAAAACATTGTCTGTCAGAGAGTACTGTTCCAAATTGAAATTCCATTATGGAACAGCATTGTGTGTACCCACACAACAGCCAAAGGAGCCTGTGAAAGAGAGACATAGTACAGTCTTAAATCCAACTTGCTATGATGACATATCCAATAATTGACTCACTATTGTCCAATGTAACTTCTGAACACAAGCTAGGAGTAGTATCAACAATGTAGTGGCGACCATCATAACTTAACATACACTGTACAACAACAATGACCCTGTAAATTAGCATACACACACACGTATCGCAACATATTGTTCTACATACACACATCACGCTTAGGAAAGGCATTATCAAACATCTTTGCATATTTACACTCATGTAGAAAAGTTATTAATGAGCTGTCTCCTGACATCCACATCCACCTCCTCCTCCTCCTCGTCACTGGCAACATGCCCCAGGCCTGGATCCTCCCTTGATGGAGGCCGTTGAACCCTGTCATCCTGGATGAGTGGTAGCTCATTCCTCACAGCCAACTTGTGAAGCATGCAGCACATGATTATGATCTTGCACACCTTACCCGGGGAATATTGAAGGGCATCTCCCGTCCGGTCCACGCAGCGAAATCTGGTCTTCAGCAGCTCAAATATGAGCTCTATCACTCGCCTGGTCCACCCATGTGCCTCATTGTAATGGACATTACCTGGTGTGACCGGGTTCCTGAGTGGTGTCAGCAACCAGGGCATGTTGGGGTATCCAGAGTCTCCCACATTTATCAAATATAAATGATCAGTTGAGCAAAAACAGGATACAACATGACAGACAATGACCACACAACTGAAACTGTCAACATGACTCACCAACAAGCCAGGCATGCTCATTCCTGAGCTGGGACATGAGCTGGGGTATCCGGCTCATCCTCATTATGTATGCTTCATGTGCAGATCCCGGGAAAGTGTTTACGATTTCTGTAAACCTGTTCATGGGCTCGTGTTGCGACCAAACCAACATGTGTCCCATCAATCGATCCAATCACATGTGACATGTGTCCGAGAGTATAAACGTCATCTTTAATGGCACGGAACTGTGGCAGTGTAGGAACCTGAATGTACAAGTTGAGGAACCTCAACATGGCCTCAAACACATCCCGGAGCACTCGACTAAACATCGTCTGCGACATCCCACCAGCATCAGCCACAGTAAACTGGAACGATCCAGTCGCAGAATAATGTATTGCCACCATCACCTTCACCTTGGGGGTCAGGGCAAAGGGATATGTGCGTCCAGGTTGCAAGTGTGGTGACAACTGGTCTGTCAATTTAGAAATGAATTGACTTGTGAACCTGTATTTCCTCATGCACCCACGTTCCACCATGGTCGCAAGATCAGGGAAGGGTCTGTGGACATTTGGTCTCCTGCGGAACATATGACAAAGCATGTACACATATTACTATTACAAATAAAAATCACGTAATTTTGATTCAACATATCGCATTACACTTTCAATAAAGACACAGTGAAGTCAGATGTGTGAGGGTGAGCTAATCCACAAATGACAGCTATGTGAGCCTAAACATACACTCAATTTTGTCATGGATTTTCAACTGATACAGTGTTGTACTGTGACTATTCATTGTTGCCAGTCACTCTCCATGTGATCAATCGTAACACACACAACACACACCTAATTAAGTATCAAACATAGATGTCAAGGTCAACTAGCACATGTTCTGAAGGTACACAGACATGGATCATGTATTGCAACCTAGCAAAAACACTAGATACAGACAGCCTGTCACCATTCACACCACTGTCATGGTGTGGACATTGTCATGATGTAATGTCAGACCTATATGTCCTATCACATACACAGAACATTGATGATGTGCAGCACATGTGTATTTGACATGCATACATGTAATTCAGTGACACATAGACACAACAGCAACTCACATGACAAATACAAGATGAGGTATGTGAAAATAATGTTAAAACTTTCAACAGTAAGGTTTGGCGTTGTACAAGTCTCACATTCTGTGGACACAGTCAAAAGGAATTCACACATCGGCCTTTAAGACATAATCAGATGATGCGGTGATTATGTGTGGATGTAACCTGTGTAAACGCAATGATTCCCTGGGACTGTGTCCAAGCATAGGAGGATGATCTGTGAAGTGGTCACTCACATGTGTCATGTTCCTCACAAACAATGCAATATTTGCACTGTAAGCTAGGATCATCATGGGAGTAGTCTGTGTCCCATTTGGCATGTGCTTCACTCCATCCACACAGGGCATACTGCATGACATGAATCTTACATATACTTTCTGACATGACGAGTGAGCATTGCATGGACGCGTGAGCCTCATCCTGGCCGAGCCGGACTGACAGATTGCATGCCTAATACAATGGTGTTCGATGCGGGTGTGTATTGCATGGACGCGTGAGCCACATCCTGGCTGAGCCGGACTGACAGATTGCATGCTTAATACAATGGTGTTTGACGCGGGTGAGTATTGCATGGATGCGTGAGCCACATCCTGGCCGAGCCGGACTGACAGATTGCATGCTTAATACATTGGTGTTCGACGCGGGTGAGTATTGCATGGACGCGTGAGCCACATCTTGACCGAGCCGGACAGACAGATTGCATGCTTAATACAATGGTGTTCGACGCGGGTGAGTTTTCAAAATACGAATCTGACACATCCTGACCGATCCGTACGCACAGATTGGCTGCTGGTCGTCATGGTGACAGATGCGCATTTTGCATCGTGCATGATTCGCGTGCGGTACGATTCGGTTTAGTTAAAACTGTCATGATGCAGACATTTTTTACATTGCGGTAGGCATGTCCGATGCGTGTTATCTCATGCATTGGACTAATTCATAGGATACGAATGACTCAGACCTATCGCTTTGGACGCATGGGACAGAATCTGCCTCTGCAGCACAAATATAAGGCTGTCTCTTCCTCTGAGAGCTCACTTGCCTGCACTAAATGCTCCAGATTGACATCTCTGCTACCACTGCTGCTGTCTCTGTATCCTCTGGCTGCAAGAATGGCATGTACTGTAGACAGGGCCCCAGCCTTCACAGAGGAGGAGAACAAGGCCCTGCTGGACAGCCTCCTTCCACAGTTCAGCAAGCATATGGGAAACCAGGAGAGCAGGTCAGTGAGCATTCCACATTCTCTCTCATTGTGCATGTTGTCTGACTAGCACTAATGGCAATGTGTACACCAGTGGCTAGCATGCTCACTGAGCAGTTGTTACCTCCAAAGTGTGTAGGTACCAGTAGTGAAAAGGTACTGCGCTGGGAAAGTGCATTTTTACACGGTTATAATACCCAGGCACTGTTTCCATGTTGTTGATGCAGGACAAGTACCCATCACCATAGTTGCACTACCTGTGTAAATCAGATGCCCTTTTGAAAACAACATGTATATCCAACTGTGTGATGCACAAACATGTTGCATATGTAGTAATGGTCTTTTAAGTTTGTCATCCTCACATATTGATGCCCATCAAAAACAGGAGATCTGGCTGACCATTGCCCGGGCATGTAATGCAAGTAAAAATGACCCCCTGCTGGGACTACAGATCTCCTAGGGCAGGGTAAATAGCAAATATGAACATAAACACCTAGGCAGTCTAGAATAAGCAACTATATAATACAATAGTCATTTTAGATATTGCAGAAGGGAACACAGTGTGCATAATGTTTATAAAAGCATATTTAATTTTTATTATGTGTAGATTGCACAAAAATATTGATTATAGGCAATTCTACATTAGAGTATATGATTCCAAAATGTCAAACAAATAAGCAATGCAACACATATAGTAAAACAAATCAATATATAATGCAATAGACAAAAATACAAATACAAAAAAACAAACACAGTGGCTGAAGCCGAGATGTTCTCAACGCGCGTTTCGACGCTAGAAAAGCATCTTCATCAGGAGAGCCACAAAATATTTTATCCTATAAATATACAAAAAATGTCATGTAAAAGACATGAATAAACATTTTTTACGAATTTTTCTTAAAAACACTGCGACCCTTCATATATTGTTTTTCTGATTATATTGAGGTGCTGTCAAAAACAACCCTTCACTAAATATCCAAAGTGAGAAGCAACCCGAAAGATGTGTGCAGATGTGAATAGAGTAGAAAAAGTGCTCTAATATCTAAGAAAGTGCCAGTGATGAGTAAACATAGAACAGAGAGAAGATTAAAAAAAACGAAAGGTTTATAAAAGTCAATAAAATGCCAAAAGTGAATTAGATAAAGAAACCAATATTTGCCAAGTGAATACCTAGATAAATAGAAAATCTTACTTAGATAATTGTCGTAGATATAGATAAATATATATGGTCCAACCAAGACCTATTGTCGATAAAGATACTCCCTGTGTATAATGAGACAAAAAAGATCAGGAGCATACTATGATACATATCATACAGTCATCTGAAATCAACAAATAAAGGAGAATATTAATCCCTTATGCCGGGAAAAACAGACCAATGGGAATAACCAAAAAGGTAAATGGCTGCTTACAAATGTGGTGAGACGGAGTAGTCAAAAGAGAGATGCCGTGAAGTCCAGTAAGGGCACTTAGATTCAGAATGAGTTCAAAAAATTACTGAAAATCAAACAATAAAAATGAAATGGAAAGGTAGAAAGGACAAATGATAAATAATAACAGTATAATGCCAGGAAAATCCGATCAAAAAATGAATGAAAAAATGCAACCACGAAGTACCTGCAGCGCCATCTCAGCAAATACACGAGATGATTTGAAGAGTCAACCGGTTGGAAATCATTTGTATGCGACACAAGGAAGCAGAAACAGCGATGGGACTCGTAACAAACAAGGATATAACCTGATATTATAGGATGACAAACACTGAAAAAGAAAAAAAGGAAAAGGCCAAATGTAACCAAATTTTGTGGAGTAGAAAAAGAGAAAAACGAAGAAAAAACGAAGATACAACACAGTACATGAGACATACTGGAATAATAACAATGAGAAATGTTTCAACAGCAAGCTAAATAAGAAGACAGTTGGAGAGTCGAAGGAAGATTGCTGGCTATGTTGCCAGATACAAAATGAGAGTGCAACATAATGAACTGAAAAAATGCAAGGAAAACAAGTCAAGAGTTAATAGGGCAGCGTAAACCACGTATGACGAACCAGACAGAATGTGATGTTCCAGGAGAAGAATAGCGTAAACGGTAAAACGGACTGAAAAAGATATGTCAGTAACAAAGGTCTAAGGCTCGACTTACTTGAGAAATTTGAGGATCAAACGAAGTAATGGATGTGAACCGCAGGCATTAGTGCGGAAACAAGCCGAAAGACCAGATTTAAAAAGGTTACGTAAAGTCACGTGATAACGCGGGAGCAAGCTGGAACCGGCCGGCAAGCAAGAGAGCGGACAATAAACAATGTGGTGAATGGAAGTGGATCCGGAAACGGATATGCAACGAAGCCTAACTGATAAAAACGAAATAGGAAACATAACCACACATATAGAGGTGGGATTTACCTACATGAAATGAATATAATAAATGATACTAAAAAGTAAAACTAATGTGACTTTTATTAATAGAATGTGCAGGTAATAAAGCAAAATAAGATGAAATGATCCAGTGAGTCATACAAAAACGGAACTTGCTAAGGAGAAGCAGGTGAACATAGTTTAGAATCTGAAAAATAAATGATGCTAAAGTGTAAAACTAAAATGACCTGTATTAACAGAATATGCAGGTAATAAAGGAAAGTAAAATGAAATAATCCAGTAAGTCGTACAAAAAAGAAACTTACTAAGGGAAAGCAGGTAAACATAATTTAGAATTTGTTGAATAGAATAGCATTTTCCCATGGTAGTTCATTGTTTAATCCCTTATGGAAAGTGTTGAGAGTGAAAATCCCAAAAACTTCTCGTTTTTTGCGGATTTCTTCACTATGTGTCTCATTTTCGATGTTGATTTTTTCAAGTATGTGCCATTTAATATCTTCGGCAGAATGTTGTTGTTCTTCATAGTGTTTAACCATGGGAGCTAACAATTTATTAGTTCGGATGGCTGAGCGATGCTCATTGAGACGAGTAGCAATCGGTCTGGAGGTTTCTCCTACGTATCCGGAATTGCACGGGCAGATAATCAAATAGATGAGATTATTTGTTCTGCAATTTGTCATGGATTTAGAGTTAGTTGTATATCCATTAAGAGTAATGGTGCAGCCCTCTATGGCTCCATCACATGCTTTACAGTTTGAACGTAAGCATTTTAATGTGCCTTTGATAGGCGATATGCCATCGATCGTTTTTTGTAGAAAAGGGACATAGGTATTAAGACGTGATCTAACTATGAGGTCTTTCAAATTTTTGTTGCGTCTATGCGCAAACAAAGGTTTCTTAAGTTGCAAAGAAGAATCTTGATCGGAATTAAGTATGTGCCAATTGGCATTGATAATGCGACGTACTTGTTCGTCCATGGTAGAATGTTTTGTGACACATACCAATTGGTCTTTAATTTTAGGATCTTTTGCTCGTAAAAGGACGTCCCTATCATAACATCTTGCTCGCTTGAGAGATTCCCGTATCAGCCGATGCGGGTAACTCTGGCTAGAAATTTAGCTTTCATAATGAGGGCCTGTGAGTCAAAGTCGTGAATATTGGTACAATTTCGACGTAGTCGCAAAAATTGACCAAAGGGGATGCTTTGTTTCTGCGATCTTGGATGGTAACTTTTAAAATGTAGCAAGGTGTTCCTGGCTGTGGGCTTAGTAAAAAGTTCCACCTCTAGATGGCCAGAATTGTGTTTAATCATGATGTCTAGAAATTCGACTTCTTGTTTGTTGGTATGGGCTGTGAATCTAAGATTGGTGTCTGTGACATTTATCCATTGAAGGAATTCCTCTAGTTGTTCCTCGGTATCTCCCCAAATAAAAAAAAAATGTCGTCAATGTATCGTGCCCACCGATGAACTGATTCAAAAAAGGGGGCAATTTCATTGTAGATAAAATTGAATTCGAATTTAGACATATAAATATTCGCTACAGATGGAGCTACTGTAGCACCCATACTTACGCCGCGTATTTGTTTGAACCAGATGTTGTTAAATTCAAATGTGTTTTCTGTAAGTACAATGGTAAGACACTCTAACACAAATGCTTTAGGACAAGGAATCTCATATGTATCAGTAAACCAAGATACAGCTGTAATAGCTTCCCTTTGAAGGATGTTGCTATAAAGTGATTCTACATCTAGAGTCACTAAAATCTCTTGATTGGAATTGAAAGGTAAATATTCAACCTTCGAGATCATGTCTCCGGTATCTCTTGTTTATGATGGAGTTTTAGATATAAAGGGACGTAACCAATGATCAAGATATTTGGATAATGGTTCTGTAACCGATCCAATGGTGGATACAATCGGACGTAAAGGAGGTTCTGTGAGGTTTTTATGAACTCCATAGATACAGGGTATAGTCTTCTTAGAATTGGTAAGAAATGCGTGTTCTTTTTTACTTATCTCACCTTTTGTATCTGACAACATAGCCAGCAATCTTTCTTCGATTCTCCAACTGTCTTCTTATTTAGCTTGCTGTTGAAACATTTCTCATTGTTATTATTCCAGTATGTCTCATGTGCTGGTTTGTATCTTCATTTTTCTCTTTTTCTACTCCACACAATTTGGTTACATTTGGCCTTTTCCTTTTTTTCTTTTTCAGTGTTTGTCATCCTATAATATCAGGTTATATCCTTGTTTGTTACGAGTCCCATCGCTGTTTCTGCTTCCTTGTGTCGCATACAAATGATTTCCAACCGGTTGACTCTTCAAATCATCTCGTGTATTTGCTGAGATGGCGCTGCAGGTACTTCATGGTTTCATTTTTTCATTCATTTTTTGATCGGATTTTCCTGGCATTATACTGTTATTATTTTTCATTTGTCCTTTCTACCTTTCCATTTCATTTTTATTGTTTGATTTTCAGTAATGTTTTGAACTCATTCTGAATCTAAGTGCCCTTACTGGACTTCACGGCATCTCTCTTTTGACTACTCCGTCTCACCACATTTGTAAGCAGCCATTTACCTTTTTGGTTATTCCCATTGGTCTGTTTATCCCGGCATAAGGGATTAATATTCTCCTTTATTTGTTGATTTCAGATGACTGTATGATATGTATCATAGTATGCTCCTGATCTTTTTTCTCACATTATACACAGGGAGTATCTTTATCAACAATAGGTCTTGGTTGGACCATATATATTTATCTATATCTACGACAATTTTCTAAGTAAGATTTTCTATTTATCTAGGTATTCACTTGGCAAATATTGGTTTCTTTATCTAATTCACTTTTTGCTTTTTATTGACTTTTATAAACCTTTTGTTTTTTCGTATCTTCTCTCTGTTCTATGTTGACTCATCACTGGCACTTTCTTAGATATTAGAGCACTTTTTCTACTCTGTTCACATCTGCACACATCTTTCGGGTTTCTTCTCACTTTGGATATTTAGTGAAGGGTTGTTTTTGACAGCACCTCAATATAATCAGAAAAACAATATATGAAGGCTCATAGTGTTTTTAAGAAAAATTCGTAAAAAATGTTTATTCATGTCTTTTACATGACATTTTTTGTATATTTATAGGATAAAAGATTGTGTGGCTCTCCTGATGAAGACGCTTTTCTAGCGTCGAAACGCGCGTTGAGAACATCTCGGCTTCAGCCACTGTGTTTGTCTTTTTGTATTTGTATTTTTGTCTATTGCATTATATATTGATTTGTTTTACTATATGTGTTGCATTGCTTATTTGTTTGACATTTTGGAATCATATACTCTAATGTAGAATTGCCTATAATCAATATTTGTGTGCAATCTACACATAATAAAAATTAAATATGCTTTTATAAACATTATGCACACTGTGTTCCCTTCTGCAATAGCTAAAATGACTATTGTATTATATAGTTGCTTATTCTAGACTGCCTAGGTGTTTATGTTCATAATTGCCCGGGCATTTCCATCTGTGGGGGTCCACAGGCGCCGCATCCGCAAATGTGAGAAGAGGTGGCAGGACCAACGTGGCTGGATCCGTCGGATCGCAAGAGTCCAGCTGAAGCTGTCGCCTCCTCGCAGAAGGGGCGGACAATGGACCCTGACCCCCCACATGCTCCGGATTCTGACAGTGGTCTTCCCTGACCTGGATTGGCAGTTAAAGGCCAGACAGCAGCAAGGAGGGGGTAAGTGCATACCTTGTCTGCGAACTGTGTCTAACATGATCTTTGCTCTCCTTCAGCCTGGTTAAGCTACCACAGTTCTTCTGTCTGCTTGAACAAGAGTCATGTGCATGCATTAGGTTATGGCCCTTCCTCATCTGATACACAGGTGTGGCCCTTGCAGTCTGTGACTTGTCTCACTTGGGGTGTGTGTCCCTGCTGTTGTCCAAGGTTGAGGTGGGAAACAGCATCTGCTACCGGTACAATATTTTGGCCTTCATGAGTGAGCATTTGATTGACATGTGTCTGCACATTGCCAAATATCTAACATGTACTCTGTGTGGGCTATTAATACGTGTTCTAATTGCTGCTCTGCCTCACCATATTTGTCTGGGGTGTTTACCACACACCCATGCAGCAGGTGGGACAATGTTGGGGTCTCTGAAGTATGTACATCATGTGTGTCACACTTGCATAGACACATACCTAGTGTTCAGGGTAATCCCATGTTGCACATGGACCAGGTCAGGTATGCCTACTCCGGACATGAAGTACACTTTGTTTTCCTACTCATGTGTGTCAACCTACATTTAGTGCATTGTGAAATGTGCAAACAGGTGTCAGCCTCTCTGTCATTGTGTAGTGGCCTAGCTTTTTAGACTCCTGGGGTGTCAAACAGTTTGGGGTGGGCAGCCAGCTGAGATGTGGCTGTTGGATTATCATAATGGGGTCAAACATAGGTGTGTAATCACTTGACTGTGCCTAATGGTGTATTCGACATTTTAGTGCAGGCAGCTAATATTAATTCTCATCAGACTGTGATGTGATCATGTTGACAGACTTGTGCTTGCTGTCACTCAACTGTGGCATTTGTATGATGTGGGATCATCAGTAACCTTAAGATGTGGATAGCAGGGGGGGAACATGTGCACTTGACAGCTGCAGGGCTTACATTCACCACAAATACATGATTGTGATACAGTGCAGACTGTTTGTTTTCAGATGCACTGCCCCTGTGACTGAAGCCAGTAATGACTGATTACCCAAACTGGTTTGTAGCATGGTATACCCATGCAAATGTGTATCCTGCAGTAATGTCAGTTGTCCTGCATGCACTCAATTGTGGCATCGGCCATCAATACATGAGGACATCATGGTGTCTGGTGAAGGAAGCATATCCATATTACTGACAATGGCTTTGGCCATCCCTTATCCTGACACATGTACTGAGTCAGTGGCAGGAGATGGGATATGTGTGTACTGACACATTTCCATCACTAATCCTGCAGTCCAGACAACTGTCTATGTGGTGCATGTGTGCACATATGAATAGTGGCTAACTACATGCAGCAGACTGATGGGTTCATGGATAGCTAGGATATGAGGGGCATTGTTGACTGGCAGACTGACATGTGTCATTTTTAAATATGTGTCAGCACTTTTGCTAATATACTGCAAATGATGCACAGCCGTGCGCTGTTATGTGCTGTACTGACTGTGATGTGTGAGGTCAATACAGGTGACTGATGTGGATCTGTTTACCCTGTTTATTTGCAGTTACACCTAGGGCTACTGGAGGAGACAGCTCCACAGACCAGGAGGAGCCGCAGTGCCAGACAGGGTCTGCTGCAGAGGAGTCGGACGGAACCAGTGGCATGGAGGGTGAGGGGAGTCACACTGAGGAGACCTCAGCTACAACCACCTTGGCTGAGGAACACAGCAGCTTCAGTGATGACTTCCTTGTGGATGCGGGTGTCAGCAGACCCCAGACAACACCTAGCGAGTCTGTCCCCACCACCACCACCATCTCCACCCTCTCATCTGCTCCCATCCCAGATGTCGGTGGAGGCTCCTGTGTAAGGGAGCATGTCTCCTTTGTGCCAGGCACCGCACCCCCTGCCCCTGTCTCCCCTGCTGCCCTGAGTGTGGAGTCTGTGGACTTACTTACGCAGATCCATGTAGGGCAGACTGCACTGCTGAATGTCCTTCATTCTCACACAAGTCTGTTGACACAACTGGTGTCCTTCATGGAGGGCATCTCATCGAACATGTCTGCCCTACATCGGACCATTCAGACCATGGCCTCAACACAGATGGCAGCAATGTCCCTCCTCCAACAAGCCCTCACCCCTCCTACCTCTGCCACATCCACAATCCCCACTACCCTGCCTGTCCAACAAACACACACACCGGCACAGGCACGCACCACATCAGACACAACCAGCACACAGACACGCAAGACAAAATCCAGACCAACAAACACCCACACTCTGGGGACTGATGGCACACACACAAGGGATGGGTCACAGACACACAAACAGGCATCCACAAGCACTCTGCAGTCCTCAGATGCCTCTCCCTCAAAAACAACTTCCCTTGCCTCACCTAAAACCCCCCCTTCCAAGCAACTCTTACTGTGTGACCTTGGCCTCTTCCCCACCGATCAATCTGCTCCAACTTACAGGAAGTCACCACGCACAGAGGGGAGTTCCCCTGCCACAAGGACACCCTCCCCCAGGCACAAAAACACTGAGGCCCCCATTCGCAAATCCTCCTGGATCAGGAAGGGCAAGATCCCACCGAAACCATGCACCTCCACCACACAGTCTCTGTCCTGCAGCCCTCCAGGACACTACCCCACAGGTCCCACAGCCATTCCCTGCCGCAGGTTCACCCACACACCGATACCACATACCCAGAATGCTTAGGCCCTTCGCCCCTACCACATGCACTTCCACCCCCACCTCACATGCTCAGCCTGTTCCTGCCACTGGTGTGGAGACCGTGTCTCCCCCCTCTGTCCTGCCCACCTCATCTGAACCTCATTTCACTCCTCTTGAGATTGGCACTGCAGTAGGGAGCACATCAACCCCATCTGACTTGGGCACTGCAGTTGAGACCCCGTCCACACCATGTGTCCTTCCCACTGCAGTGGTGCCGGCAACTACCCCATCTGACTTGAGCCCTGCAGTGGTGACAGCACCCACCACATCTGACTTGGGCCTGGCAGTGGTGATGGCGCCCACTGTGTCAGACACCTCCACTGCAGTAGCCAGCGACACTCCTGCAACCACCACCGCTCCCCTGCCCCATTCTGCTGTCCCCTGATCCTGTCCCTGCATTGCCTGGCATGCCCCTAAAGATGCCACTCCAAAGGGAGATGTCCCCTAGTCGTAGCAGTGCAGGCAAGTGAGGGAGGAAGATTTCTTTGTATTCCCCCCAAAGGACTACGTCTTATGGACTGGCCATTGGCCTTATCGTTCTCATGTTGAGATTTTCAAAGGCAAATGCTGAATAAAGCATTATTTCATTTATTTAGAAGATTTGCATTTCGTGTACTTAATTTGTTTAATTAGCCTAATGAAATTGCTGTTGAAATCTTGTTTTGTGAAATAATGAATTAGCTATGTGATGGACTGCATGTGGTCCATGGTATATGTGTCCTATTACAGTATGTATCAGAGTCATCATTGACTGCAATTGTGGGTTGTCAGGATCCACAATGTTTTGGACAAGGAATGTGACATGCTTTTGACACAATCTTATCTTTGACTTACACTTTTGCACATAGGTTGTGCTGACATTTGTACACATTGTACATGTTTTTAATGGTGCAACCGTCTATGATGGACATGCAGAATGGCGCATTGATGATGAAAAAAGTCCTATGTCTCATCAGTACAACTTGTTATACATGAAGTTTGACAACATGCTGATGACTTTGGAGAAACACATGTACAGAGGCTGATGGAAACAAAGTATTCTGTGTGTTGTAATCATTGGATCCATGTCCGAGTGTCAATCTGACATGGTAGAACCCTGCCAAGATCAAGCTTGCCACAGCTGACCTTCCACAGTAGTGATATCACCTCATGACAGTGTGTTAATCTGTGACATATCCTGAGCCAATGGTGTGTGTCATGTGAGCATTAATCTCTGTGCCCATACCCCATTTCATACCAAGACTGTAGTCGCTGCAGATGTTCCTGTTTGAGAAGCTTGCTGTGTGCTGAGTAGTACAGTTCTTTTTCAACCTATTTGACATTGAGTGACTGGGATGTGGGTGCACCAGTACAATGGAGTCATTATGTGACTCTGGGCAATAGCTCGCATAATCTTCCTGACGGCCCCCAGCACCGGGACACCACTTTGGAGGTAGCTGTGTGCTTTACAAATACTGGTATTTCATTTCATTTATGGTGTCATCCCTGGTTGGTTTGAGATGAGGGCCTGCACAGTGGGCAAAGTCACATGTGCCACATTTATTATTCCCAGAGTCACATTTGTGCTAGCAACATCAGCATGTTTTTGATATGTCATCTGTTTTTGTGAGTTTGGTGCTTGTATGTGTGTATGACTGCTCACACTCAGCAGATTGTACCGTTTCCTGTAGTCTGATGGCAACATGTCTTATTTGTGGGTCTCCTTTAGTGTTTCATTATTATGAGACAGTCTTAATGTTCCAAATGTGTCCCATACATTTCACATTCTAAACGGTGAAACAAATTTCACCATGTGTGATGACTAGCTATGTGTATTGTGTTTGTTAAACACAGATCCCACCACAACCCCTGGGGTTGTAATGGGTGCCTGTACAATGTCACCACTCAATGTAGGCATAGATGTGGCACATTGCTGCAGATCAAGGTGTGTTGTGTTTAGACTGGCCAAATTTGATTTGTCTCTTGGCAAGGCCCGTACCTGCAATGTGGCTTTACAGTACAGGCCATGCCCTGTGAGACATGTTTGGGTATGTGAGATGACAGTTGTTTTTGCAGGGCAAATGAAACAGTACGCAAGAGTGAGTGTGCTGAAATGTATGGCCCACACCCTAATGTATCTTCACAGAGGGTCAGCAGACAGTATGCTGCACAGTTTTGTGGCCTTGTGGGTACAGCGGAAGAGAGTCAGTCTATTGTTAGTTGTTCCACCAAGTTTGTTCCGCTAGTGAGAGTTATGCACCCACTTATCAAACAATGCCTGATTGCCCACATTCACTATCCCAATTAATGAAATACTTCTGGATTGTACTCAACACGCATATGTCTCAGTGGAGTTCTGTCCTCCATCGTGTGTGTTTGCCCAGCCTAGAGACACTTACACACACACATGTTGTGTTTGTTCTGCAGTGTGTGGCTGGTTGTTTGTCTTTGTGCATCATCACCCATGTATTTCAACTTTCTTTTAAGGGCATGTAGTGGACGTTTTGTTGAGTTGTTTTCTCTACTGGCCCTACATCTTTAGTCTGAACATACAATCTGTTTCAAAATTGCCATTGGTGCCACAGTGGGTAACTGGGTCTCAGCACAACTGTAGTTTCAGACGGAATCCTTTGTATTTGTGTATGTTTGTGGAACAATATGTGTGCCTAAGCATTTCGATGGTCACATCTTACATTGTCCAATTGAAAATTTGTGGCAGTGTGAGCTCCCAATAGCACTGATTGGCTGCACATAGCGGAGGGTATTTTTGCACACACAACAATCTTTGCCTCAACAGTTCCGTGTTCATTTGGCACACAATCACTACTTTATCAATACATAGCTTGTGTGTTTAGGCCCAGAAACATACATGTTTTGTTGAACATGCTGGGGGGGTGTAACACGCATTCCCATGTTTTTCACTATAGTGAGGGGGGGCTTATGCCCCAAAACGCCAATGTGCTTGACAATGCTTGGGTATTGAACCCCGCACTCAACTTTTTGTCACTACTTTGATGGGGTTTATACCCCATAACACCTATGTGCTTGACACTGCTGGGTTATCGAACCACACACTCAACTTTTTGTCACTACTGTGATGGAGGTAATACCCCATAACACCTATGTGCTTGACAATGCTGGGGGATTAAACCACACACTCAACTTTTTGTCACTACTGTGATGGGGGTTATACTCCATGACACCTATTTGCTTGACAATGCTGGGGCAATGAACCACACCGTCACATCTTTGTCATTACAGGGATGGTGCTTTGACAAATAATTGTGCTTATGTGTCAATGTTTCAGCCTGTTTACACACAATTTTGACATTACAGCAGTGGGGGAGTGTTCACACCCTATAGTCAAGGAATGCTGGTAGTGATAGGCATTCACATCCCTATGGTTAGGATATGCTAGTAGTGATAGGCATCCACCCCCCTATAGTTAGGATATGCTAGTAGTGATAGCCATCCACCCCCTTAGATTTAGGATATAGTTAGGATATGCTAGTAGTAATAGCCATCCACCCCCCTTTAGTTAGGATATGCTAGTAGTGATAGGCATCCACCCCCCTATGGGGTGGACAATGCTAGTTGTGATAGGCATCCACCCCCCTATGTGGTGGACATTGCTGGGAGTGATAGGCATCCACCCCCCTACGGGGTGGACAATGCTGGGAGTGATAGGCATCCACCCCCCTATGGTGGGGTTTCCTTTCATCTGCTCATGACATTTTGGTGTGTGGTAGGTGTCTGACTCACCTCCTACATTGTGCGCGTCGGTAACGGTAGGCGTACAGTATAGGGAAGACATGCGCGATTGGATACATGGCTGCTCCGTCTCGTCCCCGTTGATCGTGTCCTAGCTCGAATCGGAGCTCAAATATGCCTCATCCGAATGCTGTGACGTGCTGGAAGCGGAGCCCTGTACGACGCGTAGAAAAAACGCATCATACTTGCATGTCTGGAAACTGGTTGGGAAAAGCCTCCGTACGACTCGTTTCGTGTTTCCTGAGCCTGTTCGGTCGTGAAATAGAGCACGAATTGGAGCGGACGATTCGGTCGGAAATTTGCCTGTAATACGCATTGTACTTGCTTGTTTGTAGAAAAAAGCTCCGGATACGAGTCGGTCGTAAGGTAAGCCTACGAATAGCATTTGGGAAGGCATTTTTAGCGTCATCGGAATCGGGCCCTAATTCTTAATTTATCAATTAAAAGCTAAATTACTTCCCACCATTTTCACCTATAAACAACACATAGACACCTAAAAATGATTACACATTAATTAATGAAAACATTGTTTACACATTCAACACTATAATATCTCAATTCAACAATTAATAATAAATAAATAATATTCTATAAATGTATTATATTTAAATTACTTCCCACCCTATTCCCCTATAAACTCACAACCTTCTACGTTACTACAAATGCAAAATTCAAATAAAAAAAATAATAACTACTAAAAATAATGAATACATTTTATATAATTAAATTACTTCCCACCTTAGTCCCCTAAAAATCCAAAACCTGCTACGGAACTAAAAACGCAAAATTCAAACTTTTTTTTATTAACTACTAAAATTTTAACACATATAATAAAAATAAATACAATTCTTATACAAAAAATATCACATATGAAATATATACTAAAGTACATAACATTAATAAAAAATAGATATTTTTAACATCTATATTTTTGCAAACAATATTAAACACCTTGATATTTTTACATCAATATTACTTACCCAAAGTTGATATTCTTGACCACAATATTTTGTCTGACGATATTCTTGACCCACGATATTTTTGCCACGATATTTGTGTGAGTTGATATTTTTGACTCGATATTTTGTACTGTACTGTTTCATGGGAAACTACTTTAGTTTTATGAAAATACCTAAAGGTTTGTGCTCGTGTTGGTATCACTTTGTGATTGCAAACAATTAGGTCCCCAAAACATATTTTGTCTAATCCTTATTTCAAGATTAGTTTTAACTCTAGCTTAAATATTGATGCATGGATTCAAATATGGTGTATGTGTAGAGAATGAAGCACGGTGCCAAGTATCTTATACGTGGAATATGTAACTGTTGGGAGCATTTATATTTGAGGATTTGTAAAGCCTGTATCTTTCACCCCAAAACTGCCAGCTTTTTCCAGGGCTTGGTCGCTGGCATGTAGAAAGCACTTCCTCCTGGTGAAGAATGTTTAAAACATGGGTCCAGCAAGTGAGAGAGGTTATTTGACCTAGAAAAGGCAACTTGATTTTGCTAGGAAGATTTCTTTGAGGCATAGTATCTTTGTCTACTAAACAAAGTGAGTTGAAAATAGCATGATCTTTGACAGGAAGCCAGTGAAGGTGGATCACATGTGACAAATGTGGTCCTGGCTTTGATACAATATGATATGCATTTGTAGAGTGCAGCGAAACACACCTGAATGTGTGTATCAGCACTAACCTCTTCAGGAACCATTGTCTTAGATCTAGAATAGACAGGTTTTCAACAGCTTCCTAAATTTACCAAAATCTGCACAGCCGTGCAGATGGGCAGGAAGTTGGTTCTATGCCCTTGAAGTGGTTTGAGAGGAGGATCTACCTCCAAATGTAGAGAGCCAAATCTGAGGGATAGATTGGGGCACTTTGTCACTTGATCTTAGTGTGCGTGAAGGGCAGTAATAGCGTAGTTTATTTTCCAAGTATACAGAAGATTTCCCAAAAAGGGCTTTGTGGGCAAAACAGCAAGTCTTAAAAAAGTTGTTTTTCCTAACCGGCAATTAGTGGAAGGACCTTAAAATAGGAGCCAGGGGAGAAACCGCTGGGAGGTTTCTGCCCAGTCTGACAGCTGTATTTTGTATAACCTGAAATTTCGTAAGAAGAGTATCATTTGCTGCCATCAACAGGGTAATGCTCTAATCCAGGCAACTGATAACCAGTGCCTGGATCAGTACTTTCCTGGCCAAGGAAGGGCGCCATAGAAAAACCTTCTTCAAGGTGTGCATGGTGGAAAAACAAGTCCCTCTTACCGCAGCAACGTGAATTTTCATTGTCAGTTCCTGGTCGATTTTATTTTCTAAATATTTCACTGAATGGCTGGGGGAGGGGGTGCGCCCAGCTCCACTAGCTACCAGTCCAGTGACCAGAGCTATTGAGCCTTGCCAAACAGCAAGATCTTGTTCTTCTCACTATTGGGCTGAAGACAGTTTCCAGCCATCCAGGCAGCTATATCTTTCATACAGTTTTGGAAGCAATGTCTTGAGTTCTCAGTTTACGGTCCTATAGTGATGATCAGTTGTGCATCATTGGCATACAAGATTACTTCAAAGCCATGGGATCTCACCAGCTGTGCAGGGGAGCAACATTAATAGAGCTCAGTGATGACACTTGAGGTACTCCCTTGGTGAGAGGGACCTGCCGAGATTTAAAGGAACCCAGTGTAGTATTTTAGGTCCGATCTTTTAGAAAGTCAGCTAACCACTGCAGGGCGGTCCCTCCATCACTGATTTCATGCAGTCTACTAATCACAACTGGATGAGAAACCATGTCAAAAGCCGCTGAGAGGTCCCATATTACCAGCATTGCAGGAGCACCACCATCCACAGAAAGAGGGATAGAATTGGTTACTGCCATAAGAGCAGTTTCAGTACTGTGTGTGCTCAGAATCCCTGCTGGGAGGGATCCATGATCGAGAGAACATCCAGAAACATCACAACCTGTTTGTTCACATGGTACTCAAGGAAGGAGTTTACCTAATAACGGAAGTAAGGAGATTGGGTGATAGTTGCTCAGATTAGTGGGATCAATGTTAGGTTTCTTCTGTAGAGGGACGACCTGGGCTATTTTACAAGCCAGTGGAATCAAGGGACAGGTTGAATAGAGACTGAACTGCCAGAGCAAGTTCAGCTGACAAAGTGGCAACTGTTCTGGGGGGGACAAACATCCATAGGCAAACTAGATTTGGCAGTCCTCAAAGCAGATAGAACATGGTAATCAGTTAGAGTGAATTTATAAGCTGCTCTATCATTCAAGGCTTTAGATCTACACCAGCGTTTCGCCAATTGCCTATGCTCTGCTTACTGCAGGAGTAAATGATTAGTAAACCAAGAACTATGGGGTCTCACAAAGTGCTCTAGGAAGTTTTTAGGGAAGCATATTTTACAGAAGGTGGCGGACAGAAAGAGATGGTAGCTATCCTATGCCATCTTAAAATCAAACGCCTGGTTCGCCTGTACCCAGGACACAGTACTAGCACATTTTCAGCTGTTGTATTTCTCCAAATTCTATAGGACTGATTCACTTTAGTTGCTGTCTCCATTAGTGTATCAGTCAGGGAAATGCAAAACTTAAGCATACAGTGATCTGTATAAATAAGGAGGAGGGTGTCCTCACTAACCAAAAGAGGTGAGTTAGTGAAAAGCAAATCCAATGTATGGTCTGTAGAATGTATGGTGCCCTTGATGCGCTGAGTTAGGTTTAGGGATTCGATGACTTCAGAGAGGCCAATGAACTCGGGTTTATGAATGTCATCCCCGTGGAAATTAAAGTCTCATAATAAAAAAAAGTTATTTGAAGAGAGTACATGAGAAGCAATGCGTTCAATTAACATGTGTCTAAAGTCTCTCATTGGCCCAGGGGAGACAGAAAACTAAAGCACCCTTCCCATCAGGAAATGAGTCCAGTTCAAGCTTAAATACATACATATCCACTCAATTTTCCATAAATGACTCAATGATCTGAATTTCGTCCGGCTTGCGGAACACAATGGCAATACCGCCGCCGTATCTAGATTCTCTGTCTAGTCTGACCAGTTGATAATTGCCGGGAAGTGCCACTGGAAGGAAGGGCAGAGTATAGTTGTTTAACCAGGTTTCTGAGAGAAAGCAGAATACCAGTGAAAGTGATGTTAGTAGGTCCCATACTTCCGTGTTTCGGAAGAGACCTGGGGTTTCAGTAGATCCCTAAAAGGGAGAGTTGGGTTACTATTTAACCCAATTATTACCTACTTTAAGCCACAGAGCCACCTTAACAGCATAAATCCGAAAATCGTGGCTTAGACGTAGAGGGAGATCTAGGTACTCTGCATTACAATAGTCTAACCATAGGGAAATAAACGCACTTGTAATCAGCACTTTGTGAGAGAAAGAACAAAGGATCCTTTTCAGGGTTCTGAGTTCAGAAACTTGAGCTGACCTCCGACTTCACTTGTTCCAGCATAAACAGATTGGACTCAATTTTTTCTCCAAAATTCTTTACAACTGGAGTAGTGATAGTCTTTGCTCCTAATTGAGGAGTCCAGTATGGAAGGTTTTAAAATAGTGATTATTGCTAAAAGAGGAAAGCTTCTGTTTTATTCTAACTTCATTCAACAGTGGCTCCTCCGCTTTGGTGGAGGAGCGTCGCCCCGTCTGCCAGCAGCCAATAAAATGTAACGATAGTAATCTCTTGTTGATTATTGTTTTATTTTTCTCACAGAGCTGAGGCTTGGGGGCGGGGCCAGGCTTGTGACAGCCTGGAAGGGGGGGGTGGTGGTCACTGCTTCTACTGTGCATGTTGGTTTGGCCGACCATCTGAAGCCGGCCAAACCTACATGCGCAGTGAAGCTCTCTCCAACCCCAGCTGCATTGCCCAGGATGCTTGTTTCCGGTCCAGGGAAGACATGGCTTGGCAGTTCGGGCCGGACTGTTCCCATGAGGCACAGGGTCAGACTGATTTGCATATGGCCATGTCTGAACTGGTGTGGCGGAGTGAACTAAAGAATGATGATGTATTAAACCGAGATCTGTGAGTGGGGGTGAGTGTCTGAAAAGTTTCAGCGCTCCATCCATCATCTCCTTGTGTTTGCCCTGGGTTGGTGAGAGCAGACACAGGCTCCCAGTCTGTGTGGGAGCGCAAATCATCAGTGCTCAGACCAATCCTGACGCTGCTTTCAGCAGCATGAAAGCAGTGTCAGGATTGGCTGTAGTAAACTTTGGGAGCCTGTGCCTGGAGAAGCGAGGAGCGCAATGCGGCAAGCAGGTAAGTGTTTTTTTAAATATTTCTCTCCACACTCATCCCCGTTCCCCACTGCCTCTCCATCCCTGTTCCGTACCTCCCCTGCCTCACCACTATATCAACGCGTCGGCCGCTACTGACTTCGTTTAAGGTTATTATTGGTCATCCACTATTGGCTGTCGAGCATACAAGGATGGAACTGGGTGGCTACTATTTCAGCATCAGTGGTGATTTTTAAGACGATCAGAGTGTTGTTGGCATGAATGTTTAATTTGAACCCACATGACTGTATCATCTTGACAAGGGCTGCCATGTGCAGGTTGAAGAACAGAGATGACAAAATTGACCCTTGTGGGTCCTCGAAGATAGTGTCTGGACTGTGGAGCAATAATCTCTAGTAGTGATTTGTAGTCTCCTGTTTGATTGAAAGTTGTGAAACCAGAACTGATATCTATGGGGCATAATTACAAGGTCAGTGCACCACTGGAGTGTCACTTTTTGTGATGATCCAGTGGTGCTATGCCCTGCTCCATATTTAAAAGATGGTGCTTAGCCACTTTGTGTGACTTAACGCCCTCCTGTTAATATGGTCCTCCTCAATGTAGTTTTCTGCTGCAAAGGTGCGTGCAATGTGTGCTGCTGTGGGCATTCCCACGCAACACCCATTACTTTTTGACACCGCTCCAGATTTACAAGGATCTGTAAATCTGAGGCAGCGCCAAAAACATATGCCTCCCCAGGAAAGGCGTAAGAGTGGCGCAACAAGGAGAAATACTTTAATCTCTCCTCGTTTTTTGTTCTTTCTATGCTACTCCATTGATGATTGTTTGTGTGCGGGAAGGTGTCCCTTCCTGCACAACATCAATCATCCTTGCAACGCAGACCCACTTGCACCATGGTGCAACGGTGCCTGCTCTGGCGGTAGACTGCTTTTTCGCACCGGTGCAGGGGTGAGTACAGGAAAGCGCCGTATTGTTGTTAGCACAGCAAATTTCTGTACTTAGAAAATGGCACAGCTCGGCACAGAAAAACTAGTTGCAGCACGGTGCTGCGTTATTTTCTTGTAAATGTGCCTCTATGTCTCTTAAACAGTTGAGTAACATAACAGTATCATACACCACTGACAAGTCCAATAAATCATGCAAAAAGGTTCTCATCTGAATGCTGGTGCAGATCATCTAATGCTAGGATCACTGCTCGCTCTGTGCTGCCCTCAGGCGAAAATCTATTTAAAGAGGTTGCAGCAAGTTGTTGAGCTCCATAAAACAGCCACCTCCCAAACAACTCCTTTCCCCAGTAGCATCACCAGGTAAGGTAGTTGAGATGTATGGAGGTAATTAGACAGAACTTTCCAATCCAGGGAGGTTTGTTCTTCAACAAAGGGGAGACCTCACCTGTTGACAGAGAGTAATTAAGGATGGCAGGTCAAGTACTAGTTTTCAGAGATATCAGCGAAATCTTGCAAGGTGTAGATCTTCAGGAGAATTAGATGGTTTGCTATTGCTCACTAAATAAAGGAAAGCCTCATCACTTAAAATTGAAAATTGTGGTCAGCTCTGGATTCCCAATACTGGAGGTTGCATGAAGAATGTACATATGGTGGCATATCATTTGTAAAAGTTGAGATTTCCTCTTCCAAAATAATCTGCCATCAAGTTATACTTATCATATGATTCGCATTTACTAATTGTTGATCTAGAAGCTTTCTAACAGTGAACAAAATGGCAGTCGCCATGTTTGAAGCTGTAAAAATGTGTGCAGATTAAAGACTCCCTTCAGTCTCAAGAATGGTTCACATGTAGATATAGGTTAGATGCTTCCATTCAAATTTTATGGCTGGATCCTAGGTCCATCACCTGCAGGATTCCGTCTCTCACAGATCACTCCATAATGCTCAACTCTTAGGTGAAGCCTAACTCGTAGGTGAAGTTCCCTAATCTAATCTAGTACTCAAATGAATCTAATAGGACTCCACACCTGACTGGTGTCATTGATGGTGTTCAGAAATCCAGGAAGTAAATGGGTTGCTAGTTTATCAGGAGAGAAAGGGGCATATTTATTATAGAGTTTAGACACAACTCGTACGTTAGATTTATCGAGCCACTCAAGGACACCTTGCGTAGCCCTGCTTGGCTTGATAAATCTAGATTAACGCAGTGCAGCAAAAATCCCTGCACTGCGTTACTCTGTCTCAGGGAGGCTATCCATTTGTGTAGCGTGGCGGGAGCGTGTGTGTTCCCCCACATCTACCCACGGATTTCGGCGCATTGCAGATTCACCAACACTGGTAGAACTGTGAATGCATCTAAATGACGAGGAGAAATATCTTTTTTTCTTCTTGTTACTTCGTCCTTCTACTGGGCTGCATTCTGCAGCACATGTAGAAAGAGGAAAATGCCTAAGGGGATAGTTTTTGTGCTGGAATGTATATCCTTACTGCACAAAAACAACCTTACTTACAACGCAGGCACCCTTGCACCATGGTGCAAGGGTGCCTGTGTTGGTGCTAGGCAGCCAAAAGGGCGCCAGAGCAAGGAAAGGACAGGAATTTGGCATATGATGTTAGATATGGTGCTTTCCTGCCTTTTCTCTATCGTGCAAGGTGACTTCCTGCTCTACGAGATTTTTAAATAAATATGCCCCATAGCTTTCCGTCCCTCCCACTTAAATGCCCTGTCAAGCATATATGTCCTTGCCGTCCTTTCTTTAGATGGAGAAACAAAAGTTAGGAGGGAATGTCAACCCAAGGGAAAGGAATTGGCTGGAAAGAGAGACCCCGTGAAGAGTTGGAACATGGTTTAGGGCCACTGCATGCCCCTTAGTATAAGAAATTAATGACATTTTCGCAGCAATGTCAGAAGCGTTAAAAAGCACAAAGTATTTTTGGTCAATAAAAGATTTGGGTTTACAAAGTACGAATTGAAATCCCCTTAGACAATTATTTGAGACATATCAAAATTGGACTCCAGCACGTCGCAAGCCAATAACTAATACCTAATGAAAGAAATGTAAACATTTTAAGAATGCTTTAATCTATGCCTTTTTAATGCATTACTTGTGTTGTATTATTTATATTTATATGGTTTTTAAAAACTGCAAATAAAATATTAATTTAAATAAAAAACTAAATTATTAATTTAAATAAAAAAATGCATTCTAGAAAGTGCTACAGTAGAATTTTCGTTGCTGACGTTCATGGCCAATACTTTCTACTAATCTGTTTAAAGATTAAAAAGCAAGAAGCCTTTTTCGTGCTGGCAAAATGTTGAGTTTTCTGTGTTTTCCCACCATGCAGAAAAGGCTCATCTTTAGGCAGCCCTAGATTGTAAACAAGTGACCTTCAGGAGCAAATCGATGCCATCACGTCATGTTGTGCTGCTCTGCAGAGGAAGCTGCCTCCTTTAAGTCGATTATGTTGCCAGCATTAGTTTTTCTTTGGAAATGTAACCTAGATGGAAACAGGAGGTAAATTGTGAACTGGACGAGGGTCGCGCATGTCATTTCTCTCTAGTTTTTTCAAAGAACGTAAAGATGCTGCAGGAATCGCGTCCCCGAGGTACTCTGTGCCTGAAGGCGCATTAAGAAGTGACCAGCAGCCAGTATTAGGCTTGTATTGGAAATTAGTGAGATTTTTAGTTCCTATTATAATAGAGTACTGCTCTCAAAACTTGATTGATATTTGAAAAGACTGCCATTCCTGTAAAGCAATATTATATTTGTCAGAATATTCCACATGGAGAATAGTGAATGAATAAATAAGGATTATTTACAAAGCGCTCAGCTACTCCTGGAGTGTCCTGGCGCTCCTCCTCGAAGGCAGGTAGAGGGGAGGCGAGACCAAATAGGCTTTCTGACATCCTAAAGTGGTATGTTTTGAGTGCTTTTTTTAGGCTTGCTTCCTCTCTGATTAATCTCAGATGGCCAGGCAACTGGTTCCACATGTCCGCAGCCAATACTGTGAAGGAGGAAACGCCCCCTGTCCGTTGCTTTTTAAAGCGGGGGACTGTTCGCAGCCCAGCATCCTTAGAATGCAGCGATCTCTCTGGTCTGTATTCATTGATCCTCTCATTCAGGTGGGAGGGACTATTGTTGTGTTAGTATTAAGGCGTTATACGTTATGCACTCGTGCACTGGGAGCCAATGAATCTTCTCACGGACATGAGATACTGTTGAGTGATTAGGTAGCTTGTTTAGTAGGTGGACCACCATATTCTGTACCACCGGTAGACGCTGGATTAAGTACTCTGGCATGCCCAGCTACAAAACATTGATGTAATCCGCCCTCAATAATATCAGAGCCCTGACCACTGTGAGCTGAGCTTCATGAGGAATCAGGTGCAGAAATTTCCTGAGAAGGTGAAGAATACAAAAGCAGGATTTTACAACAAAAGAAGCCTGGGAATTGAAGGAAAGATGCGAATAGCAACCCCTAGCACAAGTTCTAGACCATTGCAAGGCACCTGTAATAAGGCCAAAGCATCAATCCCACTCGCCATTGTCTCCCACATTTAAGGCATCTTCTCAGCAGCTCTCAAGATCAGCCAGATCCTCCCACTCATAACAAAACCCACACTACACCCTAATGACCTTGCCACTACTGGCCCATCACTTACCTACCATTTGTCGGCAATATAATTGAGAAAGCAGTCTAGGTCCAATTCCAAAACCACCTTAATGCATGAGGCACAGGGTCAGACTGATTTGCATATGGCCATGTCTGAACTGGGGTGGCAGAGTGGGCTAAAGAACGGTGATGGATTAAACCCAGATCAGTTGACTGGGGGTGAGTGCTTGCAATGTTCAACACTCCGTCCATCATTTCCTTTCGTTTTTGCTTTGTTCGCCATAAGTTGGCAGGGTATGCTCAGACGCGAGTCCCTTGCTCACTTTGCCACTGGATTCAAGCAAGCCTGGCTGAAGACGGCTGAAATGCCAGAAACCGGTCCTAGGAACCTTGTTTCCGGATCAGGGAAGACATGGCTTGGCAGTTCGGGCTGGACTGTTCCCATGAGGCACAGGGTCAGACTGATTTGCATATGGCCATGTTTGAACTGGGGTGGCAGAGTGGGCTAAAGAACGGTGATGGATTAAACCCAGATCAGTTGACTGGGGGTGAGTGCTTGCAATGTTCAACACTCCGTCCATCATTTCCTTTGGTTTTTGCTCTATTTACAGACAACAGCATCAACATACACAAATGATATCGATGATACATGGCTCTACTTGAAAGACTCCTCTGCTTCAGGCATCCAATGTATCTAATACTGCATGCACATCATCCAGACCTGGATGTCGAGTGCCTACCTGAAAACTAACCCAACTTAGACAGAATTCCTGCTATTTGCCAAGAACAAGACACAGTGCAACTATGGCTCAATGACATGAAAGTTGATTCCCACTTTCACTGAATGCCAAATCATTTGGATGTATCCAGGACACGAACGTCATGCTCAAGTAACACATTGCCAAGAAATCATATATGGCCTGGGACCATCCCTCATTTCTAAGAAAAGGGAAACTGCTTCTTCCAGAAAGCAAACTCAGAACTGGTGTTGAAACCCTTGTATTCTTACATCTAGATGGTGATAATTCTCTGCTCCATGGCCTCCTAGACTCCACAATGGCACACCTTAAGGACATCCTACAATGTATTTCGGAAGAAATTTAATCACCGTACCTCCATTCAGATGGAACTCCATTTTCTCCCTTTCCCAGTTCACACCATTTTTAAAACCAAACGCATCATATAAAGCCATCAAGACCAGCAACCCCAATTATCTTGCAGACAAGCTCACCATTGTGCAAATCAGTCTTGACCCTGCTTCAATAGAAAGAGTACAGCCTGAACTTAGGATTTATCAGTCAGGTATAGTTTGGTTCCAGTGGCACAGTGTACAAGAGACACACTTCTGGGCATAACCAGCCCACTTAGGGCATTACTGAAGCAAATAATTGATTGATGGAATGTTTGAATGAATCCCAGCCAATGGTAATTACTATGGGTTGCGAGCCACCTCGGTTTGGTCCAGCCATATGCAAACTTGTCTTGACCGTGCTCCAATTGGGAGAGTCCAGCCCAAACTCCCAGTCCATGGGCTGCCTAAACCCCAATAGAAGCAACCAAAGACCACTCATAAATTAAGTGTAGCTTGGACCGGGATGGGGCTCGAATAATTACCAGTGGCTGAGATTCCTAACCAGGATTTTATTCCCTTTTATTCAGTCATTCTACTTGTCACTTTTTTTTAAAACACTGCGGAATTTACTACTCAATACAAATCCTGATCCAAGCACAGAAAACAAGCACAGGAAAATTCCCCTGAATCTAGATAGGAAAGTTCAGTTTTGTTCAGTACTAGATGTCTCAAGGCACTCAGTCTTGTCGGGAAAGGCAGTTCAAATGTAAGAAGAAAGTTCAGATCAAGTTCCAAAAGTTTCAGATGAATCTCCACTATTATTCCAGAACCTCCAAAGGTTGCCCCCGCTATCATCCGTAGCCGGGTAAAGTCCACTTATCTCCAACAAAGCACACTCGATCCATTGGACCTTTTTAGCTCAGGCACTTCACTTTCACCTTCGCTCAGCTCAGATTCTCCAGAGGTTTCAGGTATTGGTGCAAGTGTACAGAGGACAGCTTCAGTCTTCTCCTTGCTTGATTTCTTGGGCAGCTTTTTTCCACAACCACTCGTGGTCCTACAGCACTAGTTGCTTCATTGGGGTCGAGATCTGACTCACGCACCACCATCGTATCAGCATCCTTCGAGTCACCTTCAGCTTCTAACTCACCGGGACCTCCCTCAGATTGTTCTAGTACTGTCTCAGGCTCTGGCTGGTCCCCTACATCTTGTTTGAGATTGTCCATGGCCTCTTGAGCACTGCTGGCATCTCTTCTGGGAGAGGTACTGGTATTTTGTCATGGGGACACGGTACACTAAAAGCGTGGGATGCGTACGCCCAATTAGGAAGGCCACCACACTTCACAGTAGTTGTAGTAACCAAAATCACCAGGTACGGACCACACCAACGGGACAGTTATTTCTCGAATGCTTTTTCACAATGACACAGTCTCCAGGATTAAGGACAAGACATTGCTTCTGATGTGGTGGCTCTATAGCTGCTCCATTCTGGCGAGATACAGAATGACCCACATATGCCAATCCTTTAAAGTAGTCGAGCACCAAATCATCTGTAATGTTTACAAGCATATTCACAGAAACAGCAGGCAATCGCATACCCCTTCCCATGATGATCTAATGGGGCAACAATCCTGTCCTTGCTCAGGTACACTGCAAAGAGTCAGCAGCACAAGAGGCAAAGCATTAGGCCATTTTAGGGATGTCAAAGAACACACTTTGGCCAACCTGCATTTCAGAGTGCCATTGACTTGTTCCACGATGCCTGAGGCTTAAGCAATCTCTGCTCCAACTGCAATGCTGCACATAACTTTACAGAACTTCATTTTTAAAATGAGTCCCTCAGTCTGATTCTAAAGAGGTTGAAGTCTGAATCTGGGAATGAGTTCCATCAATAATAGCTTAGCTACCGTGAGACTTTCACATCTCCTAATCCTTTGTGCAGGGGAATGGATAAAAAGGCCTGGTAAAGATCAATAACAGTGAACCATTCAGCCTCAGATGGAATCAGGAATAATATCACAGATGGATTTGGAACCAGAGGACAACAAGGATCCACTATGTTCCTAATTTTACAGAGATCCTGTAATTTGTGTTACTTACTGCTCTGCTGCTGCAAGCCATTAATGGGTGAGTTACATGGACTCCCCAGGATCACTTTCAGAATACCCTGCTCAATCATAGTCTTGATCACAGGAGTAATTCCAGCAACTGTCTCTGGAGTTAGATTATACTGTGGAGTTCCAGCATTTGACTTGATTTGGCTACGGACTTGCTCACCTCCTCGGATGAGTCCAAAGGCCTTTCCCGAGAACTCCCAAACTCGGTCTCTCACTGTGTCTCTGAGATCTATCATTAATACTTCTACCATTAACATGGGGGACAATGCGACGCACACGTTCTAGTTTGTCAGTTTGCAGGCAATGTCGTCATCGTTCGTCTGAAGCTCAATACCCTTTGGTGTCCAATAGATAGTACAATTTAACTTGCACAGCAAATCACGTCCTAACAGACACACAGGACTAGAATCACACGCCACAAATTGATGATTATCTTCAAATGTCCCTATCTTCACTGGCACTTCTTCAATAAGGGGGGTTGACAATCTTTTATTTGCAAATCCTACAATTTGGATTGTTTCCCCCAAAAGCACCAGGGTCGATCAAGAAAGTGACATTATGGCCATCTGTCACAACGCAGGAGCAGCCGGTCGTGCGATACTTTTAATTCTCCAAAGGATCACCTTAAAAGAGGGAACGATTGACGTTTATGAACAAACCAGAAACGTCGTGGCCCAAAAGAGAAGGATATAAAAAGAAGGGTCACAAGGAGATACTTAAAGATATACAAATGGCAAAAAGCAAGACGGCAGCACGAAGGTTGGCACCCTAAGCCGCATTCCCACAACTATGCTGCAGAGCGCTCACTTTATGACAAAATAATTTCATCTAATGCTGAGATCTTGCAGTAATTTGAAAGCTGTGTGTAAAGTAAGACAGTAGCGGTGGGCACATGAATGAAACTACAGAAAGCACTTATCGCTCTCCACATAGCAACGTTAAACAGAAAATGTATCCCCATTATGTTGCCCGTTACCAAACTGTTAAGTAACAGGTCTTGAAGAAGATGGCATTTGAAGAAGATTAAGCCATCGAAACGCGCGTCGACCAGTTTGTTTGACACACCTCAGCGTTCAGCACAGCATCAGAGGGTTGAGCGGTTCACCCCTGTTAGTTTTTCTGTGCATGCTGATTGGCTCTGGGGTGGGTAGTATGTATGTTACGTATGACAGTGATATGAATGTGAAGTGTGTAGGGGTGTAAATGGTTTGGGGATTCTCTGAATCAATGATAATAATTGTATGTTGGTGCTAACAGACATAATAATTTTTTCCTCTATTTGGCACTATTTCTGTTTTTTCAAAGTCAATATATATATGTAAAGACTGTTATATATATTTTTGTATGGATTGGACAGTTTTGTACATAAAAAGAAATTTTTGTATGTTCCCAAAAAAAAGAGATGAATTTCACTCGTACGTAAAAATGATGAAAAAAAGAAACCAAATAAAAACGATATAAAAATAATGCATACATAAGGGTGTTGTGCCTTTTCTATTTGAGCCCACGAAAACTTGACGTAAAGCAATATAGGTATAGAGGGATACTGTGTATTGTAGTATTATGGCCATCTACATCAGCATCAACTTATGGTCCACTCTGGTCTACCTCTAAGACTGCTCAAATTGTACAGTCTCCCCCCTCAGAAACGTCATAAGGATTGATCTGAACCATACCCATTAGGTGTCTCAAACATGGGGTACCATTGGAATGAATTAGTACCATGGGACACATTCTGGTTCCCACTCTTGTCTGTATTCTGGTTAAATCGAATGTTATTTACAGCTTGCTGTGGCCTCAGGGTTGTGGTACGTGATTTGCATATGGCTGGGTTCAAACTGGAATGGCATGTGGAGCAAAAAAACAATGGATTTAGGCCCAGATCTTTGTAATGGGGTGAATGTATGACATTGTTCTGCATTCTGTCCATCAATTGTTCTTTTTGCATTTGTCACCCCGAGTGGGACAGGTATGCCGAGACGTGGGTCCCGTGCTCTCTATGCCATTGGAGTCAAGCTATCCTGGCTCATGAGGGGTGAAACCCCAAAACCAGTCCTAGGATGCTTGTTTCCATTAGAGGAAGGACCTGGCCTGGCAGTTCGGGCTGAACTGTTCCCATTGGGCACAGGGTCAAGACTGATTTGCATGTGGCCGGGTTCAAACTGGAATGGCATGGGGAGCAAAAAAACAATGGATTTAGGACCAGATCTTTGTAATCGGGTGAATGTATGACATTATTCTGCATTCTGGCCATTAATTGTTCTTTTTGCACTTGCATTACGGGCCCTTGGAGACCAACTGAATTCTGAGATCTTGGTCTGGGCACATTCTACGGTTACAAAACATTACCCTCGCGCTTCCAATGTCCCAACTTCTATCTAAAGGAGCACCTCATCCTCTTTCCTGCCCCTGAAATCCTCTACCTGACTGGTAGACTCTCTACATAGTCATAGTATTCCCTCCTTAAGGCTGAATTTTATTTCCTCTTTGAGCAGCCTTCATCCACACTACTATCAACTTTTCCTTCAACTCCTTCTGCTTCATCTTAATCTCATCACATCAGTATTTAGCATAATGAAAAATTTTGTTGACTAATTTATTCTGTCAACAAATCAAATCTTATTGAATCATGCTAATCTTAGGTCTCAGCCCAGTCACAAGTCGGGACACAAACTGTCCCATATCATTGGCTACAAGGGTTCCTATCGCACTATATTGTTTGAAAGTCTGAAACAACCTTTCATAAAACACATGAATCATCTCCTTGAGTTGTCCTATCAATCTTTACCCAATCAATATCTTGCAGTGGCACTTTTGCTTTCAACCAAGTAATCACCTGTTCATATTTCTTCATCACTATAGGTGACAGAAAGAGTCGTCACTGGAGTTCTCTCAAGCTCACCTTCGGGCCATTCTTTAGGTATTTTACATGCAGACCACAGTTCACTACAATCTCAAATAGTGCAGTTAAAGCAATCCACACTAACAATACGATAAATACGTCTGTAACCATAAATGAAACGTTAAACAGTGTGATACACCTGGAATAACAAGAAGCTGGAACCCGGAGAGTCTACACAGGAACGTGGAAGGACTGACATACGCGTCCACTAGAAGGAAGAATGAGAAAGTATAATTACTGAAGGAAGAAGTATCTAAAAAAAACTGAACTGACAAGCCCGAGGGAATATTAATAACTGCACCCACGCCACTTCGGGCACATCAAGAAACTCATACTTGGTAACGCATGTCCTACTTGAACACTGCCCTGCCCTGATGAAGACCTTCTTGTAACACATTGGTCTGGTCCCGAAATGAAGGTCGAAATGCGTTGGCTTTTCTCTACATGAGGCCAAGAGCAATCAAGAAGAACAAGATATCAAACAAAAGATGTTCTGAGCTTGATTGAACAAGCTCAGCAATAGAGTTTCACAATAGGACTCTGACCTCTTCAGGACCCTTGAAAAAGACAGTGTTGAGGACACAAATACAATAGGTCCCGATACCAGACACAAGTCTGTAGGACAATAAACTTTTAAGGAAAGATTTTTATGTTGAAAATGGAACTAAATGTACAGTAATGTTTGATTTCGTATTTATGTTTGTGAAAAAAAGTCATAGTGATTAAATGTATGTGCGACATGTAAATATTTTCTTCCTGTCACCGTTTTTGTGAAATATTGCGAAAGACTTAGAGGTGTATGTTTGAACTTATTATGTGGAAAAAATAATTGCTTAAAAAACTAAAAAAGAATTCAAATAAATGAAGCCCAGAGTTAACAAAAAAAAGGCCTACTGTGGCATCAGTAATGTTTCCTTTTTGGTTACAGAGATATTTATTGTATTGTTAGTATGTAATTGATTCCAGCCTTTGTATTCCTGAATTGAATCACTTCCCTACTTTTGTACTTTTAAATCAATCCACAGCACCTTCAAAATCTTCACAATTCGATTGACCTGTTTGTTCCACTCTATAGGCTTCTTTCCCATTCTCTGAAAATCATTGGTAAATGTCGCAAGATATTCTCTACTCCAAGGCACATAACCTCCACTTGGAACTTCTTCTAAAGGGAAAGCCTTGGCACCTGTTCCCATTTTCCCTAAGGTAGGTGGCTCTGCTTTTTTAGAACCCTTTCTCTTCACCCATTTGTCTAATGTGCTCCAAATCTGAATGCACACAATTAACTCTCGGATTTGTGTCTTCATCCCCGGTAACCTAAAATTCTCTATGTCCTGGTCACTGAATGCAAGTCTGTGGTTCTACTGTAAAGCCTTTGTTCATTCCATATCAACATCAAATCTTTGAGCTAATTCAGGTAATTTCTCGTGGGCCTCTCTCACTCTGCTGGTAACAGCTTTACTCATGAATAGCAACTCATTTTGTTAAGTATCTACTTGATTAAGCTCTAGACTCCCATTTATCATGTCATCTAGTTCAGTTTTTAATTTGACCACATCAATCAAATCCACCTCTACAGACAATTTTATAATTCCATGGCTTGCCCCTGTGCTCTGACTGTCATTTGAATTATTATTGTGCACCTTCAACCATTGCTCTAAATCTTGAACATCAAATATATGTGGCCTGTTAAAAGTTCTTTTTGGGGTAGTGCTTTCTCAAGGCGTACTGTTATGTACATTTGGGAGTGTTTCCGATACAGGCGAATCCATACCTGCCACTCCAGGAAAAGACCTTGTGGGTCCAAATCGATTCTATACTGCAGAGGGATCTACACTCATGGCACAAGGTTAACTCACATTCATCTGAGTTCATGAAAACATTTCTTGCATTTGAGACGCCTATTCTTTTCTCTGATGCTCTCAATTCTGTAGGAACCGGCATTTTCTGACTTTCATACCAAACCGCACTAGGTTCATACATGGGAACTATAGGACCAATCGTGACCGGTACTGTAAAAGAACATCCAGAATCCTTGAAGTCGAATCTGAATTGCACTTTCCCGAAGGACCAGGAGCACATGCTCCCATATCCCCTCCCGCTACATTTTGTGTCATACCTGTTGATATGACTCCAACAGCGCCAGAGCTTAAGGCTACTGGAGCTGAAGCATCTCCAGACCTGGTAGTACCATCTATATCTCCCACACCTTCAAAGTGTGACTAATTATATAGGGATGGATGTTCTGCAAACAGTCCATTCAAAAGACTGTCACTTGCACCACTGTCACTGTCTTCATGTCCATCTCCCATTTTATTATTTTCTACTCTTCTTTTTTCTTCCAGTTTCACTTCCCTCACTCCTTCTGGCAGGATACAATCTTGCTCTCTCAATCATATCTACCCTCCATCTCCTTTGTTTATCACCCCATCTTGCGTCTGCATATCTACAAATCACTTTCTTTATTCTCCCTTGATATTTATCTCTTTGTTTTGCATGTGTTGCGCAAAGGCACTCATTAAGCACTTCAAACTGTGTAGGTCTAGGTAGTGTTTTCATTACAAACAATATTCCTCTCAAATTGTCAATTAACCTCAAATTAAATGTACCATAGCGTGGAAATGCTAATGCAGCTTCCTTCTCTGCGATCTACAATTGTTTCTATTTATTTAGCTGGCGTATCTTCTGGTGTTGCCTCTTCGCCCACTCTAGTAGGTACATCCACATCTCCTCGTATCATATCCCTTATTGCTCTAAAGAATCTTATTTTCAGACCTTTATCTAAAGAATTGCAATTGAATTACAAATGTAATAATTCCAAGTTCTGTACCTACACAACCACCAATAGCAGTGCAGCACCAAGTGACAAGTATAACCAATCCCAGCACGGTGTTATGTCATCCGGCCTATTCCAGAGCGGCACACTCTGACATAATCCTCACTTCTTGCAGCAGTTCACCCTCCTTCACAACTCCTCATATTCTCTGTCATTCACACTAATCATGTAAAAACAACAAATAGCAATTATCTGTTCCTGTAAAATAATGGGAAGAATTCATGCACCCGATTAACATACACATTCACAAATGAAACATTGACCAGCGGAGAATCACTTTGATCAGTATAGTTTGCCTTTTGCGCAGTCCACCACACTAATCAGAACTCTATCTTGACCACAAAGTTCCCTATCTCAATTGGGACATCTACGACATCTCATGACAAACCCCACAAAACTTTAGCAGACAATTACAACACTGTCTTCTGCATCTTTATTTGATATCCCGGGATCTTAGGTCATGTTGGATCTGATAACAACTTCAACACAACTTCAACTTTAGCAACTCAGCATCACATTCACACGACTCCCATAATATCTCTGCCAGACATCACACAATGAATATTGCACTGCAAGCTAAGCATAAATGTCATACACACAACCCTACTAATCCTCACTCCTCCACCACCGCTGTTTCAATGCATGCCACTGGAACTCCATCTATTCTCCATGTCCCAATTTGGATTATGGACTAGGGCAACTGTGGTTGGGGTCTAGACTATACTAGGTAAGATTCAATCTCCCTCTACTTCAATAGCTAACCATCTTACTCTGCTACCAACTGAGAGAGCTAGGCATACTCAAACATCCCTACTCAACCAGATGGTCTTTTTAGCAGCATGAGAGGTACGAGGGAGAAAACAATTCCAATTAAATTTCAATACAGTGTAACCAGGTGGGTGACACAATAATCCACTCGACAACTAAATCTGAGAAGTAATAAAATGTAATTATAAATTTAGAAACAGATCAATATAAATCAACCTGAGTATTATCATATAGAAATACAGAATTAACAAAATTAGTCCTCATCTTATAAAAGGTTTACCCTATGTAACAAAAACCAGACAACTAGTTCTATAATGACAATGCAAGTAATAAAGAAAAATAATTTAGCATTAAATTGCATCAAATGATTCTCACAGGTCAGCATAAGCATGGCATTGTTCCCTACACTGCTTTAAAAGGGACAACCCTTAACTAGGATGCATTGAATGAATGTGAAATTAGGAAGGTGCCAGGTGTCAGAGTCTTCAGCATAAGAAACTCCAACCAAGGGTCAAGTAGCATGAATTTACTCAAAGCAGAAACAGAAGCAGACGTCTGTACCTCCTTAGTATTGTTATTGTTATAAGATTTTATTAAGCGCACATATCACCCAAGGGTCTCAAAGAGCTTACCTATCCCGAAAAAAAACAGAGGAGAAGAAATAGAGAGAGCAGGCAGAGGGAAAAGAGATCAGAACAGCCAGGTTTTTAGATTTTTACGAAATTTTCTACGGTTGTCTCCATATGTAGATGCAGAGGGAGTGAGTTCCATAGAGTGGGGGCAAGATACGAAAAAGATCTCCCGCCATTTCTGGCTGTATGAATCTTGAACTGGATAAGATGTTGGTTGGCGGATCTAAGGGTTCTGGTAGGGTTATACCTGATCAGTTTTTTAGCAAGATAGTGTGGTCCATTTCCATGGATGGTTTTATGGACCAGACAGTTGATCTTAAATATTATGCGTTTCCTGATGGGAGGCCAATGAAGAGCTCTCGAACTAGGTATCGAGGGGGATCGGGAGGGTAGATTTAATACAAGTATGGTAGCTGTATTTTAAAGGACCTGTAATTTGGTTATGAGCTGTGCATTAATGGATGCCATTAGGGCGTTTCCATAGTCTAGCTGAATGATGATTAAGTCATGAACCAGCAGCATCCGAGATACCAATGGAACCCATTGGAAGATCTTACAAAGACTGCGCATTAATCCATAACAGATGCTCACCACATGATTGACATGATCAGTCATGGAGAGGTGATTGTCAATCAGCACCCCAAGATTACGAGCTACCGACTTGGGAAATGGACATGGGCCGAGATTGGGAGGCCACCAATCATTCGACCACAATGTTTGGGCTTTACCACAGAGGATGATTTCCATCTTGCTGGCATTAAGTTGCAAATGATTGGTTTGCATCCAGATGTGTATGTCAGACAAACACTTCATGAATCAGAATTTGGCATCTGTTGGATCTGGGCCTACCGTGATTAGCAGTTGAGTATTGTCGGCATACGACACAGTGTCGAAGCCATACAATTTGATCACTCTGCCACATACAGTTTCAAGAGTGTGGGAGATAGGATACAGCCCTGGGAGACACCCTTGTCTATCGGTTAACTACATGAGACAAAAGTACCAATGTGTACTTTCGAAGTTCAATCTGTTAGATAGCTCCTGAGCCAGTTCAATGCATTGCCCCTGACACCTGTCTCCCACAGACGATTCACAAGCGTGCTGTACGAGATGGTTTCAAAGGCAGCCAACAGATCAAGTAAAACCAGACTGGCTGACTGACCAGCATCAAGGGAGAGTCTAATGTTACTGACTACCTCCAACAAAGTGGTTTATGTACTATGTACGGCCCTTCTATTACAAAATCTATCCTTTAACAGTTTTCCTCCGTTGTATGTGTGCTGTACAATGCAGCGTGCTGTACAATGCAGCATGCATGTGGAGCAGCGTAGTTTTGATCCCATCCTAAGCTACTGTAGGAGTGCATCATGCGAGGTCAGCACTCAAATATATTCTGTGTGAATATATATTACTAAGAAAAGGTGGGGTATTGCATATATAAAGTACTCCATTTGAAGATTAATGAGACCTATAACTGTGTGCATAGCAACATGACTAATAAAGGTCTTTGTGACATTGAAGGGTCCAGTAGATCATTGCTCTCCAGAAAGGTGGTAAGTTGTTTGTTAATTAAAGACACCAAGACCTTTCCAAAAAGAGGGAGAAGGGAGATGGGCCGATAGTTGTTTGGCTCCTCATGAATTCCTAAGATGTCTTTCTGACCCTCACTGTGTTAAAACATAATACATTAGTTGCATTCAAGGTAAGGCATGTGCTCCTCAAATAACCTTCAAGGATTACAGCATAAATTGGTTGCTGGCACCTCTATAGCCACATTCATACTTAGCTACTTCATTCGCCGAGGGCAATAGGCCAAAAGGGATTTATTCCAATAGAGGTTTTAGGCTGTAGTAAATTGCAAAGTTAAAAGATGTGAAGTATGTCTGCATTGCATGATCTCACCCCAGGTGCAAGGACAGTTGCTCGTTAGTAGAGAAGTTCTTTGTTCACGAATTGACTTATGTAGTTAAAGCCAAACATGGGAGTGCATTGGAATGTGCCAATCGTAACTCCTAGGGCGGACGGTGTCTCGGACTCAAGGCCAAGCTGATGGACGATGGAACTGGACAGCGCTCGATGGAAAATTACTGAAAGACGACCCGGCTAAAGAGGAGGCGCAAAAGGGCGTGTTCTGAGACTTGGGGTTCTGTATTAGGGAAAGCGCCCCGAGGGTGGATGCAGATCAGAGCAGCCCAGAGCAGAGAAGAGTTAGGCGAGGAGCTAGAGGGGGCAACTTAGATCAAGCTCTCTAAGTGAAGACTTCTTAGGAAGTTTCACTCTGACACCTTTTTCTCGAGTGAGGGTCTCAAGGGATTGCTAAGTAGGGATGTCATCTAGTACAGAGTAGGGACAGAGATGGTATGGTCCAGTGTCCCTAATATCGACATTGGCTTGGTAGTTTTCTACCTCATGCTTTTAGAAATTGTGCTTTTAGTTATTTTTAGTCGTATGCGGATTCTTCGTAGAGTAGCATTTGTGTTAGTGCCTATGTACTTGTTGTGCCTCGTATTGAGGAGTTTGTATCTTCAAATCTTCATGCTGATAATAAAAGCCAGAGAGCCAAGAGATTAAGTCTCGAGTCCTTGATTATGACAAATTGCGGACAGCATTTTCTGATAATTGTGTTTATTCCCTCTACGCTATTGGGCAAGTAAAAAGTTCCATCCGACCAGAGTGGGTTCTAGTAGATAATTGACGGATACTAAAATGGGCCGGAGCACTGCCCTAGACACCATGGCACTCACTCTGTCACATCAAGATTTTGTTGAAAACTTGGTAGCCTTTGATTTACGCACTCAACATCTCACTAAATCCAGCATTTGCCTCAAATGTATTCCTCCAAAGAAGGCTACAGAGACGACCCCAGCTAACTCTGTAACATCTCAAATTGATGCGTCCCCTTTACGAGAGATAGATTGAAGGTCCCTCCTACCCCAGCTGTTTTTACCCATGTCATTAAAGTAGTTCACCCTAGCGAACTCATTGAACTCCACCCAGAAGTAAAATCTTCCCTCAAGATGAGCTGTTCTATTAGGTCAGAGAATGAGGTAGGTTGCACATCAGGAACAACAATCTCTAGGGATGGGCTGACACCAGATCTAAACTTAACACCACGTTGTTTAACGTTCCTATCTTGGAACATTGCAGGGCTGAGGTCTAAGGGCCCCTCACCGAACTGGCATACCTTTATTGAAATTTCGATATATGAGCTTTTCAAGAAATGTGGTATGTAGAACCACTCTATCATTTGGGGTTTTTAAATTATCATGTCCCAGCTATCCAAGGTGGTAAGGGTCGCCCTTCGGGGGTTCTCACAATTTGAGTTAGACAGGATATCGGCCTTAATTTACTGGCACTTCTGACAGAGCGTAACGATATTCTTGCTATCACTTTGGTGTGTGGCCATTATGGTAACATCAACATCTATTACGTAGATGTGAGAGGTCATATTGGGGGGAGAAGATCTGAAACTATCCTTGCCTTAGGTGAGCTCTTAGATAACTTCTCCTGGGCTGCCTCTGTTGTTATAGCGGGGGATTTAAATTTGACTTATGTACACATTGATAGCGAGGAAAATGACATGGCGGTTGAGTAAGATGAGCAGTGGGTTTCCAATTCCTATTTTAATATTCGAAGATGATGCGCTTATCATCTCAAAAAACCCCTACTGAATTACAGCATGCACTGCAATGTTTTGAAGATTTCTGCCTATTACCAGGTTTAAAAATTAACGCAGGAAAAAACTACGTTTATGACTTTTAATCTGCACAGATCGTTCAAGGGTAATATGGTAACGGATGAATCACCCCTAGAACAGATTTACGCATTTATCTATTTGGGTATGACCCTGCAAAAGGAACTGAGATGGAGGCCACATATTGACACAATGGCATTAAAACACCGGCAATTAGTGGGTGTCCTAAGAAATTAATTTAAAACGTCTCTGACCAAGCCTCTTAGTCCAGTGCTGCAAATGTATAACGCCATGGAGGTGAGTTCAGTCTTATACCGTGCTGAACCATGGGGCCTCGAGAAACTCACACAGTTAGCCATTTCAGAGAATATGTTTCTCCGTACGATAACAATTTTACCACAAAGTATACTCATGCTTCCTTTGCGGAATGACTTAGGCAAAAAAACCCTGATAGATTTAGCCAAGGAACGCCCAATATAATACAGGCGCAGAATTTGGTGCACGCCGGAATTGACTACCTTTGCAGAGGGTCTTAGGGATATTATTGATGTTGATCATTTTCATAAAATTAGCTGGCTGCGGGATATCAGAAATCCCTTGACCAGTATGTGCCTGTCGTATCTGTGGTAAACTCCATCTAGATCCCAGTTTCCATCAAGAGACTCAATCATGGAAAGATATTGGAAACTTATTGAACACGATGCAATTAGAAGTAGTGATTGCACGTCGTTAACTGGAAACTTTTTACAAATCAAATCAGGGTTGAGCTTTGAGTACTATTGGGATGTAAGCTCAAAGACCCTTGATCGTAAATTGTACTTTCAATTTAGAGTGGGCTGTTTACCACTAAAGTCCTTCACTGCCAAATGGTCTACATTAGGTGACAACAAATGCCCTATTTGCACTGCTTTAGAAGAAACTTATTTGCATGTATTGTTTGTCTGCCCCGCCTATTCTGGCCCCCGAAAAGTTTGGTTGGCGCAGAAGTGCGGGAACATGGGCACAGTGGAAAGTGGAAATATTCTTTATTGTGTGATTACCTAAAATCATTTAGAAGTACAGTACATATTACTTTCATAATTAAAAAACGTTTGGTTGGTTGAAATAACATCTAAAAAGGGTTTTAAAAACAGCTGATGGCGTGCAATGTTTTTAGTGCATCTAATAGGTAAGACATAATGCAAGATGATACAGTGATGATTGTAGAATTGTAGTGTACAATGGAAGGCTTTCTGAAGCAGTGTTATTAGTATATCTAAAGGGTAAGACTTAATGCAGAGTGATTAATAGAAGTGCTAGACAGTAATGATAGTGCACGACGGCAGGAAGTGTGTGGCTAGTGTGTTATTTTGCTGTTATTTTATGTTCTTGCGTTTGGCATAAAGTCTTTCCAGCGACAACAAAGAACTTTCCCAACACGTGCGAGCTCCATTGGCACTGTGGTGGTATAAATAAATGTTAGAGCCTCCTTGCATCTTCTTACTTTGTTTTGGATGAACATTGAGCCATATGTATGAAGGCAATTTTGCGATCGCAAATGCTGAAATTCGCAAAACAGCAGTGTCATATGTATGACACAAACCACCCCATGCAAAATAAGGAATCACAAATTTTGCAATTCCCTATTTTGCGATTGCATTTAAGGAATCGCAAATTGTGATTCCTTAAATGCAATGTAAAAAGCACCCAAAAAGTGCAATTTGGACTTAAGAAATCGCAAAGTACCACCAACTTCAAGTTGGTGGTAATTTACGATTTCTTTGAAAAATGCACTTTTATGCATTTTTCAAAGTGGCACGTGACTCACAAACATGCCCTTAGGGCATGTATGTGCGCCACATCTGCACCCATGCTCATTTCAGGGGTGCAACAGGGTGTCCCTTTGACACCCTGGCACTCTTGAAATTGCATTCCCAATTTGCGATTCTCTAATTGGGTATCGCAAATTGAGAATGTCTTCCCATTCATCCCTATGGGCCTCTAGGCTCATAGGAATGAATGGGGAGGTATTCCTTAATTGCAATCACAATTTGCGATTCGCAATTAAGGAATATGTAGGATTCGCAAAATTTATTGCAAATCCTACATACATAGGGTTTTGCAATTCTCAAATAGCGATTCACAAAAAATCGCTATTTGAGAATCGCAAATGGGCATTTTCATACATATGGCCCACTGTTCTTAGGTAAAGGCGCCTCGGGCTTAATAAGACTGGACAGCAGCAGATGACGTGCTCTGCAGATTCTGTGTGATATTGGCACAAACGACATCCGCTGCTTCCTGTTGGTGTGGTTTTCCAGTGTGCCATGTAGACCTGTATTGGTAAAGTTAGAAGCCTGGTCCTCAAAACATTCTGAAGAGCTTGTCTGCCCAGTCCTGCTTTCAGGTATGGTTGGCATTGAGTAGCTTTGTGTGAGTGAACAAGGTCCTCTACGCCATGAATAGCTCTAATCCCTTCAATATCCTGGTGTCTTGTTATGGACTTTCCCTGCTTCTTTAGCAGGTTTTTTAAGCTGCTGTTAGCAGTTCGGTGTCCATTAGGAAATCAGCTGGCAGGCACAGTGTATTATCGGCTGACACGAGGTACCTTGCCCATCAACTAGTATTGTCAGTGAAGACTATTTGGAGTGCTTCCCTGAAGGTACCTGGGCTTCCCTTAATCACATGATGATGGAATTTCACTATATCTTTTTTGCATTCTATGTCCATTGTTGTTAAATTAAGCTCTAGTCGAATCAATGCGCGCCTTGTCGAGTGTGGCAACCTAAAAACCTTTCTGATGGCCATGATGTGCAGATGCTCCAATTTGTCGGTCAACAAGCCCGGGAAAGCAAGATGGCCATAGCTCAGTGTTGGAATTAGCTTGGCTTTCATTACTCGTATTATGCCTTCGGTTGAATGGCTTACAAGTTTCTGGTGTAATCTGCATAGGGCGTGCGTGACCTTGGCCGCTTTTGCCTCCAGTGTTTTGGCCTGTATTGTTGTTCTGCCGGTATCTGAGAATTGTACTTCGAGGTAGGTATACTTGTTTGCGGTGGCAATTCTTATTGGTCCGAGATACCAGCCCAATAAAGATTTTTTGGGTTTATGGCCAAAGACCAGTACCTTAGTTTTAGTTACATTGGTTTGGAGTTTGTTCTCCATATTATAGAGGTGTAGTGTCTCCAATGGCCTTTTCATGCCTATTCTGGTCTGGTCTAATATGACAAGGTCATCCGCGTATTGCATGATTGGTAGTCTAAAATGCCCCAATTTGGGTGGGAAGGTGTTGGTTTTTAAATGAGCATCTCCCAGGTCCGCAGTATATAAGTTGAACAATGTCGGTGCCCATCACACAGCCCTGTTTTAGCCCTTTATTTGTGTAGATCTTGGCTGTTGCATACGCCTGTGTGAGCTTAGTGCGGACCCAAGTGCCGGTGTGAAGAGACATGATGGGCGCCAGGAGTTTCCTCGGTATGCCCCACTTTGCAAGTTTTGCCCACAGTATGTTGCGATCAATACCATCAAAAGCAGTGCTGTAGTGAACAAAGCAGGCGTATGGGGGGGTGGCACCCTTTGTGGCGTTAGTTGCCATATATGATAATGCAATGGTATTGTCCATTGTCAAAGAGTTCGGCCGAAATCCTGTCTGGTATTGCTGTATGATTTGGTTATCTGTTATCCATGCCTCTAGCTCTTTCAGGAGAACTTTTGCGTATGCCTTCCCGTCAACGTGTAGTAATGCAATTAGTCTAGTTCTCCGGCTGTGAAGCATCACCTTTCTTATAGATGGGTTGCAGGATAGAGCCTTCCCACGAGTCTGGTACTCCTGAGGTGTTGTAGCAGTGACTGAATAGGACACGCATGTGGGGGGCCCAGAAGTCTCGATCTTCGTTGAAGACACTTCCTGGTAGCCCATTAGGCCCTGGAGCCCCATCCTTACTGATTCCCTTCAATAGGATCAAAGTTTTTTTTTCTGTGGGGACGAGATCCTCGATCTCATGCTCATCGAGGTGACAGACTTCAGCCTCCATAGTTTTTGCCCTGGATTTGTCCTGAGCGACATATAGCCTTGTTGCGTGGACTGCCCATCCGTTGGCGGGTACGGCATTGTGTATGTAACTTCCACCGTTAAGACCGTTGACATGCCTCCAAAATTCCCTGCTCTTTCTGGGAGCAAGCATTGCAGAGATACGTTTCCATTTATCATCTGTGATGGCTTGTTTCAACTGCCAGACAGTTTTTTTGTGCAATCTTCTGGCTGTTTTCAAGAGTGATTCTCTCCGTGTGCATTTTTCTCTCCTATGCTGCTCTGCCAGACGACACCGCTTTTTACTCTCTTGGAATTCTTTGAAGTCAGAGAGGTTGGCTGGCCCGTTTCTACTATGTTTTCCTTTATGTGCGGATTGTCTTCCTGTGGTCAGTGCATTTAATAACGAGGAAATGATTTCCAACCAGCTTTTCTGTGGGCTGGTTATGCATATGGCCTGTTTCCAAGTGTTTTATCTCACTTGGCTTATGGGTCCCCATTTTATGCGTTTTATCGGTGCTGCATCAGTGTATGAATGAAGCTTTTTGCCCACAGTTAAGTGTTCAACATGCATCATTGTGCTTATCTTGACAAGAATGGATAATGGATGGTGGTCACCTTGTATTCTTCACACCTCCTCAGTAAGATCTGGCTCAGAAAGATCTAGTCAAGCATGGAGATGTTTTTGAATGTTGGTTGTTGTTTCATATTTGGCTGCCCCACTTGGTTTATGGACTCCAGGTTAAATTCTTTGATGCAGGCTTCCATGATATTCTGACCTTGATCTCCTTGACGTCAATCCGGGTGGCACAGGTCTCTCATGTTGAAGTCCCTGGTGATGATGCATTTTTTCATAGAGATATTCTCTGATTAGATCAGTGACCATCCTTGTGTTTGCTGTTTTTGCCTGATTATTTGGATTGATGTAGAGGTTAATTACTGCAATTGTGGTTGGAATACCCTCTAATATTATTCCATTTATAGTGACGATCTGGAAGTCGGGGGAATTCGTAGGCCATTCCTCAATATGTACTTGCAGGTTTAATTTTACAAACATTGATACCCCACCGATCGGTCTTCCAAAGATGTTTTTCTTATTGGCCAAAGTATGCATTGCCTGGAAGCCTTTGATGGGGTTTGATGTTACCGGTAATGTTTTCTGTAGGCATAGGTTAACTCCTGTTTTGTGCAGATTCGTGGCTTCCTTATTCGCTAAGGAAGATTTGAGGCCTGCCACGTTCCAGCTTATTATTCTGAGGTTGGTTCTTGTTCTTGCTTCTTGTATGCTAGGGATTTGTCCTCCCGTTGGTGTGCAGGGCCGTTGAGATCCAGGCCCAATCTTCTGAAATGGCATCCTGGGGTGCTCTTGTCTCCATGCATTGCCTGGTAGCAACCCCCTTCTTGAACTTGATTTTGATGTTGTTATCGCATGTTGACTCTGGATCGATTTTATGCCCCTTTGAATGCTTTTCTGTGGTGCTGTTACAGTTTGTTTGAGCAGCCTCTGTAGTAGTATTAAGGGATACTTTTCAGTTGGACATTTGTCTACGCGGATCCCCAAATCCCAGAGTAGATATTTTTCTGCCATGATGTTTTGGACATCTTGCTTGTTGGTCCACTTTGTTAGGGATGACTCCCTATGACTTATCCAGGGGTAATTTTTGAAGTGCACCGATTCAAGATGGACTGATTTTAGGTAGGCCAATGAGGATATGCACAACAGGAGGTATAGGATGTTTGAGCAATTTAAGATGTCTCAAATTCAGGCGTGAGGATCAATGTATACTCCGTGTCTGACAGGTGACCATTTTCCGAGTTGTTTCCCTTACGCTCATTACTCAGCCCATCACATGCAGTTGTTTGATTAGGGAGCTCTGTTTGGCCATTATTCCAGCAAGGAGTGGCATGCGTTTTCCCATCCAGACCATTATTAAAAGATTGCTCACAGGTCTGGCGTTGGTCGTCCAGTGGCATCTTCCGTGCTAATGTGGATTGTGAAACTGCTGTGTTTTGACCATTGTATTGTGTTTCCGTTACGTGTGGGTATACTTTCAAGAAGCAAGTTTCCTGCACGGATGCTGCTGTCGACTTCTATATCTTCTCGCATGGTTGTATTTCCACGGCCTTATGTCCTATTGTTGGGCTTTTCGTGTTTTACTGGTCTTGGGTGGTACCTTTGCCTCCCAGCCATCTACTCTTTTGATAACATTATTATGGTTGGCATTCACCACCTCAGCATAAGATTGTATTTGGGGATTGGTGACAGTATGGGTTTTGTGCAGCGTGATAGTCGCCTTGAGGGGACCCTCTATTGGCTTCTCGTTTGGGTGATTTGGTAAGGAAGTTTCCTGGCTATTGTTTGCCGGTGAAGTCTCGGCTATAGTGCTATTTCTCATTTTAAAAATGGAATAGATCATTGGGCCCTTGTCGGGGCTAACTGTGCCTGTGTCTGGCAGATTGCAGATTTGTCTGAGTACGGTAGGCCTTTCATTCTTTTGCTGTATGAATGACATTGCGCTTTTCCTTTTATTTGTTTTCAGAGATTTCTGTAATTTTTTCTTTTGCCATCTGGAGAGCTGTCCTTCGATTGGTCTTTGATCTGGTATCCTGCTATCATTTCTGACCTCAGAGCTGGTTGCTGGACTCCAGCTCTTGCCGGGAGGCATTTTGTTGATTGTAGTTGCTATGCCATCTGTTGCTTCTGGTTCATTAGATGTTGTTGCTTGTCCAGAATGTAGTTCCCCTTTTTCAGGGTTTTTCCTGTTTTGTATGTTGCTTGGTCGAGCTTGACTGCATTCGTTTATTAAAGTTGTTAACAAGTCAGGTAGGGTGGCTAATTTTTCCACTATTGCTTCACTAAAGTTTTTTGTTGTACTTGTGGTCCCCCCTTGGCCTTTTTTTCGGATAGACCACTGGTCCATTTTTGAGTTTATCATGTCCACTTTTTTGTTATCAAAACACTTTGTGCAAGCATGTGTATTAAATCCACCTGTATCTCTAATTTGTGGGATTGCCATGTGAGAGCCTTTACTGCTTCCAGTAGTGATGTGTTTATTGTATTTAAGATGAGTTCCGGGCTGTCCTTATTTATTGAGTCTTGGGGGTCATACTGTATTCCAGGGTATTGGCCGGTGGCTACTCCCATGGGTTCCTCATTGTTTGCAGTTTGCTGGCTGAACTTACTTTTGTTTTTAATAGTTCAGTTAATGATGGATCTGGGGTACAGAGGTCGACTAATTTTTGTGGTGTTTGTGACCTTTCAACGTTGTTAGCAGGCGTGGAGCAATTCTGTTTAATCCCCAGACCACAGAGATTTATAGAACCTTCCAGTGTTTCCCAGTGCTGGTCATTTTTGTAATGGATGAGGGCCTCTATTTCGGTGACTTTCTTGTTGTAAATGTGACCAGGTGATGTTGGGCCCTGCGACTTGATTAGTACTTCGCCATCGTTTAAGGTTGATGAAATCTCAATGATCCCAGTTTGCTGTAACCAAGGTTCTGCCTTGTTGTGATTTTTATTATGATCTTTGTATTTGCTGGTGGTGTTTAAGGTATCATTACTGACCATGACCGTTTCTACTGTCTCTGCAAGTCTCTCCATCTCTATGATTATTGATTCACCCAGGCTGTCCTCGGCTGTTTGATTTGAGACAAGGGGGGTCTTCTCCCAGAGTTGCTGCCTCCTGGCTAACACCGGGACTAATGACGATCCCCTCCTCCTCCCTGCACCCTTTATGGTCGACTTTGGATTCTGACTTCAACCTTGTGAAATATTGAAGTATCGGGAGGCTCCCTATTGAGGGATTTCCCAAATCTAGCGAGTTCTTTAGACCACTTATTGCTCCCTGTTGCTGCCATACTCTTGTTTCCTTATTGGCAGATCCTGTGCTCCTCATTTTTCCAGACTCAATCTTGGTGGTTGTCCAATTCCTGCGTGCCGCAAATTTCTTGTGTGAAAATTTCCAGTTGGTATTGAAAGCTGAAGCCTGCAGCCTTACCCTACGTGCCCAGTCTTTGGCTTGCGCTGTTGATTTCTGCTGCCTCGTTTGGCTATTGCTGTTTCGAGTTCCTATTTGGACTGACGCAAGCTGCCCTGGCTGTTCTGGCTGTCCTGCCTGAGGTGTTGGTCTCATTGGATTCTAATTGGGTTTTGTTTGACTGATGAATATAGGTGTGTTATTGGTGGGCTCTGGTAATGAGGGGAGTTTTGTTGTTAATATTGGTATTATTGGTAGGCACTGGTAATGAGTGGAGTTTTGTTGTTAATATTGGTATTGATATTGAAACTTGAACTGGAGGAGTGATGTTTTGTGCTTTACTCTTTACTCTTCACTCTTTGAGCTGGTTGAAGGTGACTTTTTGACGTCTAGGCCTTTTCCTGCCCCTTCTCCTACGCCCCTAGGCCCCTAGGCCCCAAGGCCCCTCAGATGAGTTTTGACCAGTTATTTTTCCCAGTTTTTTTTTCCTTTTCTTTTAGCTACTCAAAGCACTCTTTTCCAGGCACTCCAATATGAGCTCCTAATATGCGCCCTATTAACAGGGTCAGACTGTCAAGATAGCCTGGACCCCCCCAATAAAAACTGCCGGGGGTCTGGGGGCTGTTGCTGGGTGTTGTTTTTCTGGGGAATTGGTGTGCCGCCCCCTCACCTTATGTCATCGCCTCCACCTCCGAATCCTCCTGCGTTCAACTCCTGGCACGTGGCTCCCGCTTGTTCATGATCCCCGCCGCTTTCACTGTTGCTCTGCCGCCGCCCTGCTGCCCTGTAGACTACAAGCTGTAGACTACAAGCTGCGGGGGCCGTGGATGCCGTGGGCATCCAATTGCAGGGGAGCCGCGGGAGGCCTTAGCAGGGCCTCGAAGGAACTTTACCCCGGAAGACCGGGCCACCGGACGAAGATGATGTATTATGGAGGCGAAGCAGTGAAGTGAGATGGCGTCCTCTGCCTCCTTGCGCTCGCTCTCACTGAGCTCTGGCGTCCGAAAATCTGCCAATCGCGAAAACCCAAAGTGGATCAGATAGAACATGGGCACAGGATTATGTAATGTTGCTCAGAAAATTCTGTGTACCGATTCATCAGTCTGCTATACAATCCCAGTGGCAAAGTTTTTCAGATGGATATGGCCTATAAGGTCCTAATTAATGACTGCAGAAAAAAAAAATGGAATCTCTTTACCTGTGAATGTGCAATTACTTTTTATATTGACTGGTGGTGTTAAGAATTTTAACGTTTTAGCTATCAAATGATAATATAATTGCCCATGCTCACCTACTATATGATATTGTTGTATTATAATGTATTGGGAAGAATTGGTTTCCTTTATGCCTATTCGCACACATTTTTATATGAATTTATAATTCTTCTTTTATTATTTTAACAGTGTTTCATGCTCAATGCTTTTATGACGTATTGTCGAATAAAGCTTCTTGAATTGATTGAATTGATTGACTTTTGTAAAGCAGCAATGCAATAAATGAACATACTGTCATTAATGTTTTTCCAGTGGCTAATAGTGAATTTTAGGAACAAACAGGCACATGCATCAAAAGAAAAACCGGTCGCAAACGGGCAGATTCTCAGAATCTGCCCCTTTGCGACCGGTATTTTTGCATTTAGGATGCATCATCCCAAATGCAAAAATCGCAATTAAAGTTATCTTTAAATTGTGGTTACTTAAATTGCGATTGCATTTAAGGAATCGCAAATTGAGAGTCCTTAAATGCAATGCAGTAAAGTAATAAAAATTCACGATTAAGCTAATAGGGTGTGCAACTTACCATGAATTTGAACTTCTTGGTAATTTGCAAAACGTTTGAAAAATGCACTTTTGTGCATTTTTCAAAGTTTCATGTTGCGCACACACATGCCCTTAGGGCATGTATGTGCGCAACATATGTGCACAGGTCAATTCCAGGGGTGCAACAGGGTGTCCTTTTGACACCCTTGCACCCTGAAATTGCATGTGCAATTTGCGAGTACCTATTGGTACTCGCAAATTGCGCTTGCAATTTCCCATTCATTCCTATGGGTCTGTAGGCCCATAGGAATGAATGGGAAGCTATTCCTTATTTGCGACTGGCAATTTGCGGGTCGCAAATAAGAAATGTGTAGGAATCACTATTATTATAGCGATTCCTACATGCATGGGATTTTGCGAGTCCTTAATTGCGAATCCTTAATATTCGCAATTAAGGACTCGCAAAATCCTAGCTTGATGCATGTGCCAGAAAGGACCTAATTTATGCATTTTGGCACTTTGCTGCGCTGCCCTAAGCCAAAGTAAAAGGGCAGGAATGTGCAGTATTTAGGCAATATGTGCATTCCTCTCCTTTCTCCCAGCACTGGAGCTGTTTCGGCAGCCTGGCGCCAACACAGGTATCCTTGTACCATAGTTCAAGGGTGCCTCCATTGTAGACAGGATGATTTTGTGCACAAAAACTATCAACAGGCGTTTTCCTCTTTCCAAGAGTGCTACCGCATGCAGAACACATGGAAAGAGGAAAAACACGAGGAGAAATTAAGTTATTTCTCCTCGTTATGTCTCACCTCGGGAGGAGTATGAATTCGGCGCTTCCCCAGGTTTACATTTTTTTGTGAATCTGGGGCAGCGTCAAATTCCATGGTGGTTGCGTGGGAAAACCCACCACAACGCCCATGGAACGCCTCCCGGGTGCAGAATAAGGCGAAGCAGCAATTTGCACTGTGTCGCATTACTCATGATTTATTAGGGCACCCAAAGCCATGCACGGTGGCATTGCGTGGCTTCATAAATTGAAATGAGAGCCCTGAGTCACGCATGTACCACTACACATGGTGCAAATGTGACGGAGGGCGGTCATAAATAAGCCCCAAAGAGTTCAGAAGAAAGAGATCTGAAAAACTTGGGTGAAATGTCATTATCTAAAGGATAGTTCAATTCTGGTTGGAGACCCCGTGGAATAACTGTGCAGCAAGTGCACTGGCACCAGGGTTCAGGAGCCTGGGGTGCAATCTACCTAGATTATGCCTGTTATTACAATCTAACAAAAGGGTAAGTGGCCTCGTATCCCTTGCCCTTAGCACTTTGACAACATCACTATAGAGAGATGCCTTCCTTACTGTGTGCTGTCTTTATCAGGAGGCATTATGATATTACATCTCAACTGTAATAATTATTACTATTCAGTAGTGATGTAATGTTCTCAATACGGGTAAGTAGCGATGGTAGCAGTAGACTGTGATAAGAAAAGTAACATTTGAGAAATATATACCCAGTAGCAGCAAACCACACTAGGAATCTGTTAATTCAAGAAGGTGCATAAATGTCTGGCACTCCTAGTCAGTAGAGGGAATAAAAATCCTGGCTAGGAAGAAAGAATAAAATATAATCGTATTGGTTTTCGCTTGAGCTTCTCGGTTCTTCACTTCTGCGATCCAGCCCTAGGGGGGAAACACTGGCTGTAATAACATGTCCTCTAAATCTCAGCTGCTGTGCCGCTGGGTACAGAATAAAGAACCTTATCTTCCAAAATATTAGTGCACCTCAGCAAGATCGTATTTCAGATAAATCCCAGCACTGAGAGCGGAAAGCCTTTTTCAGTTTGTAATAAAGACGCAGGGACATTCGTTCTCATCCCAGTGCTCAGTTTAACCTTCAGGAGAAAGAAAAAACAGAACTGGGTTGAGATAAAATGTGCGCCGTGCATATTTCAAGGCAGATTGACGGAGAAACACTGACGCTCTCAGCGCGGCCTGTCATCGGCCTGGCTTCAGAGAGCGCGCGGCGCGCATCTAAGCACGCAGTTAGCCTAAATATGATTTTCTGGCAAGAAGCCTCGCTGATGGCAGACAGATTTGTTGCAGGCGTTTACCCGTTTCACTAAAGTAAACATGCTCAAAAGTCATCACGCGCTTGCTGGGAAATTGGACGCCTAAAAGCATGAATTGGAATCGGAATTCTTCCCGTAGGCACGTGGCTGGCACGGCTTTTAAGAGAAGAAGAGGTTGGCGAGGGGGAGGCGGGCCTCCATCTTAAGAGAGGGCGGCAGCAGGGGCCCGGAGCAGAGGGAGGGGCGTTCGACTGTGAGGGCACGCTTAAGCTGAGGCGCCCGCCAGCTTCTTGACAGTCTGGCGGTGTTTTGACGATTTCAAATGCACACTGGGCGTGGATGTGACAAATCCTAGTGCGTTTTGAGGGATGAGTTGGTTTTCCAATTTCTGCATGTGTGTGTGCTTCCGCTGAGCCACACAGCCGGGCATGCTGTTGCGCGGCCCAAGAAAGGGTTCCTCTTAAAGCCCCTGGGTCAGTCTCCATCTACTACAACCGATCAGCTCAGGTGTAAGTAGGAACCCTACAATGGGGGCCAGCATACCTGTCAACACTCTGGTGCCCTTCAAGAGCATCCATGCCCTTGTCTGTAATGATGGGGTCTGATCTGACAGACACCCCCGCCCATCTCTTACGCTTGGGTGCGCCCAAGCGTGGGTCACCAAAGATATCAAGAAAGGGCCATGGTCGTGTACCGGGGCTCGTGTGCAGCAACAGAGATGAGTCACACGCTGTGTCCTAGTGTTGGTACAGTGCCGTGCACTGCATGCGGCCAGAGGTAGTCCACAACCCTTGCCCACGTATTCATCTGGCCATGGGACTAGAACTGCAGCCTGCCAAAGAGTAGGGTCTTGGATAGCTACTGTTTCACATAATGTAACCAGTGTATGTTTGGCTAGCTTTACAACCTTTTGTGTTGCTAAATACATCTCTGTTTAATACAGTGATAGTTCAACTTTTACGCTTACCCGCCCCCTCAGGTAAAAAAATATTCTCTGGGCGACTCGTGACCTAACCTGCTAAAATGATTAACACGACTGGCGATAACTCTTAGAAGATTATGTTAGAAGTCAAGGATTGTGTGACTGAGTTAAATAACACATTAGAACGAATATGATAGTATCACCGTGAACTGTGTGGGTGATTTACCTGATTGTTGGAACCTGTGGACCATCTACGAGCCCCTGTTGAACCCTTGTCCTCCCTGGGGCCCTGTGGGAACATACATCGTCGGTCTCCCCCGCTGCCTGCAGCCCAGTTACATCCAAGGGCGCGGCCGCTGTGTGGGGAGACTACACTTCCCAGGAGCCCTAGCGGCAGGACGACGCCCACCGTTTGCTCGCGCCCAGTGGCGCTTAAATTTGAATCGGGACTCCGGCCGAGTGGGAGCCTTGTCAGTATCACCGTGAACTGTGTGGGTGATTTACCTGATTGTTGGAACCTGTGCACCATCTACGAGCCCCTGTTGAACCCTTGTCCTCCCTGGGGCCCTGTGGGAACATACATAGTCGGTCTCCCCCGCTGCCTGCAGCCCAGTTACATCCAAGGGCGCGGCCGCTGTGTGGGGAGACTACACTTCCCAGGAGCCCTAGCGGCCGGACGACGCCCACCGTTTGCTCGCGCCCAGTGGCGCTTAAATTTGAATCGGGACTCCGGCCGAGTGGGAGCCTTGTCAGTATCACCATGAACTGTGTGGGTGATTTACCTGATTGTTGGAACCTGTGGACCATCTACGAGCCCCTGTTGAACCCTTGTCCTCCCTGGGGCCCTGTGGGAACATACATCGTCGGTCTCCCCTGCTGCCTGCAGCCCAGTTACATCCAAGGGCGCGGCCGCTGTGTGGGGAGACTACACTTCCCAGGAGCCCTAGCGGCCGGACGACGCCCACCGTCTGCTCGCGCCCAGTGGCGCTTAAATTTGAATCGGAACTCCCGCCTCGCGGGACGCGCGCGGGCGCCCCGGGCTAAGCCCGGGCAAAGGGCGGGCCCTCTTAGGCCCTCAGAGGCCGATTGAGGCTGGGCTGGGACTACCCTCTTGGATTTGTGTTTCAGGCCATTGATTAATTAGGGGTTGATGGTCCGGGTATTGTTGTGAAGCCACTGTTGATGCTTTGTTGCCGGTAGTGATTAATTGCATATAGTGCTGAATATGAATGCCAAGGTGAGCACGAGAGTCGCTGGTATGGGAACTCTAGACAGTTACCTTAAACAGGCCGAGTCGGCCATTGTGAAAGAAATAGCTTTGGTGGAGCGTAGGCTGTCTTTAGAACCGATCAGGCAGCCCCTGTTAGCTACATCTTCTACGGACCCTGCTCCAAGCAATGCACTCCCCGTTGCCACTCAGTCCAATATAACCTTAAATGGATCTAATGCTGACGTTTCTTCCTTGGCTACACCCGCCCCCCTACTTATCACAAGCCCAGCACCTTCCCCTGTGGCTATTCGTACAAGACAGTCATATATTACAGCTAAACCCAACCAGACATCAAGTAGGGATAACATTGAGCTGGGTAAAAGAAAGGCTAAGAAGAATCCCCAGGGCAATCGGAAAATGGCTAAAATTTCGAGAATTACCAGTCCCGCACCTGGGTTGAACCAGGTCAAATTTAGTGCCCCACAGACAGGTAGCGAGATAATACACGGGGAAATAACTGAACAAAGTAATCGGGGTCCTGAACATGTCAGTGCAAATATAGCGACTGAGCTTGCGAAGATTATAGATGCCCGCCTCCAGCTATTTACTGTACCCCTATTGGCCTCTTTGAAGCGAATAGAGGATCGCATTACTGATATTGAATCACACATTAACAAAAAAAGCTCAACTGTAGGCCCAAGTACCATGGTTCGTTGATTCCCTAAATACGCGTACAACAACAGTTAGTAATCTGTTGGACTCCATGATTATTCCGCATCAACAACCCATGCTTTCTACTATTACTTCTGGCACACGCCCTAAAACCTTGCCTCCACCCGCAAAAGATCCCGTTACAGTTCGGGGCAAAGAAACTTGTATACAAAACAATGGGGGGAGGGCATCTTCCACGGCACAGCCTATGGGGAGGGATTCACCATTACACTTACCTCCAGAGGCCTGCCCCTATACAATCATTTTAGCCAATGTACCAAAGTTAACGGACGGGAAACGGGAGCATTGGACCTCCCTAAAAAATAAGGCCCTACATTACTTGCCAAATAAAACTTTTTTGGGGCATCATCTCGACAGCAATTTTTTGATGATTAGAAGAGTCTCGTGGGTGGGTAGGACTGAAAAGAGTCTAGATGGTGATTGTATTGTTATAAGTTTTAGAGCACCTAAATTAGTTGATGATATTTTGAGGCAGGCTGGTTCAGTTAGAATCCATCAGGAGTATGTTAACGTTTTCCCCCTGGGTTTTTTCTATCCACCAGCCCACGACAGGAGAGCGATCAATGATTATCCTATTGGTAGTGGTTGTTATGAGTATGCTGTCCCTGTCACAAATAGATTTTCTGCCATTTCCAACTTCGATGAAAATGAGTGACTAGGGTTACGGGAAGACACTACCGTTCCTAACACCCGGCTCTCTACTTCTGATGTAGTAACCTCGGTAATTAAAGGCCCTGATCTGGGGCCTTCGGGCCCTCTAACAAAATTGGTTTCATGGAACATAGCCGGTCTTAGAAACAAAACAGATGACCCAGCTTGGAGAGATCTTATAGGTACGGGAGAAGTTATTTGTCTTCAAGAAACTTAGGACATTGATAATACTTTGGCCTTAGATGGTTATACAAGCTTTTATTTGTCTGCAGTTCCATCTAACATGGGTAGGGCTAAGGGTGGGCTGGTTACCCTGATTTCTGCAAGCATTTCTGGCTCTCAGATTCAAATAGACACGGGTTCATGTAACTGTCTGGCAGTTCAAATTTCCCCAATCGGGGGAAGTGATATTTTAATTGTTAATTTTTATAATTCATACCATAGAGATGCCATAGTTGAACACCTGACCGCATTAAATCGCTTTTTGGGTACTTATCAGGAGAATAACGATAATAACTGCTTTATCATTATCATGGGCGACTTTAACGTTCATGGGTGTTTGGACAATTGTTTTTCCTTAGATCCTTTAGGCCCAATAGAGTCGGGGTGGCACATTTTGAGCATTCTATTCAGGGTGAGTTTTTGGAAACAGTCCTGGCTGACTATGATCTGATACTTCCACCCCTGGGAGACGAGAACATACCTACTTTTAAAGGGAATGGTAAACACTCGGTGATCGACTACATTTTTGTCAGCACAGCTTTGGGGGAAAGAATTAACGGTTATTCAGCTGTATGGTCACATTTTAGTGACCACAATCCTGTGGAACTTACCTTATCTGATTTTCTTTTAAAACCTGTTATAATCCAGGACAGGACGGATAAATCTAATATCCGTCCCACAGACCAGGACCGCAGGATTAGATGGAGTAACATAATCCCCGGTGACTTTTTTCTTAACTTAAAAAGGAAGGTTGGCTCTGAGCTGAATATGTGCCTTGACCTAGATGCAGGAAATGAGGACATATTAGGGGCGTACTCTGTAATCTGTTCGCAGCAGACCTTCGACGTCCTGTTAAGGCTAATGATAAGGCTGAGAAGGGCTGGTTCGATAAAAACTGCTCATCGGCAAATAGAAAGTTGAGGGAAGCCTTGAGCTGCGAACCAGTGAACCGGTCCATCGTTGCCCAGCTAAGGAAAGAATACACTAAAACTTTGGAGCGCAGGAAAAAGACGATACGGGAGGACGCATGGGAAGAGTTATCTTCCGTCGACGTACTCCGCAACAGCGCAAAGTTTTGGTCTGTGGTTAATAAACCGTTTTTTCATGACCCTTGTAACGACAAACTAGATTGCGGTATCGGGGAACAATTATGGTGTACCCATTTTAAGTCAGTCTATGAAGTGGGAACAAATGGGGGTTCGAATGCCCCTCCCCACTCTACGAACTCATATACTTTTTCGGTAACAAAGAGTGAGGTGGCTGAGGCCATCGGTAGGATGACAATTAACAAGGCTCCCGGTCCCGATGGTGTCCCAGCGGACCTTTTTAAATCGGATATTGAGACTTGGTCTACAGTGTTAATGAATATTTTTAATAGGGTCTGTGTCGCAGGCTTTCCGGACACTTGGTCCGAGTCATTGATCATACCGATTTTCAAGAAAGGAAATAGGGGGGACCCTAGTTGTTACCGCCCTATTTCCCTTATCGATTCAGCAGTTAAGGTCCTGGGGAGGGTTGTCTTGGGTAAGCTAACAGATTGGTTGGAAGACAGAAACATCCTTTCATGTTTACAATATGGGTTTCGAAAGGGCCGGGGCACTATTGACCAAAGCCTGAACTTACACCTATCAATAGGGAAATATACTACAGCTAAGAAAGGGACACTTTACCTCGCCTTTATGGATTTGTCCTCGGCTTTTGACCGAGTGAATCGGTCAAAACTATGGGAAATACTTCTTAAGTATGGCTTAGACGAAAATATTGTGTATTTCCTAGCGGATCTACACAGAGACCTTACTGCCACTGTCAGATTTGACCGTTTGGGCAATTGCACAGGCAAAATTGGAATTTTTAATGGGGTCAGGCAGGGCTGTATTTTAGCCCCCTTACTTTTCACTCTTTATATTAATGACCTAGCCACTGCCTTAACTGAGTCATGTAAGGACATCCCTAGGGCTGGGAAGTATCTTATTCCTGCATTATTATATGCAGATGACGCTGCTTTGTTAGCACGCACGGCAGTAGGGCTGCAAAGTCTTTTAGTCACCTTCGCTGATTTTATGAAAAAACTTGATTTAAGTGTTAATTTTACTAAATCTCATGTCATGGTTGTAGGTTGCAAACCTAAGAGAGTTAAGACCATGCTCTGTGAAGGGCATATTTTATCCAGGGTTACTAGTTTCCCATATTTGGGGGTCATTTTTGATGATAAATCTACCTGGGCCCCCCAGCTAGCAGCTAAACGAAACGCTTTTGCCAGGTCAATTGCAGGTGTTTTGGACTTCGGGCGTAAATTGGGGGTTAAGCCCATGCAGGCTATGATGAACATTTATGTAGCGAAGTGTGTTTCCATAGCAATGTATGGTGCGGACCTGTGGGGAATTAAAACTGTAAAGGATTTGCAGGTGGTAGAGGATAAGTTTCTTAAATCCATTCTCTCACTTCCTCAGACAACCCCCGGCTATATTGTCCATCAAGAATGTGGATTAGATTATTTAGTGGACCGGATAGCTGTAGCTCCGTTATTAAAATGGTTATCAATCTGGCAGAATCTGGAACTTGAGTTAAACCGTGAAATTATAAAGGATTGCTTATCCCTAGAGCACGGAAAACTTATCCCCTGGCTGAATCACGTTAAGAACATGATCAATGAATTAGGCCGCCCAAAATTATTTGATAATCCAAGTAACGTATTAAAGGGGGATATAAAATGGGTGAAGAATATGTACAAGCAGCGGATAACTTTAGCTAGAGAGGAAAAGGAGTTACTTAAACCCACAGTTAAGGCCCATCTTTTAATTATCACCTCTAATAATATTGAACCTTACTTGGCAATAGTGAACAACATGAATCATCGTTTTTTATTGACCAGGTTTAGACTGAATAAATACCATCTCTTGCTCACTGATTCCCCAGGGTGGATGAAGGATAGGGACCTGGGGATCTGTTCTTGTGACAGATTCTCCCTTAAAGATACCACACATTTTATCTTTTTTTGTAAACATCTGCTCCCTCTCCGCAAAAAGTTCATTATCCCCCTTATTAAAAACAAAGGATTCAGGCAAGTCAAACCAGCTCTTTTATATCTTCAGCTCCTAGGTTCTACATGGGAGATTTTTAACATTGCGAATTTTCTGGCCATTGCAATGAGATTAAGGAAAAAAATCAAGTGGACATAGTGCTGTAATTGAATATTTCTTGATCTTTGATTAACTTTTACGAAGTCTCAGTTTTTATTAATTTTTTAAAACATATTTGTAAATGTCTATTTTAAATGATATTTATTATGTATGTATGTATTTGATGTATTGTACTTTTATGGTTTTTGTTATGAACCGAATAAAGTAATTTTGACTGACTGACTGACTGATATTTGGTGGTGTGTGCCCCCTCACTAAACATTCAGGGCCTTATTTATGAGGCCTTGCGACAGTTGTGAGCTTCCGTTGCGTCACTTTTTGTGACGCATCGCTGATGTAAAACATGCCCCTGTTGCCCCCTATTTACAAAGTGATGCATCAAAGCAGAGGCATCACTTTGCAAATCCCTGCGCTATATTATACCTGCGTCAGGTACAATGTATGCAGGGTGGGCGTTCCCACGCAAATAAGCCTCGTAGAAGTGACGCAGTGAAATCTATCAGATTTTACTGCATCACTTCTAGTACGCAAATGCATCAAAACCTTACGCCTGGCTCATGGCAGGCATAAGGGTGACGCAGTGCATTATCGATAGCCATCCCCCCCTGCATTGCTGGAGTTGCGTCACGTTTCCAACACAACTCCAGCAATGCATCATTTTTGCGCCAACAGATACATTAGTAAAACTGACGTATCTGTCATTCCTTGCAATATGATGCCTCATACAGTAAATATGACACATCCATCATGTCGCAACGAGGTAGCAATGAAAAGTGACACATCGCTGCTTTCACGCAGCGGTGCGTCACTTTTAAAAAATGAGGACCTCAATTTCATGTTTGTCTAGCAATTGGCAGCAGCAGCAATGCACCACCCACCCACACTATATCAGTGGCGTTGCAAAACTTGAGGGGTCCCCTCTGCAAAGTACATGAAGGGTGCCCCTCATGCTCCGGACCCAGTCAGGAGCTCTCAGGCAAGGGACCCACCGCCTGATCACATGGCGGGATGGGCCCCCTGGAGTGTGGGGGTCACCCACATCGCAGGAACTATTGTTATGCCTTTGCACTATATGGGCACAGAACGGGCAACATACAGCTGTAGTGATTAGTAGAGCAGAAGGGCATGTGAAGCCAGGGATGAGACTTTTGAGGGACCAACTGCCACCCGTTATGGCCGTCTTTTACTAACCAAGTAAGAATAAGGCATATTTTCTTTAGTAATATTAGGAGCCATGGGTATCCTGTTCTTCCACTGAGTGCAGGATTTCTCACATATACAAAATAGTTACAACAAAAATAACAACAGTGCATGATATCCTTGTAAACAAAACAGGTAGAGCAGTTCAGCAGACATTCATTCAGCGCGAAAAGCAGGTCTCACTGAAAATTTGCTTTGGCAGTCGTCGCAGCCAGCAGAGCTTCAGGGCAAATGAGCCCATTTGTGGTCGCAAGGAGCCCAAACGTCAAGCTTTTCACCTTTTTTATTAGAAGGACCTCTCACTGATGTCATCCAAGGGTGCAGGACCTGGGAGCCCCCCTTGTTGATCAGGGCTCACTCCAGCAGAGGCCAGAAGCAGCACTAAGGCAGGTCTGGTTGGCGTTGGTCAGCTGGGCAGTTAAAGGCAGGTCTCTGGAAGCTTGTTGTGTCCCTGTAGCTCACACAAGAGTCCAGCCAACTGACCCTTGCAGTCTCTTTGGGGAGCCAGAGATCAGTGCAACCTGGTCCAATCTCCCTTCCACCGGCAGGGCACTTCTTCTTGTAGATTGGGAGTTCCGCTGAATTTTCCACAGGTCCCGGAGCATTCTCATCCGTGGTTCTAATACCATTTCTGGATATTTCCTCCAGAACTGCAGGGGTGGGATCTCAAACCCATGGTGCAGTGACTTGGTTCAGTACACACACTGAGTTAGAGATGCCCAATGGATGGCAGTCCTAACATGAACCCACCAAGCTGTACTTTGGGCAGGCAGTGTTTTCAGGTTACTCATCAGCAGTCCCGTTAACCGAGCTCAGGAACACAGTGGTAATCAAGACAATTTGTCTTGCAAACAACACACTCAATCATTGCACTAAGAAATCGAGACATGTCATTTCAGACGTTTATTTTAAAAGTCTTGAACTTGTGCAAATGAAATGAGAGATAATGATACAGAATGAGAATAAAATTGCAGTTAAAATTGTTACTCTTAAGGATTACAACAGAACAGTTCAATCTTGATTACATGTTAGAAAGCATCCTAGACTGTAATGCTATTTCTAAATTCTACACTAATTTAGAAGGCTAACACACCAGAAAGCATCCATGCCTGTTGAGTATTTGGATGGATCGCACAACACACCTTAAGAAACAAGAAGTCTGGCTGTTTGTTTTCAGAGTTCTGCCACAGAAGAACAGACTCATGCTTTAGTCAAGGACGGGAGATCCAGCACAGCTATTCGCAGCTTCTGCAGCTAGTCTCCTGATGTATCTCTCTGATTGAGAGCATGAACCAGGAATCAGCAAATCAGCATGACCTCTCGGGCATAGACCTCTCACAGTCATTGGTCAAAAACCTGGGTTTTTATAGGAATTTGGCCACTGATTTGATTTGATGTTTTCAAAACAAATGATCGTCTGAAGCACTGTTATCTCCTTAGTCTAAATGATCACACCCTAATATATGTAAGCCTAACTTGACATATTGACAGCCTAATATTTGAAAGCAAATCTCAACATATTGACATTAAAGGACAGAGCCATGTTAGCCATGAACAGCCATAGAGAGTTGTCATGGTGGCAGGTGTGTAAACAGGTGTGTAATCAAGCACAATGTCAGCCTACAATGAAGAGATTCATTGTGAAGATAAAAATAGAAACAAGAAATGTTTGTCAGCACTGGAGGAGTGAATGTTTAACAGCAGATTGCATGGAGTGGGAATCTCATACTAATTACTGCCAGCTACAGGGACCCAGTTAGGCCCGCTGAACAGAGTACCTTATATTCTGGTGTTGTGTCCAAATAATTATTCCAAGGGCCACACTTACCATTGGCCCGCAATATTTATGCAATAAGGAGCAGTTGGCAACGTGGAAGGTTCAAACGTTTATTAGCCACCACAGAACTCTATATAGAGGAGCCTCGTCGATCCTCACCCATCAGGTGCGCCAAGGAAGACTGCTGGCTCCTTGACAGTAACACACTTTTATACATTATCAGTACAGCACACAAAACCTTATATGTGGAAAAGTACCAGTTAGTCCTGGCGCCCCTAATGAGCTCATGCCTATTTCTAGTTTCGGCTACACATACAAAGGGTTACTATCTTTACAGAGAAGGTCGAAAGGGTGACTCCCTTCACGTCCCAGGTCTAGAGGAATTTGCCTGATACTCCCTTTTAGCAGATGTGACCTTGCTTCTCAGCAACTCAGCCTGTCTCCTAATTAAATGCAGGGAAAGAGGAAAGCAGAGGGTGTGCGGAAAAGACCACGTGACTCCCAAGTGAGAGAGAGAGACGCGATCCAAGATGGAGGCGGTTCGGTTTCTCGGCCCTTTTTGTCGTACTAAACATAATCGGGGATTTCGAACCATTTCATACACCATAACGAGGCAAACTATCATTAGATATACTGCGCTAATCATATCGTAGTATCTTGAATACCTCAGAACGGCCCTTTTAGCGCAGCATAGCTAATAACGGGGTCAGTCTTCGAAAATACCTTCATCAATCTGCATTAAGTCGTGCGTCTCCTTCCGAGCCCGCTGAGTATCTATTCTGGTTTGGACGGGCTCGGGCCTAGGGATGGATCGGCGAACTTGAGCGGCACAGTATGCACAGCAAGCAGGCCCGCACTGTAGACAAAGACAGCAGGTGAAAATGAACCCCACTATTCCTAAAAGAATCATAAATAACTTCCATCCCCAGGTGGTCACCAAATCCCAAAACCACCCGGACAAAGACCAAGTACCAGTCTCGGTGTGAATTTCTGAAGCTAGCCAATGCAGTTTCTGAATGGCTAAATGGACAGAAGGGGCGGAGTCAGGTATATATACACAACAGGAGCTGCCGATGACTCTACAAGCTCCTCCGCGATCAGCCAGGATAACATCCAAAACAAGACAATTTTGGAGGGTCAGGAGCCTGGTCGCCTGGAGCTCCACAGTAATATTAGTTAATATTCCTGCAGTAGTATTAACCACCCCTTCTACCACTCTAGATAGCCTCCTAACTTCTTTACTATTGAGGATGGGTCCCCATATGGGCAACGCCCCTTTTATGATGTCAACGAAGTGTTGGGCTGGAGTATCAGTCTGGTCAGTGGCATCATTACTGGCAGCTTCGGCCTTTAGGCTCCGCCGATTTAAGGAATGAGACTTATGATAATCAGAAGGAGCTATGTAGACCGGTGGGTAAAGAAAAGATAAGTAACATCGACCTGCCCATCCTCTAGGTAGCCAAGTGTATGCATTTTCACCGCACACGAAATAAACATTGGGAGGGGTGAGTGTTGGGGGACTACTGAAAGTCTGTAATTTATAAGTGTAATTACATCTACTATATCCTACGGATAAATGTCCAGTACCCTGCACGCAGAAGGAGGAAGACGTATTCAATACCGGGACCGGAATGATCTTCTCATTGGAGACATTTCGCTCCTGGAAATACTTGAAATACTCAGTAAAATTAAAAGTCATGAAATCCAACACTTCATCCCCCAACCAGGTATCATTCTCATGATCAGTGTATACGTTCATACAGGCAGTAGGATCAAGGGTACCATCCGTCCCCTCAGCATTAGGAGTAAAACCTTGGTGTGTCTCTATATAGGCTAAGATCAAGGCATAATCCTTCTCTGAGAATCGACGTTCATCTATAGCGTAGTGTTCATATAGCATAGATAACATTTTGCACCAGGCTTCGCAACTACCTAAATAAGACAAGGGCATTGATATAAACAAATCTTGCTTATGCATCACTGACGGTAGAAGACCACAGACCCAACAATCAGTAACATTTGTGGAACTATGAGTCTGGTGTAGCATCTCGATGAAGGCATTATGTACATATGTCTGTCGGTGTCTTTCCTTATGGGGGGCAAAAGTCTGGAAATGATGTTCCTTAGGAGCAGGGGTAGACACTATCAAGGTGTGCACAGGATGGCGAAACTCTAGATATATAAACAAACCTAAGCATAGTACAAATGATGCAATCAATATAGAAATGAAAACAATTTTACCACGCAAGCTCCATGAGGAGAACATTGGCAAATGCGGGGTAATGGTACGGGGTACTATGGGCCGCCCCTCTTCAGGGACAAAACGAGCAAAAGGGTACATTTTCTCACTAAAAGTCCAATATAATCTTGGGAAAAGGGCTACGAGCAGTCCGACCTGCCGGAGGGTGCTTCTTTCCTGTGTCCGTATAGAGTCTAACAGGCAGACTCCTATGGTTCAGAAAAAACAAAAGGGAAAAGATAAAAACTTCTCGCGTTGGGGTTGCACTTGACGCAACCCTTGTTGAAAGGAAACTCCACCTGGGCCCCCACCCACCGACCAATGTCTCTACCTTCGTTCTGAACAGAGCTTTACTGAAAGTTCCATGCTCTCAACGAGTTCAGTCCAGTGTTCTACCAATCCTCAGGTCTTTGCCAAGGCCTCCAACTTCACTTCACCAAGGCTAGACCTGGGATTCCCTATTTCCGGGGCCGCAGGTGATATCGATCCCGACCAGGGGTTTCAGGATTCACAAACAAAACAGGCACAGTGGGATCAGCCGAGGAGCTGGGCTCCCGACCAGACGCCTCGCTTTGAGCAATTGAGTGGTCGCAAAAAGGGTCTTTCAGGCTCACAGCACTCTCCCCTCGCCCGTCAACCTCTCTGCGGGTGTCCAGGGAAAGTCGTTCTTTAGTGCTGGGTTCGCCCTGAGTTGGCAGGCCTTCCTCTTGGTCAAGCTGCTCCCTTGGCAATGGGAGAGGAACTCGCTTAAGATGGGAGATATGGATCCAGCGCTGCTTACCCTCGACTTTCACCGCCGTTCGCGTTGCCAGGAGCACCTGGTACGGTCGGGACCAGCGCGGATCCAAACTCGATTTTCGTTGGTAGTTTCGAACCAAGACCCACTGTCCAGGTTCCACGCTGTGTCCAGGTCCCTCCGGCAGGGGCTGCAGTACGGCAGATATCTGTTGATGAATGGAATGGAGATCTTTAGTCAAAGCATACAAATAATCAGTCAACATAGGATGGTCGATGTCCCTGAAGGATTTGGGCCGGGGTACTCCCCACACGTTGGCAGGTCTGCCAAAAATTACCTCATAAGGGGAGATACCACTCCGGGAATGGGGAGTAGTTCTGACGGACAACAGGGCCAGGGGCAGGAGATCAGGCCATTTTAATCCTGTCGTGTCCTGAAGTTTAGCCAGTTTCAATTTCAAAATCCCATTATATTTCTCAACCAGACCCGCTGACTGAGGATGTCGGGCTGCGTGAAACTTCTGCTGAATGGACAGACCCTTGCATACATACTTAACTAAGTCAGCATTAAAATGTGTCCCGTTGTCACTCCAAATCACCCGTGGCAACCCATATCGAGGGAAAAACTCCTTTACCAGAGCTTTCGCGGTTGCCAGGGCAGTATTTTCCTTTGTGGGATACGCCTCCACCCATTTACTAAAAGTACAAATCACCACCAGCACGTATTTCAGATTGTTAACTCGTTCTAGCTGTATGTAATCCATTTGAAGTACTTCAAAAGGCAGGGTGGGCGGCACAAAATTACCCGCCAAGACGGGAATGCTAACCCCAGGATTATGCTGGAGACAAATCATGCAATGCTGAACCAGGTTCCTAGCTGTCTTATGGATATTAACATTATACCAGACAGGATCCAATGTGGCACAGATGCCCTGAACCCCTACATGTGAAGGTCCGTGCGCCATAGTTACTACTGCATTTACAAATGCGTTTGGCAGTAACCATCTGCACTTCTCTGACAAGTCAGTCCAACATCCATTCTCATCAAGCCTCCCCACCTGTTCTTGCCAGTATGTCAGTTCTTCCGGGGTCACCTCCTTTTGTAGCTCTTTCACACTGTCTATGGTGTTGTTAAAAACCCCTGCCTCTATCATTCTTGTCACTACAAACATGGAAGTGGTGTCAGACTGGGCTGTTTTTTTGGCGATTCTATCCGCAAAGGAATTTCCCTTCCCTACATCATCCACTATAACCTTGTGTGCACTGCATTTCACTATGGCCAGGGTTTTAGGCAATGCTAATGCGGCCAGCAATCGGTCAACTAATGGTCCATTCTTTATCTTTTCGCCATGAGATGTCAAGAATCCTCTTTCCGCCCATAACCTCCCGAAGCTATATGCTACACCGAACGCATACTGGCTATCGGTGTAGACATTTAGCCTCAAACCTTTCCCCAACTCGCAGGCCCTGAATAATGCAACCAATTCGGCTGCCTGGGCCGACCGGTATGGTATCTTGGCTGCCTCGACTACCGTTTGCAGGGTAGTGATCGCATAAGCCGCAGCTGTCGTACCATCCGGTAATCTAAAACAAGACCCATCAACATACAATTCTCCTTGGGCATCAGATAGTGGGGTGTCAGTTAGATCTATCCGGCCCTTGGTTTTTTCTTCAGTTCGAAAAATACAATCATGTATGTCTTGTCCACCATTCCCCGAAGGGAGGGGCAACAACGTGGCAGGGTTCAAGTTAACACATCGTTTGATCGTTATATGAGGTGCAAACAGGGTCAATTCGTACCCTGTAAGACGCGCACTAGTTAAGTGCTGCGTCTGTGTCCTGTTTAATAATACGTCCACAGCATGAGGCACCATCACTGTCAGATCCGTATTCAGGACTAGCCCTTCCGATTGTCTGATCGCTACAGCCACTGCCGCTGCAGCCCTCAGACAACTGGGAAGTGCTCTGGCGGCGTTGTCCAAAACCGCCGAGAAATATGCACAAGGCCTTCGCTTACCTCCAAAGTCTTGTGTCAACACTGAAAGAGAACAACCGTCCACCTCACGCACGTAGAGCACAAAAGGTTTCCGGTAGTCAGGGGTGCCAAGCACAGGAGCAGAGCAAAGAGCAGTTTTCAGAGCAGAAAAGGCAGTCTGGCATTCATCGGTCCAAGGTAAAGGCTCATGCACATCCTTCGTAGTTAGATACAAGAAAGGTTTAGTCAAGAGAGAATAGTTAGCAATCCATTGGCGACAGTAGGAGGTTATACCAAGCAAAGCGCGGACATCACGTTGCGTGCGAGGAACAGGCATGTTAGTTATGGTTGCGATGCGCTCAGAAGTCAGCCGTCTTCCCTCCTTCGACAGGAGATGACCGAGATAGGTCACCTCCGGTCGACAATATTGAAATTTAGAGAGCGATACCTTGTTACCATGAGTGGCCAAATGCCGTAGCAAAGTAACCGTGGCATCGCGGCAACCATGTTCTGTATCAGAAGCCACAAGAAGGTCGTCAACATACTGCAATAGAACATTTCCTGGTGGCAATTGTAAAGAATCCAATACTCTTTTTAGGGCTTGGCTGTAGATACTAGGGCTATCGATATACCCCTAGGGGGGCGCGACAGAATCTAAAGCTGCGGCCCCCCAATGAGAAACCGAACAAATGTCTGCTATCCAGATGTATGGGAATACTAAAGAAGGCATTCTTCAAATCAATTACCGAAAAAAATGTTGCAGTGGGAGGAATCATGGTCAAAATGGAATTAATGTCTGGTACCACCGGATATTGGGGTACCACAATCTTGTTAATCTCCCGCAAATCAATCACAAATCGGTAGGTATCAGCATAATCAGGGGACTGGGGTACGGGGGCTCGTTTAAGAATCGGAAGAATAGGGCTGTTACAGATATTGGAAGCCGTTTCCTCCACCACCCCCGTCTTAATCAAATCAGAAATAATGGCCAGTAAAGCGCGTTCTCCCTCGGGGGCTATTTTGTACTGTGGGATCCTCGGCAATTTGGCATTCTGTTTCTGGGTGATGGACACCGGGGGAATTTGGAGGAATCCTACGTCAGTGTCCCCCAGGGCCCAAAGATCCCTCGGAAGTTTTGCAAGCTCAGGAGGTAGTGAGTCCGTTTTCGAAAAACATTGAACGGAGGGGATAGAGGTATTCCGAATGGTCAGATAAACTCCATCGGGGGAGCAATAGATGCGGGCATGCAATCTTTTTAATATATCCATACCCAGGAGATTTTCCCCACACTGGGAGGTGAGGAGGAAAGGTGATTCTATCGTAACCGGTCCCAGAGTAAGGGAAAGTGGCTTAGAAATGGGGCTCACCACCGGAGTTCCAGAGAACCCCACGGACACATTAGTCTGGCCAGACAGAGCGGCCCCCGGGACCAGGGCACGTGAAACAGAACTGTTCATAGCCCCTGTGTCAACCAAAAACTTACCTGATGCATCCAACAATCGTGCATGGACATAAGGTCCAGCTTGATCTATCGGGATTGACACATGCCCCTTACTCTGCCCTTGGCTGTCCTATGCTGGAGTATACCCGGTGTCTTCGTCCATTACACGTCCATCATTGTAATACTGTTTACCCTGGCTTTGGTCGAAATAATTCTGACTGTTCTCACCTCGGGCTGCCTGTTCTTGTCTCGTGTATCCACCTCGATGCCCACTCATCCTTCCCCGTCCATGACCCCTTGAAGCAGTATTCTGTTCATACAACAACGGGCACTGTGCTCTCCAATGCCCCTCCTCTTTACAAAAAGCACATTGATTTATGCCCAGATCTGTTCGCCCAGCTGTTTGCGTCTGTCCCGCCCCTCTTGGAGCGAAATTCTGCAACCCTCGTCCCCTTCCTCTACCCCTCTCCACTTGCTGCAGTAACACTCGTGTTTTCAACTCTTTCGATTTTCTTTCTGTCTCATCCTTGCTCTCATTTTCCCGATGCTCATAATACTGAGCCATGCTCAGTATCGTGGAGGGCGTGGTGGTCGTCCAGGTACTCTCAGCTGCCTGTAACCGGGCCGATACCTCAGGTAGCAAATTGGTTACAAATCTATTAACAAATAAACGTACACCCCCCTCCGTTGCCAAGTCCTGTCCGCTGAAGTCAATGAACACTCCCTCAAACCTTGTGAAAAAATCAGAGACACTCTCGTCCTTCTTTTGCTTACAGGCCGTCAGCTTGTCCCAATCCACTTTCCTGGGTGGGATCAACGAATGCATATAAGTTATTATTCTCTCAGGCAAAGTCAGTATCTCAGGTCGGGGCTTGTTCCCTGGTTTACGATCTCTATCCCAGTTTCTCAGTTGGTCCCATGTCCCACCAAATTCCGTAACATGGTCCTGGTCATGTACCTGGCGCCAAATGTCCACCGGTACCAATAAGGCAAAGAATAATTCAATATCTGCCAACGTCATTACTGCTGACGAGGCGGCCTCGGTCAGTTCCTTGTAATATGCGGTGGGGTTCTTTCTGGGATCTGGCAGCTGGCTTTTTAGGGATAGTACCTCACTCCGCTTCCAGGGGGTATAGACCCATTGTTCCTGGAACCGGGCGTCGACCCCCGGACGGGTAACGACGCCGTGGGCATCCACTACTGCAGCAACTTCTGGATGGAAGATAGGGTGCACTTCTCGCATAGGGAACTGGGAGAATCCGGCGGGAGTGGCAGACTGCAAACGAGTTCTATAAGAGACCAAAGTCTGTATCTTCCCATACACCTCCTCCGGTGTCAACTGAGACTTATGGACCTGATCAAGAATATCATATAATATAGCCGGAGCCTTCCCTCCCTGGTGTACCTGTTCCCACACAGAAATAAGATGGTTGGCCATATGCTCCAGAGCATGCTGTTGCATCACCGGTTCATAGTCTCTCATAGTACTCCAAATATCGGCAAGCGTATAAATGGGATGTCGCATCCACTGGGATGCTTGTGTAGCAATAGTTTCCCTTTCTTCCGTTCTCAAGGCCGAACGAGTGAACAACTTCCTACCCTCAGTTAGACTGGCCGGACGTATCGGAGTGGTTACAGCTGTTACTGGCGTGGCACTGGCGGAGGAGGAGGGCAGAACAGAAGGGGAAGGCATTGACCCCGGCGACAGCTGAGGGGTCCCGGCTGCAGCTGTCATCAATAAATTAGGCAGTATGGCCATAACTTCAGACACAGATGTCGGTAACCGGGAGAGGTTCGGCAGGGAGGGAGGGGTAGTGGTGGCCAGGGGAGCCAAAGCCGAGGCCCCCAGGGACATATTTGGAGCCGGGGCCGAGGCCCTCCGGATATATCCTCTGCGGTACATAAGGGGGTGGTGGCCTGGTGTCCAATAAATCCTCTATCTCATCTCCTGCATTCGGGCGGGTCACATAGCTCTTATCCACCTTTAATCGAAATTCGCGATTCATGCAATCCAATCCCCTTTCTACTCTGTCTCGGTCATAGGCCATAGCTTTCTGAGTAACATTCTGTCCTGCCTTGGCTCTGGCTACTTTCTCTTCCCTCATTCGCCGTTGTTTGGCCTCTTTCTGCCATGCAATTAGAGCGTCGAACATGGCCTGCCTACTTCGCCTAGAAAACAGCTGTTCCTGTAGGAACGCAATTTTCTTCTCATCAAATGAGCCCGTTTTGGGCCAGCGTAACTCCTCATTGCCCTTGGTATACTTATGCCACAGAGTGCAAAACAATAACGGAGAGATCCCATGTTTGACATACATAAAATGGCTAGGACTGCCCTCCGGCGGGGCAGGTTGGCTCTCGGCTAGTCTGGAGTCACTTGTTCGACAGCAGCAGCCAAAACAATTCAATTTACTATAACAAGACATTTTTGTTAGTTTTCAGACATATATACACAAAGAACAATCCACACGAATCATACACAACATACAATCAGTATCAGAGAACCAAGCCCGTCGACTCTGGTTCACAGTCCAAACACCAAACTGCACGCGGGATTCCGGCCACCCTCCTGGCTCACCACTAAGACCAGCCCCAAACGAGGACTCTGCCCCGTCAGGAGTATGCCCTTGTGGCTACCCAGTCTAGGTCGCCGGTCCTTCCACGCACAATCTGTTTTATTATCCTTCGGCGCGCCGTTCTTACTCAAATCAAATATAACCTGTACGTACTTCGAGTCAAACCACGGTAATGCTAACCTCAATCAAGCAAGACACCACCCTCCGGTGCGTGCCTTCAAATCAATGCACCGCTGTCCAGCGCGAGCTTCAAACAAGTGCAATCCGTGTTCAAAATCAAAAATACATCGTTCTCAACGAATGCTCTCAAATCAATCAAATAGCACACCGTCTTCAACGCGTGCCTTAACCAATAATGCACCGTTTACAACGCGTGCGTCAAAATCAAATCAATACTCACCGGGTGCACCCAGATACGAATGTTCGTTCTCCGCTGCCAACTCCTCCCGACCAAATCGATCCAGTTTCTGGGTTAAGCCCGTAGGACCCCGGTGAAGGGTAACTAGCAGCAGGGGACGTACCGAAAAGTCGTGCAGGGTGGGAGAAATCCTCAGGCTCCTCTCCCGCCAACCGGTCAGGACGCCCCCAACCCCACCACCCGAATACGGGGGGGGAGACCCTTTCACGGGGTCCCTTCGTGGTCGCCAACTGTTGTGTCCAAATAATTATTCCAAGGGCCACACTTACCATTGGCCCGCAATATTTATGCAAGAAGGAGCAGTTGGCAACGTGGAAGGTTCAAACGTTTATTAGCCACCACAGAACTCTATATAGAGGAGCCTCGTCGATCCTCACCCATCAGGTGCGCCGAGGAAGACTGCTGGCTCCTTGACAGTAACACACTTTTATACATTATCAGTACAGTACACAAAACCTTATATGTGGAAAAGTACCAGTTAGTCCTGGCGCCCCTAATGAGCTCATGCCTATTTCTAGTTTCGGCTACACATACAAAGGGTTACTATCTTTACAGAGAAGGTCGAAAGGGTGACTCCCTTCACATCCCAGGTCTAGAGGAATTTGCCTGATACTCCCTTTTAGCAGATGTGACCTTGCTTCTCAGCAACTCAGCCTGTCTCCTAATTAAATGCAGGGAAAGGGGAAAGCAGAGGGTGTGCGGAAAAGACCACGTGACTCCCAAGTGAGAGAGAGAGACGCGATCCAAGATGGAGGCGGTTCGGTTTCTCGGCCCTTTTTGTCGTACTAAACATAATCGGGGATTTCGAACCATTTAATACACCATAACGAGGCAAACTATCATTAGATATACTGCGCTAATCATATCGTAGTATCTTGAATACCTCACTGGGTTGTGGAGCATTGCACTGAAGATACGGTGCACAGCAGAAGCGATGTGATGCATAATTTCCGAGATGCTGCAAGTCTGCGGTGCAAGGTCCTGTTGTGTCGAGGATTCAATTGATGGGCTTGCGATGTGCAGTCCAGCATTTGTAATCCAGCGCCCAGCCAGAGCGATGCGTTGGTTCCAAAGTACTGTGTGGCTGTGATGCGGAGTCCATCGTTGTGTGCAGCAGCGATTCCGATACGGCACCAGGCTGCGATGCGATGTGGGTCTTTTGTGGCGGTTCCGATCCACACAGCGCTGTGATGTGTCGTGCTGATTGGGGTTTTTCCCGCACAGCAGAGGCGATGCATCAGATCCACTGGATCCACAGAGGATGGTAGAGCACCTTAGGCTCACTTCCAAGCGTCAGGACTGGAGCAGCACCACATGACTGGAAAAACTCACAGATGGCAGAGTCTGGGTGCAGATGCAAGGTTTTTGAAAGCCTAATATATTTTTGAGGGTACAGATCAGCAGGCGAGCCAACCAGTTCTTGGAGTTACTGTGGGTTCTGCATTCAAGTGATGCAGGTACAGTCCTGTACACCCAGGTAAGAGGGCGTCAGGCAGTAGGTCAGTGAAGTAGGAGTCCAGTAGAGTGCAGTCCAGCAGAGTGGCGGTCCTTCAGTGGCACAGCAATTTTTGTTCCTGGCAGAGCATCCAAAGGTCCAGAAGTGTACTGAAGTGGTTGGTATCTGAGGTCCTTCTTTTATACACAGTTCTACTAGAGTCATGCCCTGCATTCCCTGCCCTGGCTCCAGACTAACAGCAGGGGGTATTAAGCCATTTGTGTGGAGACATGACACAGGCTATCCAAATGTAAGTGAGGCTGGGACCAGTTGCTCCCTCCCATCCTCCTATTGATGGCCCACCCAGTTACACCTAAGCTCCCATTGTGTGTGGCTGTCTAGTAGGAATACACAAAGCCCAACTGCCAACCTCACTTAGTCATGTTGCAGGCACCAAATTGCTAAGGCGAAAAAAATGCCAACTTTCTAACAGTGTATAATAAAAGAAGTGTGTTTTCTGTGCACTCTATTTTCTAAATTTTTTCAAATTCTGCCAAGTTTATAATGTGCTACTGCATCTGTTGCACTGTGTCTAGCAGTGCCAAACATTGAAAATCATCACTGTGTGTGTCAGACTGATCAGTCCCTTGGATGTGTGCAATCTTCCTTGGAAACAAATGTTCCTTAATTATTAATTCAAAACTTCAATGGTTTATTGTTCATGAATGTATTTATTCATTTGTATGGAATTTGCATAAAAATTAATGAATAAATTCATAAACAATGAACCATTGAAGGTTTGAATTAATGTTTGTGAGATATATGGATTATAATTAAGGAACCTTTGTTTCCAAGGAAGATTGCACACATCCAAGGGACTGATCAGTCTGACCCACACAGTGATAACTTTCTAACAGTGACATTTTCAGAATTGTAATTTAAAATCCTACTTTACCATAAATTAGGATTTTAAATTAGGATTACAGAGACACCAAGCATGAACCAGTCATCTCTTCCCATTTGGAAAAATTACTTATAAAATGTAATAAGGCAACTCCAATGTTATCCTCTGGGAAAGATAGACCTTACAACAGTGAAAATGAATGAAAGAGCTTTTTTACTATCAGAATATATAAAACTTTAAAGTACATGTCCCACTTTTTAAATGAACTGCACCCTGCCCTTCGTTTGGGCTAGGCCTGGGCGTGAAGTTCTGCTCCCCTTGCAGCGTTTGCAGAGTTTTTCCCACTTCATGCTCCACATAACATGCAGATTTCCAAAAAACTGTGCTCTGCACAGTGGAGCGGAGAAGTTTCCTCGCTCGCGCTCACCAACGTTGAGGAAGCTGCCGCTTGAGTACAACATCTACTCGAGTGGCAGAAAGAAGTAGCGCCCTCCTGCGCTGCGTATGGTGCCATTTGTGCTAATTTTTCAGCTCGGAACAAACACTGGTGCTAAAAATCATCATGAACGGCACGACCCAATGCACTCCACCGCTTGCAGACCTCCGCATAGAGCGGCAGAGATTTTTGGTCAACTTGCGGAACTCCGGCAACTCCGCCCAGGTCTAGTTTGGGCTCGGTAAAAGGTCGAAATTACAGTTTAAAGTGCACAGACAGGCTCTGTAATGGCAGGCCAGAGACATGTGTAAGTGGCTATATAAGTGGGTGGCACAATCAGTGCTGCAGGCCCACTAGTCAAACCAAAGGAAATGATGGACGGAGTGTTGAACATTGCAAGCACTCACCCCCAGTCAACTGATCTAAGTTTAATCCATCACCGTTCTTTAGCCCACTCTGCCACCCCAGTTCAGACATGGCCATATGCAAATCAGTCTGACCCTGTGCCTCATGGGAACAGTCCAGCCCGAACTGCCAAGCCATGTCTTCCCTGGACCGAAAACAAGATTCCTAGGACCAGTTTCTGGTGCTAGTAGCATTTAATTTATAGGGCCTGGACACATGTAGTGGTAAAGTGCACAGAGTCCTAAGGCCGGCAAAAACCAAGCCAGCAAAAGCAGGAGGTCTGAAGGCAAAAAGTTAGGGATGCCAAGACTGAGAGATACTAATAGGATTGAGAGCAACGAATATTTAGAAAATAAAACAATTGTAGATGGGAACTATTGTAGTGTCCACAAAAGTGCTGAGGGTCAAGTTTTTATACCTGGTGCCAGCCTTTGTGTGTGGAATTCCCGGGCCTACCCCTAAAACTGGTTCTGCTCATTTATTCTCCTTCCCCTAATCACATCACAGACAGAATATCAGACCCAAAAATATCACGTGGACAGAACATCATTGTCAAACACATCGTGGATGAAAATATCAAGAAGGTAAGTGCAAATAGGTGAGTATAAATGTACTATTCTTATCTCCACATCTACGTAACTTGAAAATGTATATATCATCAAGGTACATATATGTGAAGTTATATATAGTAAAACTTTACCTACCCCTAGAAACTTACCTTCATGATATTTTTGTCCTTGATATTCTTGGCTTTATATTATGTCCCATGATATTTTTGGTCCCAATGTTCTGTGTAAACACTCCCCTAGTCCAGGCTCTAAATTGTCCAGGGTGACAAAGGCTAGGGCAAGGCTGATGTCAGGTTCCATAGTATGCTTTGGGCAAGTTCCCGTTAAATAGAATCTGGGCAGCCATCCTGTCAGGAAGACCCACTCCATACTACACCCAGGTCCCATTGTTTATTGTGTAGCTCCAATACACATTCTTGATGGAGGTACCATTAACAGGCCCAGGAAGGAGGAAACTCTTGGAAAGGCCCCAGAAACACTGGGCAGGAAAATGCCAACTTTCTATAAGTGGCTTTTTCAGAATAGTAACTCAAAATCTGACTTTACCTTTAAAGAGGATTTTCAAATTTCGATTCATTGAGTGTAAACATCATGTCAATATCTGATTCCAATCTGAATTTTGCACTTCTTGAATGTAATAACATAACCCTGTGTTAGCCTGTGGGAGGGATAGGCCTTACCACAGTAAAAAATGACTTTAGGAGTTTTTTTACTGCCAGGATATGTAAATCTTAAACACACACGTTACTTTTTAAATCTTACACATTCTGCCTTAAAAGCCTTTAGGGTCTAACTTAGAAGTTGTTTATAAGTATTAAAAGGGAAGGTTTAGGTCTGGCAAAAGGTTTATTTTGCCAGCTTGAAATTGCAGGTTTAAAACTGCACTACAGGCTGCAGTGGCAGGCCTGAGACCTGTTACTAAAATGCTACTTTATTGGGTGGCAGAATGATTGCTGCTGCCCACTAGTGGCATTTCAATTACAGTCCCTATGTACATGTTCTATTTACTGGGGACCTGCAAGTTAATTTAATGTTTCAATTAGATGTAGTCCAATGTTACCACGTTTAAGGAAAGAGCACAGGCACTTTATCACTGGTTAGCAGGGGTAAAGTGCACCCCCACATCCTAATGGTAACAAAAATTAGTTCAGCAAGGTAAAGGAGTGAAGGTAAAACGTTTTGTGAAATACCACGCCAAGGAAGTCAGGTCTTAAATATGACATGGAGAAGTTTTATGTATAAAAGGAAAGCATACCTTAACAACCCAGGGATGGAATGATTCATCATGCCTCTCCTTACATTGGTAGTGAGATACTACCAATGTGGGCTACAACCTTAAATAACAGAGAATCGTTTGGGTGGAAGTACCTAAAAAAGATTTAGAGGGTACTGAATCTTCTGGTGTCGGAATAAAAAGATTGTGAATTGTACAGGTGAAAATATATAGCCAAACTCGCTCTCCTCAAAATCAGATACACCCTTAGAAGTTTAATTCGACTGCCTTGTATTTGCACATACAGGCCCAGACCTGCGAACATGAAACGAGAAATTGCTGTGTGGGAAGGGGGCATGGCTTGGAGTGGGCAGGGCTTTTTGCCGAGAACTACCTGAGAGTAGGGTGACCAACCGTCCGTAAATTTCACGGACAGTCCGTAATTTGGATCTCACGTCTGTTTTCCATGAGGATCATTTTTACGGACGCCTTTTGTCCGTAATTATGGCCATTACAGGGAGCAGCACTGCTCCCATGCGAGAAGCCTTAGCCCCCTGATGGAGATGCCTCGCACTCCTCCTCGAGCACAAGAGCAGCCCCACCCCGCCCATTGTCAGTCTGTATGCTGGCTAATTGACACATACAGAAGGACAATGGGGCAGTCTGGGCTGTTAAAGCATGTGGTGGCCTCCTCCTGCCTCAGTGTACGGCAGGGCATTCTGTTAGATGGATAAAAGGTAAAACGCCCATGCTGCAACGTGAGGATACAGTTTATATAAAGAAGCCTGTGAAACAACTAAAAAAGAACGGGTTATAGTTCTTTCACTGTCTCATCATTTTAGAACTAACTCATTTTCAGTATTATATGCAACAAAGCCATGGTTGCTGCTTTTTTATTTTAAGCAACTAACAACCATCGACAAAGCCAATAGTCCTTGCTTGTTGGTGTAATGATACTTGCTGTATTACATGTCTGGATGCAATGACAGAAACAGCATAACACCAGTCGGGTGGAACACTATGCTAAAGACAGATTTTTAGCCTAGGTGTTTTATGCCATGCCGTTAATTACATCGAACACCCTTCTAAAGAGACCCCCTAGTTTTTATACCCCACTTAAAGCCCTGGAAACAACACCATGTCACAGTCACCTCACGTCCTGGCACTGTGCATCATGCATGACTGATGACTTCTATGTTTTCAGATTGCCTATGTGCAAGGGCCTAGTGAACCCTCCCCCACCCCACCCCATCCCTTGCTTTACGAACTACAGTGAGGGTGACGTTCTTGATGGGACTCTTCTGTCTGCAACTCTGCAGACAAAGGCTCAGCTCATAATGTGAAAAGTTGGGTGAGTAAATAAGTGAAGGAATGTGTGAATGGCTGGATAGATTAGTTAAAGGATGAATGGACGAATGAAAGGGTGAATGGTGCGATAATGATAGAAAGGATGGATGGATGGATGGATGAGTCAGTGGAAAGATAGATGAGAGAAAAAGTAAATAGATGGATGTATGGGTGGAAGGGTAGATGGATGGGTAAAAGGATGGATGGGTGAGTGAAAGGATGGAAGGATGAGTGAAAGGGTAGATGATGAGCGAGTGAATTGGTGGATGGATGAGTGAAAGGATGGATGGATTGATGAATTGATAAGTGAAAGGGTGAATAGATGGATGAGTGAAAGGGTGGATGTAAGGATTGATGAGTGAGTGAAAGGGGTGTAGATGGACAAAAATATGGATAGATGAGTGAAGAAGTGAAAGGGTGGATGGATCAGAGAACGGATGGATGAGTGAAAGGATGGATGAGTAATAGGGTCCAAGGATGGATTCATGAATGGATGAGTAGATAGGTGGGTGGGTGGAAGGATGGATGGATAAGTGAAAGGGGGATGGAGAGAGAAAGGGAGGATGAATGACTGAAAGGGTGAATGAGTGGAAGGATAAGTGACTGGGTGGATGGATGAGTAAGTGAAACGATGGCTGGATGGGTGAAAGGGTAAATGGCTGGATGGATGAGTGAATAGATGGATGGTTGAGTGTACAGATGGATGAGGTGAAAGGGTGGATGGATGAATAATGGATGGTTAAGTGAAAGGGTGGATGGAGAGATAGATGAGTGAAATGATGGATGGAAGGATACATGGTGGCTAGGTTTGCAAATGGTTGAATATGTTTGGATATAGATGGGCACACAGATGGAAGGACAGAATGAATGGTGAAAGACTGAATGACAGTTGAAAGAATGATTGCACCTTGTAGCACCCGTTATCTTAAGTAATATTTCCTATACATTGACTTTCACATTTATATGAGTCATTGTCTCTGATGTGTATTTGATGTAACGCATCCCGACACCCAGCTCTACATACTTGGGATGAGTAACACTATAAAAGAAATTAAATACACATGAGAGAGGGTCTATGTGAAGGGGAGGGTCACCATTGGAGGGTGTAGCAAGGCCAGACTGGCCGGACCGGGCATCGGGTGTTCGTCTGGGAGGCTGGAAAGCAGGGGGGGACAGTTTTGTTACTGGGGGCTGACACTGCAAAGTTCCTTGTATATCCAGTAGTTTTCAATCAACAATAAAAACGGCCTCACTTATATTCAGGTGTGGTTCACCATTGTCTGGTGACTAATGCCTGCTGGAGTGAGATGCGACATTTGAATCATCTAAGGTAGCAAGCTGCGGGCATACTGAAAAATCGTGAAGTGCACGATTGTCTCAACCTAATATAAACTTATTTTGACTTGTACTTAAGTGGTTGTCTATTTACTTACTTTTATACTATTGCGCGACCTCCTCTGACGAGTCTGTAAAACTTACCTTTTGTCCTGAATTTTGACCTCCTGTCCTGAATTTGTGTCCTTAATTTTTACACTCACCGTCCCGAATTTTCACCCATGCCAGTTGGTCACCCTACCTGAGAGGCCTGTGTGCCTCCATCACCTGCACCCATCAACTTCCTCCCCATCCCCAAAAATCCAAAAAACAAAAGGCTGCTGTGGCTGCTGCAGATGCCGTGTGGTGTTTTTGTACCTGTTAGAGGACATCAGCTGTTTGCAACCTCAAAAGATGAGCTGGAAATCCACTCTTTGCAGTGTTTTCCAGCTTGCCATGCCTGACTCCATGTGATATCGTCTCCTCACCGAGTAGCCATGTGAAGGAAGCCAATATCGTGTGACACACTGTGGCACTGTGTGAGTTGACAGGTCTGCAGGCTTCATTCCTCTCCATCACCAAACTCTACCCTCAGTGGATCCCTGCAGTGAATACCTTAATTTTGTACCCACCACTGGGGAAATAGCCTATTTGGGTGCGATTTGTACTGCTTGCTTGATATTTCTCATGTTAGTGTTGAAGCTTATTGTGATGACCTTTAAAGTATAGCAAGGCTTTGTGCCATTTGCTACCCATCTGTGGCTTGCCTGACTTCTCCTGGAATGTAACTTTTGAGCAATCTGGGAGCCTCTCAAGTTTGGCTTCGCTAACATTTACAGGGGTTGTTTGTGGTACACACAGATGAGGTCCTACATGTTGGTCATGTGTTTCCCCTCAAATGGCTTGAAATTCCTAGGGGACCACCTCCTACAATTTGAAGAACTGTGAATGAACACATTCTTTTTATTTTCTATATTGAAATTCCATACCTCTTCCCAATCTGTGGGGCAAAAGTTCAAGTTTGGTCCAATTAAGAAAAGAAGGTCAGCACACAGCCTTGTCCAACACCACAAACAAACTTAAAACACAAGCTTTACATTAAATAGTGAAATTCTATTTAATTCCACAAGAGTTCCCTAATGAAAAGGGTATAGACTTGGATAGTGCCAGGACTCTAAAACACAAAAAATAGTGTTGAGCAGGATAAACATTAATCTCTTGGTACATCGTAGGATAGAAAAGAAAGAATAATGATTGTGATTGGTGTAAATTCATCGGTGCTGCAGATATTTTATTGTTCCAGGAAACATGGGAACCTGAACCCTGCCAATAAGCTTCAACACTGCCATAGGCAGGGCTCCATGAGATATGTTATTTCCTGAAGTTGAGTCAAGGGCAGGAGGACCGTCGGGGGGGATTATTAAAATTTTTACTGGGTCACTATTTCACCCAACTACCACAACAAACAAGTCACCATTGATTCACCTGATATACTCGGCATGGAGTTTTATCTACAAAGGAAAAAGCATCTTCTAATTCTTAATGTTTATAACTGAACCTGAAGTAGGAACATTGAATCCCCTATTTTTAAAAGAACTATCCGAATTCTTGGAGGCAGAAAGTAAAGGTCAGAATGTCATAGTGGGATGGAACTTCAACACCTGCTTCCAGCCACCCAACCTCACAAGGGAGCTAACTAGGGAGGACGATGAGTTAAGAGGAATCCCAGAGATTTCTGGGCCAACTAAGATATGCCCCACAAAATTGGACCTGCAACTAATTGATCTTACACTAATCATTGGCCTCCGTGGGTGTAGCGGACAAAGTCTATCAGACGGTGGCAGGAATCCTACCTTCTATTGAGGTGTGTATAAAAGTAGTATAGATTACATCTTATCAGATGCCAACTCATGGCTGATGTGATAGACAGGAAGGTAATAACAAGACAAGATAGTGACCACTATCCATTAAAGTTACAATTGAAAAGTCATACAGCCAAATTAGAAGCTGAACACCACAGGTGGGAAACATCGACCTACTGGTAATCAACAACAGAAAACATATCAAGTAGGACAGCATTGTCCTCTGAGCAACTTATGTAATTATATTACCTATGTGCTGGTCTCTCTTACTGAAATCGAGCATGATTGCATGACTATCGTAGAAATCCATACCAATTGTTTCAAAGAGCTAAAAAAAGATTTTCTTTACAGGAACATCTCATTCCACCACACCCAATAACTACAGAAATTGACCGTGGTACACTAAAGAGTGCAGAATGGCAAAGACTGCTTTAATCAGTGCCATCAAACTAGGAAATCGGCCCGCTATACAGTTGACGAGGGCACCACATAAGCAGGTACTAAAAAAAGGCAGAGATAGCAAGGGAAACAGCTATGCGGGAGGATCTTCTTGACACATCATGGACCAAGAGTCATGGAGCCTTTTGACAAATAACCAGTAATGGGGCACCTCTTGCCCCAGGAGATGGAATAGCCATTTTCAAGTACTATATACAGCTCTACTCGAAAGACAAGCATCAGAGGTCCCATTGTCTGACATGATGGAGAAAAGGAAGACCCTGACTCCCTAACTCCAAGACTAAGAACTGCTCAAAACTGGAAAATCAGTAATGCAGACCTTCACCATTTCTGACTCTCTGCTAGCTATCAATTGGCAAAAAATAGGAGAGGCCCTGGGGTTGGACAAAATTCCAGCAGATTTATATTGAAGCGAAGCTACTATGTGGGCTCCATACATTAACACGGTTACTAATGTCATCAATGGGGTAGCCCTAATTACTGCATCCTGGAAAGACGCAGAAATATTGCCTATCCATGAAAATGGTTGGAGATCAGAGCCCGCCAACTACCAACCAATTAGAGTACTGGATTGTATGCAAACAAAACATTTGCAAGGAGATATTGGATAAACTGACTAGTTGGATGGAAGATTATTACATTAACTTAGTTCCAAGCGGGCTTCTGGCCTTGTACAAGCACCATCAACCATGTGTTTCACTCCAGATCATCAAATGGAAAACAGTAGGCATCAACAGAGACAGCTTTTATGTTGTATGTATCACAATGTCTCCCAGCACACAGAAATTCCAAACTGAGGCCGTGGTTATGAAGTCTTTTTTTATTCAATCATCTTATACACATCCCTTCGCCAACAAGTGTTTCGTCTTATGCTGTTTCAATCACAGCAGACTTCTTCAGGGCAAAGCATTCAGTCAAGATATGACCAAGCAACAATAGAATCCAGGTTCTGAACTGCTGCACCACGCCGGTCTCTCATACTCTGTGGACCCACTCAAATGGATGACATCCACGGACAAGCCCTTAAATAAATTTCCCTACTTCCCCTGATTTGTGAAGAGGGTTAAATAATGTAAGAATACTTATTATCATGCCAGCAGTTCATAACCTGGATTCTATTTTTGCTTGGTCATATCTTGACTGAATGCTTTGTCCTGAAGAAGTCTGCTGTGATTGAAACAGCATAAGACGAAACACATGTTGACAAAGGGGTGTGTGATGAGTGAATAAAAAAAGACTTCTGAAACCACAACCACAGTTTGGAATTTCTGTGTGCTTGGAGACATTGTGATTCTGATCTACGGACTTTGTACATCCGAGAAGGAATGGATGGCTCCTTCTCCTCCTGAAGCACCAGAAGATATATGGACTTTGAATAATTATATACCTCTAACCTCTCTAATAACCAATGTGTTAGAGTGCGCCAGTTGAACCTAGCCATTGCCTTCTTTTTGCTTTTTATGTGGTTTGTGTCGACCTAAAGGCTGTCTTTGACAGGAGGAAGTTTTGAGAGATACTCGAGGAAATGGGGATCCGATTGCATTTACTGGTATTAATTGTGAAGCTCCATGAAAACAACTTTGCGCAAATCTGCTTGGGCCCCAATGGGAGCTTACTGCCCCAATAGCTGCGGAAAAGGGTGCGAGGCAAGGCTGCATTCCAGTCCCAACCCTTTTTCTACTGTTTATTAATTTGTGTAATATTCATTATGAAATATGAAAACGACTCCCCAACTTTGGGTAACCTTAAAACCCTGGTCCTCGTTTTTGCTGAGGATACCCTTTTGGCTTTAAAATCTCCAAAGTGTATGTAAACACTGATAGAGCGGTTCAACTGGTTTTGCTCAACATATTGATTACAGGTTAATTCATGCAAAACCTAGTATATGGCAGTCAAGCCATCCAAGAAGTTTAGGAGAGCCTTAGCTTGGGGAAAGCAAGACTAGAGACGGTAGATGAGTTTAATTACCTTGGGGTCTGACTATCGAGTAAAAGCAGCTGGTTAACCCAAATTACAAAGAGTACCACGCTGTTGAAGCACAGATCAGCATCAATTCTCAGATTGACAGATAAGACATGATTTTGCCCAGTCTCGCCAACCCTTGAGATACATAGGGCACAGGCAGTGGTGTGGGCTACGTACGGTGGTGAGCTCTAGGAAAGCAGTGGTGCTGTCCTGCTACAGGTGGCAGAAAACACCTTTTTGAGGTCCATCCTCAAAATCCCAAAAGGTACACCTTTATTCTCTTTAAGATTAGGTTTGAAACAGAAACCTAAACAAGCGTTATTAAGTTTAAACCATTACTTTATTGGCATAGGGTTCGGACAGAGGCAGAACTTGAACCTTAATTTTATTTTTGCAGTTTTATATAGAGCAAACTCGACCCAAAGGTATTGGAGTGCTTTACATGAGCCCCAGCTACATTACACAAGGACACATTTGTTTTTGATAGTCACGAGGAGATTAAGTGATCTGCACAGAATCACAGGATGTTGAGTCGACGCTAAGATTCGAACCAAGGCGTCAAAGTCAGCGGCTCTGGCCATTAGCACCGCATCAGGGATATACTCTAAAGCCCCGGGTGATTGAGGATTAATGCGGTGAATTATGTAAAGTCCTTTCTGACTGACTTAAGGCTGAGCATTCTATGGGATAACAAAGAAGCTATCAGCGCCCAGTCAGCTAGGTCCCTTAAGGTATGGTTTTGGGAATGAGTATTGTCAACACTGTAACAATCATCAACACAGGGTTCACTGACACTGCTGTTCCTACAGGCAAAACCTGAGCCCAGTTTCGAGATCTTCCTTGACTACATTACCCCTGTATATACAAGATATCTATATGTTACTCACACCAGGGACCTTGCCAATAGCTTATCTCACTGGAACGTGGGGACCATTACCATCTGAAAAATCTCCCATTGCAGACAAATGCACAGCCTGTAAGCAAACGCCCGAAGCCCTGCCTAAATTAGGCTAAGAACACTTTGCATAATGCCACTCTGAAGATTTCTGGGCATCTAGTGGTGTAAGATGGCATTGTGGATATGCAAATATGACACCAAAAACAGTGTGGTATTCTCCATAGCCACATAACTGGTATCTATTTGGCATTTATGGAAGAAACTTGCCCTAGAACTGCAGAATTAGATGACCAAGAGACCAGTAACGGAATAGTCTTGACTACTCGAGGTAATGATCTCTTGGTCTCTTTTACCACCATGAAGTCTGTTAAATAAGACATCCAGAAACTGTATCAATGCACTTTGTATGATTAGTACTTTAGTCCTAGTACTGTCTTTTCTGCTTTTCCCTCTATTTTGATTTACAGTAACTAAGATAATCCGAAACAAGCATCGTGCACTTTTTCTGATCAGCACTCAATCACTAATAAATAATTGAATTATATGGAATCGAAACCACGAGTTCCTTTCTTTTTATCTTCACATTATTGGCTATTATCATACGGATAAATCTTAGGCCCAAGAACATGTACACATTTCCCCTGGCGGACCATATAAGGTTTTTGTCTATGGTTCGTGTATTTTGTCCTGTCTCCTTGAGCTGTCACAAGAATAGCGAAACCCTGTATGTAACATCTCCCTGATGGAAGACTACTAAGAGAGATTTACTGTGTAGCCTCAATGACAATGAATTTTATTTTCACTTTTGTTTTTACTCTGTAACTTTTATGTCCTGTGGCTGAAATTAAGTATTTCTTGACTTGACCTGAATTGAGATCTGAAGCTGTAGGCTCCATGTACATGTCTTCTAAAATGAGCTCCTAAATTAATTCTATGGAAGGTGATTTTTAAGCCTATAAAGAATAAATAAGAGTGTTCCTCCTTTTCCTTTTCCCAAATATGTATTTATTAGCATTAATTTGACAGTTTGTTTAATAGTAACTACGCATTTCTAAAAACCATGGGGCAGATTTACAAGCACCGTACGCCACTCACTAGATGCGTCACGTTTTAAACCTGCATCATGTTTCATGTGGGCGTTTTGGCGCAGGGGGGGGCGTTCCGGCGTAGGAATACCTCGGAACAGTGGCTGAGTGAAATCTACAAGATTTCACTCAGTCACTTTTCCGACCCCCCTGTGTCAAAACCTTGCGCCTGCTTGAAGCAGGCGTAAGGCTTGACGCACCATGTTAGACATGGGCAGGGTTAGCACAGTGCTGGAGTTGCGTCGCACCTGCGACACAACTCCAGCACTGCGCCAACCTTACGGCAGCAGATGCGACACGCATCTGCATTTCCCTGCGCCATAATGCGCCGCATTGTAAATGCGGTGCATCCCTGGTGGCACAAGGATTGAGATGCGTGTCGCAAGTTTCCTGGCGCATCCCTGCTGATTTGCAGGCATGCGACAGGAAACGTAAATCTTCCCCCTTATTGTTAATCAGAGAATCATCAGCCCCTAGCTACTGTTGGCTAAGTGTACTTTCAAAATACCCAGATGAGGAATCCCCTTCTGAAAGATGGGAAAGATATTGCCTTATTTTCAGAAATGGGATAGCTGTTTCCCCTGAGGAGCCATTGTCAACAGGGAGCCCTATTCATCAGGGTCACAAAGAGTTACAGAGGTCACAAAGTGCCCAGTCAGAGCTTTTATGTGAAACCGTTTTAAAAATGGCAATTGATACTTCAGAGAAGGAAATGGAACCAGCATATCACGAATGGTTTATTTTTGGGGGACAGGACTACATTTTTATTAAATTTAGTTCTGGGAAATGGTTGGAGCAGACATATTTGAAAAATGTATTTAATTAAGCTGGGAGCAGCATGTTTTCAAAACTCTTCAGTTTGGCTACTTGAAACTGGCACCTTAAGAGCTAAACATGCTTTTGTTTGTGAAGCTGCCCTTCTGCATTCACCATGGCTTTTTATTCTTTGCAAGTATTAATAAATAACTCTGCATCATCTGTGTTTCATTTAAGGATTTAGGGCTCTATTATAAGATATTGGCATAGCGTAGCGCCACAAATGTTCATGCTGGGCTGCCCTACGCCAATGTGAAAGGGCAGGAATGCACCGTATTTACGAAATACAGTGCATTACTGTCCTCCCCCCAGCGCTGGTGCACAATTTGCTGCCTAGCACCAATGGTGCAAGGGTGTCTCAGTTACAAGCAGGATTGTTTTGGTGCAGGAAGGGGCAACTTCCCGCAAAAACAATCACAAAAAGCGTATCCTCTTTCTGTGGGTGATGCAGAATACATGGAAAGAGGAAACAAAATGAGGAAAAATATTTCTCCTCATTACGTCTGCTCTGGAGGTATAAGGTTTTGGCGTTGCTCCCGGTTTAAGAGTCTAAGTAAATCTGGGGTACCTTCAAAAATCCATGGGTGCTGCATCGGAAAACCCATCCATGGAACACCTCCTTGACGCAAAGTATGGCAAGGCAGGGACTTGCGCTGCTTTGTCTTACTCCATATCTATGAGGTCACGCAAAGCCTCACAGAGTGACTTTGCGCCACCTCATGGAAATCATTGGCAGGCTGGCGCCGCAGGAGTGATGCTCCGGTGACTCATGCCTCTCATAAATAAGCCCCTCTGTGAAGAAAATGATTCAATCATTTGCACTCTTCATCAATTGGAATATTTTTGCAGATAATCAAAGTGAATTTAATAGACATTTAAATAATGAGTATATAAATGTAAGACTGACGCTCCAGCAAGACTTACTTTTAAGCAAGATTTATTTTCAACTTGAAGCTTTGTTGCTATTTTAAAATTGGTGTTTACCAGTCTCCTAGACAATCATGGTAATGTCGTTCAATTACCAGAGCTTGACAATAACTACGTTTGCACTGGTTCACGAGAATCCAACTATTGAGCTTTACTTCCTGCTGAAACTTAACTTCTTGTGATTGCCCAGTCAATTTCCTAATCAGCTGAAATTCTTCACAGCAGACTGGGAGGTAGTCAATAATAATGTTGCATCTGAAAGCACACATAGCTTGCACAGGGAGTTTAAAAGGAGTCCTGCTTGCAAGATTCCCAATTAATAACTGAGAGGTGAATCAGGTGCGAACCCCACAAGGTTAATACATCTGTACCTGAGAAATCCCAGGTTTCATTTATAGCAGGGTTTTCTCACAGAAACTTGAGTTAATATATTAAGTACACCAAAACAAATTATTGTCAAGGAACTGATCAGCCAAATTCCCAAGCTAGTTTAGTAAAAATAAAAAAAAGGTATATTTAGTGATCAAAGTCAATACTGCAACAACAAAAATTGGAGAAGTGGATCAAGTGGGAAGAATACGTTTCTGAAGAAATATGGCTAAAAAAACACCCACTGAAGCAATGTTGTTATAAAAGTCAATGCTAGACCATGTGCATGGCCAAAAGGCCGCCACAGGTCGTCAATATTGCACCAAAAAGGAAACCAAGAAAAAATTGCCAGCAATTTGTTCAGCTGCTTTGAGGCCCAGAGTGCAGGAGCACAGTTAGTAAGCTGCCAAGTGCTTTTTGCGCCAGGACACCTCCTTCGGGAGGTAGCTGTTTTGCGCTTTATTAAATGGCCGTATTATTAAGGAGGAGGAGGTGGGCAATGGTGATTGGTGACATCTTGAGGTCCTGTCCTAAGAAAATCCCCTTGCACAACCCAGTGTATATATTTTCAGATCTTCAAGATGATTTTTGGTAAACTGTTCCAGGATACAATGTTCTGATGACCTTTAAAAATTGCAGAACTCCAGGGCAAATGGTGCTTGGAAGTCTCACCGACTGGCAGTCCTATTACAGTGGTGGAAATCAATTTGAAAACCAACCCTGGCTGATTGGGAGTCCAGGTTCTCTCCTGCTCATAGCTGAGACAATTACTTAGGAACAGACCGGCATTAGAAGTCTCCCTTAAATTAAGACCACATGACAAATGCACAGGCATTGGCCTGGTCTTTATGTTGCCATCTACTCTTCCTCTCACATCTCCCACACTCTAGGGTAAGTAGCAGCAAAGGCCTATAATGTTCTCATCCTGTTTTTCCGTGATCAAGTAGCCTTTGTACCACTGGTGCATTTTCTGTTCCATTTTACTGTGGAATTAATTCAAGATAAAATGACCCAAATGGGGTTAGACAATATTTTGCCATGTTTATAGAGACAAAGCACAAGTAGTGAGAAATGGTTACCCAGTGCACATGTTTCAACATATTCCTCCATATCCACTTCAATAAAAATACAAATCTGGCGAAACCATGCAAGAAGGTGAACTTCTGTATCCATAACATCTACATTCACACCTCTGGAGAGCAACAGCAGAGCCAGCAAAATGGCTCACTGAGGTAATTCTATCTGCTAAGGCACTAACAGAGGAAAAGGAAATTAATGGATTTCACGTTTTATTTTGTATAATGTATAAAACAGTCTTTATAAGATTGAAATTATGTGTTTTATCGATGTATGAGAATTCTTATTATTACATTTGTTGTATTTATGCTAAATAATAAGCATTACTTGAATAAATGTGACCTGGCCAAGGTATGTAAATGAATCCATATTACGTCACAATGAATTACATTTGTATATATATGTATAGCCCAACATTAGCCATCATTTAAGGTGGGCGCTGAAAAGCATGTTTACATTTTTTCTCCATTTGCCTTGATAGCCGTCCCATGGTAAAAATGACATGATCTCTGTAATGTCAAGTCTAAAATGCACCGATGTTGAAGGAACAGGGACATTTATATATGGCCCATAATTGGGCCATAATTTTTGACACAGTTTACAAAGAGGTTAACATTTTTGTTTTTCACCAGTCACCACTAGACCTCACCAGCAAGGACACAGCAGCAGTTATGCGGACCATCACACAGACCCATGCACCCACCATATTTACAACCCGGGTGCATCCCACAGCGCCCACAACCGCAGTACAAATACGACACGTTCTGCAATTTAACAAGAAGGGCTAATACAGCCCCCCTTTTCTAATGTGGATAGCAACACCTGGGCCCCCATCTATCTGAAGCGGGTTGCACCCCCCCCTTTTATATATAGGATTTTGCACTTACACATTACATGCACATAGTGTCTCTATCATGCTGAATTATGCGTTGTGATAGACGCGCAGCATTAGGCGCAGTAAAGACTGAGGATCACGCCCTCGGCCACAAATGGTGGTGCGCATGCGTGGTAGGTAGACGGGTGCCACCGCGTAATGAAACACACTACACCAGTTCGCTATGGCAGCACCAGAAGTCCGCGCCACCTCCCATTAGAGGTGGTGCGCATGCGTTACAGAAAGACGGGCGCCAGCAGCAACGACGGCCCCTCGCTATGCCGTGAACCTCAGGCAAGCCACTGCTGGGACAACGGATGTTCCTTTTAAGGACAGTACCATTCCTTAACCATGTAACAGGCAAGTCAGGCACCATTTAAGAAGCACTCGTTCCCGACACCGGATCTCTGCTAATTAGACCTAATTAGCATTCGCGTATCGGCGCTAAGGGTATAAATAGCGCATAGTTATGTTCCTCATTTACCAGCGAGGAGGCGAGGATATCGGAAGTAGGTGCAGAGGCGGGAGATCTTCCTACTTACAGTAAGAGTGTGTATGGTGTAGATGGCTGAATGTGTTGGTACCCCATGGTAGCATACTACTGGCTTATTTTTATACTTGGCATCTTTTTGAGAACAACAGTACCCAGAACACCCCTTGAACATGTTCTGACCCCCCTGGCTTTTTTCCTTTTCTCTCCTCCTATTATAGCGCTTGACCAAAGGGGTCTCCCCTCCTCAATCTCCTGTGGAGCTAGTAGGTCCCATCAGTTAGGGTAAGCATTGGGAACCGTGTTCCCCACTTTTTATTAAGTGTCCAGATGAATGTCACAACTTGATGCACTTATAGCCACGCACTTAATTTTGCCTGAGTATGTGGCATAACAGAAGACCTTCACCAGACTTGCTAACTTATCGCTTTTGTCTGGACTTCACTTTGTTTTCTTTTCCTACAGGTGTGAATACTTTATACGGTGGATTGTGAAATTGTTCACCCCACCAAGTGGGACCATAACCAGCATAGTACGGTAAGGGTGGAGCCCGATTGTGCAGTATTGGTCCTGATGAATGCCACAGACCCCTCGGGGCCAGCAGGCAGAAACATGTTGACCACTTATAGTACGGTGGGGGGACAATAGAATCCCCAACACACCGACCATTTATTTTAAACACCATACCATGCCAGTTACATCAAAATAAGTATAACATCTGTAAAGGCATTTTAACCTCACTTTTGTTGTAAGGGCCCCAACTTAGTTTTAGAAGTGCATCCCTGTCTTCAGGTGTATGCCCACCCTCTATCAAACTAAGTTTTTAGAAGGCGAGGTCTGGTCGATGATGAAGCATGACACCAGGTGGTGTGTGAGACCAGTCTTTCACTTTTTGTGAGATGCCTGCACTCACAAGATAACACTGTAACACTATTGCACTTAGGTCATCACACTAGGAGCGGCTTTGTTTGTGTTAAACATCACCACTCACCACCACCCTCACCAACATCATCAACACCTCCATCTTGTCCACCACTTTCACGGATGAGTGGAATATTGCGGAAATCAATGCCTTCCTCAAGAAGCCCACAGCCAACCCAAATCAACTGAACAATGTCTAACCCATCTCCCTGCTCTGCATCCGGCCAAGGGGATTGAGAAGGCCATTAACAAGCAACTCACAACCCACCCCGAACTTCACGATCTTAAAACAACACACAATCAGGATTTAGAAAGAACCACAGCACCAAAACATCACTCATGGCGGCCACCGGCAGTATTCTAAACATCCTTTACTGAGGACAAATAGCGACACTCATCCTGTTCAAACTCTCCACAGCCTGCGGAGACGCTGTCTCCCACAACACCCTCACTAAAAGATTCCATGAGATTGGCATACAAGTATCCTCTCTAAAATGGATCTTTCCCCTTCCTCCAGGGAAGAACCCAAAGTGTCAAGCTGCCATTCTTCACATCAGACATCAGATACCTTGAAACTGGTATGCGGTGTCACACAGAATTCATCTCTCAGCCCCACTCTTTCAAACATATACATGACTCCGCTCGCCAACATCATCCGATCACAATACATCACTATCATCTCCTATGGAGATGACACCCAACTCATCCTCTCCCTGAAGGACAAAACAAACACCCCCAGAACCAGCTTCACCAACTGCATGACCATGGTAGCAGACTGAATACGAACCAACTTGCTGAAGCTCAACTCAAACAAGACAGAAGTGCTGGTCTTTGGCAACAAGACCTCCCCATGGGATTCCTCTGAGTGATTTTCAGAGCTAGGACCAACACACACAGACCTCGCAATAAATCTAGTGATCATCCTAGATGACAAGCTCAACATGATGGCTCAAGTCAACGTAGTGGGCATCTCCTGGTTCTACATCGTATGAATACTGAGAAAGATCTTCAAATGGTTGCCTCCGAACACCAGACGGACTGTCATACAAGCACTCATCATCAGAAGGCTGAACTACAACAACACTCTCTATCTAAGAATCTCCAAACAACTCCTACACAGACTCCAGAACATCCAGAATGGACCCACAGGACTCATACTCGACCTCACAAGCTGCAGTCACATCACACCACACTTCAGGAAGTTTCTCTGGCTTTCAATTCACATGTGCAGTGTGAGAAGCTGGGTGTCTGTTTCAATACCCCCCAACCCCACACGTTTTGCCTGGTTTTTGATGCAACCATGAATGAGGTGTACTGGGTTCCTGATTACCAGGTTCCAAGAACCAGTGTTATTTCCCTAAAATTGTGCCACAATTGGCAAAACTTCAGCTTCCTCTTTAAGTCCCTAGTAAATGGTACCCCTGGTACCTAGGGCATGGGTACTCAAGATACATCTCTGGGGCTGTAGCACCAGTTGTGCCACCCCAAAGACACCTCACCAAGCCATTGCAGGCTGTGTGTGTTGGTGCAAGAAATCTAAAGCGTCGACATGGCACACAGCCACTGTACAAGATATAGGTAAGTCACCGCTACTGCAGGCCTTTAGCCCTTAGGCAGGGTGCACTGTATACTATGTTAGGGCATATCAGCATGATATGATATGTCCATTTAATGTCCAGTCCATTTTGTATTCATAGTGCGGCCTGCGGGCCGCCAGCGGCCTGGCAAGCCTTCCTTGGCGGCCAGCAGACCTTGCAGGTGATGTACCCATGGCCCCCCAGAGAGAGAGAGAGAGAGGGGGGGAGAGAGATTGGAGAGAGAGAGAGTGGTGAGAGACAGTGGAGAGAGAGAGACAGTGGAGAGAGAATGGAGAGAGAGAGTGGAAAGAGAGTAGAGAGAGAGACTGACTGACTGAAAGACTGACTGACAGAGAGAGAGACAGACAGAGGGAAAGAGACTGACTAAGAGAGAGAGCGACTGACTGACAGAGAGAGACTGACTGACAAAGAGAGAGAGACTGACTGACTGACTGAGAGAGAGACTGTCTGAGAGAGAGAGAGAGGGAGAGAGAGACTGACTGACTGAGGGAGAGAGAGACTGACTGAGAGAGACTGAGAGAGAGACTGAATGACTGACTAAGAAAGAGAGACTGACAAAGTGAGAGACTGACTAACAGAGAGAGTGATAGACTGACAGAGAGAGACTGACTAACTGAGAGAGAGAGAGAGAGAGAGACTGACAGACAGAGAAAGAGAGACTGACAGAGAGAGAGAGACTGAATGACTGAGAGAGAGAGACTGACTGAGAGAGAGACTGACTGACAGAGAGAGAGAGAGAGAGAGAGAGACTGACAGAGAGAGACTGACTGACTGAGAGAGAGACTGACTGAGAGAGACTGACTGACTGACTGACTGACTGAGAGAGAGAGAGACTGACTGACTGAGAGAGAGACTGACAGAGAGAGAGAACGAGAGACTGACTGAGAGAGAGAGAAAGACTGACAGAGAGAGATACACTGACTGACAGATAGAAACTGACTGAGAGAGAGACTGACTGAGAGAGACTGACTGACTGACTGAGAAAGAGAAAGAGTGACTGACTGACTGAAACTGACTGAGAGAGACTGACTGAGAGAGACTGACTATCAGAGAGAGAGAGGCTGACTGACAGAGAGAGAGAGACTGACTGACTGAGAGGGAGAGAGACTGTCTGACTGAGACAGAGAGAGAGAGAGAGAGAGGGAGAGAGAGAGAGAGAGAGAGAGAGAGAGAGAGACAGACTGACTAAGAGAAAGACTGGCTGAGAGAGAGAGAGACTGTGATTGAATTGGGGACAAAGTGTGTATGAAGCTATGCAATTCCTCTTAAGATTGCTATTGTCGGCTCCTCCGCCTAGCGGAGGAGCCGTCCCTCATTCTCATTCTCCTACATCGCACCCAAGAAATGGAACTAACTCCCTCAGCACATCTGAACCTTCTCCTCACTTCTTTAGTTCCGCTAGAAGCTGAAAACCTGGCTTTTCTTATAAGCTCCTTGGGACCACAAACCTACAGACCTTGCCCAAGTGCCTGAATACCCTCTTGGGTGATCAGTGCGTTATACAAATCAACATTACATAACATAACATAATCAAGAATATACATTGTTCAATATAGAACAGTTTCTGTTCAATCCAATTCATAAGCTGCATGCATGTTCCCAGACTGCATACTCCCACAACCTCGAATCAGGATGGAGTAACACATATTACTATTGTTTTGCTTGTGCCACCAAGCAATGGGAGAAGGCTGCTGCACACCAATGTTGACCCATATTCCCTTCAGAGACTTTCTTTACCTAGGGGTCCAAGCAGTCTTTTTTCCTTTTCCATTGCTATTTTGTAGACTTTTGCAGGGTTTCAGTAGGATCAGTGTTGGAAAACGAGGCAGTATCTGTAAGGCCTGCACAAATGACATGACTACATTTGTCTTTCACTGGGAACCAAACAACCAAATTGTACCGCCTGACTCTCAGAGGGTAGCGTTGCAGAGCAGTCTTAGGCTTACTCAAGGGAGGTGGTGTGGGCTAGTAATCGCCATTTGCAGGTGCGCAGAAATAACACTCAATAATTGATTGTCCAGTCTGTACTTTGCTTTATAAAAGTAAGAGTACATTTATTAAACACACACACTACTCAATACTATGCACCAATTTACAAATATACATAAGCTGTTGGAATTACTTTGTGACATTGCATAACATCTCCACCCCTCCCGCAGGGGGGGTGGGGTCTAGTACCACACTCCCATGTATGCACATCATCTTGCCCCCAATGCAGTTAGTTGAACATAACCCTGCGCACTGACACCATCCAAGTGGCGAACCACCCCATTATCTCAACAGCCTTAAATATGGGTAACCCTGCCTTGGTGACACATAACCCTGACTGAGCATTTCCTACTGACCATAAAGTATGCACCTCGATATCTTAAGGGCTGGCAGTCTTGGTTCTTCACCTAAGCGCAGCAGCAAGAATACATGTTAAAGCATCACTTTAGAATGACTGTACTCATCACATTTGGGGATCATTAGAATGCATTGCAATTACAGCCCCTAAAGGCATAACAGATGAAGTCACAGGATTACGCATATACAGCAGGACACCCTAGCAGGAATGTCTGGCAGCATAACCCCACTTTGCTTATGACATCACCTTACACAGGTACTTCACATTACACATGTGACTTTCAGTCCTTCTAAAAGAAATAACGTTAGTAAATGCATTCCTGGTGCAATTACACCTCTTCACCTCCAGGGGATGCCCTTTCCAGACATCCCCAACGCATCCCTTCACTCTTTGATGCACTTCTCCATACACCACCAGCTGTAGAACAAAAGGTCCAGCCCAGGAGGTGTTAAAACGCTGGCTAAGCCCTTGAGGGATTATCCTTTTTAAGTCCCCATAAGACTTAGGGAGGGACTTCCATTTTTGGGCTGGGGGAAACTGCGCTTATCCAGGAGGTCCCCCTGCCCCTTGTCACACATGTAGTCGTGACCCCATTCTCCTGGCGCCACCACGAGCAGAGAAAAAGGCTGTTCTCCCCTGCAGGCCGGTCCAGGCCTACAAATCATTATGGGGCGATTCTGTTATTTCCCTACATGTTATAGTAGCGGCTCTCCCGCTGCTTTGGGGAGAGCCACGATCATGCTGCCGGCGGCTTCGCAGCATCTTCATCCCTTGATGGGGGGCCCGGTCCCACCCGGACCCCCAGGTAAGGAACAGCAGCTCGGGGAGCCCGGCCCCAGCCACTTCTGCCGCTTGTCAGGGGCCTGGTCCCACCCGGGCCCCTGGCTCCTCCTCTTTACTTCGTGGGGTCCCGGTCCCACCCGGGGTGCCCACACCGCTCCATCATTAGAGGGCAGCCCGGGGAGCCCCCCCCCTGCTGACCCCACTGGCTACCCGCCCGGCCAGCACCCTCACATGCTGCCGGGGGAGCCGGCTGGTCTCTTCTGGTCTGTCCCACTTTGGCGGGCAGACACGGCTATTCCCGGCTATTCCTGCTGGTCTGGCTGGACCTCCGGGGCCCGGAGTTGGGATCCCGGGCCCCTCCCTGTAGGATTCTTCGGCTTCGGCGACAGTCTTCGGGGCCCGGAGTTGGGCTCCCGGGCCCCCAGGGGCAGTCTACATGGGGGGGACGTGACGGCGTCCCCGACTTCATCCTTCTCATCGGGGGCCAGGGTGGGCTCCTGGCACCCCGTTTTCCCAGCTTCACGGGGAGCACAACGGCCCTCCCCGCTTAGCTTCGGGGCCCGGGTATTGGATCCCAGGCCCCTGGAGACCTCTTCGCAGGGGGCGCGACGGCGCTCCCCGCCCCCTCCTCTGCACACGAGGCCCAGAGCTGGGATCCCGGGCCCCACCACCTGCACACCTTCACGGGGAGCGCGACAACGTTCCCCAGCTTCATGTTCGGTGGGGGCCAGGGTGGGCTCCTGGGACCCCGCACCCCGACTGCAGTTCTTTGGGGGCAGCCCCCGGGACTTGACCCACCCCGGGGGCATTCTCTGCACCGGCGGCGGAGCCCCACGCGCTTCGTCATCAGTTGGCCACACGTCGCCTACCTTCTGGGGGGCATATCTCAGCCCCCAGAGGTCCGATCTTCCTGCTTTTGGCCTCTTCTGATGTCACTTCCCAGCCACTGGGAGCACTCTCCTTTGCCCTCCTGGTCACACAGATGGTGGATTCAGCAGGGAACTGTCTTCACTGGCTCCCTGACCCAGCCTTTCAACTGGCTCTCCTCCTGGGCCTCTCTTCTCCCTGCGCAGAGGCCCCTGCTTCTGCGCACTGGTCCTGGTCTCTTCTCCTGGCGCTGTTGAGGATCCCGGGACAGTCAGGGGGTTCCTCCTTCCAACTGTCCATTGTGCCAGGTTCTAGCACCCTCTGCCTCAGCAGACTACACCCCAGAGAGAGCTCCTCTTCCTGTGCAAGTGCTTTTAAGAAGTTGGGGAGGGGGCTGGCAGGAAGTCTCTGTTTGCCCTATCACACAGCGACACAGCACTTCTCAGCCCTTGCTCCCTCCTTCCTGCCCAGGCCTCTGGATTTGCTCAAAATGGCGTCGTCCAGGGTCTCCTGGCACATGGTCTCTGAAAAAGCCCCTTCCCCCCAGAGCTGCCTTTTCCCTTGTGCAGCTAGGTGCTTGGCACCCAGTGACAGCTGCTGATGGATTAGCCTGTAGCTCCACCCATCATCTCTCCTCAGAGGGGAGGTCATCCATCCAGGCTGCTGGGGTCAGCCCCCAGCCAGGCCCTGGTTATGAGCTGACTCAGAGAAATATAACATTTCTGGATGACCCAAAAGCAGTACAAATATGACTTTGGACTCTGCAGATACTTCTTCTCACATAAGTTACAGTGGACTTTGGTGCATGTCTGGAATTTGTAGGCCCTAGGAAAGTAAAACTAGCCCATGTGCTCCCTATCCCCATAAGACAATAATGGAATAACCACTGTAAAGCATACTGACTTTCGCTGGCATGTTTCTTCCCAGTGTATAGAGCCTTTTCCATGTCACCACCCAATTCTGCATAAGTCCTGCCACACCATTCACTTTGCATCTGCTCTGGGGCTGCGCATGCTAGGAATCTCTCCTGCGCAGCCCGCACACATGTGCACACGCATGTACACATGTATCTGCATGTAACTAGCCCGGTGCCCCTTCCTCCTGTGGCTGCACAGTGGCCTGGTCAAACCAGGGTGACACCAGTAAAATCCCCATGCAGTCTCTTTCATTTTCAGTTCACTGTGGGTGAGTCCCAACTTATGATGCTCCCCCACAGTAAAAGCTCAACAATTAGGTGCTCCAAAAGAGAAAAATCCAGGTGGCCCATAGTGTCAGAACCACCTTCTAACAATCGGATAACTGAATTTAGTAGTTGATGTTAAATTGATGACCCCATGTAATTTGAGGTCAGCTGTACATAGATGTTATGGCCTCTGCCATTATGTACTGTACTGTTGTATGGTGATACCCTTACCCTAGTAAACTTCCTACAATCCAAGATGGCCAAAGCACACTGCATATCATGTTTTAACATCACTCTTAGCTCTTCCTATGTGGCTGACAATGCCACTGTAGACTTCATACCTAATCAAACAACCAACACAGCTCAACAAATTGTCTCACCTGTGTTTAACAGAGTTCTTCTTTCCCCGCCCACCTACGTGCTCCATGGACTCCAGAGTCTGAGCCACACCAGTCATTCCTTTGTACTGATGCACTTTGTACATGTGCTATCAGAAAATGTATTTTCTTCCAACTATGACTGTCTGTCTCAACTTAGGATAACATGTCCTCCCCAATTCTACTCTTCTAAAATGCTGCTCATTGGCAGCTTTAAATTGAGGGTTTCAGTAATGAAACATATTCAAGATGAGTTCTTCCTAGGTCTTGTGCACAATATGTACAAATCCAGCCCAATCAATCAAATCAAATAGGTTTGACTTTATTGTGCTAAGGCATAACACATTAGACACAGTTGCTGTTTTCATGAATCAGGACATTAAAGTTAGGCCTATTGACCTTGCTAATGCGTGTTCTTTGTCTCCAACAGAGCAGCCCATGAGACCTATTGTTTTTCAGTGCACTCCACAAAGCCTTATCAACAAATCTTCAATCAGCTGAAGACTGTCCTCTTCAGAAATACATTCAACAAGGAAACTGATTTCAAACTATACACTATCACTTTTTTGCCAATAGTGTTTTTGACAAACATTATTGGCAACTTTCTGGCTTACATTTAACGTCATCATCGCAGCAGTGGCAGACACACACAATTTTATTTATTAGCCCATACTTATGCGCCGATGGACTAGGTTGCCCCCAAGTTGCAAAACCCAACCCTAGAGTATGTTCTTGAAATACATTTCTCAAGGCACTAAGCGTCCCAGAATTCCTATTGGGGTATAATATTAATTGTATCCATTAAGGAACCCTTAAATCCTGGTATGTTTCCATGGGCATTCTCTTTGTTTGGCCCAACAGAGACTGTGAGTTTGGTTTAGGGATGGGCAATCAGACCTGCGACCCATTATTTGAAGATGAAAACACCTTTACTACACTGGCAACAGACAACTAACTATTGCATGAGGCGAGCAGCTGAGGGTGAAAACCTGCCTAACAATCACTGACCATATCCTTCTTGATAAAACTGTCAGGCTTAAGGTGTTCTCCCTCAAAAAGTTTTGCCTTACTTCTCCATATGTTTCTGATCTTGTTTTGTTGGAATGTGCACTTTACCAACTCTAACCACTGTGGAAGTGTGTGTGCTCACTCCCTAAAAACATAGAAACATTGCCTATGCCTTTATCCCTAATAAAGTACTACTACATGTTGCCCGTGCCTGTAAATTAAATACTACTGGTAGCAGCACTTATTATGTCACCCACGTTAGTAGACTCACCAACCTGTCTCAGATCTGTACAACCTTTGTGTGCAGTTTTAAACTGCAATTTTGACCTGGCAAGGTAAACCGCTTGCCGGGTCTAAACCTTCCTTTTGAATATATATAAGTCAGCCGTATGTTAAGCCCTATGCAGTCCAGAGAGCAGGGTGCAGTGTATTTAAAATGAAGAACATGTATGTTTAAAATTTATATGCCCTGTTAGTGAAAAACCGTCCAATTCACCTTTCACTACAGCAAGGCCTGCCTCTCCCATAGGATAACATCGAAGTTACCTTAATACATTTAATAAGCTATTACATACGATTTGGAACAGGTAGACAATGTATGCATGGTGTCATTGAAATTGTAATGAAAAATTCTCTTTAATGGATTTTGAATAGCAATTACTAAAGTGCCACTTTTCGAAAGTTGGCATTTTCCTGCCTTAGCAATTTGAAGCCTACAGCCAGCTCCAGGGTGAACATGACTGGGTGTAATTGGCAGTTGAACTTTGCATATTCCTTCCAGACAATAACACACAACAGCGAGCTGAGATGTGCCTCGATGTACCATCACTGGAAGAATGGAGGGCCGAGCTGAGCACTGCCCAACTTTACACAAAGGATTGCATACTCCCTGTAGTTAGTCTCAAGCTTGTACAGGGGAGCAGAAAACCTGAACACTTCAAAGAGAATTCTCTAGAAGTTTCTCCCACTTCAAAGAAAAAAGAACAATTGATGGACCGAACGCAGAACAATGTCATATATATTCACCCCAGTACAGAGATCTTGGCCTAAATCAATTGTTTTTTCACTCCCTCATGCCATTTCAGTTTGAATCCAGCCATATGGAAACCAGTCTTGACCCTGCACCCAATGGGAACAGTCCAGCCCGAACTGCCAGGCCAGGTCCTCCCTGGACTGAAAATAAGCATCCTAGAACAATTTCCGGGGTTTCACCCCACTTCAGCCAGGATAGCTTGATTCCAGTGGCATGGAGAGCACGGGACCCACGTCTGAGCACACCCGTCCCACTTGGGTGACAAATGCAAAAAGAACAATTGATGGACAGAATGCAGTACAATGTCATACATTCACTCCAGTACAGAGATCTGGGCCTAAATCCATCATTGTTTTACTCCCAATTCCATTCCAGTTTGAACCCAGCCATGTGCAAATCAGTCTTGACTCTACGTCCAATGGGAACAGTCCCATCTGAACTGCCAGGCCATGTTCTCCCTGGACTGGAAACAAGCATCCTAGGACCTGTTCCAGAAGAGCAGGATGGAGAGCAGGATATGGATAAGCAGAATCACAACCTGGTTATCAGCCCTGAAATACAGTCTTCAGGGGAATGTGATAACTCATCTCCTGAACTAGATCTCCCTGCCAGAGCAGGAAGCAGTGTATCCTTGAATGCCTTATCCCAGAGGTGCTGGTGGGCAGAAAATCATGGAATGAGTTTCAGCTGCAGATGGCAAGCTACAAATGGCGAAAGAACTAGTACTAGAGAAAAGGAGAATGGCACAAGAGCGCAGTCTCAAAGAGGTGAAACGAGTGGCAAAACAAACCGATTCCACTAGCAATGGTGGGAGCATATACTCAGTGTCTGAAGGAGACAAGCAGGTCCATATCCTGAAAGATCTTGAGAGGAGCACTGGGGGGATGTTGGGTGGATTGTGGAAACACATGCCGCCAGTGGGGAAGGTCATACTTCTGAGACTAGAGGTAGAGGACCAAACCAGGTTGACCCCTTTGAAAGCCTTACTTGTCGCTTAATTTGGACTGACCCCTGAGAAAAACCGCCAGATGTTCAGGGACAGCCACACACTCCCAAATCAGTCTTGGGTGGACTTCTTGGACCACACCAGCAAGGCACTGAATGGCTGGGTGAGGGGCAACACCATTAATGACTACAGTGGGCTGTACAACTTGATTCTCAGGAAGTACAGGCTCAATACTTCTTCTACAGAGCGGTGCCAGCACATAGTGGGACAGTACCGGAGGGAACAACAAAGCATCTCGAGGGGGAGTCTCAGAAGGGTCGTAGGGGTCCTACCAGAAGCAAGAGGGGGGAGAAAAACATACAAATATGGAATTCTCTAAAAGTTTCCCAAATAATTCCTAAAGAAACAGCAGGTACCAGTCCCAATCTGAACTAAGGAAGAAAGAATTCCTTGATAAGCAGACAGGGAGGTGTGTCCACCAGAGTATGGACTGCTGCAGGTATAGGCACTCCAAGTGTGATATCAAATGTCCCAAGAGGGCACAGATCCCCACCGGTGGGTAGACACCTGTGCTGGTGAGTGTAGCACTTGGTGAGGTAGTGTTCCAAGTTAGCTTGGGGGAGAGAACAAAGGTTACTCCAGTGTCCCTGGGGTATAAGGAGATGATACAAAAAGCCCATATGCCTTCCAATATTTCTAAGTATAGGCAGTGGGTCACCATCCATTGGCAAAGGGGGGAGGTTCTGAGGGACACAGGAGTCAGCATGACCACAGCGAGATTTCATTTGATGTGCTCAGAGCAGGTCCTACCTAATACATTGCACCAGGTCATAGTCACACACAACCGCGAGAGTCACCAGTACTGGTGGCTCTGGTTCCCTTTGAGTTGGGGGGTATAAGGTTCTCTAAAAGTAGCTGTGAGCCTTGCTATGTGTTGGAAATGGCCCTTTTTTGCAGGGTTATCCCCAAACGTTTTGCTTCTTCTTCCTTTGTTTTTCACTGTGTGCAGTTTATTAACTGCCCTGTTGATCTGGCCAGTGTACCCACTTGCGAGGCCTGACCCTTCCCTTTTCTTACACATTGGACGCCCCTATGGTAGACCCAAGGTACCCCCCTGAGCAGGGTGCAGTGTATGTGAAAGGTAGGACATGTACTAGTGTGGGTAACATGTCCTGATAGTGAAATACTGCCAATTTCATTGTTCACTATTGCAAGGCTATCTTACTTATAGGACAGAATGGGGAATGCAGTGTAACATGTTTACCTGCATATCTTTCCATAGGAGAAAGATAGAAAATTGGAATCTGGTATCCCTGAACTCAGAATTGAATAGCACATCTTTTAGGAAGAATGACTTTTAAATTCTGTGTTTGAAAATAGCACTTTTAGAAAGTGGCTATTTTCTTCTTCAACCTTTCTGTGTGCCTCTGCCTGTTTGTTGATTGACTGTCTGGTTTGAGAGTGACAGGGGCTGGGGTGGCTCCAGGAGTCTGGGTGAGTCAGCACTAGGCTGAATAGACCTATCTGCATTTGGAGTGGTGGGAGGAGTCTGATGGCCCTGGCCCACACTCACAAGGAAAGAAGTTGTGCACTGGCCGAGTGCACCCAGAACTGGTTTGGACTGGGTCCAGGACCCCTCACACTTAGAGAACAAAGACTATTGGGCTATAAATATGAGAGCTGAAACCCCTGAAAGTTAGACTACTTTGTGATCAAGAGGAATCCCTGCCAAAGAAGATCAGCTGAAGAGACTGAGGAAAAGTACTGCCCTTGCTGTATGTCTGGGGTTGTCCTGCAGTTTGCTGTTTCTACTGAGGAGAGGACTAAGGGACTTTGCTGTCTGCTGTGTCCCCTGCTTGAAGAAGGACTTTGCTGTGTGCTGTGTCGATCTGAAGAAAAGGCTCCAAGGGCCTGAGAAGAGCGGGCCTCCTATTTATGAAGTTCCAGGCACAAAAGGACTTCACTCCCAGCTTCTGAGGAAATATGAATTTTGTGATCAGTTATGTCCCCTATCGTAGACCCCAACGGCTCCATGTGCATGCTACAAGTACATGTATGTTCCCTCCAGTTCCAGTTATGAAGACGCAAATACATGTGCGTCCACCGTCAACATGTCCTCTTTCAGATCAGAATGAGCGAAAAATTCGCAAATTTCGTAGAGATACGATTGACTACAAAATGGGGGAAGTATATTCTTGGGCAGAAATTTATGCCAGGCGAAGACAAAACAGGCCCTATAATATCAACACTGACACTTCATCGTCCGATAGTGATCGCACACAACAACCCAAAAGATTTTTGAGCAAAGACAAAGTACCGGCAACGACACCAGAGAACGTACCATCTACATCAACTACTTCCCCAAATACTGAAGAGGTCCCTTTTTTAGAGGTAGGCCACATGCAACAAGACGACCCAGGCGGGGCCGCAGAAAAAGTCAAAGAAAAGGACAAGGATCCACCACAAACACGCACAGCCACGGGCAAGAAGGAACGATCCAAGAAAGGGAACTAATGGATAATCTAGTTATCAACATCTCCGATTACCATTTTAGCGACATTGAGTTAAAAATCTTGCAGAAGGGTACATCCTTTGTTCCGACTTCAGCAAGTAACCTTCTTGAACTCCATATCAGTTTTTTTAAATTGATGAGGAAATTAAGATTGCGCCACTTTTTTGACAATATTATAACACCAATCCAGGAAAAAGATGAGGACCCCTTATTGGGTTTACAATTGAGGAGCACATTTATGGCACCAATCAGTCATAAATGTTTGGATCTATTTGAATCTGCAGTCAAACAAGATTTAGCAAAACTCAACTATAACAAAACAAGCCCAAAACACAACAACCTAACCAATAAAGAGAAGGGTATTTTAAGAAACATCGCAAACAAACCAGACATAACTTGCACTAAAGCAGACAAAGGAGGAGCATTAGTGATACTCAATACCAGCTACTACGAATCGCAAATAACATCTCACATCCAAGACTCAAGTACCTACATGAGATTGGAGAACAACCCTACATCACAATACAAAGAGGTTTTACAGACCATTGTACAAACAGCCGTTGACAAAGGTATCATTAATGAGAAAGTCCAAAAGTTTCTCATTCAACCCAACCCCAAGAGTCCCACAATTTTTTTGGTGCCAAAAATTCACAAGCATCCTACCAAACCTCCATGCCGCCCTATCGTATCAACCCGGGGAAGCATTCATGAACCGGTTGGTAAATACCTGGACCGTCATCTACAACCTAGCGTCAACTCCATGAGATCCTTTCTCAAAGACACCACTGATTTTTTAATCAAACTCAATCAAATTACCATCTCTGAAAATGAAAATATTACCCTATGCACAGTAGATGTCAACTCGTTATATACATCTATCCCCCATCAAATGGGCTTGGAAGCCATTGAACAAGCGTTACTACATTCCCAGTACACACAAAATCTGCAAGTTTTTTTGATGGAATTAATGGAGTTCACTTTGATGCACAGCTATTTTCAACATAGCAATGAGTGGTATCAACAGTTAACTGGTACATCTATGGGTAATTGTGCTGCTCCAGCATATGCCAACATTTTCATGAACCAATTTGAGGAAGATCACATCCTCAACACACCAGCATGGACCAATCATTTAAAACTATACCTCAGATTTATAGATGACATCATCATGATATGGAATGGCCCCACTCACATCCTCAATGATCAACTCAATAACCTCAATCAAATAGATCAACGTTTACAATTTACTTTCAACATCCACACAGATACCATCAACTTCTTGGATGTTACCATCACCAAAACATCAACAGGATTTGAAACAAATCTCTACAGGAAAAGTACTGACAGAAATAATACTCTTCACTACCAAAGCTTTCATCCTCCACCTCTCAAGCAACATCTCCCATTTTCACAAATGCTCCGAATAAAGAGAATAGTATCTAACCCAGACGAATCCATTCATCAACTCAACCAACTTGTAAAAAGATTCAAATCCCGTGGCTATCCCGATCAGGTACTACAAACGGCTCAAGAAAGATCATCTAGCAAAAACCGTGATGAACTATTAGTTATTCAACCCAAACCCATCAAAAATCAAATCACGGTGGTATCTAAATATTCCACCGTCAGTGACAAGTTCAAACGTATCATAAAAAAGCATTGGCAATTGCTTAAACTGGAGCAGGAGTTTAACCACATTTTTGACCAAGAACCTATTTTTGCCTATACAAGGAATAAAAACATAGGTGAAATACTCAACCAATCTAACCAACCTCTTTCAAATTTATCATTTAAAGGAACCATCCCTTGTTTAAACTGTAACAGCTGTAACAACGTCATGAAAGGTGAATATATTACTCACCCAATGAAAGGGCACAAAATCAGAATTAAAACCACGGCTACCTGTGACACCTCTAATGTTGTATATATGCTTAAATGCCCTTGTGGCAAAGTATACGTCGGGCAAACCGAAAGGAAGATCAAAATTAGATTGAATGAACATAAGTCCAACATTAGAACGAAACAACAGAAATCATCGGTCGCACAACATTTTTTGGAAGCTGGGCATAACATCAGCCAATTGAAATTTTGCATTCTAGAGACTGTTACTAAAACTCAAGGAAGAGACAATCACAACTTTCTTCTCAAAAGAGAGAACCATTGGATATATTTGTTGAACTCAATGAAACCTGATGGTTTAAATGATCGCACAGAATTTTCATGCTATTTATAATTGTTCTAAATACAGTGGATCCTTAATGTGGTTTATATTTCTTGTATAGTCACCAATTGCCTTATTTCTAACATGTAGTTTTTTCATATACATTTTTTTATATTCTTGTATATAGATTTAATATCGTTATATACATCTACTTTGACGCTTCTGTTCTTTCATGTTAACATGTGAAATTGTGTTGATACACTTTAACATAACATTAGCACGCATTCCTATATTCCTTTTTCAAGTTCACCCAACTCGCGCTTGACCATTCATTACCTTCATTATCCATCTTTAGTTAGCTAATTTAGTTTTCTTAGGTTGTCCGTAATCTAACAGCAGTCCTATTTCTATGCACACCACTTTTTAATGTCACACGCCGTTAGCCTTTTACTTTTACTTCCGCTTCAGACTTTGATTCACAACCACCATCACGTTCGTGATCGAACGCGGGAGCACATACCTTTGTTTTTCTACACTGGGTAAGAACAACTTTGTCACCGTTTCAGAATGCTTTTATGCTTACTAACTAACTTTATCACTGGAAGCAAATTTTGATAGTAACCACATCGTTTGTTACCGTTTTTTCATTTGAAACCTCGTTTGAATCAATCTATAGTCGTAACAACACGTTGATTTAACCGCTAGTATTCACTTTGGGTTATTGAAATAGTTCTTTATAATCCTCACGAGCATGGTAATATTCGCGCTTAAAAACTCCTTTTTATTTTTATTTTCACCACAACTACGCATGTTCGTATCTGATCGTTTTTCAATCACCTTTTCAATCTCACCCGTTTTTAACAACACAAGAGTAACTAATATACCTCAGACAAAGCGCTTATCGTCATTTTTATTGTTTTTCTAGAATTCCCCTGAGGAAGGCTTATGCCGAAATGCATTGGGAATTTACAATCAACGCTATAATCTTTGCAATGCGTTTGAATTGATAAAAAACGCTCACGATGAATTTTGAATAACAAATAAAGTTTTTTCAACATCGAACATTGAAGAATCTAGTACAATTTTTTGAAACCCAATTTTGAGGACTGTTACGTGCCTGGGGGACACACCCCATGTTGTTGGGGGGTGCTTTTCTACTCTTTCAGATCCGCCATGAATGGGTCAGATATTCCATTCCTAAGTATGAAAGGCCACCGACTTTATGTGGTTCACTCTCCACATTTTACAGATTCAGGCGAGTAGGCCCTGAATTCTGCCATCAAGCCTTTTCCTGCCGTCTGCCTCTGAAAGCTCCAGTCCGAGCCTGCATCTGTATCCATGAACTTTGTCCTACTCCCTGCGCGGCTAATGGTGCCTGATCCAGCCTGTTGCCTGCCAAAAACTGTATTTCACCTTCAAGATTATCTGCTCCGCTCCTCATCCGATGCATTCCTGTCTAGTAGTTTAGGTAAACATTCTTCCAGCTACCGAGCAAAGGGCCAGGCCTCACTGTCCTCATGCAAGTAATTCATAGCCCCTGTTACCATGGAAGATTCCTGCCCCCTCGCATCTCATGTAGACACTTAGACGCTTGTACACGCACTAACAGTCAGTATAGAATAGATTCCATCCTAGAGACCTTTCCTTTTGGATAATACAGTTCTTTAAACATAAGATATTAGATATGATTTGGGATTAGGTTGACATGACCCCTCAGACTTCTGTCTCCACATGTAGAGCTAAATGTCAAGTCCCCTTCACCCTCTAGTTGCACGTCAATCACACGTCATGCGGCTGCGCGCGCATCTCTGCCAAATATTTCTGCTGACATTGCAGGATTCTCTTATGAATCCACCCACTTGTGACATCATGTTTAATGACGTTTTTAGTTACGCCTATATGTACGCCTTTTTTCATTACGTATGTGTATCATTATCTGTATTATCAGCTGTTACGCCTCTTGCATCTGTCTTAATGTAATGCTTTTCATATAAATATCTTTACTTGTCAATAATGTATTGCCTTCCCTTCCTGAACCTTCGTGGTGATGGAATTTGGAGCCTATGGTTCGAACCGTAATTCCTTTGTAGAGGAATAAAGCCTTTCAGAACCTCTAATACCACGGATTCTGCCTCTTATTTTTACTGAGTTATTCTTACTAGACTTTACCGCATAAAAAATAGTACCAGTAATGAAATATTTACCACATAAATTGGCGCCCGAACAGGGACAATTTCTCATCTCACGCGCCGGAGGTGCGTTGCAGGCCCGGTCTCCTGCCACAGCTGAACGGACAAAAACGCGTACCCGCAGGATTTCCTGTATCTCCCTCCGGCCGAGCGGGGGCGACTGAGGCTGCGATCAACACCCAGACGAGGCGGTGAGAAGTGCGAAGTATCCCGACCAGAGCCTAGCTGAGAGAGCAAGATCCGAGGTATACAGAGGCCCACCAGGTTCCGAAGTTCCGAGTCCAGTCGAGTCGAGTCCAGTCCGGTCCAGTCCAGTTCAGTTCCGAGGCCTTCCGTTCCGTGCTACCCGGTGAGTACCGTTGCCGGGGAGGCATTTAAACGTGCACATAGGTTGTGCCGGTCAAGACGGGTTTGGGTACACAAATCCGGTCTGCACTGTTTCAGCAGTGTATCTGTACTGTTTAGCAGTATATCTAGTATGTTCATGTATATAATTCAGTATTATCTAGTGTTAGTATTATGTCAGTAATTAGTTTTCTATTAGTTATCATCGTTCGTTAAACTGTTAAATGTTAAATGTTTTAATACGTTCTACATATTGTGGTGTGAATGATTGTTCATTATTGTGTTTATTGTATTAAGTGTGTTCAAGTAATAAGGTCTAAAAATGCCGCTCTTTTCAAAATTAAGACAGATCAAAACCAGAAAAGGGGTACTCGAAGAAGCTGTTCCCATTCCACCTAGGGACACTCCAGGGTACTTTATGTATCATAAGCATGGCCTAGATGCCGTATTATTTCTTGATTTATGGGTGGACTACACCAAGGATTTGAGGAAATATGGATTTTGTGATCAGTTATGTCCCCTATCGTAGACCCCAACGGCTCCATGTGCATGCTATAAGTACATGTATGTTCCCTCCAGTTCCAGTTTTGAAGACGCAAATACATGTGCGTCCACCGTCAACATGTCCTCTTTCAGATCCGCCATGAATGGGTCAGATATTCCATTCCTAAGTATGAAAGGCCACCGACTTTATGTGGTTCACTTTCCACATTTTACAGATTCAGGCGAGTAGGCCCTAAATTCTGCCATCAAGCCTTTTCCTGCCTTCTGCCTCTGAAAGCTCCAGTCCGAGCCTGCATCTGTATCCATGAACTTTGTCCTACTCCCTGCGCGGCTAACGGTGCCTGATCTAGCCTGTTGCCTGCCAAAAACTGTATTTCACCTTCAAGATTATCTGCTCCGCTCCTCATCCGATGCATTCCTGTCTAGTAGTTTAGGTAAACATTCCTCCAGCTACCGTGCAAAGGGCCAGGCCTCACTGTCTTCATGCAAGTAATTCATAGCCCCTGTTACCATGGAAGATTCCTGCCCCCTCGCATCTCATGTAGACACTTAGACGCTTGTACACGCACTAACAGTCAGTATAGAATAGATTTCATCCTAGAGACCTTTCCTTTTGGATAATACAGTTCTTTAAACATAAGATATTAGATATGATTTGGGATTAGGTTGACATGACCCCCCAGACTTCTGTCTCCACATGTAGAGCTAAATGTCAAGTCCCCTTCACCCTCTAGTTGCACGTCAATCACACGTCATGCGGCTGCGCGCGCATCTCTGCCAAATATTTCTGCTGACATTGCAGGATTCTCTTATGGATCCACCCACTTGTGACATCATGTATAATGACGTTTTCTAAGTTACGCCTATATGTCCGCCTTTTTTAGTTACGTATGCATATTTTATCTATCTTATCAACTGTTACGCCTCCTGCATCTGTTTCACTGTAATGCATTTCTTATAAAAATGATTACCTGTCAATAATGTATTGCCTTCCTTCCTGAACCCTCATGGTGATGGAATGTGAAGCCTGCAGTTCGAACTGTATTTCCTTTGTAGAGGAATAAAGCCTTTTAGAACCTCTAATACCACGGATTCTGCCTCTTATATTTACTGAGTTATTCTTACTAGACTTTACCGCATAAAAAATAGTACCGGTAATGAAATATTTACCACATAAATTGGCGCCCGAACAGGGACACTTTCTCATCTCACGCGCCGGAGGTGCGTTGCAGGCCCGGTCTCCTGCCACAGCTGAACGGACAAAAACGCGTACCTGCAGGATTTCCTGTATCTCCCTCCGGCCAAGCGGGGGTGACTGAGGCTGCGATCAACACCCAGACGAGGCGGTGAGAAGTGCGAAGTATCCCGACCAGAGCCTAGCTGAGAGAGCAAGATCCGAGGTATACAGAGGCCCACCAGGTTCCGAAGTTCCGAGTCCAGTCGAGTCGAGTCCAGTCCGGTCCAGTTTCAGTTCAGTTCCGAGGCCTTCCGTTCCGAGCTACCCGGTGAGTACCATTGCCGGGGAGGCATTTAAACGTGCACATAGTCTGTGCCGGTCAAGACGGGTTTGGGTACACAAATCCGGTCTGCACTGTTTCAGCAGTGTATCTGTACTGTTTAGCAGTATATCTAGTATGTCTTGCATATAAATAAGTATTATCTAGTGTCAGTATTATGTCAGTAACTAGTTTTCTATTAATTATCATCGTTCGTTAAACTGTTAAATGTTAAATGTTTTAATACGTTCTATATATTGTGGTGTGAATGATTGGTCATTATTGTGTTTATTGTATTAAGTGTGTTCAAGATTAAGTAACCAGATCTAAAAATGCCGCTCTTTTCGAAATTAAGACAGATCAAAACTAGAAAAGGGGTACTCGAAGAAGCTGTTCCCATTCCACCTAGGGACACTCCAGGATACTTCATGTATCATAAACATGGCCTAGATGCCGTATTATTTCTTGATTTATGGGTGGACTACACCAAGGATTTGCCAGAAAATCAGACATGGCCCGCAGCGGGGACCTGGGATGCAGATTGCATCATGAGAGTAGAAGAAGAATTATGGAAAAAGAAAGCCAGACAGTCACAGAAAGATGCCATTGAATTATGGCGTAAAGAATCATATAGACGTACAGAAAAAGCGCTCAGACAGGAAGAGAAAGGTAGGGAGAATTCAAATAAAACCCGAGAAAATCTATTAATTGAGGAAGGTACCCGAGTAAAATCAGAACAAGTAGATAGACAAAGAAACACTCTTATGAATGGTATGTATCCTCTTCTGGCCGAAGGGTTGCCTAAGGCTACCCCGGAAATACCAAAAGACTTGACTCCTCCATTGCTCCCGATAAAAGCACATCCCAAAACACATCCTAAAACAGCAAAATACGTTTTCCTTTCCTCCTATTTAGATGACGTAGCTCCCGAGTATGCTAATTCCACCCCACACACACCGCTTGCCGATGGTGTTCAACATCAAGAGCATCCGTCTGTATCCCCGCAACAACAAACTCCTACACAAGTTCCCACAGGTCCATCCGTTTCTACTGTTTTTCCCGCATCTACAATTTCTATCTTACGTCCAACGAATCCTTTCTTGCCCAGCACCTCAGATGGTGCTACAGGAGGTACGACAGACATGTTTGCCACACCGCCGCGAAATAAACAGACCCTTAGAGATTTAGCACTCCAAGGTACACCCCAACTAGCGACGTCCGACATGTTTAAAGAACATCTTGTGGATTGTAGATACGATCCAGTACCAGGTAAACAGGACAGATTGCTAATATCATCACTACGTATACGACGAGCTACATTGTATTTAATGACGATACCAGGAATGGTTGAACACCTAGACAATATATATCACTTTGTCCAAACAGGGCGAGGTCCAGAGAGTATTAACGAAGCTATGGAATACCAGAAAGTGGATGTCCAAAGACAACTATTACGTTTTTTCATAAATTGCGTGATTAGGAACCAAGACAGGCCTGGGGCAGATCATGATACCATACAAAAACTTGCCAAATGGGGTCAGAACATATCAGACGAGAAACATGATAAACAGGCGTGTATAATCGCCATGTATCGAAAGATCCGCAAGGAAGTAGAACGAATACATAAAGAAAGACGAGAAGCAGACAGAATTGAATCAGAGGAAGAGGAGGAGCAAGAATCAGAACAATTAGAAACGATAGCTTACGTAGGTAGAGGAAGACCCCATAATGATACTAGAGGCTTTAATGATCCGATACGTCCGATACGTCCAGAATGTAATAGACATTTTCAAACCCCTATGTTAAATACGAGGTCCCCTGAACACCTATTCCAAGCCGCTGATAAATTACTCCGAGATCGAAGGGGGTACCATATGCTCGATTCCATGGACGAACAAGAATTAGCCAGGTCAGCAGTACAATGGGCTGACAGTCCCAGCAAATACAGTGATGATGCACTAGCACACACGTTTCTGAATCTTGCCCCATACGAACAGCGTTTAGCTAGTATATACATGATTCAACACCTCCTTATATTATATAAAAGCCAACACTCCGATCCTGGACCCTTACCTGACATATTGACAGACCTACTCACGAATAAATGGAGAGGGTCAGGTACTGATTTAATTAAAGAAATTCTAGAATTTCGAAACCAGTATATAACTTTCGTGTGCCCAGAACACGTTCCAGTTCCCATTATGGGAAGAAAAATGTATCACATAGATAGACTGAATCCGTTACGCGAAGTACACCCAATCAGAGGTGAAGGTAATAACTTTACACGCGTGTTTGTGTACACGCCTATAACTAAAATTGAATTATTAGAAATGAAGAAAGTAGTACCCAGCCATGACAAGGATCCAGCAGGTTTCCACCGTGAGATAAAAGACATGTTACTCATGGGAGAGTATACCTACCCCGACATTATGAAAATACTGAAAGTATTAATGCCTGCCGGTGTTTACGAGAAGCTCAAAGAAAAGGAATGGGAGGTGGGAGACCAAAAGATAGATTGGACAGCATTAGAAAACGAAGAAAAGGCCCGAGCTGCAGGAGCAGGGCTTGGGGAAAAGACTACAGCACTACCAGGATTACTAGTGCAGGTACTGCCACGTTTATTAACTACGAAAAAAGAGGACTGGGGTGCAATCTCAGCCTGTAAACAAAAACAAGATGAAGACACTAGTGATTTCTATTCCCGATTTGAAAAATGTTTTGGTATTAATAGTGGCATAAAAGCAAGTAGCGAGTCATATCCGCATCTGTTTGTGACAAAATTAGTTGAAAATTCTCTGCCGCAAGTTAAGAATAGAGTATTGAAATTTGAGAGTACCTGGCAAGGTAACACCCCGTCACAGATGTTACAGATGTTACAATATCACCACAATAGAATTAGAGAAGAACAAGAACACGAACAAAGACGTATGAAAGATACAAAAATGAAAATGCTTGTTGCTCAGTCAGTTCCAGCTGATGGTCATCAAAAGGGTGATTCAACAGGTCCGGTGAAAGGGACATGCAACTATTGTAAACAACAAGGTCATTATATACACGATTGTCCAGTCCTGAAACATAATATTGCCACAGGTAGAACACAGGAAAGACCACGTCCACCTAGACAGGATCAGAATCAACAACAAATCCCTCAGCATGCACAACCTAGGTCAGCTCCGCAACAACTAGCTCCGCAACAGGCAGCTCCACAACAGACCGTAGCACCACCTCAAGCGCAGCCTATTGCTGCCACACAAGCAACAACACAACAGATGTATCAGTATGCACAAGCAGATTATCCCGATTATCAGCGATACACATGAAATAGCCTAGAGAGGGAAGTTGGCTTACCCCTTATTGAGGTTCCTGTAGATCAAGAGGGACCTTATGTACATAGTGAACTATTAGGGGAAGACAGAAAGTTTTTACTTGACACAGGGGCAAGCAGAACAACTATACGACGCAGTGAAGTTCCAGGGGCACCCCTCTCAGGCTCACAGAATATTTCCCTTGGATTCTCAGGAAAACCTATAATTAATGAAGTAACGCAACCCCTTCCACTTACGGTTGGTCCATTGACACGAACTACAGATTTATTGCTTACTAAATCATGTCCAGAAAACTTGTTAGGTATAAAAACATTGAAAGCTCTAGGAGCTATAATATGTTGTTCTCCGGAAGGAGTACGATTATTTTTACGTGACTTCAAAGGTCACTACGTGTCCAGAGACATGGATCACCGGCTGCAGAATTTACCTACACATTTATGGGCGCAAGGCCCTACTGATGTTGGTTGCATGAACATTACACCATATCGAGTCACACTAAAAACAGGAGTGGTACTACCACGAATGCGACAATACAAGTTACCACCAGATGCTGTTGTAGCTTTGCTGCAAATCATTGACGAGCTCATTGCACAAGGAGTGGTTGTGGAAACAGACTCCAATGTATGTAATTCCCCGATAATTCCGATTCTCAAAAGAACGGATCCAAAGGCACCACCAGTATATCGATTAGTTATTGATCTGCGCGAATTAAATAAATGTATTGTACCACAATACCCTGTGGTCCCAGATATCTCTTCATTACTAACAGCTATTGACTCAGAAGCAACGTTCTTCACTGTAATTGATCTCAAGAATGCTTTCTTTAGCGTCCCAATAGATCCGGAAAGTCAATATCTGTTCGGATTCAGTTTAAATGGACGAAGTTTTAAATTCACACGCGCACCTCAAGGATTTACAGAAAGCCCCAGCATCTATAGCCAAGCACTGAAACGAGAACTTGACAGTATCCACATGCCAGTTAACACTGCCTTGCTTCAATATGTCGATGATCTGCTGATCACCGCCCGAAGCGAACCTGAATGTGAAAAAGCGTCACTGACGGTTTTAAAATTTTGGGCCGACAAGGGGCACAAGGTGTCCCCTTCTAAGCTGCAATTCTGTGTCCAGCGAGTTGTTTACCTTGGGCACTCGCTGTCCAAGGAGGGAAGACAGCTTACACCTGATCGCATCCAGTTAATCGCTAACATGCCACCACCCAAGACACAAAAGGAAGTGCGGGCTTTTATAGGTCTCACTTCATACTGTAGGCAGTGGATCCCTCAATATGCATTTCTAGCAAAACAACTCATCCAGTTGACAACACAGGAGGCAGCCACATCGACTGTCCTCCCTTGGACTCAAGAACATACACATGCTTTTGAAATCTTAAAGAAAGCTTTATGCCAAGCACCTGTTTTAGCAACACCATGTTACAGTAAACAGTTTACACTCTTTGTTACAGAACGCGATGGTACTGCCTTGTCAGTACTCACTCAGGAACAAGCAGGATCACACAAACCATGTGCTTATTTCTCCAGTACATTAGATCCAGTAGCTCAGGCTCTTCCTGCGTGCCTGAAATCAGTGGCAGCAACAGCTTTAGCAATCAGACAAAGCGATGCCATAGTGTTAGGACATCAATTGACAGTACAAGTACCACACGCAGTAGAGGTTCTCTTGAACCGCACACAAACACAACACTTGACTATAGCGAGACTCACCGGTTATGAATTAACATTGTTTCAGCCACACATAGAAATCAGACGTTGTAATACGTTAAATCCTGCCACACTTTTGCCAGTAAATGGAACAGATCCATTAGCACATGATTGTATTGAAGTCATTACTATCACGACGAAACCCAGACAAGACTTGACAGATATCCCTTTATCAGATCCAGACTTGACATTGTATGTAGATGGTTCATGTATGAGAACAAGTACAGGAGAGTTAGTGGCCGCTTACGCAGTCACAACAGACACTGAAGTCATTGAAACAAATTGTATTAACATTTTGTCAGCTCAAGCAGCAGAGCTCATCGCTCTGACACAAGCCTGTATTCAAGCCAAAAATAAGAAAGTCAACATATACACAGATTCACGTTATGCATTCGGAGTCGTCCATGACTTCGGTGTACTGTGGCGAGAGAGAGGTTATTTAACTTCTCACGGTGCCCACATCCAACACGGACCCCTCATTCAAGCCCTATTAGACGCGATTCATCTACCTACTGCAATATCGATTATGAAATGCAAAGCTCATACAAAATTTACCGATATCATTTCTCAGGGTAATGACCTAGCTGACAGAACAGCTAAACAGACTGCTCAGAACCAGACTCATACAACTGACGCGACAAAAACAATAGTTCCGACACCAACACATTGCATGACAGTTAAGGATCCCGCCCTTGATGTAATTGACATACAGACACATGCTACACCAGAAGAAATAAAGAAATGGACTGAATTAGGAGGGATCCAAACGGATCAAGGATGGATGACGAAGGAAAAATCTATATGGTTTCTTCCCGACTCCATGGTTCAAGTCATCATTAACACAATACATAGTCCAGTGCACCTAGGAGAAAAAGCTATGCTAGACAGTATTCAACACATTTGGTTCAACAAACACTTGCGAGCAGCAGCCAAACAGAAAGTACGTACCTGTATGATATGTTGTCAGTTCAATCCAGGTAAAAGCATCCCCGTAGAGCAGGGTGGATTTCAACCTCCCGATCATGCTTTTGAAGTCCTCCAGATGGATTATATCCAGATGGAACGATGTCGAGGATTCAAATATGTTCTCGTAGTTGTCTGTGCTCTTTCCCGTTGGACAGAAGCCTACCCGGTTTCAGATTACACTGCCCCGACTACTGCCAAACAGTTAGTTCGAGAATTCTTCCCATGATATGGTTTGCCACGTGTTGTCTACTCAGATAACGGCCAGCCATTCTCATCCGAACTAATGAAACACGTTTCACTTTTGTTAGGTTACCAATGGAAATTCCACTGTGTCCGACATCCCGAGGCAGCAGGTCTCGTGGAACGCAATAATCAAACTCTGAAAATTAGATTGTCCAAAATATGTAGAGAAAAAGGTGTCGATTGGATAGTAGCCTTACCAGTTGCGCTCTTTTACATGAGAATGGTAGCACATTCTCGAACAGGGCTATCCCCGTATGAGGTGATCTTCGGTAGACCACCAAATATGTGGGGGACGCCTATACCTCGCAAAATCACTGATGTTGACTGTAATATGCTGACAGATTACCTGGCTTCCTTGATGTCTGCACTACAATCTTGTCGTTCACAGGTAGCTGCAGCTTTTCCCGATAACACTGAGGTGAAGCCCCATGACGTGGTTCCAGGTGACCTGGTTCTGGTACGGAATTTCGACCGGAAGACCCAACTGGAGCCTAGGTGGAAATCGCCTAAACTCGTTCTACTAACAACAAGGACAGCCGTGAAGATCGAGGGACGTAAAGGGTGGTTGCACTCGAGTCATATCAAGAAATTTTATGGACTACCGTCCAGTGTGAACACTCAGCCCTGCATTCCCTCACAGACAGACTCAAAGCTCCCCTTGGTTGAACCGACAAAACACAAACTTTATAAACTGAAATTAAGGTCTAGCAAGTCAGACAATTTGATTGTTTAAGTCCTCTCCAAGGTGAATCGGTTGAATTTGTCTCTGACATGTATCCTCTAGACCGGAATAGAGAAAGAAATCGACAGATGCAGCTTAAAAAGCATGCGTATTGTAAATCACTTCGTAGTCATTGCACAGTAACACTATTAATTTTGTTTTTTCTAAGTTTTCTGATCATCATAACTAGTATATTGCTGCACATGTATTACCCTATTTCTAAGCGTGCTTACAATGTTACTGCTGAACATTCTTTTAGCGAATGACCTCCGCATGAGTTGTCCTATAGATTTGCGCTGCGCAACAACACATTCATTAGTATGTTACATCATTCCCATCAGACCAGCAATGCTACAAATTGTTGGATATGTGGCCGACTCCCTCCCTATCAGAACTATAAGGGAGTTTTGCCCCTCTTTCCATATCCGTTCACACACAATGGCTCCTGTGGAGCATGGTTTAGTTTGATTAATTCCCTAGATTCAAATTCAGTAGTTTATCAAGACAACTGGGTATGGGGAAACCTGAACCTAGTTTTGCTTAAAGTCTGCTACCCTAACAAGGAGGGACTTCCCAAAAGAACAGGAACTGATCTAGAAAATGAAGTATATGGATTGGGTAATTTTACACTTAACCTCATGATCCTGAACGTTGAATCCGAAGCCACACCAATCTTGCCCGCTATGTCAGTATTCCCAGCTAAAGGGGAATTATGTGTAAGAAAGAATGGTTCCATACACATGGGCCATAGTAAATGCACCACTGTGATAAAATTCAGTGATCAAGGCAAGTCTACATTTAGAGCTTCCCGTCATTCCTACTTCATATGTGGCCAGACTGCATATATACGTCTTCCTCTAGATTGGGATGGTACCTGTTACATAGCATTCCTTCTGCCACCTGTTTTCCTAGCTCCTCCTGATTATCACAGAAATACCCATTTAGTACACAATAGACAGCAGAGAGATCTCCCAATTGTCGATTACACTGAAACGGCATGGGAGCAATACACAGATTTCAATAAAGGTTTCTTTCCCTATATAGGTACAGTCACTAATAGTAAGCTGATACGTAGATTAACTAGAACCCTTGAAGCAGTAGTGAACGAGACTACTTCCGCCTTAGGCAATTTAACAGAAGAGCAGTCTGCTATGCGGATTGTTGTGCTTCAAAATCGTCTTGTCCTTGACGTCATCCTGGCCGATAGGGGCGGAGCTTGTAGGGTCATCGGATCAAGTTGCTGTGTTTTCATACCAGAAAATTCGCCGTCAGTATATAAAGCCATAACCCGCCTTCATAAGATTATAAGCCAGATACACCAGAGTCCAGGCACCTGGACTTGGTCCGGTTGGTTCTGGAGCGTGTTGTCAGCCTGGGGATGGAGGATCCTATCCTTCCTAGGTATTGGCTTCCTCATACTATTCAGTTGCTGCTTATGTCTACAATGTGGGCCAGCGATTTGTGGCCTGTGTGCCACATCGTGTATCCCGCACCCAAGTTTTCGTTCAAGATCCCGGAAGAAGAAAGAAGAACAAATGATGCTATATGAACAGATCGATGGATTGATGAAGATCGATATCTCCTGAGGGTCCGTAGGGGACAAGGAGGGAATGAGGAAATATGGATTTTGTGATCAGTTATGTCCCCTATCGTAGACCCCAACGGCTCCATGTGCATGCTATAAGTACATGTATGTTCCCTCCAGTTCCAGTTTTGAAGACGCAAATACATGTGCGTCCACCGTCAACATGTCCTCTTTCAGATCCGCCATGAATGGGTCAGATATTCCATTCCTAAGTATGAAAGGCCACCGACTTTATGTGGTTCACTTTCCACATTTTACAGATTCAGGCGAGTAGGCCCTGAATTCTGCCATCAAGCCTTTTCCTGCCTTCTGCCTCTGAAAGCTCCAGTCCGAGCCTGCATCTGTATCTATGAACTTTGTCCTACTCCCTGCGCGGCTAACGGTGCCTGATCTAGCCTGTTGCCTGCCAAAAACTGTATTTCACCTTCAAGATTATCTGCTCCGCTCCTCATCCGATGCATTCCTGTCTAGTAGTTTAGGTAAACATTCCTCCAGCTACCGTGCAAAGGGCCAGGCCTCACTGTCTTCATGCAAGTAATTCATAGCCCCTGTTACCATGGAAGATTCCTGCCCCCTCGCATCTCATGTAGACACTTAGACGCTTGTACACGCACTAACAGTCAGTATAGAATAGATTTCATCCTAGAGACCTTTCCTTTTGGATAATACAGTTCTTTAAACATAAGATATTAGATATGATTTGGGATTAGGTTGACATGACCCCCCAGACTTCTGTCTCCACATGTAGAGCTAAATGTCAAGTCCCCTTCACCCTCTAGTTGCACGTCAATCACACGTCATGCGGCTGCGCGCGCATCTCTGCCAAATATTTCTGCTGACATTGCAGGATTCTCTTATGGATCCACCCACTTGTGACATCATGTATAATGACGTTTTCTAAGTTACGCCTATATGTCCGCCTTTTTTAGTTACGTATGCATATTTTATCTATCTTATCAACTGTTACGCCTCCTGCATCTGTTTCACTGTAATGCATTTCTTATAAAAATGATTACCTGTCAATAATGTATTGCCTTCCTTCCTGAACCCTCATGGTGATGGAATGTGAAGCCTGCAGTTCGAACTGTATTTCCTTTGTAGAGGAATAAAGCCTTTTAGAACCTCTAATACCACGGATTCTGCCTCTTATATTTACTGAGTTATTCTTACTAGACTTTACCGCATAAAAAATAGTACCGGTAATGAAATATTTACCACAGATTTACCAGAAAGTCAGAGGTGGCCCGCAGCCGGGACCTGGGATGCAGATTGCATCATGAGAGTAGAAGAAGAATTATGGAAAAAGAAAGCCAGACAGTCACAGAAAGATGCCATTGAATTATGGCGTAAAGAATCATATAGACGTACAGAAAAATCGCTCAGACAGGAAGAGAAAGGAATGGGAGGTGGGAGACCAAAAGATAGATTGGACAGCATTAGAAAACGAAGAAAAGGCCCGAGCTGCAGGATCAGGGCTTGGGGAAAAGACTACAGCACTACCAGGATTACTAGTGCAGGTACTGCCACGTTTATTAACTACGAAAAAAGAAGACTGGGGTGCAATATCAGCCTGTAAACAAAAGCAAGATGAAGACACTAGTGATTTCTATTCCCGATTTGAAAAATGTTTTGGTATTAATAGTGGCATAAAAGCAAGTAGCGAGTCATATCCACATCTGTTTGTGACAAAATTAGTTGAAAATTCCCTGCCGCAAGTTAAGAATAGAGTATTGAAATTTGAGAGTACCTGGCAAGGTAACACCCCGTCACAGATGTTACAGATGTTACAATATCACCACAATAGAATTAGAGAAGAACAAGAACATGAACAAAGACGTATGAAAGATACGAAAATGAAAATGCTTGTTGCCCAGTCAGTTCCAGCTGATGGTCATAAAAAGGGTGATTCCGCAGGTCCGGCGAAAGGGACATGCAACTATTGTAAACAACAAGGTCATTATATACACGATTGTCCAGTTCTGAAACATAATATCGCCACGGGTAGAACCCAGGAAAGACCACGTCCACCTAGACAGGATCAGAACCAACCACAAATCCCTCAGCATGCACAATCTAGGCCAGCTCCGCAACAGACAGCTCCACAACAGACTGTAGCACCACCACAAGCGCAGCCTATTGCTGCAACACAAGCAACGACACAACAGATGTACCAGTATGCACAAAATGACTATCCCGATTATCAGCGATACACATGAAATAGCCTAGAGAGGGAAGTTGGCTTACCCCTTATCGAGGTTCCTGTAGATCAAGAGGGACCTTATGTACATAGTGAACTATTAGGGGAAGACAGAAAGTTTTTACTTGATACAGGGGCAAGCAGAACAACTATACGACGCAGTGAAGTTCCAGGGGCACCCCTCTCAGGCTCACAGAATATTTCCCTTGGATTCTCAGGAAAGCCTATCATTAATGAAGTTACGCAACCCCTTCCACTTACGGTTGGTCCATTGACACGAACTACAGATTTATTGCTTACTAAATCATGTCCAGAAAACTTGTTAGGTATAAAAACATTGAAAGCTCTAGGAGCTATAATATGTTGTTCTCCGGAAGGAGTACGATTATTTTTACGTGACTTCAAAGGTCACTACGTGTCCAGAGACATGGATCACCGGCTGCAGAATTTACCTACACATTTATGGGCGCAAGGCCCTACTGATGTTGGTTGCATGAACATTACACCATATCGAGTCACACTAAAAACAGGAGTGGTACTACCACGAATGCGACAATACAAGTTACCACCAGATGCTGTTGTAGCTTTGCTGCAAATCATTGACGAGCTCATTGCACAAGGAGTGGTTGTGGAAACAGACTCCAATGTATGTAATTCCCCGATAATTCTGATTCTTAAAAGAACGGATCCAAAAGCACCACCAGTATATCGATTAGTTATAGATCTGCGCGAATTAAATAAATGTATTGTACCACAATACCCTGTGGTCCCAGATATTTCTTCATTACTAACAGCTATTGACTCAGAAGCAACGTTCTTTACTGTAATTGATCTCAAGAATGCCTTCTTTAGCGTCCCAGTAGATCCGGAAAGTCAATATTTGTTCGGATTCAGTTTAAATGGACGAAGTTTTAAATTCACACGCGCTCCTCAAGTATTCACAGAAAGCCCCAGCATCTATAGCCAAGCACTGAAACGAGAACTTGACAGTATCCACATGCCAGTTAACACTGCCTTGCTTCAATATGTCGATGATCTGCTGATCACCGCCAGAAGCGAACCTGAATGTGAAAAAGCGTCACTGACGGTTTTAAAATTTCTGGCCGACAAGGGGCACAAGGTGTCCCCTTCTAAGCTGCAATTCTGTGTCCAGCAAGTTGTTTACCTTGGGCACTTGCTGTCCAAGGAGGGAAGACAGCTTACACCTGATCGCATCCAGTTACTTGCTAACATGCTACCACCCAAGACACAAAAGGAGGTGCGGGCTTTTATAGGTCTCACTTCATACTGTAGGCAGTGGATCCCTCAATATGCATTTCTAGCAAAACCACTCATTCAGTTGACAACACAGGAGGCAGCCACATCGACTGTCCTCCCTTGGACTCAAGAACATACACATGCCTTTGAAAGCTTAAAGAAAGCTTTATGCCAAGCACCTGTTTTAGCAACACCATGTTACAGTAAACAGTTTACACTCTTTGTTACAGAACGCGAAGGTACTGCCTTGTCAGTACTCACTCAGGAACAAGCAGGATCACACAAACCATGTGCTTATTTCTCTAGTACATTGGATCCAGTAGCTCAGGCTCTTCCTGCGTGCCTGAAATCGGTGGCAGCAACAGCTTTAGCAATCAGACAAAGCGATGCCATAGTGTTAGGACATCAATTGACAGTACAAGTACCACACGCAGTAGAGGTTCTCTTGAACCGCACACAAACACAACACTTGACTATAGCAAGACTCACAGGTTATGAATTAACATTGTTTCAGCCACACATAGAAATCAGACGTTGTAATACATTAAATCCTGCCACACTTTTGCCAGTAAACGGAACAGATCCATTAGCACATGATTGTATTGAAGTCATTACTATCACGACGAAACCCAGACAAGACTTGACAGATATCCCTTTATCAGATTCGGACCTGACATTGTATGTAGATGGTTCATGTATGAGAACAAGTACAGGAGAGTTAGTGGCCGCTTACGCAGTCACAACAGACACTGAAGTCATTGAAACAAATTGTATTAACACTTTGTCAGCTCAAGCAGCAGAGCTCATCGCTCTGACACAAGCCTGTATTCAAGCCAAAAATAAGAAAGTCAACATATACACAGATTCACGTTATGCATTCGGAGTCGTCCATGACTTCGGCGTACTGTGGCGAGAGAGAGGTTATTTAACTTCTCACGGTGCCCACATCCAACACGGACCCCTCATTCAAGCCCTATTAGACGCGATTCATCTACCTACTGCAATATCGATTATGAAATGCAAAGCCCATACAAAAGTTACCGATATCATTTCTCAGGGTAATGACCTAGCTGACAGAACAGCTAAACAGACTGCTCAGAATCAGACTCATACAACTGACACGACAAAGACAATAGTTCCGACACCAACACATTGCATGACAGTTAAGGATCCCGCCCTTGATGTAATTGACATACAGACACATGCTACACCAGAAGAAATAAAGAAATGGACTGAATTAGGAGGGATCCAAACGGATCAAGGATGGATGACGAAGGGAAAATCTATATGGTTTCTTCCCGACTCCATGGTTCAAGTCATCATTAACACAATACATAGTCCAGCGCACCTAGGAGAAAAAGCTATGCTAGACAGCATTCAACACATTTGGTTCAACAAACACTTGCGAGCAGCAGCCAAACAGAAAGTACGTACCTGTATGATATGTTGTCAGTTTAATCCAGGTAAAAGCATCCCCGTAGAGCAGGGTGGATTTCAACCTCCCGATCATGCTTTTGAAGTCCTCCAGATGGATTATATCCAGATGGAACGATGTCGAGGATTCAAATATGTTCTCGTAGTTGTCTGTGCTCTTTCCCGTTGGACAGAAGCCTACCCGGTTTCAGATTACACTGCCCCGACTACTGCCAAACAGCTAGTTCGAGAATTCTTCCCACGGTACGGTTTACCACGTGCTATATACTCAGATAACGGCCAGCCATTCTCATCCGAACTAATGAAACACGTTTCACTTCTGTTAGGTTACCAATGGAAATTCCACTGTGTCCGACATCCCGAGGCAGCAGGTCTCGTGGAACGTCATAATCAAACCCTGAAAATTAGATTGTCCAAAATATGTAGAGAAAAAGGTGTCGATTGGATAGTAGCCTTACCAGTTGCGCTCTTTTACATGAGAATGGTAGCACATTCTCGAACAGGGCTATCCCCGTATGAGGTGATCTTCGGTAGACCACCAAATATGTGGGGGACGCCTATACCTCGCAAAATCACTGATGTTGACTGTAATATGCTGACAGATTACCTGGCTTCCTTGATGTCTGCACTACAATCTTGTCGTTCACAGGTAGCTGCAGCTTTTCCCGATAACACTGAGGTGAAGCCCCATGACGTGGTTCCAGGGGATCTGGTTCTTGTGAGGAATTTCGACCGGAAGACCCAGTTGGAGCCCAGGTGGAAGTCGCCCAAACTCGTCTTGCTGACAACAAGGACAGCCATGAAGATTGAGGGACGTAAAGGGTGGTTACACTCGAGTCATATCAAGAAATTTTATGGACTACCGTCCGATGTGAACACTCAGCCCTGCATCCCCTCACAGACAGACTCAAAGCTCCCCTTGGTTGAACAGACAAAACACGAACTCTATAAACTGAAACTAAGGTCTAGCAAGTCAGACAATTTGATTGTTTAAGTCCTCTCCAAGGTGAATCGGTTGAATTTGTCTCTGACATGTATCCTCTAGACCGAAATAGAGAGAGAAATAGACAGATACAGCTTAGAAAACATGCGTACTGTAAATCACTTCGTAGTCATTGCATAGTGACATTATTAATTTTGTTTTTTCTAAGTCTTCTGATCATCATTTCTAGTGTATTGCTACATATGTATTACCCTATTTCTAAGCGTGCTTACAATGCTACTGCTGAACATTCTTTTAGCGAATTACCTCCGCATGAGTTGTCTTATAGATTTGCGCTGCGCAACAACACTTTTATTAGTATGTTACATCATTCCCATCAGACCAGCAATGCTACAAATTGTTGGATATGTGGCCGACTCCCTCCCTATCAGAACTATAAGGGAGTTTTGCCTCTCTTTCCGTATCCGTTCACACACAATGGCTCCTGTGGAGCATGGTTTAGTTTGATTAATTCCCTAGATTCAAATTCCGTAGTTTATCAAGACAACTGGGTATGGGGAAACCTGAATCTAGTTTTGCTTAAAGTCTGCTACCCTAACAAGGAGGGACTTCCCAAAAGAACAGGAACAGATCTAGAAAATGAAGTATATGGATTAGGTAACTTTACACTTAACCTCATGATTCTGAATGTTGAATCCGAAGCTACACCAATTTTGCCCGCTATGTCAGTATTTCCAGTTAAAGGTGAATTATGTGTAAGAAAGAATGGTTCCATACACATGGGCCATAGTAAATGTACCACTGTAATAAAATTCAGTGATCAAGGCAAGTCTACATTTAGAGCTTCCCGTCATTCCTACTTCATATGTGGCCAGACTGCATATACACGTTTACCTCTAGATTGGGATGGTACCTGTTACATAGCATTCCTTCTGCCACCTGTTTTCCTAGCCCCTCCTGACTATCACAGAAATACCCATTTAGTACACAATAGACAGCAGAGAGATCTCCCGATTGTCGATTACACTGAAACGGCATGGGAGCAATACACAGATTTCAATAAAGGTTTCTTTCCCTATATAGGTACAGTCACTAATAGTAAGCTGATACGTAGATTAATTAGAACCCTTGAAGCAGTAGTGAACGAGACTACTTCCGCCTTAGGCAATTTAACAGAAGAGCAGTCTGCTATGCGGATTGTTGTGCTTCAAAATCGTCTTGTCCTTGACGTCATCCTGGCCGATAGGGGCGGAGCTTGTAGGGTCATCGGATCAAGTTGCTGTGTTTTCATACCAGAAAATTCGCCGTCAGTATATAAAGCCATAACTCGCCTTCATAAGATTATAAGCCAGATACACCAGAGTCCAGGCAGCTGGACTTGGTCCGGTTGGTTCTGGAGCGTGTTGTCAGCCTGGGGATGGAGGATCCTATCCTTCCTAGGTATTGGCTTTCTCATACTATTCAGCTGCTGCTTATGTCTACAATGTGGGCCAGCGATTTGTGGTCTGTGTGCCACATCGTGTATCCCGCATCCAAGTTTTCGTTCAAGATCCCGGAAGAAGAAAGAAGAACAAATGATGCTATATGAACAGATTGATGGATTGATGAAGATCGATATCTCCTGAGGGTCCGTAGGGGACAAGGAGGGAATGAGGAAATATGAATTTTGTGATCAGTTATGTCCCCTATCGTAGACCCCAACGGCTCCATGTGCATGCTACAAGTACATGTATGTTCCCTCCAGTTCCAGTTATGAAGACGCAAATACATGTGCGTCCACCGTCAACATGTCCTCTTTCAGATCCGCCATGAATGGGTCAGATATTCCATTCCTAAGTATGAAAGGCCACCGACTTTATGTGGTTCACTCTCCACATTTTACAGATTCAGGCAAGTAGGCCCTGAATTCTGCCATCAAGCCTTTTCCTGCCTTCTGCCTCTGAAAGCTCCAGTCCGAGCCTGCATCTGTATCCATGAACTTTGTCCTACTCCCTGCGCGGCTAACGGTGCCTGATCCAGCCTGTTGCCTGCCAAAAACTGTATTTCACCTTCAAGATTATCTGCTCCGCTCCTCATCCGATGCATTCCTGTCTAGTAGTTTAGGTAAACATTCTTCCAGCTACCGAGCAAAGGGCCAGGCCTCACTGTCCTCATGCAAGTAATTCATAGCCCCTGTTACCATGGAAGATTCCTGCCCCCTCGCATCTCATGTAGACACTTAGACGCTTGTACACGCACTAACAGTCAGTATAGAATAGATTCCATCCTAGAGACCTTTCCTTTTGGATAATACAGTTCTTTAAACATAAGATATTAGATATGATTTGGGATTAGGTTGACATGACCCCTCAGACTTCTGTCTCCACATGTAGAGCTAAATGTCAAGTCCCCTTCACCCTCTAGTTGCACGTCAATCACACGTCATGCGGCTGCGCGCGCATCTCTGCCAAATATTTCTGCTGACATTGCAGGATTCTCTTATGAATCCACCCACTTGTGACATCATGTTTAATGACGTTTTTAGTTACGCCTATATGTACGCCTTTTTTCATTACGTATGTGTATCATTATCTGTATTATCAGCTGTTACGCCTCTTGCATCTGTCTTAATGTAATGCTTTTCATATAAATATCTTTACTTGTCAATAATGTATTGCCTTCCCTTCCTGAACCTTCGTGGTGATGGAATTTGGAGCCTATGGTTCGAACCGTAATTCCTTTGTAGAGGAATAAAGCCTTTCAGAACCTCTAATACCACGGATTCTGCCTCTTATTTTTACTGAGTTATTCTTACTAGACTTTACCGCATAAAAAATAGTACCGGTAATGAAATATTTACCACACTTCCCTGAACTTTGTTGCTGGGAGTTCCAGCCTGCCAGGAGGGCCTGTAACTGTGTGTGATGCCTTTTTGCTGTTGGGAGCTGGAAGCGTGATGCAACAAGAGAGAAGAGAGATGCCGCCGCAGCATCCTCTGTCGCATCATCGAGGAAGCGTGTCACAGGGTTATATCATCGCTAAGGAAACGTGCCACCGCCGCAACAACGGAGAAGCGTGTTGCCATCACCATGGGTGTCATCGCACCACCGGAGAAGCGTGTCGCAGTGCCTGTCACGGCTCAGAAAACCACCGAGTTCACCGCACAGCCGTTGGGTGTGCACGCATCGCCTCCACGTTGTCACATCGCAACAGAGATGACGTTTTGTCGCATCGCACCGGATCATCGTACCACATCGTGGTGCCATCTTGTCACATCAGAACCGGAGCGCAGGAAGAATCGAGGCAGCACCTTCTCTGCTCCCCTTTTGTTTGCTTTGCGTTACGCATCCCAGGTACTTTGAGACTAAAGTGTCTCATTTATCATCTACAAGTTTATTTTTGCAACAACCCTTTTTAAAGACATTCTACTGAGTTTCTGTTTGTTGGATTTTTGTCATTTTGGTCTTGTTTTGTTTAGATAAAGATATTATTTTTTTCTAAACTGGTGTGGTGTCCATTTGTGTTGTTTTCACTGTGTTACTGTGAGTGTTGGTACAAATACTTTACACATTGTCTTTGGGATAAGCCTGTCTGCTTGTGCCAAGCTACCAACGGGGTGAGCAAGGGTTATCTAAAGTGTGTATTCCCCTTATCCTGACTAGAAGCAAGGGTCCCTATTTGGTCAAAGGTACCTACCTCTGCCAACTAGAGACCTCCATGTAACATCATAGCACATCCAGGGTAGAATCTGACTGCGCAATTTTGAGGGAACAAGAGAAGTATTCCCTCAGCTGATAACCTATGCCACCTCAAGTCCTGCACCCACTGAGGAATCCAAAAAAACCCTCCAAGTGACAACAGCACTAGGTGGATTCGTCATAGGTAAAAAAAAAAGTATAAAAAAGTTTATAGCCTTCACCCCTAAGGCATGAATAACTCAGAATAATACAAATGATTGTGTGTTTCTTACCTAACACCTCCCACTTCCCCATTTGTATTTTGGCGGGAACCGGGTATATGTAGTGTACCTAAGAGTAGGAAGTAGCACAGGACAGAATGTTTAGTATATTGGATAACTGGTTAAGGGGAGGGGATGACACCCTTTTCAAGCAGCATCCACATATCTTCTAATTGAGAAGTCACCTGTGAAACATAAATTAACCTGTGCTCAACCATCTGGAAGTTTGGTATGAGCAGTCAGCCTACTTAGAGGCAATGTGTAAAGTATTAGTGCAGCACTTCAAAGATCAACACAGTGAAAGCATACCACAAAAGCATCCCACATGAGTTTAGAAAAATAAAGTGATTTCTAATAAATAAAAGAAGACCAAAACTACAAAAATGCAATCAGTACAACTGGAGATATTGGATTTTAAAGATTGTAGTAAAAGCTCCAAAAAGCACAAAGTGCCAACTGTGGATATCTGGTCACGCCAGAACAGGACAAACTCACAAGTTCGGGCCAACCACGATGGAGCGTGTGTCAGCTACAGGGACCAAGTTGGGCCTGCTGAACATAGTATATTAAATCCTTGTTTGCAGAGCATTGCAAGGGTCCGAGTTGAAGAAGTGTCACACAGCCGAATCGATGCGAAGGTTCCAAGAAGAAGTGAGACTGCGGTGCAAGGTCCTGTGTCGTCATCATGGGTCCCGTCGATGGGGATCTGAAAGGCAAAGTCAGCCATCAAAGATGCACCGAGCACGGAGGGATGTGTTTGTACTGGGGAGCTGTGAGGCTGCGATCCAGAGTCCTGCATTGTTTTTGAGGCTGCCATCAAGGGATGACAAGGGCTTGCGCCTAGGTTGTGTTGCAAAGCCGCGGTTCCTATGAGACAACAGGCTGCAATGCCGGTCTTTGCGGTGGCTCTGATCCAAATAGCAGTGGCCATGAATCTGTTCTGTTCAGGGTTGAGCCGAACAGCAGGGGAGATGCAATGATTCCACTTTTTCCACAGAAGTTGCCAGAGCACTTTTGGCCTAATTCCAAGAGTCCAGGAATGGGGTTGCACCTCTTTGGGGGGTATGCTCACAGATGACAGAGTCCAGGTGCAGGTGCAAGGTTGTTGGAAGTCTGTTGTGTCGCTAAGGCTTTATATCAGGAACATTCCAACTAGCTTCGAGTCATCCTGCGGTTCTGGGTCCAAGAGATGCAGGTCCAGTACTTCTCACCCAGTCAAGAGGGCAGCAGGCAGTAGGTTAGCATAGCAATGCAACAGTCCAGATGTCAAAGTGAGACATTCACCTTTATATCTGCATTGCTCTGCGCTTCACAGCTTCCATAATGCGCACTATCTGGATGGCTTGAAACTTTACCATTCTGGCCTTCTGGTCATAACAGTGTTTTACGATTTCTTGACTGATTTCAAGATTGCCTTTACCTTTTTCCAGAAGTGATGCATCTGATTGCAGAGTAGGCCTGGGCGGAGCTGGTGAAGTGTAACTTCACGCGCGAGGTGGAGTAAGATGTCTCCCGTCCTTTACTTCAGAATGAGCGACCATGCGTGACATCTCCGACTCGGGACCGCTGCTCTCCTCTCCACTACCTCAGATTGTACCCCCCCATCCTATATCTGGTTTGGGATTTTTTGGGACAATGGATGGCATGCTGTAGAACCTGGCAGACAACGTGAAGTACGAAGTAGAGTGTGAGGCAAACAGCAACTTTCTGCCCGTGATTAAGAAGTCGTTGGGCTAAAGAGTAGTGCCATAAATCACGCCTGGCAAACTGCTGCCTTCAGCCCCTTGTGTCTCACTTGCTATGAAGATAATTAGGTGCTAATTACTCCACCACAGCTCGTGGGCTCCACCTGCAGAAGTGAACCGTGGGAAGTGTCACAGCTTACATGTTCTAGAGTGTGTCTGATACCAATTTATATTTTCTCCAATTATTCATTCCACATTTGCTCCAATTGGAGTAAATCCGCATTCTTTAAAGCAGGGAGTTTTTCGTGGAGTCCACTGTGGAGCCAGGGCAAGATCACGCATTCTTGCACTATTCGATTTAGTTCGGTTCTTCCTCTACAAATATTCCATTTATTTCCCATGGAGCATATACACCTTTAAAGGTTTATTGCTTTGGAGGGAGCGCATTAGATGTGAACGAGGAAAATTAGGTTTGAGGAAAGAATCTGATAATAATGAAGTCTATGTTTAGGTGGTCTGCATCGAAAAGGATGCTTGCCTCGCTTTTACACAAGGCTGGAGAGCCAGGCTCCCACACAGGCACCAGGGCTATACTTAGCAACTGAATGCACATGGCTGCAAAGTCCTCCAGCCTTCCCTCAGCATCTCTGATGGAGCTGCACAGTCTTTGGTGCAACATGTGCTCGCACCCCTCACATTACTTGCTTCAAGTGTTTACCAGAGGCCTTTAGAACTTGGTAAACATCTTTAAATGAGGCACCGTCAATCACCTGATACCTCCACTCAAGGAGATACATAAGGATAGATGAGAAAAACACGCTGAGAGAAAACTGAGGGCGCGGAGCAGGGAGAATGTATTTACTACGCCAGTACTTGAGTAGTTGGGTAAAGCAATTTTTCTGCACCGTCGCCGCACTGTTGGCAGAGAGAGTGCAAATAAGGGCCTGGCAGTGCGAATGCATGACATGTGTTTGCACCTGCAGCAGATGCTCTGGTGAACTGGCAGGTGGGGAGGTTTGTTACCGGCATTAAAATTAGTGTGTGTGCATAACCTGTTTTCAGTATGCCATCACTAATGCAGCAGCACTGGCTGCAGTTAAAGTCTATCTTATAGGGAGTGTGGTCCCATTCTCCTTGATTGCTGGAGGGTCCATCACGGTACCCTTGCTACACCACAGTTTGTTTGGAGAGTGAGGCTATCATAAGTGTATTCTCTTGCTAGAGCATGGTTGTAGTTTAGTTAGTCCCAGCACAGAACACTCAGCGGCTTTATAAACAATCTCTCTATGCAAGGAAACCCTCTCTTACTTTCGCAAGGTACACTGTTACACTGTGATTGAAGCTGTACCTGTTGCTCAGAGATACAGTAACTATTCCCTTTAGAGACATTTTAAGTGCTTAAGTGCCTCAGTATCAGGTGCACCATACACTGGTGGTACTTTGCAGGCGCTATCCTTATCTGGGCAGTTCATGCAACTCTCCCTCCAGGTACTCTTAAGACTCCCCCCCCAGTTGTTATACCCTGGGAGCTAAGGACGCCAGGGTCTCAGACACCTCAAAGAGAAGTCCTGGAAGTTGATGGTCCTGTTGCAGTCCACATCCAGCTTGCTGAAGAGTGACAGCACAAGGACAGGGCTGACTCCCAGCTCCCGGCACACAGTTGAGAAGTCTTCGAACTCCATCCAGCCTGAGCGGTACACATCGCAGGACAAGAAGAAGTGGTAGAACTTCGGGCTGTACAACTCTTGCAAACTCCTAATTGAGTTGTGCATTGTCCTCATGACATGCGGTCTAATGGTTAAAGTGTGAAGGATAAAGAATTAAACACTTTATACTTGAGGTGAAGAAAGTGGAAACACGGTACAGTAGAAAGCAATATCAGAAATGTGTCAGCCATGTCATTACATCTGTCTCCAATGTAAATTTATGTAATCAACAATAATAATGGTGAGATTTGAATTCTCTTAAGCACTGGTGTGGTTCCTGTGGTAGGTCTGACTGGAATATTTAGCGGTGGGTGGGGCGTCCTGTAAACTGCGCCACCCATTGGAAGGCACAGTTTTTGCCAAACTCTGCGCTCCAAGTGGAGTGCGGAGTGGCAAAACTCTGTGCACTCTACTGTAGAGGCGGAGTTTACCACATACACCTATTGCAGTACCAGCATGTAGCAGTCCACATCCTAAGGGGGTTTCCTGGGAGCTTGCTCATACCCATCTCTTACAAGGCTCAAAGGTCCCCTAACAGGGTGGCATAGAGGATTTCAAAGGGGTTAAACCCAACTCCCGTCTGTTGCAGTACTCTGTAGGCAAACAGAAGCCATGGCAGGAGGTCTATGCCTCAGAAGCTAAGTTAGGCCCATTATCATGCCTTTGAGGGTCTTGTTGAATCTCTCCACAAGCCAGTTTGTTTGGTAGTATTAGTGTCTGGAGAACTTATAAGTTTCTCCACACTCATCCCACATGAACTTCATGTACGCTGACATGAAATTAGTGCCTCGGCCTAACACTACCTCTTTGAGGAACCACACATGAGTAAAAATCCCCATCAGGGTCTGGCCAACACAGGTGCAGTCATGAACCTTAGAGCGATGGCCTCTAGGTTGCGGGTAGCATGGTCAACCAAAACCAGGATGAACCTGAGAGGTCTTGGAGTCCAAACTTTCAACAATGTCTATGTCCACCCTCTCAAAGGGAATGCCAACAACAGCTAATGAGGTCAGGAGAGCCTTGGGCATCTTTTCTGTCTTCCTACTGGCTAGGCAGGTGGGACAGCAACTACAGAATGCAACTGAGGCTGTCTTCATCCAGGGCCAATATAAGTGGGCAGGAAGTTTGGCAAAGGTTGTGTCTTGACCCAGATATCCTGCCAGGGGAATGTCATGAGCGCTCCTAGTCGGAAAGCCCTGTAACACTGGGGGATCACCAGCACATGGGCTGCCCCAGATCCTGGAACCTTTGGCTCACTGTATAGGAGGTTATTCTTCCTTTAGATAAAGTGAACTCCAGAGGTATCAACTGCTGCCTGGTTCTCAGCTTTCTGCCTCAAGACCTCCAGATTAGGGCACTCTTTCTGTGTTTTGAGATATCTTCCCTGATGGGCCCACTCTCAACTTGCCATCCACCAAGTTCAGGCAAGTCACTCGGGTGGCAATGTCCTCCCCTGTAGGCTCAGTGGCATCCGCCTCAGGTACCCCGTCAACCTTGCATGCAGGAATATCAGGGGCTGATTTCCCATGCCCCTGCAGCTGCCTGGGCCATTTTTACAGGCTCCAGGCATCCTTGCATCCCTTCTTGAGAAGCCTTGTACCTTGTGATCATACAGACCCTTTCAGGCAATCCCAACAAATACAAGCATGACCTGAGCTCTACCTCCTTCCAGATAGTTTGCTCTGGGGTGTTGCCTAAAAGACAATCTGCAGCATGGCTGGTTTCACTGCTACTTTTAGAGAACCTGAGACCCCTTCACCCCCCAAAGGGAACTGGAGGCATTGGTAGATGACCCTCTTGGTTGTCTACAACTATGACTTGGTGGAATGTGTTAGGGAGGACCTGCTCTAAGGACACCAGCTGACACCCTCTCAGTAGTCAAGCTAGCTCCGTCATGTCCCTCAGAGCCTCCACCAGTTGCCTCTTGATGGTGACCCAATGCTTGTACTTAGAAGTATTGACAGGCATATGGAATTATGGCATCATCTTCTTATCCACTATGGTCACTTCCATCTGCTCCCCAAAGCTAACTGGGGTCACATCCTCCCCAATTGCTACACTCACCAACCTACATGTCTGCCCACTGGTGGGGACTGTGCCCTCTTGGGACATTTGGTGTCTCCTTTGGAGTGGCCATACTTGTAACACTGAGGAGAAGCTTCCCCATCTGCTTATCATATAATCCCTTCTTCTTGGATTTGGACTGGACTGGATACCACTGTTCCCTTTGTAATTATTTTGGGGGCCTTTTGAGAACTCCTTACTTTTAAGTTTATCTCCCTCCCTTTCTTCAAGTGGAACCTCTAACCATTGTTATGGGAATCTCCCCAGATGACTGTATGGTGCGTCTAGACCTGACCCAGAGGTTCGCTTCCTCATCAAACTTCCTAGTGTCAGTCAGCTTGCTGTTCATCAGGTGCTGCCACAGCTCTGTAAAGCAAGTATTTAGCATGTGCTCCCTGAGAGTCAAATTGGAAAGCTCATTGTAATCATTAACCCTACTGCCTCTCACCCAGCCATTCAGTGCCTAGTTCGAATAGTCCAAGAAATCTGCCCAAGACTGATTGGGGTGTTTGTGGCTGTCCCTGAACTTGTGGCAATACATTTCAGAGGTCAGCCCAAATGTAGCTTAAAGGATGGCTTTCATGGGTGTGTACCTGGTTTGGTCCCCTGTTTCTAGTATCAGAAGACTGTCCATCCCCACTAGAGGCATATGCTTCCACAGACCACCTCCCAGGGCTCCTCTGGGATTGTGTTTACTCTCAGGGTCACCTCGTAGGCTAAAAACCCTTTATTGATGTTGTTAGAAATAGGGTCTCTAGTTGGCAATGGTTTGTACCTTTGTCCCAGTAGGGACCCTTCTTCCTAGTCAGAGTAAGGGATATACACTTCTAAAATAACTTGTGCTCTCCCATTGGTAGCTTGGCAGGAGCAGACAGGCTTATCATAGAGGCAGTGTGTAAAGCATTTATGCACACATATAGCAACACAGTGAAAACACTACAAATGGACACCACACCAGTTTAGAAAAATAAGCAAAACTTTATCTAAACTAACAAGACCAAATACGACAAAAATCAAACAAACAATACTGTAAACATTGTTACTTTGCAAGATAACCTTCAATCTGCAAGAATAGCTACAAAAACACAGTTCTTCTGAGTCAGTAGCTCCTTCCGGGGCTACCGCAATGTTGAAAATGACAGAGTCTAACAGTTCCAGCTATCCGCGTCGGTACGGCCCAGCTAAAGCATCAACAGACTCATAGACAGTACCTTTCTCATTGCGGCCGATCCGGTTGGTACGAGTTGGTCGGGGCAATCGTCGTGGTTGTGCCGTGAAGTGGTAGCGGTGCAGCAGGCAGTGCCCTCATGGAGCAGTACAGGCAGCAACTTGGTGAGACCAAGTCTTATGATGCAGAGTGAGGGAGTGCTCGATGCAGTGCTGGCAGGTCAAGGTGCTGATGATGGAGCTGGTAGATGTTCAAATCGGTCAGTGGCGGTGTCTGTGACGTCCGGGCAGTATGAAGTGAGGCGGTGTGGAGTGAGTGCAAACAGCAGTTCAGTGACTGTTGCCCAGCGGCGTCGGTGAGACCAGGGATGCGGTGCAAAGTGCAGCAGTGCCTTCTGCGGTTTCTTCAGGGCACTAAACCAACGACTGACTTGATGATGGAGTCAGCTGCTCTTGTCCTCTGCAGCAACTGAAAGCAGCGGTTCTAGAGACAGTGCCTAGAGGGATGGTGAAGTCTTTGCTGTCCCTGAGACTTCTTGAACAGGGGGCAAGCTCTACCTTAAGCAATTGGAGATACACACATAGTTCCTCTCCTTGGCAGAAATAGCTACTGCAGGCCAACTCCAGACAGCACACAGTAAAGAGGCAGTTCTTTTCCTTCATCTTTTTCCAGCTCTTCTCCTTGGCAGAGGTGCCTCTTGAATTCCAGAAGTAATCCTAAAGTCTGTGGTCTGAGCCCCACTTTTAATAGCACACATTCCATTGTTCTCTAGTGGCAGAGAAGCTCTTTGCCCAGCCAAAACCAGTTCTGTCCTCTCTGGTGCAGTGTCCCGGCAGGAGGTGGAGGCAGCATTGTCCAAGGCAGACCAGGCCCATTCAGGAGTGAATTAAATCTCCTCCCCTACTCTAAATGCAGACCAGCCCTAATCAGCCCAGCCCTGCCTCACCCTGGAAAGGCAGGTCATACCTCACCACCCCCAAGTGGCTCTCTGAACAGAATACAAGTCCCCAGCCCCTGTCACTCCAAAGCCAGACAATTAATACACATACACAGGATGGCTAAGCAAGAAAATACCCACTTTCTAAAAGTGGTATTTTCAAACACAGAGTGTAAAAATCATACTTACTAAAAGATGTATCTTTATATTCTGAGTTCAGGCATACTAAACTCTACCTTCTTATCTAGTCCCCATGGAAAGTTATATTTATAAGCTGTCATAAAGAAACTCCCATTCTATCCTATGGGGCAGATAGCCTTTCAATAGTGAAAAACAAAATTGGCAGTATTTCATTATCAGGACAAGCCACACACACCAGGGCGTATCCTACCTTTCACATACACTGCACCCTGCCCACAGGGGTACCTTGGACCTACCTTAGGGTTGACTCACATGTAAGAAAAGGGAAGATTAGGAACTGGCAAGTGGGGGCACTTACCAGGTGGACATGGCAGTAGGAAACTATACACAAACACTGCAATGGCAGGTCTGAGAACATAATGCACAGTTGCTTGTGTGGGTGGCCCAATCAGTGCTGCAGGCTCACTAGCAGCATTTGATTTACAGGCCCTTGGCACACACTGTGCACGGTACTAGGGACATAGTAGTAAATCAAATAAGCCAATTATAAAAACACTAATCCATAATAACATTTGACACAGAGAGCATATGCACTTTAGCAGTGATCAGCAGTGATAAAGTACCCAGTGTCCTAAAACCAACAAAAACAGGAGGCCAAAAAGCAAAGAGTCTGGGGATAAACCCGCTGGAAATGCCAGGTCTAACAGATGTAATCTCCCACTGCATAACTAGGTACCATGTCTTTGGGTATACAGAATTTCCTGTCCTCTCCAGACACTAATGGGATGCTGCTATTGCTGCTGGAATCTGCCTGTTTTGCCCTTAGTTCCAGCTCCATAAGGTTCCTTTCAAGGGCCATTTTCTTCTCCTCAGCCTCCATCCTGAATTTGCAAAGCTACTGTCAACAGTCACTGACTTTGCTGTGTGATGCATCTTGGCACAGGACTTTGCATTGCCAGTTTTACGTCAACGGTTTCTTGACACCAGTCAGGAGCAAATCAACACAAGGACTTCTGATCACTCAGCAACCAGGATTCAAGGTACTCTTGTTCAGTGGGCATGTGTCCCTTTGGCCAGCCCGTGCTCCATCGCAGTCGGCTTGAACATGTGACTGTGTCCCAGTTGGCGTGACAAGATAACCACACTTGGCACTTTGTACTTTTTGGTGCAATTTTCAATGAAATCTATAAACTTGTATATTTCTAATTCTACTGATTGGATCTTTGCTGTTTTGGTCTTGATTTATTTATTAAAATGTACACTATTTTTCTAATTTGAAGTGGGAATCTTCCTGTGTTGTGTTTTCACTTTATTACTGTCTAAAGTGCTGCACAAATACTATACACATTGCCTCTGTTTTAAGCCTGACTGCTCTGTAGCACGCTGTCAGAGGTTTGAGCACAGGTTCATTTGGGGTTTGCTTGTGACTACACCCTGACAAGTAAGGGGTTGCTGCTTGAGTAGGGTCCCAGACCCTCAACCAGTAACTCAATTTCTTACACCTCTAATGTCTGTGACTTTTACCTAACTCCACCTTTGTGACCAGCCTTCTGCCCTCCTGACTCCTTACGTCCATGACTTTGCCCTGTTTCCTTTTGCTCCATCTCTTTGCTCCTTCTAGGTGCACTGCCTCCCTCTACACAGAATAAGGATCTTGGAAATGTACCCATTAATAAGAGATGCATTTCCATTAACCACATCAGAAGGTTTTTTGAAGACTTTTCTTAACATTGAACGCTTCCATATGGTTTTGTAATAAACCTCCCAGATTTAAACAGTGGATTGCCACAGAGGAGGCACCACTAAATATGGACACACAATAATCTAATTGTGTTGACTCTGTTATTGGTAAAGTAGCCTTCCCCCGCCCACTAATGGCGAATGTGCCTAGAGGTCGGTGGATGAGATATTTGTCTTATCACTATCAAGCTCAAAATCAAGATTTTTGTGTTACTGTACCATTTGTTACATCACTTGTTTAAGATGTTTCCTTTCAAGAGGTTGTTTTCTGTTCTTTTTCTTTAAAATGCACTGCATTCATGCATCATATGGTGTCAAAAAAAGAAAAAGAAATAATTTAGTATAGAACTGCACCCTGTCCTCTGCTTATCACAAGAGATCAGGCTGACCAGGTGAGAGACAGCACAAATGGACATTGAAGTCTGTCCCAAGTGAATCTCGGAGGACTTACCCTCTTGTTGGCCTTCTCTGCCCATTCAACAGTGCCATGAACCCTGAGCGGCACTGGTGGGATCATGACACGGATGTTGGTCCAACAATGAACCAGTATAATCAAGTTGAAGATAACAGAATGGATGCAGATGATCAGACATGTTCTCCATTATTCCTAAGGCATACACCATGGTAGATAAAATATAAATGTCTCTGATAATAGCTTAATTAATGGAAATCTGTTTTTATGTACTTCTTGCTACTACAGATTTAGCTTTGGTCTAAATGACACGAGGTATTGTTACCCAGGTCCATGATACTCACTTTATTGATCTCAGAAGGATACAGATTTAGGGCCTTATTTATGAGGAGTGTCGCATTGCTGCGACAAAGCAGCGAATGCAACACTTCTCAGTGCGCCCTCCTTGCGACACCATGGATGCGCTGTATTTACAGTACGGCGCATCATGTCGCAAGGAGTTACAGATACATCAGTATTACTGACGTATCCGTAGGCACAAAAGTGCCGCATTGCTGGGGTGTGTCTGAAAACAGGAGCAACTCCAGCAATATGTCTTTTCACATGGGGCAAGCCCCCTGTGAAAAGGCCTGTGTCAGTCTTACGCCTGCGTAAGGGTTTGATGCAATGGCTTCCTGGAAGTGGCACACCGGGGGGGCGTGGTCTCAGCGCCGGACAGAATGGCCGTCTGAAGGGGAAGCTCCGTGTCGTCGGGACTTCTGTGGACCCGCCGGTGCGTTATTACGCACCCTTTCCTCCTGGAAACATCAGTACCTGTCATCAGATGATGTAGGGATCCCCGTGAGCTGTCTCCCGCTTTAAGCGCATCGCGCTTTCATTATTTATAGCCGAGAATGGCTCTTCTACAAAACGTCCACCATTTTAGGCTTTTGCCGGTTCCTTCGCATTTCCAAATATGAACTGCTTGCTTTTTCTCCTCACCTCAGCGCTCTGTCCCTAACTTATAGCCCTCATGCCTGCAACCATTTTTTGGTGGAAAAGTATACCACCTCTTATGCATCACAGCGTTAGGTGGCATTTACTCTGCTGTTAAAGTTACCTCAGAGCGCCCTCCATTTTGTCCTTAATGCTCTGTCAGCTGCTCTACTGAAAGGCATGCAACGCTACACTTGTTCAAGATATTTTTCACTTTCTTAAAGATTTTATGGTACTCTATGACTATTCTGACTGGAGTCTACTGTTTTACATTCCTTGACGTAATTCTACTTGCATCATTATTTGGTGACCTTCAGTCAGGTTCTTTCCAGCTATAAACTTAACCATACCATACCTTCCATCATATGACGAGTGTGGTCAATATTCTAGTCTTCCTGCTTCTGCTCTGGACTCACCTTTTACTGCAGGATCAATGGCTGAGGTATCTTCCAATCGCTCTTCCTCATCACAGTCATCTTCTAAATCATCTCCGCCGTCTTCAGCTTCTAAACGTCTCTAGCAGGGCCCTCCTTCTCCGGACACGGCGTCTTTTACCATCTCTATGGAGCTGCTGTTGGAGGAAATTCGCGCCTTACGTCCGTTTGTAGAGGAAACAAACTACAAGATGCAATTCCTGGAGGAGAAATGGTCTACAATGGAAACTAGAGTGTCTTTAGTAGAACAGCAACTTTCGGTGGTTCAGGGTGACTCCCAGAGACTTTCTTCTTTAGAAAAAGAAGTTCGCAATTTGAAACAACATACTGAAGATTTGGAAAACCGTAACAGGAGGAATAATCTATGCATTTATGGTCTGCCTGAAGCTTTGGAGGGTGATGATCCTGTCTCCTTTATTACAACCTTCTTGCCAAAACTCTTGGACATGCCTTCTACCACATCCCTCAACATCCAGAGAGCACACATGCTTGGTCCTCGTCCTCCACTCTCTACGTCTCCAGCCAGACCAAGAGGAGTCGTCATCCTTTTCTTAAAGTTCACGGATTTGCTTTCAGTCCTCTCTGCAGCTAGAGCCAAAAGTCAAATTACTTGGCTTGGTCAGAAGGTATTTCTTTCTCAAGATGTCTCCAACGCTACAGCAATTAGGAGGAAGGAGTTCCTAAGTCTTCGTCCGCCTCTGCAATCTCTTGGAGCCAGATATGGTCTTTTCCATCCCTGTATATTTAAGGTGACTTTTCAAAATCGAGCTTTGTCCTTTAAAGACCCTGCAGAACTCAAATATTTTCTTCAATCTCATACTGCAAACAACATGGACACTGCTGCCCCCTCTAATGGCTAATGGTTGATCAGTTTATACTTCTTTAAGTGGCTAGTGGTACTTTTTCAATTACATTTGAAATGTTTTATATCATGGTATATCATGTTGGTTTAGTCATACAATTTTTGGAATTTTTTCTGGTTATGTAATAGATAATGTCGACTCGTCCCAGGGTCCATCAGTTGTCTCTTCGTTGCGCTTTGTATTTTTATTTATTATTTATATGATGCAGTTCTTTCAATGTTGTTCAATTAAGGTGTTACCAGTTGCTTATGTGTGTTTTTCTTCCCTATCTTAGGTTCAATAGTCGCGTAGTTTTGTCCTATGTATATGATACTTACTGTTTTTCCTTTGTTTCCCTTCTATAGGTCCGTTCGTTTGTGTTCTATGTCATGGTTTTGTTTCCCTTCTCTTTCTTGTCCTGATGTGGTTTGGACTTCCTATGTTCGGGCGTCTTATCTTTTCATGTGTCATCCTTGCCCCAGTTCTCTTTTGTTTTTTATCCCCTCAGGTATGTTTTTTCAGTCGTCCTTTTTGGATATGTACTGTCTCTTCTTCTTGTTGCTTTCTCTTCTTTTTACTTTCCACTTCTTCCTTATACTCTTCTCTTTTCTTCTTTTACCTGATTCTCTTTTCTTCATATCCTGTCTAAGCCTGGGCGAAGCACTACGCTACGCTCGCGTAGTTTGCGAAGTTCGCGCTACTTCGCACTACGCGAACTGCACGTAGCACAGTGCGAACACGCGTAGCGTAGTGTTGCGTAGTGCTGCGGTCATTTTTTGCTTGCTCGCGGTCCTCAACATCAAGTTGGCGACCGCGAGCAAGCAAAATGACATCCCGGCGAGACTTTTTCCTTGTTCGCGATCAGCAACTGCAAGTTGGCGATCGCGAGCATGGAAAATAAAACCTCCCGGCGATATTCCCAACGCGAGGAGGTCAGGTTTCTCATTGCGAGTGGTCGCGAAAGCTCGCGACCGCTCGCGATGAGAAACTACCAGTTCGCGTTGAGAAAGCTGAAGCTCGAGTAAAAATCTACTCGAGCAGCAGAAAACTACAGCTCGCACTGTGCAAGATGCCATTTTCAATGATTGCACAGTGCCGGTTGCTTGTCCGCACTGTGCAATCATTGAAAACAACATCTTGCACAGTGCGAACATGTTACTACGTAGTTCGCGAAGTGCTACGCGTAGCTCGCGTAGTGCGAACTTCACTTTGCGTAGCTTCGCGAAGTGCTACTTCGCGAACTACGCCCACCCTTAATCCTGTCCTCTTTCTTTATTATTACTTTTTATTTCTGCTTTTACAGATGCAGGAAGATTTTACTATTTTCTTAACTAGCCTTCATTTTCCACCTTTCTTATCTCACTTCTTTATTCTTTATCATCTCACCATATTACTGTCACCTATCTTTCCCAATTTTTCAATTGCTCATTTTTAATTTTTTGCCCATCTGTACTTTTTCTCAATATTCCACTGTTGTTTATACGATGTTATTTTTTTTCATTCAGAGTTATTACATGGAATGTAAAAGGTTTTAATAATCCTATAAAGAGGCAGAGAATTCTTTCACATCTAGCCTCATATAAACCTGATTTAGTTCTGTTACAAGAAACTCATTTATCTGAGGCTGAAGCTCTCAAACTTAAGCGTAATTGGGTTGGTTCAGTATTGGTCTCTCCTACTAACACAAAAAAGAATGGAGTTGTTATTTTATGTCATAAAACATTGAAATATACTGTTGTTACTCCGATGGTAGATGGATCCTAATTAAACTATTAATTAATAATATCCCTCTCACTATGTTTAACCTATATGGTCCAACTCAACCCGATTCCTCTTTTTGGCCTACTGTTACAGACAAGTTTTTTCAAAATAAAGATGAATTTTTTATACTTGGAGGTGATTGCAATCAACTTGTTGACCCTTTTATTGATCGCAAATCCCAAGTACGTTTTATTCCCAACAAAACTCACAAACAATTTCTTAACACTATCACACAGACTCAACTGGTTGATGCCTGGAGGCTATGCAATCCAGACCACTCAGAATTCTCCTTTTTTTCTCCTCCACATGGATCCCTGTCCCGGATTGATTATATATTTCTTTCTAAATCCTTGGCCCAAAATCTCGTTTCCTCCTCGAATTAGCCCATTTTGATTTCAGATCATGCTCCAGTGGTAGTTGACTTCGATCTACTTCCTCCTCATTCTAAAATGTCTAGATGGAGATTCAATAATTATCTCTTACAGGATCCAGTTTTTTTCCTCTTCTTTCTCCTCCTTTGCAGAAGACTTTTTCTCTATTAATGAAGATACCTCTATATCCCGTTATGGCGTGGGATAGTTTTAAAGTCGTTACTCGAGGTTTTATTATAGATTTTGTCTCTAAGAAAAAGAAACAGTCCTCAAATAAGCATAAAGCTTTACTATCCTTCATTAAACACTTACAGCATCAGTTTTATACTTCTTCATCGGACTCTACCCTGCAGCAACTTATTCGTGCTAAGATGGAATTTAATAAAATTTCTACTGATAAGGCCTCCTTCACTATGCTACATAGCAGTGCCAGATACTATGGTAGTCGAAATAAATTTGGCTCACTTCTTGCTAATTATTTAAAATCTAGGAAAGAGAGAACATTAATTGAGTTCATTCAATCTACTGATGGTAAACACCTTTTCAAAGATAAAGATATTTTAGCTGAATTCTTTTTTTTATAGCCCTTCATATACCCCTGAGCCTCCACAAACTGATACACTAATTAATGCATATCTTAGTACTATTCCTCCTCCTTCCTCTCCTGATCTAGATTTCACCTCTCTAAATATGGATCTTTCACTACAGGAAATCTCCTCCTCTCTGAATTCTTTAAAGAAAAATCAATCCCCTGGTCCTGACGGTTTTTCTGTAGAATTTTATCTTCATTTTTCCAATCTATTATTACCAAAACTTTGTAACCTTTTCCAACATTTTTGTTCCACAGGTGCAGCAAGTGGCACTTTCCTAGAAGCCTCTATTTGTCTTATACATAAAGAAGGCAAGGATCCCAAATTTTCTAAAAATTATCGCCCCATCTCCTTGATAAATGTTGATTATAAGATCTTCGCTAAACTTTTAGCATTGAGCCTTGACTCCTTTCTCCCCCATTTAATAGGCCCCGAACAGTGTGGATTTGTTAAAGGTAGACTAACCTCTGATAACTCTCGTCTATTTTTCAGTGTTCTCAATAAAGCTTCTTCTTTATCTTTTCCTCTCGCGGCAATCTCCATCGATGAGGAAAAAGCTTTTGACAGGGTGAATTGGTCCTTTTTGTTTAAATCTCTTCGATGGCATGGTTTTGGTCCTAAATTCATCTCTCTTATATCTCTTCTTTACTCTACACCCTCTGCTTCTATCATCGTGAATGGTCAATTCTCGCAGCATTTTTCACTCCATCGAGGTGTCAGGCAGGGATGTCCATTATCCCCCCTCTTGTTTGTTCTATCTCTTGAACCTTTTCTATCCCGTATCCGTTAAAATCCCTCTATTTCTGGATTCCCATATGGAGGTCACCATCTGAAATTATCTGCTTATTCTGATGATATTTTGCTTTTCATTTCCAATCCAGATTCTTCTATTCCTTCGTTAATACAAGAAATCTCGGATTTCTCAGCGGTATCAGGCTATAAAATAATCTCTGACAAAACAGAATTCTTACCAATTACAAACTTTTGCCTTAAACAACAATTTGATTCTACTGGCTTTCATTGGAACAGTTCTAAAATCAAATATCTTGGTATTTGGTTTACTAATTCTATTACTGACTCGGTTAAATTGAATATGAATCTAGCCCTAGATCGTATCTCCCAACTCTTCTCATTCTGGAATCCTCTTTTTCTCTCCTGGTGGGGTCGTCTTGACTCCATTAAGATGATGATTACTCCTATTTTATTATATTTCTTTTCAATTATTCCTATCCGGATCCCCTTAACCTTTTTTTACAAAAATAGACTCTCTTCTTTCTAAATTTCTATGGAAGAACAAAAAATCCAGAATTTCTTCAATTCACCTCAGAAAGCCGAGACTTGCAGGTGGGGTAAGATTCCAGATTTTCGATTATATCATAAAGCCTTTAGTTTAAAACAAGCTTCTTACTGGCTTCTTACGGAATACTCATCCTTTACTCCTTTATGGGTAACCATTGAACGTTGTATGTTTGCTCCTTTCTCGCCCAATGAAGTTCTTTCTTTTACTGCCAAAAATGGCCTCACAGCCCTTCCACTATTTAAACACACTTGTTCGCTGATAAAACCTCATTTTCAGCCAAAATCAGTATCCAGAAATTCGTTTCTACATTCTCCTTTGTGGCATAATCGGCTTATAACCATTAATACTAGATCTGCTATACTGGGCCTCATGGAGAGTAAGAGAGATTACCTGGGTTAAAGATTTATTTGATGGCACTTCTCCTTGTTCTTTTCCGGACTTTCAAGCTACATTTAGATGCCCTCGATCTTTTTTACATACATTTTCCATTCTTATGAAACTACTTCTGAGCATTTTTTATTCCCTTCCTTCTGATGTAGCCTCAATCAATCAAGACTCACTTCCTAAAATCTTAACAAAAATTCCTAAAGCTTCCTCTATTTAATAAATTCTATTTCACCACAAATCCAGAGCGAGATAAAACTAAGGTGGAGCTTGCTTGGGAATCAGACTTAGGTTTTCAGTGGAGCACTGATATATGGAATAAGATTTGGGCTCGTTCGCTGAGGATTTCAAGATCAGCTTCTACCACTCAATCTATGTTTTTTCTATACAACAGATTATATTTCACTCCCATTTATATAGCTAATTTCACACACATAGACAACAAGAATTGCTGGTCCTGTGAATTTCCATCAGCAGATCTGTCACATCTCCTTTTTTCGTGTCCTCCTGTTCGTTCTTTTTGGACGTAAATCCAATATTCTTCTCTTTATGGGAAGTCTATCAGAATCCATTTCTTTGCCTTCCTATGAAAGAGCATTATTTGATCTGATGTTGGCTTTAGCGTTTCAACAAATTACGATGAATTGGAAATGTTTGACCAAACTTTCAACTAAGTCATGGTGGAATACTGTATGTCAATACCATAGATTAGATGTGGCATATGCCTCCCAATGCAATTCACATGTAAATAGAGATGTTTTTTGGTTGCCATTAACTACTTATTTAAAATATGGTTTCAATTTGTAAAGTTTCTCATTATCATTCTGAAAATTTCCAACCTCCTTGAATTCCTTCCTCTTTTGTTTTATCTTTCCTCTTCTTCTAATATTTGGCGAAGTTTTTACTCAACAGTTACTTGTTCTTTATGTTTTACAATTCTTATGAGCATAGTATTGACATCTATTGTAATGTTTCCATTTATAAATATTTTTATACCCCGTCTTTTCCCTTTCCCCTCTTTCCTTTCATTATTTTTCCCGAAATATAAATAGCTTTCTACTGTGATTTGTTGCCTACTGTATTTTGCTTATAAGATATTCTATGCATTGTTATTCTCTAGGCCTTTATAGTATATTATTGTTTTTATGATTCAATAAAGCTTATTAAACTTAAAAAAGAAGTGGCACACTGAAATCTTATAGATTTCAATGGCCACTTCTACGAGGCTTTGATGGGGGGGAACGCCCACCCTGCATACATTATACCTGGTGCAGGTATAATGTAGCGCAGGGGTTTACGAAGTGATGCATCTGCCTAGATGCATCACTTCGTAAATATGGTGCAACATGGCACATTATTTGCGCCACCGCAGCATCACAAGAAGTGACGCAACTGTGGCATAAATGTGACACAGGGCTTCATAAATAAGGCCCTGTTTGTGCCACAGAACAATGCAAGCCTGAGACCCACAGTTTGTAGGAACATTTAAAAGCATTTAACTCAGTAAGCTATCCTAAAGAATTCAGCACTGCCAGGTATCACTGTTATCTTAAATTTCAAAGGCATCATTTTCTAGTTTGTTTATGGTACAAGCAGCTGCACCATCCTCGCATGCTGGGGAAGGAAGATTCGAAAGATATCTAACACAAGAAAACAAGCCCCTGGAAACGAGCAGATGGATGAAAAGATGAGCTTAGCAAGAACTACGGGAACATTTCGAGAAGATAATATTAATATAATGCAAAAAAACTTTTGAAGGACGCTAAAGCTATCAAAACGACTGAACAGGCTACTGGCACCGGGGCATCCACAGATGTTCCCCTTCATTTATAAGGATGCCAAGAAAGCACATTTCAGCTACTGAAGCTGGTTGAGGATGTATCGCCAGAAGCAACGCATTCTCATTTTCTACCGTGCAGACTTTCTTTTTATATTTCTGCTCATGTCAGAATTAGTGTTATTTTGAAAGCGTGTGTTTTTCCCATTCATGTCTGTGGCAGAAAAGGAATAATGGCTGACAATTAGGCTCTGCTGGGAAACCGCTTCTATTTGTGCATCTGCTGCACAGTCAATTAAGGGCACGACTGCTATGTGTAATGCTAACACAGGGGGTTCAGCAGCTACTGTACAGATTCATAATGGGTAGGACAGCAGAGGGCTCCTGCCTTGAGGATCAGAGGAGGGGCACCCAGCCCCTGCACTGACTACTGCACCAATCTGAACTTGGAAAGATGTCCTTGGCGCTCGAGGCAAATACTACAGGAGGGCATTGATGGAACTATTTGGGGGTGCACGAATATCACATTCAGTCTGTAAGAAAGGAAGAAATATCATATCTCGGCTCTCATCAGAAGGGAAAGATGGATAGAGGCGACTTGCCTCTACCTTGTTGCTGCTATGAGGACAAAACTAGCCCTGGTAAAAAATGTTAATTACGCTGCAGTATTCGAAGTAATTTTCTGAAATTACGCATTACTCTTGTGATGGCGAATTAACTAAATTGCCTGATTACGCCATCTTGTGTAATTCAAAGTAATTGGGGACAAAAATGCTACCCAAGAAACACAGGAGCAATGAACTAAGAACAGAGAGGGGTTGCTGCTACTGGGGTTCGTGTCCTGTTGCATTTAGTGCTATTTTATGAGCACAAAATGCATCCTCCGACCCACTTTGAACTAAAGGGCTCATTCTGCACTAAGAAAATAGCGTTACATGCTGGATTACACTTCTCATGTAATCACAGATAATATCGGGTAATTCTTTGGTAATTGTGAGTAGTTACTCTAGAGAGAATTAAAGCAGTTATGCCCACCCCAACACAAAACAGAAAGACAGTGCAAATCAGCGCAAATGTCATCCTTGCACCCCAAAGTGAACTACCAGGGATAATCAACTGTGCATAAATTTGCTATGACTCATATTATATTCTAATATGTACCCCCCTTTCATCAGGCAATATCATTCAAAGCGAGGAAAATGTGGAAATATGCTAGGCTGAGAGAGGACACTGGGTAAAAATATAATTTTCAGTCAATGGTCTAAATGAATCTTGCAACTACTTTTTGAGTCTAGTTTTTGCGTTACCTCTTATCACCACACTTGCAAGAATTAAGGGGCATATCATCAAGGACCGGCGATAATTATCACTAAGCGCACTTAGCGCTAGGATAATTATCGCCGGGTAACGTGGAATTTTATTGCTGAGATAGCATGCTATTAGCAACGCTTATCTCCAATGCGATAAAATTCCAAGTGCTAACTGCCAAATGTGAGATTATCGCTGGAAATCCAGTGATAATCTCACAAAGTTTGGCGATAGCTTGTTGATAGGGCAGGGCAGACTTAGCAATGATATCCACCTTACATAGGATATCATGGCTAAGTCAGTCTTGAAGCAGGCGTAAGGAAAGTAGCGATAACAGAGGTTATCGCTACTTTGCTTGTCGCTCTGCAGGTTAGCGTGCCCATTGATAATTGGAGAAATGTCGCTTAGCGACATTTCTCCAGTTATGTCAGGGCAGGAACGCCCATCTTTGCATCTCATTAGAGATGCAAAGATGGGCGTTGGGGGAAAGGGCGATAATGCAAGGATTCACGCGATAGCGTGACCTTGCTGATTAGGCGATAAAATTATCGCCACTTTTCGTCCGAAAACGGACACTAAAGCGGCGATAATTTTTTATCGCCTCGTTGATGATATGCCCTAAAATTTTAGCTACTATCACTGCACCTACCCAATTTTCCCCAGGTAAACTTTGACAGGTCGAACCCGCCAAAATATACTGAGGGTAAAATGCTGAGAAAATAACAGATAATGCTGATTTTGTTGCGGTAAGCATCAAATCCACATGTTATGCTACAACACGGGCTTTAGTACTGACGTCGTCTGGTGCGGCAATGTTTGTTGGCTCCCCCTCAAATACCTCCTCCTCCACGGATTTCCTCACTACCACTCTTTAACAGTCCCACTCAAGTCTCCATAACCACGCTCTCTCACATGCATTTCTGCATGCAGCTCTTTAATGACCGGTTGTAGCTCACTGTTCTATGTTAAGTCATTAACCTTTAAACTGCAGGCAACAAAAGGATCTCTCTGACAAAAGCAATAACCCACTGACCTATTGACATGATATGCACTTTGTGATCTACATGGTACACGTGCTTTGCAGCAGGCACACTAACCATCTACTCAAAACACAACGTAGGAGAGACGAGGGAAAGAAAGGGGGCGAGGCTATCTCTGACTCCCTCAGAAAACTTTTAATCACACATGACAGAGAAGCAAATCATAAAGAATAAAGCAAAGTACTAGCCATAATAGGTGGGAAAATCTATAGAGATTTTTTAATACTGCCCTCACACACCCGAGAGTGTCATGCTTCATCATAGGGCCGCATCATACACCCAGGTGCAGACCAACACCTTGGGTGGAGCGCAAATTTTTTAAGAGAAAGAAATGATATATGATGAAGTCGAGTGGTGAGGGTACAGTATAAAAGACAAATCGACAGGATAAACACAGCAATGAAGTTCTGACAGTACTGAAACGAATAGTCTCCTAAAGGAAGGGACCAAAGAAAAGTGCAGAGGAAAGAAAGTATAAAACTGTCTCGAGGTTCACCCTCAATTTTATTCCTGTTAACCTCGGGCAGGATTAAAATAAATGATATGGGGTATCAAGGGCAGGTAACGACCCCGTCATCCCCACTGCTAAAACCAACATGTTTCTGCCAGTATTCTCTGTGCCCAGCCGGGTCACTCTGGCATTCGTCAGGGTATAGGTCCCTTGTTGTCTGGTCTCACCCACTATTTGGGTATATATTACCTTGATACTCGGGGTATTGCCCCGGCGTTCCTCTATAATGAGATTTCCAAGAGGATTTATACATAAGAGTTTACAGTTAAAATTCTGAACCCGGAACGGCGGGGGAAGGTGCTCTTATCGTCACACTTACTCCAAAGAGACACTCTCTCTTGTGGCCCCACAACCGTCCTCCGACGGAGGACGGTTGTGGGGCCACAAGAGAGAGTGTCTCTTTGGAGTAAGTGTGACGATAAGAGCACCTTCCCCCGCCGTTCCGGGTTCAGAATTTTAACTGTAAACTCTTATGTATAAATCCTCTTGGAAATCTCATTATAGAGGAACGCCGGGGCAATACCCCGAGTATCAAGGTAATATATACCCAAATAGTGGGTGAGACCAGACAACAAGGGACCTATACCCTGACGAATGCCAGAGTGACCCGGCTGGGCACAGAGAATACTGGCAGAAACATGTTGGTTTTAGCAGTGGGGATGACGGGGTCGTTACCTGCCCTTGATACCCCATATCATTTATTTTAATCCTGCCCGAGGTTAACAGGAATAAAATTGAGGGTGAACCTCGAGACAGTTTTATACTTTCTTTCCTCTGCACTTTTCTTTGGTCCCTTCCTTTAGGAGACTATTCGTTTCAGTACTGTCAGAACTTCATTGCTGTGTTTATCCTGTCTATTTGTCTTTTATACTGTACCCTCACCACTCGACTTCATCATATATCATTTCTTTCTCTTAAAAAATTTGCGCTCCACCCAAGGTGTTGGTCTGCACCTGGGTGTATGATGCGGCCCTATGATGAAGCATGACACTCTCGGGTGTGTGAGGGCAGTATTAAAAAATCTCTATAGATTTTCCCACCTATTATGGCTAGTACTTTGCTTTATTCTTTATGATTTGCTTCTCTGTCATGTGTGATTAAAACACTAACCATCTACCCCACTTTATGATCAGTCAAAATGTCTACTAGACAAAACTCCCATCCCTCTCCGGCAGCTCCATTAATCACCGGAGTTATTTTGACATTTTTATTTTTGAAGGAAAATAGCTGGAGATGAGGAACGCTGCAGCAGGTGCTTTTAAATCCACACTTTATTTTTTTTAAAACAGAGCCCGACCCATCCCCGACACCCCCAGCGACCCCCCCCCCCCCCCAGAAGTCAGCGCCCGGTGCAGTGGCAACATTCGCACTGCCCTCGCGCCGGCCCTGTTCTCCAATTTGCAAGGGTGAACTCACAGTAGGAAATAGTTACTGGAACTGAAAAACTCAGGTCCCCTTGAACATTAGACCTTAGAAGATGTAATCGCTGTCGCATCCCAGGCTGAGCCGCTCATAATGAGGGCCTGTGTCTACATACGTGGTCGCAAACAGTTGCAAATCGTAAACATGGATATATTTGTACCATCTGTTTGAAACAGTATCAGCGGGGAGGGGGTGGCTTGGAAGCCAAACATGGCGGACGCATTCCTCTGAAGCTCAGCTCTTGCCCCAATAATCCTTCCTAATCCTGCAGTGCACAGCCGCCATTTGATGACAGGACCTGGTGAATGGCAGCTTGGACCTAGAAGACCAGGTGACTTGGCCTGAGTGGAGGAGCCAAGCGGTTTTTCAACCGCATCAAAACAGCCTTGCTGGTACTGCGGAGCTGGGAGCGGCTGTGCCTCACAATCACCTGGGAAGGGTTGCGCATCTTCGCGGATGAGTCTGGGCCAGCCCATTTGCTGGAGGGAGGGTTCATCACTTGCTCCTGGATGGATGGAGAGACCTACCCAGATGATGCAACCTGAGGCCCAGTGAGCGGCCGCATGGGCCCATTGAGAGTAGGGGCAAGCACCATTGGACCGTATGGGTCTGGTAGCACCTGAGTGGTTCTGAAGAACTGGAGGCTGTGCACCACTTCACCAGGGGGCCTGAATTAGCTGAGACCTGGGCTGCTGCCAGCCTTTCTGGACTTCACCTGGCGCCCGCTGTAACCAGTGTAAAATGACAAGAGCCAACACCGGGGGTGGGGGGACACTTGGATCAGATGCTGTTCGTGCACCTCAGATGTAGCTGAGGTGGGGCAGAATAGTGGTGCACAGCGGGAGATGGCAAAATACTCCATCCCTGCCCTCATCCTTTGGTAGTGGGGCTCTCAGCACCTCAAATACTTTTCCTCCTCCCTCCCCCGGCCAGACCCTTGCACATCACTACCCTGCCTGCAAAAATGAAGGAAAGTGGAGCAGCAGGTTCTTCACAGGGAAAGATCGACTGATTCACAATGCCTTGGGGAGGCCATTCGGCAGTCCAGAGTAGTGGCACAGTTGGGGCCAGCGTGGCTCAGGCGGAGGAACCTACAATTCTCCCTGATTTCCGCCAGGCGATGAAGGATTCTAGGGAGTCACTAGAGAGCAGGTTAGAGACTGCGGAATCAGACATTTCACTCCTACGCCCAGACCTCCGCAAGGTGGTAGACCGCACAACAGAGGTCGAAACACTTCTCGCCAGCAGAGGATGAACTTGGCACTCTGAAATGCTACTTCACTTAACTTCAATAGGTTACTTTTCAGTTGAAAAGACTCGCTGATTATACTGTGGGTCAGTCCCCGCACAACAATTTACACCTGGTGGAAGTCTTGGAGGTTGTGGAATGAACCAACATGCAAACTCTCTCAATTGTTTCAAAACCTGGATCCCAACACAGTAGCTGTTGCAGTGCTTTATCATTGAGAGAGCCTGCAGAGCACTAACCCAGAAATCACCACTGGGCACTCCCCCCTCCTCCAGTGATACTCTGGGAGTTTAACTACCTCAACAAGGACTAATCTTCAGGGTGGCCCAGACTCAACAATCCATTTCCCTACAATCCAACAGAATTATTATTTTTCCCAACACCACGAGAGTCCAGTACCAAAGGAAAACCTGCTCTGCGGTCAAGGCCAAATTGAAGGTGATGCATGCCACTAAATGCTTTTATATCCCACCAGGCTTTAACCTATCCATCAAGGCAAATCTGACCTCTTTGAAATGGCAGAAGAGACCTGGGCATGGATCGAGGCACAGCTGTGGGGGCTGTGGCTTGGGGAGTGGTGGGCCGGGGAGGCAGCCAAATCTTGGAGACATATCCTCTTCCTTGAGGTGACAGTGTGTAGGACACAGGGGGTGGACTACCTCAACATCCAACAGGAATGAAGCAACGGAGTGGAAGACTCCACAGCATTGAGGATACGCAACACTCAATTGAGATCAGAAGGGCAACTAATGGATGGAATGCTGAACAATGTCAAACACCCACCCCCAGTACAGAGATCTGTGCCTAAATCCATTGTTTTTTTGCTCACCACGACATTTTAGTTTAGACCCAGCCATATGCACAGCAGTCTTGACCCTTCTCCGCATAGGAACAGTCCGGTCCGAACTTCTAGGCCACAGCTGACAACAGCAAAATATTATCCAATTCCGACAGCATCTGCTTTCGCTCAATTTTATACAAGTGTCTGGGGAGCGTCCCACTCCCTGCAATTGTAGTATGTCGCCCCATTCTTAATGATATACCCGTCTTCAGGCGCATAGCTGATGCCACCGCCGAACCAGACACTGACCTTCGCCATCAAGGAGATTATGACTACAATCACACCTTCCCCATCTGGGAAATCCCCTGGAACCAACGGCATTCCGATGGAGTTCCTGAAGAAACAAGCTTTGGTATGAGCATCCCACTTTTGTAATCTGTACGAGGAAGCAGCACACACCGGCGCCTTCTCCAAGGATTTACAACTAGCTATGATCGCAGTTCTCTTCAAACCAAACAAACCCCGTACCACTGTCTTCATGTATGCTGATATCTCTAATCAATATCGAGCTTAAAATATTTACCAAAGTGCTAGCCAACCGCCTAACCCCAAAAATGCGTATGCTGGTTCAGAATGCCCAACCAGAACGGCTTAATGACAGACTAGGGCACTAAGCACTACCTCCGACGAGTGCACCTCACACTCACCAAGTCAGGTGAGCTGAGGGCCCTGCTGCCTTAGTCTGAGTTCACTTTGAGAACATTTCTGACTCCATTCACTGCCGTTTTTCATGCTGACCCTGTGTAAAATGAACTTTGTCGATGCCCCGATGGTTAAGGTCAACGGAGTGCTATTCAACCCATTTGACATACAAAAGGGGATGAGACAGGGATGCCTCCTCTCTCTATTCCTCTTTGCCTTGGCAGTAGAGCCCTTTGCGGTTTGGATCAAAGCTGACTCTCAGCTTGAGGGATTCCAGAGGCCAGATGAGTTGGAGAACGAGATATCATTACATACGAACAATCTCCTCCTAATTGTACAACCCTGCCAAGTACCACGCTTCAGGCATAAGTCTAACGCATTTCAGTGTGGTGGTCCTCATCACCACACTGAAATGAACAATCACGAATTACAGCACCTCCTACAGCGTTGCATTGCTATAATGCACATAGACTGAGCTGCTGTGATTCATACTGATTGCAATGTGTGCTACTCCCGGCAGGATAAGAGGCTGGCTCAAGATCTGCTGAGGACTCGCGGCTCTGCTACAATCTATCTAAGTTATAATAACAAAGACACGCCTCGTGTGACACACTCCATAACTTAAACTGATGTCAGTCAAGTGCAGCCCGATGGCTTTACTGACTTAGAAAACAGTGAATTTAGAGACACAGTTTAATAGACTAGTGCTGTGGGGAGTAAAGGGGAAGTCACTGGTCCATCCTGCTGACGGTATTGCATTTGCGAAGCTGCATTTCCTTTGGACAAGTCAAATCTGCAGAGCCAGCCCGACCTTGCTCTTGCACAGCAGGGCAGACCGTGAGGTCGTTGGATGAATCGATTCCCGCCAACCCTGGCTGCGGGCGCCGACTCTCTAGTAGTCTTCTCAGTGCTAATGGGCTGCAGGGCAAGCCAGGCTGAGAGTTGTACCCACCGCTGTTGGCAGTAAAGAATGGAATCCAATCTGGATGGGTTTCTTGCCCGCGCGACTCAGCCCAGAGCGGCTGACTCAGTTGGAGTTACTGAGGAAGGCCAATAGCCAATAGCTGAACAGAGTGGGTGCAGCAAATATAGCTCTAAGCTAAGCCACTCGCTGAACCTATGATGGGTGGGGCCGCTGTGGGCAAGACGGTATTACGTAATGCATTGAGTGGGAGGGCCCGATTCCAGCCCATCAGGCCACACCACCGGCAGCTGTGCTCAGCTGTAACCTGTGCCACCAATGAGTCATCTGCATCATGAATCCTATGTAAGTAAGAGTTGAAGTCATTATTATTATTAAAGTGAACACACCTCTGACTGTTACAAATATTGCTTGTGTTAGACTGAGCCATTGTACCTCCAGTGTATAACTGAATCTCACGTTATAGCAGATGGCGCGCCAGACCCTGAAGTACTGGGTATTTTAGACCCAGCGGTGCAGGGGCACACACCCTATGACTTCTGGGTTCACCCTGTTCCGGACCTACAGAAACACAGAGTCTTCTGGGTGAAGTCAAAGAATCGTTTATTGGCTGCAGACCAATGACAGGTATCCTAGAAGTACAACAGCGTGCATGTTCTCAGGAGACTGCTGAAAATCATAGGAACGGACTTCTCCTTAAGTACAAAATATCATGCTCCAGGCACACATTCCTTGGTTTACGATATGGTCATATAAAGGCATACATTACAAACGAAAAAGCAGAGTCATGATGACCATCCCACATTCCAGTTCGGCCAGCCCACAATGATTTACACAGTAAGGTTCAGATCCCACGTTTGAAGTAAATAGACCCCCCAATAAACATGAGCATCTCCTGTTTTGGGAAACAAGTCATAAAGCAAGAACAAGCAGGTGTGGAAGAGATTAGCCGGGGGATTGTGTAGACTGAAAGGATTTTATGACGGGTCAAACCCTGATGCTAATCACAGGTGGACGGAGGAAGGGGAGCTCGTGAGACCGGTTTGACCCGGGGCAGCAGAGCCAGCTGCCCAGGTCACAGAGAAGTCAGAGGGAAAGCCCATGTACTGTGAGGCCCGTATTAACTCCATCATAGCCTATGTGAGGGCAATGACAAGATGGCCACTGCTTCCAAAATGGAACCCGCGTAGTGAAGCAGAATAACGTGTACACAGTGCATTCATAGCTAGAACGATATATAAAGCACTCGTACATGCCGCATTTACCATTTGCGGTTCGCTAATACCAACATAGACAGGGGTAGGGCCCTGTCCCCTACGCGGTCCCGAATATTAAAGTACGACAGACCCTCCTTTTGCCCTTACATAGGCAATCACTATACTCATCTTAATCCGAGTCTAGGTCAATGTTCACGAAGTCATGGAGATGTTGCTGTAGCATCATCCTATTACTTAGCTCATCCCTTGATACAGGTTTCCTTACACATAAGGTAGCACAGAGACCACATATCGCGGGAGCACACTGTATACACAGGCAGAGCAGGAAAAGAATGGCTAAGATCATTCCAATGACCATCAGAACTTTCCAACCCCAGGCAGATATCAATTCCCAGAACCACCCCACCAGTGACCAATCTCCCTTATCCACGTGTATGGCTTCAGATATTTTATGGAGTTTGGAGATGGCTTGATACACTGTTGGAGCATTATCTGGTATGAAAATGCAGCAACTGGATTGGATGACCTTGCATACCCCACCGCGGTCTGCAAGAATAACGTCTAGAACCATGCGGTTCTGCAGAGTCATAAGGCGATCCGCTTGGAGCTCAGCTGTCAGATTACTAAGGGCACCAGCCGTTACATTGACAGTGGATTCAACTACACGAGTCAGCTGTCTCAGGTTCCTACTATTGACCATAGGTCCCCAAAACGGCAGGAAACCCAGGAAGAAGTCTCCTGCTTCCTGACTGGCAGTGTCCTCCTTACTAATCACACCTCTCACAACTCTGGTCTTGTGATAGTCAGAGGCAGCAGTAAATGTCGGCGGTAGCAAGTTCGCAATATAACATGTGCCCGAGAAATCAGGGGGCAGCCATGTATATGCTCGGTCATGACAGATGAAATATGTGCCCTTAGCAGCCAAAAACGCAGGGGAAAACTGTGACGGGAAAGTGTACGTTTCAGTACAGTCACTTCTTCCCAGTTGAGCTCTAGTATTCTGACCATTACCCTGTAAGCAGAACCGACCCATGTGGGGTACGACCCAGATTGGAGATGAGATTTTCTGCTGTCTTTCACCCAGACTAATACTATACCCCGTCGCGTTCCATCCTACATAAGGTCTCAACTCTTCTTTGGGAATAGATGAGTATGCATCAATATCCCTACTCATATCGGCAACTCCTTTCATCAAAGCCTTATTATTGGTGATAGGTCTGATGGAACGCGGTTGGCGAGGGGAGTATGTATCTAGAGCATAGAGAAACATGGTTTGGAATGCCCATGACGATCCATTGTAACTGTACGGCAGCACCAGGTAGGGAATACCCTTGTTAATGGTATGTGGCATTAACCCACACACCCAGCAATTGGTCGTATTCATTACCAGTTGGTGCTGGTGCAAGAGCTGGATAAACAAGTTATTTACGAATTCTGATCGTCTGGTCTGTTCGTGCTCAGGCAAAGGGTGAAAAGAGTGAGAGGAGGCAGTAGAAAGGAATATAGGCTGTTGAGTGGGTTCAATGGGCTTTTGAGCGGAGAAGAACACAAATCCTACAATAAACATCATTATGCTACACAGTGTAAAAAGGCACAAAAAGACAAAACAGTTACTTTTTACAATTCTACACATCCTTGCGTTAAAGTTCATTTCCTCAATCGGTCTCTCCATCTTAAAAAACTCCATCCTCTACTCGGGCCGCTCGCGGTGGATGAGTTTCTTCTGCTAAGGAGTACGCCTGTCAGTCCAGGGAAACGCCCTAGACTAACCAGAACCGTCGACCTAGCGTCTTCGGCCTGTACCCCAAAGTCTTGGCACCGCGACCCTGCGGCAGAACCCGGATGGTGGTTCGAAAAACAAAAATCAAGAAAGTCCTTCAGATGGGAGAGCAAAAAATGTCAAAAGGAAAAAGTGAGGAAATCTTTATTTGTCCATGGGCCTAGGTCTCAAATTATAGCGGAGACGGCCAGGTGCTGTTTGGTCTTGAAACAAAAGTTCAGGCTCAGTGGTGTCCAGTCGACGTGATGGTGGCACAGCTTCCTGCAGAATATTGTCACTCTCTTGGTCTGAAACTGTGTCTCTTAAGCGTGCGTCACTGAATGGTACAAAGCGAGGTACAATGTCTGTCTCTGAGTCGGCGATACCCTCCTTGACCCACTGGTCATATGCCAGAGGCAAAGGGACTATTTTGCAGTGAGTACCATGGATCCAGTGCTTCTTCCCTTTCACTCGCACTGCTGATCTTGTTGAAAGAAGAACAAGATGAGGGCCGATCCAGCGAGGCTCGTCGTTGCTCTTGCGCTGGAAGTTTCGTACTAGCACCCACGTACCAGGGTTGATAGGGTGTCCAGGAGGTTCAGAGGCTTGGGGAAGAGTATCATGTACCTGTTGGTGCAAAACACGCAGTTTAACAGTCAAATCATACAGGTAATCGAGCAGTACTGGATGCTCTATTTCGCTAAATTTCGCCGGTCTTGGCACGCCCCACACATTAGCCGGGCGGCCAAAGACGACCTCATAAGGGCTAAGTCCCACTCGTGAGTGTATGGTCATTCTGGTGGACAGGAGTGCTAGAGGCAGAGCGTCAGGCCATTCAAGACCAGTGCTCGCCTGGATTTTAGCCAGCTTGAGCTTTAAATCTCCATTGTAGCGTTCTACTAATCCAGCTGATTGGGGGTGATTTGCAGCGTGGAACTTCTGCTTTATCCCTAGCCCTTCACATACATTCTTCATCACTTTACCCACAAACTCACTTCCGTTATCACACCACACCATTCTTGGCATCCCAAACCTAGGGAAAAACTCCTTCACAAGGGCTTTGGCTGTGGATAGGGCAGTGTTATCTTTCAGAGGATAAGCCTCAATCCATTTTGAGAAAGCACAAACAACCACCAGTACATATTTCAGGTTGTTGCATCTTTCCATGTGAATAAAGTCCAGCTGCAAAACTTCAAATGGACATGATGGGGGTGCAAAGTGACCAGCCGGAGTTGGGGTTCCCCTACCAGGGTTGTACTTCAAGCATACTATGCAGTTCTTGACCACGTTCTCTGCACACTTGGGAATCCCAGCATTCTGCCATACTGGAGCCAACAACTTGCATATACCTTTCGTACTGATATGTGCCATTCCATGTGCCATAGTAACTACTGGAAGCACATATGCATCAGGCAACAACCATCGCCTATGTTCTGTCAAATCAATCCAACAACCATTCTCATCCAACTTACCCATACTCTCTCTCCACTTGCTTAACTCTTCCTCTGTGGCTTCAGCTTGAAGCAACTTCACACTCTCTATTGTGTTCTCACACATTCCCACATCACTAACCCATCTTGCGGGACCTGCAACATACATTCTAGTCTTCACATTCTGTGCCGTTTCTCTCGCGGTCTCATCAGCAAACGCATTCCCACGTCCAACATCATCTGTGACTTTCCTGTGCGCACTACATTTCATGATCGCAACTTGCAACGGTAGGGTCAGTGACTCAAGGAGATCATTCACCAACTTGCCATTCTGAATTTTAGCTCCATGCGACGTCAGGAACCCACGCTCCTTCCACAAACGCCCAAAATTATGAGCCACGCCAAAGGCGTACTGGCTATCTGTGTATATGTTCACTCTCATTCCTTCAGACAACACACATGCTCTCGTGAGGGCGATTAATTCTGCTGCTTGGGCCGAATTATGTGGCACTCGTGCAGTTTCCACGACTGTGTGCAAAGTCGTGATAGCATATGCAGCAGTCGTGTCACCATTAGGGAGCTTGAAACAGGACCCATCTACCCATAAAGTGCCATCACACTCAGTCAGGGGAGTATCTTTGAGATCTACTCTCCCTTTCGTCTCTTCTTCTGTTCTGAACAGACAGTCATGTTGCTCAATCTCATCTGAGTCTGCTGGAATAGGCAACAATGTAGCTGGATTCAGCGTATTACATCTCTTTATGTGTATGTGATTAGCTAACAGTGTAAGTTCGTAGCCCGATAATCGTGCACTAGTCAAGTGTTGTGTCTTAGTTCTATTTAATAATGTATCTACAGCGTGTGGAACCATGACAATCAATGTGTTGTCCATTACCAAACCAGCCGATTGTCGGATAGACATCGCTGCAGCAGCTGTCGCTCTCAGACAGCTTGGCAATGCCCTCGCTACAGGGTCCAAGGTGGATGAAAAATATGCGCATGGGCGCTGTCTGTCGCCAAAAGGCTGTGTTAACACTGACAACGCACATCCATCTTTCTCGTGAACATACAATGTAAAAGGCTTACTGTAGTCGGGAGTACCCAACACAGGTGCTGAACATAATGCATTACGCAATTCCACAAAACTTTTCTGGCACTCTTCAGACCATGGGATAGGATTCGGTGTGTCTTTGCATGTTAAGGCTAACAAAGGTTTTGCCAATAAGGAAAAACTAGGGATCCAATGCCTACAGTATGAAGTGATGCCCAAGAAAGCACGCACTTCTCTCTGTGTTTTCGGCACACTCAACTGTGCAATAGCTTGAATTCTTTCTGGGGTCAATTTCCTTCCCTCCTTCGATAAGAGATGACCTAAGTAGGTCACTTCTTGACGACAATATTGCAGCTTAGAGAGAGACACTTTGTGATGGAAAGCGGATAAATGGCGCAACAGTGACAATGTGGCTTCTTTGCAGATCTTTTCAGTATCCGCAGCGATCAGTAAATCGTCCACGTACTGAATCAGGATAGCGCCACTGGGTAAAACAAGTGCATCAAGCTGCGCTTTCAGAGCCTGACTATATATGGATGGACTCTCACAGTAGCCCTGGGGAGCGCGTTTGAAGCGGAAGCTTCGGCCTCCCAGACTAAAACCAAAAATATCTCTGCTCTCTTCTGCAATTGGGATACTAAAGAAAGCATTCTTTAAATCGATCACTGAAAACCATGCAGCAGAGGCTGGAATCATCGTTAACAAGGCAGTTATATCAGGGACAACCGGAAACTGTGGCACAACAATCTTATTAACCTCTCTGAGATCAATCACAAATCTGTAAACAGGTGGCTGTGAAGGATCCGTTCGTTTTAAGACAGGTAAAATCGGACTATTGCAAACGTTGCCTCTTGTCTCTTCAATCACACCCTTATTAATCAGGTCGCCGACAATGTCTAACAATGCTTTCTGTCCTTCATTAGAGATCTTGTACTGGGGAATACGTGGCAGTCTGACATTAGCCTTTAAAGTCACCACATATGGCGGTATTTCCAAGAGGCCCACATCATTGGGACCAGTAGCTCAAAGGGCATCCGGAAGGGATGACAATTCAGGTGGCATCGTGTTTTTAGACAAATACATTGGGGAAACCACTTCTTTGCCTAATGTAAGTTGTACTCCCGAAGGAGAACAATACAGTGTAGCGTGCAATCTTTTCAACAAATCTAATCCCAGCAAATTCTCACCACAACCTGTTGTCAGGATCAGGGGTGCTTTCAGCTCACAAGGTCCAACAGAAAGTGACATGGGACTAGAAATCGGGTTCCTAACTGGGGCGCCAGAAAAACCTACTAAAACATTTATATCGCCAGACAAAGGTGCGCCAGGGAGTTTTGAATGCATGATTGAACTCTTTGCAGCACCAGTGTCTAGCAGAAAAGGCTCCTTTACATTTGCTGTAGTCACCTCAACATACGGTCCACTCTGATCCACTGGCACTGAAACAACTCCCTCTCTCTGTCTATGGCTGTCCTAGTAATCATTATTCTCTGCATCACCGTCCTCTGCATAATAATCATTACTATAATACTGTGCCGTATTACTAGTCGCGTTAGCTTGCTGATCAAAGCTATTGATAGTACTTTGAGGCGGCAGAGGACGCGCGTTCTGGGGAACACTTCCACGCCCTCGGCCTCTAGGAGCTTGCTGACCACCCCTACCTCTTGCGCCATACATATTACCGTTCCGCTGCATTAATTTAGGGCAACTGTATTTAAAATGACCTTCCTCTTTGCAGTATGAACATTGGTTGGGACCTACAGGGACACGTGGTTGGTAATACCCGTTCATTTGCTGATTGTTCTGAAACTGTTGGGGTTGGTGATAGACACCTTGGGGTTGCCTATAATTATTACCACCTCCACGTGGCGGATAGGCCTGCTGTAAAAGGACCTTTGTCTTCAGTTCCTTCGTTTTCTTCTCCGTTCTATCTTTCTCGTCTTTATCTCTATTTTCATAATACTGTGCAGTAGCCAGTATTTGCGCTGAAGAAGAAACAGCCCAAGAACTTTCTGAATCTTTTAACTTTTTACACAGGTCAGGAAGTAAATTCTGCACAAACTTATCCACAAACAGCCGTTGGCCACCCTCAGTACTCATATCTTGCCCACTGTGGTCAATAAACGTTTCTTCAAACCTAGTAAAGAAGTCTGACACTGTCTCATCTTTCTTCTGCTTGCATGCAGATAACTTATCCCAATTTACGCGCATCGCAGGCATTATTGTCTTCATATACGTGATGATTCTACCAGGCAATTCAGCTACCAAAGGTTCTGGTTTCGCACCACCAGTTTGTCTAGCGTCAGCAGCAATAATGTTAGTCCATGTATCCCCTAGTTCTGCATTGTGATCTACATTACGAATTGATCCCCATAGAGGCTGTGGAACAACATTACCAAACAACATGTCTATATCGGCCAGATTCATAATGCATGACCCTGCCGTCTGTGACAACTCTTTATAATAACCTGCTGGGTTTTTACGGGGATCAGGCAAGGACTGCTTAAGTGCTAACACCTCAGAGCGCTTCCATGGAACATGCACCCAAACACGCTGGAAATGCGCTGCCACAGCGGGGTTACCACCGGCAGCTGCAACCGCTTCCTTCCATACCGGGGGAACTTCTCTCATAGGGTATTGTCGCGCTTTTGCCTTCTTCCCCACAAGGACCTCTTGTTCAAACAATGACTGTTGGCAATCGTCATTCCTTAAGGATAATACAACCGCAACTGCTTTATCTACTTCGCGGTCCACAATTATACCAGTTCCAAAATCGAACCTCACTCTACACAATTCCTGCGGATTCGGATTTCTACCACTATCCTCCAATTCTTCACAGAGAATTTCGCACATTTTCTCAAACACATATCTCTGTTTAGGGGCATCCCATTGATGGAAAGTGTTAACAACTGATTCCACATCATACAGTGAAGGGAAAACGATCCATCTACGCGCCATGTGATCTATTACCTTTTTCTCATCGGGGTTAGGCAATTGGCTGCACAACTGCTTACGCTGTACACCAGGAGTTGCACCAGATGACCCAAAGAGAGGAGACATTAATGTAGTAACCACATTAGCTAGGCGCTGTCGCGCTGAAGGAGAAGCTGAGGCGAGAACAGGGGGAAAAACAGAGGGAAGAAAAGAGGATGTAGAGACAGGTACTGGAGTGGTGGAAGGAAGAGTGTTAGGGGAGGCAGTTACTGGATTAGGCAAAGTCGCAGGAAGTGCGGGGGCAGTTGGAAGCACAACTGGCAGCACTTGAGAGGGCTGCGCTACAGGAATAGGAACTGGCTGCAAAGCAACTGGCGGTTGCGACAAGGCTTGCAGTACATGCACTGGAGGCGGCATATTTACAAGCTGGGGAGGCGCCGTGGCAGTTTGAGCATACGGGGGTGGCGAACTCAACAAATGTGACATCAAAGGATCTTTCTCCTTTTCTTCTGACTCATCCTGCTTAGAATGTGGCAAAGCTGGGTAACATTTGTCAATCCCTAACTTACGCTGCCTGTGCAATTGCTCACTCATCTGCTCCTCTTCATTGTCTTTAAATTGTACAGCTGCTTGCATTACTGACATACCTCTCTCTCTCTTATTCTTTTTCGCTAACTTAATTTCCTTCTGTTTGGCTTCCTTTCGCCATAAGCGGAAAGAGTCAAACATCGCCGGCCGGGCTTTCTTCTTAAACAATTTAATTTCCAGATTATCTAAAATATCGGTATCAAAACTACCATTTTGGGGCCATTTTAAAACACCATCTTTCCTGGTGTAGTGGATCCACACTTCGTTATACGCAATGGGGCCTACGCCATGTTTTACATAGAGCTCATAAGTTGGAGTTCCAACCGGAGGAACCGGACATGATTCCTCTAGCTGGAAATCTTTTCCACAACCCAAACAGAATAATCTACCAAATAATCCAGAACCAGGCATCTTCGCTCACTAGTCTAGATCCAAACGTCAAAGGATTATCGATTACGATATTCTCGTGAATACACGAGTCCTCTGGTTTTGGCTTTTGCAAACTCCAAAGTACCAATTCAAATGATCCCGAAGGATACCAAAACAAATGGGAGACGCTCCACTTATACTTAACTGAATATTGCTGATCGATGGCGTCACCAGAAGACTCTCTCGATTGTTTCGCTCTCTCAAACTCGTCAAGGGTCCAAAACAGGTCGATTAATCAGGGCAGCAGTCCTTCGTAGCCGTCGGGACGCGGAGAACCTCGCAGAAAAGACTTTCGGACCACGTCGACATGCAGGGGTCGATGAAGTGGCGGCCTTCCTCCGGAATTTCCACACGAAGCTCCTCACGAACCTCTGGCTTGGACTGGTACCGCTGAAATCGTCCCGAGTTGGGCGCCAAACTGAAGTACTGGGTATTTTAGACCCAGCGGTGCAGGGGCACACACCCTATGACTTCTGGGTTCACCCTGTTCCGGACCTACAGAAACACAGAGTCTTCTGGGTGAAGTCAAAGAATCGTTTATTGGCTGCAGACCAATGACAGGTATCCTAGAAGTACAACAGCGTGTATGTTCTCAGGAGACTGCTGAAAATCATAGGAACGGACTTCTCCTTAAGTACAAAATATCATGCTCCAGGCACACATTCCTTGGTTTACGATATGGTCATATAAAGGCATACATTACAAACGAAAAAGCAGAGTCATGATGACCATCCCACATTCCAGTTCGGCCAGCCCACAATGATTTACACAGTAAGGTTCAGATCCCACGTTTGAAGTAAATAGACCCCCCAATAAACATGAGCATCTCCTGTTTTGGGAAACAAGTCATAAAGCAAGAACAAGCAGGTGTGGAAGAGATTAGCCGGGGGATTGTGTAGAATGAAAGGATTTTATGACGGGTCAAACCCTGATGCTAATCACAGGTGGACGGAGGAAGGGGAGCTCGTGAGACCGGTTTGACCCGGGGCAGCAGAGCCAGCTGCCCAGGTCACAGAGAAGTCAGAGGGAAAGCCCATGTACTGTGAGGCCCGTATTAACTCCATCATAGCCTATGTGAGGGCAATGACAAGATGGCCACTGCTTCCAAAATGGAACCCGCGTAGTGAAGCAGAATAACGTGTACACAGTGCATTCATAGCTAGAACGATATATAAAGCACTCGTACATGCCGCATTTACCATTTGCGGTTCGCTAATACCAACATAGACAGGGGTAGGGCCCTGTCCCCTACGCGGTCCCGAATATTAAAGTACGACAACCCCAGGCGCTCAGTTATTGATTTTTATACTAGAGCTCTCAGTGTTTTTTAAAAATAATGTACAGCCGGCGGCTGTGCTATGCAGCGTGGCTGTGACATAGGCTATCATGTGCCTCAGTCAGCCTCTCCTGAGGCTTTCCCCCCTAACAATCCAATCAGGTTACAAAGCACTAGGTGCTTTGCAGCAGTTTAAAGATCTTCTTGGAGTTGCTCAAATGGGTGTCATTTCTAATATTTATATCTTTTCCTCGTCTTTCTTCAGTGCTTGACTTTGTTCGCGAGAAAGTGTCACTCATGGTCATTGAAATGTCACTTATTGTTACACTAAAATTATGAAAATGTCACACATAGCAATCTGAAACCTTGGGAGCTATGATTGTACTATCCCTGAGATTTCGCTACTGAGACTTCAAGAGATAATCTGAATGTACGGGGATGTCTACAGGTAAACTGGACCAAGTTTCAAATTGTTCTGTTACCACACAACAAGCTAAGGCCCACTTTGGACACCCCATTTTGAATGCTAGATGATCACTTCTGCAATTTTGGAATGACAGTCACTTTAAGACCCAAGTCAGCCCGGGCTCACAACCTTGGTCCAGTGATGTGGGACTGATGCTGAGATATGGCCCGGTGGTCCAATGTACCCTTCTCCATGATGGGCTTCATAGTCCTTTACAAAATGCTTACACTCCCCCTTTTACTGGAAATTCTAGCGATCTCCCCCTATACCATCCCCCAGACTTCTTCTCTGAGATCTGTTCTATGCTCACAAACCTTGTTTAGGGAACTAAAGCCCCACAGGTCTCATACTTAAGGGCACCATAAACACACTAGAGGGGCGACTTGGACTGTTGGACATCAGACTATACTTCTGGGCAACACATATGCTGTTCTTGGGGGAACGGTACTTCGGAGACAGATCAGACCCAACCCTCTGGTTGGATCTCAATCTGCTCGAATGATATGGCCAATGGAACCTCTTATATAGTAGCCCCCCTCATGTCCTTCTGCAGATCAGCTACCTACTACTTTAGTGCTCGCCTGATGCCTGACCACATCCACTAGTTGGGCAAGATCACTAACTTGACCACCCTATAGCACGACACACAATTGTCCCATCTAACACGATTATTTGGCTTCCGCTTCTGGGACTCTATAGATATTTCTACCTCGGGGGATGTGTGGCTGGCTCTCACATTAAACCATATGCTCAACTCACCCCTGACTTTTGATTACACAAGTCCCAGTTCTTGAAGTACCTGAAGCTGCAGCACAAGGTGCATTATTATTAAACATACCAGAATATAATCTGCTGGAGGTGAGCTATTACTAGACCCTCTGGGCCGAGGAATTGTATCCAGGATATACAAGTCCTCACTCTGCAATGCACCAGACTCAATGGTGGGCTGAAGAAAGCTTGGGAAGGCAACCTTGGGGAATTACATGAAGACAACTGGAATGAGGAGGGGCTCACATCACACACACTGGCCATATCATCGAACCTCAGGGCGAAACAGTTCAACTACCTACAAAAGACCTACTACTTTCCAGTTAGACTATGTAAAATAGGCAGAGCACTGTCCTCAAATGGCTGAGGATCTGGAACCCCAGAGGCCTGCCAGCTGGTCCACAACCACACATCGAGAGCACTCCAGACACCCGGGACCTAAGACCCAAGGGTGGAAATATTGGGAATAATGGATGGGTGTGCTTCAATCAATGCACAACAAACTTTGGCAGGGATCAGCTTCCTGATCCCTAAATGTGATATCGCAAGACACTGGACCAGGCACTACGCAGCAACCAAATTCATGATTTTCAAGTGGAGGGGTTGTGAACAGAAACATGGGTAGATATGGACCCCCAGTCATGACATCGCCTAATAAGATGGGGTTTGTGTTCCTGCTGCAGGCCCCACAATGCATCTTTATCACCCCGTCCAACCTTTATTTCATTGATAAATGTACCTACTGTCTCAGTATGTTACTGTTTGTTTGCAGAAAATGATAAAAATGTTATGTAAAAAAAAGAATAATGTCACTGGTAGTCCATAAATATACGCAGAGCACTAAATAGCAAAAGATTATAGCAGGCCACTCTTGTTTACTTGCAGACCGTCAAGTGAGTTGTGGATGAAAAAGAGTGACCTATTACATGTATGATCACTGATGTGTGGGAAGTAATTCTGTTCTCGTATTTAGAAAATGTATTATCAGTTAACATAGAGAGGGATCAGATCTATACTGTTAAATTTGATAGACTGGTTAGGTTTGATCACACATAGTACTTGGCCAAGCAGGACAACCAAGAAAGAGTTGGGTTGGCAGTGGCTGGTGTCAGAAAATAGGATGGACCAGAGAGGCATACCCATAAGCTGTATGTACATTCACAAGAGAACAAATACTGAATTGGTTGGTGGGAGCTAATTGCCCAAGACTCACTAAAGCTGAAAGGGAATACTTAAATATATCATGGTTTAGTAAGTCCGGTTAGAGTACATGCTTATCTTTTCATGCTAGAAAAGCAGAACTGCACTACAGGGTCAGATAAGAAACACATGTTTACATTAACGTTGGGAACCCTTCTGACTTTGCTCTAGTTTTCTTCCTATCACATAATCTCATCTCAGACCTTTATTTCTTCCCATGTCAACTCGAGTATCTGTCTCCACTACTTTGTCCCTCTTATTCTTTTGTTTCTCTATCCCCCTGCTGTGCTGCTCATCTCATTTCACCAGGCTCTTCTACCATTATCTCTAATGACATTTTTCTCTCTCTCTTTGTCAGTTCCATCTTTCTTCTCTCCCTTTTATACATCTCCTCTCTTTGTGTCAACTATCTTCTGCTCCCCATCCCTTTTTCTCTGAATTATCTCTTTATCACCTTTTTCTATTTCTCACCTGTCTCTCAATCGGTAACGGGTGGCTATTTCTGAACTGTCTTTTTCTTTTTTCTTTTTTACTACTCCACCCTCTCTTTTGTGCTTCCATCTCAGTTGTGCCATTCCCTTTACCACCTCTCTATTGCAACTATCTGACCCTCTATCTGAGCTGTCTCTTTCCCACGTTTCTCTATCTCTTTCTCACTTTATCTTTCAGCTATCTCTTTCTCACATGTCTGTCTCTTTTTAACCACTTCCAACTGTTTCAGATTTCTTTTTTTATCACCTTTTCCTTGCCAGGTCTTTTCTACTCATCTGTTAGTGTGTCTTTACCACCTTCCTCTCACCATCTCCTTTTTTTCTTTCTCTTTATCAACTCATTCACATCTTTCCTTCACTCAGCTCTCTCTCACCTGTTTCCGTGTCTCACTTTTCTCACCTGTCTCTCCTTCTCTTTCAGCTGTCTGTTTCTAAGCTATTATGTAAGCCATCTGATTCTTTACCACTCGCCTCTCCCTCTTTGCTTTGCTATCATGCCTCTACACTTATCTCCTACTCTACTAGGCTTTCTGTATCTCCCCTCTCACCTGTTTCACAAATCAGTCTCACTTTCTCTCTGAACTCTTTCTCACCTCTCTATCTTTGCTAGCACGGAAATCTCTAATAAATTTCCACAAATGATGCTACCTTAAATTTACATGGAGAACCTGGAAGTTCTAAGCCTTTCTCGGCCAATGGATCTTAGCCAATATTTTTGAATGGAGCATTACACATCAAAAGACATCAATAGTTTTATTTGATGTTCAGTCAAGAAAGAGAGAGTTGGTGAAGTTTTAAAAGTTTATTCTCTCATTTAGTAGATTAGTCAATATTGTTGTTCTTTTATTCAAACTAGTGGCAAATTGATTTCAGAAATAATAAGAGATAGAATTGGTAAGAACAATCATAGAAAAATAAAACAGCGTGTTCTATTCAGAGTTTTGTAGTTATTCTAACTAAAGGACGTATCCTACCCTAACAAGAACTCATTAACAGGGTCGGACTGGGAACCCAAAGCAGCCTTGGCCAGTTTGTGGGACAGAAAAATGTGTGGATTGTTGTACTCCTGGGTACAATTTTATAATCTGAGGTAAATCAGTTTATCCAAGTGTAGGGTGCACGTGGGTGTCGCCCTCTGATCCAGGGCGTTTAAAAATATGAACTAAAGATGTGTTGTCTCCAGTGAGATCGGCGTCCCCACTCTGCACTCCTTTTAAAACTATTTCTCATTTAGTTCAGTAATATATATTCAATCATCCAGTCATTATCAACTTTATAATAAGAAATCATTTATTTCGATGAATTTCCAATATTTGTCATTGTCGTGTTAAACATCACACGTATCAATTCCATTCTTTCAATGTATACACAGGTCCCAATGCATTTCGGGACTAAGCCCTTCGTCAGGGGAGGGTTTTCTGAAACTTATCACAAAAGCAATAATCAATGTTACAGGAAATAGAAAACCACAAAAAATGAATGCTGTACTTCAATCCAAACCAAAAGTGCTCTTGCTGGTGTGTTACTGCAAGTGAAAAAAATGTGCAGAAAACTCAATGTGACCCATGCGGTGTTAATGTTGATTATAACTCGGAAAAATCCAAACACAACCATGCCATTGTGTGACTAGCCTCAAAAATACCATTTTCATGAACAAACTGACCCAATGCAGTGTAAAGAGAAAAACGTGAATGCATTTCAAACATTTATGTTAGATGTATGTGTCTGTGAACCCCTAAAAAACCACTGTATCCATACAGATGTTTAATCCGATATTGTACACAAACACTATGCTTGACTGTAAATTACAAGTAAGTGCCAAGTTCATTCCGTGTAGTTTATTATGCCATTATAGCATGCAGGTATCTTGGGGATAAACTCTGATCTAAAAACATAGGGGCAGATTTATGTTAACTGGCGCATCCCTGCATATCAGCAGGGATGCGCCAATTATTATGCGCCACAGCTGCGCCACCATGGATGCGCCGCATTTATAATGCGGCGCACCATGGGGCAAAAACGGCACAGATGCGTGACGCATCTGTGCCGTAAAAGTGGCGCATTGCTGGAGTTGCGTCGCAAGTGCGACGCAGCTCCAGCAATGTTCTGGGGGGCCCTATCTGTACAATGCTGCGTCAATCCTTATGCCTGCTTCAAGCAGGCGCAGGGTTTTGACGCAGCATGGGCCTAAAAGTGACTGAGTGAAATCTTGTAGATTTCACTCAGCCACTTTTAGGAGGCGTTCCTGCGCCGGAACGCCCCCACCTGCCCTGGAACGCCTACATGTGGCGCAGGGCTTTACAACGTGACGCATCTCCCAGATGCGTCACGTTGTAAATACCCCGCACCATGGCGCAGGATTTGCGCCGCTGCTGCGTCACAAAAGTGACGCAACGGCGGCTCAAAAGTGGCGCAAGTGCAACATAAATCTGCCCCATAGAAAGGAAGAAATTATTAACTAAACAAACTATGACACGTAATCCAGAAATTATTATTGCTATTATTATTACAGTTGCTTGTAAAGCGCAGCTGACACCCTACGGGTAACCTGGCGCTATGTTTAGATGTTAACTGAGTGTGGAAAGAACTATTGTCCCTGCCAGACGGAATTAGCAGGGAACTGGAGAGCAGACCCGGGGATAGAGCCAGGTTTTTATCCTTTTTATGAACTGCAGAATGTTACCTATATGTCTAATATCCAATGGAAATTTATTCCAGAGGCGGGGGGCTGCCGTGCAGAAAGCCCAGCCTCCAGATTTAACTTTCTTGACTCTATGCACCCTCACCAGATTTGGCGAAGAGGAGCGAAGCATCCGTGGGGGGAGCATACCAAATACATTTTTCCTGCAGGGTTTTAGGTCCATGTCCATGCAGGGCCTTGAACATAATGCATAAAGCCTTAAATTGTATTCTCTGCGAAACTGGCAGCCAATGCAAATCAGAGAGTGCCAGGGAGGCAGAGGAACATCGTGATCATCCTAATGCTGTTTTTACGGCCATGGTCTGTATTCTTTGCAATCTCTCAATCAGGTATCGTAGAGAATCCAAAAGCAGAGCATTGCAGTAATCCAGTCTGCCGAGGATAGACAGGTCTTTGTTTCCAAATACTCCACCCGGAGTTATCAAATCAAAATAATTTTGTTAAAACACTGGCCTTTGGTCCAAACTGAGATTGAGTTTAAAGGGATGTTTGAGAATGTTTCCCTTTTCTCATACCAAAGACCCAGCAACATCAGTGAACTGTTAAAAAAATCGCCTAAAGACACTAAGAAAGCACACAGAGGGACTACTCCATGTTTTAATTGTGGCCACTATAATAACATAATCAAAGGAGCAACCATGACGCATCCCACAAATGGGACCTCCATAAAGCTTTACACCACAGCTACGTGTGACTCAACAAACGTGGTATACATGCTTAAGTGCCCATGTGGCTTAGGATACGTGGGGAAAACAGAGGGAAAGATCAAAACCCGTATTACCGAGCACAAGAGCAACATATGTAACCATTATGACAAATCTCCTTTACCAAGTACAAACATAATGTCAGTCAATTATGATTTTTGGTATTAGAAATTGTGCCAGTAAAAGATGGAAGAGACAATAAAAAGTGGCTATTACAACGAGAACTGTTCAGGATTTCTGAAACTGGATACTTGCAATCCAAAGGGATTAAATGAACAGCTGAATTTCAGCTGTTACCTGTAACAATTGTTTCTAATTGTTGAAATGCTTTGCATATCTAACCTGCTACATTTTTCTGCTTTTCTTAACATTGGTTATTGGTATTCTTTTTTGATTTTTTTAGCATGAACACAAAATACCACAGTGGTTGCAGTGGAAACAGAACATAATTTCACTAAGACGTACTATGTTTTTCACCATTGCAAAATGGTGGTTACTTTAGTGGTTATTTGACAGTGACATGTGGGTTTGAAGTCCTTCTTTAGTTTCACAACTACACACATATGAATTGTGGGATGGTCCAGGTTTACTTTACTCCGGTCGGCATTTCACTCCGTGTGAGAGACACAACATTCTAAAGTATGTGGATCCAGGAACGTTTAAGCATAGCGTATTTTATGGAGAACGATTGACACTCATGTTAACTTTTATTTTCGCTGCGCACAAATTTAATGCCAAGTTAAGTTTTTCCGCCAGCTCTGGGAAATGGGTGGCAGCACGGTTTTCGTTTACTTGCATGTATACATAGGAGGAGCGGTGTGGTGCAGCAGCCAGGGCAGCTGACTTTGGAGCATGGGGCTCACGGTTAGATCCCCGACTCCGGCGGCCGCTCAGCTCAGCACCATGTGACTCTGGGCAATAGCTCACTTAATTTCCACAACGACCCCTAGCGTCTTGAGACCCGTAAGGGTGAGTAGTTTGCGCTTTAGAAATACCGATTTAGACTTAGGCAAGAATTCGCGCAGGACATACGCAGTATGTAATTGAGTAAAGTATGGCGGTTTGTCTCCAAGAAATCCACATGCTATAATGGCATAATAAAGTACACAGAATTAAATTGGCACTTACTTGTAATTTACAGCTGAGCATAGCGTTTGTGCACAATACCGGATTGAGCATGTGTATGGATAGGGTGGTTTTCGAGGGATTCACAGACACATAAATCTAACATAAAACGTTTGAAATGCATTCTCACTTTTCTATTTACACTGCAATGGGTCAGTTATTTCATGAACATGGTATTTTTGAGGCTAGTCACACAATGGCATGGTTGTGTTTGTTTGTTTCTGAGTTATAATCAATATTAACCCAGCATGGGTCAAATTGAGTTTTCTGTACATTTTTGTTCACTTGCAGTAACACACCAGTGAAAGCACTTTTGGTTTGGATTGCAGTACCACTTTCATTTATGGTGGTTTTCTATTTCCTGTAACATTGATTATTGCTTTTCTGATAACTTTCAGAAACATTCCCCCGAGGAAGGGCTTAGTCCCGAAATGCATTGGGATCTGTGTATACATTGAAAGAATGGAATCGGATACATGTGATGTTTAACACGACAATGACAAATATTGGAAATTCATCGAAATAAATGATTTCTTATTATACAGTTGATAATGACTGGATGATTGAATATATATTACTGAACAAAATGAGAAGTTGTTTTAAAAGAAGTGCAGAGTGGGGTTGTTGATCTCACTGTAGACGACAGCGCATCTTTAGTTCAGTTTGTAGGACAGCCCATAGGGGGGGCATGCATGTGGGAAGCACTGCTGCTTTTGTTACTGGGGGTCGATATTGCAGAACCACTGCAAAACAGGCCCCCAGTAACAAAACCGCCCTCACCGCTGTAAGTCTGGCCCCCACCCTTCAAACCTCCCGGCAAAAGGCCTAATGCCCGATACGGCCAGCCTGGCCCTGTCCATAGGGAGCTCTTTCGGAAAAAAGAGCAAGTAGATTTTGGAGCAGATTCAAACAGCTAAGCGGAAGAACGAATGCACCATAAAGGGTTGTTCTGGAGACTAAGCAGAGTTCTCCTGACAATTTCAGTACCAACCATCTATAAAGAGAGAGAAGGAAGGAATCACAGCACCAGTTATGATCAGCATAAAACAGAAATTCTCACTGCAATACGTAAAGAAAATAAAGAAATCACGTTAAGCAGTAGCTCATAGCAAGTGGGGCTAGCACAGCAAAGTGCCAAGCTGCATGGCAGGTTAGGGATGCATGGAGAGAGTCTTGAGCTCTCTAGCTAGAAACATATACTGTAAGACCTGGCACCTTGGCGTGGGTCTCTCTTCCATTTTTTACTGTTGCCTCATGTGTTTTTTCTGGTGTTCAAGGCTTTGGGCACTGTGCCACTGCTGTCCAGTGCCACAGTGCAAGTGCTCCCTATTGTAAATTGATGTGTGGATTAGTGATTCCATGATTGGCTGGTTTGGTTTACCTGTCAGACCCTAGTAGAGTGCACCAGGAGTGCCCAGGGCTGGTAATCCAAATGCTGCTAGTGGGCTTGCACATTGTGCCACCCACAGAAGCAGCCTGTTAAAATGTGTCTAAGGCTTGCCATTGCAGAGCCTGTGTGCAGTCTGGTACTGCCATGCTGACTGTGCAAGTCCACTCATTTGCCAGTCCCTAAACCTTTCCTTTTCTTCATATAAGACACCTCTTTGGTATTCCCAAGGGCCGGGTACATTGTAAGCATATGGTAGGACATGTCCTGGTGTGTGTGACATGTCCTAATAGTGAATTACAGCCATTTTCATTTTTCACTATTGCAAGGCTACCTGTTCCTCATAGGCCAGAATGGGCAGTTTGATTATTACATCTTATAATCCTAACTGACTCAGGGAACATGGTAGACATTCGAGTTTAGTATGCCTGAACTCAGAATGATAAAATACATATTTTAGTGAAGTTGGTTTTAACATTCTGTGTTTGAAAATACCACTTTTAGAAAGTAGGTATTTTCTTGTCTAACCATCCAAACCTGCCTCTGCTACGTTGTGTATTCCTTGTCTGGAGTTTGAGTGACAGGGGCTGGTGGATTCCAGGAGACAGGGTGAGTCAGCACAGGGCTGAATAGAGAGATCTGCATCTAGATGGTTGGGAGGAGTTGCACCTGGGACCTGAATAGGGCTGTGCCTTCCCTCCACAATGCTGGCTCCACCTCCTGTGGTGCATCTGATGTCTCTGCCCTGCACTCTTAAAGGAAAGAAGGAGTCATGTCAACAAAGTGCTCCAGGACTGCCCAGAACTGGTTTGGACTAGGCAAAGGCCTCTCTGCCTTCAGAGACAAAAGAGAAACTGGGTATAAATATTGGGACCCAAACCCAAGAACTTTAGATTGCTTTGGGAAACAAGAAGAAACCTTTGCTGAGAAGAGGAACCAGAGAGACTGAGGTGAGACTATCCCTAAGCTGAAGTGCTGCTTGGGGGATTACCCTGCAGTGGTTGCCTGACTGCCAAAGAAAGGAGAAAGGAACTTTGTCTGTACTTTATTCAACTTGTGAAGGATCTCCAAGGGCTTGAGAAAAGAGCTTGCTTCCTGCTGAAGTCTCAGGGACAACAGACTTCAACCACCAGCTCCCCAGAGTTCTTTGGAAGTGCCTGCAGCTGTATTGGGGCCTTCTAAGGGACTGCGTGTCGCAAGGAGCTGGAAGCGCGACTCACGAAGAAGAAGCGTGTTGCTGCCACAGCCGCTGCCGTCGCATCACTGAACAAGGGTGTCGCCGCTGTAGCTGTCGCTTCGCATTGTAAAGAAACGTCTCGCAACATCGAAGAAGAGCGTTGCCGCCGCAGCCACTGCTGACGCATCACTGAACATGGGTGTCCCGGCTGCAGCTGTCACATCGAGTCGAAGCGTCTCGCATCACCGGAGAAGAATGGCGTCGCCGCTGTCATCGCATCACTGAACAAGGGTGTCGCCGCTGCAGTTGTCGCATCGAGCTGAAGCGCTTCGCACCACCGGAGAAGCATGCCGCCGCCGCAGCCACTGCGGTCGCATCACTGAACAAGGGTGTCGTCGCTGCAGCTGTCGCATCAAGCCGAAGCGTCTCGCATCATCAAAGAAGGGTGTCGCCACCATAACCGCTGAAGTGTGTCGCAGGGCCTGTCGCAGCTCATAAGAATCTTTGAGTTGCTGCACGGCAGTCAGGCGTGCACGCATCGTGTCGCAACAAGAAGAAGACACCATCTTTGTTTCATTGCACCGGACCTTCATCGCATCACGGCATTGCGGGCCGCATCGCCACGGAAGCGCAGTAAGAAACCGATGCATCACCGTTCCTGCGTGTCAAGAACTGACGCATCATCTTCCCTGCAACACTTTCGTTGTATAGCGTTATGCATCCAAAGGTACATTGACGCAAACTGTCGCATTTTAACATCTAAAGAGAACTAAGCTAATTCTACCATTTTTAAGTACAGTATTGTGGATTTTTGTCGTTTGTGGTCTTGTGTTAAATCTATATAAAGAATACTTATTTGTTATATAAAACTTGTGTGGTGTCTATCTGTAGTGTTGTCACTGAGTTACTGTATGTGTTCACAAATGCTTTACACACTGCCTCTGAGATAAGCCTGTCTGCTCGTGCCAAGCTACCAAGGGGGTGAGCAGGAGTTATTTTAGGAGTGTACCCCTTACCCTGACTAGACGCAAGGGTCCCTATTTGTCAAAGGTACCTACCTCTGCCAACTAGAGACCCCCAAATCTAACACATACTATACAGAAAGCAGCTACACATTTTGTGAAGACAGTTGAATGTCATCATCACTGTCCAATGGTGAGAGGTCTTCTGATGGTCCATTGTCTTTTCCCATGGTAAACGTCCATCCCTGCATGACATCAGTTAGAAAGGGCTAACACATATCAGAAAAAGTTACATCTGCGGGGGTTCTCATGAGAAACTTTTGCAAGCCAACTCTGTCTGGTTTCTCATCGTATAACTAAGAGCTGTTCTATGAAATGAAACAATCAAATTCTGGTATGTTGTGGTTAGATCACGAAATGTAAGTTACAGCAAGCATTTTCTTTTCATTAATACACTTGTTCAATATGCATATTTGTCCAAGAAAACAATTGAAGTACAATGAAGTCATAGGTGTGAGGAAAGAAGGAATACATCTTTCTAAGACATAGCCCATTTTACAAAAAGTCAAGCCCTAGAGTTCAATTCTTACCTTAAATCACTATTTTATGGAAAGCAATTACTTTCTCAAAGGTATAGCCAAGAATAAATAAATAGTGCGACCTAGCAAGAGGAGAACAATAGAAATGAAAGCTTTCTGCAGAAGTAAACAGCATATTTTCACATTTGCACGTTAAACAAAAGCACATTTCTCTAACGTTTAACATACTATGCATTTTCAGGTTTAATATTTAGCATGTTTCTATATTATTATGTGTTAAACTTCGAGTAAAGGTTTTCAGCTTTCTCATCTCTATAACATCCGTCTTGCACCCGACTTCTTCCCCACCTCTCTCTCACTGCCTCTTACTTTGCTGTCTCTTTACCTAGTCTGTCTAGATTATCTACAACTCTCTCTTAGAAGTCTTTTCATTACCTATTTTACCTGTGTGACATTGTATTGTCACTTTAAGGGTTGAGAACCTTTGGTGATCATTATTCCAAGTGGAATGTTTGTTTGCGGAGAGTGATACGAATTCTGGTAATTCCTCTGACCTGTTTTTTTTTATACCATCTGTACCTTTATATTCCTCTCTCTCACATCAAATGACTCCTCTCTCTAGCTTTCTCTCTCTGTGTCTGGGTTCTCCTACCAAGGTCTCCATCATCTCTTCTACTCCCCTCTCTATCTCTTTCAGCTGTCTCTTTCTCACCTGTCTCCCACCTATTTCACTCTTCTGGTGGATGTCACCTCTTTCCACACCTCTCTCCTCCCCTAGGTCTGTCGCTCCTAGCTGCACATTCCTCATCTGTCTGCCTGTGAGGGATCTCATCTATCTTCCATCTGTGTCTCCCTGCTCTCTGATTTTCCTCTTGCCGTCCTCAACACTTCTCTCATCTTTTGCCCTCTCTCACACATCTATGTCTTTCTTTCCAACATCTGTCTCCTCGTCACACTATGTTATGCCACTTTAAACTCATTTTCTTTCTCTCTCTTTCTCTCTCTAATTTTCTCTCTCTTGCCCACACACACTCACATGCATATATTTCTTATTCTGTTGTATGTGCCTTATTTCTCTCTTGGGGCTTCTCTGCTGCCTCTGATCATCTATACCTCTTCCTTTTTCTTACCATTTCTGCCCTATTTTCCTCTCCTCTAATATGCCCAGGGACAGCCAGAGGCATCGAGAAGCCTTTTTCCCAGGCCCTCTCATTCATCAACAATAAAACAATTATGTTTAAAGTTTGTTTTTTTCTGCCTGCACACACTGTGCTGTATCATTCCTGGAGATTGTTCATAATGCCTTCACAAAACATGCATCAACAGCAGCTCAGGCCAGAGCCCCCAGGACATATATGGGGGTAACATTTTGTTTCAGTGAAGTGTGTGCTTCACTGATGAATTTATTTATGCCAGCTAAATGACCCTGTTTGATGCAGGCTGAAGAGAGTAAAAAGCAAAAGACACACTATTGATGGACGGAATGCAGAACAAATCAAAACATTCACCCCCAGTCAAGAGATCTGGGTTAAATCCATCATTCTTTTGCTCACCATGCCACCCCAGTTTAGACCTGGTCATATGCAAATCAGTCTTGACCCTGTGCCTCATGGGAACAGTTCAGCCCGAACTGCCAAGCCAGGTCCTCCCTGGCGCGGAAACAAGCATCCTAGGACTGGTTTCGGGGTTTTACCCCTCTTCAGCCTAGCTTTGGCTAGGTTTGTGCTATAGAAATACCATATACACACATGCACACATAGATACATACATACCTATATATAAAAGAGACAATATGGTGAAAGGAGTCTTACACTCCTTTCATTGTTTAGGCTAGGACAGCAGCGTGGCATTGATTTGGTAATTATCATTTATTTCGATCATAGCCCGGCTATTCTCACACCTATGGGATTTGCAAAAAACTGTTTTATATGTCTGCACAAGTTAACTTTTCTTATGCTCTCCTCTGTCTTGTCCCCCTCCCACCACCATTAACTTTTCTTTCACCGCTAGAAATAAGCCTTTGATTTAATTAATTAATTAATTAATTAATTAATCTTTATTCGGATTAAAAAATGTATCCATAAAAGCACAGGTCAAAATAAATCAATATTAAAATACATAAAATCGGTATAATAACAGCATCGTACAAAACAGTGCCCATAAAAGTCCAATAAATACAAAATGGCATTACAATATAGCTATAAAGTGCAGTTGGTTACATTTGTTCATTACAAAATGCCTCGATTTCATGTGATCCTAAAGGGGAAATAACATATACAGTGCGTGCCTAAAAAATGGACCTTCATTAAGTACTCATAGAGGTGCGTGAGCGGACTGCCGCTTTCAAGAAGGATCCTACACGGAAAACCAAAGCATCCTCTTCTAGTTTAAGAATTTCGGTGTAGGCTGTTTTATGATCAATAATGGCGGTTTCCTTAACCCTTTCGCTGCGGCGGGAATTCCACCGCAGCGCTGGGGGGTGCGGGGGGGCAGCGCGGTGGCGCTGTGCTCATGACGGAGCCGCTCCGTCATGAGCCACGGTTGAGCTGTGCTCATGACGGAACGGTTCCGTCATGACTCCGCCCATTTGTGTTGTCCCCCCGCACAGGCAGGGAAACAGCGCCGCGTAGGCGGAGCGGCCGCCAACGGCCGTGACATGACGGAACCGTTCCGTCATGAGCACACGGCAACCGTGGCTCATGACGGAGCGGCTCCGTCATGAGCGGGGAAGGGGTTAAAAAAAAGGAATCAACATTTTTTTGTATACATTTGATAGAAATTACAGAAAAATAGAAAATGTGGCATTGTTTGTTTGCTAGGGTTATCACATGGGCATAACATTTGATCTAGCTTAGCATTAAACCCTAGGGGGAAACAGAGCATATATTTCATAGTACCCGCTCTTAGTCGAAACAACAATCCTCTTTCCCAACGGCTAATATTCTGCAGAAGGTAACTAGATGGCAGATAAGATGGCGGCAGTCGTAAATCTTCTAAGGATATATACCTTGCTACTGAAGATTTCAGGAGCTCTTCATCATGTCTAGCCCTGCTATACTTATCATATAACACCTCCTGAAGCGATTTTTTACTTACACCGTCCATATTAGTTGGGTTTAAGAAGATATGTTCGAGGTTTACACTGATTAGACTTTCCCGTACGGCAGAAAGCCACGGTATGTCTATCCCCTTTTCACATTTCAGGCAGTCAGAAATTATATTTCTTGTAACTATTGCTGCTGGATTCTGCCAAATTTTAAGCCAAAATATACTAGGTCGCGCCCTAATAAAGTCCTCAATATATGGCAATTTTAACTCTCCATGGCCAATATACTGTGATGCGGAGATTGGGGCCCCCAGCAATTTCCTACAGAATCTGTTTTCCTCACCCTGAATGCCACTACAACCAGCGAAGCCCCAAACTTCCGCCCCATAGGTTGCTACAGGAATGCACTGCAAGTTAAACATTTTTGGTAATAGGTAGTACCACCTCAACTTTTTTCGGTTGGGGTAGTGACAATACCGAATTAATTGATTTAGCGAATTTTCCCCTGCTGTGTGCCACATGAGTAGTCCAGGAACCATTGGCTGCAAATACCAGCCCCAGATAAGGAAAAGTGTGGGTGCTTAGTAAACATTCGTTGCCTATGGGGATTGAATTAACAAGGTGCTTTTTTGGGCCACATGCCATTATAAAAGATTTGTTAAAATTGGTAGGAAGATCTAAAACTGCCATAAAATCAACGAAACCCTGCGTTAAAGTGCGCAGTGCATTTGGTGTGCGGCCCATCAGGACCGCATCATCCGCATATAATAAGGCGGGTAGGATATTACCATTAATGATGGGAGCATCATTAGTGAGCTTAGACAGGGAGTCATGAAAATTATTAATATATAAAATGAATAAAAGAGGGGCCAATACGCACCCTTGACTGACCCCTCTGCCAATGTGTGACCTCACCGCCTTTACCAATCCACACCCAGGCCTTTAAGTCCCTATGTAGGTACGCTAAAAAATTAACTAAAACTTCGTCCAACCCATATTTTAAAAGAATAGACCAAAGGTGTGACCTGTTAACAAAATCAAAAGCTGAAGTAAGGTCCATGAAGGCTAAGTAAATAGGGGATTTTCGTGCTACGGTATATTTACCAATAATTAAGTTAAGGTTTAGGCACTGTTCTACAGTGCCTATTTTGCTTCTAAAACCTAACTGACAAGAATTTAAAATATGTTCATCCTCGGCCCAGGACCTAATCTTATTAAACAGGATTCTCCCAAGGATTTTTAATGTATTATCAATCAGGGAGATTGGTCTATAGCAACTAGGGTTGGAACGATCGCCCTTTTTAAAAATAGGAACAATAATACTAGTAGACCATGTGCAATTAATTGGAGCAACAGTTAGATTATTAAAAACATTCAATAAGAGGGGTGCCCAAAAAACAGGTTTGTGTTTAATAAGATCTATCGGTAGCCCGTCGGGACCAGGGGCTTTATTGCCCAAGCTTTGGTGTATGGCTTCCTCGACTTCAGATACGGATATCTCAATCCTAGAGGGTCTTTGATAGATATATGATTCCTCATTCCTTGGTGTGGCTTGATAGATCTTTGAAAAATGGGATACCCATGCTTCGCTGGAAATTGTACAGCTTATAGAAGTTAATGGGTGGCCTGCAGTTCTCATCTCCTTCACAGCTAACCAAAAACCATTCCCGTTGTTAAGTTTGGTAGCGCACGCAAGGCTATCCCATCTCTCTTTAGGGACCTCTTCTTTCCGTTGTTTCGTGATCCACTTGTATTGGTGTCTCAAGGATTTTACTAATACTGAGTCCCTAGGATTCATCACAAGGGCCTCGCGGAGATCTCTATTAGCTCTAGAGCAAGCACTATCAAACCAGCGTGGACCCTGGTTAGACTCAGTTAGTGGTCTAGATAATATTTGTTTAATGCCCCCACACAGTTGAACAAAGGCATCAATTACCTCAGGGTGTGATCAACTGGTGACAAACAACTAGCAATTAGTCCTGGAAAAGCTTTTATCATTCTAGGAAATAGGTCGTTGTTATCAACGCCTCGCCAGGCCAGTCTTAGAATGTCAGTGGAAGGCACTAAATTGCTAGCCCCACTTTCTTGCACAAATTTTGGCCTGGGGGCCACTTTTAGTGTTATAGCAATAGGATTATGATCGCCCAGAAAGGTTCGTAAGACCTCAGCCCTTAACAAACAATCTTCCAGTGAGGGAGATATAAACACATAGTCAATAGTGGAGGCACAGCCTCGCCCTCTATATGTTGGTATAATATGACTATCTTTATGGGATACAGCCGCAATTTCCATTACATTTATTAAGTTGTAATTAGACAAATGAATCAACAGTTCTGCCCCCCTAATACACGGGCGTTTAGCTATAGTGGGTTCCTTGTCTAAAATGTTACTGCTAGGAATCCTCACATTGAAGTCACCACCTAGACAAATACCAGCTAACTTGTCAAACAACCTTTGCCTTTGTAAATTTGAAATAAAATTAAACAATTTAAAACAATAGGTGCTATACCCTGTCCTAGCCATGTTCTCATTTACCTTCTTTCAATACCGGCTCCAGCCAGCATAGTGTATTGATTCAGTCTGTTGGATACCATGCTTGGGCAAAATTTGCCAGTGTCACTTTCCTCAAGCCCATTTAAACAACAGAATGTAAGTGGATTTTGTTCATGGTGCTTTTGTGTTTTTCTATTTATATGCACTAAATGCATATTTGTGTAAAAAACTGATGCAAGTATGCATGTTGCACAAACATTTACCACTAAACGACAGATTTACATTTAATTTAATTAAGGGTAATTTCACATAATTTTGCAGAAATTTGGGATAATTACAAGAAGGCAAATTATGCACATTTTGCACACCCATAATGGACACTACAGCGCAAGTCTCCCCAGGGAAAATAGAATCTTTGCCTGCCATGTTCATCAAAGAACTTTGGGGCATATTAACAGGGGCTTTATCGGCTTTAAAAGCCAAAGAAGCGGAGATACAAATATCGCCCTATCAACAACAGGGTGCTAACATGCAAAATCGCATGTGAGCTCCCTTTTTCACTATGCTTCCCTTTGCATCTCTAATGAGATGCAAAGTGGGCGTTCCAGAGCAAAATAATAGGCGAAATGTCGCTAAGCGACATTTCTCCTATTATCAAGCTTCACGCTAACCCTGTTAGAGACAAAAAAGCAGCGCTAACCACGGTTAACGCTGCTTTTTTACGTCTGCTAATTTTCAGACTTAGCCATGTAATCCAATGGGAGGTGGATTACATGGCTAAGTCCACCATGGGCTATCAACAAAGATATCCCTATCCTTGTAGTTTTATCGCTGCATTACCAGCGATAACCTCCCAAAATACCGCTATCGCTGGATTTATTATCGCCGAGGCGGTTAGCGTTGTTAATAACGCGATAACCAGGCGATATTATCCAGCGATAGCGGGCGTTAAAAATATTAATGCTAAGCGCCCTTAGCGTTAATGTTCCCTGCTCCTTGTTAATATGCCCCTTTGTTCTTGGGCCCTGCAGGCAAACTTTATGGCAAATTCACACTTGCCCTTACTACTTGAGGGCTAGTTGTACAGTCTCAGGTTAGCCTTGCTGATTTATGGGGACTTGCCCATCAGCGGACCCTTTCCATTATGAAGATATGACTTTATTGGCATTTGAAAAGAAAGAAAGCCAAGCCCTGCAAGCTAAGGAAAACCAAACTACCCCTTACTACTTTAAGGTGGATCAGGAAGAAGCTACATTTAAAGGCAGCTGCAAAGGAGCAGACGTCATATAAGCCTTGTTATTCACAGAGTTCATAAGTTTTATCTTGGGGGTTAGTACTTTTTTGGAAGCCAAACTCCTGTTACAGGACATGGCAAGTTGCTGAAATCAGTGAGATCATTATTGAGATATGCTTATTTTAAAGCTCACACAAACTTTTAGTTTCAATTTAATTTTTTTTTTGTTTTTGTTTTTTAAAGTTTTTTATTTATTCATTTTCAATTACAATAGTTATGACAAAACATACATCAGAGTATTAATTGACAAATCAGTGCCAAGAAAAAAAAACAGAAGCTATTAAAGATGTCAGGCATTACCTATTAACTAAACAAGATCAGAATACAAAATAGCAGATATGTCAAAAACAAACCAGCTAGTTACTGGCGCCCATATTTTATTCCCCATTTCGCGTCTCCTGCAACTTTTTAATCTGTATACCGCTGATTCCATGCTATATATAGCAAGTAACCTAGCCCTCCAATTTAGAAACGTAGGGGGATCGGGGCTAATCCATTGAGATGTAATATCTGCTCTCAAAATGGCCATTACAATAAAAACTAAGCCTATTTCTGATCTGGTCCACCCCGCCATGTTCTGAGTCCGATATATCCCCAGGATCACTAGGCCGGATGTTATTGAGATCGACTTGCCAAGGGTCTGACCCAAGAATAATTCAATGTCTTGTAGATATTTAACAAGCTTAGGACAGGCAAAGAACATGTGGATCGTATCAGCAGCCAGTGCCCCATATCTGCTACATGAATTCTCACGTGACCCAGACCACTTAGAGATTTTTCCTGGGGTGTAATATAAATCGAAGGCCAACATATAATGTTGGGCCCTCAAGCTGCCAGTTATTAAAATCTGATTAGCCAATTCCAGAGATGCTTCCAAATCAGTGCCCTCCTGTCCAAATTTCCTGTCCCATCTATCGTTCTGGAAAGCCAAGTCGTCAGGAAGACCGGATAGCAGCATTTGATAGATTTTCCCAATCCGGGACCTAGTCTCTATAATACCCATTAGGGGTATTTTCCCAAACTTGACCCTCCCCTGTGTCAAGGTTTTAGCCAAGAAACTTCTAATCTGTAAAAACTTGAAGAAATGTCTCGTGGGGCTGAAATGTTTCTTGTAGTTTAGAGAACGAGGTAATTTGACCATCACAAAAAAAATCCCCCAAAACATTAAACCCAAGAACCCCCCAGCTGGTGGTTATCTGGTCCTTAAAGATTGGAGGTAAAAGCCCATGTGAAAACAGAGGGGAATGAGCATTTATATTCGAGATACCAAGCCGATGCCGCATTTTTTTCTAGATAGCGTAAGAAGATTGAATAATTTTACATTTTGTTTTCTTATAATAGCTTGGTTCGATAACTTTAGTTAAACAATATCGAGCATCCTTCCCAAGTACGACTTCATAAATAGTAGGTCTGGCTGATTCCGAGACTACTGCCTTAGCCCTGACCAGCAATATACCTATTTGTTGTAATAGTGCTGCCCAGTGATATAACATTAAAGAAGGTAGTCCCCAAACCCCCCTGAGTCTTGGAAGAATTAGCAATTTAGCTGCCCTTCTAGCTTTATGATATCCCCATAAAAATCTAGTACATACTCTTTCTGCTCTAGAAATACACAAAGCTGGGAATTCTAGGGGTATGGTCCGAAACAAATATACAAATTTGGGAAAAATCAGCATTTTAATGACATTGCACCGTCCGTGCAACGAGAGATGCAGGTGATTTAATCTTGCAAGTATCTGATCAGTATTTTTTATAATCGGCAATAAATTCAACTCCTGTATCTGCTCGACCGCAGCCGTGATCTTCACAGCCAAATAAGTTGTTGCCGATACGGTTGGAATATCGTTCGGCATTGAGATGTCTGAGTCTATGACCTGGGTTTTGTCGGCATTAAACTTATAACCGGAAAACAGAACTAAACTGTTTCACCAGATCATACACTACAGGAAGAGCAGATCTTATGTCGACCATAAAAATGGCAACATCGTCCGCATAGGCTAGTGCTTTATAAGTAACGCTATTGACCATAGCCGCTTTGATCTGCGAATTGGTGTCCAGTTGCTAAGAAAAGGGTCAATATATATTGAAAATAATAATGGGGAGCAGGGGCACCAATGGCGGGTTCCTCTGCTTATAGAGAATAAATTGGACTCTTGTCCAGATATCCGAACGCGGGCCTCAGGAGAAACATACAAAGCCTGTATTGCTGCGATAAATTCCTGCGGGAGCCCTTTGGTCTTTAGCATCAGCCAGAGAAACCCCCAGGAGACCCTGTCGAACGCCTTCTCTGTGTCCAACAGGATCATCCCCAAGAGTGACTTTGAAGCCTGGGACCAATCAAACAAGGCTATTGCCCGCCTAACATGGTCTTATGTATCACGACCTGGGATAAAGCCGTGTTGGCGGATGGACACCAGGGGAGCAATAACCTTTCTGAGCCTTAGCACAATCATTTTAGAATAGATCTTGCTGTCAGCACATATTAAAGAAATAGGTCGGTAGGGTGAAGGACTAAGCTATGACTTTTTTTTGAAGACTACAATAGTAGTTTTGTGCCATGAGTCGGGAGTCTGACCCTTCTGAGTTCGTAGAAACAGAGATTCAAGCTCCCCATAAAGAGTTTGTCTAAATGTACGAAAGAATTCCAGAGGTAATGAATCGGGGCCTGCAGCCTTACCAGCCGCCAACGAGGTTATGGCAGATTCGATCTCCTCCACAGAAATCGGGGCAGAAAGCATCTCTCTCTGTTCCAGAGTGACCTTAGAAGGTACATAGCCGTGGAGGAACTCCTCCCCTGACATTGCTGGAGCACCCCTCTTAGTGGAATAGAGACCCTGGTAAAAGTCCTGAAAGACCTCCATGACCTTTGCCTGAATCTGCCCCCTTTGATCTTTTATTCGGCAGATTCTATTAAAAACTCCCCTTTGTTGTAAGCATTTAACGAACAATCTGCCAGTGTTTTCACCAAATTCGTATATGTCAGCCCGATGTTGAATAAATTTAATAGCAAGTTCCTCCCCATAATGTTGGTGTATCTTAGTTCTTACAGCTGCAATCTGCCGTTGACATTCCTCTCTTTTCTGCAGCTCTCCAATTACCTGGATAAGCTCTTCCTCAGCTTCCCGAAGCTGACCCACCCAACCATTGATCTTCTCTTTTATCATCCTCTGTTGATGAAGGGAGAAACTAAGGGTCCCCCCCCCCTCACCGCTGCCTTAAAGGCATCTCAAACTACTAACTCAGACTCACAGTTAATCCTTTCTGCAATTAAATTAGATACAAAAAAGTAATCTAATCGTACAAATTTACAATGAGGGGCAGAGAAGTACGTATACCCAGGCTCAGCCTGTCACTCTCTTTGCCAGATATCAACCAGACCATGTTCCTGACAGAGCCCCTGTAGAGGCTTAAAAGTCTTACCCTTCCTGCCCAAGTATGGAATATTACATTGAAGATTGAAATTGCCATTCAGGTGGATATTAAAATCCCCGCAAAAAAGTATCGGAGAGGGCCATAAAGCAAGTTCAATATTCAAAACCTAGGCTAGTAGGATCGTACAGATTTGACTCATACAAAGAGCAAATAGTGTATGATGTACCCCTAATAATTGCTTCTAAATTTGCCCAACGAGCTAAGTTGTCTTCCTTAACAAGCTTGCTCATTAATATGCCGTGCCTTGCCATTATAGCTACCCCACGGGTGGTCGTAGCTTGTCGAGTGCATGCAAGGAGATCAAGACCCAGATCTTTTAACCAACCTCGATTGTTCCAGGAGATATGAGTTTCCTGAAGACATAATACGTCAATCCGCATATACCTAATAAGTTTAGCTAGTATACCTCTGTTTTTCCTGTCGTTAAGGCCACAGCAATTTAAAGAGCAAACTCGGATATAGTTGCTCCTATCCGTCATCCCTAAATGTTTCCGCTAACAGCGCATAGTAACACAGACACTCTGCTGCAAAGTTTCTTTAAAATATTTCAAAAAAAGAAAGTTTATCTAGATGCTGATTATTGCCAAAGTTGCAATGATTTCCATAACTACACATGTGAGAAAATACCTGGGCGCACAAAAAAATCGTATCCCTTCCCGGCCCTTTTCTGATCTGGCCTGGCAAGATCATATAAGGATTCCCTGGCCAAAAAATTATTAAGAGAAATCAAAATAGCGCGTGGGCGATTATCAAATTCCCCCCTTGCTCTGCGCTGATTGAAAGGGAAGTGATGGGCCCTTTGAATTTGAGTCTTCCAATCCCAATGTATAAGATCTGGGAAGGCCTCTTCAAAGAGCTTATTCACGAACTGACGGGCATCCGACCCTTCTTTACCCTCTGGAATACCCAAAATTCCCAAATTACTTCACCTAGCCCAATTTTCAAGACCAGCCAGTTTCAACAAGGTATAATCTCTTATAGATTGCATTGATTCAGTCTTATTCTTCTGTGTGGCCAGCTCATCTTCCAGCTGGGAGAGCCTGGCTTCTGTCTCTCCAATTCTTGCTGCGAAGTCCGAGCATGTCTTAGCAATCCTACGCATGGAGTTTTGCAATTTCCTACAGGCACATTGTGTCCGATAGCTCTCGGCCCTTGTTTCCTCCCGGTGGGCTATAATGACTTGCTATATTGTGGAGAGTGTAATTCCTTCAGAACAATTAGGCTTGATGCCAGGTTCTACCGTTCTCCATTTCCTTTATTCTCTTTTCCCCCCCAGATCTGGCGAGTAGGAGTAGTCTCAAGAAATGATACCAGTGGCCCCTTCAACCGATGTAGGGAAGGCCGGAAGATCTCTGTTTCCTTACTATCCCAGGATTAAGCAAGGATCTATCATTCTCTTCTTCCCAATGTAGACTGCATGTGTCTCTCCCTTCACAAACCCAATCTTTATCACAACTGTTGTCTGCAGAGGAATTAGAGTGATCTGATAAAGAAAGAAAATTTGTCAACAATATCCTCCTCCCTGCCGGTAGGTTTGTTGCCTTCTCTCTGGGTGGCCATACTAGCTTGATGAAATATGTTCGAACCCTCTGTATCCTGACCATTGCGTAAGGGGACTCCATTTCCCATAATGCATTGGGGTTGCTGTGTAAGAATTGTGCAGTCTATTGCCGCCAAGGGGAGAGCTTCCGTAATGCCACCAAACTCACCATTTGTGTCAGGGAGACTGATCTCCTCCTGTTGCTCCCCCCCCCTGAATCGGCACCCCTCCAGCAGCAGCATCACCACCAACGCTGTCATCCTGGGTCAGAGCTACCAGCACCGCCTTTTCTTCTCGCACCAAAAGAGCTGACTCAACTATTCTTTCTGATGGAGATAAGCCGGCACCATCAGCAGCATTGCCAGCTATTTTACTTCTAGCGGTCTGTGCCTTAAACAGCGCCGGCACAGTTTCCCGGTATCTCAACCACAGCCTGGCGATTCGCGGCTTCAGAGTTTCCTCCATCACCAGCACCGACAGAAGCTGTTTTCCCCGAGTTATCCAAGCCAGCCGGCATGCCGTGCCCCCTGAGACTCCTGCTGCTCGTCTTCGGCGGCATTGCCACAGAATCCTCTGTCAGTGTAACTAATGGAGGCGAAACAGTTGCCGGGTTATACAGACTCTGGGATGCCAGACGACAAGGGAGCGGGACTCCCCACAGCCAGAGGAACAATCTCCAAATCGTCCATACAGATACAAAGCTGGTAAGATATGTAAGCGGTGTCTATTTCCTCATTAATCCAGTTTTTTTCCCCTCATGAAGCGATGTTCAGAATCGCGGTAGGAATAGGTCTAGCAGGAGAGAGTAAGTGGTCAGCTCAATCGGCCACCCAAACGGCCGCCATCTTGCCTCACCTCAGAATCGGGGCTCTCTCAGTTTCAATTTCAAAAGATGAATTTTGAAGGCACCAAGGTTGCCTGGTCGAAATCCAAAGTCCTATAATCAGAATTATTTATTTATTTATTCATTTAGTTATAGTATTTATAAAGCGTTGAACTGTCACAAAAACTGGTGTCCTGGCATTTATCTTGCTAAGAGTGCACATAACAATTTCCAACTGCAGAGTGGAATTTACTTAGGAAAGAGCAAGGTCTTCAAGGCCCTGCTAAATTGCAACTGCTCTGATGAAGCCCTCAGTAAGCACAGAAGCTCATTCCATATCTCAGCTGCTTTTAATAAAAATCCCGACTCCCTTGTCTTGATCTGTGGTACTTGTTGATACAGACAAGGTTTGCAGTGCTTGATCGGAGAGATCTTGGTGGATTGTAATTTTCAAATCTACGTTGAAGTGGCACAGGACCATATCCTTCTAGAGCCTTAAAAACAATTCACATGGCCTTAAACGTAATCCTCTGCTTCAGGGGCAGACATTGTAATTACTGCAAGGCGTCGCTGGCCGAAGACCTACAAGGTCTATTCGTTGCCAATTTGGCCGCCGCCACTTGTACGCAGTACAGTCGCTTAATCAGGTATTCAGGTGTTCCAAGAAGTAGGACGTTACAATAGTCCAGTTTGCTCCGTATGAGACTCCGCACAACCATAGTTAAGGATTGGGGGGCAACAAGGGGAGAACCTCCCTAAGACTATGTAGTAACGCAAATCACACGCCTACCACTTTTGTCACGTTATTCTGCAGAGACGATTTATTATCAAACACAACTCCAAGGTTACGAACTGAATCTGAAGGCAGTAGCACTTCTTCAAAAGGAAGAGGCTAGAAATTGTGGAGAAATGTCATGGTAATGCTACCTGATCCCCATTAAGTTTCAGTGAGCTAGCATTCATCCACTCACTGATTTCAACGGTGTCTCTGAAAGCTGTTTCTGTCTCCTCCTGATTATTTGGAAAAGAGAGAATCCGTTGCGTGTCATCTGCATAGTTGACCAATTATAGGCCATGTTCCTTAGTAAAAGTAATAAGGGATTAGGAAGTAATTTACGATTTAGCAGATGCATATGTATGTACGTATGTATGTATGAGTTCACTGATAGAATATCAATGATAAAAACATAATTGTTAAAAATATCGGAAACAAAATATAGAATACAAAAATATTTACTCCCATACCTACACAGCTAAGTAAAAAAATATTCAATCAAAAAAAATCGATGTAAAAAATATCGATTTAAATATATATACATCCTACATCAAGGACACACAAGACTTCTTAAGATTGATTGAAGGAACTGCCTGGGATACTGATATGCTACTCATAACTCTGGACATCACCAGTCTATATACCTGTATTGATCACAACAATGGTATCTTGGCTATAGATTGGTTTTTGAATAGAAGACCTATGAAATATTACCAACATAACAAAATGTTGATACAAATGATTACTTTCTGTCTTACCAACAACATTTTCACTTTTGCAGGAAAGTTATATCGACAACTGCGAGGGACCGCGATGGGAACGTGCTTCGCCCCCAGCTACGCGAATCTTTTCGTGGGCTGGTGGGAGAAGCACGTGGCCTGGGGCGAGGCGAATGAATGCTGGGTGGAAAAGATCGCTCTATGGGCACGATACATAGACGATCTTTTTATAATTTGGCGTGGCAGTCGCACCTCGGCTGAGGAATTTGTGGCTTCCCTTAATATAAATGATCTTAACTTAAGATTCACGGGGGAAATCAGTGACAAATCTGTCACATACCTGGATCTAGAAGTCTACGTAGACAATGATACACTGTCTACTAAGGTCTATAGAAAGCCCACAGCAGGCAATACCGTCCTGCATGCTAACAGCCACCACCCACGCAGTACCATTAAGAACATACCATTTGGGGAATTCATACGCCTCAAAAGAAACTGCTCCAAAGCACAAGACTATGCCCAGGTAAAGACAGAATCTACCAAAAGATTCAGGGAAAGAGGCTATAACAATGCAGACCTCGCCATAGCTGATACTAAAGTCAAGGAGATTGACAGGAAAGATCTATTAATAGCAAAGAAAGCTACTGAATCAACAGAAGGACAGGTTAGGATGATAACCAATTTTAATGAAAAATCTAGTCAGATCATGCAGATCTTTAAGAAAAATTGGCACATCCTACAAACAGACAACATTCTCAAAAGGAAATTACCAGCACGTCCTGTTATTACCTACAAGCGTAGCCTATCTATTGGCGACTACCTTGTTCATAGTCACTTTGATCCGGTCCCTAGAGTCAAAAACAGAATAGGCCTCACAGGATTTTATCCCTGCAACCGTTGCAAAGCCTGCAAATTCAGTGAGAAAACTACTACATATTCAGGCAGACCCAATGACCCCAGACCTGTACGCAAGATGAAACTTTTCCTCAATTGTAATTCAGACTTTACTGTCTATTGCCTCACTTGCCCATGTGCCAAAAGATACATAGGAAGTACAATACATCCTACTAAAAAACGCATTCTGGAGCACATGCGGGCAATTTCCAACAAAGATCCAGCATATCCGGTTGCTCGACATTTTGAGCAATATCATCAGAGCAACCGTGATCTCTTAAAATTCTATTGTCTGGATCAAGTAGGCAAGTCGGAGAGGGGTGGCGATAGAATACGAAAACTTCGTATTCTGGAGTCGACATACATAATAGACCTCCAAACTAAGGCCCCACTAGGGCTTAACAATGATGAGGAATTATGGGTCCACCTATGAGAGGGTGATAATATCTAAACCTTGGGTCAGGATATCCATTGTACCTGAGACACTGCTGCATTGGGTTTCTAATGTTATAAAATTCTATTGAGATAGAAAATATAAATGCCACATGTTGTTGTTTTATTCCTACATGTTTCTCCTTCTTCTTTTTCCACCCTGGTAACAGCACACATTTAAGTACTCTCTCTCAACAGTTGGCTTTCTGCCCATTCAGGGCTTCATTAATATACAAGGACAGGTGACTAGGTAATCTGGAGGGAATGCCTGACTTTAGGGGGGCAGCGTGACAAATTATAAATTATACGAATTAAGTTCGAGTATTCAGTATTTTTCTATTCTGCTTACCCCCCATAGACTTGTAGATCAACTAACAACTCTGAGGATTGCATACATCCCGTAGATCATTGTCAGTCCAAAAACTTTTTTAGAACATTATGTATCTAATATCGTGCATCTTTCCCATCTCAAATAATGCAATATATAAACATCCTATTATCACCTGTCACCTATGCTGTTTGCCAATCTGAAATTGTAATTTTAATCTGCACATATGTTATTTTTTGTATGAATGTTAGGCACTTCATTTGTTTACATTTGCTACTAGAAGATGGCCGCCATGAATTTAGATACAATGTTGCTGCTAATCCATCTTCTATGTTTACGCATTCATTGTCATGTGACACTCTGTTGAACTTCAAATGTGCCGTTTTAACATTATGGAAACTGACATTGAAAAAGCCAGTCGGCGAAACGCGTCTGTCAGCGTTTCGGGGGTAGCACGGGGGGAACTTGCCAAATAAAGCATTCATGCTTTGGAAAAACCTTGTCCCTGGATTCTTGCTGGAGTGCGCTTCATTTTACACGTCTATACGTGTGGGTTGTTTCATATATATATATATATATATATATATATAAAATAAAATTATACATTTGAACAAAATAAATTACATTTTATATACATTTTAACAATATAACAAATAAACGTAATAAAAAATAAACACACAAAGATAATAATGTAAACATATATATGTACTTTAAAATAATTAATAAACTATTATCTTTAATTTATTTTAAAACTTTAAAAAGATATAAAAATAAAATATATATATCAATAATTTAAAACATTAAACAAACCTTCTATAATAATTTAAAACATTAAACTATTAAATATTTAAACTTAAATTGCCCGAAACAATCAGTGCAGCAATAGCAAAATAATAAAATTTACTATTCCAACTCCAGTGAGTGTAACTGTAGGAAAAGTGTTGTATAGCGGAGAGGTAAAAATTGCTATTCCTACTCCAGTGAATGCAACAGTAGGGAAAGTATCTGATAGTGGAAGGGAAAAAATTACTATTCCCACTCCAGTGAATGCAACAAAAGGGAAAGTGTTGGATAGTGGAGGGGAAAAAATTACTATTCGTACTCCAAAGAAAGCAAAAGTAGGAAAAGTATTGGATAGCGGAGGAGTAAAAATGACTATTCCCACTCCAAAGAGTGCAACAGTGGGGAAAGTGTTGGATAGCAGCAGGGTAAAAATTACTATCCCCACTCCAGTGAGAACAACAGTAGGGAAAGTGTTGGATAGCGAAGAGACAAAAAGTACTATTCAAACTAAAATAGTTAAAAAAAAAATAAAAAACAAAAAAAAACTAATTGAAAAATCATAAAGAATAAACAATATTTAGAAAATAAAAATCAAATATGTTATATATATAAAGAAATGTAAACATTATAATATTAATTACATATAAACTAGAAATAAAATATATAATATAAAATAATAAATACATGTATAAAATAAAATTATTTTAAACTGGAAAATATTTATAAACAAATAAATTAATTAATACATACATGTATTTAATGTATTTATTACCAGATAACACCAGAACCAATAACAAAACACTTCAACATTTCTAATTCATTATTTCCAAAATTAACATAGGGCCGAATTCACAGAACTGTCTTAAGACAAAATCCTAAACTTATTACCATTTTATTATTCACAGAAGGCACTTACTCATTTTGGTATTCACAGAAGGCACTTACTCATTTTGGTATTCACAGAAGTTAGGAGTCCTAACTTTAGGACTCCTAAATGCCTTCTGTGAATACCGAAAGTCTTAAAGTTAGGATTTTTCTCAGTTTAGGAGTCCTAAAGTTCGATAAAGAGTATCATTTGGTGTTTGGCAGGATTCCTTCTAAAAAAGCATTTCAAACACCTGGGGTAACCTGGTGCCCTGCTCTCTCTTCTACTTAGCGGGGAATAAATAGGCAGAGTCTGCACACATTGGCGTACTGGGCACTCACAATTCTTCTCTGGGGTACACATATGCCAAGTTCATCCAAAGTCATTCTTTCTCTGCCAGATTAGAGCATCCTGTACCGAGCACTCTCTCTCAGATACAGAAATAATTATAGACCAAAGGACAATTTGCATTCGCTGGCTCTCGGGTGCAGTCCTATATAGCCTGAGTGAGAGACTTGTAGATAAGCCTGTGAGGGCAGTTTAGGCCCATCACTAATTGCTTTATTAACCTTCCTGCTTCCTCAAATTTGCTTAAAAATGCACCATTTGTCTACTCTTTTTTCAAAATTTTCTTGGGGTGAGCACCCCCCAAACCTCCCACAGGTTGTTCAAGTTCGCTCGCTCGCAGCAGTACGGTACGACACTAATGGTACGCCCAACCACTTTCAAATGTCACCAGCCGCCCCTGTGTCCAGGTATGGGTTTACTCCTGAATTGTATAGAAAGAGGTTTAGAAATTGCAAGAAGGTGGAGTCAAGTACCTGGGTAGAATATGTAACTTTCTTTTGTAGAGCATTGGATAATTGGGTGAAGGGTAGCAAAGTGAATGATTTTGAGGGGCTCTTTGATTTAATTGCATGGGAGCACTTGTCAAGTAATTGTTTTCCAGAGCTACGCCAGCACATGATTGATAGTAGACGGACTAATCCTAGGAAGCTTGCTGAGGAGGCGGACCGCTGGGTGAGCACCCGGGTCCACAAGGGTCACGTGGGAGACTCAGCCAAGAGTGGGCAGGGTCCCCAGCAGAAGAGTGGGGGGGACAAGGGTAAACAGAGGGAGTTCCATAAAGGGCCCCAAAGTAATTCCCAAGGGAACCAAGGGAAAGGTTCTCAGCCACCCCCTGAGAAGAAGCACAGGACCCCGACAGGTAAACCTGGTAAATTTGGAGAGCTCACCTTGGACGAAGGTGGAGAGGAGTGCTCATTTGGAGATGTTGGGTCTGCCTGACTGTCTGCTCGTGCCAAGCTACCAAGGGGGTGAGTAGGGGTTATTTTATTAATGGACGCCCTTACCCTAACTTGACCCAAGGGTACCTACTTGGACAAAGGTACCTACCTCTGCCAACTAGAAACCTCCAAATCTAACAGCCGGAATTCGTTTTTGCTGGTTTAGATGCTTTGGGCACTTTGCCACTGCTGATCAGTGCCAAAGTGCAAGTGCTTCCTGGTTAAATTGTAATTGTGATTGGTTGTCCATGATTGGCATATTTGTTTTGGATGTATGACGTTACAACGCACACTTTTACAACGCATGCACTTACAACGCATTTTTTACAACGCATAATCCATTACAACGCATGACATTACAACGCATGACACTACAACGCATTTTTAAAAAATACCTTTACAACGTATTTCCATTACAACGCATACTACCTTTACAACGCATACCATTACAACGCATAATATTAAATTACATTTAAGGTAAGTATTAGATAGTATAGGGGTAAAAGTTACTTTTCTAACTCCAGGGGGTGCAACAGTAGGGTAAGTGTTGGATAGTATAGGGGTAAAAATTACTATTCTAACTCCAGGGGGTGCAACAGTGGGGTAAGTGTTGGATAGTATAGGGGTAAAAAATACTATTCTAACTCCAGGGGGTGCAACAGTAGGGTAAGTGTTGGATAGTATAGGGGTAAAAATTACTAGTAAAAATTACTATTCTAACTCCAGGGGGTGCAACAGTAGGGTAAGTGTTGGATAGTATAGGGGTAAAAATTACTATTCTAACTCCAGGGGGTGCAACAGTAGGGTAAGTGTTGGATAGTATAGGGGTAAAAATTACTATTCTAACTCCAGGGGGTGCAACAGTAGGGTAAGTGTTGGATAGTATAGGGGTAAAAATTACTATTCTAACTCCAGGGGGTGCAACAGTAAGGTAAGTGTTGGATAGTATAGGGGTAAAAATTACTATTCTAACTCCAGGGGGTGCATCAGTAGGGTAAGTGTTGGATAGTATAGGGGTAAAAATTACTATTCTAACTCCAGGGGGTGCAACAGTAGGGTAAGTGTTGGATAGTATAGGGGTAAAAATTACTATTCTAACTCCAGGGGGTGCATCAGTAGGGTAAGTGTTGGATAGTATAGGGGTAAAAATTACTATTCTAACTCCAGGGGGTGCAACAGTAGGGTAAGTGTTGGATAGTGTAGTGTAATATTATGCGTTGTAATGGTATGCGTTGTAATGGTAGTATGCGTTGTAATGGAATGCGTTGTAAAGGTAGTTTTTAAAAATGCGTTGTAGTGTCATGCGTTGTAATGTCATGCGTTGTAATGGATTATGCGTTGTAAAAAATGCGTTGTAAAGGTAGTGCGTTGTAAAAGTTGCGTTGTAAAGGTTGTTCCCCATTTGTTTTACCAGTAGGTCCCTAGTAAAGTGCACTAAGTGTGCCAGGGCTGTTTATTCAAATGCTACTAGTGGGCCTGCAGCACTGGTTGTGCCACCCACAGGAGTAGGCCTAAGATGGTGTGCCAGCGCAGTGCCTGTGCGAAGTTTGCTAACTACCATATTGTCCTGGCCAGTGTACACACTTGCCAGACCTGACCCTTCCCTTTTCTTACACACCAGACACCCCTATGGTAGGCCCAAGGTACCCTCCTGGGCACGGTGCAGTGTAAGGTGAAACGTAGGACATGTACTAGTGTGGGTAACATAGCCTGATAGTGAAATACTGCCAATTTCGTTTTTCACTGTTGAAAGGCTATCCTGCCAATAGGACAGAATGGGGAATGCTGTGTAACATGTCTACCTGCATATCTTCCCATAGGAGCAAGATTGACATTTGGAGTCTGGTATCCCTGAACTCAGAATTTAATAACACATCTTTTAGGGAGGATGGTTTTTAAATTCAGTGTTTGAAAATAGCACTTTTAGAAAGTGGCCATTTTCTTGTTCAACCTTTCTGTGTGCCTCTGCCTGTTTCTGAAATGACTGTCTGGTTTGTGAGTGACAGGGGCTGGGGGTGGCTACAGGAGGCCAGGTGAGTCAGCACTAGGGTGAATAGACCTATCTGCATTTGTAGTGGTGGGAGGAGTAGCACCTGGGCCTGAATATGGCTGTGCCTGCCTTCCACAATGCTGGCTCCACCTCCTGGGGTGTGTCTGATGGCCCTGGTCCACACTCACAAAGGAAGAAGATGTGCACTGGCAGAGTGTACCCAGAACTGGTTTGGACTGGGTCCAGGACCCCTCACACATGGAGAACAAAGACTTTTGGGGTATAAATATCAGAGCTAAAACCCCAGAATTTTAGACTGCTATGTGATCAAGAGGAATCCCTGTTAAAGAAGATCAGCTGAAGAAACTGAGGAGAAGGACTGCCCTTGCTGTGTGTCTGGGGTTGCCGTGCAGTTTGCTGTTTCTGCTAAGGAGAGATCTAAAGGACTTTGCTGTGTGCTGTGTCTCCTGCTTGAAGAAGGACTTTGCTAGTGCTGTGTCCATCTCATCGCACCGGATCATCGCAACGCATCGAGGCGCCATCTTAACGTATCGGAACCGGAGCGCAGGAAGAACCGACGCATCGCCTTCTCTGCAACCCTTTTGTTTGTTTTGCGTTACGCATCCTAGCTACATTGAGACTAAAGTGTTGCATTTGTGATCTGAAAGTTTATTTTTGCAACAACCCTTTTTAATGACATTCTACTGAGTTCTGTATGTTGGATTTTTATCATTTTGGTCTTGTTTAGTTTAGCTTAATGCAACTCTTCACATCGCAGTCTATCGTGGGAAAATAACTGTGTCAGCGTGGTATTCTCAACAAGGCGGTACCATGCGATAACCCACGACAACACGTCAAATGAACGCGCTAAAATCAACGCGATGCATCAAAAACTCAAAAATTGTAGCGATGACGCCAATCACGATACAAAAATCAGCGAAAACCATCCACAGGCCTGCAAAGCCCACACGTCATGTGTGAAAATGCACCATAAAAGTCGGAAAAAAAAAACACAAACAAAAAAAAACAACAGCGAAGCACAATGAAGGTAGCCGGAGCAAGTGCAGAGGACAACCAGAACCCCACAAGCCCCCCGGAGGAACAGCCTGGGACCTTGGGGTCAGGGAAGGGAAAGGAAAAGAAGAGTAGGAAGAAGCGGTTCAGGATCCTGATAACGGAGGTGATAGAACACCATCAACTACTGTTCATCACCTCCACTGTGTCACTGGCAAATAAAAATGGAATATGGCAGACCATCATGGACAAGGTGAATGCAGTTGGAGTGCTGAAGAGAACAATGGTTAAGAGGCGCTGGAATGATGTGAAGCGCAAAACCAAGCAGAAACTCTCAAAGAGCTGGAAGGCAGCAATGCAGACTGGAGGAGGCAGTCCAGCGCCACAGGAGGAACTGGACGAAATGTAGAAAATGGTGTCCATAGTCATTAGTGGGGAGACGGTGGCAGGAGTTGGAGGACCGGACACTGCTCAACATGACCGGACACAACAGCAACAGGGTGAGTAACAACCAGGGACTGGGGGGATGGGGGAAGATGGGCACAATGGCACACATGCACAATTAAGCAGAGCACATCTGCGGACAAACCATGCCCCAGACCCCCAAAATCCCACCAAGAGGCAAATGCACCCAATAATGCAACATTCCAGCACTGCAGAAGCACAGAAGCCAGAGGCACACCTCATGTAATGGCCAAGGGGTAGCCAAATCAGAGCTGCAGGTGCGACTTCCCAAAATGCGGCACACACACATTACATGCAGAGCACATCAACATTGAAAACGTTGTGGTACAAATCGCAACACGTCCACAACAGAACAGAGGACACAGCTGGTGCCGCATGTGCGTAGAAACTGGCTAATCACATTTGGAATTGCAGGGAACTGTGAGTTTACAATGCACAAGTACAAACACACATCTGTGCTGTAGTCAGAATGTCCTCTGTCCCGCATCAAATAGGCAGCCCCCCAAACAGTCACAATGTACACTGTCATGCAGTCTGAATGTAAACATGTACAATGCATCAACATACATGTGAACACAATGTTAAAGTGCATCTCCCCTACACATTGCAGGGGGAAATCCAACACCTCCTGCAGAGCAGTCCGAACCTCTCTTCTCTGATGATGAAGAGGACTACCACACCTTCGACTCCGATGCCCTTCAACAGCTCGTGGAGAGCCTCCGCAGCCCACTTCCAGGAGCAGGGCAGCCCAGCTACTACGAGGAGAACCCACACCCTGCACAGAACATCACCACAGCTGCCTCCCAGGCCCCTCATAACAAACATATGGCCTTCCAACCCCGTGTGTTGGGGTGCCAGGAGAAGCTGGCTGAACAGGTGCAGGTGGGGTTCCACCGCATGGCAGACAAACTAGATGCCATACATGGGTGTCTAAGTCCCATCAGGGACAATTCACAGTCTCTAACTGACACCCACAGTCTGCTCCATGCTCTCCAACGAACGATGGCTGACATCGCTAGAGTCCTGACCCTGCAACAAAAACGGCTGTCTAGTCAGAGTGGCTCCAGCGATCTCGCCCAGGAGTTGGGACTCATGCGGAGGCTCATGGAGAACATGGAGAGGACGCGGGCGGAAAGAGCGGCTGCCACGGCTGCACACCAGCGAGAGGTAGCTGGGTCCGTCAATGCCATAAAGACCCTCCTCATGGCATCGCTGTCACAAGGCCTGGCACTGATGCATGCTGCTGCTAGCACGCCATCCACATCTTCGGCCCCTGATGTGTCAGTGTCACACAGTGTGGCAGACATTCCACCTCCGGCCCCTGCGGTGTCACTGCCACACAGAGCTGGAGACAGAATTCCACCACCCACATGTGAGGCACATGAAACAGCAGTGGGCGAAGATGCTGAAGAATCTGCCCTCGTGGTCAGAAGGAAGCGGTAGCATTCATCTCCGCCATATGGCCTGTTTCTGCTTGGTTCTGCCCTCTGCATCATCACCTTCCACTGTCCCCCGATGCACTCTGCGACACTCACCTTGGACCACGACATGGACTGTCATATTCTATTTGGTCACCAAAGACACAGCTATCAGACTACTGACTGAACTCCTCCTCTACTGATTTACTTGTCATTCCCTGAAGGACTCTGGCTGGCCCTCCACAGGCCAACAATGTGAAGCGGGCTTTGCATGGCCCTGTACTGCTCCAGCTGCAACACTCCACTGAATGTGCAATAAACATTCATGTTAACACAGATGTGTCATGTCCATGATCATTCAAGTGTGGAAGTATGGATGAATGTAGGGTCTGTGATTCCCCCTTGCGTCCATGTTCCTCATGTTGTGTGACTTGGGTCATAGGGTGACACATTACCGATCGCGGTCCCGGTGGTGCTGACATGACAACAGCGACACATCCATTAGTCACTTTCTTGTCCAGGCCAGGACGGAACCATGCCCAGAGCCCCAGGGTCATTGTTCTCACCCTTACGCTGGACTGGCATATGCCAGGACAGCCCATTCCGCTTAAGCTCACAGGGGGGGACGACAACGCTACATGTCCCAGGTCTTCCCTGTGTAGATATGCTACTCACAGGTCTAGTTGTCGGCATGCCACAGCCACTCCCTCATGGCTGGTATACACCCACACCACACCCATCCAGCACAGGGTTCACAGGACATGTGACCCTGCCAATAAAAAGTGCGGGGCACACTTGATGGATGCCATTTCACTCTCTAACTGGGTGTCTCTCCTTGTGGTTCTCATTTATGCATGAGGGCTAGGGGCCCTGCTATCTCACATTGACCAGGGCCGGGTGTGACATGATGGCGTCCGCACCATGGGACTCAATCATAAAGGGTCCATGGCTAGCGGTGCATAGACTTAGTGACATCGGATACACTGCGGCAGGCACAGGCACACCACCACGGGACGGTGTCTTGCGGTGCAGTGAGATAGGGGCACCTGAACTGCTGAGCGGGTGTGCAGCCTGTGATGATGCGCTGTGCTGGTGGTCCAGACTGGTGAGGATTAGTGTGCGCCCTGCTGGACCGCAGTGTAGGCCTGAGCCAGTGGGCAGTGCGGGCCTCCCGCCACGTGGCGTTGCCTTGCGGTTCACAGAGTTGGTGGCACCTATAGGGCTAAGCGGGTGTGCAGCCTGCGATGATGCCATGTGCACTGATATGGTCTCTGCCATTGCATAATCAAGACCCAGAATGAAGTGTGTGACCTGGTGGCCTGCGGTGCGGGGCTGCATGATGGGGACGGTGCCATGGTCGTGGGCCCCAGGCTTGGTGCTCCCACAGGCATGTGGTGTGGCCTCTTGGAGACACAACGGTTTCGGAAGGTGAGCAGTGAGGCCTGGTTGAGCAGGGGCAGGCAATCACCGCTGGGCAGCAGGAGGGGCTGGGGTGCGGCAGCCTGTGTGCGCAGGGGTGGGCAAACAATGATGGCGTGTTCAAGTAAATGGACTCTGCCATTCATGTCTCTGTGTACTGTTTCAGATAAGGGACCTGGGGGACTGCAGTGTATACTGGCACGTGGTTGGAGACACATCGGTGGCAGCAGGTGAGCAGTGAGGACTGGGTCCACAGTGTCGGCACTCTCTCTCCCTCTCTTTCTCTCTCCCTCTCTTTCTATCTCTTTCTCTCTCCCTCTCTTTCGCTCTCTTTCTATCTCCCTCTCTCCCCCTCTCTCTCTTTCACTCTCTCTGTACTTTGATGCGCGCATGACACATCTTCTTTTCTGTATTTCTGTCTTGCAGGCTGTAACTTACAGAATGCCCAGAGAAGACCCCCGTGCCTCTTCAGAATTGTTGTTTTTTGTTTAATCTGTAATAAACGTTTTATTTGCATTATATGATATTAATGTATGATTTCATACATTAATTTCTGTCCACACCTGTATGTTATGTGTTGTGATTGTGCAAGGCAATTTGTTTGGTTCATGGTTTTGTGGAGTTGATGTGCATTATCTGTGTCCAAAGGGGGGGGGGGATGGTGGGGTGCTGGAGGGTGTTGTAGCCCTATTGGGGCTCCAGGCTGCATGTTCAGTTTCTCGGTGGCATTTGTTGTTCTTCATGTTTGGCTATGGGCTGTGCTCCCTTGGCTGGTGCCGGTTGTTGTCCGACATTACACCAGGTCAGAGCAGGTGCTAAAATCCTGCTGCTAACGCATCTTATAGCATGTTTAGTGATCTTATCGCCGATCTGGCTGGTTGTTGAGAATGTTGTGGAATGGTGCTGTTGCGGCTTTCTGAACGGCAACGCCTACTCTGCATTTCATTAGCGTTAGTTGCCGGGGTCATCTGTGGCGATGTTTTTTGCGACTGCTATCACAGGTAAATTGGGCATATGGGCTGTTAGCACCAGCTTGTGAATGGGGCGATGAATTAATAGCGAATTTTGCTGCGCTTAAGTGCCGATAACTCGGCAATAGATCCTTGAGAATATGCCCCTTTATTTTTCTAAACTGGTGTGGTGTCCATTTGCGGTTTTTTCACTGTCTTACTGTGAGTGTTGGTACAAATACTTTACACATTGCCTTTGGGATCAGCCTGTCTGCTCATGCCAAGCTACCAAGGGGGTGTGCAGGGGTTATCTAAAGTGTGTATCACCCTTATCCTGACTAAAAGCAAGGGTCCCTATTTGGTCAAAGGTACCTACCTCTACCAACTAGAGACCCCCATATCTAACATTGGTGGTCAGCGGTGAGGATATGAACTTGTATTTGTAATTGACCCACAGAAATTGGTGTACATCACTAGATTAGTGCAGACCACTACGCAATCATATACTGTGTTTTCCTTTTTGGTTCTATTTTCAATCCTTGATTCATCCACGTATCATGTTTCAAAATGGTAAAGCAGCAAGTGAGGGAGCAGAATTGGAGTTTCACAATGAGGATTTGTATTCCTACAAAGTGGATCAGCTTAAACAGTTCTGCAAGGATTTGCCTGCAAGACAGAAATACAGATAAGAAGGTGTGTCATGTGCCCATCAAAGTACAGTGCTAAGAAGGATGAGCTACAGAAGGCCTTAAAAGCCTTGTGGGAGGCCAAAGGTGCTGCAGGAGGGGAGGATACGAATGTGACGGAGGGTGAGCCAGGGAATGGGTTTGAGCCACAGGAATGGCCTGTACCAAGAGCAGCCTCCAGGGCTGTCAGCGTCCATTCCACAGGAAATCTCTACCAGGAAGAGCGGGAAGAGAACCAAAGGATTAGGGATCATGAGCTGGAAGTCCTGAGGCTCAAGAACCAGATGGAGGAAAGGAATTTATGTTGGCTCATGAGTTGAGCATGAGGGAGCTGGACCTTAAGGCCAAACAATTGGAGTCCAGCTCAAATTGTGGCAGCGCACAGCCAGTGCAAGGGTGTAAGGTGTACATACCCAAGGATTTAGGGGCATATCGGCAACAACCGGCAATAATTATCGCTAAGCGCACTTAGCGCTAGGATAATTACCGCCGGCTAACGTGGATTTTTATCGCTGAGATAGTGTGCTATTAGCACTGCTTATCTCAAAAGCGATAAAAATCCTAGCGTTAACTGCCTAATGTGAGATTAGCGCTGGAAACCCAGCGATAATCTCACGAAATGTGGCGTTAGCTTGTTGTAAGGGCCTCACAAACTTAGCCATGCTATCCGGCATCCATAGGATATCATGGCTAAGTCAGTCCTGAAGCAGGCGTAAGGAAAGTAGCGATAACAGGGGTTATCGCTACTTTTCTTGACGCTATGCTTCATAGCGTGAGGCTTGATGATGGGAGAAATGTCGCTGAGCGACATTTCTCCTGTCATGTCAGGTCAGGAACGCCCACTTTGCATCTCATTAGAGATGCAAAGCTGGGCGTTAAGAATTCGTGCGCTAATGCAAGGTTTCACGTGACCTTACTAATTAGGCGATAAAAGTATCGCCGCTTTTTGGCAGAAACCGGCGGCAAAAGCGGCGATAATTTTCTATCGCCGCCTTGTAGATATGCCCCCAAGTGCAGAATTTCAAAAAGGGAGAGGATATTTGTGCATGGATTGAGTCATATCAGATGTGTTTGAGGATGCATGAGATACCTGAAAAGAGCTGGGGGGCAGGCCTTTGGAAACATTTTGAGGCATCAGGGACAGCGGTTTTAACACCGTTAGAGAAGGAGGGTGCCCTGACTTATGCCAAAATGAAGGAGGCTTTATGCCTCAAGTATGGGCTCACCCCAGAACAGTACAGAGTGATGTCCAGGAACTCAAAAAAGAATGAGTCAGACACTTGGGTTTAATGTGTGAGAGTGTACACCCGTGCACTGGAAGGTTGGATGAAGGGCAGCAAAGTTACTGATTATGAGGGGTTGTGTCATCTAATTAGTTGGGAGCACTTGAGCAGTCTATGTGTGCCAGGGCTGCACCAGCATCTTTTAGATAGTAAGTTAACTAATCCCAGTGAGCTTGCTTAGGAGGCGGATTGCTGGACCAGCACCAGGGTCCACAAGGGAATTGTGGGTACCACTGCCAAAGGTGGGCAGGGTCCCCAGCAGAAGAGTGGGGGGGGCAAAGGTCAAAAGGAGTTCTCTATAGGGCCCCAAAACAGTTCAGAGGGAAAGGAGTCCGAGCCCCCCCAGCCTAAGACGTCGCAGCCCCATAAGGGCGGGTGTAACTTTCAGGGTCTCTCCAGGTGTTACCACTGTGGTGAGAAGGGCCACATTGCCCCTAAGTGCTCCAAGAAGTCGGAAGCACCCACTGGTGCTCAGTCACCGGGTTTAGTGAGCGTAGCTTTGGGAGAGGAATTAGTTTCCAGTGAGGGGGTGGAGCAAGCAGTCATGACCCTTGTCTAACTAGGAGACAGAGAGATGGTCCACTTGCCTGAGAACACTAAAACATACAGGCAGTGGGTGACCATCAATGGGAGGAGGGTGGAGGCTCTGAGAGACACAGCAGCCAGTATGACATCTGTTAGGTGTCAGTGGGTGTTGGGGGAGCAGGTCATTCCAAATACACTTCACCCTGTAGTTGCAGCAGACAACTCCGTGCGCCTCTGCAAAGTGGCGCAAGTTCCCTTTGAGTGTGGGAGGGGCGTCTCAGGCTCCTTGAAGGTCGTTGTTAGTCCATCCATGCCTGTAGACTGTCTGCTGGGAAATGACCTGGAAAGTTCCTCATGGAGGGAGGTGGAACGCCAGGCTCATTTGTAGATGTTGGGTCTGCCTGAGTGGGTTTGTGTGACCACTCGGTCAATGGCAGTCAGTAGGGGTAATCAAGCAGACCTGGAGCCTGAAACAGTGGCCCAGGGGCCTGCCAGGAAGAGGAAGGGCAGGGGGCATGAGAAGCCAGCCCCCACAATTCCCTCGGTCCAGGACGAAGCAGAACCTGAGGGGGATGCCCTGGCACCTACAGGGGAACAGATAGCCGAACTGGGAGACCTGCCTGAGCTGACCCATTGGCAGCAAGAAGGAGGTCCCTCCGGGAAGAAATTCTGCAAAGTGCAGAGAGAGAATGCCCTTCTCGCATTGGTATGCGGAAACAGGCCGCAGACCAGCCAGCAGGCCGCGAGTCCAAGACTCGTCTCATTTACTGGGAAGATGGATTACTGTATAGTGAGCCTAAGGCAGCTGAGCCCGGTGCAACCCGTGTGCTGGTTGTACCCGAGCACTTCAGGGCCTTCCTACTGGGTCTGGCTCATGACATGCCTCTCGCAGGACAGGCACACCACCACGGGACGGTGTCTTGCGGTGCAGTGAGATAGGGGCACCTGAACTGCTGAGCGGGTGTGCAGCCTGTGATGATGCGCCGTGCTGGTGGTCCAGACTGGTGAGGATTAGTGTGCGCCCTGCTGGACCGCAGTGTAGGCCTGAGCCAGTGGGCAGTGCGGGCCTCCCGCCACGTGGCGTTGCCTTGCGGTTCACAGAGTTGGTGGCACCTATAGGGCTAAGCGGGTGTGCAGCCTGCGATGATGCCATGTGCACTGATATGGTCTCTGCCATTGCATAATCAAGACCCAGAATGAAGTGTGTGACCTGGTGGCCTGCGGTGCGGGGCTGCATGATGGGGACGGTGCCATGGTCGTGGGCCCCAGGCTTGGTGCTCCCACAGGCATGTGGTGTGGCCTCTTGGAGACACAACGGTTTCGAAAGGTGAGCAGTGAGGCCTGGTTGAGCAGGGGCAGGCAATCACCGCTGGGCAGCAGGAGGGGCTGGGGTGCGGCAGCCTGTGTGCGCAGGGGTGGGCAAACAATGATGGCGTGTTCAAGTAAATGGACTCTGCCATTCATGTCTCTGTGTACTGTTTCAGATAAGGGACCTGGGGGACTGCAGTGTATACCGGCACGTGGTTGGAGACACATCGGTGGCAGCAGGTGAGCAGTGAGGACTGGGTCCACAGTGTCAGCACTCTCTCTCCCTCTCTTTCTCTCTCCCTCTCTTTCTATCTCTTTCTCTCTCCCTCTCTTTCGCTCTCTTTCTATCTCCCTCTCTCCCCCTCTCTCTCTTTCACTCTCTCTGTACTTTGATGCGCGCATGACACATCTTCTTTTCTGTATTTCTGTCTTGCAGGCTGTAACTTACAGAATGCCCAGAGAAGACCCCCGTGCCTCTTCAGAATTGTTGTTTTTTGTTTAATCTGTAATAAACGTTTTATTTGCATTATATGATATTAATGTATGATTTCATACATTAATTTCTGTCCACACCTGTATGTTATGTGTTGTGATTGTGCAAGGCAATTTGTTTGGTTCATGGTTTTGTGGAGTTGATGTGCATTATCTGTGTCCAAAGGGGGTGGGGGGATGGTGGGGTGCTGGAGGGTGTTGTAGCCCTATTGGGGCTCCAGGCTACATGTTCAGTTTCTCGGTGGCATTTGTTGTTCTTCATGTTTGGCTATGGGCTGTGCTCCCTTGGCTGGTGCCGGTTGTTGTCCGACATTACACCAGGTCAGAGCAGGTGCTAAAATCCTGCTGCTAACGCATCTTATAGCATGTTTAGTGATCTTATCGCCGATCTGGCTGGTTGTTGAGAATGTTGTGGAATGGTGCTGTTGCGGCTTTCTGAACGGCAACGCCTACTCTGCATTTCATTAGCGTTAGTTGCCGGGGTCATCTGTGGCGATGTTTTTTGCGACTGCTATCACAGGTAAATTGGGCATATGGGCTGTTAGCACCAGCTTGTGAATGGGGCGATGAATTAATAGCGAATTTTGCTGCGCTTAAGTGCCGATAACTCGGCAATAGATCCTTGAGAATATGCCCCTTTATTTTTCTAAACTGGTGTGGTGTCCATTTGCGGTTTTTTCACTGTCTTACTGTGAGTGTTGGTACAAATACTTTACACATTGCCTTTGGGATCAGCCTGTCTGCTCATGCCAAGCTACCAAGGGGGTGTGCAGGGGTTATCTAAAGTGTGTATCACCCTTATCCTGACTAGAAGCAAGGGTCCCTATTTGGTCAAAGGTACCTACCTCTACCAACTAGAGACCCCCATATCTAACATTGGTGGTCAGCGGTGAGGATATGAACTTGTATTTGTAATTGACCCACAGTAATTGGTGTACATCACTAGATTAGTGCAGACCACTACGCAATCATATACTGTGTTTTCCTTTTTGGTTCTATTTTCAATCCTTGATTCATCCACGTATCATGTTTCAAAATGGTAAAGCAGCAAGTGAGGGAGCAGAATTGGAGTTTCACAATGAGGATTTGTATTCCTACAAAGTGGATCAGCTTAAACAGTTCTGCAAGGATTTGCCTGCAAGACAGAAATACAGATAAGAAGGTGTGTCATGTGCCCATCAAAGTACAGTGCTAAGAAGGATGAGCTACAGAAGGCCTTAAAAGCCTTGTGGGAGGCCAAAGGTGCTGCAGGAGGGGAGGATACGAATGTGACGGAGGGTGAGCCAGGGAATGGGTTTGAGCCACAGGAATGGCCTGTACCAAGAGCAGCCTCCAGGGCTGTCAGCGTCCATTCCACAGGAAATCTCTACCAGGAAGAGCGGGAAGAGAACCAAAGGATTAGGGATCATGAGCTGGAAGTCCTGAGGCTCAAGAACCAGATGGAGGAAAGGAATTTATGTTGGCTCATGAGTTGAGCATGAGGGAGCTGGACCTTAAGGCCAAACAATTGGAGTCCAGCTCAAATTGTGGCAGCGCACAGCCAGTGCAAGGGTGTAAGGTGTACATACCCAAGGATTTAGGGGCATATCGGCAACAACCGGCAATAATTATCGCTAAGCGCACTTAGCGCTAGGATAATTACCGCCGGCTAACGTGGATTTTTATCGCTGAGATAGTGTGCTATTAGCACTGCTTATCTCAAAAGCGATAAAAATCCTAGCGTTAACTGCCTAATGTGAGATTAGCGCTGGAAACCCAGCGATAATCTCACGAAATGTGGCGTTAGCTTGTTGTAAGGGCCTCACAAACTTAGCCATGCTATCCGGCATCCATAGGATATCATGGCTAAGTCAGTCCTGAAGCAGGCGTAAGGAAAGTAGCGATAACAGGGGTTATCGCTACTTTTCTTGACGCTATGCTTCATAGCGTGAGGCTTGATGATGGGAGAAATGTCGCTGAGCGACATTTCTCCTGTCATGTCAGGTCAGGAACGCCCACTTTGCATCTCATTAGAGATGCAAAGCTGGGCGTTAAGAATTCGTGCGCTAATGCAAGGTTTCACGTGACCTTACTAATTAGGCGATAAAAGTATCGCAGCTTTTTGGCAGAAACCGGCGGCAAAAGCGGCGATAATTTTCTATCGCCGCCTTGTAGATATGCCCCCAAGTGCAGAATTTCAAAAAGGGAGAGGATATTTGTGCATGGATTGAGTCATATCAGATGTCTTTGAGGATGCATGAGATACCTGAAAAGAGCTGGGGGGCAGGCCTTTGGAAACATTTTGAGGCATCAGGGACAGCGGTTTTAACACCGTTAGAGAAGGAGGGTGCCCTGACTTATGCCAAAATGAAGGAGGCTTTATTCCTCAAGTATGGGCTCACCCCAGAACAGTACAGAGTGATGTTCAGGAACTCAAAAAAGAATGAGTCAGACACTTGGGTTTAATGTGTGAGAGTGTACACCCGTGCACTGGAAGGTTGGATGAAGGGCAGCAAAGTTACTGATTATGAGGGGTTGTGTCATCTAATTAGTTGGGAGCACTTGAGCAGTCTATGTGTGCCAGGGCTGCACCAGCATCTTTTAGATAGTAAGTTAACTAATCCCAGTGAGCTTGCTTAGGAGGCGGACTGCTGGACCAGCACCAGGGTCCACAAGGGAATTGTGGGTACCACTGCCAAAGGTGGGCAGGGTCCCCAGCAGAAGAGTGGGGGGGCCAAAGGTCAAAAGGAGTTCTCTATAGGGCCCCAAAACAGTTAAGAGGGAAAGGAGTCCGAGCCCCCCCAGCCTAAGACGTCGCAGCCCCATAAGGGCGGGTGTAACTTTCAGGGTCTCTCCAGGTGTTACCACTGTGGTGAGAAGGGCCACATTGCCCCTAAGTGCTCCAAGAAGTCGGAAGCACCCACTGGTGCTCAGTCACCGGGTTTAGTGAGCGTAGCTTTGGGAGAGGAATTAGTTTCCAGTGAGGGGGTGGAGCAAGCAGTCATGACCCTTGTCTAACTAGGAGACAGAGAGATGGTCCACTTGCCTGAGAACACTAAAACATACAGGCAGTGGGTGACCATCAATGGGAGGAGGGTGGAGGCTCTGAGAGACACAGCAGCCAGTATGACATCTGTTAGGTGTCAGTGGGTGTTGGGGGAGCAGGTCATTCCAAATACACTTCACCCTGTAGTTGCAGCAGACAACTCCGTGCGCCTCTGCAAAGTGGCGCAAGTTCCCTTTGAGTGTGGGAGGGGCGTCTCAGGCTCCTTGAAGGTCGTTGTTAGTCCATCCATGCCTGTAGACTGTCTGCTGGGAAATGACCTGGAAAGTTCCTCATGGAGGGAGGTGGAACGCCAGGCTCATTTGTAGATGTTGGGTCTGCCTGAGTGGGTTTGTGTGACCACTCGGTCAATGGCAGTCAGTAGGGGTAATCAAGCAGACCTGGAGCCTGAAACAGTGGCCCAGGGGCCTGCCAGGAAGAGGAAGGGCAGGGGGCATGAGAAGCCAGCCCCCACAATTCCCTCGGTCCAGGACGAAGCAGAACCTGAGGGGGATGCCCTGGCACCTACAGGGGAACAGATAGCCGAACTGGGAGACCTGCCTGAGCTGACCCATTGGCAGCAAGAAGGAGGTCCCTCCGGGAAGAAATTCTGCAAAGTGCAGAGAGAGAATGCCCTTCTCGCATTGGTATGCGGAAACAGGCCGCAGACCAGCCAGCAGGCCGCGAGTCCAAGACTCGTCTCATTTACTGGGAAGATGGATTACTGTATAGTGAGCCTAAGGCAGCTGAGCCCGGTGCAACCCGTGTGCTGGTTGTACCCGAGCACTTCAGGGCCTTCCTACTGGGTCTGGCTCATGACATGCCTCTCGCAGGACATTTGGGGCATGACAAGACCTACCAGAGGCTTGTCACCCACTTTTACTGGCCCCAAATGAAGGAGCATGTCGGTACGCATTGTAGGACTTGTCAGACTTGCCAGGCAAGTGGCAAGAGTGGAGGCAAGTGTAAGGCTCCCCTCCAACCCTTTCCTGTGGTGAGCACCCCTTTCGAGCGGGTGGGCATCGACATTGTGGGGCCACTGGAACCCAAGAAAGCCTTAGGCAACAAGTTTATCTTGGTCTTGGTGGACCATGCCACCAGGTGCCCAGAAGCTGTCCCTCTCTGGACAATCACAGCCCCCGTGGTGGGCCGTGCATTGATGGGGATCTTTTCCCGTGTGGGGTTCCCCAGAGAGGTGGTCTCCGACCGGAGTGCCAACTTCATCTTGAAGTACATGAAGTCTTTGTGGGAGGAGTGTGGGGTAACTTATAAGTTCACCACTCCTTACCATCCTCAAGGGAATGGGTTGGTTGAGAGATTCATCCGAACTCTGAAAGGCATGATATTGATAATGGGCCTTGTGGGGCCCATGAGATGGAAGTGAGATGTCTTTTTACCATGCCTGTTGTTTACCTACAGGGAGGTACCTCAGAAGCCCTTAGGGTTCAGCCCCTTTAAACTCCTGTACCATCACCCTGTTAGAGGACCTCTCAGTCTGGTGAAGGAGGGTTGGGAGAAATCCCCTGGTAACATCCCCAAGGATGTGTTCAGCTATGTGCTGGCCTTCCGCAACCAGACTCAACGCTTCAGGAAACTCGCTCAGGCGAACCCAGAAGCTAGCCAGGAAGAAATGAAAAGATGGTACAACCAGAATGCCACTCTGGTGGAATTTCAACCTGGGCAGAAGGTGTGGGTGATGGCGCCAGTTGAGCCTTGTGCACTCCAAGACAAGTGGACTGGGCCATATGAGGTGGTAGAGCGCAAGACCGATGTAACCTATCTGGTTGACTTGCAGTTTCTCAGGAACCCTTTGAGGGTCCTACATGTGAACAGCCTCAATCCATACTTTGAGAGGTCAGATGTCACAATGCGCCTTGCTACAGATGATGGGATGGAGAAGGAAAGTGACCCTCTTCCTGACCTCCTGTCAGTAAAGGAGCAGGATGGGTCAGTGGATGGGGTAAACCTCTCACCCACACTGACCCCAGAACAGCAGACGGACTGTCGCCATGTGTTGGGTCAGTTCGCCTCCCTGTTCTCCCTGACACCAGGGGTCACCAATTGGTGCGTCCATGATGTGGACACTGGGGACAGTCTACCTGTGAAACGTAAATTTTACATGGTAGCTTACAAGGTCAGGGCCAGCATCAAGGAAGACGTTTCCAAGATGTTTGCACTAGGGGTAATTGAGCCCTCCAGCAGCCAGTGGGCTAGCCCAGTGGTCTTAGTACCAAAAGGTGCTGCGCCTGGTGCCACTCCAGAACTACGGTTTTGTGTGGACTACTGTGGACTCAATGCGGTCACCAAGACTGAAGCACACCCCATTCCCAGAGCTGATGAGCTCATGGATCAGTTGTGTACTGCCCAGTACCTCAGTACGTTTGATTTAACTTCTGGGTACTGGCAGATTGCCTTAACTGACGGGGGCCAAGGAGCGGTCAGCGTTTTCAACGTCAGAGGGGCACTTACAGTTCTGTGTCATGCCCTTTGGGTTGAAGAACTCCCCTGGCACCTTCCAGAGACTGGTCAACCAGGTACTATCCATGCTGGAGGAATTCAGTGCCGCATACCTGGATGACATTGCTGTGTTCAGCTCCAGTTGGGAAGAACATTTGCAACACCTCTGCGAAGTGTTGAAGGCTCTGCAAAGGGCAGTCCTCACTATCAAGGCCAGTAAGTGCCAGACAGGGCAGGGATCTGTAGTGTAATTGGGACAACAGGTAGGGAGCGCCCAGGTGGCGCCCCTCCAAGCAAGATTGATTCCATTCTGGCTTGGGAGCCCCCCAAGACCCAGACTGAGGTGAGAGCCTTTTTAGGACTCACTGGGGATTACCGCCGATTTGTAAAGGGTTTTGTAAAGGGAACCATTGTTGCCCCTTTGACAGAGCTGACTTCAAGGAAGCAGCCCAGAAGGGTGATGTCAACCTATGCCTGCCAGACCGCGTTTTATGCCCTGAAAGCTGCCCTGTGCACGGCACCCGTGCTTAAAGCGCCTGATTTCTCCAAAAAGTTTGTGGTGCAGACAGATGCTTCAGAGCATGGAGTGGGAGCAGTACTCTCACAATTGAACGACGAGGGGTTGGACCAACGCATAGCTTTCATTAGCAGAAGGCTACTTCCCAGGGAACAGAGGTGGAGTGCAATTGAAAGAGAAGCTTTTGCTGGGGTCTGGGCACTGGAGAAGCTAAGGCCCTACTTTTTTGGGAATCACTTCCAGGTTCAGACAGACCACAGGCCCCTCAGATGATTAATGCAGATGAGGGGTGAGAACCCAAAACTGTTGAGGTGGTCCATTTCCCCTACAGGGAATGGACTTTACGGTGGAAAGCCGCCCGGGTACAGAACATGCCAATGCTGATAGTTTGTCCAGGTTCTTCCGCCTTAGTGATGAGAACTCCCAAGAGGGTGGGTAGTTCTCCCCACTTTTCAGCTGGAGGGGACACGTGTTAGACCTGGCATCCTTGGCATGGTTTCCCCTGATTTTTTTCCTCTTCCTCCTGTATTTTTTACACTGTACCGGAATTCGTTTTTGCTGGTTTTGATGCTTAGGGCACTTTGCCACTGATGATCAGTGCTAAAGTGCAAGTGCTCCCTGGTTTAATTTTAATTGTGATTGGTTTTCCATGATTGGCATATTTGTTTTACCAGTAGGTCCCTAGTAAAGTGCACCAATGTGCCAGGGCTGGTGATTCAAATGCTACTAGTGGGCCTGCAGTACTGGCTGTACCACCCACAGGAGTAGCTCTAAGATGGTGTCTCAGACCTGCCATCGCAGTGCCTGTGCACAGTTTACTAACTGCCATGTTGTCCTGGCCATTGAGCACAGTTGCCAGGCCTGACCCTTCCCTTTTCTTACACATTAGACACCTCTATGATAGGCCCAAGTTACTCCCCTGGGCAGGGTACAGTGTAAGGTGAAAGGTAGGACATGTACTAGTGTGGGTAACATGTCCTGATAGTGAAATATTTTGTTTTTCACTATTGAAAGGCTATCTTGGCCATAGGACAGGATGGGGAATGCTGTGTAACATGTTTATCTGCATATATTCCCATAGGAGCAAGATAGAAATTTGGAATCTGGTATCCCTGAACTCAGAATTTAATAACAGACCTTTTAGGGAGGATGTTTTTTTAACTCAGTGTTTGAAAATAGCACTTTTACAAAGTGTCTATTTTCTAGTTCAACCTTTCAGTGTGCCTCTGCGTGTTTGTGAATTGACTGTCTGGTTTGTGAGTGACAGGGGCTGGAGGTGGGTCCAGGAGGCTGGGTGAGTCAGCACTAGGGTGAATAGACCTATCTGCATTTGGAGTGGTGGGAGGAGTAGCACCTGTGCCTGAATAGGACTGTGCCTGCCTTCCACAATGCGGGCTCCACTTCCTGAGGTGTGTCTGATGGCCCTGGCCCACACTCACAAAGGAAGATGTGCACTGGCAGAGTGCACCCAGAAATGATTTCGACTGGATCCAGGACCCCTCACACATGGAGAACAAAGACTTTTGGGGTATAAATATCAGAGCTGAAAACCCAGAATTTCAGACTACTTTGTGATCAAGAGGAATCCCTGCCAAAGAAGATCAGCTGAAGAGACTGAGGAGAAGGACTGCCCTTGCTGTGTGTCTGGGGTTGCCCTGAAGTTTGCTGTTTCTGCTAAGGAGAGATCTAAATGACCTTCCTGTGTGCTGTGTCCCCTGCTTGAAGAAGGACTTTGCTGTGTGCTGTGTCCATCTGAAGAAAAGTCTCCAAGGGCCTGAGAAGAGGTGGCCTTCTGTTTTTGAAGTCCCAGGCACAAAAGGACTTCACCCCCAGCTTCCCTGAACTTCCTTGCTGGGAGTTCCAGGCTGCCAGGAGGGCCTGTAACTGTCTGTGAGGCCTCTTTTTTCTGTTGGGAGCTGGAAGCGCGACGCAACGAGAGAGAAGCGTGACGCCGCTGCTGCAGCTGCTATCGCATCATCGAGAATCATGTCGCCGCTGCCGCTGTTCGCTGTCGCATCACCGGAGAAGTGTGCCGCAGCCACAGAGGGTGCAGTCGCATCACCAGAGAAGTATGTCGCAGGGTCGTCGCATCGCTGAGGAAGCGCACCGCCGCTGATCGCCACCGCAACACTGGAGAAGCCTGTCGCCGTCACCGAGGGTGTCATCGCATCACCAGAGAAGCGTGTCGCAGGGCCTGTTGTGGCTCAGAAGTTCACCGAGTTTGCCGCTCGTCCGTCGGGCGTGCACACATCGCATCTACGTTGTCGCATCGCAAAAAGAGCGCCATTTTGTCTCATCGCACTGGATCGTTGCAACTCATCGAGGCGCCATCCTAATGCATTGGAACCGGAGTGCAGGAAGAACCAACGCATCGCCTTCTCTGCAACCCTTCTGTTTGTTTTGCGTTACACATCCCAGGTACATTGAGACTAAAGTGTCGCATTTGTGATCTACAAGTTTATTTTTGCAACAACCCTTTTTAAAGACATTCTACTGAGTTCTGTATGTTGGATTTTTGTTGTTTTGGTCTTGTTTAGTTTAGATAAAGATACTTTATTTTTCTAAACTGGTGTGGTGTCCATTTGTGGTGTTGTCTCTGTCTTACTGTGAGTGTTGGTACAAATACTTTACATATTGCCTTTGGGATAAGCCTGTCTGCTCTTGCAAAGCTACCAAGGGGGTGAGCAGGGGTTATCTAAAGTATGTATCCTCCTTGCCCTGACTAGAAGCAAGGGTCCATATTTGGTCAAAGGTACCTACCTCTGCCAACTAGAGACCCCCAGATCTAACAATATGGAAATAAACAAAGCAGTAACTAAGGAATTAATTAAAATTGGGTAGATAGATAATGATCAATTGGTTTCCAAAATCAATGATACACAGCATTATTATCAGTAACACTAGATAAAGATAGACTAGCACCTCTTCTAGTAAACACTATCCATGACCACCATGTATGTACTGATAGTGAGGAAGGCTCTTTCCAATTATCCGTAATAGATTCAAAGGCTGATAAAATTAGGAAAATCAAAAGGTTTAGATTCTAGAACTGACATATTCATAGAAAGAACAGCAGATTTACATATCAAAGTAGTATAAGAAATTGTTTCAGAAAATTGAATATATATTTGATAACATCCCAAACCTCCATCCAAAATTAAAATATAATATTAGAATCATAAAGCATATGTTTTAATCAACCAGTATGTAATTTACAATGCCAGCAAATAGAAGAAGGTAAAAGCTTAGCTTGAAATAATTTTAAAGGAGTCCATAAACAGTTAAAGAGACTATAAGAATTGGTTTGATAAAAGGACACAGGAAGCCATTCTGAAACCCCATTTAACCAGATTTTCTGCCAAATATCCTGTGATAATGATAATTCTTTATTCCAGAAGTTAGAAATCATACCAATATTACTTCCTGAAAGCTACACATCTGTTTATAGATTAATGACACAGCATTTGGTAAGGTAAGACTCCATATTTGGATGGAAGACCATAACATACTTACCCCTCTCCATGCTGGTTTTAGATCTAAAACTTCAACCAAAGATCAGTTGTTTAGATTACAATTAATCTATTGGAAAACCATCATGTTGGAGGGTGGTTCCCTCTACCTTACTTTCGTGGATCTCAAATCAGCTTTTGATTTGGTAGACCGAGATCAGCTGTGGGACCTGTTGTTAGAGATGGGGGCCCCAGTTTATCTCTGTCAACAGATAAAACGCCTCCAAGAAGGTAATTTTGCCAAAATTAGATTTGGAAATAGAGGGGAACTTTCTGCCCCGATTCCTGTAGAGAAGGGCGTGAGACAACTCTCTTATCCCTTTTTCTAAATGGGTTAATTGAAGATCTCTTATCAGTTATGGATATAGACTCCCCTAAACTTGCCAATCGTAAAATTCCTGCATTAATGTTTGCAGATGACACGTTGCTCCTATCTAAAACACCTATGGGGATGCAACGTGTCCTAGAGAAGTTTGGCTCGTTTTGTAAGAAAAGGAATCTCGAGGTAAATATAAAGAAAACAAAGTCTATGGTTTTTCATGCCAATACCACAAGTTGCCCACACCCCAAAATGGACGAAAGGCCTTTAGAGAGGGTCCCAGTCTTTGATTATTTAGGGCTTACTATAAACGATAAAATGGACTGGGGGCCGCAGATTGCCAAGGCAAACTTAAAACGTATTCAAGCTTGTGGGGGGATTTTAAAAGTCCATAGGAGATGTGCCGAAAGGGTTATTGGCCCCCCCGGTGGAAATCTATAAAGTTCAAGCAAGGGGTGCCACCCTCTATGGAGCTGAATTATGGGGTCACTGCCAGACTAAAACCCTGGCACTGACCGAAAATAACTTCTTAAGGTAACTTTTGGGTCTCCCTCAAAGTACCCCTTTAGTCCCTCTAAGGATGGATCTGGGCATTCTCCCCATCACTGAAGTGATACCTCTTGCTCACTTTTGTATTGGCGAAGGCTATGGAGTACCCCTGAGCTGGTTGTATATAGAGAGGAGCTAGAATCAGTTATGCACATCCGGGGGGCGGAAAAAATCCCTTGGCTGTCCTATATTCGGGATACCTTTCGTCAAATTGGGAGGGGTGATTTGTGGTCTTCTCCCGAGGAATCTTGTCTTGACATCTCTAAACCGTCACTAATCTCAGCTTTAAAAGAATTCCGACTTATGTGTACCAGTAGGGTGTTAGGGACATCTAGTTTAACCTCTAGGTTTCTAGATGTTAAAATGGACTATAAATTGGAGCCAGCTCATGATCTTATTCAACCCTTTTTAGCCAAGAAACTTTTTCTCCAATTCCGACACGGGACACTCCCTCTCTATGCATTTACTAACAACTGGGCAGGGGCCAACAAACTTTTATGTCCTGGGTGTAACGAGACTGATGAGACTGAGACCCATGTGATCTTTGTTGTCCCGCATATAAGGCCGCCAGATCTAAATGGGTTTTCCAGCTCTGTAGGAATTTGGGAATTAGAAATTTTAGAGAGGTTTGTAGGCTATTAAAATATGATACACATCCGATTCTTGATGCTGCTATATCCAAATTTCTTTTTGCTTTGTGGTGTAAACGCAGATGTCTAATGAAAAGTTAGGGCTGAGATTTGGATGGTGCCATTTTTAATTGATTTTGCAACCTTGATTTTAAAATGCTATTATTTTTTTAATTTTTAATAGTCTAGCTATATTATGATGCTGTATTTTAAAATCTATTTTATTGTGCTTTTATGGCAATAATTGCCGAAATAAAGTTTTCTTGACTGACTGCTAAGGTAGTTACTGTTTGAATATAGACTTCTAAGTCAGAAGTATTATTTGAGGGAATATTACCTATAAATGGATCTAAAATAGAATTACATTAAAACTCGTATTTGGAAAAATTAGAAGAATGTAAATCAAACTTTTGTTCCAATTCAATAAATGAGAGAAAGGCATTATCATGATATATGTCTTTAAGGAAGGAAACACCATTATTTATCCAAGCCTTCCAAAATAGTATAGTTCTAGAAAGTTTTAGTTGTGGATTATACCATCACAATATTTTCGAGGTGTTGGAGACATGAGATTAAAATAACGATTCTAAATCCTGGAAGATCAGTTTTGTGGATTTTAAACTGACAGATTTATTAAGTAACGTTGATGTATTAGAAATAGTTATTAAAGTAGACAAAGGAAATGGAGCTATTAACCCTTTCTCTATAAGAAGTCTTGTGGGAGGATTAGTGAGTTGTGAATGAGTAAATCAAAGGGAACTCTGCTTTAATGTAAAAGCTTTGTGCTAGTTAAAAAAATCAGGTAATCCACAATCTCCATTACATTTTTTAATTTACTATAACTGATGCGAGGAGTTTTATTATTCCAAATGAATTTGGAAAAAAGCTTACCGATAGTTATAAAATGACCTAGGGTATCAAGTTGGTAACATGGCTAGAAGATAAAATATTTTGGGAGCAATTACCAGTTTAATAGAATCCATTTATCCCCACCAGGAAAGATGTAAAGAATACTATTTGGACAATTTTTCTTTGATATATGTTATAATATCACCACAATTTTATGTGATCATTTTTTAATATTATAGGAAAAAGTACACCTAAATACTTAAATGTATCTCTCTGCCAAATGATATCCTGAATAGGTATCATATCAGGCGTGCAGTAAACATTTAAAGGAAAAAAATCTGTTTTGTTTGCACTTTACGTATATATCTAAAGATATGAGAGTTCAACGATATTACATTAAATAAGGGTGGAAGGGATGTTTCCGGATTGCTAATGAACAAAAGATCATCATCTGCATAAGCTAATATTTTTATAGTAACATCATTAATATTCACACCAATAATTTCTGCACATTTTCTAATAGCAGTAAGCAGATATACTATAAGTAGAAGAAAAAGTAAAGGAGACAAAGACAGCCTTGTCTTGTACCCCTAAAATGAAAAAAATTGATTAGAAATATGCCCATTAATAAAACGTTTAGCAGAGGGCCTGGTATATAGAGCAGATATCATGCGAATAAATGACTCATCAAAAATTAAACATAGCTAGTGATTGGAAAAGAAAATTGCCAATTAACTTTATCAAAAGCTTTTTCTGCATCTAATGCCAACAATCTAGAGGGTAGTGATAATTTAGATCCTTGTTTAATAGTGTGACGTAACGCTCTGGTATTATTTGCACAGTATCTAAATTTCATAAAACCAGATTGATCAGGATATAAAATAGAGTCAAGCACAGAGGTCAATCTAGTTGCAAGTATTTTGGAATAGAGTATACAACCTTGATATATTAAGGAAATTGACCGATAATTTGAAACTATAGTGAGATCTTTGTTGGGTTTTGGAAGAACAACAATTGATGCTTCTGTAAATGAATCCGAAGTTGTTCCTAATGTTCTAAAAGAAGTAAATAGCTGAGAAGGTACCGGTCGGGGTGTAGAGCAAACGCTTTATAAAATTCAGCTGGAATTCCATCTGATCCAGGTGATTTATTAATTTTAAGAGATTTAATAGACAATTCAATTTCTTCTAAAGTAATTGGGGATTCTATCTTATCTTTGACTGATTGTGATATTTTCTGTAAACCACAATTGTGCACAAAACTTGTCAATCAAAGAAGAGTCAACAGAAGGTGGTTTATTATATAACGATTCCTAATAAGTTAAAAATTACTTAACAATATACTTATGAGATAAGGCCGCCTTACCATTTACACCATGGATCGCAGTGATATGAGTCTTATCTTTTTTTCAGGTAAACAACTTGCCAAAAATGTACCTGATCTATTAGCATTAAAGGAAAATCTAGCCTTATTATTGGAAAGTTGTATACCCGCACATCTACTTGAAATGGAGTTGAATTCATAGCGCAGTTTTTGTGGTTATATTTTGTTTCGATTTTCCTTGAGAATTGCAGCTTTAATAGACCTGGCAGCAATTTTTCTAAATACTGCCTATAATCATGTCCTTCCATGTCTTCTGGCAGATAAAAAATACGTAGGTTATATTGATGGTTGCGATTTTCTAAATCTAACAACAATTGATAGACTAGCCATGTCTTTATGAATATTTTTAACTTCTGATGCAATAGAGTCAGTATTTAGACGTACAGCTTGCAATTCTTCTAACAAAGTCGACATTGAAGGATCATTTGAGACAACAAACTTCGATTTCACAGGTGGTGGGGACATATTTTGTTTTTGTTTGTTACTCCCTGTAGAGTTGTTTTTGCCTTCCATTTTACTGAATTAAAACCTGAAAATATGTTTTACCCATAGTTAAAATGTAGATGTAGAAATAAAAGGTGTTCACCAAGTAAAGAAGAGTGCAGCAGCTAAAACTGACTCTGGGAGTGGTTCCAGGCCTCTAGCCTGGCCGTTTCTGGAAGTAGAGCTCCACCCTCCTGACAGACATTTCAGCTACATGGGAGCAGAGGAGCCGGTGAGAGCAGCAACCAAGGAAATTACATTAAATCGTCTCAAAGATCCACCAAAACCTGTCAAATTGAAGTGCTGGGGAAAATGATCAGTATTCTGTATTAAAGGTATTTATGAAAGCCATAATCATTTACAATTTGTCATCGATCAATTAGGCTAATGAGAGCTTCAGCAGGAGGCAGGTATCTTGATTTGCCGAAGAAACGGTATGGTCCCATACCCCCGTACACTTGTGGATTTCGGTGGGAAAGTACACGGGGAAAGCAAGGATGGTGTAGGCCACTGTATCTCCATCGGTATTACACGTTTCACCCACCAGACGTCAGTGGAGTTCCACTGCTCCCGCTCCTCCTTGGAGGTTCCCTGCACCTGCAACAACTCTCTTCCTCTGCAGATGGTAGTGTAGGAAAAACAGTGGGAGGGAAGGGGATCCTGGCCCACCACGAAACAACTCAACATAAGCTTGACAGTTGCTTCTTGTGAATAGAGGTGCAAGCACTCTGTTCAGCTATCGGGCTACCACCCACCACAAGCTCCTTAAACCGGAAAGATCGCTTGTAGGAAGGTGGGATCTGACTACATGGTTGCCCCCACTTTTTTCCTGGTTTTTTGATGGTTCTTGACTTAGTTTGGCTGGGAACCTGCTATTCAGGTCCCAAGCCTATCTGCTTTCTCTTATAAATTGATTCCCAGTACCTTAGGTACACCACAGACTGGATTCTGGGGTGCCCTTATCAGTCCCTAGTATATGGTATACTATGTACCCATGGCAAAGGTACCCCAGAGGCCTACCAGTGGCTGAAGCATGTATTATGCCACCCCTGGGAAGCCCTCCAAAATGACACCACAGGTCTGCTACTGCAGCCTAGGTAAGGTGGTGCATGCACCCCTAACAGAGATATAGGTTCACTATATCACTGCACATAGAAACCTATCAGTCACCCCTATGGCAGGCCATATCAATCCTGAAGGCAGAGTGCTTGGTTTTGTGTGAGAGGGTGCCCATGCATGAGCAGAGCCCCTCTGCAGCCTACGGAATCTATTCTTCAGGGTTGTCTGTGATGCAGCCTGACCATATACTCTTAAGTGCATTATAACCAAACGGTAAATGCTAACTTTGGACTGGCTGCACAGAAACATGTTGTGTTTGGTGTCAAACACCTTGGAACCATACCCCACACCAGTATCTGGTGTGGGAGTATGATCCCACCCTTCTAGAGGGAGAGACATGACGGCACAGGTATACCCGGTACCAGCTTAAAAAAGCCCTGGCATCACAAAATGGATGCTGCAGCCACAGACATGAGTCTGGCCGCCTGCTGCCGACCAAAACTCCAGCAGGGGAGGCCTGGACAATAGGTTTCCTGTCACAGGGAGGTGTTATCAACTCCCAGACAGGCTTTAGTGTATTAGGGCTGGGTGGAGTCCTGCACTGGGGGCATATTTGGTGTTCCAGTGCATAGTCCAGTTCAAACCGGTTGCCGGGGCTTCCAGACCCTGCTCTGGCACGAAACTGGACAAAGGAAATGGGTGTAGCCACCCCTCTTTCCAAACCCTTCCATAGGTGGGTCCCCTGAGTTAGTCCAACCCCCTTCCTTGGGTATAAAGAAGGAACCTCTGTAACCAGAATTTTAGATATTCCTGGACGAAACTCTGAAACTGAATCCTGGACCTTCGATGATCTGTTCAACGCTAGATGACTAAAGAATCTCCCTTGGGGCATCTGTCCGGTCTGCATCCCTGAAGCTCCCGCCGGACGCCAAAGACGTTTCAATGCCAGATGTGGATTTCCAGACTTCCCAGAGGCCGAACCGAGTCCCCAGCAATGCTGAGACCCGTAGCCCTCGTGGGTACCGGTGAACCAGAACCCCTGGACACCACCGCGCACCTTTGCAAGTGCATCAGCTTCCCGATGACTGTCCATTGGGTTCATTGTAGTCCAGACCCCGAGCACCTTTTGCACTGAAGATTGTGGGCCTACACTCCACGAGTGTTCCGGGAGCCCGCTCTTTGCATTCCTGCCAGGATTTTGCTGGTCCGCACCGAAGCATCTTTCTCCTTTCTGCGTGGGTTGCTGTTGCCAAGGCTTGTTGTGTCCAAGCCGGGCACCGACGTTGGAGCACCCGACATCCTTCGTAGGAAAGCTCGAATCCAGCTCTTGGTTGTCCTCGACACCTCCTGTTCCTCGTGGCTGAAGAGTCAAGCTACACCTCTTTCACCGCTTTCACCTGAAACACCCGACATCGGTGGGCATTCGACTCTCGTGCCCCATGTCACTGGCAAGTGACCCAGACTCTGTCCCCTCTGCTTTTAGGTTCTTCACATCTCTGATCCGGGTTCGGATCTCTTCGGACACTTCGCATCTTCCCGGCAGCATCACTTCTTTGTGAGCTGCCATTGAAAACGACGACGTGACCCGACACCATTTTATATCGATGCACCCGGCTTCCCTGGGTGAGGTAACTCGAGTACTCTGGTGCTCCCATGGGTGTTGACCCTAGAAATGTCTAAGTCGAAGAGGGTTTGGTCCTAGTCCACTTCTAAGTGTCCTTTAACTTTAGAAATCTAACCGTGACTTTCCCCATAGAAGCTAATGGGAGCTCGCGGCTGTGTTCTCACACTGCACACGGCCCCCGTGGGTCCCCTGTGTCACTACCTTGGGTGGCTCCTTGGGGTCCCAGCGGTTCTACAGTAAATGGTTTGGCTCGCCCCTAGGGCCTAACGTATATTGCGCTTATTTACTGTGTTATTTGAAGTGTAACTTATGTGCTTTTGCCTCTAATCTCTTAAAGAGACTAGAGGGGTGTGTTTAGTAATAAATACATATATTTTATATATATACCTGGTGTGGTCTCCTTTCATTTAGCCCCTCAAGAGACTATAGACTGGTAAAACGAGCTGCTTTACATTCCTTCAAGACTTAGCCTGAAGGCTGCTCTCCAAAGCAACCACTAGGATAGCTTTCAATAAAGGATGTCTTTGACCAATCATCAATAAGGGGTTGTTTGGACTGGTACATGGTGCCCACTATAACTAATGGACAGCATGTACCAGGCCAACTTCTCAGACTGCTTACCCCGCATTGATCCAGGCAACTCCTCATAAATATAGTAATCCTGAAGCGCCTTGACTCCATTTTTAAATAAAGTAACCATGGAGCACTTGACTTAACTACAGGGTGCAATGAAATGTAATCATCAGGTCTCTGCTGAGACAATCACAGAGTGCAGAACCCACAGCACTCAGGTAGCGCTGCAGTTAAAGGAAAATGTAGTCAGACTCAATGCAGACGCAAGAGAAGTTGAAAACACACACTGCTTCTCTTATCCAAAAGAAGCATTTCGCTTGAGAACACTGAGCAGAGCAGGGCACCGACAGGCAGGCCTGCACAAGGGTACTCAGAGCAAAGTGGGATTCATTTTCTCATGTATCACACAACAAGAAACTACCCTGACTAAGTGTCTGATTCTTAAAGAAGGTAGAGGCACACTATGCTGATTACCTATGTTGTGTTGGGCACCTCAAAAAAATGTAAGGACTGTCCTACTGCTTCAACATCGGCAGTTCTCGCTCTTTAAAAATTGCAGTTGATAAAGAGCGGGCCTACACCTGGAGACAGAGAGGTACTTCTATAACTAAGTGGGGGCCAGTGCTTAGAAAGTGAGTGGGTGATGTTAAAAATTGATGCAAATCCTGCATGTAAACTTTAATTGTGCGGAATTTGCTCTATACTAAAACTAATAGTGGGGACTTGGGGGATTAGTACCCCATCTCCATCAGTATTGCCAACATGTTTCTGCCATTGTGGCCAGGAGGGTCAATGGCATTCATCAGGGCATGAGAGAAAGGGCTCCTATCTAGTCTCTAAGAGACTAAGATGAATCCACTTAAGTAGGTTGACCTTGGTCCAACTCTACTATGAAACTTCAGAAAACCTGTAAAGATAAAAATATATTACAATATAAGAGAAAGTTTTAACTCATACTGGCAAGGAGAGAATCAGACTCAAAACAAGCATAAGGTACATTGAAATACATGTGGTAGTGAGCACACGTGTGACTGCAAACGTTGTGCTCAAAGATAAAAACAGTTGCGAGTCACAGATCTGGGTCATCCGTCATCATTTTTTAGCTCACTTCACCACCCCAGTTCAGACACAGCTATATACAAATCAGTCTTGACCCTGTGCCTCATGGGAACAGTCCAGACCGAACTACCAAGCAATGTCTTCCCTGGACCGGAAACGAGCATCCTTGGACCGGTTTTGGGCAAACAGCCATCATCAGCCAGGCTAGCTTGAATCCAGTGGCAAAGTGAGCAAGGTACCCACATCTGGGCATACCCGGCCAACTTAGGACGAACAAAGCAAACACAAGGAGGCGATGGACGGAGCACTGAAACTTTTCAGACACTCACTCTCAGTAACAGATCTGTGTTGAATCCATCATCGTTCTTTAGCTCACTTCGCCACCCCAGTTCAGACTCAGCTATAGGCAAATCAGTCTTAACACTGTGCCTCATGGGAACAGTTCAGCCTGAACTACCAAGCCATGTCTTCCCTGGACCGGAAACAAGCATCCTGGGACTGGTATTAGTCATGTTGTTTTTGTGAGGTTGTTTGTTATAATTGTGATCCACGTATTACATTTGTTTATGTTTAACTTGAGTTTTGGTTTGTGACTACCTAAGTAATAGGTCCAACTTTCAGCATAAGAATTTTCTTCATGGAAATTGGCATGTGATGAGCCTCATCAGTTATATGTAATCCGTGTACCATTTCATTAGTAAATTTGTTCCTTTTGTATGCCATTGTGCTATATGTTGTTTACATGTTGGTATTTATGTTGTTGTTTATGTGATTGACTACAGCCCTAATGAAGTTCCAGGTGTGCATGGAACAAAACCCGTTGGCTGGATTTTTACTTTCCTATTGATTTACGCTAATAAAATAGATGATTTGATACTTATATTGGATTTGGACTTTCTTCCTGGTGCACCTTCCTATAGTCAAAGAGAATCTGATCTAGATTATAGTGGCAGGTAACTGCGGCAAGTAACAGCGGCAAGTGCCAGAAGTCTTTTGCAGAGGAGACTATGGAGCATATTAACAAGGGCTTTATCTCTACTTTTTTGGCTTTAAAAGCCAAAGAAGCGGAGATAAAAATATCGCCCTATCAACAACAGGGTGCTAACATGCAAAATCGCATGTTAGCACCCTTTTTCACTACGCTTCCCTTTGCATCTCTAATGAGATGCAAAGTGGGCGTTCCAGAGCAAAAAATTAGGAGAAATGTCGCTGAGCGACATTTCTCCTATTATCAAGCTTCACGCTAACCCTGTTGGAGACAAAAAAAGCAGCGCTAACCATGGTTAACGCTGCTTTTTTACGTCTGCTAGCTTTCAGACTTACCCATGTAATCCAATGGGAGGTGGATTACATGGCTAAATCCACCATGGGCTATCAACAAGGATATCCCTATCCTTGTAGTTTTATTGCTGCATTACCAGCAATAACCTCCCAAAATGCCGCTATCGCTGGATTTATTATCGCCTTAGCTTTGTTAATAACGCGATAACCAGGCGATATTATCCAGCGATTGTTAATATGCCCCTATACTCGTTGTGATTGGAGATTGAGGTGCAGCAATAATAGTGCGCCGCTGGAGTGCTCCATTTTCTTGCATCAAAGTAGGAGGTTATATAGATCAAATTTTATTGGGAGCATTGAAGAAAGTGGACAGAGTTAAGAGAGAAGTGGTACTGTTCTAAAAACTACCAACAAAGAAAAAGAAACAGTGTGATTTTTTACGAAATACCGCGCCCAGGCACACAACATTAGAAAGATACTAAAAAAGCATTGGGGCCTTTTATGTACATAGCAAACACAACAAGATGATGGACGGAGAGCTGAAACTTTTATTTCAACCACTCACCCCAGTCCAGAGATCTGGAGCAGGGTCAAGACTGATTTGCTTATGATTGGGTTTAAACTGGAATGGCATGGTGGGCAAACAAACAATGGATTTAGGCCCAGATCTCTGTACTGGGGGTGAATGTTTGACATTGTTGAGCATTCCATCCATCAATTGTTCTTTTTGCATTTGTCACTGCAAGCGAGACGGGTATGCGCAGATGTGGGTCCCATTCTCACAATGCCATTGAGTTCAAGCTAGCCTGGTTGATGAGGGATGATACCCCAAACCTAGTCTGGTCCAGGGAGGACCTGGCCTGGTAGTTCAGGGTGGAATGTTCCCATGTGGTGTAGGGTCAGGACTGATTGGCATATGGTTGGGTATAAACCAGAATGACAAGGTGGGCATAAAAAGATGGATTCAGGTCTAAATCCCTGTACCGGGGTTTGAATATTTGACATTGTTCAGCGTTCCGTCCATCAACTGATCTTTTTGAATTTGTCATCCAGAGTGGGAAGGGTATGCCCAGATGTGGGTCCTATTCTCACCATGCCGTTGAATTCAAGCTAGCCTGGCTGATGAGGGATGATACCCCAAACCCAGGCCCAGGATACCTGTGTCCGGTCCAGGGAGGACCTGGCCTGGCAGTTCAGGCTGGGCTGTTCCCATGGGGTGTAGGGACAAGACTGATTGGCATATAGTTGGGTTTAAACAAGAGTGACAAGGTGGGCAAAAAAATATGAATTCAGGTCCAGATCTCTGTACTGGAGTTGAATGTTTGACATTATTTAGTATTCCGTCCATCTATTGTTCTTTTTACATTTGTCACTCCAATGATGACCAGTAGTCCCAGACGTGAGTCCCTTGTTCACCATTCCTCTGGATTAATGATAGCCTGGCTAATGAGGAGTAAAACCCTGAAACTGGTTCCATGATGCTTGTTTATGGTCCAGGAAGGACCTTGTCTGGGAGTAGGGGTTGGACTGTTCCTGTGGGAAGCATGCTCAAGACTGATTTGCACATGGCTGGGTTTCATCTGGAATGGCATGATGGGCAAAAAAAGATGGATTTAGGCCCAGATCTCTGTACTCGGGGCAAATGTTTGACATTGTTGAGCATTCCATCCATCAATTGTTCTTTTTGAATTTGTCACCCTGAGTGGGACGGGTATGCCCGGATGTGGGTCCCATGTTCACCATGCCACTGGATGCAAGCTAGCCTACCTGATGAGGGCGATATCCCAACACTAGCCCCAAATTGCTTGTTTCTGGTCCAGGGATGATCTGGCCCGGCAGTACGGGCTGGACTGTTTCCATAGGGAGCAGGGTCAAGACTGATTTGCATATAGCTGGGTCTGAACTGGAATGGTATGAGTGGCAAAAAACCGATGGATTTAGGCCCAGATCTCTGTACTGGGGATGGGTGCTTCACATTGTTTAGCATGCCATCTCTCTGTGTTAATGTTCCTCTGTGACCCTGTCTCTTGATGTGCCATCCCTTTGTGACCATGTCTTGTTTTATGTCTTTTAGTGTGAATGTCACACAGAGTCAAAGTCTTCCCTTGTCCAGGTCTCCATATGTCAGTGTCTCCCAGGACAATATCTCCATGTGTCATTTTCCCTTCACTAACAGAACTCCGTGTGTCCAAATCTCCCTGGTGGAGCTGTGTCTGTGAGTGCTGGATTAGCACTGGGTGCAGCTATCCAGGGTGAGATGCAGCGACAGAGCTGTGTTTGAATCCTAACACTTGAACAGCAAGAGGTGATATGGGTCAAGATTGTAGTGGCGTGGCAGAGCTGTATTTAGATTATGTTATAGAAGGGGGTAGTCCAAACCATGATTGAGGTAAATTTGAAAAGTCATATGCATGCAGGTGTTAGAATTGGAAGAGCGGGCTGTGTGGAATTTCAGTCCTGAGGTGCATTGATGAAGCTGAGAATTGGTACACCCTAAGACTTCACAATGTACTTTGCATTCCAAATTTTAACACCCTATTCTATAAAACTTCATGGATTAACTTCCACAGATTACAATAGTTTCCCAAACATAGAAACGGTTTTAGAAAATAGACCCGGCTTCGATATCTAGACACATTTTGGGAATTAGACCAGGTTTCAATATCTCGACACATTTTTGGAATTTGACCAGGTTTTAATATCCAGAAACAGTCACCCACTCGCAAACCAGGAGATTACACTTTCTTCTCCTTGTTATAAGCATTAGATGGAGATCTACGACTTAACAGGGGACGAATCACCTGATGTGTTCTTCATAACCGAATCCTGGTTGACTGATGTCATGGTGGCTGAACCGGGCTTAGCACGCACCCGGGTTTTAGTATCTTCACTGTAAATAGGGAGTCTAGAGGTGGGGGCATAGCTGTCATCTTTAAGTCCTATCACCGCTGCTCATTTGTCAAGGAGGATGTGGCTGGGTGCGAATGCGCTCGTTTTGTAATTTCCTTTAGCGCCCACTCTACTATGACAGGATTGTTAGTCTACTGCCCCCCGGGGCCGGTCTTGGAATTAAAATCGGCTATCATTGAGGCCGCTGGTTCCCTGGTGCTGACAGCAACCAACTTTAGTATCATTGGTGATTTAAATCTACACTTTGACCGTCTCTCTGATCCTGAAATCAGCAGCTTGCTTGCTGACTTCGCCGCTTGCCAATTAAGCCAGCTTGTGGTGGGCCCTACCCATATTGCTGGGCATTTGCTTGACCCTGTTTTTTCTAACATCCCTTTTCCTCTGGTCAAGACACCCAGCCCGGTGTGTTGGTCCGACCATTTTATGGTCTCCATTTCCTTCCCGTTATCAGAGCCAGTGCCCAGAGCCGATCCTAAGGCCTCCTTCAGACGATGCTGCCATAAACTCAAACTGGAGGACCTGCATGCCATCTTGGCGATCCTTGTAGACTGGAGAGAGAGAAGGAACGTTAGAAGTGGGTCCCGTGTATATACTTGGAGAGGTGATAGTTACGCGACCTCCAGCAGTGCTAATACATTGTATGTGCACAACAAATGCGGAAAATAAGAGCCGTATAAAAAGTTGTTTCGGAATGGTCGAATAATAATTCACAAGCCCGCCAAGATATACAAAAATAATTTATAGAAAAAAGAAAAAAGGAAAAGACGACCATTTGTCCCAATGAGACTCTAATTGGACAATAGGTTGAAAATTATTTGTTCGGATGCCCTAGTCCTGATGAAGCCGAAAGAGTTATTTGGCTGAAACGCGTCGACATTTAGTTTGAAGACACTCGCTGGATTATGTTTTGTGTTTTGAATGATTTGTGAAAGAGCACTCAAAATAATTAGGAGATTGTAAACGATAAAATCTCATAGTGCTTTTGTAGAAGTGATCTTCGATATATAGGAATGCTGTTTCAAAAAAAGCCCATAAGCATCCTGGTATAAACAAAGGGCGTTTGTTGATATGTATATGTTCAGTGGTTTTGCTATATGTAAGTATTGTAAATATTGTATTTGTTTGTATATATATGTCTAAAAACAAAAGAATTACAAAAGAATTTCAAAAGAGTGTGGTATAAAATAAATATCCTTACACTTACAAAAAAGTTAATTTATATACTTTTGGTTTTCATTGGAATCGCCGTTGACTTAGTCATAAAATAAAGTAATACAGGTTTTGTTGGAGAAATAAATATTACTCTAGGGAAGAGATAATTTATCTATCTCTTCGCCTAAACGTATGTGAGAGTATCAGTCCCGAGGCATTATCTTTTTCTATATATCAGAGCCAATCCTAAGGCCTCCTTCAGACGATGCTGCCATAAACTCAAACTGGAGGACCTGCATGCCATCTTGGCATCCTGTCCCCCTATCCCAGCCACTGATCTGGATCTGGCATACAAATTTCTCTGTGACTGGATCCTACATGCCCTAGACACTCTCATTCCTGCTAAATGGTCCAAGGGCTGCTACTCGAATTCCAATCCTTGGTTTAACGATTCTCTGGCCGCCCTGCGCAGTATCTGTAAAAAACTAGAACGGGCCTGGAGAAGGGACTACGACCTTAGGGCTAAGAAGTCGTACCAGGATGCGATCAAGTGCTATCACAAGGCCAAACATCTAGCACGGGCGGCTCACTTCCCTAATGAGATGAAGTCCAGTAAGAACCCTGCCAAAAGTACCTTCAAAATACTTAAAGACCTCAAAAACAGGAAAGACCCTTCTATCTCGGTAATCACGCCTGGGCAGCAATGCGAGGACCTGGCCACCTTCTTTGTTAAGAAGGTGGAAGCCATTTACAAATCCTTCCCTATATCCCCTATCAATCCCGCTGCTTTGCATGCTCCTCTCCCCACTCTCACCTTGGCAGCTATCCCCCCTATTTCCCAGGATGAGTTTCTCACACTGAGCAAGAAAGTCAAATCTGGCTCCCCTATGGATCCTCTGAGGCCTGCCCAATTTAGGGACTCCCTACCTGTACTCCTTACACCTTTGTGTCAGGTAATCAACTCCTCTTTCACCACTGCTGTGGTGCCTTTGCTATGGAAGCAAGCAAGGGTGGTCCCCTTGCTGAAAAAGCCCTCACTGGAACTGACTAAACCGGAGAGCTTCCATCCAATATCTTTACTGCCTTGGACTGCTAAAGTTGCTGAGGCCTCACCAATACCATCCCCTCGGGCTTTCTGAACAACACCGGCGTCTTGGATCGTTCCCAGAATGGCTTCCACCCGGGCCAAAGCACCAAGACTGCGCTCTTAGCTGTGACCGAACACCTGTGGACCATTCTGGATGAGGGACATACCAAAGCCCTGAAACTGCTCAATCTAAGTGCCGCTTTTGATACGGCCTCACACCGGATCCTCCTACGTCGCCTAGAGGAGGCTGGGGTGGTAGTCCTTGCCTTGGATTGGTTTCGATCTTTTCTGTCTGACAGAACATTCCAGGTCACTGCACCCCCCCTTTCTCTCCCGCGCCCATTCCATCAGGCAGGGGATCCCCCAGGGCTCGGCCTTGAGCCCCGTACTATTCAACCTGTACGTTCAACCCCTGGGTGCGGTCACGAGGGACCATGGCTTAATCATGGTCTTGTATGCTGATGATACACAGCTGGTGGAAGCCCTCTCCGATGATCCTACGTGGGGTGCCTCCAAATTTCGGAATGGCCTAGCGGCAGTCGCACAATGGATGACCACCAACTGCCTTCAGCTCAACGCTAATAAGTCAGAAGTGTTGTTGGTGGGGAGAGATAAGGGGCTCTGGAGTACGCAATGGTGGCCGGCGACCTTGGGCAGCGCCCCCACCCCTAAGTCGGCTGTGAAAAATCTTGGTGTCTGGCTCGATTCCACTCTTGGATTTCAGGAGCACACTAAGAAGGTTGCAGGCACCTGCTTTGGCCTACTCCGGGGACTGAGGGCCATGTTGGGTTTCTTCGGTCCACTCACCTGCCAGTTGATAGTCCAGGCAACTATTTTGCCCAGCCTGAACTACTCTAACTCACTCATGTTAGGTGCTAACAAGGCAGAAGTGACTCGTCTACAGTGAGTCCAGAATGCACCCGCACGAGTCCTGTTGAGGCTACTAGAACTTGTTCTGTGACGGGTGCACTGTGCCGTCTACATTGTTTATCCATGTCCAAAAGGATTGAATTCAAAACGCTATGCCTGACTTTCAAAATACTAAAGCTTTCATCCCCTGAGATTCTGTCTAAGCTGCTGGTTCCTTATGTACCCACCCACCAGCTACGCTCTGCTGAGCAATATTTGGCTACGGTCCCTCGGGGGAAGCACCTCAGAGCTGGGGGGCGGTCCTTCCAGTATCAAGCTCATTGATGTCTCAGGCGCTCTTAGCAGCTTTTGCATATCCTGCTTGATCGCCTTGTAGAGACAGGAGACTGTTTTGATATTCGCTGCTGATAATGCAACATATCTACACCCTGCAAGTGCCTGAGGCTCCACGCCACCCGGAACTCATTGTTCCCTGATCCTCCCAGTAAGTGCTCAATGTTTCAGGTACTGGCCTCCCAACAGATCATACCCAGCTTCCAATTCTTCAAAAGGGAGCAGCATTGAGTCTTCGTATAGGTCCCCCATTACTTTCAAGCCTGCCTCTTCTCAGTCATCTAGCCCTGTCCAGTGCTCTCCTTGAGGTAGACAGAGAAGCATTGTCATGGGCAAGTTCGGAGAGTAAGGGATCCTAGTACCCACTCGTCCCAGGTACCTAACCCAGTATCGCACTACTACCCTGGTTTCTGCTGTGTCTCCCAACGGGTTCCTCTGCACTTGCAGCAGTACCTTCGCAAGGGTTTGGCATCTGGTGCAGCCGGATATTGTTCCCTTTCTGGGTTTCGTTCGGCTGCTAGCCTTTAGATCAGCCATTACAGCTGGTCTGTTATGTAATATCCTTCAAAGTCGGGGACCGCTTAGCCTCCTTCCTCTGAAGAGTGCTGTAACGCGGCTAGTGCCAAACTTCTGCATCCTGTCCCCCATAAAAGGAAATTATCATTGAGTGGAGGTCTTTGAATGTTTCTCACAGTGTCCGCACCATGAGCGCCCCAAAATAATAAAGCAACCTCGGGAGTGCCACCATTTTCTACAGCGGGGAGTCCACATGTCCAGCTACCGATAACGGCAGTGTCCCCCAGATTTCCACTGAGGACCGTACTGTGTGTATCGCTCTAGCCACGTTACCCTCTAACAGCTCGGATAAGCCATGATATATTTTGACTCCCAGGTATGGCAGGCAGTCAGGTTTCCACTTCAAGTTCCACAACTCAGGCTGTGGGGAAGGGGGGGGGGGGGTTATTAGGCACCATATGGTATAGTTTAGACTTCTGCCAGTTGATATTAAGGCCGGATAGGTCGCCGCGCTGGGCCAGCATACCCCGCGCCCCTCTCTACTCTGCAGCTGTGTTACTAAGGAATATCAGGAGATCATCTGCGTATAAGGCTATAGAATGTCTCACTTCCCCTGTCCGTAAGCCATTGTAGTCCTCCCCGCTCCTCACCCTGCATGCCAAGAGTTGCATGGCGAGAGTGAACAGCAGTGGAGACAGGGGCATCCCTTCCTCATGCTCCTTTCCACCCTGTGCCTAGGTGAGATAGTTTTCCCAGCTCAGACTACTTGGACCGGTCAATCCGCTGGGGTAGGGTTAACTCTCTGATTCATCCTGAAAACCGACACTAGATCTCAGTGTCGGCGGCGACCGGTACCAATATGGCCCTGCTTGGACTGAACGAGGGTTAATACTTGTTAATCTTTGTTGATACCAAGGTACCCCCACATTTTTTAGGGTGCTGTAAAGGTGGCCGCTTCTCACTGGTTGTGTTGGGTGACCACCACCAAAAAATGTGTAGGTAGTACAAAACAAGGTCCTGAGGAATTGCCATCAAATTCGATAACTAGGCAAGAAACATGTCGACCTCTTTTTAAGCGTATCAAAGCACAACATTAGGTGACGATACGCGACTTATTAATTTTAATTAGGAATGTAGCCAAACTCATTAAAATATTTTTGATTGGACTATTTTTCTCTATTTTAACATCACTTAACACTTCACTTTCACCTACACGAGGACCCTTACTCGCACTTCACCTGTCGGCTCTGGAATAAAGATCTCCGTGAAGTAGGCCCCATAACGGGTGCCTGATCAGGCATTGCAGCGCCGCCCCGAGCAGACCCGATGATGAAGCAAGACACCTACTTGTCAGGTGTGTGAGGGTCTTTTTCCAAAAAGGAGATCACTCTCCTATGTTTCATTGGGTTCAACCATACAGTTATTACATGTCAATTTTTGTTTTCTGATAGGAACTTCATACTCAGTGTTCTAATATAGTCTTCTGGGCATGTATGCTGGACCTCATTATAAAAGTCCATACCATTACTTCCCCTCTTTTTTTACTTAAAAGGTCGCCGCGCTGGGCCAGCATACCCCACGCCCCTCTCAACTCTGCATCTGTGTTACTAAGGAATATCAGGAGATCATCTGCGTATAAGGCTATAGAATGTCTCACTTCCCCTGTCCGTAAGCCATTGTAGTCCTCTCCGCTCCTCGCCCTGCACGCCAAGAGTTGCATGGCGAGAGTGAGCAGCAGTGGAGACAGGGGCATCCCTTCCTCATGCTCCTTTCCACCCTGTGCCTAGGTGAGATAGTTTTCCCAGTAAGCACTCGGGCTGTGGGGGTTGCATATAGTAACCATACCCACGCAAGAAAACCACCTCCCAGTTCCATCTTAGACAGGACCTAATAGAGGTAAGGCCACTCAAGGTTATCATAGACCTTCTCACTGTCCACTGTGAACACCGCAGCCTCTTGCCTGTCATACTCGTTGGAGTCCAAGACAGCCAGGAGTCGCCGAATGTTTATGGCTGTGTTCCGCCCTGGTATAAACTCTGCTTGGTCTGCGTGGACCAGTTCTGGCATATGGGGCAAAAGACGAATTGCTAATACCTTGTTTAGGATTTTATAATCCATGTTCAGCATGGATAGAATTCTGTGAGCTGTGTAGTCGTGCGTATCTTTGCCAAGCTTAGGCACCGGGATGACGAGGGCCTCTCTAGTGCTCTCCGGCAGTGTTACCGCCCCTCGTGGTATAGTGTGACCAGTCGAGGTATCAGTTCCTTCACATATGCTGCGTAAAATTTGTCCAAGTGGCCGTCTATGCCCGGGGTCTTGTTCCTTGCCATGCATTGGATGGCAGCCTTCACCTCTTGCTGCGCGATGTCTGCTCCTAGATGCTCGGTCTCCTTGGGGCTCAGCCTCATCTTCAGTCCTGCACGATATCCCCAACTGCCGCATTATTGCATTTCATTGATCTTTTTTACAATGGAGCATAATAGCGAGCGAAGTCCTCATTAATCTTTGCCTGCATGTAATGTCTAATCTCTTCCTCGTCTTCTATTTCCACCAATGGTGGGCTCCTACTCACCGGATTTGCCACCCACGCCAAGAGAGATCCTGATTTATCTCTTTCTGCATCGGTGCGCTCTAGGTACTTTTTTAATCAAGGCATCTGAGCCTCTCCTTGCCTTGCCACCTCTTCTTTGGCTTCGAGTACTGTCTGTTGGAGCTCTGGGTGCTCTAGCCATCTATGCTCTAGCCCTCCAAGGGTTATCTCTGCCCCCCTACCTCCCCCAGAAGGATGAGCCTGACCCCTGTAGTCCGTGTTACACATTGGCCTCTCAAGACCACCTTGAAGGCGTTCCACTCAGCGTTCGGCGAGGAGGCCGTCCCTGCTTTGGCCGCAAAGTATTGTATAATTTCACCCCTGATCTCTTCCCGAAAGACCTGGTCCTCTAGAGTGCCTGGGCGGAGCCTCCATGTGGGGATCGACAGCACAGGGTGCACCCATCTCAGGGATAGGACCGCAGGGTTATGATGCAATATCTTTTGCACAAGATGTTCTGCTGAGATAACTTGGCGCTGCGTGTCTGCTGTACATAAGAAAGCATCTAGGCGTGCGTGTACTTCATGGACCACGGAAAAGTAGGAGTAGTCCCTATCTCAGGGATGTAATGTTCTCCAGGTGACAAACAAACCCCAGCTCAGTCGCCATGTATTGAATGCTTGTGAGGCACGTGCTGCTTGGGAGCCTCATAGTAGGGGGTGAGATCTGTCTATGAGTATGTCGTCTTCCCCTATTAGGGTAGTCCCGGTCAAGTATGGTGTCAGGCAGTAATTTAGTTGTGTGAAGAGCGACCCTTGACCCTGTTCCAGGCAGGTCGCTCACCACGCCGCACATCTCCACCTGCTGCGCCCGTGTCCCTGCACCTGGATCTCGCTGCTGCTGCGAGTTCGAGGCCGTCCTCCGCCAGCAGGCTCCTGCCTGATCCTCATCCCTGGTGGCCCAGTTATGAGACGTAAGTATCTGTCTGCTTGCTTTGTCCCTTTGTTTGTATTCCTTTATTTCCTTTTTGTATTTCTTAGCTGTAAATTTACTGTATTTGTATTGTAATTGCGCTGTAGTCTGTTTTCTACTGCCTCTGTATTTCGTTTTCTGTCTGTTTTTCCCCTTCAACCCTTCCTAGTGTTTTCAGCCTTCTCCTCTCCCACCGCTGCGTCCCCTGCGGCACCGCCCCCTCGCTTGCCCAAGCGCTCCCGCCTCCCATCTGCTCCTCCCTCCCACCTCCCCTTCGTATGGAAGTCGCTGCGAGGCCGTGCAGCAGGTGTGCTGCTGGTGCGCCAAAGGTGTGCCTAAGACAAACCCGTCTGTGCCCATCCGTGCCTGGACCGTGCCCAGTGCCAGACCTTCTGGCCCCCCTGAACGCCACGACGCCCACCTCCACTACGACGCCAACACCCTCCACGCACTCAACACCGGCTGATCATACATCTGCTTCCAGGCCACCCCGAAGCGCACCCAAAGACTCTTCTCCTGCCAGAACTGAGGCTACACCAGCCTCCAAGCCCCCACCATGCCCACCAGGGTAGGCCGCAACAACCTCCGGTGCATACTACTCAACACTCGCTCCACCCGCAAGCATGCCATCGAACTCTGGGACCTACTCGACTCCTCTTCCCCGGATGTTGCCTTCCTGACAGAAACCTTGATGAACCCCTCCTCGGCACCCGACATCGCCATAGCCATTCCTGACGGCTACAAGATCACCTGCAGGGGCTGCACTAACGGAGCAGGAGGAGGAATCGCCATCATCCACAGAAACACCCTCAGAATCTCGACCAGAACCAACGACACCCTCAGCACCGCCAAACACCAGCACTTCCATATCCACATTGACCCCAACACCACCCTCAGAGGTACCCTCATCTACAGACACCCGGCCCCCGGTCACAATTCAGCGACTCCATCGCTGACTTCATCAGCACGCATGCCCTTGCGTCGACGGACTACATCCTCCTAGGTGACCTGAACTTCCACCTCAAGAACACCAACGACAGCAACTCCACCACCCTGCTCGACAACTTCGCCAACCTCGGACTCAAACAGCTCATCACGGCTCCCACCCACTCCGCCGCACACACGCTCGACCCCATCTTCTCCGCCAGCAACCATGTCACCTTCAGCCACACCACCGAACTCCACTGGACCGACCACCGCTGCATCCAATTCACCTTCAAGAAGCCCACCGAGCACACCACACTCAACAGGCCCCCGCCGCTGCAGGAACAAAGTCACCGAAGACCAGCTGAACACCACCCTCACCTGAAACCCACCTACTGACACCTCCGACACCGTCATGGCCGCCCGCAACCTCAGGCAATGGATAGACGACTGCACCAACACTCTCGCCCTGATCAAGAAACCCTCTAACAGATGCACCGACAGAAAGGCCAACTGGTTCACCACCGACCTCCAGGCTTCCAAGCAGGCCTGCTGCAGGCTCGAGAAGAAGTGGCACCACGCACAGACTCTGGACAGCAACACAGCCTACAAGAGCGCCATCTGCAGACACCACCAACTCATCCGAACCACCAAAAGGACTGACTTCAAAGAACACATCGACAACAACGCACACAACAGCAAAGAGCTCTTCAACATCGTGAAGGAATTCTCCAACCCCAGCGCCAACTCCAACGACATCCTGCCATCGCAAGACCTCTGCAACTCCCGAGCCACCTTCTTCCATTTCAAGATTACAGACATCCACGACAGCTTCCACAACCAGGCCCACCTGACAGATACCGACACCTCAGACTCACCGCCCCCCAGCCACACTTACCTGGACTCACGACAACGACGAAGACACCATCAAAATCATGAACACCATCCACTCCGGCTCACCAACAGAACCCTGTCCACACCACATCTTCAACAAAGCAAGCTCCACCATTGCTCCCCATCTCCACAAGATCATCAACAACTCCTTCAGGACCGCCACCTTCCCGGAGAGCTGGAAGCACGCCAAGATCAACGCCCTACTCAAGAAACCCAAGGCAGACCCCAAGGACCTCAAGAACATCCGGCCCATCTCCCTACTCCCGTTCCCGTCTAAAGTAATCGAGAAGATTGTCAACAGGCAACTGACCTCCTTCCTTGAAAAGAAAAACATCCTGGACCCATCCCAATCCGGATTCCGCAGCAACCACAGCACTGAAACAGCCCTCGTCACCGCCACCGACGACATCAGAGCCCTGCTGGACAATGGAGAAACCGCGGCCCTCATCCTCCTGGATCTTTCGGCCGCCTTCGGCACCTGGACTGGGCCTCCTCCTTCCTCACCGGCAGAACCCAGAATGTCCGCCTCCCTCCATTCCGATCTAAAAACACCAACATCATCTGTGGCAAACCCCAAGGATCGTCCCTCAGCCCAACACTCTTCAACATCTACATGCCACCGCTCGTCAAGATCGTCTGATCGCATGACCTCAACATCATCTCATACGCCTACGACACCCAGCTCATCCTCTCCCTCACCAAGGCCCCCACCACCGCCAAAGCCAACCTCCACGAAAGTATGAAGGCCATCGCCGAATGGATGAAGAACAGCCGCCTGAAACTGAACTCGAACAAGACGGAGGTCCTCCTCATCGGATCCACCCCCTCTGCCTAGGACGACTCATGGTGGCCGGCTGCACTGACAGCTGCACCGATGCCCACCGACCACGCATGCAACCAGAGGGTAACTATGCTTAGTTCCCGGCCCTCTAACTGCCCCCGTATTGCTGTATATCAACCCTCTGGTTCTATCAGTGATTCCGTTTAACTGAAATGGGACCCCCACTTGGATCAAAATTAACCCCCCATGCATATGCCGAGTATATACTGTAGTAGAGTTCGCCCCTCGAGCGTCTCTGAAAGCGGATCCCTCTTTCTGCGTTTGGTGTGTCTCCTGCAGTAGGGGTATCTGGGCTCCCTGCCTTCTGATGTAAGAGAGGACTTTATGTCATTTCGTCATTGTGTGCATACCTCGACTGTTCCACGTCATGCATTTGTATTTCTGTAGATCATCCATTAGGTAATGTCACAATTCTCTGCCCTCCTCCCGCCTGGCCATTGCTGTCAGCCTGTTTTCCCCACCCATTCCGAACTGAATCTCTATGTGCTGAAACTCAGGGTATCACCCCCATGCAAACAATAAACAGTTCCAGCAACTTCTACTCCACAGGATAAGTAGGGACCTTAACAGAACTGAACCCTAAGAAGCTAAACAGAGCAGAACTGTGTACTTTTCTTTTAAGATGGCCAACTTATCTCCCTCTATCACTTTCTTGTATGAAATAAATTGCTTTTCCCACCTTGCCAAAGATATAGGTGTTGACCTTTGTCCGGCAGAAATCAGGGCAGTGGCTCAAATTGCATTTTTTTTTCAAAATTAGTCACATCAGTGGATCATATCACAATTAGAATCAGTGCCACTCTAAATTAGCATCTTAGACAACAGTGGAAGCAGTTAATAAATGTTTACATTTCTGCATATCTTAATCCAAATTATGCAATACTTATGTATGGATATCACAGATAGGTGGTGAAGTCCAATGACATGAATTGCTCATGTGTGTATATCACAAGTAGGAGTGAAGTCCACTGACACGTAATACTCATGTGTGCAGATTACAGATAGACAGTGAAGTCTACTGACAGGAATGCTCATGTCTGCATATCACAAGTAGGAGTGAAGTCCACTGACACGTAATACTCATGTGTGCAGATTACAGATAGACAGTGAAGTCTACTGTCAGCAATGCTCATGTGTGCATATCACAAGTAGGGGGTGAAGTCCACTGACACGTAATACTCATGTGTGCATATCACAGATAGACAGTGAAGCCCACTGACATATATGGCTCATGTGTGAATATCACAGGTAGTGGATGAAGTCCAATGATATGCAATGCTCATGTGTGCATGTCACAAGAAGAGGGTGTAGTCCAATGACATGTAATGTTCATGTGTTGATATCAAAAATATGTGGTGCAGTCTAATGGCATGTTAGGCTCATGTGTGCACATCACAGGGAGGCTGACGGGCAGCTTTAAACAATGGAATGCAATTTCTGTGTGTATATAACAGGAATGACAACATCCAATGATATACAATATACATGTGAATATCTCAGATGTGAATAGTACAGGAATGTAATGAAAGCTTACGTAGGTTCCAGTGCATTGGAGCAGCACAGTAGATTCCCTACTCAATACTCGGTACAGTATCGATGACCAGCCACACTTCCGACTGAAGACATACATTGACGCAAGCGGCACAGGAATCAAAGCTCCATTCTAGAAGTCCACCACCTCCAATGAGCTGAGTTTCCACTGGCTTCTTGTGGTGAAGAGCAAGGAAGGCATAACCTCCTGGAGCACCACACTCGTTAACTCTTTCTAAAGGTTGGAACTGCTGTTGGGCCCTTTATGCTGTGCATTAAGGACAACGTTCTAGCTGAGGGCAGCTTGCCCCAGCTCTTCCACCAACCAATAGATAGAAGTGTGTTGACCGCAGCGAAGGTAGGCAGATTGGAGCCACCTCCCCACCATTAAGAGGAGACACAGTGACAACAACAGTCATTTGCAGCAGCTGGCAACTACGCCACAAAAGTCCCCGAAATCATGGAACTTTGAAACAAAAATGGTTTTGGGGAGGCTGCATTCACCCCAGTCCTGACACCCACATTAAGATGCAGTCCATCTTATGATCGCCATCAAGATTTAAAATAGAAGGCCAGGTGAAATTTATACCAAAACATTAAAATAAGCAAGGTGTATCAGCATTCATTTTATCCAGAATGGACTTCTGCAATATACTGTAGCTAGGTCTACCAGAATCTCATGTGTATGCATTACAAAATCTGCCTGTTGTAACAATAAGTGATCTATGGAAATTCAAGCTTGTGTATTATACAGTAAGGGAACTGAACTTGTTTCTAGCTAGACCGAGAATCCTGCTTGAAAACTCTCTTTGATGTTTTGAGTGTTCTGGAAAACCAAAAAAACTTTTCTAGCAATCAGATTCAAATGCTATGTAGCCCACAGAACTCTCCGTTCCAACTCAAAACTATTATTTGTTGTACTCTGTGGTGATGATAAACATACCAATTTAAGAAACCATGGATGGATGGGTGGTGAAGCTCTTTTATACACGCTCACTTAGAAATAGTGTTATCACTGGTGATGTCATTAGTGATTCAGTCAATGATGTCATGTGTGAGTTCAATAATGATGTCATAAACAATTCAAGGGGGGTGGCAAAAGTTATGTTAATGGTAATGGCATATGTGATGTGTTAGAAATGGCGGTCTCTAGTTGGCAATGGCTGGCCACTGTCCAAGTAGGGACCCTTCTTCCTAAGTCAGAGTAAGCAGACTACACCCTTTGACAACCCCTGCACAACCCTGTGGTAACGTAGCACGAGCAGCTAGGCTTATCTCTGAGGCAGTGTGTGAAGCCTTTACGACCATACACAGTAACTCAGTGAAGAACACTACAAAGGGACGCCACACAAGTAGTTATAAAAAATAAGTATCTTTATATATAGACTTAACACAAGACCAATAACAGTAAAAAGCCACAATACTAGAAAATAGGGTTACTCTAATAAGGCTGCAAAAATAGTTCAAGGTGTGCAAAGAGGAGTTCAGTTCAAGGCAGTGGTCTCTGCGAGCCTTTTACTCACAAGATACCTGGATTCTGTAGCAAAGCAACAAAAATGTTGCTAAGGAGTTGTAGCGATGATTTTCCTTACGCTAACCAGCGATGCGTTGAATCCTTACCGCAAGGGAGGATGATGCGCTGGTTTGTGGGCAGGACAAAGCGACAAACTTCTGCACGCTAAGCCGGCGATGCGATAAATTCCTTGCCGCGAAGGGAGGATGATGCGCCAAGCCTGTTGCGTGTGCGATCTTGTTGCGATTAAAGAAAATGGCGCTCCGCGAGGTAGCGACGATCCTGATGCGATGCGATGAAAATGGCGAATGCTCGGCGTCCGCTCTGCGATGTCATGAAGCGATGTGACGATCTTTGGTTAGCGAGTATTTTAAGGCCAGCAAACATGCAATGCGATAATCTTCGGGTTAGCGAGCATTTGGCAGCCCGCAGACAGGTGATGCGATGATCTCCGGTTAGCGAACACTTTCAGGCCCGCAAACATGTAATGCGATAATCTTCGGGTTAGCGAGCGTTTGGCAGCCCGCCGACAGGTGATGCGAGCACTCGGCGGAAGCAGAGCGACGATTTTCCTCACGCTCTTCAGCTGCAGCGGCTCGCTAACGGGCGTTAGCGACGATTTTCAGCACTCTCTTCTCCACAGTAGAACTAGAGGCCCTGGGACTCACAGGAGCCTCACCTACAGATAGAAATCCTCGCTGGGAGGAAACAGGAGGCTGGTGGTGGAGTCTGATGTGCCTGAGACTCCTGCAGGAGTCTAGCTCTCTTCTAGCCCTTGGGTGATTGCTGTAGCAAAAATAAAAGTTCATTCAAAGTCCTTTTCCTCTTCTTCCAAGACCAGTAGTAACCACTGCAGGCCAGTCCAAGAAACAGCACACAAGCACAAGGACAGTCCTTCTCCTGCAGATTCCTTCAGTTACACGGACAGAGGTTCTTCTTGTTGTCCAGGAGCAATACAAATTGTAGGGGTGTCAGCACAGATATTTATACCCCAAAAGTGTTTGTTCTAAAGAGTCACAAGTCACTGAACCCAGCCAGAACCAGTTCTGCGCAGCCCTGGAGCACTTTGTTTACCAGGCTGCATCCTTCCTTTCAGAAAGAGGGGGTCTGCCATCAGACGCACAGTGGGAGGTGGAGCCAGCATTCACCTTGCCAGGCACAGCCCTATTCAGGTCCAGGAGCTACCCCTCTCCATACTCCAATGCAGATCTCTCTATTCAACCCAGGTCTGACTCAGCCTGCCCTGTCCCTCCAAAACCAGACAGCCAATACCTATAACAGCAGAGCACACTGGAAGGCTTAGGCAAGAAAATACCTACTTTCTAAAAGTGGCATTTTCAAACACAGAATATAAAAATAAACTTCACTAAAATATGTATTTTAATATTCTGAGCTCAGGCATACTAAATTCGTTTTTCTACCATGTTCTGTAATTCAGTTAGGACTATAGAATGTAATAGCCAAACCTCCCATTCTGGCCTATTGAGAACAGGTAGCCTCACAGTAGTGAAAAATGAAATTGGGTGTAATTCACTACCAGGACATGCTACACACATCAGAGCATGTCCAACCTTACACATACAATGCACCCTACCATAGGGGTGGCTTACATGATGCAAAGGGAAGGTTCAGGGTCTGGGAAGTGGGTGCACTTCACAGCCAAGATGGCAGTTCTAGACTGCACACCGATCCTGCAGTGGCCGGTCTGAGACACACTTTACAAGCTGCTTCTGTGGGTGGTGTAAACCAGCTCTGCAGGCCCACCAGCAGCATTTGGTTTACCAGCCCTGGGCACACACAGGCCACACTACTAGGGACTAACAGGTAAACCAAATAAGCCAATCATGGATATACCAATTCACATGTCATCTTTACACAGGGAGCATTCGCGCTGTGGCACTGAATGGCAGTGGCACAGCGCCCAGAGCATCTATCACAAGCAAACACAGAGGAGACAACAGCAAAAAATGAAAGGGAGACCCACGCCAATGGTGCCAGGTCTAACACGCGTCCCCTCCAGCTGAAATGTGGGGAGAACTACCCATCCCCTTGGAAGTTCTCATCACTAAGGCAGAAAAATCTTGACAGACCATCAGCATTGGCGTGTTCTGTACCAGGGCGATGTTCCACCGTGAAGTCCATACCCTGTAGGGAAATGGACCACCTCAACAACTTAGGATTCTCACCCCTCATCTGTATCAACCATCTGAGGGGCCTGTGGTCTGTCTGAACTGGAAGTGAGCCCCAAACAGGTATGGTCTCAGCTTCTTCAGTGCCCAGACCACAGCAAATGCCTCCCGCTCAATTGCACTCCACCTCTGTTCCTGTGGAAGTAACCTCCTACTGATGAAGGCTACAGGGTGGTCTAGTCCCTCCTCATTTATCTGTGACAGAACAGCCCCCACCCCATGCTCTGAAGCATCTGTTTGGACAATTAATTCCTTAGCAAAATTGGGCGCCCGGAGTACTTGTGCTGCACACATGGCAGTCTTGAGGGCATCAAAAGCTTTCTGACAGGTGTCAGTCCAGTTCACAATCTTTGGCCGCTTCTTGGAAGTCAACTCAGTCAAGGGTGCAGCAATGTTGCCATACCCCTTGACAAACCTCCTGTAGTAACCTGTGAGTCCTAAGAAGGCCCTCACCTGGGTCTGGGTCCTTGGGGGCTCCCAAGCCAGAATGGTTTCAATCTTGGGCTATAGGGGTGCCACCTGGCCACTCCCCACCTGGTGTCCCAAGTACACCACAGAACCCTTCCCAATCTGGCACTTACTGGCCTTGATTGTGAGACCTGCTCTGCACAGCGCCATCAACACTTCCCAGAGGTGGTTTAAGTGGTCCTCCCAGGAGGAACTAAACACTTCAATGTCATCCATGTAGGCAGCACTGAAATCCTCCAGTCCAGCCAACACCTGGTTGACCAACCTCTGAAAGGTGGCAGGGGCATTCTTCATCCCAAAGGGAATCACACGGAACTGTTAGTGCCCATCTGGTGTGGAGAATGCTGACCTCTCCTTTGCCCCATCAGTCAAGGTGATCTGCCAGTACCCAGAAGTTAGATCAAATGTGCTGAGGTACCGGGCAGCCCTTAACCGATCTATGAGTTCATCAGCTCTGGGGATGGGGTGCGCGTCGGTCCTCTTGACTGAATTGAGACCTCGGTAGTCCACACAGAACCTAAGTTCTGGAGTGTCACCAGGCGCTGCATCTTTTGGTACCAAGACCACGGGGCTGGACCAAGGGCTGCTGGAGGACTCAATCACCCCTAGGGCAAACATTTTGGAGACCTCCTCCTTAATGTAGGCCCTGACCCTGTCAGTCACCCTGTAAGCCTTGTGCTTGACAGGTGGACTGTCCCCTACCTCATGGACGCACCAATCAGTGACACCAGGCACCAGGGAAAACAAATCAGAAAATTGCCCCAACAGCTAGTGACAATCTCTCTGCTGCTCAGGGGTCAGTGTGGTGGAGAGGACCACACCCTCCACTGACCCATCCTTCTCTCCTGCACACAGGAGGTCAGGAAGAGGCTCACTCTCCTCCTCCATCCCTGCATCTGTGGCAAGAAGCATGCCCACTTCAGACCTCTCAAAGTGGGGCTTTAGGTGGTTCACATGCAGGACCCGTAAGGGATTCCTGGGAGACTTAAAGTCCACCAAGTAGGTAACTGGACTTTTGCGCTCCACCACCTCAAATGGGCCGGTCCACTTATCTTGGAGCGCACAAGGCTCCACTGGGGCCAGGACCCAAGCCTTCCGACCAGGTTGAAATTCGACCAGAGTGGCATTCTGGTCGTGCCAACGTTTCATGTCCTCCTGGCTGGCTTCCAGATTTGCCTCAGCAATTTTTCTGAAATGCTGAGTCTGGTTTCTGAAGGCCAATATGTAGCTAAAATCATCTTGGGGAGGTTTCCTGGGAGATTGCTCCCAGCCTTCCTTGACCAGACTCAGAGGCCCTCTTACCGGATGGCCATAGAGCAGTTCAAAGGGACTGAACCCTAAGAACTTCGGTGGCACCTCACGGTATGCAAACAACAGGTTTGGCAAGAGGACGTCCCACTTACGCCTCAGGAGCTCTTCTAGGCCCATGATCATGCCCTTCAAGGTCCGGTTGAACCTTTCAACCAGACCATTACCTTGGGGGTGGTAAGGAGTGGTGAACTTATAAGTTACCGCACACTCCTTCCACAAAGACTTCAAATAATGGGAGATGAAGTTGATCCCCCTGTCGCTCCCCACCTCTCTGGGGAACCCCACATGGGAGAAGATCCCCATCAGTGCACGTCCCACCACGGGGGCCGTCACTGTCCTGAGCGGGATGGCTTCAGGGTACCTGGTGGCATGGTCCACCAAGACCAGGATGTACCTGTTGCCCATGGCTGTCTTGGGGTCCAGAGGCCCCACAATGTCAATGCCCACTCGCTCGAATGGTTTACTCACAACTAGAAAGGGCTGGAGTGGGGTTTGATCTTCCCCCCACTCTTCCCACTTACCTGGCAAGTCTCACAGGTTCTGCAATACATATCTGAGCTCTTCTGCATCTGGGGCCAATAAAAGTGGGTGACCAGCCTCTCAAAGGTCTTGGTCTGCCCCAGATGTCCTGCCAATGGAATGTCATGAGCCAACCCCAGTAGGAAGGCTCTGAAGCACTCGGGTACCACCAGCACATGGGCTGACCCCAGCTCAGCAGCCTTAGGCTTGCTATACAGGAGACTGTTCTCCCAATAAATCAGATGTGAACCAGACATGTCACCTGCTGCCTGGGCTGCATCCTGGCGCTGCATACTCTCAAGAGAAGGGCAAACTCTTTGCTGCTCACAAAACTCCTCCCTGGTGGGCCCTCCTTCCTGCTGCCAATGGGTCAGCTCAGGCAGGTCCCCCAGGTCGGCACTCTGCTCCCCGGTAGGGTCCAGGGCATCCCACTCAGGGTCTGCTCCCTCCTGGGCCGTGGGAACCAAGGGGGCCGGCTTCCCGCGCCCCCTGCCCCTTCTCTCTAAGGCAGGGACCTGGGCCATACTCTCAGGCTCCAGGTCTTTCTCAACACCCTCTCTGGCTGCCATGGACCGAGTGGTAGCACACGTCCACTGAGGCAGACCCAACATTTCCAAGTGAGATTTCCTCTCCACCGTAGCCCACGGGGAGTTCTCTAAATCATTGCCCAACAGACAGTCTACAGGCATGGCGGACCTCACAGCCACCTGAAGAGTTCCTGAGACCCCCCCCCCCACTCAAAGGGAACCTGAGCCACCTTACATTGGCTCTCTGAGTTGTCTGTGGATACTACTGGGTAGAATGCATGGGGAACGACCTGCTCTTTGGACACCAACCGGGAGCTGACAGCAGTTACACTGGCTCCTGTGTCCCTCAGAGCCTCCACTCTATGGCCATTGATGGTCACCCACTGCCTGTACTTCTTAGTGTTATCAGGCAGTGCAGGCTTAGGGACCATCTCAAAGTATCCTAGTGAGACAAGGGTCAATTCTACAGGATCCCACCCACCTTGGGCACCCATCTCCTCCCCTCCCAGGGATACACTAGCAAGCTGGCGGTGTGGTGCACGGGGTGGTGCAGGAGCATCCCTTTGAGGACACTGGATCAAAGTATCTGTGGCTCACTTGACCACACTTAAAACAAGTAAGGGGCCTCCTCTGAACAGGCCTACCTGTTGGGGGCACTGGCTTCTTATCTTGAGGAGGCTGGGACACCACTGCTTGGTTCCCTTGGGAACTACTTTGGGGCCCTTTGTGGAACTCCCTTGGCTTACCCCTCTCCCCCCACCTCTCTGCTGGGGACCCTGCCCACCTTTGGCGAAGTCTCCCACTGGACCCTTGCGAACCCGGGTGCTCACCCAGCATTCCGCCTCCTCAGCAAGCTTCCTAGGGTTAGTTAGCTTGCGATCTATCAGATGCTGGCGTAGCTCAGGAAAACAATTACTGGATACATGCTCCCATGCAATCAAATCATACAGTTGCTCAAAAGTTTCTACTTTACTACCTTTTACCCAGCGCTCCATTGCTCTGCAAATAAAAGACACATATTCAACCCACGTGGTACCCTCTAGCTACTTGTAGGTTCTAAATCTCTGCCTGTACATCTCAGGGGTCAAACCATAGCGGGTAATCAAAGCTTCTTTCATGTGGGCATAAACCATCCTACTTTCTGGGGGTAGGTCCAACAAGGTATCCCTCCACTCACTCACAAAGCGTCCCCACAACCCCGCTCCCCAATCCTTCTCAGGGACCCGGTGGGACACCATAGCTAATTCATAAGCGACAAACCATTGCCAAATATCTTCACTTTTATGGAAATCCTTAATAACCTCTTTGGGTATTTACACTCTACTCTCCGTATGCACCACTGGTATGCTGCCACCAGAGGGGGAGATCTCTATACTCTTTGCCTTAATCTCCAACTCCCTCAAAATTCTCTCATGTTCAAGTTTCACTTTCATCATTTCAAATTCTACCTTCTTATTCTCTAGGTCCCTCTGACCATCCAATTTAAGGTTAGCCATCTCATATTATGCCACCTATCTCTCTCCCTGTCCTCCATCTCTTCTGGAGTCAGGCCCCTTGAGGACACACTAGTGTCCGGGCTGAAAACTGCTTTATCCCCTACCAATTCTACCGCTTCATCCTGCTGCTCTCCTGCATTCTCTCCCCCCTCCACAGGCTCTTTCATATTCCCAGGGGCATCCCTGGCTTCTAACCAGGCCTTCAGCGCCTTGTAATACTCTTCCCTTCTAGAGAGACCTGTGATAGGGACTGTGAAGCGTTTGCAAAAATATTTGAGCTGTTTGGCATTGTAGGTTTCTAATTTCTCTTCTTCCCATGAGAGATCCTTAGAGGCATTGGATCTGGGCTTGCCCATTGTAGCAATAACTGGCAATAACAATCAAAAATAGAACAAAAACCTCAAAAACGTACGTGGTTATGTTATGGTCTGCACTCACCAGTAGTGTACACTATAATTACTGTATGCAATCATAAAAGCAAGTCCAGATCCTCACCGCTGCCACCAATGTTAGAAATGGGGGTCTCTAGTTGGCAATGGCTGGCCACTGTCCAAGTAGGGACCCTTCTTCCTAAGTCAGAGTAAGCAGACTACACCCTTTGACAACCCCTGCTCAACCCTGTGGTAACGTAGCACGAGCAGCTAGGCTTATTTCAGAGGCAGTGTGTGAAGCATTTATGACCATACACAGTAACACAGTGAGGAACACTACAAAGGGACACCACACAAGTAGTTATAAAAAATAAGTATCTTTATATATGGACTTAATACAAGACCAACAACAGTAAAAAGCCACAATACTAGAAAAATAGGGTTACTCTAAAAAGGCTGCAAAAATAGTTCAAGGTGTGCAAAGAGGAGTTCAGTTCAAGGCAGTGGTCTCTGCTACCCTTTTACTCACAAGATACCTGGATCCTGTAGCAAAGAAACAAAAATGTCGTTAAGGAGTTGTAGCGATGATTTTCCTTACGCTAACCAGCGATGCGTTGAATCCTTACCGCAAGGGAGGATGATGCGCTGGTTTGTGGGCAGGACAAAGCGACAAACTTCGGCACGCTAAGCCGGCGATGCGATAAAATCCTTGCCGCGAAGGGAGGATGATACGCCGAGCCTGTTGCGTGTGCGATCTTGTTGCGATGAAAGAAAATGGCGTTCCACAAGGGAGCGACGATCATGGTGCGATGAAAATGGCGAACGCTCGGGGTCCGCTCTGCAATGTCGTGAAGCGAGGAACTTGATGCGACGATCTTTGGTTAGCGAGCGTTTTGAGGCCCGCAAACATGCAATGAGATAATCTTCGGGTTAGCGAGCGTTTGGCAGCCCGCAGACAGGTGATGCGATGATCTCCGGTTAGCGAGCGCTTTCAGGCCCGCAAACATGTAATGTGATACTCTTCGGGTTAGCGAGCATTTGGCAGCCCGCCGACAGGTGATGCGATGATCTCCGGTAGCGAGCACTCGGCGGCAGCAGAGTGACGATTTTCCTCACGCTCTTCAGCTGCAGCGGCTCGCTAACGGGTGTTAGCGACGATTTTCAGCACTCTCTTCTCCACAGTAGAACTAGAGGCCCTGGAACTTACAGGAGCCTCACCTGCAGATAGAAATCCTCGCTGGGAGGAAACGGGAGGCTGGTGGTGGAGTCTGATGTGCCTGAGACTGCTGCAGGAGGCTAGCTCTCTACTAGCCCTTGGGTGATTGCTGCAGCAAAAATAAAAGTTCATTCAAAGTCATTTTCTCCTTCTTCCAAGTCCAGAAGTAACCACTGCAGGCCAGTCCAAGAAACAGCACACAAGCACAAGGACAGTCCTTCTCCAGCAGATTCCTTCTGTTAAACGGACAGAGGTTCTTCTTGTTGTCCAGGAGCAATACAAATTGTAGGGGTTTCAGCACAGATATTTATACCCCAAAAGTCTTTGTTCTAAAGAGTCACAAGTCACTGAACCCAGCCAGAACCAGTTCTGCCCAGCTCTGGAGCACTTTGTTTACCAGGCTGCATCCTTCCTTTCAGAAAGAGGGGGTCTGCCATCAGACGCACAGTGGGAGGTGGAGCCAGCATTCACCTTGCCAGGCACAGCCCTATTCAGGTCCAGGAGCTACTCCTCCCCATACTAGAATGCAGATCTCTCTATTCAACCCAGGTCTGACTCAGCCTGCCCTGTCCCTCCAAAACCAGACAGCCAATACCTATAACAGCAGAGCACACTGGAAGGCTTAGGCAAGAAAATATCTACTTTCTAAAAGTGGTATTTTCAAACACAGAATATAAAAATAAACTTCACTAAAAGATGTATTTTTATATTCTGAACTCAGGCATACTAAATTCGTTTTTCTACCATGTTCTGTGGGTCAGTTAGGACTATAGAATGTAATAGCCAAACCTCCCATTCTGGCCTATGGAGAACAGGTAGCCTCACAGTAGTGAAAAATGAAATTGGGTGTAATTCACTACCAGGACATGCTACACACATCAGAACATGTCCACCTTACACATACAATGCACCCTACCATAGGGGTGGCTTACATGATGCCAAGGGAAGGTTCAGGGGCTGGGAAGTGGGTGCACTTCACAGCCAAGATGGCAGTTCTAGACTGCACACAGACACTGCAGTGGCAGGTCTGAGACACACTTTACAAGCTGCTTCTGTGGGTGGCGCAAACCAGTGCTGCAGGCCCACCAGCAGCATTTGGTTTACCAGCCCTGGGCACACACAGGCCACGCTACTAGGGACTAACGGGTAAACCAAATAAGCCAATCATGGAGATACCAATTCACATGTCATCTTTACATAGGGAAATGATTCAAGCAATATAATTTGCACAGTCGCAATAAAAAGAGGGTAGAATAATGTCAGAGGGCAAGGAACCACCAACACATTTGTACAATTATAACTTGTTTTATAAACACAACAGACTTATTATATACATTGTTTAAATTTACAATTTAACAGATATTTGTGCACTGTGTCCCAAAGTGAAAAATGGAATCTAATCGTAAGTGGCAGGGTGTATATTTATATACAAGGTTTCCATAAATCTTAAAAGGCGACCATTCTTATATAATTTCTTTGTAAACAGCAACTATATATAATAATACGCGCTGGGAAATGGTTCGCTCTTACAGCTTGTTGACGGCGTTTCGACCCTTTATCAGTACGGGGTCTCCTCAGGACTAGTGATGCAGGGACATCTGGATTGCTTAATGTGCAGCCTTGTGAACTAGTGATGTGCCACAAGTTAGAAGTGAAAGGGTATTACTCACAAGAGGACCCGTCCGGTTACTCAGTGTGAGGAAAGGCTGACAGTCAGGGTTACGGTTTGGCCGACCGGCTCTTTACATCAACTCGCTATAGCCATAGCGGTATGGTTAATCCCTGTTAAATTCTGGAAACAGTGACAATGCACTGTGTAGATCTGGATGATATTCTGTGCGGTCATTGAACCGTCCTTGAAGCTGACTCACGCAGCTTGGGAATACAGATGCTGTGATTCATCGTGCACAGTCCTGACTGACAGCCTTTCCTCACACTGAGTACCCGGACGGGTCCTCTTGTGAGTAATACCCTTTCACTTCTCACTTGTGGCACATCACTAGTTCACAAGGCTGCACATTAAGCAATCCAGATGTCCCTGTATCACTAGTCCTGAGGAGACCCCATACTGATAGAGGGTCGAAACGCCGTCGACAAGCTGAACGGGCGAACCATTGCCCAGCGTGTATTATTATATACAGTTGCTGTTTACAAAGAAATTATACAAGAATGGTCGCCCTCTCACTTACGATTAGGTTCCATTTTTCACTTTGGGACACAGTGCACAAATATCTGTTCTATTGTAAATTTAAACAATGTATATAATATATCTGTTGTGTTTATAAAACAAGTTATAATTGTACAAATGTGTTGGTGGTTCCTTGCCCTCTTACATTATTCTACCCTCTTTTTATTGCGATTGTGCAAATTATATTGCTTGAATCATTTTTTATAAGTCCACAGGAACCGTTGTTTCCCTTTATATCACCATTACCCTGGTTCCGTTAGTGAATAGGGTTCCCCTGTGCTTTCTCTTTTGATCTTTACACAGGGAGCATTCGCACAGTGGTACTGAATGGCAGTGGCACAGCGCCCAGAGCATCTATCACCAGCAAAAACAGAGGAGACAACAGCGAAAAATGGAAGGGAGACCCACGCCAATGGTGCCAGGTCTAACATGATATGATCCATATTATTATTTATGATGTCGTCAATGAAGTTGTATGTGATGTCATTCTGCAACAGAATGAGGGTGATGGTTATCGTTTGTACACTGAACCATAACTGTCAAATTTAGTGTTTTTATACATTAGAGTCAGAACTATGTACAACGTTTTAACTCTGTTTTTTCAGGGAATGTTAATGCTTGTAAAAGATTTGTAATAAAAAGGAAGCATTCAATTAAATTGTGTGTCTTGGCATAAGACAAATTGAACAATTAATGATTTCTTACGTCTTTGACAATTTTCGTACCTTATTTCTTTGGCTTCCCTTCATGCCTAGTTTAACGGCCCCTGCTACAGAGTGGAGGGCCTGGACCTGTATGAAACACCCACTGCCCCTCCACACCTTTGGCACCATTTGTGGATACGCATCACTGACTTTAGCTGTGAGTGTGAGTGAGTGAGGGCAGCTGGGCATCAACTATCCACTGCATTGGACACCCACCGCTCGCTCTGCCTCTTCCTGCTTCAGGGTGTAGATATCTCAGACTGTATATGTGAATATGTGTCACACTGAGTGCCAGTGCTGATGATAGTGAACCTCTCTTGGCCATCCAATACCTCAGTGCATCTTTCCCTCCAGTGGACATTTCATATCCCAGATTGTAACCTTGAGGTTTTATCTCAGTGATTGCTGCATCAATGTGTACCTGTGCTGAACTCTCATTGCTTAATTATTGCTTTGACTCAATGAACTTGCACCTGTTTTAAGATCCCTGACTTCAGCCCAGAGTTAGTGTCCCAGTGAGTGCTGGTCTGTGTGAAAGTAGGACTGTGTTGGACAACTACTACCTCAGTGTACTGTTCAATCCTTCGGGGGCGTAATATTCTAGATTTATATCAATGTATTAGATACTCAAGGTCCTAAGGACAGCAAAAAGAATCAGCAAAAATAGGAAGCAAAAGGCAAAAAGTTGAGGAGAAGACCACCCTAGGGATGCCAGGTCTAACACAATAAAGGACCGTTTTTGTGCTCTTTGTTCCCTGTTGGACACCCACTGCCTTAATTTAACTCTCAATTCTTCACATTACTTTGTGTTACTTTGCCTTAATCTTAATATTGGAAAATACTATTTCAATTTATGCATATCAACAAACTCTCATCACTGTTTTCAAATCCACCCGATATGACCTCCCCATCAACCATGAGTCAGAAATATGTGGTCAGGCAGGTTTTTCACCCTAGGCCTGAAGCAACTGATTGAGAGACCACAGGTGGGGTGACACGTACCTAGTAGACCAACGTGTGAGCAGGAAAACCCCAGATCAATCCCGCAGATAGGCAGCAAAACCACAATGATCAAAAGAGATTGGCCCCAATGAAAAAACATTTTGCCGGAGGGGTGTGTGTTGCCTAAACACCATAAAGTTAGATGCCACATGAAGTTAGCAACACTCAGCCAATCAGAGCACAGCATGTACACTACACACAGTTATCATGCGCTCCCCATCCCGGACATCTGGGCACGTACCCACTCTGCCGCACTGTGTCCACACAAGGTTGAAACCCACCTGTGCTCCATTCCAGGTGGTCAGATTTATGACTCCATGACTAGGCTCAGATTTCTTTCTCTAAAGAATGTACAAACTGTTTTATGACACTCCGTGAAATGTGTATAATGACGGCCAAAACCAATGTACTTTGAGACAGTCTTCAGTCTGCAGTGTGTAATTAAAGCAATTGTTCCTCTTTTGCCAAACACCTTCTGTATTTTATTTTTCAAGGTAAATTCACAATCGAGCAACATTAGGGAGGCATTGCATGGGTGGAGCATGGGCGTTCCAAAGCATTTACCCATCAAATGTGGGGCATTCCCCAATTCACAAAGGATATTACAGCTAGGAATGCATCAAAAAACTATGCCTCACCTGAAGCAAGCATAACAAGGAGTAATATCTTAATTTCTTCTCTTTACTTACTCTTTCTATGCATGCTGCATGTTGCAGCACTCATACAAATAGGAAAAAGCCTTTCAGGATTTTTTTTTGTGGAGGAAGGCATCCAAGTTTCTCTCCAATCAGTTTCATCATGGTGTCTGATCCACCCCTCTCACTTTTCTTACTGGCCCCAAACCCTTAGGTTTTATCTCAGTGAGTGGCTTTTACTATGAATTTGTACCTGTATTGAACTCTCATTGCCTCACTATGCCTTTAACTCCATTAATTTGCATTTGTTTTAAACACCCAGGGCCAAAATCACAAACTGAATTTTGTAGTACGTTTAGTAGTACTACAGTAGAACGACTAAAGTAATACAAAATGCTATTCACAAAACTACAAGTGTAAATCTCCACCTCAATCTCTCCCATATTTTCTATAGGAAGATCCTCTCACATATAGGTTTATGACTTGGGGGCTGATTACGATTTCGTCCGGAAAGCATTCCGACCGAATCGGTGCTGGAATGCTTTCCGGACGACTCGGATCGGGGGAGTCCGACCAAGCGATTTGGATGCATCTGGATGCTTCCGGATACGATTTGGTCGGACTCCCATTGACTTCGATGGGAGCCTGTGTTTTGAACGTGAATGCAGGCTCCCATTGAAGAAAGGGATGGCTGAGGAAAATCGTGCACCCTGTAGCGGGCACCCCATGGTGCCTGCCACACTAATCATGGTTAGGAAGAGGGGACCCATGGATACCCCCACAGGCCAGATTCAGAGGGTCCCGGGTGAAGGAGGGCCTGTGGCGGGCCCCCAAAGACAGATTCCGAAAGCCGTTTCATTTCAGGCAGACCAAATTGGAACCACTGTCTGAATCTGTCATCCTAATGGCTCGCTTGGAAACATGTCCATAGTGCTGTACGATTCGGCTCCGAAAGGCTCGACCTGTCCGAATGCCTTTTGGAACTAATTCAAACAGCCCTTACAGGTACCGGGCATTATAAATGGTCGTTCGGAACTGTGAAGGATTCAGTCAGACACAAGGGTTTCGAATCTGATTCAGCAAAGCTGAATCAGATTTGGAGCCCTTCCGAACGGGATGGTAATCGAGCCCTTCTTAGTAAATCTGGGAGTGACTGGGGAAGTGGTTATAAGATGAAGTGTACTTACTACAAAATAGGTGGGGTTTACGTTGCAGTATAGAAGAGTTACTGGAGGTCCTAGGAGGGGCTGAGGGAGGCACATGCACCCACCCACGGAAGAGTATGCCTATTTCTGTTTACAAACTGCACTTCTAAAGTTACTACAGTGAAAAATGTGCCAAACAGTAGTAAATTACTTCCTCTCAGGCCATCAAAAAATATATCCTTACACAGACCAAGCTAATATACAGCTTTATTTATTAACCAGTTAGCCCTTAAAGGCTATGATTACTGGAAGGATACAATTGATATGAAATTGATTTGGGGAGCGAAACCATGACAGGTTGAGGGAATGGAAACTCTATTTCAGGCCTGCTTAATTACCACACAAATGATCTCCTGGAATTACACTGTCCAGCAGACTTCATGTTTGGAATTGGCAAAAATATATGAGATAAATGCTCCCACAATTCCCTCCCTTGCCCGCTTTGATAATTGGCAAAAAATTGACAAATTTTACTGAGTAACAACTCAATAGCATGGTGTAGAATGGTACATTTAATTCCACACTTTCGGCCCTAACGGGTGGTTATTGTGGCCAGTAGACGCTAATGGATGACATGCTCATTTTCTCAGCGCCACACTTGGGTTCAAATCAAGCATACCCGATCCCTGATATTCTCACACACACCATTCTGGCATTGTTACTACCTTTTCAGTGGGGAAATTGTGTCAACAATGGTTCGAACATTCCACACTGTCTTCAGTGAAACATCTTTCTCTCCCGTCGGAAGACATGAGTTTGTCAATTTTTTTTGGGGGCCCAAATCTCCACATTCTAAAAAAATTATTTATGCTACTTTGAAGGGAATTTGAAAATTGCCCCAAAGCTGCCGCATGTTTAAGACAAATGAACCAATATAATTTGAATAAAGGGCTTACGGCTGTTGATAATTGAATTAATACGATGTCTTTTCGTATTTATAATTTGAATAACATTGTGTTGTCTGGTATTGATACTATGCAGAGTGATATGTCAACATTGTATCATGGGCAAAGTCAGCTTAGATCTAATATGCAGGTTAGCTGGCTGGTTCAAACCCTTAAAAATGGTAGCGTACCATGGCGCTTTATGAATTGCAGTAATTTGTACTTGCCCTTTAATTTAACATGCAAACAACAACTGATGCAACCTACACAATGCTACATTTAGAGAAGTTAGAGCAACTCCCATTCACTATGGCGGAGACCCATTTGGCTGTGTGGTTAATATACAGCGTTTTCTTGTTACCTAGTTTGACATTTCAGTTCACAGCATGCATGAAACGTTTTTCTGTTTCTAGATATGAATCCCCAGGAGGCAGCTGCATTCATGAGTTATAGTCACTTCTCTATTCCTATTGTTGTGAACGTGCCAATAGGGAAGTTTTCCCTACTGAAGAGCAATGTGACTCTTCTGTTGGATATTCACTAATTTGAAAACATGTTAAGATCCACAACGCATGTAATGCTTCAGCGCCAAATCTGGCCAGTTATTTCATTCTTCCACTTATTACAGTCCTTACAAGTTGGAGTTATGTAATGCTTAAGGATCAAGACTGTTGTGGAATGCGAGCTGGAGTCCACTACATCGTGTCTGTTTCCCAGCTCGTCACTTGTTGCAACATCCTGTTGCTCACTACACATGGGATTGTAGATAGCTCGTTGTGGCCTTCCATTCCAACTTTGACGGCAGATCTCAACAAGTTAAACAGACTAAGAGCCTGATTGTTTCATAAAGAGGTAGCTCTCTCATCTGCTCGTGAAATCTTCGAATTGCAGGTGGCTAGCGAAATAGACATTGTTTAACACTAACCGCCACCTGCATTTTGGTGATTTAGTGCAACAAATTTTTAACGCATCTAACATGGCCGGTCTCACACATTTTTATAAGATTGTTGGTTCCAGCCTAGTTAGTTCATTCCAAACTGTCTTTGGAATAATACCAGCTTTTATTCATTTAATTTTTTCAAGTGTGTTCGGAGGATTTCCGCAGCTGTTATTACTCATTTGCAGCATTCTCATCCTGTTTCTGCCACTCTGCAATGGATGTTCCATTCGCAAGTCCCCTGTAACAACAAATGCTCTAACACTATTGTGAGTGCATGCTTCAGTATTTTGGAAATTTTCTACTACAAGAACTGGATTTTGATTGGTCATTAATTTTCCGCCTGCTAGGTTTACCTGAGTAAAATACGTGTTTTGCTCCCTCTGGTGTCCGATTGAATGGGCGCTGAATATTTGCCTGGCTTTGCAAACGCTCCCTGACATGGACATTGAACTGCTGATGAGTCCCTTAGCGAGCCAATTTTCATGACGTTCCCTTGGGTTTGCGGCTTCTCCACAATACAAGGTCTAAGCCAGTCACTTTCAAGGAAATGTGTGCATCGGCGCATGGATCACAGAATACAGGCTATACTAACACAGATGCAGGTTACCAGGTAGTTATCTCTTCATCGGCTTTGACTGAGCATCATATCTGTTTTTTGGAACTTGTAACTTGGGCTGTCAACCAATCATCTTCTGCAGTCGGACTCCTGTTTGTGCCATGGCCTATGAATTTGCATGTGACATCATGTATTTCTCTGAAGCACCATAATTTGACTATTTTTCAAAATTGACAATTCATTTTTTAGCTTTCCCAATATAATTTTATGCATTATGCTTTGATGTTTATTTATCTTTCAAATAAAGTTATATTTTTTTGTGATTTATCATGCCTTTACCTTACCAAAGGGAGAGTGTTGTTGTTTTGCACACATCACTAAATATTACACTTGCTTTTGTGCCACATTGTATTTTAAAACAGAACCAGCACATGTTTTCACATTTTATTCTTTTCCTGGGATTTACTCTGAACAACCTAGGCAAGGTCACACAACATTGCCCCTTAGTTATTCTCTCTGGGCAAACACTAGCATCTAGACATAATACAAGAGTGCAGCGGCTGCTATGAATACACATATCTTGTCATATAACTTGGACAGCGTTCTGGAAAATATCAAACACACAGGGGCATATGTACAAGGACTTAACGCCACCAGAAAGTACATTTGTAAGACGTTCTGGTGGCGTTAAGTCCATCGCCTTATTTACAAGGCAGCGTTAAGCTACTTAACATGGCTTAACGCTGCCTTGTAAACAAGACCCCCTTTCCCACTGCACTTAGTGTGAATGGGTGTTGCGGTGGGCGTTCTGCTGCAACACCCATTGATTTTGACCCTGCCTCCTATTTACAAGCGTGGCGTAAATATGGGGCAGTGGCAAAATTAAGAGCAAAAAATACCTGGTCTTAACATGGCGAAATAAGGAGAAATTATGAATTTCTCTTTGTTTTTGCTGTTTTTATGTGTGCTGCATTGTGCAGCACACATAGGAACAGCAAATCGCCATGAATTATTGTTTATGTGCAGGAAGTTTTCCCTTCCTGCACATAAAAAATAATTTAAAAAAATAACGATTTGTAACTTGTATGTGTGCGGCACATTGCAGCACACATAGCAGTTACAAATCCCCATTCTGCATTGTTTATGTGCAGGATTGGACATCGCCCTGCACATAAACAACCATTCCCCTCAAAGCGGTCACCCTTGCACTCTGGTGCCCCATAGTCTGGCAGGGACTTTTGCAAGAACACAGGTTGAAGCTGGGTGGCAAGTGACACAACACACAGGGGTCTTTCCTGGGAGTTTTATGTGCCAATGTCCAGGGTACTGATGCCCCTTCTGCTTGTTCTGAGTCAGAATGAGTGTAACTGCCCACCTCTGGCATCAACTCTGCCCCTGAAGCTGGCTTTTCCTGCTTGGACTGAGTTCTGGAAATGTTTTTTTTTTATTATTATTTTTTGCAGTTTTATATAGTGCAAAGTTGGCCCAAGGACATTAACCACTTTACATGGGCACCAGATTACAAAAGTCATGCTGTTGCTACGCCACTGCAACAAAAAATATATCAGGTACCTCTGAATGCAACATAAATCCACATGTGCTTATTTGTAAATGAAAAGAAACACTTCTTAATGTAAGGATTTCTTCATCTCGGGTGAGTCTCTACAGCAGTGTACAGAGTGATTTCTCAAAAGTGATCATTACACCTGCTGCGGGTGTATTGGTTGGACACTTAGAATCTCTGGGGCAGATTTATGTTGCACTTGCGGCACTTTTGCGCCGCCGTTGCGGCACTTTTGTGACGCAGCAGCGGCGCAAATTCTGCGCCATGGTGCGGGGCATTTACAAACGTGACGCATCTCCCAGATGCGTCACGTTGTAAAGCCCTGCGCCACATGTAGGCGTTCCAGGGCAGGTGGGGGCGTTCCGGCGCAGGAACGCCTCCTAAAAGTGGCTGAGTGAAATCTACAAGATTTCACTCAGTCACTTTTAGGCCCATGCTGCGTCAAAACCCTGCGCCTGCTTGAAGCAGGCGTAAGGATTGACGCAGCATTGTACAGATAGGGCCCCCCGGATCATTGCTGGAGCTGCGTCGCGCTTGCGACGCAACTCCAGCAATGCGCCACTTTTCGGCACAGATGCGTCACGCATCTGTGCCGTTTTTGCCCCATGGTGCGCCGCATTATAAATGCGGCGCATCCATGGTGGCGCAGCTGTGGCGCATAATAATTGGCGCATCCCTGCTGATATGCAGGGATGCGCCAGTCGTCATAAATCTGCCCCTCTTTGTTTTTATTCACTGATCTTCCTTTTACTAAATTAATTTAAAGTTGATATTAACCAGCGCCAATGTCCCTGCAGGTCTGGGGCACGTGCACTACTGCCCAGAAGCTTTGTGAAGTTTGCTGATGTCACAGTGTGAATGATGCGTTCCTCATTGTGACCTATTCAGCTGAAACAGTGACAACCTCTATTGATGGGATTCAAGTCACCAGTGTCTCGCTGCTGTCACAGCAAAGACTGCAGGTTCCTGGTATCTTCTGAATCAGTTTACTAAATTTAATTGGTAGGTTTTACATCAATTTTATTGATCAGGATTTTGTTCCAGTATACAATGAGATAGAAGTTAATTGGGCTGTTAAGTTTACGTATGTAAAATGTGGTGTTTTAGAAGATTTTAGTTAGGCCTGATAAAAAATGACTTTCTGGTCTTACAGTGCTGGCATGAACTATATTAAATAGTTATAAAGTTGACTTTTGTCAAAATGTGCAGAAACCTGCAATGCTGGAAAGTAAACTCCTACTTGTGAGAGCTCGCCCTGTGTATTGACTTCTTCTAGAGAGATGATTCAATGTATGACACATTTCTGTATTGGGAGATTCCACTGTATGTGGGATATGAGATGTAATTTTTTTGAGACTGAGGTCTTTTCATGTAGTTGTAGCAGTGACATTTGTTCATTGGAAGTGTGAAGTGCTGTCTCTCATGTTTAGCCGCCTTTACTGAGATTAATTGCATTCACCAGAATCCACTGGCGGGATCAAGTTATTTGTGTTACCAGTTTCTTATTGCTGGTGCCCAATCTGCGATTGCCTTCCAACCAGGAATGTCCCCCGGCACGCCTATACTTAACTATTCCTTAACAAATTATGTCCCACATGGTGGATACTCTGCCCAGATTTGACAGCTTTGATGGAGTGACATATGTTTCAGCTGTACGCCGGGAGATGGTTTGCACAATAACAGTCACTAGTACCTGGTGTTCCTCCCTACCTTAGACAATCAGGGGACACGTTTACAAATTTTGGATGCAGGTGCCCTGTGTCAAAACAAAAGGGCAGGAATGCGCTGTATCTTTAAGACAAATGCAAAAACATTTAACCCCAAAACCGGTCCTAGAATGCTTGTTTCCAGTCCAGGGAGGACCTGGCTTGGCAGTTCGGGCTAGACTGTTCCCATGAGGCACAGGGTCAGGACTGATTTGCATATGGCTGGGCTCAAACTGGAACGGCATGGTGAGCAAAAAAGCGATGGATTTAGGCCCAGATCTCTGTACTAGGGTGAATGTATGACATTGTTCTGCATTCTGTCCATCAACTGTTGTTTTTGCATTTGTCGCCCCGAGTGGGAAGGGTATGCCCAGACGTGGGTCCCGTGCTCTTCATGTCACAGGAATCAAGCTATCCTGGCTGAAGAGGGGTGAAACCCCGAAACTGGTCCTAGGATGCGGGTTTCCAGTCCAGGGAGAACCTGGCTTGGCAGTTTGGGCTGGACTGTTCCCATGAGGCACAGGGTCAAGACTGATTTGCATATGGCTGGCTTCAAACTGGAACGGCATGGTGAGCAAAAAAACGATGGATTTAGGCCCAGATCTCTGTACTAGGGTGAATGTATGACATTGTTCTGCATTCTATCCATCAACTGTTGTTTTTGCATGTATCTTTAAGACAAGGCACATTCCTGTCCTCTTGCACTGCGCTGACGCACAATTGGCTGCCTTGCTCCAGCACAGGCTCATTTGCACCATGTTGGAAACCTCTCTGCGTTGTAGGAATTATTGTTTTTGTGCATGAAGGGACACCTTCCTGCACAAAAACAACGAATGGAGGCCTTTTCCTCCTTCTATGTGTGCTGCAGAAAGAATTACACATAGAAAGAAGAAAAAACAAGGAGAAATAAAGTTATTTCTCCTTATCACGCCTCCCCTGGGGTGGCGTAGGCTTTTAATGTATTCCAAAGTGTACAGCATCAAAATCCATAGATTTTGCAAGGGAACACCCACCGTGACACCCATGGAATGCCTTTTGACGCATTGTAAGGCAGCGCAGCGACTTGAGCTGCTTTACCTTACTTCATATCTATGAGGCCATGAAACACCATGCAGAGTGGCTTTGCATTACCTCGTATATATGGGTCTATACTCTGCACCAGTGGTGTTTAAAAAAACATGCTGCACCAGCGGCGTAATGGGCTTGTAAGCCCCCAAGTGTTTAATTTCAAGTCGCAGTAGTGCTGTATTGCACTATGCGCAGGTTTGGGGCAGCCTGCTCTAACTTCCCCATGCTAAGTACAAGTCTGCTTTTCTGAACTGAGTTGCTTTGGGAAGTTTTTAAGTTGTAATCATTGTTGTGTGGGTTATCAGTGTGGGAGTGGGAGGGGAGGGATTTGGTTTAATTTGCAATTTTGGTTTGGCGGCATTCTCTGAGGAGTGACGTGGCTGGAACTACTTGACATTCATTAATCCACCGTGAATCTACATTTGCATCGTGTTGTTTAATATGTGCTATGGTTCTCCTTTTCAAGTGGCACATACAATTAGGTGTATGACATTGAATGTACCGGAACTTGGTAGCCCTAAAAATACAGCTTTAATACTCGCTTATTTTGAAAGTCACAGGGCAGAAGTGACTTTTCTACAAGCAATGCACCTGACCTTGTGACAGGGCTAGCTTTGTGCATCGCTGGGGAACCACAAATCGCTTCTTTAGCTCATACATGTTTAGGGTTGCAATCTTTAATCATAAAGCACTGTATTTCTCATTTAATTAAAAATAATTGAAACTCCATGGGCAGCATTCCTTTATCTAGCTGGCTTAATTTGTGACTCTTCCGTCACACTCATTAACTCCTACACACCTAACTATGACTTCCAAATATTTCAGAGAATATTATACAGCATTACTGTAGATGTAATGAAATCAGTGTTACTTTGGGGGGACTTTAACCAAGTTCCAAATTCTGAACTCGATAGCAGACACAGACTAGCACTCTAACAAAGTACAAGCCTTGCAACGATCCTGCTAAAATGCATGGAGATAAAATTGTAAGCAAACTTGTCTAGTTTCTATAAATCAGAGGCACAGGCTACTACATTTCAACATCCACAATAGACTATTTAGCAGTCCGAAACTATTGCACCTTATGGGCAATGCTCACGAGTTTCCATCAGTCAGAGGTGTGGGCTCATGCCGTCCAACATCCTTGGTAGACTATCTTATATTCCCAAACACGTGCATCTTATGGGCACTACTCGTGCCTCAGGAGGGAGCTCGTGCTGCCTTGTTAACCTGGCGCATTTTATACACCTTGCTTTGTACTGCCCCCCTACCTCCAGTGGTGTAACACAGCCCCCCCCCGCAGCCCACGCAGAGCGCGGGGCCCTCAAGCTCCAGGTGGCCCCCTCAGCACAGTACTCTGACCAGAGAGCTCCCCATTTAGTCCTGAGGGGGCCCCTCTACATACCTTGCAGTGTGCCGCCCTAACGTTTTGTTGCACCAGTGTCCCCCACCCTCAATTCACATGTTCTGGGTAGAACTGGTGCCAGTTCTCAATACTGAAGTGTGCACTTTTCAGGTCTGTGCTCCTCTCGCACTGCTGCTGAGTTTTGTGGAGGATGTCCTTCAATGCAGGTGATGGCTGGTGATGCTGCTGCTTGTACTGGGAAGGCGTGAGTAGCTGAACGTGCCTCAGCGGTCCCATATCAAGGATTAATGACTGGCTGCATGATGCTGTCTTTCATAATGAGTATGCTGAGGCATACATAGCCTTACAACCACCGAGACTACACCTGAGTGACATTTGCGGTCCTTTTAGTGAATATATGCTGGGAGGAAAAGAGTGTGATGTGCACTTCTTGCATAAGAAGATAGCCCCAGGCATTAACGATGATGGTCTATAGTGCTGTACAGTGCTTTCCTGTTATGTGTATTGGAGGTGACATTCCGCGTAGGTGCGCAGTGGTTTTGTACTGTGCACAAGTCACCCACAACAATAAGGTAAATACTGTTGTTGTATGTGCCAATATGTCGCCATCTTTTTTTCACCTACTTTGGAAAAACTTTCTACCCACCTGCCCCTCTCACTGCCATCTGTATCACGACCCTGACTTTTTTTCGGTTGTCATTCATTTTTCTTTCTTTTTGACTTCTGAAAACTTTAACAGAATTTGAAAATAAAAAATAAACTAATAAGCACCAGTTCTTGCAGATAGATGTTCCTCATTGTCTGAGAAAATAAAGAACAGAAGCCCCTCGAAGCCTCCTCTCTCCCAGAGTGTGGCTGTCGTGTTCCACAGACCCAGCAGCACTCAATGACTCAGGTTGGCAACTAGCAGGCCTGGAACCTATGGGCAATGAATGCTGAGATGGGCTGGTGAGTGTCAGTATTGTAAGTGACCCTATGTGGACAGTAGTATGAAAGCAGACAAACCCCGACAGTCTGGTAGGAATGTTGGCAAGATCACAGATTTAAAGTGGGTGGCAAGTGACTCAGGACACAGCTGGTTTCCTGGGCGCCTCCAGTGCCAATGTCCAGGGCTCTGATGCCCTTTCTGCTCGTTTACAGTGAGAACGAGCGTAACTGCCCACTACCGGCTTCAACTCAGGCACTGAAGGTGGCTTTTTCTCCCTAGGGTGAGATCATAAAATATTTTGTTTGTAGTTTTACATACAGTGAGCTTGGCCCAAGGGCATCAGACCACTTTATTTGAGCACCGGATTACATAAATCATGCGGTTGTGGTGCCACAGGGCAGCTATGAAATAGTTAAATAAATTATCAGGAAATGAATTAAATGCAACATAAATCCAAACGTTATTATTGCGTTTTCCCTGGATGTTTTGTTGGGATAAAATCTCTCTGTTTTTATCAAATGATCTTCCTTTTACTTAATTATTGTTTAATTTTATATCAACAAGCGCTAATGTCCCTACAGACATCTATTTACGGTTCATCCTTTCTTGAATGCAGAAATTCAGTAGTGCACCGTGATTGATAAATTGTCAACAAATACAAAATGATAATCTGTCTAATAATTCATTAGAAATACGTGAGCATTTCTTGTACCAGTCCTCCCTCGTTGCCATGGCATTAGGGCATGTGCACTGCTAGCCTCAAGCTTTGTGAAGCTTGCTGATGTCACAGTGTGAGTGATGCTTTCCTCACTGTGACCTATGCACCAGAAGCAGTTAAATAGCTGCTGATGTGATGCAAGTCACCATTGCCTCCCGCCCTTTCAAGCAAAGACTGCAGATCGCTGGTGTCTTCGGGTTCAGTTTACTAATGTGATTGGTAGGTTTTTCTTCAAAATTGTTTCATCAGCATTTACTCCCTGACAGAAGTTATGTTTTGCCTAAATGAAAATGTGGTGTTTTAGAAGATTTTAACGAGGCCTGATAAAAAAATGACTTCTGATGTTATAGTACTGATGTGAACTTTTTAAATAGTTAGAAAGTTTACTTTTGTGAAAATGTGCACCAAATTGTAATGCTGGAATGTAAAGTCTTACTTGTGAGAGTCCACTGAATTGGTTGAGTGATTTTAGAGAGATGAAGCAAGGTCTGAAATACCTCTATGTTGGCAGATTACACTGTATATGGGATATAGGATGTGATGTTATTGAGATGGGGGTCTTTTCAAGTAGTTTTTGCAGGGACATGTGTTCATTGCATGTGTGGAGTGCTATCTCAGGATTGACCAATTTAGCTGAGATTGCTTGCGTTCACCAAAATCCATTGCGGGGAAGAAGTTATTTCTGTTGGCAGTAATATTATTGTTGCTGCCCGATCCTACCAGCGGCTAAGCCTGTGTGCTTAATTTGCAAACCTAAACTTACACATTTGTGTAAGGTTATGCTTTTTCAGTATTCACAAAACTGCCTTTTAATACTAAGTTTATGAGTGTAGAGAACTTTGCACAAAAAAAGATCGGCATGTCCTATCTTTTTATGTATGGAGTTCTCTGTTACGACTCCACAGTCTGTGCACTAGTAAACTTGCTATATAAATGCAGTTTTGTGAATATTGAAAAAGCGTAAACTTACACAAACTTATAACTTTAAATTTGTGAATCAGGCCCTGTATTTTTAAACGTGGATTTCTGTAGTGCTCACATCTTCAGATAATGAAGAGATTAGAGTGCATTTTTAAAAAAACTCAACCACTTTTTTCATTGACGTACCCTATTTATATTATTTATTGAGTAAAGTGTGTCATTCGCTGTTTTCACCCCCAACATTTACAGGACTCTGGGGTACACTATCTTGTCTGACTTACTATTACAAATGAACTCTAAAGGGTATAGCTGGGCACTAGCAGGTTCTACACTGTGCAAATAGACAGTATGAGTACTGAAGCACCATGCACAGAGGAGAGGGTACTCATTTCCATCGGGGTCTAAGGCAAAAAATAACAGGATGATAACTTTAAGTGGGGGTCCGTGTAGAGAGACAAGTCTTGATTCATAAATGACCTAAGTCTGAACTTAGACTACAGGTCCACAGGAGTACCCAGAGTAGGCTATTGTCAATATCCAGGTGTGTGAGTACAAGAGCTTGAACTCCAATTCTGAAGTTGCGTTTTGGAAGTATCAGGTATAATTTCTTTTGTAGCGGGTGCTGGTACCAAGCAGTGTGTACACTGAGGGAGTGCTTGGTGTCAAGATTTAATTGAGAGCAGGTACCAAGCAGTCTTGTTTTTCTTGGCAATGTGCTATTTGAAGGAGAAATAGGTGTCTAGGGTGTTTTGAGCGCTAGTACCAGTCTTAATTTTTCATGCCAGTGTGTTTCTTGATTGAGAGATTTGTGTCCAGTGTAATGGCAAGTGACTTGACTCTGGTCGAAAATTGGGCTTTGAATCTAGCCAGGACCATGTAATTGAGCCAGGTTGGACCCGTTGTTGCTGGATCGTTTGGAAAATTGGAGAAATTTGCATTGGTGTGGGTAAAACCTTGTAACCCCACCAGCCAAGGATTGCAGATGTCAGACCGGTGTGTGACCAAGTGGTGTTTTGAATCAGTTTAAAAAAATATGTCAGCAGCTGTATTCAATTAATTGAAAATAGAAAATGAAGATGTTCAAAATTACCTATTGTAGTCTTAAACATGAATTTAGACCAACATCAGCACCTCATTAGAGTCCCCTGGGACTGATACAGGAATTCCAGAGGGGGTGGATGCATTCAAGGTATAGAAGCCTTATTTCAAGCCTGTATAATACCAAAAGTAATGATCTTTTTAAACAAAACTATCCAGTACGCTACCTGGCTAGGTTTTCAAACAATTGAGGATTTAAAGAAACCTTCTAATCCACAAGCCAATCTGACTATGTTTAATGACTGGTAATTTCCAATGGATATATATGAATCAGATATAAATAAAATGCTATAGAATGGATCCTATTTTTCAACACAATTTTATGTTGAAGAGTTGGCCTTATATCCCAATCATTCTAAAACATGCATTCAGCATTTTTCTTCCAACTCTCCTGGACCTAAACTTAACTGTCCTGATCCACGTTATAATACTCAAAACACCTTGTAGTAGTTACCGCATACAGTGTATGGAAGTTATGCCAAAGATAGCTAAAACACGCTTAGTTGTAAAAGAACATTTCTCCTTCATTAATCAAAATATGGATTTTTCTGACTTTCTTCTGGGGCCATGTCCTCTAAGAAATAAAAGATTCCTTGACACAAGAATGTACGGCATATTCAATGAATTAAATAAATATTCAGAAATAGAAGGTGCATAAAGAATTAGGCAAATAGATTAGGAAAACATGCATTTTTTTTAAAGATGTCAACAGTGGAATGCCCACGCTTTCCAAACTAGTGTACAAGCTAATTTACATTTTGTTCTCTGTCTTAGACCTCATGCTCTATAAAATATAGAACAAATTGATGATGCACCATTTACTGTCATGACACACCTCCTACTGCCTGCGTAATACATGGTAATATTTCCTTACCCATAACAACTTTTCATTTTCATGACTGTCAAAAATATAAATCCCTTGCTTGGTATTAAACCATGCACAATTCACAACTGTTCCAGTCATGTGTTTAAATGAGAATGAGCCTGTGTATATCAGTATAGCAAGCTGCAGAAATCCTCTCGGACAGTCCCTACTGTGTCACACCAGGGGCTGTATTTTGGAAGTACCCGGGGGCACAACAACGTGAGTTTGCGCCCACTTTGCATGCCCCAGGGCACTTTGATATTACAGATGGGGCCTCAGACGCTTGTGCATCCTCTTCTCTAATACCGATAGTGCTGGTGCACATAATGCATCAGCGCTATCAACAGAAAGTGTTCCCTCATTTGCATGGGGGCATGGCCCCATGCAAATGAAGGAACCCCTTTGCCTCTGTGCCTGTGCTGTTAAAGACGCAGAGGCAAAGCAGCTCTCAGGAGGCACACTGATAGTACGCCACCTAAAACGTGCTGCACTGTTAGTGCGACCCCTGATTGCAGTGTTCTGGCGGGACGAAAGGGGGGGTCCTATGAACCCCTCAGACATACCCTTGCAGGTGGGTGCAGTCACTGACTGCACCTACGTGCAAGGAGATCTCTAATCCCCTGAAGGTGCAGGTGGTTTGCGCCTGCACTGTGAAAACTTGGAGCAGCTTTAAAGCAGCCTCTCTGTTTTTCACATGAATGCACTGCTCCCAGGGCAGCGCAAGTTTGCTGCTGTCATGTGGTCAGTGCATTCACAATAATGCGGCAAATATTCCTAGATTGGGCTGGGCACACCTTTCGAAAGGTGGACCAGCCCTATCTAGGAAAATGGCCGCATCCATAATATGGCCCCATATCTTTAAAAGGAATGTGTAGCGCTTTAAGGCCAGGTTTAAGTTGTATCTGTTTATCCCCTTGTAGTCCTACCAATACATCATAATGTTACATGCTTTGGGTTGGAACCTGGCTATCCGTTCCTGAGAACTGTGTTGGAACCAGTACAGTATTGTGGAAATATCTTGGCCCTGATTCACAAAGGCAAGCTGAGACAAAAATCTAACTCTACGACTTTTGGTATTCACAGAGGTCATTTACGGTGTGAAAAGCACAAAAGCACTTTAAAGTCAAAAATATTTTGCCACATTTGTTCAAATATTGTCTCTCTCTACTGCAAATGTACTATTAGTGACCATAAGCTTTTAATATGTATATTATATTTGTCATAACATGTCCAGTTTTATTGATATATTGTTCTGGTTTTAATTAACTTAAACAATAAAGATGCATCAATTCATTGATTGCAACTAAATGTACAAACAAAATAATAACTCAATAGGTTAGCCCTTGCAGTAGAGCTTGAAAGGTTGCTTGTTTGTGAGAGAACCATGAGTTATAGAAACATGATTAGCAAAGAGGAGTTGGACTCGTTGATTTGAAATACTGACTGGTGCAAAGACAATACAAAGAGTGATAGTCCAGGGAGTTCAGAGCTATCCAGGGCACAGCAGCTTGAGCTAGACTCAAGTTGTAGATTTTCCATTTATCGTACAATCAATGTAAGGACCTTTCTGATCCATGGAAATCAGGGTATTCACAGTACATTTGGCGGATCTCATCCTGCCCTAGTATTCAAGATAAGGATTTTGTACCATCGGATTAAATCCTGGAGCGTCAGTAGAATGAGGCAAATTTGAAACAACAGTAGGACAATGTCCCAACGGCCCACAGGTAAAACATGACACTATCGCTCCTGAGGGTTCTCCTTTGCCTCGCCTCTTTCCTCTAACCATCCACCCTGTCCCCCTCCCTGTCTCTCACTTGAATGACCTCCCTGAATTCGCCAAATCTATGTAAACACCAAACTCATCAGATTACTGACACCGAAGTCCCTTTTACCTTCAACATGTAATGTGCATTCTTAAAGAGTCGATGAACAATCTTCATCGAACTCCTCAAGCAGGGAGTAACTAGAAACCATAAACCTCAGAATAACAACCACTGCCCAGAAACCAGATTCTAACAGTGGACACATTTCCATTTAGCAAGCTAAAATAACAGGAACGATAATTGGAAAAAGGTATGAAAGGACCATGTGAGGGTTGACTGCAAAAGACATGGCAGCAGGTGCATTTCACTGAAATTAAAATTAGATAGGATTCTATTAAAAAAATTAGTAATATGCATGAAAAACAGGGCTCAACAAGGAGCATGAGTGAGAACTTTTGGAGATGCATGTGGAGTCTGGAAAGGGTATGGAAGGGTGACCTGGAAAAGGCTAGGAAGAGGGAGCCCAAGATGCATGTTAAAAGAATTGGCCAAGTGATGAGAAGGCCGTTTGTTATGGCTTAGAGAAGAGATGCCTTAGAAGGAACCTTTGAACGGTGGACCTGGAAGAATCATGGGGTATCGCGCAACAGTAATTGGAGAATATTCTGAACGAGAGATGGTCATGGATTTGGGTATTAGGAAGTGATGTATGGAAGGGGATATAGGAGAGAGCAGGAGAAACCTAGGAGTTAGCCTTAATGGGTATCAACAGAGTGTCTGAAGGGGGCGTCTGGAAGGTACAAGGGATGGTGGTCGTTAAGATGAATGGTAGTGGAGTCTGCAATAGTGACTCAGGAAAACAGGGCTGTACAAAAGCTTGAAAAGGATTGCTTGCCACTCAGAAAGCAAACAAAATGTAATGTTTGGTGGAATAGAATGCAGTTTGTTTCCTGATAGGCGGAGAAGAGACTTTTGTTTTACGTTCATGCTTTGTATTCACCGCACACGTATCAACTGGAAGATGCAACAAGAGTGGCTGATGCTAAAGAGGTGTCCAATGCTTATCCCGGGCAACAGATACTTGGTCAAGTGTAAGGACAGATATAAACAGTGCTGAGGCAGACTTAATCAAAGATGAACATACTTTTTGGCAGGCAGGTTAATGGCATGACTAACATCTAGAGAATGTGAGGAGAGCTCCATGGAGAAAAAAAATGCTTTGGATGAAAATACCTGAACTAATCTTAACTCTTGGTAGCAAAACTGGTCAGTAAGTCTATTGCAAATTTGTTTTGCTCACGCTGTGCTTGCAGCCAACGAATGCCACAAAAAGAAAAGAGCTCCCTAAACCAGGAGGCAAGGCTCTCTTCAAGTGGGAGCAGAACGGCATGAAATATTTGACCTTGGTGGATCTCATCAACGAGAGGCAAGAGATTGCAGGATGAAGAAGCCATTGTATTGTCCTTGTTCATTACTCAAGGAGGGAACACTGTCTCATATACTCTTTAAAAAGGGCCAATGGGCGGAAGGATAAGGCTTTTGGTAGCAGATGAAATGTTGGCCCTTCCCAGGGCACTCAAAATAGATCGAGGGAAGTACAATGCTTTCTGCGTCGAGTGTATAAAAACCTGGGAGGGAGAAATATTTTTGGATCTCAGTGAAGGTGATACGGACAGGGTCGGATGGGGTTAAGGTAGCTGATCACCTATTGAGCAAAGCTTGGAGATGTTGGTTTTAAATATTACTTATCAAAGATCATTTGCTGTCCTTGCCAGATTCAGGACATACTAGTCTCTGATAATTGCTGTCATCTTTAACTGTACCTGCCCCTCTGGAAGACACCTCTGCCACTTACTTGCCTTCACTTATGCTAAATATCTATCAAAGTCTTCAGTTAACTGCAAAAGTGTAGGCAAAGGACTATACCCTCCTGTTCACAACTCAGAGGGCATAACTGGCATAACTGTGGGAAATAGCTGCATAATCCAAACCACCGAGGAGGCTGTATTGAGAGCATCATTGCTTTACATAGACATCATGCATAGAGCCAGGTCATGTTGCACCTTTTCCGTTCGCCAAGGATACTCCTTTTTTTAACCTGTGGAAGGTGCTTCCTTCTTTCTCAGACTGGCCTTCATCTTTCTGGAATTTGAAAAAAGATGACAAAAGGACTTCTCTCTGTGCTGCTAAAATCATGTAATTGCAGATTGTGTAATAGGACAATTGTAGCTTTTCTACAGAGGATATCTGAGGTGCGCTGCTTTTCCAGTAACTTGACTTTCCTTTATTCTCTATTTTCTAGGCTGTTCTACTGTTTTTGCTGAAGAGACAAAAAAGGTAAGAAACACTTTTACATGTCCAATACATAAAAGAGATTGGTCAGTTGTATCATGCCAATAGACAATGCAAGATGCTTACAAAAAACAAAGTTGGAAGGGGGCAAAATGATATAAGAAGTGAAAACATAAAATACATTCTAAAGTTTGTAATGTTGACATTTTGGTAGGAGCAAGAGAACTAGATAAACCTGACTGGACAGGCATTCATTTGAGCTGATTGTATTGTACAAAAACATTTGTGGAAGCCTAAAAGGGATAAAACATTGGAATTTTGCATGCTGCTAATCGATTAATGTGAATAGTGATAACACATTGGGAGTGATCTTCCAATGAAATGTCGAGTTTAAAAACATGCCCAATGGTAATGTGCAAAAAGCTGACATCGGGCTTCATAATGAGGTGCCTGGACATGAGATGTATCCCCATAGAAGCCCAGGTTCACACCGGAACCTGAGCTTCTATGGGAATTCACAAGGGCATATTATCAAGCCCATTATCGCCGCTTTAGCTGCAGTTTCCTGCCGCTAAAGCGGCGATAATGTTATCGCCGTTCCTTGATAATTTGGCCCTAAGTCCTCATACTGTTACTCATTCACCAGGCTCCACGACTTTTGTTTCTCAAGGCAGCTCTCAAATACATTCCCACTCCTCTCCTCCCAGGTCACAGCTGCCAGCTCGAAAGGTGTTCACTTATCATGGCTCTGCACTCTTAGTGGCCACGCTTTTCTCTCAACATGACTTTTAACATTCTACCGCCACTTTTGTAGAACATGCACAATGTGTATAGTGGTTTATTTTAAAAGCAGGGTAACATGTCAAACTATTTACATCGTCCCTTGCTACATTAAACGTCACACTGCATTTTTGTATTGTATTGTATTTTATTGTATATAACATTTATAGAGCACGACAAACACCCTATGGGTACCCTGGCGCTGAAGATGCGTGAACACAGACCATCAGGGAGCGAGAAAGATAGAGCCTAAGATGAACATTACTCAGAGACAACAGAATCAGTTTCTGGGGAACAGCACGTTTTGATCCTTTTCCTGAGTTTCGCGGCAGCAAAACTAAAGGATCTTCTTCCCAGTCTGGCCCTGTAGAATCTGGGTACTTTTGTCTGATAGGCGGACGAGGAACGGAGACTTTGGGTAGGAGTGTACCAAACCAGTTTCTTCTGTAGTGGCTTAGGACCGAGTCCATGCAGCGCCCTAAACCAAATGCAAAGGGATTTAAAATATATTCTTTGCTGCACAGGGAGCCAGTGTAGCTCGGCTAGGCACATTGAGGCAGCAAAACCTCATGGTCTGGACAGGGCTAGTTTTGCTGCTGTGTTCTGAACCGTTGCAGTCTCTGGATTAAATATTTGGGGAACTCCAACAGTAAGGCGTTACAGTAGTCAAGTCTACTTAAGATAACGCCTTGAACAATCAAGGCTCTGGAGGAGACTGGAAGCAATGGAAGGATTGTTTTTAAAGCTTTCAAAAGGCCAAAACAGCACCCCACCGTCTTATTCACTTGCGTCTCCAGTGACAAGTTGGCATTGAACATGACTCCCAAGTTTAGCACCGTCGTGGACGGCGCCACGGGAGTACAAGTGTCAAGAGGCCAAAAGTTGCAAGGAAGCGGCAGAGGAATCTTCCCAACTGTGCAGTGTAGAATTTTGGTCTTATCCGAATTAAATTGTAATGAATTATTTCGTAACTGCGCAGTGTCGTGCATGCACGCATGAAATCCTCCAGGGCAGTAGGTTAGGTTCCATCAAGAGAAAGCATGATCTGGGTGTCATCAGCATAGTTTGCCAATTTCACATTGTGGGCCCGAATGGTATTAATCAATGGGCTCAGATAAATGTTGAATAAAATTGGGCTTGTGGCAGATCCTTGTGAAACCCCATGACAGTTGTTTCTGATGGCTGACTGCAACGGTGGAAAGGCCAGTGCCTGACACCTGCCAGATAGATAGGATCGAAACCAATCCAGGGCAGTGCCCACTACTCCCACCTCCTCTAGATTAGCAAAATATCGTGATAGACCGTGTCGAAAGCAGCAGACAGGTCAAGCAAATAAGTATTGCTGATTGTCCCCTGTCTGCCAACTGACGCAGATCGTCCATCATGGTCACCAAGGCCGACTCAGTTCCATGTTCCCGGACGGAAACCAAATTGTACATCTGCCAGGCAGCTAGTGCATTCTAAAAATGCTGACAGAGATTTGCTGACCAGACGTTCAAGAATTTTCACTGGATAGGGAAGGAGAGAGATGGGCCGATAATTACTCGGGCAGGTTGGATCAAGAGTGGCCTTCTTCAAGAGTGGCGTAACTACAGCCAGTTTCCAGCCAGATGGTACCACTCCACTGGAAAGTGATTGATTACAAATCTGTCGGAGCCTGGGGAAAAGTTCTAAGGAAAATTCCTTCCAAATTTTGTGTGGAAGGGGGTCCAGTGGGGAACCTGAGGAGACGCCCAGGGCGAGCCTGCTAAATTCCTCCTCCGAGAGGGGCTCAAGATGGTCCTGGAGACTCAGTTTACCAGTCCCTTCACCAGTCTGTATACCTACTATCAATTGAGGTTGCTACTTTAAGAATCATGCCTTCTACCCCCCCCACCCGGAGGTGTTATTTTTAAGCCCAGTGATGATTGTACTGATCTTTTGATCAAAAAAGGTTGCTAAACTATCGCAGAGATCTTGAGTAGGCTGAAGCTCGTTTTGTGAGGATTAGTGAGAGCCTCAACTAATTTAAAGATGCATTTGGACTTTTCAACGAGTTCAGAATGATCTCTGCGAAATATTCCTGCTTAGCGGCAGAAATTTCTTTTTTGTAAAGAGATATAGCCACTTTCCAGGCAAGCTTATCCTCATCTGCATAGTGCTTTCTCCATTTTCTTTCTGCCTGTTTACATTTTGATTTCAAGTCTTTACGTTTTTCATTGAACCACCTAGCGGAGTGTCTGCCTCTATTTTTGCAGCGTTTAAGCAGGGCAATTTGATTGACAGTTACAGTAATATGACTACAGAGGATCGTATCGTTCTCCTCCATTGATCTATGTACATCAAAATCTCCTTTGATAGGGAACGTTGGTGACTGTCGCCTTTTCCAATATCCTCTTCCAAACCCTACCCAGGAAGCTCCTAACGTCCCTCAGGGCGGTAGCTCCTCGGCTAGGAATGGCCATCAGAAATGTAATCAAATAATGGTCAGTCCAGTCTACAGCAAGAATCTCCATGCGGTCAATACCCCCTTTCCTCAGTAAAAACTAGGTCGAGCATATGTCCCCCTATATGTGTAGGTCCAGTTACTCCCTGGAATAGGCCCAGACTTTCGCAAGATTGAAGAAGGGTATGGTAACCTGTATCTAAGGTCCCATTTTGCCAAAGATTGAAGTCCCCTGCAATAAGCACTCTCGAGTGAGTGACAGCCATATTGTTAAAAACATGCTGTAATTGAGACAGATTGACTGCGCCAGTGGGTCTGTAGCACATTATGCCATCCAGTAGGTGCCCCCTGGGGTCTTTTAAAGAAAACTCCATTAGTTGAAATCCTTCTACTGCATCGATGACCATAGTGACAAAGTCCCAGCCTTCTTTAAACATAAAACCAACCCCACCACCTCTAACTGTGGCTCTGGGCTTGTGAAAGATCTTATAGCCTGGGGGACATGCCAATCCTGGTTCAAGAGCGGAGTCAGGTAAAGTCCAAGTCTCAGTCATGAGTAGCATGTCAAGGTGATGTGCTTCAGTGAGTAATTGGATCTCAATAACCTGTTTAGGGAGAGATCTAACATTGAGTAATCCGCAGACCAGAGCCTCCTTCCTAATGAAGTCGGACTTCGGGCTAGCCGAATTCTCAAATATAGGCAGGCCAACCCCGGCACCAATGCTCTCACCTATCTCCCGCAATGCCCGGCTTGAATAATGGAGTTCCCTGGTGTCACGGGCAGCATGGCTGGCACTGTGCACAGATCGTGAGCGGCCAGGAGCAGACGGGCTTGCCTTTGGTGCGCCTTTGGGGCAACGCCGGCGCGCGTCCGCTGCGCTACCTTGATCTTGCCAGGATAAATATCTGGTGTTGGCACCAGCTCCACCCCTCACCTGTTCTGATTGGCTACCCTGGGGGAGTGTCACTAAGAAGCTACAGCGAGGCTTGTAGCGCTAATCACGGCGAGTTGCAAATTTTTAAACACACAGTTTTCAATTTCAACACAACACGTTAAAGTAATAAAAGTAACAGTTTAAGCAAGCACTTGCATTGCCAATAGGTCTCGCTTTTGGGACCTTATAAGTATTTAGTTATGCAGCTGTTGTATGTGTGTGGGTGTGGTTGTGTGTGGTTGTGGTTGTGTGGGGTTGTGTTTGTGTGTGGTTGTTTGTGTGTTATTGAAGTAACAGTTTAAGCAAGCACTTGCATTGCCAATAGGTCTCGCTTTTGGGACCTTATAAGTATTTAGTTATGCAGCTGTTGTATGTGTGTGGGTGTGGTTGTGTGTGGTTGTGGTTGTGTGGGGTTGTGTTTGTGTGTGGTTGTTTGTGTGTTATTGTGTGTGTCTGGTTGTGTGTGTAGTTGTGTGTGTGGTTGTGTGTGTGTGTGGTTATGTGTGGTTGTGGTTGTGTGTGATTGTAGTTGTGTGTGTGTGGTAGTGTGGTTGTGTGTGCTTGTGGTTGTGGGTGTGCTTGTGGGTGTGTATGTGGTTGTGTGTGTGAGTGATTGTGGATGTGTGGGTGTGTGTGTGCTTGTGGTTCTGTGTTAGTGGTTGTGGTTGTGTATGTGTGGTTGTGTGTGTGTGTATGATTGTGGGTGGGTGTGGTTGTGTGTGTGTTGTGTGTGTGTGGTTGTGTGTGTTGTTTGTGTGTGGTTGTGTGTGTGGTTGTGGTTGTGTATGTGGTTGTGTGTGATTGTGGTTGTGTGTGTGTGGTTATGTGTGTGTGTGGTTGTGGTTGTGTGTATGGTTGGGTGTGTTATTGTGTGTGGTTCTGTGTGTGTGGTTGTGTGTGTGGTTGTGGCTGTGTGTGGGTGTATGTGTGTGGTTGTGTGTGTGTGGTTGTGTGTGTGTTTGTGCTTGTGTTTGTGGTTGTGTGTGTAGTTGTGGTTGTGTGTGTAGTTGTGGTTCTGTGTGCTTGTGGTTGTGTGTGTGGTTGTGTGTGGGAGTGGGTGTGGGCGTGTGTGTGGTTGTGGGTGTGTATGTGATTGTGTGTGTGTGGTTGTGGTTGTGTGTTGTGGTTGTGTGTGTGTGTGGTTGTGTGTGTCTGTGGCCGTGGTTGTGTGTGGTTGTGTGTGGTTGTGTGTGGTTGTGTGTGTGAGTGGTTGTGTTTGTTTGTGGCTTTGTGTGTTTGTGATTGTGGTTGTGTGTGTGGTTGTGTGTAGTTGTGGTTGTGTGCGTAGTTGTGGTTGTGTGTGATTGTTTGTGATTGTGGTTGTGTGTGTGTGGTTATGGTTGTGTTTGGGGTGTGTGTGGGGGGGTTGTGTGTGTGGGTGTATGTGTGGTTGTGTGTATGTGTGGTTATGTGTGTGTTTGTTGTTGTGTGTGCAGTTGTAGTTGTGTGTGTGGTTGTGTGTGTGTGGTTGTGTGTGTGGTTGTGTGTGTGTTTGTGGTTGTGTGTGTGGTTGTGTGTGGGTGTGTGTGGTTTTGGGTGTGTGTGTGTGTTTGGTTGTGTGTGTGTGGGGGGGGGTTGTGTGTGGCTGTGGTTATGTGTGTGTGGTTGTGGGTGTGTGGTTCTGTGTGTGTGGTTGTGTGAGGTGGTTGTTGTGAGTGGTTGTGGTGTGTGTGGTTGTGGTTGAGTGGTTGTGATTGTGTGTTGTGGTTGTGTGTTGTTGTGGTATTGTGTGTAGTTGTGGTTGTGTTTGTAGATGTGGTTGTGTGTATAGTTGTGGTGGTGTGTGTGTGTTATTATATGTGTGTGGTTGAGAGTATGTGTGGTTGTGTGTCTGTTGGTGTGTGTGTGGTTGTGTGTTTGGTTGTGTGTGTTTGGTTGTGTGTGTGTGTGGTTGTGTGTATGGTTGTGGTTGTGTGCGGCAGTGGTTATGTATGGTTGTGGTTGTGTGTGGTTGTGTGTGGGAGTGGGTGTGGTTGTGTGTGTGGTTGTGGGTGGATGTGTGATTGTGTGTGTGGTTGTGGTTGTGTGTTGTGGTTGTGTGTGTGTGTGGCTGTGTGTGTCTGTGGCCGTGGTTGTGTGTGGTTGTGTGTGTGAGTGGTTGTGGTTGTGTTTGTTTGTGGTTTTGTGTGTTTGTGATTGTGGTTGTGTGTGTGGTTGTGGTTGTGTGTAGTTGTGGTTGTGTGTGTAGTTCTGGTTGTGTGTGATTGTTTGTGATTGTGGTTGTGTGTGTGTGGTTATGGTTGTGTTTGGGGTGTGTGGGGGGGGGGTTGTGTGTGTGTGGGTGTATGTGTGGTTATGTGTGTGTTGTTGTGTGTGCAGTTGTAGTTGTGTGTGTGTGGTTGTGTGTGTGTGGTTGTGTCTGGTTGTGTGGTTGTGTGTGTGTGTTTGTGGTTGTGTGTGTGGTTGTGTGTGGGTGTGGTTGTGTGTGGGTTTGGGTATATGTGTGTTTGGGTATGTGTGTGGGGGGTTTGTGTGTGGATGTGGTTGTGTGTGTGTGGTTTTGGGTGTGTGGTTCTGTGTATATGGTTGTGTGTGTGTGTGAGGTGGTTGTTGTGAGTGGTTGTGGTTGTGTGTGTGGTTGTGGTTGAGTGGTTGTGATTGTGTGTTGTGGTTGTGTGTTATTGTGGTATTGTGTGTAGTTGTGGTTGTGTTTGTAGATGTGGTTGTGTGTATAGTTGTGGTGGTGTGTGTGTGTTATTATGTGTGTGTGGTTGTGAGTATGTGTGGTTGTGTGTTTGTTGGTGTGTGTGTGTGTGGTTGTGTGTTTGGTTGTGTGTGTTTGGTTGTGTGTGGGTGTGGTGTGTGTGTGGTTGTGGTTGTGTGTGGCAGTGGTTATGTATGGTTGTGGTTGTGTGTGGTTGTGTGTGTGTGTTTGTGGTTGTGTGTGTGTGGTTGTGGTTGTGTGTATGTGTGGTTGTGGTTGTGTGTGAGAGGTGTGTGTGAGGGTTGTGTGTGTGTGTATATGGTTGTGTGTGTGTGTGGGTATGGTTGTGTGTGTTTGTGGTTGTGTGTGTAGTTGTGTGTGTGGTTGTGTAAATGGTTGTGTGTGTGTGCTTGTGGTTGTATGTGTGCTTGTGTGTGGGTGTGGTTGTGTGTGGTTGTGGGTGGGTGTGTGTTTGGTTGTGTGTGTGTGGTTGTATATAGTTGTGGTTGTGTGTGTGTGGTTGTGTGTGTGGTTGTGATTGTGAGTGGTTGTGGGTGAGTGTGTGGTTGTGGTTGTGTGGTTGTGGTTGTGTATTGTGGTTATGAGTTGTTGTGGCTGTGTGTGTAGTTGTGGTTTTGTGTGTAGTTGTGTTTGTGTGTATAGTTATGGTTTTGTGTGTGTATTATTGTTTGTGTGGTTGTGAGTTTGTGTGGTTGTGTGTGTGTTGGTGTGTGTGAGGTTGTGTGTTTATGGTTGTGAGTGGGTGTGGTTGTGTGTGGTTGTGTGTGTGGCTGTGGTTGTATGTGGCTGTGGTTGTAGTTGTTTGTGGTTGTGTGTATGTGGTTGTGGTTGTGTTTGTTTGTGGTTTTGTGTGTGTGGTTGTGGTTTTATGTGTGTGTGTGTGGTTGTGTAAGTATGCGTGATTGTGGTTGTGTGTGTTTGTGGTTGTGTGCAGTTGTGGTTGTGTGTGTAGTTGTGGTTGTGTGTGGTTGTGGGTGTGTGTGTGGTTGTGCTTGTGTGTGTGGTTGTGTGTGTGTGATTGTGTGTGTTTGTGTGTGTGGTTGTGTTTTTGTTTGTGTATGTGGTTGTGTGTGTGTTTGTGGTTGTGTGTATAGTTGTGGTTGTGTGTGTGTGTGGTTGTGTGTGTGGTTGTGTATGTGTGCATGTGAATGTGTGTGTGGTTGTGTGTGGGTGTGGGTATGTGGGTGTGGTTGTGTGTGATTGTGGTTGTGTGTGTGTAGTTGTGGGTGTGTGGTTCTGTGGGTGTGGTTGTGTGTGTGAGGTTGTGAGTGTTTGTGGTTGTGAGTGGTTGTGGTTGTGTGTGTGATTGTGGTTGAGTGGTTGTGTGTTGTGTGTTGTGTGGTTGTGTGGTTGTGTGTGTAGTTGTGGTTATGTGTATAGTTGTGGTTGTGTGTGTGTGTGTTATTGTGTGTGTGGTTGTGAGTTTGTGTGGTTGTGTGTGTGTTGGTGTGTTTGTGTGGTTGTGTGTTTGTGGTTGTGTGTGGGTGTGGTTGTGTGTAGGTTTGTGTGTGTGTTTGTGGCTGTGGTTATGTGCGGCTGTCTTTGTGTGTGGCTGTGTGTGGTTGTGTGTGTGAGTGGTTGTGGTTGTATTTGTTTCTGGTTTTGTGTGTGTTTCTGGTTTTGTATGTGTATGTATGTGGTTGTGGTTGTATGCAGTTGTGGGGGTGTGGGGGTGGTTATGATGGTGTGTGTGTGTGGTTGTGGTTGTGTGTGTGTGGTTGTGTGTGTGTGATTGTGTGTGTGGTTAGGTATGTGTTGTGTGTGTTTGTGTGTGTGTGTTTGTGGTTGTGTGTGTATGTGTGGTTGTGTGTGGTTATGTGTGTTTGTAGTTGTGTGCAGTTGTGGTTGTGTGTGTAGTTGTGGTTGTGTGTGGTTGTGGGTGTGTGTGTGTGGTTGTGGTTGTGTGTGTGTGGTTATGTGTGTGTTTGTGGTTGTGTGTATAGTTGCGGTTGTGTGTGTGTGATTGTGTGTGTGGTTGTGTATATGTGCATGTGGTTGTGTGTGTGGTTGTGTGTGGTTGTGGGTGTGTGGGTGTGGTTGTGTGTGATTGTGGTTGTGTGTGTGTAGTTGTGGGTGTGTGGTTCTGTGGGTGTGGTTGTGTGTGTGAGGTTGTGAGTGTTTGTGGTTGTGAGTGGTTGTGGTTGTGTGTGTCGTTGTGGTTGAGTGGTTGTGGTTGTGTGTTGTGTGTTGTGTGGTTGTGTGGTTGTGTGTGTAGTTGTGGTTATGTGTATAGTTGTGGTTGTGTGTGTGTGTTATTGTGTGTGGTTGTGAGTTTGTGTGGTTGTGTGTGTGTTGGTGTGTTTGTGTGGTTGTGTGTTTGTGGTTGTGTGTGGGTGTGGTTGTGTGTAGATTTGTGTGTGTGTTTGTGGCTGTGGTTGTGTGCGGCTGTCTTTGTGTGTGGCTGTGTGTGGTTGTGTGTGTGAGTGGTTGTGGTTGTGTGCAGTTGTGGGGGTGTGGGGGTGGTTATGATGGTGTGTGTGTGGTTGTGGTTGTGTGTGTGTGGTTGTGTGTGTGTGATTGTGTGTGTGGTTAGGTATGTGTTGTGTGTGTTTGTGTGTGTGTTTGTGGTTGTGTGTGTATGTGTGGTTGTGTGTGGTCATGTGTGTTTGTAGTTGTGTGCAGTTGTGGTTGTGTGTGTAGTTGTGGTTGTGTGTGGTTGTGGGTGTGTGTGTGGTTGTGGTTGTGTGTGTGTGGTTGTGTGTGTGATTGTGTGTATTTATTCATGGTTGTGTGTGCATTGTGTGTGTGTGGTTGAGTGTGTTTTTGTTTGCGTGTGTGTGTGGTTGTGTTTGTGGTTGTGTATGTGTGCTTGTGGTTGTGTGTATACTTGCGTGTGGGTGTGTGTGGGTGTTTTTGGTTATGTGCGTGTGGTTGTGGTTGTGTGTGGTTGTGGTTGTGTGTGTGTGGTTGTGGGTGTGTGGTTCTGTGTCTGTGGTTGTGTGTGTGGTTGTGTGTGTGGTTGTGTATGTGTGCTTGTGGTTGTGTGTATACTTGCGTGTGGGTGTGTGTGGGTGTTTTTGGTTATGTGCGTGTGGTTGTGGTTGTGTGTGGTTGTGGTTGTGTGTGTGTGGTTGTGGGTGTGTGGTTCTGTGTCTGTGGTTGTGTGTGTGAGATTGTGGTTGTGAGTGGTTGTTGTTGTGTGTGATTGTGGTTGAGTGGTTGTGTGTTGTGGTTGTGTGTAGTTGTGGTTGTGTGTGTAGTTGTGGTTGTGTGTATAGTTGTAGTTGTGTGTGTGTTATTGTATGTGTGGTTGTGAGTTTGTGTGGTTGTGTGTGTTGGTGTGTGTGTGTGGTTGTGTGTGGTTGTGAGTGTGTGTGGCTGTGGTTATGTGTGGCTGTCTTTGTGTGTGGTTGTGTGTATGAGTGGCTGTGGTTGAGTTTGTTTGTGGTTTTGTGTGTGTGTTTCTGGTTTTGTGTGTGTGTTTTTGTGGTTGTGTGCAGTTGTTGTTTTGTGTGTAGTTGTGGTTGTGTGTGGTTGTGGGTGGGTGGGTGTTGTTATGGTTTTGTGTGTGGTTGTGTGTGCATGGTTGTGTGTGTGTGATTGTGTGTGTGGTTGTGCATGTGTTTGTGGTTGTATGTGTAGTTGTGGTTGTGTGTGTATGTGTGGTTGTGTATGGGTGTGGTTGTGGGTGGGTGTGTGTGTTTGGTTGTGTGAGTGTGTGATTGTGTGTAGTTGTGGTTGTGTGTGTGGTTGTGTGTGTGTGGTTATAGTTGTGAGTGGTTGTGGATGAGTGTGTGGATGTGGTTATGTGGTTGTGGATGTGAGTTGTTGTGGTTGTGTGTGTAGTTGTGGTTGTGTGTGTGTAGTTGTGGTTGTGTGTATAGTTATGGTTGTGTGTGTGTGTTATTGTGTGTGGTTATGAGTTTGTGTGGTTGTGTGTGTCAGTGTGTGTGTGAGGTTGTGTGTTTGTGGTTGTGTGTGGGTGTGGTTTGTGGTTATGTGTATGTGTGGCTGTGGTTGTATGCGTATGTGGTTGTGTGTGGTTGTGGTTGTGTGCGGTTGTGTAAGTGAGTGGTTGTGGTTGTGTTTGTGGTTTTATGTGTGTGTTTGTGGTTTTGTGTATGTGTTTGGTTGTGTATGTGTGGCTGTGGTTGTGGTTGTGTGTGTTTGTGGTTGTGTACAGTTGTGGTTGTATGTATAGTTGTGGTTGTGTGTGGTTGTGTGTGTGTGTGTGTGTGTGGTTGTGTGTGTGTTTGTGGTTGTCTGTGTAGTTGTGGTTGTGTGTGTGTGGTTGTGTGTGTGTGGTTGTGTATGTGTGCTTGTGGTTGTGGGTGTGTGGGTGTGTGTGTTTGGTTATGTGTGTGTGGTTGTGTGCGGTTGTGTATGTGTGGTTGTGGGTGTGTGGTTCTATGTGTGTGGTTGTGTGTGTGAGGTTGTGGTTGTGAGTGGTTGTGGTTGTGTGTGTGGTTGTGGTTGAGTGGTTGTGGTTGTGTTTTGTGGTTGTTTGTTGCTTTGGTTGTGTGTGTAGTTGTGGTTGTGTGTGTAGTTGTGGTTGTATGTATAGTTGTGGTTGTGTGTGTGTGTTATTGTGTGTGTGGTTGTGAGTTTTTGTGGTTGTGTGTGTGTTGGTATGTGTGTGTGTGGTTGTGTGTTTGTGGTTGTGTGTTTGTGGTTGTGTGTGGTTAGGTGTGGTTGTGTGTGTGAGTGGTTGCGGTTGTGTTTGTGGTTTTCTGTGTGCGTTTGTGGTTTTCTATGTATGTGTGTGGTTGTGTGTGTGTGTTTTTGGTTGTATGCAGTTGTGGTTGTGTGTGTAGTTGTGGTTGTGTGTGGTTGTGGGGGTATGGGGGTGGTTATGGTTGTGTGTGTGTGGTTGTGTGTGTGTAATTGTATGTGTGGTTGCGTGTGTGTTGTGTGTGTGTGGTTGTGTGTGTGTGGTTGTGTGTGTGTGCTTGTGGTTGTGTGTGGGTGTGGTTGTGTGTGTTTGTGGGTGTGTGTTTGGTTGTATGAGTGTGTGGTTATGGTTGTGGTTGTGTGTGTGGTTGTGGGTGTGTGGTTCTGTGTGTGTGGTTGTGTGTGTGTGAGGTTGTGGTTGTGAGTAGGGGTGGGCGGAATTTGCGAAAGTGACTTTCGCAAATTATCGCAAAAATGTTAAAAATATCGCGAAGATGCGGAAGTTTTTTTTCCGCCCGTTTGCGATATTTTTTGCATGGTTGCGGGTCGCGAACTTACCCCTGCGGTTGCTCGCGGGCGCGGCCATCTTGTTTTCAGTTGTCTGTCGGTGCATGATCGCGAGAAAAAAGACGTGATCGCGCGACGCATGACGTCACTGCGGACGCGAACTGTCGCGAGACAGCGCAAATGGCTAAAACAATACAACATCTCATGGAGAACGCGACCGGATCGGGAAAACTTGTCGGCGAACGCGGAGATTCAGGTAAGGCGATCGCGCGCACGCGAGAATGTATTATTTTACAGCGCGAGCAAGAACCAAATTATCGCAAAGCTGCGGAATGCGGAAATTTTGACATTTCCGCGCTCTCCGCGGAACGTGGAAATGCCAAATTATCGCAAATTCCGCGAACGGAACGGAAATTTTGCCCAGGCCTGGTTGTGAGTGGTTGTGGTTGTGTGTGTGGTTATGGTTGAGTGGTTGTGGTTGTGTGTTGTGGTTGTGTGTTGTTGTGGTTGTGTGTGTAGTTGTGGCTGTGTGTCTAGTTGTGGTTGTGTGTATAGTTGTGGTGGTGTGTGTGTGTTATTATGTGTGTCTGGTTGTGAGTTTGTGTGGTTGTGTGTGTGTTTGTGGTTGTGTGTGGTTGTGTGTGGTTGAGTGTGGTTGTGTGTGTGTGTGTGTGGCTGTGGCTGTGATTGTGTGCGGCTGTCGTGTGTGGTTGGGTGTGGTTGTGTATGTGAGTGGTTGTGGTTGTGTTTGTGAGTGGTTTTCTGTGTGTGTTTGTGGTTTTCTATGTGTGTGTGTGGTTGAGTGTGGTTGTGTGTGTGTTTGTGGTTGTGTGTGTAGTTGTGGTTGTGTGTGGTTGTGGGGGTGGTTATGGTTGTGTGTGTGTGTATGGTTGTGTGTGTGTGTGGTTGTGTGTGTAGTCGTGTATGTAGTTGTGGTTGTGTGTGTGTGGTTGTGTGTGGTTGTGTGTGTGTGCTTGTGGTTGTGTGTGGGTGTGGTTGTGGGTGTTTGTGGGTGTGTTTTTGGTTGTGTGAGTGTGTGGTTATGGTTGTGGTTGTGTGTGTGGTTGTGTGTGTGGTTGTTGGTGTGTGGTTCTGTGTGTGATTGTGTGTTTGTGAGGTTGTGGTAGTGAGTGGTTGTGGTTGTGTGTGTGGTTGTGGTTGAGTGGTTGTGGTTGTGTGTTGTGGTTGTGTGTTGTTGTGGTTGTGTGTGTAGTTGTGGTTGTGTGTCTAGTTGTGGTTGTGTGTATATTTGTGGTGGTGTGTGTGTGTTATTATGTGTGTCTGGTTGTGAGTTTGTGTGGTTGTGTGTGTGTTGGTGTGTGTGTGGTTGTGTGTTTGTGGGTGGGTGTGGGTGTGGTTGTGTGTGTGTGTGGCTGTGGTTGTGTGTGGCTGTGGTTGTGTGTGGTTGTGGTTATGTGTGGTTATGTGTGTGAGTGGATATGGTTGTTTGTGGTTTTGTGTGTGTGTTTGTGGTTGTCTGTGTGTGTGGTTGTGTGTGTGGTTGTGGTTGTGTGTGTGTTTTTAATTGTGTGTGTGTGTTTGGTTGTGTGTAGTTATGGTTGTGTGTGTAGTTGTGGTTGTGTGTGTATGTGGTTGTGTGTGGGTGTGTGTGTGGGGTGGTATTTGTGTAGGGTTGTGTATGTGTGACTGTGTGTGTGAATGTGGTTGTGTGTGTGGGTGTTCCTGGGGATGATTGTGTGGTTCTGGTTGTGTGTGGTTGTGTGTGATTGTAGTTATGTATGTGTGGTTGTGTGGTGCTTGTGTGTGTTGGTGTGTGTGCTTGTGGTTGTGTGTGTAGTTGTGGGTGTGTGGTTGTGTGTGTGGTTGTGGTTGTGTGTGTGGTTGTGTGTGTGGTTGTGTATGTGTGTTTGTGTGGTTGTGTGTGGTTGTGTGTATAGTTGTGTGCGTGATTGTGATTGTGTTTGTGTGTGTGGTTGTGTGGTTGTAGTTGTGTGTAGTTGTGGTTGTGTGTGTGGTTGTGTGTGTGTGTGGTTGTGGTTGTGTGTGGCTGTGTGGGTATGGGTGTATAGTTGTATATGTGTGTGTGTGTGGGTGTGTGGGTGTGTGTAGTTGTGTGTGTGTGGTTGTGTATGTGTGCTTGTGGTTGTGTGTGTGGTTATGTGTGGTGTGTGTGTGTTTGGTTGTGTGTGTTTGGTTGTGGTTGTGTATGTGTGGTTGTGGGTGTGTGGTTCTTTGTGTGTGGTTGTGTATGTGAGGTTGTGGTTGTGAGTGGTTGTGGTTGTGTGTGTGGTTGAGTGGTTGTGGTTGTGTGTTGTGGTTGTTTGTTGTTGTGGTTGTGTGTGTATAGTTGTAGTTGTGTTGGTGTTTTATTGAGTGTGGTTGTGAGTTTGTGTGGTTGTGTGTCTGTTGGTGTGTGTGTGCGTGTCTGGTTGTGTGTTTGTGGTTGTGTGTGGGTGTGGTTGTGTGTGGTTGTGTGTGTGTGTGTGGCTGTGGTTGTGTGCGGCTGTCTTTTGATGTTATTGTGTGTGTGTGTGGTTGTGGCTGTGTTTGTTTGTGGTTTTGTGTGTGTGTTTCTGGTTTTGTGTATGTGTGTGTGTGCGGTTGTGGTTGTGTGTGGTTATGTGTGTGTTTGTGGTTGTGTGCAGTTGTGGTTGGGGGTGTGTGTGGTTATGGTTTTGTGTGTGGTTGTGGTTATGTGTGTGGTTGTATGTGTGTGATTGTGTGTGTGGTTGTGTGTGTTGTGTGTGTGTAGTTGTGTGTGTAGTTGTGATTGTGTATGTGTGGTTGTGTGTGTGGTTGTGTGTGTGCTTGTGGTTGTGTGTGTTTGTGGTTGTGTGGTTGGTTGGTTGTGTGAGTGTGTGGTTATGGTTGTATGTGGTTGTGGTTGTGTGTGTGGTTGTGGGTGTGTGGTTCTGTGTGTGTGGTTGTGTGTGTGTGAGGTTGTCATTGTGAGTGCTTGTGGTTGTGTGTGTGGTTGTGGTTGAGTGGTTGTGGTTTTGTGTTGTGGTTGTGTGTTGTTGTGGTTGTGTGTTTAGTTGTGGTTGTGTATGTAGTTGTGTGTATAGTTGTGGTGGTGTGTGTGTGTGTGTGTTATTATGTGTGTTTGGTTGTGAGTTTGTGTAGTTGTGTGTATGTGTTGGTGTGTGTGGTTGTGTGTTTGTGGTTGTGTGTGGGTGTGGTTGAGTGTGGTTGTGTGTGTTTGTGGCTGTGGTTGTGTGCGCCTGTGGTTGTGTGTGGTTGTGGTTATGTGTGGTTGTGTGTGTGAGTGGTTGTGGTTGTTTAAGGTTTTGTGTGTGTGTAAGTGGTTGTGTGTGTATGTGGTTGTGTGTATGGTTGTGTGTGTGTTTTTGGTTGTGTGTAGTTGTGGTTGTGTGTGTAGTTGTGGTTGTGTGTGTATGTGGTTGTGTGTGTGGGGGGTGGTGTTTGTGTGGGGTTGTGTATGTGTGGCTGTGTGTGTGTGTGGTTATGGTTGTGTGTGGTTGTTTGTGATTGTAGTTATGTATGTGTGTGCTTGTGTGTGTTGGTGTGTGTGCTTGTGGTTGTGTGTGTAGTTATGGGTGTGGGTGTGTGGTTGTGGTTGTGTGTGTGGTTGTGTGTGTGGTTGTGTGTGTGTGTGGTTGTGTATGGTTATGTGTATGGTTGTGTGTGTGATTGTGGTTGTGGTTGTGTGTGGTTGTGGTTGTGTGTGATTGTGTGGTTGTGGTTGTGTGTAGTTGTGGTTGTGTGTGTGGTTGTGTGTTATTGTGTGTGTGGTTGTGTGGTACATAATCTTTATTTAGATATAACACAGATATCTATAAAAGAAATTACAAAATTACAAAATTTCACATTAAAAACCAACTGATTTAACCCCTTGTGTGCCCATGACGAGCTGGACTCGTCATGGGCCGCGGTTGCACTGTGCCCATGACGAGTCCAGCTCGTCATAAACCCCGCCCGCTAATGTAACGGCCGGCACAGGGCGTGGCACACAAGGGGTTAAAATAATAAAGACGGGCAGCAGATCAATAGCCAGACTAGAATAGAAATTTTCTAGATCCTAAACCGTCTGAGGCCATGACAGTTACATAGTAGCAAGCGTTTAAAAATGAATATAAAAAACTATTCAGACATTGCTTATTACGATACTATGAAAGTACAGCATACAGATTAAAACAAGTATTGACCTATTAGATTGCAAAGCATAGTAGTCTTTTCATTTCATTTCCCATAAATTGTCGTTAGCAAGGCCTATTTTACATAAAATTACGATATGCTTGCAGGATAAAAGGTGTTGGTTGTGTGGTTGTGTGTATGTGTACGTGGTTGTTTGTGTGGTTGTGTGTATGTGGTTGTGTTTGTGTGTGGTTGTGTGGGTATGGGTGTGTAGTTGTATATATGTGTGTGTGTGTGTGTGTGTGGGTGTGTGTCGTTGTGTGTGTGGGTGTGTGTGGTTGTGTATGTGGTTGTGTGTGTGTGGTTGTGGATGTGTGTGTGGTTGTGTGGGTGTAGGTGTGGGTGTGGTTGCATGTGTGGTTGTGGTTTTGTGTGTGGTTGTATGTGTGTGTGGTTATGGTTGTGCGTGTGTGGTTGTGTGGGTGTGGTTGTGTGTGTGTGGTTGTGTGTGTTATTGTGTGTGTGCTTGTGTGTGGGTGCAGTTGTGTGTGCGGTATGTGTGTGTATGTGGTTGTGTGTGTGCGGTTGTGGTTGTGTGTGTGTGGTTCTGAGTGGTTGTGGATGTGTGTGTGCTTGTGCTTGTGTGTGTGCTTGTGGGTTATTGTGGTTGTGTGTGTAGTTGTGGTTGTGTGTCTGAGTGATTGTGGTTGTTTGTGGTTTTGTGTGTGTGTTTCTGGTTTTGTGTGTTTTTGTGTGGTTGTGTGTGTGGTTGTGGTTGTGTGTGGTTGTGGTTGTGTTTGGTTGTGTGTGTTTGTGGTTGTGTGTAGTTGTGGTTGTGTGTAGTTGTGTGTTTATGTGGTTGTGTGTGGGGTGTGTATGTGGGGGGTGTTTGTGTGGGGTTGTGGCTGTGTGGCTGTGTGGCTGTACATGTGTGGTTGTGTGTGTGGGTGTGGGTGGGGGGTGGTTGTGTGTGTGGTTCTGGTTGTGTGTGATAATAGTTATGTGTGTGTGGTTGTGTGTGTGTGCTTGTGTGTTTGGTGTGTGTGCTTATGGTTGTAAATGTGGGAGTGGGTATGTAGTTGTTTGTGGTTGTGTGTGTGTGTGTGGTTGTGTGTGTGATTGTGGTTGTTGTGGTTGTGTGTGTGTGGTTGTGTGGTTGTGGTTGTGTGTAGTTGTGGTTGTGTGTGTGGCTGTGTGTTATTGTGTGTGTGGTTGTGTGTGTGTTGTTGTGTGTATTAGTGTGTGGTTGTGTTTGTGTGTGTGGTTATGGTTGTGTGTGGTTGTGTGGGTGTGGGTGTGTGATTGTGTGTGTGTGTGTGTGTGTGGTTATGTGTGTGTGTGTGGTTGTGTGTGTGGTTGTGTGTGTGGGTGTGTGGTTGTGGTTGTGTGTGGTTGTGGTTGTGTGTGTGTGTGTGTGTGGTTGTGGTTGTGTGTGTGTGGGGGGGTGAGGGGTTGTATATGTGTGGTTGTGTGTGTGTGGGTTTGTGTCTGTGTGTGTGGTTTCTATGCTGACCCTTGTGGTACTGTGATCACATAACACCTCTATTGACATTATCATGCACCATTCCAATGCAGTGATTACATACCATCTCTGTGGGCATCATCGGACACTACCTCTATGCAGACATTAACATTGCATGAATTTCTAGGGAGGTGTGATCTAATAGCTTTTTTGGCAAAAAATGTAAACAGCTAATCAAGCTCTGGGCTCCACTTGACCATGTACCTTGGTTCCATATGTGAATTTATTTATGTGTTAGTTCCCTTATCTCTTCTGATTTTAAGCACTAATAAATTGCTTAAATATAGTTTTAAGTGCCATTCTGTAATCATGATATGATATTTTCTGATACACTAACATAATCTGCCTTTTGTGCATACCCCTAGCATATATGCAGCAATTCATATATGATTAGATTATAATGTTGTTTGTGTCTATTGTTGATAAAATAAACATTTAGCCATATGCTTTTGACTGAATTGAATCCCAAAAAATGTTATGGACTAGGTCCTCACAAGGATAGTAACACGTGTTCAAGTCCCCACTAGGATGGTTCTGTGCACGCGATTAAATACTATATTTGCAAATTTGAAGCAGGATCCTATATCATGAAATTTTTCTTGATATTTTTCTGTTATTAGTATGTTTTAAAAACATTGGGAAAGGTTAGTCCCCACAAGGCAGGTATCCACATATAGTCCCCACAAGGATGGTAACACGTGTATGTGTGGTTGTGTGTGTGCTTCTGGTTGTGTGTGGTTGTGTGTGATTGTAGTTAGGTGTGTGTGGTTGTGTGTGTGTGATTGTGTGTGTTGTGTGTGTGCTTGTGGTTGTGTGTGTAGTTGTTGGTGTGTGGTTGTGTGTGTGGTTGTGGTTGTGTGTGTGTGGTTGTGTGTGTGGTTGTGTGTGGTTGTGTGTGTGTGATTGTGGTTGTGTGTGTGTGGTTGTGTGTGTGTGGTTGTGTGTGGTTGTATGGTTGTGGTTCTGTGTAGTTGTGGTTGTGTATGTGGGTGTGTGGTTGTGTGTGTGTGGTTGTGTGTGTGTGGTTATGTGTCTGTGTGTGTTGGAGGGAGGACCACTGGGGAGTCGGGGGGACTACTCCGGGGCACCTTCCTACCGCAAAGTTATAGCCGAGCGCTGCTGAGAAGCCTCCGAGGAGAGGTCCTTCTCCTATGATCGTACTAGGCCCAGTAACACCACCACACAGGACTCTGTATCAGTTGCTTATCTTGGTTCTTTATATAAAAAGGAGCACATTCAATATTTACAGTGGGATCGAGTGATCCAATAAGAGTCTCAATGTCCTTGGAGGGATAGGGTAGCGGGACAGTCTTAGTACCAGCAAGGTACGGGAAGGCTCTGCGCCAGACCTTGGGTGCTGGTCTCAGAGCGGCTCGGACGTGGAGAGCCGCGACGGCATCAGCAGGGCTCGGGTGGTAGTTCCGCTAGGGTCGAGCCGCGACACAGTCAGCAGGGCTCCGGTGGTAGGTCCGCTTCGGTCGAGCCGCGACGAGGTCAGCTGGGCTCTGCTGGTACGTTTCAGCAAGGTCGGGCCGCGACAGTGTCAACAGGGCCCCAAAGGTTCGTGAAGGTCTTGTAAGCACGATGGAGCCGCGACGTCATCAGCAGGGCTCAGAGTGTGGTTTCAGGAAGAGTCTTTCTCCGTAGGGTCAGCCGCGATCCGATCAGCAGGGCTCTTGACTCCGGGATACAACTGTCGTCTTGTTGCCGGGTCGCCCCAGATATAGGTCTGGAGCCCTTTGATGTCCGGACACTTGCGCCCAGGAGGGCGGAGAGGCCGGGTAGGGCGCGGCCAGACGCCCAGCAGGAGAGGCGCCAGGCCCCAGAGAGCTGTGGGGCGATCGCACCTAGGTGTGGAAGGACGGTTGGGGGTCCCATCGATACTGCCCTCCGCCGGGAGTGGGAAGGGCTCACGTGGTATCCCCCGGGCCAGGGGTTGGCACCTCGATGTCGGGCCTCGCTGGGACCGAGGCCGGGTAGAGCAGGGTCATGTAGGTGGTCACGTGGAGTGACGTATAATCCAAAATGGAGGAGCCCCGAGGTGCATGGGACCTCGTGTGGCTTAGCGAGGGGGAACAGGACCACGCCACGAGGCCGGCTCCAACAGTGTGATTATGTGTGTGTGTGTGGTTGTGTGTGTATGTGTGGTTATGTATGTGGTTGTGGTTGTGTGTGGTTGTGTAGGTGTGGGTGTGTGGTTGTGTGTGTGTGTGGTTGTGGGTGTGTGGTTATGTGTGTATGTGGTTGTGTATGTGTGTGGTTGTGTGTGTGGTTGTGGTTGTGTGTGTGGTTGTGTGTGTGGTTGTGTGGGTGTGGGTGTAGGTATGGGTGTGGTTGTGTGTGTGGTTGTGGGTATGGCTGTGTGGTTGTGTGTGTGTGGTGTTGTGGTTGTGTGTGTGGTGTTGTGGTTGTGTGGTTGTGTGTGTGTGGTTGTGTGGATGGTTATGTGTGTGTGCTTGTGGCTGTGTGTGTGTGCTTGTGTGTGGTTGTGGTTGTGTGTTTGTGGTTGTGTGTGGTTGTGTGTGTGTGGTTCTGAGTGGTTGTGGTTGTGTGCTTGTGGTTGTGTGTGTGCTTGTGGTTGTGGGTTATTGTGGTTTTGTGTGTAGTTATGGTTGTGTGTGTAGTTGTGTGTGTGTGGTATTGTGTATGGTTGTGTGTATGTTATTGTGTGTGGTTGTGTGTGTGTAGTTGTAGTTGTGTGTGTGGTTGTGTGTATGTGGTTCTGTGTGCTTGTGGGTGTGGGTGTGGTTGTGGGTGTGGTTGTGGGTGTGGTTGTGGGTGTGTGTGTGGTTGTGGTTGTGTGTGGTTGTGGTTGTGCATGTGTGGTTGTGTGTATGTGGTTCTATGTGTGTGTGTGGTTGTGGTTGTGTGTGGTTATGGTTGTGTGTTGTGGTTGTGTGTGTAGTTGTGGTTGTGTGTGTGGTTGTGTGTGTGTGTGTTGGTGTGTGTGTGTGGTTGTGTGTTTGTGTGTGGGTGTGGTTGTGTGTGTGTGTGGATGTGTGTGTCTGTGGTTGTGCGTGTGTTTGTGGTTGTGTGTGTAGTTATGATTGTGTGTGGGTCTGTGTTTGTGTGGTTCCGTGTGTGGTCGTGTGTGTGTGGTTGTGTGTGGTTGTGGTTTTGTGTGTGGGGTATGTGTGAGGGTTGTGTGTGTGTGGTTGTGTGTGTGTGGGTGTGATTGTGTGTGTGTGTTTGTGGTTGTGTGCTTGTGGTTGTGTGTGTGGTTGTGTGTGTGCTTGTGGTTGTGTGTGTGGTTGTGGGTGGGTGTGGTTGTGGGTAGATGTGTGTGTTTGGTTGTGTGTTTATGTGGTTGTGTGTGGTTGTGTGTTTGGTTGTATGTGTGTGGTTGTGTGTGTGTGGTTGTGTGTGTGTTTGTGGTTGTGAGTGGTTGTGGTTGTGTGTGTGGTTGTGTGTTGTGGTTGTGTGTGTGCTTGTGGTTGTGTGTGTAGTTGTGGGTGTGTGGTTGTGTGCGTGGTTGTGGTTGTGTGTGTGTGGTTGTGTGTGGTTGTGTGTGTGATTGTGGTTGTGTGTATGTGATTGTGTGTGGTTGTGTGGTTGTGGTTCTGTGTAGTTGTGGTTGTGTGTGTGGGTGTGTGGTTGTGTATGTGTTTGTGTGTCTGGGGTTGTGTGTCTGTGTGATTATGTGTGTGTGGTTGTGTGTGTATGTGTGGTTATGTGTGTGGTTGTGGTTGTGTGTGGTTGAGTAGGTGTGGGTGTGTGGTTGTGTGTGTATGTGGTTGTGTATGTGTGGTTGTGTGTGTGGTTGTGTGTGTGGTTGTGGTTGTGTGTGTGGTTGTGGTTGTGTGGTTGTGTGTGTGTGTGTGGTTGTGGGTGTGTGGTTGTGTGTGTGTGGTTGTGTGTGTGTGCTTTTGTGTGGTTGTGTTTCAGTTGTGGGTGTGTATGTGTGGTTGTATGTGTGTGTGGTTGTGTGTGGTTGTGAGTGTGTGTGGTTGTGTGTGTGTGGTTTTGGTTGTGTGTGGTTGTGTGTGTGTGGTTCTGAGTGGTTGTGGTTGTGTGTGTGGTTGTGCTTGTGTGTGTGCTTGTGGTTGTGGGTTATTGTGGTTGTGTGTGTCGTTATGGTTGTGTGTGTAGTTGTGTGTGTGTGTTATTGCGTGTGGTTGTGTTATTGTGTGTGGTTGTGTGTGTGTGGTTGTGTGTATGTGGTTATGTATGCTTGTGGTTGTGTGTGTGGTTGTGTGTGGGAGTGGGTGTGGTTGTGTGTGTGGTTGTCGGTGTGTGTGTGGTTGTGGTTGTGTGTCGTTGTGGTTGTGTATGTGTCATTGTGTGTGTGATTCTATGTGTGTGTGTGTGTTTGTGGTTGTGTGTGGTTGTGTGTTGTGGTTGTGTGTGTAGTTGTGGTTGTGTGTGTTGGTGTGTGTGTGTGTAGTTGTGTGTTTCTGTGTGGGTGTGGTTGTGTGTGGTTGTGTGTGTGTGGATATGCGCGTCTGTGGTTGTGTGTGTGTTTGTGGTTATGTGTGTAGTTATGATTGTGTGCTACTGTGATCACATAACACCTCTATTGACATTATCATGCACCATCCCAATGCAGTGATTACATACCATCTCTGTGGGCATCATCGGACACTACCTCTATGCAGACATTAACATTGCATGAATTTCTAGGGAGATGTGATCTAATAGCTTTTTTGGCAAAAAATGTAAACAGCTAATCAAGCTCTGGGCTATACTTGACCATTTTCCTTGGTTCCATATGTGAATTTATTTATGTGTTAGTTCCCTTACCTCTTCTGATTTTAAGCACTAATAAATTGCTTAAATATAAGTGCCATTCTGTAATCATGATATGATATTTTCTGACACACTAACATAATCTGCCTTTTGTGTATACCCCTAGTAAATATGCAGCAATTCATATATGATTAGATTATAAAGCTACAAAGACAACGGGGCAGGAGTGGGTTTAAAAGCAACATGGACAACGGTGGGGAGGTGTTTAAAGGCAACACAGACAACTGGGGAAGAAAGAGGTTTAAAAGCAAACCAGACACAAGCGGGGAAAAGCGGGATGAGGGTTATAGGTTGTCTCAAGCCAGACTTATGAATGAGGAGCATCTCTAGGGTTCATTCGGAATGGAGCTCCTAAGCTGAGTCTCCTACCTTCCGAGAAAGTCAAAGCTGGTCCACGCACCCACCAAACCAACCAAAGTATGTTCCCCCCTCCTCATAGTGCAGTCTAGTCTAGCATGTCCAACCACCATCAGCCGTTCTCCCCGCTTCACTCTGCTCTCCTGTCAGCCATTCTATTTTCCCAGCAGCTTATCATGGCACTGACCAGTGCTCCTTGAGAAGGTGCAGCCTCCTTGCCAGCATCTCCTGCTTGCTGATGTCTACTATACTTGAAACAGCAAATGGTGGATGTGAGAGGTTCCATCACCCCATCAACTATTTCCTGTTCTTGGAAGACAAAAAGCAGGTAATACCAGTGGGCAGGCTGCGACTTCGGTAGAACACCAATGTAGGAAATTGGGTTACTGTTTGAGGGGGGTAAAATGCTACTCAAGCATCAATCACAATTCTTGTCAGGGTGAAAAGCAAGCAAACCCTAAATTAACCCGTGCTTAATCCTCTGGTAGCTTGGCACAAGATCAGTCAGACTTAACTTACAGGAAATGTGTAAAGTTTTATGCAGCACTTGAAACAATTGTAAAGTGAGAACACAACACAAGAAAAATCCCACATCAATTTAAAGAAATATAGATACAAATTAATAAATTACTTGAGACCAAAATAACAAAAATACAATCAGTAGAACTGGAGATATGCAATTGTAAATATTTCAGTGAAAAGAGTACCTAGATGCACAAGGTGCCAACTGTGGCTATCTGTTTTCGCCAAACTCAAAGTCATAAATTCAGGCCAAACGTGATGGAGCATGGAGCAAAATTCATGGACCAATTCAGGCCTGCTGAACAAATTAGTTTAAATCCTGGTTGCAGAGGATTGTTGGATCCATTGTCGTGGATGTGTCATATAGCAACAGCAGTGAGGTACTTCATCAAGGATACATTAAGCAGTGGCAGTTCTGAGGCGCTGCGGGGCTGCAATGCGAGGTCTAGCGTTGGGACTGAGTTGCACAGTGCCATTTCCGAGGAGAAGCAGTGTTCTGATGTGAGGCTTCCAATGCATTGTGCTGCATAGGTTCTGCCCACGACAACACAGCTGGGCTACCAGAGCACCGCAGGGCCCATTTCCAAGGGGCCAGGACTGGGTTGACACTACTTGGGGCACAATACTTACAACAAGCACAGTAAGATTCCTTCTTGCACAGCAGTCCTTCAGGGTCTTCCACAGTTCCAGTGGTGTACTAAAGAATTGAGTCTGAGGGTCCACTATTTATACCTGGTGCCCACTTTGAAGTAGGGAAAGGTTCTAGAGGTTTCCACTGAAAGAGGTGTCTGGGATTTCCTGCCTCCCTGCCCTGGCCCCAGGATGTCTGGGGCAATAAAGATTAGTTTCAAATACTTAGTCATTGTGCTCAGGAAGAGGCTTTGTGATGTGCAAGGATGATAGGTGGCAGCCCTTGCCCCTCATCAAGTTGGAGATGGCCTATTCTGCCAACACCTATCCCAATACACAAAGAACAACTGCCAGCTATACCCAATCATGTGACCCAGGATGCAGGGACCAATTGATTAGGACAAAAAAATCCAACTTTCTAAAAGTGGCATTTTCACAACTGTGAATTAACATCCAACTTTACCATTAAAGAGCGTTTGAAATTATAATTCTTTAAACAAACGTGATATCCCCACCTGCTCCCAGGTGAAGTTATCACTTGATAAAAGTAAACCCAATTGTATCCTTTGGAAGGGGTAGACCTTACAGTAATGAAAAACAAATTTAAGAGGTTTTTTTATTATCTGGACATAAAAAGCTTGAAATTACATGTCCAATATTTTAATGAATATACTGCACCCTGCCCTCTGGAATATTTAAGGTCTAGACTAGGGGTAAATTATATGTATTAAAAAGGAAGGTTTAAGCCTGGTAAAAGGTTTATTTTGCCAGGAGCACAACGGCAGTTTAAAACTGCACACACAACCTGCAGTGACAGGCCTGAGGAATGTCTAGAAGGCTACTTATGAGATATTGGGTTGTTGGTTGACTAGGGAGAGAGCCCTGGTCAAGCAGCAACAACTATCCAGATGTCAGGGTAAGGCTCAAGCAACTCCCAAATTAACCTGTGCCAACCCCCCCTGGTAGCTTGCACATAGCAGTCAGGCTTAACTTAAGAGGCAATGTGTAAAGTATTTGTGCAACTCCTCAAACAGTAAAACTGTGAAAACACCACACAAAAAAGATCTCCCACTATGTTAGAAAAATAGACCAGAATGTAATCAATAAAACACAAACCAAAATGACAGACATCTAAACAGTAGAACCGGAGTTATACATTTTTAATGAATAAAGTGTAAAATAGCATTTAAATTGAAAGCACCAAGCACCAACTGCGACTCTCTGGTCTCCCTGGAACTGGTCAAAGTCAAAACTTCAGGCCCACCGCGTTGTAGCATAGGTCAGATACAGTCCCAGATTAGTCCAGCTGAAGGTTTACCTTCTCAAAGTTTGTGCCAAGAGTCCTGTTTGTGTTGGAGAGAGTCGCAGAGAGTGAGGAGAGTGTCACAGGCAGGTGTTGGTGTGATGTTTAGAGCAGGACGGGAGGGCTAGTGCTTCGCAATGGCGGTCCTCCAAGGGTAGTCGATGCTGCTGTTTGAAGAGACGGTCGGTAAATGTCTCACTAAGTATGCTTCCATATACCTGTAATAAATACATAACAGGTGTTCTCATTCAAGTAGAAACTCAAGAGTTACTTTCACTCTTGTATGGCTCCCTGCTTGTACCTAACAAGACAAAGGCAGAAAGATTATCTGCTTTCCCAGTATAAAATACATACTCTCAACAACAATCATGGCATACTATCATTTCTCATACATACCCCAAAAAGCAACGTTAGGACAAGGATAAAAAAAGAATAGAAAACTAAGGGGGGGTGCTTCTACGGATGCAGTTCCTTGAAACAATAGACAAAACCAGTAAAAAGCCGCTAGACCAGCAGTTCATGCTCCAAGCACGTCTTCGCGTTCTCAATGAACTTTAATCCAAGTGAAAGGAAAGGTCTAAGCCAATGAATACTGTGTTCACCAAAATCCCGATAAGTGTACACAAAATAGAGAGGCAATCCTTCTTGCCCTCTAACAACTGGTTTACTAGGAAAACACGGAGAATCAAATCTTCTCCTTTGTAGATGGATGACGCACTGAGATCCTTTGTGCACATTTATTAAATAAAAGTACCTGGGGTCTTCCTCGCACAAACGCCGGAATCACCAAAATGACTGCGACTCCCATCCCACCGTGAGTGTAGACAGAGCCCTGCTACGCTCCTGCAATCGTTCGGGATGTGCCAAACCTGAAGAACGTCATGGGTTCCCCCTCGAACGCCAACCACGACTTCCTGGAACCAAGAATTACGCACGTAAGCCGACTTCTTCAAATACCCATGATCCTCGGACTGCGGCCTCATGGGAGTTGTAATTTTCTGTTCCAGTTTCCTCCTCGAGGCCGGATTTGTAGGCGTCGAGGCCGACCGGACCGGACAGTGATGGCCCATCCAGTCCCAATTAAGTTGCTCTACAGTGCATGGCTGTCTAGGAGGAATACACAAAGCCCAACTGTCACCCACGCCCAGCCATGTGACCCAGATTTAAGCTCCAGGAACCAAACTGCTAAGGCAAGAAAATGCCAACTTTCTAAAAGTTTCATATTCAGAATTGTAATTTAAAATTTAACTTCACCATCAGTTAGGATTTTAAATTGTGATTTCAGAGACACCAAACATGAAGGAGTTACCTGGTGCTGTTTAGAAATTACACACATAAAATGTGATACATTAACTCCAATGTTATCCTAAGGGAGAGGCAGGCCTTGCAGCTTTTCACCACCATGTCAAACTTAAAAGTAAATGTCCTACATTTTAAATATATTGCAGCCTGCCCTATCCTAGTGGTGACATATGCATTCAAAAGGGTGGTTTGGGCCTGGCAAAAAGTTCATTTTGCCTGGTCCAAATGTCAGTCAAAAATGGAGCCTATAGACTCTGCAATGGCAGGCCTGAGACATGTTTTAAAGGGCTACTTAAAAGGGTGGCACAATCAGTGCTACCAGCCCACTAGTAGCATTTAATTTACAGGCCCTGGGTATATGGAGCACCACCGTGCTAGGGACTTACAAGTAAATCAAATGTGCCAATTGGGTGCAGCCAATGATACCATGTTCCATGGAGAGAGCATTTTAGCACTGGTTTGCAGTGGTAAAGCACACAGAGCCCTAAAAGACAACACCAACGGTTTCAGAAAACAGGAGGATGAAGGCATAGAGTTTGGGAACAACCTTGCAGAAAGGGCCAAGTCCAACAGACAGCACTGCACTACATAGTCAGAGGAACATAGGAATAATACACTTACTATCCGAAGGATAGAATTTCCCAAGTTTTCACAACTATGCATTCATAAGGAAAACTTTGCACACCTCTACTAAATTTTCAACAAGTGTTTTCACTTCATGCATTAACATACTTCAATTTCGAGTGTTTTTAATAATACCAGTTTGGGCTTCATTCCCTGCTATTTGCTTCTGCTACGCCAAATATGAGAACTGATAAAAACTTGAGCAAGTAAATACTGTGCAAGAAATCTTTTTATGTTTCCTACACTTGACCCAATAACACTAGCAAGAGACAAGAAATATGTGTTACCTAAAAGTCAAAGATATGTGTACTTTGTATGCAATGTCTAACATAGATTGAATTTCTCTGTGGATACTTAAACCTGCACATAAAATGATTTACGTGTAGCTTTTATGAGCAAACATCAACTCTTCGGGCTGCATGTGGATGAGTCATTGGAAAAATTGTGCCTAACGTACCTTCTACAAGTCCTGTGCAAATAAGTTGAAGCACTTATAGACCTATAACTGAGACACCAACACATTGAACTCTAGTTCCTGTTGATTTTCTAAATGTAGTATGCACTCAAAAACAGATTTCCTCACACCTAATATTATTCCACTATTGTACACCTTTAATTGTGAGTATGTTGTGGTATTCCACGTTAAATATACCATAGAGATATGGAGACCTCCCACATAAGAGCAAGTTAATAGATTTCTCTGTGGATAACTTTATCTTCCAGTGCCAATGCAGTCATGCATTACATTTAAACATGAATGAAAAAATGCATGATTAATTTCTAAGTGTGTAAATGTGTATCAATATTTGCAGCTTCCCAGGCGTCCTCTTGGAATTCTTGTGAATGGCAGGAAAGTCAGACGTTTTCCCAAATATAGGAGTAAACTTAAGGACCAAGGACCTCACCTACAAGAAAATAACACAGCGCAGTGCTGCAAGCCATTCAGCAGCGCTGTGCTGCATCGTTTTCAATGCACAGGCAAGCATCTTATTAACAATACGACGCATCCCTATGCTTTCCCTTGCGCTGGCACATAATTGGCTACCATGCACCAGTGCAGGCACCCTTGCATCCTTTTGCAAGGGTGCCTGTGCTTCAGGGATTATTGTTTTTGTGCAGGAATAGATACCTCCCTGCACAAAAACAATATTTAATGCCATTTTCCTTTTTCTATGTGTGCTGCAGAAAGCAGCATGCACAGAAAGAGGGGAAAATGGGGAGAAATAAAAGTATTTCTCCTCGTTGAGCCATTCCAACACTTCCCTTAGGGAGGTGTAGGATTCTAACGCATTCCTAGTTTTACAAAATATTGTAAATCTGGGAATGCGTCAAGTTTCATGGATGTTGCGTGGGAACACCCACAGCAGCACCCATGGATGGCCCCTTTCATGCAGAGGAATGCGTGAAAGGTACCCATATGTACAAGGCCATAAAAAATCATGCAGGGTGATCACACGTGGCCTGGCAAATATGGGAAAGCCAATTGCGCCACCGGTGCATCAAAAAAAGTGATGCACCAGTGACGCAATGAGCTTGTAAAGAAGTCCCCAAATATTGAAGCCTTTTTGAGAATCATGCCCTAAAAACATATGGCTGTGTTGGAAAGTGGGTTATTAGTAGCGGTAAATATGCATCTACCACTGGCAATAAGGCCACTAACAAAGTCTATGGCCCAGTACAGGTGTCAATAAATTATTCCCATGCTCAACCATGGGTAGCTTGGCTGCAAGCAGGCAGACTTAAAGGAGACAGGTGTGGAAATCATTTAAAAACACCAATTCAGTAAACAAGACACAACACACAATAAACATCCAACACCAATTTATAAAATTAGAACATATTTCTATCTTTAAAATGACATTGACACAACAAACATCCAATGTCGGGAACCGGAGATATGAATTTTAAAAGATTTAGTACTATATAGCTCTAAGAAGCCTATACCACCACTCTGGGACATCTGGTCGCCCTTAACCGAGACAAAGTCAAAGTTTAAAGCCAACCACAATAAAGCATTGCTCAGATACCCCTGACAATATGCCTTGGTCAAAATTTTATTTTCAGGCTTAGAAACATTTCTGGAGCTTTTTCTGCCGGGGTCCCGTGATGCTCTTCACAAGTCCCAATTTGGTGAGGGTTCACTGGCTGTCTTTTCACGGAGCACCAGGTTAAACTCTGGAAGTCGTACCTACAGAGCTATTCAGTGGTACGAACCAGCAGGTCAGGCATCTTGCTTTTCAAGTTGGCCGGCTTGGCTGTCGCAGTTGAGTCAGTCTCCTTATGCTCCAAACTTCGTCAAACTTCTGGAACGTCTTCCGGAAGTTCCTCTTGAGGGTCCAAATTGTACAAAACACAATCTAAGGGTCTGTAACATCCAAAATGGTCTCTTAAATGATGGGACCACAATTCCCACAATGCACCTGGGCATTCTGAATTCTCAGTAGAGGAGCAAGAACTAGTTAAACCAAGCTCCAGTATTGCTCATTTTCATAGCTCTCTTCCCCCTACCATCTGCATATTCCTGCCTTAAGCTTGCAACTGGGTGGGTCAGGGGGGGCTGCTGGGTAGATGGACCTGGCATTCCATGCCTGTTTTATTCCCCCTTTGAAGCTTCATGCTTAACGCCCCATCCCCCCATTCTGGCATTCCTTTGTAGCAGAGATCTCTCCACCAGATAGCCTCTCCATAGGTGAGCCACCTATCACTACATCAAGTCAGCGTGGCTAATCCTGTTAACTCTGACTAATCAGAGAAGAGGGCAGGAAGGTTGAATTTTGTCTTACAGGCAAGAAAGTTGTATAGCTTGTTTTCTGTATACACCTTCGGATAAATCCAACATTGGTATATTGTTGGATTTATCAGTACCATTCTCCTAAGTCCTTGAATGGTATTTTATTTTATTCCTAGAGATAGTTATGCATTCATAAGCTATTGCAATTTGCAATGTTATCCTATCAGGCTAGGTATGTACAATTGAGAAAATGATATTGGCCAATTTCTCCATTACCAGGGCATATAAAACATATTTTATAAAGGCCCTGTTTAATTTATAGTTACATGACTACCTACCACTGGGAAACCTAGGGGAGACTTTAGGGGTCATGAATAGGCTAAAATAGTGTATATCCTCTGTACACAGTGCTCCTAGCACCAAAGTCGATATTTGGTGTTACTTACTACAGTGAGGAAAGCGAAATGTGCAATTTCTCTATCCCCAGGACATACAAAATATCTTTTTCAAGGGCCATTCTTATAATGACATGGCCCCGACCCATGGGACACCTAGGGAAAACCCTGGGGGTACCTAAAATACCAAAATATTGTAGTTTATCACTTTGCAAGTGCCCCTACTACCAAAGTCGAGTTTGGGAACAATTTACATTTAAAAGCAGTGCTGCAACACAGGCCTGCTTTTAAAATAACCTCAGACTCTCAATAGTGCACACATGCAAGTGCAGAAAGGGCTGATGGTCTCTAAATTGCCATGCCCTATCATATGCTTGGGAATTAAAGGTAGTTTTAATTCACCTACCCTATTATCTACTAAGTACTTATAGGGTAGCTTATGCCAGTTATAAGTGTACTTTATTATATAGTGTACCCTCATGTGTGTGTGTTTTCACTGTGTTTTCAACGTAGCACTGACCCTGAGCCTAGGTAGACAGTGCCCAGGGACAGTCATAGTCAGTAACCACCAGTATCAGTCAGCAAAAAATGGGAGTGCATAGGGCACACAAGGGTGACTTTGCAACAGGCTTGTACTGTGAAAATGTGTTTGTTTTATTATTGTGACATTCTCCTGCCTTGCATGTTGCCTATAATCCCTGTTCTGAATACATGCCCTGCTATTTGCTTATACTACTACCAAGTCTGAGAATTGAGAGAAACCCTACTAAATAAATACTGTCCTAGAAACGTATGCACTTTCACCGCACTGGAACCAATAAGCTCATCCATGGAAGCCACATCCAATATATTACCTAACGATGGTAGAGTTCAGCTTTGTATACGATGTTAGCTAATAATCATAACAACAAATATTTAAATGAGGGTTATGGAATCAAATTTCACTTCTTGCAGCTGTATGTGAAAGAATCGCGCCCTATGTCTCAACAAGTGTTGTTAGGTAATACATTGAAATTTCTAATACAGATCTCCTATCGTAAGTAACCGCACATTTGAATATGAAGAGGAAGGAAATTGCACCTGACAGTGGGGGTCTAAGTTCCAGATGTACATAGTGTATGGTTTGCCATTACCAAATAGCAAAGATTTGCAATTCGCTATTTGGTAATTGCAAACACCAATGTGCGAATATCTTTGACACATTTAGCAATTCCCAGTAGGTTGCAAATAGACATACCTCATTAATATTTATGAAGCAGATGTTTGTTTGCGACCTATTGAGAATTGCAAAAACACAGAGATGGTGGCCTGCTGGGGCCACAAGACCACCATATCAGTGATTGCTTTTCAATCAAGCAATGGTTTATATTTTTATAAATGTAGTCCTTTTGCCTCAAAGAAAAAAGGGATGCATTCCAAGAAGAAAAATGAAAAGTTTTCTTTTCCTTTTTCAAGAGTAGGCAGTGGTGAGTGGGACCACTGCCTGCTCTTAAAAATGTTTTTGCAAACATTCTTAAAGGGGAATTGGTACCTTAGGGATCTCTTTCAATTTGAAAATGTGTTACAACCTACTTGAAGTAGGTTGTAAAATGTGAATGTTTTGCGGCCTCATTTTGGTTGCAAAACATTCACACATACCACTGCAATTTGGTATATTAGGAACGGATGCCCTAAACTGCCCTAAACATGCCCCTTCCTAATACAGAATCTCAAATTCAACTTGTGATGTGGTAATAGATCACTGAATTGCAAATTGGGTCTTTGTACATTACAAAACAATTGGGGGGTCGCAAATGGTCAGATTCTGCGATTCGAGCCATTTGCGACCTCACATAAGCTTTGCACATCTGGCCCCAAGTGATTTAAGAAACAGCGCTTCTGTTTCAAGGTACATTATAATACACAAGGTTAACATGAAAAGAATGTAAGATTATATGTCAGAGACTGATAAGGACTACAGGTGGCCATTCCTGTCCTACAATGGCTCCTGACCTATACAAAGAATGAGACTGTATTTGCCCTCCAGGGTAAAGTGGCCACCTCCGGCATATAATTTCTCAGATGGAAGCAGCTACTATTGGTCAGTCAAAGGCCAGCACATTGCAGGATCTATAACTGGACTAGTGGTCTTCTTTGGTTTATAACCTGAATTATTGTGTATGTTTGAGTTAAAAAACTGACCCTGTCAGTCCACACCATGAGAAACTCATAGTTAAATCAGGGCAGGTCTGATATTCACTTTTATTAGTTAATGTGACTAATTTCAAATACTAAAGTGAACTTACAGTATTTACCTTTCCCCTGTCATTACAGTTCTATAGAGTTCTGCCAGAGTTCAGACATCTGATTGTCCCAGGTCTTATATTTACTTTTATTAGTTAATGTGACTGATTTCAAATACTAAAGTGAACTTACAGTATTTACCTTTCTCCTGTCATTACAGTTCTATAGAGTTCTACCAGAGTTCAGACACCTGATTGATTGAAAAGTAACTAACCACTGCATTATGGGCAGAACATTCTGCAAAATCTGGACTCTTTAGTAATTTGAGTGCAAGATCAGGCCAACCAGTGCCCACAGGCATGTCCCTGCCCCCAAATACTTAACACAATTGGAAATGTTCCATCAATATTCTAATCTGTATTGGATGAACTTAAAATGAATTTCCCACACAGCCAGCCAAATTCGACTCCAACAATTGACTTTAAATTGGCAAATCTGCAGCATTGCAGCTGATTCAAAATTGAGAAAATCAAAGCAAACTTGGGAAGTTGTAGCCTCTGCTGATCCACTACCATCGCGTACAAAAGCAAGATTTGGGTGCCGTTGCTGTGACAAAATTTATAACAGCAACAAACAGGATAGAGATACCAAGCTACGGTTCACCTAACGTGATCTGAGGCAGACCAATGCTTAACAAGAGTTGAGATGTCACTGTCCAATATAGCCTACAGCATGCCACAAAAAAGTAAAAAACAACCAAACCCCGTGAAAAACCCTGAGCTTGTAGGAGAAGATCGATAACCCACCTCAACAATGAACCTCTTGCCTTTGGCAAACGAGTCTGCAAATACAATGGCAACAAGAAACAGATTAACAAAAGGGGGACTTTGCTGCAGCAGAAAACAAGGACACTAGCTGCGCAATGATAAATTAAAAGAATAATTTAAGTCATACCTTTTAAAAAAAGAATCATATTCATATACTAATCATGTTGAAAGCAGTGATCCAACAGCATCAGAGGAGCATGATATTGGACCACCCCAGTCCTCACCAACCTCCATCAAGATCTACTGGCTGAGATGGAAAAAACATTTAACTTTTATCATGAACACAACCAACAATACCCCATAATGGGGAGTAAGACCCAAATCAACAGAAAAAAAGAATGAAAGGGATCTCCTGTAACTAAATCCATTGCGATCTGCAAGGTACTGCAATGCATCCTTTTCCTAAGGCACAAGAAAGCTGCAGAAATAGTGCAAAAAATATCCAACAAACACCCCAGTTCTATTCCCACTCTATCAGTTTATCAAATTGTGCTACCTAAATCTGTGTAACAGCCCTCTCCTCATCCCCTGCACATGGATAGGCCTCGATTGTGAAGTTCCTGAAACTTTTTGAGGGAAGGAGTACCACAATTAACCCAGAAAGATTACCACACCAATCCGTTTTGCTCCGCCAGCTCCAAATTGTCATTTCCATTCTCCACCATCCTGTCATTGTGTCCCTTTTTGCCTTGGACATGGACCAGACCGCTATAGTCCACAGTACATTTGCCATTGCCGCCATATGTTTTCCCACTTTATTGGGGCAGCCCTTCCACTCATAGACCTCCTTTTCCGCCAGCATGCACCAATCCATGTCGTTTTACCTAGAAGTCAAATTTTGAGACATATCAGATCTTCATTTCTGGCCCACATTCCTTTTTGCTACTATCAGAGATTTTGTGTGTGGGAGGTGTGTTCAATCTCTCCAGATGCTGAGTAACTCTAACATAGGATGTGTTTTTCCTGGGATCCGGTGATGCAGCTCTGGCATGCCCATACAGCCTTCCAGTAGCCAGTTAGCATTGGGCAGTCCCAAATTGTGTGGAGAAACGTTCTCAATCAGCTGGATCCCCAGGCACAGAGATCTGACCCTATTTTCCCCATCTTAAACAACCTATATTTTGCATAGTGTGATCTATGTAGAAAGCGCAGCTGGACCAGGTAGAAACCAGCTCAGATCGCTATTTCTCAGGGGCTCTAAGTAACTGCTCCCACCCCCCTCTTTAGCTTCCTAGGACATTTGGGTAGTTGTTGAGTCGCTATAAGAAGGTGAGTTGGCTTACTTAGTAAGGGGTTCTGACTGCAGGTGGTCTTGCAGGGGGGAGGACTCTGCAACCTCTGCTCCCACCACTATGTGAGTAGACAGCCTCCGATCTCGCCACAAGTCTCCCAGTTTGCTGATTCATACACTGTCCCATCTCTCATATCTCTGAATTCTCCCCACTTTAGCCAGTAGCATACTGTCCCACAGAAGGGTTTGATTCAATAATGCCTTCTCCCATACAAATACCAAGTGGGCTCCTTCCATGTTCTCTTCATGGACCTGATATGTGGCGGCAGTTCTGCCCTTGTCTCGGATCCATGCAGAGCTCTCCCACCCTCTTGTTCCCACCAGGTAGGATTGTATGGTTATCACCTCACTTTCATACCTAGGATTGAAGGTCAAACAAATGGTCCCACATCTGATGCTTAATAAATTGAACAACAAATAAAGAATAGGCGACACAGTAGTTGCTCATTTACGAGATAAGGCATAGGGATTTCAGAAACTTGGGACAACCATACACAGTCTTTTGTGCAAGTAATGTATCAGGGGTGGCCACATCTCTTCAGATTTATGCCTTGTTGGAATAATGCCCCCAGGTAAATGTTTCCATTGCCTGTAACTTCCAGAGTTTTCCCGCCCATTCTTGAATTATCAGAATAAGAGGAGATTTACATTTAAGTGCTATGAGTGGGTTGCTTCTAGAGTCATGGCTTAAGTCAGTCTCCAGTCATGTTTCGATATGCATTTAATCTCAGGTGGCCTCATATTAAATACCAGTAAGCAATGTCTTTCATAGCAACGGCATAGCCACCCATAGTTTTTGTCATCGCCATGAGGAGAGTTGCATTTCCAAGGACTTTCGCCAGTGCTTCAAATAAGAACACTCCGGTGCTTTGCCTACATCTATCAAAATAGCTTATATATTGGAAATGAGCCCGGTAGGACCATCATACATAGCAAAATGCTTTTTCCGGACAGTCAGTGGTCTAAGTTCTGCAGCATTATTCTTAGGGTTAGGTGCCCAATGTTGCAACTAAAATTAGTGGATGCGGTCTGTCTCTTTGAGTTTTTATTCTTGCTGACATTGAAGGGTTTAATGTCAGACCCATGAAACTAATCTAGTAGCATCAAGCACTCCCTTCCATCCAGCGTTCAAAGTCTCTCTTACCAAAACCTAGAGGGAAATCCAATGGCGTAAAGGGAGATGGAAAGGAAGTCAGAGTTATACTATCACATTATCATGGCTATTTTCAGAAGTTCGGAGTAATAGCAGACTGTCTGTCTTTCTTGGGAAACCACAGAACAGCTAATGGGGCATGTTTCATCACAGTGGCATCAATATGGATTCATTGGCGTTCAGTTTTGTGAAGGGACCATTAAAACAAAATGTGAGCTCAGAGGCCTAAAAGTATTTCTTAATTTCTGATAACCTCAATCCGCCTAAGCATTTGTTCTCTTTCAATATTTACTCAAAACCCTTGCTTTTTGTCACAGCCTTATAAAGGCATCGATCCCTTTTTTTCCTATTCCCTATGTCACACTTTGGGAGAATCACTATGTGTGCTTGTAAAAGGTAAAGCAATCTCAACAATACATTCTGTTCAATTACTACCACCCTGCACATCCATAAGAGAAAGAGATTACTTCACTTGTGTAAATCATTAGTGATAGCATTAGACAGGTGAAGGTAGTTTGCCGCACACATCAAGTGGTGCATTGGAGTAATATGGACTCCTAAATATCCAGGAAAGCATCTGGTGCTCTGTTGAAGGACCCCAACTACAAAAGGTTTTCTGGTGTCCAGTTTATGATCTTAGGAATGAGGCTAAGAATATATTGTTGTTGACCTTGATTAGGGATAAACACATTGAGTATAGTGCAAGTCCCTAATGTCTACCCCCAAATAAATATAGAGACCTTCTGCTGGGCCCATAGTACTTTGTATTGAAAGTGTTTATGTCTTCCAGTGATTACGCCCCCTTCTTACTAGCCGTAGCCAGATAGTACTGTGTGGGTATAAGCAGTGTTCCATAAAGTTAGTGTCAGAGGTTTCTCAAATAGGTCTCTTGAAGATACACCACCTCCGGAAAAACCTCTAGTATACCCTCCAAATCTTGCGTCACTTAATAGGGGAATTTAATCCTTCTAAGTTCCATGTGTCGCACTGGATGTCACCATTAATATAATGCTATATTTCAAAACATACTCCTATTCCTCACCTAGAGTCCCTTCCCTCTCCCACAACCCCAACTCTCCAATTGCCCTCCCCAACCTTTCTTAAAAACTCCCAACTCGATGGGAAGAGGAACCAGCACATCACTCTCTGTGACACTGCAATCTCCATCCCCTGCCATGTACCCTACCATCTCCATCCCCATGGTACCCCCCGCTGCCTACAGCTAGAGCGGAACCCTCATCTCTCATATTCATACGAAAATACACCGGGTCGGACAGGTGCATCAGTTCAACAGTTTGGTCCACCGCACTCGGACTGTCACTCCTATAGGCACATGTAGGGTTCAGGACTTTGGCATTGCACCTCTCTAGTTAGATCCTGACATATAATGTAAGTCTGGTGAGCCTTTCTTGGACCAGAGGACGGAGGGAGTATTACTCAATGTCCAGTGAGAGCCAAAGGTGCTCTCCATGTACCCATCGCAAACCTGTGACCCCATCAAAGCCACTGTCTTTGTTTGTAATGGTTTTGAGGAATCCAGAGGGTAGCACCAACTTTCTCCCAATTGTCTCTCAATTTCCAGGGTTGATTCACTTCCTCCTTCTATGTGGATTGACGGCCATCTCTTTGCTCACTTGGGAGGCTGTCATCGGTCTTTTCAAAGCGACTTGAGCTGCTTCTTGACAGACTCAAAACTTTCTATGCCTCCTCTACAGCGTGGAACATATCGGACTTAGAGTAGTCTAACTGAAACCACAATATAAAGGGACAAAGTCACCTATAGCATATTTGCCATCTTCGCTGCTCAGCAGTCACTGAGAATAGCATGCATTGTCTGTTCAAGGTCATATTTGGAAGATCCTGGATGAGATCTTGGGAAATTAGCTAATCTCATTTTTAGGCTTCTTGCATAAATATGTTCTTTAGCTGGGAGGACCCTAGCTTGACTAAGTCACATGGGCGGGTGGCTGGCTCATTCGTGGATGCCCCACTCTATGTGCCTAGATTATGGGAATCACATGCATTGGGCTATCCTTAATTACAAATTAGAAAAGGGACTTACATTACATCATAATGTCATTACTTTCCTCTTGTTACAAAACTTTCCGGATCCGCACATTATCTTGCTATGATCAGTCTTCCAAATCTATACATTTGTCCCATAGCGCCATCATTTCTTCAGCAATCTGATATTGAAAATCCAGTATGTCCTTAATCTCTTTTCTCATGGTGACAATGCCATCTTCGTTGGTTTCCACATGATGCCATGCAATGCCACTCAGTGCCTAAATTATCTTAGTCATGTCAGAGACCGGAAGCAAAGTTTTCTTCTAGTGCCTACGTTGGTGTTGTCACCAAATGGGAAGGTTTTGGAACTTTTAAAAGAGTTTGGACAGGGTGGTAATTTTGAACATTGTGCCCAGCCTAGTATAGCCAGTAGAGGGCCCTCCAGTTCCTAACCTCGTTCCAGAGGCTGTCTAAAATAGGGTACAGATGTTTTGATAGGAAGTCTTCCTTGTTATCTGTTACATATTCCCCTAAATATTTTGATCCCTCCAGAACTATTGATATGATTTCTCTGTGCCTCACCTCCCAAGCCAACCTGTTAATGGATGAAATAGGGATTTTTCCAAGTTGATGCTATATCCAGAGTATGTGCCAAAAATCTGGAAAAATTTTTAGTAGCCTGGAAATGGTGTCATTAGTGCGTTACACATACAAGAGTATCATCACCGTACACAGAGTTTCTGCTCTCCCAGTCTTCCCACCCTCCCAGTCCTCAAACCTGCTGGTCTTCATGGAACCAGAAGGCTAGGGGTTCCAGCGAATGCACAACTAACATTGAGGATAGTGGCCATCCCTGCCTTGTACCACTCTACAACAAGGAGGAGGCACAATATAGTACCATTTACTTTTACCCTCACCATTGGTTGAATATAGGAGAGCTTTATCATCCATCATAAGCAGATACCTATGCATACTCCTCCCAACACTAGATTCAGGTATGTGCACTTAAGAGTGGTGGAGGCTTTTTTTGAGTCAAGGGATAGTACAGCTGTGTGATCTCTCAATCTACTACGGCAGCCATAGAGGCATGTGATGTTCAGAGTAGATTTTTTAGTTAAACAGACTTTTATTGCTTTTTAACATTTGTACATTTATATAAATCCATACTTTCAATATGTTGGTTTTATTATTTTATATCAATAACTCTCCCGGTGCCCATGTTTCCCTCAATTTTCCCACCCTCCTCCCGAGCCGCATCATACATCAGTGCGGAATCAACCACAGAAGATCCTGGTCAGCAAGACATGTCTTACCTACATTCATAGTCCCACGTAGTTAAGCAGCTTATTTTAACAATTTGTGTTAAGAACTTATAAGCGATATCCTTCTTTTAGTTACCATCCCTATTCAGTGTTGCCCCGGTGATGCCAATGCAGATGAAGTGTCCAGTTCCCTCATACAGTCCACCAAAGCCTGCAACATTTGTGCCCCTTTAGGGGAGCTATGGCCTCATTTGGCTGCTCAGAACAGCACTCCACTTTTATATATTGCCCATCTCTCAAGCTGACCGTGCCAGGCCTCTGATCTGGGCCCCCCGCTGCTTTCTAATTCTAGGTAATTTCCCGCTTTGCAAGTATTAGAGCCAGGTCTAGAAAACTACATGTATCCTTGTCTTAGCTATGTTAGGTGATCCAGGTTAGCAAGCAAAGACTCAGTGAAAAAGGAAGCCCCATCAACGTAATAGCCACAACAGTAGGACACTTTCTACCCAGTATTCTGTTAGGGCTGGATAGAACTATACCATATGATAGGTCTCTGTCCCCACTGTTCAACATCTGGGCACCCAGCTTCTGCTGCCTGAAAGAACTTGTAATGTAAACAGAAACAGTCACACATACAATATTTGCATTCAACGCAGCTCAGCAGTCACTGAGGATAGCATGCGTCCTTTGCTAAAAGTCACTTGTGAAAGAATCCAGAACTTCCTAGGCCTCCTCTATAGCATGGGACATATCAGATTCAGAGTCTAGCTGAAACCACAATATAAAGGGGAAAATTCACCTATAACATATTTGCCTACTACACAGCTCAGCAGTCACTGTGGATAGCATGTATTGTCTGTTCAAGGTCACGTGTGGAAGATCCTGGATGAGATCTTGGACAATTAGTAATTATGTACTTTAGCTCAGAAATCCCTTGCTTCACTATAAAGTCATACGGGCGGGCGCCTGGTGCGTCCGTGGATGCCACACTCCATGTGCCCAGATTATGGGGATCTCATGCGTTGGGCTATCCTTAATTCCAAATTAGAAAAGAGATTTACAATACAGAATTATGTCATTTCTTTCTTCTCTTTCCGGAGCTTTCCGGATCCGCATATAATCTTGTCATGATCAGTCTTCCAAATCTGTACACTTATCCCTGAGTGCCATAATTTCTTCAGCAATCTTACATTGAGAATTCAGTATGTATTTAACCTCTTTTCTCATGGTGGCAATGACATCTTCATTGGTTACCACGCGGTGCTACACGTTGCCACTCAGTGCCTGAATTTTCTTAGTCATGTCCGAGAGACCGGAAGCTAAGTTTGCTTTTAGGGCCTATGTTGGTTTTGTTACCAAATGGCAAGTTTTGGTACAGGTAAGAGAGTTTGGACAGTGTGATAATTTTGAACATTGCGCCCCAGCCTAGTGTAGCCGGTGCAGGGCCCTCCAGTTCCTAACCTCCTTCCTGAGACTGTCTAAAATGGGGTACGGATTTTTGTTGTTGTTTTAAAAAAGAATTTATAAAAATTTTTTAATGCATATACAACCAAAATACAATTATAAGACAGAGCGCCATCTCTGCCCACCCCCACCCACCTAAGCCAACCCCCACGGCCCCACACAAATCAACATCTATATAACACAATCCAGATACAATCCTTTTGAGTTAATTAATCCATATTATATTTACCTCTGAATTCATTATATAAGCTAAAATAGTTACCGAAAAAAGTGCGTAGATGATATAAAGTGCTAAGTGCCAAGTGCAAACTGCATATACAACAAGGTTTAACCCAGTAATAATCTTCCGGGTGTACATATTTATCCTCAAGGTGTATTGCATAGATCAAAATATATTTATACACTCCGATAATATTCCCAGATAGTCTGAGATACACAAAATTTATAAAAAAGTGTCCAGTGTGAAGTGCAAGATGCAGCAGCACGGCCATAGGCAAGACCAATTAAGCTTGAGAATTCCGTATCCTAAAACCATCCAATTTCATTATGGATTAAAAAGGAGAAAAAAAAACGTCTTGGGGTCTCCCACAAGTGAATAACATTAGTGTACAAAATATAGAATATACATTTTACAAAATATACAGTACAGATAACTATTTTGCCCAAACTTACAGTTTGGCTACCTGGATTCAACTCCCCCCATTACGGCAAAGTCGGGTGGTGAGCCACCTTGGTCAGCAGATCCCAGATAACCAATCCTTTTTATTTGTCGCAAATTCCCTTCTTGGCATATTTTGCTTTTTCCAGATTGTGGATTGAGAGTAATCGGGCCAACCACTGCTGGACGGAAGGGGGATTGTGATCCAGCGATGCCGAGGCAATGCACAGCCTGAGTATAGCCATAGCAATACAAATCAGGGCCCCTCCCTTGTTTCTTTCTATGATTATATTGTACTCCCAATAAAATCCTAGGAGGGGTTAGAGAAACATTCCGGGAAAAAAACTATCTTAAAAAAGCTTGCAATATCTTCCATCAAAGGTCCAAGCTTCCCACAAGGTACGAACATATGTACAGAATCAGCTCTATGTTCAAGTCAACGGGGGACACTTGGTACCTATACCATCCCCCATCTCACAATCTTACTTGGGGTATAATATGAAAAAAAGCAAGTTTTATAAATCTGGACTTGAAGATTAGCAGAGAGTAAATCACTTTGTGCGAAGAGGAGGGCTTGTTGGAAAGCATTATCCATGATGCCTAATTTCATCTGCCATTTCCCGGAGATCTTACTCAGGTCATTCGGCATCAGGCTATTGAGGATACCATAGATAGACCTTATTCGCAGCACGTTATTCTCGGCTAATTTCTCCATAAATTCGCACTTGACAAACCCCAAAGACCCACCTCCCTTGCGTTATAAAAAAATCCTAATGGATAAATATTTTAAAAAACTCCTTATGGCTAAGGCCAAAAGCTATGACCCCGTCAAAGGAATAGAGAGCTCACAATTTATTAATCTCAGCTTTAAACCAGGTTGCAAAATAGTGTCCCCCAAATATATCTGGCAGGTTCTTCTTGTTTCTTGTGGGAGTTTAATAATTCAATTTGCCAATCCCTAGTAGTTTACAGACTGCAGTAAAGAATTTATAGGTCCCAATGAGGGTCTTCAACCTTACTCGCTTGAAATATCCCAATTCTGATTGCCGCCACAAGCAGCCGCAAGCTTCTGGACCGATCAAGAGATCAAACGGAGAAAGAAGTTCCGTCGTTTAGAACTTGGGAGTGATCCTGCAGCAGTACAGGACAAAGCTGCATAATAGTGGCCCAACAGTTTAGCTTTAGATTTGGTAGCGACCATCAATCAATCAATCAATCAATCAAGGACACTGCTCGAACAGCCAGGTCTTCAGCTTCTTCCTGAAGGAGAGGTGGTCTTGGGTCAGGCGCAGGTTGGTCGGGAGGGAGTTCCAGGTCTTGGCGGCCAGGTAGGAGAAGGACCTTCCTCCTGTAGTCGCTCTTCGGATGCGGGGGACGGCGGCGAGGGCGTGGTTGGCTGATCGGAGGTGGCGTTTGGGAGCGTAGAAGTTGACTCGGCTGTTGAGGTAGCTCGGGCCTTGGTCGTGTAGGGCTTTGTGTGCGTGGGTGAGGAGGCGGAAGGTGATTCTTTTGTTGACGGGAAGCCAGTGAAGGTCTCTCAGATGTCCGGAGATGTGGCTGGTTCGTGGGATGTCGAGGATGAGTCTGGCTGAGGCGTTCTGGATCCGCTGGAGTCTCTTCTGGAGCTTGGCGGTGGTACCGGCGTAGAGGGCGTTGCCGTAGTCCAGTCGGCTGGTGACGAGGGCCTGGGTGACGGTCTTCCTGGTCTCGGTGGGGATCCACCAGAAGATCTTCCGTAGCATGCGTAGGATGTTGAAGCACGCCGAGGAGACGTTGTTGACTTGCCTGGTCATGGAGAGGGAGGAGTCCAGGATGAAGCCCAGGTTGCGTGCATGGTCTGTCGGTTTGGGTGCGGTGCCCAGGGCGGGAGGCCACCAGGAGTCGTCCCAGGCGGAGGGTGAGGAGCCCAGGATGAGGACCTCCGTCTTGTCCGAGTTCAGTTTCAAGCGGCTGGTCGTCATCCACTCGGCTACCTCTTTCATCCCTTCGTGCAGGTTGGCTCTGGCGGCGGCGGGGTCTTTGGTCAGGGAGAGGATCAGCTGGGTGTCGTCGGCGTAGGAGATTATGCTGAGGTTGTGTTTGCGTACGATGGCCGCGAGGGGGCTCATGTAGACGTTGAAGAGGGTGGGGCTCAGAGATGATCCTTGAGGGACGCCGCAGATGACTTCGGAGGCCTCTGACTTGTACGGTGGTAGGCGGACTCTCTGTGTTCTTCCGTCGAGGAAGGAGATGATCCATTCCAGCGCCTTGTCCTGGATTCCGATGTTGCTGAGGCGCCGTACTAGGGTGCGGTGGCAGACCGTGTCGAATGCCGCGGAGAGGACTAGGAGGATGAGGGCCGCTGTTTCTCCGTTGTCCATCAGGGCTCGGATGTCATCGGTGGCGGCGATGAGGGCTGTCTCGGTGCTGTGATTGGCTCAGAAGCCGGACTGTGAGGGGTCGAGGGATCCGTTCGTCTCGAGGAAGGCGGCCATCTGCTTGTTGACGGTCTTCTCGATGACTTTGGCTGGAAACGGGAGGAGCGAGATGGGGCGGTAGTTCTTGAGGTCGGTGGGGTCCGCTGTTGGTTTCTTGAGTAGAGCGCTGAGTTCGGCGTGTTTCCAGCTCTCAGGGAAGATGGTGGTGTCGAAGGATGTGTTGATGATGTCTCGCAAGTGGGGTGCGATGACAGCGTCGGCCTTGTTGAAGACGTGGTGAGGGCAGGGGTCGGTCGGTGATCCGGAGTGGATGGAGTTCATCGTGCGGATGGTGTCTTCGGTGCTGATCGGGGTCCAGGCGAGGAGGGTGGTGGTGGGGGGTGGTTGTTCGGTCATGGTGTGCGTTGGTTGGTTGTTGAAGCTGTTGTGTATGTCCGTGATCTTGTTGTGGAAGTATGAAGCGAGGGAGTTGCACCTCTCTCCCTGGGGAGTGATAAGTACTTTAAAGATCGTCTAGGCTGAAGTAGGCACATAAAACTGCGTAAAAAGATGATAAAATTTCTTTAACATTGAGTTTGTAAATTCAAGAGGGATAGCTCTAAAGAAATATAAAATTTTCGGGAAAAAAACATCTTTAGAACATTGCACCTGGCCACTAAAGAGAGGTGTTGATTGTTTTGCCAATGCAATGACCTCATCATCTCTGAGGCTTAAGGGGCTACATTTTCTTCCACAATCATATCGTTGTTGGGCAAAATATTCACCCACAGATATCTCACATTGCTAACCACCCTATGGTCGGCCCAATCCCAATCTCGTTCACAATAATCAGAGTTTTTTCTTTGTTTAAAGCATAGCCCGAGACCTCTCTGAAGCTTTCAGCCTCCGGTTCAATTGCTTTGATTGCCCTTGCAGGATCAGGGGTAACAAGCGCTAAATCATCGGCATACGCCATAATTTTAGTGTCAAATCTGTGCCTATGTATTGGAGGGATCCTAGAGTTTATTTATAGTTTTTGATAAATGGGTCAATATACATTGGGAAAAGCAGAGGGGAGCAGGACAGCCTTGGCCGGTCCCCCGTGTTATTGCAATTGCTCTGTCTGTGCCCCGTTTATCAAGATGCTGGCCACAGGGTTTATGTATATTGCCTTAACAGCCTGAATAAAACCGGGCCCTATCCCCATTCTCTGCAGGATGGTCCACAGAAAAAGCCAAGAGACCCAATCAAAGGCCTTTTTGTCATCCAGCAAATTTAGCACCATCGGGTCACCTGTAACCTGAGTTGCATCAAACAATGTGATAGATCTCCTTCTATGATAAGTAGTGCTTTTTTTAGGAATAAATCCATGCTGCCATCTAGATATACTAGTCTATTAATTACTACCAATAGGCAGGAGGCTGATATTTTAGAATATGTTTTGGAGTCTCTGTTAATTAAGGTTATTGGGCGATAAGAGCCCATTTCCTGGAGAGGTTTGTCTTTTTTGGGGAAAATGATGATTTTTGCTAACGACCATGACGGAGTAGGGGACGATCTATTAAAGATTTATTCAGACATGGTTTTAAATGTCTCTTTGATATGATCAATGAAGCCTTCATAAAATTTGACCGGAATAAGGTCAGAGCCTGCCACCTTCCCATCAGGTAGACTAGTTAATACAGTAGCAATCTCCCCCAAGAGGGGCAGCCTTCTTAAAATTCACGATTCCCCGGGATCAGTCTGTATATCAAAATTGGATATAAGTTATCGATGGCGCTTTGTCTAGTCGATACTTCACCTGCACCTTTCTTGGTATATAGAGCTTGGTAGAACTGAAGGAAAACGGTTCTGATACTCAGATACTGCTCATGTACTACCCCAGGACTGGGTCTCTGATTGAACGTATCCCATTATTAGTGATTTGTTGTCTGGTTCTCAGAGCTAACTGATGGCAAATTCCCTCACTAAATTCGTGTACCTTTTCCCTAGAGGCGGCCTACTTGGAAGCTGCTTTCTCAGCTAAGATTTGTCCTGGCCGTCGCAACCTCTAATTGTGTCAAGTCTATTTCCTTCCTTTGTTGTACTGCCCCAATCAGTTTTTCTTCAGAGCTTGCTAATTTCTTTTGGAGCTCTTGAAGCAAATGTTTGTCCTCTTTATTCTTAATGAAAACTGGAGTGTTTCCCCCCGTATACGTGCCTTTAAGGCGTCCCAGACCACTCCTATTTGAGAGGAGCCATTATTTCTTTGCAAAAACTTCCGGGTCCCCCCTTTCATGTAGTCACAATATTCCTTATTAAATAACAAGGCTCTCTCAAAGTTCCAGGCAGAATTTTGTTTGCTAGGGTGTATCCCCTTGACCCATAAAATTAAAGGATTATGATCTGACATAAATCAGGGGGACAAGCTCAATATTGACATCCTGACTCAGTGAGCCAGAAACTTAAAAAAATAATCTAACCAGGCCTGTGACTGATGTGGGGTAGAATAATAGGTGTATCCAAAATTGAGCGGTCTCAGATGAGACCATACATCAATTAGCCTGTGAATATGAAATAGATTTCTAAGTGCCTGTAAAACTGTGGGTTTTCGACCTCTATAAGACTGTTGGCCATCCATGGCCCTGTCACAGGTTAGATTAATGTTCAGGTCCCCACAAATTATAATGGTGAGAGGCCAGTGTGCCAGTTCCACAATAAGACAATTACCACAGGGTCGTCTGCAGTGCTACCGTATATTGAGCATAAAGTAAAAGAGGGCTTAGATAAAGGCCTACACTCAGTTAGGACCCATTTCCCATGACGGTCTGCCTTAGTTTGGATAGTTTGGAATAAGCTGCTGTTTCAGGCTAGAATGGCTACCCCTCTAATACGTGTACTCTGTGAAGTCACTCCTTTCAAAGTATATCCCAGCATGTTTTAGAGATACGCCTGTGCCCCTGCAAAGTATGTTTTTTTGAAGGCAGACGAAATTCGCCACTAACAATGGCAATCCCTGTTAAACCTTCTGACTTTTCTGCGAATCCTTTAGCCCACATACATTAAGAGTGACAATTCCAAAATACGCTAAGTTTGACATTCTGGATTATCTGAGTTTCTACTGTGATTTTGCAGATAAAAATGCCTTTCCTCTCACCAGGAGAAATAAATCAAAGAAACTACATAGCTGCAGCAGTAAAACCACAGTTCGACATACACAAGCGTGATTCATTGTGTGGACCCCTCCGTCTAACCCCATTACCTCCAACCCCCTAAATCCCTCCCAAACTCCCCCTCACCATCACCACCTCCAGAAACCGAGCAATCAGGACTTGCCTGAATGATGGACACCAAAATAGGATGCCACCACCCAACCCCACTGTGTTAGCCAAAGAAGTATATCAGACGTTAGGCCGAGCATGACCAGTCTCAAATTGGTTTGGGTTTTTCTTGCTTTTGCCACCACCCCCACACTCTGGTTTCTTTTTTTTTAAAGATACCAGGAGAGGAAACCACGTCAACCCACAGCATCTGAATCAAAAATATGCGAAGAGTGCTGACTTTGCCCAGGTTTTGACTTAATTTCATTAAGATATTCCTGAGCCTTAATTTCTGACGTAAAGCTGCTAGAAGAGCCATTTAAATTAACTGTAAGCTTAGCCGGATTAATTAAATTAACTTGGGCTCCCATCTGTTGAAAAGGGACAAACAGCTGGTGAAGACGCCATCTGCGTTCAACTGTAGCATGAGTGAAATCTGGTTTAGCAAAAAAAGACACTCCTTCAAAGATTTTTTTGGAGTTCGGACGAGCATGTTCATATACCCATTGTCTTAGCAGAAAGTTGCCAAAATAGACCGAGATGACTCTGGGTTTCTATCCTTCGTTAGAATGCTGTTTCTTGTTCGTGAAAGGAAATGTAGAAAAAATGCGGCAGCAGCCGCCAGCAAACAGTCTAGCAAAATCAGGCTGTCGCTCCCTTTCTCGGATCTGCAGGAGAAATGCCGATGTCCGCCCAGCGCGAGGAGCAGCAGTTTTCTTAGCAGAGGCGAGGCTCCAGGATGCATAGCCAATGGCCGATTCACTGAGAGGCATGGTGCGGGCGACGAGCAGCGCGATGGACTATTCGGGCGCCATCTTGCCCACAGGGGTACAGATGTTTTGATAGGAAATCTTCCATGTTATCTGTTACATATTCCACTAAACATTTAGATCCCTCCAGAACTATTGATATGATTTCTCTGTACCTCACCTTCCAATCCAACCTGTTGATGAAATAGGGATTTTTCCAAGATGATGCTATATGCCGAGTATGTGCCGAAAATCTGGAAAATTTGTAGTAGCCTGAAAATTGTGTCATTAGTGCGTTACACATACAAGAGTGTATCATCAGCGTATACACAGATTCTGCCCTCCCAGTCTTCCTCTCCTCCAAGTCCTCAAGCCTGCTGGTCTTCATGGATCCAGAAGACCAGGGATTGCAGAAACAGCACAAATAGCATTGAGGATAGCCGCCATACCTGCCTCGTACCCCTCTACAACCCGAAGAAGGCATAATATAGTACCATTTACTTTTACCCTCGCCATTGATTAAATATAGGGAAGCTTTATCCTCCATCGAAGCAGGGGCCTACGTATACTCTTTCCAATACTAGATTCTGGTATATGCACTTCAGAATGGTGGAGACTTTTGTGGAGTCTAGGTATAGTACAGCTGCGTGATCTCTCAATCTACTCTGGCAGCCGTAGAGGCATGCGATGTTCAGAGTAGATTTATTTGTTAAACAGAATTTTATTGGTTCTTAACATTTGTACAGATATATAAAGCCATAATTTTAATATGATGGTTTCATTGCTGTATGTCAATAACTCTTCCAGTGCCCAACTTTCCATCCCAACTCAACTGTTGCATCCTCCTCCTGAGCCACATCATACATCAGTGCCCCATCAACCACAGCAGGTCCTGGTCAGCAAGACATGTTTTATCTACATTTATAGTCCCACATTGTTAGGTAGCTTATTTAAAAAAAAATTGTTAAGAAGTTATAAGCGAAATCCTTCCTTTAGTTCACATCCCTATACGGTGTTGCCCTGGTTGAAGGAAGTAACCCAATTAGGGCCACCAGGTCACTCTCGACCTCATCTAGCCTTCCAATAAGGTAGAGCCGATGACGAAGTAGAGAATACTAGCAAACTAGCTTATTCACAGAGTACACTGCAGTGGAGTCCAATCTAACCAGCCTCCTATTATGGCTGACGATGCGAATGACAAGCATAAAGTTACATTATGACCCGTCTACAAAGGAAAAACACTGGTAGATGTCATAATACAATGGGGGTACAGAACATAAGTTTTGATTCCTTAGCCAGGCACATGTTATCCACTATCCAAGGTCGTCTGGCCTATCCTCCCCTCTAGACAGGTGGGAGATATATATATATATATATATATATATATATATATATATATATATATATATATATATATATATATATATATTCGCTCCGCCAATTCCGGTTATAAGAATATGCCCGACTGACTCACGGGCGGTCCGAGTTTGGGCTCCTGGAAGCCCCAAATTTTCATCCAATAGTGCTCCGCTGCTACACAGAAAGCACTCAGACACCCAAGTACGCTGAAAAAAGTTTTAATAGCTATTATTATATATATATATAATATATGCATACCGAGTACATGAAAGGAAAAAAAAAGCCATTATATATTAGCAGTACAAGAAATATCATGAGCAGAACCTGAAAGGGAAGTAGTTGAATTAAAAACATTTTCATCAATTTGAATAATAGTATCAAGCTCCTTTTGAAGCACAATGGTTGTATTGGTGTCACAAATGGAAACCCTTTTTGGAGAGAGGAAAGTAGTACAGTACGTACAGCATCGAGGGAGTCACAGAATCAGAACACAACAACAAATTAAGAGTACAATCAAATATAACACTTTTTCGACAATCCAACCCCAACCTCCAAATATAGACCAAGTTATGTTACCGCTTTCCATTCCTCAAACATTTTCCAGAATATTTAGAATATGCTGAGTGATATTCCTTTTCATATTTGTGATACCGACAACACACTGCTCTCCTATTATTGCACATGCACCACCATTCTTAGCTAAAATAAAGTCAACTGCATATCTTGTTTGTTCAGAGTATATGCATATGCTTTCCAACTGAGTGGTGATGTCCCGTAAGGCTGCCACTGTAGAATTAGATAAATTTGCAACTTACACCCAAAATACTGTCTAGCTCGTTCACCCCTGACCATGGCAGTGCCACTGAATGTAATAATAGAGGAAAGGATATATCCAAAAGTGATACCATTAACATAATTATTAACTTCCAAACCGGTAACGCCCTCACAAAATTCCTTGGTCAATTTTTACCCATCTTATATTTGGTATGCAATACCTGCAAGGTTCCCCAAGAGTTAGAACCATTCCCAAAGCTACATCCTCAGTACCGTTGTACATATTAGAATACGTACCGTTTGCTAAAAAAAAAAAACCTGAACATGCATAAAGTGCATCCTTCATACTGGGATCGTCTTTTCTTCCTAAACCCATTACATTATTGTAAGCTACTTCTCTAGAGCAATTGAGATACAAAGAAGCATCAGTACTATTTATTACAGGGCAACACGCAGGATAAATACCTGCCTTTTGAGTGACAGTCAGATCATGATTGTGCCAACCCATCAGGGTGATATTTCTTTTACCAAGGTACAGATCACCACAATACATTTCGGGCATGCCTCCTGGGTACCCTGTCCCCGTCGGCTTTCTATAGTATAAGCAAGGTCCAGGATATCCCAGGCCGAATTCACCTTTCGCTTCTACGAAATGGGGAGGACGAATATGTGTATAATTTACCAATGATAATGGAAAAGCGGTCCATAAACTTGGAACAGAATCAGTTTGATAACAAGCTGTATTATTTCCAAAGAATTTCCGGAATGTGTCTAAGAAAACATTGCTATGCGGAGTTCTTTAACTACGATCTGAGGAAACTGTCTGATATAAAACACATGATGAGGGAACTCCAGAACACTCCAATGCCCAGAACAGCCCCCTTCCCACCAGGAAAAACAACATTATGACTACAGCTCAAAACATTTTCTTCCTGAGCAACCATTCAAAACTGATCTACCCCGGTCGCGGGGAAAAAAAAAACTGTTCATCTTCTACACGGGGACAACCAAAAAGATACATGATTACCATGAATCTACAAATGAAATCACCAGAGACGTCTTGTAATGGAAACAACGATGGAAAGAACACAAAAATGGAAAAAATATAAAAATGTTGAAAAGATCAGGGCCGGTTACAAGCCTCCCTGGCAGGCTTGTATTGTTCAATCCTCGGTGGTGGTGCTATCGAGCACTTCGCGGTGGAGCCACACTGTTGCAGCCCATCAGCAAATGTTCACTGTTCTCAGGCTAGGGCGCTCTCCCTTCTTGGAAAATACCCTCAACTTATCCCGTCCTGCATCACAGACAGTGCACCAATCTTCTGATCCCTAGTCTAATGGGGAAAAACAGAAACAAGGGGCATTTTCACTAATCTTATCCACAAAGTCAATCAATGCTACCCTCGATTCTCTTTCAGTACACTATCCTTCCATCGAGGACGCAAATTATACCTTTCTACTTCAGGTACTGTCTCATCACGGAGAAGAATCTGAAATTCAGGGGGTGTTGGAGACCGAGACTTAGGCTCCTGCGGATCGGATATAGAAGAAGCCTGGGCAGCCCTAATTTCTGGGGGAACTGCTGCTGTCAAGGCTGCCTCGCTCTCTTCCTCCGTCTGCGCCCAAGTGAGCTGGGCATTGGAAAAGGGAACAAAACGTGGAACCTACTCCATTTCGTGGTACCCTAATCCCCTCTTTAAACCATCGATCATAGGGAAGGGGGGGTGGCACTCGCCGGCAGAGAGGTGTATGCATCCAATGCTCCCTGCTGTCCACTCTCACTGCCGTCCTTGTCGTAATAAGGACCAGATATAGTGGTTTCCACCCGGGTTCCAAGCTGTATCATCTCTGGATAATTTTCACAAGGATGTAGTCTCCAGACTGTATGGTATGCCCAGGCCCCTCCGGTGCTGGAGGCAAAGCTTCATGTATCTGTTGATGAATAGAACGCCAACTTTTAGTGAGATCATATAAATATCGACTAACAGGATAATCAATTTTTTATCGGTCTCTGGATGGCCCCACACATTTGCGGGACGGCCAAAGACCACCTCGTAAGGCGATAATCCAATTCTAGAATGGGCTGTCATTCTGGTGGACAATAGAGCAAGGGCTAATGCATCTGGCCATTGCAACCCAGTACTTTCCTTAATCTTAGCCAATTTTAGCTTGAGAGTACCATTGTACTTCTCAACTAAACCTGCTGACTCGGGGTGATTAGCTGCGTGGACTTTTAGCTTGATCATCGCGCACCAATTGGATCACTTTTGCATTACAGTGACTTCCATTGTCACTCCAAATCAAACGGGGCAAACCGTAGCGCGGGAAAAACTCCTTAGAAGAGCCTTCAACGTCACCATGGCTGTGTTTTCTTTCGTTGGGTAAGCCTCAATCCATTTGCAAAATGCACAAACCACCAATAACACATATTTCAAATTATTAACTTGCTGTAGCTCTATGTAATCCATCTGGAGTACCTCAAAAGGGAAAGAAGGGGTGCAAAATGGCCAGAAGGTGAGGGGGACCCTTCCCAGGACTGTGTTTCAAACAAATCATGCAGTGTTTCAATAAATTAGTAGTAAATTTTGAAATGTTGTCATTTTGCCATTCAGGATCTAGCAATTTACAAATGCCTTTGGAGCTATTATGAGCCGGACCAGGCGCAATGGTAACTACTGGAAGTACTATGCATCCATCTCTGTCGGACTTATCAGTCCAGCATCCTTCGTCATCGAGATGCCCTGTACTCTCCTGCCACACTGCCAACTCCTCAACTGTTGCCTCAGTCTCGATTTCCCTAACACTCTCCAACGAATTCTCAAACCTAGCAACATCTGATACCCATCTAGCAGGTCCTGCCACAAACATTTTCGTTGTTCTCGACCTGGCTGTCTCTTTCGCTATCTGATCTGCAAAGGCATTTCCCTACCCGTATCATCAGTAATTGCTTTATTAGCACTACATTTCACTATTGCCAGTTTTTTTTGAAGAGTCAAAGCAGTCAAAAGCCTCTCTATCAATGGACCGTGTTGTATCTTGGTCCCATGTGAAGTCAAGAATCCTCTCTCTGCCCTGAGGTGTCCAAAAATATGGGCCACTCCGAAGGCATACTGGCTGTCAGTATAGATATTGACAGTCAGCTATTAGCGCCGCAGCTTGCGCTGATTGGTGAGGAACACGTGCTGTCTCAACTACAGTGCACAGCGTAGTAATAGTATACGCCGCTGTAGTGGTGCCATCTGACAATTTGAAACAAGAGCCATCAATTTATATTTTCCTTGAGGGTCAGATAAGGGAAGAGCAGTCAGGTCTACCCATCCCTTCGTCTCCTCCTCAGTACGAAAAAAACAATCATGGACATCTTTGTCCTCTTCTTCCAAAGGGAGGGGTAGTAACGTGGCTGGATTCAATGTGGCACATCTTATGATAGTAATATGAGGTGCTAATAATGTTAATTCCTAACCAGTCAGACGAGCACTGGTAAGGTGCTGCATCTTTGTTTTGTTCAAAAGTACATCCACAGCATGCGGTACCATTACTGTGAGATCGTGATTAAGGACAAGCCGTGCCGATTGTCGAATACAGACCGCAGCAGCCACCACAGCCGCAGATCTTAAACAAAAACTCTGGAGGGCTCTGGCGACTGGGTCAAGAGTGGTAGAAAAATATGCACACGGCCTCTGCTTACCTCCAAAGGCTTGTGTTAAGACCAAAAGTGCACACCCAGCCATTTCGTGTATGTACAGCACGAAAGACTTCTTATAATCAGGCATACCTAGCACAGGTGCTGAGCAAAGCGCAACGTTTATTGTTCAAAAGCATGATGACATTCATGCATCCAAGTCAAAGGTTCATGCACATCTTTAGCTGTTAAGCAAAGCAGAGGCTGTATTAATAAAGAATAAGCGGGTATCCAATTCTGACAATACGAGGTGATGCCTATGAAAGCACACACATTCCTCTGAGTCTCAGGGACAGGCATCTTAACAATGGCATCAACTCATACAGGTGTTAGCCTCCGACCCGCCTTCGACAGAAGGTGACCTAAGTAGTTTTGTTTTTTTCGTCCGATGGGGACGAGGCAGACGAAGAAGATAGACTCCGATCCACAGGGAAGAAGATCAGAACCCAGGAGCATACACACGAAGCAAGACCAAAGAACAACAAGCAGGACTCATCTCCAGCTAAACCTAATAACCAACTTCTCTTATCTTCTCACACAGACAGAAGAAGATCTTCTGAACAAAGGTCTAGGTTTTGTGCCTACAGCACGACTTGACAAATTCAAATTACACTGCAATATGGCGGAGTTTTTTTTGCAAATTAAAACTCAAGGCATTCTTCCAAAACCAACCTAATGAGACACTAAATGATAAGTAGGGAGACACCAACTTCAAGCTCAAATCTACATTTATCCCTCCCCGAATGTCATACCAGTGGAAATATCAGCATTTGAATAAGCGGTGTTCAACGAGATAGAAGCTACTCAGAAGGAACAAATTCAAGAACACCAGTGGAAAAGAATTTGAAGCCACACAGACCCTGAAAGCGAATGAAAACATCATCTTAAAACCAGCCGACAAAGGCAGGGGCATAGTACTACAAGACAAAGATGCCTACCAAGAAAAGTGCCGATGTCTACAGAATGATACCAAAAATTACAAACTGGATCCAAGTGCCAGTTTGAAAAATAGAATCCGGAATATGGTGGAAGATGCGGAAAAGTTAGGCCAAATTAGCAAACAAGAAGCCCAATTTCTAGCCGATAGCACAGGCAAGATCCTATACTTCTACACAATTCCAAAGATTCACAAAAACAGAGTTCCACCACCTGGCCGCCCCATTGTGTCGGGCATAGGTTCATTGTCTCGCGGTTTTGTGACTTTTTTCTCCAACCTATCGTGCAGACAACATCTACCTACCTGAAGGACACTAAGGACCTACTGAGACAAATTAAAACCCTCTCCTTCAATACTGCAACATCATTTCTGGTCAATTTGGATATAGAGTTTATACACCAGTCTACCTCAAGATAAGACACTGAAAGTACTGGAAATATCACTAAACTCTATAAGTTAGGACTACAACACCCCGAAGTCTTTTGTGTTGAAATGCACAGAACTTGCGCTCAAACACAACTTCTTTTGAGTTTGAATGAAACCTTTTCGTATAGACATACAGTACGTCGATAGGCAACACCTTTGCCCCTAGTGTGGCTGGGCTATATGTCTTCAATTTTGAAAAAACATACCTTTTTAATCCCAATACACCATTCTCTTCAAACATGGTATTTTTTAAAAGGTACATTGATGACATCTTTCTCATTTTGGAAAGGCCCAGAAGACTCGCTACAGACTTTTCTCACATGGATCAATGGTTGTGATCCCAACCTGACGCTCACTCCCAGTATGAACAAAAAAAGCATCACTTTCCTTGACCTGGACATAATGGCCACGAGTGGTAAGCATGAGACAAAAACCCATTTTAAGGAGACAGCAAAAAACTCTCTCCTCCATTCCACCCCATTCCACCTCAGAACTTTGAGAGAGAATGTGGGTGAAAGGTGTGAAACCTAGACCTTCGGTCCAGGCCAGCACTCTTCCCAGCAGCTCCGCCTCACCGCAGCAGCCTCGAGTCCTCTGCTGCGCAGGGTTCGTGTCTGCAGGCCACCAGTCTCTAGGTGATTCAACTGCTTTCCGCATTCAGCCAGACTCTTAACTTTTACTGTGTTATAATTTATTGTGCTTGTTTCTTGATTGTTTTTCCTCCGCCCGGTTCCTCCCGCTGCTGCCCCTGTTGCCCCTCCCACCCTGTCACAGCCCCGGCTCCCGCCTCCCTACCTCGAGTACTGCCCTCTCCCCTACTTAATGGCGACTGCTGCGATTGGAGCGTGTGTGAAACCTAGACCTTCGGTCAAGGCCAGCACTCTCCACACAGCTCTGCCTCACCGCCACAGCCTCGAGTCCTCCACAGTGCAGGGTTCGTGCCTACAGCCCGCCAGTCTCTAGGTGATTCAACTGCTTACGCATTCCGCCAGACTCTTAACTTTCACTGTGTTATAATTTATTGTGCTTGTTTCTTGATTGTTTTTCCTCCACCCGTTTCCCACCGCTGCTCCCCCTGCGGCCCCTCCCACCCCATCACAGCCCCCACTCTTGCCCCCCTACTTATGGTCCTGCCCCCTCCCCTACATAATGGTGACCATTGCGCGGTCGTGCCGCTGGTGCGCCGAAGGCAAGCCCTTGTGAGCCCATCAGTGTCCTGGAAGCGGTCAGCTCCAGGAACTCTGGATCCACAACCTCCCACTGCTACAACAATGCCGCCCTCCTCGCACTCAACCCTGGAAGACTCAGAGACTGCCAACTGGCATCTCCAGCCTCGACCCACGGCCAGTTCTCCTGCCACCACTGCCGCCAGACGGTTTCCTCCACCCCACTCCCGAAACCACAGACACCGCCGCCAACGACGCACTAAGGTGCATCCTCCTCAACGTGTGCTCCGTCCACAAACACGCCATGGAAATCTGGAACCTACTTGACTCTCTCTCGTCCGACATAGCCTTCTTCATGGAGATCTGGACCAACGCCGCATCCGCTCCCGACATCAACATTGTCCACCTCCAGCAAAACCTTCGCTGCTGCCGAACACCTGCACTTCCAGATCCGGACCAGCACCAACACCACACTCCAAGGAACCCTCATCTACAGTCCCCCCAGCCTCCAGACACCCTTCGCCACCACCATCACCGACTTCATCGCACCCCACTACATTACATCAATAACCTACATACTCATTGGAGACCTCAACTTCCACCCAGACAACCCCAGCGAACCTTGGACTCACCAACTCATCACCACGCCCACACACAGAGCAGGACACAATCTTGATCCCATCTTCGCCACTGTCAACAGTGTCCGCTTCAACCATACAATGCAACCTCCATGGACCGACCACCACTGCGTTCCCTTCACCGTCGACACACCCAAGGCACCAAACCCTCCCCCTCGCCTACCTCGAAGGAACTGGAGCAAGGTCACTTACGAGCAACTGAGCTCCACCCTTGCCAGAGAAAACTCGCCTGGACAACTGAAGCAAATGCCGCAGCCAAAGAACTCCATGCCTGGATCTCCAACTGTGAGGACAAACTCGCCTGCTACAGAACCCCAGCGAACAACGCCCCAGGAAAGCCGCCTGGTTCACCACAGACCTCCAAGAAGCAAGATGCACCTGCAGATGCCTGGAGAAGACCTGGAGGAACACCAAGACAACCGAAAACTACTCCACCTACAAGAACGCCATGACTAACTACCACAAAAAAATCAGAACAACGAAAAGGAACTTCATCCACAGCAAAATCCTCACCAACGCCACCAACTCCAAGGAACTCTTCACTGTGATCCAGTAATTCACCAACCCACGCAGTAAAGCCACAGACATCACCCCATCCCAAGACCTCTGTGACAAACTTGGGAGCTACTTCCAGCTCGATCAAAAAACTTTACAACTTTGTCGGCCACATGCAACACGCCACTGCCAGCCCCCAGTCCCCCAGAGTCACCACCCAGCCCACCATCACCGACTGGACTCCAATCACAACCGAGCACACCACCACGACCATGAAAAGCATCCACTCAGGAGCCCCCACTGACCCCTGTTCCCCATACATCTACCACAGAGCCGCTGACACCATTGCGCCTATAATACAACAGAACATGTATGTATGTATGTATGTATAGATATACTTGTATAGCGCAATGACTGTCACCCTGCGGGCATCCTGGCGCTTAGACTGTTGATGAAACTAAGAGGAATCTGCACAATGAGAAAACGATCCACTGCATAACAAAATTACGCCACTCTTGGAAAAAGATGGGTTTTCAGGGCTTTCTTAAAGGAGGGGAGAGCTTCCATACTCCTCACTGCCCACGGCAGTGAGTTCCACAGAGTTGCTGCTGTGTAGCGGAAAGACCGGCCTCCCAATCGAGTCCTTAGGATTTTTGGGACTACCACCAAGCGAGCCGTAGCCGAGCGGAGAGACCTAGGTGGGACATACCATGAGAACATATTCCGTAGAGGAATGGGACCTTGATCATGAAGAGCTCTAAATACCATGCAGAGGGCCTTAAATTCAATCCGCTGAGGGACAGGCAACCAATGAAGGTCCCTGAGCGCAGTAGTGGAAGAATCCACGCGCCGACGTGACAGAGCCAATTTAGCCGCCAAGTTCTGTACACGTTGCAGTTTACCCACCAGAGTCACCGGGGCTCCCAGAAGTAGTGCATTACAGTAGTCAAGTCTACTTAAGATGGTACCCCGCACTACCTCTGGTCTTGCCTGCGCTGGGAGTAAAGGTAGGATTTTCCTTAACGTGCGAAGCAAAGCCATGCACGTAGCCACTGTTTTGTTCACAGAAACATCCAGTTGAAGGTTGGAGCCAAAATATACTCCCAAGTTTCGCACGCAGTCTGCTGAAGGGCTGGTACCCTGGAAGGATGGCGGCCAAAAGTTCGATGGAAGAGGCCTAGGGGTGCGGTCAGTTGAACAGTGAAGAACCTCGGTTTTTGAACTATTAAATTGCAAAGAGTTAAGACGCAGCCAGTCTGCCGTAGAAGTCATGCAGCGATGGAAAATCTCTTGTGACACCGCCTCCTTACCTTCGAACGAGAAGATAAGTTGGGTGTCACTGCAATGCCGAAGGTTTTTATCAGCTTGATCAGGGGGCGGAGGTAGAGATTGAAGAGTATAGGGCTGATGGCTGACCCTTGAGGTACACCCTGGCCAACGCTTCTGATAGATGATTTGAACGGAGGCAGAGCCACTACCTGGTGTCTATTGTCCAGGTAGGACGTCAGCCAATCAAGGGCCAAGCCAGTCACCCCCACTTCCCTCAGCCTCCTGAGTAAGATCACATGGCTGACCGTATCGAACGCGGCCGACATATCGAGCAGCACTAAAAAGGCTGCCCGACCATGGTCGGCACGCATCCTGAGGTCGTCAAGCACAGTCACCAATGCTGACTCTGTACCGTGGGCTGGTCTAAATCCAAATTGAGCAACGTCCAAACAGGCGTTGCTCTCCAGATAGCCGGAAAGATGTTTTGTGGCCCATTTCTCCAAGATTTTGATTGGAAAAGGTAGGAGGGAGATGGGCCTATAATTGGCAGGGCAGGAAGGGTCCAAGGTTTCCTTCTTGAGAAGAGGAGACACCACTGCCAACTTCCAGCAATTCGGTACTCGCGCAGACCTGAGGGATTGGCAACAGGTCGCAAATAATGGCAAGAAGAGTTCTGCCCGAAATAGCTTCCAAAATTTATGAGGAAGTGGGTCAAGGGGAGAGCCGGAAGAGACGCTATCAGCCAATGCACTAAACTCCTCAAAAGATGGTACCGGGAAACAGTTAAGGCGAGCTAAGCCTGCATCACCCTCCGTATCCGGTGTTGAAATGGGAGTGAGCAGAGGCTGAGTGCCGGAGCTTGATGAAATATCAAGATTGCTCAAGTTGGTAGCAATCTTCTCCTCAAAGGCCTGAGCCAGTGAGTCGCATAGAGACTGGGATACAGGGACATCATTAGCAGTGCAGGTAGGGTGTGAAAGATCTTTAACAATTTTGAACAACGCCTGGGATTTATTTGCCGCCGACAGTAGGGAATCTTCTAGAAATTTAGCTTTGGCGCATCTAATCTGCGCTTTATAAGTTGCCAGAGTTCGCTTGTAGCAGGCTCTATCTGATTCCCGATACTGTTTCCTCCAAGCGCGCTCCGTCCTTTTACACTGGAGTTTAGATTGAAACAGTTCCTCTGAGAACCAAGGCATAGCACGAGTAGATCTATCTCTGATTTTACGCAAAGGAGCTAATGAGTCTAATGAAGTCACGATTCGCTGACTAAGCACCTCATAGCTTGCGTCTACGCTGTCTCCTAGTGAAAAACCCAGCGGAAGCAAGGCAGGTAGGGTGGACTGTTTCACGAGTTTAGACCATTGTCTGCCCACCCTAGTAATGCCTAGACTACCTCTCATCGAGGAGTCTGCAGGAAGAGAGAGGATAAAATGAACCAATGCATGGTCCGTCCAACATTGAGGCAGAATGTCCCGAAGAGCTACATTCTCTGTATCCGCGAAAATCATATCTAAAATGTGACCTTTTGAATGGGTCGGCAGAGTAACTAGCTGTTTTAGCTGTACATTGCTACAGGCCTGCTCCAGATCTTTAAAGGCAGAATCCAAAGGACCATCTGGCCAAAGATTAAAATCTCCCAATACCAAGAATCTGGTATGGGAGTTGGATAAATCATGGATCAGGTCGATGAGCCTTGTTACCTCTGATAAGGAGCCAGCCGGAGATCTATAACACAACAGTCCAGAGTATAAAGCTCCTCCCTGACTGTTTAGAGAGAAACCCAGTAATTCATAGCCCGAGATGGCCTTGACCGCAATCTGAGAGAGACATAAGGTGTCTCTAAAGATAATGCCAACTCCACCTCCCCTGGCTCCCACCCGGGGATTATGTTTTATTTTATATCCTGGGGGGCAGGCCAGGGCCAGATCCACTGAACTATCTGCTCTGGTCCAGGTCTCGGTCATAAAGAGTATGTCAATATGTTCGGACTCGACAAGGAGCACAATTTCCTCATGGTGTTTACACAGCGATCTAACATTTAGTAGGCCACAAGACAGTGTTTCAGGGCATCTACTACTGTTGTGTAGCTGAGGTGGAGATAGAGTAGTGGAGCTTGGGTTTAATTTTAGAAGTTCCTCACGGGAATAGGATAACAGACCCGTGAACAGAGGGGCAGCATTTTCCGCGACCGTCGCGTTCCGTGCGCGAACGGGCGCAAACGGGCTTACCTCTGGCGCACCTCCGGCGCGACGCTGCGCGTGTACGCTGCGCGCAGCCATAATGGCCTCTAAATAGCGTGTGGTAGGCGGTGCTCGTGACAACTAGAGCGCAGCCCCGGAACGTCTTGGGCGTCTCAGCCCTACTCTCAAAATGGCGATCAGGATCGGGATCGTAAAAGGAATGCAAACACCCAAATGGTGAGTGGTATTGTCAAACTTTTAAATGCAGGCAATGCGGTCCGTAGGGGGAGCAGGCAGAAAATATTAATGGTGACTCAATGGCAAAAATACAATTTTTAAAAAATACACTTCACACACACTAATTTTAGCAGCATCAGATAATTTTAAAACACAGCGTAACGTTAGCGCAGCGGTCAGTCTATTGGCCGCCTGCCGACCAACTGGCCCCTAAATACTATTTGCCAGGTGGTGCTCGTGACAACTAGAGCGCAGCCCCGGAACGTCTTGGGCGTCTCAGCCCTACTCTCAAAATGGCGATCAGGATCGGGATCGTAAAAGGAATGCAAACACCCAAATGGTGAGTGGTATTGTCAAACTTTTAAATGCAGGCAATGCGGTCCGTAGGGGGAGCAGGCAGAGAATATTAATGGTGACTCAATGGCAAAAATACAATTTTTAAAAATACACTTCACACACACTAATTTTAGCAGCATCAGATAATTTTAAAACACAGCGTAACGTTAGCGCAGCGGTCAGTCTATTGGCCGCCTGCCGACCAACTGGCCCCTAAATACTATTTGCCAGGTGGTGCTCGTGACAACTAGAGCGCAGCCCCGGAACGTCTTGGGCGTCTCAGCCCTACTCTCAAAATGGCGATCAGGATCGGGATCGTAAAAGGAATGCAAACACCCAAATGGTGAGTGGTATTGTCAAACTTTTAAATGCAGGCAATGCGGTCCGTAGGGGGAGCAGGCAGAAAATATTAATGGTGACTCAATGGCAAAAATACAATTTTTAAAAAATACACTTCACACACACTAATTTTAGCAGCATCAGATAATTTTAAAACACAGCGTAACGTTAGCGCAGCGGTCAGTCTATTGGCCGCCTGCCGACCAACTGGCCCCTAAATACTATTTGCCAGGTGGTGCTCGTGACAACTAGAGCGCAGCCCCGGAACGTCTTGGGCGTCTCAGCCCTACTCTCAAAATGGCGATCAGGATCGGGATCGTAAAAGGAATGCAAACACCCAAATGGTGAGTGGTATTGTCAAACTTTTAAATGCAGGCAATGCGGTCCGTAGGGGGAGCAGGCAGAAAATATTAATGGTGACTCAATGGCAAAAATACAATTTTTAAAAAATACACTTCACACACACTAATTTTAGCAGCATCAGATAATTTTAAAACACAGCGTAACGTTAGCGCAGCGGTCAGTCTATTGGCCGCCTGCCGACCAACTGGCCCCTAAATACTATTTGCCAGGTGGTGCTCGTGACAACTAGAGCGCAGCCCCGGAACGTCTTGGGCGTCTCAGCCCTACTCTCAAAATGGCGATCAGGATCGGGATCGTAAAAGGAATGCAAACACCCAAATGGTGAGTGGTATTGTCAAACTTTTAAATGCAGGCAATGCGGTCCGTAGGGGGAGCAGGCAGAAAATATTAATGGTGACTCAATGGCAAAAATACAATTTTTAAAAAATACACTTCACACACACTAATTTTAGCAGCATCAGATAATTTTAAAACACAGCGTAACGTTAGCGCATCAACACCACCTTCACAACAGGCACCTTCCCAGACAGCTGGAACTGTGCAGAAGTCAGGCCCCTGCTCAAGAAGCCCACGGCTGACCCCACCGACCTCAAGAACTACCGGCCCATCTTGCTTCTCCCCTACGCAACCAAAGTAGCAGAGAAAGCTGTCAACAGGGAACTGACACGGTTCATCGAAGAAAATGCTGTCCTCGACCCATCCCAATCCGGATTCCGGAGCAACCACAGGACCAAAACCGCCCTTCTCGCTGCCACAGATGACATCCGCACCCTCCTGACCAAGGCCACTCAGCAACCCTCATCCTCCTCGACCTGTCCTCAGCTTTCAACACTGTCTCTCACCGCACTCTTGTAGCCAGACTACATGAAGCTAGCATACAAAGGACTGCCCTGGACTGGATCCGATCGATCCTTACAGGACGAAGCCAAAGGATCAGAATACCACCCTTCCTCTCTGCCCCCACGGAGATCACCTGCAGAGTCCCCCAGGAGTCATCGCTGAGCCCGACTCTCTTCAACATCTACATGGCTCCCCTCACAGCCATCGTCCAACAACACGGACTTAACATTGTATCCTACGCCGACGACACCCAGCTCATCTTCTCCCTGACCAGAGACCCCACCACCGCAAAAATGAACTTCCAAAAAGGAATGCAAGACATCACAGTTTGGATGACCAACAGCTGCCTAAAACTCAACCCGAGAAAACAGAAGTCCTCGTCCTTGGAACCACCCCCTCAGCATGGGACAACACCTGGAGTCCTACTACCCTTGGGAGCCCTCCTACCCCCTCCGACCATGCCAAAAACCTCAGCATTATACTCGACTCATTGCTCACCATGAACAGACGAGTCAACGCCGTCACCTCCAGCTGCTTCAACACCCTCCGCATCCTCCGCAAGAACTTCAAGTGGATCCCCCTGAGTCAAGGAAGACAGTCACCCATGCACTCATCACCAGCAGACTGGACTATGGAAATGCACCCTACGCCGGCATCAACAAGTCCGTACCCCCCAAACTTCAGACCATACAGAACACCACAGCCAGACTCGTCCTCAACATCCCCTGTAACAAACACATCAGCTAACACCTACGGACACTCCACTGGCTCCCCGTGGAGAAAAGAATCACCTTCAAGATCCTCATCCACGCCTACAAATGCCTACACAACAATGGACCCAAATACCTCAACGACAGAATAAACTTCCATGTACCTAAAAAGAACCTCCTGTCTGCCAACCTCGCACTGGCAGAAACCCCTCGCATCCACAGAGCCAGAGCAGGCAGAAGATTGTTCTCCCACATCGCAGCCAGAACCTGGAACAAGCTACCAGCAGAAATCTGACTCACCCCCAACCTGAACACCTTCAGGAAGACCTCAAGACCTGGCTCTTCGGCTGAACGCATCTGCACATCACCCACCCCCTCAGTGCTTGCAGACACTTACGGGTGAGTTGCACGCTTACAATTCCCTGATTGATTGAATCTGCCATATGGACAATATCTGCGATTATGTAGAAACTGCAGTGGTCTGCAAGATTTCAAAGACTAAGCACATTCACTAACGCTGAAACTGAAGGAACAAGGATACCCCAAAAGGGTCATCAGCACAGCAAAAAAGCAAGCACACAATCAAAATAGAGACGACCTGCTGTTACAGAAACAACGGACATTGTCCGCAATCCCTTTGACTTGTGTTACCACCTATAACCCGGTCTCCAATCAAATATCACGGATTATAAAAAAACATTGGAAGATACTGAACACCGGTAAACTTAATTGGGACAAGCCCCTACTTTCTAACAATAGAGGCAAAAGTCTAAAGGACAGTCTAGTGTCCACACAACCACAGCAACACATCAGGCAACTTAACACTGTGTTAAATGCATGGGGGCTTCCTAAAGTGACAGGTCATTTCCCATGTGGAAATTGTAGGGTCTGCCATTTGACCAAACCCACAAAGAGTTTGAATTTGGAACCAGGAAAAATCTGGCACGTACGGAAACATACAAATTGTAATCTGATAAACGCAATTTACCTGATCACATGCCTGTGTAGGCTGTGTTGGCATGCGAGCCAAAAAATAAAAACACAGATTTGCAAACACCGGAGTAATGTCTGATGTAAACGCAACACTACACGGATCACCAACCACTTTCTCAAAGTCAGACGTACCACCAATGACATGGATTGAGTAGTAATAGAACAACACTACCAATATCCAAAGTCGTCTTCTTGAGAAAAAAAAACGATTGATTTATCATTTACCTACCCATATACTTAGCCTTAACAATAACATTCCATGGAATGGCCTTAATAAATACCCATGATCCCATTCCTGACATTGTGTACAAACAATCTGAAACACACAAAAACATTCACACAAATACAAATTCTGTGTAATACATCATTAGCAAGCCTATGCGGGGAAGACCCGTCCAAAACACGGCCACTCTTGTTTCCCTGTTTTCCTTTTTATATCAATGGTCAGATCACTGCACTCTAAGTAATCTTGTAATTCCGGATTAATACATTTATTTACAAACCAGTTATCACACAATACCACAACTATACAAGTTGCAGCCGGTGGCGTTCCCCACATTCTTTGTGAATGACACTTATTGCCATCCAACACCATGTTCATTTGCTCAGCCGCTCATGTTATGATAACAGGTAACTTAACGTTTACTATCCCACGTCAGACGCAACCATCATTCTATTCAGGACACACACTAGCCTTTTTTGCAAACATTCTGGAAGTGTGTTGCATGTATATTGTATGAGTGTTGTACACATGATTGAACGACTCAATAGGTGCTCCTGGCAACCACACTTCTGGGCAGTGCATATATAAGAAAATGACACCAACCACGTTTTTTACTATATCTGTTGTTTGTCCTTTCACTGTTCCTGCTTTGTATTACAGGTTTTATCCTACCAGTAATTAGGCGTTGTAGCACAGCTGGGTAGCATTCGGCTACCCAGTTGGGAACACTATGATGAAGCATGCCACCAACCAGGTTGGTGGATGAGGGTTATTTTTACAACCCTAAGTGGTGCCTGGCACAATAGATGTAGTTGAGTCGTCACTAGAAGGTTTGTCCACGTTGTTCATCAAATAGGTACCTAGGCATAAGGACGTTCCCAGTATTTGGTCCTTGCTCTCTCTTTTGTTTTCTACATAAACGACCTAAATAGGTGACCTGCTGTTGACAATAATGGAATTTTGAAAGGGACACTTTATGTCCTGTATTCGCCAAATGCATTAATAATTGTACCCTGGCCTCCCGACAACCCTCTTCGGTATCAGAGACTATCAGAATATCATCCGCATACTGCACTAATACGTTACCTGTGGGAAGACAGAGAGTCCAATTGACTTTTCAAAGCTTGGCTATAAATACTGGGACTTTCTGTATACCCCTGAGGAGCTCAACAGAATTGGAAGATTCTACCAGCCAGAGCAAATCCAAACAGATACCTACTGTCTGGATGGATAGGAATAGTAAAGAAAGCATTTTTCAAATCATTCACAGAAAATAATTTAGCTGTGGAAGGAATCATTGTTAAAAGGACAGTAATATCAGGGACTACCGGAAACGGAGGACAACTATCTTATTTACTTCTCGCAAATTAATCACAAAACGATAGACATCAGGATGTGCATCAGGAGAATCCACAGTTACCTTTTTAGGAGTAGGAAGAATAGGGCTGTTGCACACATTCGCTACCGTCTCCTCAACCACCCCGATTTAAACAAGTCCTGTATAATCTGCATCAAAGCCTGTTCCCCAGCCTAAGATAATTTGTATTGAGGAATACAAGGGAGCACGGCATTATCTTTTACCTTTATAGAAACAGGTGGTATCTGAAACAACCCTACATCCGTATCCCCTGTGGCCCACAATGAGAACGGCACATCTTCAAATTCAACAGGAAGCGGTACATCTTTCGCCATTCGTTCCAAGAGTCACATAAACACCATCTGGGGAACAATAAATGGTGGAATGTAAATTCTTTAACAAATCCAATCCTTATAAATTCTTCCCACAATTTGGCGTAAACAAAAATGGGGAGTCCACAGTAAAAGGACCAACAGTCAAAGCAAGTGGTCGGGAAATGGGGCACACAACCGGTACGCCTGAAAAACCTACTGAGATATTATTCGGCCAGACAGGGTTGCCCCGGGGACTAGAGAACGAGAAACAGAGCTATTGATTGCACCTGTATCCACCCAAAATTTCTGTGCTGAACCATTCAAATCTGCCGTGACATAAGGTCCACGCTGATCTACAGAAATTTGGACTGGTCCCTCACCCTGTCCCTTGCTGTCCTAGCAATAGGACATCCCTGCATCTTCATCCATATCATAATCATCATGATAGTACTGCCTTCCCCAGGGTCCAATGAAATGATTCTGATCTGAACAACCCCCTGAGGATGCACCAGCTTGATCCTCATCCTGACAAACCTCCCCACGGGCCCTTCCACCTGAACCCCGTTCCCTGGATACTGCAAGTTTCTGTAACAGATCCGGACACTAGCTTTGCCAATGTCCCTCCTTTTTACACTATGCACATTGAGTCAGCGCCAGGGGCTCACCACCCCTACCATTACCCCGTGACCTTTGAGCCGGACCAGTGCCTTGGCCCCTTCCAGGTCCCCTTGCAACCTGCTGTAACAATACCCTTCCTTGCCTTCAAATCCTTACTCTTTTTCTCCACCTTGTCCTTTTCCTCATTTTCTCGATGCTCACAATACTGAGCCATACTCAATATCACTGAAAGGGAGGAAGTAGTCCAAGTACTCTCAGAAGCTTGCATCCGAGCTGCACTTTCAGGAGGCAAATTCGTGTAACAAACCTATTAACAAACAAACAAACACCGCCTTCGACTGACAAACCCTGCCCACTGAAATACAGGAACACCCCTTCAAAACAAGTGAAAAAATCAGATACACTCTCCTGTTTCTTCTGACAACATACCGTTAACTTGTCCCAATCGACTCGTCTAGGTTGGATAAGAGAATGCATATAGGTAATAATGCGGCTTGGCAAAACTAAAATTTCAGCTTTAGGCTTTTCACCAGCCTTTCTCTTCTTATCCCATGCCTTAATCTCATTCCAGTGCCACCCAGCTCCGCTACATGATCCTGCATATGCACCTGCCGCCAAATGTCCACTGGCACCAAAAGCCTGAAAAACATCTCAATGTCTGCTAAAGTCATAAATGACAAGGAGGCGGCCTCTGGTATTTATAATATGCCGTAGGATTTTTTCTAGGGTCCAGTAACTGACTCTTAAGAGCAAGTACCTCACTTCTTTTCCATGGGGTATAGACCCACTGTTCCTGAAAATGAGCCTCACCCGCTGCTAAACAACATCTTCTCTCTGATTTCGCTGCTCTGGGATCTTGGGGTGAAAAACAGGATGCACCTCTCTCATTGGAAATTGGTACACAGTAGTTGGAGTTTGGTGATATAATCTTTTCAAATAACCACCAAGTATCCCAACATTATTGAAAACTTCTTCAGGGGCCATATCAGCTGAATAAACATGGTCTTGAATGTCATAAATAATTTGAGGAGCTGTACCACCAACACATTGTTTCCACAAACCAATCAATATAGCCGATATATGCTGAAGGGCATGCTGCTGCACAAACAGCTCGAAATCTTTCATCACACTTCATATATCCTCCACAGTATAAATCGGACTCTGAGCCCATTGCGCTGCCTGATTTGCCACCATCTTTTTCTCCTCCTCACCCACATCAGATCTAGTCAATACTTGCTCCAATCACTCCCGTAATGCCCCCCAATTGCCTGTGTCCGATCCAGATTTCAGTGTCCCAACACTATACAACACTGGAGATGAAATACTCTGGAAGACACAAGAGACAGAGACATAGGTGACAACGTTAACAATGGCTGAGTTGTAGGTGTAGGAGAAGGGAAAGAAACATAAACAGGAACAGCAGAAACTGCGGGGGGGCCTGCAGTCACCACACTCACAGCTTGCGAAACTGGAGAGGAGGCAGGCAGGGCTGGAGCAGAAGCAGTTGAGTCTGTTGAAGGACCAGAAGAAGGCAGAGAAGCAACAGGGGACTGAGATGACGGAACAACAGGATATATTTTCTGCGGGGCATAGGGAGGTGGGGGGCAAGATTCCAGCAGATCCTCTACAAAGGGATTTTCTTCCTCTTGCACCACATAGGACTTATTACATTGCAGTTGAAACTTCCTATCTGCACATTCAAGATCTCTGTCATGAACTACAGCTTTCTGAACCACTGTCTGCATTGCTTTCTTCCTAGACTCCTCCTCAGCCCGTATACGCCTCTGCTTAGCTTCCTTCTGCCATACTTGCAAAGTATCAAACATCGACTGCCTACTTATTCTAGCGAATAATTTGTCCTGTAAATAATGCAATTTGTGTTCATCAAAGGTACCATCAAATGGCCACTGAAGCTCAGTATTGTCCCTCGTATACTTGTGCCATAACGTACGAAACATAATAGGGCCAATACCATGCTTCACAGACATCTCAAAACTCGGAGTGTCTTCAAGAGGTGCAGGCTGCCTTTCCTCCAGCCGATGCTCAGCAGAACAGCAGCGGCATCCCATGCACCACACTTTTCTCCAGCAAGGCATCCTAGCATCAGACACATTCACTATTCACTCAAGCAACACACACACACACACACACACACACAATAAAAACGCACACAAACAAAAGAGCTCTCAAAAGCAGTCCTCAGACTGCCCAAGATAAGTCAGTCCTCAGAATGCACCAAGACAAGATAGGCTCTAGCCCCAAGCCTTTTCGAGCATAAACCAAATTCAACAAGTGGCCTGGCAGAACGTTAAAAATTCTCCGTATCACAAGGTTCGCAGACCCACCAAGTTAATCAAGACGGCGCCACTTTTTACCAAATATCAAGATGACCTCACCTGGTGCACACAGGTCAAACAAGATTATTCTCCACTGCCGACTCTTCAGACCAAACGGTCAGATCCAAGGGTTTCACCTTTTCAGGACCCCAGCCGAGATGACCACTAGACGAGGAGCCGCCGGATCAGACAGGCGGGGCAGCAGCGAGTACCAGGCTCTATCATATGAGGATCCCCGATCTGCCCAACCAACTGGACGCAACCCTGACTCCACACAAACCGACTACAGGCGGGATGGGTCACCTGGTGGAGTCCCTGTTCGGGCGCCAACTGAAGAAAGTGACCCAGTTAGGGCCACCCGGGTCACTCTCGACCTCCTCTAGCCTTCCAATAATGAAGAGTCGATGACACAGTAGAGAATACAAGCAAACTAGTTTATTCACAGTGTACACTGCAGTGGAGTCCAATCTGACCAGCCTCCTATGATGGCTGACGAGGGGACTGACTCTAACAAGCATAAAGTTACATTATGTATTTTATCGGAGCCACAAAGACCCGCCTACAAAGGAAAAACACTAGTAGATGTCATAATACAATGGGGGTGCAAAACATAAGTTTCGATTCTGCAGCCTGGCACAAGTTAGCTGCTATCGAAGGTCATCTGGCCAGAAAAGGCATGCGTTAATGAGCAAGTTTCAACTTTGGAGAAAAGAAACTTACAAAGGACCATTTCTCGTAAATGAGCAAGTAGCAGTTTCGATTATAATACAAAATGACGTCTTTGAGAAATAAAATGGTGGCACAGATGTCAACCTAACTTACGTAACATCTGCACTTACTGATAGTGTATGAATATAGCAAGAACCTACTTCAAGATAGCTACATGACTGCTAACATAATGTCAAGTAAAATACGACTAATATAGGAGTAAAACATTTTAGTTCTATCATGGTGATGCCACTGCTGATGAAGGGGTTAGTTCCCTCAAACAGTCCACTCAAAGACTACCACGTTTGTGCTCCTTTGAGGGAGCTATGGCATCATTTGGCTGCTCAGAACAGTACTCCACTTTCATATATTGGCCATCTCTTAAGCTGACTGCACCAGGCCTCTACTCTGGGCACCCCCAGTGACTTCAAATTCCGGGCACTTTTCTGCTTTGCCAGTATTAGAGCCAGGTCTAGAAACCTACTTGTATCCTTAGTTTTAGCTATGTGAGAGTACCAGCTTAGCAAGCAAAGAGTCAGTGACCAAGGGGCCTCAATCAGCGTAACAGACACAACAGTAGTGATAACCTCTACCCGGTATTCTTTTAGGGATGAACAGGACTATTCCATATTATATATCTCTGCCCCCACTGTTCAACATCGGGGCACCCAGCTCCTGCTGCCTGAAGGAACCTGTAATGAAAACAAAAACATTCAAACATACCATATTTGCATTCTATACAGCTCAGCAGTCACTAAGGATAGCATGCGTCCTTTGCTACAGGACACTTGTGAAAGAACACAGGACTTCATATGCCTCCTCTACAGCATAGAACATATTAGACTTAGAGTAGTCTAGCTAAAACCACAATATAAAGGGAAACATTCATCTATAGCATATTTGCCTTCTACACAGCTGAGCAGTCACTGAGGATAGTGGAACATCCTGGACGAGATCTTGGACAATTAGGTAATCCTTTTTTCCGGCTTATTGCATAATTATGTACTTTAGCTGGGAGGACCCTAGCTCGACTTTGAAGTCACACGGGCGGGCACCTGGCACGTCCGTGGATGTCACACTCTATGTGCCCAGATTGTGGGAATACCGTGCGTGGGCTATCCTTAATTACAAATTATGAACAGGACTTACAATACAGAATTTTGTCATTACTTTCCTCTCGTTCCGGAACTTTCCGGATCTGCACATTATCTTGCCATGATCGGTCTTCCAAATCTGTACACTTATCTCAGTGCACCATCATTTCTTCAGCAATCTTACATTTAGAATCCAGTATGTTCTTATCCTCTTTGCTCATGGCGACAATGCCACCTTCATTAATTGCTACGCGGTGCCACACGTTGCCACTCAGTGCCTGAATTTTCTTAGTCATATCCGAGAGATCGGAAGCTAGGTTTGCTTTTAGGGCCTACGTTGGAGTTGTCACTATATGGGAAGGTTTTCGGATATATAAGAGAGCTTGGACAGGGTGATAATCTTGAACATTGCGCCCCTGCCTAGTATAGTCGGTGCAGGGCCCTCCAGTTCCTTATATCGTTCCAGAGGCGGTCTAAAATGGGTACATATGTTTTGAAAGGATATCTTCCCTGTTATCTGTTACATATTCCCCTAAATATTTAGATCCCTCCAGAACTATTGATATGATTCCTCTGTACCTCATCCCCCAAACGAACCTGTTTATGGATGGAATATGGACTTTTCCCAGTTGATGGTATGTCCAGAGTGCAAGCCGAAAATTTGGAAAATTTGTAGGAGCCCAGAAATAGTGTCATTAGGGTGTGACACATACAAGAAGATATTATCAGTGCATAGAGAAAGTCTGTCCTCCTAGCCTTTTTCCCCTCCCAGTCCCCAAACTTGCCGGTCTTTGCAATCCAAGAGGCCATGGGTTCCAGTAAAAGTGCAAATAGCATTAAGGAAAGCAGTTATCGCTGCCTCGTACCCCTCTCCATCCTGAAGGGGGCACAATATATTACCATTTACTTTTACCCTCGCCATTGGTTGACTATAGGAGAGCTTTATCATCCACCGGAAGTAGAGGCCTATGCATACTCTTTCCACCACTAATTTCAGGTATGTGCACTTCAGGTGGTGGAGGCTTTCGTGGAGTCAAGGAATAATACAACGGTGTGATCTCTCAATCACTTCCAGCAGCTGTAGAGGCATTTGACGTTCAGCGTAGTTTTCCTATGAGGGATGAAGCTTAACTGGTCAGGATGACTCAGTTTAGAATTGTCTTTTTAACAGAATGTTATTGGTTCTTAACATTTGTACATATATATCAAGACATAGTTTCAACATGTTGGTTTCATTACTTCCATATCAATAACTCTTCCAGTGCCCAACTTTCCATCCCTCAACTGTCCCCCCCTCCTCCCTGTGTCGCATAATACATCAGTGCCCCATCAACCACACCAGATCCTGGTCCGCAAGACATACCTTATCTACATTCATAGTTCCACATTGTTAGGTAGCTTATTTTAACAATTTGTGTTCAGAAGTTATAAGCGATATCCTTCCTTTAGTTCCCATCCCTATACAGTGTCGCCCCGGAGATGCCACTGTTGATGAATTGTCTGGATCCTTCATATAGTCCACCAAAGCCTACCACATTTGTGCTCCTTTGAGGGAGCTACGGCTTCATTTGGCTTCTCGGAACAGCCCTCAGCTTTCATACCCAGCTATCTCTCAAGCTGATTATGCCAGGCCTCTACTCTGGGCCCCCCTTGATTGCAAATTTGGGAAGGGACTGACAGTGCAGGATGATGTCATCACTTTCCTCTGGTCTAAAACTTTCCAAATCCGCACATTATCATGCCACAAGGGTCTTCCAAATCTGCACACTTATCCCTGAGAGCCTTCATTTCTTCCTCCATCTTAGATTAGTAATCCAGTATGTTCTCAACCCCTTTGCACAGAGCAACAATGTCATCTTCGTTGGTTGGCACATGGTCATCCAGTGCCTGGATGTTCTTAGTCATGTCCAAGAGAGACTGTAGCTCAGTTTTCTTTCAGAGCATGCATTTGTGCTGTCACCATATGATAAGGTCTATCATGTAGGTCACTGAGATAGCTCTGGATCATCCATCGTTAAGGGGGTCCCCAAATCTATTTTCTGGCTAGCCATTGAGGTAAATTTGTTTATGGCATCCAAATAATCGCTTTGGGTGGTCCTCCATGCCCCAGCCCCTAGGGGTTCCTCAGTAATCACCAATCCACATCTGTCCCCTAGACACACGTAGCATTCAGCACATCAGCATTCTTGCCTTCAATCAATCAATTAATCAATCAATCGGGATTTATAAAGCGCGGCCTCCAAGCCGTTGGATACCCTACAGTGTATTAGCACTTTTATCTAAATCCTGCTTGATTGATAGGTAGGAGGAAACAGTATAAAAAAACAGACCTCCAGATCTCCTTATATTCCGTGATTTGCATCCATACGGCTCATTTACCCGAACACACATATTGAGTATATTTGGGTAAAAGGTCAATGCGAAGGCGGCCTCTCTTTCAGTTCAGCAATGCCCAAATAGACTTCAAGATGGCCTCCGTCATTATGTGCTCAGGATGAAAGGCCGGTCAGGAAGCCACCACGGTTGAATAAACTATACATTGTGTGCTATCTGAGACCTTCATCCTGCTATGTCTGATGGGTGACACCTCAGGGAAGGTTTCAATACCTCTAAGGAAGATCACAGAGGGAGCCCACAACTGGAGGTCATCCATCAGGCATCCTTCATGTCCAAGTGCAGGCCGCCTGACTACAGGGTAATCATTTTGAACATTGCGGCCTAGCCTAGTGCACCTGGTGGAGGTCCCTCCAGTTCATTCCTGAAGCTCTCCTGATAGGGGTACAGATTTTTTTTATAGGAAGACTTCCTTGCTATTTGTTAAATAAACCTCTAAATATGTAGATCCTTCCGTAATAATTGACAGGGTTTCTCTGTACCTCATCTCCCAGGGCCAACCTGTTGATGAATGGAAGAGGGATTTTTCCCAGTTGATGGTATGTCCCGAGTGTGTGCCAAAAATGTGATACATTTGTAGGAGCAAGGAAATAATGTCATTAGTGTGTGACATGTACAAGAGGATATCTTCATTTCATAGAGAAATTCTGTCCTCCCAGTTCCCAAACTTGCCGGTATTCTAGATTCAAGAGGCCGGGGGTTCCAGCAAAAGTGTAAAGAGCATTGAGGATTGCAACCATCCTTGCCGCGTACCCCTCTCCAACCCAAAGGCGACAATATGCAGTGCCATTTCCTATTTACCCTCACCATTGGTTGACTATTGGAGAGCTTTATCATCCGTCGGAAGTAGGGGCATATGAATACTCTTTCTAACACTAGATTCAGGTATGTGCACTTATTGAGAGGTGGAGGATTTCGTGGAGTCAAGGGATAGTACAGTTGTCTGATCTCTCATTCTACTCTGACAGTCCTAGAGGCGTGTGATGTTCAGAGTAGTTCTCCTGTTAGACATGAAGCCCATTTGGTCAGGATGACCCAGTTTAGAGATTTCCTTTTTATCAAAATGTTATTGGTTCTTAACATTTGTACATATATATATCAAGTTATACTTTCAATATATTGGTTTCATTACTACCATATAAATAACTCTCCCAGTGCCCAACTTTCCATCCTTCAACTGTCCCATCCTCCTCCCGAGCCGTATCATACATCAGTGCTCTATCAACAACAGCAGATCCTGGTCGGCAAGACATGTCTTGCCTGCATTCATTGTATAAACATTGTTAGGTAACCTATTTTAACAATTTGAGTTAAGAATTTAGAATCAATATCCTTGCTTCAGTTTCCATCCTATTATGTTATTTCCGCATTGATGCCACAGTCGATGAAGGGTCCGGTTCCCTCATACAGTCTGCCATATCCTACAAAGTTCATGCTCCTTTGATGGAGCAACGCCCTCGTTTGGCTTCTCAGAACAGCACTCCACTTTCATATCCGGCCAATCTCTCAAGTTGACTTCACCAGGTCTCTACTCTGCCCCCCCCCACCGCCTTCTAATTCCTGGTAATTTCCTGCTTTGCCTGTATTAGGGCCAGGTCTAGAAACCTACTTGTATACTTAGAACTAGCTCTGTGAGGGAACGAGCTTAGCAAGCAAGGTCTCGGTGAACAAGGGACCACCATTAGCGTAATATCCACAACAGTAGTCATAACCTCTACCTAGTATTGTGTCAGGGCTGGATAGGGCTGTATAATATGTTACATCTCTATCTACACTGTTCAACATCGGGGCACGCAGCTCCTGCTGTCTAAAAGAACATGTTAAGTAAACGGTAGCATCATTGTATAGCATATTTGCCTTCTACACAGCTCAGCAGTTCCTGAAGATTGCATGTGTCTCTTGCTCAAAAGTCTCTTGTGAAAGATCCTGGATGAGATTCTTGCTTCCCGTATAATATTGTCCTTTAGGTGGGAGGACCCTAGATGGACTATAATGTTACATGGGCAGGCGTCTGGTGCTTCCTGTTGTAGTCCACTCTATGTGTCCAGATAATGGAAATCTCCTGCATTGGGCCACCCTTGATTACAAATTTGGAAAGGGACTTACAGCATAGGATGATGTCATCAATTTCCGCTGGTCCAAAACTTTCAAATTCCACACATTCTGTTGCCTTGATCGGTCCTCCAAATCCGTGCACTTATTCCAGAGTGCCTTAATATCTTCCTCCATCTTAGAATAGGCATCCAGTGTGTTCTCTACCTCATTGCTCATACCGACAAAGTCATCTTCGTTGGTTGCTACCCAGTCACCCATTACCTAGCTGTTCTTATTCATGTCCAAAAAACTGTAGCTGAGTTTTCTTTCAGGGCCTGCATTTGTTTTGACACCATATGAGAAAGTTTATTGTGCAGATCACTGAGACAGCTCTTGAGATCGGCCTTCATTTTCGGGGTCCCCAAATCTCCATTCTTGCTACCCATTGAGGGAAATGTGTTTAATGTAGCCAAATCATCGCTTTGGGTGGCCCTCCCTACCCCAGGCCCTAGGGGTTCCTCAGTAATCACCAATAGACATCTGTCCGCTAGGAGCACGAGGCATTCAGTACATCAGCAGTCCTACCTTCAATCAATCAATCAATTAATCAATCAGTCAATCAGGATTTATAAAGCACGGCTAATAACCCAATACCTTTTCTAAATGCTTGCAGATATTGGAGGCTTATTCCAACAGACAGGTTCTGGAGTTGATTGGGGGAGTCTGTTTCAGGTCTTTGCTGCGTAATGGAAGAAGGGGTGTCCTCCACCTCTGCTTTGGTAGATGCAGGGAGTATGGGCAAGTGCGAGGGAGGCAGAGCGTAGTCTTCCCGACTTTTGATGGACGTTCAGGCAGTGGTTATGTAGGCAAGTCCTTGTTTGTGTAGAGCCTTGTGTACGTTGGTCAGCAGCTTAGTTTGGCATCTCTTTTTTTACAGGGAGCCAGTGGAGTTGTCTGAGGTGGGATGTGTTGTAGGTTTGTCGGGGAAAGTCAAGGATGAGTCTGATTGCAGCGTTTTGGACTGAAGTCTCTGTAGAAGGTGTGCGGTGATTACAACGTTGACAGCATTGCCGTAGTCCACTAGGCTGGTGATGAGGGCTTGTCATGGTACTTCTCAAGTGTAGGGATATAGACGCTTGAAGAACTTGCATAGCTTGCGCAGAGTGAGGAATCAGGCGGAGGAGACAGCGTAGATCTCTGATTTTATGATGAGCTTGTCAATGATTTTCCTGAGCTTTCTGGTGTGGTTAGAGAGAGTGGGTGCAGATCATAGGTCTGATAGACACCAGGAGTTGTTCAATGTGTTGCTGCTGTTACCGAACATCAGTACTTCCGTATTGTCTCTATTCAGCGCTGGCAGTTGTTCTTCATCCAGTAGATGATACTTGTCATGCATCTGTGGAAGTTGATTCAGGTTGTGGTGGGGTTGAAGGTGAATGAGGGAATGAGTTGGTTCTCATCTGCGTAGGACATTAGTTTAAGACCATGAGATGTGGCATTGTTGATCAGAGGCATCGTATGTGCGTAGAAGAGTGCGGGGATGAGGGATATGCCCTGGGGGGCAATGCAGGTGATCTCCTTGGGTTCTGAGGTTAAAAGCTATCAGGTGAATCCTCTGGGTTCTTCCAATGAGGAAAGAAGGGATCAATTTGAGCACTTGCCTTGGATGCAGATGTGGTGGGGCCTTTTGATCAGCGTGGGGTGGGATATAGTGCCGAAGGCTGCCAAGAGGTCTAAAGAGATTCAGAGCTACTGTTTCTCCTCAGTGAAGGAGGGTTCAGATGTTGTCATGGCAAGGATCAGATTGGTTTTGGTGCTGTGTTTGCTGCGGAATCCGGATTGGGAGGAGCTGAGTAGCTGTTTCTGCTCCAGGTGTGTCATCAATGACCTTCTGGTGATCTTTTCCAGTACCTTAACTAGGAATGGAGCAGTGAGATTGTTTAGAAACCACAGAATCATCATCGACAAAAGCTCACCGTGTAATCACAGACCATTGCTGTCTAATCAGCCTGCTGCATCATAATGTGCATTCTACAAGAGATCTTCAAATGGCTACGGCTGGAAATGAGACGCACCTTGACAATGAGACTGTTCTGCAGTTGGCTGGGCTATGGCAGTGCTTTCTACATGGGAATCTAAGCACACCTCCTGGACTGACTTCAAACCATACAGAAAGCTGCACCCTGACTCATCATTGACCTCCCCAACGAACCCACATCACACCATACCTCAGGCAACTCTACTGGCTCCCACATAGAAGAGATGTCCATTCAAGCCGCTGAGCCAAGTACAGAAGGCTCTACCCAACCAACGTCTTGCCGACATTAACCACCGCCTGAACTTCCACCAACCTTCGAGAAGACTACGCTCAGCCTCCCTCTTTGGTGTCATTTGCCCATACTCCCACAATTTACTGAAGCAGAAGTGGAGGAAGCTCCCATATTACAGCAAAGACCTACAACAGCATCCAGACGCAGTTCCGGACTCTCACTTTTGAAATTCCAAAGGGCCCTCAAGACAGCGAAGAGAACTAGTTCGAATGAGCCTTCCCAGACATGCAAGCCCCTGGATACCCTATTGTGTATTAGCACTTCTATCTAAATACTGATTGATTGAAATGTAGGAGGAAACAGTATGAAAAACAGACTTCCCAGATCACCGTATGTTTTGTGATTTGCATTCATGCAGCTTATTTACCCGAATACACCTATGGAGTGTCTTTGGAGAAAAGTTCTATGTGAGGGCGTCCGCTTTTTCAATTCAGCAATCCCCAACTAGATTTCAAGATGGCAGCTTTCATTATGTGCTCAGGGAGGAAAGACCGGTCAGGAAGCCACCACAGTTGGTTAAACTATACATTGTGTGCTGTCTCAGACCTTTGTCCTGCCATGACGGGTGGGTGTTGCCTCAGGGAAGGTTTCAATTCCTCTCTGGATGATCACACAGGGAGCTCACAACTGGAGATTAGCCATCAGGCATCTTTCATGTCCAAGCGCAGGCCGCCTGCCTACAGTTTCCTAAGGAATTCCTGTAGGATCCTGTAAGTGATATTTCTGTGCACGTAAAAGAGTTTGGACAGTGTAATCATTTTGAACATTGCAGCCCAGCCTAGTACACCTGGTGCAGGTCCCTCCAGTACCTATATTTGTTCCTGAAGCTCTCCAAATAGGGTACAGATGTTTTGATAGAAAGACCTCCTTGTTATCTGTTACATATAAATCTAAATATTTAGATCCGTCCGAGTCTATTGATATGGTTTCTCTGTACCTCATCTCTAGGGCCAGTCTGTTGATGGATGGAACAGGGATTTTTCCCAGTTGATGGTATGTCCCGAGTGTGTGCCGAAAATGTGAAAAAAGTGTAGGAGCCCGCAATTAATGTCATTAGGGCGTGACACGTACAAGAGGATATCGTTATTGCACAGAGACATTCTGTCATCCCAGTCTTCCTTCACTCCCAGTCTCCAAACTTGCCGGTCTTCTAGATCCAAAAGGCCAGGGGTTCCAGCAAAAGTGTAAATAGCATTTAGGATAGCAGCAATCCCTACCTCTTACCCATCTCCAAACCAAAGGTGACACAATACAGTGCCATTTCCTTTTACCCTCACCATTGGTTGACTATTGGAGAGCTTTATCATCCGTCGGAAGTAGGGGCCTATGCATACTCTTTCCAATAATAGATTCAGGTATGTACACTTCAGAGTGGTGGAGGATTTCATGGAGTCAAGGGATAGTACAGTTGTCTGATCTCTCATACTACTCTGACAGTCCTAGATGCGTGTGATGTTCAGAGGAGTTCTCCTGTGAGACATGAAGCCCATTTGGTCTGGGTGACCCAATTTCGAGATTTTTTTTTAACAAAATGTTATTGGTTCTTAACATTTGTCAATATATTTCAAGCCATACATTCAATATATGGGTTTCATTACTACCATATCACTAACTCTCCCAGTGCCCAACTTTCCATTCTTCAACTGTCCCAACCTCCTCCTGAGCTGTATCATACATCGGTGCCCCATCAACAACAGCAGACCCTGGTCTTCAATACATGTCTTGCCTACATTCATTGTCCCACATTGTTAGGTAACTTATTTTAACAATTTGAGTTAAGAATTTAGAAGCGATATCCTTTCTTTAGTTCCCATACCTTTATGTTGTTTCCTCATTGATGCCACTGTTGATGAAAGGTTTGGTTCCCTCATACAGTCTGCCATAGCCTACAACGTTCATGCTCCTTTGATGGAGCAATGGCCTCAATTGGCTTCTCAGAACAGCACTCCCCTTTCATATCGGGCCAATCTCTCAAGTTGACTTCAGCAGGTCTCGACTCTGCCTCCCCCCCCCCCACCGCCTTCTAATTCCAGGTAATTTCCTGTTTTGCCTGTATTAGAGCCAGGTCTAGAAACCTACTTGTATGCTTAGAACTAGCTCTGTGAGGGAACGAGCTTAGAAAGCAAGGTCTCGGTGAACAAGGGACCACCATTAGCGTAATATCCACAACAGTAGTCATAACCTCTATCCAGTATTGTGTCAGGGCTGGATAGGGCTGTATAATATGTTATATCTCTATCTCCACTGTTCAACATCGGGGCACGCAGCTCCTGCTGTCTGAAAGAACATGCTTAGTAAACAGTAGCATCATTGTAGAGCATATTTGCCTTCTACACAGCTCAGCAGTTCCTGAAGATTGCTTGTGTCCGTAGCTCAAAAGTCTCTTGTGAAAGATCCATGGATGAGATTCTGGAAAATGATCCGATCATATTTTCTTGGTACCCGCATAATATTGTCCTTTAGGTGGGAGGACCCTAGATGGACTATAATGTTACATGGCCAGGCTTCTAGTGCTTCCTGTTGTAGTCCACTCTATGTGTCCAGATAATGGAAATCTCCTGCATTGGGCCACCCTTGATTACAAATTTGGAAAGGGACTTACAGCATAGGATGATGTCATCAATTTCTACTGGTCCAAAACTTTCAAATTCAACACATTCTGTTGCCTTGATCGGTCCTCCGAATCTGTACACTTATTCCAGAGTGCCTTAGTATCTTCCTCCATCTTAGATTAGGCATCCCGTATGTTCTCTACCTCTTTGCTCATACTGACAAAGTCATCTTCGTTGGTTGCTACCCAGTCACCCATTGCCTAGCTGTTCTTATTCATGTCCAAAAAAACTGTAGCCAAGTTTTCTTTCAGGGCCTGCATTTGTTTTGACACCATATGGGAAAGTTTATTGTGCAGATCACCGAGACAGCTCTTGAGATCGGCCTTCATTTTCGGGGTCCCCAAATCGCCTTTCTTGCTACCCATTGACGGAAATGTGTTTAATGTAGCCAAATCATCGCTTTGGGTGGCCCTCCCTACCCCAGGCCCTAGGGGTTCCTCAGTAATCACCAATACACATCTGTCCCCGAGAAGCACGAGGCATTCTGTACATCAGCAGTCTTGCCTAAAATCAATCAATCAATTAATCAATCAATCAGTCAATCAGGATTTATAAAGCACGGCTAATAACCCAATACCTTTTCTAAATGCTTGCAGATATTGGAGGCTTATTCGAACAGACAGGTTCTGGAGTTGATTGGGGGAGCCTGTTTCAGGTCTTTGCTGCGTAATGGAAGAAGGGGCGTCCTCCACTTCTGCTTTGGAAGATGCGGGGAGTATGGGCAAGTGCGAGGGAGGCAGAGCGTAGTCTTCCCGACTTTTGATGGAAGTTCAGGCAGTGGTTATGTAGGCAAGTCCTTGCTTGTGTAGAGCCTTGTGTACATTGGTCAGCAGCTTAGTTTGGCATCTCTTTTTTTACAGGGAGCCAGTGGAGTTGTCTGAGGTGGGATGTGTTGTAGGTTTCTCGGGGAAGGTCAAGGTTGAGTCTGACTGCAGCATTCGTTTTGGACTGAAGTCTCTGTAGAAGGTGTGCGGTGATTACTACGTTGACAGCATTGCCGTAGTCCACTAGGCTGGTGACGAGGGCTTTTGTCATGGTACTTCTCGAGAGTAGGGATATAGACGCTTGAAGAAGTTGCATAGCTTGCGCAGAGTGAGGAATCAGGCGGAGGAGACAGCATAGATCTCTGATTTTATGATGAGCTTGTCAATGATTATTCTGTGATTTCTGGTGTGGTTGGAGCGAGTTGGTGCAGATTCTAGATCTGATAGACACCAGGAGTTGTTTAATGTGTTACTGCTGTTACCGAAGGTCAGTACTTCCGTATTGTCGCTATTCAGCGCTGGCAGTTGTTCTTTATCCAGTAGATGATGCTTGTCATGCATCTGTGGAAGTTGGTTCAGGTGGTGGTGGGGTTGAAGGTGAATGAGGGAATGAGTTGGTTGTCATCTGCGTAGGACATTAGTTTAAGACGATGAGATGTGGCGTTGATCAGAGGCATTGTATGTGCATAGAACAGTGCGGGGCTGAGGGATATGCCCTGGGGGACAATGCAGCTGATCTCCTTGGGTTCTGAGGTTAAAAGCTATCAGGTGAATCCTCTGGGTTCTTCCAGTGTGGAAAGAAGGGATCCATTTGAGCACTTACCTTGGATGCAGATGTGGTGGGGCCTTTCGATCAGCGTGGGGTGGGATACAGTGCCGAAGGCTGCCAAGAGGTCAAAAGAGATTCAGAGCTACTGTTTCTCCTCAGTGAAGGAGGGTTCAGATGTTGTCATGGCAAGGATCAGATTGGTTTTGGTGCTGTGTTTGCTGCGGAATCCGGATTGGGAGGTGCTGATTAGCTGTTTCTGCTCCAGGTGTGTCATCAATTACCTTCTGGTAATATTTTCCAGTACCTTAACTGGGAATGGAGCAGTGAGATTGTTTAGAAACCGCAAAATCATCATCGACAACAAGCTCACCGTGTAATCACAGACCATTGCTGTCTAATCAGCCTGCTGCATCATAATGTGCATTCTACAAGAGATCTTCAAATGGCTACGTCTGGAAATGCGACGCACCTTGACAATGAGCCTATTCTGCAGTTGTCTGGGCTATGGCAGTGCTTTCTACATAGGAATCCAAGCACACCTCCTGGACTGACTTCAAACCATACAGAAAGCTGCACCCTGACTCATCATTGACCTCCCCAACGAACCCACATCACACCCTACCTCAGGCACCTCTACTGGCTCCCACATAGAAGAGATGGCCATTCAAGCCGCTGAGCCAAGTACAGAAGGCTCTACGCAACCAACGTCCTGCCTACATTAACCACCGCCTGAACTTCCACCAACCTTCGAGAAGACTACGCTCAGCCTCCCTCTTTGGTGTCATTTGTCCATACTCCCCCCAATTTACTGAAGCAGAAGTGGAGGAAGCTCCCATATTACAGCCAAAGACCTAGAACAGCCTCAAGACGCAGCTCCGGACTCTCATCTCACTTTTGGAATTCCAAAGGGCCCTCAAGACAGCGAAGAGAACTAGTTTGAATGAGCCTTCCCGGACATGCAAGCCCCTGGATACCCTATTGTGTATTAGCACTTCTAGCTAAATCCTGATTGATTGAAAGGTAGGAGGAAACAGTATGAAAAACAGACCTCCCAGATCACCTTATGTTCTGTGATTTGCATTCATGCGGCCTATTTACCCGAATACACCTATGGAGTGTCTTTGGGGAAAAGGTCTATGCGAGGGCGTCCGCTATTTTAATTCAGCAATCCCCAAGTAGACTTCAAGATGGAAGCTTTCATTATGTGCTCAGGGAGGAAAGACCGGTCAGGAAGCCACCACAGTTGGTTCAAATATACATTGTGTGCTGTCTTAGACCTTTGTCCTGCCATGACGGGTGGGTGTTGCCTCAGGGACGGTTTCAATTCCTCTCTGAATGATCACACAGGCAGCCCACAACTGGAGATTAGCCATCAGGCATCTTTCATGTCCAAGCACAGGCCGCCTGCCTACAGTTTCCTAAGGAATTCCTGTAGGATCTTGTAAGTCATATTTGTGAGCATGTAAAAGAGTTTGGACAGTGTGATTATTTTGAACATTGCAGCCCAGCCTAGTACACCTGGTGCATGTCCCTCCAGTACCTAAGTTCGTTCCTGAAGCTCTCCAAATAGGGTACAGATGTTTTGATAGAAAGACCTCCTTGTTATCTGTTACATATAAATCTAAATATTTAGATCCCTCCGAGTCTATTGATATGGTTTCTCTGTACCTCATCTCCAGGGCCAGTCTGTTGATGGATGGAACAGGGATTTTTCCCAGTTGATGGTATGTCCAGAGTGTGTGCCGAAAATGTGAAAAAAGTGTTGGAGCCCGCAAATAATGTAATTAAGGCGTGACACGTACAAGAGGATATCATTATTGCACAGAGCCATTCTGTCCTCCCAGTCTTCCTTCACTCCCAGTCTCCAAACTTGCCGGTCTTCTAGATCCAAAAGGCCAGGGGTTCCAGCAAAAGTGTAAATAGCATTTAGGATAGCAGCCATCCCTACCTCTTACCCGTCTCCAACCCAAAGGTGACACAATACAGCGCTATTTCCTTTTACCCTCATCATTGGTTGACTATTGGAGAGCTTTATCATCCGTCGGAAGTAGGGGCCTATGCATACTCTTTCCAATACTAGATTCAGGTATGTACACTTCAGAGTGGTGGAGGATTTCATGGAGTCAAGGGATAGTACAGTTGTCTGATCTCTCAATCTACTCTGACAGTCCTAGATGTGTGTGATGTTCAGAGTAGTTCTCCTGTGAGACATGAAGCCCATTTGGTCTGGATGACCCATTTTAGAGATTTTTTTTTAACAACATTTTATTGGTTCTTAACATTTGTCAATATATTTCAAGCCATACATTCAATATATAGGTTTCAATACTACCATATCACTAACTCTCCCAGTGTCCAACTTTCCATCCTTCAACTGTCCCAACCTCCTCCCGAGCCGTATCATACATCAATGCCCCATCAACAACAGCAGACCCTGGTCTTTCAATACATATCTTGCCTACATTCATTGTCCCACATTGTTAGGTAACTTATTTTAACAATTTGAGTTAAGAATTTAGAAGCAATATCCTTCCTTTAGTTCCCATACCTTTATGTTATTTCCTCGTTGATGCCACTGTCGATGAAAGGTTCAGTTCCCTCATACAGTCTGCCATAGCCTACAACGTTCATGCTCCTTTGATGGAGCAATGGCCTCAATTGGCTTCTCAGAACAGCACTCCACTTTCATATCCGGCCAATCTCTCAAGTTGACTTCAGCAGGTCTCGACTCTGCCTCCCGCCCCCCCACCGCCTTCCAATTCCAGGTAATATCCTGCTTTGCCTATATTAGAGCCAGGTCTAGAAACCTACTTGTATACTTAGAACTAGCTCTATGAGGGAACAAGCTTAAAAAGCAAGGTCTCGGTGAACAAGGGACCACCATTAGCGTAATATCCACAACAGTAGTCATAACCTCTACCCAGTATTGTGTCAGGGCTGGATAGGGCTGTATAATATGTAATATCTCTATCTCCACTGTTCAACATCGGGGCACGCAGCTCCTGCTGTCTGAAAGAACATGCTAAGTAAACAGTAGCATCATTGTATAGCATATTTGCCTTCTACACAGCTCGGCAGTTCCTGAAGATTGCTTGTGTCCGTTGCTCAAAAGTCTCATGTGAAAGATCCTGGATGAGATTCTGGAAAATGATCCGATCTTATTTTCTTCCTTCCCGTATAATATTGTCCTTTAGGTGGGAGGACCCTAGATGGACTATAATGTTACATGGCCAGGCGTCTAGTGCTTCCTGTTGTAGTCCACTCTATGTGTCCAGATAATGGAAATCTCCTGCATTGGGCCACCCTTGATTACAAATTTGGAAAGAGACTTACAGCATAGGATGATGTCATCAATTTCTGCTGGTCCAAAACTTTCAAATTAGACACATTCTGTTGCCTTGATCGGTCCTCCGAATCTGTACACTTATTCCAGAGTGCCTTAGTATCTTCCTCCATCTTAGATTAGGCATCCAGTATGTTCTCTACCTATTTGCTCATACTGACAAAGTCATATTCGTTGGTTGCTACCCAGTCACCCATTGCCTAGCTGTTCTTATTCATGTCCCAAAAAACTGTAGCTAAGTTTTCTTTCAGGGCCTGCATTTGTTTTGACACCATATGGGAAAGTTTATTGTGCAGATCGCCGAGACAGCTCTTGAGATCGGCCTTCATTTTCGGGGTCCCCAAATCACCTTTCTTGCTTCCCATTGACGGAAATGTGTTTAATGTAGCCAAATCATCGCTTTGGTTGGCCCCCCATACCCCAGGCCCTAGAGGTTCCTCAGTAATCACCAATAAACATCTGTCCCCGAGAAGCACAAGGCATTCTGTACATCAGCAGTCTTGCCTTCAATCAATCAATCAATTAATCAATCAATCAGTCAATCAGGATTTATAAAGCACGCCCAACAACCCAATACCTTTTCTAAATGCTTGCAGATATTGGAGGCTTATACGAACAGACAGGTTCTGGAGTTGATTGGGGGAGCCTGTTTCAGGTCTTTGCTGCGTAATGGAAGAAGGGGCGTCCTCCACTTCTGCTTTGGAAGATGCGGGGAGTATGGGCAAGTGCGAGGGAGGCAGAGCGTAGTCTTCCCGACTTTTGATGGAAGTTCAGGCAGTGGTTATGTAGGCAAGTCCTTGCTTGTGTAGAGCCTTGTGTACGTTGGTCAGCAGCTTAGTTTGGCATCTCTTTTTTTACAGGGAGCCAGTGGAGTTGTCTGAGGTGGGATGTGTTGTAGGTTTCTCGGGGAAGGTCAAGGATGAGTCTGACTGCTGCATTCGTTTGGGACTGAAGTCTCTGTAGAAGGTGTGCGGTGATTACTACGTTGACAGCATTGCCGTAGTCCACTAGGCTGGTGATGAGGGCTTTTGTCATGGTACTTCTCGAGTGTAGGGATATAGACGCTTGAAGAACTTGCATAGCTTGCGCAGAGTGAGGAATCAGGCGGAGGAGACAGCGTAGATCTCTGATTTTATGATGAGCTTGTCAATGATTATTCTGAGATTTCTGGTGTGGTTGGAGCGAGTGGGTGCAGATCCTAGATTTGATAGACACCAGGAGTTGTTCAATGTGTTACTGCTGTTACCGAAGATCAGTACTTCCGTATTGTTGCTATTCAGCGCTGGCAGTTGTTCTTTATCCAGTAGATGATGCTTGTCATGCATCTGTGGAAGTTGGTTCAGGTGGTGGTGGGGTTGAAGGTGAATGAGGGAATGAGTTGGTTGTCATCTGCGTAGGACATTAGTTTAAGACGATGAGATGTGGTGTTGTTGATCAGAGGCATTGTATGTGCATAGAACAGTGCGGTGCTGAGGGATATGCCCTGGGGGACAATGCAGGTGATCACCTTGGGTTCTGAGGTTAAAAGCTATCAGGTGAATCCTCTGGGTTCTTCCAGTGAGGAAAGAAGGGATCCATTTGAGCACTTACCTTGGATGCAGATGTGGTGGGGCCTTTCGATCAGCGTGGGGTGGGATATAGTGCCGAAGGCTGCCAAGAGGTCAAAAGAGATTCAGAGCTACTGTTTTTCCTCAGTGAAGGAGGGTTCAGATGTTGTCATGGCAAGGATCAGATTGGTTTTGGTGCTGTGTTTGTTGCGGAATCCGGATTGGGAGGTGCTGATTAGCTGTTTCTGCTCCAGGTGTGTCATCAATTACCTTCTAGTGATCTTTTCCAGTACCTTAACTGGGAATGGAGCAGTGAGATTGTTTAGAAACCGCAAAATCATCATCGACAACAAGCTCACCGTGTAATCACAGACCATTGCTGACTAATCAGCCTGCTGCATCATAATGTGCATTCTACAAGAGTTCTTCAAATGGCTACGGCTGGAAATGCGACGCACCTTGACAATGTGCCTGTTCTGCAGTTGGCTGTGCCATGGCAGTGCTTTCTACATGGGAATCTAAGCACACCTCCTGGACTGACTTCAAACCATACAGAAAGCTGCACCCTGACTCATCATTGACCTCCCCAACGAACCCACATCACACCCTACCTCAGCCAACTCTACTGGCTCCCACATAGAAGAGATGGCCATTCAAGCCACTGAGCCAAGTACAGAATGCTCTACACAACCAACGTCCTGCCTACATTAACCACCGCCTGAACTTCCACCAACCTTCGAGAAGACTACGCTCAGCCTCCCTCTTTGGTGTCATTTGCCCATACTCTCCCAATTTACTGAAGCAGAAGTGGAGGAAGCTCCCATATGACAGCGAAGACCTAGAACAGCCTCAAGACGCAGCTCCGGATTCTCATCTCAATTTCGGAATTCCAAAGGGCCCTCAAGACAGCGAAGAGAACTAGTTCGAATTAGCCTTTCCGGACATGCAAGCCCCTGGATACCCTATTGGGTATTAGCACTTCTAGCTAAATCCTGATTGATTGAAAGGTAGGAGGAAACAGTATGAAAAACAGACCTCCCAGATCACCTTATGTTCTGTTATTTGCATTCATGCGGCTTATTTACCAGAATACACCTATGGAGTGTCTTTGGGGAAAAGGTCTATGCGAGGGTGTCTGCTCTTTCAATTCAGCAATCCCCAAGTAGACTTCAAGATGGCAGCTTTCATTATGTGCTCAGGGAGGAAAGGCCGGTCAGGAAGCCACCACAGTTGGTTAAACTATACATTGTGTGCTGTCTCTGACCTTTGTCCTGCCATGACGGATGGGTGTTGCCTCAGGGAAGGTTTCAATTCCACTAAGGAAGATCACACAGGGAGCCCACAACTGGAGACTAGCCATCAGGCATCTTTCATGTCCAAGCGCAGGCCGCATGCCTACAGTTTCCTAAGGAATTCCTGTGGGATCCTGTAAGTGATATTTGTGAGCACGTAAAAGAGTTTGGGCAGTGTAATCATTTTGAACATTGCAGCCCAGCCTAGTACACCTGGTGCAGGTCCCTCCGGTACCTAAGTCCGTTCCTGAAGCTCTCAAAATAGGGGTACAGATGTTTTGATAGAAAGACCTCCTTGTTATCTGTTACACATAAATCTAAATATTCAGGTCCCTCCGGAACTATTGATATGGTTTCTCTGTACCTAATCACCAGGGCCAGTCTGCTGATGGATGGAACAGGGATTTTTCCCAGTTGATGGTATGTCCCGAGTGTGTGTCGAAAATGTGAAAAAAAGAGTAGGAACCCACAAATAATGTCATTAGGGCGTGACACGTACACGAGGATATCGTTATTGCACAGAGACATTCTGTCCTCCCTGTCTTCCTTCACTCCCAGTCTCCAAACTTGCCAGTCTTCTAGATCCAAAAGTCCAGGGGTTCCAACAAAAGTGTAAATAGCATTTAGGATAGCAGCCATCCCTACCTCTTACCGGTCTTCAATCCAAAGGTGACACAATACAGTGCCATTTCCTTTTACCCTCACCATTGGATGAGTATTGGAGAGCTTTATCATCAGTCGGAAGAAGGGGCCTATGCATACTCTATCCAATACTAGATTCAGGTATGCACACTTCAGAGTGGTGGAGAATTTCATGGAGTCAAGGGATAGTACAGTTGTCTGATCTCTCAATCTACTCTGACAGTCCTAGAGGCGTGTGATGTTCAGAGTAGTTCTCCTGTGAGACATGAAGCCCATTTGGTCTGGATGACCCAATTTAGAGATTTTTTTTTTAACAACATTTTATTGGTTCTTAACATTTGTCAATATATTTCAAGCCATACATGCAATATATGGGTTTCATTACTACCATATCACTAACTCTCCCAGTGCCCAACTTTTCATCCTTCAACTGTCCCAACCTCCTCCCGAGCTGTATCATACATCTGTGCCTCATCAACAACAGCAGACCCTGGTCTTCAATACATGTCTTGCCTACATTCATTTGAGTTAAATATTTAGAAGCGATATCCTTCCTTTAGTTCCCATCTCTTTATGTTATTTCCTCATTGATGCCACTGTCGATGAAAGGTTTGGTTCCCTCATACAGTCTGCCATAGCGTACAACGTTCATGCTCCTTTGATAGAGCAATGGCCTCGTTTGGCTTCTGAGAACAACACTCCACTTTCATATCCGGCCAATCTCTCAAGTTGACTTCACCAGGTCTCTACTCTGCCCCCTCCCCCCCCACCGCCTTCTAATTCCTGGTAATGTCCTGCTTCGCCTGTATTAGAGCCAGGTCTAGAAACCTACTTGTATACTTAGAACTAGCTCTGTGAGGGAACGAGCTTAGCAAGCAAGGTCTCGGTGAACAAGGGACCACCATTAGCGTAATATCCACAACAATATTCATAACCTCTACCCAGTATTGTGAAAGGGCTGGATAGGGCTGTATAATATGTTATATCTCTATCTCCACTGTTCAACATCAGAGCACGCAGCTCCTGCTGTCTAAAAGAACTTGTTAAGTAAACAGTATCATCATTGTATAGCATATTTGCCTTCTACACAGCTCAGCAGTTCCTGAAGATTGTATGTGTCCCTTGCTCAAAAGTCTCTTGTGAAAGATCCTGGATGAGATTCTTGCTTCCCATATAATATTGTCCTTTAGGTGGGAGGACCCTAGATGGACTATAATGTTACATGGCCAGGCGTCTGGTGCTTCCTGTTGTAGTCCGCTTTATGTGTCCAGATAATGGAAATCTCCTGCATTGGGCCACCCTTGATTACAAATTTGGAAAGGGACTTACAGCATAGGATGATGTCATCAATTTCCGCTGGTCCAAAACTTTCAAATTCCACACATTCTATTGCCTTGATCGGTCCTCCAAATCTGTACACTTATTCCAGAGTGCCTTAATATCTTCCTCCATCTTAGATTAGGCATCCAGTATGTTCTCTACCTCTTTGCTCATACCAACAAAGTCATCTTCGTTGGTTGCTACCCAGTCACCCATTGCCTAGCTGTTCTTATTCATGTCCAAAAAAACTGTAGCTAAGTTTTCTTTCAGGGCCTGCATTTGTTTTGACACCATATGGGAAAGTTTATTGTGCAGATCACCGAGACAGCTCTTGAGATTGGCCTTTATTTTCGGGGTCCCCAAATCTCCTTTCTTGCTACCCATTGAGGGAAATGTGTTTAATGTAGCCAAATCATCGCTTTGGGTGGCCCTCCCTACCCCAGGCCCTAGGGATTCCTCAGTAATCACCCATACATATCTGTCCCCAAGAAGCACAAGGCATTCGGTACATCAGCAGTCTTGCCTTCAATCAATCAATCAATCAATCAATCAATCAATCAATCAATCAGTCAATCAGGATTTATAAAGCACGGCTAATAACCCAATACCTTTTCTAAATTCTTGCAGATATTGGAGGCTTATTCGAACAGACAGGTTCTGGAGTTGATTGGGGGAGCCTGTTTCAGGTCTTTGCTGCGTAATGGAAGAACGGGCGTCCTCCACTTCTGCTTTGAAAGATGCGGGGAGTATGTGCAAGTGCGAGGGAGGCAGAGCGTAGTCTTCCGGACTTTTGATGGAAGTTCAGGCAGTGGTTATGTAGGCAAGTCCTTGCTTGTGTAGAGCCTTGTGTATGTTGGTCTGCAGCTTAGTTTGGCATCTCTTTTTTTACAGGGAGCCACTGGAGTTGTCTGAGGTGGGGGAACAACCTTTACAACACAAATTTTACAACGCACTACTGTTACAATGAAACTGTTACAACGCGAGTGCATTGACAACGCAGGACATTACAACGCAAGTCTTTACATCGACTTGCACTAGATGGCGTGCTAACATTAAAAATAGTGTAGTTTACTATCCCAACACCTTCCCTACTGTTACGTGGACTGGAGTTGGAATAGTAAATGACACTTTTTTAATGTTAGCACGCCATCTAGTGCAAGTCGATGTAAAGACTTGCGTTGTAATGTCCTGCGTTGTCAATGCACTCGCGTTGTAAAACTTTCGTTGTAACAGCATGCGTTGTAACAGCATGTGTTGTAACGTCATACATCCCTGAGGTGGGATGTGTTGTAGGTTTCTCGGGGAAGGTCAAGGATTAGTCTGACTGCAGCATTCATTTTGAACTGAAGACTCTGTAGAAGGTGTGCGGTGATTACTATGTTGGCAGCATTGCCGTAGTCCACTAGGCTGGTGATGAGGGCTTTTGTCATGTTAATTCTCGAGTGTAGGGATATAGACGCTTGAAGAACTTGCATGGCTTGCGCAGAGTGAGGAATCAGGCGAAGGAGACGACGTATATCTCTGATTTTATGATGAGCTTGTCAATGATTATTCTGAGCTTTCTGGTGTGGTTGGAGCGAGTGGGTGCAGATCCTAGATCTGATAGACACCAGGAGTTGTTCAATTTGTTACTGCTGTTACCAAAGATCAGTACTTCCGTATTGTCTCTATTCAGTGCTGGCAGTTGTTCTTCATCCAGTAGATGATGCTTGTTATGCATCTGTGGAAGTTGGTTCAGGTGGTGGTGGGGTTGAAGGTGCATGAGGGAATGAGTTGGTTGTCATCTGCGTAGGACATTAGTTTAAGACCATGAGATGTGGCGTTGTTGATCAGAGGCATCATATGTGCAGAGAAGAGTGCGGGGCTGAGGGATATGCCCTGGGGGACAATGCAGGTGATCTCCTTGGGTTCTGAGGTTAAAAGCTATCAGGTGAATCCTCTGGGTTCTTCCAGTGAGGAAAGAAGGGATCCATTTGAGCACTTCCCTTAGATGCAGATGTGGTGGGGCCTTTCGATCAGCATGGGGTGGGATATAGTGCCGAAGGCTGCCAAGAGGTCAAAAAAGATTCCGAGCTACTGTTTCTCCTCAGTGAAGGAGGGTTCAGATGTTGTCATGGCAAGGATCAGATTGGTTTTGGTGCTGTGTTTGCTGCGGAATCCGGATTGGGATGTCCTGAGTTGCTGTTTCTGCTCCAGGTGTGTCATCAATTACCTTCTCGTGATCTTTTCCAGTACCTTAACTGGGAAAGGAGCAGTGAAATTGTATAGAAACCGCAGAATCATCATCGACAACAAGCTCACCGTGTAATCACAGACCATTGCTGTCTAATCAGCCTGCTGCATCATAATGTGCTTCTACAAGAGATCTTCAAATGGCTACGGCTTGAAATGCGACGAACCTTGACAATGAGCCTGTTCTGCAGTTGTCTGGGCTACAGCAGTGCTTTCTACATAGGAATCCAAGCACACCTCCTGGACTGACTTCAAACCATACAGAAAGCTGCACCCTGACTCATCATTGACCTCCCCAACGAACCCACATCACACCCTACCTTAGGCAACTCTACTGGCTCCCACATAGAAGAGGTGGCCATTCAAGCCGCTGACCCAAGTACAGAAGGCTCTACACAACCAACGTCCTGCCTACATTAACCACCGCCTGAACTTCCACCAACCTTCGAGAAGACTACGCTCAGCCTCCCTCTTTGGTGTCATTTGCCCATACTCTCCCAATTTACTGAAGCAGAAGTGGAGGAAGCTCCCATATGACAGCGAAGACCTAGAACAGCCTCAAGACGCAGCTCCGGACTCTCATCTCACTTTTGGAATTCCAAAGGGCCCTCAAGACAGCGAAGAGAACTAGTTCGAATGAGCCTTTCCGGACATGCAAGCCCCTGGATACCCTATTGGGTATTAGCACTTCTAGCTAAATCCTGATTGATTGAAAGGTAGGAGGAAACAGTATGAAAAACAGACCTCCCAGATCACCTTATGTTCTGTTATTTGCATTCATGCGGCTTATTTACCAGAATACACCTATGGAGTGTCTTTGGGGAAAAGGTCTATGCGAGGGTGTCTGCTCTTTCAATTCAGCAATCCCCAAGTAGACTTCAAGATGGCAGCTTTCATTATGTGCTCAGGGAGGAAAGACCGGTCAGGAAGCCACCACAGTTGGTTATACTATACATTGTGTGCTGTCTCTGACCTTTGTCCTGCATGACGAGTGGGTGTTGCCTCAGGGAAGGTTTCAATTCCACTAAGGAAGATCACACAGGGAGCCCACAACTGGAGATTAGCCATCAGGCATCTTTCATGTCCAAGCGCAGGCCGCATGCCTACAGTTTCCTGAGAAATTCCTGTAGGATCCTGTAAGTGATATTTGTGAGCACGTAAAAGAGTTTGGGCAGTGTAATCATTTTGAACATTGCAGCCCAGCCTAGTACACCTGGTGCAGGTCCCTCCAGTACCTAAGTCCGTTCCTGAAGCTCTCCAAATAGGGGTACAGATGTTTTGATAGAAAGACCTCCTTGTTATCTGTTACATATAAATCTAAATATTCAGATCCCTCCGGAACTATTGATATGGTTTCTCTGTACCTAATCACCAGGGCCAGTCTGCTGATGGATGGAACAGGGATTTTTCCCAGTTGATGGTATGTCCCGAGTGTGTGTCGAAAATGTGAAAAAAGAGTAGGAGCCCACAAATAATGTCATTAGGGCGTGACACGTACACGAGGATATCGTTATTGCACAGAGACATTCTGTCCTCCCTGTCTTCCTTCACTCCCAGTCTCCAAACTTGCCAGTCTTCTAGATCCAAAAGTCAGGGGTTCCAACAAAAGTGTAAATAGCATTTAGGATAGCAGCCATCCCTACCTCTTACAGGTCTTCAATCCAAAGGTGACACAATACAGTGCCATTTCCTTTTACCCTCACCATTGGATGAGTATTGGAGAGCTTTATCATCCGTCGGAAGTAGGGGCCTATACATACTCTTTCCAATACTAGATTCAGGTATGCACACTTCAGAGTGGTGGAGAATTTCATGGAGTCAAGGGATAGTACAGTTGTCTGATCTCTCAATCTACTCTGACAGTCCTAGAGGCGTGTGATGTTCAGAGTAGTTCTCCTGTGAGACATGAAGCACATTTGGTCTGGGTGACCCAATTTAGAGATTTTTTTTTTAACAACATTTTATTGGTTCTTAACATTTGTCAATATATTTCAAGCCATACATGCAATATATGGGTTTTATTACTACCATATCACTCACTCTCCCAGTGCCCAACTTTCCATCCTTCAACTGTCCCAACCTCCTCCCGAGCTGTATCATACATCAGTGCCCCATCAACAACAGCAGACCCTGGTCTTCAATACATGTATTGCCTACATTCATTTGAGTTAAATATTTAGAAGCAATATCATTCCTTTAGTTCCCATCCCTTTATGTTATTTCCTCATTGATGCCACTGTCGATGAAAGGTTTGGTTCCCTCATACAGTCTGCCATAGCGTACAACGTTCATGCTCCTTTGATGGAGCAATGGCCTCGTTTGGCTTCTGAGAACAACACTCCACTTTCATATCCGGCCAATCTCTCAAGTTGACTTCACCAGGTCTCTACTCTGCCCCCTCCCCCCCACCACCTTCTAATTCCTGGTAATTTTCTGCTTCGCCTGTATTAGAGCCAGGTCTAGAAACCTACTTGTATACTTAGAACTAGCTCTGTGAGGGAACGAGCTTAGCAAGCAAGGTCTCGGTGAACAAGGGACCACCATTAGCGTAATATCCACAACAATATTCATAACCTCTACCCAGTATTGTGAAAGGGCTGGATAGGGCTGTATAATATGTTATATCTCTATCTCCACTGTTCAACATCAGAGCACGCAGCTCCTGCTGTCTGAAAGAACTTGTTAAGTAAACAGTATCATCATTGTATAGCATATTTGCCTTCTACACAGCTCAGCAGTTCCTGAAGATTGCATGTGTCCCTTGCTCAAAAGTCTTTTGTGAAAGATCCTGGATGAGATTCTGGAAAATGATCTGATCTAATTTTCTTGCTTCCCGTATAATATTTTCCTTTAGGTGGGAGGACCCTAGATGGACTATAATGTTACATGGCCAGGCATCTGGTGCTTCCTGTTGTAGTCCGCTCAATGTGTCCAGATAATGGAAATCTCCTGCAATGGGCCACCCTTGATTACAAATTTGGAAAGGGACTTACAGCATAGGATGATGTCATCAATTTCCGCTGGTCCAAAACTTTAAAATTCCACACATTCTGTTGCCTTGATCGGTCCTCCAAATCTGTACACTTATTCCAGAGTCCCTTAATATCTTCCTCCATCTTAGATTAGGCATCCAGTATGTTCTCTACCTCTTTGCTCATACCGACAAAGTCATCTTCGTTGGTTGCTACCCAGTCACCCATTGCCTAGCTGTTTTTATTCATGTCCAAAAAAACTGTAGCTAAGTTTTCTTCAGGGCCTGCATTTGTTTTGACACCATATGGGAAAGTTTATTGTGCAGATCACCGAGACAGCTCTTGAGATCGGCCTTCATTTTCGGGGTCCCCAAATCTCCTTTCTTGCTACCCATTGACGGAAATGTGTTTAATGTAGCCAAATCATCGCTTTGGGTGGCCCTCCCTACCCCAGGCCCTAGGGATTCCTCAGTAATCACCCATACATATCTGTCCCCAAGAAGCACAAGGCATTCAGTACATCAGCAGTCTTGCCTTTAATCAATCAATCAATCAATCAATCAGTCAATCAGGATTTATAAAGCACGGCTAATAACCCAATACCTTTTCTAAATTCTTGCAGATATTGGAGGCTTATTCGAACAGACAGGTTCTGGAGTTGATTGGGGGAGCCTGTTTCAGGTCTTTGCTGCGTAATGGAAGAAGGGGCGTCCTCCACTTCTGCTTTGAAAGATGCGGGGAGTATGGGCAAGTGCGAGGGAGGCAGAGCGTAGTCTTCCCGACTTTTGATGGAAGTTCAGGCAGTGGTTATGTAGGGAAGTCCTTGCTTGTGTAGAGCCTTGTGTATGTTGGTCTGCAGCTTAGTTTGGCATCTCTTTTGTTACAGGGAGCCACTGAAGTTGTCTGAGGTGTGGGAACAACATTTACAACGCAACTTTTACAACGCACTACCGTTACAACGAAACTGTTACAACGCGAGTGCATTGACAACACAGGACATTACAACGCAAGTCTTTACATCGACTTGCACTAGATGGCGTGCTAACATTAAAAATAGTGTAGTTTACTATCCCAACACCTTCCCTACTGTTACGTGGACTGGAGTTGGAATAGTAAATTACACTTTTTTAATGTTAGCACGCCATCTAGTGCAAGTCGATGTAAAGACTTGCGTTGTAATGTCCTGCGTTGTCAATGCACTCGCGCTGTAAAACTTTCGTTGTAACAGCATGCGTTGTAACAGCATGCATTGCAACATCATACATCCCTGAGGTGGGATGTGTTGTAGGTTTCTCGGGGAAGGTCAAGGATTAGTCTGACTGCAGCATTCGTTTTGAACTGAAGTCTCTGTAGAAGGTGTGTGGTGATTACTATGTTGGCAGCATTGCCGTAGTCCACTAGGCTGGTGATGAGGGCTTTTGTCATGGTATTTCTCGAGTGTAGGGATATAGACGCTTGAAGAACTTGCATAGCTTGCGCAGAGTGAGGAATCAGGCGAAGGAGACGACGTATATCTCTGATTTTATGATGAGCTTGTCAATGATTATTCTGAGCTTTCTGGTGTGGTTGGAGCGAGTGGGTGCAGATCCTAGATCTGATAGACACCAGGAGTTGTTCAATTTGTTACTGCTGTTACCGAAGATCAGTACTTCCGTATTGTCCGTATTATTCAGCGCTGGCAGTTGTTCTTCATCCAGTAGATGATGCTTGTTATGCATCTGTGGAAGTTGGTTCAGGTGGTGGTGGGGTTGAAGGTGCATGAGGGAATGAGTTGGTTGTCATCTGCGTAGGACATTAGTTTAAGACCATGAGATTTGGCGCTGTTGATCAGAGGCATCATATGTGCATAGAAGAGTGCGGGGCTGAGGGATATGCCCTGGGGGACAATGCAGGTGATCTCCTTGGGTTCTGAGGTTAAAAGCTATCAGGTGAATCCTCTGGGTTCTTCCAGTGAGGAAAGAAGGGATCCATTTGAGCACTTCCCTTAGATGCAGATGTGGTGGGGCCTTTCGATCAGCGTGGGGTGGGATATAGTGCCCAAGGCTGCCAAGAGGTCAAAAAAGATTCCGAGCTACTGTTTCTCCTCAGTGAAGGAGGGTTCAGATGTTGTCATGGCAAGGATCAGATTGGTTTTGGTGCTGTGTTTGCTGCGGAATCCGGATTGGGATGTCCTGAGTTGCTGTTTCTGCTCCAGGTGTGTCATCAATTACCTTCTCGTGATCTTTTCCAGTACCTTAACTGGGAATGGAGCAGTGAGATTGTTTATAAACCGCAAAATCATCATCGACAACAAGCTCACCGTGTAATCACAGACCATTGCTGTCTAATCAGCCTGCTGCATCATAATGTTCATTCTACAAGAGATCTTCAAATGGCTACGGCTGGAAATGCGTTGAACCTTGACAATGAGCCTGTTCTGCAGTTGGCTGGGCTACGGCAGTGCTTTCTACATAGGAATCCAAGCACACCTCCTGGACTGACTTCAAACCATACAGAAAGCTGCACCCTGACTCATCATTGACTTTCCCAATGAACCCACATCACACCCTACCTCAGGCAACTCTACTGGCTCCCACATAGAAGAGGTGGCCATTCAAGCCGCTGAGCCAAGTACAGAAGGCTCTACACAACCAACGTCCTGCCTACATTAACCACCGCCTGAACTTTCACCAACCTTCGAGAAGACTACGCTCAGCCTCCCTCTTTGGTGTCATTTGCCCATACTCTCCCAATTTACTGAAGCAGAAGTGGAGGAAGCTCCCATATGACAGCGAAGACCTAGAACAGCCTCAAGACGCAGCTCCGGACTCTCATCTCACTTTTGGAATTCCAAAGGGCCCTCAAGACAGCGAAGAGAACTAGTTGGAATGAGCCTTTCCGGACATGCAAGCCCCTGGATACCCTATTGGGTATTAGCACTTCTAGCTAAATCCTGATTGATTGAAAGGTAGGAGGAAACAGTATGAAAAACAGACCTCCCAGATCACCTTATGTTCTGTTATTTGCATTCATGCGGCTTATTTACCAGAATACACCTATGGAGTGTCTTTGGGGAAAAGGTCTATGCGAGGGTGTCTGCTCTTTCAATTCAGCAATCCCCAAGTAGACTTCAAGATGGCAGCTATCATTATGTGCTCAGGGAGGAAAGACCGGTCAGGAAGCCACCACAGTTGGTTAAACTATACATTGTGTGCTGTCTCTGACCTTTGTCCTGCCATGACGGGTGGGTGTTGCCTCAGGGAAGGTTTCAATTCCACTAAGGAAGATCACACAGGGAGCCCACAACTGGAGATTAGCCATCAGGCATCTTTCATGTCCAAACGCAGGCCGCATGCCTACAGTTTCCTAAGGAATTCCTGTAGGATCCTGTAAGTGATATTTGTGAGCACGTAAAAGAGTTTGGGCAGTGTAATCATTTTGAACATTGCAGCCCAGCCTAGTACACCTGGTGCAGGTCCCTCCAGTACCTAAGTCCGTTCCTGAAGCTCTCCAAATAGGGGTGCAGATGTTTTGATAGAAAGACCTCCTTGTGTGTGTCGAAAATGTGAAAAAAGAGTAGGAGCCCACAAATAATGTCATTAGGGCGTGACACGTACACGAGGATATCGTTATTGCACAGAGTCATTCTGTCCTCCCTTTCTTCCTTCACTCCCAGTCTCCAAACTTGCCAGTCTTCTAGATCCAAAAGTCCAGGGGTTCCAACAAAAGTGTAAATAGCATTTAGGATAGCAGCCATCCCTACCTCTTACCGGTCTTCAATCCAAAGGTGACACAATACAGTGCCATTTCCTTTTACCCTCACCATTGGTTGGCTATTGGAGAGCTTTATCATCCGTCGGAAGTAGGGGCCTATGCATACTCTATCCAATACTAGATTCAGGTATGCACACTTCAGAGTGGTGGAGAATTTCATGGAGTCAAGGGATAGTACAGTTGTCTGATCTCTCAATCTACACTGACAGTCCTAGAGGCGTGTGATATTCAGAGTAGTTCTCCTGTGAGATATGAAGCCCATTTGGTTTGGATGACCCAATTTAGAGATTTTTTTTTAAACAACATTTTATTGGTTCTTAACATTTGTCAATATATTTCAAGCCATACATGCAATATATGGGTTTCATTACTACCATATCACTAACTCTCCCAGTGCCCAACTTTCCATCCTTCAACTGTCCCAACCTCCTCCCGAGCTGTATCATACATCAGTGCCCCATCAACAACAGCAGACCCTGGTCTTCAATACATGTCTTGCCTACATTCATTTGAGTTAAATATTTAGAAGCGATATCCTTCCTTTAGTTCCCATCCCTTTATGTTATTTCCTCATTGATGCCACTGTCGATGAAAGGTTTGGTTCCCTCATACAGTCTGCCATAGCGTACAACGTTCATGCTCCTTTGATGGAGCAATGGCCTCGTTTGGCTTCTGAGAACAACACTCCACTTTCATATCCGGCCAATCTCTCAAGTTGACTTCACCAGGTCTCTACTCTGCCCCCCCCCCCACCGCCTTCTAATTCCTGGTAATTTCCTGCTTTGCCTGTATTAGAGCCAGGTCTAGAAACCTACTTGTATACTTAGAACTAGCTCTGTGAGGGAACAAGCTTAGCAAGCAAGGTCTCGGTGAACAAGGGACCACCATTAGCGTAATATCCACAACAATATTCATAACCTCTACCCAGTATTGTGAAAGGGCTAGATAGAGCTGTATAATATGTTATATCTCTATCTCCACTGTTCAACATCGGGGCACGCAGCTCCTGCAGTCTGAAAGAACTTGTTAAGTAAACAGTATCATCATTGTATAGCATATTTGCCTTCTACACAGCTCAGCAGTTCCTTAAGATTGCATGTGTCCCTTGCTCAAAAGTCTTTTGTGAAAGATCCTGGATGAGATTCTGGAAAATGATCTGATCTAATTTTCTTGCTTCCCGTATAATATTTTCCTTTAGGTGGGAGGACCCTAGATGGACTATAATGTTACATGGCCAGGCGTCTGGTGCTTCCTGTTGTAGTCCGCTCTATGTGTCCAGATAATGGAAATCTCCTGCATTGGGCCACCCTTGATTACAAATTTGGAAAGGGACTTACAGCATAGGATGATGTTATCAATTTCCGCTGGTCCAAAACTTTCCAATTCCACACATTCTGTTGCCTTGATCGGTCCTCCAAATCTGTACACTTATTCCAGAGTGCCTTAATATCTTCCTCCATCTTAGATTAGGCATCCAGAATGTTCTCTACCTCTTTGCTCATACTGACAAAGTCATCTTCGTTGGTTGCTACCCAGTCACCCATTGCCTAGCTGTTCTTATTCATGTCCAAAAAAACTGTAGCTAAGTTTTCTTTCAGGGCCTGCATTTGTTTTGACACCATATGGGAAAGATTATTGTGCAGATCACCGAGACAGCTCTTGATCGGCCTTCATTTTCGGGGTCCCCAAATCTCCTTTCTTGCTACCCATTGAGGGAAATGTGTTTGATGTAGCCAAATCATCGCTTTGGGTGGCCCTCCCTACCCCAAGCCCTAGGGGTTCCTCAGTAATCACCAATACATATCTGTCACCAAGAAGCACGAGGCATTCAGTACATCAGTACATCAGCAGTCTTGCCTTCAATCAATCAATCAATCAATCAATCAATCAATCAGTCAATCAATCAATCAATCAATCAATCAATCAGTCAATCAGGATTCATAAAGCACGGCTAATAACCCAATACCTTTTCTAAATGCTTGCAGATATTGGAGGCTTATTCGAACAGACAGGTTCTGGAGTTGATTGGGGCAGCCTGTTTCAGGTCTTTGCTGCGTAATGGAAGAAGGGGCGTCCTCCACTTCTGCTTTGAAAGATGCGGGGAGTATGGGCAAGTGCGAGGGAGGCAGAGCGTAGTCTTCCCGACTTTTGATGGAAGTTCAGGCAGTGGTTATGCAGGCAAGTCCTTGCTTCTGTAGAGCCTTGTGTATGTTGGTCAGCAGCTTAGTTTGGCATCTCTTTTTTCACAGGGAGCCACTGGAGTTGTCTGAGGTGGGATGTGTTGTAGGTTTCTCGGGGAAGGTCAAGGATGAGTCTGACTGCAGCATTCGTTTTGAACTGAAGTCTCTGTAGAAGGTGTGCGGTGATTACTATGTTGGCAGCATTGCCGTAGTCCACTAGGCTGGTGATGAGGGCTTTTGTCATGGTAATTCTCGAGTGTAGGGATATAGACGCTTGAAGAACTTGCATAGCTTGCGCAGAGTGAGGAATCAGACGGAGGAGACAGCGTATATCTGTGATTTTATGATGAGCTTGTCAATGATTATTCTGAGCTTTCTGGTGTGGTTGGATCGAGTGGGTGCAGATCCTAGATCTGACAGACACCAGGAGTTTTTCAATGTGTTATTGCTGTTACCGAAGGTCAGTACTTCCGTATTGTCGCTATTCAGCGCTGGCAGTTGTTCTTTATCCAGTAGATGATGCTTGTCATGCATCTGTGGAAGTTGGTTCAGGTGGTGGTGGGATTGAAGGTGAATGAGGGAATGAGTTTTCAACTGCGTAGGACGTTAGTTTAAGACAATGAGATGTGGCGTTGTTGATCAGAGGCATTGTATGTGCATGGAAGAGTGCGGGGCTGAGGGATATGCCCTGGGGGACAATGCAGGTGATCTCCTTGGGTTCTGAGGTTAAAAGCTGTCAGGTGAATCCTCTGGGTTCTTCCAGTGAGGAAAGAAGGGATCCATTTGAGCACTTACCTTGGATGCAGATGTGATGGGGCCTTTCGATCAGCGTGGGGTGGGATATAGTGCCGAAGGCTACCAAGAGGTCAAAAGAGATTCAGAGCTACTGTTTCTCCTCAGTGAAGGAGGGTTCAGATGTTGTCATGGCAAGGATCAGATTGGTTTTGTTTGGTGCTGTGTTTGCTGCGGGATCCGGATTGGGAGGGCTGAGTAGCTGTTTCTGCTCCAGGTGTGTCATCAATTACCTTCTGGTGATCTTTTCCAGTACTTTAACTGGGAATGGAGCAGTGAGATTGTTTAGATACCGCAAAATCATCATCGACAACAAGCTCACCGTGTAATCACAGACCATTGCTGTCTAATCAGCCTGCTGCATCATAATGTGCATTCCACAAGAGATCTTCAAATGGCTACGGCTGGAAATGCGACGCACCTTGACAATGAGCCTGTTCTGCAGTTGGCTGGGCTATGGCAGTGCTTTCTACATAGGAATCTAAGCACACCTCCTGGACTGACTTCAAACCATACAGAAAGCTGCACCCTGACTCATCATTGACCTCCCCAACGAACCCACGTCACACCCTACCTCAGGCAACTCTACTGGCTCCCACATAGAAGAGATGGCCATTCAAGCCGCTGAGCCAAGTACAGAAGGCTCTACACAACCAACGTCCTGCCTACATTAACCACCGCCTGACCTTCCACCAACCTTCGAGAAGACTACGCTCAGCCTCCCTTTTTGGTGTCATTTGCCCATACTCCCCCAATTTACTGAAGCAGAAGTGGAGGAAGCTCCCATATTACAGCAAAGACCTAGAACAGCCTCAAGACGCAGCTCCGGACTCTCATCTCACTTTTGGAATTCCAAAGGGCCCTCTAAACAGCGAAGAGAACTAGTTCGAATGAGCCTTCCCGGACATGCAAGCCCCTGGATACCCTATTGTGTATTAGCACTTCTAGCTAAATCCTGATTGATTGAAAGGTAGGAGGAAACAGTATGAAAAACAGACCTCCCAGATCACCTTATGTTCTGTGATTTGCATTCATGCGGCTTATTTACCCGAATACACCTATGGAGTGTCTTTGGGGAAAAGGTCTATGCGAGGGCGTCCGCTCTTTCAATTCGGCAAACCCCAAGTAGAATTCAAAATGGCAGCTTTCATTATGTGCTCACCACAGTTGGTTAAACTATACATTGTGTGCTGTCTCAGACCTTTGTCCTGCCATGAAGGGTGGGTGTTGCCTCAGGGAAGGTTTCAATTCCTCTAAGGAAGATCAAACAGGGAGCCCACAACTGGAAACTAGCCATCAGGCATCTTTCGTGTCCAAGCGCAGGCCGCCTGCCTACAGTTTCCTAAGGAATTCCTATAGGATCCTGTAAGTGATATTTGTGAGCACGTAAAAGAGTTTGGATAGTGTAATCATTTTGAACATTGCAGCCCACCCTAGTACACCTGGTGCAGGTCCCTCCAGTACATGCGTTCATTCCTGAAGCTCTCCAAATAGGGTTACAGATGTTTTGATAGGAAGACCTCCTTGTTATCTGTTACATATAAATCTGAATATTTAGATCCCTCCGGAACTATTGATATGGTTTCTCTGTACCTCATCTCCAGGGCCAGTCTGTTGATGGATGGAACAGGGATTTTCCCAGTTGATGGTATGTCCCAAGTGTGTGCCGATAATGTGAAAAAAGTGTAGGAGCCCGCAAATAATGTTATTAGGGCGTGACACGTACAAGAGGATATCGTTATTGCACAGAGACATTCTGTCCTCCCAGTCTTCCTTCACTCCCAGTCTCCAAACTTGCCGGTCTTCTAGATCCAAAAGGCCAGGGGTTCCAGCAAAAGTTTAAATAGCATTTAGGATAGCAGCCATCCCTACCTCTTACCCGTCTCCAACCCAAAGGTGACACAATACAGCGCTATTTCCTTTTACCCTCACCATTGGTTGACTAATGGAGAGCTTTATCATCCGTCGAAAGTAGGAGCCTATGAATACTCTTTCCAATTCTAGATTCAGGTATGTATACTTCAGAGTGGTGGAGGATTTCATGGAGTCAAGGATAGTACAGTTGTCTGATCTCTCAATCTACTCTGACAGTCCTAGAGGCGTGTAATGTTCAGAGTAGTTCTCCTGTGAGACATGAACCCCATTTGTTCTGGATGACCCAATTTAGAGATTTGTTTTGAACAAAATGTTATTGGTTCTTAACATTTGTCAATATATTTCAAGCCATACTTTCAATATATGGGTTTCATTACTACCATATCAATAACTCTCCCAGTGCCCAACTTTCCATCCTTCAACTGTCCCACCCTCCTCCCGAGCCATATCATACATCAGTGCCCCATCAACAACAGCAGACCCTGGTCTTCAATACATGTCTTGCCTACATTCATTGTCCCACATTGCTAGGTAACTTATTTTAACAATATGAGTTAAGAATTTAGAAGCAATATATTTCCTTTAGTTCCAATCCCTTTATGTTATTTCCTCATTTATGCCACTGTCGATGAAAGGTTTTGTTCCCTCATACAGTCTGCCATAGCCTACAACGTTCATGCTCCTTTGATGGAGCAATGGCCTCGTTTGGCTTCTCAGAACAACACTCCACTTTCATATCCGGCCAATCTCTCAAGTTACCTTCACCAGGTCTCTACTCTGCCCCCCCTACAGCCTTCTAATTCCAGGTAATTTCCTGCTTTGCCTGTATTAGAGCCAGGTCTAGAAACCTACTTGTATACTTAGAACTAGCTCTGTGAGGGAACGAGCTTAGCAAGCAAGGTCTCGGTGAACAAGGGACCACCATTAGCGTAATATCCACAACAGTAGTCATAACCCCTACCCAGTATTGTGTCAGGGCTGGATAGGGCTGTATAATATGTTATATCTCTATCTCCACTGTTCAACATCGGGGCACGCAGCTCCTGCTGTCTGAAAGAAAATGTTAAGTAAACAGTAGCATCATTGTATAGCATATTTGTCTTCTACACAGCTCAACAGTTCCTGAAGATTGCATGTGTTCCTTGCTCAAAAGTCTCCTGTGAAAGATCCTGGATGAGATTCTTGAAAAGGATCTGATCTAAATTTCTTGCTTCCCGTATAGTATTGTCCTTTAATTGGGAGGACCCTAGATGGACTATAATGTTACATGGTCAGGCGTCTTGTGCTTCCTGTTGTAGTCCACTCTATGTGTCCAGATAATGGATATCTCCTGCATTGGGCCACCCTTGATTACAAATTTGGAAAGGGACTTACATCATAGGATGATGTCATCAATTTCCGCTAGTCCAAAACTTTCAAATTCCACACATTCTGTTACCTTGATCGGTCCTCCAAATCTGTACACTTATTCCAGAGTGCCTTAATATCTTCCTACATCTTAGATTAGGTATCCAGTATGTTCTCTACCTCTTTGCTATGCTCATACCGACAAAGTCATCTTTGTTGGTTTCTACCCAGTCACCCATTGCCCAGCTGTTCTTATTCATGTACAAATAAACTGTAGCTAAGTTTTCTTTCAGGGCCTGCATTTGTTTTGACACCATATGGGAAAGTTTATTGTGCAGATCACCGAGACAGCTATTGAGATCGGCCTTCATTTTCGGGGTCCCCAAATCTCCTTTCTTGCTACCCATTGAGGGAAATGTGTTTAATGTAGCCAAATCATCGCTTTGGGTGGCCCTCCCTACCCCAGGCCCTCGGGGTTCCTCAGTAATCACCAATACACATCTGTCCCCGAGAAGCACGAGGCATTCAGTACATCAGCAGTCTTGCCTTCAATCAATCAATCAATCAATCAGTCAATCAGGATTTATAAAGTAAGGGTAATAACCCAATACCTTTTCTAAATGCTTGCAGATATTAGAGGCTTATTCAAACAGACAGGTTCTGGAGTTGATTGGGGGAGCAGTTTCAGGTCTTTGCTGCTTAATGGAAGAAGGGGCGTCCTCCATTTCTGCTTTGGAAGATGCGGGGAGTATGGGCAAGTGCGAGGGAGGCGGAGCATATTCTTCCCAACTTTTGATGGAAGTTCAGGCAGTGGTTATGTAGGCAAGTCCTTGCTTGTGTAGAGCCTTGTGTACGTTGGTCAGCAGCTTAGTTTGGCATCTCTTTTTTTACAGGGAGCCACTGGAGTTGTCTGAAGTGGGATGTGTTGTAGGTTTCTCGGGGAAGGTCAAGGATGAGTCTGACTGCAGCATTCGTTTTGGACTGAAGTCTCTGTAGAAGGTGTGCGGTGATTACTACGTTGACAGCATTGCCGTAGTCCACTAGGCTGGTGATGAGGGCTTTTGTCATGGTACTTCTCGAGTGTAGGGATATAGACGCTTGAAGAACTTGCGTAGCTTGCGCAGAGTGAGGAATCAGGCGGAGGAGACAGTGTATATATCTGTGATTTTATGATGAGCTTGTCAATGATTATTCTGAGATTTCTGGTGTGGTTGGAGCGAGTGGGTTCAGGTCCTAGATCTGATAGACACCAGGAGTTGTTCAATGTGTTACTGCTGTTACCGAAGATCTGTACTTCCGTATTGTCCCTATTCAGCGCTGGCAGTTGTTCTTCATCCAGTAGATGATGCTTGTCATGCATTTGTGGAAGTTGGTTCAGGTGGTGGTGGGGTTGAAGGTGAATGAGGGAATGAGTTGGTTGTCATCTGCGTAGGACATTAGTTTAAGACGATGAGATGTGGCGTTGTTGATCAGAGGCATTGTATGTGCATAGAAGAGTGCGGGGCTGAGGGATATGCCCTGGGGGACAATGCAGGTTATCTCCTTGGGTTCTGAGGTTAAAAGCTATCAGGTGAATCCTCTGGGTTCTTCCAGTGAGGAAAGAAGGGATCCATTTGAGCACTTACCTTGAATGCAGATGTGGTGGGGCCTTTCAATCAGCGTGGGGTGGGATATAGTGCCGAAGGCTGCCAAGAGGTCAAAAGAGATTCAGAGCTACTGTTTATCCTCAGTGAAGGAGGGTTCAGATGTTGTCATGGCAAGGATCAGATTGGTTTTGGTGCTGTGTTTGCTGCGGAATCCGGATTGGGAGGTGCTGAGTAGCTGTTTCTGCTCCAGGTGTGTCATCAATTACCTTCAGGTGATCTTTTCCAGTACCTTAACTGGGAATGGAGCAGTGAGATTGTTTAGAAACCGCAAAATCATCATCGACAACAAGCTCACCGTGTAATCACAGACCATTGCTGTCTATTCAGCCTGCTGCATCATAATGTGTATTCTACAAGAGATCTTCAAATGGCTACGGCTGGAAATGCGACGCACCTTGACAGTGAGCCTGTTCTGCAGTTGACTGGGCTATGGCAGTGCTTTCTACATAGGAATCCAAGCACACCTCCTGGACTGACTTCAAACCATACAGAAAGCTGCACCCTGACTCATCATTGACCTCCCCAACGAACCCACATCACACCCTACCTCAGGCAACTCTACTGGCTCCCACATAGAAGAGATTGCCATTCAAGCCGCTGAGCCAAGTACAGAAGGCTCTACGCAACCAACGTCCTGCCTACATTAACCACCGCCTGAACTTCCACCAACCTTTGAGAAGACTACGCTCAGCCTCCCTCTTTGGGGTCATTTGCCCATACTCCCCCAATTTACTGAAGCAGAAGTGGAGGAAGCTCCCATATTACAGCAAAGACCTAGAACAGCCTCAAGACGCAGCTCCGGACTCTCATCTCACTTTTGGAATTCCAATGGGCCCTCAAGACAGCGAAGAGAACTAGTTCGAATGAGCCTTCCCGGACATGCAAGCCCCTGGATACCCTATTGGTTATTAGCACTTCTAGCTAAATCCTGATTGATTGAAAGGTAGGAGGAAACAGTATGAAAAACAGACCTCCCAGATCACCTTATGTTCTGTGATTTGCATTCATGCGGCTTATTTACCCGAATACACCTATGGAGTGTCTTTGGGGGAAAGGTCTATGCGAGTGCGTCCGCTCTTTCAATTCAGCAATCCCCAAGTAGACTTCAAAATGGCAGCTTTCATTATGTGCTCACCACAGTTGGATAAACTATACATTGTGTGCTGTCTCAGACCTTTGTCCTGCCATGCCGGGTGGGTGTTGCCTCAGGGAAGGTTTCAATTCCTCTGAGGAAGATCAGACAGGGAGCCCACAACTGGAGATTAGCCATCAGGCATCTTTCATGTCCAAGCGCAGGCTGCCTGCCTACAGTTTCCTAAGGAATTGCTGTAGGATCTTGTAAGTGATATTTGTGAGCACGTAAAAGAGTTTGGATAGTGTAATCATTTTGAACATTGCAGCCCAGCCTAGTACACCTGGTGCAGGTCCCTCCACTACATAAGTTCGTTCCTGAAGCTCTCCAAATAGGGGTACAGATATTTTGATAGGAAAACCTCCTTGTTATCTGTTACCTATAAATCTAAATATTTAGATCCCTCCGGAACTATTGATATGGTTTCTCTGTACCTCATCTCCAGGGCCAGTCTGTTGATGGATGGAACAGGGATTTTTCACAGTTGATGTTATGTCCCGAGTGTGTGCCGATAATGTGAAAAAAGTGTAGGAGCCCGCAAATAATTTCATTAGGGCGTGACACGTACAAGAGGATATCGCTATTGCACAGAGACATTCTGTCCTCCCAGTCTTCCTTCACTCCCAGTCTCCAATCTTGCCGGTCTTCTAGATCCAAAAGGCCAGGGGTTCCAGCAAAAGTGTAAATAGCATTTAGGATAGCAGCAAGCCCTTCCTTTTACCCGTCTCCAACCCAAAGGTGACACAATACAGTGCCATTTCCTTTTACCCTCACCATTGGTTGACTAATGGAGAGCTTTATCATCCGTCGGAAGTAGGGGCCTATGCATACTCTTTCCCATACTAGATTCAGGTATGTACACTTCAGAGTGGTGGAGGATTTCATGGAGTCAAGGGATAGTACAGTCGTCTGATCTCTCAATCTACTCTGACAGTCCTAGAGGCGTGTAATGTTCAGAGTAGTTCTCCTGTGAGACATGAAGCTCATTTGGTCTGGATGACCCAATTTAGAGATTTGTTTTTAACAAAATTGTATTGGTTCTTAACATTTGTCAATATATTTCAAGCCATACTTTCAATATATGGGTTTCATTACTACCATATCAATAACTCTCCCAGTGCCCAACTTTCCATCCTTCAACTGTCCCACCCTCCTCCCTTGCCGTATCATACATCAGTGCCCCATCAACAACAGCAGACCCTGGTCTTCAATACATGTCTTGCCTACATTAATTGTCCCACATTGTTAGGTAACTTATGTTAACAATTTGAGTTATGAATTTAGAAGCGATATCCTTCCTTTAGTTCCCATCCCTTTATGTTATTTCCTCATTGATGCCACTGTCGATGAAAGGTTTGGTTCCCTCATACAGTCTGCCATAGCCTACAACTTTCATGCTCCTTTGATGGAGCAACGGCCTCGGTTGGCTTCTCAGAACAGCACTCCACTTTCATATCCGGCCAATCTCTCAAGTTGACTTCACCAGGTCTCTACTCTGCACCCCACCCCCCCCCCCGCCTTCTAATTCCAGGTAATTTCCTGCTTTGCCTGTATTAGAGCCAGGTCTAGAAACCTACTTGTATACTTAGAACTAGCTCTGTGAGGGAACGAGCTTAGCAAGCAAGGTCTCGGTGAACAAGGGACCACCATTAGCGTAATATCCACAACAGTAGTCATAACCTCTACCCAGTATTGTGTCAGGGCTGGATAGGGCTGTATAATATGTTATATCTCTAGCCCCACCATGCAACATCGGGGAACGCAGCTCCTGCTGTCTGAAAGAACATGTTAAGTAACCAGAAGCATCTATTTATAGCAGAATTGCCTTCTACACAGCTCAGCAGTCCCTGAGGATTGTATGTGTCCTTTGCTCAAAGTCACTTGATATTGTCCTTTAGGTGGGAGGACCCTAGATTGACTATAATGTCACACGGGAGGGTGTCTGGTGCTCTCTGTTGTACTCAACCCTATGTGTACAGATAATGAAAATCTCCTGCATTCGTACCCCTTGATTAGAAATTCGGAAAGGGACTTACAGCATATGATGATGTCATCAATTTCCGCTGGTCCAAAACATTCCAATTCCACACATTCTCTTGCCCTGATCGGTCTTCCAAATCTGTACACTTATTCCAGAGTGCCTTCATTTCTTCCTCCATCTTAGATTAGGAATCTAGTATGTTCTCTACCTCTTTGCTCATACCGACAATGAGCGTTGACTTCTTAATTAGTTGTCCAACTCACTTTGAGTCAGTTGTGTATCCTTAGGGGGCCAACTCTGCTTTCCAGTGCTTCACAATTGTTTCTCTTCATGTGTATTTCCTGTTACATCACTACATCGAGTCTGTGGCATTTGAAATAGTGGGCCACTAAGTCTCTTCATTTTGCTCCGAAATCCAGTAACCTTCCCGAAAAAGCCAGTTAATTTGCTTCCCCACCGCAGCATGCTTTGCGCAGATACGTAGTGAGATGTCTTGCTTTATTCTTGATCCACCTGATTGTCTGGCTTCACATGTCTCCTGGGGAGACACTGGAGTGCACTCTTGTCAGCTGTGATCAATGACAGCGGCTCTATGAATATCCCCCGTGAATCTCCCCAACCCGAGCCTCCCTCTCTACTACCCTGCTTCCTAGGCTAAAAACAACTTGGTCTCCCCAAGTAATATAGCGCCAGTCACTCTCCATACAACTTTCTGTAACTGCATCAGCTTTCTGCAGCTCAAAGAGCATTGGGAACCAGTGTGTCTGCTCTTACCACAGCAGCTGTAATGGGAACCTTCCCTGCTTTGTCCCGTCCCTCGAACCCATGCCCTGCAATCTCACCATTCATCACTCCACCAATTCCCCCAGCAGAGCATATTCATATATCTAAGTGACGGCCATTACCATGTTCTGTGTGGAGCTTAATTTTTGTCTTCTCCAACGCATCATTCTGTCCTTTGCATTTCCAGTCCCCCTCCTTACCACATATCAGGGAGTTCCCCCTGTTTCCACTGGTCGCTGCTGTCAAGCTTGTTTCATGTGCCAGTGGCTTTTGCTGACCACTTGAGTGAGGTATTTTACAACATCAGGGGCTCCCCCATCTGGTGGCAAACCTAGTTTTTTGTGTGGTCTTAGCCTAGTGATTGTTGCCAATGTTCAGCTCTTGGTTGGTATCCATCCTTCGATCAGGTCCCAGGCCTCCTCGGGTGTAGCAAAATGCCAGGACTTTCCTTCTACCATGATGATCAACTGAGCTGGATACATCATTATGTATTTTAATATTTTTTCCCTGAACACTTGCTTAACCCTGTTGAAATGTATCCAGAGTTTCTGCACCTGCAGAGTGTCCTACGGGAAGAGGGTGACATCTACATTCTCATAGATAATTTTATCCCTACACCTGGTAGCCTCTAACAAAGAATCCCTGTCTCAGTGGTAGAAGATCCTTGCAATGATTGTCCACCATAGAGCATCTGGCTGGGGAGGTACAACGTTGATTCTATGGGCTCTTTCAGTAAAAACATATTTAGATTAGCCTGTGGGTTGGTATTTGATGAGGATGAGGTGTTCATAGAACAGTTCCACACCAGGTTCCTTGGCTCATTCCAGCGCCCCACCACTCAATATTGTTTTGTGGCGATGTCCGCAGGGACACACCACAGAATCAACCTTCCATCTGATCACAAGTGTCCCAATATGCTGATTCCTCTCCTGTTCCATTTCCCCAATCTCTGTGATCTCCCCATTTCGGCCAGTATGACACTGTCCCATAGCGTGGTTTGATTTGTTAATGCCTTCTCCCATCCCAGGTATCAACTGGCCTCCTTCAATGCTATAATCACAGACTCAGTATGTGCTGTTAGGTCTGCCTTTGTCTCTCAACCATACAGAGATACTGGGTAGCCCCTCTCTCCCATAACCCCTATATCTGCTCTGAGGGATGGCTCATTTTGTGGTGCAAGGTCCCTGTCTTTGACAGCCACTAACTGTAATGCAGAGTAGTATTTCCGGCTATCTGGTAGTGTGATTCCACCATTATAGACTCCCTTTGTGAATTTAGGCAATGCTATCCGCAACACCCCGCTATCGTACTGCATCAGTTTGATTTCTTCCTTCAGCTTTCTTTTTTTTTCTAATGAAGTGTTATTGGTTTTGGCAGAAAAGGAAAAAACAACAAGGACCATCTACTAAAGAGTATACAAAACAGTTCCAAAATCAATTTCTGGCTGCACTACCGCCACCCTCTGCCACTCTCCCACCCTCATGTCCCCACCAGGTAGAACTCCATAGATATAGCCACAGTTTTCTACATAGTGAACATCAAACAAATGGTCCCCGTCTAAAGCTTAATGAATCAAACAACAAGAGATGTCACAGTATTTCCTCATTTAAGACATAATGTGTAGGGATTGCAGCAACTTGGTACAACCAAAGATCAATGAGGCCAATGTCTGTCATTATCTGCTTTGTCTCCTGGGCGTGCACTCCCTGAGTATACCTGTCATGGGAGTGTCTATTCAGCAAAGCAACTGGCGCAGTGTTGAAGTCCCCCACCCTCAAAGGGTTTTCTGTTGCCCAGTTTTTGATGTTAGGTTTGAGGCCAAGAATATATTGTTCTTGACCTTGATTAGGAATATAGACTTTGAGTATATCCAGTACGAGTTCCTGATGTCTACTCTTTAAATAAATATAGCTATTTTCTGTGGACTCATGTTGGAGCTGTAGTGCTTCGTAATGAAAGTGTTTATGCATCCCAATCATTACCCGCCACTATCTTACGAGCCATAGCCGTGTTTGGTATAAACTGCATTTCATAAGGTGCACTGTGATCAGTCACCAAATCTGTACAATTTTCTCAGAGCGCCTTGATTTCTTCCACCTTGTTAGATTAGAAACCCAGTATGTTCTTGACCTCTTTGCTCATGGGGATGATATTATCTTCATTGGTTGCCACCAGGTCACCCACTGCATATAATTCCTTATGGATTAGTGTCATCATATTGGAAAGTTTATCATGCAGATCTCTTAGGCAGATGTTTAGTTTGTCCTTCGTTATGGGGGTTCTCAACTCTTCTTTGTTGCTAGCCATCACAGGGCCTTAGTTTAATGCAGCCAAATTGCCGTTTTGGTGGTCCGGCCTGCCACAGGGCAAGGGGATCCTCAGTACTCACCAAGCTGCTCCCGTTTCTTTGACTTCAGTGGAATTCAGTGTATCAGTATTCTTGCTTTGAAGGGATCATTCTGGTCGACACACAAACCGGTGAAACCAAATCTCAGGGGCAGTGGTAGTCAAAGGCATGTAGCCCACAGGACCTCATAGGAAAGCACAAAGAGGCATCTGTACTATACAGGCCCAATCTGGGACTATTGCACCCGAGCAAACGTTCGCATCTAGATTGCTAAATCCTTAAGTTCAAATATGGGAGGTAAGAATATAAGTTAGCCAGTCACGTGTGTTCATGGAATGAGTGCTAGGGAGGAAAAGATGGTCAGGAGGCCTATCCTGTGGGTTCAACTACACATCAGGTGTTGTATGAGGCATTCACCCTGCCAATATCGGCTGGGTGCTGCCTCAGGGATGGTAACAATTCTACTCTGCCAGGCTGTGTGGGGAGCCTGGGTCTGGGGTTCATCGATCAGACATCTTTCCCAACTGAGCACAGGCTACCTGTCTGCAGCTTTCTAAAGAATTTCGGCAGAATCCTGTAAAGGGGATTTTGGGTGGCATAAAGGAGTTTGGACAGGGTAATAATTTTGAACATTGTAGCTCAGCCTGGTATGACTGTTACATAAATCCTTAAATCTATAAATCTCACCAGAACTGTTGGTACGGTTTATCGGTACCTCACCTCCCAGGGACAACCTGTTAATGGATAGAATAGGGATTATTCGCAGTTGATGGTATATTTCAAGTATGTGTGGAAGATTTAGAAAATGTGTACAAGCCTCGAGATGGTGTTATTAGGGCAAGACATGTAGAAGAGAATATCATCAGCGTAGAATGAGATTCTCTCCTCCCTGTCTTCCTCCCCACCCTGTTCCCAAACCAGCTGGTTTGGGGAGAGAAACGTGCAGTTCTTCCAGGATCCAGGTCAGGAGTTCCAGTCAAAGCACAAATAGCAATGGGGATAGCAGACATCCCTGCCACGCACCCCTCTGCAGTTCGAAGGCGTTACAATATAATAACATTTACTTTCACCCTTGTAATTGCTTGATGGTAGAGGAGCTTTATCCACCGCACAGAAGTATGACCGTATACCTACTCTTTCCAACACTCCAGGTAGGTATGTCCACTCCAGAGTGTTGAAAACTTTCGCAGAGTCCTGGTATAGCACGGCTGAGTCTTCTCGGTGATCCCTCAATCTAGTAAGGTAGCTGTATACATGTTTGAGGTTCTGCCTAGTGCCCCGATGAGGCATGAAGCCCAACTGGTCCAGTTGCACCAGTTTAAAGATGACCTGCCTTAGCCAAGTGGCCAGTACGTTCACTAGGATCTCAATTTCCACATTAAGCAGAGATATTTGCCTATAGAAAGGCACATCTATCTTCTAGGTTTTCTGTCTTTCAGGACTGCCATTATCATGCCTAACTGTTGTTCATAGGGTAACTGTCCTATTTAATTGGCGTAAAGAAACATCTGTCTCTTGTGTGGCGCTAAGCCATGCTTTAATATAGTTCTATAGGAAGTTTGTTTGGCCCCGGAGCTTTCCCAAATGAATGTGTTTGATGGTCCTAGCTATCTCACCTTACCCTATGTCTTCATCTAGCTCCTTTGTTTTCTCTAGTGTGTGGACCATGAGACGTATATGTTTGAGGAAGTCTCCTCTGTCACTTGATGACTTGCTTGTGGTTGACCATTATAGGCCATTATAGTAACTTGCGATTTCTGCCACAATTTCTGTGTGCCCCTTTATGGGCAGCTCCTTCTCCCTCTGTATTTCCTACACCCGATTTCTATCCCTCTCTTGCTCAGCCATGCAGAATCTTCCCTGGTTTATTGCAAACCTCATTTAGCCGGTAATGCGAGGCCAGGGCAGCGGTTCCCACTTTATTGTCAACCAGGTCCCTGTACTCTTGCTGTTTTATCCTCCGTAATGGCCTATTTCCCTATATCCTTACTTTTTAAACTTGTGTTCGAATTGTAGGATCCCGCACCCTACTTTATCAGCTTGTACCCTCTTCCATTCCCTCAACCTGCTTAATAGTCAGATAGGCTTCCCCCTCAGGACCACCATATTGGCTTCATGAGTTACAAGTTCTGAGATACCTACACCCAGATTCTCTTCAAAGTAGCCAACAGTGCCTGTTCACAACTCCTAAGTGATGCTTCTATCTTTGAGGTACCATTGGTCTACAGTCCAGGCCCTGTCCCTATCCACATATGTGTCCTAGAGCTCGGCCCACATCTATGAGTTATTTTGCGATCACACTAACAATCGGTCTAGTGTAGTGAATCTCTCAACCGGGCCATAATGGGAAAGCAAATACTCGCTATTTGATAAACCGTTGTGTGCTCTGGAGCGGAAAATGTATAGTTGTGCCTTGAGTGTTGGTTGATCAGATGTTAGATAGACCGTTAGCCCTAAGGAATCCCACCAAAGGGGTCTCCCGCACCCTTCCCTGTCATTGAAGGTACCTGTCCTCCCCATCCCTCACTACTAGATTGAAGTCACCTAAAATGAGTACCCCCTCTGGCAGGAGCAATAGGAAGGTGCCCAGTGTCTTCACGGTCTTGGCATGGATTTTAGGTGGAACATATAGGGAGGAAAGGTTGATTTGCATGCCGTCCAAGTACCCCGACTCTTCAACTTATCACCCATTGACGTCAACCCATGTATGATGAGCGTTGTCTTCTTAATTAGCAGTCCTACTCCATTAAGTCAGATGTGTGTCCCGAATGCACCAGCACTTTATATCCCCCTTTTCAGTGCCTCACAATTGATTCCTTACATGTGTGTTTCCTGTAACACTGCCACTTTGGGTCCATGGTGTTTTAGATATTGGGCCACTATGCATCCCTATGTTTTGTTCTCAAGTCCATTCACATTTCAGGGAAAGGCGGTTAATTTGTCCCCCCTTTGCTGCCTGCTTTGTGCAGATACGTAGTGAGAAGCCTCTCCTGTAGTCTCTGAGACACTGGAGTGTGGACGCTATCAGTTGTGGCAATCTCAGAGGCTATGTGAATAACTTCCCCCTGAACCGCCCCATCTCCTTGTCCCTCCCTGATACCTTTCTCCCTAGGTTTAAAACTACTTGGTCTCCCCAACTCGCCAATCATTGCAAAAAACCTTCATCAAAATACAACAGCACTACCCTTAGTCCTCATCAATCCATCAAAGAACGCTAGCTATATCTGGAGAACAGCCCGCTCTTCATCCCCCGCACATTGATAGGCTTAACTGTACAAGTCTCCCAGGTCTTTCAGAGAAGAAGTATCCCAAACTACCAGCAAGATTAGCGCAATTGACAGTACAAGACAGGGAAGTAATCTGTGGGAACACACAGGCACAGAAGTATCCAAGAGGCGAAATGGAAGAAAAATAACACGCTTTCAGCAAGTCCACCAATTTTACCAGAGTCAGTGACTTTTGCTATTGTATTGGAACCGCAAAATAAATTTAGAGGGCACATGATCACTTGAACCAAGGTAACATTCTCAAACTCCTGACGTATCTTCCGAATATCCAAAAAATGGTTTCTTGACAATCACTAAAAATATAGCTTTCTTTTCTGCACACAAAGGAGTAGAAAAATCAATTCAATGGTGTTAAAATACAAAGATGAGTTTGATTGCATTATAACACAAAAATCAACATTTGCCACGTGGGGCATTCTAATTTCAGGCCTGCTGCATGACAGATATTCAACATAATGCATACAGTGCATCAGAAAAAAAAACATAAAACTCCCATGAAAATGCCTGAATCTTTAGGTGAAGATCCATTACCCAACTCGACAATCGACTTATTGCCTTTGACAAATGGTTCTGCAAATAGAGCGACAACACGCAGCTATAAACAGGCAAGATGAGATGGGGATTTTGCTGCAGCTGAAAATCTAGGAAACCAGCTGTACAGTGATACATTAAAAGAAGACGTCAAGCCCTGCTTAAAAAAAAAAAAAAAGAAATCATAAGACACCTATGATTCAAAAGTGAAGAAATGCAATTTTGATATGAAATCAAACCTCACCCAGTTTTGTGGAAAAAAAAATTATTCTGTCCTTTTCATAGGAAATAAAAATGTAGAAACTGAGCAGCAGCCCCCTTGATATCCTATTAACATTGAAAACTGTGATCTAACAACTTCAGAAGAGCATGATATTGAAGGGACACATTCGACATCTAATCTCCAATTGCATATACAGGATGATGTGAAAGAGTAAAAAAGTATTGACATTTGAACAAAAGTAACAATACCTAAAACTAGGAAGGAAGAGAAAACTCAACTGTAAAAAAAAAAGAATCAAGCAGACTTCTTGAAGCTATGTCCATCGCGAACAATGAGGTACCGCAGGGCATCCCTGTTATAAAGCACAAGAAAACTACAGAAATTAGTGCAACAAACATTCACAGCATTACCCTCAATGCTCATCAGTCCATCAAATAACGCTAGCTGCATCTGGAGAAGAGCTCTCTCTTCATCCCCCGCAGATTGATAGACCTAACTGTACAAGTCTCAAAGGTCTTTCAGAGAAGAAGTATCCCAAACCACCAGCAAGATTAGCACAATTGACAGCACAAGACAGGGAAGCAGCATTACCCTCAATGCTCATCAGTCCATCAAATAACGCTAGCTGCATCTGGAGAAGAGCTCTCTCTTCATCCCCCGCAGATTGATAGACCTAACTGTACAAGTCTCAAAGGTCTTTCAGAGAAGAAGTATCCCAAACCACCAGCAAGATTAGCACAATTGACAGCACAAGACAGGGAAGCAATCTGTGCGAGCACACAGGAACAGAAGCACCCAAAAGGCAAAATGGAAGAAAAATCAACACGCTTTCAGCAAGTTAACCAACTGTAACCCAGAGCCAGTGACATTTGCTATTCTATTATAACTGCAAAACAAATTTAGAGGGCACATGATCACTTGAATCAAGGCAACATTCTCAAACTCCTGACGTAATTCCCGAATGCCCAAAAAATGTTTTCTTGACAATCAGTAAAAATGTGGCTTTTCATTCTGCACAGAAAGGAGTGGAAAAATCAATGGAATGGTATTAAAATACAAAGATGAGTTTGATTGCATTATGATACAAAAATCAATATTTGCCATGTGGGGCATTCTAATTTCACACCTGCTGCGTGACAGATATCCATAAATATGCCTACTGTGCACCACAAAACAAAAAAAAAAAAAGAATAAAACAACCATGAAAATGCCTGAATCTTTAGGTGAAGATCCATCACCCACCTCCACAATGGACTTATTTCCTTTGGCAAATGGTTCTGCAAATAGACCGACAACACGCAGCTATAAACAGGCAAAATGAGATAAGGATTTTGCTGCAGCTGAAAATCAAGGAAACCAGCCGTAGAATGATACATTAAAAGAAGACTTAAGCCCCTGCTTTAAAAAAAAAAAAGAATCATAAGACACTGTTGACTCAAATGCGAAGAAATACAATTTTGATATGAAATCAACCCTCACCCAGTTTTGAGGAAAAAAGTAAGTTATTCCGTCCCTTTCATAGGAAATAAAAAAATAGAAACTGAGTCGCAGCCCCCTTGATTGAAAGCTGTGATCTAACAACTCCAGAAGAGCATCATATTGGAGGGACACATTCAACATCCAATCTTCAATTGCATCTACAGGATGATGTGAAAGAGTAAAAAAGTATTGACATTTGAAGAAAAGCAACAAGACCCAAAACTAGGAAGGAATAGACTACCGAACCGTAAAAAAAAAAGAGTCAAGTGGACTTCCTGTAGCTATATCCATCACTAACTATGAGGTATACCAGGGCATCCCTGTTATAAAGCACGAGAAAACTTCAGAAATGAGTGCAACAAACCTTCATTAAAATACAACAGCACTACCCTCAATCCTCATCAGTCCATCAAATAACACTAGCTATATCTGGAGAAGAGTCCTCTGTTCATCACTCGCACATTGATATACCTAACAGTACAAGTCTCCAAGGTCTTTCAGAGAAGAAGTATCCCAGACCACTAGCAAGACTAGCGCAATTGACAGCATAAGTCTACCAATTTTAACCCAGAGCCAGTGACTTTTGCTATTCTATTAGAACCGCAAAACAAATTTATAGGGAACATGATCACTTGAACCACGGCAACATTGTCAAACTCCTGACGTATCTCCTGAATGTCCAAAAAATGGTTTCTTGACAATCAGTAAAAATATAGCTTTTCTTTCTGCACAGAAGGATTAGAAAAATCAATGCAATGGTATTAACATACAAAGATGAGTTTGATTGCATTATGATACAAAAAATCAACATTTGCCATGAGTGGCATTCTATTGTCATGCCTGCTGTATGACAGATATCAGATAGCGTTGGCCTAATGGTTAGGGCGGTCGACCTCGAATCTGGGGAACCGGGTTTGAGTCTCGACAATGACGCTGAACATCCTGTGATTCTGGACAAATCACTTAATCTCCCCGTGCCTAACAAAAATGAATGTGTCCTCATGTAACGCAACTGGTGCTATGTAAAACGCTCTGATACCCGATACTGGGTCAAGTCCGCGCTATATAAAACTCCCAAAAAAATATATATATATGCCTACAGTGCAACCCCCCCCAAAAAAAAGTATAAAACCCAATAGAAAATACCTGAATCTTTAGGTGAAGATCCATCACTCATCTCCACAATGGACTTATTGCCTTTGGCAAATGGTTTTGCAAATAGAACGACAACACACAGCTATAAACAGGCGAGATGGAGATTTTGCTGCAGCTGAAAATCATGGAAACCAGCCTTACAATGATACATTAAAACAAGACTATAAGCCCTGCTTTAAAAAAAAAAAAAAAGTCAAATTCCTATAACTCAAAAACGAAGAAATGCAATTTTGATATGAATTCAAACCTCACCCAGTTTAATGGAAAACATTTTTTTATTCTGTCCCTTACATAGGAAATACAAAATTAAAAAATTTGCAGCAGCCCCCTTCAGATACTGTTCACATTGAAAGCTGTGATCGACAACTTCAGAAGAGCATGATGTTGGAGAGAGACGTTCGACATACAATCTCCAATTACATATACAGGATGATTTGAAAGAGTAAAAAAGTATTGACATTTGAACAAAAGCAACAAGACCGAAAACTAGGAAGGAAGAGACAAATGAATCATAAAAAAAAAGAGTCAAGCAGACTTCCTGTAGCTATGTCCACTGATAACTATGAGGTTTCCCAGGGCATCCCTGTTACAAAGCACAAGAAAACTAAAGAAATTAGTCCAACACACCTTCATCAAAATACAACAGCACTACCCTCAATCCTCATCAGTCCATCAAATAACGCTAGCTATATCTGCAGAAGAGCCCTCTCTTTATTCCCCGCACATTGATAGACCTAACTGTACAAGTCTCCAAGGTCTTTCAGAGAAGAGGTATCCCAAACCACCAGCAAGATTAGCGCAATTGACAGAACAAGACAGGGAAGCAATCTGTGCATGCACACAGGCACAGAAGCACCCAACAGGCGAAATGGAAGAAAAATCAACACACTTTCAGCAAGTCCACCCATTGTACCCCAGAGCCAGTGACTTCTGCTATTCTATAAGAAGAACAAAACAAATTTAGAGAGCACATGATCACTTGAACCAAGGCAACATTCTCAAATTCCTGATGTATCTCTCGAATGTCCAAAAATGGTTTTTGACAATCAGTAAGAAGATAGCTTTTTTTCTGCACAAAAAGGAGTAGAAAAATCAATGCAATGGTATTAAAATACAACGAGGAGTTTGATTGCATTATGATACAAAAATCAACATTTGCCATGTGGGGCATTCTAATTTCATGCTGCTGTGTGACAGATATCCAGCAATATGCCTACAGTGCACTACAAAAAAAAAAGAATAAAACCCACATGAAAATGCCGGAATCTGTAGGTGAAGATGCATCACTCAGCTCCAAAATGGACTTATTGACTTTGGCAAATGGTTCTGCAAATAGAACAACACGCAGCTATAAATGGGCAAGATGAGATGGGGATTTTGTTGCAGCTGAAAATCAAGGAAACCAGCCTTACAATGAGACATCAAAAGAAGACTTTAAGCCCAGCTTTTAAAAAAAATCACAAGAAACCTATAACTCAAAAGCGAAGAAATGCAATTTTTATATGAAATCAAACCTTACCCAGTTTTGTAAAAAAAAAAGCAATTTATTCTGTCTCTTCAATAGGAAATAAAAAATTTGAAACTGAGCCACAGCCCCCTTCACATACTATTCACATTGAAAGCTGTGATCTAACAACTTCAGAAGAGCATGATATTGGAGAGAGACGTTCAACACACAATCTCCAATTGCATATACAGGATGATTTGAAAGAGTAAAAAAGTATTGACATTTGAACAAAAGCAACAAGACCCAAAACTAGGAAGGAAGAGACAACTGAACCATAAAAAAGAAAAGAGTCAAACAGACTTCCTGTCGCTATGTCAATCTCTAACTATGAGGTTCCGTAGGGCATCTCTGTTATAAAACACAAGAATACAGAAATTAGTCCAGCACACCTTCATCAAAATACAACAGCACTACCCTCAATCCTCATCAGTCCATCAAATAACACTAGCTATATCTGGAGAAGAGCCCTCTCTTTATCCCCCGCACATTGATAGACCTAACTGTACAAGTCTCCAAGGTATTTCATAGAAGAAGTATCCCAAACCACCATTAGGATTAGTGCAATTGACAGAACAAGACAGGGAAGCAATCTGTGCATGCACACAGGCACAGAAGCACCCAACAGACGAAATGGAAGAAAAATCAACACACTTTCAACAAGTCCACCAATTGTACCCCAGAGCCAGTGACTTTTGCTATTCTATTAGAAGAACAAAACAAATTTAGAGGGCACATGATCACTTGAACCAAGGCAACATTCTCAAATTCCTGATGTATCTCTCGAATGTCCAGAAATGGTTTTTGACAATCAGTAAGAATATAGCTTTTTTCTGCACAAAAAGGAGTAGAGAAATCAATGCAATGGTATTAAAATACAAAGATGAGTTTGATTGCATTATGATACAAAAATCAACATTTGCCATGTGTGGTATTCTAATTTCATGCCTGCTGCGTGACAGATATCCAACAATATGCCTACCGTGCGCCACAAAAAAAAAAGAATAAAACCCACATGAAAATGCCGGAATCTGTAGGTGAAGATGCATCACTCAGCTCCTAAATGGACTTATTGGCTTTGGCAAATGGTTCTGCAAATAGAACAACACACAGCTATAAACGGGCAAGATGAGATGGGGATTTTTTTGCAGCTGAAAATCAAGGAAACCAGCCTTACAATGATACATTAAAAGAAGACTTTAAGCCCTGCTTTAAAAAAAAAAATCACAAGACACCTATAACTCAAAAGCTAAGAAATGCAATTTTGATATGAAATCAAACCTTACCCGGTTTTGTAAAAAAAAGCAAATTATTCTGTCCCTTCCATAGGAAATAAAAAAATAGAAAATAGAAACTGAGCCACAGCCCCCTTCAGATACTATTTACATTGAAAGCTGTGATCTAACAACTTCAGAAGAGCATGATATTGGAGAGAGACGTTCGACACACAATCTCCAACTGCATATACAGGATGATTTGAAAGAGTAAAAAAGTATTGACATTTGAACAAAAGCAACAAGACCCAAAACTAGGAAGGAAGAGACAACTGAGCCGTAAAAAAACTGAGTCAAGCGGACTTCCTGTAGCTATATCAATCTCTAACTATGAGGTTCAGTAGGGCATCCATGTTATAAAGCACAATAAAACTACAGAAATTAGTCCAACACAACTTCATCAAAATACAACAGCACTAACCTTAGTCCTCATCAGTCCATCAAATAATGCTAGATATTTTGGGAGAAGAGCCCTCTCTTCATCCCCCGCACATTGATAGACCTAACTTTACACGTCTCCAAGGTCTTTCAGCGAAGAAGTATCCCCTACCACCAGCAAGATTAGCGCAATTGACAGCACAAGACAGGGAAGCAATCTGTGTGAGCACACAGGCACAGAAGCACCCAACAGGCGAAATGGAAGAGAAATCAACACACTTTCAGCAAGTCCACCAATTGTAACCCAGAGCCAGTGACGTTTGCTATTCTTTTAGAACAGCAGTGCAAATTCCAAAAGCACATGATCACTTCAACCAAGGCAACATTCTCAAACTCCTGGCAAATCTCTGAAATGTCCAAAAAATGTTTTCTGGACAATCAGTAAAAATATAGCTTTTTTTCTGCACAGAAATGAGTGAGTAGAAAAATCATTGCAATGGTATTAAGATAGAAGATGAGTTTGATGGCATTATGATACAAAAATCCACATTTGCCATGAGGGGTATTCTTATTTCATGCATGGAGCCTGACAGCTATGCAACAATATGCCTACATTGCATAAAAAAACCAAAAAAAAAAAAATCAAACCCTCATGGAAATGCTTGGGCCTTTAGTGGAAGATTCATCACCCACCCAATAATGGACATATTGCCTTTGGAAAATGAGTCTGTAAATATAACGACAACAAGCTGCTGTCAACAGACTAAAGAAGATGGAGACTTTGCTGCAGCAGAAAATCAAGAAAACCAGCTGCACAATAATTATACATTAAAAGAAGACTTTAAGCCCTGCATTAATTTTCTTTTTAATAAGTCATAAATTACACTAAAGCAAATAAATACAATTTTGCTATAATATCAAACCGCACACAGCTTTAAACAGAAACAAAATTGTATTTCCTTTCTTCTATAGGAAATAAAAAATTAGAAACTGAGGTACACCCCTTTCATATACTGATCACATTGAAGGCTGTGATTGAATAACTTCAGAAGAGCATGATATTGAAGGGATAGAGTCCTCATCCAATCTCAAATGGCATCTACAGGATGATTTGAAAAAAGTAAAAAAGTATTGACATTTGAACATGACTTTCCACGTGAAAAGAAGCAGCAAGATGCAAAATAGGAAGAAAGAGACAAATCAACCTTAAAAACAAAGAGTCAAGTGGCTCTCGTGTAACTATGTCTATCGCAAACTAGGAGGCTGTGCAGGGCACAAGAAAACAACAGAAAAACAACAGAAATTAGAGCAAAAAACGCATCAAAATACATCAACACTAGCCTCAGTCCTCATCACTCCTCCAAATAATGCTAGCTAAATCTTAAGAAGAGCCCTTTCTTCATCCCCTGCACATGGCTAGTACTAACTTGTACAAGTATCGCGCACTTTGATGGAAGGAGTATCCAAAACCACCAGCAAGATTAGCACCCTGACACCAAAAGACAGGGAAGCAATCTATGCTAGCACTACGGCCCGGAGCACCCAAATGGCTTAATAGAAGAAGACTCAACACCCTTTCAGCAAGTCCACCAACTGTAACCCAGACCTTAAGACTTTTTTTATTCTACTAGAACTGCAATACAGCTTTAGAGGGCGCATGATCACTTGAACCAAGGCAACATTAGACAACTCCTGACATATCTCTGGAATGCCCCAAAAATATTGCGACTCGGAAAGGATTGGAAGTTAGGATGTCTGAGTCAGAGTCTGATGAGGAGGACGAAGAGCTATCAGCACCTCAACAACACGGTGACACGAGAACAGCAGAAGGCTGCGTACGCCGTGGTGATGTAACTAAGAATTATTTGACAGGGTAAGTTATACATTTACAAAATTATTTTACCATAATAATATGAATGCTTTGTATTAGCCCTGCATTAATTTCCTTTTTAATAAGTCACAAATTACACTAAAGCAAATAAATACAATTTTGCTATAATATCAAACCGCACACAGCTTTAAACTGAAACAAAATTGTATTTCCTCTCTTCTATAGGAAATAAAAAATTAGAAACTGAGGTACACCCCTTTCATATACTGATCACATTGAAGGCTGTGACTGAATAACTTCAGAAGAGCATGATATTGAAGGGATATAGCCCTCATCCAATCTCAAATGGCATCTACAGGATGATTTGAAAAAAGTATTGACATTTGAACATGACTTTCCACGTGAAAAGAAGCAGCAAGATGCAAAATAGGAAGAAAGAGACAAATCAACCTTAAAAACAAAGAGTCAAGTGGCTCTCGTGTAACTATGTCTATCGCAAACTATGAGGCTGTGCAGGGCACAAGAAAACAACAGAAATTAGAGCAAAAAATGCATCAAAATACGTCAACACTAGCCTCAGTCCTCATCACTCCTCCAAATAATGCTAGCTAAATCTTAAGAAGAGCCCTTTCTTCGTCCCTTGCACATGGCTAGGCCTAACTTGTACAAGTATCGCGCACTTTGATGGAAGGAGTATCCAAAACCACCAGCACGATTAGCACCCTGACACCAAAAGACAGGGAAGCAATCTATGCTAGCACTACGGCCCGGAGCACCCAAATGGCTTAATAGAAGAAGACTCAACACCCTTTCAGCAAGTCCACCAGCTGTAACCCAGATCTTAAGACTTTTGTTGTTCTACTAGAACTGCAATACAGCTTTAGAGGGCGCATGATCACTTGAACCAAGGCAACATTAGACAACTCCTTACATATCTCTGGAATGCCCCAAAAATTTTGCGACTCGGAAAGGATTGGAAGTTAGGATGTCTGAGTCAGAGTCTGATGAGGAGGACGAAGAGCTATCAGCACCTCAACAACACGGTGACATGAGAACAGCAGAAGGCTGCGTACGCCGTGGTGATGTAACTAAGAATTATTTGACAGGGTAAGTTATACATTTACAAACTTATTTTACCATAATAATACGAATGCTTTGCATTTGGTAAACCATATTTTCTCTTTATTTTCATGTATGGTAATGTATGTAAGCAGAATTATGTAAAATTGCTCAATGTCACAAATGTAAAATAAAAGAATAACATGTGTTGTTAACCTTAGCACACCAAAAATTACAAATGAGAAATATAATATCTATATTTTGGTTTGCCACGAGCAGATGTTGCATCTTGTACATTTCTCCCCAATAGCACTTTGATTCCTGGGTCACAAAGAATTATAGTATATGTGGCAAACATGCTGTCACTGGACTGATCCTCACATTTGGCATCTATTTCATTTGTACCACTCGCAATGTGTAATGTTTGCACTGTTTCTACAGCATTTGTAATTTGATGAGGTGTTAAGCTACATCCTCACTATAGTGGCCCATATCAGCTTGTAGGCAGACAGTACACGGTGACAATGTAGGTGTGACATGTACAAACTGATTATTTGACCTACTTAAGCCATCAATACGTTCAGAGATTTGACGTTCCCTATGCTTTAGACTCATAATAATTCAGTGCTTAATTTGAACCAGTGGTTTCCGGTGCGTGGCACGGCAACTAATTGTCAACATCAGCACTTATGGCAGTCTGCCACTTAGTGGCGCTGCTTGTATCATTTATAGATGAGCACAAAAATAGTTGTTTATTAACTGAATTTTACATTAAAAATAATACTACCTGCTGCCCAAACCATTCCCATGGCTCTGGGGGACTAGAATAGTCCAAATTCTCACGCTGGCAGGAGTGTGATGGTTAGTAGTTGTGTTGGCGCTGTCACTGGCTGGGCAAATGTAATACTTTTTTCTCTGTCTTTTCGTTGCAGGTGCTGGACCTTAAGCATTGATGCCTTCAAACCTCCAAAGAGTTGCATATTTTCATCACTATTAGCAGTTCCCAGATTTTGTTGGGATTGTGAGCTGGAAACACACAAACAGAGGTGGTGATCTGCCCTGCTGTTGTCTTGGCCTCACTACAGGTTCCTGGGTCACACTCCGTGAAGTCTCTTACACAGCCTTCTTGTACTAAATGTGTATGTTCTGTGACTCTGAGATTCATCGATTCAGATTGGGATGCTGTGTCCTGGCTTTGAAGATTAACTGGTCCATCAAAGTGCGAGTGAGATTCCTCATGTCCCTTGGCTTCTGACACATCACTTCTATGAGCATGGATATCTATTAGAAAATGGATTCAAGATTAATAAATTTGTTGAACTCAAGCTAATGTGTTTTCACTACATCTACCATGACACACTATGGAAATTCACTGCTTTTTGATGTACACTAATATACTGATTCCATTCCCCATTTATGTATACACAAGAATTGAAGGTATAAGTGTTTTGACACTGCCGAACCACATATATTTTTGTATGTGACAATGCTATATTATACTTCTCTTGAGAGGTTCCTGGAATGTCAGGTGCATCAATTGTACTGAATTCACAGACTGATTCTGATTTCAGTGTACTTTTTACCAGTTTGTCTATTGCAGTTGGTTTGAGGCAGTGGGGGACCTCCTCCAGTAGCTCTAGTCTCAATTAGACAGTTTTCAACCATCTCTTTTGTCTGTGATTGAGAGTTTGCCATTATTTTCTCATTTCCTTCAATGGATCTCTGCATCGCACCAACAGAGTTGATTTTCTCCTGTATTGCTTTTCATATTTTCTTCTTTTGTGATTCAGGCACTGCGTGGGATATTTGCCCAACACACTCATCTGTCAATATTTCCAGTTCTTTTTCTAAAAAAGTTAATTTAGCATTTTCAGGCCCAAACCTCTTTCTCTGTGTCCTTTCTTGATATTTTTATGTCTTTATGTGGTGATAGCACACACAGGTAGATGTTGCTTGGCTACTGTCCTCAATCTCCAGCATGCACACTCAGTTATTTCCAGCTGAACAACACTTCCTGGTTGCGAGGTCATCAAGCAATGCCAGAATGCAGCAGCCACTAAATCTGGCTAGATGTTCAGTTTAGGAAATTAAAGTATGTGATTAACTATAAAGGTCACCAAACAAATACTGATTTGCAAATTTAGAAGCAACTAGTATCCTACTTTCCAAATAGCGATCTCCTAACTGCGAGTAACTATTTCTTGCAATTAGGACATCGCTAATTAGATGCTTTGTACATTTGGCCCAATATTCCTAGAACCCTCTCACACAAAGCTAAACACTCTAGGGACTGGCAGAACTAATAAAATATCCATCAATACCCCTGATTCAGCATCCCGAAAGAAAAATGTAATAAAGTTTGGGCCCCATGATGCATGGTAACCTGGAGCCACTCAAAAGGCCATGATAAATCGATAAGCCACTAGGAACGGATGTAACGTTGCCAAAACATAGCTAAACAGATCTCTCTATTATCTATTCAGTATTTTCATCTTATACAGATGCTACAAGGCAATGGTTCCCCTTGCGAAATCCATCAAAAACCTGCTCACAACAACAATTCTCTTTGGCGTCCAAAAGGCAGGATCTCCAGCCCTTGAGCTATCAGAGCTGGTGTCCAAAGAACCCACCCAAAACTGTAAATGAAAATGAGCAAACGGTTCATGCAGACTTAAATAGTATGGTGCTAATGAAACAGCCCATGTCACTCAGCCAGATCAAAGAGCCAATCGCTTATCAAATAACAGACAATGGTTTGCTTGAATCATGTGCATTAGACTTTTTTCAAACCTCAGAGGTCTCCCTAGAAGAGGACTAAATTAAAAATGACTCTACAAATTGGTAAGAACTATCAGCTATATGACCGCAATGATTCCAGCTCTTTCGCGACAAACACACTTCCTTTAAAAGCAATCAACTGCTTTACTAAAGGAGAACATTTTTTGGCAGCAATCGACACTTAACTGCAAAACCTGAACTTGTTAATTATTGATGATCAATATCAGGCTGACCAGTGCCTAAGGGCCTGTCCCTACTGATTCCCAATAATTAATAAATGGTAGCGGTTATTTACAAGGCCGCCAAGTAAATAGTGATTTCTCATATTTACTCGGCCACTCACTAAATAGTACTATTTGGTAGATGGCCTTGAAAATAGCATAGAAACTTCACTATTTACCTGCCCACTGACTAAATAGTAGAGATTCTGCACTGTTTTGTCGGCAGCCATACAAATAGCAGAAAAGCGTCACTATTTACCCGGCTGCATGCTAAAGAGTTGAGATTCTGAACTGTTCCGCTTGCGGACATGCAAATAGCAGAAAACATTCACTATTTTCCAAGCCACTGATTAAATAGTAGAGATTCTGCACTATCTTGCGGATGGTCGTACAAATAGCATGAAAACCTATATATTTACACAACTGCTGACTAGATAGTGAAGATTTTGCGCTAACCGGTTTGCTCAGTGCAATTACCAGAAAAGCGTCCCTTCTTACCAGGCCACAGGTTAAATAGTATTGATTCTGCTCTGTTTATCTGGCTGCTGGCTCAAAAATAGAGATTCTGCGCTGTTCAAATGGCACTCATGAAAATTGCAAAATAATTTCACTATTTACTTATCTGCTGGCTAATCAATGGATATTCTGCACTGGTTGTCTAGCAACCTTGCAAATAGCAGAAAAGTATCACATTTACCTGGTCACGTCTAAAAAGTAGAGATTCTGTATTGCTTGCCTGGCAGTTTTTGTAAATGTTCTCCACCGCCTGAGGCTGCCAACATCTTGTGCCAAGGGAACCCCTTCCCCTTTGCAAATTAGTCAACTACGGGTTGTTAGCTCATCAGTGGTGTACAACAGCATCTGCAATCGCAAATTATCATTAAATTATTTTCTGAATTGGAAAATGGAGGAAGGAAACTCCTTTCATGAACCATCTTATTTTTAATTTGGAAATTAATGCAAAATATTTCTAACTCATAAACATGGTTTTATACATAATAAGTACATTTGTAGTAAACCTTATGATTTTGCATGCGGCACTTAGTGCTAAAACTGGTTTAGATGCAGGCACGAATGTACAAGTCTTATTGTTCCAAATGTTTGAATGTTTCCAGGTTATTTTGACAGACATGGCACAGAGTGCCACTCCATTCCACCACAAGCCAAAACATAGCAACTTGGAAGGCCCTTTACAGAGCTGTCTGGTGTTCCACAATTGCTGCTACTACTTTACATTTACCTGCAGATGGGACTAATAATGATGATTAGAACCTTTGCAAGAACAGTTAAAGATATTTACTCTTCTAAAGCTATATACTCGCTCTTACAAAGAATTGGGAATGTACAAGAGCCAGATATAGGTTTAACAAAAGACATTGTGTTATGAGAACATCTCTTTCTGCAGCAAATCTGTGTGTTATGAAATCATTTATTGTAATTCAGTTCAAGTAAACAAATCTGACTAAAACACCTGAAAGGAATTATTTGTAAATGTAAAAATCAGAAATGGAAATGTTGTATCTCAGTAACATAGCGCCATCTAAAATGTAGGGGGATTTTGATCAAACTAGAAATTATTGCATAGGGCTCCTTATGATGTTGCCTACATAGTATATTTAAGAGGCTCAATTCCAATCTCATGACAGAAGTAAGAAACTCTATGCGACTGATTTAGGGGCATATTATTAAGAAGGGCGTTAAAATTGTCGCCGCTTAAGCGGCAGGAAACTGCCGCTAAAGCAGCGATAATGGGCTTGATAATATGCTCTTGTGAATTTCCATAGCAGCCCAGGTTTACACCAGAACCTGGGCTGCTATGGGAATTCACAAGGGCATATTATCAAGCCCATTATCGCCGCTTTAGCGACAGTTTCCTGCCGCTAAAGCGCGCGATAATTTTAACGCCCTTCTTGATAATATGCCCCCTAGAGTTTCGAGGGCAGAGTTAAATCAGTCAAGATGATGGACGACAATACCTCTGACATCCAGAGAGACCTCCACTCGCCAAATTTAGAGTTGTCTGCTGGCCCTGTGGGGAAACTCTCTACATTGACAGGAACTGCTGTCATTGTGGTTCCTGTCTATTCACGAAACAGTGTAAGGACAGTGCAGTCAGATATATTGACTGGCTAGCAAACTTTTAAAAGCAGTTTTGTTTTTTAAAAGGAAATGCCCATAGCAGGAGATAGCTTTTGAAAAACAAACAATTACTAATAGTCCCACACACTGGGGGATATATTTATCATAGGGTTTAGCCACATTTGCACCATGCAACTCTGTGCAAACGTGACACAGCCCTTAAGCGTGATTTATCACACCATGCAAGGCCACCTTGCGTGGCCGAGTGGCTTCACAAATCCGGAGAAACGCAAAGAAAGTGCAAATCACTGCTTTGCTTTACTCTGCCCCAGGGAGGCATTCCATGGGTGGTAGGTGGTTGTTACCATGCAACACCTATGGATTTTGGTGCATTGCCTGATTTACTATTAGTGGTAGACATGGGAATGCACCAAAATGATATGCAACACCAGGAGAGGTGTAACGAGGAGAAATATCTTTATTTCTTCAAATTTTTTCCTCTTTCCATGTGTGCTGCATTCTGCAGCACACATGGGAAGAGGAAAATGCTGGATTATTTTTGTGCAGTACGGTACCCCTTCGTGCTCAACAACAATCCTGCTTACAATACAGGAACACTTGCACCATGGTGCAAGAGGGCCTCTGTTGGCACTAGGCAGCACATTGTGCACCAGTGCTGGGAAAAGATAGGAATGCACCACATTATGTTAAATAAGGCACATTCCTGCCCTTTCCCTGTCACACAACGCAGCAAGTTGGCTTGCCGCGTTGCATCACATAATAATAAATACGTCCCTGGGAGCTATCCCCTGAGGTGACGGATCATTATATCTTTCCTGTTCCTTACTGCCACTTTATACTCAAAATAGGGTAGATGGTATAAAGTCCTGCCTTCGATGGCCTGTTCTTTGCCAAGTCATCAGAGGAAGCATTCTGTTAAGAAGCCACAAGCCTGAAGCTGGAATATAGCAAAAAAGACACAGAAGGAATGCATCTCACAGAAATTTGTATTCGTTGACTTTATTAGAAATATTGGAAGAAATAAAACACTGAATAAACAGAGACATTGTGTTACCTCCAATATTGTGTCCTACTGATAGTTCATTTCACAGTTCCACTTTAATTCTAATTTTTTCAGACGGGATGTGGGAAAACTATCAAGATTTCAGAACTGATTTGCGGTGTTTGTCTTTCAAGCATATTTTACTGGCTGTCGTTGAGACATAGCCTTTGTGCTAGGTTATGGCTCTCATCCAGTAGCAATATTGCTGGCTCCAAGTATCCAATACAAGGACACGGTGAAACATGAGATCTCAGCATCTGGTTGTCAACAGCCTTTCTGAGGAGTCATCAGGCACATCTGAGATAAAAGCGTAGCTCTGAAACGTTCACACCTTCAACTATGACATACCCCTTTCTGCTATCATGTGCCCTATATCGTCACTCAGGAGGAACCATTCAGCAGCTTTTTGCTAAAAAGGACCTGACATAAGCTTTTTGGGTAGGCTTTTCTCTATTCTTCTTCACTTCAGTTCTGGATCTCCACCCTCTATCTACAGGAGTGCAGTCAATACACTCCCACTGTGTAGGGAAACTGTATCTACCCTCAGTCACATCATACAAAATACATCCCACTAGTCCATGCACTAAGACTAACATCACAAATGGAATCTTACTACTATGCACTTAGGGGAAGATTCAGTAAGGGATTGATTTGCCCTTGCGTCACTCAAGGTGACGCAAGGTAATACAAGTCTTTCACTGGGATTCACTAAGGCACGTAAAGCCAACTTGCGTGGCTCTGCATGGCTTAGTAAATCCAGAGTAACACAAGGCAGCGCAAATTGCTGCCTTCTGTTACCCTGTGTTGAAAGACATTCCATGGCATTCCGTTAAAATAGTGTGCCATTCCTAAATGATGTGTGATGAGGAGAAATCTCTGTATTGCAACCATCTTACTTCCTCATTCTATGTGTGCCGCATGCTGCCTCAAAGGATTGTTTTGTGCAGGAAGGCACCCTTTCCTGCACAAACCACTCCTTCTCATAATGCACCCTTGTACCATGGTGCAAGGGTGCCTGCATCTCCGCTAGGTAGCACAGAGTGTGCCAGTGTAGGGAGTGAGCAGAATTGCATCATATCTTAGTAGCTATAGTCAAGTCAAGTCAGAGGCATTTCTATAGCGCAAAACATATCACTCCGAAGAGTCTCATGGCGCTTGCAGCGGCTCTGGAGCGGAGAGACTGGGGAAGATTACTGATCAAACAGCCATGTTTTCAGCTTATTCCGAAAGCAGCTATGAATGGGGGTAGATCTTAGGTCAACAGGCAGTTTATTCCAGGAGGCCAGAGATAGGTAAGAAAAAGATCTACCACCTTGTCTGGTGGTATATATTCTGAAGGGAGTAAGCAAAGACTTGGTACTGGACCTGATTGCCTTCTGAGGCTTGTACCAACAGAGTTTTTTGGATCAATATTGTGGGCTTTTCCCATAGAGATACTTATGCGTAAGGCATAGGACCTTAAAGAGAATGTGCTTTCTTACTGGGAGCCAGTGTAGAGCTCTGAGAAATGGGGCAGAAGATGTTCGATGAGGCAGGTTCAAGATCAATTTAGCCGTGATTTTTTGTAGAATCTGCAGTTTGTTTAAAAAGGTTTCATTGATGAACTGTAGAAGTGCATTGCCATAGTCCATTCAGTTAGTAATAAGACCCTGAATCAAAGGTTTTCTGGCTTCCAAGGGGATCCATTTAAAAACTTTCCGCAACGTGCGCATTATTCCGAAACATGTACTAATAAGTTGGTTGACCTGGGCCCTCACGGACAGTTGATTGTCCATGTGAAAGCCCAGATTACGAACCACCTCTTTGGGGACAGGACAGGTGCCAAGGTCGGAGGGCCACCAGTCTGGCGACCAATATTCAGGCGCTTTCCCAAAAAGCATGATCTCAGATTTTGTACCGTTCAGTTGAGGATGGTTACTTTTTATCCACCTGTTGACATGGGACATACAGTTTTTAAAACGCACCATGGTTTCATTCGGGTCAGGACCCAGTGTGACTATGAGCTGAGGGTCATCGGCATACGATATGACATCAAATCCGTAGGCCCCAATCACTGGGGCCAGTGGAGTCATGTACAGATTAAAAAGGGTATGACTCAGGATGGAACCTTGTGGTACACCCATCGTGACAGGGCTTGTGGGGGAAATACTGAGTCCCGACTGGACAATGGTTTTACGGTCCGAAAGATAACTTCTGAACCATTTCAGGGCCTTATCACTGACACCGATCTCCCACAGCCGATGTTCTAAAATGCTGTGAGAGATGGTGTCAAATGCAGCCGACAGGTCGAGGAGTACGAGAATAACCGATTGATGTCTGTCCAGAGCCCGTCTGATGTTGTCTGTGACCTCGACCAAAGCCGTCTCAGTGCTGTGAGCAGCTCTGAACCCAGACTGTGAAGGGATTAACAAGAGATTCCAATACTTTCCCAAAATAGGGGAGTAAAGAAATTGGACGATAATTGGAGAGAGTTTAGGATCAGCCGTAGGCTTTTTCAGAATGGGCTTCACACAGGCAATCTTTCAGCTTGAAGGAAAAACAGCTTCTGAAAGTGATTTATTAAAGAGATCTGTAATGTTTTCGACCAGTGCAGGGGCAATTGTTAGAAATGGCTTTGGGGAGATCAGATCAGTGGGGGAACCGGATTTTATCTTTTACAAGGCCCTGAGGACTAGTTTAGGGTCAACATTAGTAAATTCATAAAGAAGATGAGAAGGGGCAGCGAGGGCATCAGACTCGTTGACTGGATCCGAACTATTATTATAAAGAGTCAAAGATCGGTGGATGGTTAAAATCTTTTCTTCAAAGAAGTTGGAAAGAGAGTCCACCCAGTGTTGCGAAATGGGTGCAGACGCCAGGTTTCTAGGGATTGTAAATTCCTTCAGGACCTTGTAAAGCTCCTTGGTAGAATTGCCTGCCTTATTTATCCTGTTGGTTAGAAACAGTTTTTTTGCCATTTTGATTTCCGTCATATAGCTATGGTGAGCTTCTTTGTAAATAGCACGGTCCTCAGAGCATTTACTCTTACGTCATTTGCGTTCCGCTGTACGACAAGTGGTCTTTGTGACACTAAGCTGGTCAGTGTACCATGGGGCGGTTCTTATCTTGGTCTCTACCAATGCCGGAGGAACAATTGTATCCAGTACAGTTAAGACTGCCTCCTCCAAGGTGTGTAGTGTCTGATTTACATCTAGATCGGGGCTAATTAGGTCATAGGGAAAGTGTTCTAAAAAGAGAGGGAGGGTAACTTTATGCCAAGGTCTTCGTAGAGGGAGATCAGTTGCCAGGGGATTTTTTATTAACATATTTGGAATTAAAATTTTTAAAAGGTAGTGATCGGTCCATAGTAGTGGAACAAGGGATAGTACAGTTGTCTCAGGCCGATTAGTAAAAAGAAGGTCAAGAGTATGACCAGCCGTGTGAGTAGGTTCATGCACCAGTTGGGTAAGGCCTAGGATACTCATATTAGAGATCAACTTCTCTGTATCGGAATTATACAGTATATCAACATGGCAGTTGAAATCCCCAATCAAAAGAAAATTGTCTGATGCCAGAGTGTGAAGAGCTAAAAGTTCCAGTAATTTCTCTGAGAAGTCGCATTTGGGTCCGGGGGTACGATACACTAAAGCCCCCCTCCAGGATCCATTATGGCAACCCTTAATCTTAAAAATACCTATTTCTAGTAGCTATGGTGTATTCTTGCTATCTCCTTGTCATAAAAAGCAGTGCAGCTAGTTGGAATTGTCTTGCTGCCTTGCAGTGAGTGACTTCTTAGTAAATCTGCCCTTTGCTATATCCCCGTCTCACATGCACACAAATTGAATGTAAGAGCAAAGATCTGGAGGTCACAGAATACCTCTATGGGCCATCTGAGATGATTGATCCGGAGTCTCCATCACCCCTCTTCTGCTCATCAGAGTCTTGTTATTGTCTTGAGATTCCCATTGCTGATTGCCATATCCCTGTGACCCCTTTGTTAGCCAGTAATCATTTTTCCAACCATCTAAGATTTCTCAAACCCATTCAGCCATCCTTCACAGATCACACTAATTTTCACCCATCCACCTTATAAACTCTATTGTCAAGTTTCAGTTTTTATGCCCTCATATGCACTCTCAGACTACTGCACCAGCATAAGACCACGTCTTCTACACTCAGAAGTCAGAGTGTATCTATCAAGATGATGCTTTCGCCTCTGATTCTTTATCTTCTCTCCATGATTCCAGTTCACATTCATACCTTCTTTTTTAAGAAAATTGACTCTCTTTTAACCAAGTTTTTGTGGAAAAAGAAACCTTCCCGGATCGCGTTGTCTGCCCTAAAAGCAGATAGATCTTCTGGTGGCCTTAAATTTCCTGATTTTAAATCTTATCATTATACCTTTTCTCTAAAACAGTCTTCTCGCTGGCTCTCTGAGGCACATCGAATTCATCCTCCGGTCTGGCTAAATATAGAAAAATACTTTTTGTCCCCCTTTGATTTTAAAGAATCACTTGCCTTTACTAACAATAATTCTCTTTTTCACGCATCAGTTATCTCTCATACGCATAAAATCCTTGTACCTCTTCTTCATTCTTCCTACCCTTCCCTCGCTTCGTTAGACCAACAACCCATTTGGTATAATAAATTATTACGTATTAACAATCGTACAATTTATTGGAAAATGTGGAAGCTTAAGGGGTTGCTATGGATCTCCCAACTATTAGTGAATACCATACCCAAGTACCTTTTGGATTTACAATCACAATTTTCATTACCTTCCTCGTACAAGGCTAAGTATACTTTACTTAGTTCCTCTCTTTCCCAATATTTACGCTCTTTACCGGTTACTTCCACTCCCTCACATAAATGCTCCACTATTTTTCCTTTATTATCATCTTCCCCATCTGCCTCTTCTTTATATAAATTATTGTTTTTCACTTTAATTAGGGATAAGGGGAAAGCTGAATTGGCTTGGGAAAAAGATTTAGATGAATGTTGGCCTATTTCCCTTTGGGATAAACTATGGCTAAAGATTCATAAGACGTCAAGGGCTGCTAATACCTCTCAAACCTTATATTTCATTTATAAACGTACTTTATTTACTCCGGTGAAGTTGGCTTCTATTTCTCATGATTCTTCTGCCGCCTGCTGGTCCTGTTCCTGTGCACATGCTGATCTAAAACACATGCTCTTTGATTGCCCCCCCCCCCATCTCTCGCTTCTGGAGCTTGGTCTGGTCTCAAGTTAACAAAATGTTTCGAACCCAAATTTCTTTTTCACACACTAACATTTTCCTAGGTTCTTTATCACCGGCCTGGTCTTCTATATCTCCTAAATCTAAACTAATTGATTTATTATTGGCAATAGCTCTACATCTGATTACCTCTAATTGGAAACGAGCAGATAAAGTCACGTTCAACGCATGGTGGAATGCTGTTTGCTTTCACCATAGACTAGACACTAATTATGTCACTCCCATATCTCTTTCCATCAAAAGAGATCTTCTATGGCTCCCATTATCCTCCTACCTAACCTGTGTTGCATCCACCAATATTACGCCTGTTCCCATTCCTGAAGAAGTTCGTAAACCCCCTTGATATACTCATCTCTTTTTGTTTCTCTCATATTTCCACTCAGGGTTACTCCTTTTGTTGTATTGTTTTAACTATAGTTAGTCTATATTTTATACATTCTAATTTTCTATGCTTATATGTTTTTGAATTTCAGGTACTATGTCTAATTTTGATGATGTATTACTTTTTATTTCCTGTCCCCCTTGTCCCTCTTTTCTCCCTGATCCCCCTCCCCTTTTTCCCTTTTTCCTCCCTTCCTTTTTATAGATTGTTATTGATGACGGTTGTATTCTTATAATGTTTATATCTCATCTTCCTTGTGAAGACTTCTTATTTTATTAAATTTATCTCTTCAATAAAAATTTAAACAAAAAATAAAAAGAAGTCAGAGTGTAACAGTTCTGGCTTTTTATTCACTTTGCATGCTCTGCTTTTTTTAGCAAATCATTACCAGTTCTAGGGGTTGACAGTATTCAAGGCATGAAAAAGAATCCCTTTATAAAATGGATATACTAATACATGTGTCCTAGACTCAGATAGATGTCCACCTGCGTGTGGTCTTCTACCTACACTTCCAAGCCCTTCAGTGCTATAGGCATTGGTCCTCCTCCCAGTCCTATTCAAAGTCTTCCTTTTCTGGTTCATGTCGTTCTTGGAACCTGGTTTAAGTCTGATGCTCTTGGAACTTCTGCTCTTATACCACTGGACCTAGACTTCCTCATCCTTTAAAACCCCTGGTCATTCTAACCTAGAGTCTTCAGGTCCTGCTAGCCTTCCTGGTCATGGTTCTTTTGCTTTTGGCCTCTTAGTCCTCCTTGATCAGATGTCTGTGGTCTCACCCTCCTGTCTCTGGTCCTCTCCATTGGTCTCCTGGTACTGGTCCTCTTTGGTCTGTCTACTTGGGTCAGCTACTCCTGGTTGTCCTTGTCCCACTGGTCCTGGTTGGTGCACACAAACCCTCATAGCCCTCCTCGTCATTATATTCCAACATCTGCTGTTCCTTCTACATCTGGCCTTCCTGTTCCTTCGGCCCTTGTCCACTGGGTCCAGATGCCCCTGTTCCACATACTCCTGGCTCTCCTGATCCTTCTCGCCCTGCTCCCAGTATCCAAGTGCTGTTTTTCATTGTTCTGTTCCTCATTGTCTAATTGTACCTGCCCCTTCTGGCATTGCTAACCGTGGTCCTCGTGGCTCTGGTCATTCTAGCTCACTTAGTGGTTCACCTCTTGGCCCTTATATTTCTACTATTCATCCTCACTTCCTCCTATTTCCTTCCCTAGCCCCCTCCACTTTGGAATAGTCAGGTACAGCTTCCAAGCCTGTCACACAGATTCCAGATTTCTTTTGCTGAGAGAGCGCTGTCAAGTACAGAAGTCACTGTCCAGTAGAGACAGAAATTTACCCACTTACAGTTTAGCATGTTAAACATTAAAACTACCATTCCCAAGATGCATTGTGCAGGTGACTAAAATGTCAGTGTGGCTGAAGGGGCCACTCAAACCATGGGACTAATTGGCAACAATGCCCTAAGCCTACTCTACTGGGTGAATAGTATGAAAAAGTGTGTTTATTCATAGGCAACAGAGTGAACTCCTTCTGTGAGTCAACTCCTCCTGTGGATTCCCCAGATGCATTACTTAGCTGTCTCTCGCTTTCACTTCCCCATTCCACAGAAGCCCCATTACAGTGTCTCACTCTGTTTACCTCCTGCAAGTGCCCCAAAGCACTGTGCCCCCAAACCCCATTTACCTACTTATGCATCCCTCCCTCTGACTCCCATGTTTGCTGCTCCTGTTGTATGTGCTGTGTGGCCAGATTTGAAAGAGTAAGCAAGCACAATTCCCCCTAAAGCTGGCACAAAGTCTTCCATAAGAAGTCCAAAAAGAGCCCAGCCCTCAAAACAGCATCAAAAGGAGCATCACGAACATGAAAAGAAAACACCGTATCCTCATGAGCGAACAATACATTTATGTAACAGGCTTTAAAACTATACTTATTATTCTTTGCTGACAGCCAAATACTCCCTGACTGAAGTGCAAAATATCTGTGTGCCGTAGCCTGAAGCTTCTGTTTGATTTCTACTTGAATTTCTATTTCAATATTAAAAACACATGAATGTTTTGTTAAAAATTCAGCCCTGCCAAGTTACACCATTCAGGGGTTAGATTAATGCATTTTAGAGACAGTGTCGGCATCACTGCACTAAAATGCATTAGTCACGCATTTTTAGCACCCCCGGACCACCAAAGGTGAAATATGAGGAGCTGCTGAGAATGCGCTGGCAGTAAGCGTGCTATCAGCTGCTGAGCAGCTAATCATAAAAACACATCATAAATCATGAACTCTAGGCGGCCAGTGAGACTGATAAAGTTATAATCAAACCACAGTGCCACTGCTGCATACACAAATCAAACGGAGCCGGTGAAGTGGTAAACAGTGGCACATCACCAGTGCCTGCCATGGTCATAACAAGCATTTGCAATGCAATAGGTCTCGCAGTTACGAGAGTTTCAGCTATTGGCATTGTAAATAACAATGCCTTTTATTTATGCTTAAAAAAAAAAAAAGGCATTATTATTTGTAATGTCAATAGCTCAAACTTGCGTAAATGCGAGACCTATTGCATTGCAAATTGCAAAAGACCTTACAACTCCGAGGCCCGCCCTGTGCGCATTCTGTGTGAATGTGTGTGCGCAAGTTGACCGGGTGTGTCTTTTGAATTTCATTGTCAGGCTGTACTTACGATCGAGAAGACATCAAGGAGTTCTCCCCGTCTCGTTACTGTATTTAAATTCCTTAAATATTGTATAGATTAGGTGCCTGTGTAATAATATCCTCTTTTCAGCGCTCCAATGTTGAATTATCTCGGTGGCTTTTTTTCTTGCCGCTTTGTTTGGTTTAAGAAAGGTCACAAAGAACATATGGCGCGACTGCTGGAATGCATATAAGTTTGAAAGAGACACTTAATAGCATCTGCTAGCATAGCTTAAAGCTAGCCACCAAATCCCGCGTCTCCTATGCAAAAAAAAAAAAAGAGGAACAGTAAAGTGTGAAAAAATCCCACACGTATGTTATAAGAAATAGCACATGGTAGTTGAAAAAGAGCGCTATTTTTTCAGGTAGTGGAAGATAATTGAAATTTTGAATAAAAAAATGAATTCTGCAACAAAGTAAAACATCGAATTGAGGCCCAGAATGTGTAAAGCGAGCTTAAAGTTAGAGGAGATTCTGGAAAGCTGAGTCACAGAGAAGACATTTTGTAACTTGCAAGGCGTTATCACCAGCGCATGGAGGCTGACAAAGAGAGAAGCACGGATATGAAGGATCTGCCCCCATTTCCTAGCAAGAGAATGTCCTGCACCCTTTCGGCGCTGGTGCCAGTAAATGCACAAACTGCAAGTCCCTGTCCGCTGTTTTTATAGCTGAGAGTGAAAAGGCTAGAAGTACAGTGAGCACAAATAGTTTTATTTATTGAAGAAAAAGACACGCACACTTTAAAGCTTTTCAACAAGCAGGAAGGGGGTGGCAAATGGTGTGCACTTTCACGGCGGCTTTGATGTCCTCAGTGGCCGCGCGGCTCACTGAGGACATTAAAGTGGCCGTGAGTGAAAGTGATCACGCAGTGCTTTTCAGGCTGCCAAATGGTGCGCGCGCCCGGCACACATGCACTGTATTTGGAGGCCTGAAAAGCACTCGTTTGCACTTCCAGATCCCCCTTTAACAAAAGCTCTCGCAAGAGCAGCGCTAAAGCGCTGTCTCAGGCGAGACCTAAAAACTGTCTTGCCAGCAGAAGGAACTCTACTCTCCTTGTTGGTCTAGGAGCTGCACAGAAGAATTCCATCAATCATTAAAGTGTTTGATCCAAGGGGCTGTGTTATTACTAGTATTAATTTCAAGGCAAGGCGCATGTCCACTGTGACTGCACAGTGGACAGGCCCCTCAGAGGCAGACTCTCGAGTGGAGGGGGCTGCTGAAATTTGTAGTTTCTCCTCTTGCCCACGGCCGCTGCTATCACAGTAAAGTGGGGCCTTAGCAACAGAGAAGTTGCACTCTTTGGTGCCACCTCATGGAAGATAATGCATAGTCCTGAGGGCCCCAGCCCCCCAGCCACTGTCTGTCAGATAGTGTAAGGACCACCGCTGGAAGAAAACACTGGAGGGCCACCTTTGTGCCATGAAGTGACTCGTCCGAACAGTGCAATTCAACCCGGAGAACACAGTGAAATGAAAGTGCTGTCCAGTGCGAGGAGACAGCCTGCTGCAGTGAAAGGATCACCGTCCAAGGCAAGAGCAGGGCTCCTGGCAGATGCCTCAGGGACTGCAATTAGCCCAGCACAAGTCAGTCTGCAACCCTGTGGTTCCCATCACAGCTGGGCACCAGTTCGAAAATGCTGTCTGCTGGCTCAGCCTAGCTAGGCAGTCACCTCTGGTTGGCATAGGCGAGTCATTCCGCCAGCAGAGCACTGAACTGAGTGCAACTATTTGTATTGGTCTTTCAAATTTAGGTAACTACTTACATAATTATGGAGCACATACCTTGAAATAAATTATACATGCAAGTAACGTTATTAGTGGGGAAAAATGCATTTTTATTTTTTACATCATAAAGCCTCATTAATTAATACAATCACTGCAGATGTCCGTGAGCATAACCAGAGAGAAGCAGAATTTAATTCTGGCTCATGCAGTGGGAATAATAGTTTGTGCTTGTTTAATATAAAACAATTACTTTAAAAATATATATCATATTTATATGTAATTCCAAATAAAGTGACACTGATGTAAAAATATACTCATTTTGCATTATAAAACCTCAATTAGGTAATGTAATCCCTGCAGGTGTGTTTGTGTATGATCAGAGGGAAACAGAACTGACCCTTTTTGGTGCAGAGGTGAATATGTGAATTTTGTATTTATCGTACTGCAAGGTCCCAGCCTGGAACCAAAAGCACAGTAAATATGTAAGTTATTACTGTAAAATGAGGGAAATAGGTAAGTGCTCTTCCATTTGAGGGGGTTTCCATAACTTTCAAGGGGGCATATTATCAAGGACGGCGTTAAAATTATCACCGGTTTAGCGGCAGAAAACTGCCGCTTAAGCGGCGATAATGGGCTTGATAATATGCCCGTAAGAATTAAAATAGAAGCCCATGCTGACAATAAAACATAGACTTCTATTGGAATTCTCAAGGGCATATTATCAAGCCCATTATCGCTGCTTTAGCGGCATTTTTCTGCTGCTAAACCGGCGATCATTTTTAACGCAGTCCTTGATAATATGCCCCAAGATCTTTTTAGAGCTTCTAATTTTTCAAAAGGGTGTAGTTTCTGATTTTCATCTCCTTCCATGGGTTTCAATGCTTGGTTTTACGCACAAGAAAGTGTCTTTTTAAGTATCTCACATTAGGAGTTGAATGTCACTCATAAGTAGTTTGAAACTAAGCAAATGTCAGACCTAAGCAATCTGAAAACTTGATGTATTTTCAACCATAAACAGCTGAGCCTAATTTATGCACTTACCTTTTTATAAGCAGTTGTACAAATGTATACATACGCACTTACTTTCAATTGCTTCTCACATGTTGCATCCTCATTACAAGATGGCCACCACACTGCAATTGCCTCGAGTCCCTTTTTTCTTCATGGCTGGCTAAATAAAGACCTCCTTCACGCTATTTATCAGGCCAGTGGTCAAATTGTACATTTCTACTATTTAGTTCATTGCCGGCTAAATAGCAGCGATTATCTACTATTTAGCCGGCTGGTGGGTAAATATTAAAGATTTTGTACTATTTGGCCTTCAGCAATGTAAATTGACAATGCTTAAATAAATTGAGAAATGTTCTTTCATACTCCAATCTGCAATGGGCAAATTCAAAATGAAACTCTCACCCAACCAGCTAAAATGAAATCCAACAATTGACTTTAAATTAGCAAAACATGCCGTATGCACTGGAAGCAAAATTGACAAAAGTGATGTAAAATAAGGAAGTGCAGTCTTCGTTGAGATCCACTGCCGTCTTACGTGAAGGCAAGAGTTGACTGATGTTGCTGTGAAACAATCTCCAAACAAAAAACAGGAGATAGACGTCAAGCTCGGGTTCGCCTACCATGATCTGAGTTGGATCAATATTCCCCAAAACTTTTGTTGAGCTGCTATCCAATATTGCACATAGCGTGCCACAAGTAAAATAAACCAATCAAAACCAGCACCTTTGGGGAAAGATCCATCTCCCACCTCGAGAATAGATCTACTGCTTTTAGCAAACGAGTCTGAAAATACAACAGTTAAAAAGCAACCAAAAATAGACTATAGAAGAAGAGAATTTTTTTGCAGCAGAACATCAAGGAAATCAGTTGCGCAATGATATAATAAAAGAAGAATGTAGGGCCAGATGTATGACCGGGGTATTTAGCGACTCACAAATTGTGCTGAGACACGGTTTGTGATTTCCAATGGGTTCGCAGATTGCATGCCTCATGAAAAGTCATGACGCCTCCCAGGGATAGCGGCCTGCTGGGCTCAGCAGACCTCCATGTCTGGGACTGCTTTTAAATAAAGCAGTTTTAAAAAAAAATTGCAGCTCGTTTTCCTTAAAGGAAAACAGGATGCATTTAAAAAAAGAAATATGAAATGTTTTCGTTTAATTTTTAAAGGGCAGGCAGTAGTTGCAGGGGCGCATCCTGCTCTTAAAACATTTTTGCACATGCATTCCCCCTGAGGACCCCTTCCTGTTTGCAAGTGCTTTACCACCCTCTTCAAGAGGGTGGTAAACTGCGACTGCTTTGGGACCGCAATTGCGGTCGCAAAACATTCTTGCATGGCTTGTGGGGTCGCTATTAGGAAGGGAACGCCCCTTCCTAATAGAGAGTCGCAAAACACTATTTTGCGAGTTGCAATATATTTGCGACTCGCGAAACAGTGTTAGTATATGGCCCACAGGATTTTTGCATGCGCAAACGTGTTGCCAACCCGTTTGCGCATGCAATTTTTCGTTGTACATCTGGCCCATAATCTCTACACTTCAAAAGGGAATTGAAAAAGACTCAAATGACTCAACTAGCAGATTAGAATAAAATTCTGTCATCAAATCAAACTGCACCCAGCTTTAATCCAAAACTGAAACTTTATCCACACTCATGGCAGACGACAAATTAGAAACTAAGCCACAACCCTGTTCATATACTAATCACATTGTTCAAAGCTGTGATCTAACAACTAAAGAAGAACATGATATTCATTTACCACATTCTTCAACCAGCCTCCATCAGGATCTACAGGAAAAGGTCTTCACATCTGAACTAGACTTTTCTTGTGAACACAAGCAAGAAGACCCCAAAATGTAACTACATCTAAATCAAACTACGTAAAAGCCCTTTCCTCATGTCCCACACATGTATAGGCATAACCTGTACAAATCCCCAAGGTCTTTGAGTGAAGGAGTACCAGAAACAACCAGTAAGAGCGAACCAGACATAGAAGCAATCTCTTTAAACACTCAGGCCCAGTAGCACCCAATAGGTGATACAGAAGTCAATCAATACCCTTCTATCAACTCAACCAAATGTAACACAGCAATTGAGGCTTTCGCTATTCTATTAGAACTGTAATATAACTCTAAAGGGCCACAAGATTACTTGAACAGAGGCAACATACTCAAACTACTGAAGTCTCTCCCAAATGTCCAAAAATGTTTTCCATATGATCAATGATGAAAATATTGTTTCTTCCCCCATGGAAAGGAGAGCGCAGAGGAGGCCAAACCATCTGTGGACTAACAGAAGTAACATCCCTCAATTAATACCCCAGCAGCAGCAGCCCAGAAGCAAATATTAAAAATGTGCAGGTACTGAGGAAATTCGATTTTCGATCTCGATCTCAATCGTATTGAGCCGCCATTTTGTGTTCCGCCGCCATTTTGTGTTGCCCTCACTCAGGCAGCACGGTGAACAAAGTCTTTTCTGCGTATCTCGCCACCTGCAAGTCAGTTACAGAGACGTTAATACATTAACCTGTAGGGAGGGGTGACAAACACAGTTGGAGGAGAGGCTTCTTCGAGTTATACGATACTTCTGTTTTCCAACTTTTCCTATCAAAGGAGGGATGACGATTAACCCCAGAACGAATTCAGGCGATTGCGCAAATGTCTGTGCCATCCACACAAAGGGAGGTACGTGCCTTTCTAGGTATTACTTCTTATTGTAGGCAATGGAATCCGAACTTTTCCTTGTTGGCTAAACCTCTGTTAGCACTCACTTTGAAAGATACACCTCAGCCCCTTCCGTGGACTGACGAATGTCAGAAGAGTTTCACTGACTTGCGTGCTGCGCTATGTTCTGCTCCTGTATTAGGTACTCCCGATTACAGTAAGCCGTTCACGCTCTATGTCTATGAGAGAGAGGGTTGTGCGTTGTCAGTTTTAACGCAGCGTTTTGGAGACAAACAGCGGCCATGTGCATATTTTTCGGCTACGTTAGATCCAGTAGCTAAAGCATTGCCTAGTTGTCTTAAAGCGACAGCAGCAGCAGCAATTTCTATTCGACAGTCTGCTGGAGTAGTGCTAGATAATACACTTATTGTTATGGTACCTCATGCAGTAGATACCTTACTAAATCGAACGAAAACACAGCATCTTACGAGTGCTCGTCTGTGCGGATATGAGCTGACACTTTTGGCTAGTCATGTGCACATCAAACGATGTAACGCTTTAAATCCAACTACTTTGTTGCCTCTTCCAGTAGATAAAAATGTTCAAAAACAACATGATTGTTTCCTCCGTACTGAGGAAGAAACAAAAGGAAGAATTGACTTGAAAGATACGCCGCTAGAAAATCCGGATGGAATTCTATGGGTGGATGGTTCTTGTTTTAGGCTCCCTAATGGAGATACGGTTTCAGCTTATGCTGTTACTACTATACATACAGTTGTGGAAACAGCACGTATCAGACACAATTCAGCTCAGGCAGCAGAACTGATAGCATTAACGAGAGCATGTGTGTTGTCAAAAGGAAAAAGAGTGAATGTGTATCCTGACAGTCAGTATGCGTTTGGGTTAGCGTTCAATTTTGGGCATCTTTGGAGAGAAAGGGGATTCATCACTTCACATGGCACTAAAATACAACATGGTCAGTTGGTGCCTGATCTCCTTGAGTCACTTTCTTTACCTGCTCAGAAAGCAATTGTGAAGTGTAGTGCACACAAGAAGATTACAGATGATGTTGGTCGAGGAAATGCATTTGCAGATGAAGTAGCGAAAAAGACAGCGAAAGATGCTACAAGTCGAATGTATGTTGCGGGTCCTGCGAATTGGGTTAGAGAGAGAGGAATGTATGAGGATACAGTAGAAAGTGTAAGGTCGATTCAGGAAGAGGCTACAGAGAAAGAATTGAGCAAGTGGAAAGAAAGTACAGGAATGTTAGATGAGATGGGATGTTGGGTGGAATTATCTGAACACCAACGTTGGCTGTTACCAGATGCCTATGTACTCCCAGTAGTTACTATGGCGCATGGTCCAGCCCACTTAAGTGCGAAAGGTATATGCAAGCTTCTGGCTCCAGTGTGGCAAAATGAAGGAATCCCAAAGTGTGCAAACAATGTAGTGAAACATTGTATTGTTTGTTTGATGTACAATCCGGGAAAGGGAACTCCAACACCAGCAGGTCATTTTGCTCCTCCGACATATCCATTTGAGATGTTGCAGATCGATTACATTCATATGGAACGATGCAACAACCTCAAATATGTTCTGGTGGTAGTATGCGCCTTTTCTAGATGGATAGTAGCATACCCTCTAAAAGACAATACAGTCTTATCCACAGCCAAAGTTCTCCTAAAATAATTTTTTCCCAGGTTTGGTTTGCCGCGCATTGTCTGGAGTGACAATGGGAGCGAATTTGTGGGCCAAGTTATGCAAAAAGTTTGTGCGGGTCTTTGTATCAAACAAAAGTTCCATGCGGCAAACCATCCACAATCAGCAGGTTTAGTGGAATGCTACAATGGAACTTTAAAACTTAAACTAGCGAAAGTGCAGGCTAGTACAGGACTTAATTGGCCCGATGCTTTACCATTGGCTCTTCTATCCACCAGAACAGCAGTACACTCTCGTTTGTGACTTAGCCCTTACGAGGTGGTTTTTGGGCGCCCAGCTAATATATGGGGAGTCCCTCTCCCTAAGAAATATTCAGACTTGCCATATCCAATGTTAATTGATTATTTGTACGACCTTACGACTAAATTGCGTGTTCTCCATCAACAGGTTCAGAGTGCTTTGCCGGAGTCTTCCACAGACTCAGGTCATTCCATCCAACTAGGCGACTGGGTCTGTGTGAAGAATTTCCAAAGGACGAAAAATTTGGAGCCCCGGTGGAAGGAGCCTCGGTTGGTTCTTTTAACGACGAGAACAGCGGTGAAAGTCGAAGGAAAGAAAAATTGGATTCATGGCGTGCATTGCAAGAAAGTGCCTTTGCCTCTACCCTTCCATCAGTGGGTCCGTAAGGGTACTAGAGACTCTGAAAACGAGAAGGTTCTACGATTTGTACCTTTTAGTTATGCACGCCTGAATGGAACATTATCAGAGAAAGAGGATGACGACATTCTTCAACAAGCTGTACCACCACATTGTCGCTTGAATACGACAAATCCGCGAACATTGTTCCGCGACCAAACTGCACCTGATAACGAACACTATAACCTAAGGCCTAGACTAAAGAATACTTAAGATTTTCTCTCTCCTATGTAGTTTTCTATCCCGGTTGCAGGGTCACGGTTGGAGTCTTAGTTGTGACCTGAGTAGTGGCAATAGGCCTGCAGGACGTGCAGTGTCATAGGACGGCAGATAATCATAATTAAGTGATTGAGGAAGATTGCCGTGAGCATCCACTTAGAAGATGGAGACTACATTAGGAGAAAGAGAGAAAAAGGACAAGATGAGAGAAAAGTGTTGTAAACTGATGTACAGTCGTTGTGGTGTAACGTTATGTGTTTTTATATTATTGTGTATTTTATTGGCGTGTATAGGTTGGATTGTTCATGCTATGCAGCAAAAAGTTGTCCCTACTTCTATCTCTTTGCCTTCTTATTCTACTGTCTCTCCACATCTATTTCATACACTTCCTCAGCATGAACTCATGAGAAGAACCAAATACTACAATAATTCACTTGTCCAGTTATTGCACCAGCACCAATTAGTAATCAAAACAACCAACTGTTGGGTGTGTGGACTTATGCCTCATATCACAGATAAAGGGATGCCATATTTAGTTCTTCCGTTCTCTTATGAAGGTTCCGCTTGGGCTTATTTTGTAATATTCTCTAACGCATATCAGAGCCGATTTAAACGACCTGTCAGTTCATATATTGATGCCGCTCGTTCCCACTGACCTGTGCACTCTGGAACTGCCCTGATTCCTGCTTGATTCCCTCGAGTGGCGTGGACGCTCTGCTGCATTTGGGGAGGACGCTGGAGAGGCTCTGAAGACCGGGACTGCGAGGACCAGGGTGCCTGCCTGCTGGCTAGTTGATTTTGCACACCTGACTCCTCTTCCCTGCCCCGCCTCTCTCCTTGCTCTCACGACAGCATAAGACTCCCGCTCTGACGCGCCAGCGGGACGCGCCCAGGGCGAAGACCGGGCAAAGAGCGGGCCGTTTGAGGCCGTTCGAGGTCTGCGAGGTCTGGTCGGGGCTACCCTCTTTCGTTTTTCATTCTAACAGTTCTGTGTTGAGCCTAATTGCCACATTATTAATTATTTGATTCCCACAGTTAAGTCAGGGGGTTGTCGTTGTTGTGGTTGGTAAGTTATGTCTACCAGGTTAACAAGAAGTAAGGCCGCAAAAGGCGGCCCTCGAATTAATGGTCCTATGAACGATTTTATTACTCGTACCAACACAGCTATAGACCATGAAATTTCTAAACTTCAGACTAGTGTTTCCCTGGAATTGGCATCTGCCAGGAGACTGTCCCAGGTAATTGATTTGTCAAAAAAATCCTCCCTCGGCCATATAGCCACTGCGGTTAGCCCGGTGCGTTCAGTAATTCCCCATTGTGTAGTTACACAAGTTGATGTTCATCATTCCCCGACTTTTCCCCCACTACCCCCCACTCTAGAGCCATTGATTCAGGATAGTGTAGTGAATCCCCCCACTATTCCTCCCAGGCATGACGCTAGTTTTAATAATTCCATCTCTACAATGTTTCCATCTAGGCGCACTATTAGTGAAGATTACCATTCTAAAAGAAAATGCACCTCTCGGTCTGCTTACTCTCGTAAGAAGGCCAAAATTGCGAATGCACAACACCTAAATTCGACTAGTGTTCCGGTTTTAAATCCTATTGGAGGGTGTGTATCTAGGGAACAACCACATTGTGAGGGAGTCAAAGAGGGGTTAGTTTTTGCTATCTCTACTGACCCTATGGCTACTGAGGCAGAGGTTGAGGGCTCACATGCAGGGAGCGTGGATAGGAATGATGGGGAATTCATAGGTTTAGTTTGGGAAACCCTTAAGAAACTTCTTTCCCCTCTCGATCTCAGACTCTCACGTATTGAGAATAATTTGCTCGAGATGGAAAAGAGCATTATTGCTCTGGCCACTCTCGGCCTGAGAAGTCTTGAAAATCAGGGCTCTCCTGTTGTCGAACCACCACCCCATGTTTTAATTCCTCAAGTCCCGCAAGCCTCCTCTTTAGTACCAGCTACCACACGATCGGTTTCTGCATTGGGGTCTGTGGGTGTGGATCATAGTACCACCACTTCCATACTCAAGGCTCCTAAGTGTTTCATTCCTCAGCCACCAGTTAAACCCAATGTAGGTGTTCCGCATAGTCCCCCTCCTAGTGAAGCGGTGCTACATCCAACTAAGAGCCCACCTTTTAAGAATCATTTTAGAGGGGGTTATATTGATCTCCCTCCAGAGGCCAATTATTATGTGGCTGTGTTGACGGGTGTCCCCCTGTTAGGAAACGGCCAACATGAGAACCACTGGTCTTTGAAGAACAAGACAATTCATTGGCTTAATGCGTACAGACCAATTCCTATCGGACAGAGAAGCAAAATTCTGATGGTACGCAGAACCCCCTGGGTAGGTCCCTGAAGGAAATCTAGTCCCGGGGACTGTATAGTGGTGACCTTTGAGGACCCACATACGGCACATTATATCTGCTCCTGCCCCATTGGTGAAGGTTCTCTTGTTACACCTAGGCCATTGTCCTTTTTATATCCACCGCGCCCTAGATACACAAGCGAAGAACACTGGTCCTTAGTTCACCATCATAATTGGAGGAACCATCCTAAAAAATTCCAAAATTCCTCCACAATCTGGAATGGCTTCCCCACTTCGAATCGGTTTGCGGGGCTTGAGGAGGTAGATTGACTCGCACGCCATCCTGCTCCCCAAGTTCCTTTATCACAGGTTCTGGGGCACAATGAACCTTTTCTTATGCCGATTGAACCTCCGGTTGTTAGCCTTCCAAGTCTAGAGGGAACGTTTCCCCCTTTATCTATAGAGGCGGGTTTGAACACTTTATGTACTCTTGATTCCCTAGTAGCAACTGATAAAGTGGTCCTATCCAGTATGATTCCCCTGCCTCCAATTCAGAATGTTCCACTAATTAGGAAGTTGACTGATGTAGAAATGGCTCCTCATTATCACCAGCATGACCCAACGCCTATGCTAAATAGATCTGTTGTGGGGGGGGCAGGACCTGTGTCCAATTTGGTTATATTAGATAACCCTCCAAGGCAGATTATCGCAGACGACCCCTTGCTAAAGATTATAAGCTGGAATGTGGCAGGTCTCGCTCGTAATTTTGAAATTCCTGAATGGAATGCTTTTTTAGCCCCTTATAGCATTTGTCTTTTGCAGGAAACGTGGTGCCTCGAACCTAGGCATAGAGTGGGCTTTACGACCTATTTTGTTCCAGCTTCCCATCAATATGGATGTGAAGGTCGCCCGTCAGGTGGCCTTCTTATATGGGTTAATATAGCTTTAGGTCTAAGCGTAAGTCAAAAGTCTACGCACTCCCCCGATCTCCAGTGGATAACCATTCTATGCCCAGGGGGTATGAAGCTGGAAGTTTTTAACCTTTATTTAAGAGGGGCCAGGGGCGGGTTATCCACTCTATCCTCTACAGGATTAAGCAGCAATTTAGCCGCCTGCAGTATTGATTCTTATGTTCTTCTTGCAGGCGACTTTAATTGCTGCTTTGAGCCATTAGCTAGGGAGGATATCTTGAATACTTGGGATGAGGACAGAAGGAGAAGAATTCCCACCCTGACCATAGATCCGATTCCTAAATGGTCTCAGAGTGCAGTCGACATCAATGCACTCTGTATGGAACATGACCTAAGACCAACTAATGGTCGATCTAAATCGGATCCCTTGGGTGCACACACCTACAACAGGATGGGACACACTTCCAGAATAGATTATGTTGTGTTGAATTATAACTTGTGGTCACTTCATTATGATATGGAGGTTATTGCGTCTTGTGATAGTGACCACAATCCTCTCTCCCTAACATTGACCTCGCCCTGGCAGGTTGGGAATGCAGTTAAGATCCCCTATAAGTGGAAAACCTCCCATGAGCTTCTTCCCTCGTGCGGTGGTAGGCGTTTAAAGTGGGCTAAAGTAGTAGCGGATGAGGAAAGGTTGGCACAGGCAGGGTCCACTATGGTAGCGGTGGGGCCGCGCCTTGATGCCCTGGGTGTCACCAGTCAAACTGTTTTACCAATATTCACAGAAACCATTGCGGTGCTAAGTGATTTGTTTATTATACCCCAAGCCAGCGTGAAGGTTTCCGCGAAAGGTGCTCCCAGGGCAAGAAATAAGTGGTATTCTTCCAAATGTCGGGCTGCCAAGGGGGAACTCATTTCCGCAGTGAAAAGTAAGGTTGCAGGCAATATTAGATTGGCGAGGAAATTCTACAAAAAAGTTGTGGCGGAGGCGAGGGAGGCCCACGATTACAGTTTTTGGTGGGATTTAGTGGAGGCAAGCGCCAGGAAGGATTCCAAGGGGTTTTGGGATCTGCTGAGAGCTAGGGACAAACCTCTTGATTCCCAGTTTACTTGTAACATTCCGGGTGATCTTTGGTTTGCCCACTTCTCCAAACTGTACTCTGTCCATAGTGGGGAATCCCATCCAAACATGGGCCCTCTCGCCAGCTTACCCGCCGAGATTCCCATCATTGCTTGCCCCTTCAGCACTGAGGAAGTTGCAAGGGCAAGCAGTTGTATTGTATCTAATAAGGCTGCTGGACCAGATGGTATTCCGGGCGACTTGCTGAAAAAATATCCATTACCGTGGAGCAGATTAATCGCCACACTTTTGAACGAGGCTGTGTTGGGAGGTTCTCTCCCTGACTCATGGAGGGGCGCTGAGGTCGTCCCTATTTTTAAAAAAGGCTGTCGGGACGACCCAGCCAATTATCGCCCTATTAGCCTGCTTGATTCATCTCAAAAGGTTGCGGGCAAAGTGATACTAGGCAGGATCCTGCAATGGGTCGAAGAAAATCAGGTTTTGTCAGATTTCCAGGCAGGCTTTAGATCAGGGATGGGCACCATTGAACAGACGTTTCGCCTTTTAATGATATACTGGAAAGTGGTCGTGCTGGGTGGGGGCAGCTTGTATTTAGTCTTCATAGACTTGCGAACTGCCTTCGACCTGGTCCCTCGAGTCCAATTGTGGAATGTCTTAGGAAGGTTGGGTTTACCTCCCTATTTGTTGGCCTTGCTCATAAAGTTCCATGATAGCAACTTTGCCCAGATTAGATGGGGTACCCAGGGGGAGAAGACATCTCGTATTTCCGTAGATAGGGGCGTCCGCCAGGGATGTGTGCTCGCCCCCACTCTGTTCTCTCTTTACGTTAACGGAGTGGTGGACCACCTGCTTCAACAGCCGTCAGATGCACCATCCTTGGCTGGTTGGAAAGTTCCTACGCTCCTTTTTGCGGATGATACCCTCCTAATTTCAAAGTCACCAGTAGGTATCCAAAAGTTGCTTTCTAGCTTTAAGGCCTTTTGTGATACTAAGGGCCTGTCTATAAACATAAGCAAGACCAAATTTCTTGTTCTTAACCCTCCCAGGAAAGCGGTTGTTCCTCCTACCCTGGACTCTGTCTCTCTTGATAGAGTCAACGAATTCGACTACCTAGGTATTCGACTGTGTGTTAAGATGAGTTGGAAGGCGCACCACCAAAAGGTGTTTTTGACCCATAAGAGGGTCGCAGGGGCCCTGCTCAAGGAACAACGTGCCTCCGCTTTAAAACCTATTGGGGCACCACTAGATATTTACAGGGCAAGGGTGGTGAGTGCAGTATTGTATGGTGCGGAACTGTGGGGTACACAAAGAGTTGACATCTTGACACACCTTGAAAATAATTTTCATAAAGATCTTATGAAGTTACCCCACAGCACCCCCACAATTCCTCTCTTGCTAGATGCAGGCACACGCCCAATCTCCGAGCAAGCTAGGCTACGTCCCCTTTTATTATGGGCCAGGATATGGAACGTTCCTGAATTGAGTAGCTATGCAGATGCCCTCAGCGAAATTTTATCTTTATCTGGCTGTTATAAGGTAATCTGGCTCAGGGAGGTTAAGCGCCTTCTTTATGACCTGGGCTTAGGAGAGGCTTGGGTCAACAGAACAGCACCCTCAAAACAAATGCTTAAGAAGATTTATTGGCTCTGGGTGGATAATGAGAGGTTGCGTAACCCTAATCATTGCAAATCTGTCGCCCAGTTCCTGCTAGTTAAGGAGATCCCTTTTAGAGAACCTTACTTGGATTCAATCCTTAACCCGGGTGACAGAGCACTATACTTTAAATTCAGGGTGGGTGTTCTTCCTTTAGGACTCTTCACATCTACTTGGAAACCTCCATTCCAAACCATTCCTTATTGCCCCTTTTGTGACTCAAGGGTGGAGTCTATAGCTCATTTGTTGTTTGAGTGCCATGCTTACTCTGCGCCCAGGTCGAGTTGGTTGAAGCCTCTATGTAGGAGACTAGGCACAAGATCACATTTAGAAGCTTTACGCATATTGCGTTCAGATGCCTGTCCCTTTTTTGCCTATTGTATGGCTAAATTTTTGGGTTGGGCTTGGAGGATAAGAACTGCAAGGAAACAGTTGTTACAGTAATGTGTTCTTTTTATAATTTTTAAATATCAGACAGTATATGGAATTTAATACGTTTTTACCTTGTAATAGTAATGCATTGTTTGTTATTTATTGTGCGATATGTGTTGTATTGTTCTGCTTTTATGACAAAACTGTCGAAATAAAGCTATAACTAACTAACATATATTGATGGACCAGATTTTAGTCATAGTTCATTGATAAAGGAAATGGTAGCTATGGCTAAAATCATGGAGAATAGTAGAATTTCTGTTGATGAGAGAAAAGCATATACTGATTGGAACGTCACTCATTACATCACTAGCCTTAGTGATAAGGTTAAACAAGGAAAATCTCCACCAATATGGTCTGTTCCTCATCAAGGCAATTTCTGTTTGCAAATAAATGGGCAGACTGCTGACACCGAACAAAGAAAAAGCTTTTGTTCCCACACATACATCCACTCATCTCAGAATTCGCCGCCGCTAGTACCATCTCAGGGCACGTATTTTATCTGCTACAATAGAGCCTATACGTGGTTGCCGACTGGTTTCTCCGGAACATGCTATATAGCTTTCCTTCTTCCCCCTACATACACTGCCTCTTCAAATCATCATAGAAACAGATATGGCAGAGGAATTATTGATTCTATAGACACAGCAGGACAAGAGGGAGGAGATTTCCTCAAAGGATTTCTTCCTTTTTGGGGTCCAATGGCCGACAGCAGAAATATGAGATAACTGGTTCGTGTTGAAGAAACTACTATAGACATCACTGTGGGAGCCTTAAGTAATATCACAGCCGAACTACAGGCGGATCGTCTTATGACTTTACAAAACCGAGTTGCCTTAGACTTTGTTCTTGCGGACCGTGGTGGAGTGTGAAAATTGATCGGGTCAAGTTGCTGTATTTTCATACCTGATGACGCTCCGACAGTATACCAAGCTATCTCTAAGTTACATATAATCTCTGAGTCGATTCATCAGGACGAAGGAGATTGGTCATTATTGGAGTGGTTTTGGGGACTACTGTCCAAATGGGGTTGGAAGGTATTGACATTCCTTGGAATGGTTTTGGCCATCATTTTCTCCTGTTGTCTCTGTATGCACTGTGGTCCCGCCATCTGCGGCCTTTGTGCTACTGTGTGCATCCCAAGACCTAAGTCACAGAGAACAGAGAACATTAAAATGATGTTACAGCAACAGCTTGATGACCTCATGGCCATCGACATCGACTGAGTTCTGGCAAAAGGAGGGTCTGAGGAAATTCGATTTTCAAACTCGATCGTATTGAGCCACCATTTTGTGTTCTGCCGCCATTTTGTGTTGCCCTCACTCAGGCAGCACGTGAACAAAGTCATTTCTGCTTTTCCTGCGGCATCGTGTCAAAATAGCCTTCTGCCTCTGTTTACGAACTGGTGTCAGGGACTGGCCGAGTCCACTAATCCCTGCCTGGTTTGACTAATTCCTGTCTCAACTATCTGTTGGTTCACACTATTCACTTCTGACTTTATCTTATCGTCTGACCTTCGCTGTCCTCTGCTCGTATTCTCTCGTTTCACAACTGTCCTCCAAAATATACAAATGTATCTCACCACCTGCAAGTCAGTTACAGAGACGTTAATACATTAACCTGTAGGGAGGGGTGACAAACACAGTTGGAGGAGAGGCTTCTTCGAGTTATACGATACTTCTGTTTTCCAACTTTTCCTATTGGTTCTGTTCTGTTTTCCAACCTTTCTTATTGGCTCTTTTTATATGTTTTAGTTGTGTCTTTGGTTAATGTATATTTCACATATGTACTATATAAGATTGTGCGCAACGGAGTAAAGTGGCAGTCTCCTGAGAACCTACCTCGTGTACTTCTAGGATAACTGTACTAGCTGCAGCTATTAAATCCGATCTTTTACGCCTGACAGAGTGTCCCGTGTCTCTGTGTAGCTGAGCAGGTGAACCCCGGAGATTAAGGCATACCCTGCGCTGCCAGGCCCATAAGGATCTGGTTCTTCAGTACCATGACACAGATTTATCACCACAAGGCAATGGATTATTGCCATCAACCCAGGATAACAGCAAGATAATAGTAGAGGTGATAGATTTTGCAAATTAAGAATGAGGAGTACACCAGTAATGACTGGTCCCGGTTCCCAGTAGCACTTCAAAGCAATAATCCAATCCCAATCAATAGTCTGTTTGCAAAACGATGTCCCTATTCAAGATATACAGAAGTCCTGAGTAGAAAACACACCTCGTGAAATTAACAAAGTTCAAATTTGTTCTTGGAATATTGTGAGATGGAAACACCTTAATTCTCAAGATGAGGCACTATTGCACCTAACACATTTTGACATCCTTTTGTCTCCAGGTGACATGGAAAATGAAATGACGGGAATTAGTCGAATAAAACACCTTCGATGACAGCAGAGAGTCTGGCAAGTCTGGTCAGGAAAAGCCCAAAAATTATAACTAAAACTCTCAACACTGGCCTTACATAGCCATTGGGAACTTAAACTACCTTACTTGTAAGGATCATAGAAATTACTAATACTATGTACAATCCCAAAGCAAACAAATTAAAGACCACTTTGGGTACTCTCATGGCCTCTCTATCAAATTTGTTAGTAAACATAACTCAACTTCATATTAACAAGTGACTTTAACCTCCACTTGTTTTGGTCCAATTCCAGAAATGCAAAAACAAATGAAGAAGCCTACATATAGAATATACCATCCTCACAAAATCAATCACAAAGAGTAGACAGTCCCAGTATAATTGTAATAGAAGCAATGAACTGCATGAGTCTACGTGCAATGGATGGATACGTATTGTCCTATAAATCCCCAGCATGTACACATATCACAACAAAACGGAAATCAGTCCTTGACTACACATTAGTGCCAATACATCTAGTGAATTAATTTATAGACTTTAACGTCGACCACAGAATGGAGAGCAACCACTCGGCCCAAACGATGACCCTGGTACTCGATAAATTACACTGTACATGCCAAAGTGGTGGAAAAATATGCAACTGACAATTAAGTACAAAGAATAAAATGGTCAGCAGAAGTGGCAAAAAAGATTACTGAGTGGGTGAACACTAAAATTGAAGAACTCCTGGCCCACTTTTTATCAAAACCTGAGATTGAAAGTGTTGATGATATAAAGCGCTGGCCTGAAATCCTAGAAGAATTAGAAGATTTGTTCGATACCAAAATTACAGATGTACAGCTCCAAACAATTCAAATTTGCGGTACGCAATTATTCAATCAGTCAACCAAAGTGTCTTTTAGAGTGTGACTAATCACCTGTAAGGGTATCAAGGTGCTGGGGTGTGGTGACTGCTGATCCGTCGAATATGCTCTGGTTCAGTCGAAGAGTCAGGTCTTGAGGTTCTCCCTGAATTGAGCAGTGATGGCGATTGCCTTAGGTGGAGAGGCATCGTGTTCCAGTTCTTTGCTGCAAGGTAGGAGAAGGATCTTCCTCCGGCCATGCACTTGCAGATCAGTGGGACTGTGGCCAGACGAGTGGAGGGGAGGTCTCTGGTGGGTATGTGGAATGCGAGGCGGTGGTTGAGATATGCAGGTTCTATGTCATATAGGGCTTCGTAGGCGTGTGTGAGGAACTTGAAGGTGATTCTTTTGTTGACGGGGAGCCATTGGAGGTATCTCAGGTGGCCGGTGATGTGGTTGTGGCAGGTGATGTTGAGGATGAGTCTGGCAGAGGCGTTCTGAATGTTCTGCAGTTTCTTGAGAAGTTTATGGGGATGCCGGCATAGACTGTGTTGCTGTAGTCGATTCTGCTGCTGAGTGAGTGGGTGACCATCTTTCTAGACTCGGTGGGGACCCACTTGATGATTTTTCAAAGCAGGCATGGTGTGTAGAAGCAGGATTATTGAGACAGCATTAATCTGGAGGTTCATGGTGAGTGAGGAGTCCAGGATAATGCTGATGTTTCGTGTGTGGTCTGTGAGTGTGGGGGGTTCCAAGAGAAACGGGCCCCCATAAGTAATCCCAGGTGGAGGGCATGGTGCCCTGGATGAGGATTTGGTCTTCTCTGAGTTGAGCTTGAGACAGCTGTTCCTCATTCCGGTGGCAAAAGCCTTCATCCCATTGTGGAAGCTGTTCTTGGCAACTGAGGGTTTGCTGGTTAGAGAATCAGCTGGGTGTCATCGGCGTAGGAGACGATGTTGAGACCGTGATTCCTGGCGATGGATGTGAATGGGGCCATGTAGATGTTGAGTGGAGCTCAGGGAGGAGCCCTGAGGCACTCAGCAGCTGATCTCTGTGGGTTCAGAGTGGAATGGAGGTAGTCCGATTCTCTGTGTACAGCCTGTAAGGAATGAGCCGTTCCATTCCAGGGCTTTGTCATGGATGCTAGTGTCGTGGAGTTTTGTGAATAGGGTGCAGTGGGAGTCAGTATCAAAGGACGCCGAGAGGTCCAGGGGATGAGGGTTGCAGTTTTCCATCTATTGAGGAGGGTGTGGACGTCATCTGTGGTGGCGAGGAGGGCAGTCTTGGTGTTGTGGTTGCTTCAGAAACTAGATTGGGAGAGGTCCTGGATGTGGTTTGCTACTCGAACAGTTGGGTGTTGGTGGTCTTTTTGATGACCTTGGCTGTCAAGGGCAGCAGAGAGATGAGTCTGAAGGTTTTGAGGTCTGTCAGGTCAGCAGAGGGTTTCTTCAGCAAGGGGTTGAACTCAGCATGTTTCCAGTCTTCTGGGAAGGTGGCAAAGTTGATGGAGCAGTAGATGGTGCAGCAGAGTTCGGGGGTGATGGCGGTGCCAGCTCTGTTGAAGATGTGGTACGGGCAGGGGTCCGAGGATGCTCCAGAGTGGATGCTCTTCATGATCTTGAGGGTATTGTCAGTGGTGAGGGGAGTCCAGCTGAGCAGGGTCTGCCTGGGTCTGGTGTCATTGGGTGCAGTGGTTGCGGGTGGGTTGAAAGGGTCTTGGTTATCAAGACTGTCGAAACTGTTACATATCTTCTTAATATTGTGGTGGAACACAAACAACTTCAGGTTTAAAAGTGGAAACTGCAAGAATTATTAGAAAAGTAGAAAACATCAACAAAAGCAAAACATACAACAGATGAGAAACAATTGAAATAATGAACAACATAAATTCTTTAAAAAACGTATATGAGATGCAAAACGACTAACTAATGAAAAAACTTGGCTATTCTTGCATAAAGCCTGTATGGCGTCTAATACCGCCAGATTTTGGAGTTGAGTAAACTGAATCACCACTGGGAAGCATCAGCACACACAGAGCCAAATCAGCCCTTCTGAATGGGAAAGATTCATGGAATTCCTATGTGAAACAATGGAAGAAACAGCTCAAGGATAAATAGACCCTTTTCTGTCACTTTAACATTCAGCAACTGAGAGAAATGCATTGTTGGTTGAGGAGAGGATGAATCCTTCTCAAGCACCAGTCACAATCCCTGTCAGAGTGAACCACCAAAGTCACTAACTTAACCTGTGCTTAATGATCTGGCAGCTTGACACAAAAGAAAAAATCCCACACCAATTTGGAAAAATAGAGTAAATTATAATATATTATTTGACACCAAAATGACAAAACTCCAATCAGTAGAGCCTGTTTTTATAAAATTATAATGTTTAAAGTAAAAAATAGTTAATAATGCTCCGGACATCTGGTTGTGCCAAACCTGGGCAAAGTCGAAATTTATGACCGACCACTATGGAGGATGTTTAGGATACACAAAATGGATTGGGCCTCGTCTCCACTTACCCTCGGACTTAGAAGAAATTTCAAGGAAAAATGTCTGAGAAGGTACATTTCAGCGTTGGCAGAGTTCAAGTAGGTGGCGTCATCATTGTGGAGCTGCTGGGTGAAGTCACGGTGAAGATACCTACATTCGGAATGAGTCTCTTTTTTGGAAGTCGAAAATCTCCAAAGGGACAAAGCTGTAGGCTGTAGCTGATGTGGTTCCCACGAGACTGGATACCCCTTCTGTGAGTAGTCACTGAACAGGATTGGCTGTTGAGACCATAGTTGGAGCTGTCACAAAGTCAGGCAGACTGACAATGCACCTTGGGTGGATCGATAAGCAGGTAGGTCCTAGCCTCCTCTCGGTTCTCAGAGCACTTTTTGAGCCAAACTTTTAGATTCCCAGGATTTAGATTTGGGCTATCTGTTCACCTTTAGCACCACTTCAAAGTGTTCAGGACTAGAGGGGTACCAATTGGAGGGTCAGGACTCACTCAGGTAGGGTTCGGGTGCAGGTTTAAGATGGTTGGAGGCTTTTATGTCCTTGAGGCTCCAATCAGGAGGCCAGCCAACTAGCCCTTGGAGTCACTTTGGAGGTCCCAGGTTCAAGTAGAAGAGCAGGGATATTAGAAATTGGGTTGTTGTTTGACAGGGGTGTGAGCCCTGGTCAAGCAACAGCCACAGTCCCCTGCTGGGTAAACAACAAAAGTGACAAAATTAACCTGTGCTTAACCCTGAGTAGCTTGGTAAAAAAGCCGTCAGGCTCAACTTAGAGGCAATGTAATGTATTTATGCGGCATATAAACAGTAATAAAGTGAAAAGACAATGCAAGAAAAATCCCAAACCTATTTAGACAAATAGAGTAAATTCCAATAAATTGACATCAAAACATCAAAAATCCTATTAGCAGAGCTGGAGTTTTAACGTTTTTAGTAAAAACTAGAGCGTAAAAGGTCAAAGCAACAACTGTGGACATCTAGTTGTGTGAGATAAGGTAAAAGTTGAAAAATATGGCCAACCATGATGGAGCGTGATTCGGATAGAAAAAGTGGATTTGACCCGGCCAACGCTAACCTCTGGACTTATAAGAATTTCTGAGAGAAAATGTTCTGAGAAGGTAAAGTTCAGTGGGGCAAGTCTGGAGGAGGTGTCCAAAGAGAAAGCATCATCGCCCGATAGCCTTTGGTTGAAGCCACGGTAAGGATTTCTATGTTAGAACTTAGTCTCTGAAATAGAAGTCAAAAATCTCCAGCAGGACAAGGTAGATGGCCGTAGCTGAATACAGTCCCATGAGGTTATATACCCATTTGGCAAAGGACCGTTGAAAAGGGTTTGCTGCTGCTGTTGTGAAGCCCGTGAAGTGAATCTGATTGCCAATGCTCCCCGAGCAGATAGGTGAGCAGATTTTGGTCCTGGTCTTATTCTTGTTCTCAGAGCAGTTTTTAGCCAAAAAATTTCCAAGTCCAAAAGTTTGGATTTTGGCTGTCTGAGTACACTTAGCACCACTGCAAAGGGTCCAGGACTGTAGGGGCACTACTTAGAGGGTCAGATTCAATCAGGCTGGGTGTAGATGTGGATTCAAGATGGAGGAAGTCTTTTGTGTCCCTGTAGCTCTGAACAGGAGACCAGTAAACCAGCCTTTGTTAGTCACTCTAGAGGTCCTGGGACAGATGGAGATCCAGTCCTTGTACCCAGGCAGAAGGCAGCAGAGCAGCAGGACAACAGTGCAGCAATTCAGCAGAGCAGCAGTCTTTCAGAGCAGCAGTCCAGCAGAGTGACAGCCCTTTCAGCAGCACAGCAGTCCTTCTTTCTAACAGTGTCCACAGGTCCAGAAGTGTACTGAAGAGTTGGTGTCCAAGATTCAATTTTTGTACCCTGTTGCCCTCCTAATGGGAGGTGGGAGATGCTTTTAACAGTAGCTTTAGGGTGCATGGAATTTCCTGACTCTCCTGCCCTTGCTCCAAGCTGGCTGCAGTGACAATGTGAGGTTGTTGAGCACTATGTGTGAAGGTACAGCACAGGTTATTCAGTTGCAAGTGGGGCTGTGGTCAACTCCATCCTCCATACTGCCAGTAGATGGCCCATTCAGGCATACCATATCCCTCTATTGTTTGACTGTCTGGAACAAATTTACAAATTCTAACTGTCAGTAACACCCTGTCGTGTGATCCAGGCCAGGCTGTAGACACATAAAGGCTAATGGTAGAAAGATTCCAACTTTCCAGAAGTGGCATTTTTTTAATTGTAATCAAAAAACAGACTTTACCATTAAATAAAGTTTTTCAATTAGAAAAACACTGAATTATGAAATAGCTACCTACTCCCAACTGGAAATCACTGCTTAATAAATGTAATAAGGAATCTCCAATGTTATCCTGTGGGGGCAAGGCATCATAGTAGTGAAAAACAAATGTAGGAGTTTTTCACTACCATTATTAAATGTAATAAGCAATCCCCAATGTTATCCGATGGGAGGGGTAGGCCTCACAGAAGTGAAAAATGAATGCAGGAGTTTTTGACTGCCAGGACATGTCAAACTTAAAGGTACATGCCCAACCGTTTAATTACACAGCTCCTTGCCCAATGGGCTACTACGGGCCTAACTTATGGGTGTCTTATATGTAATACATGGTTAGTTTAAAGATTGGCAAGGGGGATTTAATGGCAAGTCAACATGGCAGTTTAAAACTACATTCAGGCTACAATGGCAGGTCTGGAACATGTTTTAAGGTGCTACTTGAGTGGGTAGCACAATTAGTACTACAGGCCCAGTGGTAGCTTTTACTTTACAGGTATTGGGCATAAGATATACCACTCTACAAGGGACTTACAAGTTAATTAAATATGCCAATTTGGTATAAGCCAATTTAACCATATTTGGAGGAGCAAGCACAAGCTTGTTGTATTGGGTAGCATTAGTAAAGTTCACAGAGTCCTAAGGCCAACAAAAACGAATTCATCAAAAAGTGGAGGGTAAAAGGCAAAATGTTTGGGGATGATTCTGCAGAGAGGGCTCGGTCCAAAAAGGGCTAAAACAGCAGGATAGACGTATGGGGGCTCGGAGCAGGATTCAGGTAGCAGAGCAGTAATTCTTCGTACAGCAAAGCAGCTACTGAAGTACACAGCAAGCAACAGCAGAAGGCAACTCTCTGACAGTCCGTCTGCAGGTCCAGAAAGCGAACTGAAGATTGAATGTGACGGTACCCTTTTTAGGTCTCGCTGAGTGTTGCAGTGCGAATGCGCTGTCATCGCTTTGTGAGGCATACAGTATACACCATAGTGTGGAAGCTTTGTGGGAGCTCCGCCCACTCTATGGCCCATCTTCTTCATTGGCTTAGGTTCTAAATGCTGCCTTCCGATTAGTTTTAAGCTTGTTAGTCCCTCCCCATAACAGCCATGTCATTCATTTGTATCCTTCCATGGTTACTGGCCCCTTTACAGCACAGACTACTTTCTTGCCGTGGCCCCCTCTCCCGCAGTCCGATGCCTTCCCGCTGCCCTCCCCTCATGCCTTGTTGCCCGCACGCCTTGCCATTTGCACTGCTATAGGTCTTGCGTAAATGCAAGTCCTATTGCATTGCCAATGCTTGTTCAATGAATGGCCACAATGAAAACTCTCGAGGACCAGTCCTTTCAAGTCGCAACCACTTTCAACCAGAGTGGCGCGGCAACGAGGCAGTGACGTACGCAAACACACCCACCCTTATTGCCACTTAGAAGCCTACGGTGGCCTCTCTACTGGAGCGTATCAACTCTGCTTTGCAGCGCATCTCCCATTGCTTCTGTTTGCTAACTTGTGATTTCTCAGCTACTTGCTCATAATGTGAAATCTTCAGAATTGACCAAGCTCATCAAACGACTGCAAGCATCCAACACGCATCTGCACGACTGATCCTCGACGTACCTCGCCACAGCCACATCATCCCCCACCTGAGAAACCTGCACTGCCTCCCCGTCAACCAGAGGATATCTTTCAAGCTCCTCATCCACGCACACAAGGCACTCCACAAGACCGGCCCAACCTACCTCAACAGACGACTTTCCTTCTACATTCCCAACCGCCAGCTCCGCTCTGCAGACCTCGCACTCGCCACCGTCCCTCGCATCCGAAGAACAATCACCGGCTGGAGATCCTTCTCCCACCTCGCTGCCAAGACCTGGAACACCCTCCCACTGAGACTACGACAGACTCAAGACCTGCTGACCTTCAGGAGGCTACTCAAGACCTGGCTGTTTGACCAGTAGCGGCCCCACCTCCCAGTACCTTGAGACCCTTGCGGGTATGTAGTGCGCTCTACAAATGATAGATTGATTGATTGCGGCACTTTTTGCAACCTCTTCAGAGTAATCTGGCGTAGACGACGCGCAGCCCCTTATCGCTCCTGCGCTGCAGCTACCCACTCCTCTGCAGTGATAATGTGCCGGCGCTCTGCTCCCGTGCCCGAGAACCGCATTATATTGCATAGTTCCTCGTGTAGTTGCGTGTTCTCGGAACATAAAGCTGCGTCACCAGGGAGGGGTATTGTTATTTAAGTCCACTTTACAGTGCACGCAGAGCCCTCCTAAAAAAGACAGAAGGCCTCGCCTGCATTCCAGCCGCAGCATCCCTAATGAGCAGGGAGACCATATAAAATTACATTGTATGTTAATTAGGCCTGTTCGAGACGCATGTAACATGAACATTAAAGTAATTGAAGTTAAAAGAGACAGATTGCAGGCAGTTGGGAAGACAACATGACATGAGTGACAGGCTGACCAGCCGTGTAACCCACAACCCCCTCTTATGATGGTTAGGTCAGATTACATGCAGCTTTAGGAGTCCTCGAGACCTCGTCATCAGTTCTTTATTAAAAAAAAAAAGTCCAGTAAAAAGAAGTATATGGAGGATGTGGGCCTTTGGTCGACTCGGTGCCCTTAGCCACAGGCTTGCACGTGTTTTTCATACTTTGACGTTGCTTGCATGAGGTGTCTGTCAGAGCCCCAGCGTTTTGAAGATGGTTGTATTGTCCCATCTGGGTACCCATAGTGTTTTGGTGATGAGGCATGAAGTAGTCCTCCCTTGAGCATGGCCTGTACCTTCTGATGCAACTGCACAGTGTTCATTTATTACATTCCTTGCTCTTTGACTTGTTTTACTTTGCTGTTAAAATAGCATCTTGTTGAGTTTCACAGGTCAACACACCCATATATTATCTATGTCCATAAACGTGTCACCTAAACAGTGCTATTCATTCTTAAAATGTATTTCTTTCACATTCCTTGCTCTTTTCTCACTAATTTTACCCATGGCTTATCCTCCATTGATGTTTACAGACACTGTAGAAAGTTGCATAAAGTCCCACTTATAGTGTCAATAATGTCACAGCATAAAGAGCTAGAACATTTTTGCTCAACGATTTTTAAAAAGCCAGATAGATACACAGTGTTTTTACAACAAGACGTGCATGCACATAGACTTCCAAAAAAATGTATCAAAAGCTGCAATTTTGTAATTTGGAAAGTTTCAAGGGTGTTTCATTGTTTTCATTTTATTACTAAAAACAAACTAAAGACAGGCAGTGGATTTTTATAATAAGAGGTGCACCTACATAAGCTTTCTGAAAAATGCACCAAAAAAACTGGCCTTTGTCCATGTTTTCTCAGAGATTCACATATTTTTGTATTACAGCTACTATGCAAATATAGTGACTGGTTTACATTTCTTGAAACTAATATGTTGTGCATATGTGGTGTATTTCTCCTTTTAACAACAAATAAATATTTGCGTTAATAGTTATAGGTGGATATTTTTAAAATATGGTAGAATTTGCCAATTTAACTTACCATCGTACACCTATTTGTATCTTTCCCTTCATGCACTTCACCCTGCCAACAGTTCCATTTGCCTGCAGAAATCCATCAACTACTTCTGTCTGCATCCCTCACTGCCCAAACCTATGTCAGCCTGCACCATCACACACCTCTCTATCTACACCTCTCCCTCCCCACACCTTTCTCAGCCTGCACCCCTCTGAGCTTTAATTCCTCCAGTCTGTCCCTCTCCCCTACATACCATTCCTCAATTCACAGTGCCTGTACTTCTCCATGCCATCCGTAACTCTTCAAGCCTCCACGTCTCCTGGCTCTCACCTCTCCCTCCCCATGCCACTCTCTATTTGTACATCTCCCTCCTCGTATTTCATCCTACTTGTACCTCCCCATGCCCATAACACTCACTGCAGACTGCTCTCCAAGCCTGCACTTCTTCCTACTCATACCGCATCCTTCTAGAACCCCTGCTTGCTTGTTCCTTTCCTTGCTTATATACTTCTCCGTGCTAGCACCTCTCCCAGCCTGTACCCAAACCCACTGCTATATCTATCTATACTTCTCCCAGACCTTATGCCTCCTTGCCCATATATCTCGCAGCCTACTTACAGCCTGCACCTCTCCTGCTCTGACCTCTCTGTGTCACACCACTCCCTGCCCCCTCTCTTCTTGCCTGTACCTCTCTCTGCTATTACCTCTCAATGCCACTTCCTCTCCATGTCCCTTCTGTCCCTTCTACCACTCTCGAAGCCCAGACCCAGCCTGTATCTTTCCTGGAGCCATGTCTCCCAGTGCACACATGTCCCTGCTCAAATATCTTCCATCCCGTATCTGTCCCAGACAATAACTCTCTCAGACTCAGTTCTGGCTGCCCACACATATACTCCTGCCTGCATGCACCTTTACCTTCTGGGATCTATCACCATATGACTCTTTCTTAGCCTGCAAATCTCCTTGCTACTACCTCTTCCAGCACCCACCCAGCCAGCACCCCCCTTGCTTATGCTGCTTCCTTGCTGCAACTCTCTGCCTGTTCCTATTCTTGCCCGTACCTCACTCTCACTTGATTGGCACCACTTGGCAAGTAGGGCTCTCAGCAGACGAGCCCAGGTACTACGGTTTAAGTGATGAAGTTATGGCCCTGAGACTTCCAACAAGAGGCAAGCTCAACTCAAGCCCTTGGAGAACCTTAGCAAGCAGGATGCAGAGAGCAAAGTCCAGTCCTCTCACTCACAGGACGGAAGCAGCAGGCCAACACAGCTAAGCAGACAACAAAGAGGCAGTCCCTCCTGATAGCCTAGCAGCTCTTCTTTCTGGCAAAATTCCCTCAGTCCAGAGTGTTCCGAGTTTGTGGTATCATAGGTCCAGTACTTATACCTATTTTGGTCTTTGAAGTAGGGAGGCTTCAAAGAAAGGTCTTTCTGTCAGTCGAGTTCACGCTCTATAAAAATGCCCCTAAAAATGAATCTGACATTGTGTAATGTAACTAGCGGTCATGTAAAGCACTCCAACACCTTAGGGTCGCTGGAGCTCATATTATATAAACAACCTTCAGAGAAAGCAGCAAGCAGCAAAGTGGGGGGGATTTGAGGGAAACCTTCACATTTTGATTTGCAGTCAGAGAAAATTAAAGAGGCAATTTTGAAAACAATGTCTGAAGCATCTAACATTTGTATTTTGGTATTTGAATAGGATGGGGAGATTAAGGGCCTAATTACGAGTTTGGTGGTCCATGAATTGCTAGCCTTGTGGGGACACAGTGGTCTCCCGACCGCCTCATTATGATTAGGGCGGTCAGACTGCCACTGCACCACCGATGCTGCCAGGGCACCATCATTTCCTGGCAGTCCTGCAGCTGTCCTGAGGCCGCAACATGCTTGGCGGGACCGCCGCGGTCCCGCCAAGCGTATTATGAGTTTTGTCTCCACCACTGTTTTCATGGCAGTTCCTCCACCATGAAAACCATGGCGGAGAGGAAACAAAGGAGGCCCTATTGTGCCTCAAGGCCATGGAATGCACACAGAGGGTAGGGGATGCCCCTGTGTGCATGCACCTGATGGAGCGGGTAGAACAACATGTTGTATACCACCCCTATTTTGCATGAATATATACTAATTATATAATCTATTAATTATAATATTACTAAATGTGTTTGCATGTGTATTAATCAAAATTATTAATATACAAAATATACCTGGGATTTGCAATTTGCATGGCAAAATAATCTTTATAATTAAATTCCGTACGCATACTAACCGTAGTAAATGTATTGAATAGAATACTGCATGATATATGTTGCTTTTGTAATGTTTCCGTTATGTCGCACCAGATGACATCAAATGGCTGAATATAAACGCTTTAAATGTCGCTATACGCTAGATAATTACAAGCACATAGAGGGATTAGTAAGGGGTCAACATTTTATTCATTATTTCTATGTATTAATTACTTTTATGTGTTTGTTTCGCTTAAAACAAGATGGCCGCCAACGTAACACGTCGTGATGGCCACCATTCCACGAGGTTTCGGGCGAAGTGCTATTGCGCATCAATTTGTTCCTGTGGCCTCGTCATGACCCTTGCCGCGCTGTACACGAACAAGGCCACAGTGGGAAGTCATCCAAGTATTAAAACAAAGGACAGTTACAAGAAACCGGATAAATCCAAAACTATTACGTAACCTCTTGAAGTGTGTGAAAACTCACCGGACGTTCCCAACCGACCAATTAGGAAGCCCAAAATCCGAAAAATGTTACATCTTGACATTACTTTTATTATAAAAATGACGGTAGAATAGAGAGAAAAGACGCACGCTTTCCCTTTCCTTTTTGCTGACGGAAACGACGGTGACGCTACGTGACTGCTGTGTTCCTGAATCTTCGACCGACTGAATGCTGCCCATTTCTTTGATGAACTACTAACTGTATAAAATCTATGGGCACTGATAGATGATTGCACGTCTCTGGTCCTTGTCCATCCTGGGGACTGTACTGAACTTTTGAATTCTGACTGATTGACAGCTAATTTGATGACCTAGAGGACGCCCGATAGCCAGAGTAGGTAAATATGGTGTTCTGTGATCTACATAAAATTTAATAAACGTTCTAGATGCAAACTTAACTTTGAGATAAATAGATAAACAAATATAAATTAGCAAACCAATGCATTCTGTATTTTATTGAGGGAGGGTAGATCAAAATCTCAAATGTGCTTTAGCTGGTTCTAAATCACCAGTACTAATCCAACTAAATGATCCATTGATCACGTGGGAGGAGTATCTTGATGTTTAGGATTGAGATCTGAAGGTGTAAGGATATTAGTGTATAGATGTGTAATATAACTTTTCTTCCTATAGGTTATAAGATATTCCTTTCATGTCAGCGCATGGAACACTCATCTCTCCTGTAAGTGCAGACCAGTGTGAAATGATATGTGAATGTTGGTGTTATGGGCCCCACCAATGACTGCATGAGTGAAAGTGTTAGAGTGATATTTGGTCTGTGACGAAGGGAGGATATTTGGTACGGGTTTTGTCCTGTTCCCCGTTACCTAAGTTTCCGCGCTGCAACACACCTCAATTCCTGCACTGCATGGACATTACAGTCCATGCCGCGCAAGAACAGTTTTTGGCGTTCCCGTTGTGCTGGCCATTTTCAGAAGCACCGCCATGGGAAAGTAAAAAAAAAGCCTGCCAGACACGAGTTACACTTATGATCTGCTGGGCGGCCTGACCACGGGTTTGACGGTGCGTTGGCGGGGCGCACCCGACCTCGCATCGTCAAACTCTTAAACAGCCCCTATGTGACAGGCACCAAAGCTGAACCATCGAAGATGGGCAAACAGTGACATGAGCAGGAGTCAATTAAAAAAATAGGCCCCAAATGAACATATAAACACGGAAGCGTAATGTTAACAGTAAGTGGACGGTGGTCTTTGGGAGGAAACCAAACACAAAAAGGAAGGATTCAAAACTAGCAAGCAAGAATTTTTGAAAGACAATCAAAAGGATGAATAGAAAGGTAATGGGCGTACTGTAAGCCCACAGATCGAATACATCATATCTCGAAAAGACAGCACATGCACTGCCTAGATTCGAATGAAAAATTCAAGGTACCCCATAAAACCCTCATTTGATGTGCGCATGTAACGGATCATATCAAGATAATCATTTGGATGATATAGCCTTCGTCCAAACTCTCAAACTATTTGTAGACTCAGAAGGCTTTGTGTGAATGATCCAAAATGTGTACATTTTCTTGGATGATAGGACTGGCCTACCAGGCAAAACAAGTTATCTAGTAGCGAAAGATATATTGTGAGTTTACCATGAACATACAGGGGCTTGGAGCCCGTATTTTACCTATCATTGGTTGTCTTTCCTGTCACTGTCATTTTGCTGCTTCTTATTTGATGGATTTTTGTCAATCTGGTGTGTTTCCCTTCGATAGAGCTTTGCTTCTTTACCCATCACTATGATTGGCTGGCTTCTGTGCTTCCTTTGCTTACTTTTAAGGGATTCATTTTCCTTTTTGTTTAAGCACTTCATGAGAGTACATGTGTCTTTGAACTATCTCCATTTGTGTGCATTTCTACCCCCTTGATCTCTCTGTACATAGGCTTCTCTTCCCCCACCTGCCCTTGTGTTGTTCTCTGTAGCCCTTGTGCTTTAACCTACTCCCACGCTCCACATTGCCTCTTTCGCTGGCGTTCTCTCCCTCTTGTTGCATTCAGATCTAGGTCCAGATCTTCTCTCTCAGCTCACCATGTTGCCTCACTACCACCACCTTCCACACCTACTCATCTACTATATATTTTTTAGTCGCTCTCATGCCACTCTTTAAAACAGTGCTTTCTTGCTACTTTCTTTAAAATTTACGATCAATCTCAGGTTTGGAAATATAAATAAAATTCTCCTTTTTTATGCAAATGCGTGCATGTTGAATGTATTCGTGTGCCCACAAAATGGTGCGGCATTCACTTCATCGAGTCATTTTTTAGGTCGAGCATTCGAGACCTCTTGTATATACTTTAGTATATACTTATATGTGTATGTACTTTGTGGGCTCTGGAGATCAGCCATAGGACTGTCTGCTTCCGCTAAGGAACTTTTTTGCTGTTCAACAGCCTCTATTTAACTGGCTTGATAGAAAATAGTGTCAGCAGGCACAATAGGCTAGTGTGAAGTCCTTTGTGTGTGAGTGGGGCCAGTGCCTTGGAAGTGCAAGTGTGGTAGTTAGCATCGCTGCACTCCCTATCCTGCCAGAATGGCCCATCCTGACAACCATCATACCCTCTATTATGAAGCAGTTTGGGAGGAATACACAAAGGCCACCTGCCAAATACATCTAGTCATGTGACCCTGGAAAAAGTATCAGGCACCAAATCATAAGGACAAGAAAATGCCAACGTTCTTAAAGTGCCATTTCAGAAATGTGATTTAACATCCAATGTTACCAGTAAAGAGGTTTTTAAATTACAATTCAGCATCCAACTTGACTTTCCTATCTGCTTATGTAGGATGGATTAAGCCACGCCCTATTTACAACACTAAGTTAGCATAACCGAGATAATTGTTAGCAAGCCAACTTGTCGTTTCTGCTGCGCTGCACACGCCACTGTTGTTAGGTGTTATTCATTTTAGAAATGCGGACTCGACTTTGCCTTACAGGATAACAAACTGTTGTTTCACATTCTTAACAGTGAAATGTGCCCTTGGTCTGTACATCATGTAAAGAATGAGTCTGGGTCACTAGAAGGTACAGAGTGTTGTGATTAGATTGATCGTACCACTTTTTAGACATATCATGCATACAGCTGCCAATATCTGAAGGACAAGCGTCTTTAATATTGCAGAACAGTTTGGTTTTACATTCATTCGAACAGAAGAGCTGATGCATGAGAGAGCTAGCTGATCCTTTGATGTGATTCTACTAAGCTGATCTATAAGGTATGGGGTCCCCCCTGTTAACCTAAGAGACCTTCTAATAGTCTAATAATAATGTATTAGATTCTAGAGAAAGGAGTGTGGCTATATACCACTGTCATTATTAGTATGATTGCTCCTTTCATTTTGTATGGTATTGTAACAATGCTTATGGTTCTGATCTGTACCGTTAGTCTGCTAGTGTTAGACAAAGTACTGCATCTTAGGACGCGAGGTTTATAAAATAAACTCTTTAAACTTTACCGTGTCTGTATTATTCTGTTGTGGACTAGATACGAACAGGTGTTTCGGATTCCCACCACTCCTGAGAAATATCTAAGTCGCTTGTTCTGGTTTGTCTATACATTGAGACCGCCTAGCTAGATCTAGGCTAACGAATGGGATACTAAGCTGGTCGGATAAGGGGTTCTTGGTTCTGAGGGGAGTTTCTGGTACACCACAATTCTCTGAGGTCCTGGTCTCCTGCGCATAGTTCTGTGCATAAGCAGAATCCCTGCAACACTTCCAATCAAAAGTTAGCACTTATTAAATGCAATAGGTAACCCAATGCTACCCTATGGGCGGGTTATGGCCTCACAATAGTAAAAAATGTATTTGTGAGTGTTTCTCTACCAACACATGAAAAACTTAAAAGTGTATGCCCAACATTTAAAAACAAAATTCACCCAGCCCTAATTGCTGTTTAGGGATGACCCTAGAGGTGACTTATATGCATTAACAAACATTGGCATAGGCAATGGGTCTCGCCTTTGGGACCTTATAAGTGTTTAGCCATGCAGCACATTATCCTGTGTAGTTTAATTATAGCTTAATTCCTGAATAAGTTGTCAACACATTTTCTTGAACTATCGCCTTCTAATTCCTTGCCTTTGCAGGCCTACCAAGGACGATGATGAATAGGGAGATTGATAGATACTATATATGGGTACTACAGAAGTTGAGTGGTAAAGGTGAGTATACAGAAACACACATGGATAGGACTGAAAGTAAACAATAACAGACAGATGTATATATATTATGAGTGGATGGCTGGATGTTGCATGGACATGGACTCACATAAGGAAACAGATGGAAATTTAGGTACAGTTATAAAGAGAGCTCGGAAGAGAGGGGGGTTGAGAAATATGTGTAGCAAGCAAGGTGTGTGAGAGGAAGATGGCGCGGTAGCAGACAGGAAGTTAGATAAACACACAGATAACTAGAGACCTAGATCGGTAGTCAGATAAATAGCAGAAGGAGAGATAGAGAGGAGTATAGAATATAATAAATATAGATGGCAATAGAGATAGAAAGGAAGAAAGAAAATGAAGGTAGAAAGCAGGTCAACGATCAAGCCAAGAAGGGATCTGGGATTTTAGAAGCACAGATTTCGAGCTTTGTTTGCGAGGGCACCAGCTGTTTGAAGAAGAAACAAATAGACTATATACCATTGAGGTACAAGTCTGCTCAAGCAGAAGAGCACAGGAACCCAACTGCAAATTACCTTTACCTGAAAAACTACAACCACATGGAGCTTTTTGGCAGCTATTGATAAATGGGGCATTCTGACCGCTAGGAGCCACAAGACAGGAAAGTGGCAAGCAAACCCAGTTAACAGAACAAAAGTATGCCAGATGTGTCTGGTATCCAATTGTTTGTTGGTATTTACATTGAGAGATGTGTGGCCCTGCATTTGGAAAGGGAAAATACAAAATGGACCAGACCAACAAGGAAAAAACAGTGGGCGTGGCATGGTGCACTTCGACTGCTCTAATACCAAAAAGTGGAGCAGAGGAACTATTTTATTAGAGGTCCAGTGTACATGCCCCAAAAGGACTATCAACGAAAAAGGTACAAAGTTCCTCATATACAGTGAAGAGATCAAAGAGGACGTTAATGTGGGAAATTAACCATCCACTAGTTATCAAGGGAAGTCCGGGGGAATTCCCTTGGTGGAACTAGAGCTCTCACACACCCAGCAAGCTAGGTGTCATGCTTCATCATATGAGCAATGCCCCTCGTCAAGTCGGCGCTGCAATCCTTGACGGGCTCCCGAAACCGGGGCTCTTTATCGGGGATCTTTTGTTCCTGCCGATTGGTGCATGGGGGTGAGGGGCCTAGTGTGTGTAGATGTAACAAGGGATGAGGTAAAAAGGGTCAGTTAGTCCTAGTCGATATTTTATTCAGAAGGTAAACTACCCTATTAAAAATTGGTGTAAAGTGGCTGTGTACTAGAGATAATGTATCTAGACATGTAGCTCTACTCTAGGAGATCAACATGTTTCATGCCTTGTGTGTCAGAAGGATCTGGGCAATTCATCAGGATCGTAAACACTATCTACACTACGTGGTGGCGTGAATCTACATACCACGTCCTAGGGTCTGTGACCTGTGGAGGAAATGTAGGATAATTAAAAAACATCTCTTCTTACTGTTGACAAAAGTATAGTACTGCTGCGACAAAATAAATTCAATGGTGTGTTGATTTTATCAAAACCACCGTGCCAGAAATAGCTCAATATGGTGAAGTACCTCATAGGGCCGTGTGTGAATGGAGAAATAGTGGGTGTTTAAAAACAGCTGACTAGCTGGTATTAATACATGGAAAGCGCATGGCCGGACTCACCTAGTAATGTTACTAGAATTGCTAGCAACAGTTCTGGCAGAAACTAAAAGGACACCGATAGGGTCCTGTAAAACAAAAAAGTAGTACCAAATTAAAGGAGAAGGTCACACAAGCTAAATGGAAATACTTCTAAAGATAATAACCAGATAGCAATAAGCGTACCAACAGGGTGTTAGGAGGTTGCTGCATCAATTGCAAAACATGGCCCACTCCAGAGTGAGAGCCCACCGGTAACCGGTGCCTAGGCAAGAGGTGTATGTCTGCCATGGCAAGCGGGGAACCGATAAGGTCGGCAAGGGGGGGGGAAAGGAATGCATAGAAGGCGAGACTCACCAACGGGATCCAGAGTACTGCTTACCGTACTGAAGACGGGCTAGAGTATCCAAGGGAGGTATACTCACCAGCGTGAAATCACGCAAAAGCCGGAAGACCTACCCAAACCGCCAGGAACCGGGGTGGTGAATGTGGGAAGTCATTACGGGAAGATATACTCTGTAAGGGAGTCGATAACACCGCTACGTGGAGGGCGTATGGTAACGTGGTGACGTCTATGGTTGCTACGTTACGTCACGTGATGTAAACAGATGGGCGGCCATCTTAGTGCAGGGTGAAGGTATGTTTCAGCGTGACATGAGGGATTAGAATAACAAGTGAGAAACTATGGATGGATCAACCTTAACATCAATACTCTTATGGAGTCTGGCAATGGGTTATGGCATCCCGTCAGTAGAAAGGACCCAATGAGAGATTGTGTATAATGATGTTGAAGATGGTCTGTGGAGCATTTTAAATTGGGGTATTAATTCCCCTTCAATACTGGGGGTCCCGGGGGGTCAACTAGCCCACCAGGTACCTCCAGTAAGCGCCACTGGGCTGCGTTGCAGAGAGGTGCTCCACACCACGCCCCTTTTTACACCTCTCTGCAAAGCAGCCTTGTGGCGCTTACTGTTATGTTATGTTATGTTATGTTAAATTTAGCTTATAAAGCGCACGTACGCCCGTAGGCTTCATGGCGCTGTAGGAGGTTTTCAGAGCATAACACAACAACAGGAGGACAACTTAGAACGTCTAAGGATAAGCTTCTCTAAAAAGCCAGGTCTTAAAGGCTAGTCTAAAGGCTAAAATATCCTCGTGTGACCTTAAAGAAGCTGGTAAGGAGTTCCAGAGGGAGGCAGCAAGAAAATGAAAAGAGCTGCCGCCCTGACGTTGTTTCCTAACAACCGGCACCATGAGCAAGTTTTTGTGACCAGAGCGGAGGTTGCGGGAGGGGGTGTATCTGGCAAGCAGATTGATGATAAATTTGGGGCCCTTACTTTGTAATGCCCTAAAGATAATGCAGCCGGTTTTAAAAGCCGCCCTCTGGGCTACCGGCAGCCAGTGCAGGTCTGCCAGGCCTGGCCCGATGGACTGCCATTTAGGAAGCCCACAGATCAGCCTGGCCGCCTGATTTTGAACCAGCTGCAGCCTCTTGAGCTGCCCGGCTGGAAGGCCCAAATATAAACTATTTGAGTAGTCCAGCCTAGACAGCACAAGGGCGATGGTCACCTGTATCAGGGCAGAATGGGTTAGGAAATGGGCAATCTTTCTAATCTTGCGCAGCTGAAAGAAGCAAGCGGAAACAACTGACCCTACCTGACTTTTCAGGGAGAGGTCTTCACTAAAGGTGACTCCAAGGCTCTTAACTGTGCGGGAATTGGAGGGGGGGTTTCCCATCTCCAGAGGCCAAAATTGAGGTCCCCAGCTGAGTTCGCTCTTCCCAGGCAAGATCAATTCAGTCTTGCCTGGGTTAAGTTTTAGGTGGTTAAGGCCCATCCAACTCTGGATATGAGCCATGACCTCCCTAAACTCAGTGACAGCATCCGGCGACCCCAGGGGGAAAACCAATTGCAGATCATCTGCGTAATTAAAGATCCACACTTTGAATTTCCTCAAGGAGTACAAAAGGGGACGCAAGTATAAATTAAATAAGAGGGGGGACAGGGATGAGCCTTGAGGGACCCCGCAATCGTTCTTAATTCTAGGGGCTGTGAAAGTGCCCAGTCTCACTGCTTGAGTCCGGTCGGACAAGAATGATTCCACCCAGCTCAGGGCAGCACCTCTGAGGCCTGCCTGCTCGACACGGCCGACCAAAATAGTATGGTCGACCGTGTCGAATGCAGCAGACAGGTCAAGAAGCACCAGTGCCTGGTGGACATCCCTGTCTGCGTTACACCGAAGTGTATTCTGGACTGCCAGGGTTACCGTCTCGGTCGAATGGCCTGGACGGAACCCAGCTTGATTTGGCTCCAGAAATCCAGTGGTTTCCACAAAGTTGGAAAAGCAATTGGAGACGTGAGCCTCCAATATCTTGGATAGGAACGGCAGCAGGGATATAGGACGATAATTTGATGAGTCCTGAGGGTCCAGGCCTGGTTTTTTAATTAGAGGGATTAGCAGAGCGTGTTTAAAGCCAATAGGTACCCTGCCATGGGTCAGTGATTTATTTAGTAGGGGTAGAATCCCCTGAGGGATAGTCTGACCGATTTCCGAGAAGATGTGGGGGGGGCAGATGTCGTTAGGGGATCCAGACTTTACCCTCGTCAAAAGTGAAGAAAAAGTTTTACCATCAATGACCGGGAAGGTATCTAATACAGAGGGATTGTAAAAGACGTCATCCAAAGGAAGTGACGTTGGGGAACTAGCAATGCTCGATTTGATAGTGACAATTTTTTCTCTGAAAAAATTATTCAGGGAATCACATAGCTTCTGCGTAGGAGCTATTGAAGGGGCTGTCCTGTCGTTGTCACAGAGTTCATTAACTATATTAAAAATATCTTTGGACTTGTTGGATGACGATAAAATTTTTGAGGAGAAGAAATTAAGTTTGTGTTGTTTTAAAAATTTTTGATAATTTTTCCTAGTGACGCAGAAGGTTTCCCTATCCTGTGAAGAGTAGGTGGCTCTCCACTGTCTTTCTTTCTGTCGTACCCCTAATTTAAGTGCTCTAAGTTCTTGAGTGAACCATTTGTGGGCATCATTACCTCTAATGTTAGGTAGGTATACAGAGGGGGCGAACAGATCTGCTGCATGGAGAAGCCAGGAGGACAGTGCCCTCTCGTCAACCTCCAGATCTTCGTCTAATGGGGGAAGGGTGTTGTTCAACGTGTCAATGAACCCAGAGCGGTCCATGGATTTCCATTTGCGGAACTCTTTACCCATGGGAGGTTTGGCCTTGTGCTGCCCTTGAATTTCTAGCGGGAACTGGATAAGATAATGGTCTGACCAGATGCAAGGGCTTATAATAGGAGAGAATGATGGTACATTGTATGTCCAGATTTGGTCCAAGCTGTGACCCTTCTGGTGAGTGGGAGAGTGAATGTGTTGGACCAGGTTTAGATCTGTAAGCAGATCCCTCAGTTCTCCAGCTTGGGTGTCTGTGTCTGTTCTATCGAACCAATAATTTAAATCCCCCACTAGGACAGTTTTAGAGTGCTTTATCACATGGGAGGCCAGTTGTTCTGCCAAAAGTACTGGATAATTGGCCATGTATTGGGGCGGACGGTATAACAGAATTACAGTAAGAGCCCCGCTCTCTGAGTCTAGTGTGATTACCAAATTCTCTGTGTTGGGGAGAGTGAGAGAAGGTAGTTCCCGGAAATGAAAAGATTTCGAAATAATTGCTGCTACCCCACCTCCAGCCTTCCCTTGTGCACGGTTGGCAGTCAGAATATAGTAGTCTGAGGGAAGTGATGCCAGAATGTCCGGCAAGGAATGAGGGTTGGTCCATGTTTCGGTCAACAACAGAAGATCTGGTTTTTCTTCCGTCAGGAAAAGGAAGATGTTGACCTGGTTCTTTATTAGGGACCTTGTGTTGAGGTAGTAGCATCTCATGTTATGTAGTAGTAGAGGAGCCGATCTAGGTTCATTCGGCAATGGTGGAATAGACTGAATATCGTCAGCCAGCAGGGGAAGGCGGGAGAGCCCCAATATTTGTATACGTGTGCAAGTGTGCGAGGGAAGTGAAGGGAGGGCTATTCCTGAGGGGGAGCTAGGTTGTAGTGATAATAGATCATGAGAGGAATACCTCACAAAATGGCCAGGGGGGGTGGGCCCGGGTCCCGGTCGGCCGCGGACGGGCGCAGACGGGCTTAACTCAGGCGCAACTCCGGGCCCACCAGGTACTGAAGGTACCTGGTGGGCTAGTTGGACCCCAGGCACCCTCAGGATTCAAAGGGACTTAATCCCCCAACTTAAAACACGCCACGGGGCGCATTTGCACAGTGGTGAAGGTAGGGGGCGGGGTCTGAGGTGATATGTGTGCAAACACGCCCTGTGGCGCATTTTAAGTTGGGGAATTAATTCCTCTTCAATCCTGAGGTCCCCTGGGGGCCAACTAGCCCACCAGGTACCTCCAGTAAGTGCCACGGAGCTGCGTTGCAGATTGTTGCAAAAAGGGGCGTGGCCTCTGAACACCTCTCTGCAACGCAACTCCCTGGAGCATACTGGAAGTACCTGCTGGAATAGTTGGCCCCCAGGGGACCTCAGGATTGAAGAGGAATTAATTCCCCAACTTAAAACGCGCCACAGGGCGTCTTTGCATACGTCACCTCAGGCCTTGCAACCTTCCTTCACCATTGGGCAACTATTCCTCTAAAATCAGCCGAACTACGAATTCCGATTTACTCACCTGTTATCACGAGAGACCTCAGTGCTGCATCTTTGAGCCCAGTACTGATCCTGAAAAGTATTCTAACCGTACTTACCAGTAACTTGAAATTCCTTCCATAGGATATCATTGCCTGCTTTTTGCGGAAAAAGTTTCTAAGTGTCGATTTTTGAAATGTAAAAATATTCCTCTAAAATCATCCGAACTACGAATTCTGATTTGCTCACCTGTTATCAGGAGTGACCTCAGTGCTGCAACTTTGAGCCCAGTACTGATCCAGTGTGGAGTTTTGGAATTTACAGATATTCCTCTAAAATCAGCCGATCTACGAATTCCAATTTACTCACCTGTTATCAGGAGAGACCTCAGTGCTGCTTCTTGGAACCCAGTACTGATCCTGAAAAGTAATTCTAACCGTACTTACCAGTAACTTGTATTTCCTTCCATAGGAATCCATTGTGTGGTTTTCACCAGAAAAGTTTCTAAGTGTCGATTTTTGAAACGTACAAATATTCCTCTAAAATCAGCCGAACTATGAATTCCGATTTACTCACCTGTTATCAGGAGAGAACCCAGTGCTGCATCTTTCAGACCGGCACTGACCATGAAAAGTAATTCTAAGCGTACTTACCAGTAACTTGTATTTCCTTCCATATGAATCCATTGTGTGGTTTTCAGCAGATAAGTTTCTGTGTCTATTTTCACAAACTAAAAATATTCCTAAAAAATCATCTGTATTACTTAAACACATTCTTTCAACTGTTTACAGGAGATGCACCAGTGCTGGAACCAGGATCCACCACTGAGTAAGAAAAAGTAACGATAACACTACTTACCTGCTAAGGGAATTTTCTACCATAGGATAACATTGGTGATTCTAAGTGAAAAAAATTCAGTGTCATCCTTTAAAATGTAATAATATTCCTCAAAAATCACTACTGTAACCAAAAAGCTTTTACTCAACTGTTTACAGGAGATGTCCAAGGACTGAATCTAGGATCCAGTCCTGTGGTTAGAAAAGTAATCCATAAAGTAACTAATTGCATTTGACTAGAAATTCACATTGAGCTCAATGTTGCATTGTGTTTGAAATTGTGTTGCCCATTGCAACAACTGTAACTACTGTACTTAAAAGTCTATTGCCTATTTGCAAAGTATTTAAACTAAAGTAATTCATTCTGAGAAAGTATATTTCCTATTGTATTGTATAATGTAATTATAATGTAATTAAAAAATAAAATATCTAAAAATAAATAGTTTAAAAAATGTAGTAAATCAGTATCAAAACAATCAGTATAACAATTAATACATTAAAAATTGTCATTTACAAAACCTTTGAAATTCACTGAAAAAACCATAGGTTTCAGGCCTGATATAGTTAGGAATTAGCATTTAAAAACCCTTTGAAATTTACTGAAAAAACCATAGGTTACAGGCCTGATATAGTTAGGAATTAGCATTTTAAAAAACTTTGAAATTCACTGAAAAAGCCATAGATTTCAGGCCTGATATAGTTAGGAATTGGCAATTAAAAAACCTTAGGAATTCACTGAAAAAACCATAGGTTTTAGGGGTGTTATAGTTAGTTGGACATTTCACTCTAACAAAACCATTGAAATTCATCCTATATAGTTAGTTGTACTAACTACATCTCGCGCGCCAGCAATCCACTGCTGATGATGTCACATATTACATCATTCATGACATGGTCAGTGACATCACTGATGACATCTCAAATGATAAATGATATATTTTACCTACTGGCGGTCGCCAGCAGGTAATTATAGTTAGGACCAAGTTTCCAAAGGAAGAGCAATTTTGCTTATTACTTTGGCGTCGTTTGATGAATCTTCATGAAATTTTCCAAACTGATTCTTTGTTAATATCAGCTCCTATGTTGAAAGTTTGGGGGTGATTTGTCAAGGAGGTGGCAGAGAAAAGAGGGGGGTCCCAAAACATGTTTTCTCCATGCAATTTCCATAGGAAACTTTAGACAAGGCTACTGGTCGAACGGGTGACGGAATAACCCCAAATTTGGCAGGGAGAACGGTCTTGGTCTAGAAAGCGCGCTTTTGTTTATTTGGTGTGAATCCGTTCAGTAGTTTTGGAGAAATTTCGAAATTTACAGATATCGATATTTGGGAATTCTGCCATCTGATTGACTGAGGCGTTACGAGCACGAGCTTGCTGGTTATTGGCTGCGAACGGTTGCAACTAGGAAGTGTTGGCAGCCATTTTATGATTCCATTGAAGCGAGTAAGGGGAAAAAAGGGCAAAAAGAGTAGGGTAGGCGCGCTGTGAGCTCTGTGGGAAGGTTAGGGTGTGCTATACAGGGAGTGTGAAGCGAAGTATTCATCGTTACCGGTGTGAAAGTGCTGTTTTGCCCAGAGTGAGATAGTGCTGAGGAGAGGTCACACTAGTGGATGAAACCGTGAGCTGATTGCTGTAAACTGATGTGCTCTGGGCGCTGTAACATACTGGCTGCTGTAGCATAGCTGTGCAAGTGGTGTTAGTACGGGTTTAGACTATAGCGGGAGTGGGAAGCAAACTACTCACCCCTACCGGTCTGAAGACTCTAATGGAGTGTTTTAGCAAGCATGAATAAAGAAATAATATTGAAGAATATAATGCAGAATGTTGCAATGCCACAGAAGACAAATGGTGAAATCAGGTGTGTTTTAGAAAGTGGCTGTGTGTAATAAAGCGATGGAGTCTGCAAGTTATATAAAAAGTGTCTTTATTTAAGTGCCATAAATGGACCCACTGGTGCAAGAGCTAAGGCATCCAGCTGAGGCAAACTCCAACCGTTTCTGCTGTATTCAAACCTAAGCTCCTGCATAAAGTCAATTCCACATTGTATGGTACAGTTCCATGTGACATAAACAATACCTATTACACATGAATAACTGTAAGTTGTATAATGAAAATAAAGGTAGGATACGATTACCACACTGTGCCAAACAGTTCCTAAACAATGCCGTGTTTTTTATCTTGATCCCCAGCTCGAGAGCAGAGGCTGAGCTAATTTGTGTGAAAAGGCTTCGTGGATAACAGGCAGGCAGAGAGACGTGTGCACAAAGAATAGACATGTTTCAAAATGGATGTCGGGTTTAGGCTAATTTGGCAAGTAAATAGCGTATTTGCATAGGCCATACATCACCCATCCCTGGTTAGTCTGGAGAGGTAAGGGGCAATAATGAAAACAGAGTTCAAATGCCTAAGCATACTTAGAAAGTTATTATATGGAAATAGTTCAATTGAAGTGTATTAAAAAAATGTATAGGAAAAAGTAAAAAAAGTTGGAAAAAATCAATCCAAGAATAAAGTGAATTTCTTACAAGTCTTGGAGATTGCAGTCCGGAAGTTCTTCAGCGGCTTGAGATGCGTAATGTTCCAAGAGGCGATTGTTGCCATTGTGTGAGAAAAGCTAAGCGAGCCACTTCATATCCTCGAAGGGACAGTAATGTTCCTCGAATGTTGGAGCAGCAATTTGAATTGGCAGGCAATCTGCGATGTTGTCAAAGGTCGCATGTTGCAGGAGATCTTTCGCGGCTGCACAGAAATCCCATTCCGCCAGGATACCGTTTTGCTTTGCATCCGCCATTGCTCCACTGCTCGAACAATCAAGTTCATTGTTTTCAAGATACTCCATTACCTGATAGATATCGGGAGCATTTGTTGGGATGTTGGCAAGGCATAGATCCATTCGCTAGTCGAAGTTTTGCAATAAAAAGATGGTTGCACGCAGATTGCATATGTGTAATAAATGTCATGTTGTAGCTGGCTCCGATAATAGATAGAGGCAGGCAGCCGAAAAGTTGTTCCATTTTTCAGGGTATTGATGTAGCTGCGCGTAGAGGCGTATTCTGTCAGACATGATTGTTACTACAGGGAGCGCAGCCATTTTTTTACAAGCAAAAATAGTAGTAGGATGGCCTCAAACAGAGCGAGAATTATGGGCACTGTTCCTGTTATTCCAGAGATGATCGAATGAATGAAGTCTGGTATTATACCAAAAAGAGTTTGAAAGCCTGTGGCAAGGCCGGACGAGACAGTGTTAAAAAAATGTGTCAGACCTTGAATGTCTGATGTGTTGAAAATTGTGTGACAATTCACAAAGTGTAATGGAAGGTTCATATTTAAAAGGGACTGTATTTTACTTGAAGTTTTTACTTACTGCAGTCGATAAATTTCTTTTGCAGAAGTGAGGGACACTTCTGTTTGAAACAAAAGCGCTTTCAGTTTGCTCAGTTTAACCCCTTGGCTGCGGCAGGAATTCCACCGCAGCGCTGGGGGGGTTTGGGGGCACTACGGTGGCGCCGTGCTCATGACGGAACCACTCCATCATGAGTCACGGTTGAGCTGTGCTCATGACGGAGTGGTTCCGTCATGACTCTGCCCACGGCGCTAATCGCCCGCACAGGCGGGGAATTAGCGCCGCGTGGGCGTAGCGGCCGCCAACGGCCGCAGCATGACGGAACCACTCCGTCATGAACACAGGGCACCCGTGGCTCATGACGGAGTGGTTCCGTCATGAGCAGGGAAGGGGTTAATGAAATCTGTTTTCAAAGTAGGTATTGAAGGCCAAGTTGAACTTTTGGAGTTACTTTGTTTATGTGGGAATAGAGATTGCCACAGGAAGCTACTCGGTTTGAAACAGTAAGGACATACAGTATGCCAGCTCACATTCCGTAGCAGTTCATGTTATTAAGAACCAGATAACTGTTGTTAGAAAGCTGTGTGAATGTTGGTCTAATTGTGGGAGAAAGCACGCAAGTTTGGGGGCTTTAAGCTTAGAAGCGTCATGCAGTTGGACATTTTTGCATAGTAATGAAAGACTGCCATTGTCGTTGCACTTTTCACCTATGAGAAAAACTTCTGTATCCTCTTTAAGACAGCGATATGAAAATGGGAGAAACCACTGCTCGTAAATAAACGCTCTTCCTATAATCACATACAACATGACAAACAACATGTACACCTAGCAGACACAACAACACTACATTCTGTGGGAACTGTGGCTAGCCATGTTCACAAACAAAACATAGCATAGCACCTCTTTCACACAATGCAGAATGCGGAGAGAGATGGGAGCAAAGTATGCGCGAAGGTAGCAAGTGATTCTCGATTACAAAAGTATACAATGCAAAGTGTTGAGGGGATGTGCCGGACAGACTTGAGTATGCAGAGCACAGACATGTACATGTCAACATACACTGATGGTCTATTGAGTGAAGTGGACAGTGGACGCAACCATGATAGTACAGTCAGTAGGGAAGATTACGAAAACATAGTGTGTACGTGCCCCCTCCCCCCCCAATTCTTTAGCATAGTGGGTTGGCTCGGCGTACGCAAGGCTAACGTAGGGGTTTGAATAAAATGCACGTTTCTCTGGGTGTGGTTCTCTTCTGGAATGGCGAGCATGTCTGCCAGGTCTGCACAGCTTACACCGCCACGAGGCTGACGCCCTGAGCAAAGGTGGCTGCGTGAATAATGCTCTCAGCTTGCTGGTACCCAGAAACCGTCAGGGCCGCTGCAACGCACATATGCCCCACAGTTCACCTTTCCACACTGCCGTATGTGAAAGAGGGCCCACCACGTGCCAAAGGAAGCGTTTGGCCCGAGGTCTGCAAGCTGGGAAGGCTCCTGAGATCAACGCTGGCTACTGCGACACAGGCAGACAGCGCCCAGCCTGAGGCCCAGCACTGTGGAGTGCTATGTATACTACTAACACAGTAGTCCAACAGGTACCAACAGTGGAACGGTGTCTTGATCCCACAATGGACGATGTTAGAACTGCATCTGAGAGTGGAGATGAAGGTACTCCCTTCGACCAGGTGCAAGCAACTCTCGGTCCCAACAGTGGAACGGTGTCTTGACCCCAGAATGGACGATGTCCGATACTACCTGCTGCTTGGTGTTTTTTACAGAACTCCCTCCATTGAGGTGCATCAGACTCTGTGCTTCCATAGCTAATTGCTACACATGTTCATTGGGCTTGGCTGACTGCAGTCGCTGGAGTACACCGCGGTACAGCAGGTCCGAACAGTGAAACGGGGTCTTGATCCCACAATGGACAATGTTAGAACTGTATCTGAGAGTGGAGATGAAGGTACTGCCTTCGGCCAGGTGCAACCAACGCCAGGTCCCAACAGTGGAACAGTGTCTTGATCCCACAATGGACGATGTCCAATATTACCTGCTGCTTAGTTTTCATATAACTCCCTCCGTTGAGGTGCATCACATGTCACTGACCATGTCATGAGTAATGTAATATGTGACGTCATCACCAGTGCATTGCGGGCGCGCAAGTTATAGTTAGCTCAACTAACTATAATTTGCGAATTTCTCTGGTTTTATATGAGTCAAATGTCCAACTAACTATAACGTCCCTGAAACCTATTGTTTTTTAGTAAATTTCAAAGGTTTTTTAAATGCTAATTTCTAACTATAACGTCTGTAAAACCTATGTTTTTTTCAGTGAATATATATATATATATATATATCAGTCTGAACAACGCATCATGCCAAACTAGTAGCGGAAACCTTTGCCAACACGGCCATGCAAAACTATTTGAGACTTTCATTGGCATGGACTACAAAGATAACCTTTTATAGGGACTATGCTGTGGGCTGTTCCATGTGGGGGAAGTACGCCAAAGCAAGAGACACATGATGGTCAACCAGGTATGCCGGTTCTTCATTTACCTGAAAGGGACGCTAGGTCATTTCGTCTGAGTTTGTCTGGCCTTCAGAGAAAACAGTTTCTGCTACTGAACTTTCTTGAAGCAAAAATTAGAACATGCTTTAATTTCATCTCATTGTGTTTTTGCAGCAACGACAGCTTGCTTATTAGCAGATTTAAAACATTTATGAACATTGTTTCAAAATGCATTGAAAATTACAGAACACTGGGCAATGAATAAAAACCTTACAGCTGACATACAATTGAGAATGAATTGCACTTTACTTCATATGTGACATTTTAACAGAACGTTTTAATCACAACCAATGTATTTATTTGCAGACCTGTAATTTTATATTAAGTAGTTTTAATTGTTAATAAAAGCATTTTTTTCTTCTTAATCTGGTTCTTAGACCTTCACTGATTGCATCTTATGGTGGCATCTATGACTTCATGTACACATTAAGCAAGTCATGTGTGCCTGGGTTCAGCTTTGGATGATTCTAATGATCTGACTCTAGTGTTGAGTTTACCTGTCATGTACTGGGCATTTAAGAAACTGCTACAGGAAATAAAGAGCTTTTATTTTCAGATGCTCATGAGCTACCAGCTCCCTTATATTTATTTCAGTTGCTGAGAAGCATGTTATAAGAGTTTTACTTCATTTTACTGCCTGCTAAATGTAATTTTAGTATTATTTTTCAAAAATGTGTACTGTTTAAAACCCATGTATATTTAAAAGGCGAGCCTTGCTGTAGTCAGTAAAAGGATGAAGGAGAATTTTCTAATCATTGCCATATTAACTAAACTTATACCTCAATTGTCACCCCCGGGACGAACATTGAGCTGAGCTTCCAATATTAAAAGACTGTTTCAATCCTATCAGTGGTGGGGCATCTTTTTCTGTACTATGTACCAAATGAACTTCATCTCCCTTGTGGAAAACTGAGGCAGCAGTAAAGGGTGTATAGCTTTGCAAAACTCAAAAATGTTAGTGTAATATTAGTGTAAATTAATCATGAATCTAATAGCTCAATTGGTATTTTGTTCCAGTTAAAATTGAAGAAAAGATTGTTTATCAAATGTTTTTACTGTTGCAAACAGTCCATATTGCTACTTAAACCTCAAAAATATTTTTGCTCTGTATTTAATCAATTTTAAGATCAAAATGTTATCAACTAACAATATGGGATTGCAATTCTATATCAATTCATTGTCTGGATAGTGTGCATTGCGGGTTTCATTCCAAATAGCAAAATGGTATGTGATGTATCAATATTTGTGATCACTAAACATTGAAAACTTACTGACTTTGGAGTTGGGTTGGTGAGCCATTCATAAAAGGTAAGGTGATCACAGAAATGTACTGAAATGAAAGAAAGGGAAGGAGTACTGGCTCACTTTAGGACTGGCAAGAGACACCAGTGCACAGTGTCTATACCCTAAACACTGAACTATATGAAGTAAAGAAAATCAGTTATAAGGTAAAAAAAATATATATATTGAAGCACAAAATTTGAAAGTAGAAATGTTTTTATATTTTCAATTTTATGTCATAAAAAAATAAAATCCTTGTTTTTTTAACAATGAAAGAGAACAGTGTTGTAGACACCAGCTAAAGACCTGACTACATGTGTTTTGTGACACTCAAAATAATCAGTCGCTTCTTCATAGTAGAAGTGTTTCTATAAAAACAGTCTTAAAATCAACAAAGTATGAGTATACAGGTGAAAATAAGTTTAGGAGAAATAAGAATAATTGAGAAAAAAGAAACAATTTAATTAATTAGATCATGTTAACAGTATTTTATTATATCAGTCACATTTTATGATGAATACATAATCACATCCATAAATTTGCAAATATTACAATAACTCACAATTTACAAAAATATGACGTGAATTAACCATTATAAGCATTCGAAAATGATGAAAAAGTACACTACAAAAGAGAAGATGGAATCGTATTGAAACGTCAAAAACATAAACCTAACACAAATTATTTGATTTTGTTCTGTAGCAAATATTTTATATTTGTTGCAAGTTTCATACTTGTTCCGATCTCGTTCGGAAAGGATATCGAACGACTCAGGTCTGGAATGCTTTCCATACAACTCAGATCGGGGGAGTCCAACCGAATGACTACGATGCATTTGAATGCAACCGGATACGATTCGGTCGTACTCCCATTGACTTCAATGGGAGCCTGTGTACTGTACGTGTACACAGGCTCCCATTGATGAAAGGGGTGGCTGGGGATAATTGTGCACCATGTGGAGGGCACCCCATGGTGCCTGCCACACTGTGAACGGTTGGGAAGTGGGGACCCATGGGTACCCCCACGGACCAGTTTCAGAGGCCACTGGGTTAAAGGGGGGTCTGCTACAGGCACCCAAAGCCTGAGGCTGGCAGCCTTTTCGTTCCAGGCAAACTGATCGGAAAGGCTGTCCGAATCGGTCATTGTACTTGCTTGCTCAGCAAACCTAGTCCATAAAGCTATACGAATCGGCTCTGGAAGGCTCTATTTCTCCTAATGCCTTTCAGAGCCGATTCGGTCAGCGCTAAGGCTTTTCAGGCATCATACTTGGTCGATCGGAACTGTGAGTTGGTTGGAAACAAGGGCTAGAGGTCAGCTTAGGCAAAGCCGAATCCGATTTGGAGTCCTTCCTACCGAGATTGGAATCAACCCCTTAGTTGAGTTATTTGGAATTCATTTTCAATGATAATATAAGGGATTTCATTTAAACAGCTGAAGTTATTAAGACTATTATGTTAGTATATAGCATGTCATAAGTAATAGTAAAGATGGTCTACTACTTGGTGTCTGATGTATAAGTCACTCAATTAATTGTCAAAAATACTTGATAATATATAGGGGAGAGAACATTAAAAAAGTGTTTGACATTAATATATCTGTAGGAAATGTTCCCATTGTTCAGGGTCACCACGTATTGTTTGACTTTTGCTTGACCCTATATTTTGTCTGGCGGTACAACTCTGTGCAGTTTACCCCTGCTAACCAATAATAAAGTATCTGTGCACCCCCTTTCAATATGGTAAAATTGGCATACTCCTAATTGGCAAGTTTAACTGCACTAGGAGTACCTATTATATGGTATATAGTGTAGCTAGGTCCTGTAAGTTAAATGTCACTAATGGACTGCAGCACCCATTGTGCTAATCTCTACAATTACAGTGCAAACATGACCGTAGCGTGCATTTGTAGCCTGACTGTTGTAGTTTTAAACTGCAAATTCGATCTGTTGAAATAATCCATTTGACAGGTCAAAACCATCCTTTTGAATATTTATAAGTCGCTGCTATGTAGGCCTGAAATCCCACAAGCATGGTGCATTGTATTTAAAAGTAGAGCATGTAAATGTTTAATGTTAACCATCTCCTTTCAGTGAAAAATCCCTAAAAGCTATTTTCACTGAAACAAGACTGAGCTGTTCAATAGGAAAGCATTGGAATACAATGTTACATTTAGGGGCCGATTCCGATTCCGGCCGCAAAACGAACCGACCGACACGGCCCCAGACCGAATACTGACCGACACGTACGAGCGCCGTACGACCCGTGCAGTACGATGCAACACAAGTGAATTACAAACTACACGCACGGAATACAAGCCGTACGACCGAGCCGGAGGGAAAATAGGGATCCGACCGGAAAACCGACGTGATTTTCACCGACCGACACGAACCCGGAATCAACCCGACCGACCCGTACCCGCGATGTACGATTAGCACAGTACGATGCAATGCGTGTAAAACCAGACCGACTCGCATGGAGACCAAGCCGCACGACCGACACGCACAGACAGCCCGGCTCATAAGCAACAGAGACAGCCTACCAAACACAGAAGACAGGCTGCGTGAACAAGGCGGAGAAGCCCGCAAGAGACAACAGCAGCGTCCGTTTGCGTCACATGAACGTCTCCTACATGCCTACAAAACACAAAGGAAAAAACACAAAAAAAAGGACCAAACAAGCAATGACTAAGCCAATAAATACCCAACACAAATTAATTGGACAAAGACACACCCAGAGCTACAACTATATAAAGGACTACAATCACTACCATCATCCTTTGCAAACAGGAGACACAGCCAGCAGCAAACACCAGTACACAGCAACCACAGACACACTCACAACTCACATATCACACAACTCACATACCATCAGCACCTCATACAAAAGCACGCACACATACACACAGCAAAACCAACACCAAACCAACATCACTTGCACCCTCACACACACATCCCTCACCACCACCACCCATTACCATGCCTCCAAAGAAGAATCCAAAGTTCACAGATAGTGAGTTAGAAGTGCTGGTAGACGAGATCATCAGAGTAGAGCCACATTTGTTTGGTACATTGGTTCAAAGGACCCCCATCTCACAGAAAACCAAGATGTGGGTGAGGATTGTGGACAAGGTGAACGCACAAGCACCAACGTTGCGCACAATGATGATATCCAGAACAGGTGGTATGACGTGCGCAGGAGGGTCAAGAAACTCATCGAGAAAGATCGCGCCTTGAGTCAGCGCACCGGCAGTGGCCCTCCTGCCAAACCAGTCTACTTCAGGATCTGGGAGGAGAAGGTGCGGGACATCCTACCACCAGAGAGCATCCATGGCCTAGAAGACATCCCAGAGACTGGTGAGTACACAAACAACAAACCCAAGATTGTGTGGCAAGGGGACAGTGAAACCATGCACCCCAAGCAAACCTACACTAACCAATGGATAATCAACCCAAGATGTGTATGCCAGTCACACAAACACAATACCTGCCATCTCATAGTGACTGGGGACTGTGTCATGACATGCACCAACCTACAAACAAATAGATCAAGCCACTGGCACTAAGCCAAATACATCCAGCAAGACAGTTTGCCACCACAAACATACCACCTTACAGTGCAGCTGACTGTCAGGAAGGAATAGTGGGGATGGAGGTGAAGTGAGTGTAGCCAAAAGCATGATGGGGCCTGTGGTCACAGATTATGCTCCCCCTCCTGATTGGCCCATCAAGACCTCTCTGAAACATGCCCACATCACAGGGAGTGGAAAATGACTGACAAGATGGCTGACACTGGGTCCTGCTGTGGGGAGCACAAGGCCCTGCTAGGGCATGTGCGCAAATCAGAAGCAGGACACCACTGACTGACATCCTGAAAGACAACTTGCACGCCCTCCAATGGAAGCACGTTTCATGGTGGGAAGGAGGACTGACAGCCCTGACCATACTAATCAGCATGGGGAGACACCCCCCCAACACAAACTCCACACAACTCACCGGGTACAATGCATTGACACACACCTCATTGAAATATCAGCAAAAGATCCCCCGTACTGGGTGCTGCTGTGTGAAGCACAGGGGCTCACTTGGGACTTGTAGCCAAACAAACACCAGGATTTCACAGTCAGCCATCTTGCCATTGCTGTGACACCCCCTCACAGGGAAGCAGAGTCAAGAGGGAGGAAGCATGGGCATGCTGGGAAGGGGGGTGTAGCCAAGAGTATGATGGGACTCGCAGGCACAGACAATCTACACCCACCCACATGGCCCAGCAAGATCAACCTGAACCATACTTGCCTCACAGGGAGTGGGAAGGGACTGACAAGATGTCTAACACTGGGCTCTGTTGTGGGGAGCACAAGGCCATGCTGGGATTGCTAGCCAAACAAACACCAGGATTCCACAATCTTAATTCCAAAGGGAAAATATAGAAAAGGGATTTTCTTTGAAAGCCCAAACATCATGTTAAATGCTTTGCAGAACTGATACATTTGTGTTATTTAACAGAAAACGAAGTGTTGCATTAAGTCTTAGACAGAAAACAAGATGCAGCCTTTTTCTAAAAAATTTTTAAGGCTACATGCCTACGTGAGAACGCATTGCCAATTAAGAACTTTTTTTTTTCACAGTGGAAATTGTAGGTGCCAAATTAATATGGAGTGTCATGTAACGATTTTTACTTTCAGAAAGGTAAAACTACGGTGGCTTGATGTTGCAACAAGAGGGTAACAGTTAAGTAATGGAAATTTATTTTTGTGTATTTGGTCCTATCATGAATTGTTCTTGCTGGTCCTTTATGTTAGAAGAGAGACAGTAAAGTTATGTTTGACAGCAGATTTCCATTGACTGGGGATCTACTGTCAAAAAGGAGTGTAAGGATTTTAAACCTGACAAATTAAACAGGCCCAAATATTGGGTTTTGGGCTGCAGTTTTACAGTGCATAAAGTACATGACATGGTGTTTGTGTATCACCGCTTACTCACATATGCTATTGAAATTTGCCTATGCTTTTTGTGCTTGATATACAGCAAGTATATCTGATGGCTTGACGTTTTGTGCGTTTTTTTTTTTTTTTTGCATGAGTAACCTGACACTCCTTCCTTTACATACACCTGTTGCACTGTGCCTTTCTGACCTCCTTGTCTTTGTGTGCTACTTTTTGCGTAATTTCTCACCCCTTCCACCTGCTGCTGCCTCACCTGCGGCACCGTCCCACCTCGCCAAACAGACCTGGGACTCCCTCCCCGGGCACCTCAACATGACCTATGACCTCTACACCTTCATGATACTCTTCCAAATTGGTCTGTCTGAGCAGTATTGCAAGCCCCACATCAGCAGCTTGAGGCCATCACGGGTGAATTTTGTGCTCCATGTCTGTATTTGGTGTTACATTGTGAACCATGTGTGTCCTCAACCAGACTCAGATCCCAGTGTATGGATGGCTGGAGTTAGTTCCGCACTCAGGCATACTTTGACATATCCCCACACGTATGTTGTGAACTCATGCTAAATGACGGAAACATAAAATTTAAAAAGTTGCATTTTTATTTTTGGCTCAGGGGCGTGATTTGTGCAAAGAAAAAGGGGCAATGCAGGGACCATAGAATTCAAAGTTCACAGGGGGAGATGGGATCCTTGGCATTTGAAGTCATCAGAGTCCAGCCCACAGTGTTTGGCAGCATTGGTCAGACTGTGACCAGCAAGGCCATGTGGCAGATGATGTCAGTCAATGAGGTGATGTTGTCGCACATGAAGGCCAGGTGCCAGGCCAGGTGACCTGGGAGATGTGGATGGGCGGCTGCCTCTCATGGTCTTTTCCGTGGACGACCCACCTTCCTCGCGGGACCCTCATATGCAGGCCTTGACGATGCATGGGATGCTCCGTCGGACGAATCCTCCTCCTCCTCCCTCCCTGTGGCTGGTGCTGGTCTTTGCCTGGTGGCACAGGGAGGGTTGCCCATGTTGTCGGCGATCTGACGGAGTGAATGGCTAATGTCCCTTTGCACCGCCAGGAGCTCAGCCAGTCTTGCCTCCATCTGTCCTTGGTGTTGTTGTTGACTGGCGTGTTGCTCGGTCTGCTGGGTTTTGATCTCTGTGAGGGTCACCACTACCTGGCTCAACTCCCTGGTGTCCCGCCGGTATGCGTCCATGATGTCCTGTATGTGTGACATACCGGTCCCTTCAGCTGGCTGGTCAGGATCTCGCCTCCGCCGTCCTCCACTCCACCACCCCTGCCCACACAAGCCTGGGCTGCCGTTGTGGGCACATCGGGTCTACGGGACCCCTGAGGGATGGCAGTGGCGGTGTTGTCTGCCTCCTCCTGGGTGCCCGTTGCACCTTGTCCCTTCTGGTCAGACAGGCTCAGTTGTTCAGTGTGGGCAGGGCTCCGCGGGGTCTCCTGGGATGTGGCAGTCATGGGGGTGGTGGTTGGCACAGATGTCCCTGAACCAGATGCTGCAGGGACTTTGACAGGCGTCACTGCCAGTGGGGTCAGGTTCCTCCTGAGCCTGTGACTGTGAATCTTCCCCCCCATTGTTGGGGGGATGTTCTTCACGTTGCCCTGTGTGTAAGAGACAGACAATGTTAATGCTGTTTCATGCAACATGCACGTTTCATACACATTCAAGTTGGCACTGTTCCTCGTGGTAGTTGTATGTGCCTAGCATTCTCCTGAATGTTCACTTGTGGATGGTATGTTGAGCGGGACAGATTGATATGTTCTCCTGAGTCTTTGACATGTCAAATTGCGGCTTCGGCTATGTATTGGTCTTGTTGTGTTGCATGTCAATTGTGACAGTGGGGGAATCCTTTGCCTGTCCTGATGGTGTTTGCTTGTGTAAGGGGTGTGTGTGACAGGGTCTGCTGGTGGGTGTAGTGTGATTTGGCACTGGGGCTCCCAGGTGATGTAGCTGTCTCCCCATGGAGCATGCTGCCATGACAGTGAGTGTGAGTTCCTGTCCTAGCTATCTGACCTTGTTGTCTTGGTGTTTGTGTTTGCGCTGGTCACAGGAGGGCCTTGTGCTGCCTACACCAGGGCCGAGTGTGCACTTTCTTGTCAGTACTTTCCCAATCTCTGTGCATTACGCATGGTGCATGGGTATGTAGCTGGGCCATATGGGATGAGGGCAATTGTGTCTGATTTGGATTTCAAACAAGCGTTTTGTGCCACCCACCCTCCCTGCATACCGGACATCCATTCTTGGGTTGGTGCTTCGTGTAGCATGGGACATATCATGGCCTTGCTTTCTCAATGGGGCATACACGTTATTGGCATTCGTGTTTTTGACTGTGGTTCTGGCCGGTGATGGCTTGGGGGTAGTTGCGTGCATTTGGTGTAGTTGGGGTGTGGATGGCATTACCCCCCGTTACGTAAGTTGTTAGTGTACTCACCAGGCTCGGGAAGTCCTTGGAGTCCATGTACTCCCACCGGCGGAAGCGTGCCCATCACCTTCTCCTCCCAGGGATGGTAATGTACTGGTCTGCGGGGCGCCCCACCTCCAGTGATGTTGGGTTGGGCGTGCTCCTCGGTCATTTTCCTCTTGACAGCCCTCCGCAGATCGTACCACCTGGTTTGGCAATCGTTCCTGGTCCTTCTGATGGGTGCAACAGCATTCACCCTATCGACGATCCTCTGCCACAGGCGTGATTTTTCAGCTATGCTGGTCTGTCTGACCAATGTTCCAAACAGCTGTGGCTCCACCCTGATGACTTCATTGACAAGGATCTCCAGCTCCTCCCTTGTGAACTTTGGATTCTTGTCTGTGGGCATGGTGTGGGGTGAGGGTGTGGATGGTTGTGGGTGTGTGGGTGTGAATGTGACAGTGTGGGTCTGAATGTGAAGAGGGGGTATGTGTGAAGGAGGTTGTGTGAAGGTGTGTAAGATAAGGTGGATGGGTGCAGTTGTTTGTGTGTGGTGTCTCTCAGCAGTGGGTCTGTTGCAAAGGCTCATGGTTTGTGTGTGTGGGCCCTTTTTATTGGTCAATTTGTGGGTGGGGCTCAGTTTGAATTTTTGGTGGGTGTGTTATAAAGGGTGGTTGTGAGTTTGCCCCTGTGTTTGCCTGTTTGGTTGTGTCCAGGTCAGTCCTTTCCATTTATTGTGCAGTGTAGACGTGTTTTGTGGTGTTGTGCGAGTCGAATAGACACTCCTTGTGCTGTTTTACAGTGTCCGTGGTTCAGTACGGTACAGGGGTACGAGTCGTACAGGCACAACCCCCATGCATTGTGTATGTACGGTGTGTACACCGCCATCACTTATGTATGGTGCGTACCCCGCCATTGCTAGGTACGGTGCGTACACCGCCATCGCTTCTGTGAAGTGCGTACCCCGCCATTGCTAGGTACGGTGCGTACACCGGCATCGCTTATGTGCAGTGCGTACCCCACCATTGCTAGGTACGGTGCGTACCCTGCCATTGCTTATGTACGGTGCGTATATAATATAATATTGCTAGGTACGGTGCGTACACCGGCATCTCTTATGTACGGTGTGTACACCGCCATCGCTTATGTGCGGTGCGTACCCCGCCATTGCTAGGTACGGTGCGTACACCGGCATCGCTTATGTGCAGTGCGTATCCTGCCATTGCTAGGTATGGTGCATACCCCGCCATTGCTAGGTTCGGTGCGTACCCTGCCATTGCTAGGTACGGTGCATACACCGGCACCGCTTATGTGCAGTGCGTACCCCGCCATTGCTAGGTTCGGTGCGTACCCTGCCATTGCTAGGTACGGTGCGTACACCGGCATCGGTTATGTGCGGTGCGTACCCCGCCATTGCTAGGTACGGTGCGTACCCTGGCATTGGTAGGTACGGTGCGTACCCCACCATTGCTAGGTTCGGTGCGTACCCCACCATTGCTAGGTACGGTGCGTACACCGGCATCGCTTATGTGCGGTGCGTACCCCGCCATTGCTAGGTAGGGTGTGTACCCCGCCATTGCTAGGTACGGTGCGTACACCCCCATCGCTTATGTGGGAGTCATTCCCCGTGTACGAGACGGACGTTTTCCTTACAAATCGTAATTTGGTAAGCCGGTCCGGATCGTACTTGTATGTTCGGACTTTATTTTTACAAATTGTATGTAAAAGTGTCCGGGTCTATGTCGTACATCTTTTCCCGACTCTAATTCGTAAGGATGGGGCGGATTCGTATGTATTTTTCACATACGAATCGTACTTCATGGGTCGGACGGGACTCGTACGATTCGTATGTAAAAATTTATACAGATACGAGTCATACGGGGAAAAAAATTACAGGATCGGAATCGGCCCCTCAGTAAGAACATGGCAGCACAGTGAGCACAGCATATAATATTATATCAGTGGACAGCAAGTACATCATGTGACCTGAAAAGTTAAGAAAACAAAACAGCCAGCAGCAAGGCACTGTAAAATAAAAATAACCATATGCATACCACATACCAGAATCACTAAAGACATCAATATAGAAGAGAAATGCAGAAACAGCATTAAAATCATAGTTCGATATATATTCACTGGTGCAGCTCCAGTGAACAACACCTCACCCCAGTTTCTTTTAACCCTCCAGTAATTGATGACACCTCACTGTTCCTCAGCACAGCACTGATTTTGCACCGGCACACCAGGCAGTCGGTTGAAGATGTGACCACAACAACGTGTTCGCCATGAAACTCCATATCACCTCTCCCAATGTACAAAAATTACCACAAATGCAACACATTGAATCAGTTTCCATAGGGGATCGAGGTTGTTGTGACATATACTTCCTACTATGATGTCATCCTCCTCGTGCCTGCTTCTAGATAGAGAGAACGCACTCCTCACGAACTGCTAAGGGCTAACTTCACAGGTGAAAACTAGGGATGAATTTAAATGTTGCATGCACACGCGCCCAGGTGAGCAGATGATAATCCAAAAGGCTTGCGCTTCCAAACACGCGCTGCCTTCAGTCATGCGACACAGTATAAAAATGCTCGATTCCACTGCCTTCAGACTCCACGGCGCCGGCATCCGAGGAATGGCCCTTGACTGGATAAGCTCATTTCTCACAGGCAGAACTCATCCTACCTCTAAGAACCAACATAGACCAGCTGTGGAGTACCCCAGGATTCCTCCCTCAGCCCCACCCTCTTCAACATCTACATGGCCCGCCTCACAACCATGGCCAGAATCCAAGGGCTCATCATGGTCTCCTACGCCGAAGACACCCAGCTCATCCTCTCCCTCACCAAGGAACCCAACATCACCAGGCACAACTTCCAAGAAGAGATGCAATCCGTCGCCACTGGATGAAGGACAGCTGCCTGAAACTCAAATTCGAGAAAACGGAAGTCCTCATCCTTGGCTCCACCCCCTCAGCATAGGATGACACCTGGTGGCCCCCTGCCCTTGGCAACCCCTCCACCCTGACAGACCATGCATGAAAACTCAGCATCATACTGGACTAATCACTCACTATGAACCGCCTGATCAATGCCGTATCCTCGGCCTGCTTCAACACCCTCCGCATTTTCCAAAAAACCTTCAGATGGATCCCCTCCGAATCCTGAAAAACGGTCACACACGCCCTCATCACTAGCAGATTGCACTACGGCAACACCCTCTATGTGGGGATCAATAAAAAACTCCTTTGCAAGCTCCAGACCGCCCAGAATGCCGCAGCCAGACTGATCTTAGACATCCCCCGCTGCAACCACATCACCCAACACATCTGCGGCCTCCACTGGCTCCCCATCGAAAGAAGAATTACCTTCAAGCTTCTCATGCATGCATACAAGGCCCTCCACAACATCGGATCAGAATACCTAAATAACAATCTCCTTCCACGCACCCAATAGAAACCTCCGATCAGCCAACCTCTCTCTGGCCACCATGCCACGCATCTACAAGACCAGAACGGGTGGAAAGTCCTTCTCCTACCTCGCAGCCAAGACCTGGAACGACTACACCCCTCCACCTCCGGCAAAGCCCTACACTGCTCGAGTTCAGGATGGATATCAAGACCTGGCTCTACAGATGACCACAACACCCTACGGAGCCGCCCCCTCCCCCAGCGCCTTGAGACCCTGACGGGTGAGTAGCTGTGCTATACAAAAACCCTGATTGATTGATTGATTGATTAAGTCTCTTATATAAGGAATGTCTGGTCGGGCTAACTAGGGAATTTCTTTCCTTCAAACTTCAGATTTCTTTACCCCAGGTTTTGTCAGCAGGTTCAAATACAGTTGTATCCTTGCTGCTCAGCCCACACGCTCCAACTGTCTCTCTGTCAACCACACCAGGCACCCCAGCATTCCACTGCATCATCAAGCTTTCCAACATTCCACACACATCACATTCATACTGGCTGAGCAACAGGGTACAGGTAACTAAGGGAAAGAATGCAAAGTAACAATACAAGTCACAACAAATACATGTAAGAAACTGGGTTGTTATTATAAGCGAAGGATGTGAGTCCTTCACTACTAATAAAGTAGCAATTGTCTTTTTACTGAGAACCAGGTAAGCTTAGCAAAATGTACATTACGCTGGCATAATTTTAGTAATTACGGGAATTTTGTGTTACACTTGTTATGTGAAATTCACAAAATTACTCTATTACACAACTTCACGTAATTGTGTGCTAGTTGTGGTAAACTTTTACAGTGAATGGTGCAATTAGTTGTAAACATTTACCCAGAACAACAGAAGGCGAGCAGATATTGTTTTTGGTGCTCTTGTTTAAATGCATCCTCATAGCAAAAGGATGTATTATTTGTGGTAACATACAGCATGACTTGAATGTTGTGTGATTAAGCAAACTTTTGTGTAAATATTCAGTGATTCACTCAACTGCACAAAAGCAAATTATGTGACTTGCACATATTCCTAGAACTAGAACCAAGTACCCTATTGTAGCACTTGACTCTCTCAGTATAGCAAAGCTAAGCAGTCCCAGGCCTACTCAGGGAAGGTATATTGGGCAAGTAATCTAAATTCACTGACACTCAATAAATGATTGTCCTGTCAGTGCTCTTTCTTTTGAAAGGAAAAGTACATTTACCTCTCTCTCTCTCTCTCTCTCTCTCTCACACACACAAACACATGCACACACGTACACACTGAAATATTATGCACTACATTATAAATATATACAGTCAGGTAGATGCAAGTACCTTTGGTGAAACCCTCATATCACATTACACCCATAGTGGTTCCCAAACCCCACAATCATAATGCCCTCAACTGTACCAAAGGGAACATCACAATATAAGGGGGTGTCACTTTAAATAAGGCAGGCCTATTAGCCTTGTCAAGGGATCACTGGATTAATAATAATGATGATATGTTATGCATCATCAGGTATCAGTAACTTAAAGCAGGCCTACTGACTTTGTTGAGGTGTCAGCAAATTAATAGAACCAACCACGTCACGTTTCAATATAACCCCATCACAATCAATGCATTCATTAAAATTGTAATTCAATTGTTCAACATTCACATTGTTAATAAAGCATTTGGAGTATAAAAAATCATGTGTATCTGAGACTTTCTTCACTTGCAACAAGCAACATAATGTAGCCATAAAGTCAACCAATCAAGGCCTCCTGCACTTCTGAACAAGAAAGCATACAGCTCTACCTCAAAGTGCTTTGTAATTAATTCAAGTTTCTTAATTGTTTGGCCCCAGAAGACTAGGGTTGTGGTTTAATAAATGCTGTTGGGGGCAGCCGTACCTCCTACAGCCCACACACCATTTGTCAAACATACTGTTCGCCCAAGGTAAATGTAAAATAAAACAGGTAGTCAAAAGCGAAAAGTCCTGGTCGACTAAATGAGCAGAACCCATTAGCTAGAAGATCAAAACCTGCCCAGACTCTGAAAACCCTAAAATAACATGCTGTATGCTATAAAAATGCTAATAACATGACTTGCCTTTTCTGTAGGCTTTTTATTCAGAATGTCGTGGGCTATTAGGTTCTATCATCTACACTGTGTTCTTCATGACAATTTTATAAGGGGGAAATTTACTAAAATGTGACGCAATGCAGCACAGCAACCAAATTTGCTGCACTTGTTGTGTCAAAGGGAAAGTGAAAAACAGCACCATAACTACTAAGATATGGGGCTGTGTTTCTCTGCCTAGCACTGTGGAAATTTAGCTTGTAACTGAACATTATCTGCGCCATCTTGCCTCTCCCCAGCGCCACGCACAGCGAACGCACGGCCGCCATTTTAGGCACCCCACTCTCTCCCCCGCTCATTGTCGATCGCCAGCGCGTTCCCCTGGCACTGCAAGCATCCCCCGCGCGCCGGCCACCCCCGCTCTCTCATACACGGGCCATAAACCCTCTCCTTCTGCGCGACCCTGCCATGGAACCACATCCTACGCCTGACCCACATCCCATACATGGTCATGCATCTCTTTTGATAACCCCCTTCCTCTGCGCCCCATTGTCCGAACCGATCCCAGGCCATCACCTAGCCCTGCGGATGCAGTTTATTGCCCCTACTGTAAGGGAAACACCCCACATCAAAGGGATTACAGTAGATCAAAGCCCCTACCCCCTGAGGCCCGGCCGGTCGCACACACCCCCGGGAATTGGCGGAATGTCCAGCTGTGTGATTGCCATCTCCTACTGTGGATGGGGTGGGGACTTCCACTGTAGATATGTGTGGGAACGAGCTCGAAGTGGGGATTCCGAGGATGTTCTTTCATGTTCCACGACAATCTCAAGAATGTGCCATGTATGATAACTCTGCAATAAAGTCATGAACCTGTGTATAAGAGGCCAGGCCTCAGAGATGCAGTTAGAGCACCTCGTGACGATACCTTGCTGTCTGATCTGATGTGTTCTGCTCCGACGGAATAAAAACTTTGTTTCCTGCCTTCCAGTCTCCGGCGCCTGCCTCTTTCATTGGTAAATTATCGAATGGTATGAGAGGCGATTACCGCCGGGCAATACTTGAAGGGTTTTCGACTGAAACTGCCGCTACCGTTTAACAATTGGCGTCCCAAGCGTGGGGCCCATCAGCGACACGTGGATCCAGTGGGAGAGGTCCTGACGACAGAGTGAACAACTGCAACGATCGGGAGAGCTCCTGCCCGATAGACCCTCGTCTGGCAGCCGATCATCCGAACTTCACTGGTTCCGAGCAGACCTCTCTCGAGTGATCTACGGTCCTGACTGGGAACCATCAGGAGTGCCGCGGCAAATACGGAAAGTAGAGGACGATCGGGCGCTGGAGGCGGAAGACGAGAAACTGTCCACGCGGTCCGGGTAAGGTCGTGAAACATGACAAATTGCGAAATAATTGATTGATTATTTGAAATACTAGTATTGCTCATTGATTGTTCTCTTTGAGATATTCGCTGTCTACAAACGGGGAGGAGTAGAAATACTCTCTCTCTCTCCCTTTGCCGTTGTAACCCATCGTGCCTATCTTTATCTCCCCACTGATTGATTGTCCGAACATTGATTGTTTTGAAGAATAGTGCTCTTTGAGATATTCTCTGTTTGCAAATAACGTAGAATAGAAATATTCTGTCTAGTCTTTGCAAATAGTGAAGGGTAGGTAACGCAGACTTTTGTCCCCGTTGTAACCCGTCATGCCTATCTTTATCTCCCCATTGATTGATTGATTGATTGATTGTCCGAACACTAGTTGTTCGATATTGGTTCTTTGGAGGTATTCTCTGCTTACAAATAACGAGGAATAGAGATATTCTGTCTAGTCTTTGCAAGCAGTGAAAAGATAGGTAGTGCTGACTTTTGTCCCCGTTGAAACCCGTCATGCCTATCTTCTCCCCACTGATTGGTAGTTGGTTCTGCCCGGACCGCTTATTAGAGGTGAACCATCCGGCTCCACTGGAAGGCACCCCTAATAAGGACATGTTCACTAAATATGAACTAATCGCCGTAGTTTATAGCAAGCTATGGCATAAAATATACAAAGGGGGACCCCGAGAGTCAGTGGCCACTGGTGGGATCCTTTTTGACCCTACAAAACTAAAGAAATGCTAGGAAATAGCCCTTTGTGGGATATATGGAACTAGGGGAAGGAACCAAGCTCACAGTCAAGACGGCCACGAGGTAGCCCGGCTCCATCGCTCTCGCTGCCTAAACATGTCTGCCCTACCACCCACCCCGCCCAGTAGACACAACCGGAAGTCTGTTGATACCCACCATCAACGTCACCGAACTTGACTAGGATCACGCGCAATTGGACAATGCCATTTTCCGATTACACTAACTAGATTGCAAATATGTACAACACTCCAACAAAGTAGTATGGTTAAACATTTTTAATAACTTATAGGTATAACAACATTCTAACAAGATGAACAGGTTAAAACACGTTTTAAACAACTATTTAGTTGAGTGGAGTGGTGTGGCTCACTGGTTAGAGGCGGCAGACCCGGAAGCAGAGGTCGGTCAGGGACCAGGGTTCGATTCCTGACGCGGCAGGGTCTTGGGCCAAGGTCAGCGGACTCGATAATTCTCGCCTCGGTGCCTACTCTAATCATGGATCACACTCAGCAACTCTGGGCAATAGCTTGCTTAATCTCCACTAACGGCCCCATCAGCGCTGGGGATGCTTGGTCTTCACCTTGGAGATGCCCAGTAAGGGACCATCTCACAGGGAAAGCCAGGATGGGTTCCCCAGCGGTATACAGCGCCGGGACGCCCCTTTGCTGGGGCAGCTGTGCGCTTTACAAGTATATAACATTTACATGACAGTCTGCTGCGACCTGCATCCCAAAGCATTTACGTCCACGTGACACCGTCCTCGCCTCTCCTTCCTCGAAGTTACAACATTGGCCTGTTTTGGGCGGTCCTTTTAGTCGGTTTTGGGCTATAAAAGCCATGCAAAAATCCATTGACATCAGTGGCGGACGACTGTGCGAATAGGCCGGAGGCTGCACGAAGCGCCGAAGCTCTGGCAGTGCCAAGGCGGAGTCTGCCACGCTGTGCGGATCTTCCCATTCTCTTCTTCCTTCAATAACGGAGGGTGCCCTGGCGGGGGGAAGCGACGCGGACGGGCCTCCCCCACCTCCCCAGGTGGAGGCTCGCCAGCAGATGAGGGCACCCCAACCGTCTCTTTCGCCGGCCAGCCGAGTTGCGCCCTGCCACTTCATTCGCCGTTCGGCTGAGTTGGCGCCCCTGCACTCGACCGCCGGACAACCACCCAAGCACGGGTTCACCAGGATTGCCACTAGCGCCCGACGCGAGGAGTGGGCCCCCGCAGCCAAGTAATCGGGGACCCGCCCCGGTGGCGATACCATCCAAACTGCTGCTGTTGCTACTACTGGACCCGCCCCGGCGGCGATACCATCCGAACTGCTGCTGTCGCTGCTACTGGACCCACCCCGGTGGCTGTACCGAAGAGCTGCTGCTGCTGCTGCCTTTGGACTCCGGCGGTCGGTTCTTCGGATCCAGGCCTAGCCCACCGTGAGACGGTTCTGGACTCGAAAGCTTGTCTGCTTGGGCGTGGGCCCCACCCTTGACAAAACGCCCCCTCAGCTTTGCAGATTCTGCGGGAGTCATTGGCACTCGACTCCCGCGGACTTCCGGTAAGGACAAACCGCCGCCATTGTTCTTTGCCCCGGGCGGCAGCCACCTTGCCTCCGCTTGGTGCAGTGAGAAAGACTGATTCAAGACGTCGGCGGAAGAACCCGCCTGCTGCCCCGCCCCAAGAACGGACCACGGCATTGCTACAAGATCGCGGTGACGCCATGCTGACGCAAGCTGACGCTAACGAAAGTTCTCGAACTACCGAAAGGAATTCTGGTCCAACAGCTAATTCATGGAAAGACTTAGACTGTACACTGGCCCGACCTCGCCCCAAAATGACGCCGATGTAGGAGAGGCCTACAACTCCTTGTGGCGTTCCAGTCACGTGGCATTTGTGTTAAAAAGAGATATGTATGCGATGCTTCCACACATGATGGTCGGGGGGGGCGGGGAGGGAACCGATTTTTGCTAAAGTAGTGTTGCTCGTGATACTCGACGCCTCTCACGCCGTGGCCGGCCTATAGCGGTTGTAGGCCCGTATTTGTATACTGACATTGTTTTAAATAAAGGGCTTCTTAAAAGGAATTACGGAATCAGTGTCATGACAAATCATCTAGGTTGGTAAAGGTTTTTCTTTTGAATAAATGATTGTTACTCCCAAGCAAAAGAAGACAGATAATGCAGACCCCATTTGCCTGAATCTTTTTTCCAAGAGTTGTCAAATCGATGGTCAACTATAGCTTAAGGTATATGCCGAACGCAGGGTATGGTATCTTGCACCATAATACACGACCGATTGAGAAATGCATGTACGACCAGGGAACCCGAATTTAGGAGATGAATGAAATAGAGCATCTTTGTCTCGGACAAAAAGAATAATAGGTCTGTGGTATTACCCACTCCTGCGGCTAGCCTGGTACGTGGTAAGTAGAACTTTTTCGTGTCTACGCGCGCTAAGGTACTTTGAATACTGCACATCCCCTCCCCTCTTTTTCCCCTCTATAGGTCACGACGAAGTTCCGACTGAAGAATGGAGTGGACATAGACCGCACCGTGTTCAACATCAGGAAAAACTTAGACAAACGTTGTGGGATAGTGCGTAAAGTGCAGACCACCATTGGGAACATGAGAAACTGTATGGTATGATTGTGCGTGTGTGCTACGATTATACGGTATGAATGTGTATGCATTTCATGCTTGGGTCACTTGAAGAGAGCGTCACCGTATGATTGAAGTGCACGTCCATCGATCAAAGGGAGGAGAGTAAAAGGTCCGACACCCCCCCAAGATAAACTACAAAATACTGAAAATACGCAGCATGCATAGGAAAGAGGACAGGAAAGGAGAGGTCCCCATACTCAACGTAGCCCTGAGTCTCCGTCTTAAGTTTCTATGCTTCATGCATGTACTGTCACACCCTATCCGGTATTTGTGTGTACGTGATCACCGAATTTATGTCTTTTCCCCGCTTGTGTTTTCTTACATAGAACAGACCCATGCTACTCCATGTTGTGTGTGCACCAAGTGGCCTATTATCGTACCCATGTCTCTCTCTCTCTCTCTCGTTTTGTGTCGTACATATGCCAAATAGCCTACTTGATGCACACGTCTCACTCTCTCTCTCTCCTCTCTCTCTCTCTCTCTCTCTCTCTCTCTCTCTCTCTCTCTCTCTCTCTCTCTCTCTCTCTCTCTCTCTCACTCTCTCTCTCTCCCTCCCTCTCTAAAGGCTTTCTTACCCTCTTTCTTTTTGAAATAAATTAACGACACATACCTCTTCGGTAAGTGTATAATTGGCCTGAAACACGGTGGTGTTCGAACAAATTGACAGAAACAAAACGACCATACTTTACCACGTTACTACCTCTCCTTTCTGCAAATGTTGAGCTTAATTGGCTGAGAAAGAAAGGACAGGTAAGACGACTGATGTCTCCCAATCTGGCCCTCATCACAGGGACTATATGTCAGTGGTTTTCGTTTTTAGAGCTTTAACAACACCATCTCCACCGCCCAGAATTGCCCCCGCCCAATTACCCCGAAATAGAATGTCTAAAGCATCCCGTTCTCCCAAAATAACCCCAGCCCTATACTAGCCATCTCAGAGTATTTCGAACGAAACAGCTGATGACCTTATTCTCTAAAAAAAAAAATACATCGCCTAAACTGATAAGGGTTACCTATTGTCTCCAGCAAGAATAATGTTTAGCTTATGTTCCTCCCCGAAATGGATACTCGTGAACCCATGACAGTAGCACCTCGCACTTTTTCATAAACTTAGCAGTCCTCGGAGGAAAATGTGTATTAAACAAAACTTGTGTTGAGATGAACGAGTCTCTACCGGAGAAGCCGGTTCGAATTTTTAATAGACCAGAAGGTTGACAGATGTCAGGCTTCCTGCAACGATTATAGGGCGCAGGAATCGACACCTAGAAGACCAGACGATGGACAGGGACACCCACAGAAACTTGCACCACAGCAATGATTAATAGATTAGTAACACGCACACTAACATCAGAGTTAATAGACATCAATCATACAGCAACCGATAAAAGCATGTCCGCAACTACTCGGTGGTTGGGAGAGAGGATGAAGTATGTAAATATCTTCCCTGCCAACTCTCTAAGATTTTGTTTCTTGTACTCATTTAAAGATAACGTGCTGCCATCGGAAGAGAGGGGTCGGACGTGACGCACAGCCTGGCTGCAGACCATGGAACATCTATGGCATCGACCAAGGGGGAAGCAACGAAGCAAAAAGGGCGTGAGACGAGGCACCATTATCAGGATGATAAGCGATAGAACGAAGGGCTACATCGAGGCCCCCTGCTCACTGACCAGCGTGCCCGAAGTCCCAACCCGTCGGGCCCGATTGATGGGCCCAGTGCTGGAAGTTTCTGCTCTCCTTGGTCCGCATTTTTGATCCGATCCCACTCCACCCCCTCTTCCCTCGGCATCCCGAAGCACGTCACACCCTTCTCTCTCTCTCCCTCTTTTATATGGATTATGAATTTGACCTAACTACAGCAGAACAAAAAGCGGGTACCCTGTCTCAAAGTACCTATGATGAACTGTGTTAGGGAACAGGACTGTGATCGGAGAACAGCGAATGGTCACACCCCGCCACGTGAGAAATTGGATTTGAGCTGGACCTTAGCTCCACCGCCGGTGCACAACAGTGCCAACGAAAGAAGAACAACAATAAGAGCTTACCAGTGATGGCTCTTTATAATAGGACACTGGAAAGAAGAACCCATGTTAAGTTGAAAATCCTCTCCCAACCACCTTTTTATATTAACTATCTTCCTATTGAGTTTTCATGATGTTGCATCAATCACTTCCGACTGTACACTGAGAAGTTAAGAAAATCTAACTTTGTATAATGACATTCATACAACACCAGCCATGCACACGACTATGCTGACTATTTTTGATCTACACGAAGTCTGGGCCTTAAGTAATGTACGAAATATCCCTTGTTTTGCCAGAAACATTTTTTTTGCTTTACAGTATCCTATTTGTGCTCAAACAATCTCCCCTCCTCCTATCCCTGGGCCTGACATGCGGCACAGCTGATGTAATTTTGTATGTACTACCTCCTCGCCTACTTTATCAACTGTATGTAACTATGTACAAATGTGTCAGATTACTCCTGCCTGCCCTAAAAACTCTGTATCTTTAAGAAATGTATGAAAAACATTAACGATATTATAGCTGAAGGGTTAACGAAGGTGAATGTCGGCCAGGCAAGCTGGCGAGATATGTTAAAAGGGAGGACTGTGGAAATTTAGCTTGTAACTGAACATTATCTGCGCCATCTTGCCTCTCCCCAGCGCCACGCACAGCGAACGCACGGCCGCCATTTTAGGCACCCCACTCTCTCCCCCGCTCATTGTCGATCGCCAGCGCGTTCCCCTGGCACTGCAAGCATCCCCCGCGCGCCGGCCACCCCCGCTCTCTCATACACGGGCCATAAACCCTCTCCTTCTGCGCGACCCTGCCATGGAACCACATCCTACGCCTGACCCACATCCCATACATGGTCATGCATCTCTTTTGATAACCCCCTTCCTCTGCGCCCCATTGTCCGAACCGATCCCAGGCCATCACCTAGCCCTGCGGATGCAGTTTATTGCCCCTACTGTAAGGGAAACACCCCACATCAAAGGGATTACAGTAGATCAAAGCCCCTACCCCCTGAGACCCGGCCGGTCGCACACACCCCCGGGAATTGGCGGAATGTCCAGCTGTGTGATAGCCATCTCCTACTGTGGATGGGGTGGGGACTTCCACTGTAGATATGTGTGGGAACGAGCTCGAAGTGGGGATTCCGAGGATGTTCTTTCATGTTCCAAGACAATCTCAAGAATGTGCCATGTATGATAACTCTGCAATAAAGTCATAAACCTGTGTATAAGAGGCCAGGCCTCAGAGATGAAGTTAGAGCACCTCGTGACGATACCTTGCTGTCTGATCTGATGTGTTCTGCTCCGACGGAATAAAAACTTTGTTTCCTGCCTTCCAGTCTCCGGCGCCTGCCTCTTTCATTGGTAAATTATCGAATGATATGAGAGGCGATTACCGCCGGGCAATACTTGAAGGGTTATCGACTGAAACTGCCGCTACCGTTTAACAGCACTGGCACACTTTAGGCTGCCATGCGCCAGTGCCCAGACCCTTGCACTGTAGCCCAGAGGTGTGTGCATTTTATCATGCACATTTTTATTCTGGAAGTGAAGCATTCCAGTACAAAACCTAGGTTTTTATACTTTCTATCTCTATATGTGCTTTACAATGCAGTACACATGTGAAGTTTCAAAAGTATGGAGAAATAAAACAAATCTCCTCCTTCATGCCTGGTTTGAGGAGGCGCAAGGTTTGGGCGCAAATCACAGTCTACATTTGCTAGTAGGTAGGAATTTGCATCAAAATCTTGGGGTGGTTGTTTGGGAACGCCCATGTACCAATCACGGAGCCCCCCCTTGAAGCACGTAGTGCACATCTGTATTACTTTAACCAACCTTTCGATGCCAATCAATGTTAATAAATCTAGGCCTTGGTTTTGAAGGTATCCAGGGTTCCAGAGTCTTTTGTTCTCTGGGCTGTAGTGTGAATAAACCTCCCACTTATTGACACTCTACTCATTCTACAGTACCACAGTAACGTGACATGACACTACATACAGAAAAGGATGGCCCTTGCTTGCCAAAAGGCATGTTCTCACTTTCTCATTACAGTGAATACCCTCATGCATTTGGGCTGCATGGAAGAATGTCATGCTATAATAAATCTATACATTTGACTTCAGACATAATAAACGGTAGTAAATTAAGGTTCACTGGAGAAGAAACACATATTTTTTGCTTCTCCATATTGATTTAAAACAGTCTTGAAATGCACATATATTTTTGGCAGAATGTCTAGGATTACTGTCTGTATCCCAGCTGTCAATAACGCAGTGAAAGGGACAGATTTTTTCCCCCATGCAATGCCTTTTCATCTCTTAAATCAATTTACCAGCTAAACAAAAATGTTAAATCCCTAACGAGACGCCTGCTCTTGGCATCTGAGGGACTTCAAATGGGATTTAACCTTGGATTATTCGAAACAAGCTGAAATGATGAATCGCTGGGTATGGTATTTTGGGTCCTTGCTGAACAAAGCCGCAACAATTAATGGAGTTACACCAGCCACTGGCTTTTAATTAGGCTCGGTAGATGTAGCTGTAACAAATGAGGTTTTTGGTTCTCAATTTATTCCTTTCCTTTTCGCTGTAGGTTGACAGACGGAGGGGCACGGGCCAATTTACCATCCCAGCGACGCTCCTCTTCCCTCCCATGGCCTTCTAGTTACCAATATAGGCTTGGAAGATAAATGAGACATTTAATACAATTTGCTATAAGGCGCGCAGAAGATTCATCGTTCAGAATGGGAAGTTCACGCTAATGGCCTCAACACATCATGCAGGTGATTGGATAGAAAGGCGCCATCTTAGAAGAGTGAGGAGGCTGCTCTGGTCTCAAGATGTGCAGAAATGAGCCGCCATTTTACAGCAGACACAAAGGGCCCGATTCACAGAACTAACTTAAGACAAAATCCTAAACTTACTACCATTTTGGTATTCACAGAAGGCACTTACTCATTTTGGTATTCACAGAAGGCACTTACTCATTTCGGTATTCACAGAAGTTAGGACTCCTAACTCTACTACTCCTAAACTGAGAAAAATCCTAACTTTAAGACTTTCGGTATTCACAGAAGGCATTTAGGAGTCCTAAAGTTAGGAGTCCTAACTATACTACTACTAAACTGAGAAAAATCCTAATTTTAAGAATTTCGGTATTCACAGAAGGCATTTAGGAGTCTAAAGTTAGGACTCCTAACTTCTGTGAATACCGAAATTAGTAAGTGCCTTCTGTGAATACCAAAATGAGTAAGTGCCTTCTGTGAATACCAAAATGGTAGTAAGTTTAGGATTTTGTCTTAAGTTAGTTCTGTGAATCGGGCCCTAAGTAAACGGTACAGTAGCATTATTTTCTTGACCTGGTATGGTTACCACCAGCGCAGGAGGTAAGGGTACCACACCTTGCAATATTCTCTGCAGGAGGTTTTAAGTTATTCAAAGTTCCACAAGTTCGGATGAGCTATGTGGCATGTGGCAATGCTTTTACCTCAGGTTAAACTGTACATTGCCCCTCAGTCAGACATCTTTGCCCTGGTCAAGTTCCTCCTAGCAATTACTGAAGTAATTTGTGAGGGGTAAAAATCACTGGACAGAGCAAAATTACTACCCAACTTGGAATTGACAGTTATGTGCAATCCCATTTGTACCCGAGCACATTAATTTCATCAGGGATTAGGCTGGGTGAAGCTATCAAATGTTGCCTACCACAAAACAAATTGCGTGAAGACATAAAGAAGTTTGCAGTTCTGCCATTTCCCCTTAATTTGATACGAGAGGCGAATCAGTAAGCAATATATCATGCACATAACTAACAGGAAACCATTTCTGTTGTAATGGTAAAAATGTACTTTAGAACCTCTCGGAACAAACGTGGGTCACTTGCAGGTTAAGAGCTGTGGCCAGAATATTTTCATGGCTTCCTTTTTAGGTCTCGCCTAGCGTTGCAGTGCGAATGCAGTATATACTGTAGTGTGGAAGTTTCATGAAAGCTCCGCCCACTCTCTGCCCATTGGTTTTTGTCTTAAATACTGCCTTCCGATTGGTTTGAGGCTCGTTAGTCCCTCCTCATTCATCATTTGTATCCTTCCATGGCTATTGGACCCTTTACTCCTAACACTATTTTCTTCCCTGTCTCCCCACCCCACCGCCCCATCCCTCAGTCTGTAACTTCTTACCCTCCCCCCACTCCCATTTGTGTTTTCTTGCCTACTGGCACTTCTGTTTTCATCTTCATTATTGCCACCTTGAAATATGCGGGTTCAAGATGCATGCTGTACAAAAACTTCTTGTGTTTAATGAACTAGATTTTAATGTTACTCTAAATATAATAAGACTCTAGGCAACATTCGGGGTATGCATGGCAACTGACATCTCTTAGTTCACAAATGGCATTGTTGGGCGGGAGGAGCAGCAGTGTTTTAACTAATGCTTAAAACGAGCACTTTTAATAACTTCCTCTCAATTCAGTGCTATAATCTTGTGTACTGAGGTGACGCGCTAAAGAAATGCACTTTTTTGAATTCTGAAGAGACATTATCGCACATTTACATCATGTTTACTGTATGATTAACATGCCAATCATTTTCACGGCTCGCACACTGGCTCATGTACGCTTGGCTCGTCTCCGGCTGGCTCTACCTGTTAATTAATATATTGGCTCGCGCACCTCTAAATCATCACCTTCAATAACCTGGAAATCTGCTGGCAACTAACGCATGCCCTAACCTCATCCTCCTCACCTTTTCTTAGCAGAAGCGGCAGATTATGAGCTGTGCCCTGCTGGTGCAGAGGAGCACGGCAGAGTATGTAGAAGCGATGGGATCCCTAGACTCTCCGGGCGGGCACCTAAACCTACCGGGTGCCTTCAAACTCAGGATAAATGAATACATTTTATTCTGTGCTTTAGTCGTACCTCTGTGAGCACTGTCTGGTAGATGAAGCTCCGTGTTAATAAACACATTCCGAGAGGTGGTTGTGTACAAACAAACAGCCACAATACCATACGATTTGAATGTGCAGTTAAATACCTGCTCATCGAGTACCTCATTGGCTGATCATTCCATGGCACTACCAGAATTACATTTGGACACATTTGCTCAACTGTAAAAACACTCTCTTCTATGGGTCATTTAACAACTCGGGCTTTGGGGTTAGGTACCCTACTTTGGATGCTGTGTAAAAGAGTAAATACAAAAATGAATGCAATGAAACTAAGCAACCAGTACTGTCTAAAACACTGTGAAAACTGACACGCATTCTGGCATTTTGTTTGGTTCATGTCGATTTTCTCAAAGATGCGAGTAAAGCACTCTTACTATCTTAATAAAATCTGCACAATTTTAACTAATAGCACCGGCCGAACTTTGACAACTAGGCAATGAATACATTTTCATGTACCCCTGAAGCCCCCCTGCCCCTTCCCCCTTGGCAAACTTCATTGCCTCCCAGTGTTTGGGGGATAGCCAAGACACAGGAGAGTGAGTCAAATAGACTAGAAAATGAAAGAGAAGCCGGCATTTGGATTCACATGCTCTGATCCGTATCGCATTGGTTAGTCTGTAAGCACTACTTTTATTAATAAGTTTCGATTTAGTAAAGCACCACGGTGTGCATGTGTGGCGACACTTCACCTATGAGGTACGTGCCAAGCAAATGATGACACAAACCACACTTTGCGTCTTTTTCAATATATTTATTACAAAGTGCAGGACCTTACCAAGGGATTTTGCACATTACATACATTCACTCCAAAAATAAAAGGTGTAGGTATAAAACATTGCCATTTACAATGTCAATAGCTCTAACTCACAAATGCGAGACCTATTTGCATTGAAAATGCTTGTTTTCAATTGTCTTTAGATGAAAGGTCGAGACCCTTTGCAGGTTCAACCCCAATAACTCTTGGGATCTGGCATCTAGAAAGTTGTATCTTGTGATATCTATATTTCCATGGGAAGGTTGTACCTTGCAGTGAGAGCTAAAAAGGCAAATAAACTACCTCCTACTCTAACTCATTTAAATTTCGGCACACTGGCCTCCTTGGCTGCTGCCGATCTCAGATTTTCATCAGCACATAAGGTTTTACTTTCCCCTGATGTTAATTTCTTATGCAGATTCATGTATTAAATTTGAATCTAGGAGAAAAATAGAACAATGAAGTAACATGGTGTTTATGAAAAGGTGTATATCCTTTTGAGAGATTTGATTATGGACAAACCAGTGGAGGCTTGTCTAGAGGGACAGGTGCTAGGAAGTTGATTTCTAAACCCAAGGGGTATATTATTAAGGGAAACATCGCCGCTTTTTCGGCACATAGCGCCAAAAAAGTGGCGATCTTTCTATCACCCTATTTGCAAAGACACTCTAACAAGCGTTAGCGCCTCTTTCCTTGCTACTTTGCATGTCAGCGTTCAATATCACTAATAACATGCAAAGTAGGCGTTCACTAGGTAAACAACACTGAAATCCTCGCTAACACGGCTTTGCGATATTAGCAAGCCGTGCAGCAGACCCGCGAAGCGATAGAAATAACCGCGCTAACCGCGGTTAGCGCAGGTATGTAACGCCTGCTTTTGAAATGACTTAGGCATACAGATAATGGGAGGTGGATTGCCATGTTAGGTCCACACTCCCCTATTAGCAAGCCTCTCCTAGCGCTATTCCTGTTATTCGCTGGAATTACATCGCCTGTTAGCTACACATTGATAATACTTAGCTAACACGGCGATGTAATACAGCAATAATGTGAATCGCGCTAAGCGCGATTTGCAATAATTATCGCATGTGCTTGATTATATGCCCCTAAATTCCGTATCAATGGATCACGCTGTTTCTTACCAAGAACACCCTGGAAACAGCAAACATTTGCTAAAATCACAGATTTACCTCACAATACTGTGAAGGAAAGTTCCTGAATTTCTTGGCATAGACAAAAGTCCTAGCCCCTTGCATTTCCACTCTTGCCTACTTGTATGAATAGCCTATTGCACACAACAGGAATCAGTCAAAACCAGGGTGCTAGGGTTGTGGTCAGTGGCTGAAAGTGCCCAAGATTTCTGTGGTGAAATATGGTGAATATGTTATTTTTTAACCATACTTTGATGTGTTGCAGGGTATTTTGGGCGGGAAGACGTGTGGGGATTATGCTTGGGCTGTGTTTGATTTACAAAGCCATAATAAGATTCATTTTAGGAAATGTGGTGTTGTGATAAATTCCCAAAATTATGCCAACACTTCAATTTGCAGTACAAAACTTACCATAATAATAATAATACTGAAGTTTATATAGCGCAACAGCTACCTCAAAGACAGAGGTGTCCCGGCGCTCTAGTAGCAAATAACGCATGCAGGGCAATATCGGAGGCTAGGGGCAGACCTAGTTATTGCTAAAAAGCCATGTCTTCAGTGCTTTCCTGAAACAGGTCTCTGTGTTTGCATGGCAGAGGTACCCAGGCAAGGCATTCCACATTTTAGCTGTTCGTGCGGAGAATGCCCTACCTCCCAGACGAGTTTTCGCTAAGCGGGGAACACAAAGCAGATTCTGAGAGTTTGATCACAGCGAACGAAGAACATGAAGAACGCACATGAAGAACATAATGTGCACAGCTGTTGTTCTTGATCAATTTTCATTTCGTTCATCAATGCATTTCACATAAAAATCAAGCAGTAAATGACAGGTTTAAATTTCATGTAATTTCACATAATTGTTTTAGAAATTTTGTGTGATTACGTGAATGCAAATTACGTGAATTTCACACACCCCTTATTAGGATGCTGTAGAACAGACTACCATGGACTCGCCTAGGTCAGTAGGTTTTAGGAATGCACATCATTTATATTTATAAGGTTACCTGGGTTCTCGCCGGCCCTATGATGACATTTTACACCCACGGCATGTAAAGAGAAAGGGAATTCGGTATTTTAAGCATATTTTTTAAAGATTGCAGAACATTTTGTTTAGGAAATGGTGTTGGAGATCCATGTAAGCCACATAACCCTGGATTCCTCTGGATCACTTGTCCAGGGGCGGTAAGATTCCCTGGTTGCCAACTGATCCAGAGCCCAAATACTGCAACCACTTTGGCAAGTTAAAGGAAATTAGTATTTCTTTGTAAATAGTTTTGACATATGGGCTGACAGAAAAGGAGTCCATCCCCCATTCTGCTTCCCCCTGTCAGCAGAATTACTGTCTGGTGCATCCCGGTGCCAAGATAGTCCAGTGCCCGACAACATCCATTTTTTCGCTTTTTTCCTTTGCTGGCTGGTTGGTTTCTGCTGCCCTTGGTATGTATATTAAGGTGTTTGGCACCCACTTGGTGTCCAGAGAAAGTCCGAATGTCCACCAAACCATCAGTGAGAAGTGCATCTCCATCTTTCATTTAAGGGCTGTTTTTGTAAAGGGGGATATCTGCAGCAGAGAGGCAAGCCGGTCCCCACCCCTTGGCTGACATATCAAAAAACTCTCCAGTAACTTGTGGTGCTTTCTGTCCCCCTATGGTGGGCAGATGTCATGAGCATTATTAGAATCATGGCAAATTAACTAGTAGTAATAACCCCTGATGGAAAGTGGTCTAAGAGACTGCAAGCATGGAGGCAGAGTTTGGTCATAGTATCATCACTCATTTGCTGTAAACTTACATGTGTCTAGTCTTGTATCAGCAGGCTAGGAGCCATGGCAAAAGACACTATTTGCCTTCACACCTCCTGTTTTGATGAATTTGTTATTTTTGGCTTTCAGATTCTGTGCACTACACCAGTGCTAACCAGTGCGAAAACGCTTGTGCTCGCTCCCATAAACTTACTGAATCCACTCCATTGCTGCCCAGCAAGTCACTCCTGACCCTGTCTGCCAGCTAATTGTCCTGCTCAGTCATCTTTTCACTATGCTCACCTGTGCATTCGTTCTGTTTGGTGTCTGTGCTTTTGTGCTGCCAAGAATGATTGTAAGTTGACCAGCGTTATTGCTATTGTTCACGTGCAGATACTGTTGTTTTCCTCCCTGTGAGTGGACCAGTATTACTGTTTTGTTCTTGTACTCCCACTGCTGTCTTTCCTGATGCTGCAAACCGCCCCTTACATCTACTCCCACAGTTATTATACTCTTCTGTTGTTTTTTCCCCGTGTTGTATTACATGTTGTTTTGACCTAGGAGCCACCACGCTGCTCCCGCTTCCCACATCCTAGCGTCCCACCCCCATCCCTAGACCTACTTAACGGAGGCTACAGCGCGGTCGCACACCTGGCGGACTACCGGTGTGCCGAAGGTGTACCACAGTAAATCTGGTCTGCGTCCGTTGCTGCCTTGACCACGCCCAGTGCCAGGAACTCTGTTTGTTCCACTCAGTACAGCTACACTGCATCAGACCTCCAAGCCCTGAACCCCTGGAGCACTGACAATAAACACTGCTGCCGCACATCTCCATGCACCACCAGAGGACCATTATCCTACCAGCACTGCCGCTTCACCTGCAACACCGAAGCAAAGCAACAATCCCGGAGACACCGTAAACAACTAAGCGCACCACACTGACCAAGACCACCACGGCAAAACTCCAGTGCATTCTACTGAATGCACGATTGCTCAGCAAATGCGCCACAGAGATCAGGGACATGATCTCATCCCTCACCCCGGATGCCATCTTCCTCACAGAGACATGTCTGAACCTACCCCGCACTGGACACCGCCATTGCCACCCCAAAGGCTACAATATAACACACCGGGACCAAAGCAACAAATACAGATGTAGAATTGCCATCATCCACTGCATGACCTACTCAGATTACTCGACCCTGACTATAGATTATCTCAATTTCCAGCTTTGCACAGGCAGAAAAAGCACTGTTAGAGGCACCCTCACCTACAGACCACCAGGACCACGCCCCAGCTTCTCCAACGCCATCCCCAACCTTATCCCACTGATCACCATCAACTCCAAAAATTACATCTTCCTTGGGGATCTTAACTTCCACCTCAACGACCCCAGTGACACCAACACAACTGACCTCTTTGAAAGCATGAGCAACATCAGCCTCTAGCAACTAGTCACTTACCCTACCCACATCGCAGGACAGATATTCACCCCTATTTTCACATCCAGTGACAGAGTCATGTACAGCCATGTCTCCTAGCTCACCTGGACCGACCACTATAGGGTCCACTTCACAATCTCAGGACCTACCAGCACTGGCTCCACACGCAGAAACTAGAAAAAGATATCAGAAGATCAGTGTAACAACACTCTCAACTCCCACTTCTCAGACACAACTTCCAACCCAGAACAGGCTGCAAATATATTTTTCCAGTGGATCACAGAATGCACCAACACTATCACCCCTGCCAAGCTAGCCAAATTCAAAGGACCTGCCAGAAGAGCCAGCTGGTTGACCACAGAGCTGACCACCAAATTCAACTGCCGGCAACCACAGAGGAAATGGTACACCAGCAAAGAGACAGCATACCATGTCACCTTCAAGACAGCACTCAACCGATACCAACCCTCCTGAAAGAAACAAAGAAGAACACCCTTGCAGACCGCATAGAAGTCAGCACAAACCACAGCAAGGGACTCCTCACCATCCTAAAGGAGTACTCCACCCTTGCAGATGCTGAGAACGACATCACCCCCTCCCAAAAACTGTGTGATACCCTGCTGGACCACTTCCAAGACAAGATCTTAGTCATCTACAGAAGCTTCAAACCCCAACCCCTGGCCAATGACAGCATCAGCCTGATCACACCCATGATAACAAATCCCAAACACCTGCTCACCCATTGTTACCCTTTTACAACTCAAGCCCCAATCTCCATCATGAACTCCATGCACCCACAGACCTTGGTCCCCACCACATCTTCAACCTCGGGAGCAAGCCTATTAGCGATGAGCTCAAGAAAGCCCTGGACACCTCCATCACCTTGGCTACTGGAAACAATCTGAAGTGAGGCCCTTCCTGAAGAAACCATCCACCGACTAGGCAGAACTAAAGAACTACAGGCCCATCTCCCTGCTCCCAATCCCAGTGAAGGTTCCTGAGCAGGCAATCAACCACCAACTCATTGAACACCTGAAACCCACTGAAGACATTCCTGGGGCTGAAGCATTGGGTTTTTGTCTAACACTTTCACCCGCTCAATCTTGCGCGGGTTTGTTGGTTTACAGACCCCAAGGTCCTATTGGATCGTTTAACGAGGATTTGGACGCAGTGATTTCGGTAATGAGTGTTCAATTTAAGCACTTCATTCTTTCCTTCTCTCACGCCTACAGGTAGTGCAGAACTCGGCAGCTCGGGCAATCTTTGGCCTCGGCCATCGCTCCCATGCTACGGGACTGTTGGAGTCTCTTCACTGGCTGCCAATTCAGAGGCACATTGAATTCAAGGCGCTCACTATGGCATTTAAGGCCCTGTATGGCACTGGTCCCCTTTATTTGAGGAAGAGGATCGGTTTTCATCTGCCTGCCAGAGCCCTGCGTTCTGCGTCACTGTCTCTCACCACGGTCCCGGCAATTAGGCGTACCAGGGTTGGGGGGCGGTATTTTAAATATCTTGCGCCCTGGGCCTGGAATGCCCTCCCACTGGACTTAAGAAAGAGTGAGAGCTTAATGGCCTTCAGAAAGAAGCTTAAAACATGGCTGTTCGGCCAATAAGTCTTTTCTTCCCTGCTGGAGCTCTATGGGTATGGGTCCGATAGCGCCGGGACACTCTGCCTGAGTAGCTGAGCGCTTAACAAAACCCCAGATAACATAACATAACATAACAACCACCCCTCTCAATCTGGACATCATGACCCTGCTGGACTATGGTGAAACAGCAGCCCTCATCCTCCTGGAGCTGTCAGCGGCCTTTGACACCATCTCCCATCTTAGTTTGATCAACAGACTCCACTACATCAGAATCCAGGAAGACTCCCTCTAATGGATCACCTCATGCTTCACCGGAAGAACCCAGAGAATCCGTCTCCCAACTGTTCCCCTCAGAACCCAAGAAGATTATTTGCAGCAAAAATAGGAGTTCGGAGGGTCCCTGCTCTCCTTTTTGCAGATGACACACTGCTTATTCCTAAGTCGACTCAGGACATTTTGCCTGGAACGGAGGCTGGAGCTAAATAACTCCAAAGCCAAATGCATGTTCTTTTCCTCCAGATTAACAACTAGGTGAAAGAAGCAGCTGTATGTGGGTGGTGCCCCTTTAGTGTTAGTGGCTGAGTTTGATTACCTTGGCATGAAACTTACAAAGAATTTAAGTTGGGTCCCACTGATGGAAAGAGCACAGCTATCCCTGATACAGCAAACAGCGAATATAGCAAAACTATATCCAGAAGGGTGGTACCGGAGTTTGAGACTTATAATGTCAAAGCTTTAGGTGCAGTTTTGTATGGTGCAGAGCTGTGGAGTTGCTTAAAATCTTGTCACTTGTCAGTAATTGAGCATGAATTTTGTAGATCTCTGCTAAATCTTCTGGCGAGTACCCCATTGACTCCACTCTACCTAGCTCTGGCCCACAAAAAAAATACTCAACATATTGAGCTTAGAGTGCTTATTTCTAGCATCGGCTATGGTCTACCACAGCACTTGAGTTTTATAGGGTGTACCTCCGTGAATTAATGACACCAGCATGTGTGAGCAAGAACCTGTGGCTGCGTACCCTTAAGAACCTGTTACAGAAGTTAAGTCTAGGCGCATACTGGGATCAACCAGAACGCTTGTGCCAGATTAACAAAACTAGCCTCCAAGCTGGGTATTGGGTTTTGCTGAGACTGAACTCATAATGAATGCTTTTATCGATTTTAAACCAACACCATCATTGGAGGATGCTATAGATTAAACTGTATCTCCTTTAGCAAGGAAACTATACCTACAGTTTAGGTATGGCTCCCTACCTGTAAAACCCTTTAAAAGAACATGGTGTAAGGTAGGAGACAGGGTGGATGAAAATTGTACCTGTTGGCAAGGGGGACTAGAGTCAAACAAGCATGTTTTATTTTTTTGCTCCTTGTATAGTCAGTCTCAAGTTAAATGGATAGCCCCTACTTTGTAGAAACTTGGGAGTAAGAAACCACAAGGAGGCAAACAGAATACTACAGTCAGATACAACTTGTAGTGCTGTATTCTATACAGCCAAATTTCGAATGGCAATGTGGATCAGACGTGCCAAGTGCTCCATTGATAGTCTTTAGGGTGCCCCTCTTTGAAGAGTCTTGTTAACCCCTTCGGTGTGTCGGACGGCCCCCAATTTTCCCCCTCCCGGGGGGTAGAAAGCCCACTAGAAACCAGGAATTTTTTTCCAACTTGAATTAGGGGTGTGGGCTGCCCAATATGGGCATGCCAATGCCCCCACCTGCTGCAAAATTACAGTCTTTTGTTAGCCTCGAATATGCCCCCTGGGGGCAGAGAGCCCACTAGACACCAGTTCTTTTTCCCCTGTTGAATTTAGGGGTAGGGGCTGCCCAAGATGGGCATATCACTGCCTCCCCACAACATTCCAGTCTTTCTGCCCCCCTGGGTGTCAGGTGGGGGCAGTATCCCACAATCTGCCACCGGGGGGGCAGAAAGCCCACTAGATACCAGTGTAATTATTTTCACTGCAATTAACAGTGGGGGCTGCCCGGGATGGGCATACCAATGCCCCCACCCACCCCCGAAAAATTACAGTCTTTCTTCCCACCCTGGGGCAGATGGAGCAGTAGCCCCCATTCTGCCTCCCAGGGGGTAGAAAGCCCACTAGACGCCAGGGATTTTTTTTCATTGAATTTAGGGGTGGGGGCTGCCCAAAATGGGCATGCCTATGCCCCTTAAAATCCCACAGTCTTTCTGCCCTCCGGAGGCAGATGGGACAATAGCCCCTGATCTGGCAGAAAGCCCACTAGGCCCCAGGGATTTGTTTTTTGAAACGTAGAGGTGGGGGCTATCCAAAATGGGCATGCCAATGCCTCCATCCCCCAAAATAAATTGCCACAGCTTTTCTCCCTCCCTCGGGAGGCAGATGCCGCAATAGTCCCTAATTTGCTCCCCCGGTGGGCAGAAAGTCCACTAGGAGCCAGGGATTTTGTTGTTTTATTTAGACATAGGGGCGCTTGGCTGGCAGTGTGTGTGGATGGCGCTTGGCTGGTGGTGTGTGTGGATGATGCTTTGCTGGTGGTGAGTGAGTATAGTTGTGTGCGTGTACTGACTCTTGGCTGGTGGTGTGGCTTGCATACCCAAAGTAGCGTCAGCCGAAATACGTGTAAACCAACTGCCCTTTAAGACCCGCTTCCATGTCATAGGCCCTTGGCCCATCCACACAAGTAAGATATCATTTTTATCGGGAGTCTGAGGGGAATGCTAGGTAGTACACAATTTGTGCCATGCGGTGATCCCACAACTTTCCCACACAGATATTAGTGGAAAATGTGACTTTTTAGCTAAATCTGAGGTTTGCAGCAAATTTTTGGAAGGAAAATGTTGGAGGATCAATGCAAGCCACACCTCCCTAAACTCCTATGGGTGTCTAGTTTTCAGAAATGTCTGGGTTTTTTAGGTTCCCCTTGATGTCTGCAAACCCAGGACCAATAACCCACCAATCTATCACAAAACTACCTGTTTTTTCACGGGGGTTACCTGCTTTTTTTGTGCAGGGCTCAGCAGCCATCTAATGAAACCTACTAAACCCACACATTTCTGAAAGCTAGACACCATGGTGAGTCCAGGGAAGTATGCCTTGCGTGTACCCACCAAAAGTTTCCTACCCAGAATCCCCAGCAAACCTCAAAGTTAGCTGAAAAAACACATTTTTCTCAAATTTTTGTGTGAGAAAGTTTTGAGATCACCGAGCTGACACAAATTTCCTACCACCCAGCATTTCCTCAGGTCTCCCAATAAAAATGGTACCTCACTCGTGTGGGTGGCCCAGGTACCCGCGACAGGCAAGGGCCCAAAACTTATTGAGGAGACATCAGAATTACCTATCACAAAACAACCTGGTTTTACAAGGGGGGTCACTTAGGTTGTTGGCCCTGGGCTCGGCGGCCAACTAGAGAAACCTACCAAACCCACACATTTCTGAAAACTAGACACCCGGGGGAGTCTAGCGAGGTATGACTTACATGGATCCCCCAAATTCTTCCTACCCAGAATCCCCTGCAAACCTCAAATTCAGCTAAAAAGTCACATTTGAGAAAAAAGTGATTTTTTTCAGCTGAATTTGAATGGCGTTTTATACTTTTAGTAGGTATACATCTCTTGAATCTTTAAAATTGCATGTTCCCCATTCTAGTAATTGGATTTTTGTTATCTTAGTTTCAAATAATTTATTAAATTTTACTCTATTTTGCTATATTGGTGTGGGATTTTTCTTGTGTTGTATTTTCACTTTATTAGTGGTTGCATACTACATAAATACTTTACACATTGCCTCTAAGTTAAGTCTGACTACTTTTGTGCCAAGCTACCAGAGAGCCAAGCACAGGTTAAGTTACTGACTTTTCTGGCCCACCCTGACAGGGACTGTGGCTGCTGCTTGTAAAGAGATCACATCCCCTCAACCAACAACCCAACTCCATAAAAGTAACATATTGTATTGTAACATGATTTCATTTGCAGAATAAAGTACTGATCATTGTTTAAACATATGGGGGCATATTAACAAGGGCTTTATTTCCGCGGAGATAAAACTATTGCCCTATTTACAAGAGGGTGCTAACATGCATAATTGCATGCTAGCACCCTTTTTCCCGATGCCTCTCTTTGCATCTCTAATGGGATGCAAAGTGGGCGTCACTGGGCATTCCCCAATGGACTACTTTGTAAAATATCGCTGATGTTCACATCGCGATATTTACAAGGCAGCCCACCGGATTTCAGCAGACGTTAGATTTTGGCGAAAACGGCGGATCTAACGTCTGCTAAAATCCTGATGTAGCTATCCCTAACATAGGGGGTGGATTATGCTGATACGACCACAGGGTCGTATCAGCAAGGTTATCGCCCTTTTGCAGGGAACATCGATAGAAAACCAGCGATGTTCCCTGCAAAATGGCGATTTCCCCGCTATCGCAGGACTTTTTATCGCCTTGGAGATACGCTTTGCTAATAACGTGATATCTCCGCGATAAAAACCTGCGATAGCCGGCATTAAAAAAATGAGTGCTAAGCGCGCTTTGCGATAGTTATTGCAAAGCGTTGCTAATATGCCCCAGGAAAGGAATTGCACACTGAAAAGATATTGGGTAATATTTATCAAGGCTTTAGTGCAATGTCAGAAACAGAGATGCAAACCGGCATAAATTCTTGTATTTGGATCGAAGGGATGTCCCATGGGTGGCACACGGACGATCCTATTCCATCCTTAGAATTTTCCAAAAATCGCTATCTACTAAAAACGGTATATAAGGCTCTGTGCCAATAATGTAACACTCCTAGAGGCAGGAGTAATGTTTGAGAAATGTAAGTTTGCATGGGTGTTTTTATGTGTATCAAACATACAAAGTTGGAAAAGTTTAAATCATGTCTGAGCACAGCAGTACTGTTTAAGCATAACACCTATGCTAGACATCACACAAACACACACACTTGTACTACTATGAAAATCAGGTGTAACAATTCACTGGGCAAGTGATAAAAATAGTGCAAAGGTGTGGGACAAGTGTGTGCATTAGCAGCCTCTTTTCTGAGAGTTGAAGTACTGGGTATTTTAAACCCAGCGGTGCAGGGGAACACACCCTATGACTTCGGGGTTCTTCCTGTCTCAGACCTACAGAAACACAGAGTCTTCTGGGTGAAGTCAAAGATCAGTTTATTGGCTGCAGACCAATTACAGGTATCCTAGAAGTACAACAGCATGTATGTTCTCAGGAGACTGCTGAAAATCACAGAAACGGGCTTCTCCTTAAATACAGAATTTCCTGCCTCAGGCATACATTCCTTAGTTTTATGGCATGGTCATATAACGTATACATTACAAACGAAAAAGCAGAGTCATGATGACCATCCCACATTCCAGTTAAGCCAGCCCGTAATTATTTACACAGCAAGGTTCAGATCCCACATCAGATATCGATAGGCCCCAATAAACATGAGCATCTCCTGTTTTGGGAAACAAGCCATAAAGCAGGAACAGTCAGGTGCGAAAGAGATTAGCTGGAGGCTTGTGTAGGATGAAAAGACTTTATGGTGTGTCAAGCCCTGATGCTAATCACAAGTGGCCAGAGGACGGGGAACTCGTGGGACCAGTTTGACCCGGGGCAGCGGAGCCAAGCTGCCCAGGTCACAGAAAAGTCAAGGAAAGGCACATGTGCTAAAAAAGACCTGTTTTCGCTTCATACTATATAGCCTATGTGAGGGCAACCATAAGATGGCCACCGATACAAAATGGAACCCACGTAGTGATGTATAATAGCGTATACACAGTGCATTCATAGCTAAAACGTTACACAAAGCACTTGTACATACCGCTTTAACCATTCGCGGTACACTATTACCGGGATTGACAGGGGTAGGGCCTTGCCTCCTACGCGGTCCCAAATTCTAAAGTACGACTGACCCTCCTTTTGCCCTTACATAGGCAATAACTATACTCACTTCAATCCGAGTCTAGGTCAATATTCACGAAGTCGTGGAGATGTTGCTGTAGCATCATCCTATTACTTAGCTTGTCCCTCGATACAGGTTTCCTTACACATAATGTAGCACAGAGGCCACATATCGCAGGAGCACACTGTATGCACAGACAGAACAGGAAAAGGATGGCTAAGATCATTCCAATGACCATCAGAACTTTCCAACCCCAGGCAGATATCAGTTCCCAGAACCACCCCACCAGTGACCAATCTCCTTTATCCACGTGTATGGACTCAGATATTTTATGCAGTTTGGAGATGGCTTGATAAACTGTTGGAGCGTTGTCTGGTATGAAAATGCAACAACTGGATTGGATAACCTTACATACCCCACCACGGTCTGCAAGTATGACGTCTAGAACCATGCGGTTCTGCAAAGTCATGAGGCGATCCGCTCAAATTACCAAGGGCACCAGCCGTTATATTAATAGTGGATTCAACCACACGAGTCAGTTGTCTCAGGTTCCTACTATTGACCATAGGTCCCCAAAACGGCAGGAAACCCAAAAAGAAATCTCCCGCTTCCTGACCGGCAGTATCCTCCTTACTAATCACGCCTCTCACAACTCTGGTCTTGTGATAGTTGGAGATGGCAGTAAAGGTTGGCGGTAGCAGATTTGCAATGTAACATGTGCCCGAGAAGTCAGGGGGCAACCATGTATATGCTCGGTCATTGCAGATAAAATATGTACCCTTGGCAGCCAAAAACGCAGGGGAAAACTGTGACGGAAAAGTGTACGTTTCAGTACAGTCACTTCTTCCCAGTTGAGCCCTAGGATTCTGACCATTACCTTGCAAACAAAACCGACCTATGTGGGGTGCGACCCAGATTGGGGATGAGATTTTCCGCTGTCTTTCACCCAGACTAATACTATACCCCATCGCGTTCCACCCTACATAAGCTCTCAACTCTTCTTTGGGAATGGATGAGTATGCGTCGATATTTCTACTCATATCGGCAACTCCTTTCACTAAAGCTTTATTATTGGTGCTAGGCCTGATGGAACGCGGTTGTCGCGGGGAGTACGCTTCTAGTGCATAGAGAAACATGGTCTGGAATGCCCATGACGATCCATTGTAACTATACGGCAGCACCAGATAGGGAATACCCTTATTAATGGTATGTGGCATTAAACCACACACCCAACAATTGGTCGTATTCATGACTAGTTGGTGCTGGTGCAGGAGCTGAATAAACGAGTTGTTTACAAATTCTGACCGTCTGGCTTGTTCATGTTCAGGCAGAGGGTGAAAAGAGTGTGAGGAGATAGTAGGAGGAGGTATAGGCTGTACAGTGGGTGCAATGGGCTCTTGAGAGGAGAAGAATACAAATCCTACAGTAAACACTATCATACTACATAATACAAACAGGCATAAAAACACAAAACGTTTGTTTTTCATTATTTTACACATTCTTGCTTTAAAGTTCATTTCCTCAGTGAGTCTCTCCATCTTAAAAAACTCCATCCTCTAATCGTGCCGCTCGCGGCGGGTGAGTTTCTTCTGCTAAGGAGTACGCCTGTCAGTCCAGGGAACGCCCTAGACCAACCAGAACCGTCGACCTAACGTCTTCGGCCTGTACCCCAAAGTCTTGGCACCGCGACCCTGCGGCTGAACCCGGATGATGGTTCGAAAAACAAAAATCAAGAAAGTCCTTCAGATGGGAGAACTCTGGTTATCAAAAAATAAAAAAGGTAAAAGGAAAAGAATATTTATTTGTCCATAGGCCTTGGCCTTAGATCGTAATGAGAACGGCCAGGTACTGTTTGATCTTGGAACAAAAGTTCAGGCTCTGTAGTGTCCAATCGAATTGACGGTGGCACAGCTTCTTGCAAAATATCGTCACTTTCCTGCGCTGAAGTGGTGCCTTTTATGCGTGCATCACTGAACGGCACAAAACGAGGTACAGTGTCTGTTTCAGAGTCCGCGATACCCTCCTGGACCCACTGGTCATACGGCAGAGGCAAAGGGATCCTTTTGATGTGGGCACCGTGGATCCAGTTTTTCTTCCCCTTCACTCGAACAGCTGATCTTGTAGCCAGTAGTACGAGGTGAGGGCCAATACAGCGGGGCTCATCGTTTGTTTTCCGCTGAAAGTTTTTCACAAAGATCCACGTGCCTGGTTCGATAGGGTGTCCAGGAGCTTCAGAAGCCGGGGGGAGAGTATCATGCACCTGTTGGTGTAAAACACGCAGTTTAGCTGTCAATTCGTGCAAGTAATCAAACAGTACCGGATGCTCGATTTCACTGAATTTCATCGGTCTTGGCACACCCCATACATTGGCCGGGCGGCCAAAAACGACCTCGTAGGGACTAAGTCCCACCCGGGAGTGTACGGTCATTCTGGTGGATAGGAGTGCTAAAGGCAGAGCGTCAGGCCATTTAAGACCTGAGCTCGCTTGGATTTTGGCCAGTTTAAGTTTTAGAGCGCCGTTGTAGCGCTCTACTAATCCAGCTGATTGGGGGTGATTTGCGGCGTGAAACTTTTGCTTTATACCTAGTCCCTCACACACATTCTTCATCACTTGACCCACAAACTCACTCCCATTATCACTCCACACCATTCTTGGCATTCCAAACCTAGGAAAAAATTCCTTCACAAGGGCTTTGGCTGTGGACAGAGCAGTGTTATCCTTTAGAGGATAGGCCTCTATCCATTTTGAGAAAGCGCAAACAACCACTAATACGTATTTCAGGTTGTTGCACCTTTCCATGTGGATAAAATCCAACTGTAAAACTTCAAATGGATATGATGGAGGCGCAAAATGACCAGCTGGATTTGGGGTCCCCCTACCAGGGTTGTACTTCAAGCATACCATATAATTCTTGACCACATTCTCTGCACACTTAGGGATTCCAGCATTCTGCCATACTGGAGCCAACAACTTACAGATTCCTTTCGTACTGATGTGTGCCATTCCATGTGCCATAGTAACCACTGGAAGCACATATGCATCAGGTAACAACCATCGCCTATGTTCTGACAAATCAATCCAACAGCCATTCTCATCCAACTTACCCATACTTTCTCTCCACTTGCTCAACTCTTTCTCTGTGGCTTCAGCTTGAAGGGACTTTACACTCTCTATTGTGTTTTCGCACATTCCAACATCACCAACCCATCTGGCAGGGCCTGCAACATACATTCGAATCTTCACATCTTTTGCTGTTTCTTTCGCAACTTCATCAGCAAACGCATTACCACGACCAACATCATCAGTGATTTTCCTATGCGCACTGCATTTCATAATCGCAACTTGCAACGGTAGGGTCAGCGACTCAAGGAGATCATTCACCAGCTTGCCATTCTGAATCTTAGCTCCATGCGAAGTCAGGAACCCACGTTCCTTCCACAATCGCCCAAAACTATGAGCCACGCCAAAGGCGTACTGGCTATCAGTGTATATGTTCACTTTCATTCCTTCAGACAACACGCATGCTCTCGTAAGGGCAATCAATTCTGCTGCTTGAGCCGAATTTTGTGGCACACGGGCAGTTTCCACAATCGTGTGCAAAGTCGTGATAGCATATGCAGCAGTCGTATCACCATTCGGAAGCTTGAAACACGAACCATCCACCCATAAAGTACCATCACACTCAGTCAGGGGAGTATCTTTGAGATCTACTCTTCCTTTCGTCTCTTCTTCTGTTCTGAACAGACAATCATGTTGCTCAATCTCGTCTAGGTCTGCTGGGATTGGTAATAGTGTAGCTGGATTTAACGTATTACATCTCTTTATGTGTATATGATTTGCTAACAGTGTCAGCTCATAACCAGATAATCGTGCACTAGTTAAGTGTTGTGTCTTAGTCCTGTTTAGCAATGTGTCCACAGCATGTGGAACCATAACAATCAATGTGTTATCCATTACTAGGCCAGCAGACTGTCGAATAGACATAGCTGCAGCGGCTGTGGCTTTCAGACAACTTGGCAATGCCCTCGCTACCGGGTCCAAGGTTGACGAAAAATATGCGCATGGACGTGGTCTATCGCCAAAAGGCTGTGTTAACACTGACAATGCACAACCATCTTTCTCGTGAACATACAATGTAAAAGGCTTCCTGTAGTCAGGGGTACCCAACACAGGAGCTGAACACAATGCATCACGCAATTCCCAAAAACTTTTCTGACACTCTTCAGACCATGGGATAGGATTCAGTGTGTCTTTGCATGTTAATGCTAACAAAGGTTTTGCCAACAAAGAAAAATTAGGAATCCAATGCCTACAGTATGAGGTAATGCCCAAGAAAGCACGCACTTCTCTCTGTGTTCTTGGCACACTCAACTGTGCAATGGCTTGAATTCTTTCTGGGGTCAGTTTCCTTCCCTCCTTCGATAAGAGATGACCTAAGTAGGTCACTTCTTGTCGACAATATTGCAGCTTCGAGAGAGACACTTTGTGATGAAAAGGCAGACAAATGACGCAACAATGACAAGGTAGCGTTTTTGCAAATCTTTTCGGTATCCGCGGCGATTAGTAAATCATCGACGTACTGAATGAGGATAGCGCCACTGGGTAAAACCAGTGCATCAAGCTGCGCTTTTAAAGCCTGACTGTATATTGATGGACTTTCACAGTAGCCCTGGGGATCGCGTTTAAAGCGGAAACTGCGACCTCCTAAACTAAAGCCAAAAATGTCTCTGCTCTCCTCTGCAATTGGGATACTAAAGAAAGCATTCTTCAGATCGATCACTGAGAACCAAGCAGCGGATGCTGGAATCATGGTTAACAAGGCAGTTATATCAGGGACAACTGGAAACTGTGGCACAACAATCTTATTAACCTCTCTAAGATCAATCACAAATCTGTAAACAGGTGGCTGTGAAGGGTCCGTTCGTTTTAAGACAGGTAAAATAGGACTATTGCAAACGTTACCTCTTGTCTCTTCGATTACACCCTTTTTAATCAAATCACTGACAATTGCTAACAATGCTTGCTAACAATGCTTTCTGACCTTCATTGGAGATCTTGTACTGGGGAATGCGTGGCAATCTGACATTGGCTTTTAAAGTGACCACATATGGTGGTATTTCCAGGAGACCCACATCATTGGGACCAGTGGCCCAAAGGGCATCCGGAAGGGATGACAATTCAGGTGGCATTGCGTTTTTAGACAAATACATTGGAGAAATCACTTTCTTACCTAATGTAAGTTGTACTCCTGAGGGAGAACAATATAGTGTTGCATGCAATCTTTTTAGCAAATCTAAGCCTAGCAGATTTTCACCACAACCTGTTGTTAGAATGAGGGGTGCTTTTAGCTCACAAGGTCCAACAGAAAGTGACATAGGACTAGAAATCGGGTTCCTAACTGGGGCGCCAGAAAAACCTACTGAGACATTCATTTCGCCAGACAAAGGCGCGCCAGGGAGTTTTGAATGCATGATTGAACTGTTTGCAGCACCAGTATCCAGCAGAAAGGGCTCCGTTACATTTGCTGTAGTTACTTTAACATAAGGTCCACTCTGATCCACTGGCACTGAAACAACTCCCTCTCTCTGGCTACGGCGGTCCTAGTAATCACCATCTTCTACATTGTCGTCTTCCGCATAATAATCATTATTGTAGTACTGAGCTGTATTGCCAGTCGCGTTGGCTTGCTGATCAAAGCTATTTATGGTATTTTGAGGCGGAAGAGGACGCGCGTTCTGGGGAAGATTTCCACGCCCTCTGCCTCTAGGAGCTTGCTGACCACCTCTACCTCTTGCGCCATACGCATTACTGTTACGCTGCATCAATTTAGGGCAACTATATTTAAAATGACCTTCCTCTTTGCAATATGAACATTGGTTGGGACCTACAGGGATTCGTGGTTGATAATACCCATTCATTTGCTGACTATTCTGAAACTGTTGGGGCTGCTGATAAATACCTTGTGTTTGCCTATAGTTACTCTGTCCTCCACGTGGTGGATAAGCCTGTTCAAGAGGACCTTTGTCTTTAGTTCTTTCGTTTTCTTATCTGTTCTATCCTTCTCATCTTTGTCTCTATTCTCATAATACTGTGCAGTAGCCAGTATTTGCGCTGAAGATGAAACAGCCCAGGAACTTTCTGAATCTTTTAATTTCTTACACAACTCGGGAAGTAGATTCTGCACACATTTATCAACAAATAACCGTTGGCCACCTTCAGTGCTCATGTCTTGACCACTGTGGTCGATAAACGTCTCTTCAAACCTGGTGAAAAAATCAGACACTGTCTCATCTTTCTTCTGCTTACATGCGGATAGTTTATCCCAATTTACGCGCATCGCAGGCATTATAGTTTTCATGTAGGTAATAATTCTACCAGGGAGCGCTGCTATGAGGGGCTCAGGTTTTGCACCACCAACTTGTCTAGCGTCTGCGGCAACAATATTAGCCCATGTATCACCCAATTCTGCAGCGTGATCTACATTACGAATGGATCCCCATAAAGGCTGTGGAACCACATTCCCAAACAGCATATCTATGTCAGCCAAATTCATTACACAAGATTCTGCAGTTTGTGACAACTCCTTATAATATCCTGCAGGGTTTTTACGGGGATCAGGCAATGTCTGCTTGAGCGCTAACACCTCAGATCTTTTCCATGGGACATGTACCCAAACACGTTGAAAATGTGCTGGAGCAGCAACAATACCTCGAGCGGCATCAGCCGCAACAGCTTCCTTCCATACCGGAAGGACTTCTCTCATGGGGTATTGTCGCGCTTTTCCCTTTCTCCCCACAGGGAAATCTGGTTCAAACAACGACTGTTGACAATCATCATTCCTCAAGGCTAATAAGATCGCAACTGCTCTATTGACCTCAGGGCCCACAATCATACCTTTTTCAAAATCAAATCTCACTCGGCACAATTGCTGTGGGTTTGGGTTTGCACCATTATCCTCCAATTCCTCATAGAGGAATTCACACATTTTATCAAAGACATACCTCTGTTTTGGGGCATCCCATTGTTGAAAAACGTTAACAACTGATTCCACATCATAGAGTGAAGGGAAACCAATCCACCTACGCGCCAGATGATCTAACACCTCTTTCTCTTCGGGACCAGGTAGCTGACTGCGCAATTGCTTACGCTGTAAGCCAGGAGTCGCACTAGATGACCCAAAGAAAGGCGACATTAGACTAGTAACTACATTAGCTAGTCGTTGTCGTGCTGAAGGAGAGGTTGAGGCGAAAACGGGGGGATAGACAGAGGGAAGAAAAACAGGTTCAGATACAGGTACCGGGGTAGTGCAAGAAGGAGCACCAGAGGAAACCGCTGGCGCACTAGGCAAAGTCGCAGGAAGCGCGGGGGTAATAGGTAGCAAAACCGGCGGCCCTTGAGAGGGCTGCACTGCAGGGATAGGAGCCAGCTGAGGAGGAGCTGGCGGCTGCGGGAAGACTTGCGGCATATTTACTAGAGGTTGGGCATTTACAAGCTGTGGTGGTGCGGTGGCATTTTGCGCATACGGGGGTGGCGAACTAAGCAAATGGGACATTAGGGAATCTTTCTCTTTCTCTTTTGTCTCATCTTGCACAAGGGGTGGCAAAACAGGATAACATTTATCGATCCCTAGTTTGCGCTGTCTGTGCAATTGCTCATTCCTTTGTTCTTCCTCATTATCTTTAAATTGCACAGCTGCTTGCATCACTGACATACCTCTCTCTCTCTTATCTCTTTTCGCTAGCTTAATTCCCTTCTGTTTGGCTTCCTTTCGCCATAGGCGGAAAGAATCAAACATCGCCGGCCGGGCTTTCTTTTTAAACAATTTTACTTCCAAATTATCTAAGATATCTGTATCAAAACTTCCATTCTGGGGCCATTTTAAAACACCGTCCTTTCTGGTGTATCGGATCCATACTTCATTATATGCAATGGGGCCCACGCCATGTTTTACGTAAAGCTCATAAGTTGGAGTTCCAATTGGAGGAACTGGACATGAATCCTCTAACTGGAAATCCCTTCTACAACTGAAACAAAACCAATTACCAAATACACTAGCACCAGGCATCTTTCGCTCACTAGTCTAGTTTCAAACGTCAAAGCATTATCGAATACGATAGTCTCGTGAATACACGAGTCCTCTGGCTTTGGGACTTGCAAGCACCAAATCAAAATGATCCCGAAGGATACCAAATTCAAACTGGGAGACGCTCCACTTATACTTAACTGAATATTGATGATCGATGGCGTCACCAGAAGACTCTCTCGATTGTTTCGCTCTATGAAAATCGTCAAGGGTCCAAAACAGGGCGATTAATCAGGGCAGCAGTCCTTCGTAGCCGTCGGGACGCGGAGAACCTCGCAGAAAAGACCTTCGGACCACGTCGACATGCAGGGGTCGATGAAGTGGCGGCCTTCCTCCAGAATTTCCACACGAAGCTCCTCACGAACCTCTGGCTTGGACCGGTACCGCTGAAATCGCGCAGAGTTGGGCGCCAACTGAAGTACTGGGTATTTTAAACCCAGTGGTGCAGGGGAACACACCCTATGACTTCGGGGTTCTTCCTGTCTCAGACCTACAGAAACACAGAGTCTTCTGGGTGAAGTCAAAGATCAGTTTATTGGCTGCAGACCAATTACAGGTATCCTAGAAGTACAACAGCGTGTATGTTCTCAGGAGACTGCTGAAAATCACAGAAACGGGCTTCTCCTTAAATACAGAATTTCCTGCCTCAGGCATACATTCCTTAGTTTTATGGCATGGTCATATAACGTATACATTACAAACGAAAAAGCAGAGTCATGATGACCATCCCACATTCCAGTTAAGCCAGCCCGTATTTATTTACACAGCAAGGTTCAGATCCCACATCAGATATCGATAGGCCCCAATAAACATGAGCATCTCCTGTTATGGGAAACAAGCCATAAAGCAGGAACAGTCAGGTGCGAAAGAGATTAGCTGGAGGCTTGTGTAGGATGAAAAGACTTTATGGTGTGTCAAGCCCTGATGCTAATCACAAGTGGCCAGAGGACGGGGAACTCGTGGGACCAGTTTGACCCGGGGCAGCGGAGCCAAGCTGCCCAGGTCCCAGAAAAGTCAAGGAAAGGCACATGTGCTCAAAAAGACCCGTTTTCGCTTCATACTATATAGCCTATGTGAGGGCAACCATAAGATGGCCACCGATACAAAATGGAACCCACATAGTGATGTATAATAGCGTATACACAGTGCATTCATAGCTAAAACGTTACACAAAGCACTTGTACATACCGCATTAACCATTCGCGGTTCACTATTACCGGGATTGACAGGGGTAGGGCCTTGCCTCCTACGCGGTCCCAAATTCTAAAGTACGACAGAGTAGCCTCACTTATTGTGAACTGTGGCAGCAAAAACAGAAAGCACAGATGAGGGATGGACCCCCAAACCTCATGGGGTCCAAGAGACTGTTGGATGTCTTGGTGGAGGGGGCTTTTGGTTATTCATGGAGGCCACTCCCCCCCTCTTTATTTACATCCCAGGGGCCATATCATGAAGAGTTGTACTGGCTCAGTGCAGAGCCAAATGAGGCTTTGTTTGAGTCTGAGATGGCTAATGTTTATGCATATAACTCAGAAATTCTCAATTTGAATAATGCATGAAACTTTAGACAGCACTTTAGCCAATTTGCTTTCTTTATTTTGGATTAACTATCCCATATTAATCGAGTTCTACTGAATTCCAATGCCGGATTGGGTAAATTTATAAAGGTTTTCCTTGTCTGCGTAAACTTTGCTTAGTTGTTGAATAGGAATCCCTTGACTGTTTATTTGTTGTATTTTATGCAGGTCACTCTTACATCTGTGCCATCAAAGTGACATGTGACCCTCATGGGATATTCTGTCCACGGTCTGTTTACCAGCATAATCGGGAATGTATTCTCTGTCTTAAAGCCAAAGCTATTATTACAACTACTGACAAGAACTTAAAATGCTAATGATTCTATCACAACAACCTTGAGCAATCACCATTACTTTTTTTTTTTATTTCAAATCATTTGTATTGAATTTTCCAAGAAAAGAGCAATTAAATAATGATAAACACAATGGTAAGATGATAAACAAGGGTAAAATGAAAGAATAATGGTAAATGAAAGAATACTGACAAATCATTAGAAAAAGAAAAAAAAGTAAAATCGAAAATAATAAGTTACTCAAGTGCATTACTGTGGGAGTCGCAGTGAAGCTGGAGAGACATACAGGTGGTCAAACAAGCACAGTTTATACATGTGTAATAGTAGAAAATACAATACAGTACAGGTGTATCACCGAGGATAAGCTGCAGAGACATACAAGTGGTCTTACAGGTTATTTTTTGTTTTTTTAATGCAGGCAAATGCCACAAACATATACAAAACTTGCTGTCACATAAACGTGGTGGTTAAATGTTAACATTTAAAAAAATTCAACTAAAAAGAATGAGCCATTAGATATAATTGTAATACAATTCTATATGTGCTTACTATCAGTTGGAATGGATATATAAACCCTTTTTTGTTTTGTTGCCCAACAACGGAAAATATTCTCTTTGCTACAAAAGTACTTATTCATTTAGATGTTTTGTAAAGTGAAGACACAGTCTAAACACACTCGTATGGCTAAAATATGATAAAGCATTGTCAAAGCAAAGTATTGTCCAACTTGTCTAACACTGTAGTGCACTCCTTTTTAGACAAAGGTGCTTATGTGATCAGTCAAAATGGCGTCGATCGGAGTGCGAGACAGACCATGGCTACACTGGGCTGACCCACTGCACAACGCTGCATGCTGTGGGGGTGGAATCAAAAAGTGAATGGCAACTGAGTAGACTAATGGATGAAGAAAGCTGACCCAAAGCCACTCTATTTATGCATCTATGTGTACATTTTAGAAATATGGGGGCATAATCAGCAACAACCGGCGATAATTATCGCTAAGTACACTTAGCGCAAGGATAATTATCGCCGGCTAGGGTGGATTTTTATCCGTGAGATAGCGTGCTATTAGCAACGCTCATCTCAAAAGCGATAAAAATCCTCACGCTAACTGCCTAACATGAGATTATCGCTGGAAACCCAGCGATAATCTCACGAAATGTGACGTTAGCTCGTTGATAGGGACTCACAAACTTAGCCATGATATGCACCTTCCATAGGATATCATGGCTAAGTCAGTCCTGAAGCAGGCGTAAGGAAAGTAGCGATAACAGGGGTTATCGCTACTTTTCCTGACGCTATGCATCATAGTGTGGGGCTTGATGATAGGAGAAATGTCGCTTAGCGACATTTCTCCTGTCATGTCAGGTCAGGAACGCCCACTTTGCATCTCATTAGAGATGCAAAGCTTGGCGTTAAGAATAGGTGCGCTTATGCAAGGTTTCACACGTTAGCGTGACCTTGCTAATTAGGCGATAAAATTATCGCCGCTTTTCGGCCGAATATGGCCACAAAAGCGGCGATAATTTTCTATTGCCGCCTTGTATGCCCCATGTTTCTTTATTACATGAGGCTGGCACGACAGCTAAAGCTGTGTTGAGGCCAGACCTAAAAATATGAGAAATTGTCTTAAAAAATTATCCTGATCTAACACGTGATCGTCAACCACTGGAACCCAGAGTGTGGAACACTGTCTGAGGATGCAGTGAATATTAATCAGCCTGAAGTAATGCAAGTTGCTGTATTGTTCGCTCTACGCCCTGGGCACTTAGGAACCATGCAGTAGACATGTACGCACACATGCCAGAGAAGCAAGCGTCTTCTTGCTAATGTGAGGCACACAATAACAACTAATTATCAAGACAGGCGTAAAACGGCAATAATGGGCTTGATAATATGCTCTATGGAATTCCAATTGAAGCCCATGTTAGATGTGAAGGACATCTAACACTGGCTTCAATCAGAATTCACAAGGGCATATTATCAAGCCCATTATCCCCGCTTTAGCGGCATTTTGCTGCCGGTAAAGCGGCGATAATTTTATCGCCTGTCTTTTCTGCCGCTAAACCAGCGATAATTTTAACACCATCCTTGATAATCTGCCCCTAACTTCCATTCATCCTGAAAATGCTGGCTGCGCCCATGTCCCTCAGTGCCCACAACCCAGGACCCCGAGTCATCCTTTCGTTTTCCTCTCGCTATTGTCAGAGACATTTCTGGGCTGAGTCAGTTGTATTGCTATCTTGTCTCCACATATTGGATGCTTCAGGAAGTATGCTGAGAGATGTCGTTTTTTTTATTGCTCAGATGTCATTTTTTCCTGAAGTAAGTTATAGATAATGAGAAAATACACTGTAAATAATTTGACATAAGTGAAGTTCAAAATACACGCTTTAGACTAGAGGCTTTTAAAACATCATGGGGAAGAGTTGCTATGAGAACCGAACCTTTATTAGAGAGGAATGTAAAGGCATTACATGCCATATTCATGGCATATCCATTTCATTTTTTTCATTTATTTACCAATGATGTTTTCTTTTATGCGGGACTGACCTTTTCAGTAGTGGGAGAGCTGCACCATTCCAGGTGTTTAAGCCACATCTTAATTATTTATGCATCTATCAAAATGTTTCCTCATTGTAAACGTATCGATTTCAGGAAAGGAAGCCGAAGTCCATACACACAGTAGCATGGACGTTTTTTGCATCAACAAACCAGCATTTTTTTCATATTTTTCATTTTTATTTTTGGTCAATCTGGCATACTTTGTTTTCCTTTTATTCTCATTACAGTTCGAGCTACGTTCATGTCTGGCAGTGCTGAAGTTTTCTTTGACTTTTGCGATAGTATTACATTTGTATTTGTAGGGACTGTTGACAGTGTAGGGTCAATTGTTAACATTATATGTCACCCGGTGTTTCCCATTCATTACACATCATCCTTTGAAAACATGTTCATTTCGACTACTTTTGAAGATGTTCTCTTTTAACAACCACTTAGCCAAATGTCAAATTCCTGGACCTTGTCTCCCAGTATTGCGTCTAATGCGTGCACGGATGCATCTCTTTTGGTTGTGGTTGCACGCCACTGCCCAGAGATTAAAGATAAGGGATCTGACCTATGCATGAGCAAGTTTTCCTAATCCATTTGTCTGTTGGTGTGTCATTGACATAATGCTTCTGCCCACTAAAGCTTAAAATATGGGACCTGAGGTCAGCTCACTCCAGCCAGTGGATAGCTTCACTTTGAGTGACTGCAATTTGCTCTTTCATGAGGAGCACATCCACACACAAGCTAGTTCCCTTCTGTGAGTTTTTTTAAAATGTATTTTATTGATTTTTCCTCTGTGTTTAGAGACTCATGTGACAGCAGAACAATATACTAGATGTGAGCACATTCCACATTCAATGCTTTAATGTTTAATCAGTTCCTTTCTCCTGCCAATGCTGTTGCAAATTCCCTTTGGAGTGTGATTTGTTTGCTGTTTGACTGCTGGTATTTAACAGCATAACAGACTGCGGCCATTTGAAACTGTTCTGTATTAAATTATCAATACCTTTAATATTATACATGTGAAATCACAAGCAGAAACAGAACATGTTTATTCTGGGATCATTTCACCAATGCTTCTTTAATAAACTTTGACCAGGAAGAAAGCCAGTCTTCATATTGTGTTTAATTTACAGTACTTGTAAAACTTATTTTATTGCCTTCCTTATTTTCTTCTTTCTTTCATTCCTTCTTCCTTGTTTCTTTCCTTGTTTCTTGCTTTCTTTCTTTCTTTCTTTCCTTCATTATTTCATTCCTCTCACCTCACCTTACCTTTCCTTTTTTTCTTTAAATCCTTCTGTTCTTGCTTCTTTTCATACTTTCATTTATTCCCATTTTCTTTCTTTCCATTTTTCTTTCATTCCTTCTTTCTTGCTTTCGACTTTCTTTCATTCTTTCATTCCTACATTCTTGCTTTCTTTTCTTCTTTCATTCCTTCTTTCCTTTGTTCTTCCATTCTTTCAATCCTTTGTTCTTTCTTTTCTTTTTCCTTTCATTTTTCCTTTCCTTTTTCTTGATTTCCTTTTCTTATTCATTCCTTCTTTCATTTGGTGTAGCTTTCCTTTGTTCTTTCATTCTTTCATTCCTTCTTTCCTGCTTTCTTTCTTTCTTGCCTTCTTTCTTTCCTTACTTCTACCTTTTTTCCTTTCTTGCCTTCTTTATTACTTCTTTCTTGCATCATTCCTTTTTTCCTTCTTCCTTAGATATTTTTTTCTTTCTTTCTTGCTTTCCTTCTGTTTTTCTTCTCTTGTTTTTTTCTTTCTTGTTTTTTCTCTTTTTTCTTTATTACTCTTATATTTTCTTTCGCTCTATATTATTTGTTTCTCTTTCTTTATCTACTGCTTTCTTTCTTTCTTTCTTGCTTTCATTCTTTTTTTCCTATTTTGTTTCTGTCTTTCTATTCTTCTTTTTGTCTGTCTTGCTCTCCGTCTTTCTTTCTCACCTTCTTTCCATCCTTTCTTCCCTTCCTCCTTCTTTTCTGCTTTGGTGTTTGCAATCTTTCTTTCCTTATTCCTTGCCTTCTTTCTTGCCTTTCTTATTTCTTGGCTTATTCCCTTTTTATCTTTTCTCTTTACTTCTTGCCTTTCCTTCTCCTTCTTTCCTTCCATATACATATTTGCTCTGCAATTGATTTTGGCACCATGACTTCTGTTGGTATGGAGCCCCTTCTCTGCTGTGTGCCTCATAGCTGTTCGCGAGAACTCTCAGAAAACGTTCATTAGTATGAGAGTACATTAAACGTATAAAGTAGTGCTACTGTCAATGCTGGCCAGTTAACCATGTAAATAATATGGATCTTTCTCTCTGTTTTACAGGACAGTTGTTTTATTGTTGATAAAGCTAGGATACTTTCTTGGCGGTGCACACTTACACACAACACATCACATTATCCACACTGTTAGTAAACTTTTTACTAAATACTGCATTTGAAGACCTTCCACATTGCTCTTACACAGGAAGCAGCACAAACTGTAATTGGATGCCAACGACTGAGCAAGATGACCACAGCCTCCAAAAAATGTGTTGCTCCATGGGCATGTCCCAGGGGAAAAATCCAGCAAAAAGCATCCTGAAAATGCAACTAACTGCGGAGACTGAACTGTGGCGGCCCAGGGAAGGAAAGGTCTGTCCTTGACATGGAGCCAAGGTGCCGATAGAGGTCTGGATCCCCTGTGCCATAGCGGGCATCTGATGCATCAGACATGCTCTTGGGTGGTAGAAAATAAATCTTTGGAAAATGTTCAAAACCGATCAGACAGGAGTAGTTCAGAGAAGTGGAGTGAGACAGGCAAGGAACAGTGCAGATTGTCAAGCAGAAAAGTATACGGGAGTGGTGGAGCGAATAGAGTGACCTCATTACAGGAATGCATTTAATGACCTTGGGCTGAAAAGAAAAAGACACACAATAGCACTGTAGTCGAGGGGATCCACTCCAAACATGACACCCTTTTGACTTAGGTGAGGTGATTAGACAAAATATCAAAGAAACAATATTGTGTGGACAAAATATCATGTCAAGAATATTGAGAACACACATGTTAAGGTATGTTTCTATAGGCAAGCAAGGTTTTACTATATACAACTCCACACTGACAATATATCATTATTCAAGGTACATAGATGTGGAGTTAAGAATAGTGAATGTATATTCATCTATTTACACTTACCGTCTCGATATTTTGGTTCTTATATATTTTTTACATGATGTTCTGTCCACACGATATTTCTGTTTACAATATTCTGTCAGTGATCCATATATATGGAAAGCTGGTGGATAAAGTTGGTTATACACTGTGTCAAGAATAAACCACAAGACTGCCATAATGCATAGTCATGGTTCATCACGCCATCAAGAGGCGGATGACTCAGGGCTAAAGGCTGGCAAACAGAAGCATACTGCTGCCTACTGACCTAAACAACTATGAAACGCTTTTCAGGGTGAATACGGAAGAGCTGAGTCATTTCTAAATAAGTTACTGTTGGACCTGGCCCTTTCTGCAGGGTCACACCCAAACTCTTTTACACTTCACTTTTTGCTGAATATGTTTTTACCGGTCTTAGGGCTATGATCATTTTACGATTGCTAACGAGTGCTAAAGTACACGTGATCTCTTCTGCAAACATGGTAAAAATTGTCTCATAGCCTATTGGCATATTTAATTTACTTATAAGTCCCTAGTAAAGTGGTACTGTAAATGCCCAGAGCCTGTAAATTAAATGCTACTAGTGGGCCTGCAGCACTGATTGTGCCATCCACTTTAGAAGCCCTTACCATTGCCAGAGCCTGTATGTGAAATTTAACTTGCCCTTTTGACCTGGCAAAATTAACATTTTGCCAGGCCTAATCTGTTCTTTTTAATACATGTCACCCCTAGGGTATGCCCTTGACAGCCCAGAGGGCAGACTGCAATGTATCTAAAAAGCAGGACATTTACTTTTAAGTTTACATGTCCTGATAATGAAAAACTCTTACATTTGTTTTTCACTACTGCAAGGCCTATCTATCTCATAGGATAACATTGTAGTTGCCTTATTACATTCTATACTTGCAATTTCCAAGTGGGAAGAGATAACCCCTTCATGTCAATTCTGAAAATGCCACTTTTTGAAGGTTGACATTTTATCACCTTAGCCATTTGGTGCTTGCAGCGTCAAATGGTCACGTTTGGGTGTAGTTGGCAGAAAGGCTTTGTGTATTCTTTCTAGACAGCCACACACAATGGGAGCTTAGGTGTGACTGAATGGGCTATCACTGGAAGGATGGCAGGGAGGAGCTGGGCCCAGCCTCATTTACACCTAAATAGACTATTTCCTGTCCACACACAAGGGCAGCATAACCCCCTGTAGTGAGTCTGGAACCAGGGCAGGGAAGGCAGGGCATCTTTGCATTTCAAGACAAAGTCTTTAGAATCATCCCTTCAATTCAAAGGCACAACTGTGTGTAAATGGGGGACCTCAGACACCACCACTACAGTACACTTCTAGACCTGTGGATACTCTGCCAGGAAAAACTACTGCAGTGCGGCTGAAGGACTGTCCCTCTGCTGAATGCACTCTGCTGGACTCCTGCTTTGCTGTGCTGACCTGCTGTCTGTTGCCTGGGGGAGAAGTACTGGACCGACATCTCTTGAACTCAGAACCCAGAGTGACTCAAAGGGATAGTAGGCTGGCCTCCTGATCTGAAGCCTCAGGGACATAACAGGTTTCCAACTAACTTGCACCTGCACCTAGACTCTGCCACCCATGAGTCTGCCCTGCCAAGTGGTGCCACCCCTGTAGTGGACCCTTGCAAGTGGACTGAAGATACTTGCTAGCGGGACCGATGCATCTTCTCTGCTGAGTGGCGCATTCCTGAGCAAAAGACATCCATCTCCTCGACTGAGTGGCACATACCCAAGCAGTTTCAACACATTACCGCTGATGCATGCCACATCCCCGACACCCGACTTTGCATCACAAGCCCAGTTGATGAGATCCTCAACAACGACGCAACGGGACCTTGCACTGCAGCCTCGCCCCATCCTAGGACTGACGCATTGCATCGCTTCAGCTGCACAGTGCATCTTCGCCCCCGATCCACACAACACTCGGCAACCAGGATTTATGGTACTCTGTTCTGCGGGCCTTACTGGGTCACTGTATATGGCCCACACTCCATCACCATCAACATGAACTTGTGGTGTTGTCCCTTTTCAGTGCGACCTGATATTTCCAATAGTACTTTGTTCTTTTTGGAGCTATTTTCACTTTAAACTTTATCTATTTTTCTAAAGCTGCTGTCGGCACCTTTTCTAGGGTTAAATGCTGCACAAATACTTTACATATTACCTATAAGTTAAGCCTGAATACTATGTGCCAAGCTTCCAAGGGAGTTGAGCACAGCTTAAGTAGGGGTTTCCTTTTGCCTGGCCCTGACAAGGACAAACTAAAAGAGGTGTAGTACAACTGATGTTCTTCAAATCAAAAGCTAAAATTTAGGCTTAGGAAAAATGTTATATACAGCAGAGTAATAGGAATAATTTTAGTAATTATAAATGTGATATGAAATTGCCAAAATTATGCAATTACGCCAGCTTCAGTAATTAGGAGTCATTTGGGTCAAAAATCCTACTGCAGGAGCACAGGAACAATGAACTAAGAGAGAGTGGGCGGCTGCTGGTTACTGCTGTATGGTTCCTGTAGTTTTAGTGCTATTTTCTTAGCGCAAAATGTATCCTCTTCCCCATTTTGGGCACAGGGGAGCATTTGGCAAAGAAAACAGCACTAAATTTTGGATTAGGATTCTCAAGTAATTCAACATAATTCTGAATAATTTTGTGGTCACTATGAGTAATTATGCTAGACTGAATTACTCAATTAAGACCACACCTACTAAAATTTTCTTCTTGCAAAAATCACAGTAACCATTGTCTCTTTACAGAATGAGACAAGTTTAAACTACATTGCCACTCTGTATACACTGGCAACCGTCTCTGCATAGCTGTATTGGTCAGAAATATAACAACCAGGCACATGTGGATCGATACCGTTGGCAGATCCTGGTGTTTGGAGAGCGGAGAAATAACTACTAGGATATGTATGTATCCCATCTGGATTTAATTAATTAATTTACGTAGTCCTGGCCTCACTCCTGCTAAATCTATTACAGCACTTGCTGATATTGGGAGGTGACTTTAACATAGTTACTACTCCTTGTGATATGGGTCCTCAACCTTTTTTTCGTTCCTTACCTTGCAGTGCATCGCCGCAGGCTAATTTATTGAATATACTATCACGTATTGCTGAAAAACGCCTGAATATCTTCACCACCTTATCCACAGGTGAGGACTTTCGCATAGCTAATCACCTTGTAACACAATATTGGACCAGCCATCATGTCACCTAACGCATGGTTTTCCATTCCCTTAGAACCATCATTACTGCGGCTCCGGTCCCTCCTGAGTCCGCGTATTGCTATCCTTTTCCCGCAAGCACTATCCAGGTGAACCTTACCCTTAATCCACTATTGTTCGCCCCTATCACTAGCACGCCATGTTCTACGCCTTCTGCCTTGGACTTATCTTCTGCCCACCCGGCAGACCCGTATTTGCGCAGCCTTCACACCATTAATCGCTCTCTTGTACCCTAGCGCTTCCGACACTGCCTGAAGTTCTCTTTGCCCCGCTTGGCGCAACTCTCACACTCACAACCAAGCCCTCAGGCCATCAGCCACTCGTACCTTCTGGGCAAAAGTACCACGCGCACGATATCACCCGTCGTACCCTTGCGCAGCCCACACTGCCTGTAGTACACCATTTCCCGCTTGGCGGTGTTCACTCCTCACAACCAAGCCCTCTATCTATCAGCTAATCATACCTTCTTGGCAGACATACCACGTGCTTGTTGTATATCCTTTGCTGCAAGCATTCCGGTGATTTTATCCTTTATATAGGCACTTCATTAATTGTTCCGGTGCATCACCTTCCTAAATCTAACCTTTTGCCAATTCATGGTCGGAGTGCACTCAACCACGTGCATGTTGCATCTGCTTCACACCTTGACTGCCCCACGGCTGGCACAATGTTTTACGGCTCTGTATTAGACGTTCCCTAATCTCCTTCCCTTTTCCTCATTTTCCACAGGCTATTTTCATTGATTAAGGCTTGCACCTTCACTGTCCTGATGATGATCCTATTATTGTTTTCAAAGGATCGAAACGTCGTCGACTAATGTAAACAGTTTGTCCGTTAATCGCACATGATAAAAAAAGTGCAGTGACTGTTTCTCTAAGCTTGTTAGAAATTGTGCTCAATATTCCACAAGCTACCCCGTCTTGCCTGATATGTTTTTGTTCTAAATGTATTTGTCATGTGTTCATGTAGGATGCAAGATTGTGTCCCACGTAATTGCAACGTTTGTATTTTTGTTCTTTGACATTTTTGATTTATTAAATTGATTTCCCGGCTGGACACTCGCATTATGGTACTGATTCAAGTCTATAATTATCCTATTTACTCAACTGTTGCGTTTAAGGACCACTGTTCTAATACTATGCACAGAGTTGGTGGCACCACCTCGAAGGGAGTATAGGGATTTAAACGATGCCATGAATATGTACTCTGCCATTGTGTAATCAAGACTCAGATCCAAATGTGTAACCTACTTGTCCGCTGTGTATGCCGGTGTAGTGCGTCAACGAGAAGGGAGTACTGCGGGCCTTGCTCCCGGAGGCTGCGATGGTCTGGGAAGGCTGCCAAGGTTGTGGGCCTCTGGCTTGGAGCTAGCACAGGCATGTGGTGGGCACTCGTGGAGACACGCCGGTGTTGGCAGGTGAGCAGTGAGGCCTGGATGCACAGGGGTGGACAAGACTGGTACGGGGACCAGCGGCCCGGGCTGCGGCAGGTTCACAGGATCGCAGGCACCGCCACACACGGCATCGGCCTCATGGCGGGGTGAGAGGTGTCGCCCTGACAGACACGTTGGCCATTCCGGCAGAGAACCACGCCCAGGGCTACGTGTTTTTTATTCACACCCCTACGCTGGCCTGGTGTATGCTGGGCAAGCCCACTCCACACACTCTTACAGGGGAGATGCAACAAGCTACATTTCCGTGATCTTCCCCACTGGCTGGGGTGACATGGTTGCGTCCACTGTCCACGAAAATGCTAACACCAGCATTATATGTCGACATAGATATGTCTGTGGTCTACATACTGCAGTCTGTCCAGCACATCCACGCCACACTTGGCAATGTGTGCATTTTCATTCATGGGTCACTTGCCTCCGTCGCACATGCCTGCTTCCCACCTCTCCCCACATTCCGCTGGTATGTGGTTGATGTGCCTTGATGTTGGTGGCTCATGTACATAGCTAGCCCAGGTTGCCACAGTGAGTTGTGCTGTTGTGTCTGGTGGGTGGGCATGTTGTTTGGCATTTTGTATGTGGGTTTGTAACGTGTGCATTACCAGAGTTGTGACTTGCATGATTGTGGATTGGAGGTGTGTGGTGTGTTCATTTGGTACTTACCAACGAGCACTGTATTTCTGTAGGTGCCATCCTGGAAGCGTAGGTTGATGATGGACTGTCGGAAGATGTATGAATCATGCACACTGCCTGGGTAGTTGGCGACGGCATTGGTGGTCCACTATTGTCTGCACATTGATGGAATGCGTGTGCTTTCTGTTGCGGTAATTGTGTGCAGCGTTGGCAGGGGGCACAAGTAGGACATGTGTGCAGTCAATTGCCCCCAACACATGCGGGAATCCAGCTATGGCGTAGAATCCTTGCTTGGTCTCCAGCTGCTCCTGCGCAGTGTGGGGGAAGTATAGGTACTGGGGTACCAAGCTGATGATGGCATCCAGGACAGGTTTGAGGAACTTGGATAGTGCTGGCTGTGAGACTCCTCCAACTCTGGCGGTTGTTGGTTGGAACGTCCAAGAGGCTAACTGGTGCAGCACAGCCAGCAGCTTTGTCTGCGGAGGGATGTTGGTTGTCCGCTGTGTTGGTACCATCAGCCTGTTGGCAATGATGTTCAGGATGCGGAGGATGGTTGTCCTTTTGAGCCTGTAGTAGTCAATGACATACTCTGGTGTTAAGACTGTGAGGCTGGTGCGTTTCCTGAAGGTCCACTGTCTTTGTCGGTGCTGCCTCTGTGGTGGTCCGGGGGGGGGTGGGGAGGGCCCAGGGGTGGGGATCCAAGGCGGACGGTGGGTGTTGTGGCCCTCTTGGAGCTCCGAGCTGCATGATGAGTAGCTCCATGGTATCTGTTGTTCTTCAGGTGTGGCTCTGGGCTGGGCTCCCTTTATGCTGCAGGTTGTCGTCCGGCTTTGCACCAGGTCTGGTGTTAATTTCCTGCTTATCACATATTTTGTGATCTTATCGCCGATGTGGCTGGTCGTTGAGAATGTTGAGGTGTGGTGTTGTCGTGGCTTTTTACTCGAGAATGCCTACTCTGCATCTCATTAGCGATAGTTGCTGGGGTCATCCGTGGCAATGCTTTTTGAGGATGCTATCGCCGGAAAACTGGTGATATCAGCTGTTTGCACCATGTTGTGAATGGGGCGATAAAGTTATCGCGACTTTGGCTGCGCTAAAGTGCCAATAACTCGGCAATAGATCCTTGAGAATATGCCCCATAGATTCAATGAGGTCTACTATACAGTGGCACCTGCCACAAACAGAAAGTGGTGGGTGGGTGGAGGGTGTGTGGGGGAAGCACAGGAACACATGGGAGGTATAATAATTTTTCAAAAAGAGGCTTACCTTAAGCTGACAGCCGCCTCGCAACTTGGTATTCATGTGCCTCCTGGTCTCAGCAGACACTGGGACAGCATCACAGACTCCCTGTGCAATCCCCGCACTGCTCTCATGCTATGACATCAGCGTGGGAATTGGCCTGAGCAGGTTGGCTTAATGCTCGCTCCGTCACAGGGAGTCTGTGCTGTTCAATATAGCCGGGTTAGAGAAACCTAAGTGCGCATGTGTGTTTGGCAGGCCTAAAAGTGCATCAACCAGTCTTCCTCCTCCCTGCCATGACTGTGGCCCGCACCCTCCCTACACCCGCTGACTGAGCCAACAACAGAAAAATAAAACGATGATAAAACGTTGTTTTATTTTTCAGCTGTTGACTCTGAGCCAGTGGGGCAACGCTCCTCTGCCAATGCGGAGAAGATGTCCCTGGTAGTGTATGACAAGGTATATCGTGCCCTAGTGGAGGTGCTGATGTCCCACAGATCGAGACTAAACCCCAGTACAGAAAGATGGAGCAGGGTGAAAAAGAGTCCCCAAGGCCATAGTACAAGTGGAAAACTGGTTCAGTAACAGTAAAGGAGATGCGAACCTATGAAAAAGAGGTTCTAGGACTCCATGAAACACATATAGAAAACAACTCCACAACTGGAAAGACAGCTTTTGAGCCCCAAAAAAATTTAACGCAGTGTTTACAAATGGCAATTACCTACACTACTGTAAAAGTTATATGAGACGAGAAAGAAGGCAAAAGACTTTTTCTACACACAATAAATGGGGGTAAACCTTTTAAGGACCCTACCACCCGCCACACAAGTAGTAGTAAACGTATGGCACAGATTTACAAAAGGAACAGGATGAATGGATAAAATGCCATATTAGAAAATGAAGACACTGAGATGGACTGAAAACAGAGTAATCAGACGGAATGACCTACAAGGGTTTCAAGTTGGGACACTATATACATTTCAACATTGAGTGACATGTGCGCTCCATCAGATACAGTCCTGATCCAGCATTACACTTGAGTCAGTGTAAATGGAGAAGTTGCCACTGAAACTCCGACCATGGGACTCTCAAATGACAAAAGACAGTGGCCCGGACATATGTGACAATAACGACCAATGCACAGAACAAACTCCAAATTCTGAATCTCACTGGCACGAGATACTTGAGAGTTACATGAAGGCGCTTGGAAGGAGGCCCTGATGTAGCACCACAAGGTTCTAATAAGAGCAGGTTTTAGACAAGTGACATTTATAATGTTAAATACATAATATTACACAAGAATTTAGATGGAGCTAAAAATAGGATGTGACTGAGAGATGCGGGCAGCGGGGCATCTTTTTCCCTTCCCTTGGAGTTTCCCTGTCATTCAGAAATACTGGTCATAAATACAGAGGGGGATAGGATTGGTGCAGGGGCTGTAACTCAAGATGGAGGCACATTTAGCCCTACAAGAGGCACGTGGGGCAGAGCCCATGGCTAGGTGCCAGAAAACAATTTTTTAACCAAAGGGAAACGGAACAACTGGCAAAGATTTGGAAGCCCGGAGCCAACCACGCTCAAAGAATGGAGAATTAATATGGATTTTTGCCTAGCAGCAGAGGGCATTACATACGCAGGGAGGTGATGCTCAAAGCACTTCATAAAGTATGGGAGGGCCTGAAGGTCACTTTGTGCCACACAGCACACACCAGAACAAAAAAGCTGCTCTCGTGATGGGTCTTGAGCTCAACGTACATGGGCTTTTCATGATTCTGGGCCGGGCACCTGAACCGCATACACTCATCCTTAACCAACCTAATGTGTCACTCATATAAATAAAGTGTACGTCTAATATGATGCAGCATCTGTGACGGCGACAACCCTTGTACTCTAGGTTTTATAGTTATGTTCACACTGATTCAAAATATCTGTTTTAAGTATAAAACCCTCATAGCTGGACATGAAGAACACATGCGCCATTGGGCAGGGAAGGGGGCATATTTACAAGCCCCTTGCGCCACTTTTGCGGCACTTTTCCCATGTTACAAATTTAGAGATCTGAAGATCCCAGCAAAGCTGAGGGAAACTTCCATTCTTCTGAGGTTGGTAAACTGAGCATCATTAATAGTCAATGGAGACATCTGTTAATCACAGTGTGGTATCATGAGGTCTATAGGAAACAGGTCATTTTAAGTGTATATTCACTCTCCTTAACTCCCCATCTCCTTATAAATATATCACTAACAGCAATGATATAATGAGAGCTACTGTGCAATCACGTCAGCAGTATTATGTCCATTCTATTTAAATAAGCCCTCGGCGGAGCGAAGTGACAAAAGAAATCCACAAAGTTCCGCAAGTGATCGAGTGCAGTGTGTAAACTGCCATTCGCGCTGCTCTTCCAGCAGTTCACGCTGCTCTTTCTGCCACTCGGGTAGAATTTATATCGGAGGGGCAGCTCGCGCTTGCCAACGTTAAGTTGGCGAGCGCGAGCAGGGGAAAAACTCTGTTGCGCTATACGCAGCAGAGTTTTCTGCATTACGCAACCCCCGCGGAGTGCAGAAAATTCCGCCAACTCTGCAAACGGAGCAGAATTGAAGCTCAGGTTAGATGTCCTTCACATCTAACATGGGCTTCAATTCGAATTCCATAGAGCATATTATCAAGCCCATTATCACCGTTTTAGCGGCAGTTTTCTGCCGCTAAAGTGGCGATAATTTTATCGCCTCTCTTGATAATATGCCCCTTTGTTTTGCCTGTATTTGAAGATTACTGTGGTACTGGCGCCAACACATATAAGGTTTAAACATCCGCAATGGAGCGCAGACCGCTAGCTCCTCCTCCGGGTTGCCCCATGGGAAGCTGGTACACAAAGTTCTTGAGTGGTTCACCCCAGTGGGTGCAAGTAATTACTTGTTAAGCAGATGATCTCTAGACCCGATACATGTCCCGGGTTTTAAAATATCGCCCGAGACATGGCTCGGGTTTCGGGATAACTTCCCTCCTCAGTAGAGAAAGTAGTTAGGGGTGGAAGAGAGGGCCGCCAAGCAACCGTCAAGGGCCTCAGTGCCCGCACAGGCATGCAGGTGCGTCGTCCAGGAGCTCGTCAGCTCAAAGCTCAAGGGAGCCATTTATATAAACATCCGCAATGGAGCGCACACCGCTAGCTCCTCCTCCGGGTTGCCCCATGGGAAGCTGGTACACAAAGTTCTTGAGTGGTTCACCCCAGTGGGTGCAAGTAAGTACTTGTTAAGCAGATGATCTCTAGACCCGATACATGTCCCGGGTTTTAAAATATCACCCGAGACATGGCTTGGGTTTCGGGATAACTTCCCTCCTCAGTAGAGAAAATAGTTAGGGGCGGAAGAGAGGGCCGCCAAGCAACCGTCAAGGGCCTCAGTGCCCGCACAGGCACGCAGGTGCGTCGTCCAGGAGCTCGTCAGCTCAAGGGAGCCATTTATATAAACATCCGCAATGGAGCGCACACCGCTAGCTCCTCCTCCGGGTTGCCCCATGGGAAGCTGGTACACAAAGTTCTTGAGTGGTTCACCCCAGTGGTTGCAAGTAAGTACTTGTTAAGCAGATGATCTCTAGACCCGATACATGTCCCGGGTTTTAAAATATCGCCCGAGACATGGCTCGGGTTTCGGGATAACTTCCCTCCTCAGTAGAGAAAATAGTTAGGGGTGGAAAAGAGGGCCGCCAAGCAACCGTCAAGGGCCTCAGTGCCCGAACAGGCACGCAGGTGCGTCGTCCAGGAGCTCGTCAGCTCAAAGCTCAAGGGAGCCATTTATATAAACATCCGCAATGGAGCGCACACCGCTAGCTCCTCCTCCGGATTGCCCCATGGGAAGCTGGTACACAAAGTTCTTGATTGGTTCACCCCAGTAGGTGCAAGTAAGTACTTGTTAAGCAGATGATCTCTAGACCCCATACATGTCCCGGGTTTTAAAATATCGCCCGAGACATGGCTCGGGTTTCGGGATAACTTCTCTCCTCAGTAGAGAAAATAGTTAGGCGTGGAAGAGAGGGCCGCCAAGCAACCGTCAAGGGCCTCAGTGCCCGCACAGGCACGCAGGTGCGTCGTCCAGGAGCTCGTCAGCTCTAAGCTCAAGGGAGCCATTTATATAAACATCCGCAATGGAGCGCACACCGCTAGCTCCTCCTCCGGGTTGCCCCATGGGAAGCTGGTACACAAAGTTCTTGAGTGGTTCACCCCAGTGGGTGCAAGTAAGTACTTGTTAAGCAGATGATCTCTAGACCCGATACATGTCCCGGGTTTTAAAATATCGCCCGAAACATGGCTCGGGTTTCGGGATAACTTCCCTCCTCAGTAGAGAAAATAGTTAGGGGTGGAAGAGAGGGCCGCCAAGCAACCATCAAGGGCCTCAGTGCCCGCACAGGCATGCAGGTGCGTCGTCCAGGAGCTCGTCAGCTCAAAGCTCAAGGGAGCCATTTATATAAACATCCGCAATGGAGCGCACACCGCTAGCTCCTCCTCCGGGTTGCCCCATGGGAAGCTGGTACACAAAGTTCTTGAGTGGTTCACCCTAGTGGGTACAAATAAGTACTTGTTAAGCAGATGATCTCTAGACCCGATACATGTCCCGGGTTTTAAAATATCGCCCGAGACATGGCTCGGGTTTCGGGATAACTTCCCTCCTCAGTAGAGAAAATAGTTAGGGGTGGAAGCCGTCGAGCCCATGGACAACGCACCTGCGTGCCTGTGCGGGCACTGAGGCCCTTGATGGTTGCTTGGCGGCCCTCTCTTCGACCCCTAACTATTTTCTCTACTGAGGAGGGAAGTTATCCCGAAACCCGAGCCAAGTCTCGGGCGATATTTTAAAACCCGGGACATGTATCGGGTCTAGAGATCATCAGTTCAACAAGTACTTACTTGCACCCACTGGGGTGAACCATTCAAGAACTCCATCAGAGATCATCAGTTCAACAAGTACTTACTTGCACCCACTGGGGTGAACCACTCAAGAACTTCATGTACCAGCTTCCCTTGGGGCGACCCGGAGGAGGAGCTAGCGGAGTGCGGTCCATTGCGGTTGTTTATAAAAATGGCTCCCTCGAGCTTTGAGCTGACGAGCTCCTGGACGACGCACCTGTGTACCTGTGCGGGCACTGAGGCCCTTGACGGTTGCTTGGCGGCCCTCTCTTCCACCCCTAACTATATTCTCTACTGAGGAGGGAAATTATCCCGAAACCCGAGCCATGTCTCGGGCGATATTTTAAAACCCGGGACATGTATCGGGTCTAGAGATCATCAGTTCAACAAGTACTTACTTGCACCCACTGGGGTGAACCACTCAAGAACTTCATGTACCAGCTTCCCTTGGGGCGACCCGGAGGAGGAGCTGGCGGAGTGCGGTCCATTGCGGTTGTTTATAAAAATGGCTCCCTCGAGCTTTGAGCTGACGAGCTCCTGGACGACGCACCTGCGTGCCTGTGCGGGCACTGAGGCCCTTGACGGTTGCTTGGCGGCCCTCTCTTCCACCCCTAACTATATTCTCTACTGAGGAGGGAAGTTATCCCGAAACTCGAGCCATGTCTCGGGCGATATTTTAAAACCCGGGACATGTATCGGGTCTAGAGATCATCAGTTCAACAAGTACTTACTTGCACCCACTGGGGTGAACCACTCAAGAACTCCATCAGAGATCATCAGTTCAACAAGTACTTACTTGCACCCACTGGGGTGAACCACTCAAGAACTTCATGTACCAGCTTCCCTTGGGGCGACCCGGAGGAGGAGCTAGCGGAGTGCGGTCCATTGCGGTTGTACATATAAGGTTTGCCTTGGTGGTGTTTGAATGCATCCATTGTAAATGACGCTACTGTGTTAGAGTTTGTCAGCTGTTAGATGCTCAGTGCTGTGTGTCTATTCCATTCTGCCCCAGAAAATATTTCTTTAATTGTTGCCCGTGACATTGTCATAAAAAGTGCTTCACATTGTTGAATGGTCAATGGAAGACAATGGATTGGCCACGGGCCATTAATAGTTGATACTGACCTGCTGCTCCAGCAGTCCAATGCTTATGTTAATGTTTGTCCTTATTTAACGTAAACATTCAACCCTCAGTAGCTGTAATGTTCTAATAACATTAATAGCCCTTGTCCTTAAGCTATCCCGGCCGTTAAAGGCCCTAGCCAGAGGCTTGGGCCTATAACTCTTGCCAGGGCCGGCTTTAGCGCTGGTGGCGCCCGGTGCCACAATCATTCTTGGTGCCCCCACACCCCATGACTGCCTCATGGATTCTCTCACTACCACTGGGCAAAAGTGCCCCTCATCTCTCCAATCATAAGTTATTGCTAAATACATCGTCCCTCTTGAGGTCGGAGCCCCCCTCCAGAGGTCAGCGCCCAGTGCGGCTGCTCCAGTCGCACTGCCCTAAAGCCGGCCCTGTTGCATGGCTAAACACTTATAAGGTCCCAAAGGCGAGACCTATTGGCTATGCCAATGCTTGTTTTAAATGCTATAAAAGTTATTTTAAAAAAAACACTGCTATGATGCGGGCAGCTAAAAAATGTTCATAACTTTTTTTTCCTGTTGTAACTGTTTGCCTCTACAGCATGGCTGAAAAGAAATTGGCAAAGCTCACCGATCTCACATAGGAAAGAGCTACTGGCTTTTCCACTGCTTGTTTTCAGTTGCAAAACTCATTATGTCCCGCCAGGCTACCTTTTCTCCATCAGATAAAACAAAAAATATATGTTTTATTGTCCTAGTAGCGTGATAAATTAGTGAAGGGATCTCCACTATTTGTCAGCAGCCTGATAAATAACACGGGTGTTTTGCTATGAATCAAAATAGTTCCATGTTTTTGAAAATCAATATGGTGTTCCTCTAAGTTCAAAAAAGAGGACAGCGACAGGAAAGCATCGGCATGCTTCTGCTTATCCGAGTTCACTTTCCAAACGCGGGCTATGGACATGTGCAGGATAAATGCTAAACATGAATCCCATCCACTATTACAGTAATCAGCCAGTAAAACGGCAACCTCCTCTGCGCCTCCATGCCAGCAGCCTTCGAAAACAATGTAAATATTAGAGGCGGTTTTCAAAATAAAATATGCAGGAACAAGAAAGGTTTAGAGTAGGGGAAGAACTGTGTTTCGCATCGGTGCAGCGAGCCACTCCTGCTGCCTCACAGACCGCGTTAAATGATTTGTGATGTTTACCCAGAGGTCGAAGTGCAGTAAAAACAAGAAGGGCTGGGCGAGAAGGGAGGGAGGAATGCGAGGAGCCTGAATACAAGTGACGAAAAAAGAGGAGGAGAAGGAAGATGCGAGCAGAGCATCAAAGGGCTGGGTGAGAAGGGAGAGGGAATGCAAGGAGCAGAGGAGCAGCTGTACACGTGCACACCATTGTGCACACAAGCTCTAGGCCAGCAAAACCATGTGGGTAGCACTTTTGAAAACCCACTTACAAAATGTCTCAAAGAGACAGCTTGCGCTGTCTCAGCGAGACCTAAAAAGCAGACGGGTGGAGGTGCCAACAGATGTCCACGATGGGCAGAAAACAATAATTAAAAAGAAAGAGTTATCCCAAAGATCAGATAAGGAATGGCAGCGTAAATTGCTTGATTGTGGCAGGAGCTCCTCAGCCGTAAGTGGAAGTGAGATATCAGCCAAGCGTATGTGTTAGGAAGTAACCAAGAAGAGCGACACTGGACTAAACCTTTGGCTAGCAGGAGGCGGGAAAAAAGTCATATGTATTGAATGCAGCCGGTCTTGAAGACAACGCATGTGTGCTGAAGCTCGACCTAAAACTATTGCATTTGTTTCAAACAAAGGCTAGAAACCTGTGTCAATAAAATACCTAAATTTACATTGCTACATATTTTGCCTGGTACCATTTTTCACATTTTAGAAGAGTAGAAACTATATTAATGGCCTGATCGCATACCCAATGCGGCCGATGGCAAAAGTTACAAGATTGCCGGGAAAACCACAGTTACTTTTGCCCAGACATCGCATTTTCTCAAAGGAGATAAAAGGTATGCAATGGAAATGGTCGAAACTGAGAATACATAGTGTGGAAACCTTTAAGAAACGTTGATTCCCAATGTCATCCACTTTTGTTGAGGAACAATCCCATATTAGACAACTATTACAGATCCCCTAAAGTACCCATAACCTTAGTAGAGTTCTGGGTACAAAAGTATAAAGGAGGTTTACCCCATTACATCTAATCAAGCCATACATGCATTTACTTCATTAGCTGTGATGGTTACACAAAATAAACAGAAAATGAATCTTAGGCAAATATCTCCAAATAAAAGGGACTGGAGGCCTTTCATGCAAAGTGCAAAAAGAAAACTGAAAGCATTTCTGCCAATTTTGGCTCAAGTGAAGACTATATCTAAAGTAACCCAAGCTGAGAGGTTTAACCCCTTCAGTGCCCATGACGAGATAGTCTCGTCATGGAGCACGGTTGCGCTGTGCCCATGACGAGACTATCTCGTCATGAACCCCGCCCGCTAATTCAACGCCCGGCACAGGGCGGGGAAAGGGCGGGGCGCTGAAGAGGTTAAGATGCCTCACTCAAGAATCTGTGATAGTAGAATCCTCAGAAATACACTGGGTTCTTCAATGTATATAACACTAATGAAAGAAACGTATTCAAACTTCTCTTATTGATTTAATAACCATCACAAGAACATAATCAAATTAATTATTTTCAGCAGTGAATTTAATCAACAAAGAACATTTTTAAAAAAGATATGGAGGTTTTTCTCCCACAAATTTGTGGTGAGTGGTCTCCTCGCAAAGACAGACAACTATTCTTCCTGGACGCCTATTCATCAAAATACCAGGCATGGAAAAAATGGCACATTTTTTAATCAATGAAATCTCAGCATTGACCCATTATCTCATATATAGCCCCTAAGCAGCTGCTGAAGGTTTAACGAGTGGCGTAACGAATGTTTAAGGGCCCCCCTGCAATGTACACAGAAGGGCCCCTGCTCCGGATTTTATCCGGACCTCTTAGACCTGTGTACTGTTCTAAGGAGGCCTCCTGAAGCTGGGGGGGGCCCCGCACCGTGGAGGATGCGGGGGCCTCTGTTACGCCCCTGGGTTTAACAGAAGGAGAACCGTGGAAACTACAGCTAACAAACAAAGCTCTTGAACCCCAGTGCAAATTCTATGTATGTGGCTGCTTTCATGACAAAAAAACAGGAGTGGCAGGGGCAGTTCCAGGGATACCCAAGAGCAGGTCAGGGGAAGCATTTGGTATTCTTGATTACCCATAATTTATATGCATGGAACATTTTATATTGTTTAATTGCATGACGTTTTAATAAACGGCGTAACAGGAGAGACCAGATACTATTACATCCTAGATGTTGACCCATTAGCTTCACCTAAATTTGGACAGGAGACATGTTGACATAAGTGAGGTCAGCTGTTTGTTAGCTGCTGGTAGAAATGGTTCCGACCTGCCTATCTTTATTTATAGTCACTTGACTGGGGTGTGATTGGCTAGCCTCATTCATCTGAGAATGTCATGTGACACTGTAGTAGCCTACTTCATCCCATTCCCCATGGTGTGTCATTGCGTTGCCATCCTGTAGTTGTGGATTCCTGGGTTGAAGGGCAACTCCCTCAAATGACTCCTAAATTTGGAATTGTTAGTTCTCTAGAAGGGGTCTGGGGATGGTCCAGAACCCCTGTTCCTGCAGTGGCAAGTCACGCCACTCCCAGCAAAGACTCAAGAGCCCACATAGTTAGGACCTACATGAAACAACATCTACCTTCAGAAGAGTCTTGTAATGTAGAACAACCTGTTTAACTATAGACACATTTGTACTACACCGGTTTCTAAACCAATAGCTAATCCGTCGCTCTGGAGTAGACACAATAGGCATTTATCTGGGTGCCTGCCTTGAATGACTGCCATGGCTGACATCTCTGTTGCTTCTTGGTAGCTCCTAGCCAGCAAAGTCATGAATTTAAGTGGTAAATGTAATTTGCAAAATGGGCACTAGAATACAGCCATTTACTCTTTCCTTTCACCTCTTTTTCTTAACCTAACATTTTACCCCCATACACACAAACAGATGTCCCCTCAGCTAACTACAACATCTAACTTAGGTTAAGCCACAAATCATCGACCAGGGTGACTCTGTTCTGCTGAGCCAGACCTCCTAGTCTCTTATCACTGCCGCCAAGGGGAGGGAATATCGCACTGCTGGGTTGACTTCATAATGTACTTCCCGGCAGATTGATACTTGCAACAAGGTCAAGGATTCTGTTGACTACATTTGGTGCATTTCCTGGTGGATTGAAACTGGCACCAGAGGCTGGTATTCTGTAGCTCCTACATTGACTCCATTCTGTATTTATTCTTGGCCAGGATTGCCACAGGAGGATGGGATTCTGCTACTTCTGGGTTGACTGCACCTGGTATTTCACTGATAACACTATTCCCAGTAGGATTCATTTATGACTGATTGCATAACTCTTATAGGGTATAAAAGAATGCATCATATATTGCATTGTAAACGACTTATAAACTGAATGACAAATTGTACCTCAATATGCATGACAATTGTATATAATATTGTAAATATCCCATGGAGTGAGTGGTCTGCTACACATCTATAAAGTGCTTGAGCGCATAGTAAGGGGTAGAATTCTCTATATAAATGACAATAGAATGCAATCAACAGCGAAATTCCTCAAGACATCGACAACTTCAACGTAAGCCCCCACCGCTCAAACTGAAGATAATTCAACTCACTTGTATGTCAGAAGAATGCATGCCATTACTCTGCAGTCTTGTCAACGATTGCATCTTTACCACGCATCCCTTTACCACGCATATCGGAACAACGACATTAGGGAAAGGGCTGGACTTGTTGCAATATAATTTACTATTCCAACTCCAGTCTGCACAACAGTAGGGAAAGTGTTAGAATTTCATAAACGCATGTAAAGACGCATTCGTTGTAATGCCTGCGTTGTTACGGCAGTGTGTGTTTTGCGCCGCCTTATCAGTGCTGTATCCCATTCTACTATGTTATTTTGGACTCACTGAGGAAAGTTTTGGGAGAGATTCTATGACTAACAGGAACACTCTGTGGGGGGTTCTTTTTGCAAAAAAATGCAGATGGTTCCTAAGTGACGATGGCACTCTCCTGGCATCCGGATCCCCCCCTAAAGTGCTTCCGCCATTTTGTTGTTATTGCTTGCAATGCCTCCCCTATCCTCACGATCTGTTGGCTCATTCACCAAACTACAAATTACCTCCATAGTGTCAAGCGACAGATTATTTCTTTAAACTGTTTTGCTTCCAGCATATTTTTGGTTTGCAAGCTGTCTGGATGCCAATGAAACTGTTACCTGTCATCTCGCTGTCATCTCGCGAGAAGTGCCGTGGCTGGACATCTGTAAATGCAGCGGCAGAAAGGAACGAGCCTCGGGAACCAGGGCACATGAATAAGATGCCGACATTTCTAACGAGAATCGCTTAGCTTGCAGCAAACCCTGACACGCCATGCGCCAACGAAAAAACACAGCCAAGGAGATAAGCGCATGCAAATCAGTTCAGCCCGTCGCATAACCGTGATTTAATTTGGCAATAAAGGCACATTTATTTGTTTCAGAACATGCTTTCTATCAGAAATGATTTGATATTTTAATGCTGAAAATCAGATGCCTTCGACGCTTTCCATGCAGTGTGGGGATTTACTGATGTGGTACAGGGAATCAGCATGGATTATTAAACAAAAGCAGCAGAAAACAACCATTTTATGAATGCAAATGTGTTCTTATAAACTGACAAAACATGCTCGTTGGCCTGGATCGTCTAATCGCAGCGAGTGTGAACATATCTAATGGGTGACATGCTTACCTTAATGCTTCCAGGAAGAGCGTGAAATCAGCGGAACATTAAAAATGGATTAAAAATTGAGGGTTTAGCCAATAATGCTAAAATCTTTTCTTCCCATTGCATAGGCATTTGTTTTTCACACCCCCAGTACTATTCCATATTTCAATCTAATAAAATTTGAGATATTGTATGTTTGGGAAGCACGTATATGTTGTTGTTGAGCTACATACAGTGGCAGAACGAGGTAGGACCCCCTTCTGGCACTAATGCGCCATTCCTTAGGCTTCTACTCAGCCTCTACTCCAGGGGTCTTCAAACTGTGGGGCGCGACCCCCAGGGGGGCCGTGGAGTGATGCAAAGGGGGTCGCGCCTTCCCAGTCACACTTCTGCCCAGGCCCCACACTTCCCCCGTCCTGTGTCGTGTCTCAGCCCGGGCTGCTGCAGTGAAACTTGAGCTGCTGGGGGCTCAGCTGGGCAGTGTCTGGATTCCTATCTCCGGCACCCCCGTGTTTTTTCACAGGTCTTTAAAGACCATTTAACATGCCTTTGTAAACTGGTTACAGAGGCTTAGGTTTTTTTGCTGGTTCCAGTACCCCCTGGGTCCCCACTGTGCCTATTCCTTACATTTGGATTTTACATTCACTGCCGTAGTGTGAGAATGCATTTCATGGAAAGGAATACAAAGTTGGCTTCCTGGGGGCCGTGAGTGAAAGTTTATTGTGCTTTTGAAGCACCTGCTGCACCATTTCTTTCCCGGCAATTACCAGGCCTCACATAAATGTCAAGATAACTCCTGTGATTAATTATCTTCCTGGAGAGAGATCAGAATTTTGTATAGTTGAGGTTTTGACTTAGGTGAAGTTAGTGCAGTGGGTTAATATGCCTGCTGCAAAGAACGTGTACCAAGTAGATTACAGCGTGTGTATGATGTGAAGAGATCAGCAGGTTACTGCTTTCAAAAGAGACATCCTTTTGTTACTTGCAATTTATAACTTAAAGTCCTAATATAGAATAGTGAGCTATTAACTTTCATCCTAGAACAGCATGCACACTACAAAGAATACATTATTAGACCATTGATTAATGTTGCAAAAAGGGTTAATTTGGCTAGCAATCAATTCTTATTATTAAAGGAAACTCCCAACTATGCTGTTTCTTTTTCGACTCTGAGTTTGTGCTTCTCCACACCAAGCACTCTTGAACTATACTGCCTACCAGTATGGATGACATGTGACTCCTATACTTTTAGTCCTTTGGCTTATGTAACATTTCCTATACACTGATTTACACACTTATGATTGATTGTCTCTGTGTAATGTGTGTGTGATGCAAAGTGCTCGGACACCCTACACTGGTATGAGTGGCACTATATAACTAATTGAATGCATCGGAGAGTGTGGGGTTATGGAGACTTGGTCACTGTTAAAGGGTGCTAGTGAGAGAATCCGTGGTGGGGGTGGTCATTGGGGGGGCACCAACAAACATTGTCGCACAGGGCACCACCAGCACTAAAGCCGGCCCTGGGAAGTATGCACAGATAAGCGCTGAAAATACCGCTTTAGGTGACTGCTTTTTTTTGTACCGACAGGGCCATCAAAATAATCTGCTGGTAACCCTAACCATAGGACTGGAAGTTTGTTGCAGGATCAGCACATTATTTATTTCCTTCACCCTCGATCCCCGATTAATGCCGCAATAGTTTAACTTAGATCTTAAAGTCTACGCCCCCGTCAATAACATGCTGAGTTACTTCATGGGTCTGGGAATGCACCCTGCATTCAGACAACTCATTCCTCATTCTCGCCCTTTATTGTCACGCTCTACTCCAAGCTGGATGCCTTCCTGACACCCCTGCAGGTAGCTCTGTATCCGATCCTCATCATGACAGGTGACTACAGCACCTTTGGTCAGCCGCGGTCGGTGCAGGTAACAGCGGTGGAGGAAGCTCCGACGGACGATGCAGAGGGAAAATTTAAAAAAAAAAAAAAAAATCCCTCTGCATCGTCCGTCGGAATACCCCCACCCGGCCCCACCGCCTCATCGCTGTTACCTGCATGGACCGTGGCTGCCTTTGGTGATCCCACATCTTTGGCCAGCAATAAGCTGATATAACCCACCATCGGCACTCTGGGGTTTATTTATGAGGGCCCTGCATCACTTTTTCACCACGTAATGTGGTACATGCGTGATGCAGAGATCTGAATTGGATTTATGAAGCCATGCCAAGCTTTGAGTGGCTTTATAAATATTGAGTAAGGCAACACAGCGCAAGTTATGGAGTCATCTTATTCTGCACCCAGAAGGCCTTCCACGGGTATGGCACTGGGATTTTCCACACAAAACCTATAGATTTTTACGCTGCCCTCGATTTACAAAATCATGCAAACCTGGGGAAGTGCCAAACCCTTACACCTCCGAGGTGGGGCAGAACGAGGAGAAATAACTTTGTTTCTCCTTGTTTTTTCCTATTTCTATGTGTGCAATCTGCAGCGCACCAAATAAGAGGAAAGCGCCTCTTGGAATTGACAATCCTGCATGTAACCGAGGTACCCTTGCCCCACGGTACAAGGGTGCCTACATGGGTGCTAGGCTGCAGAAAAGGCACCAGGGATTCGAGAAAAGACAAGAATGCACCGTATTGCATGAATACAGTGCACTCCTGCCCTTCCACTATGGCGTAGGGCAGCGTAGCAAGGTGCCTTGCTGCGCTGTCCTACGCCAAAATCCTGTAAATGAGAGCCTCTTTTTCTGCCCCCCCATCTAGCTGCAGCAGCAGGAGATAGTGGTGCAGCAGAAGCCGACTGAACAGTATGGAGAATTGAAAGGCAGGGGGAGTCGAGGTGGACAGATTGCGGCATGTGTGGGCCGCTCGCAAACTGATATGAACGCAGCTGGAAAGGCCTGCCCCTTTAAACCAGAAGTGCATGGGCCAAGAGGAGCAAGTGCCCAGGTGTTACTTCTCACTTGTAAAAGACTGTGATATGTTAGTAGTGATTGAAATGTCTTATTACAGAAGAATTTTGAAACACAAACTTGCCTGCAATAAAAAAATAAGTACAATTTCCTTATTAAAGACATAAAGCTCTCACCTTTATTATAATAACATTTGCGATAGTAGCTGTAGGTGCTTTACTAGGAGATCAGAGACATAGTGACATCTCAAATATAATATACATGTAGTTTACCCTAAAAGGACTTGATCTTTTATTGTGTTGTTCCAGGAGAGGGGCATGTTAGATGAAATTCTTGTTCCATTAAACTGTGACATGACATATGCATTAATATTTTACAAAAGTGAGATGCAAGATATTATGTGTATGTGTTCCTCTATAATGAGATATATGGAACACTGTAAAACGTCTTTTTGAACCGCGCAAATTGTGAAGCTTGCACATTAGCCTGTATGTGGATTAATATCTCCCCGTGTAGGCGCCGTGATCTGCCCCCTTTTCACTTTTCCACTGCCAGAGGTCACAGGACAGGACTTCTAGGACAGGCACAAATAGGTGATATGGAAAAGAGGTATGGGATCACGCTCACACTCATGGGAAGGCGGGGGAGCACGCAATCTTGTTGCCCGATGCTCCTTCCATAATTGTTAGGACATTAAGTTGCACAATGAGTCAAACTAAATTGCACACACTTTGGGCAACTGTGAGGAAACTTATTTTCGAAATGTGAGGAAACTATTTTTTTTGTAATATGCATAATTCAACAAATCCACCAAGATACGCCTGCCTAATTAAACCTTTTTATATGTAGGGCTTTCTTTAGCAGTGTGAGGTATTTGAGTGTTTTTTTCACCATTAGGCATTACATATATTAGATATATATCTATCTTTCAGCGAATCATTGGATGGCAAATATCAGTTTGCATACTATGGGATCAGTGCCCCATGATGACTTGAAAAAGAAATGTGCCATAGATGCACTCTTCACAGAGGCAGAACGTTTGCCATGCTGTGCACATGTGCCCACTCTACCTTTTTGTAGCGAATGCAAAAAACTTTGGGGCATATCAACAAGGGCTTTATCTCTGCTTTTTTGGCTTTAAAAGCCAAAAAAGCAGAGATAAAACTAGCGCCCTATCAACAACAGGGTGCTAACACGCAAATTTGCATGTTAGCACCCTTTTAATCTACGCTTCCCCTTGCATCTCTAATGAGATGCAAAGGGGGCGTTCCAGAGTAAAATAATAGGAGAAATGTCGCTAAGCAACATTTCTCCTATTATCAAGAATGTCGCTAACCCTGTTAGAGACAAAAAAAGCAGCGCTAACCGCGGTTAACGCTGCTTTTTTACATCTGCTAATTTTCTGACTTAGCCATGATATCCTATAGAAGGAGGATATCATGGCTAAGTTTGCCTGTCCCTATCAACAAGGTAACTTGTGATTATCGCTGGGTTTCCAGCGATAATCTCACGTTAGCCTGTTAGCGTGTAGATTTTTATCGCTATTGAGATAAGCGTTGCTAATAGCACGCTATCTCAGCGATAAAAATTCACGCTAGCCGGCGATAATTATCCTAGCGCTAAGTGCGCTTAGAGATAATTATCGCCGGTTGTTGTTGATATGCCCCTTTGTACCTAGATGCAGATAAGTACCACAATGCAAACCTAAAGCTAATTGATGAGACCATATAAACCTGAAAGCATAGGAAGAACCTGACCACAACTGAGATACGTCATCATCCTTTGATCAATGCATTCAAAAATGGTAAATGTAAGGGTATGAGGAGGTCCTCATCCTCGGATCCACCCCCTCGGCCTGGGACTACTCCTGGTGGCCGACTGCACTAGGAACACACACACCGACCACGCACACAACCTAGCGGTCATCCTCGACTCTACCCTCTCCATGGCGAAGCAGGTCAACACCGTCTCCTCCTAGTGCTTCAACACCCTCCGCATGCTTCGCAGGATCTTCAAGTGGTTCCCCACCGAAACAAGAAGGACGGTCACCCAGGCCCTCATCAGCAGTAGACTGGACTACGGAAACGCACTCTACGCAGGAGCCCTGGTCAAATTCCGGAAATGGCTTCAACGTATCGAGAATGCCCCCGCACGCCTGATTCTCGATATCCCTCGCCGCAGCCACATCACATCCCACCTGAGAGACCTACACTGGCTCCCTGTCAACAAGAGGATAACCGTCAAACTCCTCACCCACGCACACAAGGCACTGCACAACACCGGACCAACATACTTCAACAGCCGAATAAGCCTCTACACCCCCACCCGCCAGCTCCGCAGACCGCGCCCTCGCCACCGTCTCCCACATCCGAAGAGTGACTGCCGGTGGCAGATCATTCTCCCACCTCGCCGCCAAGACATGGAACACCCTCCTCATCTGCCTGCGGCAGACCGAAGACCTTCTGACCTTCAGAAGACTCCTCAAGACCTGGCTCTTCGAACAGTAGCAGCTTCCCCACCACCCCCTAGCGCCTTGAGACCCTCGCGGGTATGTAGTACGCTTTACAAATGCCATGATTGATTGATTGATTGGTTGATTATGCTACAACTTACTATTGTGATTGGGCATGTAGTTATGGAGTATTCCACCATATTGGGGCATTTATGTCTTATTTTAAGGCACGATGACAGATGAGAAGTAGAATTAAATGAGGTTGTTTGTTGCATAATTTTAATCTTTTTGGGTGAGAAAGGGTCGTTAATTTGTATGATTGTTATTGGGAGAGGGTCGGAGGGGTAACTCTTTCCTATTATCACACCTTCTTTAAGGAGATCATACTCCTTATCTCTCGTTTCTGTATTTCAGCTGCAGTTAGTCACTTTGGACTTGAAACTGCTTGTTTTTGTTGCTGGAGTTGAGTGTATCTGAGTTAGTAAAGTCCACGTTTATAAAATCATTAGGTGTGCTATTATTATGTAACCTTAGAATGCCTGCAAAGTTAGGTTTATCAGATTCCTGACTTTTCTTACAAGGGATATGGTAGGCTTATAAGATTGATCGTGGTATCAACGTGTGTTCAGTATCCCTTTGGGTCCAGTTGCTGAAGTGAGGGGTGTTGTTACAGGCCTCTGGTACTTGGGTTATTCAAGATACAGTTTGCTGTTGTTTTATCCATTCAGTCATGTTGGACTGTTGTTGATTTGATAGATAAAATTCTTCTTACTGTTTTAGCCAATAGCAGAATTATTTAAGTTTTGGAGATCTTTGTTTGTTTAACTCCTGACTATGTTTGACCATTGTGATCTTGGACTTCCACTTTACCCTTTTCCTTCCATCATTCCCATCACAGGTGCCGATTCTGATCCGGGTCGGAAGGGCAGCGAACGCTATCCGGCTGGAAAAACTACGAGCCGAACGCGTGTTTTCTGCCCGACTCATACAGCTGTACGAGCGAGCCAGTACGATGCGAGCTACATGAAATTCACCGACCGAACCGTTTCCGGGTACAAACTGCTCCGTACGTCTTGGTTGTAAGCTAACCGTGGCGTGCAATGGATGCGATTCATGACCGAGCCAGTATGATGCACGCGTCGGACAGCCTGTGCGAGCTGGAGTGTCCGGCTCACAAAAGCTCCCTGAGTCGGACTTCGGAGGTCCGGGTCGGACCCCCCGACACCCGCAGCCGTATGACTCGCACACAGGGGGAGACACATGGGTCTCCCCCACACAGGCATGTACGGCGCAGATGGCACCGACGCGTACCCACTGTAGGGGGCGCACTTGTTCGAGACGTACCCATTCAGTTAATAGGAACCCATGTACACGTCGTACAACTGGCTCTCATTGACTTCTATGGGAGTCTGACCGAACCGAGTCCGACAGCATACGTGCGCATCGTACTCGCTCGGTCGGACTGTAGGGGTCTGGCTCGGTCGGAAAACACTCCGGATCCCACTTGGTCGGAGTGCTTTCCGACCCGGATCGGAATCGGCCCCATAATGTTTTGTTTCCAAAGATTCTCCTCTTCTCATTATGTGGCAAAAACATTTGAGCTTAATTTTATCATAAACAATTCTCCTGAAAGGTCTGGCTTGATGTGGTCAAATATCGATTGATTTGTTGTTCTAACAGTCCATGGAATATGCAAAGCCTTTGCCAGCACCAAAGTATGAAGGAGGCAATGCTCGACTATCATCTTTATTAGTCGTCCAGCTATCACATTTATACATTGTTACAGGAACAACCATTGCTTTGATGATTCGTCTCGTTGTTGTCAGCAAGATGCCTTTGAACTCTAACACACTCTCCTGGGTCATCACTGCTTTTCTACCCAGTAGTAGCCGTTGTCTGCCTTCCTTTCTGTAATCAGCATCTCGACTTAGCTGCAGCCATATGAATATGAAGTTGTGTAATGATCTCTATTTCTCCAAGTTTTGTAGGATTTATTTTAACGTGATCTTAGTCTTTTACAGATTTAACTTTAGTCTGGCTGAAGCACTATTTTCTTTGATCTTGACAAGAAGATACTCTAGGATTTGATATAAATGGTCAATGGAACTGATTCTCTAAAGTGGTAGAGTATGTTCACTCTGGGATCATGTGTAATTAGTGATGTCAAAGTAGACTTGTTCATCCATCATTTTGGAACAGTGTCTTCATGTAAGATTGGTTTAACACAAGCCCTATGTTGCTTTTGTAAACCTTATTCTTGTCAGACTTACTGCATACATTACCTTTATTTTATTTATTTATTTTATTTAAAAAGTTTTGTATAGAGCGTACATGACCCTAGAGGGTATCAGAGCGCTTTACAGAGAGATGCAACATACGGAAGGGGAGGCAATTGTGGCAAAACATCAGCAATAGACAAAATTGACAGTAGGTACGTAACAACATAATAATGGAGGATCGCGACAAGGAGAGTAAAAGAACATGTAAGTATAATACGGCAAAAAGAGCTGTCGTGACAGTAGATAAGGAGTAGCCGATCAATGGGCTAGGAAGGACCCATCAGTACTAGGCTGATATAACTCAGGACCCTGGCTAAACTTCTAAGTCAGAAAAGTACTCTTCAGTAAGGTTTTCACTTCCTTTTAAAGGACACTGTTTATTTGAATCAGTCTCGTTTGCGTAGGTAGGGAGTTCCAGATTCTTTGGCGATACCTGAGAAGGAACGATTGTAAGTTTTCGATTATTTGAATTTTTTCGGTTGAAGCAACAAGGTACTGGAGTTTCTGCAGGAATGGGCACCACCCGACAGCTCGAGTTTTTTTGCAAGGTATAGAGGAGTGTTGAAGCCAAGGGTTTTGTGGGTCATGCAGGCAAGTTTTAGTTATATCCTTGTTATGAAAGGTAACCAATTTAGAGATTCCAAGTCAGGGGAAATGTGATTGCTCTTCTTTGAACCTGTGATGAGCTTGGCGGCCACATTCATCAAAGCTCTGAGGGGGGGCCAGTCTGTACCTTGGAAGACCGCTGAGGGTTACACTGCCATATTCTAGCTGTGAGATGACTTATGCTTACACTGCGGACTTGAAGTCATCAGGGGGAAGGAAATATTTTTGTTTCCTTAGGCTGCTCAATTGAAAGTTTGCTCCTTTGGTAGATGCGCTGATGTGATCCTGCATGTGCAAGTTCTTATCCAGCACTTTTCCCAGGGAATTAGTAGAGTCTATGATATCTGGTGTGCAGTTGACAGCAGAAAGATTTTTCATATATTCCTCCGTGATGAGATCTTGCTTGGGCCAGCAAATAGGGATACATCCGTTTTTAGGGTGTTCAGTTTGAGATGGTTGAATGTTAAGCAGTTAAGGGTTTTGTGCAGGGTTCCGTTGAGTTTCTTGATATCATCAGGCAAAGAGATTTTCATGTACAACTGGCTGTCATTATTGGATGTTAGATGCTTTAAACTGGTGGCGTAGCCTAAGAGATACAATGTTGGCCAACTATCCTGTCCCTAGTCTCTTACTTGTGTATGATAAGCTCAACAAGGAAGAAAGCAGGGGTACTGGTTAGAAGAACCTAGGTGTTCGACATGGAGTTCCATCAGTGTGTTCAGTCGTCAACCTTTAAAAATAAGGAACAGTCATCAGTCAAGAGAAGAACATGGAATGAGCCATGTGTGACCCCCACCCTGTGACACCACTAAGTGACTACCTGCTCGTTTGTTGGGGCATTGAAGGCACACAGCACTTTACTCGACACTGGCGGACTCCATTTTCCACATTGCCTAGCGGCAGGAGTCGCTCTCGTCACCAGGGCAGGGACAGGCGGCGCATTTCAGCCGGTCCTGGCTCCCGCATCGTGGCAGCCCTTGCTCGTTTGTAGGGGGATTGAAGGCACACAGCACTTTGCTCGACACTGGAGGACTCCATTTCCCACATTGCCTAGTGGCAGGAGCCGCTCTCGTCACCAGGACAGCACCAGGCGGCACATTTAAGCCAGTCCAGGTTCCCGCAGTGCGGGATGCGTGCAGGCATGCCCGGGCCAAGGGCGGGCCCGTCTTCACTGGTCTGAGACCGAAGGAGGCTGGGCCGCCCCTCTAATACCTGGACCCAGGGATCATTGAGCACCATTTTAAGAGGTACTGTGCCACTTATTACTATTAACGCTATTAGGGATGCCAAAATGAGCAAATGAAAGACTATCAATGATCGTGGGGGTCAGGAGTTGTGGGGACACTTGATGCCTTCCTCTTGAGGGCTGATTCAGTCCTCATTCATGAGATAGAGGTAACTGAGACCCGGCTCTCAATGGAGCCTTAGACCACACAGAAACGGTGTCCACTTGCCAGCCATTCCTTGGGCAATAATCCTCAAGATCCTCCCCAAAGTCTTACAAATACAACATACAGTGTCAGATCTTGAAATATCTTCACCCCCTGAGTTAGCAAACAGGCCCAATATAGTTACACGGGGCCAGGTGGCTAAAACAAGATGAGACAGTAACAGTGAGCCACCATCCAAAAAACGAAAGGGTCCGGTACCTCAGAAAGAAAAACAAAAATCCTCAATAGTAATGAGTAGCGAAGCTATAACTGGAGACGGAGACCGTGAACTGGGGTCCGGTTTAGCACCGGGGAGTAATGAATCCGCCATATTACCTCCAAGGCTGAATGATGTGGACTTCTGGAAAAGGCTTGAGACTATGATGTCTGTTTTTATTTGATCCACTGTCACAAAAACGATCTCAAATCGTAGACAGACTTGTAAAACTGGAGGGGCTGATTAAAAATACCTGTTCACTCTTCCAGGACATACTCCATGGCTGGGGTTCTGGGCCTTCGGTAAATCTGGGGTTGGGAACTGGGGCTCATCCAACTGTAATTAACCCTGAGAGTGGTTAAACACACAATGCAAGCACCAAGGATAGTGCTACTGAAGCTTCAGCTCGACCTTAGAAACAACCTTGAGTGGTACTTTACCTGAGAATATTTTTTGGCAGCCTACGCAGCAACCCTACACCCATACCTACTCCCAGCTGACGAGAGGCAACTACCTCGAAACACATGTCCAGGGATGACTAACGAGACACTTATTTTCATTTTAAACTTTTGGCATAGGCGTACCCGCCGACGCTACTTCATGGACCACAATTCTTTGGGGTAACACGCTGGTAGGATTAACAGAGTGCAGCAAATCGGATTTTTGTTTACATTCAGGCTCCCTTGAGCCGGTGGGGCTGACGAGCCCATGGCTACGCACCTGCGAGCCTTGAGTGGTACTTTACCTGAGAATATTTTTTGGCAGCCTACGCAGCAACCCTACACACATACCTACTCCCTGCTGATGAGAGGCAACTACCTCGAAACACGTGTCCAGGGATGGCTAACGCGACACTTATTTTCATTTTAAACTTTTGGCATAGGCGTACCCGCCGATGCTACTTCATGGACCACAATTCTTTGGGGTAACACGCTGGTAGGATTAGCAGAGTGCGGCCAATCAGATTTTTGTTTACATTCAGGCTCCCTTGAGCTGGTGGGGCTGACGAGCCCATGGCTACGCACCTGCGAGCCTTGAGAGGTACTTTACCTGAGAATATTTTTTGGCAGCCTACGCAGCAACCCTACACACATACCTACTCCCTGCTGACGAGAGGCGACTACCTCAAAACACGTGTCCAGGGATGGCTAACGCGACACTTATTTTCATTTTAAACTTTTGGCATAGGCGTACCCGCCGACGCTACTTCATGGACCACAATTCTTTGGGGTAACACGCTGGTAGGATTAGCAGAGTGCGGCCAATCGGATTTTTGTTTACATTCAGGCTCCCTTGAGCCGGTGGGGCTGACGAGCCCATGGCTACGCACCTGCAAGCCTTGAGTGGTACTTTACCTGAGAATATTTTTTGGCAGCCTACGCAGCAACCCTACACACATACCTACTCCCTGCTGACGAGAGGCAACTACCTCGAAACACGTGTCCAGGGATGGCTAACGCGACACTTATTTTCATTTTAAACTTTTGGCATAGGCGTACCCGCCGACGCTACTTCATGGACCACAATTCTTTGGGGTAACACGCTGGTAGGATTAGCAGAGTGCGGCCAATCGGATTTATGTTTACATTCAGGCTCCCTTGAGCCGGTGGGGCTGACGAGCCCATGGCTACGCACCTGCGAGCCTTGAGTGGTACTTTACCTGAGAATAATTTTTGGCAGCCTACGCAGCAATCCTACACACATACCTACTCCCTGCTGACAAGAGGCAACTACCTCGAAACACGTGTCCAGGGATGGCTAACGCAACACTTATTTTCATTTTAAACTTTTGGCATAGGCGTACCCGCCGACGCTACTTCATGGACCACAATTCTTTGGGGTAACACGCTGGTAGGATTAGCAGAGTGCGGCCAATCGGATTTTTGTTTACATTCAGGCTCCCTTGAGCCGGTGGGGCTGACGAGCCCATGCCTACGCACCTGCGAGCCTTGAGTGGTACTTTACCTGAGAATATTTTTTGGCAGCCTACGCAGCAACCCTACACACATACCTACTCCCTGCTGACGAGAGGCAACTACCTCGAAACACGTGTCCAGGGATGGCTAACGCGACACTTATTTTCATGTTAAACTTTTGGCATAGGCGTACCCTCCGACGCTACTTCATGGACCACAATTCTTTGGGGTAACACGCTGATAGAATTAGCAGAGTGCGGCCAATGTGATTTTTGTTTACATTCAGGCTCCCTTGAGCCGGTGTGGCCGACGAGCCCATGGCTACGCACTTGCGAGCCTTGAGTGGTACTTTACCTGAGAATATTGTTTGGCAGCCTACGCAGCAACCCTACACACATACCTACTCCCTGCTGACGAGAGGCAACTACCTCGAAACACGTGTCCAGGGATGGCTAACACGACACTTATTTTCATTTTAAACTTTTGGCATAGGCGTACCCGCCGACGCTACTTCATGGACCACAATTCTTTGGGGTAACACGCTGGTAGGATTAGCAGAGTGCGGCCAATCGGATTTTTGTTTACATTCAGGCTCCCTTGAGCCGGTGGGGCTGACGAGCCCATGGCTACGCAGCTGCGAGCCTTGAGTGGTACTTTACCTGAGAATATTTTTTGGCAGCCTACGCAGCAACCCTACACACATACCTACTCCCTGCTGACGAGAGGCAACTACCTCGAAACACATGTCCAGGGATGGCTAACGCGACACTTATTTTCATTTTAAACTTTTGGCATAGGCGTACCCGCCGACGCTACTTCATGGACCACAATTCTTTGGGGTAACACGCTGGTAGGATTAGCAGAGTGCGGCCAATCGGATTTTTGTTTACATTCAGGCTCCCTTGAGCCGGTGGGGCTTACGAGCCCATGGCTACGCACCTGCGAGCCTTGAGTGGTACTTTACCTGAGAATATTTTTTGCCAGCCTACGCAGCAACCCTACACACATACCTACTCCCTGCTGACGAGAGGCAACTACCTCGAAACACGTGTCCAGGGATGGCTAACGCGACACTTATTTTCATTTTAAACTTTTGGCATAGGCGTACCCGCCGACGCTACTTCATGGACCACAATTCTTTGGGGTAACACGCTGGTAGGATTAGCAGAGTGCGGCCAATCGGATTTTTGTTTACATTCAGGCTCCCTTGAGCCGGTGGGGCTGACGAGCCCATGGCTACGCACCTGCGAGCCTTGAGTGGTACTTTACCTGAGAATATTTTTTGGCAGCCTACGCAGCAACCCTACACACATACCTACTCCCTGCTGACGAGAGGCAACTACCTCGAAACACGTGTCCAGGGATGGCTAACGCAACACTTATTTTCATTTTAAACTTTTGGCATAGGCGTACCTGCCGACGCTACTTCATGGACCACAATTCTTTGGGGTAACACGCTGGCAGGATTAGCAGAGTGCGGCAAATCGGATTTTTGTTTACATTCAGGCTCCCTTGAGCCGGTGGGGCTGACGAGCCCATAGCTACGCACCTGCGAGCCTTGAGTGGTACTTTACCTGAGAATATTTTTTGGCAGCCTACGCAGCAACCCTACACACATACCTACTCCCTGCTGACGAGAGGCAACTACCTCGAAACACATGTCCAGGGATGGCTAACGCGACACTTATTTTCATTTTAAACTTTTGACATAGGCGTACCCGCCGACGCTACTTCATGGACCACAATTCTTTGGGGTAACACGCTGGTAGGATTAGCAGAGTGCGGCCAATCGGATTTTTGTTTACATTCAGGCTCCCTTGAGCCGGTGGGGCTGACGAGCCCATGGCTACGCACCTGCGAGCCTTGAGTGGTACTTTACCTGAGAATATTTTTTGGCAGCCTACGCAGCAACCCTACACACATACCTACTCCCTGCTGACAAGAGGCAACTACCTCGAAACACGTGTCCAGGGATGGCTAACGCGACACTTATTTTCATTTTAAACTTTTGGCATAGGCGTACCCACCGACGCTACTTCATGGACCACAATTCTTTGGGGTAACACGCTGGTAGGATTAGCAGAGTGCGGCCAATCGGATTTTTGTTTACATTCAGGCTCCCTTGAGCCGGTGGGGCTGACGAGCCCATGGCTACGCACCTGCAAGCCTTGAGTGGTACTTTACCTGAGAATATTTTTTGGCAGCCTACGCAGCAACCCTACACACATACCTACTCCCTGCTGACGAGAGGCAACTACCTCGAAACACGTGTCCAGGGATGGCTAACGCGACACTTATTTTCATTTTAAACTTTTGGCATAGGCGTACCCGCCGACGCTACTTCATGGACCACAATTCTTTGGGGTAACACGCTGGTAGGATTAGCAGAGTGCGGCCAATCAGATTTTTCTTTAGCTCGACCTTATTGGCAAATGCCCCCCCCACACAATCCTCAGAATATACTGGGCATTTGCCTAGTACAGTAGGCCCCACTATCCCGTGTATACAGGCTGGTAACACCTCCAACAGAATTGCACCAAATATACGGATACCATTGTTGGGTGTTGGAGGAAGAGACACTAACACACAGAACCCTCGAAGGTCTAACCTGAGATATATTATCAACCAAAATCAGCCTCTGCATCTTCTCCCAGAAGTAACCCCTTATACGATCGTGTTGGCAAATGCCCCTCTATTCTTCCCCATGCCCTTGAACACTGGACAACTTTGAGGAATAAGTCACATCTGTTGAGCACCAGAACTGGCCTAACTGACACTCTCTTCTCAGAATTTAAAATGGTTAAGAGAATAGGATGTGTCGGCAAAACAAACAAGCATCTAGCAGGTCACTGTGTGGTTTTAAACTTTAGGTCCCCCCACCTGGTGCAATCTATCTTTGATAGGGCTGGCAAACACTCTATTATGGCCCAAGGAATCAATATCTTACCCTTAGGGTATTTTTACCAACCCCCAAAGGTTCTATGGCCCAACCCTGTGGAGGAGAACTATCCAGGTAATACGCAGTACAGGTACAGTGTCACGGTTAGCAATCGCTTTGATACTTTTAACACCCTAGAAGATATAGACTGACTAAATCAACCTAGAGACCCTTATCCTACTCATAAGGACTGCCTCAATTGAAATAGATCCGATAATATAATTATAGGTATAACCACTCCTGAGTGAGCGCAAAAAGAAACAAATAACCATCCTTTATTACCGGCTCATCCTAACCTGAGAGAAGAGTCTTTGGGCACTATTAATCCGACTGTGCGCTCCAAGCTTATTAAACCCACAAGTTCAAATCAGGTATTAACTACCAACTGCGCACTAACTCCTGATAATATTGCAGCAGTAAAGCCTTCATGTAACATTCACAGTGTCTCTTGCAAACTGGTTTTCTGGAACATCTCAGGTATACGATCAAAGTTGATTAATCCTTTATGGTGTGACTTTATTTCGAATTTCGATATAATGTGTTTTCAGGAAACCTGGGTAAAGGATATAGTACACATTAATGGTTTCAAAACTTTTCACACTGCAGCTGTTGATGTGGTTTGTGAACGGGCAAAGGGAGGGTTATGCACCTATATATCTAACAGGATTAATGTAAAAGAGATAGAGATGCATATAGAAGAGACTTATTTCCAACTGATTTTAATCCATTTTGATAGAAAGCTCTGCATTACCCTTACAAATTTTTACAATAACATTCCCCCGGATCAAATTGGAGTAGTTGGAAGAAATTGGGCAATGATTTGAAAACAATTTATAATAACGCAAAGGACATTTATAATCTTGGGAGGTGATTTTAATTATGCAATATGCTCAAAGGATGGTGGGAAATTATGTGGATTTACAAACGAGGATGGGATTAATAATACTCATTTTCGACACTCAAAATTGGGGGAATTATTTAATGAATTGATGTTTGGACTTGACCTGGGGTTTGCGAATGAGCAATGTGCTACGCCTCCTCCGATGAGTTATACTTTTAATGGTAGAGAATGCCTTTCCACCGTAAATTATATATTGCTGTCAAATAGTCACTCATGTGGACTTCAATCCTTTACTACACATGACAACTCATTGAGTGATCATTTTCCATTGAGTATCACTATCTTATTGCCGAAAAGGTTATCTGGTATAGGGGATGAAACTGTACACGTCGCACAAAATCTAACTATTTACAAGACAAATGGTTATTCACTGCGTTGGTCAATGATGGACCCCTTAGAAATTTCAAAACAAGTGATAACTAGGTGTAAATTAGCCTTTGAAGTTTGCTTGAGTGAAATAGCTCCATGTGACAGTGTTCTAACTTCCTTTCAAGAAATATTGGGAACTAAAAAGGAGGCCCTATTTCTTCAGAACAGTAAAAAAGGGAAACAACAGGGGTAGTTTGACTCCAAGTGTACAAGAGCCTATGCCAATCTTAAGTATGAATTACATAAGATTCCAAGAAATCCAAGCAATATTAGACAGGATAGAGGGACTTATAGGCTAGCGCTCAAGGAGCGTAAAGCATCCTTGAAAAATGATGCCTGGATAGCATTGCACGATGCCTCTCTAGCTAATGACAGTTCGGCCTTCTGGAAAGCAGTGAAAACTCCCATTTTGACACCTGGAGATGGTCCGACCATTGAAATAGCCATTACAGAAAAACAATGGATTAAGCACTTCTCCACGATGTATAATGGTGATGTGAGTGTTGACGCTCCAGGCATCCAACACTATGGGGATGATGCTATGGTACCCATGACTCAATATATTGATCTCCAATTTACTCTGAATGATGTAAATTGAGCCATTTTAGCAAGTCTTGGGGTAAGGCACCTGGACCTAATGGGGTCCCTGTAGACTTATATAAGTAAAATGTGATCTTATGGGGCCCGCTAATAACCCAGATAATCACTGCAAGCTGTTCTTCTCTTTCTTTTTTTATCAATTTGGGAACAATCAATCATATTGCCCATTTTTAAAAAGGGGAGTCATCAGGAAGGACCCTAGCAGTTACAGACCAATAGAATTATTAGATTCCCTGGTAAAAGTGGCAGCTCGAATTATCTTAGAACGACTACAAGACTGGGCCAAGGATAATAAGGTTATCTCTGATAACAGTACGGTTTTCGTGAGGGCCTATGAACCGTCGAACAGAGCTTAAATATAATCATTATTATAGGGAAGTATACTCGAGTCAAGAAGGCTAGGTTGTTTTTAACATTTGTGGATCTCACTGCATCCTTTGACTGACTGTGTCAGGCATAGCAAGCTCTGGGAGATCGTCAAGGACCTGGGAGTGGAAAGCAAATTATCCACTTTCTTAGACGGTTATACAGTGATGCTAAGGCCATAATGAGGTTCAGTGTTAACGGTGAATGCTCTGCCCCATTTCCAATAAGGACGGGGGTAAGGCAAGGCTGCGTGCTAGCCCCCTTTCATTTTATTCTTTATATTAATAGCTTGGGTGAAGCACTGGTCAAGGACTGCCAAGACCTCCCACAAATAGGAGGACGTCCAATACCTGCTCTCCTAAATGCGGATGACGCAGTTCTGATGTCGCGCACTAAAGTGGGATTGCAAAGAGTTTAAAATAGCTTTTCAGTCTTTATGCAAAACCTTGGTCTTAGGGTGAATACCTCGAAAACCTTTATCAGAGGTGTGGTCATGGCAGTCAAAAGTGTAGGGATATGTATATAGATAAACAGATGATAGGGTTTACTAAGAGATTTTCATATCTTGGTATACTTTTTGACCAGAATGACACTTGGTCTCAAGCGGTGCTAGCTAAAAAAATGGCTTTTTTAAAGACCACAGCAGCCCTTGCTAATTTTTCAAGAAAGCTGGGTAGGAGGCCGCTGGCAGAGCTTATACAGATTCATAAGGCAAAATGTGTCTCCACGGGCATGTATGGGGCAGGGGTCTGGGGCTTTGTTGATGTGCACCCCTTACAAATAGTGGAAAATGCGTTCTTAAGGTATAACCTGGCTGTCCCGAGTAGCATGTTTGCCATTCAAAAGTGGGTATGCCATACATCGCAGACGTTTTAAAAATGGAGCCCATTCTTTTATGGCATAGGATTTGGTCATCAACAAAAACCATGCTTAATCAGGACATCGTAAAGGACAGTTTAAAATTGGATGGGGCTCTAACTATCCCATGGCTAAGGTATGTTTGGGATTTTATGTGTGACCTCGGCCATTTAAACTATTACCCTGAGCCTAGTACTATGTCCACCATCACAAGAAATGAGCTAACAAAAGAGGGCCTCATGCTACTAGACACACTTAGACTATCGGCAGGGATCACAAAGCCCACTGGGCTGTCCAACCAACTGATTTTAACAGCTTTTACTATTCAACCATATATAATAACAGTACCTGGTGGCTATGATAGGTTTTTATTGACCAGATTCAGACTTGGGATTTTTCACAAACTTGTAAGCTTCCCAAAAATGAATGACTATTCACGAGGAATGCATTTGTGTCCTTGCGATAACCACTCAGAACAATCCACCATTCATGTTGTTTTATTTTGTATATGCTATGATGAATTAAGGAAAACGTGGATTGTTACAATTTTAAAATCCTTAGGGATTAGACAATGTCATCCTGCGTTTATTGTATTACAATTCTTGGAAAACTAACTCATAGGGGCCGATTCCGATCCGGGTCGGAAGGGCACCGAACGCGATCCGGACGGAAAAACTACGAGCCGTACGCGTATTTTCCAGCCAACTCGTACAGCTGTACGAGCGAGCAAGTACGATGCGAGCTACGTGAGATTCACCCACCGAGTCGTCTCCGGGTCCGAACCGCTCCGTACGTCTCGGTCGGAAGCTAACCGTGGCGTGCAATGGATGCGATTTACAACCGAGCCAGTACGATGCACACGTCGGACAGCCTGTGCGAGCCGGAGTGTCCGGCTCGCAAAAGCTCCCGGAGTCGGACTTTGGGGGTCCGCGTCGGACCCCCTGACACCCGCAGCCCTACGACTCGGACACAGGGGGAGACCTATGGGTCTCCCCAACACAGGCATGTACGGTGCGGATGGCACCGACGCGTACTCAGTGTAGGGGGTGCACTTGTTCGAGATGTACCCATTCATTCAATGGGAGCCCATGTACGTGTCGTACGACCGGCTCCCATTGACTTCTATGGGAGTCCGACCGAACCGAGTCCGACAGCATATGTGCGCATGGTACTCGCTCGGTCGGAATGTAGGGGTCCGGCTCGGTCGGAAAACACTCCGGATCCGACTCGGTCGGAGTGCTTTCCGACCCGTATCGGAATCGGCCCCATAGTCTGGAGGGTAGCAATGTTCTTAAAGAGTGTACTCAGATGCAGGAAATGCATTGTAATATAAAAGCTTAACCTACCAAGACAAAAGGAATAGTGATTCAAATAAGCTAATTTTATAATTAACTTTATATTTTATATTCCTAATCTCACTGTGTACTGTATTGTGTATTTATGCACTTTTATGATTGTCTAAAACAGCTATCGAATAAAGTTTTACTTGACTTGACTACCTGCAATCAATTGGAGCAATCATGAAGGCTGAAAGGGAAGTGTACTATAGAAAGAAGGGCCCTGGAGAGTTGTAAATACTAGCTAAAGAAACACATATACAGCACAATATACATCAACATGACCAGTGCCAAAGAGAGGTGAAACTTATGGTTATTAACATGATGTCTCCACATATTGGCGTTTAATAGGCCTCTTCATATTATACGTAGAGTGCTGCTGACTGCTGTTGTAGAGGATGATGGTTGAACACCCTCAAAAACACTATACATAAAACAGTAGTCCAGATCATCTGCACAAGAACGATTTAAAGTCTTCAGCCTGAACAATGCAAGCTGTCTCCTCATTGGCCTCTGACATTGCTAGAGATGTGCACACCTCTTGCATGTTGTATTAGTACTGTATTTGGCGATTTCTCATGCGCCTTGTATTGGGATATCCGTGCATGGGCCATACACACATTGCCCTTGTATTGCAAAATCTAGGCGCGGCCCACATTTGCCATGTACTGAGAAGTCTATGCTCAGCCTACTAAGAAAATAATGTCTAGCTACATCAGTATTTCTGTTATTATGACTTATGTAATTTTCCCTTGCTGAGCTTTATTACCGAAGCTGGCAGCAACCGGTTGCTCCGAAGCGAAATCAAGGTGAGTTCTTGTGGGGTTTCTCTCCAGCGCGGTGTAGGAGCTGCTCCAGCTGGAAGGCTCTTTGTTTCAGGTGTGATTCAACAACAACAATTTTATTCGGCCTTTGCAAAAAAACATAGGTCAATTAAACAAAATATATACAAGAAATCATATCTATTAAACATTTGCTACATCTAATACTGCTTACATTAATATAAAAAAAATACGTATATACTTGGTGTTTAAAAGGATTAAAAAGATGCATAAAACTAAATATAGAATAAAAAAGGATACCAAGATCACATCCAGCCATAATACGCCCTCAAATGTTAATCACAGCTAGATATAAGCCTAACAGGGGAAAAGCTAAGAACATAAAATACAGTATTAACTGAGAGCATTTGTAAAAAGGTAAAGGCTGGGGCACCTGCCTAAAGTTTTTTTTTTTTAGGGTTGAGATGATGTTCTTCCTCGGTAACTCATAGTAACTGCAAAACATACAAAATTGGAGCACGTCCTTTGGAGACTTAGCATCGCAGCCGTAGGGTGACAAACACTGATCCTTATTCCACCCACGTGGGTGGGCGAGAAGACGATAAAAGAAGTCCAAACATAACCTGGTCAAAAATAGTGATCATAGGAGCTTTATAGCCCTAAAAGGTACTGTTTCATTGACTGCATATCAATCAATCAATTAGGGTTTATATAGCGCGCTACTCACCGAGAGGGTCTCAAGGCACTGGGGGGAGTGGGGCAGCTCTGGGTCAGTCGAAAAGCCAGGTCTTGAGGTCCTTCCTGCACGTGTGCAGAGTCGGAGAGTGTCTGATGTTCACAGGGTGCTCGTTCCAGGTTTTGGCTGTGATGTAGGAGAAAGCTCTCCTGCCAGTTCTGTTCCGGTGGATGCGGGGGACCTCTGCCAGGCGAGGTCAGCAGAGCAGATGTTCCTCTTGGGTGCGTGAAAGGATACTCTCTCGCTGCCCGTTTCCAGTCGTCCGGGCAGATGCCTGATCTGAGGGAGGCGTTAATGGTGCATTCAAGTTCGGGTGCAATGATGGTGGCGGCCCTGTAGAAGATGTGCGGTTAGCAAAGGTCCTTTGGGGCTCCTGAGTGGGTTTTCTTCATGGTAGCTGTGATGAGTTCGACGGTAGCCGGATCCCAGGACGCGATGGTCGGCTTATCGGTAGCGTTGGTGGGGTGCTGGTGCTTGTCGCTGGTTCGCTGAAGTTGTCGTAGAGGGCCTTGATCTTCAGATGGAAGTAGGAGCTGAGCTTGTCGCAGAGATCCCGGGAGGGTGTGACGTCCGTAGCTTCGCAGGTGGGTTTTGGGAACAGCTGTTTGACGTTAAACAGTTCCTTGGTGTTGGTCGCGCAGATGGGGTCGAGGGTATGACCCACTCTGTGGGTGGGGGTGTTGATGAGCTGCTTCAATCCTAGGTTGGCGAGGTTGGCGAGGAGAGTAGTGGAGTTGGAGTTGTTGCAGTTGTCAAGGTGGAGGTTCAGGTCGCCGAGTAGGATGTAGTCCGTGGAGGTGATGGCGTGGGGTGCGACGAGTTCGGCGATGGTAGTTGCGTGGTGGGTGCAAAGTCCTGGCAGTCTGTAGATGAGGGAGCCATGTAGTGTGCTCCAGGGGCTTGTCTGGATCTGGAAGTGGAGGTGTTCTGTGTTGGAGTGGGGGTCACTCGGGCTGGATGTGGAGAGGCGGTGGGGGGCTTGTGTGCGATGGCGAGTCCTCCTCCTGGGCGGTGTGGACAGTCCTTTCTCTGGATCTTGTAGCCGTCAGGGATGGTGGTGGCGAGGTCGGGGCTGGAGGTGGCGCTGGTCCAGGTTTCAGTGAAGAAGGCAACGTAGGGCAAGAGGGTGTTGAGCAGGTCCCAGATCTCAATGGCGTGTCGGTGCAGGGATCACACGTTGAGCAGGATGCAAGTCAGGGTTTTGGTGGTGTGTGCATCTGACGTTCCTTCGGCGGTCGCGGGGGCTCTGTCGATGGTAAAGGATTTGCAGCAGGGTCTGCATGAGAACTGCCCGTGGTTAGTGTTTGGTGAGGATCTTGCGCAGTCTGCATGTCTTCTGTGGTTGAGTGCATGGAGGGTGGTTGAGTCATTGCGGTGAGGCCTTGGAGAACCTGGGGTCCTGGCGCTGGTCACAGGATTGCCTTAGGCGCACCTTCGGCGCACTCGTGGCGCGGCCGCACAGCGGCTGCCATTGTGTAGGGGAAGGGGAAGGGACGAGTACCTGAGAGGTGGGAGCGGGGCGGTCAGGGGGAGGGGTTATGGGTGGACGCGGCAGCGGGAACAGCAGGAACAGGAAAAAAATGGCGGGAAGAAGGGGGAAAAAGGGCAACAGTGGTGGGGCAAAATCCAATAGGATAGAGGCACAAGCAGCGCAATCTGAAAAAAAGACGAGAACAGTAACAGGGTGGAATCAAACCCTGCAATGGAGGGGCTGGCAGGCGACACACAGCACAGCGCGGCTGCCGGTGAGAGTGCGATCCTGGAACCGAAGTCTCAGTTTTAAAGATAATAAATCTACATACACTAGACTTCCTTAGCTTCAGGTCTTCCCTATTTAGGTGCCGATTTCGATCGTGTAAAAAATGTTCCCGTACGACTCGCATCCGTATTTTTTTACGTACGAGTCGTACAAGTCCCGTACAAATGGCGAAGTACGATTCGTACCGTAAAATTACATACAAATTGCCTCGGGAAAAGTCTACGAGACGTCCCCGGACAGATTTACATACGAGTCATAAAACTGAAGTCCGAGGGCAAAAGTCCGATCCGTACCGGCGTCCCGAATAAACAAGCGTATGGAAAACGTCCCGTACGGAGCGAACTTTGTACGACCACTACCCCGGGTACACCTGGGCCCGGGGTACGAGTCGTACGGACCCCCCACCCCACCCGCGCATGTACGCGCTGTACCCTAGCACCCGCGTATGTATGCGCCGGACCCCCCCACCTCAGCACCCGCACCTGTACGCGCCATACCCCAGCACCCGCGTATGTACGGGTCGTACCCCCCCACCTCAGCACCCACGTATGTACGCGCCATACCCCTCCACCCCAGCACCCGCGCAAGTACACGCTGTACCCCCCACCCCAGCCCGCGCATGTACGCACCGTACCCCAGCACCTGCGTATGTCCGTGCCGTACCTCCCCACCCCAGCGCACGCGTATGTAAGCACCGTACCCCCCACCCCAGCCCCGTACTTGGACGCACCGTACCCCAACACCGTACCCCAGCACCCGCGCATGTACGTGCCGTACCCCAGCACACGTGTATGTAAGCGCCGTACCCCCACCACAGCACCCGCGTATGTATGCTCCGTACCCCCCACCCCAGCCCCGTACTTGTACGCACCGTACCCCAACACCGTACCCCAGCATCGCGTATGTACGAGTCATACAACACCATTGCACATGTGATCACTGTACAACAACATAGCCATGGACGCACCTTACCTACGTGAAAAAGACTCGTACTGAACCCGGACACTGTAAAACAGCACAAGGACTGTCAATTCGACTCGCAAAACACCACAAAACACGTCTACAGGACAAAAAACAACTAAAAGACTGACCTGGCACATCCAAACAGTCAAACAGAGGCCCAAACTCACAACCACCTCTTATGACACACCCACCAAAAGTTCAAACACAGCTACACCCACAAATGGACCAATAAAAAGGGCACACAAACACAAACCATGAGCCTTTGCAACAGACCCACTGCTGACAGACACCACACACAAACAACTGCACCCATACACCTTAACTTACACACCTTCACACAACCTCCTTCACACAGACCCCCTCTACACATACACACACCTACACATTCACACCCACACACCCATAACCATCCACACCCACACCCCACACCATGCCCACAGACAAAAATCCAAAGTTCACAAGGGAAGAGCTGGACATCCTTGTCAACGAAATCATCAGTCGAGCCACAGCTGTTTGGAACATTGGTCAGACAGACCAGCATATCCCAAAAAACTAGCCTGTGGCAGAGGATCGTCAATCGGGTGAATGCTGTTGCGCCCATCAGAAGGACAGGAATGAATGTAAAGCCAGGTGGTACGATCTGTGCAGGGCAGTCAAGTGCAAAATGAATGAGGAATACGCCCAGAGTAACATCAAAGGAGGTGGGCTGCCCCGCAGACCGGTACATTACCATCCCTGGGAGGAGAAGGTGATGGCCCTGCTTCCGCCGGTGGGAGTACACGGAGTCGAAGGAGTTCGAGAGCCTGGTGAGTACACAAACAACTCACGTAACATGGGGGAATGGCATCCTCGTCCCAACTACAACAAATGCACTCACCTACCCCCAAGCCCTCACCTGACACAACCACACCCTAAACAACGCTCATGCCACTAACATGAGTATGCCCCATTTACAAAGCAAGGCCATGCCATGTCCCAGCCAACACAAACCACAAACCCAAGGACAGGATGTCCGGGATGCTGCAAGGGTCGGGATCACTAAACATATTGTACAACTCAGAAACAGACACCATTGCCCTCAGCCCATATGGCCCAGGTACATACCCATGCACCATGTGCAATGCACAGGGACTGGCAAAGTACTGACAAGGTAGCTGACACTTGGCCCTGCTGTAGGCAGCACAAGGCCCTCCTGTGACAACTGCAAAATCTAACACAAACACAACCAGATCAGATATCTAGGACAGGAACTCACACTCACTGACATGGCAGCATGCTCCATGGGGGGACAGATACATCACCTGGGAGACCAACTGCCAAATCACATTACACCCACCAGCAGGCACCGTCAATCAATCAACAATCGATCAGGGTACTTGTAAGGCGCGCTACTTACCTGTGAGGGTCTCAAGGCGCTAAGGGGGGGTTCCAATACTGCTTGAAGAGCCAGGTCTTGAGGAGTCATCTGAAGGCGAGTAGGTCTTGGGTCAGTCGTAGGTGGGTTGGGAGGGTGTTCCAGGTCTTGGCGGCAAGATAGGAGAAGGATCTGCTGCAGGTGGGCGTACGTTGGATGCGGGGGACAGCTGCGAGGGCGAGGATGCCGGAGCAGAGCTGGCGGGTGGGGGTGTAGAAGCTGAGTCTGATGTGCAGGTTGGCTTGTCCGGCGGTGTGGAGTGCTTTGTGTGCGTGGCTGAGGAGCCTACAGGTGATCCTCTTGTCGATGTGGACCCAATGCAGGTCTCTCAGGAGGGGGTGATGTGGCTGTGGCAGGGGGCGTTGACGATCACTTGTGCCGAGGCATTTCAGAAGCGTAGTAGCCGCCGTTGGTGTGGGGATGGGAGTGCAGTGGCGTAGTTCAGTCAGCTGCTGACGAGGGCCTGTGTCACTGTTCTACTTGTTTAAGTCGGGAACCACCAGTAGATCCGGTGGAGCATGCGTAGGGTGTCGTAGCAGGAGGAGGAGATGCCGTTGACCTGCTTGGACATGGAGACGGAGGATGCGAGGATCAATCCTAGTTTGCGTGCGTGTTTGGTGGGTGTCGGTGATGTCCCCAGAGCGATTGGCCACCAGGAGACATCCCAGGGTGAGGGTGTGGGTCCCAGGATGAGGACCTCCGTCTTGTCCGAGTTCAGTTTCAGATGGCCACTCCGCATCCAGTCGTCGATGGCCCTCAGACCCTCGCGGATGTTTGTCTAGGCGGTGTGAGGGTCCTTGGTGAGGGAGAGGATGAGCTGGGTTTCATCGGCGTAGGAGATGTCTTTGAGGTTGTGGTGGCGGGCCACTTGTGTGAGGGGGGCCATGTGGATGTTGAACAGCGTCGGGCTGAGTGATGATCACTCACCTCTCACACAAGCACACACCCCTGGGGCAGCCAGGGGAGTCACACACTCTCACAATGTACATGTGACACAACAAGATCAAGCCACAGGCAAAAAAGCATCCAAGGCCAAATGCGACATGTCAAAGACCCTGGATAACCTTTCAATCAGTCCCCTGCAACATACCCATCCACAAGTGAACATTGATGTGAATGCTAGGCACATACAACTACCTGGAGGAACTGTGGCAACCAGAACATGTATGAAACATGGATGTCGCATGAAATAGCATTAACATTGTCTCTCTATCACACACAGGGCAACGTCATTGATCTCCCCACAACACTGGGGGGGAACAATCACAGACCCAGGCTCGGCAGGAAGATGATCCCACCGGCAGCAACGACTCTCAGCACTCTGTGGATGACCCCAACCAACCTGGACCCTCTGGTGCCCCAGCCCTTGCAGCACCTGCATCAGGTACATCTGTGCCAACCACCACCCCCATTCTTGCCACATCCCAGGAGACACCCAGGAGCCCTGCCCGCACAGAAAAACAGAGCCAGTCTGACCTGGAGGGACAAGGTTCTCCGGCCACCCAGGAGGAGGCAGACAACCCTGTAAATGCCATCCCTAAGGGGTCCGGTAGACCCGATGTGCCCACAACGGCAGGCCAGGCTCGTGTGGGCAGGGGTGGTGGGAGTGGAGGCAGGCGGAGGCACGAACCTGACCAGCCAGCTGAGGGAACCGTTATGTCACACATACGCCACATCTTGGAGACATACCGGTGTGACACCAGGGGCATCAGCCAGGTAGTGGGGACCCTCAACGAGATTAAGAACCAGCAGGCCAAGCAACACGCCAGTCAACAACAACACCAAGGACAGATGGAGGCAAGACTGGCTGAGCACCTGGTGGTGCAAACGGACATAAGCCGGATCGCCGACAACATGGGCAACCCTCCCTTTGCCACCAGGCGAAGACCAGCACCAGCCACAGGGAGGGAGGAGGAGGATTTGTCCGACGGAGCGTCCCAAGCATCGTCAAGGCCTGCATCTGAGGGTCCCGCAAGGATGGTGGGTCTTCCACGGAAAAGACCGTGAGAGGCAGCGGACCATCCACATCTCCCAGGTCACCTGGCCTGGCACCTGGCCCTCTGGCCCAACAGCAGCACCTCATCTAATGACATTCTCAGCCACATGGACTTGCTGGTCACAGTCTGACCAATGATGACTGTTGGACTTGGCCCTTCTGGCAGGTTCACCTCTGAACTTTTTGCTTTTACTGGTGACCTGGTGGTAGTGATTTTTGGTTTCTGCGCACTTTCCCTGTGTCCCAGAGTAAAGTGCGTGCGCACTCTGAGTGCATGTGGTGAGATAGGCCTGCCCTCCTATAGGAATGCATGGGGAATGTATGTGTCCCTGGTAGTTCCTGATGCGTGGGGTGTGCAGGCTCGAGTTTGGTATGTGCGGACTCGTGTGATCGAATGCTTCGCAATCATGTATAATGCGTGATTATGTCATGTGCGGAAGTGCCACTTCTAGGAGTTGGCATATTAGTGTAAAATGTGCAGTGACTGCCTGTCCTTGATTGGCTGAGTGAGGTCATGTGACAGGCTAGGGAATCCCCAGAGTCAGGAGGAGTCACCCAGTGGTGAATAGGGAGATCAGCAGCTAGATGGGTGGGAGGAGTACACCTGGGTCCTGAATAGGGCTGGGTTTTCCCCACACAATGCTGGCTCCGCCCCCTGTGGTGCGACTGATGACCCTGGCCTGCACTCTGAATAGGGAGAGGGGCTGAGCAAAACAAAGTGCTCAGGAACCAGTTGTAACTGGTTCTCCCCTTTTCTGCACCTTGAAACAAAGGGGAAAGGTGTATAAAAATGGGGTTGTGTCCCCACTGATGTTGTTCTCTTCCAGGATCCTTAGGGGGGCTGCTGCTGCTGGAGGCCAGGAGGAACCGCCACTTGGGACTGCCTTCCTGCCTGGAGGGCCCAGTGAGTTGGCCCCTGGCCCAGCCTTGCCCCCTGCCCACCTTCCTAAAGCTTTGCCAGGACTTTGGTTGCTGGACCTGGCCTTTAAGCGCTGGGAGCGCTTTATTTTGCCCCTAAAGCGCCTGGAAGCACTTTTCCTTCACCTATAGTGCTAGGAGCGCTTTATTGCTGCAAGCCGGTGCCCACCCGGCGTTTGCAACGTGTAAGCTGTGCTGATCATGAAGTCCCCTGGCAGGTGCCCACCCTGCCAGGGACATTGCCGCGGTCAGTGGCGGGTGCCCACCCCGCTTATTTGTCTTAATCTCACGGCGGGTGCCCACCCGGCGTATATTTCCTATCGCGAGGGAGCCTACCCCTTTTATTTCTGAAATCACCGCCGCGGCCGGGCTCCCAGGAAGTCAGGCGCCGGAGTGAGGACGGGGGCGGAGTCTGAACAGGAAGCGGACGGGAGCCTACCCCGCGCTCCTGTGACAGGAACCAGGAAGTCTGCGAGTAAGCGGGGCTCCCGTGTGCCAGGAGAGCCCCGCAGCCACAGAGGAGGTGGGAGCGCTGCGTGTTCCCTTGCAGCTGTCCCCATCGCCTGACCGGAGCAGCCCGTCGAAGTCCTGGTGAGTGGGGGCTGAAGGGGGAGCCGGGTTAGCCCTCCCCCAATCACTGTAAGAGCCTGCGAGGCTCACGAGTCCCCCGAGCGGGACTCCAACGTCAGGCATCAGTTGATCTTGCTGAGTCCAGGGGGACTCAAACTGCGGGGGCATTCTGTGGATAATCAGAGCGGCCCTGGAAGGCAGTGGGCCGCTCCAACGTTGAGCGCATTGTTTGTTTGGAGCCCACGAGGCTCCACCATTGCCCCAGGGCATAGTCGTATGCCCGAGCCCACGAGGTTCCCACGCCATTTTGGGGGCATGGTTCTGTGAGGACCCAGAGAGGCTCCCACGGGTGACACGTTGGGTGTTGGAGGCACACCGGTGCCAAGTTCCTTTCTGTAGCTGCCCAGCACTTAGTGGGCAGCTGCACCGTTTAGGTTGTGCCCCTCCATGCTTGGGCTTGTGCAGCCTGCGCAGCCTTGCCGTGACATTGGGACCTAGGGCGTCCTAGCCCCGACAAGGCCAGTTGGCCTAGGGACTGCCACAGGTGGTGGCTAATGTGAGTTTTTGCGCTATTGTTCCTAACCTGCACCTCTGAATGTGTTTTTATGCGTCATGTGCCATGTGTTTACACCTCTGAATGTGTTTATGCGTCATGTGTAATGTGCTTATGCCCCTACAGGTATTGTGATACTTAGGTGGTTGTTTTTCTCCTAGTACAGGTGGTGCTAGCGAGGTCCTGATTCCCTGCGTGACATTTTCCTAAGGTGGTTAGGGTTGCGTAGGTGGTACTTACCGGTTACCAGTAGTTACTGGTTGTGTGGTGGTGTCATTTTGTGCTACAGTAATCTTATATCCTATGTTCTAAGTGCTAAGTTCTAAAAGTGCTAATTCCTGACAGTGGTCCATGTGGCCCTGTCCACTGTACATATAATCCCTTGTAAATTCTGCCCGTGCCTGTTGGCACATTGTAAAGTGTGTGTTTTTATCTAATGTGTTTTGGTATAATACAAAGGCTATTTTTATATAATACCTTGTGTGGAGTTTCCTTTGTGGTGGGCCTTGGGTGTTGTTGCTGGGTGCGCGCGCAAACGCTTTACACATCGCCTCCGGGATAAGCCTGACTGCTCGTGCCAAGCTACCAAGGGGGTGAGCAGGGGTTATCTTTGGTGTGTAACTCCCCAGCCCTGACTAGAGTGGTGGTTTCTGTCTGGCTTTGGCGCAAGCCCTAGCCAACCAGAAATCCCATTTCTAACAATGACCAACACTGTGGTCTGGACTCTGATGACTCCAACTGACAAGGGTGCCATCTCCCCCTGTGAACTTTGGATTCCATGCACACTGTATAGCACCTATTTGTCCACACTAAACAGGCCCCCCACCGAGAATAAATCTCTTTTTCTACAATTACATGTTGCATTTATTTTGCATGAGTACACAACCTACGTGTGGGGAAATTTCAAACTATGCATGAGTGTTGAACTAACTCCAGCCATCCATACCCTGGAATCTGAGTCTGGGACAGGACACACATGGGTCACAATGTATCATACTATTAAGATGTGTCACTCGAGTGATGATGTCCTTCCACACATTTTAGCTTAGACACTCAATTGTAATATAGCATGGTGACACACTGATTCCTGTAGAGTAAATGACCATGCATGCGGATGACAATCTCTTCCCTGACTTCTTGTGTGTCTGTCATCCCCAGGATGCACAATACTCACCCGTCATGGCCTCAAGCTGCTGAGGGGGAGCATGCGTTACTGTGCGGACCGACCAATTGGGAAGAGTATCCTGAAGGCGTAGAGGTCATGGCTCATGTGGATGTTGCCGGAGAGGGAGTAGCAGGTATGTCTTGCCAGGTGGGAGAACTATGGCCTGCATGCTGGAGTACGGTGGATGTGAAGAAAGGTGGCCAGGGCAACGTTAGATGCACGGAGTTGGCACAACGGGGTCTCGGATGACAGACGGCCAAGGTTGGTGTGGGGTCTGGGTTTGTGGCCTGCCTCCTGAGTGTGGGTGAGTTGTCTGAAGGTCATCCTGCAGCACACAGTGATACATTGCAGCTATCTCTGGTGGACGGTGATGTGGCTGGGGCGCGGGATGTTGAAGCTGAGTTGTGCACACGCAGCCTGGATGTGGACTTGTTTCCTGGGAGTTAGGATGTCCTTGCTCCATAGAGGGCGGGGCAGTAGTCGACACAGCTGGTGTCGTGGGCCTGGGGGATGGTCTGTCTTTCCCTGGAGTGGATCTATCTGTGGATCATGTGCATCATGCAGAGGGTGTTGTACCCTGAGGTACAGATGCTGGTGATTAGCATGGCAAATGTGAGTGACAAATCCATGATGCACACCATCTTGTGTGCGTGGCCACTGGGTGCATGTGCAGGGCTCTTGCGGGTGGGACACAAGCAGTTGACCCACCTGTAAGGGGACAATCCTCAGATGATTACCTCAGTCCTGTACAAGTCCAGCCTCAGGTGGCTGATGTTCAGCCATTCATCAATGGATCTCCTGCCTTCTTGAATGTTGGAACTGCCAATGGCTGCATCTTTGGTGAGGAGCACCTGGCTGTCAATGGCATACGAGCTGATGGAGAGGTGCTGTGTGCATGTGATGCCGGTGAGGGGGACCTGGACACATTGAGGATTGACACGCTGAGAGATGATACCTGGGCCATGTGCCAGATTATGCCACTATACTACATGCTGAAGGCTTGAGTCCCCCTCCCATGGCCTTGCTGGTGTACGGAGCCGGTGGGGAGTAGGAGGGACATTACCTGGTTGGTGTGACAGGGCCTGGAAGGCGGGGCAGCGCTGTGTAGGCAGTTGGAGTTGCACAATCATCATGCAAAGGTGTTGTGTGTGCGCCTAGGGTATGCCTGAGAGCAGGTGGTAGCTCCTTGGATGGACAATGCTTGGAGGGTGGCTGCAACATCAGACTGTAGTGTGATGTGGGTCATGTAAGGACATGAGGTTCGTGCAGAGCTCTTGAGGCGGAAAGCCGAGAGCAGAACTTTTTAAAGACTACTTTTAAAATTGTAATTGTGATACTGTGTTTTTTAAAAACTGTGATACTGTGTTTTTAAATAACAACTAGAGTCGATCTCTTGGCTCCCCATGTGACTCCCTCCCCGCGCAGCCGAGTCAGGTGCTGCAGCGGGTCGCAGGTGAATCACCGGGACACCAGGGCCACGCCCATTGGAACAGGCCACGCCCCCCTTTACTACAAAAGCGCGCCATTCCTCGCTTGCGCTTGTTGTAAGCAGAGCTCTTGAGGCGGAAAGCCGAGAGCAGAACTTTTTAAAGACTACTTTTAAAATTGTAATTGTGATACTGTGTTTTTTAAAAACTGTGATACTGTGTTTTTAAATAACAACTAGAGTCGATCTCTTGGCTCCCCACGTGACTCCCTCCCCGCGCAGCCGAGTCAGGTGCTGCAGCGGGTCGCAGGTGAATCACCGGGACACCAGGGCCACGCCCATTGGAACAGGCCACGCCCCCCTTTACTACAAAAGCGCACCATTCCTCGCTTGCGCTTGTTGTAAGCAGAGCTCTTGAAGCGGAAAGCCGAGAGCAGAACTTTTTAAAGACTACTTTTAAAATTGTAATTGTGATACTGTGTTTTTTAAAAACTGTGATACTGTTTTTTTAAATAACAACTAGAGTCGGTCTCTTTGCTCCCCACGTGACTCCCTCCCCGCGCAGCCGAGTCAGGTGCTGCAGCGGGTCGCAGGTGAATCACCGGGACACCAGGGCCACGCCCATTGGAACAGGCCACGCCCCCCTTTACTACAAAAGCGCGCCATTCGTCGCTTGCGCTTGTTGTAAGCAGAGCTCTTGAGGCGGAAAGCCGAGAGCAGAACTTTTTAAAGACTACTTTTAAAATTATAATTGTGATACTGTGTTTTTTAAAAACTGTGATACTGTGTTTTTAAATAACAACTAGAGTCGATCTCTTGGCTCCCCACGTGACTCCCTCCCCGCGCAGCCGAGTCAGGTGCTGCAGCGGGTCGCAGGTGAATCACCGGGACACCAGGGCCACGCCCATTGGAACAGGCCACACCCCCCTATTTCCGTCATTTAAGGATGTGCTGGTTCCAGAGGCGCGGCGGACGGGCGCAGCGGGCGCGCCGGCGGGGCGCCGAAGGCGCGCCAAAGGCAAGCCCGTCTGCGCCCGTCCGCGACCAGCCGGGCCCGGGGCCACAAACCCTGGCTCCCACCCTACCCAGAGCAGGACCTACAGCTCGGCGGCCATATACAGCATAGGTAGGACTGCCGCTCCCCAGTGCACCCATATCTATGCTCCCACAGAGCTTCCCGCCCGCTGTTCGGGGTGCAAACATTCCTTCGGCAAATCCCCGTCGGCCTCGGCACAAACTTACCGCATGTATGCGCTAAACTGCCGCTCTTTACCAAAACATAGCACACAGATTGCCATGCTGCTCGAGGAGAAAAAGCCAAACGCGGTTTTCCTGACAGAAACATGGCTCACTGCTCACTCTGAGCCAGACGTGGTTCTAGCCTTACCCGTAGGTTACTATATCCTTAGACTGGATAGACCGGTAGGGAGAGGCGGAGGTCTGGCGATCATATTGAAAAACCAGTACCGATGCCGTACTACAGCAGAAACTATCCCTGAGTGCGAGAGTGTAGCATTTTGCATAGAGTTCAACGCAAATAGCTCTTTTTCCGGCACCCTGATCTACCGCCCCCCTGAGCCTGTAAAAGTGTTCCATAGGTCTCTTCCAGAAATCATAGCGGAAAGAATTCTATCTTCTGCCAACCACACGATCCTAGGGGACCTTAATCTCCATTTCAATTCCCCCTCAGACCACATTGCTAAGGAGTTACTAGATGATCTGGAAGCTCTTCTATTGTCCCAACTGGTATCAGCCCCAACCCATGAAAAAGGCAATTTACTTGACCCTATATTTAGTAACTGCCTGGATCTAACTGTTGATCAACCCATCCCCCTTCCATGGTCAGACCATTTTTTGGTCCCGCTTACCTGGGTTACACACAAAAACCCCCAGTTACCTCCCCAAGTCACCACTAGGAGGAACTGGACAAAGCTCCCATTGGAGCCCTGGCTGCATAACCTGGACTACACCCGCCCGCCACCCTGCCTAGACCCCAATGTGGCAAACGGCAACTATGTAGGTTGGATCACTCACTCGCTAGATTCGATCCTCCCGCTTCGCAGATCCTCCTCGAAGAGATTACAGAAATCAGCCCCCTGGTTCTCCGACTCTCTAAGAGAGCTAAAACGCCTTTGCAGGCAACGAGAGCGAGCCTGGCGTTTCGACTTTCTCCCAGATAAAAAGGCTTCCTACAAAGAGGCGATCAAAGCCTACAGAGAAGGGATCAGAACGGCCCAGGCAACCCACTACTCTGAGAAAATACTAGAAGCGAAATCAACGCCTAAGGAAATTTTCCATATAATAAAGCAATGTACCAGTGCCAACACGGCACCCCCTCCTAACAAAACCCAGGACCAATGCAATGAGCTTGCGGATTTCTTTCACAATAAAGTTTTAAAAATTTACTCTACCTTCCCAACAGCAGCCACAACCCCGGATATGATTAATCCACTCCCCCCTAGACCGCCTCTTCACCCAGAACAGCCTTCCCTCGAGCACTTCCCTCCTTTGGACCTCGACATCTTAAGCAAAGTGGCACGACAAGTCAAGTCGGGCTCTCCTTGTGATCCTGCCCCTCCAGAAGTCCTGATGCAGGCAAGCAAAGCCACCCTGCCTGTAATCCTGGAACTTCTAAACACGTCCATATCCGCATGCTCTGTCCCCACAGCTTGGAAGCAAGCCATGGTGCGGGCGCTGTTGAAGAAACCCAGCCTAGACCCAGATGACCACTCCAGCTACTGCCCCATCTCACTTCTCCCTTGGGCTAGCAAGGTGTTAGAGAAGTATATAAACGCGCAGCTGGTCCAGTTCCTAGAGGACCACTCTCTATTACACACATCCCAGACAGGCTTCAGACCGAAGCATGGCACGGAAACCGCCTTATTAGCGGTCACCGAAGAAACTCGAAGGGTACTGGACCAGGGAGGATCAGTGGCAGTGATCCTCCTTGATCTAAGTGCCGCCTTCGATACGGTCAGCTATACCACCTTGCTGGACCGTCTCTATGACATCGGAGTTTCAGGTGACGCATTAAGGTGGTTTGACTCCTTTCTGTCTGAGAGATCTTTTCAGATCTTCGACGGAGAGACAGTGTCCTCTAGCAAACCTCTGAGCTGCGGAGTACCGCAGGGCTCCTCCCTGAGCCCTGTATTGTTCAACGTGTACATGAGGCCGCTGGCGGGCGTTGTCGAACCGTACGGCATTAAAATCGTGTCGTACGCCGACGACACCCAGCTTGTGGTCTCGCTGGCCACTGAGAACAACAGGCAATCCCCGGCAGATCTGCTAAAATGCTTAGAGGACGTCAAGGGATGGATGACCAACTCCTCCCTAAAGCTAAACGGAGAAAAGACGGAGCTCATGCTCCTAGGCCCAGCCTCTCCTGTGCCTTTCACCTCCTTTTGGCCCTGTGCACTGGGCCCTCCCCCCACCCTTAAGGAGAGTGTTAAGAGCCTGGGAGTGTGGCTGGACAACAAACTCTCCTTCTCCACCCAGGCCACTAAACTGTCCACCACATGCTTTGGCCTACTCAGAATCCTGAGGAAGGTCCTCCCGCTACTTCCTCTAGAGGCCAAAAAGGTGGCGGTACAAGGTCTCATCCAGTCTCGCCTGGACTCGAACAATGCCCTATACGTGGGGGCACCTGAGATGACCCTCCGGAAACTGCAGGTTCTACAAAACTGTGCAGCACGTACCCTGTTACAGATCCCGCGCACCCAGTCAGCCAGACCTGCTCTAAAAAGTCTCCACTGGTTACCAGTGAGGCAGAGAGTAGCTTTCAAGGCGCTGTGCATGGCGCACCGCGTCTTCTGGAAAACGGGCCCAGCCATTAACAACGACCTTGTCATACCCTACCACCCTAACAGGAACCTTCGGTCGACGGAGGCTTTCCTTGCTGTTGTTCCCAGAGTGAAGCGAGCCAGGTCTGGGGGTAGGCTGTTCTCTTTGAATACCGCCAGGCTCTGGAATGCTCTCCCCCTCTCACTCCGGTCCAACCCAAACCTGCTCTCATTCCGGAAAAGCTTAAAGACACTACTGTTTGCCAAATCCTATGTTACCTAACTCCTCTTCCCGTCACCTCTCTGCTTCAAGTCAGCGCTTGGACGCCTACGGGCAGCAACCGCGCTCAACAAATATTTTTACAATTACAATTACAATGTGCTGACGGTCCAGCCTTTGGCACCGCGTGGGCGCAACAGTGGCACAGACAAGCTGATGCCAGCCAAATGAATGGGTGACGGGAGGAAGGGAGGAGCATCTTTGAGGTGTGTGTGTTGCCGAATCTGTAAACTCTCTGTGCCCTTTCTGCAGGGGCCGCAGCAGCGGCGGCATGACCTGGAAACTATGCCACTAGTTGCACACAAAGACAATGATGTCAGAAAGGACTACTGCAACAGGCGTATGTAAAGGAGGAGTGTCCGGTTTCCCATGGCACACCCAGAGACAATGGATGCACAATCCCCAAAGATGACTGACACCGGATCATTAAACTGAAGGACGAGCTGCGCACAGGATACACACCCTCAGCACGTGTTGACGGTCTGTTGTGGACACCAACATGCCCAAATACATACACAACCATGGACATCATGCACAATGGATATTCAAATCCCTGAAGAACTGCATGCATGTTGCTAAACTACACTTAGACTCATATGCACAATATTTGACAACTATGCCAGAGATGCCGCATGCAAAGTGGCAAGAGACCTGCATTGACAGAGATGAGGCACCTTGGAGGGTGAGGAACACCTTTATTACTCAGGTTCACACCTAGGGAAATGCATCAATATGAACAGACTCACAGGTCATTTTGCAGAACATGTGGGAACTACACCGGACACCCCCTTCACAACACAGATGCTGTAAATCCATTGAACTGGCACACAAGTGAAGGGTGTGAGCCAAACACCCCCTGCTGCACACGGAGGGGCTGCAATTCCCCATTTATCCTCTAATGGGGATGTCCCACACTATGTCCACCCGTAGCATCCCGTATGTTTCAGAGGGAAGTTGTACACACATTGATGCCTTCATCAGAATCCACAGTCCCATCACAGATGACTGCTACGAAGGGTGACTATCAATACATGGGAGTCATGCAACATGTCATGTGCCCCATGGTGAGTCAACATGTATGTATAGTAACACGACATGCACAGGAGCAGTGCCCACACATTACAAATACCTACCAACACCAAAATGCCATGCAGCAATCCTTAACCAAATAGACTTTTCCCCATGTCCGTGCATGGGACGCTGATTCAGCACATGTTGCAATACTCATGAGGAATAGCGGGAGGCCAACGATGACACGAGCAGACAGCATGCAAAACTACCTGGGGATGACAGACACACAAGTCAGGGAAGAGATTGTCATCCGCATGCATGGTCATTTACTCTACAGGAATAAGTGTGTCACCATGCTATATTAAAATTGAGTGTCTAAGATAAAATGTGTGGAAGGACATCATCACTCGAGTGACACACCTGAACACACATCTAAGTCACTTAGCATACAGTCAGCTGGACACACACATTGCAACACATGCCACACAAGGCTCCAGGCGTGCACACTCAGACCCATGGACTCACCATTATGAGAAGAAGTTGCGTATGAGCTGACTCCGGATATCGTCGTCCTCCTCCTCCTCATAATCACTTGCCTCGTGACCCAGCCCGGGTGGATGTTCCTGCTCATCCGGATCCAGGATGAGTGGCACAGCCTTCTCCACTGCCATGTTGTGCAGCATGCAGCACACAAGGAAGATCTTGCAGGCCTTCACCGGTGCATATGGGAGGGACCCGCCTGCCTTGTGAAGGCACCGGAATCTGTTCTTCAAGAGGCCAAACGTCCTCTCAATCACTCGCCTGGTCTGCCCATGTGCATTGTTGTAACGGTGATCTGCAGCTGTTCTGGGGTTGAGGAGGGGCGTCATTAGCCATGGCATGTTGGGATAGCCAGAGTCCCCTACATGGAAACATCATGTAAAGAAGTGGGTCAGGAGATGCCGTAAGATACAAAAATAGCGCTAAACAAAGGACAAACAGAGTATACCCACCAACAAGACATGCTCGTTCGTTGTGCAGCCCAGCATCATTTCTGGTACCCTGCTACGCCTCATGATGTAGGCATCGTGTGCTGACCCTGGAAAACATGCACAGACATGGGAAATTAGCATGTTAGCAAGACACACCACAAGGGCATTTATAGAGTGGTAATGTTTACGGTTGCGATAGGCAACCTCCTGTGCCTGTGGTGGTACCAAAGCCACATGTGTCCCATCAATAGACCCAATTACATGGGGCATCCCTCCCAGGGCATAGAACTCACACTTGACACCTGTCAACTGCTCATGAGTTGGAAAATGGATGAATTCATCTAGGTGCTCCAACATGGCTTCTAAAAAATCATGCAGGGCACGGCTGAACATGGTCTGTGACATGCCACCCACATCAGCTATGGTGAATTGAAACATACCGGTGGCAAAAAAATGTAGGGCTGCCATCACCTTCATCTTGGGGGTCAGCGCAGTAGGATACCTGTGTCGCGGTTGGACGTGTTGTTCAAGCTTTGCGGTCAAGTTCTCAATCAACTGTTGCGAGAAGTGGTAACGTCTTATGCAGTCACGTTCTCTCATGGCACCCAAGTCTGGCATTGGTCGGGGGAGAGGCGGTGCCCTGCCGAACATTGGAAGGAATAACGAAGAGTTAGTACATAACAACATCAATGTCAATGAACTGAGCACATGCTCAACTGCTACTACACATCTGCTAAATACAGAGTCAGGTCTGTGTAATACATCCAGGACACGTATGCCAGCCAGTTGATACTCCTATGACAAGCCAGCTACACCCGTTGATAGTCAAGTTCTACATGACATGGCCCAAAACTAGCTGTGGGCCAGTGTAAGTGAACAGGAGTGACATACATCCACATGTCTGCATTTGAAGGATGTCATCTCATACAGACTGCTGGCGGCAAGCTAGACGCACGGGTCACATGTCATTGGAAATGTACAGATCATACACATAGCGATGAAGGGGTACACGTGAAAAACAAAAACACAGACATAGATACGGCGCAGGTATGTCCTCATGTCATAAAATCATCTTTGAAGCATCCAGACACACGTAACGTGTGAATCCACATGCGGCATGGTGTGCGTATATGTGTGCCATGCCCATCTACACACAGACACATGTTGGATGCTGCAACAGCCGATGCAGTTGACGGAACACCAACAGCAAGCTCATGGGAACACATGACACACACAGGACATAGTTACATCGGGACACGCTGGTACTTAGATGTCAGGTGTTAGTGTCCCTGTCCCTGGCATCAGGGGACATTTGCGGGTGTTGGTGACTGTGCCATACCAGTGATGCAGTGCTTGACGCGTTTGTACTACATGTACACATGTGCAAAGTGGGAAGGGGATGTGTGCCACATACTGCCCCATCACACATGACATGTGTACACAGTTCATCACACATCTATTGTGCAAAAACATGAGGAGACATGTGCCATATCACTACCTGACACACCTAGGCCCTGCACATGAAGGACTGCAATGACTATGACGTGATGTACAGCCGTGCTCGAGTCTGACACCTCCATTCCATTAGTGTGCGCCTCCTATCACCTGTGTAAGCTGTGAAACGCACAGTACACACGCTCTGAGGGCGTGTGACCGGTCCATATCATCACATTGGTGTTCCCGCCAGAGTACGGGTGTGTGTACGGACCGTACACACGTACGTGTACTACCAGTGTGTACACGTACATGTACGACCAGTGTGTACACTGCCGTAGTACACGTAGGTGTACACACTGGTCGTACACGTACATGTACAAGCAGTGTACACACGTACGTATATGACCAGTGTGTACACGTACTTGTACGAGCAGTGTGTACACCTACAGGACTACGGTCGTACCCGTACGTGTACGACAGTAGTCCACGTACGTGTACACACTGCTCGTACACATACGTGTACGACCAGTGTGTACACTCCGTGTACTATGGCAGTGTACACACTGGTCGTACACGTACGTGTACACACTGGTCGTACACGTACGTGTTCGACCAGTGTGTACACCTACGTGTACTACGGCAGTGTACACACTGGCAGTACACGTACGTGTACACACTGGTCATACACGTACGTGTACACACTGCTCGTACACGTACGTGTATGACCAGTGTGTACATGTACGTGTACTGCCAGTGTGTACATGTACGTGTACGACCAGTGTGTACACGTACGTGGTTATGACCGTAGTCCACGTACGCGTACACACTGCTCGTACACGTACATGTACACACTGCTCGTACACGTACGTGTACGACCAGTGTGTACACCTACATGGACTACAGTCGTACCCATACGTGTACGACCATAGTCCACGTACGTGTACACACTGGTAGTACACATACATGTACACACTGGTGTACACATACACCAGTGACAAAGGTGCTATTTGTTGCCAGCATACTATGCCCTGTTCAACATATCAAAGATGTTCAAATGTGTGTCTCTGTGACATGGAGCAGGTGTAGTGATGTTGTCTCACTTTGTAATCCTCACAGGTAACTGCCTACGCCAAGGGGGAGATATGGAAGCGGGCTGTCAGGGCCGTGAGATCTGTGGAGGGTCGCAGTCGGCACCTCGCCCAGGTGAGGAAACGCTGGCAGGACATCCGGTGCTGGACCCGGAGGATCGCCCGGTGGCAGCTGAAGGACTCACCTCCACGCAAGCACGGCGGGGGCCGATGACTGACCCACCAGATGAAGCGTGTCCTGGCGGTGGTCTTCCCTGACTTGGATAGGCGGTTACAGGAGTTGCAGCTGCAGGAAGGGGGTAGGTACATATGTGTTTGTTGTGGGTCACCAGCTTTTGGAAGTGCTCAGTCGCCTGGATACACAGCGAGGGTTAATTTGTGCAGTGCATATCCTGTTCCCCAAAGTCAAACGGTGCTGTTCTTCCTCCCTTCCCCTCCTTGACATGTGTTCCCTGGCCTGTGTGTAATCACTATTGCACATGGTCATCTAGGCTGGCAGTTAATCCAAGTGGACATTGCTTTCTGCATCATGTCGGGGGGGGGGTCTGAGACATGTGTTGTTACCTTGCCTGTGCCCTGTCCTGTTCAGTCATTTGGGGGTCCATATTAGTTGGCAATGATGCTGAGTCTCAACATAGGAGTGTGAGTTTTCAAATGAATAGACTTGCAGCATGCATGACCGATGTTGTGGCCTCAGACATGATGTGCATGAGTGGGAGATATGCATAGTGCCGGGACGGTAGCTCATGTTACAGTCAGATAATTCCAGGACCATGGAGCAGTGTTCCCACTACAGTTCCCTAAGACATCCTTGCCTCGGAATCATGTGTGTCATCCAACACTGTGCCCATTCTCTGTGTGTTCAGCATAGTTAGGCCTCTGTGGCATTGTTCCCTGGCCTCATTTGTATTTATCTAAAGTGTGCTACATGTGCCCATTGTACAGGCTGACCCCATTTTGCTTGTGCATCCTCACACTGGGCAGTGCCTGTGTGACTATGTACAACTATCTGTTGATGGTTGTTGGTCACAAATATGTGTTGGCAGCCTCACGAGGTGATGTGGAGTACATTTAGGAATTCTTGATGCACATTTGAGTAAACCCAGATTAAGAGGTGTAACTTCTGGATCTGTCTCAATAACATTGTCTCAGGTATGGGCGTTTGTGTGGGCAAGGCCTACATGTCCAAACCTTATGTCTCCTTGCCGGGTCTGACCTGTGTGTGATAATTATCTGGACAGACACTCAACATGCAGTGACCCAATCATGTTGTGCTGGGTTTAATGTTTGTGCTTTGCAGCATGTGTCAAATATGCAAATACATGGCTCATGCTCATCCATTTTTGCCACCAGTGTGTGGTCGAGATGCTACGTAGTTTGGTCTGAGTGTGCTGACATCTGTGTGGACATTCTTGCTTGCCATGAGGGTGTCTCCTCAGTGCAGGTGCTCCTTAACCCGACACATTGCAGGCCCATTAGCTAATGCATTGTCCTGTCTTTAGACATGTGTGCCACTCCATATGACAGGCAGTGGGTCAGATGTGTTGCCAACTGTGTCATCATGGTACGGATGTCCATGTGACAGGTGGCATGATTCAAGTTTTTAGTCAATAAGTATTGGACCTTGGCACTCACTACACTTGTCAACATGTCTCAATATTTCATATGGTTCATTTTGCAAGTTGGTGGTGAAGGACAATAATGTGCCTGCATGACAGATGTCTCCCAGGGAAGTGCAAAATAAAGTACTTTTACACTTTCCGTGGACACGCTGGCATATTTTACTGGAAGGCACAGTTTGATTACCACTTGTTTTCTGATTATACATATCCATGTTCACACGGTGTGTTTGCATGTGTGTAAGTCCTTGGTTGTTGCTGATACAAACTTACGAGTGTCAAGTCATCCAGACCACCGTGGTGCCATGCATATGTACTTACTGATACCCCATTTCTTCTTTACAGTGGCTTATTAAAATTCGGCTGCCAGCTCATACAATGACTGTGTAAATGTATTTTTGTGTGCACATCATTGTGTGACTTCTGTCATACAGGCAGATGTGTCTTCTGTTCACAAAGTGGCACATTCACACATTCTAAACATATACATTGTGTAAAGTCTTGTGAGTCGCAAGGGATTGCAATGTTTTTGGCTATGGTTTCCAAAGTACTCTCAGGTCTCAGAGTGTGGGGACACCTTCAGCATTGAGGTGTGTTATTTGGCCTTGGGTGCACCAATACTGTTTTGTTCACAGTGAACAAGAGGTGGCATGGCTTCTTAGTCTTGCTGTGCTCAACTGTCCCCAGACACTAGCTTCTCAGTATAATTCAATATCAAGTCATTTGCTGTTGTGTCATGATCTCCATTGTTTCCAAGTGGCATGGTGGGTCAACCAACTGGGGAGTGCAGGGTTAGATATGTGCAGACTATTCTAGATGTTACTCATGATGCATTTCCTGATATGCACTGTGATATTTTTGTTTGGACTCATGTGTCTGTTGTATACAGGTGACTGATTATTTTCTGTCTCTTCACCTTGCCCACAGCATCATCGGAGGACACCGAGGGAGACACCTGCACGGACGTGGAGGAGGGATCCAGCACCGCTGCCACCACTGCTGCCGAGTCTGCGGGAGCAAGTGGCACAGAGGGCGAGGGGAGTCAGGAGGAGGACCTGTCTAGTGACAACACTGACTACGACGCTGACGGGTCCGAGGCTGAACTCCTCGAGGGGGCGGAGGCTGCTACGACACCTGGCAGCAGCACTACATCCGTCACCGTCCCCTCCATTCCCATCACCGCCCTCCCAGTTGCTCCGGTCCCTTCTGGCCACGCTTGACAACACCGTGTCTCCTTCGTGCCAGGCACCACACCCCCTGCCCCTGCTGCCCTCACTGCAGAGTCTGTGGACATTCTGCGGCAGTTGCAAGTTAGCCAGACATCGATGCTGAATGTCCTCCATGGCCACACCCTAATGATGACACAGATGGTGTCGTACATGGAGGGCATGTCATCAGCGATGTCTGACCAACGGATGTTGCTGAGGTCCATGGACTCTTCACTGACGGCAGCAGTGAGTCTCCTGCAGCGCTTCGTCCCCCCTTACCCCTGCACCATCCACACTTCCCACTCCCATACCTGTCCCAAGCACACACAGACATTCCCAAGCACGCACCCCACCAGGTAGCACACCACCACGTAAGGGCAAGCGCACTCCTCCTGGCACGCACACTCAGGGGGTTGAGGGCACACCCACTGGGTCTGGGGCACACAGGCATACATGCAGCCACGGTCCAAGGCCGCATGGCGCACTACCCAGTCCCTCCAAAGGCACTCCCCTCGGCTCCCCTACCACACATCCTGAAAAAGAGGCCTACTTGGCTGTGCTGAGCCTCAGCCCCTCTGGCTCTCCAGCCCGCAAACGGGAACGGCACTCCACGGGTAGGGGAGTTGAGTCCCCCCCTGTTCCCCTCCTACCCCAGTAGCACTGCACCCCATCACTCTGACCCCCCCTCCTTTGAGGCTGTGTTTTCTTCGGGTGAAGGGGAGACGCTGGACGACCTGGCAGCAGTGTGCAGTGCCGAGCTGACCTCCACCTTTGGCGCTGCCCCACCCCCTGTGGTGGAGGCGCCCGTCCCTGCACCCACCACACCTACCCTTACACCTCCTGTCCCTGTGGTGCCTGGTCCTTCCCCACATGATGCCCCCCCAGTCGACGAACCTGAGGGTTCTAATGTGCAGGCAAGCTAGGGGAGACGCGTGGTCATGTGTCCCCCCCAAGGACTTCTGATCTGGACTGGCCATGTGCCTTTGTAAATAGTGTCCTTAAATACATTTTTATTTAATGCTGAATAAAGCATTTTCTTTTTTTTTTAGTTTGAACACATTTGCATTTCAGGTATTGATGTGGGTGCTGATGGTCCCAGAGTTGGGGTGGTGGTAATGTGTTATGTTTCAGGGAAAAGTTGTAGTCTGATGCTAATGGGGTGGACCATGGTATCTGCGTGCCATCAAAATGTCTCTGCAAAGTATCTTTGGTCGTGTGTGCTATTTGTGTTTGGAGACATTGTCCCAAGGAGTGTTCCTTCCTCTGTGGCACCTGCCATCTACCCTGCAGGGAATTGCACTTTTGTTGTGCTGACCTGTGTCTACATTTCCTTTATTGGTGACGGATCCCTTCAACTATGGCCATGCCTGCTTAGCAATGTCTCCGGCTGCATCGTCTGTGCCATCCTTGCTAGTCACTGTACTTGTGTATTGAGTATGTTGTCATGCCTTAATGGCGAAATTCACCATTTTCCGCACTATGCATGTGTGTTATCCCAGCCTAGCACACATTTGGTACTTGTTCCGCAGGGTATTTGAGCACCTGACAGACAATTGTGGGCATTGTATCTGTTGGAAGTCCACCCTATTCCTTCCATGAGAGGCAACATCTTGGTGCCTGTCCCTGCACCTGTACATTCCTATCAGTCCTGGGATGTGCGTGACAGTGTGTGTTCCCTTTGGCTCTCTTAGTGTAGTGGCCATTGACATGAGTATACAGTCTTGTGGCTTGATCTCTGTGTGTGTATTGTTCTGCATCCGCCAGGGGTGGGTATGCATGTGTCATTTGTCCTCACACCCACATGTGTTGTGTCATGCAGTGGGGGAAGGACATTCATCCTCATGGGAGTGGGACACTGCTGTCAGTGATGTGTTGTTATGGCACTATCAACATAGTCGAACATTAGGGATGCGTACATACACCCATGGAGTTGTGCTCATCTGATCATGATGTACACACCCACATGACTCTGTCCACTGCTGGTATTCCTCTGCACCTACCCCTCACATGTCTCTGTCCACTGCTGGGAGTGATAGGCACCCACCCCTCACATGTCTCTGTCCACTGCTGGTATTCCTCTGCACCCACCCCTCACATGTCTCTGTCCACTGCTAGTATTCCTCTGCACCCACCCCTCACATGTCTCTGTCCACTGCTGGTATTCCTCTGCACCCACCCCTCACATGTCTCTGTCCACTGCTGGTATTCCTCTGCACCCACCCCTCACATGTCTCTGTCCACTGCTGGTATTTCTCTGCACCCACCCCTCACATGTCTCTGTCAACTGCTGGGAGTGTTAGGCACCCACCCCTCACATGTCTCTGTCCACTGCTGGGAGTGATAGGCACCCACCCCTCACATGTCTCTGTCCACTGCTGGTATTCCTCTGCACCCACCCCCACATGTCTCTGTCCATTGCTGGTATTCCTCTGCATCCACCCCTCACATGTCTCTGTGCTTTGCTGGTATTCCTCTGAACCCACCGCTCACATGTCTCTGTCCACTGCTGGGAGTGTTAGGCACCCACCCCTCACATGTCTCTGTCCACTGCTGGTATTCCTCTGCACCCACCCCTCACATGTCTCTGTCCACTGCTGGGAGTGTTAGGCACCCACCCCTCACATGTCTCTGTCCACTGCTGGTATTCCTCTGCACCCACCCCTCACATGTCTCTGTCCACTGCTGGTATTCCTCTGCATCCACCCCTCGCATGTCTCTGTCCACTGCTGGGAGTGTTAGGCACCCACCCCTCACATGTCTCTGTTCACTGCTGGGAGTGATAGGCACCCACCCCTCACATGTCTCTGTCCACTGCTGGGATTCCTCTGCACCCACCCCTCACATGTCTCTGTCCACCGCTGGTATTCTTCTGCACCCACCCCTCACATGTCTCTGTCCACTGCTGGGAGTGTTAGGCACCCACCCCTCACATGTCTCTGTCCACTGCTGGGAGTGATAGGCACCCACACCTCACATGTCTCTGTCCACTGCTGGTATTCCTCTGCACCCACCTCTCACATGTCTCTGTCCACTGCTGGTGTTCCTCTGCACCCACCCCTCACATGTCTCTGTCCACAGCTGGGAGTGTTAGGCACCCACCCCTTACATGTCTCTGTCCACTGCTGGGAGTGATAGGCACCCACCCCTCACATGTCTCTGTCCACTGCTGGGACACCTTGGCAGACACCCACCCACCCACCCGCACCCTTGGTGCTGTACACTGCTGTCCTGGCCATGAACACACCCCAATATACTGGTTATATGCTACACCAGGCCCTAAGCCAACATTCGTGGCGTGTGTACGCCTTGTATCACTAATGTACTGGTGCCCTAGAGGTAGGGGTGATGTGATCTGTACCCCCACTCTGAGGGTGTGGGTACGGGCCGTACCACCATTGTAGTGGTGATGTAGGTGTACGCGCCGTACCCACGCCCTCAGAGCGTGGGTACGGCCCATACCACGCGTACCCCTACATCACCACTCCAATGGTGGTACGGCCCGTACCCACGCCCTCCGAGCGTGGGTACGGGCCGTACCACCATTGTAGTGGTGATGTAGGTGTACGCGCCGTACCCACGCCCTCTGAGCGTGGGTACGGCCCGTACCACCATTGGAGTGGTGATGTAGGGGTATGCGCCGTACCCACGCCCTCAGAGGGTGGGTACGGCCCGTACCACGCGTACCCCTACATCACCACTCCAATGGTGGTACGGGCCGTACCCACGCTCGGAGGGCGTGGGTACGGCATGTACACCTACATCACCACTACAATGGTGGTACGGCCCGTACCCACGCTCGGAGGGCGTGGGTACGGGCCGTACCACCATTGGAGTGGTGATGTAGGGGTACGCGTGGTACGGGCCGCACCCACAATCTGAGGGCGTGGGTACAGCGCGTACACCTACATCACCACTCCAATGGTGGTACGGGCCGTACCCACGCTCGTAGGGCGTGCGTACGGGCCGTACCACCATTGGAGTGGTGATGTAGGGGTACGCGTGGTACGGGCTGTACCCACGCTCTGAGGGCGTGGGTACAGCGCGTACACCTACATCACCACTCCAATGGCGGTACGGGCCGTACCCACGCTCAGAGGGCGTGGTTACGGGCCGTACCACCATTGGAGTGGTGATGTAGGGATACGCGTGGTACGGGCCATACCCATGCTCTGAGGGCGTGGGTATGGCGCGTACCCCTACATCACCACTCCAATGGTGGTACAGGCCGTACCCACGCTCGGAGGGCGTGGTTACAGCCCGTACCACCATTGTAGTGGTGACGGGTACGCGTACACGGGGATTGGTGGACACGCCCCCCGAAGTGACCAGGCCATGGAGGTAATGTATGGGCAGTATATGTTTTTTTTTAAATTAGGTAGCGGATATGTTTCCGGCCCCTCGCCCCCCCTTTGCCCCTGGGTGCTGTGCTGACCTTCTATGGCGTGCGCGGCGGTTTCGGTGCACCAGGTCGTAGGCTAGGAGGGCCGGGATGACACGTAGGATGGAGTCCATGGCTGTCCGTCACGTACCGCTGCTCCTTCTTCGCGTCGTCCTCAATTTCCCGGGAGTTTTTGGCTGCCGTAAAAAATGATCCGTGCGGAGTGACATAGGCACGAATCGTACTTGCTGGTCCGTAGAACGCTGCCTGACTCCGTCCGGACGTCACGTACGCAATGTCCCGGATCGGAATTGTGGGTATTTTTTCATCGCGCATAGTTTTTTACGATTCGTACGGAAATGGTATTTCTGTACGAATCGTACTTGCTGGTTTGTAAGGTGCATTTCCCGGGTACGAGTCGTACGGAGAATACGCTCCGTGTGACCATTCGTACCGGGGTTTTACAGGATCGGAATCGGCACCCTGGTGTCCGCTGTCTAAAAAAGGCCTCCATTACCTAACCCAGATCCTTCATACTGGTTGTTTCTGGGCTAAAAAATAAATCTGCTCTTCCCAGACTCGTGAAACACTCTTTGATATAATTGAGCCAAGGAATATGGTGAACCTGGTCAAGGGAGACACAATCCTTTAAAATCTGTTTATGTAAGGCAATTCCTTTTCTGAGCCAGATTTTTATCCACAGTAAAATGGGGCAAAAGGCCAACAAATCAGAAAGATAGGTCATGTACTACAAAAGTGGCGGTCCCCTGAGATACACTTAATAGTCATCTCAAAAAGTTGTTTTAAGCTATTTGTAGGTTGTCATGGGCGATATATCCCCAGATTTCACTACCGTAAGATAACTTAGCAGTACACTTGGCACAATAAATCTGCAAAACAGCCCAGATTGGTCCTATACCCAAACTAGAGGCAAAGTTAAAAATAGCAGAATTGGCCCGTAAACGATCCCCTTTCTTTCTGCTTTTTAAGAGACCACCAATTATTGTTAACATCCAACAAAACTTCCAGGCAAGAGAAAACACTAGTCTTGGGGACTGAAATGGACCAACCTTAAGGGGTTAAGACTTTCTCGGACAAGGTCCCACCTGGTTCACTGACACAACATCAATGTAAAAAATATCGATGTAAAAATATTGAGTAAAAAAATATGGACAACTAAAATATCGACTCTTATACTTAAACATGTAAGTACACAAATATTGGCTAAAAAATATCGATGTAAAAAATATAGATGGGTAAAATATCGACTTTTATATCAATATAGATTTAAAACAAAACAATATATATTTAATATATTAAATATAATTTTAGCAAAATAAAATAAATTTAATATACATTTTAATATATTTACAAATAAGATTAATATATAAAATAAACACACAACCATAATAATTTATACATACATATTTACTTTAAAACAGTTAATAAACTATTATTTTTAATTCATGTTAAAAGTTTAAAAAAATATAAAAAATAACAATATATATTAATGACTTAAAATATAAAAAAAACTAAAATATATAATGAATTTAAACATTGAACTATTAAAAAATATTTAAACTTACATTTTACAATACAATCAGTGCAACGGTAGGGAAAATGTTGGATAGCAAAGAGGTAAAAACTATACCCCTTCCAGTAAGTGCAAAAGTAGGGTAAGTGTTGGATAGCGGAGAAATTAAATGTACTACTCCAACTCCAGTGAGGGCACCAGTCGGGAAAGTGTTGGATAGTGGTGGGATAAAAATTACTATTCCCACTCTAGTGAGAGCAACTGTAGGGAAAGTGTTGGATAGCGGAGTTGAAAAAATTACTATCCATACTTCAAGGAGTGCAACAGTAGGGAACTTGCCGGATAGCGGAGGGGTAAAAATTACTATTCCCACTCCAAAGAGTGCAACAGTAGCAAAAATGTTGGATAGAGAAGCGAAAGAGAAAGTGTTGGAAAGCGATAGCAAAAATTAGTATTCCAACTCCACTGAGTGCAACAATAGGATAAGTTTTGGATAGCGGTGGGGTAAAAATTACTATTCCCTCTCCAGTGAGTGGAAAAGTAGGGAAAGTGCTGGCTAGTGGTGGGGCAAAAAATTGTATTCCCACTCCAGTGAGTGCATCAGTAGCGAAAGTGTTGGATAGCTGAGTGGTAAAATTTACAATACCCACTCCAGTGAGTGTAACAGTAGAGAAAGTGTTGGATAGCGGAGGGGTAAAAATAACTATTCCAACTTCAGTGAATGCAACAGTGTGGAAAGTGTTGGATAGCGGAGAGACAAAAATTACTATTCACACTCAAACAGTTAAAACAAAAATAAAAAAACATAAAAATGTTTTTACAAAATCATAAAAATGAATAAACAATATTTAAAAAATGGGAAATCAAATATATTAAATATATGAAAAAGAAAATATATTATAATATTAGTTATATATACCAAAACCTACAAATAATATATGAAATAAAATATTAAATACATTTATTAAAAAAAAACTTTTATCCTGGAAAATATTTCGCAAACAAGAACAATTAATTAAAATATTAATGTATTTTTTTATTTCATACCCTATAACACCACACCAATAACAAAACACTTCAACATGTTTAATTGCGGTTACTTCCATAATTAACAGAATTAATAATCAATCAAAAAATATTATTATTAAAAAAACTAATAAACATTAATTGACTACACACACTTTAACACTATGATATCTGCAACATAGACACAAATTAAACAATAAAATATTAAAACACAATTAATACTTATTTTTACATTAAAAACTATTAACAACTAATAATAAAGTAATTAAAACGTATTCAATACCCACCCTTTACCCCTTTGAAAGAAAAAACAACACACACAAAATAAACAATTACCCAAAATAAATATCAAATAATTAACATTCATTAACAACTATATATGAATTAATTAAATACAAATTACTTCCCACCCTTTACTCCTATAAACACCACAACATGCAACTAAAATTAATTACACATTTACCATATTTAATTACCAATAAATGAATTAAAATGAACATCCAATTATTCATTCATCAATTAAAAATAAATTACTTCCTACCCTTTACACCAATAAACACCACAACACACACCAACAATTAATTACACAATTACCATAATTAATTCCCAATGAATGAATATCATTAAAATGCAATTATTAATTCATCAATCAAAAATAAATTACTTCTAACCCTTTACAGCCATAAACGCCATAACACACACTAAAAATTAATTAAACAATTACCATAATCAATTACCAATTAATGTATTAAAATTAATATTAATAACCAATTATTAATTCATAAATTAAAAATAAATTACTTCCCACTCTTTACACCTATGAATTCCACAACACACACCTAAAAGTAATTACACGATTACCATAATTAATTATCAAATAATTAATTAACAACCAATTAATAATTAAATAATAATAAATTACTTTACATATTTACTCTATAAAATCTAAATTCAACAAATATTAATAAAGAAAAAATAATCAATAAATGTAATATAATTAACTTTCCACCCTATTCCCCTATAAATCCACAACATGCTACGAAACTAAAAACGCAAAATTAAAAAAAAAATAATAATAACTACAAAAAATGTAACACATTTAGTAAAAATACAAACATTTCTCATACCAAAACATACATCACATGCATATAAAAGATATACTAAAATTCATAATATTAATATAAAACTGATATTTTTAACAACTATATTCTTAATAATGATATTTAAACACTTCAATATTTTTAAAATCGATACAAGGTACCTTACGTCGATATTCTTGACCATGATATTCTTTGTGTTGATATTTCTGAACCACGATATTAATGACTCGATATTTGTGCAACTCAATATTTTTTACTTGATATTCTGTCTCTGCACCGTCCCACCTGAATCACATAGGATTTGGAGTTAATAACCAACAGGTCCTGTTCCTTTATGAATTGAGCAAAGGAGTTAAACAGAGTTTGCAGCTCCCTTGAAAACTGAGCCACGAGTTACGGTGTCGTCTGCGTACAGTAGGGCAGGCATACCATGCCATCCATCCTGGTTGTAGTCCACCTTGAACTTCACTATTACCTTTTCTAGATTGTTAATTTATAAATTAAACAGAAAGGGGGTCAAAATACAACCCTGCCGGACCCCCTCTGTATTGGAAACTGTCCAGGAACCCTAAAATCTTTAGTGTAGCGAACCTCTGCCCTCATGTCTCTGTGGAGATCTCGTAAAAAAAGGATGATGTCTCTATCCACTCCGATGGACGACATAGTCTGCTCGTGCTTGCTTCTGTTAACACGATTGAACGCAGAGGACAAGTCCATAAAGGCCAGGTGGATGGTACCGGAGCAGGCAAATGTGTACTTGTTAAGAATCATAAACAGATTCAGACATTGGTCCACAGTTGGCCGTGTGATTTAAATACTGTACCCGAGCGCACCACACCCAAGATGACCACTGTGACTTGGTGAGATCTCACGAGATCTCGGCATTTCACTGCGTAGCGAGCGATGCCAGGGCAAGCAGGTACCGGAAATTACAATAAATGGAAACACAACCGCAGATGTAAGAACTACAACCGTAAACACTTTGGTACAATATATGCAGCATTTGGCTTAAGAGGGCTGAGATGTTTACAACAGTGGGGCACATTAGTTACAAAATATGCCGGCAGCTTATAACTTGGTGATTGAGCTCATTAGCATGACGAACAACATGTGTCAAATCAGTTTGAGTGAGAAGCAGAGTACTGGGGTATGTCTGGGACCCATGACAGTACGTCCCCCTCGAAACAGAAGCCCCAACACAGAAGATCCTGGAAGTGGTTTGGTGGAAGTTGGGCATGACAATCACGTATCAACCTGGGACCATGGAGGACATGGAATAGGGGTTCACAGTACCGTTCTTCTGGTCCGTTCACTTTCCACTCCAGAAGGTAATACAACCTACCCCTGGTCCTACGAGGATCTAGAATGGCACATACTTGTATTTCTCGTGATCATCTACTAAGACTGTGGGCGGTGGTGTATTGATGTGACTGTCAGGAGATTCTGTTTTTAGGAGTGGTACGTGGTTCCTTATGGCTACTTCATAAATTACCTCTATGATAGTGTAAGAACCTACGTACTGTGGAAGTTACTTTTTGGCCACATACAGATTCAGATTTTTTATAGATAACCACACCCTGTCTCCCAGGCTTGTTCCATAGGGTATGTAAGGTAGTATGGAACCTTTGGGCTGTGGACATGGTGTTAGAGTGGGGTGTATCCCAGGGGATTGTTTTTGGATGATAACATTGAAGGCAAAAGAAGGGATGTTTGTTCAGTGTTATTGTGTGCGTATTCCACTGAACACAATGCCTTTGACCATTCTCTTTCCAAGGAAAGTAATAAACACCTGAGGTGTTGTTCTATGGTCTGATTTGTTCTTTTTGCTTGACCATCCATCTAAGGGTGGTAAGCAGAAGAGAGGTGTGCATCCATGTCCAAAGATTTACATAATGCTCCCTATAAATGGGATACAAATTGAGACCCCAATTTGTAATCAAGGCGGAGGGCATTCGGTACAGACATACCTTTTGGGTCTTGAAGATGGGAGTCAATTCTGCTGCTGAGGGTAATTTCTTTAGAAGCACAAAATGAGCTATTTTGGACAAATCATTTACTATGGTAAGAATGGCACTAAATGGTGCTTTGGTTTTTGATAACTCAACCACGAAATCAAGGAAAACTCTGTGCCATGGTCATGGGAGTGATGAAATTGGATGCAATGAGCCACTTTAGGGTGCATGTGAGATTTTTCCATGAGCACAGATCGAATATTGGACTACATAGTCTTGTGTAACTTTGGACATGGATGGCAACCAGAAGCGCCTCTGCAAGTAATAATAATAAACACATTTATAAAGCGCATGGCTACACTAACTAGTGTGTCCCCGCGCTGCGCCATCTAAGAACTCGTTAGAAGCAGTGCTGTGAGATAGTTGAAAGGGAAGGCCTGAGGATGGAAAAAAACAAGTTTTGAGTTTTTTCGAAAGAGTGTCTCAGAAGGCTCCACCCGGAGACCTAGGGGGAGGTTATTCCAATGTTTAGCTGCCAGGAATCTGAAGGATCGGCCACCCATTCTCGCTCTTTTGGTGTCCGGAATTCTAACCTTTCCTGTCCCACTTGATCTCAGAATGCGGGTCGGAGTGTATGGAGTAAGCCCTTTTCTCTGTAAGATGCGATGACTAACACACAGGGCTTTGAAGAGAATTCTCTCTCTCCCCGGAAGCCAGTGAAGGGATGCCAGGGCCTGGTTAGAGGAAGCTCTCCAGGGCAGCATTAGAACGAGGCGGGCTGCCGCGTTCTGAATGCATTGGAGTATTTGCATACATTTGCTACTTGCCCCCAAATACAGGGCATTACCATAGTCTAAGTGTGAGGTTACCAGAGCATGGACCATGGTTTTTCTAGCTGTCATGGGAAGTACATCCAGGGTCTTCCAGAGTCCTCTCATTACCCCGAAACATTTCCCTGCCACCCATCTGGTGTGGCTCTCAAAAGATAGTTTGGTGTCCAGCCACATCCCTAGGTTCTTAACCTGTTCGCTAGGGGGTGGGGTAGGTCCCAGCGTCTGAGGCCACCATGATGATGACCAAATTCAGGGCACTCTGCCTACCTCTAGAACTTCTGTTTTGTTGCCATTAAGTTTCAAACAGTTGTTCGACATCCAAGACGCCAGTTCTTGTAGGCAAGTCGAGAAGTTGCTGGCTGCCTCATCATGGGCTTGTGCTAACGACACCACCAGTTGCGTGTCATCCGCATATGACATGACACTGATGCCATATTTCCAAATAATCTCTGCCAATGTGGTGATATAGAGATTAAAGAGAGTGGGACTGAGTATGGAGCCCTGAGGCTTGGGCTAGTTTAATGCTCCTAGAATAGTATGGTTGCTGAGACACCTGAAAGCTGCGGTCTTGTAAGAAGGACCCCAACCAGTCTAGGGCTCTTCCCGCCAGTCCTCCTTTCCTGAGGAGCTGTAGGAGTGTTGAATGGGCTACAGTGTCGAGTGCGGCACTGAGGTCTTAGAGGACTAGGGTGACCATCTGGCCCTCATCTACATGTTTGCGGATGGTTTCTGTAGATAAGAGCAGTGCTGATTCAGTGGAGTAGGTTGCTCGAAAACCCGATTGTGTAGGGTGAAGTAGGTTGTGCTTATTAATATGGGCTATTAGTTGAGTGTTGACCACTTTGTCTGCTATTTTGGCAAAGTAAGGCAGAAGTGAAATTGGGCGCATGTTCTCCAATTGACTCATGCTTATATTCGGCTTCTTTCTAATGGGGAGGACAATCGCCTCTTTCCACCTTTTTGGGACCGTTCCTGACGTAAAAGAGAGTTCAAGGATGTGGTTGATGTAGGGCGCTAGGACCTCTAGGCTCTCTCCTAACACTTTAGGAGTAGTGGGGTCCCTAGGTGAGCCTGATTTGATGCTTGAGGCTATGTCTTTGAGGTTGTCACAGAAGGGGAGAACAAAACCACAAAGGCATTCCACCTCTGCTATGTTGGAATTCTCATCACTATCAGGGCACCCATTAAGTGTTCTAGGATTTTATGGTATCCTCAATGGTTGGTCATAAGATGGTTGTGACAAAGGTGCAGTGCCTGATGTTCTACAATGGGTCGGTACCATTTATTGTCCTTGAACCAAGGACCATCTTGAAAACAGAGCGTGGGATTGCTACCGACCCATTCTTCTAGTGTCTTGATACTAATGCTTTTCCATGAGTTGGATAAGAAGGTGGAAGTGAGGACCAGCCCCTGAAAGCAATGTGCTGGCAATACTGGCTTTAGTTCTTATACCATTTCAGACTCGTCATCCTCTCCTATTCTAAAAAGGGCATCAGCTTTTCCATTGTCTTACCCATGGCAGTATGTGATTACGACATTGTAGTAGTTAAAAAATAAAGAGCCCGATTCACAGAACTAATTTGAGACAAAATCCTAAACTTACTACTTTTGGTATTCACAGAAGGCACTTACTACTTTTGGTATTCAAAGAATGCACTTACCTCTTTTGGTTAAACTTACTACTTTTGGTTAAACTTACTACTTTTAGTTAAACTTACTACTTTTGGTATTCACAGAAGGCATTTAGTAGTAGTAAAGTTAGTTTACTACTACTAAATGCCTTCTGTGAATACCAAAAGTAGTAAGTGCATTCTTTGAATGCCAAAAGTAGTATGTTTAGGATTTTGTCTCAGATTAGTTCTGTGAATCGGGCCCCAAGTCTGCCTTAACTGATGAGCAGTTAAAGCCCTGACTGAGCATAAAAACTGGAGGTTTCTGTGATCTCTGTATATGGCTATGGGGTGTTTCACTCCCAGCAAGTGATGTGGCCAATCTTCAAATGTGGCTTTAATGGCCAGCAGTTCCCAATCTGCGATAGTGTAGTTACTCTCAGCGGGGAGCAGTTTCCTGAAGTAGTAGGTGATAGGATGAGGCTGCCCTGATTTGATGTCTTGGTGGGATAAGGATACCACCAAGGGCTGTCTGAGAAGCATCAGCTCTCACCACATATGGTTTCTCTGGGTTAGGATGTGTCAGAATAGGGACGGAAGTGAAATTCTTTTTTAAGCTTTTAACCGCTTGCTCAGTTACCTGATCCCAGTCAAATTTACTCGGTTATGAAGAAGAAGGGTGATAGATATAATGATCTCAGAAAAGTTAACAATGGCTCATCTGTATAAGTTTGCAAACCCGAAAACACTTTGGGTTTGCTTCACTGATGTTAGTGATGGCCATTTCAGGATGGACTCTTCCTTCTTCAATTCCAAACTAATCCCTTTGGGACTCAAGATGAGCCTCAAGAACTCCACCTCTGTGGAATGGAACACGCTTTTTTCTAGCTTCACATATAGATAATGCTACTGAAGCTGCTGAAGTATTGCTCGCACATGTTGGACATGCTCTGACATAGAGTTGGAGTAGATCAGTATAACCTCAATATACACAATGCAACACACATTTAGGAAGTCTCTCAGAACTTTGTCAATGAAGAACTGGAAAGCAGGGGTTGGCGTTATAGAATATGAAAGGCATGACTTGGTATCCGTAGAGACAGAACTTGATTCTGAATGCGGTCTTCCATTCTTCACCCTCTCAAACTCTAACTAGATGGCATGCCCCACGCAAGTCCGGCTGTGTTTAGATGGTGGCATTCTTTACCTGATCAAGGAGACTGGTGATTAGTGTAGCTGGATAACGGTTCTTGACCGTAATATTGTTCATTGCACAAAAATCCATACAGGTATGAAGTCCCCCCGCTTTTTTTTTAGTTTAAAAGAAAAAGGGGGTGGAAACAGGGTACTTGGATGGTGGATACAGTGATTGTAGGTATTCGTTTAAATATTTCCTTATGTGATCATTGTCCTTTTTCTTGAGGAAGTACACTCTGCTCCAAGGCAGTTAGCACTCGGAATTAGGTCTATTCTGAAGCTGATACTGTGATGAGGTAGCAGGGTATCGGCCCCTTTTTAATCGAATAAGTCAGCAAGTCTGATTATTTGTCTGGCACAGTCCCTTCTGTTATGAGGTTTATAACGACTAATGGAAATGATTGAGCCTGAATCGTCCAGGTGTAGGGTTTTGGAGGGTCATGGTAGCCCCTGTCTTTGGCGTATTGTGAGTACAATGTGATTACCCAGGTTTCCCAATTTATTTGTGCGTTATGTGTGGTGGGCCAGAATAAGCTTAAACTGTATGGCGATCAATTACATTAAACTCTATATTTTCTTGGTGACTGTTGATACAGGACAGGCCGCGTCCGAATACTTCTTGGAGTAGCTGTGTGTTCTATAAATTGCTATCATCATCATCATGACTAGGGTTTCAGGTTTAAAACTAATCAGTCCAGATGTTAGCGCCTTACCATCAACCACTTTTACGATTTCGGGTTTGTATTTTAATATTGTGGTAATTCGCATCATTCTGAGGAATTGTGCACCTATAAAGTTCCCCGTCACTCCTGAAACTATGAGATTACTCACTTGCCAACTGCGACCAGTATGGGAGGTTAGAGTCTCTGCTACACTGATGTAATGACAGACGGCGCACTGCATACTCTTTTAAGTTGAATTAGAAGACAAACCCAGCAGGCAGGCCTCGACTCCTGCCGAGTTTTTTACTTTTCGGCCGGCTCAACTCTGATTACTGATATTGTGGCAGGTCCTGGTTTTATCTACTTTGGTTTAGTCTATTTTGCCAAATATTCCATCATTAAGTGGTCACTTTTGCCACACTATAAGCATAGATTCTATATCTTTCTCCTCTTTTGTTAGAGGTCCTCAAATCCCTCCAATTTGTATAGGTTCTGATGTGTTGTTATTTCTCTCCTCTGGGTTCACCCCTGACTATTATGACCTGGGAGTCCCCGTTGTTCACTTTCCCTGATTTCGGTTCCAATAGGCTATTGTTTAATTTCACGACTAAGTCAATGAATTCCCCAATGTCATCTGGTGAGTCTGACATCTGTGAAGTGAGATCTTATAAACCATCACGTAACCCTCAATAAAACACAGAAAGTGTCTTGGTTTCTGGCCAATCAGCCTTGATCACCAATCTACTGAAGGTGGACTCGTAGTTTAATAAGTTTGAGCTCCCTTGTTTTAGGCTGAGAAGCTCATTATCTGCAGCTTGCACAAACGTATGGCCTGCAAATTAGGGGTGGGCAGAGCTCGCTGAGTCCTACTACGCGGAATTCCGTGGAGTCGAAAAAAACTTCTGCAGCGCTATGTGGAATTCTGCTTTCAGGCAGAGTTTGCTGGGGCGACCATTAACGTTGCAGTGGGAACAGGGAGTGCTTCTCTACGCTCCAAAATCATGCATGAGCATCACTAAGTGGTCCTCAAGGGTTTTCGCGAAATTCTAAATCCCGGCAAAGAGCACCACGCAGTCCACATGGGTGCAGCCATCTTTTTTTTCTGCTATTTGTTATGGTGCTGGGCCTACATTTCAATCCGTCCTTAATCTTTGTAATCCTCCTCCTTTATTACTTTTCTACCCCTAATTTTTATTTTTTTGTAATAGTGTGGGTCTTAGTGTCTGTGTATTTTACGTTTTTGTATACATTATTTCATGTTTTTGTGACTTTTTGAATAAAGTTTATTTCCCCTTCTTTCTGTATTTCTCTCTTCTTTATTTTCCTTTCCTTTTCCTTCTTATTATTTCCCCACCCAGCGCCATAGCAGAGAGGCGAATTTTGAGCAGGCGGCGCCATCGCCCAGGTATGCAGCCCCGGACGATCTTTGGAGAGGTGGAGGTGACGGCCCTGGTTTTCTCTGTACAGCGCCTCCTCCCTTGTTTGCTGGCAGCAGGCCTGGTAGTGGCTACACCCTGTGGGAGCATCGCCAGTGCTGGGGGATGGTGCACCGGTGCATGCTGCTCACTAGCCATATTCAGGGTAGTGCCCAACAGCTGAAGCACCATTGGGCAAACATTGTGGACCACGAACAGGATCTGCTCGACCTACTAGGCATCGATAAGCTGGGGCTCGTGAGTATCAATTATATGTTATGTTTGTGTTCTGCAGTGCTGAAAAGAAAATCCGAATAGCATGCTGCTCACACTGAGAGGTAAGTTATGTTTAGTATACAATGGTGTATTTTAGTTTGATCCAGTTTCTAGTTACTGCTAGGCAGGTGCCACTAGCTAATCTCACTCATCAGGCACTTGCTTGAGCTGATTCATTAAGAAGCTATTGCAGACTATTCCCCTGTCACTATAGTGAATCACTGAGTAGCGTGTTCTCTCTGTGACTGTTTATATAGCGTGTACAGTTCCAGGTTATGTTATTAAATTCACAGTGATGATGTGAAGTATGCATCTATGCATTGCAAAAAAGGGAGACTGAGTTGGCTCATCAAGGGCGTTGAGAAATGGTAATAGATAGAATCAAAGATCATTCACTGCAATACATTAGTTCCAAATGTAGTTTTTGTTAAGGAGATTTTTAATATGGTTTAACGACAGCCGATAGACTCGAGTCAAAACTAGTAGTATTAGTGCTGATCTATTTTAGCGACAGCTTTTAATAAAACATTTTTGTGGAGACTATTAACAGAATCTAATCTATGTTTATTTACCTTCTTCATTTCGTTCATCAGCACCCAAGGGCAAGAGGAGTTGGCCTAACGGCTAGGGCGCTTGACCTCGGACCTGGGGGACTGGGTTCGCCTCTCGGTAATGACGCTGAACATCCTGTGATTCTGAGCAAATCACTTAATCTCCCGGTGCCTAACAAAGAATGAATGTGTGTCCTAATGTAACATAACTGGTGCTATGTAAAGCGCTCTGATACCTGATTGGGTCCGGGTCAAGTTTGTGCTATATAAAACTCCGCAAAAAAAAAAGGAGGGAAGATTCTGAGGGTCCGGGACAAGCTGGTAAGCTGGCGCTGACCACAAGCGCAGCTGCAGAGGGCTCTGCTGATCCCAGTAAGTCCTTTTATGATTGTTTTGGACTTCTTAGGGTAGAATTCTCTGTTATTGGAACGTTGGTGCTGTTTATTGTGAAGATTCAGATAGCAGGCTCAAAAAAGCTAGTATTTAAAATAAAAATCACCATATATGTTTGTTGAGAAGGCTTTCCTTTTCCTGCTTATGCCTAGCTCTCACACAGTTAAGTTCACAAGAGAGTGGCCATGGTCATCATAGACTCCCCCATCTCCTCAATGTAGCGTGTTGCAGACTCTTTCTTTTATAGTAAAAGTATACCAGCAGTTTCCCATGACAGTGCAGCAAGGCTGGAAAAAAAGTATTAGGTTCCACTCCCATTGCATTTGGCAACCAACAAAATATGTCTTTCATTGATCATTATTCAACGCTTGTCTGAATTTGTGACTCAACCAATTAAATGCCTAGAGTGATATTTGGAAGATACTGACATGCTAACTGAGCTGTAGTGCTGCATGGCAGTTGTATTTGGGGTTGTGTATCTGGGATCAAAATTATGTGTAATGTTTAATTCTAGCCACACAGAACATTATTGATGCCAGCTCCAGTGCCACTGCAGGAGGAGACGGGTCAGTTGGATGGGGAGGACCGGCAGCAGGGACGGCACTGGTAAGTCACATAATTTCTCGCAGTTACTATGCTCACTAGCGATTTACATGGTGTCACTTGTCGTCATAAAAAATGACCGTGAAGTGAATCTCACTCCCCAAATTTACCAGCCACAGTGGTGGCTGAGTTATTATTATGACCTTGTTTATCTGCAATGCAGCAACATCTCACATAATGAGTTCTGATGGCTTGAGGGAGACATGAAAGAATGGAAGGTAACTTTAAAGAAAGGAAATGGTATATAAGTGAATGGGTGGGTGAAAGGGTGCGCAGTGGATGGGCGAAAGGATGGTTTGAAGAAAGGAAGCTTAATCAGGGTGAGTAAGGGCGATTAGAATGGAAGGGTGAATGAATATTTGGATTGTTTGGGTGAATAAGCAATATCAGTATCATTCAAAGCTACGGGTTTAAGTAGTGGTTATGTATCTATTTTTATTCTTTGTTCTACTCCAGTGACTCGCTGTATTTGTTAAGTGAGCCAAATCTATCCTACCTATCAGTCATCGCCGCCCCCCCCGTCCACGCCCATGGCATTTTTGCCAACTATGACCAAAGTGCAGTATGGGTCTATCAATTTGTGACTGCAGTGTTGGCTGTGTAATGTGAGTCTGCTTCAGTTAATGTGTCATTTACAATGTTTTCAATGCATTGCAAACTGAAAACACAAGGTGTGTTGTCCCTTCGCCCACTCAGTCACATTTTAGTATTTTACTTCATTATGTTTTGCTAAGTTCTTCCGTCCCATCCTACTAAATTGGAAAATCCATTATTGGCATGTGCCACATTTAATTCAATACCAAAGTGAAGTGATACCAGAACATATTTCATGGTTTCACATAAGAGATTTAATTTAAACTTGTTTAGATTTTTCCCTTTCGAGTTATACCATAACTAATTAGGCCAAAGATGATGACTCGATGATCAGTGTAGTTCTAGGAAAGTAGGATTTGCTTTTATGGTTACCCCTACTTTTTGCCTGGTGCTAAGCTTTTATTGACTAGTCTGACTGGGATCCTGCTAATCAGGACCCCAATCTCTCTGCTTTCTCCACTAAAATGTAATGTTCAGTACCTAGGTACATCCCAGATTGGATACTGGGATACCCTTATCAGTCCCTAGTTTATGGTACTAAGGTACCCAGGGCATAGGTACCCCAGAGGTCCCCCATGGGCTGAAGCATGCATTATGCCACCCATGGGAGACCATCCAAAATGGAATGGAACTACAGGCCTGCCATTGCAGCCTGTGTAAGATGGTACTAGTACCACTTACTAAAGATATAGGTTTCCTATATCTAAGGTCACTGCACTTAAAACCTATAAGTCACACCTATAGCAGGCCTTTGCAATCCTGAAGGCAGGGTGCCTGGTTCTAAGTGTGAGGATGCTCCTGCATGAGTAGGACACCCCTACAGCCTATGGAGTCCATTCTTCTGGGTTGTAAGTGAAGCAGCCACATACTATATAGAGGGGAACCGCGTAATTATCCGATGACCATCTTAAAACTGGCTGAAACAAATCCTATCATGTTTGGTATGAAACATGTTGGAATTATACCCCCACACCATAAACAGTGCAGGAGGTATGATTCCAAGCACTGGAAGAGCCCTCTGTTAGGCAATCAGTGTTCCCGGTACCAGATTTCTAAACCCGAACAGCACAAAATGGTTTTTGACGACAAGAGACACGATTCTGTCCTCCTACTGCTGAGCCAAGCTCTAGCAGGGGAAGGCAGAACAATAGGCATCCTGTCACAAGGAGGTGTGACCTTCCACACAGGATTTAGTGTATTGAGGCCGGGTGGGTGTGCTTGCTAGTGCCACTCAGTCTGCATGAGGAGCACATTTGGTGTCAACATGCATAGTCTAGTTCAAACCAGCTCTGGGAGCCATTGGCTCCCACTCTGGTACGAAACTGGAAAAAGGACATGGGAATAACCTCCCCCCTGTCCAGACCACCCCCTGGGATGGTCCCCTGAATTGTCCCAACCATTTCCTTAGGGTACTTAAGGGCTTAGCTGTGGGTGGGTCCCCAGATTCATCCTGGGACGAGATTCAGATCAGACACCACTTCTTCTTCTACCGTCTGGGCACTCTGGACTTTGCTAGACTTCATTTGGGCTTGACTTCATCCCCCTTCCAGTCTGCTACATTTTCTGTGCCTGTACATCATACAGGAACCTTCCAAGGCCTGTGGGCATTAAAGACACCTGAAGGAATCTCCCTTGAAGTGAAGGAGTCACTTCCCTGCATTAGCAGGCACCGCAACTAGGTCAACCGGTCTGCTGATCCTGAGTTCCTCCGGACTCCCAAAGGTTCTACAAGACAGGTAGTGGTTCTCCACAGCTCTCAAGGCCTGCCCTGCCCTCTCACCGGGTTTGAGACCAATATCCCTCGTGGGGTCTGCAATAACCGAACCCCTGTACACCATTCAACTTGCAGTCGCAAAGGCTTGTTGGCTTCCTTCTAAGAAGAACTTCAGGCTCCAAGTAGCCCCAACCTTACGCATTTCCAGTGACCAGAATCTTCACCCACACCTCATCGTTTTGCATTGTGGCCTGCATCTTCTGGTGAGCTGCTTGAGTTACTCTCGCGACTCCAGTGCCTTTGGCCAGTGGGTCCATTTGAGAGTCACCTTTGTTCTATTGGACTCTCCTAATTGCTCTGGGCCTGCCCTGACACTCCTGCTTGCTGTGAGTCCCCTGGACCATTCTGGTCCCGACATTACACCTTCTTCAACTTCTGCGTTAGTTGCATTTGCCAAGGCTTGTTGGCGCTCCCGCAAGACACCGACCCGTCAACACTCTACATCCTACATGGGACAGCTCGTGCATGGCTCCTGGTCTTCCTCAGCCTCGCCTGGTCCTCACAACTACAGAGCCAAGGTCATCGCCAGCTCTCATGCAACATCCGACATCGGACGGCATTCGTCTTTCAAGTCTCCTGGTCACTCCTGAGTGACATAGACTCTGTCCCTTCTGCTTGCAGGTTCCTCTCAACTAGAATCCACCTCCAGATTTCACCGGACACTTTCTCTTTCTCCAGCAGCGTCACTTTCCTGAAGTTCTCCATTTGGTTCAACGGCCGTTCCTGACACCACTTTGCAACTATGCGCTTCCCTGGTGTGGGTAACGTGGGTACTAGGGTATCCACGGGTTGTGTGGCTCTCCACTCTTCTGTCTTTGACAGGGTTTCTTCAGGGTCAACTGGGAAGGGTCCTTTTTCTTTAAAACTCCAACTGCGACTTACGTATTGACTTGTACGGAGCACGCAGTCGTGTTCCGACACTGCACACGCTCTCCGTGGGGTTCCTAGTCACTCACCTTGGGTGGTTCATTCAGTTCCCAGCACTTCTACATCCTCTTGACATTGTCTTGACCCGAGTCATGGTTCTTATACCACTTTCCTAGTATACGGCTTGGTCCCCCCTTGGGGTCCACTGTGTATTTCGTGGTATTTACGTGATTTCTTTACAAAGTATTATGTGCGTTGTGCATGTCTCCGGGTAGGAGATATTTGTATGTGTTAGAGAGTATTATATAATAAATATATATTTTTATAAATACCTTGTGTGATTCTTTTTCACTTAATCTATACATCTAAGATTGCATTCTGGTAAAACAAGCTGCTTTACAGTCCTTCTGGACTAATCCTGAAGGCTGCTCTCCACAGCTACCTCATAGAGAGCTTTCTAAGGTTGTCTAAGACCTCTTAAATCACCATAAGGGTTGTCTGGACTGGTTCCGGGTTCCCACTTGCATTAGTGTAGATCATATACCAGGCCAGCTTCTCACAGTAGTGGCCTCTCTATTATATATATATATATAAAAAACTCTACCCTACCTGTCTAATCCCTCTACCCTACCTCCTGCCACACAGTTAAGTGGGAGTAAGTGTATGATTTGATGTCTAGTTTGGCATATGGGATACACAGTGACAAATGTGTCAAATAAAATCTATATAGTACCTTTACCTGTAGTGCAGTCCATTAGATTCAATTTCATCAACGTCTACTCCCGGCAGACAGGATAATATAGTAATATCTGCATTTCATACATGAGATGTGTGACTGACATATTATCTTATTTATTATTCATCTGTCTCTTTGGAGACAGGGTAGATTTTGTACTGGTGATTGCTGGACCACCCGGTAAGTAACATTATTCATATTTTGTTCTCCTTCCATTTAAAAAAAATATGTTTATGTGTCTGTTTGCAGGTGTCTATGTTTATTTATTTATAATTAAAATAATATTTATTAAATTCTTTCATCAGAATAAATTTGAAGATGTGGTTTATGTTTTGTTTCTATTATGTGTTTTAGGTCAAATGAAATAATCAAATATGCTTTTTAAATAAATCAAACAAATGTAGCAAAAGGAGTTTCACTTTAACATATGTTGCTCTTTATATCAAATAGGTGGATTCCCCTCTTTCAATGAGACTGAGATACAATCTTTCAGCAGTCCCGCTGCACCTGGTGAGTTATCTTTATAATTTTTTTTATTTTATTTTATTTTACAGAGATTTATATAGCGCAAACCTGACCTGAATCGGGTATCAGAGCGCTTTACATAGCACCAATTGAATTAAAAAAAAATTGTTAGGCACAGGGAGATTAAGTGAAATGCCCAGAATCACAAGATGTTCAGCGTCTTTGTCGAGACTCAAACCCAGTTCCCCAGATTTGAGGTCAACCGCCCTAGCATTTAGGCCAACTCCTCTCCCCATGTTTTAAAAAACAATTTTTAAATGTATTGAACATTCACAGTACGCAATGTATCAGTGGAAAATTGTGTGCCACATTGCATAAAGGTGAGAGTGAAGAAATGCACCAAGTCACAGATTAATAAATTTGGTTTACAACAATAAACATAACCCCTCCTGAGGTCATACTCTAGTGTTGATAGGAAGGTCATGGAGTCCTACTTCCCATTCTATGGGCGGTGTTAAATCCCTGTTCTTATTTGGTGGCATTCAAGTTATGTACCACTAGGAGTCTGAGTCTTACGAGTCCCAGTCTGGCTCTTAAAAACTCGAATGTGTCCCCGCGCCCATAGTGCAAGTTCCTCTGGGCACATGCACCCTGCAATCAGTCTTACACACTCCCTTGGGTCACTCTACTTGAGCATTCTGCACTCATGTTACACATATGTATGCTGTAGAAGTGTAGCTCTCTTCCTGGATTTGCATGGACATCAGCTGATTCTCCATGACACTTCTCCCAAATGCAAGGTAAGTTCATCTGACCCCACCAACGGGTAGGTGGATGATCCCAGTAATTCTGTTTGGCTCCACACTTGTGGGTCATATGGCAGATTTCCTGCTTGGCAACAGAGACTCATCCTTCAGAGCAAACTCCTCCGATATAAGGGGTACCCTACCTTTACATCACACAAGTGCAACAAGCCCATTGGTGCAGAACCGGCTTTCTTACACCTCGCTGCAGGGCTCCACTCACAATGCAGAGTCACCCCACCTTGCTCACTCCAAGAGCTCAGGGCTCAATGTTCTGCCAAGCAGGCAGGCCCTGGTGCTCCAGCCTGCAGGAAAGTTGGTCTTGAAGTCCATGGGAGATGTTCTCTCACTCAGGTGGGTGGCTGGCAGACCTTATTCCCCAGTACAGGTCACAAGTACCAGTCTTGCACAGCTTCTTCTCCACCACATATAGATTGACTGGCTGCTTGCCAGTTGTACATTTTGGTGCCACAAAGCTTACCTTCTTATAGTCATGTTCCAGACACAAAATATAGTTTGATGTCTGAGTCTTTGAATTTACTGTTGGGGTCGGCTTCCTTTTGAAGTACCCACACCTCTGCCCTGTATTTCCTCTAGAAAGCAGTCTGTCGCAGCCAGAATCACTCCAAATGTGATAGTCCCACATCAAAGGGCATATGAGTAACTATAGGTTCACACCTGGTTGTGAGCCACAGTGGTGTGTGCTTCAAAAGATGGCCAGCGGGCCCACGCACAACTCTTCATGATTCTCTTAGTCCCATCTTCTTCCTCCGATGTGGCCAGTACCCTTTGGCTAGTTACCTAACTAATAATCCAAGAGCAGCTTTAGAATTGCAAGGAAGACTCTGGCTCTTACTTCCTCCAGTATGTATGTCCCACATAGATCTCAGTAATACAGTAATTCAAAATGTGTCTATAGTGAGGCAGGCTCTTATCAAGGCCCATGCACATGCATCCTGCTTGCCCATGATAAATAATATCCACACCAGAGAGCCACCCATCTTGATCCTGGAGCAGTCAGGGATGCATATCTGTCACCATGCCATAGACGTTTGTGTCCCAACACCTTTCTTGGCTTATTGTAAGGCTAATGCAGCTCAGTGCATTGTTCTTCTTTGTGTTATCTTATATGCGGTATGCCTTACATGGGTTGAGCATGGGCATTCCATGCATCCATCTGTGAATTTTAATGCAGAGTCACATGAACAATGACTTTGTAGCCTGGGTTATTTGAAAGATTGTGCACCTAACCGAGAGAGGTGTAACAAGGGCAATTATCTTTATTTATCCTCTTGAATTAATCTTCCCATGTGTTCTGCATTTAGCAGCGCACAGGAAATATGTAAATATCCTCCATTTTTATCATTTGTTTCCTTCCTGTAAAGCATCTGTTCCAGACACTAATGCGTTCCTGCCCATAGCTCAGGCACTCTGGCACAACGGTCCAAGGGTACCTGCGTTGGTGCCAGGCAGCACATAGTGCACTAGTGCTTAGTATGAGGTGAGGAACGTCATGTACTTGAAATTATATGGCTTTTCTACTCCCTCTGTTTCTCACAACACAGCACAGCAACTTCCCAGGCTGCATCCCATTGCATGAAATAATGTTAAATTTAGGCCATTTTATGTCCACTTTAAAGATTCTGTTGATTATTTTGTTTACAGAATCAAAGAATCTTGAGTTTCAGACATATTTGTGTGAGACTGTCTTTGTTGTTGTGGTTTACATATGTGGGCTGAAAAAATATTCAATTGTTAGGAGAAGAACAGTGGCTCCCTCTTGTGAGGTAGGCAGACGTTTATGGATGTGCCCATAAAAGACAAAGTACAGAGCTCTTCATGATCATGGTGTTGTCATCTTTCAGAACAATCCAGTTTTATATTTTGATGAGGTGTGTTTAAATTGCATTTTTTATTTTGGCTCCTATTATAATGTTGCAGAAACATAAAATGTTTAAATAACACACTGTCCAAGGAATGGAGTTCCTGGGATCTAAAAGTGCTCAAAGGTAGCTGGGGAGGCGCCTCATGCTTCCCACCCCTTAACTAATGTAGTAGGCCCAGGGGGGAATGGTGTCTCCTGGGTTATCTTAGCTCGTGAAGGGGGCTACACGCCCCTTCTCTAAATCAAGGTTCCTGACCCCCGGGAAATGTGGCTGGGGCCCACAGTGGAATTGAGGAGGGGGGGCTCTACTCATGCCCTCACCCCAATTAATCGATAACAAATGGCAGGCCCTAGTTTCTTTTTTTGTGTGCCATGATCCTGCAGGAATCTCGTGGTGTTAAAAAAGGATGAATTTTTTCTCGGCCCGTTGGAAGGTCCCTCCAGGTCCCCGTACAGGGCTTAGGGGACAACTATTCCTAGCCGATCCCCTCTTTTTTCACTTTTTACCATCAGGATAGGGGACTATCTGGCACATGCATCAACAATGCCATTTGCGATTCCTTATTAGCGAAAAATAAGGATTCGCTAATAAGGAATAGCAAAAGGCTATGCATGTAGGAATCGCTATTCAAATAGCGATTCCTTAACTTTCCTTAATTGCGACTAGCAAATTGCGAGTAGCAATTAAGGAATTAAGGAATGCCGTCCCATTCATCCCTATGGGCCTCCTGGCCCATAGGAATGAATTGTAGATTGCATGAGCAATTTGCGAGTACCAGTAGGTACTTGCAAATTGCTCATGCAATTTCAAGGGTGCAAGGGTGTCAAAATGACACCCTATTGCACCCCTGAAATTGATATGTGCACATATGTTGCACACACACATGCTCTAAGGGCATGTGTGTGTGCAACATGACACTTTGAAAAATGCACAAAAGTGCATTTTTCAAAGTATTTGCAAATTACCATGAAGTTCAACTTCATGGTAATTTGCTCCCCCTATTAGCGAAATCGCTAATTTTTTAACTTTAATGCATTGCATTTAAGGAATCTCAATTTGAGATTCCTTAAATGCAATCGCAATTTAAGGAATCGCTATTTAAAGATTCCTTAAATTGCGATTTTTGCATTTGGGATGATGCATCCCAAATGCAAAAATACCGGGAGCAAAGGGTCAGATTCTGAGAATCTGCCCGTTTGCGACCGGTTTTTGTTTTGATGCATGTGGGCCTAAGTCCCTGAGTATTGTAATGGCAGCCAGGCAAAGAACCATAGAATAGTAATTGCAGCTAACTCAAAGTGCCTGACAAAGTGAACGCAATCTCTCCTTCTTCCACACACTCCGGATGCTCAAGAAGATGACACCTCACCAGCACTCGCAGGACTGACACTCAAGCCCTCATCACCAAGTAGCTGGACTGCAGCAATGCACTGTATGCGAGGATCAGCACTCAACTGAACAGGAGACTACAGACCATACAAAACTCAGTAGTCAGGCTCACCCTCAACCTCCCTAACCCGCACCTCACAGAGCTCCTCTGGCTTCCAATCCACAAATGACGACACTTCAAGCTCTTCACAGGTACAGAAAAAACCTTACACTAGATTGGATTCATATACCTCAACAACCATATCCCTTTCTACAAATCTCAGTAGCATCCACTCAGCCAGACTCGTACTCGCACATATCTACTGCATAGGCTGGACCAAATCCTGCTGTTGTGCCTTCTCCTACCTTGCTCATAAAACCTGGAATGACCTTCTTCTGCACATCAGAGATTCAACCTCAGTTATGGAATTCTGTAAGAAACTGAAGACCTGACTCTTCTCCTAGCCGCAGCCCTGGATCGGTCCATGCAGCTCCTGTTTCAGCACCGGTACATTGTCCAAGATGAGTTGTGCACGCTAAAAAATACATATAATATAACATATAACTTAAAAGTTCTGGCCTTTCTGCAGGTGGACAATCTCTGTTAGACCTCACTTAAAAAAATCCCCAGATGCAAAATATTTTATCAAGCTGAATAATCTCTTTTGACTAGGCTCCATAAAATCTTTCATATTATACACTTTTAATTTGCAGTGTTTCTTCCTGCCGTGTTTACAGTAATGATAAGTGTAGAAAATAAGTTTTAGAAATCGGGTCTCTAATTGGCAGAGGTTTGCACCCTGTCTAAGTAGAGACCAAAATCATAGTTAGGGTAAGCTAGATACACATTTTAAATTACCTGTGCTCACCCTCTGGTAGCTTAGCACACAGCAGGCATGCTTAACTATTTAGTTATGGAGTACACCAAGACCAAAACTACAAAAATCGAACCAGTAGAAGTCGAGATATGAATTTTTAAATGCAAAAACAGTGCTTTGAAGTCAATAGTGCTAAAAGGTGACTTGAGGCTGCAAATGACCTGAGTCCCCCCAAAGTTCAGGCCAACCACAATGGAGGACAGGCCGGATAAAAAACTCAAACAGGTCCCGCTAAAAGAGTTTTGGATGGAGCAAAGCATCGATGCTGAGGGCACGATGCATCAATCTTTTTCACACATTTGGATCACTGCATCGTTGTCAAACTCCATTGAGATGAAGGCAAGTTATTGTCGTGAAGCTGCACAGAGTGTTGTCGTAGGGCTGTGCAAGCTGTAGAACCATTGTCGTCTAATAGCCTCGGTGCCGAATGGCGATGCACTAGTACCGATCAGCGGCTTGTTTTGTAGCAAAACAGCTGCAGAACCCACCTCTGAGCCCCAGGACTGGAGGGGACACCTCAGGCAAGGGTAGGAATCACAGATGGCAGAGTCCAGCAGCACCAGGTAGATTGCAGGTCCTTTGTGTCCCTGAGACTTCTGAAAATAGGAGGAAAGACAGAAAGCCCTTGGAGTCACTCAGGGTTAAAGTGAGATGGATGCAGTCCTTATCCTCAGCAGGGCAGAGATCCGCAGGCAGCAGGGCAGCTCAGCAAAGCAGACAAGCAGGTCCTCAGAACAGTCAGTCAAGACAAAGTGGCAATCGTTACAGAACAGCATTCCTTACTCCAGCAGAGTTATTTCCAGGTCCTATAGTGTACTGCTTTGGTAGGGTCAGAGCCCCAGTACATTTACCCAAATGTCTACCTATCACCATCCTTTTCCGATAACTGCTTTAGCTTTTACAGCTTTTGCATGAATACAAACAATCTCAGCGATCATTTGTTTGTAGGTAAAAGCTGTCATGTCAAGTTGGCAGCAAATTAGGGATTCACTCCCTGTATTGCGTATGTATCAGGTGGGGGCTGTTACAGCCCAGCCTCACACACTCACAATACCTATCTGACATGCTGCTTGTGCGTCAAGACATGCAGCATGTCAGATAATGGAGTTTCAGGGCTTATCAATCATACGCCCTCTTACCATGTAAGAAGTTGGGATAGAGAAAAAGGGTACACCGCCAACTCTGTCTTGGCTCCTGATAGGGTAGAAGCTCATAGAACTAGCTCTGGTGAGCTGCCGAGGTAGGTGATGGCAAAATTGGGACTCATGTGCATGTAGTGTAAACCTATTTGCATATGGCAGGGTCCAAAGTGGAATGGCATGGTGACCAAAAAAACGATGGATTTAGGCCCAGATCTCTGTACTGGGGTGAATGTATGACAATATTCTGCATTCTGTCCATCAATTGTTCTTTTTGCATTTGTCACCCCGAGTGGGATGGGTATGCCCAGACGTGGGTCCCGTGCTCTCCATGCCACTAGAGTCAAGCTATCCTGGATGATGAGGGGTGAAACCCTGAAACCGGTCCTAGGATGTTTGTTTCCAGTCAAGAGATGACCTAGCCTAGCAGTTCGGGCTGGGCTGTTCCCATTGGGTTCAAGCTCAAGACTGATTTGCATATGGCTGGGTTCCAACTTGAATAGCATGATGAGAAAAAAACGATGGATTTAGGCCCACAATTCTGTACTGGGGTGAAATTATTACATTGTTCTGCATTCTGTCCATTAATTGTTGTTTTTGCATTTGTCACCCCAAGTGGGACGGGTATGCCCAGACGTGGGTTCCGTGCTCTCCATGCCACTGGAGTCAAGCTATCCTGGCTGATGTGGGGTGAAAGCCCGAAACCGGTCCTAGGATGCTTGTTTCCAGTCCAGGGAGGACCTGGCCTGGCAGTTCGGACTGGACTGTTCCCATTGGGCACATGGTCAAGACTGGTTCAAACTGGAATGGCGAGCAAAAAAACGATGGATTTAGGCTCAGATCTCTGTACTGGGGTGAATGTATGACATCGTTCTGCATTCTGTCCATCAATTGTTGTTTTTGCATGTGTAAATCTATACAGGCTCGGACTGCTACAAGTAAGTTTTATTTTTATCAGTCATCAACGTTTAGCATGTGTTTGCATGCTGGGAACTGCTTGTATATGTCTTTGTATATGTCCCTGAGTCTGTGTGTGTATATGTGTGTGTAGTGTATGATTGTGCTAGTCTGTAGTTTCTTGAGTGTGCTCTATATTGTTTTGCCCGTTGTGAGTTTCAATTCTCAATTTCAACCTCCTCTCTCTTGTGGTGTATTTTCTTTGGCCATATTTGGAAAGCCTCTCATTCTTGTGATTGATAAAAAAAAGTCCGGAGAGGATGTTTAATTTGTAAATAGAACAACATTACTACAAGCACCAGACTGCACTTTTCTTACCTTAAATCCAGAACTGAATGAAGGTGTCATCAAGACACAGGATCACTGTTGTTCACACACTGTCCCAATCTTGAACAGTTAAGTGAAATCCATTCTGATACTCTGTTTAGCAACCCCCATCTGGCCAAAGAATCCCATTGTCTTCTCCCTCTGTTTTTTTAATCACAGTTATGGCTGTCTAAATCAATCCTCTGAGGAATGACGGTATGCTCTACACATGATGGGAGTTCTTGCACCCCTGCTCGACTTCCAGTATTTTTGTGTCTGTTTCCAACAACCTCAGACAGTTACTTTTCCTCATGCATGTTTTATTGATGTTTAAAAGGTTAATGAAGTTTCCTGATGGGCCTGGGACTTCAAATGGGTGCTACAGTGCTGACTTTTTTACTGGCAGAGGAGCAATGGGAACTAATTATACAACTCTTGGAAAAAACGTTGCTTGTATGTCCTATTATCAGAAAAACATGGTTAATACCGGTCAGGAACGGAATAAGGATCATTCACATGACTTCCTATGATTCCAAGTACTGAACTAGAATGTAGCTGTGACTGAATTTGATGTAGCCATTGATAGAAGTTTGTTGGTACCTGCTCTATAGCAGGGGTTGCTGCAGTCCCAAAAATATATTTTGGCTCAACTATGAATGAAACATTCTTGGTGACAAGAGTCCTCGCCTAATTTCCCTATAAATGATCTGGACTGCTGCAGTCATTCAACACAACCTGAAAGGCTTTATCATTACTATTCCAAAGATATGAAACATGATTTAGCTACTCCTTTCTAAACAGGAATTACAGCTTACAAGTGTTTTAAGGAATTCCCAAGGCTAGCCTATGAGAGGAGAAGGCCTCACAGTAGTGAAAAACAAATTTAGCTGTTTGTCACTACCAGGAATGTAAAACGTAAAACTACATGTCCTACCTTTACTTACACAGCACCCTGCCCTTCGGCCTACCTAGGGCATACCTTAGGGGTGACCGGTGTAATAAAAGAGGAGTTTAAGGCTTGGTAAATGGTTTGAAATGCCAAGTTGAATTGGCAGTAAACTGCACACACTGCCATGTCAGCCTGGGACAGGTTTGAAAAGCTACTTGTGTGGGTGGCACAACCCGTGCTGCAGACCCGCTAGTAGCATTTAGATTACATATCCTGGGTATGTGGTATACCTCTTTACAAGGGAGGGACCTACAGCTAAACTAAATATGCCAAACAGGTGTAAATAATTATACTATATTTAGAGGAGAGAGCCCATGTACTTTTTTTTACTGGTTAGCAGTGGTAAAGTGCTCAGAGTCTTATGGCCAACAGAAAGGTCAGAAAAAGAGGAGGAGGAATGAAAAATGTTTGGGGTAACCTTCCAAAAGAGGCCATTTTCAACAATGAGAGTGTTTAACGACTGGGACATTTGTGGGTGTTCAAAGCTTTCACTTCCCAGGGAGAAGATATGTTCTCACCTTTAACCCTTGCCTTAAAACTGTGAGCAAAACAAAAATGTAACAGTTTGTCTACCTTTGTAAATTTCATTTGCAAAAGTAAAGGGATCCCACAGATGGCATATTCGCACACCTTCGTTGAATGCAAGTACGTAAAACGTGTTGGGAAGACGTCCATTAAAAAATATTTAAATTGCATAGGCAATGATAATTTTTTACCATTTGACTTTTCACAAATCTAGTCAGAAAATACATTTAAAGATTATACCAAAAGTTTAATAAAGAAGCAAAAGAAAACTTCTAGTGGAATAAAACTTTCATATTTGGTGTTTATTTCCTCTTATGCCGATTATAATCGACTGATCCCAAAATGCCTTTACTCCAAAGCAGTTCCATTGGAGAGAAAGAGGGGTCTTTCCTTGCAAATGTTGTCAGTGAGAGCAAGGTGTGGGGAATAACTTACCTAGGCATGATTAACATAATGCTATAAGGTACTCATTCTAAACGGGCCGGCACCGAGGTTCAGATGCCTGAGCAAAGATTACAACATGTACAGCAATAACACACATATTCCACCCACGTACATTTCATCAGGCACATTCCAAGTTTTCCAAACTCAAAACTGGGGTAAACCTCTTTTATCGTCTTATTTCAAGGTCTGTAACTGGGAATGGTGCAGGTAATACCGCATCAGGTAAATATTATACTTGGCAGAAAAAACTGTATATGCCAGGCTAAATATTACAATAAAAACTGCGCTCAATCGGAATGATATTTTTACAAAGTTATGGCACTTATACATGAACATTCGAGCCTTCCAGTTCTTGCCTGTGAGTCTTTCTGGTATTTTCACCTGTGTTTTCCTGTGCATCGTTAGGCAGTCTCATATGCTCTGATCTTCAAGGCCATATTTGCAAGTGATCTGTGTTCCTCTGCTGCTGGGGACCGCTGAAGGTAAAATATGGAGCATTTAAACAAACGAAGGAATTTCTCAGAACTAGACACACATTTAGTAGGAGTCCCCGAGGCTACGGATTCCGAGGCATTTAATCTTGGTAGATTGCTGTTCTGCTGTGGCTATTGAAGAAAATTAAATAGAAGCAAGGCCCTGAACTCAAAAAATAATGATGGCATTTCATCATGCACACAGGGAGAAAACAGAAATGGAAGGACTGATTTTTTTCCAGAACAGCGAGTGGACTGCACAGACAACTCAATGTGAAAGGAAGGTTTTGTTCAAGTCCCTGTCCCAGAAGTAGTGAGTGTGAGAGGGTACAGGAATCTGGGCAAACTGCTCTGCCACAGGCCTCCTGCAGTTTTATATACATGGGCCCGATTCACAGAACTAACTTAAGACAAAATACTAAACTTACTACCATTTTGGTATTAACAGAAGGCACTTACTCATTTTGGTATTCACAGAAGGCACTTACTCATTTCGGTATTCACAGAAGTTAGGAGTCCTAACTTTAGGACTCCTAAATGCCTTCTGTGAATACCGAAAGTCTTAAAGTTAGGATTTTTCTCAGTTTAGGAGTAATACATTTAGGAGTCCTAACTTTAGGACTCCTAAACTGAGAAAAATACTAACTTTAAGACCTTTGGTATTCACTGAAGGGATTTAGGAGTCCTAAAGTTAGGACTCCTAACTTCTGTGAATACCAAAATGAGTAAGTGCCATTTGTGAATACCAAAATGAGTAAGTGCCTTCTGTGAATAATAAAATGGTAGTAAGTGTAGGATTTTGTCTTAAGTTAGTTCTGTGAATCGGGCCCTTGGTGTACGAATATGTCTTGAAATGTTTCCTAACAAATGAGTACATTTACAGTTTGTTTTTAATCTTCTACCTCAATTAGCCGTTGTGCTTAAACTAGTGCAAATTGCACCTAGTTTTAGCACTTCTGTAGCATTAGGAAGCATGGATTTTTGGTAAATATGTCTCGAGGCAGTGGCTGGTGCCAGTCTCTCTATGGAGGAGGCCTTTTCGTAAGCAAGTTTGCATCTCAGCATCGGTTAGAATACTCAGACAACCACCAAGGATCCTGCCCTTTTCTCGGTGCCCATCTGAGTCTTCTTCTTACTTCCCATCCTTTCCACCAGGCCACCTTTTCATGGAGATTTTTTGTTCTTCCCAAATTACTTTTTCCCACCCAATCAGAACTGGGGAATTTAATTACTGCCACTGGAAGAGAACCAGCTACCGGATTCAGACTCATGAATGTGCAGGATTAGGCAAATATCAACAACTGTTCCACAAACCATCTTTGTGGTACATTTCCCAAATTATTATTCTAGCTAATAACTTAGCTACTTGATAATGTTAGGAAATTAGGTTCTAACCTATAAAAACTCCCACGGGATTATTTACCGGGTGTTACATGGGTACTTGTGTGGTCCTGCATTATTGTGTGTTCTTCCTGCAAGCTTTTGTAATGGTCAGTAACTCGCCGCAATACTTGGCATCGCTTCGCATCACTTGCACCCACACAGCTGCTTGGTAAACCCTCTCAGTGCTTTGCTTTCTGGTATATGGATCTCTGCTGTGCGGTGAGTCTCCTTGGTGGAGTCTCACACACTGTAAACTCCGCCATCATTCGATTATGAGCTGCAACCTGTTGTGCCCAGCTTTTAAAAGAAGTCCTCTAGCCTGTGAAAAGCTAGCGTAAGGGGCTCTGGGTAGTTTTGCGGGAACATGTGTAGAGACTGTGCACTGTGCATGCTAACTGCATGGATTAGAGTGAGTGCTGAGTGTGGCTGTATTGCTTACCTGTATAGAGAGAGGACGCCATGTTGGATATCCATTAGGAAGAACAGGATTTTTCAAAGGAAAGATGGAGGCAGAGGCCCATTTGAAGTGTAGGGACATGCCATGCCCTCTTCCTGCTCCATTCTTTCCCAGGAGTGTCACTGACAACAGTGGAACAAATGTACTTAGATGGCATACAAGGCAGTGCAGAGGCAAAGTTGCTGTAATGGGTTTTGTGGAAATGTGCCCGTTCTCTTCCCCAGCTCTGGCACACTTTAGGCTGCCTTGTGCCATGCAAATAGTCTTGCAACACAGTGAAAGAATGTCTGTATATCTAGCATAGGTAAGGGTACGAGGATTCTATTTTTTGTTTGGTATGTTTATTGTAGTCGTGTCTTTCATCTAACACGTTTCGTAATGTGCACTATCTTAATTTGTGGCTCAAAACAACTTTGTTACTTTTTGTCAAGCCCTCATGAAGAGAAACATTTATTGAAACACATATTAATCACAGTGTTTTAACAGAATTCCTGAACTTGATATAACCACCACTAAATATTCACATTCTCTATAACAACTTTGTGACTATGCAATTATTCCAGAAGTCTAGATTTATTTCTGCATATGCTTAGACTTTGCTTAAAACTGACAACTGTGTACAGTCCGGTACAGCACACATGCAAAGTTTGAAAAGCTTTCTACAACTTTACTCTGGCATTGAGGAGGAATACATTTTGCTTCCAAAGCCCTGGGTACAAATGTTAGTAGATATGGCTTCGCTACTAAATCTATTGATGGTTGTATGGGAATTCCCATTTTACCATACACGGAAACACCACCTCGCAGTAAAGTAGCACAAAGCAGCTCATAGCACTATCTTGTTGCTGACAATGCACTAACGCAGCACAAGTGCTGATACATTTGGCACAGTACTTTGTAGTAGTTGAGTGGTAAGGCCTCTCCCTCTTCTGTGCCTTTGTTTTGGTTTTCTCTAACAAGTATCTCTATTGTGCACCCCTCTTTGTTCTGACAAAACAGGGGCTGATAAAAGATTGTCAGGAATTGCCTGAAACCAAGTCCAGAGAGGTACTCTGCAAAACAAGGATAAATATATTATAGAAATCCCAGGACAATGTGCCAGTAATTTCAATGACCAGTGGGATGGACTGCACAGCAGTGTGGCCGGGAGTAACATGAGTTCCAGTATCTCTGATCGCTGGCTCCATTACAGGGGATAAAACCTGGCCAAAACCCTGCAAGTCAAGCTATCGCTACCCACTTGAGAAAGTGGACTGCTGGATTGGAAAAGCTTGCATTGTTTTTCACCTGGAGGAACTGCATTTGCCTTGAGGGAGGAGGCTCAGTTACTTGTGGGAAAGTACGCCAAAGGTGTGGTGCCCTCCTCAGGACACCATTTGGAAAATGAGAATACTACTTTGCTGGAAGAGCAAAGAACTTGGATTAACCAAGTGTGGGGCCATGAGACCCCAGGAATGTGGGGATGGTGGTTGGAGCCCACCACCTCGAATACAACACGGTACCCAAGAACAGGAGAAAAAGTAATCAGAGTAAACTGGCCGGGTCTAACCTTTGCTTAGGCCTTTGGATGACTCACCCTGAGCGATATCACATAGATTTGAGGATCCATAGGCAGCAAAGGTACACAAGGCATTAGTCTCTGAGGGTCTGTCTGTTGTATGGTGGAAAATAGAGTCCAACTTGAGTTTTAATTGTTTAAGTGTTAATTGTACCAAGCATGTTTTCATGGTCGGTAAACGTTTTTAATTTGTTTCTGGCAACGGACTTATTTGCAGTAAGTCTATCAAAAGGCTGATTTAAGTCTCTTAAGGCATAGAACTTAGGTTAACATTTAATTGTTAAGGCTTATAGGCCAGTTTTCAGAAATATGAGTGCATTGCCATAAGCGGTAGACATTTTGCATTGATTGTGAATATGTTAACAAAGTTTGTTGGCCTATCCATGCTGGTCATGAAAAAGTCATGATATTGGAAAGGGCCTGTTGGACCTGGCCCTCTCTGCAGAGTCACCCCTGAAATATTTTGCCTTCACCCCATTTGTTATGCTGAATTTTTCTTTCTTGCCCTGCTGTTGAAGGGACTGCATTGCTGCCCTGCTACCTTATGCGGGAAGACTGGTATTGCTTCTTGTTGGACCTGGCACTCTCTGCAGGGTCCCTCCTAAACTTTTTTCCCTTTACCCTGCAGTTTATGCTGAAATCATTTTGTTGGCCTTAGAATTGCATGCAGTTTACCACTGCTGACAAGCGCTAAAGTTCTTGTGCTCTCATCCTTAACTATTACTTTATTTAGAATACACATAATTTGCATATTTGATTTACTTAGAGGTCCCTTGTAGAGTGGTATACCAAAAACCCAGGGCCTGCAGAACATATTTTTCCACCCACTTAAGTAGCACCTTAAAACATGTCCCATGTCTTCCATTGCAGCCTGAATGCAGTTTTAAAGTGCCATTTCATCTTGGCAATATAACCCCCTTGCCAAGCCTTAAACCCCCCTTTTACTGCATAGGTCACCCCTAAGGTAGGCCCTAGGTAGCCCATATGGTTGCTTTATCACATATAATAAGTGCTAACCTTTTTTTGGGATGAGGTTAGCACTTCATCTTGGGTGTCTGTGAAACTGTAATAAAAATACTCTTTACAATTGCAATTTTGAAAATGCCACTTTTAGAAAGTGGACATTTTGCTGCCCTAGAACATTTTTCAACTGCTGTTTCTCCTGGGTCATATGACTGAGTGTAGCTGACAGTTAGACTTTGTGATTTCCTCCCAGACAGTCGCACAATAGAGGGATTAGGTGTGCCTGAATTAGCCATTTGCTGGCAGGAAGAGGGGGCAGGGCTGGGCACAGCCCCACTTGCAACTTAATAGGCTGTGCTCTGCCCTCTCCACGTTGTCACTGCAGCCAGCTTGGAGTCAGGGCAGAGGAGTCAGGAAATTCCTTGCATTTCAAAATAATCTCTAGAAACTCCCACCAACTTCAAGGAAGGCGCTGGGTATAACAATAAGACTCTTAGACCCACTCTTCAGTTCACTACTGGACCTGCGCGAGGAACCTTAGAGGATTGCCTGCTGCTGTGACTTGTGGTGCACTCTGCATGACTGCTTTTCTGTACCAGGCTGGACTGCTTTGCTGCCTGGTGCGGCATTGAATCCTCAGTGGCCAGCCCTGCAATTTGAGCCCTGCATCTTTACCTCAACCCAGGACTACTAGAGTGACTCCAAGGGCTAGTTTGCAGGGCTCCTCTTTGAAACCACAGGGATACAAAAGTATCCCAGGCTAAAAACTGCTCTGAGAACCAACTGAAGACTGGGACCAACCTGTTTGTCGGTCTGCCAAAATAGGTATTGCCGTTTGGCCTGACTTCACGGTTCCTCCCTCTACGTTCTTCTCCACAGCGGCAGATCCTATTCAGCTGTCCGTCATCAGAGGGGTATCCGAGCCCCTTCAACTGACTACAGATAGAACCTCCTGCCTTGTCCTCATAGAGATTTTGACTTCCAATAAAGAGACTAAGTCAGACCATAGAAATCTTCACTGTGTCTTCTACCCAAGGTTCCTCGACGACAATGCTCCCTCCTCGGAAACCACCTGCGGCTTTGTCCCACGGAGCTTTACCTTCTGACAACATTTTCCTTGAAAATTCTTCTATGTCCAAAGGAAAGTGCCGCTATGGCCCAATCTACTTGTTTTATTCGAACTGTGCTCCACTGCAGTCAGCCATATTTTTTAACTTTGACCCAGACTCACGCAACTAGATGTCTGCGGTTGGTGCTTTGATCTTATACACTAGTTTTTATGAAAACTTAAAAAATTCATAACTCCTTTATGTCATTTTGGTGTCAAATAATTTATTGCATTTAACTCTGCTTGTCTAATTTTGTTTGTGAGTTTTTGTCTTAAGTGTTTTCACATTTTTACTGTTTGTGTACTGCATTTATACTTTACACATTGCCTCTGAAATAAGCCTGAATACTTTTTTTGTAAAGCTACTCAGGGTTGAGCACAGCTTAATTTTGTGAATTTTGTGGTTCACCCTGCCAGGGATTGTGGTTGTTGCTTAACCGGGGCTCACACTCCAGTCAACCTACAACCCAATTGCTCACACTGCTCAAACCCAGGAACACCAGAGTGACTCCAAGGGCTAGCTGGCTGACCTCTTGACTGAGCTAAAGGGACACAACAAGCTGCAGAGACCCTGAAACTTGTGTGCTGCTGCCAATACCTGCTGGATTGACTACTTGTCCCACAGTTGTCCCCACCACTACCTGGACCTTTCGTGTGGTGCTACATTGGCACTCTCCTACCAAAATTCAAAACCTGACACTCAGAAAGTTTTCATCAAAAACTGCTTTGTGACCCAACAGGAGACTGGGACTTACCTGCAAGATGATCCAATGGGATTGACTTTGCCGCAGATCCCAATTTCTTTTTCTCAGCAGCAGCAGATCTCTTTCAGAGGGGTCCCTTGATGATGGTATCTGATCTTGAGGAGCCCTCTTTGACCACAACCTTCAGCCTCGTCCCACTGGTGTATTTCGAGCACCAGAATATCTTCTAATTATGAAATTAGAAATCTTTGCCGGGGTCGACCACGATCAGCACCCCATTGAAGACTACAACCTCCTAGGAATGAAAATCCAGTTGTTACCACTCAGTGCTTTTCCCGACATTGTTGATGACTTCACCAAGACTGCGTCCAGCTGCTCCCTGCCGCCAACGACTCGTCCTTCGATACAGCATTCTGCCTTGCCTCACTGAGATTCTCCCTTCTCAAGAACTTTTCTGAAATTTCATATAGGTTCGAAGATAAGCTGAGACAAGGCTCAAGCCACCCCTTGTATTTGACCCTCACTCCATCGCAGTTGGTCTTAACTTTTGACTTTGACTTGATCTTAAGCGACTAGATGCCAGTGTAGGAAAGTGGATTTCTGTTGCAGTAACCCTTTCCAATTTTTTCCAGAATTCTGATACACTTTGAGTTGATGTGCCCTTGGTCCCTGACAATCAGGTTCCCAGGGCCTGTGTTCTTTCCCAAAACGGGTCCTTTGTACCCCCTATAAGCACCACTCTGACCACCTGTAAGTCCCTTGTGAAAGGTACCATGGGTACTAAGGGCACTGTGAACAGGGAAGTACTCTAAGGGCTGCAGCACATATTGTGCTACCCTTAGAGGTCATGTACCTTAACACACTCACACTACCATTGCAAGCTTCATGTTTTGGTGCAGAGCAAAGTGAAGAATCAACATGACACACACACTGTCTCTAGTATAGGTTAGACATTAATCTAGCTGGGTGCACTATATCACTAGTCAGGGTACAGTTGCATGAGCACTGTACCCCTACAATGTCTAAGTCCATTCTTAGACATTGTAAGTGCAGTAAACCCATAAAGAGTATATAGTCTAGGAGTTTGTCATTACAAACTCCACAGCACCATAATGGCTTTACTGAATTTTGGGAAGTGTGGTAGCATACTTCTCAGCAAAATAAACCCAACCTGATGCCAGTGTGGGATTTCTCATACAATGCACTCAGATGATATCTTAAAGATGATCCCTGAAAAACAACCAGCCTCTGGTGGGTTCCCTGACTGGTAAACTATATCCTGCTACCACAACACAATTTTCTGGACTTCTGGGGTGGAAGCATTCACTCCATGAGCCCAGAAACATCGGGGCAGATTTACAAGCCCCTTGCGTCTCTTTGCGCCACCATTGCATCCCTTTTTTTGACTCAACAGCGGTGCAAACAATATGCCCTATTTACAACGTGACGCATCTAGGGAGATGCGTCACGTTGTAAAGCCCTGCATCACATTATAGCTGCGTCAGGTATAATGTATGCAGGGGGGCGATTCTACGCAGGAAAGCCTCGTAAAAGTAACGCAGTGAAATCTACAAGATTTTACTGCGTCACTTTTAGGACGCCAGTGCGTCAAAACCTTACGCCTGCTTGAAGCAGGCATAAGGAGTGACGCAGTGTAGTAGGAATAGGCCACAAAATGCATTGCTGGAGTTGCGTCTCTCTTGCGACACCACTCCAGCAATGCGTGGCTTTTGCCCCAACAGATGGGTCAGAATTTCTGACGCCTCTGTTAATCCTTCCACCATGGTGCGCCGTATTATAAATAAGGCACATCCATGGTTCCGCAAGCATTTTTCCAGGTGGCACAAGGAAAGTGACGCATCTCTAGAGATGCGTCACTTTCTTGTAAATCTGCCCCAAAGTATTTTCTGGGCAGAGGTGTTCACACCTCCCTCAGGTCAGAAAGAGCCACCTGTGGCAGGGGAGCCTCAAAGGCCTTGCTGCCTTTGCAACGAGACCCCCAGGCTCACCTGCTATCAGGAGCAGGACCTCTTCCTCTCCCCTTTTCAGCAGGAAGACAGGCGGGTAAAATTAGAACAGCCCAGAAGGTGTGCCCACATCTGCCAATCCCACCCCTCAGGTGGGGGAGGCCATGTGAAGCCTACTCTTCAGTGCCCACCAACTTGCAGACGGCAGGCACTCTCCAATCAGAATTAGGGATTGTGCCCATTCCAAAAGATCACTAACACTCAAGTTTGGGGTCCAAGGGAATTAAAGACCTTATGAGGGTTCAGTCCCCAAGCTCGACAATTATATTAAACAAAAAACCCAACGGTCTGTACAACTACTACTCACCTTAAAGAAGTCAAAAATAAAGAGACTACAAATCACCAGCTACTATCAGAGGATTACTAGATAAAGAATGAGAGAACCCTTCTAAGTGGTTGGAATCCCATCAAACACAGGAATTTAATCAGACTTATCATCTGGGTTTCCATCCTTCCATCCACATGCCCTCTTGATCATAGAGGGATCAATCAGTGGAATTCGTCAGGAAGGGGGTCTAAAAATGAGACCTAGGAAAATTTACAGATGTGTATAGACTCAGAGAAGTCCTATCTAGTAGTGTAAAGTGGGAAAAAAAAGTGCAGTGCAATGTGAGTGAGTGAATATAAAACAGGATGTATAGCAGAACAAAGTATTTTTATTCTGGTGTCTGATATACTCCTAGATTAAAAACAGTGCATTGAGGCAGTTTCATGAATCACTGCCGGTTTATGTGGTCGACATGTTTCAGCTCTGGGGACAATTAGTCCCTAGCTTTCATCAGGACCTGTTTGTACATTTGCAACTGCATATATATTGTGCATAAAAGGTGCAGCTAGTCTAAAAAAGCAAATTATTTGAACATTTTAAAGAGAATTGGAATCAATACAACCTCAATTTCCAAATTTATATCCTCCGTATCACCAGGAGATTATTGCACCTATAAGAGAATTGTGAGTCGTAATTCACTCATTTGGAGTAAATTAAACAATAGTAGAACATATTGGCAGTGTAGAACTCTTACACCTTCCGACAAACTAATGTTATCAAAGAACATCACAATCAATGTCTTGCTCACCCGTGAGATACGAGGAATAGGCCTCACCTCCCCTGGAAAAAACTCAGGTATCAGAGGCCCTGCTCTAAAAAAAGTGGAAAAAAACGGGGGAAAGGAATTTGTTGTAATCCATATGAAAGAATCTTTCCCACTGCTTAAAGAGACCACCTTTAGTCAACCATTTTGTCAACAAATACAAAACAGTAGAGACAAAAATCTCACCACTACAATGTGTAGTATTATCTGTGCACAAAAAAGGTCCAAAGTAGACAGAGTCAACTCTTGTAAAAGAAAAGAAAAAAGTTTACAGTAGTATTCTTAAATGGAGATAAGAAACAATACTGGTGTGGACCTATCGTAGTTTAAATCACTCCTACAGCACAGTTACATAGCAAACCTGCGTGTCCGTGTGTCTATATTTGCCATTTTGTAATAAGACCTCCCATACGGTTGAGAACACACTGATATCTAGCTGCAAGTCAAGTGTGTCACACTCGAGGGGTCTAGATAGGTACAAGGATCATTAGGGGAATTGCCAAAACAATCATATAGCACGCAACTAGCAAGGGTGACTCCTAAAATACATCACAGAATCTTCCGTTCCTTACCTCTCCGTCATTACCCCACGCAGTGCCTGAGCTGTGGGTGGAGGTGGAGGCAAACACGAACGGATGTACTTTTATAACTGAAATACGTTGCCAGCTGAAGGCATTCGAGCGTATCAACGGCGCGTTTGTCAAGCGTCATCATGGACTACAGAATGACGTTGAATAGAACTACAAAATAGCATGCTGTATATCAAGACGTCTACAGCAGTGTGGAAAAAAGGAATGTGAAGCAATGGTGTTGATCGCAAAAAAGTATTTACTTAACGGGACGATTAGCTCTATTGTTAAGGCTGAAGCAAATCCAACACACTAACTTTACAACACTCTAAGATGGCGTCCAAATAGAAGATCAACGTACGCGGCCAGCAATTCACCTTGTTTCTGGCGTACGAACATCTATGAGCTCCAAATATATCACAGATCAACGCCGTCTATAACACGTAGTGTGTCACGCATACAAAAAACAGCGATATATGTACAAATCTGTGCAGCATTTCTAATGATTCCATCAATTCTTGCCCAAGTGTCACATTCAAGAATTACGAGGACAGCACAACATGTCCCCATAGATGCTCCAAACACGCTCCACAAGTTACGCGTCAGACTACAAAATGACGGAAGACCGATAGGAAGTGGTTGTTCTTATCTTACAGGCTACTGAATCAAAAATGGGACAAATTTTAAAATTGTGCATCTAGCAATGTATCATTATTATTAAAGGAATTTGATGAATTCTTCGATAGAATGGCAATTCAAAGAAAACACTCACAATTCTTGTTCACTCGAGACATGTGTATGATCGTGTACATCTTCAGACACTAGCCCACCCAGAAGATAAAGCTCGGGGCTTAATCACCCCATACCATTGATAGAAGTTATACGGAGGCAAGAATGAACATAATGTGCTCTTTCTCTAATGTTTTCAAAATATATGCCACCTGCTAGTTATCTACGCAGAGCGGTCCAAGGTATGGCTTCATTCAATCCAGAAATATCACTGTGTAATTTGAAGACCCACCTTTGTTCCGTATAAAAAAGAAACTTGGTTGTATCACTCACATGTGGAGGTATATTCGGTTTTTCTAAGACTGTCCAAGAGAAGTCCTCTGCCTTGTGCTGGTACTCAAGGAAATGTTTTGTTAAGATGGTGTTAGTTTTCTTACACCTAAAGGTGCTCTTATGCTCATGCATACGTTACCAGACTTTCCTTGTCGTCATCCCTACATATTGTCTAGGGCAAGGGCAGGTGCAGGTGATTAGATAGATCAGGTTATCACTATTACAATTGGTGAGTCTGTATCCAAAGCCTGTTAGTGCCTATGTCAATTGTCTTTGAATGGCACGTGTGAGGGCAAATGGTACATGTCCCACAAGGGTGGTGGCCCTGAACGGCAGGTAGATTCCATAATGTGCCTACGGATCTAGTAAACATACCCCGTGGTCAAGTATGAACCACTCTGTCTCGTAGGTTGGTACTCCTTTTTGAGGAAGAGGAATCTTTTCATTGCTGATGTTAAGAATCTGCCAATGTTTGCGGACGCATTTCTGTATGCCATTTGTCAAATTGCAAAATGTACTGACAAAGGTTAGTCGCTCTAGTGAAGGTTTTTCTATAGATGGTTCCAAAAGTGACTCTCGATTGTTGTTAGTAGCACGTTTGAAAGAACGTTTCACAAGTTTGCTTGGATATTTTCTGGCTAACAACTGAACAGTCAATTTGCTAGCATGTTCCTTGTACTTAACTATAGTTGAACAATTCCTACGGACCCGGAGGAATTGTCCATATGGCAAGTTATCTCGCAAAGATTTGGGATGTTGGCTATCGTAACATAACAAACAGTTGCGAGCCATGGGTTTGCGATAAAGTTCACTTTCTAAACCTGTTGGTGTTGAAAAAATAGACAGATCCAGAAATGCTAGTTTGTTTTTATCCAGTTCCACCGTGAATTTCAAAAATTCATTGCGGGTGTTAAGCCTTTGGTGGAATGCTAATATGGACGCAGGATTACATCGCCAAACCACCAGAATATCATCAATATATCGCTTCCACAAGCGAATAGACTTGTGGAAGGGATTATCAGGAATCAGAACGTGTTGTTGTTCGAATGCATGGACGTATAAATTTGCCAGACTGGACGCACAAACACTGACCATACTGGTACCTGAGGTCTGAAGGTACACAGTGTCTTCATACCTAAAGAAGTTTTCCTTCATGGCCAGATGGGCACAGGCCATAATAAAATGCACTGGTGTTATTGAGTTGAGTTCTGTATCAGTCAAAATACCTCTGATGGTCTCTAGAGTTTCATCTTGTGGAATTGACGTATATAGTGACTCAACGTCAAAAGAGACTAAATAATCTCTTTCGTTGTCGAATTCGACTGATGGTAAAAGACGAAGTACGTCTTTTGTATCCTGAAGATACGTGGGCATGTTCTTAACTATCGGTCTCAAAAAATAGTCTACAAAGGTAGACAAAGGTTCTAAAATAGAACATAGACCAGATATAATCGGCCTCCCACGAGGAGGTCGTTGGGGATTGTGTATCTACGGTAAACAGTAAAAATAGGGCATGGTTGATGTGCAGTTTGAAGGAAACCTGCCTCTTGGGTGGTTATCCATCCTTCGCTTAAAGCTTCTTCTACCATATTACTGATGGTTTGTCGAATCCTTTCTGTGGGATCTTGTTGTAAAGGGCGGTAAGATTTTGTGTCGGATAGTTGACGTAGGCATTCCATGCGATATGTGTCAGTGTCTAAGATCAAATAGCACCGCCTTTGTCTGCAGGCTTTATAGTTATTGACGAATCTTCAGATAGAGTTCGTATACAAATCTGTTCTTTCTTAGGTAGATTAGTATAAGTACATTTCTTGTTTTTACATAGTAATCCTATCTCCTCTTTAACTGCTCTCTCAAAAGTGAGCACCTGCGATGGCACCATGTTGGAGGGAGGATTAAAAGTAGAGCGTTTCTTGAGGCCAGTATTGAGTTCTTCTGTAGAGATATCTGTATATACCAGATGTATGTCGTTACAACGCACACTTTTACAATGCATGCACTTACAACACATTTTTTACAACGCAAAATCCATTATAACGCACTACACTTACAACGCATGACACTACAACGCATTTTTAAAAACTACCTTTACAACGCATACCATTACAACGCATAATAGTAAATTGCATTTAAGGTAAGTATTAGATAGTATAGGGGTAAAAATTAGTTTTCTAACTCCAGGGGTGCAACAGTAGGGTAAGTGTTGGATAGTATAGGGGTAAAAATTACTATTCTAACTCCAGGGGGTGCAACAGTAGGGTAAGTGTTGGATAGTATAGGGGTAAAAATTACTATTCTAACTCCAGGGGGTGCAACAGTAGGGTAAGTGTTGGATAGTATAGGGGTAAAAATTACTATTCTAACTCCAGGGGGTGCAACAGTAGGGTAAGTGTTGGGTAGTATAGGGGTAAAAATTGCTATTCTAACTCCAGGGGGTGCAACAGTAGGGTAAGTGTTGGATAGTATAGGGGTAAAAATTACTATTCTAACTCCAGGGGGTGCAACAGTAGGGTAAGTGTTGGATAGTATAGGGGTAAAAATTACTATTCTAACTCCAGGGGGTGCAACAGTAGGGTAAGTGTTGGATAGTATAGGGGTAAAAATTACTATTCTAACTCCAGGGGGTGCAACAGTAGGGTAAGTGTTGGATAGTGTAGTGTAATATTATGCGTTGTAATGGTAGGCGTTGTAATGGAATGCGTTGTAAAGGTAGTTTTTAAAAATGCGTTGTAGTGTCATGCGTTGTAAGTGTAGTGCGTTGTAATGGATTTTGCGTTGTAAAAAATGCGTTGTAAGTGTAGTGCGTTGTAAAAGTTGCATTGTAAAGGTTGTTCCCCGTATATACCTTTTCTTTGAAGAAAAAATGAAGCCATATTTTACGAAAGAACTGCGCCAATTCACATTGGACTTGAAATTCATCTCCAGGGAATGTGGCTACAAACCCTAAACCTCTATTCAGGACTGCTTCTTTTTCAGTTGTCAGTGTCCTTTTACTTAGGTTGACTATTAAGTTGTCTCCACACTGGTCCGTGGTTGAGGAGTCTTCTTCGTTTGACTCCGAGTACCTATTGGTGGCACCACTGGTTGGTTCCAGTGGACTTGCGTCTGAGGATTTCGTCTTTTGCCTCGAGTTCGTCTTGGGCCAAACCCTAAAAAAGACTGGTTTGTAAATTATTGTGGGTAAGTGGGAAAAGGAGTCATGGGAGGTTGGAAATGTTGATGTGGAAAACCCCATGGTGTGGGGGCCACCACTGTTGGTATTGGGATGTTGGTTGCCCACGTCGCCAAATCGATCTATTCCACCTGCCTCTTCCTCTAAACTGATGACTATTTCCACTATTATTATCAGATTCACTAGATACATCATCTGAACTGGATCCCGAATAATTCGAGCCATATCTGCGCCCTTTCTTATTAAATTCAGGGGGAGTGTAGTTCTCACTAGTGTAGGGATAAATGGTCTCCTGCTTGAATCGTGCTAGGTCTTTTTTGAATTTCTCTATTTTGGTAATAAGAATGGAGTCCTTAAATTCTTTATTAGATTTATTGGATTTGCCTTGATTTTTTCTGAATAGGGTTGCTGTAATAGTTGTTTTAATTTGGGATTCTAAAACTTGGATTTCTATTAGAATAGAATCAGCAACTCTTTTAGCGGTACTTATTATCAAGATTAACCAATCGCGCGTGCAGCGCCAGGCTATTAAGGACCAATATTTTAGGAAGGCTTTGTCTTGTAGAAACAAGCGAGGGACATTTGTGACGATCAAACCTGAAGGGGCACAGTTACCTCTTAAATACTCAGCCATGATAGCCCCAGTCATCCGTATTTGGTCCTGCTGTATGTGCAGTACTATCTAAAATACTTGGAGTGGTGTCTAGTATGGACTGGTAAAAGGCATCATCATATGTCAAACCGCTGAATTCTGCCATTATTAAGGAAAAGAAAGAAAAAACACAAGAAAAACAATGTCTAAAGGACCTCGTGCTGTTTCACCAACAAAACACTAATCTCCTAGAAGTGTCGCTGTGAGATAGTAGATAAACCTCTATACATAGGTCTATATACCTGAAGAAGACCCGCAGCCAAAAAGCTGCACAAGAACAAAAAATCACTAACACTCAAGTTTAGGGTTTAAGGGAATTAAAGACCTTATGAGGGTTCAGTCCCCAAGCTCGACAATTATATTAAACAAAAAACCCAAAGGTCTGTACAACTACTACTCGTCTTAAAGAAGTCAAAAATAAAGAGATTACAAATCACCAGCTACTATCAGAGGATTACTAGATAAAGAATGAGAGAACCCTTCTGAGTGGTTGGAATCCCATCAAACACAAGAACTTGATCAGACTTATCATCTGGGTTTCCATCCTTCCATCCACATGCCCTCTTGATCATAGAGGGATCAATCAGTGGAAGTCGTCAGGAAGGGGGTCTAAAAATGAGACCTAGGAAAAATTACAGATGTATATAGACCCAGAGAAGTCCTATCTAGTAGTGTAAAGTGGGAAAAAAAGTGCAGTGCAATGTGAGTGAGTGAATATAAAACAGGATGTATAGCAGAACAAAGTATTTTTATTCTGGTGTCTGATATACTCCTAGATTAAAAACAGTGCATCGAGGCAGTTTCATAAATCACTGCCTGTTTCTGTGGTAGACATGTTTCAGCTATACATCCTGTTTTATATTCACTCACTCACATTGCACTGCTCTTTTTTTCCCACTTTACACTACTAGATAGGACTTCTCTGATTCTATATACATCTGTAATTTTTCCTAGGTGTCATTTTTAGACCCCCTTCCTGACGAATTTCACTGATTGATCCCTCTATGATCAAGAGGGCATGTGGATGGAAGGATGGAAACCCGGATAAGTCTGATCAAGTTCCTGTGTTTGTTGGGATTCCAACCACTCAGAAGGGTTCTCTCATTCTTTATCTAGTAATCCTCTGATAGTAGCTCGTGATTTGTAGTCTCTTTATTTTTGACTTCTTTAAGACGAGTAGTAATTGTGCCCATTCCCCCATGTGGGGTGAGCACAGCAAGTGTGTAGTCAACCTAAGGTCAGTAGGTCATTGGCTATTAACCGGAGACCCCTAAAAGGCCCCCTAAATACAGTATTTAAGGGGAAGCCCTGAACCCAGAAGGCAGATTCCCGCAACCTGCAAAGAAGAAGGATGAAAGAAGACGTTCAGCAGAGGAGACTGCAGCGAAGAACTGATTTGGTCCCAACCCCTACCAGCCCGCCTGCAGTTTCCAGAGATCCTGCGCTAAAAGTCGCCTGTCCTGCATCCAGCGACCTGGAGAAAAATGAATTCAATAGCACAGTATAAAAAGAGATGGGGGGAGGAGCCTAGCACGCAACCAAGATGGCCGCGTAGGTGCGAGGCTCCCGAGGACCTCCGCAACCTCCTACGTTTATCCTGTCTTCATCCTGCATCGGTTGAGGGGACTGTGTCGGTGAGCCTGAGCCGAGGTGGTACCCGTTTCCCGTTTTCGAATCGGACCTCGGGTGCCGGAGTGAGCACCGATTGAAGTTTGCGGCCTACTTCTCTCCTGACCCCGGATTCGCGTTTGGGGGCGACCCAGTGACAAAGTGAACAACAACGGTGGGCTGGGCCTGGCGGGTCGCGTACCCCACACTTTCACTTTCACTTTCGCGCCCCCTTGCCGTTTTCGCAAGTGGGATCACGGCGCTCTTTGTGTTGTGGTGGCCTTGCTGGGAGACCCTGCCTGCCTGCCTGCTGCGGCCCGCTCTGCCGTCCTGGGGCGGCCCCCCGGAGCTCGTGGCCTTGATTGCTTGCTCTTTACTGCGTGGCTGGTGCGGGTGTGAGACCCGCGACAATGGCTACGAAGCAGGATGGGGATCGGTTAAAGGCCAAGTCAACCCGACGTGGCGCCGCACATCAGGCCAACATCATGGACCGGTATACCCCCCCGAAGGGGTCTCCCGGCGGATTGCACAGGTCCTCTGAGTGCCCCCCGGATGCCCCGGATTTGCCCTCGGATCTGTCTCTGCAAGACGTCATGAGCGCCATTGCTGAAATGAAGGCCTCGGTGGGCCAGCAGTTCGACACTTTAGCCCACAAAATCGACGCGGTCCTCATTGATGTCAACCTTGTGAGAGCTGATCTCTCCAAGACTAACGACCGGGTCGATTCTCTGGCCCACACCACGTCGGGCCTCACGACTGAGGTGGCGGCCCTTCAAACGGAGGTGCACCGGCTCCGTCAGGCGATTGCGCTCATGGATCGGCGCCTGGAGGACTCCGAGAGCCGGGCCCGGAGGAATAATATCCGCATCATCGGAGTGCCCGAGGGACAGGAGGAGTCGGCGGCGGATCTCTTTGTGGAGGACCTGATCACTACCCATCTCCTCGAGGACTGAGTGAATTTTTTGCTGTGGAGAGGGCCCATAGAGTTCCCGGGGGCAGACCGAAGGTTGGAGCCCCTCCGCTTCCTCTTATTGCCCGTATCTTTAACTTTCGGGACAGGGATGCGATTCTGCAAGCTTCCAGACTGCAAGCTGGAGAACGTGGAGGTGAACTTTTATCCTGACTTCACCCAAGCGGTCCAGAAGCAGAGACTGAGTTTCCTGGGCGTCAAGCGGCGGCTTCGAGGCATGAACTTAAAATACGCCATGCTCTTCCCGGACAGGCTGCGGGTGGAGGTGGATGGTCGCACTCACTTTTTTGACCGTCCTGAAACGGCCGGGGACTGGCTGGACACTTTGTCTGGGGGTCGTGATCGGGAGGGCGGGGGGGGGCTGCGGGAGGAGACGGCCCACCGGACCGGGTCTGAGGTACTGACGCCGGGGCTCACTCCGGATGCTGCTGCCACTTTCGGCCAAGCTTAGGGTCTTTTGTTTGTGGTACTCGTCTTCCCTCCTTTGGAGGCGGTGCGGGGTCTTGAGGGGGTACTCTTTCCTCCTCTAGGGGGTCTAACTAGTTCCAACTATATAGGGGCGACAGGCACACTGCAAGTTGGGGGGGCTGTCTGGGCTCATGCAGGGGTGCAGGGAGGGGGGAGTTTTGTTGGGGCGGTTGGGTTGGGGTGGGGTTTTGTTCATTTGTACCACAAGGCAAAAGTATTGTTGTGCTATTCCTAAAGTGCTCTCGGGGGGCCGATTGATCGTTTTCGGCTATGATGGGGGTAGGGGACTGAGTCTATTGTCCTGGAATGTTAATGGACTGGGGGACAGGATAAAACGGGGTGTGGTCCTGCAGTTCCTGAAACGAATTTCACCCGATATAGTTTTTCTGCAGGAGACACACCTCATTGGCAACTCCTTTCGTGCTATGAATCGACGGGGCTACCGCCTTCTGGCCCATTCGGGCTTCACGTCTGGTTCAAGGGGTGTGGGCATTATGGCTAAAACCTCGCTCCCGTTGGAGGTTGATGAGGTGCTCCATGATGACAGGGGACGTTACACGGTTCTGGTGGGTAGAATGGAGGGCAGAGTGATTGTTTTTGTTTCTGTCTATGTCCCGCCAGGGCTGCAGACGACTACTTTTGCGGATCTGGGGCGCCTCCTCCTTGGCCTTCCGGAGGGGATTCTAGTGGTTGGGGGGGATTTTAACGCTGTGGTTTCCGGAATTGAGGACCGTCACCCCCCTAGGGATCTCCCCCGTGCCCAAGCGTGGTTGTCTGGCCTCTTGGATACCTTGGGGCTGGTGGATTGTTGGCGTTTGAAACACCTTACACAGAAACAGTACACCTTTCATTCAGGGGCCCATGGCAGTCTCTCAAGGCTAGATTATGTCCTGGTGCCGGCGGCGCATGCGGGGAGGATCGGGGAGGTGCGCCATTTGGCGCGGGGTATTTCGGACCACTCCCTGCTCCTGTTGCACTTCGACATTCTCCCGAGGGGGGAGGGTAGGGTGGTCCCAATTAATCCCTGGTACCTGCGTGACCCCACCATTCGCGCAGAGTTGGTTAAATCCCTTACGCGATATTTTGACGATAATGTGGGGTCTGTGTCATCGGCGGTCTCTCTGTGGGAGGCGTTCAAGACGGTACTCCGGGGGGAGGCCCTGTCCCTTATTTCCCATTCCCGGAAGCGCGAGCGGGAGGAGGTGACCCGTGTGGAAACCGAGATAACCGAGTTGGAGGGTGATCTAGAATGGGGGGTGACGGATGACAAGTTACATGTTCTACGACTCAAGCAGGCGGCCTATAAGGCCCTCGTCACGGAGGCGGCCAGGGGCCTCAGTAGAGAGCAACAGGGGAGACTGTATGATGTGGGTGACAAGGCTGGGAAATTGATTGCGTGGCTGGATAAAAAGGAGAGAGTGAGTCGAGTTGTCCCGTCGATTGAGAAACGGGATGGTGTGTGTGTCACTGAACCGGGAGAAATTGTTGATTGCTTCGCTGAATATTTCCGTGGGGTGTATTCCCCGGTGTCCTCCCGCTCGGAAGAGGATTCCCATGCCCTGCTCAGGGATATTGCGCTGCCTTCACTTTCGGAGGAGGACAGAGTGTCGTTGGACGCCGCCCCAACATCTGAGGAAATTGCCCTCGCCATACGTTCGGTCGCTTCCGGCAAGGCCATGGGTCCTAATGGTCTTCCTATCGAATTGTACAAGCTGCGACCGGATACGCTGGCGCCGCATCTCCGCGCTATGTTCCTCGCGGCCCGTTCGGCGGGTTCCCTCCCGATAGATCAGCGTCTGGCTACTATCGTGGTTATTCACAAGGAGGGGAGGCCGCGGGACCGGGTCACGTCCTACAGGCCCATTTCGCTGCTGAATGCGGAACCCAAAATTCTCGCCAAGGTGTTGGCCAATCGGCTGGTTGGCGTGGTGTGCGATCTGATTCACCAGGATCAGTCCGGTTTTATCCCTCATCGCAACACTGCGCTCAACCTGCGGCGCTTGCATGGGGTGCTCGCGCGTGTCCCGTTCATACGGGAGCCGGCCATTTTGGCGTCCCTGGACGCCACTATGGCGTTTGACACACTTGAGTGGCCATATATTTGGGCGACGCTGGCGAAGTTTGGGTTTGGCCCGGGATTCATCGGTTGGGTGAAATTGTTGTATTCCGGACCGCTGGCGCAGGTGGCTGTAAACGGTAGAGTGTCGGCTCCATTTGAGCTGGGCAGGGGCACGCGGCAGGGCTGCCCGTTATCGCCGCTCCTCTTCGCGCTTGCCTTGGAGCCCTTGGCGGAGTGGCTGCGGTGGCACCCTTCTATCCGTGGTTTCCGATGGACCCCCGAGTATGAGGACCGCGTCTCTCTTTACGCTGATGATATTCTTTTGTACCTGGCTTCCCCACGTAAATCGCTGATAGTGCTGGTTGATGTATTGTACTCATTTGGCCTCAACTCCGGCCTAGTCATCAATTGGGCTAAATCTTGTGTGTATGTCCTCTCTGGGGAGGCTCCTATCCTTCCGCGGGGTTGTCCTATCCAGATTGCCCCGCGGGGATTTAGGTACCTGGGTATCTTCATTACCCTGGACGCGGAGGCCCGGTATAAACAGAACTTGCTTCCCCCCCTCCAGCGCCTGAAGGATGATGTCGCGCGCTGGAGGCACTTGCCGCTCTCGCTGCTCGGCCGGGCGGCATTGTTTAAGATGATGTCGCTGCCACGTTTCCTGTACGCCTTACAGAACATAATGGAACATAATGGACGTTGTCCCGGCGCGCTACTTTCGTGAGGTGGAGAGTTTGCAGCGCCACCTGTTCTGGGAGGGTAGACCACGTATCGCCCTGGCGAAGCTGACGCTCCCGTGGTACGACAGGGGGGTTGCCCTCCCAGACATCAAGCGATATTACTGGGCCTCCCAGCTGGCTGCTATAAATCACGGCCTTTACGGGCCCGCTCTAAACCCGGCCTTTGAGATGGATAAAATGTTACTGCCGGGCGGTGACTATAATCGGGCGCTTTATTCTAGCTCGCCCGACGCACGTCTGACGGGCCCCACGCGGGTCATGGTGCGAGTGTGGCACGCGGCTAACTTGGCGATGGGGTGGAAGGATCGTTTGACCCGGGCGACGCCACTATACGCATCTGAGCGGCTGGGCTCCCTGTGGACCTCGAAGGGCTTTGAGAAGTGGGACATGATAGGCATCAGCAGGGTGGGTGATCTCTGGACGAGGGGGGGATTCAAAACGTTCGATGTGCTGCAGACGGAATTCCAGTTGCAGGACAAGGAGTACTTTCGATATATGCAGATCCGTCATGCTCCGTATTCCCGGACGTTGCCTCCATCCCGGAGTACTCCCCTCTGGAGGATAGAGTGCTAGATGGGCATGTACCGGACGCCACGATTTCATTAATTTACAAAAAACTCATCAATGATCGCTCGGGACTGCTGACTGGCCTTCGTGAGGCGTGGGGGGCTGACGGATTGGAGCTGGATGACGAGGACTGGGTGTCTGCAGTGGCCTCCCCGAAAGAGGTGGCCATACCGGCTCGCCTTCGCTTCGTCCAGCTCAAGCTACTCCATAGGGTCTGTGCTGTGGACGGGTTGTGTAAGCGTGGGTGTGGTTCTTTGGGGACCTTTCTCCATATATTGTGGGAATGCCCAGAGGTGGCGTGATTCTGGCGTGGTATGCACGAGGTCTTGCAGGCAGTTACGCATGTGCCGCTGCTGCCCGAGGCGAGGAGATGTCTCCTGAATGTGTGGGAGCCAACCGATTACTCAGTGCCGCAGACGTGGTGGGTGACTCTGGGATATATGGTGGCTAAGCGTGATATTGCGCAATTGTGGGGTTCCCAGAGGTCACCGACTGTCTCGGCGTGGAAGGACAACATGGATTGGTGTATGTTTCGGGAAAAGGTGGTGTATGTTGCGAGAGGTAAGCCTGGGAAATGGGTGAAAGTGTGGGGCCCCTGGAACGCCTACCGTGGGGGAATCTGTACCCCGCCGCTGATGCCTGATCCGTCACCGGCCCCGTCTCCTTAGCCTGCTTGTCTTCCTAGTTCGGGGCATTGAGTTCACTTTGTCTCCGTCCCGACCTATCCCCCCCCCTTGATATTCCTGTGGATCGGTAGGGTCCCCCCCAGGGGAGCACATGCTATTGTTTCTGATTGTGGGTTGCCTTGTGGACTTGTTTCTTCGTTATTTATATAAAAATGAAACCGTTGTGTGGGGTCCAGATGGTGTGGCTGCCACCGCTTTCAACTCCTGTGATCTCTCTTCTGCCGCAGCGTGTGTTCTACTGTTTGTATTATGTGCTTTTTCTGTCTGCTAGCGGCCGGCCTGAAGGTTGTAGGCCCATCTTTGTATATCTTTTGGATTCTGTAATAAACGGTTTCAAAAAAAAAAAAAAAAAGAGATACTTTCCCTTGTACTCAAAAGTAATCTAAAGTAACTCAAAAGTAATTTTAAAGTATTCACTGTATGATATAGACTGCATTCAAAAGTTATACAACCCTGTAAGAATTGTAATTCCAAGCACAACTGCATTTCCTTAAACTGTCTTACATTTTGAAAGTATATTTTACTCACTTGTGCCAAGTTGTGTATGGTTCTAAAATAAAACCTAAGTGTATCTTTATTTAATACTTAGCTAATTGCTCTGGATTCTGTCTCTGAGTGAATGTATCAGTCCTTGATTGAGTGAATACAATAAATGCTTAACACACCCTCTGGATAAGCCCACACTACCACAAAAGAGCTGTCAGTATTTACCTAATTTAGCCTCTGTTATACCTCTGGGGACTCACTGGCCTCTGTGCACACTATACCTTACTTTGGTATAGGGAATACAAAGCCAGCTTCCTACAACCAGTAATTGGTGCATTGTTCTTTTTGCCACTAGATTTTACTAAAAACTTTGTAATTGATAACTTGGGTTCTACTAATTGGACTTTGATAATTTTGGTGTCATTTTATGTATACAAATTGGGTTTGGAATTCTTTTGTGTTGTGTTTTCACTTCATAGCTGTTTGAAAGCTGCAAGAAGACGCATTGCATCTTAGTTAAATCTGACTGCTCTTTGTGCCAAGTTACCTGTGAGTTAAGCACAGGTTAATTTATGACTTTTTGTGTATCATCCTGACAAGGACCAGGTATTTTATTTAAGTAGGGCTTCCATCCCCCTCAACTAACAACCAAATTTCTTGCACTATTGTCTCTGCTTTGCTGTGACTTTGCCTGACTAGGAGTCAACTCCAGCGATAATAAGTGAGATCCTTCATCAACTGTTAGTGGAACTGCTGCCTTTGCACATTGGCCTTGTAGAATAGCCCTCTCCGTGTAAGTGATAGGCCAGATGAGCATCAGTGGACCCACAATCTTTGTCTTCATCTGTGTATCTACAGTTCTTTCTCTTACACCTACAACACTTAAATGTTTTATTTCGGTCATTAGACTAACTTCGTGGCATATTGCACTTTTAATTTATAATGGAAATAAATCATGTTCTCAAATATAGAACATATGGTAACCAATCAAGGGCTCTATGGAGTGATCGAAATCCAGTCTTTGCATATATTTTTTAGCACCATTGATGTTGCATAGGACTGCTCCTTCTACAGATGATGGCACAATTTAGCATGACTCATGGATAAATACCAACATAAAGGAATTATCATACTCGAAAGAAGTACACTGAGGGGGATATTCTCAACAATTGGCGTAAACTATCGCTAACCTCAGTCAGGGTGAATTTTCTTATCGCTGTGTACCGCGTGAAATTATCACCGTGTTAGCGGCATATTCACAACACGCCGATAACAGGCAATAGTTTCAGGGAACGGCAGTAAAAACTGCCGCTAACATCAGCGTGAAGGTGATAGGAAATTCGGCGTTGGCAGGGGACAGCTACCGATTGGCCCATTAGCAACAAAAAACTCACGTTAGCCAGCCCAACGTGAGTTTTTTTGTCTCTAATGCAAAAAATAGCCTATCAGTCAACATCCAATAGAAAATAGAAATAAAACAAAAAAGCAGAATGAGGCAGCCTGGGTCAAGTGCAGCACACATCAACAAACCCTGCAAGCCACCCAACATCCAGGATGACCAGGATGGGATCCAGGATGCCTTGCTAGATTTGCGGGTGGAGTCTGGATGCCTCACTGGACCTGCATCTGAAGCCTGGATGCCTCGCTGGACCAGCGTCTGGAGCCTGGATGCCTCACTGGACCTGCGTCTGGATCCTGGATGCATCGCTGGACCTTTGTCTGGAGCCTGGAGTGGGATGTGGTGGAGCTGTGGACTCGATGAGCCGTGGCGGTAGACACTGAGGCACGACGAACGCCCGTACCTGGTGGTGAAGTCTGGAAGGTCGCATGGAGACATATTGCTGACCTGTGTGAGAAGACCGCTTTGTGCACCTTGGAACTATTAATAGTAGAGGCGCTCCTGAGCCCCAACATAGGGAGGTCTGCATTGCATACTATGATCCATCACTACACCGGGGTGCACGGAGGGGATTACCAACGGTGGGTGCCGCCTCTCTGCATCACAGGCCGGATGATGTTGGGCTGGCCGGATGCTGTGGAAGGGTGAGGCCCCAGAGCTGTGCCGAACTTGTGTGGCGGGAGCGCTGCAACTTCACGCCTACGGGCGCCCTGCTGCTACAACTGCATCAGGAGATTCACCAGCGGACTTGGCTGCGATTGCTGTACCCAGGCTCGTGAAATCCCACCTGGCTGAGGCTACTGCTGGCTGAGTCACAGATTTGGGGAGAGTGCAGCAGATTGCGCCATGGTGTCAATGTCCAGGTAAGGAGAAGGTAGGACCCGTAGTGCAGGACGCCTGGGGGTCGAGTCACCCAGGCCTAGCACACATAGATGGCGCAGCCCCAATGGCGGTACATCCGCTATGGGGAAGAGCGTCGCCCCACTGCTTTCAAGCAGTACAGAGGAGGAACAGTCACCACATGATGATGGCTTACTGATGTAACCGTGCAATGTTTCCTTTGCGGGTGGGAGGGTCGGTAGGACTGCTCAAAGCACGGGGCAAGGTATGGGCGGATTGGCATGGCCACTCAAGTGCGCAATGACTGTTTGGTCGGTCCACTCAGGCTGCCCAAAGCAGTCATGCGCACTTCCCTGTTCGTAATGCAGGTTGCATTACAGCCTGCATGGAGAACATGCCCACCCCTCCAGCCCCTGCTGCATGCCTTGTCCCTTTGGCATTTACCAATCCCACCGCCGCATCGCAGCGTTGTGATTAGCTCAAGGGTGGGAGCCTGGCTGCCTACTTCCTGTTCCTGGAAGCAGACGCAGGAGAGCAGGAGCAACGAAGACACTGGACCCGGCTTCGAGGTAAGACTTCCCTTATTAAAATATTTACAACACCCGCTCACACACACATCCCCGCATCCACGCCACATTCAGTGTTCTTTCCAGCGTTTGCCACCACACAGCTGTCCAGCCCCCCCAAGCACTTCTCAATGGCGCCCGCTGGGCGCCCATGCACAGCGGGCGTACCACTCATGTCCCAAAGGCACATACGTGGTTGCAACGCATTCCGTATCATCACATTCCATTCCAATGCATACTAATGCTGGGCACATTGCAACAGTAGAGTAGGTGTTGCATAGCGGAGACATTATTATCACTATTCCCACTTCTCTGAGTGGAACCCAAAACTAACCTTCGCACCCCAAACCCAATATGAACCCTGGAATTGCTTTTTGATCCCCCATAACACACCCAAAAAATCAAATTTGACCCAAATGCACACCCCAATTATCACATTTTACCCTAAAGCACACCCCAATTTTCATATTTTACCCCAAAACACACCCCAATTTTCATAGTTTACCCCAAAACACACCCCAATTTTCTTATTTTACAACCAAAACCCATAACCACCCGAAAAACTTTAAATTACCCCATTACTGACCTCACAATGCATTGTAATCAAATGCGATGTAAAGGCACCTGCGTTGTCGGAGTTGCATTGTTAACGATGTACTGCCTGCATTGTAATGGTCATCTCCTGTGCCAAAGGCAACACATAGGCTACGCTGTTGCGTTCGTCTGCCCCTGGACCACGCTCAGCACCAAGGAGCCTTCCTCTTGGACACTCCACCGCTACGATGCCAGCAAGCTCCTCGCCATCAACCCTGGACACCCACTCGCCTGCGAGGGCCAACCTCTGCTCCGGACCAGACATCGACATCGCCATCATTGATGGCTGCAGTATCACCCGTAAGGAGTACCCCGACCATCAAGGAGGAGGCATTGCCATTACCTACAGCAGCACACTCCAACTGACCACGCACTCTAATGACCCAAGGGTGGCCATGGACCTCCTCAACTCCCAGATCCGGTCAAGCCCACGCACATCCTCTGCGACACCCTCATGTGCAGGTCCCCCGGGCCATGGCCCCCCCATTCTCCAATACCATTGTATACCTCATTGCACCCCAGTGTCTCTCATCCACCAACGACATCCTACTCGGTGAACTCAAGTTCCACCTGGACAAACCCTGTGACGAGGACACCACCCCCTCCTGGGGAAGGTCCCCTACATTAGACGCAAGCAGCAGGTCACCTCAACAAGCCACATAGCAGGAAACACGGTCGAGCACGTCACCTCCGCCAGCAGAAACTTCAACTACAGTCACAACAGTGGACTCTCCGTGACTGACCATCATTGGTAACATCACGTCTTCACCTTGCCCACCTGTCGCCACCGCCATCATTGTACCCTCTCGCAGCTGGATCAAGGCCACCGAAGAACGTCTTGTCAACTCCCTCCGCACCAACACTCCACCATTGCATCAAACGATGACACCACAGTGCGCAACCACCACCGATGGATCCCCAACAGCGCCGACATTCGGTCACCACTATGAAAGGCAGTGCGTCAGTACCTTCCGCTTGCCTGATTGCAGGGGTGAGGGTGATGCAGTGACACAGGGATAGGCTGGCCCCATGCATTGATGGAGTTGCGTCATGGTTGTGACACAACTGCAGCAATGCCTGACTTTAGCGCAGACAGATATATCAGGATTCCTGACGGATCTCTCATAACTTGCGTCATGGAGCGCTGTCCAGTGAATACAGTGCATCCATGCTGTCGCAAGAAGGGCGTAGCGAGAAGTGTTGCAATGCTGTCTTGTCGCAGAGCTGCAACACTTTTCATTACTGGGCGCCAGGAATGCGCACTAACTTATTGATGTTGCGCATTCCTGAACTGTAGATTTCTCCCACGGCAAAACTACAACACTGCTTGTAGCGCTGTCCTGCACCAAAACCTGCTGAGATGTGGCCCCAAGTGTTATCCCCATTTTAAAGACCAGCTATTTTCTGGTCTTAAGTTACTGGCTCTAACTCCAATTAAAGCTAGTTTTTTGGGTCTTCAGAAGTTCAAGGATCCCCTTGTGAATATGGAGTAGTGGTGTTTCCGTGAGTTTTTGCACGGGAACGCCTCTCCTTCATATAATTATCACTCACAGAAGTCCCAATCTTTAAAACGGACGCCTTCACCTAAAAAACTGTCGCTAATGTCTGCTAGTGACAGCTTGGTAATAGAGCGATAAAATTACCGCCGTATTTGCGGCAAAAAAGTGCCACTGACGCGGTGATAACTCCTTGAGAATATGCCCCTAAGTCACCACTAAATTCAAAACGAGTGTTATACTTGCCCACCTTATCAGGAACTTTTACCACTGCTGAAACATTCTTCACCTAAAATGAAGCTGAACGTTATATTATTTTACATTCACCGCACAGTGTTGCAAAGTGTTTCTTCTACTTCGTATTTCACCATGATTGACTGCCACAAGATGACCTAGAAGGTAGATATCCTGTGGCTGAAAATCATAGTGGTCTGCTTCCCTCCCCCTCTCATCCTGTCTAGATATGAAAGGTGGGATGGAGAGCAGATGCTGTGGCATGGGTGGTGGCAGAGATGAGGGTGGCAGTGCAGGAGACGACCCTGCGGTGGCTCCTTCAATGGTGTGGGGTTGGGTAGTGCCAGGGACGGAGGCAGACCTGGGACTTTGTCATCAGTGATGTAGTCCTCTGCATGCCCTTCCCATCCATCAGCAATGGTTGTGTTGGTTGTCCAGTGTGTAAGAGACAAGCTAAAGATGACCTTTGTTATTGCATTGCAAGGTTAGATTACATCGCGATTTCCTGCTCACCATCACCAGTGGTGGGAGTCAAAAACTAAAAGAGGTGGCCTCTTGCGTCGTGAATAGGTGTTCCTTTTCCTGGTCCCAGCAGACACTGGGACAGCATCACAGACTCCCTGTGCAATCCCCGCGCTGCTTTTATTCCATGAGAGCAGCGTGAGGATTGGCCTGAGCGGGCTGGTTTGACTTGCCACTCGTGCACAAGGAGCCTTTGCTGTTTCTCGAAACGGGCTGCTCAATACAGCTGGGCTTGAGAAACATAAGTACGCATGTGTGCCTAAGGCAGCGGGCCAAACACACATGCGCACTTAGGATTGCACAAACCAGTCCACCTCCTATGACCCCGGCCCGCCGCTCCCTACATATGCTGGCTCAGCCAGCAGTTGAAAAATAAAACGATGATAAAATATTGTTTTATTTTTCACCTGCTGGCTCTGAGCGTGTGGGGCAACGCTCCTAAGCCATTCCGGAGGAGCCACCCCGGTCACCAAGGAGTTCTGTGACCCCATGCAGGAACGAGGGCGAAGGTTGAGTTCATTTATAAGGTTATGGAACTATGTGGTGACTTGGAATATCCTTGTAATGTACGACAGGTGGTACTTTATTCCTTATAAGACATGGTCACACTATATCAAGTCACTTAAATCCATGCTTGGTGTGTAACTCTGTCATGTGAAAGAGACAACTTTTTTGCAAACATGAAGATTAAAAGTAGAATTTCTTGTGCAAAATTACATCCATACAAAATTTGTATATTTGTTGCAAAAATATATAAGAATCAGTTTAATTCAAGTAAATTTCATAAAAAAGATGCAGTACCTTGGAATGTGTAGAAACATGCAAAAAATTCACTTATAGCCATAAACATCCCTTTACTGCCTATCACTGACTAGAGAAACAGAGCAGAAAAGGGAAAGCCATGTTTCGTTTTCCGCCTTCAAACTGCAGCTAGCTTTAATGATTCTCTGTAAGCTGACACCTTTTCCCTCCGCTGCTGGCTCTGGCAGCAGGCATTGTGACATCAGAACTCAAATGTAATAAGTAATTTCAATGCCAGCGGGCATTGTGATGTCAGAACTCAAGTGCAATAAGCAATTCCAATGCCAGCAGGCATTGTGACATCAGAAAGTGTAATAAGCTATTCCAGTGCCAGCAGGCATTGTGACATTACAACTCAACTGTATTAAGCTATTACAGTTGAGTCCTGACATCACAATGCCAGCTGCCAGACCCAGCCGGCGAGGGGAAATGCTGGTCACGTCACTGAGCATAATTAAAGCAGCTGTCTAAAGAACAAAAACTAAATGCTGCTTTTCTTTCTTTTGCTTTGTTTTTGTAGCTGTACAGTGACAAGCAGAAAGATATTTATAGCAACATGTTTATCTTTTCACTCTTTGGGTAATAATAGAAAAGTTCATATATCAATGCATGTTTTTACTGAGCCTTTTTTTATTGACTCATAATATATTTCTGCACAAACTACCTAATAGCTTTTTTGATGTGTTTACATTATGCACTAGAGATTCTATTTTTATTCTTCATGTTTGCAAACATGCTCCTTCTTATATATGAAAGAGCTACCAAGGATTCAAGTAGTTTGAGGGAAAGGTAATAGTGTTACCAAGTATTATATGGAATAAAGAACCCCCTGTCGTACATGATATGGATATTGCAAGTCACTTTGGAGTTCCACAACCTTACAAACAAACTTGGCCTTTGGCCTCGTTCCACCATACGGTCATTTAACTCCTCGGTGACTTGCGGAGAGGAGGTTTTTGCACTCTGCACACTGCGAGCGAGCACGGAGTGGGAAAAACTGCAAACTCCAGAAGCGGAAATTCACAACCAGGCCTACAACATCACTAGCAAAGAGAGGTGCAGTGCTAAATGTCAGCAGATATGGCGCTCTCCTGCTCTACCCCTTTAGTGCAACTCAACACAGCACTGTCACCACTCACGAGTCATACTTGCACCTCTCAACCACCACTCACTGACTGTTCACCCGTACTTAGAAACCACACACCCTGCACTCATACACCACTCACCATGCAGTCACACACCACTCATACAGCTTTCCCACTCCTCACGCTGCATTCACACACCACACCCTGCATGCATACACAACACCCTGCACTCACAGATATGCAGGGCTTTAAGTGGGTTGAAAAAACTGGAGAGTCTCTCAAAGGGGTCTCTTAAGAGGGTAGTTTAAAAATACACAGTAAGCTTAAAAGCTGTGCTTAGCATTGTGTGGCGCCCGACAGGTATTTGGCTGCTTCACTACATCTAGATATATAATACAACAAGTAGCATACACCTGCAACAAGTTAGGACTATTGGCTTTGTCAACGGTCGTTAGTTGCATAGGAGAACTAAGCAACAACTTCGGCTTCGTTGTATAGAATATTGAAAATGCTGTGACTGTGAAAGAACTATACCGAGCCTCTCTGTAGGTACATCGGTGGCAGTGCAGGGTGGCACTGCTGCAAAGTTAAGATTTTTTTGCCACCCGGAGGGTGAGGGAAAAAATGGAGAGCCCCATAAGTACCCGTCTCAGCACCTGCCTTTTAGAACAAGACCCATTCCACTTAAAGCCCTGGTTGTGCCACATAAGGTCAGCTACAGCTGAGCTGTCGAGCCAGACCAAAAAACATAAACATATAAATTGACAGGGAGACTCCTCTTCTCAGGACACCGCTCCCTTTCTACTGCCACGTCTTAACTCACAGGTTATGAAACGCACGGGGATTGGTTTTTACATTTCAACAACTTTTTACTATCAAACAAATTCACTATGTCTACATAAAGCTTAGTTGCTCTTTTAAAAATGGCGAGGCTCCTGTGAAAGTGCACTTAATAATCTTACCATTAACAGCCACGAGGATGAACTGTCTCTGGCTGATTAAACTTTTACCACATTTTAAGTGACCCAGTATTAGATGACAATAAGGGCTTTATTATGTCACAATTTGTTTTTCCATAAAAGAAACACGACATATGTTAGGGTGGACACTTTTAGACTGCATTAGTCAAAGTCAACGTCAAAAATTAGCTTTATTCGATTTTGTTGTAAAATCATAAAAGCACATATTTCATAGTACAATAGATAAAAACATTAAAAAGTTTTATATAATAAAATATAGCATCATCACATGTTTACATATATAACATATTCAACAAAAATCGAAGTACACATCCCTATCACTATGCATTGTCAATGCTAAAATTAGAAAGGGGTAATCCGTTAAAAAAGATAAAATAAAAAGTCAAATTTCAATCGCTGCAGCCTAGGTATCCCCTGCCCCATGGTATTCCTCACTCCTATTGATAATCTCAAATAGGAGGAGACCGCTTTTACCACAAGAGCTGTTTCTAATTGCTTCAATTTACAATATGCTGCTCTACAACTCCTAATACCCCATTTATTAAGGATCGGCTTCAAAAACCTTTTCCTCGCAATCTCATAGAATTTACAAAAGAGAATGCTGATCGGCTAAATCATCACAGGGGCACTTCACTAGTGATTTGGACCAATCATTACAATTGGGAAATGTTAACAGTCTAAAAAAAGTGCCAACCTGGAACCTGGTCAACAACAACCTCAAACAAGCATTGGCATAGCCAATAGGTCTTGCCTTTGGGACCTTATACGTTTTTAGCCATGCAACAGTTGATGTTATTGCACCAAGGATATTGTGCTGCATAACTAAATACTTAGAAGGTCCCAAAAGCGAGACCTATTGGCTATGCCAATGCTTGTTGTAATTTCCTACAGCATTTTAATAGTTAAGGAGTTTGTCTTGGAAGTAGGTGTTAACATCAGGTTCTCTTGGCTGTTTTGCATACGAGTTTAGCGTTCCTACGAGAATTTAAAATCCAAGGGGCTGGAGGCACATATGGGAAATTGCGAAAGAGTTTTAGTGGGCCTATTCAATCCAATGTGGATGATAACTAATTGCTGTAATTCGATTTGCTGTAATTAGAGTTAGTGTCACCTAAGGAAGTGCCCTCAGTTGGGGGGGGGGCAAGGAGGGAGTAAATAATAACATTAAATTGCTGCTGGATACTTTAAGTCAAGGATGTTTGAAAGCAGAAAGTATGTTTTATGAGCTGTTAGGGTGGTAGAAAAACTCCTTTGTATGGGTAAAGGCTTAGCGATCAAACCAAGGGAAGGGAAGGGACGCATAGTCAATCTCAGCATCAGTATGTGCAAAGAGGTTACCAAGGGTGTTTGCTTTTTGCATAGGAGTGGAAATCGTATGTGACCGGCCTAATCCCGCAAACGTCCAAAATATCAAAGCATTGCGATTGGAACAGTTCCTTTGACTACTAAAATGTACAAACGCAGCAATGGGCAAACATTCTCTTTTTTGCCTGCAGTAGCCAGCAGAGTTGATAAGCTTTATTTCTGATTAAACTGCCGCAGTCTGAAAACAGGCGGAGCTTTCACATTAAGCCGTTTCACTAAAAAGAACCTGTAAGGCCAGAAGGATAGTTTAAAGAAGTAGTAGCACTGTGTTCTTCTGTGAACAACAAACTTAAAAATAAAAAAAAGTGAGGTAAGCAACAAAACAGTACAAGAGAAATGAGGGTGAAATAGATTGACAAGAGCAGAAACATTGGGATCAGGGTAAAAGGCATTACGTTACAAGGTCAGGGAAATAAACCAGACAAGCCCGATGGAGCAATTAATTCACAAGCTGTCTTAAACCTAGTACTTTATTCCTCAAGAAACCAGTACAAGTTCATTAAAACACAAATTGTAAACATAAAACTCATTGACTTGGATCGGGGCCACGTTCACCTTCATCTGAAAGCTCCTTTAGCTCCCAATGGTGAAGTTTATGAAAAGCAACATGGAAAATAAATAACCCATTAAAAAAAAAAACCTTAGCATGGCAGATGACAGGTGTAAACAATACACATAAAACTACGGCGCTAATACTGTGTCAACTATGAAAATAGAGGAAAAACACATACCGTAGCGTACACTAAAAAAAAAACAATTTCCATGATCATTGCAGCTTTAGGATAGAAGAGGATCCCTACAGCTGAAATCAAAGAGTGAACTCTGGCATATACGGACAAGAAAAACAACAAGCGTTGGCCGCGCGTGAGCGGCCAGAGACGCAAAACGTGGTGGGGGAGGGGGAGAAGCGGGAGTTGTGTGTGCGCGTGTGTCATCGCGATCGCTCTAAAAGTGAAAGTGATCGCGATGACGCACACGAGTTTTCGAAGTGCTGCTGGCGGCCGGCTGCGCGCGGGCACGATCGCGTGAACGCAAGCGTTAGGCCAGCCAGCAGCACTTTGAAAATCCCACATACAAAATGTCTCTTCGAGCCAGCGCAAGCGCTGGGGCTCAGCGAGACCTAAAAAGGACTAGGTTCTGACAATAAACACGGTTGAATACCTACATGAAAAATCAATAAATGGTTTTCCAGGATTGAGCATTTACCCTTTTCAGCAAGCCTCCTTTTATTCTGTAAAAATTCCAAGATCATTTTTTTGAGTGTGCGTTTTGGGACCGTTTCTAGGCAAATTGGGTTTTCAAAATATTCTTTATGCCCTATATCCGATGCCATGGTTTTGATGTAATGTAACCACTTAATATTTGCAGCTCCGTCTAAAGCTAAGCAGTCAGAAACTACATCTCTATTTAAGGATGGTTCTGGTGTTACCCAAATGTTATGCCATAAGAGCAATGGGGAAGGTTTAATCGTATCATCAATAAAAGGTATCCCAAATTCACTATGGCTAAAATAAGTAGACATGGATTTGGGGGCTGCCAACAAATAACGAATAAAATCATTTTCAATTCGTTGTATCTGGTCTGCTTTGACAATCCCCCAAAGTCCTGCCCCATAGGTGCCAGTAGGAATACATTTTGCTTTATAAATTTGTACAAGCTCCTTGACTGGTCGGCCACCTAATTTCCTGGAGAAATTGAAAAGAGCACCGTTGGCCCTACTGAAGGCCAATTTTCTGGCAAACACTGCCCCTTTCCAATTCCCTCTGCTATCAAAATTAACTCCTAGATAGCAGAAGCTGTCAGTATTTTTAATCTTATCTCTTTTCAGCAAAATTGCCTTACTATGTTTTCTAGAGGTGCTACATGTCATAGAATATGTTTTAGAGACGTTAATTACTAGTCCACGAGTGTTCATATACTCTGAAAATTCGACCACCGCCCTTTGTAGGCCAATAAAGGTATGTGACATTATTACTGTGTCGTCCGCATGCAGAAGAATGAGGATGGATGTTCTGCCAACAGCGGGGTAATCGAACTGAAAGTCCCTAAGATGTTGTCCCATGCTATTAATATATAAGGTGAAGGGGAAGGGTGCTAAAATGCACCCTTGTCTAACTCCTCTCTTGATGTTAAATTTATCAGAACAAGCCCCCCCTCTCTCGTAACGTACCCTGGCCCCCGCATCCCTATATAGTTCTCTGATAAATAGAAGGATCTGTTGGTCTACACCCATGTCACTAAGCGTCTTCCATAACATAGAATGATCTACACAGTCAAACGCGGAGCCTAAATCCACGAATGTAATAAATAGGCTTTCCTTCTTGGCTTGAGTATACTTTGCAGTCAGCAACGCAAGATTTAAGCCCTGTTCAATTGTGCCCTTGCCACTGCAAAAACCATATTGTAAATTTGATATGATATCTTGATCCTCTGCCCAAACCTGGAGCCTATTAAGAATAATCCTGCCTGCAACCTTCATTAAGGCATCCAAAAGGGATATAGGTCGGTAACATACGGGGTTGTTCCTATCCCCTTTTTTGAAAATGGGTATAACCACTGCCTCTGACCAAGTTGAAATAAAGCCAGAGGCGTTAACACAATTTAGTACGTTTGTTAATAGAGGTGACCATAGAGATATCTCAGATTTAAATAAATCGATCGGGACTCCATCCGGTCCCGGAGCTTTTTCCGAGGCACTGTCCTTTATGGCCTTAATAACCTCCGCATGTTCAAAAACAACCCCCAGTGGGAATGGGTTTAAGAGTCCCTGGTTATCCATGCCATTATTATGGACAGGGGTATTAGGGTTCTTGTATAAATTACTAAAATGCGTAACCCAGACAGCCCCTGATATGGCTATGTCAATAATATCTGTCTCTCTACCTGACAGAAAAGGGGCATTTACAGCTATCCAGAAGGCTACATTATCATTTCTTAAACAAGCCTCGTGGAGGTTCTGCCAAATTTCAGTTTTTAACTCAGTTTTTCTTCTGGCTAATGCAACCCTATACAGTTTTCTAGTCTGTCTTACCAGTTCCAATGATCTCGGAGTTTCATGTAGGGCCATTTTCAGATTTTGGTGCGCCTTTGAGCAATTTTTATTATCAAACCAACTCTTTGTTTTACACGTGCGGGTTTTATATTCTTTTGACAACATTTTTTTTATCTCAAAGATTATTGCACCAAAGGCATCAAGGACTTGCTGGTTACTTTCAGACAAAGAGAGGCAGGTTTGTAGTTGATCGTAAACTTTAATAACCAATTTATGCATAAAGAGTTTTGGATCAACTTTTGCCCAGTTAATGTAATAGCCATTGGTACTGGCCAAATGTATTGGTATATCATGAATAACCTCGGAATTTGGTACTGGACCCTTTTGCCCTAGACAAAAGGAAATAGGATAATGATCACTGTGGGAGGCATCTAATGTCTCCCACGCCAAAACTAGGGATCGGTATCTAGAGGATAGAAGGGTAAAGTCAATTATTGAATTTGCCCCTCTCCCATTAAATGTTGGTTTAAATTCCGCCATTGGCGAACAGCTTTCATTAATATAGCCGAGATCAAACTCGTATGTCAAGGAATTTAATAGATCCCCCAGCCTAGAATGACAAAAATGAGTAGGTATATCTTTCTTATCCTCGGCAAGGTGAAAAGTACCAGTAGCATAACTAGTGCATAGGGAGCAATTAAATTCACCAACCCATAAGAGAGCCAAATCTACATCACCCTTTTTTTCCAACTCTTTCAGTGATTTTCTCAGAGTGACTATTATCTCTTCCCATTGGGAAGCATGGGCATTGTTATAAAAATTTATAATGGCCATGTTTTTTATGCCCGGCCAGCTAACTAGTAAAATCTGATAGCAATCTGCCGAGATAAACTTAGTGGCTGCAATTCCTGATGTATTGGAAATATAGGTGCATAAGCCCCCTTTGTTTCTACCATGGGTGCTGACATTGGCAGGAGTATTAAAGGTTTGGTATCCCAATAAGTGAGTCTCATGGACCGTCCAGGTTTCCTGGAAACACACAATATTGTGTTTATTTATAATCTCAAGCCAGTCTATACGATCCACTTTGTCCTTTAGACCCGCTAAATTCCAGGAAACTATCAACTGGCCATTTTGGAAAGTCTTATGGATGGTATCAGCCAGACCCTCCCTCTGCCCACTATCTATTAAATATTCATTTCCGGCTGTTTTAATGTCAGGAGACCATAGAGGTGTGTCATCTTCCCTCACGTTAAAAAGAAAGAGTATGCAGTTCCTCAGAGAAAAGGGGGAGTGGAAGTGTGGAGAAGAGACCGTAAGAAAGAGGAATTCCTCTATTCGGAACTAGGGTCCTCACACACCCAGCAAGCTAGGTGTCATGCTTCATCATATGGACCTGCTCCTCGTCGGGCCGGCCCTGCAATGCCCGACGGGCACCCTTAAAAGGGGCTCTTTAGCGGAGATCTTTAGTTCCTGGCCGTATGATGCAGTGTGTGTGAGAGGGACCTAGTGGTGTAGATGTGAATGCAAGTGTGTGGTTAAAACAAGTTGGAGAGTCCAAAAATAGGATTTTATTAGGAGTGGCTCTCCACTTGATTAAAATGAAAACAGAGTGGCAGCTGGCTGATATTATGATTCAGCTTGGCTATGCTCTTCTGTGGTGGTCAACATGTTTCTTGCCCGGTGGTCCTAATGATCCGTGGCAATTCTTCAGGACCTACTGAACTGTCAATAATCTACACAACGTGGTGAGTACAATTGTTACCTGCCACACGTTATATGGAAAACGATCTCGCCATATGTCTAAGGGGACCTAAGAAAAAAAGAAAGTTTTTAGGAAGGCAACCCAAGCATAGGCAGTGATTAAAATTAGTACTGTACAGGTAGATCTCACACAGTAGTGATTACCCCCTCGACCGAATGACACAAATATGCGTCCATTGTCACCAAGTGTCAAACTATTCTATACAGTGAGTAGGTATTCTCCTCAAAAAGTGAATATAAAAAGAAGCAACATAAAAACAGAAGACTGGAAGTGTTGTATTCCCTATGAGGAAGTAATTATAAAGTAACAACGAGTTTCTTCATTGAGGAGTAACAGGGCACTCACCTATTGTGATATGAATCCCTGCTCCTGTCGGTGGCGCCACCGGGACACCAAGATTCTGGTGTCCTAATGAGAAACAAAATGTTAAATGGAAAACAAAGTAAAACATGGAGGGCAACTGGCCCGACATGTAGTGTCAGCACACGTAAAACAATATCGCCCGTGTGCGATCCCGTCATATGAGCTGAAGTAATGCGAGTCATGAAACAGGCGGGATAATGAAATAATAAAGAAGCACCACGAGGCAAACTTAAAAGGAGTCACACCAGAGGCGCATGGATCGTGAATGCCAGCCCGGACAAGGTATCTGCCAGCCAGAGATGCGTAGCCACAGAATAAAGGCACCGCAACGCAGTCGCCCACACCACAAGTTGAGTCTAGGGCAGGCCCGGTCTGCCGTCACGGTGAAGAGGAACCGGCGAGAACCCTGGGTTGCTCCCAGACCCCACGGAGTGCCAAGCAAAGTGCGCCAAAGAACCGATAGATGAACAGCTGAAGGACTGGGTTATTCTAAGACCCAGCGGTGCCAGGGGACAACACCTGAAACCTTCGTGGGTTACCTGTTCTGGCGTACAAAACACAAAGACATGGGACACTTCCAGCGACGTCAGAGATCAGCGTTTATTTACTGCAGGGATACAGAAATCACAAGAAGTACACAACGTGTAGGTTCTCGGAGACTGCTTCAAATTGCAAAAGTGGATCGCTCCTTTTATACACGTTTTTGCCATTGCACAGTATGGAGAACAAAGGTTACAACTCAGTTCCCACAATAAACTTCAAAAGAGTCGTGTTCATGTTTCAGGAGGCCGGAACATAATTACAGCAGCATTGCCGGTTCCCAACTGTAAAAACATATCTTCTCTGCAATAAAACACATTCCATTCTGACCGTAAACACATTAGGAGAGTGGACGAAAACAGATGCAAAGAAAGGACAAGGATGCACAACAGGTTAGAAAAGAGTGTTGGGAGTAATAAAGGAAACTTGATAACAGGATCAAAGACCTCGTGCCCAATGCATGCATGACTGAAACAATAGACTAGCACGGCAAGATGAGCCTCGAGCGGGGCCATTTGCCTTCGCCGTGTCATTTCCCTCATCGTAAAAGTCACCCTCAAAGAAACACGTGTCCTTCGTGTAAGCTTGGGAGTCCCAGGGTCACGAAGCGGACAAAGTCCGTTCGCTGGCTACTTGAGGGCAAGAAACAAAATGGATGCCGTATCTAAAATGGAACCCGAGGGTTCGGATGAACAAACCCAAAAATGAGACGAACCATACGTGGTTGCATAGCGAAACTGTGTACACCCACTATACTCGTCATTTGCGGTTCGTAGACACCAAACTCATCCATATTCGTCACCACTCGAAAGTGTCGTTCCGTCTCACACGGAACCTCACAGCTGGTGCAGTACACTGACAGCGTATAGTGTCAAAACCTATATACAAGGGAGCACTGACAACACCGCGTCTTAGTCATTACTCCCAAGTTCAGCTGCGGGATTCCATTCACTTTTTACCATCGCCCCGTGAGTTGCGGACACGCATTCAAACCACTCTCATGACCCATCACTATCAACCGGGCGCATTGCAGTATCGCCGTTACACTTACTTGAAGGTTGTTGGCGGAATGGGCCGTCAACCTACCCTCGCGCCACTCAACCCGGGAGGAGTAATACCCGGCAAGGTACCTGATAGATATACAGGCTGGTGTGTTTGGTTGGGGGCGGGCAGATTACCCGGAAGTGTGTAGTGTGAGAGCGTGAAGCTGGATCTATGAAAGGGAGTGTCAATTGCAGCGGCCATCTTAAGATGTGGTCATTATAAGTAAAATCATCATTTCTCATTGATTAGTGATTTAAATCCTGCTGAGTTAAAGGTTGGAACACATTGTACTGAAAGCTTGGGTGTGACAATTCGGTGGCCATGCAGACTGAATGGTGGGTCGGCTAGCTAGAAGCACGTGTCAGTGTATGGCGTATGAGGCTGCATCCATAGAGTGAATAAGTTATGATGGCGGCCATCTTAGAGTGAGTGAACCTAACAAGTGTCCACAGGGTAACTAGGAAACGAAATAAAGCACAACCACACTAGGGGGAAAGCCCAGGGTAGCGAGTTCATGATAAGTCTACTCCTTAGAGAACACAGTTATCGGAGTAGCAACGTGAGAGAAAGTCTGTATTATCTGTCCATGAGTACTGCCCATGGGATTTGATCATTCAAGCCTTCTAGGTCTGTCCTCAGACGATGCACTCATCGCTGTTCGATCTTAAATAAGGCTCTTTGTGTGATCCTAGGGTGTGCCTCAAGTATTAGCCATCTAAGGGAGTCTGGTGTGTGGTTATTTTCTTTGCAGTGGGTATAAAGTTTGGTGGTTATTCTCTGGCATCTCACATTACTCTTGTGCTCTGTTATGCGTGTCTTTACTGGTCGCATGGTCATGCCTACATACCTCTTTTCACATGGGCAGGTTATTAAGTAAATACACTGAGTGGTGTTACAATTGGTATGCCGCTGTATCCTCCAGGTAAAGGAGTCTGAAAAAACCACATCCTTAATCACCGCAGTTTGATGGCATACAGTACACGATCCACATGGGTAGTGTCCTTTCACTGGGGGGAGACCCCAGAGGGTGCTTTGATCCTGGTGGTTAGTTTGTCTCGGTCTTGTGTTAATCAGGATATCCTTCAGATTTTGGGTGCGTTTAAAGGCAAAACGTGGGGGCGGGATAGTGAGGTCACCTGCAGTGAGAATCCCCCAGTGTTTCTTGATAATACCTTTTATGCATGTAGAGTCAGGAGTGAAGGATGTGACACAGGTCAATGTCTCTGACTTTTCCTTACTATTGGGTTGTAGTAGGATTTCTCGTGGATTGTTACGAGCCCTCTTTAATGAGTTTTTTACCTGGCGGTCAGGATAACCTCTTTGTCTAAGGTTAGAACTCAATTGGTGGGCTTCAGTTAGGTAATAATTCGTGGAGGAACAGTTCCTCCTGATACGGAGGAACTGCCCAAAGGGCAAATTGTCCTTTAGGGCCCTAGGGTGATGGCTACTGTATAGGAGTAAACTGTTCCTGTCTGTAGGTTTCTTGTAAAGTGTAGTGCTATGGCCTGTGTCCTCTAGTGTGACCATGAGGTCCAAGAAAGGTACATTGGAGTCAGAGATGGTGTGTGTGAATTTCAGAAATAGATTCTGTGCGTTGATCCATTCGCAGAATGCTAGACACGTCTGCTGGTCCCCCTTCCAGAAGATTAAAATATCATCTATGAAGCGCCTCCACAAGGTTAAATTGTTGATATAAGGGTTGCTGGGGTGCCTGATGACTTCCTCCTCAAAGGTGGCCATGTAAATACAAGCCACACTAGGGGCAAAGGTGCTACCCATCGAAGTGCCCTGCGATTGATGGAACAGCTGTTTGTTATATTCAAAATAGTTCTCAGTAAGAGCCAGTGTGGCGCATTCCATAACAAAGGAGATGGGGGTAGGTGATGTCCATTCCTCTCTCATAAGGGCACTCTCAATTGCCGTCAGAGTGGCACGCTGGGGGATATTAGTATATAATGCCTCCACGTCCAGCGTGACCAACAGGTCAATATTGCTTGTGTTGTGTGTCTCCTCTATAACCTGCAGGATATCCGTAGTGTCGCGGATATAGGAGGGAGTTTTTTTGACCAAGGGTTGTAAAAAATGGTCAACAAACCTGGAAAGAGGTTCCAAAAGTGAACCTATACCCGATACAATAGGACGCCCTGGGACCGGTGTTGTGCCCTTATGTATTTTGGGCAGCGTGTAAAAGTATGGGATCTTAGGCTCCTTTGTATTGAGAAATTCAGCTTCCTTTTTACTGATCCAACCATTGCTTTCTGCTTCAAAGGTGATGGTCGCGATCTTGGTGGTAAGTCTAGGTGTGGGCTCACTGGAGATAGGAGTGTAGTACCTTGTGTTGTCAAGTTGTCGTCTACACTCTCGGTCATAATCAATAGTGTTTTGTATCACAGTAGCCCCACCCTTGTCAGCCTGTTTGATAATGATATTGTTATCATTGGCTAAGGTTCTTGCTGCTGACAACTCCGCATTGGACATGTTGTGAAAAGTACATTTAGCAGGAATCGTACCCAGGTCACGGAGAACAGCTTTTTCAAATGTAAGTACTTCCGGGGGGACCATACTATTAGTGGGAGTAAATCTGGATGGATTACGTAAACCAGTGTCCGTGGATTCAATAACTGGTTGGTCTTGAAAGAATGCCTTTAAACGTATTTTTCTGAGGAATTCATGGATCTCACAATTGTCTCTAAATCTGTCTGTTCTCGGTGTAGGGACATAACCGAGTCCTTTGTCGAGGACCGCCTCTTCCAAGGGACTCAAGGGTCTGTCAGACAGATTCACAACTAGTTCTTTTTCCCTCTGTTCCTGCCCCTGGGAGCCGACGGGAATTGTTCCTGATCCTGCCATTGAACTACCTTGGGGGCCCCTCTTTTTCGCCCTCTTCCTCTGCCCCAACCTCTGTCTAAAAAAGGAGGGTTGCCTGGGGGATAGAACTGGGGCTGTCCATGCGGATACATAGGAAACTGCCAAAAGGGGGGTTGTGGTGGGCCTGTATAGACCGGAGCGTTACTGTAAAGGGGGTATGGAGATTGGAAATTCCTTTTCTGCTGGTTACCTCCCCAACTGTTTGAGCTCGAGTCACTACTCGTTGACCCCCTTCTTGAGTTGTCGGGACTATCATCAGATGAATAACTATTCTTAGTTGTCTGGAAGTCTGCTTTCAGATAGGGATAGATCTTCTCTTTATCAAACTTCTGAATGTCCTTCTGAAGTTTGGTTATCTTTAATTTGAGTAGATATTCCTTATTTTCAGAGATCTCACTGTTTATTTCCGCCAGTTTCGCTTTGAAAGCGGTGTTCTGGGTTGTGGATTTAAGTGCACTCTCTGCTGCCTGAATTCTCGCTAATAGGGCATCTGCTAATCGTTGGGCCGTATTAATGATGAGAACCAAGAGGTCTCTGGTGCACTTCCAAGAGACTAGGCACCATTCTTTCTTGAAAGTTGGGTCTTCCAGAAATAGCCTAGGAAAAATGTTGATGATGAGTCCACTGGGAGCTATATTGGCTCTTAGATATTCCGTCATTAATGCCCCATGCAGCGTGATCTTGACCCATTCCCTTTTTAATGCTGTGAGTGAGGTCCAGTCTTCTGATTGTGACCCTGAGGCCACAGAACCCCCGGCCCCAAGAAGGGAGGGAGTTTTTCTTAAGATATCGGATACAGCTTCATCATTGAAGCTGAGTCCTAAGTTGTCCTCCATGGTAGGTCAACACACAGCAGCCGTTAAGTGAACGGCGCTTTTGAAATGAAGATGGTCCTCGCATTACTTCAGCTCATATGACGGGATCGCACACGGGCGATATTGTTTTACGTGTGCTGACACTACATGTCGGGCCAGTTGCCCTCCATGTTTTACTTTGTTTTCCATTTAACATTTTGTTTCTCATTAGGACACCAGAATCTTGGTGTCCCGGTGGCGCCACGGCCACGGACAGGAGCAGGGATTCACACCACAATAGGTGAGTGCCCTGTTACTCCTCAATGAAGAAACTCGTTGTTACTTTATAATTACTTCCTCATAGGGAATACAACACTTCCAGTCTTCTTTTTTTATGTTGCTTGTTTTTATATTCACTTTTTGAGGAGAATACCTACTCACTGTATAGGATAGTTTGACACTTGGTGACAATGGACGCATATTTGTGTCATTCGGTCGAGGGGGTAATCACTACTGTGTGAGATCTACCTGTACAGTACTAATTTTAATCACTGCCTATGCTTGGGTTGCCTTCCTAAAAACTTTCTTTTTTTCTTAGGTCCCCTTAGACATATGGCGAGATCGTTTTCCATATAACGTGTGCCAGGTAACAATTGTACTCACCACGTTGTGTAGATTATTGACAGTTCAGTAGGTCTTGAAGAATTGCCACGGATCATTAGGACCACCGGGCAAGAAACATGTTGATCACCACAGAAGAGCATAGCCAAGCTGAATCATAATATCAGCCAGCTGCCACTCTGTTTTCATTTTAATCAAGTGGCGAGCCACTCCTAATAAAATCCTATTTTTGGACTCTCCAACTTGTTTTAACCACACACTTGCATTCACATCTACACCACTAGGTCCCTCTCACACACACTGCATCATACGGCCAGGAACTAAAGATCTCCGCTAAAGAGCCCCTTTTAAGGGTGCCCGTCGGGCATTGCAGCGCCAGCCCGACGAGGAGCAGGTCCATATGATGAAGCATGACACCTAGCTTGCTGGGTGTGTGAGGACCCTAGTTCCGAATAGAGGAATTCCTCTTTCTTACGGTCTCTTCTCCACACTTCCACTCCCCCTTTTCTCTGAGGAACTGCATACTCTTTCTTTTTGACATGATTAATTGGGCACGTATGCTGGACCTCCTGTAAACAAAAGCCCGCCAGTCCCCCCTAACCACACACTTGCATTCACATCTACACCACTAGGTCCCTCTCACACACACTGCATCATACGGCCAGGAACTAAAGATCTCCGCTAAAGAGCCCCTTTTAAGGGTGCCCATCGGGCATTGCAGCGCCGGCCCGACGAGGAGCAGGTCCATATGATGAAGCATGACACCTAGCTTGCTGGGTGTGTGAGGACCCTAGTTCCGAATAGAGGAATTCCTCTTTCTTACGGTCTCTTCTCCACACTTCCACTCCCCCTTTTCTCTGAGGAACTGCATACTCTTTCTTTTTGACATGATTAATTGGGCACGTATGCTGGACCTCCTGTAAACAAAAGCCCGCCTGTCCCCCCTTTTTGATAACATAGTTTAATGCACGGGCCTCCCCCGTGGGATGTTATTTAGGATACCACACGGTGCTAATTGCACTAAGTGGACCATCTTCATTTCAAAAGCGCCGTTCACTTAACGGCTGCTGTGTGTTGACCTACCTACCATGGAGGACAACTTAGGACTCAGCTTCAATGATGAAGCTGTAGCCGATATCTTAAGAAAAACTCCCTCCCTTCTTGGGGCCGGGGGTTCTGTGGCCTCAGGGTCACAATCAGAAGACTGGACCTCACTCACAGCATTAAAAAAGGGAATGGGTCAAGATCACGCTGCATAGGGCATTAATGACGGAATATCTCAGAGCCAATATAGCTCCCAGTGGACTCATCATCAACATTTTTCCTAGGCTATTTCTGGAAGACCCAACTTTCAAGAAAGAATGGTGCCTAGTCTCTTTGAAGTGCACCAGAGACCTCTTGGTTCTCATCATTAATACGGCCCAACGATTAGCAGATGCCCTATTAGCGAGAATTCAGGCAGCAGAGAGTGCACTTAAATCCACAACCCAGAACACCGCTTTCAAAGCGAAACTGGCAGAAATAAACAGTGAGATCTCTGAAAATAAGGAGTATCTACACAAATTAAAGATAACCAAACTTCAGAAGGACATTCAGAAGTTTGATAAAGAGAAGATCTATCCCTATCTGAAAGCAGACTTCCAGACAACTAAGAATAGTTATTCATCTGATGATAGTCCCGACAACTCAAGAAGGGGGTCAACGAGTAGTGACTCGAGCTCAAACAGTTGGGGAGGTAACCAGCAGAAAAGGAATTTCCAATCTCCATACCCCCTTTACAGTAACGCTCCGGTCTATACAGGCCCACCACAACCCTCCTTTTGGCAGTTTCCTATGTATCCGCATGGACAGCCCCAGTTCTATCCCCCAGGCAACCCTCCTTTTTTAGACAGAGGTTGGGGCAGAGGAAGAGGGCGAAAAAGAGGGGCCCTCAAGGTAGTTCAATGGCAGGATCAGGAACAATTCCCGTCGGCTCCCAGGGGCAGGAACAGAGGGAAAAAGAACTAGTTGTGAATCTGTCTGACAGACCCTTGAGTCCCTTGGAAGAGGCGGTCCTCGACAAGGGACTCGGTTATGTCCCTACACCGAGATCAGACAGATTTAGAGACAATTGTGAGATCCATGAATTCCTCAGAAAAATACATTTAAAGGCATTCTTTCAAGACCAACCAGTTATTGAATCCACGGACACTGGTTTACGTAATCCATCCAGATTTACTCCCACTAATAGTATGGTCCCCCCGGAAGTACTTACATTTGAAAAAGCTGTTCTCCGTGACCTGGGCACGATTCCTGCTAAATGTACTTTTCACAACATGTCCAATGTGGAGTTGTCAGCAGCAAGAACCTTAGCCAATGATAACAATATCATTATCAAACAGGCTGACAAGGGTGGGGCTACTGTGATACAAAACACTATTGATTATGACCGAGAGTGTAGACGACAACTTGACAAGACAAGGTACTACACTCCTATCTCCAGTGACCCCACACCTAGACTTACCACCAAGATCGCGACCATCACCTTTGAAGCAGAAAGCAATGGTTGGATCAGTAAAAAGGAAGCTGAATTTCTCAATACAAAGGAGCCTAAGATCCCATACTTTTACACGCTGCCCAAAATACATAAGGGCACAACACCGGTCCCAGGGCGTCCTATTGTATCGGGTATAGGTTCACTTTTGGAACCTCTTTCCAGGTTTGTTGACCATTTTTTACAACCCTTGGTCAAAAAAACTCCCTCCTATATCCGCGACACTACGGATATCCTGCAGGTTATAGAGGAGACACACGACACAAGCAATATTGACCTGTTGGTCACGCTGGACGTGGAGGCATTATATACTAATATCCCCCAGCGTGCCACTCTGACGGCAATTAAGAGTGCCCTTATGAGAGAGGAATGGACATCACCTACCCCCATCTCCTTTGTTATGGAATGCGCCACACTGGCTCTTACTGAGAACTATTTTGAATATAACAAACAGCTGTTCCATCAATCGCAGGGCACTTCGATGGGTAGCACCTTTGCCCCTAGTGTGGCTTGTATTTACATGGCCACCTTTGAGGAGGAAGTCATCAGGCACCCCAGCAACCCTTATATCAACAATTTAACCTTGTGGAGGCGCTTCATAGATGATATTTTAATCTTCTGGAAGGGGGACCAGCAGACGTGTCTAGCATTCTGCGAATGGATCAACGCACAGAATCTATTTCTGAAATTCACACACACCATCTCTGACTCCAATGTACCTTTCTTGGACCTCATGGTCACACTAGAGGACACAGGCCTTAGCACTACACTTTACAAGAAACCTACAGACAGGAACAGTTTACTCCTATACAGTAGCCATCACCCTAGGGCCCTAAAGGACAATTTGCCCTTTGGGCAGTTCCTCCGTATCAGGAGGAACTGTTCCTCCACGAATTATTACCTAACTGAAGCCCACCAATTGAGTTCTAACCTTAGACAAAGAGGTTATCCTGACCGCCAGGTAAAAAACTCATTAAAGAGGGCTCGTAATAATCCACGAAAAATCCTACTACAACCCAATAGTAAGGAAAAGTCAGAGACATTGACCTGTGTCACATCCTTCACTCCTGACTCTACATGCATAAAAGGTATTATGAAGAAACACTGGGGGATTCTCACTGCAGGTGACCTCACTATCCCGCCCCCACGTTTTGCCTTTAAACGCACCCAAAATCTGAAGGATATCCTGATTAACACAAGACCGAGACAAACTAACCACCAGGATCAAAGCACCCTCTGGGGTCTCCCCCCAGTGAAAGGACACTACCCATGTGGATCGTGTACTGTATGCCATCAAACTGCGGTGATTAAGGATGTGTTTTTTTCAGACTCCTTTACCTGGAGGATACAGCGGCATACCAATTGTAACACCACCCAGTGTATTTACTTAATAACCTGCCCATGTGAAAAGAGGTATGTAGGCATGACCATGCGACCAGTAAAGACACGCATAACAGAGCACAAGAGTAATGTGAGATGCCAGAGAATAACCACCAAACTTTATACCCACTGCAAAGAAAATAACCACACACCAGACTCCCTTAGATGGCTAATACTTGAGGCACACCCTAGGATCACACAAAGAGCCTTATTTAAGATCGAACAGCGATGGGTGCATCGTCTGAGGACAGACCTAGAAGGCTTGAATGATCAAATCCCATGGGCAGTACTCATGGACAGATAATACAGACTTTCTCTCACGTTGCTACTCCGATAACTGTGTTCTCTAAGGAGTAGACTTATCATGAACTCGCTACCCTGGGCTTTCCCCCTAGTGTGGTTGTGCTTTATTTCGTTTCCTAGTTACCCTGTGGACACTTGTTAGGTTCACTCACTCTAAGATGGCCGCCATCATAACTTATTCACTCTATGGATGCAGCCTCATACGCCATACACTGACACGTGCTTCTAGCTAGCCGACCCACCATTCAGTCTGCATGGCCACCGAATTGTCACACCCGAGCTTTCAGGACAATGTGTTCCACCCTTTAACTCAGCAGGATTTACATCACTAATAAATGAGAAATGATGATTTTACTTATAATGACCACATCTTAAGATGGCCGCTGCAATTGACACTCCCTTTCATAGATCCAGCTTCACGCTCTCACACTACACACTTCCGGGTAATCTGCCCGCCCCCAACCAAACACACCAGCCTGTATATCTATCAGGTACCTTGCCGGGTATTACTCCTCCCGGGTTGAGTGGCGCGAGGGTAGGTTGACGGCCCATTCCGGCAACAACCTTCAAGTAAGTGTAACGGCGATACTGCAATGCGCCCGGTTGATAGTGATGGGTCATGAGAGTGGTTTGAATGCGTGTCCGCGACTCACGGGGCGATGGTAAAAAGTGAATGGAATCCCGCAGCTGAACTTGGGAGTAATGACTAAGATGCGGTGTTGTCAGTGCTCCCTTGTATATAGGTTTTGACACTATACGCTGTCAGTGTACTGCACCAGCTGTTCATCTATCGGTTCTTTGGCGCACTTTGCTTGGCACTCCGTGGGGTCTGGGAGCAACCCAGGGTTCTCGCCGGTTCCTCTTCACCGTGACGGCAGACCGGGCCTGCCCTAGACTCAACTTGTGGTGTGGGCGACTGCGTTGCGGTGCCTTTATTCTGTGGCTACGCATCTCTGGCTGGCAGATACGTTGTCCGGGCTGGCATTCACAATCCATGCGCCTCTGGTGTGACTCCTTTTAAGTTTGCCTCGTGGTGCTTCTTTATTATTTCATTATCCCGCCTGTTTCATGACTCGCATTACTTCAGCTCATATGATGGGATCGCACACGGGCGATATTGTTTTACGTGTGGTGACACTACATGTCGGGCCAGTTGCCCTCCATGTTTTACTTTGTTTTCCATTTAACATTTTGTTTCTCATTAGGACACCAGAATCTTGGTGTCCCGGTGGCGCCACGGCCACGGACAGGAGCAGGGATTCACACCACAATAGGTGAGTGCCCTGTTACTCCTCAATGAAGAAACTCGTTGTTACTTTATAATTACTTCCTCATAGGGAATACAACACTTCCAGTCTTCTGTTTTTATGTTGCTTGTTTTTATATTCACTTTTTGAGGAGAATACCTACTCACTGTATAGGATAGTTTGACACTTGGTGACAATGGACGCATATTTGTGTCATTCGGTCGAGGGGGTAATCACTACTGTGTGAGATCTACCTGTACAGTACTAATTTTAATCACTGCCTATGCTTGGGTTGCCTTCCTAAAAACTTTCTTTTTTTCTTAGGTCCCCTTAGACATATGGCGAGATCGTTTTCCATATAACGTGTGGCAGGTAACAATTGTACTCACCACGTTGTGTAGATTATTGACAGTTCAGTAGGTCCTGAAGAATTGCCACGGATCATTAGGACCACCGGGCAAGAAACATGTTGACCACCACAGAAGAGCATAGCCAAGCTGAATCATAATGTCAGCCAGCTGCCACTCTGTTTTCATTTTAATCAAGTGGAGAGCCACTCCTAATAAAATCCTATTTTTGGACTCTCCAACTTGTTTTAACCACACACTTGCATTCACATCTACACCACTAGGTCCCTCTCACACACTCTGCATCATACGGCCAGGAACTAAAGATCTCCGCTAAAGAGCCCCTTTTAAGGGTGCCCGTCGGGCATTGCAGCACCGGCCCGACGAGGAGCAGGTCCATATGATGAAGCATGACACCTAGCTTGCTGGGTGTGTGAGGACCCTAGTTCCGAATAGAGGAATTCCTCTTTCTTACGGTCTCTTCTCCACACTTCCACTCCCCCTTTTCTCTGAGGAACTGCATACTCTTTCTTTTTGACATGATTAATTGGGCACGTATGCTGGACCTCCTGTAAACAAAAGCCCGCCAGTCCCCCCTTTTTGATAACATCTTCCCTCATGTTCTCATCGGTCCAGGTTGTAAGTCAGTCCACTCCCTCAAGACCTGAAAGAGGGGAAAAGCGATTAACAGTGGCAAAGTGTGACATTGGTCTCGCCGTAAGCCTGATATTATGATGTCTTAATCTCAGCATATTTCCTACTAGGGCCCTTGGGTAGAAATCACTCAGGTCTCGGGTGGAAATACCATCCTCAAAACTCTCTGAATACCAATCCCTAAGATAGTTTGTGGCCCTACGATCCTTGAAATTAATAATAATGATATCCCCATGAAGGTCCTTTGGTCTTCGACCTACCCATTCCAATCTTCTAACTTGTAGGATTTCGCCATCTATATTAGGGGGTAGTGGCCTATTCACACTTAGCCAATGTACTACCTTGTTCTTAAGATTCTGATGGGCTTCAAATTTCCCCTTAGTCAGCTCTGGAATCCCTGTAAGTACAATAACGTAAGGTTCTGCCTCCGGTGGGAGATCTATATAAGGAACAGGTCCTTTGAGTTTTTTGTCTAGAAGGGATCTCTTATCAGTGTATCCCTGTTCCTGTTCCTGCTTTTTACCTTGGACTCTTAATCTCTCTTCCCTAGGGTTTGTTAACTCAGGGGTCAAGTTTGTAACCTTTTTAGCCGAGATGTTATCATGTATATGTGGTAAGGGATCTGTGCTATTTGCAGAATTAGTTGAGTTCGGCAATATCCTCGGAACAGTGGGAATTAGATCAAGTCTATTTGCTGACATTTCCTTCAATAAGTTTGTGTTGGCAATACCAGTGTCTTGAATACAACCCAATTGCTCTGCCATTTTCTTTACCCTCTCAATGAGTGGTAACATTAGCGATTTAACCAACTTCTCTATGTTTCCCATTAGAGCTTGATGAGAATGTGCAATTAAATGTACTATCTAAGATGCCTTTGGTTTTTATGGGGCTAATGACCATTTTAGAGTTTTTTGCTCGATTTCCTTTTTGCTTATTTCCTTTTTGCTTATTACCTCCCCATTTTCGTTTTATTGGGGGAGCTGAGCATGGTGTTTTCCCAGTAACTTTTTTAATTAGAGGATTACTCACAGTCACTACTACTTGCTCCTCCATAGAAGTATCAGATTGAGATCCTATGCTAATATCTATAGTATCAAAGTCCCTACTCCTATCTTGTGACTCTGTGAGATCTTGTAATTGTGGGGGAAAACCAATGTCACTTATTAAATCTCTATCTGTAGCTTGGTTAGAGTGGTAGCTAGCTGTATGGATCCCAGGGAGGAATGTTTGTTTAACAGTTCAGAGGACAGGCGCCGCTCAGTAAGCGCAATTTCGCGTTCCAAGACTGAGGCAGCCCTGATCATGAACTGGTCTAGAGTACCTCTAACTGACACACCCACCAAAGATGTCCTACCAGTATTTAGTCGAGTATTCATTGTGCCGGGGAAAATACAGCTCAGTATGCAGACACAATTGACAAATACCTTAATAAGGGGGCATAGGATATACAATTGTTCTATAATCTTACATATGTGTTCTGAGTAAGTCGAGCCAAGGGGGGTGGCCCAGCCCAGCCTTTACCGGCCTCGGACGGCCACAGACAACCCGCCCTTTGCCCGGGCTTAGCCCGGCCGGTCCCGCGACGCGGTGAAAGCAACGATGATTTAAGCGCCTCCGGGCGGGGAAGTGGGCGTGGGTGGGCATGTCTGAGTCACCAGGGATTCTGGGATCTGTAGTCCCCCCACTCAGCGGCCGCTTGATGGAAACTGGCGGCGGCAGAGGGGGACAACAGAGAGAGTCACCGCGCACTCACAACGCGAAGAAAGACAGCATCCGAGGGTCTCTGAGTGCAACAGGGCTCCAGCAAAACTCCCACGTAGAACAACTGCTCTCTGCAGGTAGGCTTTCACTCCACCGAGGGAGAAATCATGATTTAAGCGCCTCCGGGTGGGGAAGTGGGCATGGGTGGGTATGTCCGAGTCACCAGGGATTCTGGGATCTGTAGTCCCCCCACTCAGCGGCCACTTGATGGAAACTGAAGGCGGCGGAGGGGGACAACAGAGAGAGTCACCGCGCACTCACAGCGTGAAGAAAGACAGCATCCGAGGGTCTCTGAGTGCAACAGGGCTCCAGGAAAACTCCCACGTAGAACAACTGCTCTCTGCAGGTAGACTGCATTAAAATGAAGCTGCACGCGAGCCAGCCAGGAGTCGAACCTGGAATCTTCTGATCCGTAGTCAGACGCGTTATCCATTGCGCCACTGGCCCCGCCCATGTCCAACAACGTCACAAAGGGGATCTATCAGAATATAGCTCACAGGAGACACGAGAGTCACCTCATCAATCTAATGATGGGGGCTTGTGGTGTTCCAAATTCACGTGTAGAAAAAGACAGAAATTGAATGAGGGAAGGGCGAGAGTACACAGAACGTGCCTGCATCGGTGCCAGGGTGCGACTCCCCCATCCCCCCACCCACCAAGGTTAGCATTCGGCTCACCCCTAAAATAAATCCGGCTGCCTGCACTCATTGTGAGAATATTCGTCTTTATAAAGAGGATCACAGTTTAAAGGATATTTATGGCTATTTTATTATACAAAAGTCCTCGCTGTCTCATGTAATTAGATTGTTACGAGACGTGGACAATGCACATCTTTAAATGCAGCAACAAGAAGAAACAAACTGATGCCGAGTGAAAGATGCCACTGCAGTTTATTACCGTGAAATTCAACTAGCAGTAAATACAGATGGGAAACACAGTGTGGTCCGCGCAAGTCGCGAGTAGGTACCAACACCTGCCAGATCTCGTCAGCCCTCTAGTATTGGTCAGGGGTTTTCCATAAAGTATCCTATCACAAACATTTACAAATTTAACAAGTCAACGCATTGCACTATATCAAGTAACACCAGCTGGCTTTGGCAACCTCTGTTTCAGCACTTCAGGGGCTCTGCCCCAAACATTGGTACAATATCCTGGACCATTTCCAGGGCTTAAATGGTGAATGAAAGAGTGACGGTGCCCGAAGCTTTGTCAAAGCCGGCGGCCGGCGACCGGTGCAGTCAGTCCCCGGCTGGCCGAACAGGAAGGCTGGTGGTCTTGTTCACGTTCCCGCAGGATTTTCCTTTCTGTCTGTGACTGTTTTTGCCACTTTTTTTCTTCCTCCGTCTTCTGTGCTTTTATCTCCCCTTTCTTGGACTAACTAAATATCTGTTACTAAAAAATAAAGTGCTGGTCCCGAAAAATCAGTGCCGGTACCCCCCACCCTCCTCCAGCCACCGGCTCTAATTAAACACCGAATTCCATGACATTATTCTTTAAGGGAATGAGGCTGCTGTTCCTTAGGGAGCTTGCCGTTAAGGTGCAGGGGGCATATTTATAATAACTGACGCATCCCTGCATATCAGCAGGGATGCGCCAGTTATTTTGCGCCCCAGCTCCGCCATCATGGATGCGCCGCATTTATAATGCGGCGCACCATGGGGCAAAAACGGCACAGATGCGTGACGCATCTGTGCCGTAAAAGTGGCGCATTGCTGGAGTTGCGTCGCAAGCGCGACGCAGCTCCAGCAATGCTCTGGGGGGCCCTATCTGCACAATGCTGCGTCAATCCTTACGCCTGCTTCAAGCAGGCGCAGGGTTTTGACGCAGCATGGGCCTAAAAGTGACTGAGTGAAATCTTGTAGATTTCACTCAGCCACTTTTAGGAGGCGTTCCTGCGCCGGAACGCCCCCACCTGCCCTGGAACGCCTACATGTGGCGCAGGGCTTTACAACGTGACGCATCTCCCAGATGCGTCACGTTGTAAATACCCCACAGCATGGCGCAGGATTTGCGCCGCCGCTGCATCACAATAGTGACGCAACGGCGGCGTAAATGAGGCGCAAATCAAACATAAATCTGCCCCCTGGTTTTTTAAAATCCAAAACAAAAAAATAGTAGATAATTGACGCAGGCTTCTTCGCGTTCATGGTTAGTAACCGTGTAAAGGGCCATTGGCACTACATGTGTTTATGTGTACATTTAATTTCTTTACTGTATATTACTACTCAAATGCATGTACTGTTTGAAAGCGAATGTGTTTGCAAAGTTACCATTCCCTAAACTTTAAACCCTGACTAGGCCCCGGCGAAATGTTCGCTATGCCAGAATAATCTCGAATAATTGGCATCATTTAACGTTCTGCGGTATTTCAAATATTACATAATCACGTCACACAGGGACGTAGGCCTGGGCGGCAAATTCCGTTCCGCTCGAATTTCGGTAATTTAGCATCCCGCGGAGAACGCGGAATTGCCCAAAATTCTGTTTTCCGCGGCTTTGCGGAATTTTTTGCTTGTTCGCGATCTCAAAATGCATGTTCGCAAGATATTTCCCCCCGAGCACGCAAACAGCGTCGCGAACAGGATAAAAGCATCGCGAACAAGCAATCCGCTTGTTTGTGGAATTTCTGCGTGTTCGCGGAGACTTATAACCATTTCGCGGAGATTTGCGTAGCGCGACTACGCAAATTTCGCCCACCACAGGCCCCAAGCAATTTTCGTTACGCCAGTGACGTCACATAGGGTAGTTACAATTCTGTTTAGGTAGAAACCCTACCCGGAGCAGAGGCGTAACTAGAGCCACGTTTCCGGGATGGGGGGTAATTCTTCCAGCCATAGGCAGAGTGGAAATTAAGGGGTGAAAAAACAACAAAGCCTCGGTAACACGTAAATGGTCTTTTGAAGACCAGTGTAGTACTCGGGTGCGGCTGCGGTAAACTCAAAAACTGTCTGTCTGTGTGTGTGCCTGTGAAGTAATGTGAACACACAGAACGCGAGAATGTTGTTCAAGCATGCTAAAATATAGTGCTAAATCCCAGTTTTAAATTTCATGCATTCCCACTTAAATCCATCTAAATTTCGCGTAATTACAGGAAAGGCAATTACGCGAATAACACAGCCATTCCATCACATCTGGACCATCACAAAATATATTCAGGATGCATAGTTTCACAGTACAGAATTTAAATATTTTGAAGGGTGACCTATGTTAAAGTGCGTGCATTGGGTATGCAAACATAATATGTGTGCTGCTCAGAAAGATACTTGCTGCTGAATTCAGGGTAATATTCAGTGCAGTTACCTCTTTCGTTGAAATGCACCTGCTCAGCAGGCCCGGGGAATCCTTTCAGCACGCTCCGCCGCGACGGAGCTTCGCACTTGAAACATCCTTGCCAAGGTGAACACCTCTTGCATCTTGCTAGAGAGAGCGCCATTCGCTCGGCAACATGCATTATTTTAATGGACACATCCCTTTATGGCAAGCCTGCAGCATCTGTTCTGATGCATAATTCAGCGGAGCACCGTAAAGCAGCGGCATGTAAGGGCGTTAAGTGTGCGTGTGCGTGTGCGTGTGCGTGTGCATGTTCGACACCCGATCCATCATATTCTGTGATTTTGGGCATCGGAGGAGAAACATCTCAATCTGTGCATTCCAGGAGGCTGGCAGGCCTGCAGGCTGATGCACACATCATTTGCTTCTAATCTTAGAACATGTGGTTTAGTTGATTGGAACAAATAGCGCCAAGAAACCTCCATGCGCATAACGTAGAGAGCCTTCGGGCGATTGTAGTATTCGTATGTTTACAAGCGGAAGCATTTCACTTGCTTAAATGTGCATGCTGCGTATCAATGAATGTGCAAGGGTTTAGCAAAATGCAATTGGACATGCAATTGTTTTTAGTATTTAGGAATAAAAATCAGTTTCCGACAGATAAGACCCCTTTCCTTATGCCCCACTGGTTTTAAGGTCCATGCACCCCACTGATTTTGAGGGTGTTCCCTCCCCATGCTAGATAGTGACTACTATCCTGCCCTTTGATAAGAACAAATCTTACTATATTCATGATGGGAATGTGCCTTGGAACAAAATTGGAAATAGCCACAAAGTAAAAAGTCCACAAAGAATCTAGCTTGTGTGTGCTCAAATACTTTCAATGGCATCCTCTCCCTGGATAGTCCAATCACCGCCCTATTGGTCAGATGTGCTCCCATGTCATGAAACACCCGACTGGTTCGTGCCAGACCCTATCATCAGAAGCCTTGACCATCATGAGCGATCATAAGCAGTTCACCTGACTGCAGGACAGTTTAGGGCTTGTGTTGGACCTCATAGTCACAGGTTCAAATCCCGACATAACCCGAGAATGCAGCGGTTGTTTATGTGCACACGACCTATCATGTGGATGAGCGCATGAGCAAGAAAGGAACACATGGAACAAGAGTTCTGAGACAAGAGCACTGCGTCCGCGAGATGCAGAGTCCAACTGTGTATGCTAGGTACGGGGTCTGCCAGTAATCACAGAGGCTTCCTCCTAACTTTTTTACCTTCAGGCCTCCTGTTTTCCTGACTTTGTTTTTGCTAGCCTCAGGACTCTGCAAACTTTACCAGTGCTTACCAGTGCTTACCAGTGCTTACCAGTGCTTACCAGTGCTTACCAGTGCTAAATTGCTTGTGCTCTTTCCCTAAAACATGGCAACATTGGCTCATACCCAATTGCCATATTTAATTTATGTATAAGTCCCTAGTAAAGTGCACTCCCTGTGCCCAGGGCCTGTCAATTAAATGCTACCAGTGGGCCAGCAGCACCGATTGTGCCACCCACTTAATTAGTCCTCTAAGCTTGTCTCAGGCCTGCCATTGCCTATGTGTGAAGTTTACACTGCCACTTTGACTTGGCAGAAATAATTCTTTTGCCAGATCCATACATTCTCTTCTTATTTATATAATAAGTCACCACTAAGATAGGCCCTGGACAACCCAGAAGGCAGGGTGCAATGTATTTAAAAGGCAGAATATGTCCTTTTTATATGTCCTGGCAGTGAACCCTCAAAGTTATGTTTCACTACTGCTTTTCCTATCTCTACCGTTGGATAATATGGGGATTACCTTATAATATTTTATAAGTGTGGGCCCACTAATAGCATTTAATTTACGAGCCCTGGTTACAGGTACTACCATTTATTGCACAGTTACAAGTGCATTTTATGTGCCAATCAGGTGTAGGCCAATTTTGCCATGTTTTAGCGAGCGATCACAAGCACTTCAGCACTGGTTAGCAGTGATAATGTGCACAAAGTCCTAAACCCAACATAAGAAATTTAGCAAACAGGAGGGGCGAAGGCCAGGTCCAATATGACCTCTCCTTTAGCCAAAAGCTAGGGTAGACTAATCAATACCTTGATGGACTTCCCTGCTCAGGCGATAGAAAGTGGACAGTGGCCTTCTTCTGCAGAGGCACTTGTCAGTTCTATGCTCTTCAGAATCCAGGTGGATCACCCTGTCAACACCCTCCTGAGCCACTGAACTAACCCATGGGGCACTCTTTTTCTCATTTGTGGGCGCCATCTCAGAAGCTCCTAACATAAATTTGCTCACAGGTGCTCCCCAGTAGGCAAACAGTACCACCATGGCCAACACCGTGACGTGGCCCATTCACCCCTTGCATCAGACTTATGTCCCTAACCCAGTGAAAGCTCTGTCCATAGGGACAACACTCAACAGAGTCGTCCCAGCGTTCTATGAGTTTTTGTGCGGGGTGAGAATTCGTTGGGAAAATGGTGAGCAAGAGCGGAGCCTTTCTCAAAAATGCATGGGCAAAGGAGCCAGTTATTACTATTTCAGCTTTTATTGGCATTTTCGCTGTAGTTGCCCCACTCTTGAGTCCATACACCAAGTATTCAGCAAGAATAAACCAAGCTACGCCAAACTGGTACCCAGCTCCCAATCGGGATGATGGAAATTTACCTGATGTTCCCAGTCACCCCATGGACAAACTTAGGTCCAACCTGCAGTGGCTGAGGGAGCTGTTACAGAGTGCTGAGAAATCCTCCAAGCAGCCATCACCTGAAGTTCATGTAGAAAGTAATCTGCAACTTATCAGTGCTCATTGTTCTCAAGTTGCTGCATGAAGGATGACATTACTTCTTCACAACATCCCAATTTTTCCCAGTGCAAGCTTTGTTAATATGGAAGTGTTCCCTCAGAGAGAAAATAAATGACATTGATGAGTGCCGTCTGCAAAAAAACAAAAAACAGTCAACATAGTCCACTGACAGCTGTCAGTGTCTAGAGCCAGGTCCCGGGCCATCCACTGCCAGGTGGAGGACATAAGCACCTAAAATACACAGTACACCACAGGAGTGCCATTTCAATTACAATTCAAATAAGTGGAAAAAGCAATTCTCTATCTCTTCCTAAAAAACTGAGGTTATCACTTAGTAAGTGCAATAAGGTAACCCCAGTGTTACAACGGCAGTGGCAGTATTAGTCAATGGGAGAGATAGCCTTGCTACAGTGAAAAATGATGTTAAGTGTTTTTCACTGCCAGGGCATCCAATACTTAAGTACGCATGCCCTACTTTTTAAATACTGTTGGACTTGGCCCCTTTTGGATAAAGTCCCCTAAACTTTTTGCCTTCCCCTTAGACCTTTTTTCTGACATGGTGTGGCAACTTAGATGCTTTGGGCACTTTGCGCCTGCTGATCAGTGTCAAAGTGCAAGTGCTGCCCGTGTAAAGTGTAATGGTAATTGGTTGTCCATGATTGTTATGTTTGCCTTACTAGTAAAGTCCCTAGTAAAGTGCACTATGTGTGCCAAGGCTGGTAATGCAAATGCTACTAGTGGGCCTGCAGCACTAATTGTGCCACCCACACAAGTAGCCCTAATGAGAGAACTCAGGCCTGCCACTGCAGTGCCTGCGTGCAGTTTGTTAAACTGCCTTGTTGTCCTGACAAGTGCACCCACTTGCCAGGCCTTACCGTTCCCTTTGTATGCACATCAGACACTCTTAGGGTAGTCCCAAGGTTCCCCCTGGGCAGGGTGTAGTGTATGTGAAAGGTAGGACATGTACTGAGGTGGGTACCATGTCCTAACAGTGAAATACTCTCCGTTTTGTTTTTCACTGTTGAAAGGCCATCTTGCCCATAGGACAGACTGGGGAAGGCTGTGTAATATGTTTCCAGCCTATCTTCCCATTGGCTTAAGATGGAGAGGTGAAATTTAGTGTGCCAGAACTCACAATTTAATAACACATATTTTTGTGAAGGTGGGTTTTGCATTGTGTGTTTAGAAACCACTCTTTTAGAAGTGGCTTGGATTTTGTGTTCTAACATTTCTGTCTGTCTCTGCCTGGTTGTGGATTGACGGTCTGGATTTCAATGTGATAGGCTCTGGGGAATGTCTTGACCCAGGGGAGGATATGAGACCGCAACAGGCTGACCTGCATCTGGAGTGTAGGGGGAGGAGTAGCCCCTGGAGGTGAAGAGGACTGGGCTGCTGCCATAAAACAATGGCTCCATCTCCTGCTGAGTGATTAAGGATCCAGACCCCCACTATCAAAGGAGGAAGGTGTCACTGGCAGGGAGACACCCAGAACTGGTTTGGACTGGGGTCAGTGCCCCCTGAACACAAATACTTCAAAGGCATTGAGGGGTATAACTAGGAGAGCTGAAGCCCCTGAACTTTGGAATGGAATGGAATGGAATGGAATGAAAATGTTCAAGACTGTAAAGGATTGAAACTACTTCGTGGTCAGGAGGAACCTCTTCCAAGGAAGAAACAGCTGAAGAGACTGAAGGAAAGGACTGACCCTTGCTGTGTGTTCTGGGGTTGGCCTGCAGTTTGCTGATTTAGCCAAGGAGAGGCTAAAGGGACTTTGCTGTGTGTTGTGTCCCCCTGATTGAAAGGACCTTGCTGTGTGCTGTGTCCGGAAGTAACTTATCCCCAAGGGCACGAAAAGAGCTGGTTCCCTATTGTGGAAACTCAGGAACACAAACGTTTCCAGGATGTTTCTCAGCGACGCTATGTGCCTGTTCTTTTTTCAGCCTGAGACCTTCGTGAGGATTGTCCTGTGATTGAGTGCACCCGGAATCCAAGTGAGTCTCAGGGACGCTGTGTGCGTATGCTTTGTGCAGCCTGAGACCTTCGTGAGGATTGTCCTGTGATTGCGTGTACTCAGAATCCAAGTGAGTCTCATCAACGCTGTGTGCGTGTGCTTTGTGCACCCTGAGACCTTCGTGAGGATTGTCCTGTGATCGAGTGCACCCGGAATCCAAGTGAGTGTCAGCGACGCTGTGTGCGTATGCTTTGTGCAGCCTGAGACCTTCGTGAGGATTGTCCTGTGATCGCATGTACTCGGAATCCAAGTGAGTCTCATCAACGCTGTGTGCGTGCTTTTTGCAGCCTAAGACCTTCGCGAGTATTGCCCTGTGATCATGTGCACCCGTAACTCAAGTGAGTCTCAGCGAAGCTGGGTGCATGTGCTTCGTGCTGCCTGAGACCTTCATGAGGATTGCCTTGTGACCGTGCACACCCAGAGCTCAAAGGAGTATCAGCGACGCTGTGTGCGTGTGCCCTGTTGCAGCCTGAGAACTTCGTCATTGCCATCATTCCATACCGGCATCCCCAGAGGAGCTGTGCCGCCGGCCTGTGCCTGCCTTTGCCAAGGAAGGACCTCGAACCATCCCCGTCCAGGGGGGGGCCCGAGTTCCACTCCCCAAAATCAACAAAGTCGCATTGGAGGCCTAAGTCACGAGGAGAGGAGAGTGAGGTTGCACCCCCCAGGTAATGCTCAGCGAGAGTGCATGTGTCGCCGCCTGGGGTGGGGTGTGGGCTCAGAGAGAAACGCTCTCAACCTTTCCCATTCTCGCAGCATGAGCCTCTGCTCAAGCTCGTATTGCGGCCCGTACTTTCCGAGGATTGGCAGTACCGGGGCCGGAGTGTGGAGCTGCACTTTGTTTACACCATTCCCATGTTGGGGGCATATGTTGGCAGAAGCGGACCGCAAGTCAGTAAGAGTGGCAAAGAGACCTTTCAGAGCACCGTGATCGGTGCAGGAGTACATTACTGTTGCATTACACATTGCATTATTTTTGCATAACGAACTGCCTGATTGTTGCATTACACATTGCATTATTTTTGCATTACGAACTGCCTGATTGTTGCATTAAGCATTACATTATTTTTGCATTACGAACTGAACGATTGTTGCATTGCGAATTGTATTATTCTTGCATTACGAACAGCCTTATTGTTGGATTATGCATTGCATTATTTTTGCATAACGAACAACCTGATTGTTGCATTAGGCATTGCATTATTTTGGCATCACGAACTGCCTGATTGTTGCATAACGAACTGCATTATGTTGGCATTATAAAGTGCCTGATTCTTGCATTACGAACTGCATAGCATTGCATTAGAACTGCATTGGATCACTGAGAATTGCTCATTAATACTGCAAGAACCTACCAGAGCTTGCTGGCCTCATAACCAGCAAGGTGAAATATTACAAATACGCATATGTTAGATTTTTATCGTGTGGTCTCATTGTATATCTTTTTTTATAAACATATAATTGTTTTTATGAAACTCGTGTGGAATCCATTTGTGGTGTTACCATTGGGTTACTGAGAACGTGGTTGCAAATACTTTACACATTTGCCTTGAAGATAAGCCTGGCTGCTTGTGGCAAGCTACCGAGGGGGTGAGAAGGGGCTATCTGAGAAGGTGTCCTTCCTTTCCCTGACTTGGAAGCAAGGGTCCCTATTTGGCAAAAGGTACCTACCTCAGCCAACTAGAGACCCCCAGTTCTAACAAATACCATGCACCCTGCCCTATGAACCTTTTAGAGTCTACCTTTGGGGTGTCATTACTATTAAAAAGGAATCTTTAGGCCTGTCAAAAGGGATATTTTATTCAGCCACTGAATATCTGTGTGGGCTGAAGGGCCACTCGCCCCACCTTTTTCCTGACAAGGAGAGTGACTGTGAGGCTAAAGAAAGGTCTGCCTAGCAGACAATATTCTTGTTTAGGTCAGGCAGCCAGGAGCTAGACATGCGCCATTTGCGCAGCCTCCTGGCAGCCTGAGCTGAGCTGTGCCATTCTGAAGAGGTCACAGCCCTGTGGCCGTAATCTCCTAATCCTGGCAAAAGTGCCTGGAGGCCCTCCCTCCCCTGGCAAGGGGGGCATCACTGGTTGCCTCAGACCTGGATGCTTCAGTTTTCAGCACTCAAGTGTAATTGCCGAGTGTCAATCAGTGACACCTCATCACAGAATAGGGTGGGGTCAGCAGTCTCACTGACCCCGTCTCACTCTGTGGCGAGTGAGGGGCCAGCTAACTTCCCTCATTAGCTGACATAAGGTCATTCAATGAAGGAAGGCAGCAGTCCCAAGCCTTCTGGGACCTTCGAGGATTCCCTCCCGGAGAACTGCTGTGAAGGTAAGTTTTGTGATGTTAGGTACATGCATGCATGTATGTATGAATGTATGCATATTTGAGTTGAGTGAGTGTTGTGAATGGGTGTGTGTGTGCGCATGTGTTTAAATGCATACGTTTGGGTGTGTGTTATGTGTGTGTGTGTATATGTGTAGGGTCTCCCTGCCCCTTCCTTGCTAAAATTACCAGCCACCACTGATTCTATTATGGCAGTTTAATACTGCACTACAAGCAGCAGTGGCAGGCCTCAGTGAGACATTTTTACAGTGCTACTTTAGTGGGGGGGGGGGCAATGAGTGCTGTAGTCCACTTGTAGCATTTAATTTGCAGACCCTTAGTACATGTAGTACCATAAACTAAGGACTTACAAGTAAATTAAATGTATCAATTAGGTGCATACCAATTTTCCCATGTTTAAGGGAGAGAGCACAACCACTTTACCACTGATTAGCGGGAGTGAAGTGCACAGATTCCTGTGAGTCAACAAAAACTGGTTCAGCCCAGGAATTCAAACATATGGGGTGATTCTGCAGAAAGGGACAGGTCCGCTACAAAGTATGAAAAAGCGTAGTTATGCCACTTTCACCACAACTCATAGCAGATGGCAGAAGTGAGTGCTGGTCTCTATTCTTCAATAGAAATATTATTGGACACTCACCTTGCACTGGATGTCCCAGGTGTGTAGTTATCATCAGTGCAGGGGGTGCAGTGCCACCAGGGCCTAGGGGAGCTTGGAGCGACTTCATCCCAAATGTAGCTGTGCTTTCCCGCTCACATGGGGACCAGAAGGACCTATTTTGATTTCGTGCGTTAGGGCACCTGGCAGCCTCGGTACACCGCTGGGGCACCCGTCATGCCACTGGTCACGTACTTTAATGCGCACTTGACACAGTGGTTAGCAAAGCGTGTTTCTGGAACAATGTAAGCTGCTATTGCAAGATACATTTTTTCCAGGAGTAGTTCTAGCATAAGACACAAAAAGACACGCGCTGACCAGAGAGCGCGTCTGCAGAATTTAAACACAGCCTTTCCCCACAGGCGAAGGACCTCTACAGAAAAGCAAGGCCAACCTGAGGTACTGAGAGATTTGTTGCCAAAGGCAATTGTTGCAGCTCTCTTTGCTGCTCGGCTAAGAGACGGAGACGTGGCCCACGGCCATCTACCGGGGCTTCAAGGAGGGAGATAAAAGACCCTTTGAAATCAGAGTAAATGAGAATCAGGGCCAGCAAAAGAGACGACTTGAGCTCTGCAAAGGGCCTGGGGCACCAGGGAGGCCAGGCGGCCACTGGAGGACTCCTTGTGGTCCCCGAATCCCAGCTCAGCCTCACTTTATAATAGGTTTCCTTTTCTTGCATCGCATGAATATATCCTGAAGAAGAAAAAAAGTATAACCTTGTAGAAACAAGGCACCGCTCTCACAGCTCTCCCTGGACCGTTCGAGGAACAATGGAAACAGCACCATTGTCTTATTTATAAGGTTGCCATGTTTTAGTAGTTGGCTGGGAAATGAGAAGCAGTTGGTGATACTTTATAAAAGTCAATATTATCTTTCTGTCTCGTCTTCACAGAGGACTGTTTGTATGGATTAATTATGAATAATGGAAGCCTGCGTGCTTGTCTCAGTCCTTCCATCAGGAGGAGTGTCCTCACCAGCTGCCTGTCTGCACAGTGTCTACTTATAAAACTGCAGTTTAAACTCCCTCGTGCAGCTGTGCCCATGAAGGACCACCTTGGGCCAGAATCCTCCTAAATCAGATACCAAACCAGACTGACTATCTGCAGTCAGAAGGAGGCAGCAATCAATCAATAAATCATTACACTTATAAAGCGCGCTACTTACCCGTGAGGGTCTCAAGGCGCTGTGGGGAGGGGGTGCTGCTACTGCTCGAAGAGCCAGGTCTTGAGGAGTCTTCTGAAGGTGAGCATGTCCTGGGTCTGCCGTAGGTGGATAGGGAGGGCAGGCTGTCCCCAGGGTTTAAGGACAAGGATGGAGTTTGTAATCATAGTATAACCTCTTCCACACTTCCTCATTCCAGTCCTTACATCATGAGTATCTACCTTCAGCAGGCCCTACTGGCTGGTGGCGGCATACAGAGGCAGCCAACCGGAAAGGGAATATTACAGCAAAGAAGAGGAAAGACCAAACTCCTAAAATCAATCACAGATTGTTGTCCAATGCCAAAGCGGCTAATAAGCATCAGTAGTTAACAAGGCAGGCACCACAACCAGAGTGACTAGTCAAGCAAACCCCCAAAACAGGAGATACACACAACAGCTGACCTGTTAAGGAACGCATCATGCACAGCCAGTAATGTGCGGGAATAAAGTCAGAAGGGGAAATAATGTAGAAGCCGGAAGGCTTGGGACTGAATCAGTCAGTAATCCCCAGGCATGCAAGCACAGACAGCCCAAGCAAACACAAGAGCACAGAAAAAAAGCTCACACCAATGTCTCCCGAGAATAGTTGTGGGTGCCAGTGATAGGATGCCAACGAGAAGTAAGGGAGACATTCTGAGGCTTAAGACTAGGGCCCTCATTTATTTGATTTTTGGCAAAGGGTGGCACAGCAAAACTCCTTGATGCACTGCCCGACGCTAAAGTGAAAGGGCAGAAATGCACCGTATTTATGCAATATTGTGCATTCCTGTTGTTTCTCCATGCATTGGCACCATTTTGAGAGCCTAGCGCCAAAGTAGGCACCCTTGCACCAAGGTGCAAGGGTGCCTTCATTCCATCGGGATTGTTTTCATGCAGGAAGGGGTACCATCCTGCACAAAAACAATCCTAAAAGGCGTTATCCTCTTTCTATGTGTGCTATGATACAGATAGAAAGAGGAAAAACGAGGAGAAATAAAGTTATTTCTCCTCATTACGCCTCACCTTGGGAGGCATATGGATTTGGAGCTTCCCCAGGTTTTCATTATTCTGTATATCTGGGGCAGCATCAAGATCCATGGGTGTTGCATGGGAAAACCCACTGCAACACACATGGAACGTCTCCCGGGATCAGAGTAAGGCGACGCAGCATATTGGACTGAGTTGCCTTACTCAAGTTTTATGAGGCCACTCAAAGCCACGCAGGGTGGCTTTGCATGGCTTCATACATCAGATTGCATTGCATCGCGCCTTGCATCATGCATGTACCACTTTCCGTAGTGCAAAAGCGATACAGGGCTCTCATAGATAAGTCCCTAAGTCCCCAAAACCAAACCCAGTAAAGCACCGCATAGAGGACAGCGACAGTCAGGCACCATGCTGCAGCAAAAGAGGGTAGGAAGCAGTACACTAGCCTGAACTAGGTTGCAAAGGCAAACCAAAGAGGCCAGGAGCAGGGATAACAGTCACCCCAAAAGTAGCATATGGCCTAATCTACAGAACAGGAAGAGCCAGCTCAATGAGGATCAGGTACAACAAGAGAAACATTCCAAGTAGACCAGAGAGAAAAGCACCAAGGCACTTCTACATACAATGGAGAATAGTCGGAGCCAGGCAAGAACAGGAACAACAGGGGAAGGAAATATCAAATAAATTAATGCAAGAATCCAGACTACTCCAGGCCTAATCGGATTCAACTTTTCCACCCTCTGCTCAAACAGAGGCACAGGGGAGATCACGTGACAAGACCCTAAACCAAGAATGGGCAGAAGGACAGGGAGCCCCAAGAAGAAGGAATGCAACAATAGGCAAAGCATACCTAGGTCCAGCCGCAGCCCGTGGAGGGAGTTCCGTGGGGCGGAAAGGCGGGGTGGGGGAGGGGCAGGGTGGGGGGTTCTAAAAACCGGAATATGGATAATTGCAGGTAAGTAAACAATAAAATAAATAAAAATGAATTTCGTTGCGCGCCCTGCATCGCAAAATGCGATGCAGCGCGCGCTACGAAATTCGTTTTATTTATTTTATTGTTTCCTTACCTGTAATTATCCATATTCCGGTTTTTGGAACCCCCTCACCCTGCCCCTCCCCCGCCCCGCCTTTCCGCCCCACAGAACTCCCTTCACGGGCCGCGGCTGCCTAGGTCAGACCTTGCTTCAGACCCACGAACGAGCACATAGGGATCCCCAGCTAGAACCACTGCAAAAAGATGAGGTGGCGAAGCATTCAGCCCCAAAAAAAAGACAGCAGGTTCAGGGCACTCCCTGCCCCAAACAGTCAGGAGAGAAAACTGCGAAGGTGCCAGGGAAAAACCCAGGGTGGGAACTGTTTGAAATGTGCCTGTCCTGCAGGGTAACCTTGTATTTTTTGCCTTTATATTGAATCCTATTTTTGTTGGTTGTAGAACTCTGTGGAATTTACCCCAGCTAACCAGTGATAATGTTGTTAAGAAGTTGTTAAGAAGTGGAATACCCCTAATTGGCACATTTAAATTACTTGTAAGTCCCTAATATATCAAACCACTTGCAGGGGGAGAGGATGTGGCCTAATGGCTAGAGCAGTCAACTTCAAAGTTGGGGAACCGGGGTCAAGTCTTGGCAGGGACACTCAACATCCTGTGATTATTGGCAAATCACTTAATCTAGCTGGGCCTGACAAAATGAGTATGTCCGTCTGTAATGCAACCGGTGCTCATGTAAAGCACTCTGAAACCTTCGGGTCAAGTACGCGCTATATAAACAGATTACATACATTTATTACTACCAGTGGGCTGCCACACTCACTGTGCCACCCACTAGAATAGCACTGTAAAACATATCTCTAGGCCTGGCACTGCAGCCCGGTATTTCAGTTTTAAACTTCCATTGCAACCTGGCAGTCCTCGCAGACTTTAATGCACTCTGTATTTTTTTGTAAGTTCTCTGCACCATTTACGTGTCAAAATATAATCTCTTTCAAAACCATCATGGCTAGAGACACACACAATTTATCTGAGCAAGAAACAGGTGGCAAGAGATAAGGAAGAGTGTGGCAAAAAAAATGTAATTTAAATGGGAAGTAAAGTAGGTGGAATAAAACAAAATCTAATTCAGAAAGAAAAAAGAGGGGCTTTTGCGGGGTAATCAAGCAATTGGTAAATAAGCAGAGGGAGAGTCAGCAGAAAAGATTTCTTAAAAAAAAACAGGGTCAAACATTCACTCATATATTATGAGTAATACATTATTACCCATCTTAGGAGTACACGCTATCATATCAGATAAGGTACATGGGTAGGCAAGATCCCAAACCTGTGTCCTTGTGGTTACACACAAACCTCTAGAGAGCATGTATTAACCCCACACTATCTTAAGTGCAAGTCAGAGCTCATGCACACTAAATTGATCAAGCTCTGAAATATGAAAAGTTCTGAAAGCTTGAATATACTTGGTGAGATTCACACTTAAGAACTGCTAGTTACGTAGGGATGTCTGCAGGGAGTGCAGTAGTCCCCATGGTTATCCCACCTTCTCAAAGGCGTGCAGATCACGGCGGATCTGTGACTAGTTCTCCAGTTGTCCTGCCCTCCTTTAATAGGAACCAGCCTGATGTCTCCTAAAGGTGGAACTGTCAGCCTCATCTATTTTTTTAACCCTTGATGTCTTTACTTTGGTAGAACATACTTCTTCACGAATTCCATCCATTAATCTAAAAAATCATGAGCACTGCAGATGATGTCTGGGTTAGATCAGAACTAGGTAAGGATGCTAGCAAACTTACAGCAGTGTGTAATTAAAAGCCAAAGGAGTGTAAATGGGACCTGATGCCGCTTACTCTCTCCCCAACTTTCCTTCAGCAGAAAATAATACAAAGGGTTTTCATTCTTATTCACTCAGTTACATTGGGGCTGAGAATACTCCAAAGCATGTTATGTTTCTCTTCAGTATTATACATTTTGTTTTGTTATGGTATGTTATTACGAGGTGCATAGCATACAACCTGTTCCTAGTTTGAACTTGTAGCAGCTTCTGTAATTCAATAAATGCCCAGGGGGTTCCAAGATTATCTCCTCAGAAGGTTAGTTTTTTTTTGCTTAAATATGTGATACTTGTGCTTTTTTTCAGTTCAAAAAGAAGTTTATTGAAAAAATGTGCAATAACAATACAGAAAACCATATACATAAATACATAAATTACATTAAAATTCAGAATCAATAATATTGAATGAATGCATCAGTACAACATTTCCTAAGGATAAAAAGATGAAAAGGTATGCCAAGTAATCAGTACAGATAAAAGAAGGTTGCAATTCATATGTAAATCGTAATGCAAAATGTAAGATACCCAATTAATATAGTAACAACTTGAGGAGAGTCAAGGGGGTTTAGAAACTTCTTGCTGTATTTGACTCAGGGAGAGGGAGCATTTATCACAAGCATCAATGAACAGTGTGACAGGTAACCATAAAGTTGAACGCTTCACTGCCATATGGATAGGGTAGACAAAAGCTGTATCTAGTCTATGATTGTAGCAAACAGTGTACCACCATGTTTGATAGGATAATTTAGTAAAATCTTTCCAATTTTTAGTGATTTGTTGTAGACCAACGGCTATGAATAAGTCTATTGTCTTTGTGTTGGAACCAGATTCCGCCCAAATAGGGGATAAGCTTCCTAATAATATATGAGAAGTAAATAAAGGATAACTGGATCTAAAAATTAAATTGATTTGAGCCCAGACTTTTTTCCAAAACTTATAAACAATCGGACATGTAAAAAGTAAATGATATAAATCTGCATGTGGGGAGAGGCATGTCCAGCAAGTGTCTGAGAGATCACCAGGTCTTGCACTCAGAACAGCCAGGGATAAGAAAAGTCAATTGTATATAAAAAAAATGGCTGGATATTGTTAGCCGCTCTTCCTAATTTTAATCCACAATTTGTTCCACTACACCGTGGACCAACAAACCTGTAAATCGTGTTCCCATGACAGTTCCACTTTAGTTTTATCACAAGTTATATCTCATTTATGCAAATATCTATAAATATCAGAGGCTTTGGGATTAGTACGTAGAAAAGTATATAAATTGTTGGACGTAGAGGATATATGGCCACTGGAAGAATTTGGGAGTGTGTGTTTGGGGGAAGCATCTAAGGCGGCATGTTGTAAAAGGAGATATTTAGGGAGATAGGATGCAGGTTAATCAAAAAGACTACTAGCTTGCGAAAAAGACATAATCCTATCCTGTATATGAAGTTGATATGTCCATATCAAACCTTTTTGCCTCCAGGATTTCCAAAACAAGGGCTTGTTGCGTATCAAAATCACAGTATTATGCCATATTGCAGACCTGGAAAAGGAAATCCAATCCATAGGATCTAGCGGGGGACTGTAATTCAAAATTTTAGATGTCTGTTGAAGTATGGGGGTCGATATAGATTGTGGTTTATGAGAGAAGGATAAATATTCTTGAAATGAAAAAGGAGAAATAAAAGAACAATCCCGATCAGCCCACAGGGGACAATTCATGCTGGATTCAGTTAACCATCTTGACGCCTGACGAGGCAAAAAAGATTTGTGATAAGCAGGGAAATCAGGAAAGTTGACACCACCTTCTGATTTTGGACAAATCAATCTCAATAAGGACATGCGTGTTTTTTTATTACTCCATAGAAAGGAAGATAATATCGAATTATTTTTGTAAAGGATTTTAGGGGGATAGATATTGGAATATTAGAGATTGTGTAAAGAACTATAGGAGACATCATCATCTTTATGGTATCATGATGACCCCACCAAGACAAATATAGAGGGTGCCATCTAATGGACAAGGAAGATAATCTTTGTATGCAATTATCTATACAACAGGAAATTGTACCTGAGATAGATGAGGTAAACTGTAAACCTAAATATTTAATTTGGTTAGGGCTCCAAGCGAAACCTGAAGCATGAAAATCGTCTTTAAAGGTATAGTTTGTTAAAGGTAAAATTTCACATTTATCTTTATTTAATTTATATCCAGATGTAGCTGCAAAGGAAATGCGGGGAGAGAGGTTTGCAGTTGTAAAATAAATAATAAAACATCGTCTGCATAAGCTGATAATTTGATTTGAGTGTATTTAAAGTCAAATCCGTGGATGTCTTTATTTTGACGAATTCTTGAAAGAAAAGGTTCTAGAGCTCAATTGAAAAGGAATGGGGATAGTGGACACCCCTGTAGGACACCTCTCCTAAGTTAAAATAAGAAGATGTACTACCATTTGCACACACTGCTGCTCTTGGATTAGAATATAGAATTGATATTAGAGAAATAAATTTGGGACAAAACCAAACCAAAAAGTGTACGAAAAAGGTAGGGTCATTCCACTCTATCAAATGCTTTTTCAGCGTCTAGGGCTATTGCTGCCAGGGAAAGGGAAGCATGGGATGATTTGGATAAAACTTCAAAAAATAAACAAGTATTGTTGTTAATAAGACAGCTTTTAACTAAACCAGATTGTTCTCTTCCAATCAAATCAGGCAGAAAAGATTCTAGGTGTATGGCCTGGGCTTTTGAAAAGATTTTATAGTCAAAATTAACTAGGGATATTGGTGGATAGTTTTTGCTAAATTTTTGGTATTTGCCTTCGTTTGGGACAAGACAAATTAGAGCATCTGAAAAGGAGCAAAGAGACTCACCTGAATGTAAAAAAGAGTCTAAGAGGTTATGCAATTTGGGGATTAGCAAATGAGCAAAATAGGAGAAGAACTCGACAGTGAAACCATCTGATCCCAGGGCTTTGTCCTTCTTAAGTGTCTGTAATGCAGTGAGGAGTTCTTTTTGCGACAAATCAGATTCCAAGGGTGTAAAATCAGATCAAGCAGTAGAAGGCTGTTGAATAGCAGAAAAAATTTGAGAGATATCATGTTCTGAGGGAGGGATTTCTGATGTATAAAGATTTTATAAAATTTAAGAAATTCATTTACAATATCAGTGTCCTTAAATTTCAGTGTTTGATGTTCATCCATGATGGATTCTATATTGAGTTTGTTATGTTTAACTTTCAAATAATTAGCTAGCACTTTCCCAGCTTTATTACGACCTCCATAAAATTTCGTACTGGATTTTAATAAATACGTTGAAGCATTTTCTGTTGATTCCTTATTAAACTGAAATTTGACTTGCATGAGTTCTGATACGCACTTTGGGGACTTAGATGAGTAATACGAATGCTCCAATCTCTTTATCTTGTCAAGAAGGGTCTTTGTGTATTCTTTGGATTTTTTACGCTTTTTAGAGACATAGCCAATAATTAAATCTTTAGTTGCTACCTTGTAAGCATTCCATACCACATGAAAAGGTAAAGTACCAGTTTCATTAAATAAAAAGTATTCATTTGAAAATGAGACAAAGGAGGAGGTAAATGTAGGATCTAAAAGTAAGGCGTTATTAAAACTCCATTTCCGAGGTGTGTTAGGTTTTTGCAAAACGTCAAGTTGAAAGGTAATGGGAGCATGGTCTGATATTAGAATGCATCCAATATCTGCCGCCATTAAAGATTGGGAAACATTGTAAGAGATAAAAAAAGTAATCTATACGTGATTGATTATGATGAGCTGGGGAGTAGAATGTATATTCTCTTGGAGTAGGATTACAAAGTCTCCACGCTTCTATTAGTTTATGTTGTTTAATAGTTTGAAGAAAAAGTTTATGAGCCTTGTGAGGTGTAAAAGAGACTTTTGAATTACGATCTAAAAAAGGGTCAAGCACTTGGTTGCAATCACTAGTAAGGATGAAATTATCATCGATACAATGTGTGATTTGTTGAGCCAAGGATGACCAAAAGGAGGAATCCCCAGCAGTGGGTGCGTATATATTAAGTAAAGAGATCGGAGCATTTCCCATCAACAATTTAGTGAACAACCATCTACCATTATCTTCAAAACATTGTAAAAGCAATTTAACAGTAAGCATTTTACGTCAAAGAGTAAAGGCTCCGTTACGTTTACCATCTCCTGGTGAATAGAAAACCTCTCCTACCAATCCTTCTTTAATTTCATTGATTCTCCTGCTGTTAAATGAGATTCGTGCAAACAGGCAATATCTGCTCCTAATTTAGCGAGGTGTGTTAACACCCTTTATCTTTTGATAGGTGAATGTAAACCCTTGACATTCCAGGAAATAAGTTTAAAGGACATAAGACTGACATGAGAGTAAAGAAAGAGCACCAATCATAGCAAACCTGTAGATAGTGAAAAGCATATCGAGAAGAAAATCAACCGCATACAATGTTTCATCAGACAGAATGGAGAGAGTGAAAGAAAAAAATAAAATAGGTACAGACGTGATATTAGAGAGACGAGGGTGTAGCAAAAATAAATAAGCATATGAGTGTTGAAAGATAAAGACCATTAAATTGTAGGTTACAAAGAGCATTGTAGATAAAGGAGAAAAAAGTACAACATAGAAAGAAACAAAGAGTACAATAAAAAGAGAAAGGAAAAAATAAAAGTACACATAAGTAGATGAAGGTTATTATGAGAAGAAATGAAAAAAACACAAGTGACAAACTTACAAATAATCCAAGACATGTGTAGGGTGGGGGGAGATGAGGCCACATGGGACCAAACTCGTCCAAACTCTGAATCGGGAAGCGGGAAGGACTGCAAGACCGACGGGCAGCACAACATAGGGGAGATACAACAAGGAAATAAGTCCTGCAAGGGAGAAAAGGAGATTAGTAATTCATCAGAACAATGAAACAAAAAGAAGAAAACAGCATCTTCAACTTTCACAACAGGAAAGTAAAAACTATCAACCATATGAAACAAGTTTCATGCGAGAATAAAGGCAAAACTAGAACATGAGCAACTACTTATTATGCGTCAACGATGTGTCCATAGACTCCGTGCTGCATGAATTGAGAAAGCTCTTCAGTTTTATGGGATCTTCATACGTAGTAGTCTTATTGTTAATAGTCACCCTAAAAAGGCATGTATGACAGAGGCCATATCGTGCACTGATTGAACGAAGATGCAGTCTAATTGCTAAAAATTCTCTGTGTCTGTCAGCTGTGGGCTTTGAGTAATCCTGAGAGAAGAACAGAGGATTACCTAACCAAGTAATGCGATTGATAGCTCTAGCCGCTGACAAAACTTTGAGCAAATCAGTGTACTCTAGAAAATATAGGATAAAACCTCTTGGTTTCCTCATGGTGGAGGAAGCCATTTTAGGAGGAGGACCCAGTCTGTGAGCCCATTGAATGTTGAGAAGAGTATCCTGAGGTAAGTTGAGAACCTTTGGAAGAAACGATTTGAAGAACGTGATGGAATCCATGCCTTCCGAATTTTCTGGCAGTACATAAATGCGTAGGTTGTTCCACCTGTTCCTATTTTCGAGATTTTTAACTTGTTTTTGGAGTGTCGATACTTGAGAGTGAAGGGCCTTCATTTTGATGCTAGAGGAGGCTAAAGAGTCAATATTCAGTTACACCGTGGTGACTCTGTCCTCCAAGCTATCACATCTGTTAGAACTTGTAATTTAGAGTTAGTCTCCTCAACAAATGGGCGAAGAGCTCGAAGTTCCTTGAGTAATAGGTCTAAAGATACTGAGGAGAGTTGTTTGGGTGGAGAAGGAGGATCTTTTTTCAGACGTTTGCTTGGTGCTTTAGTACTGCCAGTAGAAACTGTGATGGCAGAGGCCATGACACCTTTAGGAGATGTATTTGTTGAATCCTCCTTTGAGTTAAAATATGAGCGAGGCGTAGAACGAGTTGAAAATTTGCATGATCGAGGCAATGAATGAGATAAAACTTTAAGTAGTTTACCCATGCACTTGAGCAGGCAAGGTGTAAGTATCTTATAAAAAAGAGTTATTCCTGATGTAAGCATCTCTTGCGTATCAATGATATCTCAATGGCTCAAATTGAACAAGGTAAGTGTGCTCTATTACATTCCCTCACTAATGTAGCCTGAGAGCACCTCTGCAGCACGCAAAGAAAATATCATATGTTAGTTGCTTACTTGTATATAGTCTCAGAGCAAACAATGCGCAGACCCTCCATGCACAACTAAAAGCTAATTAAATATATAGAGGAGAGAGACCTGTAAGATCCCATTGAAAGACATTGCCACACAATAAACCAAGCCTTTGGTAAAGAAATATTATAGCGAGTATAATTAAGGCATAGCAATTGTATCCTCAATTCTCAAAAAACAAATATATATTTTCTGGTCTATTGAATCAGAAAAGATCGTGGATTGTGACTAACTTCCTCCCCAAAAAAATTCAACTTGCTGTGTGATGCTAAGGTTTCACATGTTAGTAGAACTGCCTCAGGTAACAGCACTCAGTAGTATGCAATATTTAAAGAGTCCAGAATTATATTCCTGTGGTAATTAATCGGCAATGTAATTACCTTCAAGTAGAGTCTTTCAGAAAATTGAGGAAACTAAATGTGTGGAGATGAAGTGCGTGGTAAAATACTCATGTTGGAATGCGCGTTTGGATTTCCTCACAGTGCACGATCAAATTGCGTCCGTTAAGTGATAAAACCGCTCCGATGCGCAAAAAGGGTGAGAAACTCTGCTTACATGATGGTTTGAAGCTTCAAAGTCGTTTCATCTTATGCAGCTCCATTAACGCCGTACACGCATCGTTTTGGATGCCTCTGCAGGTGAAATGCTGCATGGCGAGTCATCCGCTGACACCCCCATCCCGGGAGAGTCAGGGACCAGCCTCCATTTCCCTCGGGCGCTAGCCACGGCCCCTCGATACTTGTGCTTTGAAGATGGCCAGCATTCACTAGAGATAAATGTATCTCCCCATATTAAAATGATCGATACTTTGAACTGTGTGATTTTATGGAGCCCTTCCTGACACAAGCCTTAATCTGGTTCAGGGAGCGTGCCGATCATCCTCAATAAAGACCAGTCTCTAATAGGGTAACATACTCTGAGACACAGCATGGCTGCTGGTGTGCCTCCTCCTAAATTAAGAGCAGAGATTACATTTTCCTTTATATTAAAGGGCCATTCCATACAAATTAACTCTCACACAATGTTGGTGGAGGGTTGGATTTGCTTATCCAAACAGGCTCTCACAGTTAAGACTTCTCTACTGTTTTTGTAAGTAATAGGGGCTCAGCTAAAATAGACAGTGCTGTATTTGCTCTGGTGGTGTGGCCCATCTTTAGAGTGAAGTTAGCTCCATTATGAAATTGTGAACTGCGTGTGAGAAAGTTACATTTCTAGATCTGTGAGAAGGAAAGTGCCTCCTGAAAATGAACAACAGAATATGAGTTAATCAGGCCCATGATCATAACTAGAACACAATCTACATGCACACCTCGTGAGCTCTAAGAACTGAAGAGGGGCAGTGCTCAATTTGCAGGAAAACAGAAAGCAGGTTCCAATTTATTTCATGGGAGCTTGCTGCAGGCATTGCAAAAAGTTAGCTTTACCAAATATCAAATGTATATAGTTTTAATTCCATCTTTTGCCTCTTTCTTCAACCACCCTACACTTCCTGTTGCATTATGTTACTCTTGTCATCTCTGCTCTTTTCCTGTCACTCTTTTCCTATTTTTTCCTCCTTGAGTACCCCACGCTTATCTTCTTCTCTTGCTCTGTATCAAAGTGTGATGATTAAAAAAGTCCTAGTCCCGCAGCCTGACCCTCCATGATCCCTCAATGGCGCTGGGGGGTGGACTGGTGCGCTGCTCAGGAAAAGCCCTTATTTGAAGCCAGAGGCTGTCCAGCCAAGTACCAACGGGTGTGGGGCAAATGGGCTGACCAGATGAGTTAAGGGGCTGAGAAGAAGGGAGCCGGCTCTTACCACACTATCCCCCCCTGTTCACCACACCAAATGTCATCTGATGTGCTCACCATGTGACCTCTTTTCTAATGCTATTTATTGTCAAACATGTGAACTTGTGCTCTGTGCTGTCAGTGTAACGTTGTCTTCATTCTACAAAATCAATAAAGTTGATTGTAAAAAAAAAAGTCCTAGTCCCTAAAAGTGATTGCCCTCCTGCGATCAGCTCTACAAATTAAGCACGAGGTGGGGGTGAGTATTGTTTAGCCAGCATTTAATCCTGCAGCTGGAAAGCAGGTCTCAAATTATGTCATTCACAATGGGGAGAGAATGCGGCGTTAAAGCCAGAGCTGCAGGCTTTGGAACTACGGAACCAGGTCTGATTTTCAGCGTTGAATCAACATCCTGTGATTCTGAGCAAATCAGTTATGGCCCAATCTATTTTTTGGTGGACAGCCCATCCTCCACCATTGTGTCAGAGTAAATTACTCTGTCACGCTGATGGACGTGCTGCCTGCTAAATGTTTAAATACCCCCTTCTCCACAGGTTTTTCCTTTCATGATGAGAGGGGCATTGAGCACTTTTCAGTGCCCCTTACCTCCAAGTTTTTCCTGGTGGTGATGGGCACTGACAAATTGCTGTATGTATACCCTAGGCATACCCTCTGTGGTGATTAGCCGCGCTATACTAGTACTACAAGTACGACTTGATTGATATGTTTGCCATTCTAAATTAGGGGGGCAGATAGAAAAACTACCCACATCTAAATTGGGCAGGCCTACGATAGTCTTGGCTGGAAGGGAATTTTTTGGTCATTGATATGAAGTTCTCTTTCTGCCAAGATATATATCAGACACTTATAGGCACATGCATCAAACCATATTGCGAACGCTAATAGTGCGAATCACAAAATTCGGCCGTTTGCGATCACAAAATGGCCTTATGAGATGCATGTACCTTTGTTTGCAATTCGCAATTAAGGAAATCACAATTTTTTGCAATTACCTTAATTGCGAATGCAGTTAGGGAATTGCAAATTGCGATCCTCTAAATGCGATGCATTACGCAATTGCAAATTGGGTTTTCGCAATTTAGAATCGCAAATTACCATCAACTTCAAATTGATGGTAATTTGCAATTCCTTTAAAAAATGCAAATAAATGTATTTTTCAAAGTGAATTGTGGTGCACACACATACCCTTAGGGCACGTGTGCACCACAAGTGCATACCTACCTTTTTTGGGGGTGCATCAGGGTGGTCTTTTGGCCCTCTTGCACCCTTCAAATTGCATGCGCAATTTGCGAGTACCTATTTGTTACTCTCAAATTGCGCATGCAATCCGAATGGGAAGCCATTCTTTAATTTTCCACTTTACTGGTCCAAATAGGTCAATGCCCTCAAATCTAAATTTACCTATGATACCTACAGTTTTTGCACCAGTTATGTTCTGATTTTCAGAGTGATTTTCAAAGCAAATTGTGTCCAATTTTAGTTAGTCTGCCTAGCAGACCCTTAATTCTCAGAATTATTTTGGTTGCTATTGAGTTGGTTAAAAACAAAAGTTGAAGTTGATGCCCGTTTATATTGTCTGAATATAGACGAATGGTACATGTTGAAAACATTAATAGACGGTGCAAACCAGTGCTTTTATCAAGAAGACAGAATAGCAATTATGGGTTATAAATAGAGGTGGTACTTAACTGCATCATTTGGAACAGCTTAAAATGTTTCCAGCAAATACCCCATTGTTCCATAAAGGTTTGCAATTTCATGGCTGCTCTTATCACGATGAAAGTGGGGATCGATAGATAGATAGATAGATAGATAGATAGATAGATAGATAGATAGATAGATAGACAGACAGACAGACAGACAGACAGACAGACAGACAGACAGACAGACAGACAGACAGACAGACAGACAGACAGACAGAGAGAGAGATAGATAGATAGATAGATAGATAGATAGATAGATAGATAGATAGATAGATAGATAGATAGATAGATAGATAGATAGATAGATAGATAGATAGATAGATAGATAGATAGATAGATAGATAGATAGATAGATAGATAGATAGATAGATAGATAGATAGATGGATGGATGGATGGATAGATGATGGATGGATGGATGGATGGATGGATGGATGGATGGATGGATGGATGGATGGATGGATGGATGGATGGAGATGTTCTTTGGAAAAAAACAAGGTTGAACTATAGCCACTAAACAAAATCTAAAAATCACTGGACTTCGTCGTTTATGGTTCAGCAAACTGACCATAACCGTCATCCCGTTATACACTGCATATGACTTCACATATCACCCAGGACATGTTAAATCACGCTATTGATGACATCTCAAATGACAACATTGATGACATCACTATAGACTTCATCTAATGGGCCACAGCCCTGCAGAAACAGTCTCTTCGGCGTAGACACAGTGCCCAGATACCCCTAGGGGTGACAGTGTTGTACTTTACAAATGCTGTTTTATTGATTGATTGAATGTAGCAATTATGGTCCCATGGTTAACTCGGATGCAGCAGTGCTTTGCTCTGTTCAGTTTTGAGTTTTAGAAACTGGCAAACCATCAGATCCAAGCACACAAAACCATGAGTCAATACTCAATACCACAACTCAATACCACTCAGTGAATAACCATACTGTGAACATCTTTTTTTAAAGTTCAATGTCTGCTATATCTCATATCTCTACATGAGTTTTACTCTTCCTTTACCACAATACAGCCAAGCATCACACATCAGGGGTTAGACTAACTCATTTTAGTGCTTTTGTCTACATCACCAAACTAAAGTGCATTTGTTCTGCATTATGAGCGTCTTTGGACCACCCCTTGATGAGGCGCTGTATTAACTCCAGCTGTATAATATGACAGCAGCCTCCCACAGTGCCAAAATTGGCTTGCTCTACCTGCGTCCGTAACATTGTCCCCTCACAGTAGTGAAAATCAATCATTTTAGGGTTTGCTTCAGATCAAGCTGCTGGGTGCTGCTCAGGCTCTGAGCACCACGTCGTCTCAATGCTGCTCAAACATAAACAAAAATACTGTTCCACTGGCAGCAGCACGTGGATCTGGGCAGTGCCATCCTTGCCTTGTTGTTTTAAGGCACAAGAGGTAATGAGGGGATCAATTGACCTACTCAAGTGGCGGGCAGCTGCTTTGCTTTTTCCTTGCTGTGCCAGCTGCCAATCAGATGCCTGCAGCCTGGTGTCTTTTTCTCCTGTGCGACCCCATCTCTTTCGCAAACAGTGCTCACTGTGGGAGAGGGCCACCAGGTCTGCTGGATGATGCTGTTGTTCGTACCAGGCTCTGCTTCAGCTTCCCAAGTCCTGACGGCCATCACCAGTTTCCCTCAGGTGCTCAGGCACCTCTGGCCAGATATTGCTACAGAGGACCGCCTACCGCCCCTTTTATTTTTAGGAGTTTTATTCTCCACGAACTAGACCCGAGACATCGATATCAGAGTGCTTTACATGAGCACAAGTTTTGTTACAGATGAACACATTCATTTTTCTTTTGTTAGGCAGAGGGAGATTAAGGGATTTGCCCAGAATCACAGGATGTTGAGCGTCGTTGCTGAACCCGGGAACCCGGTTCCCTAGGTCTGAGGTCGACCGGTCTAGCTGTTGGGCTACATTCTCTCCAACAACATCTCATGCTCAACCTCCACATATGTTTATTGAGGGCCAGGTAGCGATGCGTCTGGTCCTGGTGAGCACGAGTATTTAAAAAGCGGGACCAAGGACCACCAGTCCAGTTGAACCAAAGCTATGTGAGAGCAGCCCACGACCAACACGGCTCCACAGAGGACAGAGTCCTGACTCCAGCCAAGACAATCACACTTGGCACAGGTAGTAGTCCTGATAATCATGTCTGCAACCTGTCCATACAACATGGCACACCAGAGCAGTACTCTAAAGCTCAGCAAGCAACAATTTTTTGGCAGCAAGAGGTGATCACCCTCCTAGGGCAGCCAGAGATGGCTGTGAACGGTGGGTCTGCAGCGTCTGAAAGTCTGCCCACAATGGTGGTAAGTGGTGGTCACTCTAGTATTTTCTCAGGTTGTTCTATGGTGGTGGGGGTGGACTTGTGGACTTGATTATCAATGTAGAGTTGAGATGAACTTTCCCGCAGCATTTTCTACTACTCACAGCCAGTGGTTAATTTGTAAAACAATAAGTGCCAGGGCTCTCATCAGTAGGCTGCTAGCACCAGCCCACTTCTCTTGTTGGTGCCGCCTAAAACAGAACCAACTACTAACCATGAAAGTGTGGCGAGGGTGTGGCGTAAAGGCCAGAGCTGTTGACTTTGGAGCTGGGGAACCAGCTTAGAGTATCGGCGTCAGTTCAATATCCTGTGATTCTGGGCAAATTACTTTATCTCCACATAGATGAATGTGCCCAACACAAGTGCTCAGGAAAACACCAGTGATGACAATTAATTGCTGGTGCTGAGCACCAGAAACCACTGGCTCAAATTATGTACTGCTCACAACGGGGCATATTATCAAGGACGGCGTTAAAATTATCGCTGGTTTAGCAGAGAATTCCAATAGAAGCCCATGTTCACACCAGAACTTTGACTTCTATTGGAATTCTCAAGGGTATATTATCAAGCCCATTATCACCGCTTTGGCGGCAGTTTTCTGCCGCTAAACCGGCGATAATTTTTAACGCCGTCCTTGATAATATGCCCCCACATTTCCACCATGGTGGAGAGGTGTGTGCGTATTGCCTGTCTTTAGATTTGTACTGAAAGTGCAACTTTCCAGTATGAAATCCGTTCCCTAGATGAATTCTGTTACATTCCACACGTCATACTTGTGCTGTACAGTGCAAGATATATTCAATGTGTGGAATGAATGAGGAGCTAAAAAGTCATCTGTCTAAGCACTGTTTTGAAGGAGATATTTATTTTAATACAAAGCCTGATAAGGCTATTTGAGTAGGTTGGGTTTGGCTTAAAATGCTATGGGTGCTTTCACCGATTCACCAAAATGACACCCGAGTTACACCCCTCCTTGACGCAAAAGTTAATAAAAGGGTGACAGGCGGAGTAGATCGGGGTGGATTGTTTTGGATGGGGCCAAGGGAGCAGAGAACATGAGGGGGTGGCTAGACAGCAGCAGGCTGGAGTAAACAAAATGGCCGCCTGCTTGCGCACCCTGAGGTGCCATTCACTCGGTTTTCGAGCTGAAAACGCGTCACAGGCTTCATTTTTCTTGCTTGACGTGCGCAAGACACAACTCGCATTTCCAAGTAATCTCATGTCATTTTTGAGTAATTTCAGGTAGTTATGCTACATGGAATTATGTGAGTTATACCCACCCCTATAGGGAAGGTTGGAGTTTGATTGATAGTTTGACTGCTGTCTTGCAGGTCATTGGATAAATGACCTGGGTGGTTTTTCTTGGTGGTTCAAGCACAACTTGAGCTGGGACTTTTGTTTTTTGTATCTCTTAGGGCATTGTGGTGAAGTGAGATTTGTTGTTCGTTCCTAGATGGGGATACTTGGTAGTACCTATAATAGTCTAAAAAAGACTCACTCTCCACAATATTGAATACTGCTGCCCATTAATGACTATTGCTCTAGTATCAATGTCAGTGTTAACAGTAAATCATTATACCCTTCATTCAGCGTCATTGAAACTAGGTGGCTCCATCTAAAACTGGCGCTTTTATCATCTATGTTATTACCACCCCTCTTCATTTACGTAAAAAAAGCAACACCTTATCATGCTTACTCACTCTATTTCAAACCCTGGTTGGTGATATTTTCAATAGCATCTGCATTCCACCATAAGTGTCCAGTGACTCTCTGGTGTGAGTGCTACATTGTCTCTGGTTTCACCCGGTAAGAAAGGTCTAACAATAATTCAATTGACAATGTGTGAGACTTCCCCTCCAGTACGTTTTGATATTGAAACACGACCACCAGATGTGCTGCATAGTGCCAAGCTTTCTATAAATAGTTTAATTGGCTAGAATAAAAAAAAAACATCTCATTAAAGCCAAGTAAACATTCTCTTCATATTTGGAACACATAGACAAGTTTACTGTCTTGGAGCATATCATGGTCAGCAACTCATTCGAAATTTCAAATTCTAAATCCTTCTCCCAATCAGTTCTATGCTTGTGTTTGCTCGGTGTCTGAGATCTTCCCAGGGTTCGACGGAAGTTAGAATAGTTGTTTTTGGTTGATGTTGTGCAAAGTTTCAAGCTTTTCTTTTCTTTAGCACCTCCCTTCTTTATTTTTACAGAACCTTCCATGTATAGTATTTGTGTTGGTGGTCATAAACAAACCATTAATGGAAGGCCTACCCAATAACAGAGCTCTTTGCCGGGGACGGTTTTGGCCGATTTTGTTACAGGGCCGATTTTGCAGCTAAGCTGCAAAAACGGCACTGTAACAAAACCGGCCCCCAGGGGCCCAAAACCGGCCCCCACCCGTGCGGCGCACCGGGGATTGCCCGGTGCCACTACGGCCAGTCCGGCCCTGCCCCATAACAGTCGGACCTTGTATGTGCATTCCATGAACCTATCACTCTGTGTGCTCAGATGGAAATCAGTCGTAAATATGGCAGGAAACCTAGGAGAAAGTGGGCACATGCCTCACTCATGCCTCGATCTAAGCACTAAGGAGTAGGCAACACCTGTAGCTTACTGTGACTTCAGTCCAACCCTTTGATAGTGCTACCCACGGTGTTTACCTAGTGCAGTGTAGGTCCAAACTGCGACAAGTGGTTATCCATTTGCACATTAGAAGTCTCCGGGCCGCCACTGATAAAAAGGATGATACATTGGATTCCACAATCTCTGTATAAAAACTTCTCTCTAATTTCTTTTTAATTGGGGACTTGTGACGCACACAGTCGCTTATTATAATGCAATAACGTCAGAACTCAACTGTAATAACCTATTACAGTTGTCATATGACATCAGAGTAACTGCTGCAGAGCCAGCAGCCAAGCATTAAAGCAGCTGTTTAAGGAACAACATGAAATGGCCGCTTTTCTTCATTCTGCTCTGTTTTTCTAACTGTACAGTGACAAGCAGAAAGGAGATAATTATGGCAATGTTTATTTTGTACTCCTGTAGAATCTTTCAGAATGTTTCTACACATTTCGAGCAACTGCACTGTTTTTGTTTTGAAAATAACTTGTATTAACTTGATTCTAATATCTTTTTGTGTTACATTTATAGCATATTTTTTAGTGTGGCCACTAGAGATTCTATTTTTATTCTTCTTGCTTGCAAGCATACTCTCTCTTTCATACGAAAGAGCTAGGCATCTACGATTTAAATGATTTGTGGTGTGACCATGTATTATAAGGCATAAAGCCCCCCTGGAGTACCTCAAAAGGATATTGAAAGTCGCTGAGAAGTTCCATGACCATATAGTAGACCGCGGCTGAAGGTTGTGTTCTTTTATATGGTTATGAACTCTGGGGTGACTTCCAATATTCTTATCATGTACAGCATGGGATCCTTTATCCCACATGTAATGTGTTTCCTTGGGATATTACGTTTCCATGAAGGTAAGCAGTTTCTTTTGGATATATTGAATAGTTGTTTTAGTAAATTTCAGAGCTACTGTTTCGGCCACCTTTAACAGTCTAGGAAGTTAGTAATCCTGCCAGACCATCCATTTTCATGTTTCTACACACAGTCAGGGTTTTTGTAAAATGCACTCACTAAATGTTAGATATTTGGAAATCTGAGATACTGCACGAGTATAGCACAATTCTTATGCTCTTAATGTGCCCCAACTAACATTGGGGTCAGGAATCCTAATACCTTTAAATTTACAGGAATTCCTATTGCAACCAGATACCCTTGGTGAGCTTTCAGAACCTCTGTGGGAGGACTGGCAATGAATGCTCTTGGCTGGTTAGAAAACAGTGAACACCCTCTGAAAAATACTAATCTGTGGTGTCCATGGCCAGTGGATGTTACAAAGATGAGAAGAGTGACATCTAGTTTGCATACAAGGTATTGCATCATCTGTGCAGAGACAAGTGAGTTCAGAAACCTGGCCACGTCACTCTTGACAAATTTAGAGGTGGGGCTAGTTTACCATAACTGTCAATAATACCTGGGACCGGACACAGGTAAACAATATATAAGCTTTTAAGGTCAGACTTAGGGGCATATTTACAAGCCCCTATCGCCACTTAACGTGGCATAACGCTGCCTTGTAAATAGGACCCCCTTTCACGCTATGCTTAGCGTGAAAGGGATGGGCAATGGGTGTTGCTGTGGGCGTTCCACTGCAACACCCATTGATTTTGCCCCCTATTTACAAGGGCGGTGTAAATAGGAGGCATCGCCAAAATTAAGACCAGGAACAACCTGGTCTTACCCTTGCGCAATGAAGAGAAATGTTTAATTTCTCTTCATTTTTGCGGTTTTCATGTGTGCTGTGTTGTGCAGCTAACATGAAAACATCTAGAGGCCCATGATTGCTTATGTAGAGGAAGGTCCCCCTTCCTGCACGTGAACAATTATTTTTTAAAAATGTTGTTTTGCAACTTCTATATGTGCTGCATTAAGCAGCAAACATAGAAGTTACAAAGCGGCATTTAAAGATTGTTTATGTGCAGGAAGGGGGAACTTCCTGCACATAAACAATCTTCCCCTGAACGCAGACACCCTTGCACTATGGTGCCAGGGTTCCAGCGTTGCCACTAGGCTGCTGAATTTAGTGCCAGCACAGTGGGAAATGCAGGGCTGCACCATATTGTTGTAAATATGGTACAGCCCTGTGTTTCTGAAGTGGCGGAGGGAGGCGTTAAACCAGGAAGGCTAACGCCTCACTCCGCCACTTCCTTTGTCCATATGTCCCTAAGTCTTTGGGGTTTAGGCTTGGTGTTTATGAATACTCTTCCCAATCAAAGGCCATCTCACTGTTGATTGGGCAATTACATTTTCAAACATGATGCTAAGCACTGTAACACGGTTACGTTGGTTGTCTTTGGTCACCTCCTCGATCTCCAACACCCGGCATCATGACAGTGGTGAAACTGGATTTTGGCAGACGAGGAAGGACTAGTGGGGAACTGAGATACCTTAAGGTTTTTGGAGATAAAATCACAAATTCTAGTAATTTGTGACTTTAAATATTCCAGAATGCCAGCACATTTTTGAAGATCTCCCTCATTCCGTTGAAGGCGTCCTTGGTGTGTTCTGTATAACTGCTCTTATTGGCTCGCTTGCTGGCTTTGGTTTGGCCTTACTTGCATTTCTTACAGAGAAGAACTTATTTTCTGTGGACAGTGATTATGGCTTTTGTGCTCAGGACTACTGCTGGTTCGTTTCACTTATTCCAGTTCTTTAGTAACCATTTTTGATTAATTAAATGCTCAGTTATGGTTTACTTGTCTTATCTGGTGCAATATTATCAAAAAGAATTGATTTATTGTGACACAGAATGTCAAGCATGACTAGCACCATTATCAGGGTTTGAAGAGTCAATCTAGCCAGAAATATATTTTTCCAGGAATTATTTTGTGAGGAGATCTTTGTGGTGCTTGATTGAGCAATATCGCGGGCTATACCTTCAGTGGTGGGACGGTCTGTTGTTGGGGTTTGAGAGATATGACAGAATGCTATAATCAGGTTTGTAGTTGGAGTAATGCTTTGGCGGTCTCTCTGCTATTTACGAACACAAGTCCAAGAGTCCATCATGCAGTGAATTGTTGACTGCTAATCATACGGTTGAAAATACCTACTTTCAAGAGGAGTGCTGCTTTAACATCTCATATGTTGAAACTACCCATGATCACTATATTCTATCTAGGAATTGCATGTTAAGAGCCAATTTTAGTAAATTATCAAGAAAGTTTGGTCTGTGGTGAGGTGAGTAGTAAACCAATGCAATGCAAGGCAATGATGAATGAGCACATGGGTTTAAAGGTACTATGACCATAATGGAAGAATGACGCATGTGCCAGCTGAGTCATCAAGATGTTTAAATAAGTTAAAAATGTTAAGCCCATGAAGAGGCAGGAAGAGCCAGAGAACCTGATGCCATCCAGATCGGCCGTCCAGCAGGAACGCCAACTGAACTATAACAAGCACCAAGGCAACCGAACTCAAAGGTGCTACGTTCATAAATATGCAATAAGGTAGAACATGATATGAATCACAATTCCAAAACCACTGATAATAACTATAAGAATTATTCACAGGTATAATACAAGATATATAATAATGCAGCATCTCCCTTTCAACGAAAACAATGAAAGAAAAGGAAATGCATAAAAATACTTAATACAACATTTACAGGCACATGCATCAATGTAAAAACCGGTCGCAAACGGGCAGATTCTCAGAATCTGCCCCTTTGCGACCGGTATTTTTGCATTTGGGATGCATCATCCCAAATGCAAAAATCGCAATTTAAGGAATCTCTAAATTGCGATTCCTTAAATTGCGATTGCATTTAAGGAATCCCAAATTGAGATTCCCTAAATGCAATGCATGAAAGTAAAAAAATTGGCGATTTCGCTAATAGGGGGAGCAAATTACCATGAAGTTGAACTTCATGGTAATTTGCAAAAACTTTGAAAAAAGCACTTTTGTGCATTTTTCAAAGTTTCAAGTTGCACACACACATGCCCTTAGAGCATGTGTGTGTGCAACATATGTGCACAGATCAATTTCAGGGGTGCAATAGGGTGTCATTTTGACACCCTTGCACCCTTGAAATTGCATGAGCAATTTGCGAGTAACTACTGGTACTCGCAAATTGCTCATGCAATCTCCAGTTCATTCCTATGGGCCTGGAGGCCCATAGGAATGAAAGGGATGGCATTCCTTAATTGCGACTCGCAATTTGCGAGTCACAATTAAGGAATTTGTAGGAATCGCTATTTTTATAGCGATTCCTACATGCATAGGCTTTTGCAATTCCTTAATTGCGATTCCTTAAAAATCGCAATTAAGGAATCGCAAAAGTCTTTGTTGATGCATGTGCCAGATAGTTCTTGTACCTAGAAACAATTCTTCTTTAACATGGTTTCCTACATGACCTGGAACAGATAAATAATACATTTGAGTAGAGCTGTTCTTCACTGGAAAACAGATTGACTGACACTGCTCTTTGACAACCAGAACTTCCAATACCAGTTGCTTGATCAGACACTACATTGGACCTCAAATCAGGACTGTCAACGGTGCCACAATTAGCAAAATCTCATGACTACTAGCATTTCCACACACTCTTACATTGCCAGCATCCACACCATTATCACCATGTCCCAACTGTCACCCAACACAACTGTTATCAGAGTGACAAAAATGGTGTCAACTTATTTTAGTAATCTCTTTCTGGACAGGCATAATTTTCACTACAGACCCCTTAGTCCACTACCCTAGATATTTGAGTAAAACAGAAGAGCAAGTAACTCTTAAGATTTACATAGGATCGGAAAACTTTTAAATCACCTTTAGTCAACATTCTAGGCTTCTTAACCAAAACTCACTGCAAAAACGTTTTTTTAACGAAGATTGAGATTTATCATGAGTTTTATACAATTGTGCAAAAACTTTTCTGACACAGTCATCAAGACTCAAATGGTCCTTGAGTTTATTCTGACATGAATTACCACTCCAAGAAGGTGTGGGAGCAGTTCTAGCTTCCCTACCCTGCAACAAAGGAAAAGGAGAAAACCCAGAAACTGAATGGGGTGTGTTTAAGTAGCTCCACACTTTTTCCCGTAAATATGTGCGCAGATACACGTTAGAGGCTAAAGTTGTTTGGATCCCTTCTTTAAACAACTTGTTACACCTTTCAACTAACCATTGGCTGCAGGAGAGTAAAGTGGAGTTCTTCCATGTCTGATTTCTTGTTTTTGTAAAAGTTCTGTCATTTTTCCTGGAACAAAATAAGTGCCATTGTCGGAAACCACAACTTTTGGAATTCCTTCCACAGCAAACACTTTGTCCAAAAACTGAATGACCAGATCAAATGTGGGCATGAAGTCATAAAACAACCATTTAGAGTAATAATCACAAGAACAATAAGAGATCTCATGTCATTGGATAACTTGTGAAACAGCCCTTAAAAATCAATGGCTAATTTATCCCAAGGTTTTTCATGAAGTGAATTCACACATGTTTTGCACCTACTAAGCTTCCAGTGCTTATCAGAAAGTAAACCATCGGAACGCCTGTTTATAAATTGTTCTACACACGTATCCATCCCTGGCCACGAGTAATGCTTGTGATGCAACTTCTTAATGCACTAAATACCTGGGTGACCCAAATGAGCAACAGTCATTAACCTTTGCCTTAAACTCTCATGTGGTACGAATGGACCCTATCTGGTCACCAAACTATTCCCACAGAAAATTCTGCCAAAACTTGTTCAGAGAGAACCAATGTTGAATTAAAATTTCTCACAGTTGGCCATTTACCAAAAATGTATTTTTTTACTTCCGATAACACTAGATCATCATTTGAAAGCTGTACCCATTCTTCTTCACGGATGGTTCTAGAAGAATAAATGCAAAAAGAACAGATGATGGACAGAAGAATGTATGACATAAGTACGCGTACGTTTTACCACGCGGTAGGTAACAACGCAGTTGTTACAACGACCGCATTGTTACCACACGTGGCATTGCATCGCAAGTCGTTTCAACGACTTGCACTTAGTGGAGCGCTGGACTTAGGAATAGTATAAATTACTATTCCTACTCCAGTTAGCGCAACAGCAGGAAAGGTGTTGGATTTAACATTCAACACATTCCCTGGTGTTGCACACCACCTAGCACAAGTCGTTGAAACGTCTTGCGATGTAAAGGCACGTGTGGTAACAACGCAGTTATTCTAACGACCGCATTGTTATGAACCTGCGTGGAATTGGTCTCCCAGACAGAATGCTGAGTTAATCAGCATTCCCCCCCAGTCACAGCTCTGGGTTAAATCCATCGTTTTTTGTATGCCAAACCACTCTAGTTTAGACCCAGCCATATGCACATCGGTCTTGACCATGTTCCCCAGGGGAACAGTCTAGCTCAAACCGGTCCCAGGATGCTTGTTTCTGGTCTGGGTTAGACCTGGCTTTGCAGTTTGGGCTGGACTGTTCCCATGAGGCACAGGGTTAAGACTGATGGATTCAACCCAGATCTGTGACTGGGGATGAGTGTCTGAAAAGTTTCAGCGCTCCGTCCATTATCTCCTTGTGTTTGCTTTGTTTGATCTAAGTTGGCAGGGTATGCCCATACGTGGGTCCCTTGCTCACATTGCCACTGAATTCAACCTAGTGTTGCTGATGAGGGGTGTTACCCTGAAACCGGTTCAAGGATACTTCTTTCCAGTCCAGGGAAGACCTGGCTTGGCAGCTCAGGCTGCACTGTTGCCATGAGGCACAGGGTCAAGACTGATTTGCATATAGCTGTGTCTGAACTGGGGTGGTGAAGTGAGCTAAAGAATGATAATGGATTCAACCCAGATCTGTGACTGGGGTGAGTGTCTGAAAAGTTTCAGTGCTCCGTCCATCATCTCCTTGTGTTTGCTCTAGAAGAATGAACAACAGCATCAATTGCAGATACAAATCACTTCTGCTCTTGACCCTAATCTTCCTCCAAGTCCCATTTGATTGGTATATGTGACTACCAATCAGCTATTTAATTTTTGCCAACTGGAATACATTTCACATCATAAGTAAACAACTGAAACTTAGATAACAATTGTACTAGCCTATACGAAGCTACACCAGTGCCATTACCATTTATCAGGAATATGAGTAGTTTATGCTCTGTAATTAAATCAAAACCAAGTCCACAATATGTGATGTAAACTTTTCTACAGCCTACACACAGGTCAATGCTTTCCTTTCAATAGTACTGTAATGTTTTTCCGACTTACTCAGAGTTCCTGAACTAAAAGCTATTGTGTGCTCCTTGCCATGATGAATTTGAGTAAGCACAGCCACAAGCCCTACAGAACTTGCATCCACAATCACTGCACATCTATCAGTACTCTTGAAAGGTTGCACAGCCAGTGCACACAAAATCATGTCTTTAACTTCTAAAATAATGTAATCACGGACTAAGTCCAAATACATTTTTCATTCTTCACAAACCTGTTATAATACTCACTGAGACCTAAAAAGGATTTCTGTGTGCCTTTATCAGCTGGTGCAGGTGCTTCACTGATAGCATCAAGTAAATCCTAATTAGGTTTAATACCTTCAAATGCTGTGGTGTGTCCCAAATAATCAAGTTTAACAAAAAACCTGCACTTTTCTTTAGACATGGTCATACCTTTATTACTTGAAATACTCAAAACTCTGTCCAGTACAGCATTGTGTTAAATGATAATACTGCCAAAAATCAGAATAGCATCCTGAAACGCTTATACACCCTTGGTGCCTTTAAATAATAAACCCATATGTTTTTAGAAATCGCTAACGGCAGAAGCCCGCCAAAACGGTAGTCTCAACAATTTTGAGGTACCAAATGGTGTTACAAACGTTATCAACTCCTGTGATCTTGGTGTAAGTCCTACCTGATGGTATGCAGACGTGAGATAAGCGATGAAAAAGAAAGTGACAGACTCAATTACCATTAGCATCTCCTGGATTTTAAGCAATGGATGGCAATCCACCAATGTTCTTCCTGAGTGAACTAAAGTCAGCACACAAACCACAAATTGCCCAAAACAATAGCCGAAACCCATTGTGAAGAATCAACAGAGGATTATACTAGCTTTACAAATTCCATCTAATAGTGTTTTCAATTGATCTCTAACACTGAGCGGAACAGACCTTACTTTGGGCCTCACAGGAACTGTATTAGATTTTAGTTTTATGTCATGAAGATAAATCTATTTACACAATCAGCATTTCACCCAATACAAGTTGTTGATAACTCCCAGATTTAAGGATGACACCCATTCTAGCCAAATCCCTCCAAACTACTAATATGTGACCTTTCTCTGCAACATACATTTTAGTAACTACATGCATCCAGGAATACTTAGATCTTCAACAAAATAACCTAACATTACAATGTCTGGTCCACCCAAAGCTTTTGGATAAACATCTGTATGCAACAAAGACATTCAAATTTTTAGTATGGTAGGAAACAACCAACAAAATTGTAATGGTGAACCATAATCCACCATTACTTCTAATTCATTATCACCAATAAGTGCAAAACCTAACAGAGTCCTGAAAGAAGAAGTATAAGTTGTAGCATCATCCATAGTTAACAGGAAGTTGCTGATTAGGTTCTCTTGAAAATCCTCAGGTATTGACTCCAATATACCAACCCTAAATGGGTGGCACAATCAATGCTGCAGGCTCATTTGTAGCATTTGACTCACGGGCCCTAGACACACCTGGTGCACTGTAATAGAGACTTACTAGTAAATCAAATTGGAGAAACCAAATATCATTACATTTTATTCAGGGAAGACGTACACTTTAGCAATGGCCAGCAGTGCCCAGAGTCCTAAAGCCAACAAAAAGAAGGTCATAAAAATAGTCTGAGGAAGGCAAAGGTTTGTGGATAGCCCTGCAAAAGGAGCCAGGACTAACAGGACCCAATTAAATGAAGGTACAAGTCGAGATTTTACTCTCAGAAAGGTTGGTCAGTTTTCAGGATATCTCAGGTTACTTAGAGTAGCAAAAATGGCAGCAAACAAAAAATTAGCTGTGAAAAAATGTGAGAATAATGTGGCCTTTGCAGATTTAATAACGTGTACAATTATTTTTGTACATTTGCCATTTCATGGATGATCGAGCGTAGTCCCGACACTCATAAGACAATCCACATTGTGGAGTGTCTACTGCATTTCAGATAATTCAAGAGACAAACAATCTTTAGTATGTTTGCATTCTGATGAGCTTTTCCTAGATTGGGCACTCTAATCTAATGAGATAGTCAGTTGTCCATTATAATTCTCCAACTGTAATTATAGAAAAGCTGCAAAAGGAGTGGACCCAGTCACCTTCATTTAAGCCAAACTCTTAACTGAGAGATTGATCCATGTACGATAGTCAGATTAGGGGCTGGTGCATAGTGCCATGAAAAAGGGATACCCGAGAGGTCTAATCACAGGGCAGCAAAAGGAAGATTGTTCTCATTAAGAGGCCAACCAGAGCAACAAATATCCAGGTCATGGTTTGTAATTTGAATGGAAATGGGTACTGACTTTTGCTAACTCAAAAAAGAGAAGAGTTTCTTAAACCTGGTGGAACCGTGAGTGAAGCATTATCAAACTGAATGTTCAAATCTCATATTGTCGACAGATGAAAGTCTGAAAGCCCCATTTCGATACTGTCAAGGTGGACTACTCATCTGCTGCACTGGGAATTAACATGTGCTGGCTGGTACACTAGCACTTTATTTATGCCTGAGGTCTCAAAGTCTGAGTTAAGCTTGAAACCATGTGGACTTTAAAGGTTCTGTGGAGATAGATTCTTATCTGGGCCACCTCTGAATTAATCAATGAGATAAATCATAGGGGTGAAGCTAAGAGCAAGCTATAATAAGTGAGGGTCAAACAGCATTGTGACTTTCAATTGTATTGTGCTGTCTTCAATACAAGCCTCCTCCAGAAAAAGAACATATTTTTGGGCAGTCGTTTGTTTTGTCGAGTGGGTCTGCTTACTGAGCTTGCTTCCTCCTACTTTGTCTCCGAGCCCCTCCCTAAACCTTTCAATGTTACTACAACAGGATATCAAGAATGTACCCATGCACAACTTTGCCTCAGCAAAACAAAGTATTATTTGGAGCACTTTTCAAATCCTCCTTAGATCACTACTGTACCTCTGGAAAACGGAAGAAAGACTGAACCTGCTGTTTGAAACCTGTGAGGAGATCTGAGGGCTTGGCCTGCTCCCACTTGTACCCAGGACATTTAAGTGGACTAAAAGGGTCCGTTGGCAGACCTCCTGTGTAAGTTACAGGGCTACCACAAGCTCCGAGAGGCCTTTTCCTGAAGAACCAAGCTAACCAGTACCAACTGGACCTGACTCGGACCCTGCAGGTGGCCTTAGCTAGAGTGAGTCTTGACCCTAAAGTGCTGTTTCCAAGGTCCTGAGACCCTTTTATGTGTCTAACTGGACTTTATATCCCTGCCAAACTGATCTGCCCAGGACATGTTGCTGCTGAGCTGAAGAAACAGGGTTCCCCTACTTGGAACTTCTCCTCAGCAGCAAATTTGGATTCAGTGGGACCTTGCCGAGAAGGCTTCTGGCCTCATGGAGTCCTCTATTGACACAGACAGAGCCTTGACCCGATGTAGGGTCCTGACTTCCCAAAAAGAGACTAAGCCTGAAGGTAAATTTTGACCAGGTGAAGGTGTCAAAAGTATCTGCCCAGCAAGAGGTATTCTCTGGGTGCAACATTTTTATTTCTCCATTTCTCCGGCTCCCTTCATAATCAGCAGCTTCACTGGGACCTCCTCCAATGTTTACCATGTTTCGTGGAACCCTTCTTGAAAACAGCTTATGACATCGTCTCACTGTAAGATTTTGACTTCCAGAAAAAAGACTAAGTCCCAAGGTAAAATTTCTGATTGAGTCAAACCTAATTGGTGTATGTACCCTATACTCCATTGCAGTCCGCTTGAAATCAAGCCTAGGTTCTGGTCTATCGTGACCATTGACTACCATTGGTGCTATGTTCCTTTTGGTGTTATTTTTACTTGGAGCTTTAAAACTTCATCTCTCTGGTTCCTATAATTGGATTTTGTTTCTTTTGGTATCATATTGTTCATGTTTAATCTATATTCACAGATCACAGATTCACCAAATGAGCCAGCTAGTAAACCCCTGATTTTAGCGCGTTGAAGCATAGATGTAAACAAATGGAAAGAAGATGTCTAACCAGCAGGAACACTGACCATGCCACCTTCAAATATGCCCTCAACAACTATCACCCCCAGCTGAAAGCCATGAAAAAGGAGGCCCTAAGACACTAGATTGAGACCAGCACCAATCAAACCGAGGAACTGTTCACCATAGTCAGAGAGTGCACTGTTGGGTTCTTCTGTACATTCTCTGGGCGTCTGAAGCTTTCACAAGCTGGAAGAATGCATAGAAGGTCACGGGGGAGAAATTCTAGATCGAGAGGAGTAGCAGTTGGTGCTCCAAGGTAGAAGTGTGTTGCTGTCTGTGTCCTGCTGACTTTAATAAAGTAATCTCAACTTACTTAGAGTCTGGACGAGTTGCCAATCAGCAGTACTCTCATCGTTAAGAAGGGTCATTGCCTCCAGCTGTTCAAGTGCTTTGACATCCAAGTGTGCTACAGCGGAACCACAAGCCACAGGAACGACAGCTGTCTACAAGTGGCGGTGTGACTGTGTGCACCATTCTAAGGTAGTGTTATTTGTTTTTCCTTCCTTTGAGGAATCAGACCTTTTCAGCTGTCTGACTCAGGCGAGTCAACCTTCAGCACGCTCTCAACTACAGCCTTAGGGACGTTCGCGCTTTCACTCTAGCATCCCTTGCATTCCTTAATTTTTTATCCCCTCCGTGCTGATTTCAGTGATCCACACACCAGCACGCATCCAACGTTACCAGCCAGGGAGGCCATCTTTAGCCAGGCATATTCATTCCTACTTTTGCACCTAATTATACAAAGCGTGGCAGCCATCTTCCATTGAGAAGTGCTGATCTTGGTGATCTGCACACCTCAATTAACCGTATAATTTTAAACACGCGTGCCAAAGTTTCCTTCTACTCTACAAGTGATCAACTGGAGGACATCATTAAAAGTGCTGATTTGAGTGATCCGCACACCTTTTAAGCGTGCAATTATTCAGTGACACGCACACTTAAAAAAAAATTCTGTTCTTCATACCATAATTTCTTCAATCTCTAGTATTGTAATTTTGTTGCGGGCATCTCCTATGGTGACACGCACACCAAGGAAGACAACATTACAGCATTTCTGTGTGCACCTTTTGCAGTTACTCGCACATCAAACGTTTTACATCAGATTCAAATGATCTTAGCACCTATTTGTTTACTGTATTATATTACTGTCATTTGCATTTTCTTTAAAGTTTTAATCGTGACTTTAACTACCTCGCATTTATTTCTTGGTTTTGAGCACTTCTCATCCTACAAGAACTGTATCATTGTTTTCCCATACGGTTGCCTCATTCAACAAGCAATTGCCCCACCAGCACTTTTTGTGCCCAACCCGGCATCTCCAGAAATAGATTGGCAAAGGTGAAAGCAAGGTTTTGAAGTATATTTGGACGCCCAGGATGGGGAGTCATTCACACACAAAAAGAAATATGCTATTCTCAGACATTGCTTAGGTTCAGAAGCTTGCATCATTATGAAAGATATCCCAAAAGACCTTGTCATCATAGTTGATGGTGAAGGTGATGGGGTAGAAGACAAGTACGCCACAGCCATCAACACTCCGAACACACGTTTCAAAGCTTGCAAAAATTTAACTTTAGAAAGACACAAATTTTACAAAACGGTTCAATTACCTGGTGAGTCTGCTTCAAGTTACATTGGCGCTTTGCGCATTCTAGCGGCCTCTTGTGAGTACAAAGCATTGGAAGAGGAAATGATAAAGGATCAACTAGTCGAAAAGCCAAACAATAAGAAAGTCCAGAAAGCTCTTTTATCCAAACGAGGTCTCACATTGCAAAAGCCGCTGGACATTGCCACAAGAAAAGAAAGCACAAGTTCATACATGGATAAAATGACATTATCAGATGGTAAAGTTCAAAATGTCCTAGTGGTTAAATGCAAATATAAGAAAACAAAAGAACTCAAGGAAATGTTGGATAAAAAAGACAGTAACAGTACAACAAGGAAAGATATTAGAGTGCTACAGGTGTGGCAGTACAAGTCATCTAGCTCATGCCCTGCTCCGGATAAAATATGTGGCAAATGTTCTAAGAAGGGTAATTTTGTAAAAGTTTGTAGATCCAGTGGAAACAGCTTGTCTAGGAAGGTATATGATGTAGAATCGACTGTTGAAGGGGTGTCTCTCCATCCAGTGAGGAAGACCTAATATTCACCATTTTGGACATGGAACAATCAGAGCATATATGGGGCGTCAATTCACAAGGAATGAGGAATCCGTTATGTTCTATCAATGTGAATGATGTAAATGTTAAAATTTTAGCAGACTATGGGTCTACTTTCACTTTAATAAGGATTTAAGAGAGTCTACCATACATCCAATGGGTTACAGTGAGTGATGTTATCGGGGAATTCAACGCTGATCTGGAATTCAAGGACAGCAAGTCCAAAGGAAATATATATATAACAAGGGATAATGTGTGCCTTCTTGGTTGGAAGGACCAAGGCAATCTAGGCATCATGCTAGTTCCTAATAACTTTCATCAGGTATTCTTGAATTATTAACCCCTTCCATGCTCATGACGGAACGGTTCCGTCATGAGCGTCGGTTGAGCTGTGCTCATGACGGAACCGTTCCGTCATGAGCCCGCCCGCGCAAGAAACGGTCAGCACCGCGGCGGAATTTGCGCCGCATGGAAGGGGTTAAGGATTTCTTCCAAGTGCAAGCTGTTAAGGAAGAATCATGGTATTTAATATACCCAGAAGTATTAAAAAAAATTGGTACTGTTCAAAGGTTTCAAACATAAGATTAGATAAGTGGAAGGAGCTCAGCCTGTGGTGCACAAGGTCAGAAGAGTACCTTTGACACTGCATGCAGATTCAAAAAAGGAGTTAGACAAAATGTTTTCATGTGATATCATAGAACCCATTGAGTCCTCTGACTAGGTTTCTCCGGTGGTCCTTGCTAAGAAGACGAATAGTACCTTTCGCATGCATTTGGATTTGCGTGATCTTAACAAACATATATGGGTAGACCAACACTCTCTACCCAATATCACACATATGACATCCACTCTCAAGGGTGCCAAATGGTTCAGTTTGTTAGATATGTCATCTGCGTATCATCAGATCGAAGTGCATGCTGAATCTATGTATCTTACTGTGTTCATTACTCCGGAGGGTCTTTTCCAGCTTAAGCGTACGCTCTTCGGTCTTGCTTCTGCTTCAGCCGTTTTTCAGAGAGTAGTTGAGAGCATATTCAAAGGAATGCCAGGATTAATGGCCTTTCAGGACCATGTATTAGTGTATAGGGAGGGTCAGGATCAGCACAATGAGAGATCATGCCAAGTTTTGACTTTGTGGAAACGAAAAGCTGTGACCCTAGGAGTGAACAAATGTAGGTTGATGGTGTCCTCTTTGGACTATTTAGGATATAGGCTATTGTCAGAAGGAGTGCAGCCTAAGGCTGGTTTGGTAAAAGCAATCAAAGACGTTTGTACTCCTAGTGATGAACTTCAGTTGAGATCATTTATTAGGGCTCATGGAGTTATAAGCCAGGTTCATTCCCAATTCTGGTAAGACTTATAACATTAGATGTCTCCTCAAGAAAAATGTCAGGATTTGTTGGAATGATGAGTGCACTAAGGAGTCTGAACTAATCAAACGGGAGGTGGCACATGCCATTCCTCTTAAGGCATTCAGTACCGAGGACCTAACCCTAATCATGACGACTGACTCTAGCCAAAAGGGTTTGGGTGCTGTGCTCATGTAACACAGAGGTGGTAAGGATGAGGTAAAAGCATTTGCTTCTAGGAGTTTGCCTCGAGCTGAGTCTACCTATTCTGTGATTGACCATGAATCTCTTGCCTGTTGGTGGGGTCTCACACATTGTAAAGACTATTTATAGTTCAACGTTCATGGCACGTGTTGACCACAAACCATTGGTGGAGCTATTTACCACAAGGGGTGGGGAAAAAGGAACTGCTAGAATTGCAAGATGGCAGTATAGGCTCATAGAACATAACTCTATTGCTGAGTATGTGCCAGGGAGGAATAATCTTTTGGCATATTGCCTGTCCTGGCTAACTGCTCGTTGCAATGACAGTGTTGAGATGAGAGATGCGAATGAAGAGTTTGAATTGGTTTGCAGTGTAGTTAATCAAACTGAAGGTGTCATAACAGAGCAGGAGTGGAGAGAGGCTTTCAAGACTGATCAAAAATTTAAGGAAATCCTGGAAATCTTAGGCAAGGGATCATCTCTTTGAAAAAAATTACCACGGTCATGTCAGCAAATATAAAAATATATTTGATGAATTATCTGGTGTGAACGGGTTGTTAAGATTGGTCGTCACTTTTGGTGGTTGCAGGTGCCATGAGTACCAAGAGTACCAAGGTGCTTGTATTTTCACATGAAGGTCACATAGACATGCGTGCCATGAAGAGGAGGATAAGAGAGAATCTCTGGTGGCCCACCGTAGACAGGCAGTTGGAGCACTTTAGGAGGGATTGATGGAGTGTGCGGTTAGTGACAAATCACAGGTAGCGATTCCAAGTCTGTAGAGGCTATTGATGTTCTCAGCAAACCATAGATGAAACTAGCGATTGTTGGTCCCATGAGTATATCTGGTAATGTAACTGAGTATGGCATACTCCTAATGGATTACTATAGTCGCAGGACGAAAATCAAATTTGTGAAACATCTAATTCTGCAACTATAAATAAGTTCAATGAATCACTATTTGCTAGGGAGGAAGTGCCTGACAAACTGCTTAGCGATAATGGTTGTCAAGTCACATCCACACAATTTGAGGATTTCTTATGATTCACGGGCATTAAGCATGTTAAAACGTCCTTATATTATCCAAGGAATAATGGCTTTGTTGAATGATTTAACAGGGTCATAAAACAGAATGTGCAATTGTCAAGAGCAAATGGTCTAAATTGTAAAGTGGAACTTGGAAAATTATTGTGGGCAGTTTGCACGCCCAGCAACTCAGACAGAGGTGTGTCGCCATTCGTTTTGCTAAGAGGGAGTGTGCCTGTTTCCAAGTTGTTAAAAAGATGGATGGGTGAAAGTGGGTTTACGCTACCAAGGAAGAAAATTGAATATGTTGGCAGAAGACAAGTTGAAGCACAGAACAGATACGATCAAATGCATAGTGAGCAAGGCTCTAAGCAACTAAAGATTGATGCGGGTGAAATGGTGAGAGTGAAGTGTTCCAGGATTTTACAAAAGGGGGAGTCCAACTTTTCTGCCCTGAAAAAGGTTGTGAATGTCAATACAAGTTCTGTAAAATTGGAGGATGGCAAGTGGTGGAACAAAGGGAAGGTTTTTGTGTCAATGATGCGTTTGAGTGACCAAATTAAGAACCAGGTTCAGGTGGAAGATCATAGGGAGACCAATGTCATGAGTTGTTTACTATCATCCAGTTCTACCAGATTGCCTTCTAAGTTCCAGGATTATGCTTTACAATACTGATTGTTTTCTTACTTATGTATTATTCTTTCTGTTTTAATAGTACAAGTTGTTCCTTCTTATTTAGTAATTACATGTTTTTGGAACTTCCTGTATTTTTTATTTTATTGATGTAAAGGGAAAAGATGTGTTGGGATCTTCTGTACATTCTCTGGCCGTCTGGAGCTTCCAAGCACCAGGAAAATGCATAGAAGGTCATGGGGGAGAAATCTTAGATCGAGAGGTGTAGCAGTTGGTGCTCCTAGGAAGGAGTGCGTTGATGTCTGTGTCCTGCTGACTTTAATAAAGAAATCTCAACTTACTTGGAGTCTGCGCATCTTTACATACACCTGTCAATCAGCTACCAAAAACGTGTTCCCGTCCTCACAAGATCTCTACGATGCCCTCACCGACCACTTCCACAACAAGATAGCAACTATCTACAGAAATTTCAATCCCCAACCCACCAACCTCCTCAGCATCCCATCAACCACTATCGCTTACAACCGGATCAGGACATGGGAACGACTCATTACACCGATCACAACTACCCTAATGTACTCCATCCACTCGGAAGCACCCACTGACCCATGCCCCCACTGACCTTTCAACACTGAAAGTGACTAAATCAGCCACCAGCTAACCACCATATTCAATGCCTCCGTCACCACAGCCACCTTTTACGATGCCTGAAAACAAGCAGAGCTCAGACTCCTCCTATAGAAACCCTGTGCAGACTCCAGCGAGCTCCAGAACTACTGTCCCATCTCACTGCTCTCATTCCCCGCCAAAGTCCTGGAGAAGGCCGTCAACCTCCAACTCACCGAACACCTGGAGAGAAACAACCTTCTGGACCATTCCAAATCAGGATTTAAAGCCAATCACAGAACCAAGACAGCCCTGATCACTGCAACAGACGAGATTTGCACCCTACTCGATAAAGGAGAATCAGCCACCCTGATCCTGCTCGACCTCTCCGCAGCCTTCAACACCATCTCCTACTACAGTCCCATTGATCAACTGCACCATATTGGAATCACAGACAATGCACTCAGAAGGATGGCATCCTTTCTCATGGGGCGCACTCAGAGAATCCGTGTCCCTCCACCTCTCAACCCAAGCATACCATCTGCGGTGTCCCGCAAGGCTCATTCCTCGATCCAACCCTCTTAAACAACTACATAACACCTCCCATGGACATCATCATAAACCACAACATTAACATTGTCTCATAGACCGATGACACCTAGCCCGTCCACTCGCTCTCAGCCTACTTCACAATGAATAAGACCAACTTCCACACCTGTATGAAGACTGTCTCAGCCTGAATAAAGAACAACTGACTGAAGCTCAACACGGACAAAACTTAGGTACTGATCTTTGGCAAACATACCGCCCTCTAGAATGACTTCTGATGGCCATCGGAGTTCCAGACTACCCCCATGCAGTAAGACCACGCTTCCTCAGCATCATCCTGGAAAGTGTACTCTCCATGAAACATTAGGTCAAAGCTGTCTCCACAGCCTGTTTTCACACTCTCTGCATGCTCCGGAAAGACTTCAAGTGGCTCCCCATCAACACCAGGGAAACAGTGATGCAGGCCCTCATCACCAGCCAACTGAAATACAGCAACTCACTCTATGCAGGCACAACCGCTGAACTCATGAAAAGATTCTAGATGATCCAGAACGCAAGAACCAAACTGACCTTCAACCTGCTCAAGAGGACCCACTTCACCCAGACCACCACTGGCTCCCCATCCAGAAAAGATGCCAATTTAAGCTTCTGTTCAAGCTTCTGACCCATACCTACAAAGACCTACATGACCAAAGACCCGTCTATATAAACCACTGCCTGAATCTCTAACTACCTCCCAGCAACCTCTGCTCCGCTCACCTCGTCCTTGCACACATATCATGAATCCGCCGTTGCCCCACTGGAGGAAGCTCCTACTCCCACCTTGCCAGCAAGACCTGTAACACCCTTCCGTCCCCTCCACCTCCGTACTACACACTTGTTGACTCACTTCAGGAAGGGACTCAAGACTTGGCTTTTTTACTGATTCGCACAGCTCAGCCCCTGGATACCCTCTTGGGTGATTGGCCACGCTATATAATCACCGCTTGATTGATTGATATTTCCAAATTTAAATGGGATTTTTCCCAGTTATTTTACCTTTTAACTGCTTTGGTACTCCTAAATGCTTTACACATTTTCGTAAGTTAAGCCTGTTTGCTTCTGTGCCATTTCTGAAAGGGGTTGAGCTCATGTTTACATTAGTGAAACCTTTAACTGGATACAAGACAATAGTGACCTTATAACTTTTGGTGTACGAACATCCACCCCAATTATTTTTTCACTTTCTCGCAAGCTTTTCACTCTCTGCTGCTGTATAAATTTAAGAAAAACAGTTGGCCAAAGAGGCCCCATAACACCAGCTTCCAACTGTCTTCTATCGACTGAGATGTCAGTTGTCATTGTGAGTTAAAATGCAGGGTACCTCTATTGTTAGTGCGTGCCTGTAGCTTCACACACATCCTGTCCTGAAGATATTCTTCTTTGGAACCAATATATTCCCTATGCGTGTATTTTTCACTAACCATAAATTCTGCTTCTCCGAGCTGGTCGCCATTATGAATAATCATGAGATCTTGGTACCTTTACTTTTTCTACATTTCTTGTCCGTATCCGGCTACTCTGTCCACAAAAGATTTGAACACCTCTTTATAGGTGGCCAACATGGCAGATGTGTCTAACCAATTGGAGAGTGATTCGAGCATTCAATATGTGTGTCTGCCACAGGAGAGTCTGATCGCACCCTATCATTGAGAGACCGGTTCATGCTAGATAACAAAAGTCCTGCTGGCGCACTCCATTACCTTTAATCTATGACTCTTTGCACCTGCCCTTAAAAAATTTTCTCTACTATTCCCCCTTATATCCAGAGGTTAATTTGTAAAATAAAAAGTGCTGGGGCTCTAATCAGGAGGCTGCAGGAGAAATGTGTTGGTGAAACAGCCTCCTGACTAGAGCACCAGCTCTTATTATTATTAAAATCACATGCCTTCCAATTGAGTGTGTCCTTAATTGGTGCTATAAGCGCCGGTGCTGAGGATTAGGTGCCGGTGCTGAGCCCCGGAAAGGACAGTCTCAAAATTAACACTGCTTATATCTTCATTCTGAGATTTACAGCAGACCACAACACACAAAGAATGATCACATTGCAATTTGCACATTATGGTGCCAATTCCGATCCGGTAAAAAAATTCCCCGTCCGACTCGTATCCGGATTTTTTTCCGTCCGAATCGTCAAAGTAGCGTACAAACTGCCAAGTACGATTCGAACGGAAAAAAGTCCATACGAATCGCATTGGGAAGATTTCCCCACACGTCCTCGGGTCGGGAAAAGTCACCGACACGTCCCCGGGCGAGAAACCCACCGTGCGGAAAAATAAAGTCCGACTGCGCAAGTACGATCCCTCCCGTCCTCCCCATTTCACAACCGTACGCAAAAAACACCGTCCGAACCGAACTCCCATAGCAACCATGGAGACATGTGCCCGCATACGCGCCGAACACCCCACCACCCCCCGCCCGCGTATGTACGCCCCGAACCCCCACCCGTGTATGTACGCACCAAACACCCACCCGTGTATGTACGCCCCCGAACCCCCCCCAGCCGTGTATGTACGCACCGAACCACCAGCCGTGTATGTACGCCCCCGAACCCCCCCCAGCCGTGTATGTACGCACCGAACCACCAGCCGTGTATGTACGCACCAAACACCCACCCGTGTATGTACGCCCCCGAACCCCCCCCAGCCGTGTATGTACGCACCGAACCACCAGCCGTGTATGTACGCCCCCGAACCCCCCCCAGCCGTGTATGTACGCACCGAACCACCAGCCGTGTATGTACGCACCAAACACCCACCCGTGTATGTACGCCCCCGAACCCCCCCCCAGCCGTGTATGTACGCACCGAACCACCAGCCGTGTATGTACGCCCCCGAACCCCCCCCAGCCGTGTATGTACGCACCGAACCACCAGCCGTGTATGTACGCACCAAACACCCACCCGTGTATGTACGCCCCCGAACCCCCCCAGCCGTGTATGTACGCACCGAACCACCAGCCGTGTATGTACGCACCAAACACCCACCCGTGTATGTACGCCCCCGAACCCCACCCCAGCCGTGTATGTACGCACCGAACCACCAGCCGTGTATGTACGCACCAAACCCCCACCCCAGCCGTGTATGTACGCCCCGAACCCCCACCCGTGTATGTACGCACCAAACACCCACCCGTGTATGTACGCCCCCGAACCCCCCCCAGCCGTGTATGTACGCACCGAACCACCAGCCGTGTATGTACGCACCAAACCCCCACCCCAGCCGTGTATGTACGCACCGAACCACCAGCCGTGTATGTACGCACCAAACACCCACCCGTGTATGTACGCCCCCGAACCCCCCCCCAGCCGTGTATGTACGCACCGAACCACCACCCGTGTATGTACGCCCCCGAACCCCCCCCAGCCGTGTATGTACGCACCGAACCACCACCCGTGTATGTACGCACCAAACACCCACCCGTGTATGTACGCCCCCGAACCCCCCCCAGCCGTGTATGTACGCACCGAACCACCAGCCGTGTATGTACGCCCCCGAACCCCCCCCAGCCGTGTATGTACGCACCGAACCACCAGCCGTGTATGTACGCACCAAACACCCACCCGTGTATGTACGCCCCCGAACCCCCCCCAGCCGTGTATGTACGCACCGAACCACCAGCCGTGTATGTACGCCCCCGAACCCCCCCCAGCCGTGTATGTACGCACCGAACCACCAGCCGTGTATGTACGCACCAAACACCCACCCGTGTATGTACGCCCCCGAACCCCCCCCAGCCGTGTATGTACGCACCGAACCACCACCCGTGTATGTACGCCCCCGAACCCCCCCCAGCCGTGTATGTACGCACCGAACCACCAGCCGTGTATGTACGCACCAAACACCCACCCCAGCCGTGTATGTACGCACCGAACCACCACCCCACCAGGGAATGTACGGACCGCACCCCCACCAGTGCATGTACGGACCGTACTGACGCCAAAAAAACACGTACTGAACCCGGACAAACCATATTTACACAAGGAGAGTCAAGTAGAGTTTCCCCACACCACCAAACAGGCCCAACAACCCCACAAACATCACATACACTCACCTGCAACTGCCAAACTGCCAAACAGAGGCCCAAAACTCAATCACTCCTCATAACACACCCACACAAATTTCAAACACAGCCACACCCACAAATGGACCAATAAAAATGGACCACACACACAAACCATGAGCCTTTGCAACAGACCCACTGCTGCCAGAGCCCACAGACGACCCACACCACCATACTTGAACCTCACACTTGCATACCTTCACACAACCACCTACACAAACACCCCCTCATCACATTCACACACACACCTCCACTACCACACCCACACACCCACAGCCATCCACACCCACACCCCCACAACCACACCCCACGCCATGTCCACCACCAAGAATCCAAAGTTCACAAAGGAGGAGCTGGAGATCCTTGTCGACGAAATCCTCAGAGTCGAGCCACAGCTCTTTGGGACATTGGTCAGACAGACCAGCATATCCGAAAAAACCGCCATGTGGCAGAGGATCGTCGATTCTGTGAATGCTGTTGGGACAACCAGAAGGACCAGGCACGAGTGCCAATCCAGGTGGTACGATCTGCGGAGGACGGTCAAGAGGAAGATGACTGACAATCACAACCAGGGGAACATCACTGGAGGAGGGCCGCCCCCCAGACCGGTACAATACCATCCCTGGGAGGAGAAGGTGATGTCCACGCTGGCGGTGGAGGGACTACACGGACTGCCAGGACTCCCAGACCCTGGTGAGTACACAAACAACTCACCTCACATGGGGGGGATGCCATACACAATCAATCATGCATGCCACCCCCCCCAAGCCACCACCGGACACAACAACACTCCACAAACACACACATGCCACTGGCGCCTCCATGCCCCATGCATCAATCAGGGCCATGCCAAGTCACAGGCCACACAAAACACCAACACAACACAGGATGTGGTCGATGCTGGGAGTGGGGGCAGCAAAACTAACATTGAGCAACTCACAAGCACACAACAATGCCCTCAGCCCATATGGCCCAGGGCACAGCCATACAAACTGTGTGTACCCACACAGTACTGTCTTGCCTGCAAATGATGGCTGCCATGCAGGATGCCATGGGTCTGAAGGCACAATTTGCACATAACAGCAGACAATGAAGATGCATCGCTCTGATAGAGTCTCAGCACACACCGCCACAGCAGCAGCCTACACTCAGACACACTGCCCAATGGGTGCCCGGAGAACAGGGACTAACTCACATGAACAAGCCAATGGCCATTCAAAGACCGGCTAACTGTGTGTGCCCAGGAAGCTGGCCTGAGGTGACAGAGAGTGACAAAGAGAGGGAGGGAGAGGGGGAATGAGAGGGAAGGAGACAGAGGGGGGACACAGGGAGACAGACAGAGGGAGGGAGTAGGGTGACAGAGGGAGACCGACAGAGGGAGGGAGGAGGGTGACAGAGGGAGGGAGGAAGGGAGACACAGGGAGACTAAATCACCCTTGGGTGGTGTGGCCATGTCCACTCGTCAGCCGGTGGACTGTGTGCATGCAGACCAGGTCTGGCAGTGCCTCAACCCCCCCTTCCGTAGATGAAGACCGGTCCATGTGTCAATCTGTGCACGAGTCCATCCGTGCTGCAGGCACAGACCTAACCACACACCCAGTATACCCACCCACCGTGTCGGTAAGAACCCTGTCACAAATGCTTCAGTCCCCTACCTGCAACATCAAATTGCCTTGCCAAAACACCATTTGGCCACGTACAGTGCAACACGTAAGGCGCCTCTGCATGGCTCGCTACGCCCGCACACCACACTGCTGACTGTGTACCCAAATAGATGCATCAACTAAGATTGTGTCTCACACATGCGTAAAGCCCTGACAGCTGTGGCCAAGGGACATAGCCATGCACAAGTGCACTGTGAGAGGAATGCAGGACAGATCCAACTACCCAGAGGAAGAGTGCCAAATCAGAAATGCATGCAACATGGATGCCACATGTGACACTGTTAACATTGTCTCTCTCACACACAGGTCAACGTCGACGAACACCCCCCAACACTGGGGGGGAAGTCACACAGGACCAGGCTCCGCGGGATGATGACCCCACCGCCAGCGATGACTCTCACCACTCCGTGGATGACCCAGACCAACCTGGCCCCTCTGGTGTCCAACCACCTGCAGCACCTGCGTCAGGTACAACTGTGCCAACCACCACCCCCATTCCTGCCACATCCCAGGAGACGTCCAGGAGCCCTGCCCGCACACGACCACCCAGCCAGTCTGCCCAGGAGGGACACGGTCCTCCGGGCACCCAGGAGGAGGCAGGCGGCAACGCAGATGCCATCCCTCAGGGGTCCCGGAGACCCGATGCACCCACAACGGCAGGCCAGGTGCACGTGGGCAGGGGTGGCGGGAGTGGAGGACGGCGGAGGCGCGAACCTGACCAGGCAGCTCAGGACCCGGTAGTGTCCCAGGTCAGCAACATCCTGGATACATACCGGCGTGACACCAGGGGCATGGACCAGATTGCGTCCACCCTCAATGACATCAAGGGGACCCTCCAGGAGATGAAGACCCTGCAGTCCCAGCAACATGCCTGTCAACTGCAACACCAAGGAAGGATGGAGGATAGACAGGCTGAGCTCGTGGCGGTGCAAACCCAAATGACCGGTGTACTCCGTCGGATTGCCGACAACATGGGCAACCCTCCCTGTGGCACCAGGCGAAGGCCATTACCAGACACAGGGAGGGATCAGGAGGAGGAGGATTCATCCGACGGAGCGTCACAGACATCGTCACGGACTGCTTCCGAGGGTCCCCGCAGGAAGGTGGGTCGTCCACGAAAAAGACTGTGAGAGTCAGCAGAACATCACCATCTCCCAGGTCACCTGGCCTGGCACCTGGCCCTCTGGCCCAATAGCAGCACATGACATTCTCTGCCACATGGACTTGCTGGTCACTGTCTGACCTATGTTGACGAAGACTGTGGCATGGACTCTGACATTTTGCTACGACAAGGATACCAACTCCCCCAGTGAACTTTGGATTCTACACTCCCGCTGTGCACCTCTTGTCATCCCCACAAACCCGTACCCCACCACAAATAAATTAATCACACTTACAAGATGATGCCGTGATTCTACATTATTACAATACATGTGTGTGTCGTACAGTCAAAGCATGCCTGATCTCAGAATTAACTCCAACCATCCAAACCGTGGGGTCGCAGTCTTGCCCAGGACACACATGGGTCCCAATGTCTCATCTGATACAGACATGGAGTACCAAACTCACCTGTGCTGGGCCCAACCAGCTGAGTGGTTCCCGCACAACTGTGGCTACAGACACATTCAGGGGAGCAACAGTCATGCGCAGAGGTCAGGGATCATGTGGAGTGACCTGGCTTGCCGCTCCCAGGTATGTCTAGACATGTGTCCCTACAATGTGCAGCATGCTTGCGTCAGGCGGATGTTGAGAATGGTGGCTAGGCCAAGGTTGGATGCATGGAGATGCCAGAATGCAGTTTAGGATCACTGTGCCACATGGTTGTGTTGGGGTTGTGGGCTGCATCATGAGTGTGGGCGTGGATCTAGAAGTCATCCTGCAGCTGGCTGTGAAACATTCCCCCCATCCCGTTAGGACGTTGATGTGGCCTGGTTGCCCGACGCAGTAGCAGAGCTGTGCAGATGCACTCCGGATATGGACAAGTACCATGGGAGTCGTGAGGCACATGTCCGTAGACTGCAGGGTAGGATTCGACACGGATGTTGTAGTTGCCCTGGGGGATGGTCTCTCTTGCCTTGAGGTGGATGGAACTGTGCATCTTGTGCATAATACAGTTCCCACTCCCTGACAAACCCCTAGCATCTTGTCACTCTACACATAGACACATATGCACCACCTATGAAAACTATGCCAGACCTGCGGCACGCACAGTGGCAACAGGGCACCATTGACAGGGAAGAGGCACCTTGGAGACAGAGGGACAAATTTATTAGTCATGTGTGTTGGAATGACAATGATACTCTGTCAACACATACACAGGTCATGTGGATGTACATGTGGGAGCAACACTGGCACCCCCCATTGCAACACAGATGCTGGCATCCCATTGACCTGGCACACAAGTGACGGATAACAGCTAAACACCCCCTGCTGCCACGGAGAGGCCGCTATACACCATTGAGGCCCTGATGGGGCAATCACACACCATGTCAACCCGGTGCAACCTGTATGTTTCCGAGGCCAGTGTTACACACAATGATGGCCTCATCACAATCCCCAATCCCCTGCCACATGACAGTCACCAAGTCTGAGCATGGCTCCAGGTGAAGCCTGCCCCATGTCATGTTCCCCATGTAGGATCACCATGTATGCAAATGGAACACACATGAACCGGAGAAGTGCACACAGACTACAAACAATTCACACACCCAAAACGACGTGAGGCATCCCTTACCCTGAGGAGATTTCAACACTTGCCCGTGCATGTGACGCTGAATCAGCACATGTCGCTGTGTTCATGAGGAGTAGCAGGAGCACAACAATGCCACCAGCAGACAGCATGCACATGGACCTGTGGAAGAGAGACACACAAGGATTCAGCACAAAGGAGCACATCCGCAAGCATGTACTTAACACGTATCATGTTGTTAACATGACAGGTGACAATGATGACCCTCAGACAACATCCTTCCATTGCGCCATCACTTGAGTGACACTTCAATACACACCACTGACTCACTTGGCAGACATGCAGATGGACACACACATTGCAACACATGCCACACACGGCCCAATGCGTGCACACTCAGACACTGGAACTCACCACTAAGCAAAGAAGTTGCGTATGAGCCGACTCCGCATGTCCTCCACAGCCTCCTCCTCCTCCACATCACTTGCCCCGTCACCAAGCCCTTCATCCTCCACGGGTGGATGGTCCTGGTCATCTTGATCCAGTATGAGTGGAACAGCTTCCTCCACTGCCATGTTGTGCAGCATGCAGCAGACGATGATGATCTTGCACACCTTCACCGGGGCATATGGGAGTGCTCCGCCGGTCTTGTGGAGGCACCGGAATCGGCTCTTCAGAAGTCCAAACGTCCTCTCAATGACTCTCCTGGTCCGCCCATGTGCGTTGTTGTAGCGGTGCTCGGCAGCCGTGCTGGGGTTGCGGACAGGCGTCATCAGCCATGGCATGTTGGGATAGCCAGCGTCCCCTACAAGGAAACATCATGGACAGAAGTGTGTCAGCACAGGCAGTGAGATTGGAAGATGACGCCAAACACTGAACTGCCAGAGTCTACCCACCAACAATACATGCTCGCTCGTTCCGCAGCTGCAGCATCATTTCTGGCACCCTGCTACGCCTCATGATGAAGGCATCGTGTGCTGATCCTGGAAAGCGAACACAGACATGTGAAATCACCATGTTGGACAGACACACCACAAGGGCATTAATGGAGTGATAATGTTTGCCATTCCTATACACCACCTCCTGTGCCTGTGGTGGTACCAACGCAACATGTGTCCCATCTATGGACCCAATGACATGGGGCATCCCTCCCAGGGCATAGAACTCACGCTTGACATCTGTCAACTGCTCACGATTTGGGAATTTAATGTACTCATCCAGGTGAACCAACATGGCCTCTAAGAAATCATGCAGAACACGGCTGAACATCGTCTGGGACATGCCCCCGACATCAGCAATGGTATGTTGGAACGTACCCGTGGCAAGGAAATGTAGGGCTGCCATCACCTTCAACTTGGGTGTCAGTGCACTTGGATACCTGTGGCGCGGGAGGAGTTGTGCTTCCAGCCGGCCAGTCAACTCATCAATCAACCGTTGGCTGAATCTGTAGCGGCGTATACAGTCCCGTTCATGCAGGGCAGCAATGTCTGGCATACGTCGAGGGAGAGGCGGAGCCCTGCAGTGAAATGGAAGGAACACCTAAGAGTGAGCACTGTACAACAACATCGTCAATGCACTGAGCACATGTTACACAGCCAATACACATATGCCACGTTGTGAGTCAGGTCTGTGCCACAGTTCCTGGACACGTACGCCAGTCAGGTTACACTCCTACCAAGGGACAGCCACTAACGGAGGGGGGCAAGATCACGATGACATGGCATGAGACTAGCTGTGGGCCAGTGTAAGTGAACATGCACACGCATCACAGGATTCACAGACATCCACACATGTGCAGAAGTAGTATGCGTATGGTACAGACAGGTAGTTGGATGCGATATGCACTGGTCACATGTCATAGGAATAGGACAGGCCACACACATTGCCTTTGAGGAGTACATGTCGAGACAGAACATACATAGGGAGCATGTGGATATGTACTTGTGTTGATACTCCGTGTAGTTGGATACATACACACCTCATGGCAAATCACATATGTGGGCTGGTGTGCGGAACAGTGTGCCATGCCCATCGACACACAGACACATGTTGGCAGCAGCAACTGCTGACGCATTGAACCACACACCTACAGCAAAATCATGGAAAGACATGCCACACACATGACATGGTTGCAGCATGCAACGCAGCCATACACGTGTCATATGTAATATTCCGTGTACCTGGCATCAGGGGACAGGTGCGGGTGTCCGTGACTGGGACATGCAAGTGACTCATGGCTCCACTAGTGTGTACGACATGCACACATGTCAAAGGAGTGCAGGGGATGTGTGGTACAATGCGCACCATCACACACGACATGTGTACACAGCTCATCGTACATGTGCTTTGCCCACACCTCAGGGGTAAAGTGCCACATCACATCCTGACACACCTGTGTCACACACAGGTGGTATTGCACAGACAATGCATTGGTGTCCACCCTTGGCAATACCTGTCCGCTCCATTCCTGTCTGTGTGCCGCCTGTCACCACTGACAGTTGTTATACGCACCGTACATACGCTCGGAGCGCGTGTATAGGGTCCCTGGGCCAATATTGCCGCTGGCGTATGCGTACGCCACAGTAGTACGGACTGTACACGCGCTTGTGCGGTCCGGATCACAATATGGGCGCTGGCGTATGCGTACGCCACAGTAGTACGGACTGTACACACGCTTGTGCGGTCCGGATCACAATATGGGCGCTGGCGTATGCGTACGCCACAGTAGTACGGACTGTACACGCGCTTGTACGGTCCGGATCACAATATGGGCGCTGGCGTATGCGTACGCCACAGTAGTACGGACTGTACACGCGCTTGTGCGGTCCGGATCACAATATGGGCGCTGGCGTATGCGTACGCCACAGTAGTACGGACTGTACACGCGCTTGTACAGTCCGGATCACAATATGGGCGCTGGCGTATGCGTACGCCACAGTAGTACGGACTGTACACGCGCTTGTACGGTCCGTACTACTGTGGCGTACGCATACGCCAGCGCCCATATTGTGATCCGGACCGCACAAGCGCGTGTACAGTCCGTACTACTGTGGCGTACGCATACGCCAGCGCCCATATTGTGATCCGGACCGCACAAGCGCGTGTACAGTCCGTACTACTGTGGCGTACGCATACGCCAGCGCCAATATTGTGATCCGGACCGTACAAGCGCATGTACGGTCGGTATCACTGCTTGTGGGGTGCCCTAGGGCGTGGAACGCACCGTACCTGTGTGTAAATGTATGAAAACACATAGGGGACACATGAGGGACAAGTATAAGGGCCTAAATGCCTGATGGTTGCCATGGAGACTGAGTTAAATTTTTGAATTTGAGCACCAGGTGCACAGCAGAAGTCAGTTTGAAAGAATCTACATTGTTGCAATGTGGATGTTGACTTGACATCATTATCAAAACTGAAACCATGCAAAGCCACACACTGGGGTAGGTTTGAAGGGATTGGATGAAACGTAGGATGCTAATGTGACTGACCAATCAATCTGTACTCCTATACATGAACAGGCCAGCCAGGCATATATAAGGCAGCCAGGTCCCATGAGAGAGCACTTGCCTGCACATCCATTCATCCATGACCACTGCTGCTGATAGTGATTCCTCTGGCACCATGTCCAGGACTGTGGAGAGGTCACAGCCATTCACCCAGGAGGAGAACCTTGCCCTGATAGATGTGATCCTCCCACAGTTCCAGAGCCTGTATGGTCGACCAGGGGTTCAGGTGAGTGCAGACTCCACTAGCTTAGACTGTGCCCCTTTTGTGTGACAGTGACTTCTGGCATTGTGTCCATGTGTGACAGACATGCACTGTTGTTTGGAGTGGGTCCCAGGGTGTGGAAGGCCTCATGTCACCCATGCAGAGCATGCTGTGTTTCCTGTGTGCACTCCTCACTTGCATAGTGCCTACTGTGACAATGAATGCAAGGTGCATGCCACATTCTGCCTGCATACTCCTCCTGGGGATGTTGTTTCCACAGTCCTGATGTGATCCTGTGTTCCCCCCAGTGTGACAGGTGTCAGTACCCATGGATGTGTGTTTGTTCAGTGTACCTGTGCTGTGAGTGTCCAAAGGCCGTGTTCGTCCCCTGCACATTGGTGTGTGTGTTAGTCCCCTGTCATGTGGGTGAGTGCATGTGGGGAGTGTTGCACACAAGCAGCATGAGGGATGGATATGGCCTGGCCATCGGATGTGAGCAGGGAGCAGTGCTGTGTGCATGCCGTGCTGAGCCAGCCCCACACCTGTGACACCCCCGTCTACTGGCACATGGGCAGAGTGAGGTGTGTACCCGCAGTTGGCAATGCCATGTGATTGTCCTGTACCTGTGTGTGTCTGTGTACTCTGCTGAGGTAGCATCAGTGTGCTGGGGCAGGTGACTGCTGTGAGGTGCTGTACATAATCCTGGTGTAGCCTGTGAGGCACAGTGTGATCCCTGGTCAGTGAGTGTGTGGTACCCCTCATGCCACCCGTGTGCTTCCACTGGCACGTAGTGCATTTGGCCTTCCACAGTGGATAATGTCCCTATGACAAAGGTGCAATTAGTTGCATGCATACCATGGCCTGTTCATAATGAGGATTGTTCTATATGTGTGTCTCTGTGTCTTTGCTCATGTGGATTAATGTATTCTCTCTTTTGCATCCTCACAGGTAGGCGCCATTGCCAAGGGGGAGATCTGGAGGGAAGCCGTCAGTGCCGTGAGGGGTACAGAGGGTCGGAGGCGGAGCCTGTCTCAGGTGAGGAAACGCTGGCAGGACATCCGGTGCTGGACGAGGAGGATTGCACGGCTCCTGCTGGGGGACTCACCTGAGAGCCGTAAGAACCGTGGCCGCCGTCGTCTGACCCACATCCAGAAGCGTGTGCTGGCGGTGGTCTTCCCCGATATGGACAGGCGCCTACAGGAGAGGCAGCAGCAGGAAGGGGGTAGGTACATGTGTGTCAGTTGTGTGTCCCCAGCCAATGTAAGTGTGCAGTTGCATGGATACACTGCCAGGGTTTGATTGTGCAGTGCGTCAACTTCTCCACAAAGTAGCACAGTGCTGTTCTCACTCCCTCCCTTCCCCTCCTTGCAATGTGTTCCCTGGTCTGTCGCCACTCTTGCACAAGGTTATTTAGGCAGGCAGTTCATGCAGGTGCCCTATGCTATCAGCATCATGTGTGGGGGTGATGTGCCACAGGTATGGGGACCTTGCGTGTGCCATGGCCAATTTCAGTCATTGTGGTGTCCATGTCACTTGGCACTGATTGTGAATCACGACATAGGGGTGTGTCTCCAAAATGTACAGCCTTCCAGCATGCATGTCCAATTGTGTGCCCTCTGACATGATGTGCCTGAGTGGGAGGCCTGCTAAGTGCAGGGACGGTTGCTTAATTTGCAGTCATGTCCATCCTGGACCATGGAGGAGTGTGGGCACTACTGTGCCCTGGGGCACCTCTTCCTAGGTATCATGTGCGTCATCCAACAATATGGCCATTCACTGTGTCTTTGCCATGGGTTGCGTAGGGTGGCATTGTACCCTGGCCTCAACTGTTAGGACCTACAGGTTGCTACATGTGTCCACTGTACAGGGGGACCCATTTTGCTTGTGCATACTCACAGTGGGCATTACCTGTGTGTGTTGTTGAGACAATCTGATGATGTTTGCCTGTCAATGATGTGTGGACATGGCCACCAGGGGCTGTGTGTGTACAGTCATGAATTAGTGGAGGCCATGTGTTTCCATCCCAGAGTAAGAGGTGTACATACTTTCTCCGTCTCAATGAGATTGTCTCAGGTGTGGGTGGTTTGTGCGTACAAGGCATACATGTCAGAAGCTTCATCCTCCTTGCTGGGTTTAGCCTGTGTGTGATGTTTGACTGGACATACGCTCAAGGTGCAGTGACCCTGTCATGTGTGGCCTGGTTTCATGTATTGCCTTTGCAGCATGCGGCAAGAGTAAATGGATATGATTCATGCTCATCCCTTTTTGACGACGCAGTGTGGTGCAGGTGCTGTGCACATTTGTCCCCAGAGGCTGACTCCTCTCTAAAATTTCAGGTGCAGTGATTTGCTGTTGTGTCATGATCTCCATTGTGTCTCAGTGGCATGGTGGGTAGAAAAACTGTGTGTTCCATGGCCTACATGTGTACATTGTTTTGTAGGTGTTACTCCTGTTGCTTTTCAGGCTATGCAATGTGACCTATGTATATTTGACTCATGTGACATAAGTGTACAGGTGTCTGATTTTCTCCTGTCTCTTCACCTTGCCCACAGCATCGCCGGGGGACACGGAAGGAGACACTAGCACGGACCGGGAGGAGAGATTGAGCACCAGTACCAGCAGTGCTGTCCTGTCTGGCACATGGAGTGGCACGGAGGCCGAAGGGAGTGAGGCGGAGGACCTGTTGACTGCCAACACAGACTATGACGCAGACGGGTCCGAGGCTGAGCTCCCAGAGGTGGCGGAGTCTGCCCCCCCAGCTGATGGCAGCCCTCCACATCCCCCCGCCACCTCAGGTTCCATCACCGGCCTCCCACATGCTCGTGGCCCTTCCCTCCGTGCTCGGTCCCCACATGTCTCCTTCCTGCCAGGCACCGCACCCCCTGCCCCTGTCACCACTGCTGCGGTGAGTGCGGAGTCTGTGGACATCCTGAGGCAGTTGCAGGTTGGTCAGACTGCGATGCTAAATGTCCTCCATGCCCACACCCAGGTGCTGACCCAGATGGAGGCATACATGGAGGGCATGTCGGCTGCGCAGTCTGACCAACGGCAGTTGCTGAGGTCCATAGACTCCACACTGACTGCAGCACTGGATCTCCTGCAGTGCTGCGTAACACCCCCTACCCCTGCCCCATCCACAATTCCCACTCCCGTGCCTGTCCCACGCACATCCAGACGTCAGCGTGCACGCACCCCAACAGACACAGGCACCACACCACCAGGGAAGTCGAAGCGCACACCTCCTGTCACGCACACACAGGGTGAGGAAGGCACACCCACTGGGTCGGGGGGGAAACGTAGAACACGCAGCCACAGTGGGAGTCCGCATTCCACACAACCCACTCCCTCCAAATCCACTCCCCTTAGCTCTCCTGGCCAACAGTCAGTGACAGCATCATCCACTGCGAGTGTGCCCCCCAGCCCCAGGATGACACCACCCCGCAAGCGGTGGAGGCGGGACCCGGCCAGGGGAGTTGAGTCCCCCACCCTGTCCACACCCTCCCCCAGTGGCGCTGCGACCCATCCCTTTGCCCCCCCCCCCTCCTTGGGGCCTGTGGTTGGATTGGGTACGGGGGAGTCGCTGGGGGAACTTGCCGACGTGTGCAGCGCCATTCTGTCCTCCACCTTTGGCGCTGGCACCCCCCCTGTGGCAGATTCATCCCTCCCTGCACCCACAACACCTACCCTTTCCCCTCCTGTCCCTGCGGTGCCTGTTTCCACCCTCCCCCCTGATGCCCCCTCTTCTGTGGATGAAATGGACTTGTGAACTGTGCAGGCAAGCTAGGGGACACACGTCCCGATGTGTACCCCCCCCCCGGACATTGCTGTTGGGCTGGCCCATGGCCCTTGTACATAGTGGACATTTTCTCAGATATATTTTCCTGCTGAATAAAGCCTTTTCTTTTTGTTTTGCACACTGATGCTTTCCTGGACTTGCTGTTGGTGCTGGTGCTCCCTGCGTTGGGGTGGTGATAATGTGTTAGGGGTCTGTGAAATGTTGGAGTGTGCTGCTCATGGGGTGTACCCTGCCATCTGCGTGCCATCACAAAGGTCTCTGCAAATGGTATTTGGTCATGTTTGCTCTCACTGTATGGTGACATTGTCCCAAGGTGTGTTCCGTCCTCTGTGGCCCAGGCCATTTTTCCTGCAGGGTGTCTCCCAAATGCTGTGCTGTGCTGTGCCTACATTTCCTGGATGTGTGAGGGTTGCCTTTCAATATAGCCATGCTGGCTCAGCGATGGCTCCGCCTGCATCTGGGGTATCACCCTTGTAGGTCACTGAACTTGTTGATGGGGTATATTGTCCGATGTCTGGGCACTGCTGGGAGTGATAGGTACACACCCCTCCTGTGTCTGGGCACTGCTGGGAGTGATAGGCACACACCCCTCCTGTGTCTGGGCACTGCTGGGAGGACCCTGCACCCACCCCTCCTGTGTCTGGGCACTGCTGGGGGTGTTTTGCACACCCCATTCTTATAGCAGGTTCGGTGCGTACATGCACGGGTGGGGGTTGGGTGCGTACATACACGGGTGGGGGTTCGGTCCGTACATACACGGGTGGGGGTTCGGGGCGTACATACTCTGCTGGGGTGGGGGTTCGGTGCGTACATACACGGGTGGTGGTTCGGTGCGTACATACACGGCTGGGGTGGGGGTTTGGTGCGTACATACACGGCTGGTGTGGTGGTTTGGTGCGTACATACACGGGTGGGGGTTTGGTGCGTACATACACGGGTGGTGGTTTGGTGCGTACATACACGGCTGGGGTGGTGGTTTGGTGCGTACATACACGGGTGGGGGTTTGGTGCGTACATACACGGCTGGGGTGGTGGTTTGGTGCGTACATACACGGGTGGGGGTTTGGTGCGTACATACACGGCTGGTGGTTCGGTGCGTACATACACGGCTGGGGGGGGTTCGGGGGCGTACATACACGGGTGGTGGTTTGGTGCGTACATACACGGCTGGGGTGGGGGTTCGGTCCGTACATACACGGGTGGGGGTTCGGGGCGTACATACTCTGCTGGGGTGGGGGTTCGGTCCGTACATACACGGGTGGTGGTTCGGTGCGTACATACATGGCTGGGGTGGGTGTTAGGTGCGTACATACACGGGTGGGGGTTCGGTCCGTACATACACGGGTGGGGGTTCGGGGCGTACATACTCTGCTGGGGTGGGGGTTCGGTCCGTACATACACGGGTGGGGGTTCGGGGCGTACATACTCTGCTGGGGTGGGTGTTAGGTGCGTACATACACGGGTGGGGGTTTGGTGCGTACATACACGGCTGGTGGTTCGGTGCGTACATACACGGCTGGGGGGGGTTCGGGGGCGTACATACACGGGTGGTGGTTTGGTGCGTACATACACGGCTGGGGTGGGGGTTCGGTCCGTACATACACGGGTGGGGGTTCGGGGCGTACATACTCTGCTGGGGTGGGGGTTCGGTCCGTACATACACGGGTGGTGGTTCGGTGCGTACATACACGGCTGGGGTGGGTGTTAGGTGCGTACATACACGGGTGGGGGTTTGGTGCGTACATACACGGCTGGTGGTTCGGTGCGTACATACACGGCTGGGGGGGGTTCGGGGGCGTACATACACGGGTGGTGGTTCGGTGCGTACATACACGGGTGGTGGTTCGGTGCGTACATACACGGCTGGGGTGGGGGTTTGGTGCGTACATACACGGCTGGTGTGGTGGTTTGGTGCGTACATACACGGGTGGGGGTTTGGTGCGTACATACACGGGTGGGGGTTCGGGGCGTACATACGAGGGTGGGGTGGGGGTTCGGGGCGTACATGCACGGGTGGCGCTTGGGTGCGTACATACACGGGTGGGGGTTCGGGGCGTACATACCAGGGTGGGGTGGGGGTTCGGGGCGTACATACACGGGTGGCGCTTGGGTGCGTACATACACGGGTGGCGGTTCGGGGCGTACATACACGGGTGGGGGTTCGGGGCGTACATACACGAGTGGGGGTTCGGGGCGTACATGCACGGGTGGGGGTACGGGCCGTACTTCCACGGGTGGGGGTACGGTCCGTACATACCCCTGCCCACGCTCTGCGTGCCTGGGTACGGGCCGTACCCATGCCTTTGGTGTGTGGGTACGGTGCGTCCCACCATTGTTGCGGGGCCGTGGGGTCCGCACCGTACACAGGCCTTGGGGGCGTGGCTACGGGTCGTACCACGCGTACCCCTACATGACCCCAGCAATGCTGGTACGAGCTGTACCAAGGCCTTTCTGACGTGGGTACGGGCCGTACCGCTATTGTTGGAGTGACGTAGGGGGAAGCGTGGTACGTTCCGTACCCACGCTCTTGCGGCCTGGGTAGGGTACGTACCGGTTCGCGTGACCATCCACTTCCGTTGTGGCGGACGCTTGCGTTGCTGGCCTCGCCCCCACCCCCTGGAAGTGACCAGGCCCTGATGGTCAGGTATGTCCAGGCCATGTGTGATTTGGTACCATGTGTTGGTGTTGTGTGTCCTGCCCCTGCCCCCCCCTTTGCCCCTGGTTGTTGTGCTGACCTTCTGCGGCGTCTGCGTCGGTTCCTGTACGCCAGGTGGACTGCTAGGTTCGGGTCCATGTCTGTTCGTCGCGTCCAGCTGCTCCTTGCGTGTGTCGTCCTGATTTCCCGGCAGTTTTTGGCAGCCGGTAAATATTTTCCGTGCGGGATGACGTCGGTTCGAATCGTACTTCCTGGTTCGTGAAACGTAGGCTGGATGCGTACCGACGTCACGTCGGCTCCTTTCAGGATCGTAATTGTGTTTAGTTTCTGTTCGGTCGGTGTTTTGTTCGAATCGTACGGAAATGGTGTTTCCGTATGAATCGTACTTGCATTTTCGGATGGATTTCGCACCGGGTACGAGTCGGACGGAGAAAAGGCTCCGTCCGACGGTTCGTACCCGGTTTTTACCGGATCGGAATTGGCACCTATATATCTGAATACCAGTTCTATTCCCACTGGTTTTTCCATAATCCCGAGAATAAATGTACTGATATTTCCCAAACGCTGAGAGTAGGTGGACGATTTCAATGGGACAGTCTGTGAGGGTCTTATGGTAGCAAATGGCGTGGCAACGTGCCAGGGAAGGGTATGGTATGGCCAGGATCTTTAACTGTTCTGAGTGGGGGGAGAGTGGGGTGGGAGTGCATACTGCTCTGGTCAGTCTTCTTGGCTGTCATTCTTTTGGGGTGGAGGAGTAAAACTGAGGTGATGATAAAGGTGAAGTTTAAGGTTGAAGGGGTGCCTGTCTGCTCTGGGATACAACCTCTGGCCCGGTGCTTTGAATATGACTGATTAAGTCCACACACCCATGCTTGCTTCTCTGTATGGCTGATTGGGGGTTCTGGGCCCTGATTAAGAGGATAATTGTATGCTGAATGGGTTGGTCAGGGGCTTGGATGTTCTGTTGCCCAGAGTCTCTGTTCAGTTTTGCCAAGTGCTCAACTGCACCCGGTCCAGATATTACAGACTCAGGGTTACTAGATTTGGAATTTGTGGCCCTAGTAATTCGAGAAGGGGAGACACTCAGAATGGTGTGTGGTAGAATTTCGCTGTGAGTTACATGCCCCGTTAAAACACTCTCACTGATAAACAGGGACTATTACTGCCCAGAAGGAGCTGTTACCGGACCCGGATGGTGGGGCAGGGATAACGGGACAAAAGAATAAAATAAAAACACTTAGTGGAAAACGGCCGGCCGCTTCCTCTCCTCGTCCTCTTCTTCCTGTCTCTGGTCACGCAGCAGGAAGCAGCAGGAAGCACCTGGGTTTCAAGGCTGCCGTGGACTGGCACTCAGATGAGGAATGGGAATACTGGTCATGTTCCTCACTAGGCTGTGTATTACAGCCTGCTAGGGAAGATGCAAAGTGCGCATGACTGTTTGGCCGGCCCAAGCAGTTGTGTGCACTCCTCCCGCCTGCTCTGGCCTGCCCCACCCCACCCCACCAGAGAGCCACTGACTGCATTGGGAAAACTAAAATGATAATAACGATACGTTATTTTATTTTTCCTTTTGAGCAGTGGGGCGATGCTCCTCCGCCTTAGCGGAAAAGCCACCACTGTAATACTGGCACTTACACTTAACAAAGGCTAATTCAATTCCCAGTCAGCAGATGTCCACAAACCTTCTTGGACTGCAGCCTATTATAGAAACTGCAGAGCTGTTTGGAAAAATCCTCCCCACACTGTTGAAGGCGCAATGATGTCTCACCATGGAGGATTGTGCTCTATACAGGTGACAGCCACAGACAGCAATAGCAGCATTGTGATTGGAATCTAAGAGATTGTTGGTGTGCAGGTGTGCGATGTCTATGCTGAAATCAACTGCACTGTTTTTTCTTCAAAAGAGGTAACATATGGTACAAACAAAACTTTCTGGAAAGTAAGATTTTGCATCAGGAGTAAACAAACTGCAAGTTATTCTATAAGTGCATAAATTAAAACGGAGAAATATTTTCCACTCTTTTTAAATTCAAAATTCAAAAGCAATTACTCAATTTCAAGCAAAATATGTTTGCTCCATTTTTTATTACAAAAATAGCCACGATATTGCAAATTAAGTTTGATACCAATTTTATTACACAAGTAGCAAACATCGCGAAAACTCAGTTTGTCCGATTTAAAACAAAAAACAAGTTTATTCTCGTGGTTCAATCTTTCTCTTTAAACAAATTCTGACACACATAGAAAGTGATTCACACGCATCCTATTTCTAAGGAAAGTTCCACTATTCATTTTCCCATTTGATGACCAGGCGAAAAAATAATTGTTTTCTATGGACCAGAATAAATCGTGTTCGCTTCTGTTCACACAGCAAAAGTAACTAAATATTACAACATTGTTTTGCTCTTTGTTTCGCAAAAGCACTTTAAAAAAGTTTCTATTATATGACCCTGAATTCTGAAGGTCAAAACAGGCAAAAGACTTTATCAGAGACGTGACAATGGGCATCTATTTTAAAAATATATGTAGGGAAGGGATGGCATTGCGGATATTAGACCGATCATCAGAAAAGCAACGACAGGCTTCGCTGATGAAATGGTGCTATCACCCTAGGACTGCCAACAGAATCCAATCTCCAAGAACAGACATATCTAGATTATACATCTTTGATACAAGCTGCTGGAAATGAAACTCTCTGACCGTGTAGAGTCTTGGAGCAGAGCCCTGCAACAGCCTTGGTTCAATCCACACAACTAATACCATAAGCGGGTGTGTGATTCTAGGGTTCACATATTTAATAGGCCCTGTCTCCCTTGATCTAATATCATACCTTCAGCTTATTAAAATATATTTGATTTCTAAATCATTTGATACAAGTAAGGAAAGTTATAATCTGGCGAATGCTTGCTGGCCAGAATCTAACTCAGGAGTGCGCTTGCCTATTCACGGCAGGGCTTCAAGGAGCATAGGGCTGAGTCATGCTGAAAGAATTCCCTGACAGCCGTCAGATCAAATGTCCAAAGCTACCGCAAACTGATCTTTGGAGAGTGACTGAGTCATGAGGAGGTCGTTTAAGAAACTTTTATTTAGCAACAGGAGAGGCAGCTTTCACTTTCCACGTTTCTAAGAACACGTTTCTTGCCTCTGCTCTCATTCCAGAATGTCCTGCCCCCAACAAACATAGGGGCATATGTATCAAGTTCCGTTTCTGCAATTCTCAAATAGCGATTTTTAGGGAATCGCTACTTGAGAATTGCAAAACGGGATGTAAGAAAAAATTCGCGAATGTTTTGCGATTCCTTGGCATTCCTTAATTGCGATTAGCAAATTGCTAATCACAATTAAGGAAAACCTTCCCATTCATTCCTATGGGCTAGGAGGCCCATAGGAATGAATGGGAAGACATTCTCATTTTGCGATTCGCAATTTGAGTATTGCAAAATGAGAATGCAATTTCAACGGTGCTAGGGTGTCAAAAGGACACCCTGTTGCACCCCTGAAATATGTATGTATGCACATGTGGCGCACATACATGCCCTAAGGGCATGTCTGTGCGTCACATGGCACTTTGAACAATGCCAAAAAGTGCATTTTTCAATGAAATCGCAAATTAATACCAACTTGAAGTTGGTGGTGATTTGCAATTTTTCTAGGCTTCATACATTGCATTTAAGGAATCGCAATTTGCGATTCCTTAAATGCAATCTTAAAATAGAGAGTCGCAAATTTGGCGATTCTCTAATTTGCGATGCCCTTGCCCTTTTGGGATGATACATCCCAAAAGGCCTTTCCCCGTTCGCAAACGGGCCGATTCTGAGAACGGGAAAAGGGTTTGATACATATGCCTCATAATGCTGCGTTTCAAATAGTTTTCAGCATGTATTAGAGTGACTGCCATATTTTGTCAGGTGTGCACTTATGTTCTGTACAAATAAGAACTTAAAGAAAAAAATGTAGGGTAAGATGTAGTGTTCTCATTCAAAAACCATGGACATGACATTTGCATATCAACTGATCTGCGACTATGAATGCAATTTACAATGTGCTAAGTACCAATGGGTTTCAACACACATAGTACGTTCACAGGTGCTCCGAACACAACCTGATAAATTAAGTCCATGTTATTGGCCACATATGCAGGGATGAAGGTCTGCAAAGAACAGGATTTCCACCCCTGGAAACCTTTTTTAAGCAGCCTGGGTGCATTAGAAATGCACACTTGGGAAGACACTGAAGGGAGCATCTGTACCACTGCCTACTCCCTTGAGGCCACCGAAATGATTCCGAAAGCAGAATCCTTAGAGAACGATAACTGACTCCAGCTTTGCGAACAAGTTATCCACTTCAACGGTCGGTAACAGACCACAATTCAATCAGTCAAACTGGATTTGTATAGCATGGCTACGCACCTGTGAGGGCATCTCGCCGCTTGATGAGCTGCTGCAGGGGACTCAGTCGGACAGCCAGAACTTCAGTCCTTTGCTGAATTCCAGCAGAGAGGACGAGGTCTGTAGGTGAAGTGGGAGGCCATTCTGGCACTTCGCAGCGAGGTAGGAGAAGAAGCACCTCCACTGTGGACAATTGCAGTCACAAACCATTGATACATCTCTTTACAAATCATAGGTAGTGGAGGAATGCCCCTTTCATTGCACTTCTGATTTATGATGTGGGAAGGGTAAATAATATGACAACACAATAAGGTCTATAATGTGTACACCTAGGTTTGATTGACAGCCATGTAGGGGAGGGTCAATAACACCAACCAAAAACACAATTGATAGCAGCACAGTTTCACAACAACATTTTAACACAGCCAAATTAGATCACAAAAGATGTCAATCCAAGTATTGAAGCTGCTAGAGCACAGCCATTAATATTGAAACAAACACAGAAATCTTGGGTCTATGGGGTCAACCCAGATGTTTTTAGGACACAGCTTTCAAAATATTAAATTGGAACCCCAGTAGGGGATCTTCAGTGTCAGCAATGAAATGGAAACCCAAAGCCATAAGCAAGCTATGGTGCAAGTAAGAGGTAATAAAAATGGAGATCACAGTGCAGAAAAGTAGATTCTTTTTTGGGATGGTCACCTGCTTACCTCAAGGAACAATAACACTTTTAGTCAGGGTGAACCATTAAAGTCATTGAACTAACCTGAGTTTAATCCCCTGCAATCTCTTTTTGCAGGGTCATCCCTAAACATTTTGCCTTCTTCGTGCTATCTTTTCTGAAGTGTTTTTGTTTGGCTCTAGGACTCTGGGCACTTTACCACTGCTAACCAGTGCTAAAGTGCATATGCTCTCTGTGTAAACTGTAATGGTGATTGGTTATCCATGATAAGCATATTTGATTTACTGGTAAGTCCCTAGTAAAGTGCACCGTGTGCGCCCAGGGCCTGTAAATCAAATGTTACTAGTCGGCCTGCAGCACTGATTGTGCCACCCACATTAGTAGCCCTGTAAAACTGTCCCAAGCCTGCCATTGGAGTGTCTGTGAAGGCAGTTTTCAACTGCCATGTAGACCTGGCAAGTGCACCCACTTTCAAGGCCTAAACCGTCCCTTTTATTACATGTAAGGCATCCCTCAGCTAGGCTCAATGTAACTCAATCGACAGGCTGCAGTGTATGTGAAAGGTCGGACATGTACTGGTGTGTTTTATATCTCCTGATAGTGGAATACTGCCAATTTCGTATTTCAGTGGTTTAGACTGACAGCTGGGTTGTTTGTGCATTCACTCTAGACAGTCACGCAAAGGGAGCTGAGGTGTGCCCTTCACATCCTGATAGCCCTTCACCAGGCTGCTGGGTCTTGCAGAGCTAGAGTGGTGGGAGGAGTTGTCACTGACATCTGACTAGGGCAGTGCCTGGCCTCTCATAGCACTGTCTCCGCCCCCCTGTAGTGAGTTTGGAGCCAAGGCAGCGCAAGACAGGATCTTGTGGACAACAAAGACTCTCAAGAGCTAAAAAGGTTATAAGTATTGGAACCGTAACCCCACATTTTTACAACACTTCTGAATCAAGAGGAAACTCTGTCAAGAAAAAGAGCAGGAATGTTGTCAGGAGGAGTACTTTTTGCTTGGTTTCTTTGCTGGGCTGGCCTGTGGTGGTTGCTTCTGTCTTGGGGAGGACAAAGACTGGACTTTGCTGTTTGTATCGTGCTTGAGAAGATTCTCCAGGGGCTTGTGTGTGCTTGCCACCTATTAAGAAGTCTCAGGGACATCAAAGACTTCACTTGCAGCATCCCCAAATTCCACTGCTGGGAGTAGTTCTGACCTGTCAAGTGGTGCCAATTCCAATTCTGGGCCTTTGGAGATGGTTTCTGTTGCAAAAGACTCCAAATTTGATGCATCATCCTTCCAGTGCCTGTTATTCTGATGCAGCAACACCATGCGGGACAAATGTCCATGCACCGCCTCCGTGCAGCTGGAGAAATTGATGCAGCACCAGCCCGTGGCTGAAGAAACCACCGCAGCCCGAGTCCAGAGCACTGAGTCTCCAACATCCAAGACCCCCGCTCCGACTTCGACGTAGGCCCCGCTGTGCGGCGGAAAGAATCAACGCATCACCCGTCTGCAGCTGGAAGAATTGACGCAGCGCCTGTTTTGCCTCTATCGCAGCGATTCCAGTGTGCCCAGATTTCCATGCATCGCACCTGTACGCCAAGCTTTACACCGCATAACCTGCAAAACAGACCACCTTTGGATTTCAACACATTCCTTCTCCTTACAGTCCGGAATGGACGCAACACTTCTCCTTCATGCAGCAGAACTGACACATTACTTCCCCAGGGACACAATAACTAAAGCATTGCTGTGTTTTCTGATGCAGTTCTCCTCTGCGGCTGTTTATTCTTGTGGATTTTGATGCATCAAAGGTACCTTGTGCTCAAAATCACCACTTCCTTAGAGTTCTATGGACAGCATTGTTTAAACCATTAAAAGTGATATTTTGAGTTCTGTATGTTGAATTTTTGTCATTTGGTCTTGTTTGGTTAAAGAGTGTTTATTTTTCTAAACTGGTGTGGTCTCCATTAGTATTGTGTTCAATGTGTTACTTTGTGTATTTGGTACAAATGCTTTACACATTACAGCTGAGATAAGCTTGGCTGCTTCTGCCAAGCTAGCTAGGGGGTCAGCGGGGTTTATCTTAAGAGTGTAACTCCCTTACCCTGACTAGAAGGAAGGGTCCCTATGTGAACACGGTGCAAACCACTGCAACTAGAGATTCCCATTTCTAATACCAAAATTACAAAAATCCAATAAGAGAAGCTGGAGATTTGAATTTTTAATTAAAAGAGTGCCAATAGGCATTAAGCACTGATAATACTCTACGGAAGCGGTGACCTGAGGCCAACCACGAAGGCACCCTGGTTGGAACTTTCTAGTGGATTGGTCTCAGTGAAAGTCTGGAAGTTAAAAAGTTTGAAAAAATTTTTAAGTCACAACACAATATGACACTTTGTAATTTTTTTTAGAAGAAATAAACTCCCTGCTCAGTTTGACGCATAATTATAGTCTCCATGGAACAAAAAGCTGGATTGGTGCTTGTGACCTGAAAATTGTGTATGTGCCGACGCCTAATTCGACGTAGTCATTTTTCAAGGGATGTGGGAAATTTTGATTATGGTGAAGCTGAAATTCAATCCGTCATTATGGAACTGAACATTAGAGTCCCACTGAAGCTCTAGTGCTCTGGAGGAAAGTTTCTAAAAGTTTCCAAACTTTCTACTGCTGCCCAAACAGCCACTGGAGTACACCTCTAAAGGCCCCAGAACATTAGGGGAAGACACTAAGAAACTCTCAGTATGTCAGGCATAGGCCAACACCAAAATTCAATCCAGCTCTAGATGATGTTGGGCAGCTTACCACTTAAAGGAAAAGGAATATTGCAGCATGTTGTGTCCTTGTAGTCTCACAGGAGATCAGCCAACGGGCCCTTGAAGCCCACTATTTTGACCTGGGTGTAAGGGAGAGCTGGTCATGTCCTTTAGTGTTCCTCTCAGGTTGCAAACAGCAGGACCATTCGCCATCTGATCTTTGGCAGGTACAGAAAGTGGTCTAAGAGGATATTGGGAAGGTCCAACCTTAATTGATCCCTCGATCCTGGCTCATGAGAATGGTGAAGAGGAGAACCCGAGCAAGCCTTGTAGTCGGACGTGACCCATGAGTGTTGTTGAAGAATTTGGTGAAAAAAACAATGACGTGCTCCCATAGACTTTGAGATCCTGCAAGAGCCGTAGCCATCTTCGCCCTCCACTTACACGGTGTCCCTTCACTGACACATCGCTTGGTATTCTAGCTACTCACCAAAGCAAAATCATCTTTGGATCCCTCGTGATCAGTCGAGATTGCACCTTCCTGATTCCACTTGGATATCTCCAGTCGGGCTCTTCACTTCCTACTTGATAGCAACCTGTAAAAGAAAACAGAAAAGACCATCAACAAAGCAGCAAACCATCTGATCATCAGAGTAGAGTAATGAACGAATGCACAGCAAAGGTAAGTACTTACCGAAGGTTTGATCAGGACTCGGGACTGAGGACCCATATCTTCCGAAAACACCTGTATAGTAAAGAACAGAAAGACTTAAAAGAGGAGTAATATACAAGGTTATGTTCATTGTAGTGCCAAGGCTATACACCAATTAAATATTCAGTTACCCTTAGATTTTAAGGATTTTGATTGACAGGGAGCACAAAATTAAAGGGGCTGTACTTATAATCAATGTTTCATGACCATTAGAAAGCATAGCAAACAATTGTGGTTGAAAGGAAAACAGATCAGGTAAAGCAAGAAACTAGAACATATCTGTGTGTTTACTGGTGAAACCATAAACAAGTGTTTGTACGTTTAGTAACACTTCAATGTAATATTTCATAGCAACGCAATACAATTTAAGAATACCACACCTCCTTAACCATCTCGAGAGAAACAGCTAATGTCAATGTAAGATATTGTAGGAGGAAGGAGGTTAGCTGATTAAGCTGAAGATATTGAAGGGATGTGCCAGAAGTTCATTAGCTAACTTGGTTCCTGTTTTTTTGCTGAGTTAAAATGAGGCCCTGAAGCCAAATTGCAGTTGCTAAAATACCAGTGACTAGGAGCCACCAAGGAACCGAAGCAAGGCTGAGGACTTCTAAAATGATCAGAAACTGGATCTCTTTCTCTTCTCACCCCATTCCCTTTTTGCTTGTTGGGCTAGCGTTGTCTCTGTTGACAATATGACTGAGAGATAGCGCAAGTTTGGTGAGGGAGCGGAAATCATCTTTTACAAAAACATCTTGCTCCCACAGGACATCAGGTTAGTGTGTTATGTACCTTGATGGTGGTGCCTTGGGGTGCAACATTTTTAGTTGTCACTGGCTACTGGATGGAGGCATTCTCTAACCAATAGGGTACACATTTCTTGGGCATCCCTACCCACTATTTCATCAGTTCCTGATAAACAATGCCACAGTACTTTCACTTCCAAAATTCAAGATGTATAAACTAGTCTCTCCTTGTGCAGAGTCTGCGTCTCCACCAAAAGGTGTGGCCAGGTTAATGAACAGTCACCTCCTCTGTGGTCGGTTTTTCGGGTAGCTATGTTCCCACTGGGTTTGCTGCCAGGTCTGGACAGGCACAAAGGCTGGAGTCTTTTCCCGTCACCTGACTTTTACTTCTGATAGAATAAACCCTTTTGAAGTAAATATAGCTCATGGGCCCAACACACCTGGACTTACTGCCAGCAGAAGAAAAAAAACATCTTTACCCCGAGGCCATTGTACCAGTTCTGGGTGACACCTCTTTGACATCACATTCAAGACCGACACAGGCGATGCAGTGGCTATAGAGCTAATGCAAATTACCCTCCAGTAGCTTTAGGGAGGATAAAAGTATATTTCCAAGTTACATTTTCAATATATGCAATACAAATCCAACTTTATCATTGGATTTGATTTTTAGTTGTGCAGGTCAAAAATTCTAGATTAAAGTGTATAATCTACAATTTTACTTTACCTGTGTGCCTGTTACAGCCTGGCCGGTGACTGTCTTGTTTTTGGCCTCGTCACTAGGGAAACATGCTGTTTCTCAAGTCATACATGTTCCAGTCTTAAATATTATGCAAACTACCTTGAGGGCAGCAATGGGTGCCATGGGGTGATGTATTTATTATTTTAAAACAGGTTCTCCTACCTTTAAAAAATGTGATTTTGACAAGTCTGTGCATCAGGGTTCAAGCTGCTGCAGTCAGGCTACACAGAGTAGGCCTGAAGCAATATTTAGTGGATTTCACAATAGGTGCTGCAGTCCACCGGTGGAATTTAACTTTTAGGCCCCAGATACATTTTTGATACCATATTCTCAGGAGTTATTAGCGATAAGTCCCTTAAATAAGTCAGGGATAAGTGAATTTAACTAGGTTGATTGGGAGAGCACAGGCACTTTACTCCCGATTAGCAGGGATAAAGTGCACAGCGTTCTGAAGCCAACACAAATAAATAGGGTAACATTTTTTAGGGGAAACCATGAAAAGAGATGGTCATTTACTACCCAAAGTTTTTGGTTTATGCAATCCACACCATGAGTGGCTGGAAGCAGAACTCAAGAAAGCTATAGAAGCACCTTAGTAGAGGCACTTGGTTAAGCACCGTAATCCTGAAAGGATTTTCTTAATTTAGTATTCTAATAGGAGATTTTACTGTGTGTTCTCTTTGTGTACCTTGTATGTTCTCATGTCATACTATTTCTTTATTAAAGATATTTAAAAAAAATTTGGTTTATACTAAGGGGCCGATTACGATCCAGTTCAGATGGCATTCCAACCAAATCGGTTTTGAAATGCTTTCTGGACGAATCGGATCGGGGTAGTCCGACCAAGCGATTTGAACGCATCCGGATGCTTCCGGACACGATACGGTCAGATTCTGATTGACTGCCATGGGAGCCTGTGTTCCAAACGAGAACACATTTTCCCGGTGAAGAAAGGGATGGCTGTGGAAAATCTTGCACCCTGTGGGGAGCACCCTTCGGTGCCTACCACATTGTGCATAGTAGGAAAGGGGGGCCCTTGGGTAGCCCCACGGGTCCAATTCAGAGGTCGCTGATTCCGACAGCCATTTCATTCCGGGCAAACTGAATCAGAAAAGGCTGTCCAAATCTGTCATCATAATTGCTCGCCCGGAAACAGTGTCAATAGAGCTGTACGAATCAGCTCGAAAAGGCTCAACCTGTACGAAGGCCTTTCAGGACCGATTCAGACAGCCTGAATGGTTTTCCATGCATCGTAATCGGTCGTTTGGAACTGGGTCGGCAGGCCAAATCTGATTCAGAGCCCTTCCGAACGGGATCGTATTCGGCCTCTGAGTCTTGGTATCAACCTATATGTATACCATAGGAGATCTTTTTGACTAATCGTGTGCAATGTGAAAATGAGTTTGATTTAATAATAATTGGTATTTCCTTCTTTCGTGTACCCTTAAATCTCAGTTTCAAGAGTCAATGTTGCCCACGACTAACACAGAGTAGAAAGAGAGAGTTTTATCTCTACCATTCGCCTCTCCTCAACTGGTGCATGTGTTTTCTCCTCCATTTACAATATTAGTCGAAATTCCAAAATATAGAGGGGCAGATTTACAAGACCCATGCGCCAATTTTGCGTCACTTTTCCCATGTTAAAAGTGACGCAAAAGTGGCGCAAGGGGCTTGTAAATCTTCCCCAGAGATTTTTAAGAGGCTGACACTGGAGAGGCACCATTTTCAGGATGGCTCTGGTATTTTTATCTTTTGATTTTTAAAGCAAGAAAAAAAAATGTTTCCTCCAACGCACATATATGTTCAAGATGAGGACATTTCTATAGAGAACTGAGCTCTTGATCGTCAATGTGCACAGAATCCCTAAAACCAACTTGCCATTGTGTGACCGTGATGTACCCATGGGAGCCGGGAGAATGATGGTGGAAATTGTACATTAATCTCTTCGTTGGACAAAGCTGAGAGCAGACTCGCTACCATTAAACCCCCACCGGAAAATGGAACATCTGAGGCTGTTTATAATCAAAGATTAGATCTGTGCTTTGATTCCGCTTGTCCGTGTCTCTTGTTTAAAAGGAAAGGGAATATTAATAGGTTCCTGGCGAGCCTGCCCTTTTGTGACCTCTCGAACAAAAATCCTCAACATTTTCGGTCATTAACTTTGTCCTTGATTATTTATCACAGGGAGATAATCCAGGTTTCTCTGGTAGAGATTAACAGATGAATTAAGTCACCTTAGTGGCATCACCCCGGGCAGCGCACAAGCATTTCAATTAATTAGAATGGATTAGTCCTGGCTTCCAAATATCATTAGGATTTTGAAATTATTTTTTTATCAATGATGAAAGACTGAAATTATCTGTGAAAAAATAACACTTTGATGTGTTAATGTACAGCTGTTAGCTTGGCATTGTAAGCTTTTTTAAATAATTCCCTTTTTTGCAGTACAAAGAGTTATAGAGGAAAGCCAGCTAAATGCCATAAAATCCTTCAGTGTGCAGAACAGCATGTGAGTTAGCATTTGTACCTGTTGCTATACAGGGAGATGCTTAAAATGTCTACCATGACTTAATATATTCCTGTTCCAATGGAACTTGTGACCAAATCAAGGGCTGTGCGAAGTTGCAAAAAACAATGACTTGCAATTTACCAATTGTTTTTTAAAACTTTGAGGGGCATACGTGCAAGCCCCTATCGCCACCACAACATCACTTATATCGACGATGTGGTGGCGATAGGGGCTGCACCTTATTTACAAGGCAGTATTTAGCCACTTAACATGGCTTAATGCTGTCTTGTAAATAGGGCCCCCTTTCACGCTATGGTTAGCGTGAACGGGGTGGGCAGTGGGTGTTGCGGTGGGCGTTCCACCACAACACCCATTCATTTTGATGATGCCCCCTATGTACAAGGGTGGCAACCATAGGAAGCAGCGCCAAAATTAAGACCAGGGACAACCTGGTCTTAAGTTGGCAAAACGAGGAGAAACGCATTATTTCTCCTTGTTTTTGATTTTCCCATGTGTGCTACCTTGTGCAGTACACATGGAAAAAGCAAAATGCCTTGGATTGGCTATGTGTAGGAAGGTGACCCTTCCTGTACATAAACAATACTTTACAATCCTTGACATTTTGTAACTTCCATGTGTGCTGCATGTACCAGCACACATAGAAGCAACAAAATGGCTTTTCAGGATTGTTTATGTGCAGAAAGGGTCACCCTCCTGCACATAAACAATCCTCCCCCGCACGCAGACACCCTTGCACTATGGTGCAAGGGTGCCGGCGTTGGCACTACAATGCTAAGTGTGGCGTCACCGCAGGAGGAAACTCAAGGCTGCAACATGTCCTTGAAAATGTGCAGCCTTGCGTTTCTGAAGTGGCGAAGTGAAAAGTTAAGCCATGTGAGCTATACGCCTCACTCAGCCACTTCCTCGTATATATAACCCTAGGTCTCCCATCTGGAGTTGTTGTGCTTTAGCCTAGCTACTTGCAGCTGTTTTCTGGTGGTTATTTGAGCACAATAGGTTGCCTGGTACAGGGTCTTCAGCCCATATGGGATGTTGTGGCATGATATCGATCATTGTTCAGCTCAGGCAGAGTCGGCTGGAGCCCACTTTGGTGGTTGTATGGGGGGTTGCTCAGTAGTCTATCAGAGAGGGCACTCCGCACTCTGACCTTCTGGGCTTGGACTCAGGACACAACACCAACTGCTGCCTCGCATCACTGCACTCCACAGCGGGCCATTTCACCTGCCTCTGCTGCCATTTCACTACTACCCCTGCACCCACTAGCAACATGGTGGCTCCGGGGACCAAGATACCCCCGGAACCACTCAGCTGCCTCCTGATCAATGCCAGATCGCTATACAAATACACCACCGAAGTCTGCTACACCATCTTCTCCCTCGACCCCAACGTGACCTTAATCAGCGAGACCTGCCTCACCCCCTCATTGACCCTTGAAATCGCCACAGCAACATCCACCAGCTAGAAGAGGAAACACCACGACCTCCCAATAGACACAAAGGTGGCATTGTCATTGGTCAAAAGTAATCAATCACCTGCACCATCTCCGACGACGAAACCACGCCAATCATGGAACACATGAATTTCCATCTACACACCGATGATAATACCACAGTCAGAAGCACAATCGCGACCGGACCACCAGGATCACAAACCGGCCTCAGCAACTCCATCACAAAATTCATCCCCCCATTTGGCATCAAATTCAAACTCTACATCTTCCTGGGAGACCTTAACTTCCACCTAAACTACCCTACTGACACCAACTCCATCGACCTAGAAAGACTGGACAACAATGGACTCAAGCAGCTGGTCACTGACCCTACGCACAAAGCAGGACACACCTTGGACGCCATCTTAACGTCAAGCAACAGAATCAGATACAGCCACACCTCAGAACTCACCAGATCGAACCACTCCATCGTACATTTCATCATTACCAGACCCACCCCACCACTCCCACACATCACATCGCCCCTTTGTCAGCTGGTTCAAGGTTACTCAGCAATAATAGACCAATGCCCTCAGCACCTCACAGCCCGAAGACACCATCAAAGTAGATCAAGCAGTACAGAATTTCAAACACTGTATAAACTGCGCCGAGTCACGCCAACCAAACTAGTCAAAATGCACAGACCCTCCAAACAAGCCAGATGGTACAGCCCGGAACTCAGTACATCTAAACACAGGGGCAAATAACTAGAAAGGAGATGGTGCACCAGCAAGAACCACACGGACACAGTCAATTTCAAATCAGCCCTCCACCACTACCACTGCCAGATCAAAACCGCAAAAAAGGAAGCCTTGACCCACCGGATCGAGACTTGTGCCTACCAAGCCAACGATCTCTTTATCATTGTCAGAGAGTTTACCTGCCCATCAGCCACAGAAAAGTCTATACCTGCCTCACATGAACTCTGCAATGCCCTTGCTGACCACTTCACAACAAGATTGCTACCATCTACAAAAACTTTGATCCCCAACTATCCAACCTCCTCAGTCTCCCATTGACTACCACCGTTGACCACCCACTCACCACATTGGAACAGCACACCAAAGACAACCAAGCTTATGAACTTCATCCACTGACCCCTGCCCCCACCACTTTTCAACCTCGGAAGAGACAAGATCAGTCACCAACAAACCACCATTTTCAACGCCTTGATAACCACTGCTACCTTTCCCGACACCTGGAAACACACAGAGGTCAGACCCCTCCTCAAGAAACCCTCGGCTGACCCCAGCGATGTCCAGAACCACCATCCCATCTCACTGCTCCCTTTCCCCACCAAAGTGTTGGAGAAGGCCATCAACCACCAACTCACCGAACATCTGATGCCGTATTGCATTACCTGCACATTTTCCTTGTTTCCACCGGGTGTACCTTTAAAAAAGTTCACAAAGCACAAACAATGAAAATCGGCCGTTTTATGGAAAATGTGCTGCCTTCATAGCAGCCGCAAACGCGCACTGACCTGGGGTGGTGCATTCCTGTGAAAAATGAAGTGGCTGCTTTAAAGCTGCTCCATGTTTTCACAGTGCAGGCAGCGCCCGCCTGCACTTTCAGAGGTCACATTTTAGGCAGGTGCAGTCAGTGACTGCATCCACCTGCAAGGGGATGTCTGGGGGTCCATAGAAACCCCTTTCACCCCCTAGAGAGGGCTGCTCTTAAGGGGCGCACTGACAGTACACCGCCTTTTAGGTGGCACACTGTCAGTGCTCCTCCTACCAGTTGCTTTGACTCTGTGCTCACGTCTACTCTCTACTATGGCGCGGGTACAGAGGCAAAGGGATTCCCTCATATGCATGGTGCATGCCCCCATGCAAATGAGGGAGCACCCCCAGCAGATAGCACTGGCGCTTTATGTGTTCCAAGGATATCGGTATTACATAAGGGGCCACACGATCCCCTGCGACCCAATCTGTATTAAAAAAGTGCCCCAGGGGTGTGTATTGCAGATGCAAACCCCCGTTGCGCCCCCAGGACACTCACTGTCAAATGGCCCCTGGAGAAAAACAACCTTCTGGACCCTTCCCAATCAGGTTTTTGGTCCAACCCCAGCACCGAGACAGCCCTGATCACCACAACAGACAACATCCACACCCTCCCTGACAGAGGAGAATCAGCCACCCTAATCCTCCTTGACCTCTCTATAGCCTTCGACACCATCTCCCACTATACATTCATCAAATGCCTACGCCAGACTGGTATAGCTAATGACGCACTCAGATGAATGGCATATTTTCTCTTGGGACCCACCCCAAGAGTCTGCCTCCCTCCCTTCACATCGCAAGCCAAGCACACCATTTGCAGCATCCCAAAAGGCTCATCCTTCAGCCCTGCACTCTTCAACATCTATCACAGAACATGAACATCATCTCAGGTCATCCTCACACTTCAGCCAATCCCACCGTGATGAAGATCAACTTCCACAACGGCATGAAGGACGTCTCATTACGGACATAGAACTACTGTCTGAAGCTCAACACAGACAAAACTAAAGTTCTGATCTTTGGCAGACACACTGCACTCTGGAACGACTTCTGATGGCTTCCGGATCTTCGACCCGCCTCCACGGCATAAAACCATGCCCACATCCTCAGCATCATCCTCAACAGTGAACTCACCATGAGACATCAGGTAAACACTGTCTTTTCTGCCTGCTTCCACAAGCTCTGCATGCTCCGTAAAATTTTCAAGTGGATCCCCTTCAACACCAGGAAGAAGGTGACACAGGCCCTCATCACCAGCCAACTGAACTACGCAATGCACTCTATGCAGGCACCACCACCAAACTCATGCAGAGACTTGAGACAATCCAAAACACAGTCACCAGATTGAGCTTCAACCTGCCCAAATAAATCCCACATCACCCAGCACCTGAAAGACCTCCACTTGCTGCTGGTCCAGAAGAGATGTCACGTAAAGATCCTGACCCACGCCCAGGAAGCCCTCCATGACCTAGGACCTGCCTACATGCACCACCACCCCAGAATCCTCCACTCCACACACCTGGCCTTTGCACAGGCACCTGCACTGGAGGATGTCCCTTCTCCCTTCTTACCGCCAAAACCTAGAACAACTTCCGATTCCTCCCCCACACATCCACTGACCCACTTCAGGAAGGGGCAGAAGACCTGTCTCTTCGACTCAGACCCACAGCAACTGTCTGGATACCCTCTAGGGTGATAATCCACGCTCTACAAGTACTGATTGAGTAATTGATAAGTGTAGATGGACTTTTCTACATTCTGTGCAAATTCTTTCAAGATTCGGATGACCTTTGCCAAAGGCTTCATGATCCTTCCATCTTCCCTCTTGGGTTAAAGCCACCTTGATTTCATTCATTGGTGCTTCAGGACCAGAGGTATTCTGACAGTTCATGGCTGCTTAACGGTGTACAATGTCAATGCGCAATTCTCTGATGTGGCTTTAGGTCATCATTATCTTTTTAAACTTGGATAACTTCTGAAGCCGCTTTGGAGGTTATGATATTGACTTGGGGATATTACAAGTAGCCATTGTAGATGACCAGCATGTGCTGCTTGTCGGGGAGGCTACTAAAGTCCATACTGGCCCAATGCCAGGGGATGGCAGGAATAACTTCTGCGATGACTAGGACGAGAGGTTCTGGGTACTGTTGGACCTGGCCTCGTGGCGTGGTCCTGACTTCCCTGGGGTTGGGCCCGTTCCCCGCCCTGGCCTCCACGGGCCACCCGTTTGAGCCGCACGAGGTCGCATACACCTCGGGGCTCCACCATTTTGTTGCCTGCCACGTGACCCTGCACACCAGTCCACCTGACTCCGCTCAACCCGGCCTCGGCCCCAGCGAGGCCCAGACATTGAGGCACCAAGAACTGGCCAGGGGGTATCACGTGAACACCTCATCGCCCTGGCGGAGGGCGGTATCGATGGGACCCCCAACCGTCCCCACACACCGAGGTGCAATCGGCCTCCATCTCTCCTGGGCCCGGCGCCTCTCCTGCTGGGCGTCTGGCCGCTCCCAACCCGGCCTCTCCGCCCCTCCGGGCGCAATGGTCCGGACTTCAAAGGGCTCCAGGCCTATATCTGGGGCGACCCCGCAACAGACCGGCAGTTGTATCCCGGAGTCGAGAGCCCTGCTGATCGAATCGCGGCCGACCCTACGGAGAAGAACTCTTGCTTGAATCCACCACGAGCCCTGCAGACTGCGTCGCGGCTCCTTCTTGCTGAAACCTTGAAGCCCCCCGGAACATCGGGGCCCTGCTGACGCTGTCGCGGCCCAACCTCGCTGAATCCTCCCTCGGAGCCCTGCTGACGACGTCGCGGCTCGAGCTGAGCAGAAACCATCTTGAGAGCCCCGCTGACCTGGTCGCGGCTCCCCACGAACTGAACGCCAGAGCCCTGCTGACGCCGTCGCGGCTCGACCCCTCCGAGATCCGGAGGTCCTCCAGCTTGAGGATAAGAACTGGGCCCCAGGTACCCTCGTACTGAGCTCCTGCCAAAGACTGTCCCGCTACCCCTTCCCTTCTAAAGAGACACTGAGACTTTTGTGGATCCCTCGATCCTTTTCGTGTAAATATTGATCCCGTAACCTTTAAGTGTTGATAAAGATTTGCTCGTCTTGAGACAACCTCCTTGAGTCCGGTGTGGTGGTGTTACTGTGATAGTACATGATAGGAGAAGGATCTCCCTCGGAGGCTTCTCAGCGGCACTCGGCTACTTCGTACAGTGTGGGGGCCCCTCTGGGTGGTCTCTCCGACTCCCCGAGGTCCGCCTTCCAACATTTGGTGGCCAGCGACGGGATCCGAGCCGAACGCAGTACGTACAAGCCAGTAACCCACTAGCTACCCATCCAAACAACCGGAAGTCATGAGCAACCAAGAGAACAACACGACCACGGAGTTCCAGCCCGAACGGTTGGAGGAATACACGCACAAAGAGTTGAAACAGTTCTGCAAAGACAAGGGCATTGCAACCACCGGCCTAGGTACCAAAGAAGAGATGCAGAAAGCCCTGAGGACCTGGCTAGAGGCCGGGACAGGCCCCTCCCAGGACGAAGGTCCACTGCCCCTGACTGTGGCCACATCAACCGCACCGACTCCGGCAACCGGAGGAAGAAACAGCCTAGAAATCGGCCTCTCCGAAGAGGAGATACGAGAACGGGAGAAGGTCCGTAACCACGAACTAGAGCTCGCACGACTACGGCTGGACGGCGAACTCCAGCTAGCAGAAAAGAAACTGGCCCTAGAGCAGCTACGGCTACAAGAAGAGATAGAAGAGAAGAGACGGCATCGAGAGTTGTAAGAAAAAAGACTGACCCTTGAGCACGAGCGAAGCCTCAAAGAGCTCGAGCTCAAGGCAAAGAAAGGGGGGACCGACACCCCCAGCAATAAAGACTCCCTACTGCCTGCCGAAACCAAGGTACATATCCCTAAAGATGTCGTCAACGAGTACTACAAAAATGACGACATCCAACAATGGTTCAAAGCATACGAGGTGGCCATGACCTCCCATCGGGTGCCCCGAAAGGACTGGGGCGCCGGCCTGTGGGGTCGGTTCCTTAGTGAAGGTCGAGACACACTGCTCCAGCTGCCAGAGGAGGTGATGACATCCTACGACCACATGAAGGAGGCCCTGCTCACCCGCTACGGGCTAACCGCGGAAATGTACCGCCAGCGGTTCAGAGACTGTAAGAAGATCCCGGGTACTACCTCGGTGGAATATGTGGACTTTTTCAGCCGGGCCCTAGAAGGATGGATCAAGGGTAGCAAGGTCACCACCTACGGGCAGCTGGTCGACCTCATTGTTTGGGAACATCTCTCCAACAATTGCTTAGTGGAGCTAAGGCAACACCTCCTCGACAGCAAGATGACCGACCCATGGAAACTCGCCGTCGAGGCCGATCGATGGGTCAACACCCGCGTCCCCCGGAACTCGATGGGGGAGTACCAGAGGAACCCCACCGGACTTCCACGCCAACGCGGTGGAGGGGGAGGGCCGAACCGGAATCGGGACCCCCCGACGGGGCCCCCAGGAGCCCGCCTTGAGGGCCGCCGCCGCAACACCTCTCCCCGAGCCTAGCCCGAAGAGGGGCGACCCCAGCCAGAACCGGACCACGGCCCCCAGTAACCTGCTACGGCTGTCAACAAACCGGACACTATGCCAGCGATCCGGTCTGCCCCCTGAACCGAAGAAGTGGGGCCGGCGGGCCCCCGCCCCGACAGCTGGTGGCCGCCGCCCTGGGGGAAGGAGAGGAAGAAGAAGAAATCCTCGACCGAGGAGCCACCGAATGGGAGCCGGCGGCCATGTCCCTGGTCTGCCTGGGCAGCCGAGAAATGGTGCCCCGCACACCAATCCCAAGCAACACCCAGAAATACCAGCAGCAGGTCACCGTCAATGGCCGACGGGCCGAAGCCCTTCTTGACACCGGCGCCAGTGTCACCGCTGTCCGCTGCCACCTGGTGACCCCCGAACAAATCCTACCCAATGTGCTGTGCCCCGTCCGGACGGCCGACAACAGCGAAAGCCTGTGCCAGATGGCCCTGGTCCCCTTCGAGTGGGGAGGGGTGACAGGCCTACTGAAAGTGACTGTCCGGGACGACGCACCAGTGGACTGCCTCCTGGGGAACGACCTAGAGAGTTCCCCCTGGGCTCAAGTGGAGCGACGAGAGCACCTCCGAATGCTGGGACTATCCGAATGGGCCTGCGCCATCACCCGGTCCATGGCCGCCCAAGCCCCCCGCTCGTCCCAGGCCCCCGGTACCGCCCAGCCCGAGGGGCTCGCACCAACCCCCGCCTGCAGCGAGGGGGAGGCGGACACCGACACTGGACCGACTGAACCCTCCCCCGAAGAGATTGCTTCCCTAGGCGCCCTACCAGAACTTACACAATGGCGCCACGAAGGGGCCCCTCGCGAGAACAGTTCCAGCAAGAACAGCAGTCCTGTCCCTCTCTCGAAGGGGTCCGACGACAAGCGTCCGCACAAGCCAACGGTGACCAGACCGGCACCCACTGGGTCTACTGGGCCGAGGGCCTATTGTACAGTGAACAGAAAGTGGCAGAACTCGGGGCCAGCCGCGTGTTGGTGGTCCCTCTCCGCTTCCGGGAGTTCCTTCTCAACCTGGCACATGACGTGCCCCTCGCCGGACACCTGGGACAAGACAAAACTTACAGCCGTCTGGTGACCCACTTCTACTGGCCCCGGATGCGAAAAGACGTGGACAACCACTGCCGGTCCTGTCAGACCTGCCAAGCCAGCCAGGAGGACATGAAGCGGTGGTACGATCGGAACGCCTCGACAATCGAGTTCGAGCCAGGCCAGCGAGTCTGGGTCATGGCCCCTGTTGAGCCCTGCGCCCTCCAGGACAAGTGGACTGGGCCCTTCAAGGTGGTGGAGAAGAAGAGCCTCGTCACCTACCTAGTTGACCTAGAGTCCCCCCGGAACCCCCTCCGGGTTCTACATGCTAACAGGCTCAAACCCTACTTCGCCCGGACCGAACTGAGCCTGCTGCTGGCGACCGACGAGGGGGGCAAGGACGACTCCGAGCCCCTACCCGACCTCTTGCAGAACGACGTCCACGACGGATCCATCAAAGGTGTCCAGCTCGCCTCCTCCCTGACCCCGGAACAGCGCATCGACTGTCAACAACTGCTGCAGGACTACGCAGCCCTCTTCTCCCTCACCCCGGGGGTGACCCACTGGTGCATCCACGACGTCGACACCGGGGACAGCCCCCCCGTGCGACACCGAGCCTACAGGGTACCCGACCGAGTACAGGCATGCATCCAGGCCGAAGTAGCGAAGATGTTGGCCCTCGGGGTCATCGAGCCCTCTGACAGCCCGTGGGCCAGCCCTGTCGTCCTGGTACCAAAGGCCGCAGCCCCCGGCCATCCCCCGGAGCTGCGATTTTGTGTAGACTACCGAGCCCTGAATGCTGTGACCAAGACGGACGCCCATCCTATACCCCGGGCCGACGAACTCATCGATCGCTTGGGGTCCGCCCGCTACCTGAGCACGCTGGACCTCACCGCCGGGTACTGGCAGATTCAGCTTACCCCCGGCGCCCGAGAAAGATCCGCCTTTTCTACCCCTGATGGGCATTACCACTTTCGGGTGATGCCCTTCGGCATGAAGAATGCCCCGGCCACTTTTCAGAGACTCGTAAACAAGGTCCTGGCCGGGCTCGAGGCCTTCAGCGCGGCCTATTTGGATGACATTGCCGTGTACAGCAACCACTGGGCTGAGCACCTAGTTCACCTCAAAGCCATCCTGGCCGCCCTCCAAAGGGCTGGGCTCACGATTAAGGCCAGCAAATGCCAGGTCGGCCAAGGATCGGTGACCTACCTGGGCCATCAGGTGGGAAGCGGTCAGGTGGCCCCCCTCCAGCCAAAAGTCGATGCCATCCAGGCATGGGAACCTCCCACTACCCAGACCGCTGTGCGGGCCTTCCTTGGCCTCACCGGATACTACCGGCGGTTCATCCGGGACTATGGGAGCATTGTTGGGCCTCTCACGGAGCTCACTTCGAAGAAGCAGCCCAAGAAGGTGCACTGGACTCCCCGCTGCCAATCGGCTTTCGAGACTCTCAAGGCCGCGATGTGCACTGCCCCTGTGCTCCAGGCCCCTGACTACAGTAAAGAGTTTATCGTACAGACAGACGCCTCCGAATATGGGATCGGGGCCGTCCTGTCTCAGGTTGATGAGAAGGGACTCGACCGCCCAGTGGCCTTCATCAGCCGACGGCTGCTGCCCCGGGAGCAACGATGGAGCACCATCGAGCGCGAGGCCTTCGCTGTAGTGTGGGCCCTTAAGAAGCTCCGGCCCTATCTCTTCGGTACCCACTTTCGGGTCCAGACCGACCACCGGCCCTTGCGGTGGTTAATGCAAATGAGAGGCGAGAATCCCAAGCTGCTGCGATGGTCCATTGCACTGCAAGGGATGGACTTTTCGGTTGAGCACCGACCCGGCAATGACCACGCCAACGCTGACGGCCTGTCCCGCTTCTTCCGCCTTGACGAGGAGAATCCCCAAGAAGATGGGTGACTCTCCCTGCCTTCGGCTGGGGGGGACGCCTGTTGGACCCGGCCTCGTGGCGTGGTCCTGACTTCCCTAGGGTTGGGCCCGTTCCCCGCCCTGGCCTCCACGGGCCACCCGTTCGAGCCGCACGAGGTCGCATACACCTCGGGGCTCCACCATTTTGTTGCCTGCCACGTGACCCTGCACACCAGTCCACCTGACTCCGCTCAACCCAGCCTCGGCCCCAGCGAGGCCCAGACATTGAGGCACCAAGAACTGGCCAGGGGGTATCACGTGAACACCTCATCGCCCTGGCGGAGGGCGGTATCGATGGGACCCCCAACCATCCCCACACACCGAGGTGCGATCGGCCTCCATCTCTCCTGGGCCCGGCGCCTCTCCTGCTGGGCATCTGGCCGCTCCCAACCCGGCCTCTCCGCCCCTCCGGGCGCAAGGGTCCGGACTTCAAAGGGCTCCAGGCCTATATCTGGGGCGACCCCGCAACAGACCGGCAGTTGTATCCCGGAGTCGAGAGCCCTGCTGATCGAATCGCGGCCGACCCTACGGAGAAGAACTCTTGCTTGAATCCACCACGAGCCCTGCAGACTGCGTCGCGGCTCCTTCTTGCTGAAACCTTGAAGCCCCCCGGAACATCGGGGCCCTGCTGACGCTGTCGCGGCCCAACCTCGCTGAATCCTCCCTCGGAGCCCTGCTGACGACGTCGCGGCTCGAGCTGAGCAGAAACCATCTTGAGAGCCCCGCTGACCTGGTCGCGGCTCCCCACGAACTGAACGCCAGAGCCCTGCTGACGGCGTCGCGGCTCGACCCCTCCGAGATCCGGAGGTCCTCCAGCTTGAGGATAAGTACTGGGCCCCAGGTACCCTCGTACTGAGCTCCTGCCAAAGACTGTCCCGCTACCCCTTCCCTTCTAAAGAGACACTGAGACTTTTGTGGATCCCTCGATCCTTTTCGTGTAAATATTGATCCCGTAACCTTTAAGTGTTGATAAAGATTTGCTCGTCTTGAGACAACCTCCTTGAGTCCGGTGTGGTGGTGTTACTGTGCTAGTACATGATAGGAGAAGGATCTCCCTCGGAGGCTTCTCAGCGGCGCTCGGCTACTTCGTACAGTGTGGGGGCCCCTCTGGGTGGTCTCTCTGACTCCCCGAGGTCCGCCTTCCAACAGGTACCCAGTCACTTGGCATGGCTCGCAGCACCTAATAGTTTCTTCCACAAGAGGGTTGCGTCCCAATTGCTGATTTTTAAATCCTTTATGGATTATTCTCTATTCTTTTTTGTATAGCAGTTAACCCTCTGCCCTGTGTATATTTTTATTTCATTTAAAAAAGCCTTACCTTTATGTCTGGGTGCCCGCACTATACTCCGGCTGGAATATCTTGCACTTCTTACATCTGACATATTTCTAAAGGAAAATCTTACACTATAAACACTTTTCCTCCATGGTGGACACAGAAGTTTTGAATATTTGAATTTATGACTATTTGTTTCTTTATAAAAATCTGTTCCTTTGGGACTCTGGGAAGCATGTTACATACATGCATGTATTTATTGAGCACATGGTGTTTCTTTACCTTTAATTGGTGCTGTGATTAAGGGTGTCAGGATTACTGGAACCCAGTTATTCATGTGTGCCCACTATGTTACATCTTCATTGGGTCTGTGTGGTGTCTCGCCATATTTGTATAGCTGTCGGCTCACTCATTTAACCCCATATGTTTCTTTATGATCTTAAAATACTTATACTTTGTTATATTTTTCATGTTTCAGACCCTTACAAAATTCAAGTTCAGGCTCCCTAAATACTTTTGTTCTCCTTATTGGATGGCCTTTACCACCACATAAACAGTATACTTAGTGCTGTGATGAAGGTGGTTGAAATTATCTTGGTTTTTCTTTCACCGAAACGCATGTCAGCGATATTATGCTGTCTTTATATGATTGTTTACAGTCTGATGTAGAAGACACTGATCTATGTGTGAAACATATATTGAATGTTACGTAGACTATTTTTGGCATATATATAGACCAATACAATAATGTCATTGTGTACATTGAACAATTTGTGTGACTTGTGGATTGAAGGAGTTCTTCTTTGAATGACTGGGTATGACTGATTGGATGTATGAGTGTGATGTTCCATATGGATCATGATGATAGGGAGTCAGAGATATATATAACTAAAGTATTGTCCTCATAATAATAAATATGTGTAAAAATAAAAAAATAATTTTTGAATAGGTCTGTCTCATGCTAATAACTACAGAGTCATACCTGTTGCATAGAAAAGTAGAAGTCTGTCTTTTTTGCAATTGCGAGTCCTGGGAGCCACACCTTGCTTCTCAGCCTACTTTTTGTCTTCACCATGTCATGATGGGGCCTTTGAGCTGACTGCACGGCTTGTTGCATCAGGCTCTGTGGGAGGACTAGCCTCGTTCCCCTTTTAAGGCACCCTTCTTCGGTGACGGTGACCTTGTACCATACTTGGTGTTGAGGCCAAAATGCTTTCTGCTCTTCTTCTGTTCTTGGCAGAGTCTTCCAGTTGCCTGACATGACTGCAGAGATGGCTAATTAAATGGAATGGTTACATTTGTGGTAGGTACAGTATCAGCCAATTACATCAGTAGCAGTAGGACATGCTCAACAACCATGCACATGTATACTTCGGTGTCTAGTGCGACTTCTTCTTCCTTCCAGGCCACTGGCCATGCATGCTTTGAGATGTAGTCGGCAGGAGTTTGTGATCCTGGATTGCTTTCTATGGCAAACTGCTATTCCTGGAGTTGTAGGATCCACTTCTCTTGAGGTGGACACCCGAAATAGTAGGAAAATAGGAAAAGTAGTTTGTAATCCGTACACACAGTAAAAGATAGAGGTGGGAGTGGACAGTGATGACTTCTTTCTTTATGTTTGACTATCACCTTTGCAAGGGCGTAAGGGCTCGGCGGGCCTATGCGATGGGTACACATTCTCCACATGCTTGTCTTTGTGATTGCACAGCTCCTAACCTTGAGGCGGTGGCATCAATCAACAGTTTTAATTCCTTCCGGGCATCAAAATATGCCAGGGAGGTTTTCTATGATAGGACATTATTTGTTTCCTGATCACTAGTTCCAGTTCAGGGACCAGGCCCATGGTGTGAATGCTTTTGTCCGCCCCCACAGTGGTGTTGTAAGAGTGATCAAAATCTGAATAAATCTTTCGTAATAGGTAACCATCCCTAAAAAGCTTCTGACTTCAGACGCTGTTGTCGGGGCCATGCAAATTGGATGTTCTTCGGCTTGGCTGGATCGTGTTGTACTCCTTATGTAGAGAACTGGCACCCAAACAAATTAATATCTTGTTTTAAAAACTCAAAGTTTTCTCCATGGAGGGTCAATCTACAAAAGAGCTAATACTGGATGATTTTAATTATAGTGCTAACATAGGCATATTGTGAGATAAAATCATAATGTACCTAAACAAATTAATTGGTTATATGATGAGATTGTTATTTAAAAAGATTGAAATTGATGGTAAAAAAAGCTTAATTCTAGGGGTGGGACAAATAGGCCATCTATAAATGAGTAAGAAGCTTATCCAAAGCCTGCACTATGTGTTCTTCGGATCACTGACAGAATATCGAGGAGCAAAATATCGACCTGCCAAAATATCAATGACAAAATATAGAATGACAGAATATCGACTTCCTATCTACAAACAGGTAAGTACAAAAATATCAAATCCAAAATATCGTTGCAAATAATATAGTTTGTTAAAATATAGAATTTTTTAAATGTTTTAAAAGTACTGTGAAATAATGAAATAATAAATATAATTAAGTAAAACATACTTAAAAATACTTAAATAACATTCAAATTAATACATAATTAATGTAAATAAAAAAATAAACATGCATTTTTATTTTTTAATACATATATATGTTAACTTAATATTATTAAAAAATATTAAATATTTGTAGTGTTAGATAGTCGGGAGGGTAAAATGTACTATTCCCACTCCAGTGAGTGCAACAGTAGCTAAAGCTTTGGATAGCGGGAGGGTAAAAATTACTATTCCCACTCCAGTGACTGCAAAAATAGGGAAAGCGTTGGACAGTGCAGGGGTAACAATTAATCTTCCCACTCCAGTGAGTGCAACAGTAGGGAAAGTGTTTGATAGCGTAGGGGTAACAATTACTATTCCCACTCCAGTGAGTGAAACAGTAGGGAAAGTGTTGGATAGCGTAGGGGTAAAAATTACTACTCCCACTCCAGTGAGTTCAACAGTAGGGAAAGCGTTGGCTAGCGTAGGGGTAAAAATTACTATTCCCACTCCAGAGAGTGCAACAGTAGGGAAAGTGTTGGATAGCGGGAGGGTAAAAATTACTATTTATCAATACCAATAAAAATGTATTAAAAATTAATGAACAATTACACATTATTTAATAATTAATTAATTTTAAATACCCCAAATTATTAATGATCAAAAATCAATTACCTGGTGGTCGTTACACTTGCAAAAATTTGGGAATTTAAAACGTCGGCGCGCTCCGCCGACACTGAACGACCTGCCTGCCTTGGGCGAGGGGAGACAGAAGGAGCAATTTGTAAATAATGAATAATGGAGTCTCCCGAGGCCGGCGGTGAAAAGCTCAATACCATTACAATTTTGGGAGATGGAAGGCACATCTACTACTTTATTCAGGAGATTGGAGAGACATAAAATTGCTAACAGCGGCTGGGTGCGAGTACACGGCGAAAACAAGACGACGATATTCAAACTTGGCGCGTAAAAGACCAGCGACAACATATTGGCATTGGCTTCCGGTTTTGGACTGAAAAGCAGTGTACCGGAGGATATCGAGGAAAACTGTGGGCTGACCAAGCGACGTTCCTCCCGAGAGGTGAGTGCTCTGGTGCGTGGTGTAGGCGGGGGGGTCAGGGGAGGGGAGCGGGTCGGAGGAAACGCGCCTGTCTCCTTTCCTACCGCACACGCTATCGCGGACTTTTGAGCATATTCATCGCGAAGGGAAACGGACTGTGCATATGTCCCAAAAAGAATAAGATCATCCCTCAACGGAATTGAATCGATAACTTTGCCATATAAATTGTTTACTGTGCCATCTATTATTGACATATCGCTCACACAGCCTGCAAACTATGTGGCTATTAGTATAGAAGAATAACAGGAATCTGTACGGGACCGATACTATTCTCTGCAATTCTATCTAGTTACCTTATTGAAGATCTCTGCTCAAAATTAATACGAAAGAAGTACTTTCCCCTCCTAATTTCACATGTGGAGTTCCATAATTAAGTTGAAGAGATCGTGCCAGCAGATGTATATAGGCACGCATAGAGCTTGACCAGCAGCAGGATTTTTTCCTACAGTATTAGGAAAAAACCTGTGCTGTTCTTCTCACCCCAACAAATTTTTTTTCGGTAAACACAAGTTGCTTCCTTGTTTACACAAACAGATCATTGGGCTATACGGATGATATCAGCAATGGATGAAGAAACTGAAAGAAGAAGTGCTGCGCAAAGTCTATTTGCAAGAGCCCCTAACAAGAATAAAAGTGTTAATAAAGAAATAAATACCAAAGACAGTTCTCTGCAAGATAAACTGAAACGATTTGAGAAATTAAAAAAGTCTGAGACTTCAAAATGGTGGGAGGCCATATCATTGGAAGATTATGCAGAAAAAGAGATGGTACCTAGGGGTCTTCGAATATATATTACACCTAGCCATGAATCCCCTAATCCTTTAATGCTCCAGGAATGGGCAGAGAACTCAGCTTCAAGTTCTAAACGCATGTTGATGATCCTAATTAAATACGCCTGGGAAGACAGAGAGGCAATAATGAATGAATTGAAAACTTTGGAAGAAGAAATAATGAAACATAAAGAACAGGAAGCCGTGAGTAAATTCATGACGGATCTAAAAGGAAGACTAAAACGACATGAAGAAGATATAAAGGCAAGAAAACAACGGAAGCTACATCGAGATTGCTGTGACTATGAGAGTGGGATGATCCTAACGTACAGTCACAAATACGATCATATGTATGAAAAACTTGCACAGGGAGTAACAATTGAGGAGGTATCCAGAGTCCCAAGTGCCACTGGTTCTATAACCAGCAGTGATACAGAAGGAGATGCACAAGAAAGAAATACCAATGATTCAACAACTGTAATAAGGCAACAGACTAATTTTTTAGAGGAATATCGCCTCATGAGAACAGGGAGGCAGATTCCGAGAACAGTACAACCACCGAAAACGAGAGGGAGAGGTCGAGGACTCCAAACAAGAGGAAGAGGAAGAAACAAGGAAGAAACTGGCGAAGAAGACAGCAAATCCGACAGAGAATCAAGAAGAGGGCGAGGACGTGGATACAGACCAATGGGAAACAAGAAGAGTGGTCAAACACAACAGAAACAATGAAAGATACAATGGTAAACAAAACTATCGTGAATTTATCATATAGACCACTTAGCATGGAAGAAAAAAGAACACTATGCCTTGGTCTCTCATTTTGTCCCACAGGTAACTTTAACTACCCAGAAACTAGAATTGACATTTTTAAATTTATACGCAAGCTGAAGTTAAAAAAATGGCACAACAACAGATGGGTAAGACCACCTAATGAAAGTAATAATAGCACTATGGGAATAGATGACATACCTTACACTAATATAGGAGACCTTAACACTTTAACAACGTTAGTGGATCTGTATGATAATCCTGAGTGTATGATAAACGTAGAGGAAGAAATTGTTACCGATTGTCCAGCAAAATCAGGATTTAAACCCAAATCAATTTTCTACCCCACGACACCACATGATAACATAGATGCTTTCCACGAAACGGTAATGAAAGATCTAGTTACTTTCCGCATGAAAACTAAGAAACCCTCTTACAAACAACCCCAAAAGAATTTCACAAAAAACCAATGGGAATTTGTAAAATCACTAGCAGAAGACGATAACATAATAATTCGTCCAGCAGACAAGGGCGGAAATATCGTCTTATGGGATCGTAGTCTGTACATTAATGAAGCTCTCAAGCAATTGAACGACAATAGCTATTATGTGACAAGCAATATGGAAGAATATAACGACAGCATAATAAAAATTTGGGCAATGTTATCGACATGGAAAGACCAAGGTCTCATACAATGGGAAGAATTTTGTGACTTGAAAAAAGATTATCCCAAGTTACCAAGTTTTTACCTATTGCCCAAAATCCATAAAAATGCCACTTTACCGCCAGGGAGACCCATAGTATCATCGATTGGGTGTGTTTCAGAACACATATCTAAATATGTAGATTATTTTCTACGAGAGTATGTTGTAACTCTTCCTTCATACACTAAAGATACCAAGGATTTTCTTGGCAAAATAAATGATATTGTATGGGAAGAGGATTATCAACTGATTACTATGGATGTGAATTCACTTTATTCTATAATTGACCATGAATTGGGGTTAAAATGTTGTTTTCACTACTTGAAAAAAAGAAAAATTTGTTTTTTGGACTACACTATGACACTGCTAGAAATGATAAGATTCTGTCTAACACATAATATTTTCATGTTTGACGGTCAAATGTTTAAACAAGTCCTCGGTACTGCTATGGGGACTTGTTTTGCCCCGAGTTTTGCAAATCTTTTTCTTGGGGTGTGGGAAGAGGAAGTACAGAGAAGCATTACCCAAACAGAGGCAGGAGAGAGGATAATTAAATGGCTTAGGTACATCGATGACCTCTTTATTATATGGAAAGGGGATGAACAATCAGCTATTGCATTCATAAACAACTTGAATGTCAATAATTACAACTTGAGACTGACATATAACATAAGCAGGGTAGCCATTGAATTTCTAGATGTAACTGTGGAGATCCTCAAAACAAAATCTGCACTAAACTGCATAGAAAAGAAACAGCAGGGAATAGTCTTCTCCATGCCCTGAGCAGCCACCCTGAAACCTTGAAATGGAGCATTCCATTTGGAGAACTGCTCAGGGCAAGAAGGAACTGTAGTACCATGGAAGATTTCTGCATAGAACAAAACGTTATGTTGGAAAGATTCAGAGAGAGGGGATATCCCAAATGGGTGCTAGACAGAGCGGTAGAAAAAGTGAAGAACATCTCGAGAGAAACAACTTTGCTAGAAAAACCCGAGGAAGAGAAAGAAGGGGCTAACCAACCCAGGGTTATCCTCACATTCAATGCAGAATCCAACAACATTGCCAAAATTCTGAATAAGAACTGGAATACACTTAAAACTGAACCTACTTTGGTAAAGGATCTATCTACACGTCCATTAATCACCTATAGGAAAAGCAGAAATCTGAAAGACATTCTGATGAAAGGTGATATTTCCAAAACCCAAAAGAGCACACGCCTTAATTTGAAAGGATTTTTTCCGTGTGGTCACTGTAGAGCGTGCCGCAGCAGTCACATGCGGAAAAAATACAGTACACCTGTAGCTGAAAAGAATATCGAACAATTCCTTACATGTGGAACCACATTTGTCATTTATGTTCTTGAATGTCCTTGCCACTTAAGGTACGTGGGGAGTACCACTCTGGCAGTGAAAAAGAGAGTGTTGGAACATATGCGAGCTATCAAGAACAAAGATCCACACTACCCTGTGGCAAGACATTTTGCCAAGTACCACCTATCCAATAACTCACTTTTATCGTTCTTTGCAATCGAACAGATAGAGTACAATAGAAGGGGTGGTAACAGAGAACTACAATTGAGACAGAGGGAGTCATGGCACATCATTAACTTACAAAGTAAATATCCAGGAGGATTGAATCAGGACGAAGAATTGAGTGTACATTTACGAGAATAACATTCATTTGACGGTGTATTCTGTATATCTAATTGATCTGTACGTTTGTGTATTAAGAGGTAATTTAGTATAACTTTTAATTTGCAATTATTGGAATCTAATAATTTTGTAATTTGTTTTAATTATAGGAGGAAAGGAAGGGGCCGACTCCGGAAGGGAATCGTTACATACCCCTACCCTTTTCTTCCAGGACATGAAAATTGAATCACATGACAGATAAGAGAACCTTCATATTCCTAATGATATGTTTCAGTTCTTTTCTGTAACTTATAGATTGTAGAGGGTAAAGGTGGCACAGAATTTTAATTTTGTTGATTAGGGTGTGGATCTTTTGGTATAGTGGGGATAAAATTATGTCACGTACTTTAGGAGAATGATCCTACAGCAGACAATAACACTGACACTGTGTCAAGAACTCGCATAGCCTAACTAACTATTGTGTGTATAACAGCAATTATATTGTTTCAAGTGTATGTTTATTCAAGCACTATGCATAATGAATAATGAATTAACATGTGAAACATATATTGAGGATCAGAATAGGTCTGATTGGAATTATGAATTTAATAGTTCAGGTATTGAGAATAACATCTGTATAAGGACCTATACAGCACTAGACTGAATAAATGCTGTCGTTACTGTTTATGACTAGCTTAAAATGGCCGCCACAGTAACATACATTGTTGAAACTTACTTTAGTTTGAATACAGTCCGTTTTCTGTTTTGATTCCCTGTAAGTATATACGTGTATACATCCGACAACTCTATGTGTGATCAAGCCTGCTGTGTCAGGCGAAACGCGTTACCTAAAATAAAAAGATCTGGTGAAAGAACAGCTCGGTGGTGGTCGTTACACTTGCAAAAATTTGGGAATTTAAAACGTCAGCACGCTCCGCCGACACTGAACGACCTGCCTGCCTTGGGCGAGGGGAGACAGAAGGAGCAATTTGGAAATAATAAATAATAAATAATTAACAACACATTATTTTTCAATACCAAAAATTCATAAGTATTACAAAATGTTTACCAATTGATATTAATTAACAGTAAATTAATTATTAATACACAAAAATATTTTCAATAATTACTTACTTACAATTAAATTACTTCCCACCCTATTCCCCTATAAACCCACAACCCACTCCAAATAATAAATTAATACAATTAATATAATTATCAATTAATAAAAATTAATTACCAATTAATAGAAATTAATTAATAATTAATTAACAATAAATTATCAATAACAATAAATTAAAATAAATAATTACTTAATTACAATTAAATTACTTCCCACCCTATTCCCCTATAAAACCACAACCCGCTCTGAATAATACATTAATACAATTAATATAATTACCAATTAATCAATTAATATTAATTAATCACCAATTAATAAAAAATAATTACCAATTAATAATTAATTAACAATACATTAATTATCAATACCAATAAATAGAAATAAATAATTACTTAATTTCAATTAAATTACTTCCCACCCTATTCCCCTATAAACCCACAACCCGCTACAGAACTAAAACGCAAAAATTAAATTAAAAATAATGAATAATTCCTAAAAATTAATATTTAATTTACTATAATTAAATTACTTCCCACCAGCCGCGGCCCGTGGAGGGAGTTCCGTGGGGAGGAAAGGCGGGGCGGGGGGTACTAAAAACCGGAATATGGATAATTGGAGGTAAGTAAACAATTAAATCAATAAAACGAATTTCGTAGCGTGCGCTGCATAGCAATTTGCGATGCAGGGCGCGCTACAAGATTCATTTTATTTATTTAATTGTTTACTTACCTCCAATTATCCATATTCCGGTTTTTAGTACCCCCCCACCCTGACCCTCCCCCGCCCCGCCTTTACGTCCCACGGAACTCCCTCCACGGGCCGCCGCTGCTTCCCACCCTATTCCCCTATAAATCCACAACCCGCTACGAAATTAAATTACGCAAAAATTAAATAACATAAAATTCATTACTTTAAAAAAATTCAAACATACATTACAAAAATAATAAATACTTTTAACACATATACTAATACTTAAAACACTATACATTTTTTTGATATTTTTAACAACTATATTATGACTGTCAATATTACAAACTTCAATGTTATGAAAATCGATATTTCTTACCTGAATTTTGATATTGTGCACCACTATATTTTTGCAATTCGATAGTCTGTCTATTCTATATTAAAAACTAGATATTCTGTACAGTCGATATGTTTTTTTCTCAATATTGTGACTAGTTACCGTGTTCTTCTATTGTAGAATTAAGAAAAAAGTGATGAGTAGAATGCCTGAATTAATGTAAACCGCTGGTAATTACTTGACAACATCCCCAGTCCATTGTGTTTTTACCTTTGTGAGAAATGCGGTTACTGGTTGGGGTGGGGGGAAGCCCCCCCTCAACCAGGAACCATAATCCTTGTGAGGGTGAGGCACAATCAAACCCCATATTAACCTGTTCTCATTCATCCATTAGTTTGGAACGGGGCAGTCAGGCTTAACTTAGAGGAATTGTGTAAAGAATTTATGCAGCACTCCAAACAGTAATATAGTGGAAACACAGCACAAGAAATATCACACACCAATTAAAAAAAATTGAGAGTATTTTAAGAAATAAATCAAGATAAGACCGTAGAACCGGAGATGTGAAGGTGTAAATATTTCAGTGAATATAGTGCCAAAAAGCACAATGTGACAACTGTGAATATCCGGTAGGGCTAGCTCGGGACAAAGTTGCAAGTTCAGGTCAACCATGATGGAGCGCGAGACCACTACTGGAACCCAGTTAGGCCCGCTGAACAGGAGTACCTTAAATCCTGGTTGCAGAACGTTGCAACATACCACATTGAGGATTCATTATACAGCTAAGACAATGCTGTGTAGCTGTGATGCAAGGTCCTGCATTATCGTCTAGGATACTGTTGCCTAGGGGTTACAATGTGAAGCACGGCATTGAGGATGCATCGCACAGTCGAGGCAATAAGTCAGTTCCAAGGAGTTGTGAGGCTGCAATGTGAGAACCTGCGTCGTCGTTGGGCTGCTGTTGATGAGAGATTTGCGATGCTAGGGACTGCGTTGGGGAGACGCTGATATGTGGCATTTCTGATGTGGGCTGGAAGGTCGATGAGGAGTCATAATGCTGAGAGAATCCTCGCAGCAGAGGAGATACATCGGTTCTGCTTGGGGCTGCACCGCACTGTAGAGGAGTTGCATAGGTTCTGCTAGACTAGGACTACTAGGACCACTAATGGGCTGCCAAAGTACCTTCACACCCACTTCCAAGGGACTAGGTCTGGGGCGGCACCATTTGGCAGGGTAGGACTCAAAGATGGCAGTGTCCACGTGCTGGATTCTGTTGCTGAGGCTCTATTTGTGCGGCCAGTCAACTAGCCTTTAGAGTCACTCTAGGGTCCTGGGTTCAACAGATGCAGGACCAGTCCTTCTCACCCAGGAAAGATGGCAACAGACAGTAGGTCAGCGCAGCAGGACAGCAGTGCTCCGGGCCAGCTGTCCAGCAGAGTGGCAGTCCTTTCAGCAGCACAGTAGTCTATCTTTCAGGCAGTCTCCAAAGGTCCAGAAGAGTACTATAGAGTTTGTGTCTGAAGTCCAGTATTTATGCCTGGGGCTTCGTTTGGAGTGGGAGAAACTTCTAGAGGTTTCGCTTTGAAGCCTACAGGTTTCCTGCCCTCCCTGCCCTGGCTCCAAACTAATTACGGGGGGTATGCAGCCCTCTTTGTGACGACAGAACACTGCCTATTCATGTGTAAGTAGGGCTGTGCCAATCTCCGTCCTCCTATCTTGCCAGTAATGGCCTATCCAGGCACATACTCTATTGTTTGTGGTTGTCTAGGAAGAACACACAAAGCCCAACTGTCAGCTACACTCAGTCATCTGACCCAAAGACAAGCTGCAGGCACTATATGGCTAAAGCAGGGAAATACCAAATTTCTTAAAGTGGCGACTTCACTGTAAGAGAGACTTTTTCATTACAATTCCAAAGACTCCAAACACAAACTGGCTACCTGTTCCCATTTGAAAGTTACAGCTTGCTGTACAATTGCCCTCTCTGAAGGGTCCCCCCAAACTTTTTGTCTTCCTTCTCTTCTTTTTCTGACCTCATTTGTGTTGGCTTTAGGACTTTGAGCACTTTACTACTGCTATCCAGTGCTAACGTGCATGTCCTCTCTCTACAACATGGTAACTTTGGCTCATTTCAAATTAGCATCCTTAATTTACATATCAATCCCTAGTAAAATGTACTGCCCGATTAAGTAGCCCCTTAACCTTGTCTCTGTCCTGACACTGCAGAGACTGAGTGGGCAGTTTTAAATTGCCACGTTGACCTTGCAGGTTTAACCTCTTGCCAGACCTAAACATTCCTTTTTATTTCATATCAGCCACCCCTAAGGTGCTGCCTGACTTTGTGCAGTCAGGGTTAAGTGACAGCTGGGCTTTGTGCATTCACTCTAAACATCCACACACAAATGGGTTTAGGTGTGACTTGGGCCTTTCTGGGAGGATGTAAACAATGAGCTGGGCACAGCATCACATATACACACATACACATGAATAGCCTGTGTCCTGTCCACACAGAACCGACTGCACCTCCATAGTTAGCCTGCAGCCAGGACAGAGAGGACCTCTGTGCACTTCAAAGACCCTTCTTTGAAGTTACGCCTACTTCAAAGGCACAACTGGGAATAAGTACTGGACCTCTGACATAATGACTCCAGTACACTACTGGACGTGTGATGACTCGGCCAGGAGGTAGGACTGCTATGCTATTAAAGAACTGCCACTTGCTGGACTGCTGCTCTGGGAGAACCGCTTTCCTGCTGTACTACCCTGCTGCCTGATATCCTATGGCCTGGCTGAGAAGGACTGGACCCACATCACTTGAACCCAGAGTGACTCCAACGGCTGACTTGCCCCCTGTTCTAAGTCTCAGGGATATCAAAGACTATGACTCACCCTGCTACAGCACCTGGACTTTGCTTGCTGCAAGTCTTGCCCTGCAAAGTCATGTCTTCCCAGTCCTGGGTCCTTGGAAGTGGAAGTGGGTATAAAGTGCTGCACCAGCAAAAATCAGCAGTTTGGAACTAGGCATCTCCATCAACGACCATGCGTCGCTGCGGCTCCGAGGATTGAGTGCATTGCTTCGTTGACTGCTCAATGCATCGTGTCCATTCTCGCTGCATCAGAACCGTGCCATCTCCATCACAACGACGTATCACTGTGGGTGCGAGAATTGAGTACTTTGTTCCACTGACTGCTCAATGCATCGCATCCTTTCTCAATGTATCCTTGAGTTTGCAAATCAACTCATTCCCTCATCGCAAGGACCATCGATAAAGCATCACCGCCCCTGCTCCCCGCATTGTCCTTGGCATAGACGCATTCAAGGTACTTTTTCAGCAGCCAGGACTGGTGCCGGTATCCGACCCGTGCTCCATCATGGCTTGTTTGAACTTTCGGGTATGACCCTGTCTAGCATGACCCGATAGCCCCAATTGTCACTTTCTGCTTCTAGCACTACATTTCAGTTTGAATTCTTGGATTTTGTTGTTTGGTCTTGTTTTGTTCTTAATAATATAAGCTTTTTTTCAAAACTGGTATGGAGTCTTTTTGTGGTGTTTTCACTTTGTTACTGTTTGATGTGCTGCCCAAATATTTAAGTTAAGCCTAACTGCTCTGTGAAAAGCTACCAGAGGGTGAGCACTGGCTAATTTAGGGTGTGTTGTTGACTTACCCTGACTAGTATAGTGGTTCCTGCTTGAACATGGTGCCTACCACTGCCACCCGCAAATACAGCTTATTAAATGAAATAAGGGAACTCCAATTGTTATTTTACGGGAGAGGCAGGCCTTGCAGTAGTTAAAAATGAATTTAAGAGTTTTTCACTGCCAGTACATGTAAAAAAAGTAAATGTCCAACTTTTGAAATACACTCCATCCTGCCCTCTGGGCTTACAGGGCCTACCCTAGGGGTGACTAATATGTAATAAAATGGACGGGTAGGATCTAGCAAAAGTTTTTTTTTGCCAGGTCGACATGGCAGTTTAAAGCTGCACACACAGGCTGCAATAGCAGGCCTGAGACACGTTTAAAGGGCTATTTAAGTGTGTGGCACAATCAGCACTGCAGGGCCACTAGTAGCATATAATGTATAGGCACTGGGCATAAGTAGTGCCACTTTAATAGGGATATGCAAGTACATGAAATATGCCAAATGGGTGGAAGCCTATCTTAACATGTTTTAAGGAGCGAGCCCAAGCACTGGTTAGCAGTGGTGAAGCATGAAGCCTTACTCCAGAAAAAGAGAGACCTCAAAACAGGAGGGTTGAAGGCAAAACGTTAGGGGGGAAACCGCGCCAAGGATACCAGATCTAACAGCCCCCCCATGCCACCTCAGACATTATTCATCCATAAGCAAATCAGCATCAGCCCTGCTCCAATCGGAACAGTCCAGCCGAACCAGCAGTCTGGCTCCCCACTGAACAGAAACACAAACAACTCCAGGCCAATGTTGGTCTAATCCACATTGGTGATATATAATCCGAGTCACTTGGCACAGTTTACAATCAAACCCATATCTGGGCATACCTATCACAATTATGGCATCAGAGTGAGAAAAACACAACAGTGATGGATCAAATTCTTGAATTAATTAATCTCTGCCACTTTTAATTACTCTGGATTGCATCCCAGTTCATCGTTTCTTTGTACTTCATGCCACTCTAGACAGTAACTAACCACATGCAAATTAGCCTTGGGACAATAGGAACAGTTCAGCTCAAATTGCCAGGCCAGGTCCCCTTACAATAGGAACACAAGCAACTCAGAACACTTTCAACCTAACTAGTCCTTGCCGATGAGGTCAACATTGAGTCATGTGGTACCATGAGCACAGGACCTATGTCTGGGTAAGCTCATTGTACTATGAATGGAAGCAGCAGGCATCAGGCCAGTCCTTCTTTCATTTCTACAAAGGTTCATAGAAGAAGAACAGCCAATATAGTGCTCCTTCACATGTCACTGTATTTGTAGCACACCTATTATTTACTCAAACTACAATGGAAATGAAAGAGGAACAATGGCTCTCCCTCCTGAACGACGTGCACAGTGCCCTCAGAATAACTTATTAACAAGCTGATGTGTAATGGGTAGGCTGTTCTTAGAGGCGTTCAAGGGATCCAGGCCATGATCATGATAAAAAAACGAGTAAAGTAAGGGATGTCTTCCAAGTCCACATCTTCTTATTATTCGCCCTCTTCAGAAATATTTTAGAACATTTCTCTGATTTTTCCCCAAAAAATTGCTGTAATTACATATGCTTGTTTTAAGGAATATGACCGCATAGCCCCCATAGTGATTGGACTCCATTGCCGCCCCTTGGCAGCTTCCCCTGCATCATTCACAGAGTTTTCCGGATTAGCACCCTTGCATATCTGACTGACAAACTCAAGATCTCCACACTGTCGTCACACCCACAGTCAGAACACCATCAAACTGGAGACAAAGAAGTGTCAAAAAGAAAAAACAAGGCAACAAACCTTTTCTATGTATACACTCAGGGCCTTTAACAACATTTGCACATCTTTGCTACCCCAACGCTACTCTAGTTTGGAGAAAGTTTAAGTTGCACCTCTAGAAAGGCTAATAGATCACAGTGCATTAAGAGTCCCCTTCTGCTCCAGAATCCAGTTATGTCCTCAATCACTCACTGACTGTATGCAAAGATTCAATAATAATTCTAAATGCCAAGGGGCTTATTTACAAGACTCTTGCATCACTGGTGCTTCACTTTTTTTGATGCACCAGTGGTGCAGTGAGCTGGTCCATATTTACAAGGACACGCAAAGCCACCTTGTGTGGCTTTTAATGGCATTGTAAATATGGACCTTTTTCACCTATCACTTTGGGTGAAAGGGGCGTGATGAGGCGTGAGGTGGCGCCTTCTGCAGCACGCATAGAAAGAGGACAAAAACAATCATCCTCGCAATATAGCCACCATTGCACCATAGCACATGGCATTCAATTGTGCGCCAGCACAGGGACAACACGGTGATGTCTCAGATTGTTGTAAATATGACGCATCCTTGTGCTATTTAAATGACACAGCTCGGCGCTGCAAAACGGCTTGTGGCACTGCGCTGAGCCATTTTGTTGTACATGAGGCCCTAAATATTCCCAGCTGTGATATGAAATGGAGCACAAATACACAGAGGACTCCAATTCCCTCTCAACTGCATAGTTTCTAACAGCCAGCAAACGAGGTGCAAATATCTAGCTTTGAGAGGTGGTTCAAGATGTCTCACTTCCATCCTATGCTTCCTGCATCCTATTACGCTCTTCGTGCCGTCCGTCCTCCCGGTAAGTCGGGAGGCGGCGTCGCCCTGATTGCCCGCAGAGAAATCACTTTTCAAACCCTAGTTTGTCCCTCCATTGGATCATCGGACTGCCTAGTGGTCCGCTCACTTTAATTCAATTCCCAATTTACTTGTGTTCTTATTTACCGTCCCCCCTCTTCCCCTCTACTCTTTCTTCCGAGCTTCCAAGATCTGGTGGCCACCCTAGTAGTAAACAATTCCTCCATTGTGGTACTAGGTGACTTCAATTTTTGGCCCTCTGACCCGGCCGAATGTTCAACATCTAAAGAGTTCTCGGAGTCTCTCCGCTCTTTCAACTTCATTTCTGCTGTCCACACCCCAACCCATAGCCAGGGTCATATCCTTGACCAGATCTGGTCCCTCAACTGCCCGGTAACCTCACTGTCTATTTCTCCCTGCACTTGGTCCGATCATTCCCTCATTTCCTTTTCCTTTCCCTCAGCCCAGTTCTTAAGCCCGCTCTTGTCAAAAACATCTGGGCACGTTCATGGAACCGTGTGGATGTGGCTCTCTTATCCGCCACACTTTGCGCTTCCAGCCCGGACCTCCGTGGACTTTCATCCCTCGGCCAAGCGGACTCCATCAACGCGTGGCTTCGAGCAGGCTGCGACTCTGTCGCCCCTCTAAGGCGGATTTCATCCAGGCGCTCCAAAGACGCGAATCGCTTGTTCAATAAGGAACTGAAGGCTCAAAAACTCGACGTCCGCAGGGCTGAGCGCTCTTGGCGGCGAGATTACTGCCCGACTCTTAGAAATCATTATATCACCCTTTTGGCCCTTTACAAAAACTCTATCTTGATAACTAAGAAGGCTTATTTCTCGTCCAAAATTCACACCGCCGAAAATCGGCCTAGAGAAATTTTTACCATTGTGCACGATCTAGCATACTCCGACAGGGCCACACTCAAACCCGCTCCCTCACAGCATCTTTGCGATTCCCTCAATTCTTTCTTTCTTGACAAAATAGCTGCTATTAAAGCTAACATCCCCCTTCCCTCCCCATCCTTTGTTAGCCCTCAGTGTCCCCCAGCTGTAGCCCGCCTTGAATCCATCCCTCTTCTTACAGAAGATTCCTTCCTATCTCTTCTGCCTCTGGTTAAATCCGGCTCCCCTCTAGATCTTTGCCCAGCACACATCCTTAAACAAATCTTCTCTACCTGCGCTCTGCCGCCTCTTACCTTTCTTAATAGCTCCCTTTCACAGGGCATTGTCATTTCTCCTCTTAAATCGGCCGTTATCCTGCCCATCCTAAAAAAACCTGGGGCTGACCCCTCGGTGCCTATCAACTACCGCCCCATTTCACTCTACCCTTTTTGGCGAAGGTACTGGAACGCCATGTAACCAGAACTCTGAGCACCTTTGTGGAGATGATTAATGTATTGGCCCCCAGGCAGGCCGGGTTCCGCCCCGCTCACTCCACGGAATCCGTAGTCTTGTCGGTCCTTGACAAACTTAGAGAGGGCATGGACAGACACCATCCTCAGGCCTTGGTCGTCCTCGATCTCTCCGCCGCTTTTGACACGGTTGATCATGCCATCTTACTTTCCCGTGTCAGAGCGGTGGGAATCGAGGGCTCGGCCCTGGTCTGGCTGTCCTCCTTCCTGCATGACCACTCCCAAGCTGTGCATTTGGGTGATCATTCTGCGGATCTCCATGCAGTTCAATGCGGGGTTCCCCAGGGATCCTCCCTTTCCCCTTTGTTATTTAATTTGTATATCGCCCCTCTTATTTTTGCCCTTCAACAATTGGAGGTCTCCGTCTTTAATTATGTGGATGACCTCCAGCTTATTTTCTCCCTATCTTCTTCCCCTGAGTCAATATCCAATTTCCACTCAGTCATGACTTTCATCCAAGACTGGATGAATCACAACCACCTGAAGCTAAACCCCGACAAAATGGAGTTGGTGCTGACAGGTCCCTGGTCTTCTCTCTTCTGGCCCCCCTCTTTAGGTTCCCCCCCTATCCCATCTTCCTCTGTTAAAACTCTTGGATTCAACCTTAATGACCAACTCTCTCTTCATTCCCAAGTCAGTTCGGTCGTCTCCTCATCTTTTCTTTCCCTACGTACCATCTGCAAAGTCTCTCGGTTTCTTTCCCCCTCCGCACTCAAACTCATAGTCCTGGCGATGGTTATCTCCCGCCTGGACTACGGCAATGCCCTTTATTGGGGCATGCCCGCATACATTGTGAGACGACTCCAGCTGGTCAACTTATCCAAATCACACCATGTTACGTCCCTCCTTAAGTCTCTACACTGGCTCCCCATTCAGGGGCTGTATCATCTTTAATGCCCAGTCCGGCTCAGCCCCCGCCTATATCACTTCCGAAATTCATTCCTATGTTCCCCTCAGGGAGCTTCGCTCATCCACCCAACATTTGCTTGTGGTTCCCCGCTTTAGAATAAAAAAATGGGGAGGCTCTAAATTCTCCACACTTGCTCCCACATTTTGGAACTCCCTCCCGGCCCATTTGAGATCCTGCACCCAGTACTCACTCTTTTGCAAGGCACTTAAAACCTTACTTTTTACTCAAGCCTTCCCTTCCTAATGCCTTCTAGCTGAGTCCGTCTTTCTGTCCCTCAGGAAATCTTAAGTACATTACAGCGCCATGAAACCGCTCGGTGTACGTGCGCTTAAGAAATATTTTAAACTCAAACTCATCTTCATCAATGTGCGTCAATCTAACAACACCTTGACAATCAGGTAAAGCTGAAAATAAAGGGCTCAATAGGATCTATTAGATAAAAGTACCTCCTAAATCACAAAAGTATCACAAGGAATGTGTGCTCCAAAGCATACTGACTTACTTTTATCCATCAGGCTGCACAAACAATACTTCCACCTCCATCTGGAGCACACAGCTCATACAGAAATAAACTCCTACAGAGGAGAGATGATTGTATAAAATTATCCCATACTATTGGTGTTGGAAAGTGGGTTATTGGTAAGTGCAAATGTAGGTCTGCCACTGGCAATAAGGCCACTAACACATGATAGGACTCAGCATAGGTCTTAGAAAAGTATTCCTATTCTCAACCCTTTGTAACGTGGCTGCGAACAGACAGGCTTAACTTCAAAGACAGGTATGTAAAGCATTTAAAAACACAATTTCAGTAAATAAGACACAACACATAATAAAAATCCAACAACAATTTATAAAAATAGGAAATATTTTTATCTTTAACATAACACCACAACAACAAACATCCAATATAGGGAACCAGAGATATGAATTTTCAAAGATTTAATAAAATATTGCACTTAGAAGATTATAGCACCATATTGCGATACCTGCTTGCGATAGACCAGGTCAAAGTCAAAGTTTCAGGCCATGCGCGATGGAGCCCTGAGCAGCTACAGCTCGCGGCATGTCCCGGTCTCAGTTTCTACCTTCACACTTAGAAACTTTTCTGTAGCTTTTTTCTGGTGAGACCCCTCGAAGCTCCCAGCCAGTCCGGATCCGGTGAGGGTTCGCCGGCTTGACTTGTGACGAGGTCCCGGTCAACTTCCCTGGAGCAGACTTAGAAAATATTTCAAGATTGCTTCAGCGGGACAACCCAGGAATCCAGACCAATACGCGATGTAAGACAGGCGGCTTGGCTCTCACGGTTGCTCCCGGTCACCTTTTCTAAGAGCGAACTTAGAAACTTTTCTGGAGCTTTTTCTCGCGGGGTCTCTCGATGCTCCTCATGTAGCCGGATCCGGTGAGGGTTTGCCGGCTTCAGATTTTCTCTAGTCCCGGTCAATCTCTTGAAGTTGATGCGATGGAGCTTTTAGCGGGACGAACCGGGATGGCTTGGCCTGCTCACGGTTGAAGGCAGGTGGCCTGGCTGACCAGGTTGAGTCGGTCCCTCTATGGAGCTTTTTGTCAAAGTTTGTCAAAGTTTCTCTAAAGTTCTCCAAACGTCTTGAACTTCTTCTTGAAGTTCCTCAAGGGGTCCCAGAGTGTCTCAAACTTACTCCAAGGGTCTAGAAGCTCCAAGATGGTCCTGGAAAGTTGAGGATGTCAGGTTCCACAGTCCACTGGTACAAAACCCTTACAAATCCACTGATGGGTCTCCAAGGTGTAGATTTAGTTGGTGATGTTCCAGTTGAGCTCTTTTAACCTGTAGCATTCAGGGAGTCCACTCTTTAGTTCTTTTTCAGCAAAATAATTCACAGGGCTGTAGTTTCAGATGGTGCAGTTTTCAGAGGTCAGGCTTTAGAAATCCTGCACAGCAAAACTTCTCAGCAGGGCACTTCTTGCTTCAGTAAGTTTCAAGCAGAAGATCTGGAGGGCTCTGCCCCTCTCAAATACTTATTCCAAGTTCTCTGGGTCATGCAGGAGGTCACTTCTGACCAATGGGAGCAGGGTAACTCCTCAAAGTTATGACCACATCCTGTAGAGTGTGGCATTATGTTGTCCCAGAGTGCATCAAATATTCTAAATCCATAATGGCTGATTTTCCAGCAAGGAGGTAAGAGCTGCCTAAACACACCCCCTAGGATGGCTTATTTCCATAGACTCTCCCCCTACCATCTGCACATACCTTCCCTAATCCTGGGTCTGGAGGGCGTCAAAAGTGGAAACTGACACTTTGGCCATCCCTTTGCCTTTGAAGCCCGTGGTTTACGACTCCTCCCCCTGGCTTGCCATTCCTATTGAACAGCACACTGCCCTGCCAGCAGAGTTGGTTAACCCCAGGGGCTCTTTATCACCTCTTCAAGGCAGCCTGGCTAATCCACTTAACTTTGACCAATCAGGGCAGACCACTGGAAGGCTGAATTTGGACTTACAAACAAGAAAGTCTTATAAATTCTTGTATGTACACTTTAGGAGAAATTCAACAATATGATATTGTTGGATTTATTAATACCATTCTGGGAAGTCTTTGAATGGCATGTCTAGTCCCTTCCTATCAATAGTTATTAATCAATAGCTTCCAACCATGTTAACCTATGTAACAAGGGATTTGCAATGGGAAACATTACTTGGGCTATTTTTCCAGTACCAGGAATTGGAATTACAAAAACATATTTTATAAGTACTTGCCTTATATCTACAGGAACCCCACCCCATGTGCACCTAGGGGAGACTTTAGGGGTTCTGAACCTGTAGAAAGATTACAGATGTTCCCTTTACTGTGCTCCTAGCATCAAAGTCGAATTTGAGTAGCACTGTACCACAATGTGGGGAATGAAATGTGAAATTTCACTTTACCCAGGCATATAAGAACTCATTTTATAAGGGTGTACCTTATAAATACCTGACCTCCCTCCACCCCTGGGATACCTAGAGGAGACCCTGGGGGTCCCTAACATGCCAAAACATTGTAGGTTATACATTTTTAAGTGCCCCACCCACCAAAGTCGAGTTTGGGCACAATTTACTTTTTTAAAGCAGTCCTGGCACCCAGAGCTGCTTTTAAACTGACCTCAGGCTTCAGCAGTGCACACATGTAAGTGCAACAAAAGGCTGCCCTGCCTCTAAACTGCCATGCCCCAGGCTACTGGGGACTTCTAGGTAGTTTCAATCCCCTATTATATACTAGGGGCATATAGGGTAGGTCATGCCAATCACAGGGGTACTCCACCATACCATTGTGTATCCTAGTGTATGTAGGTGTTTTAACTGTATTCTAATGTGTTTCTTTCAGCATAGCGCTGGCCCTGGGCCTGGTTAGGCAGAGCCCAGAGTCAGTCAGAGTCAGTTACCACCAGCATCAGTCAGCAAAAAGTTGAGGGGTGCCCAGGGCACCGGATGACTTTGCAACAATGGAAGACACTGACAAACTGTATCCCAATTGTTTGTCATTGTGTATTGGGTACCGCTTGGTAGGCATACAATGTTGCCAATACTCTGAATATATGTTTTATTAATGATTTTTTGGATAAACTCGAAGACCTAATATCCAACGAGAAAGGCCGCGTGTCTTTATCATCAGGTGATGCCTCTCAGAGAATGGGATCTCAGAATCGGATGATGTCTTCTCTTTGTGGCAGAGGCATTGAGGGGCCCACGTACAGTCCTGCCTTCTCCTACCGTGGCCGCAGTAATACTGAATACCTAGAAATCTGTGGGTGATCTAGAATAACTACAATGATAGAAAACGGTAAATAGACATAATATCGAAAAAAAAATATCGAGTAGCAAGAATATCGAGTTTTTAATATCGAATGGACAGAATATCGACTTGCAAAAATATAGTGGTGAAGAATATCGAAAAACAGGTAAGAAATATCGATTGCAATAATATAGTTGTTAAAAATATCGATTTTTTTATAGTGTTTTAAGTGTTAGTATATGTGTTAAAAGTATGTATTAATATTGGAATGTATGTTAGAATATTTTTAAATTATTGAATTTTATGTTTTTTTATTTTTTTGTAATTTAATTCCGTAGCGGGTTGTGGGTTTATAGGGGAGTAGGGTGGGAAGTAATTTAATGATAGTACATTAAATAATAATTTATAGGAATTATTAATTATTTTTAATTTAATTTTGCGTTTTACTTCTGTAGCGGGTTGTGGGTTTATAGGGGAATAGGGTGGGAAGTAATTTAATTATATATTATTAAATAATAATTTATAGGAATTATTAATTATTTTTAATTTAATTTTGCGTTTTATTTCTGTAACGGGTTGTGGGTTTATAGGGGAATAGGGTGGGAAGTAATTTAATTGTTATTAGTTAATTATTAATTGGTATTGCAAATTAATTGGTTGTTGATTAATTATTAATTGGTAAATAATTAGTATTAATTGGTAATTAATTTGTATTAATTGTTTAATTGATAATTATGTTAATTGTATTCATTTAATATTTGTAGCGGGCAGTGTGTTTATAGGGGAATATGGTGGCAAGTAATATAATTGTAAATAAATAATTATGTAATTTATTTGTGTATATTGTTAATGAATATATCTTTAATTTAATTTTGCATTTTACTTCTGTAGCGGGTTGTGGGTTTATAGGGGAATAGGGTGGGAAGTAATTTAATTGTTATTAGTTAATTATTAATTGGTATTGCAAATTAATTGTTTGTCGATTAATTATTAATTTGTAAATAATTAGTATTAATTGGCAATTAATTAGTATTAATAGGTAAATTGATAATTATGTTAATTGTATTCAATTAATATTTGTAGCGGGTATTGTGTTTATACGGGAATATGGTGGGAAGTAATATAATTGGAATTTTTTTTTTTTTTTAATAATTTGTGTATATCCTTAATTAATATATTATAAATTAATTATTAATTGGTATTATTTGCATTTATTAATGTTTGTTATTGAAAAACAATTGTTTGTTAATTAATTATTAATTGTTAATTAATTAAACAAAAATGTATTGGTATTTAAAAATGATCAATTCTTGTGTGATTGGTAATTAATGGTAATACTTGTTTTTGTATTAATAATTAATTAATTTAAAAATAAAAATACATTTATTATTTTCTCTACTATTGCACTTACTTGAGTGGGAATAGTAATTTTTACCCCTACGCTATCCAATGCTTTCCCTATTATTGCACTCTCTGGAGTGTGAATAGTAATTTTTACCCTCCCGCTATCCAACGCTTTCCCTACTGTTGCACTCACTGGAGTGGGAATAGTAATTTTTACCCTCCCGCTATCCAACGCTTTCCCTACTGTTGCACTCACTGGAGTGGGAATAGTAATTTTTACCCTCCCGCTATCCAACGCTTTCCCTACTGTTGCACTCTCTGGAGTGGGAATAGTAATTTTTACCCCTACGCTATCCAACGCTTTCCCTACTGTTGCACTCACTGGAGTGGGAATAGTAAATGTTACCCTCCCGCTATCCAACGTTTTCCCTACTGTTGCACTCTCTGGAGTGTGAATAGTAATTTTTACCCCTACGCTATCCAATGCTTTCCCTACTGTTGCACTCACTGGAGTGGGAATAGTAAATGTTACCCTCCCGCTATCCAACGCTTTCCCTACTGTTGCACTCTCTGGAGTGGGAATAGTAATTTTTACCCCTACGCTATCCAATGTTTTCCCTATTATTGCACTCTCTGGAGTGGGAATAGTAATTTTTACACCTACGGTATCCAACGCTTTCCCTACTGTTGCACTCTCTGGAGTGGGAATAGTCATTTTTACCCCTACGCTATCCAGCGCTTTCCCTACTGTTGCACTCACTGGAGTGGGAATAGTAAATGTTACCCTCCCGCTATCCAACGCTTTCCCTACTGTTGCACTCTCTGGAGTGGGAATAGTAATTTTTACCCCTACGCTATCCAACGCTTTCCCTACTGTTGCACTCACTGGAGTGGGAATAGTAAATGTTACCCTCCCGCTATCCAATGCTTTCCCTACTGTTGCACTCTCTGGAGTGGGAATAGTAATTTTTACCCCTACGCTATCCAATGTTTTCCCTATTATTGCACTCTCTGGAGTGGGAATAGTCATTTTTACCCTCCCGCTATCCAACGCTTTCCCTACTGTTGCATTCTCTGGAGTGGGAATAGTAATTTTTACCCTCCCGCTATCCAACGCTTTCCCTACTATTGCACTTACTGGAGTGGTAATAGTAAATTTTACGCGCCCGCTATCCTACACAGAAAATATTGAATATTTTTAATTAATATCACGTTAAGATATATGTATTAATTTTTTTTTTACTTACTTTAATTATTCATTAAGTTTACTGTTATTTAAGTATTTTTAAGTATGTGTCAGTTAATTATATGTATTATTTCATTTATTTAACATTACTTTTAAAACATTTAAAAAATTCGATATTTTGACTAACTATATTATTTACAACGATATTTTGGATTCGATATTTTTGTAATTTCCTGTTTGGAGATAGGACTTCGATATTTTGGCATTCTATATTTTGGCATCGATATTTTTGTAAGTCTATATTTTTGTAGTCGATATTATGTCAGTGATCCCATATGGAGAAGGAGTTGGTGTTGAAAATGTCACTAATAAATTATTCATTTTTTAATCCATTTATTTGGAAGTTTTAGAAAGTGCAATGTGTGTCCTTTGAGTTAATGTCAGAGATGTTGACAGAGGCACTGGGCTAGAGTCGGGGGAGGGGGCGGGAGGGGCTTGTTAACCATGTCCGACTTTCCTGTACTATACTGTCGAGGATTTTTAATAATTCGTCGGCTGAGGCTCCAGCCTCGCGCTGGAAGCATGTGCGATCTCGGTCAAGCTGCTTTTGTCCCCTCTGCATCAATTCAATCAAATGTATTATTTTTGCACTTAGGTTATGATTTTGCAATTATGAATAATAGATATGGATATTCATTGATGGAATTAAATTATTGAACAAGCTCAGTCATGGTTTATTCATCATGTTACTGCGGACGTACGTTGTGAGCTCTACAGAGAGGCTGAATTAAACGGATCTCATTTTAAGTAAGATGCACAGAGCGTCCGTATATTTACTACTTACAGGTCCCTCTGTTTGTGATACCTCTGTGCATGGCAGGTATACTTGCTTCTGGGGGCAGGTTTCAGGTAAGCACTTCTCCCAGATACATAAGGTTTCTAACATTTGTACATCGAAAACAAGTTAGCATTTCTAATTGCGCCAAGTGGTACGGTCGCACAGCAATGTTAGTTTGTTCGTACCTTTCCCTTTGTTCTCATTACATTTTAGGTCTGGCTGTGATACATGGTGTAATTTAATGTACTACATTGGCTACAGACAGCAAATTCTTAGTGGATAGGTCCATCATGTGTTTGTGATTGCCCACACACATCTAAATTAGAATGTGAATGGAGCGTACACTTCACAGCATAAAGAAAGATCTTTTTATTCCTGTGTCAGTGTGTGTGTGTGTGTGTGTGAAAACTGCCTGAAAGATTTCATGCACTGCCTGGCAGCCTGAATGCTGTTGGCTAATGTCTGATCTGACTGACTTCGCATCTGCTATCTCTAATGTATCGCCTTGTGCATCTGGAATCTTTAAGGTGGATTTATGTGCCTGGTGCAGGTGTGCTCCACTCCCACAAAAGTCAGTGTCTATGCCCCAGCTTCCTGTAATTGGATTTCTGTATGTGCTTGTCAGGTGTAGTACCTTAACAGTCAGAAACATGGGCTGCCTATGAATATTGGGACATCCTTTGCCGGTTGGTGGAGCCATCATGTCCACTTACCCAAGTGCTCTGAGGCAGCACTGGGGAAGCAGGTAGGGTGATGACACGTTTCTACATCCATTATGTGATCCTTCTTCAGAAGCTCTTTCATGACTCTTTGGTGAGTGCATGGATTGCACTACTGAATGTCAACACCAACAATACTGTATCATGCTAATATGGAGGATGGTATATCGAGCAACAAACTATCTAAAGATAAGTGCATCTTGGAAAGTATAAATTCACTGGGGCAGATTTATAATAACTGGCGCATCCCTGCATATCAGCAGGGATGCGCCAGTTATTGTGCGCCACAGCTCCGCCACCATGGATGCGCCGCATTTACAATGCGGCGCACCATGGGGCAAAAACGGCACAGATGCGTGACGCATCTGTGCCGTAAAAGTGGCGCACTGCTGGATTTGCGTCGCAAGCGCGACGCAGCTCCAGCAATGCTTTGGGGGGACCTATCTTCACAATGCTGCGTCAATCCTTACGCCTGCTTCAAGCAGGCGCAGGGTTTTGACGCAGCATGGCCTCAAAAGTGACTGAGTGAAATCTTGTAGATTTCACTCAGCCACTTTTAGGAGGCGTTCCTGTGCCGGAACGCCCCCTCCCTGCTCCAGAACGCCTACATGTGGCGCAGGGCTTTACAACGTGACGCATCTGCCAGATGCGTCACGTTGTAAATACCCCGCAGCATGGCGCAGGATTTGCGCCGCCGCTGCGTCACAAAAGTGACGCAACGGCGGCGCAAAAGTGACGCACAGGGCTTATAAATCTGCCCAACTGTTCCTAACTCTACAGCTACATACGGTTAAGAAGTATATACCGGATAGGTACATGTATGTGGAGTTAGGTATGAAAAATCAAAACTTACTCGATCATTATTTTCTTTTCGATATTCTGCCCTCAATATTCTGTCCTATTGATAATGATGATTCCATATTCACTAAGTGTGGGGATAGATCAACTTAAAGCTGGGAGCTGAAGGAACAGACAAGTTATGACGCAAAGCTTACCCAACGATACTGTGTGCAACAATGACAGATTCTTATGATTTATATTACCTAGGGGGATCTCCTTTGCTTCATATGGTATTTATTGGCAGGAGCAGCAGTTTGGCTTATATGTGGCAAAGTATTTGGTAGCAAGCTCCACAAGTTTAATCTAAACTCACTTCCTCTACCAGAATTTGATCTTCATTTTAAATGAAAAAAAACAGCTGTGTATATTTTAAGTTGAGGGAGGGCGCTCATCGATTTTTGTTTAAAAAATCTAAATGGTTTTCAATGCCTTTTGTGTCTATTGCCCTCTTTTTTTCTTAAAGACTGTCTGTGCACTCAGGCGGAATGTTCTCATTGCGGTGATTCAGCCCCAAGTGAGGAGAATCCCCCACGATTGCGAGGCCTCCACCACAAGTGCGGAGGCCCTTTGTGAATCAGGCCACAATATTTAGGCAGATAGGGTACTCCGTTGTGGTTTCAGTTATAGTAGATTAGATTTAGATCAAGCCATTTGTCCACCTAATTTGAATGTATGTGTAAAAATCGACTTCGTAAACCATACATAATATAGATAGTGAATAGATATTTTTTTTATAAAAAATAAATTCTCATTTCATAAAACTGTTCAAAGCAAACAAGGAATGAAATTTAGCAGCAGAAACCAAATGCATGCTCCCAGAGTGCAGATTGTTACTGCCTTTTGATAGAACTAAAGCACATGTTTGAAGGGGAAAAAAATATAATTTAAACTTTTTGTTCTCAGCAATAACCCTGGGCGCGACACTATGCTTCGCCCACGTAGTGTACGTAGCGCTGCCTGCTTCGCAGTTTTCGAAGTAGGCGAAGCAGGCAGCGCCTAGGCACACGCGAGGGCGAAGCGTAGCTGCCTGCCGCCCACCACTCGCCTCCCACCCGCCCTACTTTTAAAAGATAACACAAATTTATAATAAAGCAAATTAAAAGGCACTTAACTGAAGCGCGGCGTCTCCGGGGCTCCCTCTTCCTGGTTTTCAACTTTTCTGACAAATGCGCATGCGCGGACGCCCGCGCATGCACATTTGAAATGCGCGGGCGTCCGCGCATGCGCATTTGTCAGAAAAGTTGAAAACCAGGAAGAGGGAGCCCCGGAGACGCCGCGCTTCAGGTAAGTGCCTTTTAATTTGCTTTATTATACATTTATATTATCTTTTAAAAGGAGGGTGGGCGGGAGGCGGGTGGCGCGTAGTGGGGCTACACGAAGCGCGTAGTGTGCGTAGATTCGGGCACACTACGTGCTGCTTCACATAGCCCCACTACGCCCACCCTTACTCAGCAACTGCCACTCAGTGAGATGGATATTGCTAATTATTGTATCTTAGTAATACGTAATATGCAATAGAAGCTACCTGCTGCTAAATTACTTTGAATTCGAAATGCCCTATTTTTTTGACTTTTTCATGTTAAACCTGCCTTTACCAAGCAACCTATTCAAGATGTCAATGGCACACTGTATTTATGTTGATGGAACATCAACACTTGAAGGAGGTTTGTCGTATGTGAAGAGATACATAGTTCAACAAGTGAGGCACTACATAGTATATCTTGGTGAGTTGCCTTGAAGGTTTACAAAAGAAATGTGTTTAACCTATTTCTGTACATCTTTCAAGCATATAAGGTGTGATGGCAAAACCACTATAGTAAATAAAATATGCGGTAGTTGTGTTACCTGTGTTGTAAAATCCAGTCAAAGTGGTTTGCTAAGTTATGTATTAAATGTGTCATGTAAATATCCCTTTTGTAATTGTCTAGGAGCATCTGTTGAAATAGTGTGAAACAGTTATCAAAGAATGTTGGAGAAAGTCACAAATCAAATTTTTTTTTATAAGTATGACAGTTGCACATGTTAAGTGAATAAAAAGAACTTACGTTTCTTCACCTGATACTAATGAATGCCCTTCACTCTATGCAGGTGTATAATTTCGTGGTGTTCTTTGCACAAATCATGTAGGCGACTAGACAAGGGACTGAGTTTTGCATAACTTCTGAGAAGTGGGTTTTATTTCCAATCTCTTCATAATTTGTCCTCTGCCATGAGTGAGAACCAGCTATGGAATCTACCTACTGTAAGCGACTGCCAAAATGGCCCAGCCCAATGCTAGCTTGCAAATATGTGTGTACACACGTGTGCACATGAGTACAGGCTGAACAAGGAAGAACAGTTACTCAGCTTAGTGTCAGCACTCTGGTAGCTCTGCTGCATTCATGACCCAGATCAAATTGATAATGGCTTGTGTAGACCTTACAATTTAACTTCGTTTTGACTCAAGGACAAGGCTGTAGAGCTCATCTGTTGAAAATAAAATTATAGATTGGATTACCATTGAAAAACCACTGAAGTAACATTTTCCATGTTTCCCTGGCTCCCAAACGCATAGGAAATATTAGTCTTGACCCATATTTGTTTGATTATGCACTTTGATTTTTATGATATTACGCTGAGCCAACCCCAATGAGATTTAAGTTTTTAACTACCCTACTGGCCTTAGTTAATTAAGCTGAAAGCCATCCAGTAGTTCAAAGCCTCTCTCTGGACAATATGAACATTCAGGTACATTAATCTTCAAGGAAAAGGAGCGTTGGGGGAAGAAGTGGCAAAGAGAGATTAGTTGACACTCATTGACAAGCCTAGTCATACCTTTCTCTCGGGTACATAGAGGGAACATGCAGAACTCTAGCACAAATGCCATCAGGTGTTCCCTTTAAAGGCTAGGACGGATGAAACTCATTTTGCAGTGGTGGGCCAGCCAGTGGGCTTCTCCCAGGAAAAGCTTGTCAGATGGGGAGAGCTGAAGTGGGCTGAAGTGGCATCTCTGGATTGGGGAGCTTACCTACATATTTCTCCACCACACTCATACCCACCCCTGCACAGGGGCAGAGACTGTGTGATAAGGGTAAACCACAGAAAGAAAAGGAAGGACCAGCTTGAAACTGGACCACTGCCTAGGATGAAGAGTCTCTCGGTTAGTACTTTCTTGACTTTGTTGGACTCAGTCTCCAAACGGGAGAAGGTTTAGGACAGGTACCCGTGGCTTATAGTACTCCATTGCCTGCTACTGCAGATCCATCACAAATGGATAGTGGGTCCAAAAGGAGACCAACAGGAATCTTGGCTAATTCTAGGTCAGACCTCCAAATAAGGGTACAACCAGTGAGAGAGTCAATGCTGCCAAGATGTCAGGAACCCAGTAGTCTTCACAGAAGCAGAACAGATGCTGATCCCAATGCCCACCCACCGGTGCCGCCGCGATACTCACAGAGCAACGTCACCAATAGGGGGGAAAGGGGAATGGGACAAAGAAGAGACACTCCTTCTTCAGCTACCACCCTCGTGCTGCTCCCAGGAATCTTCTATTGTAGCTGTTCCTGACTGCCGAGTGGGTGCCTAATACACAGAGAGGAAGAGAACATAAATACAACAATCCACTGCTAAATTACACAAACTCTATTGGCTCTTAGGTTACTATCTCCCTACCAGCTATAGCAGGAGCATAAGCTTCTCCTCTATATTTACTGTGTTATTGGTGTTATGATTCTCAATCTGTGATAGAGGAGATTCCCTGTAACGAAGAGAAGTTTACAAGAGTTGAGTACTTTGAAAACATTCCTGTCAACTATGGTAGAGTCTATTCCTAAATATACCTTCTATCACAAATGGTATCAATGATAGATTACACTCTTCAGAAGTGATCTTCAGATTGGTTGTCTTGTATTCTTGGTACACTCTAGTCTTTCGCCAGTTCTTACGATCCTCTGTTTTATTGCGCGCAAGAAGGTACCTGGGAGGGAAAAGAGGGAGGAAAGGAAAGGTAAAGCGCAAGAGAGGGAAGGAGCAGAACTACCTTAGCGCCGGGTAGGAAACTTTCTGCTAACTGGCATTAGGTATTCATTTATAAGCGCTACTTTCTTGGGTGAGTCTTACTTGAAAGAGAAGTTGCAGATATCTGTTCAAACGCTCCGTAGTCTCCTTGTTTGAAGCGTTGCAGAACGAGTGGAAACTTTCTTACTGATAAGTCTGACTCTGAGGGTGAAAACTGTGAATACTGGATGCTTGACGAAAAGATGAAAGATGAAAAGACGCCAAGTTGATTCTCGGAATTTCTCTCCACTGGTCGAGAATTCTCTGGAACTTCGGATGAATTTCTGAGGAGATTTTCCTCACTGAAACCAAAGGAGAGACTGAACTCTCCCGCGACGTCTTCACCAGGTAATTTCCGAAAGCGAGAATCTTCGTATTCCCGTGCTCCGAACTGCACTACTTAATCCGTTCTTTCCTTTCCTACATCACTGAGGAGAAACGGCAGGAGTGTGCGAACTCTAAACAAACTTCAGTTGAAGTGCGCAGTAGAGACCGCGCGCACTTCCCTTAACCACTAGACTGTACAAGTGTTTTCAAGTGTGATGATAACAATGACTAATGCAGCGGCCATCTTGTAATGTGCAATTTGCCTACTCTAAATCATACCAAAAATTAACCAAACGAGGTTTAACAATGACTTTCACCTTTTTCAACGTATTTCATGGATTCTGATTCATTATAGTGGCAACCATGAATTTCCTGACACAAGAGAAGAAAGAACGGGGGCAGAGCCTTCCAGGATACTATGTGGACCGCAGGGTGTGTGAGCAGGTAATCACTGGAGGAGTAGGAGCTGGGATAGAGAAGATCATTCAGCAGCAAAGAGGGAAGAAGGAGCAATACCGAAGAGAACACAGAGTTGTGACAGAGAAGATGTAGAAAGGGAAAGAAATCAGAAAGTGTTGCAGAGTGCAATAAGAGAGCCAATGTTGGATGTAGTTCGATTGAAGGTGGAAATAGATCAAGTGGTAGAAGGGAATTTGCCTCTGGAAAGAATTGAGACATATGACCCAAATGAATTGCTGTTTGTAGCCCAAGATATTACAAGAAAGGCAAAGCGGGCTTATAATGCCCTATGGCAGTTAGCATGGAAGTATGATGTTGATTTGACAAAGACCAAGAAGATGCAGGGTTCTTGCGGACTCAGTTACACAGATAAGGAGTTAGAAGAAAAGCAAACTGTTGGGTTGAAAGCCCAGATTAGAGAATTGGTACTGGGCATGCGAGCTTGGAAAGCATTAGTCAGATAGGAAGAGAGGTGGGCTAAAAAGAAAAGCACTAAGACCGGAATAGGTACCGCCTTACCTCAAGGGGAAGGGATGGAAGCCACTGGTAATTTCCCTTTGAGAGAAGTACAGAATGGAGGGTATGTACATGTGCCATGGAGCAGAGGTGATTTAGCTGCTTTTACAAATGATTTTCCTCGGCTGAGGGAAAATCCTGCCGAATTATATAAGCAGATAGACCGGTTTGTCAAGATATCGAAGGTGTTGTGGATCGATTTCAACACTTTGTTTGATATAGTGGTCCCGGCAGATTTGTGGGCCAACAGCAGAGCCACCTAGAGATTCAGTAACACATGGTCCTTCACCTGATGTCATGAGGAAATATGAGCAAGTAATTACTTGGGTGCAGTCTAAGGTAGCGCCGCAGATTGTTGATTGGTTTAAAATCGACCGTACGACTCAAGAGCCTAAGGAATCAGTACATGATTACTATGAACAATTGTTATTGGCTTTCAAACAGCATAGTGGATTGAATACTATTGATCAAAAGGATATGGGACAGTTTGTAAGTTTGTGTTGGGTTTGAAATCTGATATTAGTCTGATGATAAAACACAACATGATATGTTGGCAGAATAAGTCGGTGGATGAAATATTGCGGTAGGCTAAATATTGTAGCTATCAAGTGGAATCAGCACAGAAGAAATTGAAAGACAAGGTGATGTTGGCTCAGTTGAGAAGTGCAGACTATATGCAGGGGGTTGGAGGAGGTATAGGTCGAGGCAGAGGAAGTAGATGAGGAATGGGTCAGCAAATGACAACCCAACCAGGTCAGGGATGAGGAAGAGGTACAGAGATGAGTACAAGTGAGTGGGTGGCACAACAGAAAAAGGTGACTGCCTGCCATTATTGTTAAAAGACGGGACATTGGAAGTGCGAGTGTCGATTGAATCCTGCTAATCAGATTCAATATGAGGGAGAGAGTCACATGAGCGAGACTACAGACAGTGACTAGACCTAGGTCCATGTACGGAGGTTGTGAGCCACAAGTACAGGTGCCACAGCCTCCCAGAATACCCACATACCATCAGACATATCAACAGATGCCGTATTTTGAAATACGAGATAGATACGATCAGTCTCAGGGCCATCTAGAGTACCAGAGGGGGTGCAGGAAGAATGCCCTCTCGATACCATATTGGAGGTAGACCAGAGTGGGCCATTTGTAGATGTAAATATAAATGGTTATCCTGTCACCTTTTTATTGGACACTGGAGCTGCGCGTTCCACAGTAAGAACAGATGTGGTCCCCAATTTATCTCTTCCTGGACAATCGATTCAAGTAGTGGGTGTCAGTAATCAGAGAATGACTAACCCGTTAACGAATGCATTTCCTGTCAGGATAGGGCCGTTCAAGGATAAGCACCAGTTTGTGGTATGCAATAAAAGTCCGGTCTGTCTTTTGGGCCATGATTTGTTGTGCAAATTAAATTGTAACATCTCATGCACTCCAAGAGGTGTGGAGTTGCAAATCTATGATGATGATGCTGATTTCAAAATGGCTAATATGAGCATGTGTGCAGAACTGTTTGTGGGTCTTACAAAAGCAGAATTGCCGCATGATGTGAGAGACTCAGTTGACCCGCAAGTGTGGGATTTCACTGGTGAGGAGATAATCCGAGGTGTGGAACCTGTGAAGATACAGGTGAGACCGAATGCTGAGTTTCCAAGAACCCCACAATACAAACTGTCTGCGGAGATAGTGGCTGGAATAACTCCTGTCATTGAGTCAATGATTGCACAAGGCATTCTGTAGGAGATAAGAGGAAGTCCCTGTAATTCACCGAATATGGGACTACAGAAGCCTAGCGGTAAGTATAGGATAGTATAAGATTTGCGCAGGATTAATTAAATTGTGATTCCCTGTTGTCCTGTGGTACTGAATCCAGCTGTGATTCTCTTTCAAATACCATGTGAAGCAGAATGGTTTAGAGTCATAGATTTGTGTCAGGCATTTTTTTCCATACCATTACACGAAGATAGCCAGTATTTGTTTGCATTTCGGTTGGCTGACCGTGTCTTGACATGGTGTAGAATCCCACAAGGGTATATAGAAGGCCCCTCCATCTTTAGCCAGTGCCTGAAAAAGAATCTCGAAGGACTGGTGATGCCCCAGAAATCAGTCCTGGTTCAATATATAGATGACCTTTTGGTCGCCTCAGAAAATGAGGATGCGTGCAGGATCGATACAGTGGCTTTGTTAAACCATTTGGCAGAGAATGGACACAAGGTGTCTCCAAACAAATTACAATACTGTCTACCTGAAGTTCAGTATCTGGGACATCGCATTGAGAAAGGAAAGCAAAGAGTGTCACCAGATCGCATAGAGGCGATCTTGCAAATGGGAACTCCGAAAACCCCAAAAGAAGTATGCATGTTTTTGGGTATGGTCAGCTATTGTCAACAGTGTATCCCAAACTTTTCTTAACAAGCAAAGACTCTGTTAAGATTGACAAGAAAAGACATCAGTGATCTGGTACCATGGGATGAAGAGTGCTTGAGAGCCTTCCATGAGTTGCGAGAAAGCATATGTCGTGCCCCAGCTCTTGGAATGCCAGACTATAATAAAGCATTTTCGCTCTTTTGCTGTGAGATGGAAGGATGTGCATTAGCGGTCCTTGTACAGACAGTGGCCTATTTTTCAGCTACATTAGATCCAGTAGCTTCTGCGTTGCCCGGATGTCTGAAATCCGTTGCTCCAACTGGTGTCAGCATTGAATGATGCGAAAGCATCGTGATGGGTCATCCATTAATCGTGTATGTACCCCATTCTGTTGAATTGTTGATGACTAGAACGAAAACGCAACACCTCACGAACAATAGGTTGTCTAAGTATGAGCAAGTTATTTTAGCATCTGAAAATGTCACGTTGAGACATTGCACCACTCTGAACCTTGCTGCATTGTTGCCTGTTCCCCAAGAAGATTGAGATGAAAATTGTGAAGAGAATGACTGTCTGGATGTCACTGAACTATCTACCAAACCCAGACCTGACATTGTCGATGAACCTTTGCCTGACTTTGATTTGATCCTTTTTGTTGATGGTTCATGTTTAAGAGATAATGATGGGTATCTAAGAGCAGCATTTGCTGTATGCACCATCACCGGCGTAGTAGAGGCTGCTTGTTTAAATAGAGTATTCTCTGCTCAGGTAGCGGAAATCATTGCCTTCATACGTGCCTGTACTATTTCACATGGAGTTTGAGTAACGATCTATACGGACAGCCAATATGTGTTTGGTGTAGTTCATGATTTTGGTCAGCTGTGGTCTCAAAGGGGAATCTTAACGTCCTCAGGGTCTCCGATCCGAAATGGTGAATATGTGCGCCAACTATTGGACGCCTTACAAAAGCCCAAGACCATAGCAGTTGTGAAGTGCCCTGCTCACGGAAAGGGAGAAGATTATGTCACAAAGGGCAATTACTATGCTGACGAAGTAGCTCGTTTTTGTGCCATACATGCATGTGTTTTTAATGGACAATATACAGGAGAAAGCACAGAAGAGACCAAGCTCAGTATGATGTTAGCTGTAGATGATACATGGGATGAGGTGAAACGGTTACAAGATGAGTTCTCAGAGGAAGAAGCTGCTTCATGGGTCAAAGCAGGATGTGAAAAGAGGGACGATGGCATTTGGGTGTCAACTGATAATAGAGCAATACTGGCTAATTGTTTGATGAGCCCAATGGCAAGGCAGATGCCATGGTGCGAGTGTTCCGGCAGACATGGTTTAATCCACGCTTTTGTGTGATTGATGAAGAAGTGTGTCATAGATGTGCTACATGTCAGCAAATGAATGCAGGAAAAAGAACTGTGGTTACAATGAGTCACATTGGGAGATCAGCAGGTCCTTTTAATAGGATACAATTGGATTTTATTGAGATGGCAAGATGCAATAGGCTGCGATATGTTTTGGTGGTGGTGTGTATCTTTTCACGTTGGATTGAGGCATATCCAACTCGATGATGTGATAGTCTCACTGTGGCAAAGCTGCTGTTGCTAGAGCTTATCCCGAGATACGGATTTCCGACCTCAGTGGAAACAGATAAAGGAACTCACTTCCATAGTGGACTCATGAAACTGTTGTGTGCTGCTTTAAACATACACCAGAGATTGCATTGCAGCTACAGACCGGAAGCATCTGGTCTAGTGGAACAGGTAAATGGCACAGTCAAAATGAGAGTGGCTAAGGTGTGTTCATCGACTGCATTGAAGTGGCCAGATGCTTTGCCACTTCTTCTCATGAGTTTGCGTAGCACTCCTGATAGAAGGACAGGGCTATCCCCTCATGAAATACTGACAGGGAGAGCTATGCGATTGCCTATGGTGCCAGCAATAGCGTTGATAAATATCACTGATGACATAGTATTGGACTATTGTAGGGGATTGGCTGATGTGGTTAATTCTGTGTCCCACCAGGTCGAGGCTGCAACTGCATCCACCTCGAGAGACCTGCTGCATGATCTAAACCCCGGAGACTGGGTTCTTGTACGCAAGCATGGGCAGAAGAGCTGTCTGGATGCCCACTGGAGAGAACCATATCAGGTGATATTGGTCACGAATACAGCGGTGAAGTGTGGAGGACTGCCGCATTGGATTCATGCTTCACATACCCACAAGGTTCCGGAGTCGGTAGAGGATGCACCCATTCATCAAATTGCTCGAAGAACAACTGAATCTGAAGACATACAGGGAGAAACTGCACAAGGAGAAAGAGAATTGCCTGTGGAAGAAACTACAGAGCCTGAGATTGATGACATTGTGGAAGTTTCCTTTCAACCAGACCAGAGTGCACGGCCTGGCGCAGGAGGAACAGACAAAGATGAAGAGCAGAGAGCCACTGCCAGATCAGAAAAGTGGCCAGCAAGAAAAGAAAGGCTGAACATAAGACTTGCATCTGAGAAAAATCTTGCTCCGATTCCTGAAACGTCTGAATCCGAACAAAGTGAATAAGAAGATAATTCAGATGATCTAAGGCGCTCCAGAAGAAAAAGAACTCAGTCTCAGAAGTACGCATATCCTGAGTGGACATATCTGGTTGCAGATGCAGGGACCAAGGAATTCCGGGAGACTGGGAACTGGAACAGTGAGCTACGGAGGGGGCACCCTCTCGATTGATATTCAGCTCTTAGTCCCGGGAGTTGAAGCCTTTGGAACCCTGACACTGCAAGTTCTGAATCCACCTTGATTGAGTGGACTGCAATTCTTAATCCTTAATTAAGTTGTTTTCACTTCTTTTGGTCGACAGCTTACTGCCTCGGAATTAGGAGAAATTTGCGCTGAAATCCTGCAAATGGTTCTCCAAATACTTGGTTCTAACCTCATTAGAGATGAAGCTTGAACTGTGATCTGATCAAAGAACTCAGTAGGCCTTAAAAAGAAGATAACCTAGCCCCCAGTGAAAGAATATTTAAAATTAGGGTCCTTTCAATAGAGAGAAGAATTCAGGATTAGGGTTGACGGCTTCCCTACAATAGGCTTAGTATTGATGGACTAAATTCAGCAATAATCGAGTGAAGAAATCAATAAGGACATCGTAATTTGAAACTAAAATTACAGAAAAGAAAACAGAGACTCTCAACGTTTCTTTGGTGAGTCCAATATGACAGAAACATGGCTTCTGAAACATCTAATCGAAAACAAAAAGTATTATTGGAACTCTAATAGCAGTAGTATTGCTTGTCATAATTGTGGTGATTGTCACATTTTTGAGTGGGTCTCCCAATGATGAAAAGATTGGGGAACAACCTACCCTTACCCCACTTGGTTCAAATGTTGATATAGAAGAAGGTCCATCTATGAAAGATAAGGAAATGATCAAGGAAACTGGTCGTAGATTGCATGTATATTTGTCAAAGGGTGATTTCACGCTGAATGCATATGCGCGTTTGTTGTGCGAGTATGTCAACATAATGGAAGCGAAAGACTGCTATGTGTGCATGCAATTACCAGCTTCAACAGAAGAAGGCATACAATATCACCATTTGCCTGTAACTTATGGCATTACATGCAGTGTGCTATTAAGTATGTTTTACAGCAAAGCGCATTTTAAATATTATTTCTTGAATTATGATGTGGTACTCTCTGAAGTTACAGTCCTCAAATACATGAACAAATATGATTATTACAAGAATGTAGAGCGCATGTCCAAGTACTTTGTGCCTACTATTACCTTAGATACGTCTTATTCACACCGACACAATCTGACATGCATGTTAACTGACATCGAAAAGAAATTTGTAGATCAGATAGAAGATCGACATAGGCAAACTTTGTTTCGTCCAGATCCGAAGCATAAGGTACTACCATGGACCAAGGAAGAATTAGATCACAAGGCAAAGGGGAGTTCAGGACCCATAGCTTTAGACTTTCAGCATAAAGGAAAGTTGTGCATTAGACATCCGTCCACATATTACGACAAGATATTCGTGGGTGAAAGTGATTGTGAACATGTGTTTCTGATTGAAGAATCCATAAGAAAATCATTATTGGATAAATTAAGGGAAAAGCTCTCTGGTTAGAGGCAGCAGACCTGGAAACAGAGGACGGTCCGGGACCAGGGTTCAATTCCCGACGCGGCAGGGTCTTGGACCAGGGCCAGCGGACTCGATAATTCTCGCCTCGGTGCCTACTCTAACCAGTGATCACACTCGGCAACTCTGGGCATTAGCTTGCCTCATCTCCACAACGGCCCCCCACATTTGCCGGGGATGCCTGGTTTCACCTTGGAGAAACCCATGAGGGACCATCTCACAGGGATAGCCAGGACGGGTTCCCCAGCGGTCTACAGCGCCACGACGCCTCGGCAGCAGTGCGCTTTACAAAAAAACACATACAAAAACACATACATACATAGGGGAAAACGTGGTGTAAGTGCTGGAGAAGTCATTGGTGATGTGTTTGGAGCCATGATACCTAGTTTAGGTGTGGTTTTGAATGATGTAAACATTTGAAAGCTGGCAACGATAGTGGATAAACTCTCTGTAAATACAGCACAAATCCTGTTATTAGTGGATGGTGAGATGGTCTCGACAAGGGCTATGGTTCTTCAAAATCGTCTTGCTTTAGACGTCCTACAAGCAAAAGCTGGAGGAGTCTGTAAACCTTTGAGAGTCCAACAGTGCTGCACTTCTATTCCAGACAATAGTCAGGATATAAGGAAATATATTAACAATATTTCAGATATCCATCAAGAATTGAGTAATTTGGCTGCTGAATGACTCCGGGACCACATTGGCATGGGCTTCGGACAAATTGGCAGTTGGTTTGGCAGTTTGGGACAGGGGATTATGGATTATATCTTGAAACCCATTATCATTACTGTCATTTGCATAATTATATTATTGGGAGTCATCAACTCATGCAAATGGCAAAGGGCCAGACATCAGGAGAATGTCCTGAAAAAACGACAAAGAACAGCAAATGCAAAGACTGCAGGAAAGTCATTGCCAGCACCTTACGGGGTTAGAAAGATTTAGACACGGACTGCAAGCTACATCTTCTGTTTAGATTGGTCTTTTCTACAAGGAGGAAATTTTGAAAGAATATTATATGGTGTTATGACACTAGTCATAAGAGGGGGGAACTGATAGAGCACTCTCAGCACTCTATTTTGTATGGGTGCATTATAGTCATAGTTGTCATGCACTTATGCACAAATATATTGTTTGCAGTGTTTTGTGATCATGCGCATGTATTCACTAGACTCATTTACACATTTATTATAGTGCAATGTTATAATATGATCATGTATGTATCGTCATGCCTGCATATTCAGAGAGCAGGATGATTTATAGCCATATAGCCATATAATCTAATTGTTTTTGTTTAATGTTGCCCGACTTTATAGGCCTAAGACTGTACTTGTTTTTGCACCTTCTTGGCTTCTCAAGAAATAAATAATGAAATGCATGTTGTTTTCAAGAAATAGCAGTGTTCTCATCCTACTGCAGGTATTTGAATGTCAACTCATTATTTTCAGATTGGAGAAGATACAAGGAGTGCTTTGAAGACAGCTGGAAGCGAGAAGGGAGGATATCTTTCGAGTCTGGCTAGTCTGGAAATCAAGGTCACCACGCCAAACAAAGAAGACCTAATTAGAAAGTGTAAACCTCTCCACATAGAAAAAGTTGCAATGGTAAATTTTACCAGGATGAAACCAAGAATCGAATTCTATATTGTATGATGCGTAGGGACAGAGACCCCAGACTTTCGGAGAGAAAGACGCATCTTAGAACTCGCTCGCTCCTAGCCTTAAGCGCCTTAGCCCATTTGACGTGAGTACTTCTTAGGAAGTCAACACGTGCTGACACCTTTGGGGATAGAGGGAAGGGTATTAGATAGCATTTACTTAGTATAGTGTAGGGACAGATTTGTTTTACTTCTAACTGAAAAAGGATTTAGACTTTGTCTCTATCTTGAGTTGCATCCTTATCCTTGAATTTACTATTGTATTCCTGTTGTGCCGAATTACTTATATTCGTAGAATAGGCATGGTAATGATTTTCTTATATCTTTATATGTTAATCTTACGATGTGTATACATCTTATTCTTCTTGGCCTTATAATAAATCAACAAACCTACAGAGGGAGTCTGTGGTACTTTCAGGTATGTTACTGTCATCGTGTTATATAGTGTTTTCCCCCTCCACCACTGTTTAGTAGGTAAATAAAAGATCCTGAGCGCTAATTGTAAGGAGGAAGACAGGGGCACAATTTAGCGTAATCAGAGTTAATCACAGTACATTTAAACTTAAAGCTAGATGCATTGACCTTATGCTTTTCATAAATGCCTACTCAGCAATGGGTAACTTCTTAGTCTAAAAATATGCCAAAATACTAAGGATTGCTGTTTTGCACAAGAGACAGGCTACTGAACAGGTGTCCAGGAACACTTTGACATATGTTCTGACTACATTATGAACCATGAAAATGTTGGTTCATAGTCACAACTATCACTATGAAGACGTACACTTCTGCCTACCTGATGTCCATTATTTATCTTTCTGGGCTTTCCTTGACTTTCTCTGCACAGCCCATGTGCTGTGTGAGAGTTGCAAGGTAAGTAGTTCAACGAGCACTAGATAAACCACAGAGATTTTCTACGCTTTGACTCAGTAACCTTACACTAAGCTTTTATGAATGTTTTCAATCACAGTAACAGTGTTACAGCAGTAAAACCACCAGTTTGTAACAAGAAATTTCAAGGCATATTCTGTCCTTTTGATGCAGACATATAATAGCCACATAGAGGCTTCACCTACCAGACTGAGCTAATCCCCAGAGACTTAAGGCGCCGATCACGATCCTGTAAAAACCGGGTACGAACCGTCGGACGGAGCATATTCTCCGTCCGACGCGTACCCGGTCGTCAAAATCTACCAACATGGAATTACGAATCGCACGGAAACACCATTTCCGTACGAATCGTACAAAACCCTGACCGACAAAAAAAAAATACAAATGCGATCCGGGAAAGCGCCGACCTGACGTCGGGACGCTCGCAGCCTGCCATTCACGAACCAGGAATTACGATTCGCACCGACGTCATCCCGCACGGTGAATATTATCCGGCAGCCAAAAACTGCCGGGAAATCAGGACGACGCGAACAAGGAGTACCAGTACGCGACGGACAGACAGGACGACGCGAACAAGGAGTACCCGTACGAGACGGACAGACATGGACCCGAACCTACGTGTCATCCCGGCCCTCATAGCAGTCGACCTCCTCTACAGGTTACGACGCAGACGCCGCAGAAGGTCAGAACAACTAAGGGAGGGGGGAAAGGGGGGGGGTGGCAGGACCACTGGCAGGCCACAAACCCCCCACCAAAGTCACACAGCACACATGCCCTGGACATACCTGACTCCCAGGCCCTGGTCACTACGAGGGGGTGGGGGCGTGTCCAGCTAAGCCAGCGACCGCCACAACGGAAGTTCTTGACAACGCGAACCGGCAACACAACCAGACAGGTACGTCCCGTACCCACGCCTTAAGAGCGTGGGTACGAGTCGTACCACGCCCACATCTACGTCACCCCAACAATGGCGGGACGGCTCGTACCCACGTGGCAAAGGCCTGGGTACGGGCCGCACAAGCATCACATAGCGTGGGGACGGATTTGTACGGACCGTATGCATGGAGCGTACCCCCACCCCAACAGTGTAAGTACGACCCGTACCCTCACCTGCGTATGCAAGGAGCGTACCCCCCATGCCAACAGTGTAAGTACGACACGTACCCCCACCTGCGTATGCAAGGAGCGTACCACCAACCCCAACAGTGTAAGTACGACCCATACCCCCACCCGCGTACGTATGGAGCGTACCCCCACCCCAACAGTGTAAGTACGATCCGTACCCTCACCTCGAATGCATGGAGCGTACCCCCACCCCAACAGTGTAAGTACGACCCGTACCCTCACCTCGAATGCATGGAGCGTACCCCCACCCCAACAGTGTAAGTACGACCCGTACCCTCACCTCGAATGCATGGAGCGTACCCCCCATGCAAACATTGTACGTACGACACGTACCCCCACCCGCGTACGTATGGAGCGTACCCCCACCCCAACAGTGTAAGTACGATCCGTACCCTCACCTCGAATGCATGAAGCGTACCCCCACCCCAACAGTGTAAGTACGACCCGTACCCTCACCTCGAATGCATGGAGCGTACCCCCCATGCAAACATTGTACGTACGACACGTACCCCCACCCGCGTACGTATGGAGCGTACCCCCACCCCAACAGTGTAAGTACGATCCGTACCCTCACCTCGAATGCATGGAGCGTACCCCCACCCCAACAGTGTAAGTACGACCCGTACCCTCACCTCGAATGCATGGAGCGTACCCCCCATGCAAACATTGTACGTACGACACGTACCCTCACCCACGGACGTATGGAGCGTACACCCCACCCCAACAGTGTAAGTACGACACGTACCCCCACCTCGAATGCATGGAGCGTACCCACATCCGTGTATGTCATGAGCGTACATATTGTGAAATAGGAGGGGTGTGTGCAGAGTCCTCCCAGCAGTGCCCTGAGACAGGAGGGGTGGGTGCCTAACACTCCCAGCAGTGCCCAGAGACAGGAGGGGTGGGTGCAGAGTCCTCCCAGCAGTGCCCTGAGACAGGAGGGGTGGGTGCCTAACACTCCCAGCAGTGCCCTGAGACAGGAGGGGTGGGTGCCTATTACTCCCAGCAGTGCCCAGAGGCAGGAGGGGTGTGTGCAGAGGCCTCCCAGCAGTGCCCTGACACAGGAGGGGTGGGTGCCTAACACTCACAGCAGTGCCCAGAGACAGGAGGGTCAGGAGGGGTGGGTGCAGAGTCCTCCCAGCAGTGCCCTGAGACAGGAGGGGTGGGGGCCTAACACTCCCAGCAGTGCCCTGAGACAGGAGGGGTGTGTGCAGAGTCCTCCCAGCAGTGCCCTGAGACAGGAGGGGTGGTTGCCTAACACTCCCAGCAGTGCCCAGAGACAGGAGGGGTGGGTGCAGAGTCCTCCCAGCAGTGCCCTGAGACAGGAGGGGTGGGTGCCTAACACTCCCAGCAGTGCCCTGAGACAGGAGGGGTGGGTGCCTATTACTCCCAGCAGTGCCCAGAGGCAGGAGGGGTGTGTGCAGAGGCCTCCCAGCAGTGCCCTGACACAGGAGGGGTGGGTGCCTAACACTCACAGCAGTGCCCAGAGACAGGAGGGGTGGGTGCAGAGTCCTCCCAGCAGTGCCCTGAGAAAGGAGGGGTGGTTGCCTAACACTCCCAGCAGTGCCCTGAGACAGGAGGGGTGGGTGCAGAGTCCTCCCAGCAGTGCCCTGAGACAGGAGGGGTGGGGGCCTAACACTCCCAGCAGTGCCCTGAGACAGGAGGGGTGTGTGCAGAGTCCTCCCAGCAGTGCCCTGAGACAGGAGGGGTGGGTGCAGAGTCCTCCCAGCAGTGCCCTGAGACAGGAGGGGTGTGTGCAGAGTCCTCCCAGCAGGGCCCTGAGACAGGAGGGGTGTGTGCAGAGTCCTCCCAGCAGTGCCCTGACACAGGAGGGGTGGGGGCCTATCACTCCCAGCAGTGCCCTGAGACAGGAGGGGTGGGGGCCTATCACTCCAAACAGTGCCCTGAGACAGGAGGGGTGGGGGCCTATCACTCCAAACAGTGCCCTGAGACAGGAGGGGTGGGTGCCTATCACTCCCAGCAGTGCCCAGAGTCAGGAGGGGTGTGTGCAGAGTCCTCCCAGCAGTGCCCTGACACAGGAGGGGTGGGTGCCTAACACTCCCAGCAGTGCCCAGAGACAGGAGGGGTGGGTGCCTATCACTCCCAGCAGTGCCCATGGAACGCAAAGGGTGGAGTAGCCACAGATACCATGGCCACAAATGTCAGTCAGGTGCACAAAGACCCTGCAGTACATGTACCACATGCGTGCGAGGCTGGGAGTATACGCATGCATAGGGCCAAAAAGAAAACATGTACACATGAAGTCATGTCAATAGTCCACATACACAAGTACAATGACTACCAAGGATGCCACGAATGATGCAGGTGAAGAATGGCTCAGCATGCATGTGCAAAGTTGAAGGAGTCCGTCACACACCCAGCTAATGTACACACAGCTCGGCGCTAAATATTGGGAACACCCTGCAGGGAAGAAGTCAGGGTACACAGAGGAAGGAAAACACCTTGGGACAATTGCAACATGCAGCAACTGCTTACATTAATTGAGAAAGCTAGCTAACACCGTGTGATGGCACACAGATCCCATGGTCCCCCCTATGAGCAGCACACTACTACATTTCCCACACACCCAACACATGAACACCACCCACAACCATGTAGCAGCCCCACCGACAGCAATGCCAGCAAAGCAGGAGTGTTCCAAGGGCAAAATATAAATAGCTTTATTCAGCATGATCCAAAAACTGGTATGTAGGAAGTTCAATATTAACAAAGCCCATAGGGCAGTCCAGGAGTCACAGCTGGATGGGGGACACAGTGGGATGCGTGTCCCCTAGCTTGCCTGCACAGTTACAAGCCGTTGTCTTCCACAGGGGTGAGGGCATCAAGTGGGGGGGAATGAACGGGCACCGCAGGGACAGGAGGGCGAAGGGTAGGCGACGTGGGTGCAGGGATGGAGGACTCCACCACAGGGGGTGGGACAGGGCCAAAGGTGGATTCTAGGAGCGCGCTGCACACCTCGGCAAGGTCCTCCAGGGACTCCCCTGCACCCGAAGGAACCACAGGCCCCAAGGAGGGGGGGGGTCAGAGGGATGGGTCGCAGCGCCACTGGGGGAGGGTGTGGACAGGGGGGGGGGACTCAAGCACCCTGACCGTGGACTTTCTTGACCGCTTGCGGGGTGGTGTCACTGTGGGGCTCAGGGACAGAGCGGCAATGAAGGAGTCTTTGGGGGAGATGTGGCCAGGAGAGCTGAGGGGAGGGGATTTGGAGGGAGTGGATTGGGTGGAATGCGGACTCCCACTCTGGCTGCGTGTCACACGTTTGCCCCCGACCCAGTGGGTGTGCCTACTTCACCCTGTGTGTGCGTGTCAGGAGGTGTGCGGCGGACCTTCCCTGCTGGTGTGGTGCCTGTGTCTGTTGTGGTGGGTGCATGCTTACGTCTATGTGTATGTGGGACAGGCATGGGAGTGGGAAGTGTGGAAGGAGCAGGGGTAGGGGGTGGGACGTAGCTCTGCAGGAGACCCACTGCTGCAGTCAGTGTGGAGTCTATGGACCTCAGCAAGTTGCGTTGGTCAGCCTGCGATGAATGAATGCCCTCCAAGTATGCCTCCATGTTGTTGAGGACCTGGCTGTGGGCATGGAGGACATTAAGGATCGCAGTCTGACCAATCTGCAACTGCCGCTGGATGTCCACAGACTCAGCATTGGCGGCAGCAGTGGAGACAGGGGCAGGGGGTGCGGTGCCTGGCAGGAAGGAGACATGTGGTGACCGGGCACGTTGGGAAGGGACACGAGCAAGTGGGAGGCGGCTAATGCCAATGGAGGGGGCGGTGCGAGATGTAGTGCTGCTGTCAGATGGTGGTGCAGCCACCGCCCACTCGGAGAGATCATCCTCGGACCCGTCAGCTTCATACTCTGTTGTGCCAGTCGACAGGTCCCCGGGTTCACTCTCCTCCGCCTCTGTCCCACTCGAAGTGCCAGGCACGATGCCACCGCTGGCACTGGTGCTCGGTCCCTCCGCGCCGTCTGTGTCCATGTCTCCCTCCGTGTCCCCTGACGATGCTGTGGGCAGGGTGAAGAGACAGAAATTAATCATACACCTGTATACATATGTCACATGAGTCAAATCTACTTAGGTCACAGTGCATAGCCTGAAACAAAGGAAGAGTTACAACTACAAAACAAGGTACATTTGTAGGCCCTGCAAGACACAGTTGTGTGACCCACCATGCCATGGAAAAACTATGGAGAGCATGACACAATAGCAAATGAGATGACATGGAATTTTGACTGAGGAGCAAGGCCCTGGGGACAACCCAGCACTGCATCTGCACCACACAGCGTGGCAGGCAATAGGGATGAGCAGGGACCACATCCAGGAACTAGAGGCACATGCAGCATAGGTAATACTGAGAACATGCCCACCCTGACTGACACAATGCACCTTGAGTGTATGTCCAGACAAACATCACACACTGGCCAGTCCTAGCAAGGAGATGACAGGTCTTGACATGTAGGCCATGCCCGCACCACCCACCCCCTACATGAGACAAATCTGTGGAGACACAGGAAGCACTTACATCTCTTAGTCAGGGTGAAATACACATGGGATGCAAAACTTCAATATTGCACAAAAACTACCCAAGGTGCGGCTGTCCAAATTATCATGTACAAATGGGCATCATCAGATGATTGCAACAAGACACAAAGGCAATGGCAACCGTGAGTATGTAATAGGAAAATCAGGTCAGGCTGTACAGTGGACACTTGTAATACATCTCACGTCAATATACATGGTGCCAGGGGACAATGGCACAGAGCACAACCTATGCTGTAGACACAGAGATTATCGACATTCTCGGATTACACACATGATACCTAGGAAAAGATGCCCCTGGGGACAGTAGAGGCCACACAACTCCATGCTCCTGAATGGGAATGACTGCAACACACGCTAACATCCCTGCACTATGTGTAACGCACAATCATGCACATCATGTCACAGGCCACCACATGGGACATGCCTGCTGGAAGGCCTCGCACTCGAGAGATTAACTCCCATGTCTGGAATCAGCATTGGTGCCAACTGACATGGAACCCACAAGTCCAGAACTGGACAGGGCACAGGCAAGGTCACTAAACCTGTTACACACCACCCCCACACATGATGCTGCAGGCATTGTACACTTGGAGAAGGTGTCAGGCTACATAACTTTGTGATGGAGTGACTACACAGAGACCAGGGTCCACATTGCAAGGTGGGGAAGGGAGGCAGAAGAGCCCTGCAACACTGTGGGTAACAGGATCTGCACAGGACCATAAACCATGGAAGTGTATCCATGGAACAGTGCACTTACAAATGCTGGTAAAACACAACAAACACACACATGTACCTACCCCCTTCCGGCTGCTGCATCTCCTGTAGGCGCCTGTCCAAGTCAGGAAAGACCACCGCCAGCACACGTTTCTGGATGTGGGAGAGACGGCGGCGCCCGCAGTTCTCATGGCTCTCAGGTGAGTCCCCCAGCAGGACCCGTGCGAGCCTCCGCGTCCAGCACCGGATATCCTGCCAGCGTTTCCTCACCTGGGACAGGCGCCGCTTCCGACCATCCGCACTCCTCACGGCACTGACGGCGTCCAGCCATATCTGCTCCTTGGCAGAGGCGTCTACCTGTGAGGATGGACAAGTGACACTACATCAAAACACCTGGCACATGTCACAGGGACAAAGATTAGAACACATTCGCTGTTTACAACAAGGCATAGTATGCATCCAACGCATTGCACCTTTGTCATAGGGACATGATCCTCTGGGGGAAGGCCAAAAGCAGTACGTGCCATTGAAAGGACACAGGTGGAATGAGGGCAACTACACAATCAATGATCCAGGCTCACACTGTGCATCACACCCACCCCTCCTGTCTCAGGGCACTGCTGGGAGTGATAGGCCCCCACCCCTCCTGTCTCAGGGCACTGTTTGGAGTGATAGGCCCCCACCCCTCCTGTCTCCGGGCACTGCTGGGAGTGATAGGCCCCCACCCCTCCTGTCTCAGGGCACTGTTTGGAGTGATAGGCCCCCACCCCTCCTGTCTCAGGGCACTGCTGGGAGTGATAGGCCCCCACCCCTCCTGTCTCAGGGCACTGCTAGGAGTGATAGGCCCCCACCCCTCCTGTGTCAGGGCACTGCTGGGAGGACTCTGCACACACCCCTCCTGTCTCAGGGCACTGCTGGGAGTGATAGGCCCCCACCCCTCCTGTCTCAGGGCACTGCTGGGAGTGATAGGCCCCCACCCCTCCTGTCTCAGGGCACTGCTGGGAGGACTCTGCACACACCCTTCCTGTCTCGGGGCACTGCTGGGAGTGATAGGCCCCCACCCCTCCTGTCTCAGGGCACTGCTGGGAGTGATAGGCCCCCACACCTCCTGTGTCAGGGCACTGCTGGGAGGACTCTGCACACACCCCTCCTGTCTCAGGGCACTGCTGGGAGACATCAGGCATTCCCCCCCTGGGACCCCCCCTACAGTACATAGCATGTGTGTCACACCTGGACACAATGGCAGAAGTCACAGTCACTAAAAAGGGACACAGTCTGTGCCAGTGGACACTGCACTCACCTGATAACCTGGTCGCCCGTACATCATGGGGTACCGTGGGAGGATCACATCCACCAAAGCCATGTTCTCCTCCAGGGTGAATGGCTGTGACCTCTCCACAGCCCTTGACATGGTTCCAGGGAAACAGTAGCAGCAGCTGGGTCGTGGAATACAGAGATGTGCAGGCAAGTGCTCCCTCATGGGACCTGGCTGCCTTATATCTGCCTTGCTGGCCCATCTCATGCACAGGAGTACAGAGGGGTTGGTCACTCACATTTGCATCCTATGTTTCCTCCAATCCCTTCAAACCTAGCAGTCTGTGGGTTCTCAATCTGTTTTTTTCTCCAGCATGATGTCAGCCCCACAAACACATTGCAACAAAGTAGATTCATTCCAACTGACTTCTGCCGTGCAGCATCCTGAACAAATTCAAAATTTGAACTTGGTCTCCATGACAACCAGCATGCATGTAGGCCTTAATACTTGTCCCTCATGTGTCCCCTATGTAATTTGGAGCTTCACACACAGATACAGTGCGTTCCGGTGCCCTAGGGCACCCCAAATGCATAGCAACGGCCCGTACACGCGTGCCTACGTTCACTATCACTCTGGGTGTCCTCGCGTATGCGTACTCGTAGTGGTACGGGCCGTACACGCGCCTGTACGCTCCCTATCACTACGTGTATGCATACGCGAGAACACCCATAGTGATATGGAGCGTACAGGCGTGTGTACGGTCCGTACCACTACGAGTACGCATACGCAAGAACACCCAGAGTGATATGGAGCGTACAGGCGTGTGTACGGTCCGTACCACTACGAGTACGCATACGCGAGGACACCCAGAGTGATATGGAGCGTACAGGCGTGGGTACGGTCCGTACCACTACGAGTTCGCATACGCAAGAACACCCATAGTGGTAGGGCCGTACACGCGCCTGTACGCTCCATATCACTATGGGTGTTCTCGCGTATGCGTACACGTAGTGATAGGGAGCGTACAGGCGCGTGTACGGCCCGTACCACTACGAGTACGCATACGCGAGGACATCCATACTGATAGGGAGCGTACAGGCGCGTGTACGGCCCGTACCACTACGAGTACGCATACGTGAGGACACCCATACTGATAGGGAGCGTACAGGCGCGTGTACGGCCCTACCACTATGGGTGTTCTTGCGTATGCGTACTCGTAGTGGTACAGACCGTAAACATGCCTGTACGCTCACCATCACGATGGGTACACATACGGCAGCACTCCCATAGTGATATTGGAACGTACACAGGCCCTCTTAGCAGCAGTACGGCGGTTTTCACACATCACAGTGGTGACAGGCAGCACATAGAAAGGAATAGGGTGGACATACTTGTCCATGGATGGACATCAAGGCATTGTCTGTGCATTACTACATGTGTGGGGCACAAGTGTGACAGGCTGTGATGTGGAACATTACTCCTGAGTCGAGAAGGCACCAGATGTATGATGAGATGTGTACAGATGTAATGTGTGACGGTGCAATGTGTGCCAGGCATGCCCTTGACTCCTTTGACATGTGTGCATGTCGTACTGCACACTGGGGATGAGCGTCACTGGCATGGCACGTACACCAACACACGCAAGTGTCCCCTGATGCCCGGTACAGGGGTTACCACACCTGACTTGTCACTACCCACGGTGCATGATGTGACTATGTCATGTATGTGTGGGGGCTTCCCATTAGGTTGATGTTGGAGCACCCTCAAAAGCTGCAGCTGTTGCAGCAACCAACATGTGTCTGTGTGTAGAATGACATTGGACACTGTTCCGCACACCATGCCACATGTGGTATCGGATGTGAGGTGCGTATGTTTGCATGGGACACGGAGTAGCGTGACAAGGACATGTCTGCATCCTCTCAATGAATGTGTGGTGAGTCATGACATGTGCACCTTCATGGCAAGGTGTGTGGGCTGTCCTAGTGTAATGTCATGTGACCTGTGTCTCTAGTGTTCCGCTACCAGTCTCTGCAATCGGCATCCTACTTCTGCTGATGTGTGGGTGTATGTCACTCCTGTGTTGCGTCTGGCTGTTCACTTGCACTGGGACACAGCTAATCCCATGGCATGGCATGTGGCGGTTCTCAATCTCCGTGTGTAGCTGGGTCTTGGTAGGAGTGTCACCTGCCAGCCATACGTGTCCAGGGCATGTGGCACATACCTGACTCCGTATGTAGCATATGTGTATAGACAGATTAACATGTGCTCAGTACAAATTATTTGTTGTTGTGGGGCACTCACTCTTCCTTGTCACTTCCAAATTCCTGCAGAGCGCCGCCTCTTCCACGAGCAATTCCGGACTTGGCTGCCATGCGGGAGAATTATCGTATCCGGTGCTACCGCTTCCCCCAACGGTTGATTCTGGAGTTGACGGCGAGACTGGCACCACACCTGCAACCGCTGCACAGGTATCCTACGGTACTGACACCCAAGCTGAAGGTAATGGCAGCCCTACATTTTCTAGCCACGGGTACCTTTCAAAATACCATAGCTCATGTTGGTGGCATGTCCCAGAGCATGTTCTGCCGTGTGCTGCATGATTTCTTAGAGGCCATGTTGATTCACCTGGATGACTTCATCAAGTTCCCAACCCCTGAAATGTTGACTGGGGTCAAGCGTGGATTCTATGCCCTGGGAGGGATGCCCCATGTCATTGGGTCCATAGATGGGACACATGTAGCTTTGGTACCACCACACGCACGGGAGATAGCGTACCGCAATCGGAAGCACTACCACTCCATCAATGCCCTTGTGGTGTGTCTGTCCAACATGGTGATTTCACATGTCTGTGCTCATTTTCCAGGACCAGCACACGATGCCTACATCATGAGGCGTAGTAGGGTCCCTGAAATGATGATGCAGCTGCGCAACGAACGAGCATGTGTTGTTGGTGGGTACAGTCTGTCTGTCCTGTATTTTGCATAGCCTACCAGCACGACCGCTTCACCAGTTCTAACGATGTCCATGTGCTTCCCATGTAGGGGACGCTGGCTATCCCAACATGCCATGGCTGCTCACACCTCTCCGCAACCCCATCACGCCGGCCCAGCTCTGCTACAACACCGCCCATGGCCGGACAAGGCGAGTGATAGAGAGGACGTTTGGCCTGCTAAAGAGCCAATTTAGGTGCCTCCACAAGACCGGCGGCGCGCTCCCATATGCCCCTGCGAAGGTCTGCAAAATCTTCATGGTCTGCTGCATGCTGCACAACATGGCAGTTGAGAAAGCTGTGCCACTCATCCTGGATCAAGATGACGAGGACCGTCCACCCGTGGAGGACGAAGGGCTTGGCAATGGGGCTAGTGATGTGGAGGATGTGGAGCCGCAAGAGGACATCCGGACTCGGCTCATACGCGACTTCTTTGCTTAGTGGTGAGTACCAGTGTCTGAGTGTGCACACATTGCTCCACGTGTGGCATGTGTTGTGATGTGTGTCTCCACCTGCATGTATGGCACGTGAGTCAGAGGTGTGTGTGGGTGTGTCACTGGAGTGATGGTGGCAGTGATGGTTGTATTTCCCCAGTCATAATTGTGAACTAGCATGTTGTCATCCATACATGTGTCGAGTTCATGCACATGCAAGTGGCTGTGCTTTTTGTGGCTGACTTCTTGTGTGTCTCTCATCCCCAGGTACTTGCACATGCCGTCTGCTGGTTGCATTGTTGTGGCACTGCTATTCCTCATGGACACGTCATCGTGTGCTGACTCAGCGTTACACGCACGGACAAGTTTGGAAGTCTCCTTAGGGTAAGGGATGCATCAGGGGTGTATTGGGTGTGGCAGTTGTTCACGATGTATGCACACTGCCCCTGTCGATGTTTGGTTCCTCTGCAGCCATGTAGCATCACCATGGGACACGACATGCAGCTGTGTACACCTGAATAGATGGTCTGACTGGTTGACAGTCATCAGTGATGGGATAGTGGATTGTGATGATGGCATCAATGTGTGTAACACTGCCCTCGGACACATACGGTTTGCATTGGCTTGACATGGTGTGGGACTTCTACATCAGCGGATCAATGGTGTATGGCAGTCTCTCCGTGAGCAGCTGTGGGTGTTTAGCTGGTGCCCGACAATTGTGTGCCAGTTCCATGGCTAACACGCATTTGTGCTGCAGAAGGGGGGTGCCAGTGTTGGACCCACATGTTACTCCACATGAAGTGTTCATGTGTACTTCAAGTTGCCTCTGCAATCCCGAAAACATGACGAATAAAGGTGTCCCTATGCCTCCAAGGTGCCTCTTCTCAGTCAATGCTGGTGTGTTGCCACGGTGCATCCAGCATGTCTGGCATGGTTTTCCCGGATAGTGGCTATGTGTCGATGTGTCGAGTAGCAAGATGCAAGCTGTGTGTGTGGGCTGAGACTGTGTATTGGGCATGATGTCCATGACTGTGTGGGTATTGTGACATGTGCCATCCCCATGCATCCAACGTTGGCCAGGCCCCCATTCTCTGCATCCACCGGACTCAAGCTTGCAGGACATGGTTCTGCCACCTGTCTACACATACCTGGGTGCCCCCCAGGACACTGGACTGGATCCCTGACCTCTGCGCTTGACTGTTGCTGTACTCAATGTGTCTGTCAGCACGGTTGTGCGGCCACCCCCTCAGCTGGTTGGGCCCATCACGGGTGTGTATGGTGATCCATGTCTGTCTTGCCTAATACACTGTGACCCGTGTGTCCTGTGCCAGACTCAGGCCCCAGGGTGTGGACGGTTGAAGTCAAAAGATAACTCAGGCATGTTTAGACTTTACAAGACACATGTAAGGTAATAATGCAACCAGCAGGCATCTTCTCTTCATGGTGTGATTTTTTATTTTTGTGGGGGTGTGGGGGGTGGGGGGTATGACGTGAGGGGCTTTCCGGGAGTTTGGAATCCAAAGTTCAGTAGGGGAGTTGGTGTCCTTGCCATTGGAAATCCTCTCAGTCCATGCTACAGTCTTTGTCAACATTGGTCAGACAGTGACCAGCAGGGCCATGTGGCAGAGAATGTCTCTTGATGCTGTGATGCTGTTGCTCCAGTGGGCCAGGTGCCAGGCCAGGTGTCCTGGGAGATGGTGATGTAGCGCCGACCCTCACGGTCCTTTCCGTGGACGACCCGGCCTCCTGCGGGGACCCTCAGAAGCAGGCCGTGACGATGTTTGGGATGCTCCATCGGATGTTTCCTCCTCCTCCTGATCCCTCCCTGTGGGTGGTGATGTTCTACGCCTTCTGGCACAGGGAGGGTTGCCCATGTTGTCGGCCATCCGACGGAGTGTATTGTGAATCCCCTGGAACACCGTCACTTGCTCAGCCTGTCTGTCCTCCATCCTCCGTTGGTGTTGCAGTAGACAGGCATGTTGCTGGGCCTGCTGGGTCTTTATCTCATCGAGGGTCCCCTTGATCTCATTGAGGGTGGACTCAACCTGGGCCATGCCCGTGGTGTCCTGCCGGTATGTGTCCAGGATGTTACGGACATGGGAATATACCGGTTCCCCAGCCAACTGGTCAGGCCTCCGCCGTCCTCCACTCCCACTCTCCACTCCCACCACCCCTGCCCACTTGCACCTGGCCTGCTCTTGTGGGCACATCGGGTCTCCGGGACCCCTGAGGGGTGTCATTGGCGTTGTCGCCTGCCTCCTCCTGGGTGCACCGTGTCCCTCCTGGCCAGCCTGGCTGCTTTGTGGTGGTGGGGCAGGGATCCTGGGTGTCTCCTGGGATGTGGCAGGAGTGGGGGTGGTGGTTGGCCCCGTTGTACCTGACGCAGGTGCTGCAGGTCGTTGGACACCAGAGGTGCCAGGTTGGTCGGGGTCGGGTTCGTCCACAGAGTGGTGAGAGTCGTCGCTGCCGGTTGGATCGGCCTCCCGCAGATCCGGGTCCTGTGAGTCTTCCCCCCCAGTGTTGGGGGGTGAACCACGAGGTTGACCTGTGTGTGAGAGAGACAATGTTAATTTTGGTCCATGCAACATCCATGTTTCATCAGTTTCAAAGTTGGCACATTTCCTCTTGGAATTAGGATCTGTCTTGCTTTCCACTCACAGTGCACTTGTGCATGGGTGTGTCCCTTGGGCACCACTTTGGCCCCTTTAACTATGTGTGGCACAGTCTTACTTGCTGCGTCAAGTGTGACTGCAGTCAGCAGTGGAGTGGGCAGGTGTGGCGAGCCATGCATTGGCACCTTCCGTGTAGCACTGTACATGTGCACATGGAGTGGATCCACACAGTTATATAATGCAGGTAGCTGTCGTTGTGCTCGTGAACAGGTTGTGACATGGCCCTGTGTTTTGCCATGGAGAAGAGGGGGGGTTCTGGCACTGGCCACCCTTGGCTACATGCACGCAGTCTACCTGCTGACGAGCAGACATTCCCACACACCACACGGCTGATTTGCTCTCCCTGTGTCTCCCTCCCTCTCTGTCCCCCTCTCCCTCCCTCCGTGTGTCAGCCTCTTCCCTCTGTCCGTGTCCCTGTGTCTCCCTCCCTCTTCGTCCCCCTCTCCCTCCCTCCGTGTGTCAGCCTCCTCCCTCTGTCCGTGTCCCTGTGTCTCCCTCCCTCTCTGTCCCCCTCTCCCTCCCTCCGTGTGTCAGCCTCCTCCCTCTGTCCGTCTCCCTGTGTCTCCCTCCCTCTCTGTCCCCCTCTCCCTCCCTCTCTGTCCCCCTCTCCCTCCCTCTGTGTGTCACCCTCTGTCACCTCAGCCCAGCTTCCTGGGCACACACTGTTAGCAGATCTTTGAATGGCCCTTGGCTTGTTGATGTGAGTTTGTTTCTGATCTCCAGGCACCCATTGGGTGTAGTGTGTGTCTGTGCGCTGCTGCTGTGGTGGTGTGTGCTGCCACTCTTTCACAATGTTGGCTGTTCATTAGCTGCTGTCATGTGCAAAACAGTGCCTTCACCCCCATGTGTTGATGCAAGGCGTACGCCATTTACTGGTGTGTCTTTCCTGTGTGGGGACACACTGTTTGTCTGGCTGTGACCTGGGCCATATGGGCAGGGGGCATTGTTGTCTGCTTCTGAGTTGCACTATGTGAATTTTGGGGCCCACCCTCCCGCCATCCGGGTTACCGTGTCATGTGTTGGTGTCTTCTGTGGCCTGTGACTTGACATTGTCCAGCTGGGTGCATGGGGCATGGTGGCGGCAGTGGCATGTGCGTGTTCATGGAGTGTGGTTGAGTCATGCGATTGCTTGGGGTGGTTGCGTGCCTGTTAGTGATTTTGGTTGTGGATGACGTTCCCCCCATGTGAGGTGCGTTGTTTGTGTACTCACCCGGGTCTGGGAGTCCTCCTAATCCTTCGACTGCCTCCACCGGCTGTATGGCCATCACCCTCTCCTCCCAGGGCTGGTTGTGTACGGGTCTGCGGGACGGCCCTCCTCTAGTGGCGTTGGCCTGGTTGTGTTCCTCCAGCATCTTGGCTCGGACCCTCCTCCGCAGATCGTACCACCTGGCTTGGCATTCATGCCTGGTCCTTCTGGTGTCCGCAACAGCATTCACAGCATCGACGATGGTCTGCCACATGGCTGTTTTTGCTGCCATGCTGGTCTGTCTGACCAATGTTCCAAAGAGCTGTGGCTCGACTCTGAGGATTTCATCGACAAGGACCTCCAACTCTCGGTTACTGAACTTTGGATTCTTGTTAGTGGGCATGGTGAGGGGTGTGGGTGTGGATGGTGGGGGGTGTGTGTGGATGGTTGTGGGTGTGTGGGTGTGGTTGTGCAGGTGTGTGGGTGTGTGAATGTGATGAGGGGGTGTTTGTGAAGGTGGTTGTGTGAAGGTGTGCAAGTGTAAGGTGTGGTGAAGCTTGTAGTATGGTGCTGTAGGTTGTCTGTGGTGTCTGGCAGCAGTGAGTCTGTTGCAAAGACTCATGGTTTGTGTGTGTGGGCCCTTTTTATTGGTCCATTGGTGGGTGTGGCTGTGTTTGAAGTTTGGGTGGGTGTGTTATAAGGAGTGTTGGTGTTTTGGGCCTCTGTTTGTTTTTGGCAGTTGCAGGTCAGTGAATGTGTTATTTTAGTGGTTGTTGGACATGTTTTGTGGCTTTGTGCCATTCGAATGGTGTATTCTTGTGTTGTTTTGGTTTGTCCTGGTTGTGTACGTGCGTTTTTAGCGTGTGTACGGTGTGTACATGGGCCATTTGGTTGTACGGTGCTATCCTTGTGTGTGGCTTGGTACGACTCGTACATGCGGTTGTGATGTTGGGGCCTGGGGTACGCTCCGTACTTAGGAGGTTGTGGTGGGGGTGCGACTCTGACGTACACGGGTGTACATACAGGGGGGTACGACACGTACAGGGGTGGGGGTAGGACTCGAACGTACCGGGGTGTACATACACGGGGGTACGACACGTACAGGAGTGGGGGTACGACTCGAACGTACAGGGGTGTACATACACGGGGGTAGGACACGTACAGGGGTAGGGGTACGACTCTGACATACAGGGGTGTGGGTACACGGTGGTACGACACGTACAGGGGTGGGGGTACGACTCGAACGTACAGGGGTGTGGGTACACGGGGGTACGACACGTACAGGGGTGGGGGTACGACTCGAACGTACAGGGGTGTACATACACGGTGGTACGACACGTACAGGGGTGGGGGTAGGACTCGAACGTACAGGGGTGTGGGTACACGGGGGTACGACACGTACAGGGGTGGGGGTACGACTCTGATGTACAGGGGTGTACATACACGGTGGTACGACACATACAGGGGTGGGGGTACGACTCGAACGTACAGGGGTGTACATACACGGGGGTACGACACGTACAGGGGTGGGGGTAGGACTCGAACGTACAGGGGTGTGGGTACACGGGGGTACGACACGTACAGGGGTGGGGGTACGACTCTGACGTACAGGGGTGTGGGTACACGGTGGTACGACACGTACAGGGGTGGGGGTACGACTCAAACGTACAGGGGTGTACATACACGGTGGTACAACACGTACAGGGGTGGGGGTAGGACTCGAATGTACAGGGGTGTGGGTACACGGGGGTACAACACGTACAGGGGTGGGGGTACGACTCGAACGTACAGGGGTGTAGGTACACGGGGGTACGACACGTACAGGGGTGGGGGTACGACTCGAACGTACAGGGGTGTACATACACAGTGGTACGACACGTACAGGGGTGGGGGTACGACTCGAACGTACAGGGGTGTGGGTACACGGGGGTACGACACGTACAGGGGTGGGGGTACAACTCTGACGTACAGGGGTGTACATACACGGTGGTACGACACGTACAGGGGTGGGGGTAGGACTGGAACGTACAGGGGTGTACATACACGGGTGGGGGTTCGACACGTACACGGGTGTACATACAGGGGGGGTGTACATTCACGGGGAGTACGACTCAAACGTATGGGTGCTGGGGGGAGTGTTGGGCGCGTATGCGGGCACATGTCTCCATGGTTGCAATGGGAGTTCGGTGCGGACGGTGTTTTTACCATACGGTTGTGAGATCGGACGCACGGGTAGGATCGTGATTCCTCGGTCGGACTTCACTTTTCACATTTGTACGGTAAATCGTCCGAGGACGTGTCGGACACATTTTCCGACCCGAGGACGTGTGGGGAATGATTCCCAATGCGGTTTGTATGGACTTTTTACCATGCGAATCGTGATTGCCAGTTTGTACGGCACTTGTACGATTCGTACGGTAAAAAGACCGGATACGAGTCGTACGGGGACATTTTTTACCGGATCGTAATTGGCACCATAGTGCTTTGTAGGAAAGTCTATTCATATTAAGGATGGGAGAGTCTCACCTCATGCCTACACAGACAATTGCAAGGGTTTCTATTTGTGAGAGATCCAGGTGGAAAGAACCCAGGACAGTCAGAATGAACTAGATCCCAATTGTGACAACTGAGGACCTTTGCTTCTGGCGTTCTGGGGTCCCTGTCTTAACAACAATAAGAGAGTGAGAAGTCGGGAGACGGGCCCATTCCTCTTCCCGAATAATAGAGTATAAACAAAAAAGAACAGGTCTTTTTTAGGTATTAGACATCCACCTATCACTTCCCTACATTTTGGGTGGATGTATCAGGTGTGTGTACTGCCTAGGAAACCCTAAGGTTTTGTAAAAGAACCCTCAATCACTTACCTTGTAGGTGACATGCTTTATCATTGGGTTCCCACCCTGGTCATCAAATGTTTCCATGGTGTGCTACATCGCCTGATTACAGTGGATCTGGTTGTTTTTGAGGGTGAAGCACTGGTAGTCAGTGACTAGTGCTCAAGTACAGTGCTTCTTAAAATTGGCTCAAATACTCTCAGTCACTTTGACCTAATTTAATTAGTGAGAGTATTGGTCAATATTAAAATGGTGAAGGATATGACACTCCTTTTCCTGTTTGAGGGCTACATGTTTCAGCCATATTTTCATGTGCAACTCAGGGTCAAATGGCTTTTGTCAGGACCAATAGAAGCCTGCACGCATGCCAAGGTATGCAGCTCTTGTGTGGATTGTACTTACAACCCATCGGGAAATCACTGTGTCGCCTTTATTTTAAGCGCTAGTAGCCCGTTGCCACCTGGGAGAGGCCAAGGGGGTGGACCCTGTAGTCACACTTTCATCAAGGTATAATACCCTCCGTAATACCAGTTCTGCCTCGGTCTGACTGTCGTTTGACTGAGGCAGAACAGGTATCACGGTGGGTGAGATAATTTTATGAAAATTTTGATCACTGTAGCCCCTTGATTGGTTTTGATCAGAGTGCTACATTTTAGGTGGCGCACTGTCAACGTGGCTCTTGACAGCTTTTTTGTCTTTGGGCCACAACTGTAATACGGCGCAGAGGCAAAGGGATTCCCTCATTTGCATGGGGCCACGCTCCCATTCAAATGAGGGAACACCCTCTGGTAAAATCGCTGATATGAGCTATTAATTTTACAGAAGGGTCAGCACAAGTATTTTTTAGTTTTTTTGTTGTTGCATATTTATATAGCGCGAACTTGACCCGAAGGTATTGGAGCGCCTTACATAGCACCGTATTTACATTACACATTCAGGCACGGGGAGATTAAGTGATTTGCCCAGAATCACAGGATGTGGATGCGACCTCGAGGCTCGAACTCTGGTTTCCAGCACCAAAGTCGGCAGCGTAGCCGACGGACCACATCCTCTCCCCCATCAATGAGTAAGTGACTTCTGTAAATACCAAAATGAGTAATTGCCTTCTGTGAATACCAAAATGGTAGTAAGTTTAGGATTGTGTCTTAAGTTAGTTCTGTGAATCGGGTCATAAATACTTTCTCAAAACCTCAAAGGAGGTGATAACCCATTCACAAACAGGGAAGGGTGCCCAAGGGACACCTTCTCCTTTGTGAATGTAGCCAAAAACTATTTTTAGGTGCAGATTGTGGTCCATTGAATGTGTAAATTGTGACCACTTTTATCAATTGCATTTTAAGTTCATGAGGCCCCCCCTTCGGTATATGTGGTGCTAGTTTTCACGTGCTGTGGTGCAACTAGAAATCCACAGGGACACAAACGCTATTTTCGGAATACGATAATGTTTATATTTATTTATTAACCTCTTCCATGCTCATGACGTCTCCCGGCCGTCATGAGTCACAATGGGCGTCTGCGGACGACGCCCGGGAGACGTCATGACCACGCCCACGAATAGAATGTCCAGCACCGGGGCAGCGCTGCGGCGGAATTTGCGCCGCAGAGAAGAGGTTAAAGGTGATAGGTGTTGTAACAGTATATCAAATGCAATCCTTTGCTGTAATCTCTTTTTTTCTGTTGATTTTCTCGAGATTTCAAACGCCTTTTCAGTATTTCTGACAAAACCCAAAGTGAAGCACGCCAGTTTGACTACCCAGCTGCAAACAATATATCCTAAGATAAACTCTCAATGCACCTGATGCATTAGATAACGTGGCCGCCCCAGGAAAAAAACATAAATAAGCATTGGTGTGTTATATGCCTTGGTAAATGGACTGCAGATGCAGCTCTTTCTCTGGAAGAATCCCTCTAAGTGATGAACTATTATTTTGACAGGTTTATAATTTACAATCTCACACAGTCCTTAACTTTCAGGGTATTTGAAGGTTCTGCCAACACGCATCAGAGTCTGGAATGGGGATGTGGCGTGAAATATGTCATCGGTTGAATATTCCAACAATCGTTGCACATGTTCCCTCTTGCCAAGCATAAATGTCAATTTGAGATGGTGAGTTACTAGATGTATTAAATTGACATGAGTTTTTTTTTTAAACTGAGCTGCCCATTGCTTGCTCTAGGATTTTGCTCTTGTGTAGAAGAGTTCTTTATTTAAGGTGAAGGAAAATACTGGAAATAAAAGGTTGCAAACGTCCCAAAGTTCACATATATATTTAATTTAAAAAAATTTACTTTTCCATTAAAAAAATCTTTACACTGATTCATGTGTTTTTTGTTAATTTACAAAAAGTAAAGAGGTAGGCAGGAAAAATTATGACACGCTAAGAAAAGCATAGATTTCCAGGCATATTAATAGCCTTCCACGTGCCTTCCAGCGAATTGCCCGCATAGTTGTGAAACTGATAACTTGTGTCTTGGCTGGATATTTGCTGTAACTTTTCAGAGGAAGGTCTGCTTCTTATTTATGAGACGCTTACGCCACAAGAGCGTCACTTTTTTTGATGTTCTGGTGGTGCAAGCCTCACAGTTATATCTATAAGGAGACACAAAACAACTCTGCATGGCTTTGCCTGGCCTGATAGATATCGATTAAGACAAAGCAGCGCAAGTCACTGCATTGCCTTACTCTGCGTCAAGGAGGCGTTCCATGGGCGTTGTGGTGAGTTTTGCCAAGCAGCACCCATCGATTTTGAGGCTGCCCCATATTTACGTAGTCACTTAAACCTGGGGCAGGGCCAAATTCTTACGTCTCCCCAGAGCAGACGTAACAAGGAGAATTTTTTTTATTTCGCCTAGTTTTTTCCTCTTTCCATATCTGCTGCATTTTTCAGCACATATGGAAAGAGGAAACCATCTTGGGATTATTTTTGTGCAGGAAGGTACCCCTTCCTCCACACAAACAATCCTGCCTGCAACAGACGCACCCTTACACCATGGTGCAAGGGTGTCTGCATTTGTGCTAGGCAGTAAATTGTGTGCCAGCACAGAGGGAAAGGACAGGAACTAATTGTATTTTCTGAATACGGTACATTCCTGCCCTTTCACATTGGTGTATGGCAGCGCAGCAAGAAGACTTGTGGGGCTGCCCTACGTGAGTTTATCATTAATAAAGCCCTGAGTTTTCACGTGAAATATAAGCACATGAACTATGCAAAATGTCATGTAATTTCATGCAGTTACTGAGAAATTTCACAAAAGTTCATGAAGCAAATTTCGCAATCTCCTATAACTTTCTTTTTCCCCTGTAATCCAGATTCTTTCAGCACTATGTACAGGAAGGCTTCACGTGTGAAAAAGCTGTAAATATGTTTGTGCAGATGAGATGTTAAATTTAATTCTCATGGTGATTTTACTTGGAACACCCACATTTTCTCCTCAGTACCTACAGTTAAGACTGGTATCAATCCAAGGAACTACCATAAACATCCATAGTTGTAAATCTAGGACCATATTTATGATCACAGTTGCGTCGTGCTTGACCACGCAATGTGGTACATGCGTGATGCAACTGAAAAATGGAATTGATGAAGTGCAGGAGATAAGGCAGCAATGCACCGTATTCTTTTAAATACAGTGCATTTCTGCCTTTTTCCTGTCACGCAGCGCAGCGCAGCGCAGAAAGGTGACTTGTTGCATTGCACTGCGTGACATATCTCATAAATATGCCCTCTGGTATGCTGTTGCAAATGTCTACTGAGCCTTTTCTGTGGTTTAGAATCAGGGTGCTTCTATTTCCAGATCCATTTTTTCACTCATCCGATGGAGAGCTAATGGAAGTCCATGCAAATACAATCCCTTTAAATGCTAAACTTCCTCCTGTGCAATTTCTACACGGAGGATTAGTATTCCTTTTGGATTGGAGACACCAACAACACCAGGAAATATGTGGAAGTATCCTTCTCTCTCTCCTCATGGAAATACAATTACTCCAAACCATTTGTGGTGTACTGTTATCTGTGTTTCGTATACATACTTTAATATTTTTACTTATGTGTTTCCTAATTTGTTTATTTATTGATTTCAAAGGTCAGATACATAGGTAAAAATGAAATGCTGTACAAATGGTTCTGGGGATATGCAAAAAAACACATAGGATTTGAAGGAATACAGTACATTTTGCATTGCCACATCCATGAACATCATTTAGGGGTTGCCAGGGGTCGCAGCTGTGACCTGTGGCTTGCCCCTTATTGCCTCTGGCACTGCCTTTGTGATCTCAGGCCACAGAGGTGGTAAAACCAGTGCCAAACATAGGGGCATTTGTGAATTCCTTCTTTTCAGTGTTGGTTCAATATCATCAGCTGTGGCTTAGGGTGGAAGTCTGGTGAGAGCCTCTGGTCCTTTTGCCAAACAGTTGAGAAACGTTTCTTACAATTTTAAAGGGGCAGGGAATACACTCTAACACCAGCTGTTAGAAATGTGGTTACTGGTCAACTGGGGTGTGGGCCCTGGTCAGGTATCAACCACAGTCCTACTTAGGGTAAGGCACAAGCAAACCTCAAACTAACCTTTGATCAACCCCCTGTTAGCTTGGCACAGACCAGTCAGGCTTAAATTGGAGGCAATGTCTGAAGTATTTGTGCAACACTTCAAACAGTAAAACAGTTAAAACAGGACACAAGAAGGATCCACACCAAGTAATAGAAAATACAGCAAACGCTTAATTAGGTTACGCCAGTTAGGATTCTTGACCTTATTAAGAAGGATAGCCACATTCCAAAACATACATCATCTAAAATCAAACTTCGTCAGAGCCTCTAATTTTGGATATTGTCTAAAAAATGACAAACGTGACCTCACATCAGTTATTGTAGTAGCGACAGTAAGGATATTGGTACTGGTCAACTCAGTCACTCTAGGGGCAGTAGTAAAAGTCTCTGAGCACTGGACCAGACTAAACTACTCAATACTGTCAGAGGGTCATAGGGGTAAATTGATCGCTGTTCCTTCATTAATCCCGGAGGGTAATCGAGTTGAACTGGTATTAGTTGGTGGCGTCCATCTAGTTTCTCCCTGTAGCTGATTGCATATAGGATGTGTTCCTAATTGGATCAGTCAATCGACCTGTTCCAAAGGAGTAAGGCGGTTGAAGGTTGAAATTTATTATGGTTTATGAACATGGGTCTTGTCAATAAATCAACAGTCATACCCCGTCCCCAAGGGGTAATGGGGGATGGGACAAAATATGAAAAAAGATACTTGCTTTACTAGTTCCAGTCAGACACTTGGCAGCACACCATTAATTGGAGGCCCTCTGAGTTATTAAAACCAAAGTTAGTCCTTGTTTTCGTAAAATTTTACCATAACAATTTCACCCTGAACCTCAAGTATATAGCTGCATCATTAGAAAAAACTCTTAGCCACCTTTTTGATGAAGTTAAAACAGAGTACTTTGTATTCTGGAGAGCTGATTTAAAATATAGAGTATGTCCTGTATCACATTTGACTGTCTGTGGGCTGACAGGGTGTGACACTGAGGACTCTTTGCATATTTTGCACACACCCTGCTGGAATATCTTTAATTCCATATAGAATAAGGTGCTACTTTATCTAACGATTTATCTCATCAGCCATTCCAACACAGATCACATCTAATTTTTGAGGAGAGGCCGAGGTGGCTGTATCGATTTCATCGCAATCTCTCAGTAATATAAAACAAAGGCCATTAATTTTGCAATTGTACATATTTGCCTAAGTGATCACTATCCCCTATCCATATCCTTTGATATGAGCAAACATAAACAGCATACAGGTGTCACCCTTAACACCCCAGTAACATACACTATAAATTAAGGGATTACACGTAGGTGGGCCATGGTAGCTTCTCCATTTTAGAGGAACTGCTAAAGAAAATTGGGGGTCAGGTATTAACTTGCCTGAATTATGAACTTAATCCTAAAATCCTGCTGGAAGTATTCAAGGAAATCTGCCACTCAACCACTGACCTCTTGACAACCCACAGTACGAAAAAATAATTAGGCTACAAAGGTGGTGGTTAACAGAAACTGTTCAGAGACCCATAGACATCTCATATGTGCCCTAAAGCAGGTTCCATTGGATAGAGGGTTGGTGAGACTCTATAGACTTGAATACAAAGAGGCAGTTACCCAGGGGTAATAGTTTTAAGATGTGAAGCGTGGATTCCTATTTGTTTTGAAGAATTTTAATGACCCATACTTCAACGAAGACCACAATACGCACATTGATATCACCATCCTACCGCAAGTGTGGGTTGAGCATTTCTCTAGAGTATACAGTAGTAACTATGGTATTGATATCTATCATAAACTAGATACCCCCTCAAAAATAGGAAAAAGTATGAAGATAGACCCACCCACTTATAGGGAGGTTATCTGTGCACTGAATCGTACTAAGGTAAATAAGGCCCCTGGCCCTGATGGGGTACCAGCTGAACTCCTCCTAGATAACCCATCCTTTTGTTGACAAATATCACAAAAAGTATGGCAATTGAGGGACATCCAAAATCGGGGTTAAGTTTGAATATAATACCTATTTTTAAACAAGCATTTGCAATGCAATCGGTCTCGGCTTTGGGACCTTATATGTATTTAGCTATGCAGCACATTAGCCTGGGTGCTGAAACATCTACTGTTCTTTAACATGGAGGGAAAGTAATCACCAAACTGCGTGACACGCCAGGTATGGGAACACATGGAGAGAAATATTGCCTTTCAGTGGAAATGGTATAGTTCAAAGGTCTGTTTTTAATATAAAATCAGGACCTTCGGTGGTCATATCACTGAAAATACAAGATTTGAAAAAAATATTATTGTCTACTGGTGCTCGTGGAAGACGATTTCTATGGACTGGAATCTAGAAAATGCTAAAGTGATTCTGGTATGTTACTGACCTCTGCTGGTCGTTTTCTATCAAGAAAGTTAAATAGAAGCAGTTGCCAGAAAAAGAAAAAAAAGAAAGTCTCTCAACAGAAAGCAATTCTGGTATTTTACTGACCTCTGCTGGTCGCTTTCTATCAAGAAAGTTAAATAGAAGCAGTTGCCAGAAAAAGAAAAAGAAAAAAAAGAAAGTCTTTCAGCAGAAAGCAATTCTGGTATTTTACTGACCTCTACTAGTCGTTTTCTATCAAGATAGTTAAATAGAGGCAGTTAAACAGAAAAAAGTCCCTAAGCAGAAGCAGACAAGTCCTAGGGTTGATCTTCAGAGCCCACAAAGTACATACACATATAAGTATATAATAAGCATATACTAAAGTATATACAACAGGTCTCAAATGCTCGACCCTAAAAGGTAATAGATCAGACCCACAGTGCTACTACCCAATTTCTTTGAGTCACACCACAGGCAAACTCTTGAGTAGAATTTACTTGAACATCTGGAAGCATGGGTGATGGACAAGGGGTACTCCTCCAAAGTGCAGTATGGGTTTAGACAAGGTCTGAGCACTGTGGAATAGTGCCTTAATCTCCATCGGGTCATATCTAAATACACAGCGGTCAAGAGCGGCACTATCCACCTTCAGCTTTCTACTGGATGGATAGTGGTCAAAGACGCTTGATATGGCTATTCAATCAATGAATCGATCAGTTAATTTGTAAAGCGCACTACTTACCCAGAGGGTTTCAAGGCGCTGAGGTAGGGGGAGGGGGAGAGCTGCTGCTACCGGTTGAAAAACCAGGTCTTGAGTTGTCTCCTGAAGGTCCGCAGGCCTTCGGTTTGTCGTAGGTTGAGGGGGAGGGTGTTCCAGGTCTTGGCGGTGCGGTGGGAGAAGGACCTGCCTCCGGATGTGGTTCTACAGATGTGCGGGACCGTGGCCGGGGGGGGTCGGCGGAGCGCAGTTTCCTGTTGGGTACGTAGAAGTGGAGTCGACTGCTGAGATAGGCTGGGCCAGTTTTGTGGAGTTCCTTGTGTGCGTGGATCAGGAGCTTGAAGGAGATTCTTCTGTCGACGGGGAGCCAGTGCAGGTTCCTCAGGTGGGGGGTGATGTGGTCGCGGCGCGGGATGTCAAGGATCAGGCGTGCAGAGGCGTTCTAGATTCTTTGCAGTCTGTTGATGAGCTTGGTCGGGGCTCCGGCGTAGAGGGCGTTTCTGCTGATGACTAGGGCATGGGTGACTGTTTTCCTCGTGTCTGTCGGGATCCATCTGTAGATCTTGCAGAGCATGCAGAGGCTGTTGAAGCAGGTAGAGGAGACTGCGTTGACTTGTTTGGTCATGGTGAGTTTCGAGTCGAGGATGACTCCCAGATTGCGTGCATGGTTGGCTGGGGGTGTCCCCAGTGATGTGGGCCACCAGGAGTCATCCCATGCTGAGGGTTTGGACCCGAGGATGAGGATCTCCGTCTTGTCTGTGTTCAGCTTAAGTCGGCTTTCCTCCATCCAGTCGGCGACAGCCTTCGTTCCCTGGTGGAGGTTGGATTTGGCGGTGAGGGGGTCCTTGGTGAGGGAGAGGATCAACTGCTTGTCATCGGCGTAGGAGATTATGTTGAGGTCGTGCTGTCGGGCGATGCGTGCGAGTGGTGCCATGTAGACGTTGAACAGCGTCGGGCTGAGGGAGGGTCCCTGCAGGACACCGCAGATGATCTCGGAGGCTTCGGACTGGAACGGGGGGAGGCGGACTCTCTGAGTTCTGCCGGAGAGGAAGGAGGTGGTCCAGTCCATGGCCTTGTCTCGGATCCCTGCGTTGTGGAGGTGCGTGCATAGTGTGCGGTGGCAGACGGTGTCGAAGGCGGCAGAGAGGTCCAGGAGGATGAGGGCCGCCGTCTCGCCGTTGTCTAGCAGGATCCTGATGTCGTCTGTGGCTGCGATGAGGGCGGTCTCGGTGCTGTGCTTGCTGCGGAATCCTGATTGGGAGGGGTCCAGGATGCTCTTGTCTTCGAGGTGATGGGTGAGTTGGATGTTAACTATCTTCTCGATGACCTTTGCTGGGAACGGAAGCAGGGAGATGGGCCTGAAGTTCTTGAGGTCGCTCGGATCCACCTTGGGTTTCTTCAGTAGGGCGTTGATCTCGGTGTGCTTCCAACTCTCAGGGAAGGTAGCGGTCTCGAAGGAGAGGTTGATGACGTTGAGCAGGTGGGGTGCAATGGAGCTGCCGGCTTTGTTGAAGATGTGGTGTGGAAGAGGGTGAGACGGGGAGCCGGAGTGGATTGTGCCCATGGTCTTGATTTTGTCCTCGATGCTCACGTTAGCCCAGGTTGTCAGGGAGTCGTGGTCGATGGGGTGCGGTGGGTCCGGCGTGTTGAGGCCTGTAGGGGTCGTCCAGGGGTTAAAGCTGTCATGGATGTCGGTGATTTTGCGGTGAAAGAAGGTGGCAAGGGAGTTGCACAGGGCCTGTGATGGCAGAATGTCGTTGGCGCTGGAGCTGGGGTTGGAGAGTTCCTTCATGATGTTGAAGAGCTCCTTGCTGTTGTGTGCGTTGTTGTCGAGGCGGTCTGTGAAGGAGGTCCTTTTGGTGGTCATGATGAGGTGGTGGTGGTGGTGGTTGCGGATGGCGTCTTTGTGGGCAGCACGGCTGTCCGGTGTCTTCTTGCTGTGCCATTTGTTCTCCAATTTCTGGCAGGTGTGCTTTGATGCTAGGAGTTCCGGGGTGAACCAGCTGGCTCTCTTGCTGGTGTCTCTGTTGGCTGGCTTTTTCAACGGGGCTAAGGTGTTGGCGTAGTCGTCCATCCAGCGTCTGAGGATGCATGCACCATCGTCGGGGTTAGTGGGGTTGGTCGGTGGGTTAAGTGCGAGGTTTGTCTGTAGTTCTTCTTCAGTGACTTTGCCCCAGCAGCGGCGGGGGATCTGTAGGGTGCGGTGGTGTGTGAGGGGTTTTCAGAAGGTGAAGTGGATGCACTGGTGGTCTGTCCAGGTGAGTTCGGAGGCGTGGCTGAAGGCAACGTGGGGGCTTGAGGAGAAGATGGCATCGAGCGTGTGACCGGCGATGTGGGTCGGTGTCGTGACGAGCTGTTTAAGTCCGAGGTTGGCGAGGTTGTCGATCAGGGTGGAGAAGTTGCTGTCGTTGTTGTTCTCCAGATGATACTTCAGGTCTCTGAGGAGGATGTAGTCTGTGGAGGTCAGCACGTGCGTGCTGATGAGGTCGGCGATGGAGTCGCAGAATTGTGGTCGGGGTCCGGGGGGTCTGTAGATGAGGGTGCCTCTTAGGGTGGTCTTGGGGTCCGTGTGGACCTGAAAGTGCATGTGTTCGGCGGTGCTGACAGTGTCGTTGGTGTTTGTTGAGACCCTGATGGCGTTCTTGTGGACGATGGCAATTCCTTCTCGGGCTCCATTGGTGTGGTCTCTGCGGGTGATCTTGTATCTGTTGGGGATGGCTATGGCGATGACTGGAGAGGAGGCTTCGTTCATCCAGGTCTCGGTCAGGAAGGCGACGTCCGGAGATGCGGTGTCGAGTGGGTCCCAGATCTCGACGTCGTGTTTGCGTGCGGAGTGGGTGTTGATTAGGATGCATCTGAGCTGGTTGGGATCCGTTGTGGTGGGTGTCTCGGCGCCTTCAAGGCAGGAGAAGCTGCAGTTCCGGCAGGAGAAGGGACCGTGGGTGTGCTTCGGGGCGGCCTTGCAGTAGGTGTGGGTCCTTCCTGAGTTGAGAGCGACGAGGGTGCTGGCGTCGTAACGGAGGCGGTCTTCATGGCTGGTGCGGGGGCCAGGGGTTCTGGCGCTGGGCGCGGTCCAGGCGCGGACGTGCGCAGACGGGCTTGCCTTAGGTGTGCCTGCAGCGCACCAGCGGCGCGGCCGCACAGCGGCAGCCATATATGGGGAGGTGGGGAGGGAGGAGCAGCTGGGAGGCGGGAGGCGGGTGGCAGGGGCAGCGAATGGGCACAGAGGGGACGGGGCCGTGGGGGATGCAGCGGCGGGGACGGGAGCAGGGAAGCGAAGCGGTCGCAAGGTAGGAAAACAAGGCAAAAAGGGGTACAGAAGCAGAAAAGGGGGCACAGCAGCAGCCGGACAGATGGGCAGGGGGCACAGAGCAGAAAGGTCGCAGCAGGGGCGGGAGGCAGACGAGGGACAGAGGGAGAAAACCGAACAGTGAGGGCACAGAAGTAAAAGAGGTCACAGCGATGAGCGGGGGGCAGGGGGGTACAGAAGAGGAACGGGTGTACAGAAGGAGGGCAGAGGAGTACAAAAGAGAGACGGGCAGACAGAATACAGGCACAACAGAGAGCAGATACAACCTAAGGCCACCACTGGCCACCAGGGATGAGGTGCAGGTGGTAGCCTGCGGGTGGTGGAGGGCCTTGACTTCAGCGGCGGCAGCAGGCGTCAGGAAGGAACGCAGGCAGAGCCGCAGCAGCGGGGGAGCGACTTACCAGGCAAGGTCAAGGGTCAAGGCTATTGACTCTGCATTAGTTCACTTCATGGCCCGGATGCACGAGGAAGTGATAAGGTGGGTGAGGTAATGGAAAAACAGAGAGCTTACCGACCCAATTGAATTGAAATGTGTCGTGAGGCTAGGTTATGTATTGGCTTCATACTTATTTTGCCTATACATTAACGCCCTAGAGAACCATCGTAATTTAGAAGAGGCTGATGCACCGAATATTAGCGTTAGGAAACTACCCGCCCGTATGCGGAAAATTATGTCCTAATCTCAAGAACGGAGGTAGGCTTACTTAAATTATTAAGTAGATTCTAACTCTTCATTAATGGTCTGAGTTTGAATACAACCCCAATAAATTCCATGTTATGGTCCTAGGGAAGTCTTGCACAACTTTGAAATCCCACTACATTAATGTAGAGAAACTCCTATATGTCCCCTCCTTCTCTTACCTAGTGAAACTCTTTGATCAAAAAAGCACATGGACACATTTGATTAAGACCAGTTAGCTAAGGTTTGAGCACACTACTGAGGCCCTCTTTAGATTTGCCCATTAGCCGCAGTCACTGTATAATCCGTGCACCGACCCCACTGGCATCAACCAGGGAGTGCAAGACTCAGAGTCTATCAAAGTTCTCCAGGTTAACTACGTCATAAAGAGGTCACCTTGTACCCCAGATCCAACGTGATCTGTGCACTATTGTCATCCATCACCACAACCACGACTGACCACCCACAGTACGGTATGTAATACAAATAGTAGAGGCAGGGAGCGGGAAAGGGGAATGGGATAAGAGAGAAAACAGAGGCGCCTAATATACACTCTGCCTCACCACTCAACGGGGACTAAGGTCTGGAATGAATATCTAAAGGCATGGAAGAGATATGTACGCAACTCCCACAGACATACCTTGAAGATATCTCTGTGTAATTAACTCTCTTTTGTTCTTGATATGAAACTGACTGTCCACAAACTCAAATGTAACAAGATACAAGCGATCACTGAAATGCTTATTAAACTCCCACCTTAAAGGCAAGAAGACTATATCCAACGTCATATGTATACGTCTTCAGATAGTTATTGGCACAGCTTTGGATCTGTTATAACTGGAAAATAATTAACATTCATAAAGACTTTACGAGTTCTTATTTTAAAAAATACACATATTACCTTACTAAATACTACAGTGTGCACCTTAAATGTACATTATATAAATATACCATATTTAATGACCCTTGAAACTTTTTATTACTTCACTAAAGTTCAAAAAGAAGACAAACAGCCCCAAAGTCTGTGACGACTAAGTTTAAATTGTAATAAAAGTTAGTTTCCCACTCTACTTGATTTTCCAGAATATGTCTCGAAATCAAGAACTTTTCTCTTCAAACTCTCATAGAACAATATAGTTCATCCACGGTGGATGAATCTGACACAAAAGTTTTGTTAAGAAATTTCTCCTCCCTTACACAGGATAGAGTTGAGAAAGTTATCCGTGAAATTAAATCAGGCTCCTCCCTGGATCCATGTCCTGTTATGGTTCTCCACATGGTTCCCAACACAATAGCAAAAACCTTGACACCCCTATTGAACAATATTCTCCCATCTGGGTATTTCCCAGTAGAATGGAAAAATTCCTTAGGCCTATTTTAAAAAAACCTACTCTTGATCACCTTGAAGTAGCCAACTATCGTCCCATTGCTAGTTTACAATTTCCATCTAAAGTTCTCGAAAAAGTGTTAAATGAGGAACTCCGGTCCTTTATAGAACCTAATAACAAATTAGATATAGCACAACATGGCTTCAGGCCACACCACAGCACTGAATCTGCATTAATTGCAGCCACTGAAAGTCTACGATTACAACTAGACCAGGGTGGGAAGGCTATACTGGTAATGCTTGATTTATCCGCCGCGTTTGATACGGTGGATCATCACATACTCCTTCAGCGCTTGGCGGATATAGGGATAGAGGATAAAGCCGCAGATGTTCTTCGTTCCTATTTGAATAATAGGAAGCAAGCGGTGGTTCTAGATGAGCATACATCCTCTCACTTTGTAATGCCATGTGGGGTGCCTCAGGGATCGGCACTCTCACCTACCTTATTTAATATATACGTCTCCCCTCTGGCTAAACTTATTCGCTCCTTCGGTTTCAAGGCCATCTGCTATGCAGATGACACACAAATTATCATCTCTCTAGCTACAAACCCAGAGTCTGTGGCGGAGCGTTTTAAGCTCTGCATGAGTCAGATCATCTGCTGGATGCAGAATAACTGTTTAAAATTGAATACCCGGAAGACGGAAGTAGTTATGTTTGGTGGGGACAAGTCTCTCTGGAACTCAAATTGGTGGCCTGGAACAGCAGGACCATGTCCCCAGCCGGTAAAGAAGGTAAAAAACCTTGGAGTTCTCATCGACGATCAACTCTCCTTAACTGACCAGGTAAATAGCATCACCTCCTCATGTTTTTACACTGTTAAAATCCTTAGGAAAATCCTTCCTTTTATTCCTATGTCCTTGAGGAAAATTGTTGTAACGGCATTTATCCTGTCAAGAACTGACTATTGCAATTCACTATATTGGAGCAAAAAAAAGTGTGATCCAAAACCTCCAGACCCTGCCGAATGTGGCGGCGCGGGTGCTATTGGATTTACCTAAATTTAGTCCAATCAGCCAAATTACTCGTGAATAACTACATTGGTTGCCCGTATCCGCGAGGATTCAATTCAAGTCAATGTGTGTGCTACATAAGAGTTTGCATAGGTTAGGACCGTCGCAGATAGGTCAATACTGCAAACGGTATACCCCACTAAGAAGTCTGCGTTCTGCGTCAGCCCACCTGCTTGTGGTTCCAAAAATAAGGACACAGAAGTTGGGTGGCAGAAGTTTTTGGCACCTGGCTCCAAAGTTTTGGAATACCATGCCTTTGCATCTTAGAATGCAAAGTGATTTGCTACAGTTTAGAAAGGGACTAAAAACTTGGCTATTTACATGTATCCCTACAAAATCGTAAGTTTCTCTTGTCTAGACGAAATGGCAGTTAAGCGCTAAGACGCCAAGGCAAACATGCGCTCTACAAAAACCAATTTTCATTTCATTTTATTACAACCCTTAAAAGTGAAGGTCCAGACTGCAGCAACAATGATAGCCTGATTGCCTACGAAAGATGCCGTGAGACACAAGGCGAGTAATACTTGTCAATCCCAAGATGGCCGCAGGCAAGTAATACTTATCAATCCAAGATGGCCACCACCATCTCCAGCCATCATGAGAATTCTCAGGTTTCAGGCGGAAAGCCTCTTCAAGGCTGTGCAGACCATAGATGCACAAAGTCCTCGCCAACCTCGAAAAGCACTGAGCGTGGGCAGATTAATTTTATGGCTTGCCAGTGTAGCTAGGGTAAACCTTGACTACTGAGACACTGCCCTTCTTTCCCACCAGGAATGAGGATTTTAAAGGTCATTCAGAGCAGTCCATTCTGCTGTTGCCTTAACCAAATTCTCCCCTGAAGCACATTCTACATTGCTTGCATTGCGCCCAGTCACTCCGCGCTCTGCCCATCTGTTCACCATGCTCTGTCCTGTATCCTCCATACACAATACTCTGCTCTCTGCTGCAGAACAACATCACCATACTATCCCATTGTGCACCTCATCCTGCCGCCCCAGTGCCCATCACTCTACGTTCTCATGGAGCCGTCACCCTACACACCATCTTGTACATCACCCTGCACTCCCCTGAAACACATCACCTTGTGCACTAGCAGCACGTGGTGATGTGTGGCTGTTCGTCTGTGTAACTGTATGTGTCTTGGTCCGTGTGCAGATCTGCATGTCTCAGGTGAATATGTAGCCTGGCATTTTCTATTGTTCTTTGTGCAAGCTTGGCTTTATCAATGCTTTTTTTTTATTCCTTTTTGCTTTCCCATAACCCCACTCAGTCTTAATTTGTTTGAATATGAAGACCTGCCGTGGTAGAGAGCAAGGGCCATTGTGGGACCTGCTCATCTTCAAACTGTACGTAGATACAGGGCAGTAAACAGATGTTTCTCCCTGTGCTTGCTCCCTCCTCTGATGTCACGCGGATACCCAGGGTGAAAAACCTCTGCATGACTCATGTTTACCAATAAACAACGCAGTGTTGTCAGGAGGCCGCTTTATTATACATCAAAGCAAAGCTCTGCTATAGACAACAGAACTAAAGAGGCACGCACAGCAGGTGTACTCACAGGCATCAGCCTCCATTGAAGAATACATGAAAGGGCCCCTCACGCACACAGCCTGAATGAAGCCTGCAGTATCTGTGCTTGGCCCCCTTCACATCATCGCGGGGACTTCTGCAATTAACAATGCAACAGATCAAAGATGCTCTTACTGGGCTTTAAACCTCTGAATGGAAGTCAAGAGAGGATGCCAATGAATGACGCCGTGGAGTCCATCTGCTCCATCAAAGCAAGAGCCATGTGACATGAAAGTCAAGGGCCCGGTGCGCTCCTTTCATCCACTTGTGTGCAGGGACCACAGGCAGGTTCTGAAGCGTGGTTTGTAATCATGGGGGAAAGTCGCATGCTGAGGCTAGATGTATGGATTAGCAAAATGGGCAGACATCGAGGCAGGGAATATATTATTTACCTTAATATATCATTAAAGTATAGAGACATTGATGGGGGAAGAGTACTTCGTCATTCAAGAAAACGCATGTACATATAATAGATATCCTCGTGATCCACCCACAGATAGGTATAATATGTCAGAATTAAAATTTTCTAGACCACAGAGCCAGGTATTTTTTAATTCGCTTTTCCATTCACTCCTGACCCTTCCTCTCACACCCTCGCATCACACATAGTTGTTTCATTAAGATCAGTGCTCCCACGCAAACGTAGGTCGTAGCACGCCCCGTCCCGCAGAGGGGCGGGAAGACCCCTATGATGAAGCATGACACCGAGGGCCCTTTTGGTGTGTGAGGCGTATTTTAACAACGAATGTGTATTCTCCACCACTGTGGGATACATATCTACTGTGGGAGATTCTGACATATTATACCTATCTGTGGGTGGATCACTATGTTCATGAACTTATGACTGGGAGGATGTATCCACCTCCACTACTCCTTTGAGTGGTACCTCTCTACTCCCCACTTTGTTCCTTTTCATATAATAGATATTACAGGATTTTATAAGTTATATTCATTCATTCAAGGGAACTGATTTACATGCACAGGGTCATTTATGTATTTATTTATTCTTTTAATTTGTTTGTAAGACTCCATCTGGTAACAAAAGCCACTTCACAGAAACATTATGAGAGTTAGAAAAACTTCTCAGACATGCCAAAGGTAGTGGACAGATGTTTTATTCCAGATAGTAAATATGTGCTAGTTCGAACTTCAGATACTCAATCCGAGCGCCCCAGCAATGGTCAGTGCCACTCCTTCGGCGCAGGCGCATCACTCAGAGCTCAGCACAACCAGCTCAAGGGAGCCTCATCAAACAGTAACAGGGCGGGAGCACACAGCCTTGAGATCCCAGCACCCAGTTCACTCAGGTGCATTCTGGTTAATGCAGTGCATGGTAACACTTACTTCCATTAAGCAGTCTTTCATTTTCACCATCGTTGGTGCATAAAGAGCTGAGTATCTCTAGACATAAGCTCATGTTTCAGCATAGTTGGCCTTGATTAGCAGAGAGTTACACATACAGGTGCTCTCAACAGCCTTTTCAGGTCACAGTACCTCTCCTTCAGCGCAGGCGCATCACTCAGAGCTCATCAGCTCAACCAGATCAAGGAAGCCTCATCAAACAATAGCAGGGCGGGAGCTCTCTGCCTTGACATTCCAGCACACAGTTCACTCAGGTGCATTCTGGTAAATGCAGTGCATGGTAACGATTGCATTAAACAGTCTTTTGTTTTCACAGTAGTTGGTGCAGCCAGTGCTGAGTAGACATAAGTTCATGTTTCAGGATAGTTGTTATAGGAAACTGAGCTATAGGTTGAGGGGGATAAAATGCCACTCAAGTAACAACTACAATCTGTCAGGGTGAAACAAAAGCAAACCCCAAATTAACCTGTGCTCAACTCTCTGGTAGCTTGGCAAGAAAGTAATCAGGCTTAAATGAAAGGCAACGTGTAGAGTATTTAAGCAGTACTTCAAACATTAATAAAATGAAAACAAAACACAAGAAAATGGCCCACATCAATTTAGAAAAACAGAGAAGGAACAACAAAAATCCAATTAGTAGAACCAGAGAATGATATGAATTTTAAAGAATTTAGTGAAAATAGTGCCTAAAAGCAGAAAGTGCCAACTGTGGTTATCAGGTTGGACCAGGACAAAGTCATAAGTTTAGGCCGACCGAGATGGGACATGGGATGGATACAGAGACCAAGTTAGGTCCGTTGAACAAAGTTCCCTAAATCGTGGTTTGTGGAGCTGTAGTGTAGTTGCTATATCCCTGATAGGGTCTGCGCATTGGAATAACATACACTATAGATTTGACATAGGACTAAGGTCAGTATGTCTCTATCGAGTATATTAAACTTAATTACTTGTGTGTGCCAGCTAACTCAGAGGTCACAAGAAACTTCTTGAAATTACAAAAAGTGATTAGTCTCTGACAACTGCATAAACATGACAACACTGTTTCCCTTTAGAATCGTAACAGTCTCAGAATCGTGGAAACAAAAGATAACAGTTTCACTCAGTCGAACGTGCATGCTTCGTTTCTACAGCGTTGCACAAAAATATAGAGACGGGCGTTTTCAATAAAAGGGTTTAATGAACAGTCTTATTTCTCGTGCTAGAGATATGAATTGCGACAATCGTAAGACAGACTGCGAAGTACCATATGTACGAGGTTAGCAGTAAGATAAAAAACATACTGCAATAGCATGGTTTGTAGCTATGACCTATATTATCCAAAATACATACATAAATAACATATGCTAAAATGTGATACTCATCTGATGCTTCCAAATTGTTCTACCCCAGTGTACCTAACCTAAGTGCAGTACGAGGTTTGAACTAGGTGCTATTTCTAAAGTATTGCTAGCTATATTTTTGTTTAGCCAAGAGTTGCCAGAAGTTTCTCTAAGTTCTAGTCAGCTCCATACCTGAGAAAGAGAGAGGTTGGAATCTCTTTTCTGGACTCGATAGTCTAACCCCCTGCAAGGGAAGTCAGAGAGCACTGGAGCTGGATTCTCTGCGAGGAGGATGACAGCGTCAGGTCAGTGCATCAGGCTGGAACTCGATCTCCTTCCAAACTTGCCGTGGCAAACCGCGTAGTCTGGGTTGGATCGAATCCTCTAGGAACCGCAATTTGCCAAGGCAAGTGCTGGTATATTTATACCTTGAAGGTGTCTAGGAATGCCAGTATTGACGTAAAAGTCGGGCAGAGGAACGTCATAAATGAACCCCTAAGGAATAGATGTTCATGCATACTTAATGAGTTCTTGGAGAAATCAATATTCAAGCTGAGGGAAATTCCTTATGGCTTAAGGGTCTGGTTTCTCCAAGAAATCATTGTGACATGGATGGACAGTTGTAGGTGGCCATGCCTGTATTTGGTTTGTATGGACAATGTCTAAATAAGGGCCAGATTTCTATGTCCAAATTAGGGCAATGTGAATTGTACCTATATAAGGGCATAAATCGGGATACCTATAAACGTAAACTAAATCTGCACACAACAGAGCATTGTGAGATCCCACAATGAGGATGCGTCACACAGTGGGGGTTCTGAGGAAGCTCACAGTAGACAGAGTCCAGATGCTGGGATCAAAGTGGTTGGAACCTTTTCTATCCCTGAGTCACTCTGATTAGGTGGCCACCCAACTAGCCTTTCGTCACTTGTGCTCCTGGGTTCAAGATGCAGGTTCAGCCTTTTTCACTCAGACAGCAGGGGCAGAGGGTAACAGAGTGGATTTCTTCTTAAAGCGCAGCACAGCAGTCCTTCTCAATTTTCCACAGGTCCAGACTGGTGTACTGAAAAGTTTGGTCTGAGGGTCCACTATTTACATCTGGTGCCCATTTTGCAGTAGGAGAAGCTTCTGGCGGTTTCCACTATCAGAGGTGTTTAGAATTTCCTGCCTTTCTGCCCTGGCCCCAGCTTGTCAGGGATCACAACAGACTAATACGAAATCCTTTGTGAGTGTGCTCAGACAGAGGCTTTGTGATGTGCAAGTGTGGGGAGTAACAGCTCCTCTACCTCATCATGTAAGAGATGGCATGTCCTGAACACACCTACTTCCCCTTTGTCTCACTGTCTGGGGCAATACACATTGACCAAATGCTAGCTACACCTAGTCATATGACCTAGGATACAGAATGCAGCACCAAATGGTTGGGACACGGAAATGCCAAATTTTCAGAACTGTGACTTCTTATTTTACTTAATATTAAAGATGGTTTTAAATGACAATTCTTTAGACACCAAGCTCAAAATTCTTATCTGTTCTCAATTGAAAGCTACTACTTATTAAATTTAGTACTTGAATCCAGTGTTATCGTATGGGAGAGGCAGATTTTATGAGTTTTTCACTACCTGGAAATGTAAAACATGTCCTGACAGAAGGCAGAAGTACCTGGAGATACCGTCTGAACTGGCATGGTCTGTGTTAGGGTGATGCTGCACTGTAAAGTCCATTCCCTGTAAGAGAAGGACCACCTCAACAGTTTGGGATTCTCACCCCTCATCTGCATTAGCCATCTGAGTGGTCTGCGGTATGTCTGTACTTGGTAGTGAGCCCTAGACAGGTCTGTGTCAACCTCTTCAGTGCCCAGCAAAGGCTTCACTCTACATTGCACTCCACTTATGTTCCCTAGGAAGTAACATCCTGCTAATGAAGGCTACTGGTTGATAAAGGCCCTCTTTGTTTACCTGTGAGATCACTACCCCAAGCCATTCCATGAGGCATCTGTCTGAATGATGAAATCCTGGGAAAATCATGGGCCTTGTATATGGGTGCTGCACAAGTGGTCTACTTCAGAGTGTCAAAAGCAGTCTGGTATGCCTCTGTCCAGATCACCTGTCTTGGCTGCTTCTTGGAAGTTAGCTCTGTAATTGGAGCACCAATGGTACCATACCCCTTGACAAATCTGTAGTACACTGTAAGAGCTAAGAATGCCCTCATCTCCATCTGGGTCTTGTGGGTTTCCCAAGCAAGAATGGTCTGAAAATTGGCCTGAAGGGACTGTACCTTGCTCTGTCCAACTTGATGACCCAAGTAGACCACTCAGCCATGCTCTATCCGACACTTACTGATAGTCAGGCGTACTCTCTGCAGAGTCTGAAGCACTTTCCTGAGGTAGCATAGGTGATCTTTCCAGCTAGATCTGAAGAACGCAATGTTGTCTATGCAGGAGGCATTGAAGTTCTCCAACCCAACTATGACCTGATTGACTTACCTCTGGAAGGTGGCAGGGGTGTTATTTAACCTGAAGGGCATATTCTGAAACTACCCTTCTCAGTAGAAAATGCAGACCTCTCTTTGGCTCCCTCAGTTAAGGTGATCTGCCAGTGCCCAGCTGTTAGATCAGACATGCTGAGGAACTTAGCAGCCCTCTAGCTGATCAATGAGCTCATCAGCTTCGGGGATCGGGTGAGAATCTCTCTTAGTAACTGCAGTGAGCCCCACGTGATCCAGGCATAACTGAAGTTTGGGTAGGTTCCTGTAGGGGCAGTCTTGGAGACCAGCACTGCTGGGCTGGACCAAGGGCTGCTTGAGGGCTCTATTACCTATAACTACAACTTTTTTTTAGATTTCCTACTTTACTTTCTTCTCACCTTGTCAGGTAATCTGTAGATTTATTAGTCACTGGCATACTGTTCCCAGTGTCAATATCATGGTTATGTCATGCAGTGAGCCCTGGGGTTACGGAGAAGAAAGTGGTGTACATTACCAATACTTGGTGACAGTCCCTCTGTTGCTCTAGGGTCAGGGTAGTGGAGAGGTTGACACCCTCCTATGACACATCCTGCTCCTTAGAAGAAAGGAGGTCAGAAAGAGGTACACTCTCTTCTCCACTCCATCATTCATGAAAAGGAGCATGGTAACCACGCACTCTTGAAATGGGGAGAGTGACTTGCAGGACCCGTAAAATATTCCTGGTGGTCTTGAGGTCCACCAGGTAAGTGAAATCCCCCATGTGCACCTTCAACTCATAGGGTACTGACCATCAGTCTCGTAGGGCCCTGGGTTCCACAGGCTTCATCATCATCCACACTTTTTGGTCAGGCTGAAACTTGACCAGAGTCGCATTTGGTCATACTACTGTCTCATAACTTGCTAGCTAGCTTCCAGATTCCCCTTTGCCTTTTTCCAGAAGAGTTTCATCTGGAAGCAGAGAGCTAGAATATAGATGACCAAATCCTGTAGGTCATTCTTTGAAGCTTGCTCCCAACCCTCTTTCACCAGTCTGAGTGGCCCTCTGACAGGGTGCCCATACAGGTGTTCATGGGGGGTTGGAGCCAACCCTCTTCTGTAGAACCTCCTTATGCACAAACAATAGGAATGGCAAGAGGGCGTCCCACGTCTGCCTCAATGACTCAGACAGGCACCTTATCATGCCTTTAAGGGTATTATTGAATGCCTCAACTAGCCCATTGGTTTTGGGGATTATTAGGGTGTGGAAAACAGTGTAGTTATCCTTAGGAAATTGGGTTGCTGATTGACATGGGGGAAACCCTACTCAAGCTGCAACCACAATTGCTAGGGTGAGGCACAAGCTAACCCCATATTAACCTGTGCTCATTCCTCTGATAGCTTGGTACAGAGAAGTCAGCCTTAACTTAGAGGCAATATGTAAAGTATTTGTGCAACACTTAAAACAGAAAAACAGTCAAAAATACCACCTATAAAGATCCCACACATTGTTAGACAAATTGAGCTCAGTTTAATAAATAAAACAACAAAAATCCAATCAGTAGAAAAGGAGTTACGAAGTTTCAAAGAATAAGCTGCAATATAGCCCCCAAAAGCATAAAATGTCAACTGCTGCTCTCTGGTCATGCTCGACTGGGTCAAAGTTAAAAGTTTAGTCTGACCGTAATTTAACGTGGGTCAGATACAGTCCAAGATTAGTCATGCCTGCTGAAGTTTTACTTTCTCATTTTTTGTACCAAGAGTCCCATTTACATCGGAGAGGGTCACAGAGACCTAGGAGAGCATCGCAGGTGAGGGTCAGTGTAGCACGGACAGGCCGGCTGGAGCATTGCAGTGGCAGGCCTCTGTGGGTTAATGATGCTTGCTATGCAAAGAGATGGGCTGGCACAAGATCATGCTGATTTTCGAAGCGAGCAGCGCACTAACGGTGAGAACAGGCCAGTTCCTGCTCTTGAAGAGCCCAAAGCTTGATTTCAAGAGCTTGAGAGCCACACCGAGGCTCCAGGATCTGAGAGGCACCACTTTGGGGGCAGAAACTCACTGACGTAGTGTCAAGGAGCTGTTGGGGAGCCTTTTATGTCCCTGAGTAACATATAAGGGCAGCAGACCAGCCCTCTGAGTCCTTCTGGGTACTGGGTTAAAGATGAAGTTGCAGGTCCAGTTCTTTCCTAGGCAAGAGGGCAGTAGGTAGCAGGTTAGTACATCAGAGCATCAGTTCCTTTGGAGCAGCTGTCCAGTAGTGTGGCAGAACTTGTAGCAGCACAGCCGTCCTTCTTCCTGGCATAGTATCCACAAGTCCAGAAGTGTACTGAAGTGATGGTGTCAGAAGTCCTTTTATACACAGTTGTCCCTTTGTAGTGGGGAGAACCTTCTAGAGTCATGCCTTTGAAGTGCCTTGGCTGCAGACTTACTATAGGGGGTATGCAGTCCTTTGCGTGGAGACAGGACACAGCCCATTTAAGTGTAAGTGGGGCTGTGCCTAGCTCCTCCCTCCCATCGTGGTAGTGATGGCCGATCCAGTCACGCTCAGCTCCCATTGTGTGTGGCTGTCTAGGAAGAATACACAAAGCCTAACTGCCAACTACAGCCCGTCATGTGACCAGAGACAGGATGCAGGCACCAAATGCCTATGGCTTGAAAATGCCATCTTTTTAAAAGTAGAATTTTGAGGATTGCAATTTAAAATCCAACTTCACGATAAGTTAGGATTTAAAATTCTCATTCCAGAGACATCAAACATGAACTGCTCATCTATTCCCAATTGAAAATCACTATTATAGAATGTAATTGGCAACTCCAATGTTATCCTATAGAGGAGATAGGACTTGGAGAGTTTTTCACTAGCAGGAAACGTAAAATGTAAAAGCGCATGTCATACTTTTTTAATGCATTCTGACCTCTCGGCTGTCCAGGGCCTACCTTAGGGGTGACTTTTAGGTATTGAAAAGGAAGGTTTGGGCCTGGCAAAAGATTTAATTTGCCTGGTCAAAATGGCAGTTTAAGCTGAACACCGAGGCTTTGCAATGGCAGGCTTGAGACATTTTTAAAGGGCTACTTTAGTGGGTGGCACAATCCGTGCTGCAGTCCCACTAGTAACATTTAATTTATAGGCCCTGAGCATAGGTATTATAATGTTACTAAGGACTCACAAGTAAATTAAATATGTCAATTGGGAATAAGCCAGTTCTACCATGTTTTAAGCAGAGAGCACATGCACAAAGTCGCAAGGCCAAAAAAACCAAATTCAGCGAAAATAGCAGGAAGACAAAAAGTATGGGAATGACCCTGCAGAAAGGGGCAGGTCTGATAACAGTTTTGAACAGTGTAGAGAGGCACAATTTCTGAACCCTCAGGCCATCCTGCTCTGGGAGAAAAACATCTCCCTACACCCAGTCCCTTTATCGACTGTCTGGAAACAATAAAGATCTCACCACAGGAGAGGCAGTAACAGTCAGGCGACACTGAACGTTGGCAGAAAGACACATTTGGCCCAAGAAGAAAAATTACAACTTTCTAAAAGTGACATTTTCAAAATAGTAATATAAAATCTTGTACGACCATTGCGTTGCAGTTGACATTACTATTGAAATGAGTCCTTGAATCATTTTCTAGCGATTCCAAAACTGAAGTTTTTGCCTTACAACATGTTATAACCTAGCCTAGTACTTTTCTATGGGAGAACCAGCCATAATACTATGAAAAACAACTATGCCTTAAGTGGATGAAGGACCTACTTTAGGGGTGTCTTATAAGTATTAAAATGGAAGGTTTAGGCCTGGCAAATGGTTTAGTTTGCCAAGTCAAATTGTCAGTTTAATACTGCCTACCTGAGCTGCAAGGGTAGGCTTGAAGAATTGCTTTGCTTTGCTTCAGTGGTGCACTAGTGATGCTTAACTTACAGGCCCTGGGCACACTTTGGAACATATACTAGGGACTTCCGGAAAGTTAAATATGCCAGTCAGGAATGTAGCCAATTTCATTATTATGTTTTAGGAGTCAAAGTACATGCACTTGTCCCCAGTGTGCAGAGTCAAAACAATGGATGTGACATACAAAAGGAGGCATTTTCTATACCTCCTCTAGTCAATTTTGTCATTAATTTATGCTTGCTGTCTAGATTATAGTTTATAACAGAGATTATCCTAAAAGTATTGGACAGGATGTGGTATTTTTGGAGGCGAAATCTGCTCCATTCTTAGTAAGTTTCAGGTAGTTGAAGTGTTTTTCATTTAAAACGGCGATAGATTCCATTTGCTGCTGCTTTTCCTTTACTGCATTCTCAATATTTGGGTCTCGATTTTTACTGTGTCTACGGATTACTAACTTGACAGAGCCTCATGTTCTCTGCTAATAGCATTGGCACTTCATAACCTTTGTTTTTTTAAATTTCCGAACATGTCCCTCTACTGGCACAGATGTTTGTGCACATATTCACTGCACAACTTCCCAGATTGTATATATGGAGAGAGGTAGTGACGGGCTCCCATACCCCCTAACAAATCCTGGCTAATCTCCCACCCCATTCAAGAAGCTGAGATAGTCAAACTTATCTCCACCTCCAAACCCTCTCCTCACGCCCTAGACCCTACAACACCCCAACTGACCAAAAACTGAAACTCTCTCTAGCATCGCACTAGTGCACGATCATCAAGAGCGCCTTGAAAAACGGAGTTGTTCCAGATTGCCTTAAAGCAGGGCAAGTCACGCCACTGCTGAAAAAATCCGGCCTTGACATAAAGGATTTGAACAACTTTAGACCTGTCTCCAACCTTCCTCTTCTTTCCAAAATCCTAGAAAGATGCGTTCTCCAACAACTAACCCAACACCAGGACAACATCGACCTCCTTGACTCCCATCAGTCTGGCTTTAGAAAAGAATGCAGCACTAAAACCGCGATCCTCAACATCATCGATGATATCCACAAGTCACTCAACTCAGACCATTGCTACCTCCTCATCCTCCAAGACCTATCAGCAGCTTTCGACACGTTAGACCACAAACTTCTCATTAAGGCTCTCCAAGAAAGAGCAGGACTTGGCGAGGTGGTCCTCGAATTTGTCTCATCCTTCCTACACAACCGCACCCAAAGAATCAGAATCAAAAACTTTGCGTCCGACCTGCATCCAGTCAACAAGGGAGCCCCGCAAGGTTCAGTGCTCTCCCCGCAACTTTTCAAGATTTACATGGCACCCCTCACCAAACTACTCAAAAAAGCCAAAATCCGCTTCCATCTTTACGCAGACGATACGCAGATCTACCTGGAAACCTCCCCCATCAAGGACATCCAAAGACTCAATGACTAACTGAGAGACATCCAACACTGGCTGTCTAGCAACCACCTTAAACTAAATCCTGATAAAACCGAAATTCTCCTCATTTCGAACAAAGAGGAGAACCCCCAAATTGCTGAATGGCTAAAAGCTGTCGATGCGCTCAACGGGAACCACTTCTTGGCCGACTCTGTCAAATCACTAGGTGTCACGCTAGACCCGAAACTGGACATGACCTCACACATCAAGAACTCAGCTAAGAGCGCCTTCCTTAACCTAAAACTACTGAACAAAAAAAAGCCTTTCATCCCGCCCAATGATCTCAAACAGGCCACCCAAGCATTGGTGTTGTCAAGACTAGACTATGGGAATGCAGTCCTCACAGGATTAGCAAAACAATGCTCAACGTGGCAGCCAGAAAAGTCACCAGAATCAAGAAATTTGATCACATTTCTCTGGCACTCAGAGAACTTAAGTGGCTCCCAGTGGAAATGCGGGCTAGCTTCAGAACAGCCTGTCTCACACACAATTATACATAAAGGGGTAAACCCAATGGTACTGGGACCTGGGTAGCTAACAGTACAATATTGAATGGTCCCAGGAAACAATATTTAAACAGACAATACATAAAACGTTGTAGTCGCGCGGAATTGACAACAATGTATGACAATAATGAGTAGCAAGTGTTATTTAAACACACTGCTTCATTTGAAAAAATACATTAATACATATATCAAAGTTCAAATTCATACATGTTAAGTGCCCAGAAAGACAGGGAAGGAGAAGGAGAGAAGATAGGTGATTCTCATGAGGATAAAAAGAGTGTGAAGGAAATCGTGGAAGCAAATAATGCCAAGTTCAAGTTACAAAAAATAGTCAATTATGGCCTAAATATTTCGCCAGATATACATGTAATGTTCATATAATTCAATAGCTAGACCATACAAAGGAAACACAGTCACAACGTCTCTGTTGTTCCAGGGGGCTAGCTCAAGGAAAAGAGTGTCGACGTTTCGACCTCAAGATGTATTGTAGGTCGTTTAACACCTTACATGGGGGTCTTCCTCAGGACTGTGATAGGGGAAAAGGCACCTAGAATTAAAATAAAACACTAATTGTTAAACAAGCGAGAAGCAAAAATATCCTAATTAATATTAAGGCCAAAGAAAGGTCCATTTATTTACCATATTGAGCCCTACAATGAGGACTATGAAGTAAAAGAATCGGGCACACTGGCTCCAAAGATTAGAGAGCGGCATCAACACCTGAAAAATAAGGTGTAATGTATAAGCCCAATGACACAGTTCAGGGCAAGCAGAATAGCTTAATTTACGGAGGGGCAGTAGTGCAAAAATGAAAGAACTTACGCTCAGCGTGGAAACTTCCAGCGTGTCCCTTCCAAAACTGAACCATATTATTAAAATTCCTGCCCGTATTTGTCGGCTAGGAACCATCCAGCATACAATTCTGAAATGTTGAAAAACTGACTCATAAACCAAATGAAACTTCAAAGATCGTAAAATCAGAACAGAAAACACCGAAAGTGTTGTACTTGCTCTATTGTAATTCAGGGCGCACCGGGCACCAAATCTGTAGAAAAAGTGGGGAGAGTAAAAGGTGTCACAGACATGTCTCCACATTAAACTAAGAAGACTTAGACCGAAGTGATAACACGAAATGTCTATAAACTAAAAAAACTCACTGCTCGCTGGCGATGGCAAAAGCCTCAAATGAAATAGTGGTGCTGAATCTGAAGTAAAGGGAAAAAGTGAGAGCCGAGATTAGTATTCGTACCATCTCGGGTGGAGTCAAAGGCTGAGCCAACAGAGTTATCAAAAAAGTGAGGGGGGGTTTTCAAAGTGCTTACCACTACGCGCTAGTTACAGGATGCAGACAGAATGGAGGGAAGCGAGCGGGCTGCTCGTCTTCCGTTATATAGACCCGCTCGGCATCGCTCGTCATGCGATGACGTGACGCGCGCAGAAGCTAGATGCTGCCTGCGTAGCATCATAAACGGGGAACAACCTTTACAACGCAACTTTTACAACGCACTACACTTACAACGCAATTTTTACAACGCAACATCCACTACAACGCATTCCATTACATCGCATGACACTACAACGCATTTTTAAAATCTACCTTTACAACGCATTCCATTACATCGCATACTACCTTTACAACGCATACCATTACAACGCATAATATTACACTACACTATCCAACACTTACCCTACTGTTGCACCCCCTGGAGTTAGAATAGTAATTTTTACCCCTATACTATCCAACACTTACCCTACTGTTGCACCCCCTGGAGTTAGAATAGTAATTTTTACCCCTATACTATCCAACACTTACCCTACTGTTGCACCCCCTGGAGTTAGAATAGTAATTTTTACCCCTATACTATCCAACACTTACCCTACTGTTGCACCCCCTGGAGTTAGAATAGTAATTTTTACCCCTATACTATCCAACCCTTACCCTACTGTTGCACCCCCTGGAGTTAGAATAGTAATTTTTACCCCTATACTATCCAACACTTACCCTACTGTTGCACCCCCTTGAGTTAGAATAGTAATTTTTACCCCTATACTATCCAATACTTACCTTAAATGCAATGTAATATTATGCGTTGTAATGGTATGCGTTGTAAAGGTAGTATGCGATGTAATGGAATGCGTTGTAAAGGTAGTTTTTAAAAATGCGTTGTAGTGTCATGCGATGTAATGGAATGCGTTGTAGTGGATGTTGTGTAAAAATTGCGTTGTAAGTGCATGCGTTGTAAAAGTATGCGTTGTAACGTCATACATCCATCATAAACAGAGACAATAGACTCGCTATGTGACCGCTCTGATTGCGATTGGAGGCTATCGTAACGTATAAAAAATGAATCAAAAAATAAATATTCAGCAAAAGCGAGTCTGAAAAAAGAGAAAGTTTCTACCCCAAGAAAGAAAAACTTCAGATAATGATAGACTATACAGTTTCTTATGGGAAACAATTCCATTGACACGTGGTTCTATAGACATGATCTAGGCAATATATAACAGAAAATAGCATCATTGTTTAACTCATACTGGGTCAAAGTAAACACATTAATGAAACCATGAGAGCACGTAAGGACATTATTGAAACCATGTGAGCACATAAGTACAGGATATCATATGGTTATGGTATGTCATACATCGTGACCCTTATTTTTGGAAGCACAGAATAAACAGCCTCACCCTTTCTGGAGCAAGGTAATCACAGTAGACCACTACCTACCATCAAAGTACATAATAGCACGCAGATGGCTTATGAGTACACAGTATACAGTTTGTAGCAGGAAATGAGAGTAACAGGCCCATCCTTATTCAGATGTTAAGCATGCTAGCTGCGCATTACTAGAATCAAGTTCATTTAAACCATTTAATACAGAGTCAAAACATGTCATTCATTTGCATTCCCTTACATTAAGGATGGGTAGAATGTTCCCGCCTCTTGGGCCAAGAATAGCCTTCTAAAGGACTATCCATTGAAATTCCTCAAGAGTATGGGCAGCAGTTTTGAAATGTTCAACTAATGGGGCCCCTTGTACCTCACACCTTATTCTACTGCAATGCTGCAGTATACGGGCTTTGATTTTTTGCTGAGTCTGGCCCACATAGATAAGTCCACATGGGCAAATGATTCCACAGATAACATTGTTTGTATTACAATTGGTAAATGACTGTAACTCTATTTGATGATGTTTATATGTGAATTTCTTTGTTTGGATGGTCATTTTACAGGCCTTACAATGGCCACATTTGTAGTGGCCCAAAATTACAGGCAGATTCCAGAGAGTTTGTATGGATGGTATTTCTGGATTTTCAAGAAAAGAACGAACTATATGATCTTTTACACTTTTTGCTCTTTTAAATGAATGCATAGGTGGATTAGGTTGTTCAATATCATCAGATATGAGTGACCAATGTCTATTGGTCAACTTCTTAACAGCATTGCTTTGGGTACTAAATGTAGTCACACAGATCATCCTATCCAAACTTTGATCACTCTTGTCTTTGACAGCAGGTAAGGCTTCACGGGGGCTATACCAAGCTCTCTTCTGCGCTCTTTTCACCAAACGTCATGGATATCCCCTTTCGAGAAGTCGTTGGCTCAGGTCATCAGATTCCGTCATGTAATCTATTTTCCTAGAACAGTTCCTATGGATGCGTAGGAACTGTCCCACGGGTAAATTGTCCCTACTATACTGTAAGAGTGAGTTCCGCTCTGCTGGTTTACGGTATAGTGTAGTATGGAGTTTGTGGTCTTCATGGAAAATTGTAATGTCCAAGAAATCGATCCTGTTCTTATCCGACTGCATCATGAATTGGATATTATTGTTCTGCATATTAAGCCATCCGTGGAACTGGACTAAGTCCTCAGCTGTGCCAGTCCATGTCATAAGCACGTCATCTATATATCTTCTCCATTCTGTCACTTTATCATAGTAGGGGTTATTCAGATTATAGATGAATGAACATTCGAAATCATCCATAAAGATGATGGCCAGGTCAAGTGCGAATGCTGCCCCCATGGCAACTCCTTTAGTCTGCAAATAGAAGCTCCCTTGAAAGAGGAAGAAGTTTTTCACCATAGCGATAGATAATAGTGCAACAATGAATTCTGTTGGCACACCCATAGGTGCTGGTTGTTGGTCAAGCACTCTACGCAAAACTTCAAGAGCCATCTGCTGCGGGATACTCGTATATAGTGAAACTAAATCACATGTCACCAGTAGTTGTTCTTCAGGATCAAACGGAAGTTGATCAATAAGATTAAAAGTTTGGAGAGTGTCTCGCAAGTATGTCTTTGTTTAAGGAGGGATGGCTCCAGCATAGACCCACATCCCGACACAATGGGCCTACAGGGAGGGTTAGACATGTCTTTGTGGATCTTGGGCAGTGTGTATAGAGTTGGGAGCCGGGGGTCTTTTTGATTGAGATATTGAAATTCATGCTCAGTTAGGAAGCCCTGTTCCAAGCCATCTTTTGTTATTGTCAAAATTTCAAGGACCAGGTCTTTTGAAGGATCAGATCGTAATTTGCAATAACTAACACCATCTTGCAACTGATTCAAGATTTCCAATCTGTATTTATTAAGATCCTGCACAACAATTGCCCCACCCTTATCGGCGGGTTTAATAACAATGTCTTTGTTGTCCCTTAATGACAGTAAGGCCTCTTTCTCCATTCTGGTCACATTAATGATGGTATGTTTATGTGTTTCCAGTATTTTAGAGACTTCTTTGAGCACAATATTTTCATATGGCAAGATTTTGTGGGTCATAGAATTGGCTGGAGGTACAAAAAAGTCGAAGGGACTCGTAGTCCTGTTTGAGATGTTCTAAGCGGTGCTGTTGAATGCTTGAAAAAATATCTCAAGCGGATTTTCCGAAAAAATCTCAGCAATTCAGTCTTAAATGCAAAACGATTAGGGTATGTTGTTGGTACAAATGATAGACCTTTGCTAAGGATCTTCTCTTTGTTATCTTTCAAGGCGTAGGATGAGATAGTCACAACAGGTCTCTGTTGTCTAATCACCACCTGTAGACTTTCCGTCGGGTTGCTATTTCCCTGTGGCTCTCTGGTGGAAAGCGTACCTGTTTGTGCCTCTCTCCCAATTCGTACCCGCTTGCAATTGGCACCTTGGTGGTCCACCTCTGTGCCAATAACCTCCACGGCCCCTCGGAGGTCTCCATTGGCCTGGGCCTTGGCCTAAAAAAGTTGGGGGACCATGAGGTTGATGCCAGTATTCTTGGTAGCTGTAGTCGGAGCTAGGGCCAGCCTATTTGTTCTCGCTATTTGTACTGTAAGAGGACTCCGGGAAGGTAGTGTAATTTCTGTATCCTCGGTAACGTCCTCTTCCATGGCCAGAAAAGCGGCCCTGTGAATCCTGCTTGTAATAATCGTCTTGAAGATAAGGATATGTGTTCTTTTTCTTGTAATAACGAATGTCTTTCGATAGCTTATCCAATTTTTTATTTTGCGTTGTAATCTCAAAATCCTTCAGTGTTTTAGTCAATTGTTCAAGAGCCTCCTTCCCATTGTTTAATGTTGTGTCTCCTGCAATCTCAGATTTTAAAGCAGTAATCTCACGAGTTAAAGCCTGGACTTGTTCAGCAGCAGTTTCAACTCCCAGCACCATCCAATGCCGAGAGCAATTGTTCGCAATGAAGCTGAAGCCTTCCTTAAATTTGGGAATATCCACAAATGGATCACTGACAAAATATCGAACGTCAAAAAATCGACCTACAAAAATATCGAAGCAAAAATATCGATGTCAAGAATATCTACATTATGGGGCCAATTCCAATCCTGGAAAAAGGCCGTACGACTCGTACCCGGTAAACTTTCCGTACAACCTAGAAAGTACGATTTGTACAGAAAGCCTATTTCCGTACGTTTCGTACAAAAGACCGTACGGGTAAAATAAAACAACGATTCTGATCTGAAACAGCTTGTACACGACGTCCGGACGTATTCAAGCAGCGGTTTCCAGCCCAGCAAGTACGATTCGTCCCTACGTCACTCCGAACGGCTCTTTTCTTACTGGAGCCAAACACAGCCAGAAAAGCAGACTCCAACGCGAACCACTACACAACGGAGCCCCAGTATGCGACGTACACGCCATGAACCCCATTGTACGTGTCATCCCGGTCCTCCTAGCCTACGACCTGGTGCACTGGACCCGACGCACACGCCGAAGAAGGTGAGAACAACACCCAGGGGCCAGGGTGGGGGTGAGGGGCAGGAAACATACCCCATACCCAAATCCAAACCTATAATATGGAGCCCATACATTGCCACCAGGGTCTGGTCACTTGGGGGGGCGTGTCCAGCAACCCCTGCGTACTGCAACTATGGAAGTGGACGTGTACAGTGCATTGCACACGTACCCCTACGGCACCATTAGAATAGTGATACGGACCGTACACACGCAATGAATGCGTGGGTACGGTGCATTTCACACGTACCCCTACGGCACTGGTAGAATAGTGATACAGACCGTACACACGCAATGAATGTGTGGGTATGGTGCGTTTCACACGTACCCCTACGGCACCAGTAGAACAGTGATATGGACCGTACACACGCAATGAATGCGTGGGTACGGTGCGTTTCACACATACCCCTACGGCACCAGTAGAATAGTGATATGGACCGTACACACACAATGAATGCGTGGGTACAGTGCGTTTCACACGTACCCCTACGGCACCAGTAGAACAGTGATACGGACCGTACACACGCAATGAATGCGTGGGTACAGTGCGTTTTACACGTACCCCTACGGCACCACTGCAATAGTGATACGGACCGTACACACGCAATGAATGCGTGGGTACGGTGCGTTTCACATGTACCCCTACAGCACCATTAGAACAGTGATATGGACCATACACAGGCAATGAATGCGTGGGTACGGTGCGTTTCACACGTACCCCTACGGCACCAGTACAGTAGTGATACGATGTGTACACACGCAATAAATGCGGGGGTACGGTGCGTTTCACCCGTACCCGTACGGCACCAGTACAATACTGATATGAGCCGTACACATGCAATGAATGCGGGGGTAGGGTGCGTTTCACACGTACCCATAGGGCACCAGTACATTTGGGATACGAGGTGTACAAATGCCACGAATGTGGGGTTACGGTCTGGCCCTGCATGTTACCTTCATATTGGTGTGTGTGTAGTTCCAGGCTAGCAGTGTACTGCTCCAAGGGGGTGGGTGGGTGATTGCAGAGGATTCCCAGCAGTGGCCAGCCATATGGGGGTGGCTGCAGATCAATACCAGCAGTGTCCAGACATGTAGGGGTGGCTGTAGAGGACTCCCAGCAGTGGTCAGCCATATAGGGGTGGCTGTAGATGAATACCTGCAGTGTCCAGCCATATGGGGGTGGCTGCAGATGAACACCAGCAGTGGACAAACAAATAGGGGTGGGTGCAGATTAATACCAGCAGTGTCCAGTCATATGGGGGTGGGTGCAGAGGACTCCCAGCAGTGGACAAAGACATGGGGGTGGGTGCAGAGGACTCCCAGCAGTGGACAGAGACATGGGGGTGGATGCATATGACAACCAGCAGTGGACAGAGACATGGGGGTGGGTGCAGAGGACTACCAGCAGTGGACAGAGACATGGGGGTGGGTGCAGAGGACTCCCAGCAGTGGACAGAGACATGGGGGTGGGTGCATATGACAACCAGCAGTGGCCCGCAATATGAGGGGTGGGTGCAGAGGACTCCCAGCAGTGGACAGAGACATGGGGGTGGGAGCAGAGGACTCCCAGCAGTGGACAGAGATATGGGGGTGGGTGCAGAGGACTCCCAGCAGTGGACAGAGACATGGGTGTGGGTGCAGAGGACTACTAGCAGTGGCCTGCAATATGAGGGGCGGGTGCAGAGGACTCCCAGCAGTGGACAGAGACATGGGGGTGGGTGCATATGACTACCAGCAGTGGCCTGCAATCTGAGGGGTGTGTGCAGATGAATACCAGCAGTGTCCAGACATATGGGGGTGGGTGCAGAGGACTCCCAGCAGTGGACAGAGACATGGGGGTGGGTGCAGAGGACTCCCAGCAGTGGACAGAGACATGGGTGTGGGTGCAGAGGACTCCCAGCAGTGGACAGAGACATGGGGGTGGGTGTAGAGGACTCCCAGCAGTGGACAGAGACATGGGGGTGGGTGCATATGACAACCAGCAGTGGACAGTGACATGGTGGTGGGTGCAGAGGACTACCAGCAGTGGACAGAGACATGGGTGTGGGTGCAGAGGACTACCAGCAGTGGCCTGCAATGTGAGGGGCGGGTGCAGAGGACTCCCAGCAGTGGACAGAGACATGGGGGTGGGTGCATATGACTGCCAACATTGGCCTGCAATATGAGTGGTGTGTGCAGATGAATACCAGAAGTGTTCAGACATATGGGGGTGGGTGCAGAGGACTCCCAGCAGTGGACAGAGACATGGGGGTGTGTGCAGAGGACTCCCAGCAGTGGACAGAGCCATGGGGGTGGGTGCAGAGGACTCCCAGCAGTGGACAGAGACATGGGGGTGGGTGCAAAGGACTCCCAGCAGTGGACAGAGACATGGGGGTGGGTGCAGAGGACTCCCAGCAGTGGACAGAGACATGGGGGTGGGTGCAGAGGACTCACAGCAGTGGACAGAGACATGGAGGTGGGTGCAGAGGACTACCAGCAGTGGACAGAGACATGGGGGTGGGTGCAGAGGACTCCCAGCAGTGGACAGAGACATGGGGGTGGGTGCAGAGGACTCCCAGCAGTGGACAGAGACATGGGGCTGGGTGCAGAGGACTACCAGCAGTGAACAGAGATGTGGGGGCTGTACATCATTATCAGATGACCACACCTACATGGTGGTATGTACGCATCCCTAACTTCGGACTATGATGACAGTGCTATAGCAACACATCACTGACAGCAATGTCCCACTCCCAGGAGGATGGATGTCTTTCACCCACTGCATGACACACCACATGTGGGTGTGAGGACAAATAACACATGCATACCCACCCATGGTGGATGCAGCACAATACACGCCCTGATATCATGCCACAAGACTGTATAGTCATGTAACTGCCTACAAAACTAAGATAGCCAAAGGGAACACACACTGCCACGCACATCCCAGGACTGATAGGAATGTCCAGGTGCTGAGTCAGCCACCAAGATGTTGTCTCTCATGAAAGGAATAAGGTGGAATTCCCCTAGATACAATGCCCACAATTGTGAGTCAGGTGCCCAAATACCCTGCATAACAAGTACCATTTGTGTGGTAGGCTGTGATTACACACATGCATAATGCTGAAAAGGGTGAATTTGTCCCTGAAGGCATTTCAACATACTCAAAACACGAGTACAGTGACTAGCAAGGATGGCACAGACGATTCAGCAAGAGACATCGGTGAGCAGGGATGGCCATTGTTGAAGGGATCCGTCACCAACAAAGGAAATGTTGACACAGGTCAGCACAAAAATTGTGCAACTGTTTGCAGGGAAGATGTCAGGTGCCACAGAGGAAGGAACACTCCTTGGGACAATGTCTCAAAATAAAATGAACACACACTACCAATGATTCTTTGCAGAGACATTGTGATGGCACACAGATACCATGGTCCACATCATGACCATCATACAAAAACATTTCTCAGAACCCTAACACATTACCAGAACACCAACTCCAGGAGCCTCATCACCAGCATTAAGTACCTGAAATGCAATAGTGTTGAAAGTAAAAATAAAGGTTTTATTCAGCACAAAAAAAATAGACTATTTACACAGGCCAATGGCCAGTCCATACGTAAAGTCCAAGGGGGGACGTAGTGGACCGTGTCTACCCCTAGCTTGCCTGCACAAATAAACCTCCAGGTTTGTCGGACAGGGGTGGGGCATTATCTGTGGCAGTACCAGACACCGCAGGGACAGAAGGGGGAAGGGTAGGTGTGGTGGGTGCAGGGGTGGATGTCTCCACCACAGGGGGTGGGGCAGCGCCGAAGGTGGAGGCGAGCTCAGCGCTGCACACCCCTGCTAGTACGTCCATCCGAACCCCTGCACCTGAGGATTCCCCAGGGTCAAGGGAGGGTGTGGTGGGCGAGGGATGGGGTGCAGTGCTCCTGGGGGAGGGGGTTGACATGGTGGGGGACTCAATTCCCGTGCCCGGGGACGGGGGCGAGGTCCAGCCCACCCAGAAAGAGCTGCTTGGGTCAGTGTTTGGCAGGGGAGCCAAGGGGAGTAGTTTTGGAGGGACAGGGTTGTGAGGACTGCGGACTGCGACTGTGGCTGCGTGTATGTCGTTTGTCCCCAGACCCTGTAGGTGTGCCTACATCCCCCTGAGTGTGTGTGCCAGGAGGTGTGCGCTTTGCCTTACTTGGGGATGTGCTGCCTGTGTCTGGTGGGGTGCATGATCGTGACTGTCTGGGTGTGCGTTGGACATGTATGGGAGAGGGAAGTGTGGATGGGTCCGGGGTAGGGGGGGACGGATCGCTGCAGGAGAGTAACTGCTGCCGTCAGGGAAAAGTCCATGGACCGCAAAATCTTGCGTTGGTCACACATCATTGCTGACATACACTCCATGAACAACACCATCTGTGTGATCAGTTTAGTGTGGCCATGGAGGACATTCAAGGGTATATTGGGTTATCCATTACACAGATTGTATTATGGAGGACATTCAGCACCGATGCCTGCCCAACCTGCAACTGCCGCAGTATGTCCACAGACTCTTCACTGAGGGCAGCAGGAGTGACAGGGGCAGGGGGTGTGGTGCCTGGGCCGAAGGAGACATGGTCGGCCTCTGCACGGACAGAAGGGATGGGAGCAACTGGGAGGGCGGAGATGGTAACGGAGGAGGCAGGGACAGATGTGGGGATGCTGCCAGGTGGTGTAGCAGCCTCTGGCTCCTTGAGGAAGTCAGCGTCGGACCCGTCGGCGTCGTAGGTGGTATCGCCTCCAGACAGGTCCTCGGACTGACTCCCCTCGCCTTCCCTGCCACTGGCTCCCTCGGACTAGCCAGCAATGGTGGCACTATCGCTGGGTCCCTCCTCCAGGTCCGTGCAGGTGTCTCCTTCTGTTTCGGATGATGATGCTGTGGGCAAGGAGAAGAAACAGAAATGCATCAGTCACCTGTATACATCTGACACATGAGCAAAAAAACAATAGGTCACAGTGCATATCAGGCAATGCATCATGAGTAACATCTAGATTACTCCACACATATGTAAGCCCTGTACTACCCAGTTGGTAGACCAACTATGCCACTTGGACACAAGGAAAAAAAGAACACACCAGGCCGCAACTTGAATGAAAAATACACTGAGAAGCTAGTGTCTGTGAACAGGTGAGCACAGCAATACAATGAAGTCATGCCACCTCTTGTATACCCTGAAAGAAACAGTAGTGGTGCACCCAAGGTAAACCAACACACCTCACTACTCAAGGTGTCACCACACTCAGAGACCTGTAAGTACTTTGTAACACAAAACGAAAAAATGTTGTTACCTTGGGACTCACAATACTTTACACAATCGAAATGTATTGAATGTGGCAATTCGCCATTCCGTGAAAAGAACACTCATGTGCCTGCATGAAAGATGTTTCCCAAGGAAGTGCACACAAAACTACATTAACACTGTCATTGAAGAAGCTGGCACCTTTTTCAAAGAAGCCACTGTTAGAAATAAATGGTGTTAAAGAAAGTACATATACATTGGCCCACGGAGGTCTTGATGTCTTGACACACGTTAGTTTGTATCACCAACAACAAAGGAGTTTCACAAAATCAAGTCCACTGTGGGAACATGTATACAGAGAATCTGCACCACCATTTAATTCTAACAGTGGCTTCTTTGAAAAGGTGCCAGCGTGTTCCATGAAAGTTGAAATGTCGTTTGGTGTGCACTTCCTTGGGAGACATCTTTCATGCAGGCACATTAGTGTTCTTAACACAAATCATCAAATTACCACATTTAAACCATGAAGAACTGTCGACAAGTGCTGTGAGTGCCCAGGTACAAACATTTTTGGCTAACAACTTGAATCATGTCAGTTGTCACATGGCCATCCGTTACCTGATGACACAGTTGGCTACACATATGACCCACTGCCTGTCATGTAGAGTGCCACACATGTCCAAACCCAGGACAATGCATAAGCTAATGGGCCTGCAATTGTGTTGTAAAAAAACATAGCTGTACTGTGGATACACCCTCATGGCAAGCCAGAATGTCCACACAGATGTCAGCACACAAAGACCAAACTGTGGTGCATCTGAACCACACACATGTGCCAAAAATGTATGAGCAGTAATCATGTTTTTAAAAAAATGACACAGGCTGCAAAGCACGAACATTAAGCACTGGTCACTATCACACGGGCACTGCACGGTGATTCTTTGTACAGCCAATTCTCACACACAGGTCAGACCTGGCAAGGAGAAATCAGGGGTGCCCATGTAGGTCTCTCCCGCACAACCCCCCCATACCTGAGTCAATGTGATTGATACGGATCAAGAAGTGACACCTCTTAATCAGGGTTTCAAAAACTGTGCAGCAACAATTGCTAAATTGACACAACATCACCTCGTGGGGCTAGCAACACATATTTGTGACAAACAACCATCAACAGATTGTTGTGAATAGCCACACAGGCACTGCCCAGTGTGAGTATGCACAAGCCAAATGGTGTATCCCTGTCCAGTGGACACATGTAGCACACATTGGAAAAATACAAACTAGGCCAGGGAACAATGCCACAGAGGCAGACCTATGCTGAACCCACAGAGAATGTGCACAGTGTTGGGTGACACACATGATTAGGAGGCCAGGGTGTCTCAGGGGATTGTAGTGGGTACACTGCTCCGTGTTCCTGGAATGAGCTGACTGTACCATGAGCATCCGTCATGGCACTATGCATATCTCCCACTCATGCACATCATGTCTGAGGCCACAACATTGGTCATGCATGGTGCAAGGGTGTTCAGTTGAAACCTCACACTCCTATGTTGAGACTCATCATCAGTGCCAACAAATATGGACCCCCAACATAGTGAACAGGTCATGGCACAGGCAAGGTACCAACACATGTCACAGACCACCCTCCCACATGATGCGGAAAGCAATGTGCACTTTGATTTTCTGGCACCCTAGATGACCATGTGCAAATGTGATTACACACAGACCAGGTGACACATGTCATGGAGTGGAAGGGATGAAAAAAAGCACCAGGTGGCATTGGGGAACAGAAAATGCACTGCACATATAAACTCTGGGAGTGTATCCAGGCTACATAGCACTTCCAAAAGCTGGTGACACATAACACAACAAACAGCCATGTACCTACCCCCTCCTTGCTGCAGTCTCTCCTGTAACTGCCTATCGAGGTCAGGGAAGACCACCGCCAGGACACGGGTCATGTGGGTGGTCAGGTGTCGGCGCCCGCCGTGGGGGCAAGGAGGGTCCATCCCCAGCTGGACCCGGGCGATCCTCCGGACAAGACAGACAAACCCAGGCACAGATCACTCACCTGTCAGTCACAACAGCGGATACAACCCTCAATCTGCACATGTGCCACTTGCCTGTGGGGTGTCACAGGTGTTGTGCTAGCTCTCCAAGTCAGACACACAGCACGGCTTACTTGTCACATCAGATGGGTAGAACTGTTGCCTCCTCCATGCAGCTGTGGTGCAACACTTCACATAGACACTCACCCACATGACCAGGAACATTCACACACATCAATGTCCATGAGGTCGTACACATCATTTGGACACTCTCACCACAGGTCCACTCAACTCATACACATCTGTGGGTACAGTCACCTGTCACACCGGGGGGACCACTGAATCACCTCAGGACAATATGAAAAAAAGCCACCAAGGATTTGCCAGGCTGAATGTGTCATGCACTATGCAGTGAATGTCACAGTAAGCACAATGCAAGTGAGGAGTGCACACAGGAACTACCTCATGCTCTGCATGAGAGCCATAAGCACGTCCACCCCCTGGGACCCACTCTAAACAACATTGCATGTCTGTCACACCTGGACACAATGCCAGAAGTGACAGTCACACAACTGGTGCACAGTCAAAGGTAGTGTTTTACACCGCTTATGGCAACATTACAACAGTGAAACGATTCTAAGCTACACCATGTGTACGATGCGTACACACGCAATGAATGCAGGTGTACGCTTCGTTTCACATAGCATGTCTGTCCCACCTGGTCACAATATTGACAGTCACACAACAGGTGCATAGGGAAAGGTAGTGGAGTCAGCACTCACCTGCTCCCCTGGTCTCCCATACAGCTTGGGGTACTGTAGGAGGAGGCAGTCCAGCAACACCTCATTCTCCTGTAGGGTGAATGGCTGGGCCCTCTCCACAGTACGCGACATGGTCCAGAGGAAGCAGAGACAGCAGCAGTGTGGTCGACTGGAAAGTTGTGCAGGCAAGTGCCCTCGCATGGGTTCTGGCTGCCTTATATCTGTCTTGCTGAGGGGCATTCATTTAGAGGAGTACATAGTGATTGGTCAGACTCATTTGCATCATACGTTTACTCCAATCCCTTTAAACATACACCAATGACACGCATTCGCATTGTTCAAATTTTGAGCATCATGTCAAGTCAACAACTACTTTGCAACATTGTATTATTTGGCCAACTGACTGTTCCAGGACACCTGATGGACACATTGCAAATGAAAACTCTGTATCCATGACAACCAGCATGCATTTTGGGCCTAATACGTGTCCCCTATGTGTCCCCTATGTAATTTTGAACTCCACACACATGTGTTTCACACGTACCCGTATGGCACCAGTAGAATAGTGATATGGACCGTACACACGCAATGAATGCGGGGGTACGGTGCGTTTCACACGTACCCCTATGGCACCAGTAGAATAGTGATACGATGCGTACACACGCAATGAATGCGGGGGTACGGTGCATTTCACACGTACCCCTACGGCACCAGTAGAATAGTGATACGATGCGTACACACGCAATCAATGCGGGGGTACGGTGTGTTTCACACGTACCCCTACGGCACCAGTAGAATAGTGGTACGATGCGTACACACGCAATGAATGCGGGGGTACGGTGCATTTCACACGTACCACTACGGCACCAGTAGATTAGTGATACAATGCGTACACACGCAATGAATGCGTGGGTACGGTGCGTTTCACATGCTTACAATGGTGATACAAGGCATTCACACGCCAGGAATGGAGGGCTACGAGTCGCACAAGGATGTCCATCAAGTACTTGTCATTGCATACTTTCATGTGCAGGCCCTAGGTGTGTCAGCCAGTGATATTGCACAGGTCATCTCATCTAGTTGCACAAATGATGTGTGATGACCTGTGTACACATGGCATGTGTGATGGGGCACTATGTGGCACACATCCCCTTGACACTTGCCACATGTGTGTCTGTAGTCCAACTGTGTCATGCACAGCAACAGTGGGATGGCACAGTCATCACCCCCCGCACCTGTCTCCTGATGCCAGGGACAGGGACACTCTATCAACTGACATGTCACGATCAGCTTGTCCCTATGTGACTATGTCAGGTGTGTGTCATGTGTTCCCATGAGCTTGCTGTTAGTGTTCCGTCAACTGCATCTGCTGTTGGTGCATCCAACATGGATCTGTGTGGAGATGGGCATGGCACACATCTACGCACACCATGCCACATGTGGATTACCACGGCTGTAGGGTCTGTGTGCATCGGACATCATATTTTCCCAGGCATACATGTCTGCGTCGTCTCAATGGCTGTGTTTTTTTGTTGTCACGTGTACCCCTTCTTCGCAATGTGTTTCATATGTACATTTGACATTCCATGTGACCTGTGACTGTGCCTTGCAGTCAACTGTCTGGATGAGATGACATCCTTCCAATGCAGCTATGTGGATGTGTGTCACTCCAGTGATATCTCTGGCTGTTCACTCAGACTTGCCCCCAGCTCATTTCAGGGCATGTCATGTAGACTTGACAATCAACATGTGTATCTGGCTTTTCGTAGGAGTGCCAGCAAGCTGGCATATGTGTCCTGGATGTATTGCACACACCAGACTCCATAGCTACCTGATGTTTAGTAGCAGTTTAGCATGTGCCATGTTCATTGACATTGATGTTGGCAGACTCTCAATCTTCATTATTCCTAACAATTTCCTGCAGGGCACCGCCTGTCCCAAGACCAATGCCAGACTTGGCTGCCATGAGGGAACGTGCCTGCATCCAACGTTACAGATTCACTCGACAGTTGATTGAGGACTTGACCGACAAGCTAGCACCACACCTCCAACCGCGACACAGGTATCCTACTGCGCTGACCCCCAAGATGAAGGTGATGGCCCTACATTTTTTTGCCACAGTTACGTGTCAATTGACCATAGCTGATGTTGGTGGGATGTCACAGACAATGTTCAGCCGTGTTCTGCATGATGTTTTGGCAGCCATGTTGGAGCACCTTGATGAATTCATCAAATTTCCTACTCCTGAGGAGTTGACAGATGTCAAGGGTGATTTCTATTCCCTGGGAGGGATGCCCCATGTCATTGGGTCCATTGATGGGACACATGTGGCTTTGATACCACCACAGGCACAGGAGCAAGCCTATCACAACCGTAAACATTACCACTCAATAAATGCCCTTGTGTTGTGTCTTGCTAACATGCTGATCTCTCATGTCTGTGCACGTTTTCCAGGATCAGCACACGATGCCTGCATCATGAGGCGTAGCAGGGTGCCACAAATAATGCTGCGGCTGCACAACGATCGAGCATGTCTTGTTGGTGGGTATACTCTATTTGTCCTGTGTGTGGCGGTATCTTTGGCTCTTACGGCATCTCCTGACCCACTTATTTACATGATGTTTCCATGTAGGGGACTCTGAATATCCCAACATGCCATGGCTAATGACACCTCTCCGCAACCCAAGAACAGCTGCAGATCACCAGTACAACAATGCACACGGGCAGACCAGGCGAGTGATTGAGAGGAAGTTTGGCCTCCTGAAGAGCCGATTCCGGTGCCTTGACAAGACAGGCGGGTCCCTCCCATATGCACCGGAGAAGGTCTGCAAAATCTTCACTGTGTGCTGCATGCTGCACAACATGGCCGTTGAGAAGGCAGTGCCACTCATCCTTGATCCTGATGAGCAGCAACATCCACCCGTGGAGGATCCAGGGCATGGTCACGAGTGATGAGGAGGAGGAGGATGATATCCGGAGTCAGCTTATACGCAACTTCTTCTCATAATGGTGAGTCACTGGGTATGAGTGTGCAAGCTTGTAGCATTGAGTGGCATGTGTTGCAATGTGTGTGTCCAGCTGACGGAATGCAACGTGACTTTGATGTGTGTACTGATGTGTCACTCGAGTGATGATGTCATGCCACACAGTTTTGCGGAGAGACTTTCTTTGAAATTTGCATGTGTCCAACATTGTTCATGTTTCGAAACTGACCATGTGTGCAGAAGATTTGTTTTAGGTGAATTCTTGTGTGTCTGTCATTCCCAGTTTTTTGCGCATTTTTTCTGCTCGTGTCATCTTTGTCCTCCTGCTATTCCTCATGAGGATTGCAACGTGTGCTGAATCAGCGTTCCATGCACGGACATGTGGAAATGTCAGTTTGGGTAAGGATTGCAGCAAGGCTTTTTGGTGGTGGTACGATTTGGGAATGTGTGGGGACTGCTTCTGTGCATGTTGTGGTACCATGCATACATGTCTTCTCACCATGGAGCATTTAACATGTAGCATCACTCCCATGACATGATAGTCACCCTTCTTGACAGTCATCTGTAGTGGAGTGTCGAGTCTGATGAAGGCATCCATGTGCGTAAACCTTGCCTCTGAAACATTGCGGATGCTATGGGTGGACATAGTGTGGGACATCACAACAACAGGCTCTATGGTGAATTGCAGCCTCTCCATGTGCAGCAGGATGTGTTTGGCTCATCCCCTAAACTTGTGTGCCAGTTCATTGGGACTTACAACAGCCGTGTTGTGAAGGGGGGGTCCAGCGTATGTCTCACATGTTCTGTCAACTGACCTGTGAGTCTGTTCGTATGGATGCATTTCCCTTTGTGTGAGTTTGTGTAATAAAGGTGTTCAGCACAATCCAAAGTGCCTCATCTCTGTCACTGCAGATCTCTTGCGAGTTTGCATGCGTCATCTATGGCATAATTGTCAAAGATTGAGCATATGAGGGTATGTGTACTTCGTCAACATGCATGCAGTTCTTCATGGCTAATAATCTCTATTGTGCATGAAGTACCTGGTTGTGTATGTATTTGTCAAGTTGCTCCCCACAACGGGACGTCAACGCCTGCTGATGGTGTGTCTCCTGTGCGCAGCTCCGCATTTTGTTGCCTGATCCTGTGGCCGTCATTTTTGGTGATTCTTCATACATTTTCTCGGAGTGACCCATGAGTAACCTGACACTCCTTCCTTTACATACACCTGTTGCACTGTGCCTTTCTGACCTCCTTGTCTTTGTGTGCTACTTTTTGCCTAGTTTCTCACCCCTTCCGCCTGCTGCTGCCTCACCTGCGGCACCGCCCCACCGAGTGCCCTGATTCTGCAACCCACACGCCTCCAAAATGCTCCTCCCTTCCCCCCTCCACCCATTCTTAATGCAGCCAGCAGCTTGTATGTGCCACTATTGCACCAATGCTGTGCCAAAGGCAGGACCGTCTGCGCCTGCAACGTGCACAGTGCATGACCCTCTGGTCCTTGCATGACCCACGTCACACAACAGGCTCATGCTGCAGCCACCCTCCAAGCAATGTCCACCAGACAAGCAACCGCCTGCTATCAGGCAACCCCTAAGCGAACACACAACACCTTTGCATGCTGAGTGTGCAACTCCAACTGCCTACACAGCGCTGCCCTGCCTACCAGACCCTGTCAGAACAACCAGGTCATGTGCCTCCTACTCCACACCCTCTCCGTCCACCAGCACGCCATTGGACTCTGTTACCTCCTCAACACAACAGCCCCACACATCACCTCCATGACAGTAACCTGGATAAAAGCATCCTCAGCACACAACTTCTTCATTGCCATCTCTGACGGATACAAGATCACCCGCAGGGAAGGGACCAACAATCCCGGAGGATGAATTACAATTTATTCACAAGTGCACCCTCAGAGTCACAAATCCGGTATTGCACCAACCCCCTGGAAACCCTCAGAGTAACACTTATCTACAGATCTCCAGGCCTACATCCACAATTCCGCAAAGCCATCAAAACGTACATCTGCACGCACGCCCTCACCTCCACAGGCTACATGTGGTTGGGGACCAGTAACTTCTTGCTGGAGGAGAACCACACCACCATCCATCATTGGTCCATCAACATTTGCATCCACGTCTCCGACAAGCAACACACTGCCCCACACCCCGCTACCGATCCCCCAAAGATGCTTGATGTAGGTCACCACAGACAAGCTGTGTGGGACACTCAAACCAACACCCCCGCCGCACCCTGCAACCTCACACACTGGATCAGCAACTGATCCAACAATCTTACCACATTGACGGACTTTCCTGTGAAGCACAACAACAGTTAAGCCACCTGGGACAAGGCAGACCTACTGGACTCATACAGATGTAGCCGGACACTTGTGCAAACCTTGCAACACAAAGAACCCTCAGTTACCTTACAGCCCTGGAAAATGCCACACACAGCCATCACCATATCATCAGCAAGGACAAGTGGAGATCCTTCAGATAGGGCCGAGGCACCAAAACACACGACATAAAGGAGTTCATCAGTATTGTGAGTGAACTGACAGCAGCTCTCCATCCAAAAGACACCCCACCCTTGCAAGACAGATCAAATCCCTTGCAACTTTCTACCACTGCAAGCTCATGGACATACACTACAGCCTTGGCACACAGAGGCAGACAGCACTATTATCCACCGGACAAACCCCCTTCAGGTTCTAGACTCCCGTCAGCAGCAAATACACCACCTGGCTCATGTGCACCATCCACTCTGGCTCTCCATCAGGCCCCTTCCCACACAACATCTCAACCACATCATTCCCCATCCTTGAAGCCCACGCCCAGCACGTCATGAATGTCTCCTTTGAGTTTGCCACATTCCATGGGAGTTGGAGGCATGCAGAGACCCAGGCCCTTCTTAAACAACAGACGGCAGTACAGCAGGATCTCCTGGAACATCACCCTGCTTCCCTACCCAGCAAATGTCATCAGGAAGACACTCAACGAGCAATTGACAAACTTCCTCCACGCAAACAGCTCCAGGCAACCGGCACCAGACCATCTTCCACAGTAATCACACCACTGCAACCGTCATAATTGCCACCACCAACGACAACTTTGCCTTGCTCAACAATGTTGAGACCATCACCCTTGACCTCTCAACGGCATTCTACACCATGTGCTACCACACTGTCAGCTCACACATCTCCAACACTGGTATCCAGAGAAGGGCCCAGGATTAAATCACCAAGTAGCTCACCAGCAAGGCCCAGGGAGTTGGCCTCCACCCTTCAGCATGTGGTACACTGGGGTCATCTGGCCCATGCCCCAGGGCTCATCTCTCAGCGTGACGATCTTCAATGTCTCCATGACCCCCCTCTCTACCATCACATGCGCACACGTCCTCATCATCATCTCGTATGCCATTGACACCCAGCTGCTCCTCACCCTCACCAAAGACCCAGCCATTGCCAGATCCAACCTTCAAGAAGGCATGAGATCCGTTGACGAATGGCTGAACATCAGCCACCTGAGGCTGGACTTGGACAGGACGGAGGTCATCATCTGAGGATTGTCCCCTTACGGCTGGGTCAACTCCTTGTGCCCCACCGCACCAGCACCCAGTGGCCATGCACGCAAGCTGGTGTTCATCATGGACTCATCGCTCACAATTACCATGCAACTCAACACCATCTGTACCTCATGCTGCAACACCCTCCGCATGCTGCAAATGTTCTACAGATAGATCCACTCCAAGGCAAGACAGACCGTCCCCCAGGTCCACGACACCAGCCGGGTCAACTACAGCACCGCCCTCTAAGGAGTAACAACAGCAAAACTGCAGGAGAACTTGTCCACATCCAGGGTGCATCCGCACACCTCATCTTCAACATCCCCCGCCTCAGCCACATCACCATCCACCTGAGATAGCTACAATGGCTCACTGTCTGCTGCAGGATCACCTTCAGACTCCTCACCCACACTCAGGAGGCAGTCCACAACCCCAGACCCTAAACCGACCTTGGACGTCTGTCATCCAACACCCCATTGGCCCAACTCCGTGCAGACAACCTTGCCCTGGCCACCATTCATCACATCTACAGAACAACTGCATGCAGGAGATAGTTCTCCTACCTCACCAAGCAAACCTGGGACTCCCTCCCCGGGCACCTCCACATGACCCATGACCTCGATGCCTTCATGATACTCTTCCAAATTGGTCTGTCCGAGCAGTATTGCAAGCCCCCCCTCAGCAGCTTGAGGCCATTACGGGTGAGTATTGGGCTCCATGTCTGTATTTGATGATACATTGTGACCCATGTGTGTCCTCGACCAGACTCAGATCCCAGTGTATGGATGGCTGGAGTTAGTTCCACACTCAGGCATACTTTGACATATCCCCACACATATGTTGTGGACTCATGCGAAATGACTGCAACATCAAATTTCAATTGTTTTTTTTAATTATAGGTCTGGGGCGTGATTTGTGCAAGAAAAAGGTGCAATACAGGGACCATAGAATCCAAAGTTCCCAGGGGAAGATGGGATCCTTGGCATTTGAAAGCAGCAGAGTCCAGACCACAGTGTTTGGCATCATTGGTCAGACTGTCACCAGCAAGTCCATGTGGCAGAGAATCTTACTCAATGAGGTGATGCTGTTGCACATGAAGGCCAGGTGCAAGGCCAGGTGACCTAGGAGATGTGGATGGGCCCCTGCCTCTCACAGTCTTTTCCGTGGACGACCCACCTTCCTCAGGGGACCCTCAGATGCAGGCCTTGACGATGCTTGGGATGCTCCGTCAGACAAATCCTCCTCCTCCTCCCTCCCTGTGGCTGGTGGTAGTTTTCGCCTGGTGGCACAGGGAGGGTTGCCCATGTTGTCTGCGATCCGACAGAGTGAATGGCTTACGTCCCTTTGCACCGCCAGGAGCTCAGCCAGTCTTGCCTCCATCCGTCCTTGGTGTTCTTGTTGACTGGCGTGTTGCTCGGCCTACTGGTTCTTCATCTCTGTGATGGTCCCCTTTATCTCTGTGAGTGTCCCAACTACCTGGCTGATCTCCCTGGTGTCACGCCGGTATGCCTCCATGATGTTGTGTATGTGACATACATGTCTCTTCAGCTGGCTGGTCAGGTTCTCGCCTCCGCCTGCCTCCACTCCCACAACCCCTGACCACATGAGCCTGGCATGCCGTTGTGGGCACATCGGGTCTACGGGACCCCTGAGGGATGGCAGTGGTGGTGTTGTCTGCCTCCTCCTGGTTGCCCGGCGAACCTTGTCCCTCCTGGTCAGACTGGCTCAGTTGTTCACTGCGGGCAGGGCTCCTTGGTGTCTGCTGGGATGTGGCAGGAATGGGGGTGGTGGTTGGCACAGATGTTCCAGAACCAGGTGCTGCAGGGGCTTGGACAGCAGAGGGTCCAGGTCGATCGGGGTCATCCGCAGAGTGTTGAGAGGCGTCACTGCCGGTGGGATCAGGTTCCTCCCGAGCCTGGGACTTTGATTCTTCACCCCCATTGTTGGGGAGAGATTCAACACGTTGCCCTGTGTGTGAGAGACAGACAATGTTAATGCTGTTTCATGCAACATCCATGTTTCATACACAATCTAGTTGGCACTGTTTCACCAGGTAGTTGTATGTGCCTAGCATTCTCCTCAATGTTCACTTGTGGATGGGTATGTTGCGGGGGACAGATTGATATGTGTTCCTGAGCCTTTGACTTGTTGATTTTTGGAATGGATGCTTCTTCGCTATGTTTTGGTCTTGTTGTGTTACATGTCCATTGTGACAGTGGGTAAATCCATTGCCTGTCCCGGGTGTGTCTGCTTGTGTAAGGGGTGTGTGTGACAGGGCCTGCTGGTGGCTGTAGTGTGATTTGGCACTGGGGCTCCCAGGTGATGTAGCTGTCCCCCCATGGAGCATGCTGCCATGACAGTGAGTGTGAGTTCCTGTCCTAGATATCTGACCTTGTTGTCTTGGTGTTTGTGTTTGCACTGGTCACAGGAGGGCCTTGTGCTGCCTACACCAGGGCCCAGTGTCAGCTATCTTGTCAGTACTTTCACAGTCCCTCTGCATTGAGCAAGGTGCATGGGTATGTACCTGGGCCATATGGGATGAGGGCAATTGTGTCTGATTTGGAGTTCAACAATGCGGTTTGTGACACCCACCCTCCCAGCATACCGGACATCCATTCTTGGGTTAGTGCTTCGTGTAGCATGCTTTCTCAAGGGGGCATACACATGTTAGTGGCATTAGTATAGTTTTTGACTATGGTTCTAGCCAGTGAGTGTTTGGAGGTAGTTGCGTGCATTTTGTGTAGTTGGGGTGTGGATGCCATTACCCCCATGTTACATAAGTTGTTTGTATACTCACCAGGCTCTGGAACTCCTTGAAGTCCATGTACTCCCACCGGCGGAAGCAGGGCCTTCACCTTCTCCTCCCAGGGATGGAAATGTACTGGTCTGCGGGGCCCACCACCTCCAGTGATGTTGCTCTGGGCGTAGTCGTCATTCATTTTTTGCTTGACTGACCTCCGCAGATCGTACCACCTGGCTTGGCATTCAGTCCCGGTCCTTCTGATGGGTGCAACAGCATTCACCCTATCGATGATCCTCTGCCACAGCCGTGATTTTTCAGCTATGCTGGTCTGTCTGACCAATGTTCCAAACCGCTGTGGCTCGACTCTGATGACTTCATTGACAAGGATCTACAGCTCCTCCCTTGTGAACTTTGGATTCTTGTCTGTGGGCATTGTGTGGGGTGAGGGTGTGGATGGTTGTGGGTGTGTGGGTCTGAATGTGAAGTTGTGGTTCTGAGTGTGAAGAGGGGGTATGTGTGAAGGAGGTTGTGTATAGTTGTATATGTTAAGGTGGATGGGTGCAGTTGTTGGTTTGTGCTCTCTAGCTGCAGTGAGTCTGTTGCAAAGGCACATGGTTTGTGTGTGTGGGCCCTTTTTATTGGTCCATTTGTGGGTGGGCCTCAGTTTGAATTTTTGGTGGGTGTGTTATAAGGGGTGGTTGTGAGTTTGCCCCGCTGTTTGCCTGTTTGGATGTGGCCAGGTCAGTCATTTCCATGTTTTGTGCACTGTAGATGTGTTTTGTGGTGTTGTGTGAGTCGAATAGACCCTCCTTGTGCTGTTTTACATTGCCTGTGTACGGTGCCTACATACGCGATGTTGTTGTGAAGTGCGTACATACGCAATGCTGGGGTACACACCGTACATACGCGATGTTGTTGTAAGGTGCGTACATACGTGATGTTGGCGTACGCACCGTACATACACGATCGTGGGGTACGCACCGTACATACGCGATGTTGTTGTAAGGTGCGTACATATGTGATGTTGGCGCACGCACCGTACATATGCGATGTTGGGGTACGCATCGTACATACGCGATGTTGTTGTAAGGTGCGTACATACGCGATGTTGGCGTACGCACCGTACATGCGCGATGTTGGGGTACGCACTGTACATTCGCGATGTTGTTGTAAGGTGCGTACATACGCGATGTTGGCGGACGCACCGTACATATGCAATGTTGGCGTACGCACCGTACATGCGCGATGTTGTTGTAAGGTGCGTACATACACGATGTTGGCGTAGCACCGTACATGCGCGATGTTGTTGTAAGGTGCGTACATACGCGATGTTGTTGTAAGGTGCGTACATACACGATGTTGGGGTACGCACCGTATATACGAGATGTTGTTGTAAAGGTGCATGGGGGGGCCTGTACGACTCGTACCCCTGTACGACTCGCACCCCGGGAACAACTTTTCGTAGCGGGTAAAGTCATTCCCCGTGTACGAATCCTAAATCGGAAAGCTGGTTCAGATCGTACTTGTACGGTCGGACTGTATTTTTAGGATTCGTATGGAAAAGTGTCCGGGTCCGTCTCCGTCTCGTACAACTTTTCCCAAACCATACGGATCGGGCCGATCCGTATGTATTTTTCCCATACGAATCGTACTTCACGGGTGGGACGGGACTTGTACGATTCGTACAGGAAAAATTACAGATACGAGTCGTACGGAAAAAAAAATAATACAGGGTCGGAATCGACCCCTATATCTACCACACGGTAAATACAAAAATATCGAAAATAAAATATAGATGTCAAAAATATCGTTATTAAAAATATCGTTTTTTTTTAGTTAAAAAAATATGTAAAATAAAGCAAATAATACTTATAAATAAAATAAACATAATTAAATATATTTTATATTGTTTCAAGTTAATTAATATATATATATAATTTAATAAAACATTAATTAAACATATACATATAATATATACTATATATACTTACTTAATAATGTTTTAATAATTATTTTAATAACTTAAATTATTAAAAAATATTATACATTACAAATACATCATACACATAAAACAATAACATGAATAAAAATTAAATAATTATGTATAACAAGTTTAAAAAAGTACATTTAATTTAAATATTGTTAAAATTAATCATATATAAGCCCCGGGACCTGACTGTATTCCTGCAGATCTTTTTAAGCAGGAGCAGGATTTATGGGTCCCTTACCTGACCACTCTAGCAAATGCTTTGGCTAGGGGAGCTTCGGTTCCGGATTCTTGGTTCGGGGCGGAGATATTGCCGATCTATAAGAAAGGTGATCGCTCCGCCCCGGCCAACTATCGGCCGATCAGCCTCATAGACGCTGTCCAAAAAATCACAGCTTGCTTGCTATTGGGTCGGATAACGTGTTGGATTTCCGAAACTGATATATTAACGCCCCTACAGGCGGGTTTTCGGACGCATGTCGGAACCATTGATCAAGCCTTTAAATTTATGCTTTTATACTGGGGGTGGCATGCTTTTTGCAGCCTTTGTGGACTTAAGGTCTGCATTTGACTCTGTGCCAAGGTCCAAACTGTGGGAAGTCCTTCGGGAGATAGCCATGCCGCTAGAATTATTGCGGTTGTTGATCAATCTGCATGCACACACATATGCCCAGGTTCGCTGGGGAAAACCAGGGGAGGTGACAGCAAGATTTGAGGTGTCCAAAGGAGTTAGACAAGGTTGTGTTCTGGCCCCCACCCTGTTCTCCCTGTTTATTAATGGAGTAAATAAATATTTTTTAAATTTCCCGACAGATGCACCATCCATAGCTGGCATGAAAGTCCCCCTGCTCATGTTCGCGGATGACACCCTTATAATTTCAAAGACACGACAGGGGCTACAGGTAGCACTGTCCCGGTTTGAGTAAACGTGGGGAAGACCAAGTTTATGGTCCTTCGTGGTGCTCGTCCAGTAAAAGCCAGGGTTGAAATGGGTGGTGCTATTTTAGAACAGACTTCCAGCTTTACCTACTTGGGGGTTACTTTCAGTGATAACTTAAGATGGAAGCCCCAAATTGATCTTTTCAGCCTTAAGCATTCACAACTTGGTGGAGCTTTACTTAAAGAACATAGGCAATCCATAACTAAGCCTATGGCCCCCCTGATCAAAATTTACGGGTCTAAAATACTCCCCGCTGTAATGTACGGTGCTGAATTATGGGGGTTTAGCAATCTGGACTCTATGAGGGTGGCACAAAATAAATTTCTAAGGTCAGCAGTAGGGCTTCCTCAATCATCTCCACGCATTCCCCTCCTATATGACCTAGGCTGCCAGCCTGTTGAGGACATGGTGCGGTATAGGCCACTGGCGTTTTGGCGACGCCTATGGACCACCCCAGAATTGTCCTAAAGCACTGCTAGAAGTTAAAGCCCTTGGGGGCTCCCATAGAATTAGTTGGTTGTCTGAAATCAAAACTATCTTGACCAATATGGGCATGGGTGAATTATAGACTAATCCTGAGACGGCTGTTTTCCCCCTGAAAAAGATCTTCAGGGACACCTATTGGCAATGGATCATAGGTAAGCGTCATGCTTCCTTGATTGGCAGCCCTTTGACTTTAACATATCTGGCTGTCAAGGATGAATCTTCCTTTGAGGTGTATTGGGATGTAATATCAAAGCAGCAGGATCGGAAATTATTCCATCAATTCAGATTAGGTACCCTCCTGTTACGCTGTTTTACCAAAAGTTGGAACACAACTGGTAATGACACATGTCCCATATGTGAGGATCAGATTGAAACAGTCGACCACTTCTTATTTGTTTATCCCGAGTACCTCCAACCGAGACGGTTGTGGTTGCGCCCTGTATGCCGCGAAATGGGCGTTAGATCAGCACAGGCGGCCAGCAGAATCCTAACGTCTGACACATCAATATTTGTGGTTATTGGTGTGGCTAAATTTATTAGCTGGGCATGGCTTTTACGGACCAGGCGTATTAGTTACAAACCTCCTGGCCCCATATCATGCTGAGGCTATTGTGGTGTAGGCCTTAATTAGATTCAAGTCGCCATTAAACTGTAATTTAATAACTTTTTGTTACTGTTTTTATTGTGTTATCTTTTAATTGGTCTATTATGTTTTCTGTGTTAATTTTACTCCTTTTTAACTAACTGTATCAATGAAATGTTAATATGTCTTTTATGATGGAATATTCGAAATAAAGACTTTTTGACTTGACTTATATATTACATTAGCTAAAATAATACAAAAAATATTAAATAGCAGAGAGAATAAAACTACTACTCCAGCTCCAAAAAAAACAACAGTAAGGAAAATGTTGGATAGCGTAGGGCTAAAAATTACTATTTCCACTCCAGGGAGTGTAACAGTAGGGAAAGTGTTGGATAACGTAGAGGTATAAATTACTATTCCCACTCCAGGCAGTGCAACAGTAAGGAAAGTGTTGGATGGCGTAGGGGTAAAAATTACGATTCCCACTCCAGACAGTGCAACAGTAGGGAAAGTGTTGGATAGCGTAGGGGTAAAAATTACTATTCCAACTCCAGAGAGTGCAACAGTAGGGAAAGTGTTGGATAGCGTAAGGGTAAAAATTACTATTCCCACTCCAGAGAGTGGAACAGTAGGGAAAGTGTTGGATAGCGTAGGGGTAAAAATTATGATTCCCACTCCAGACAGTGCAACAGTAGGGAAAGTGTTGGATAGCGTAGGGGTAAAAATTACTATTCCCACTCCAGAGAGTGCAACAGTAGGGAAAGTGTGGGATAGTGTAGGGGTAAAAATTACAATTCCCAATCCAGACAGTGCAACAGTAGGGAAAATGTTGGATAGCGTACGGGTAAAAATGACTATTCCAACTCCAGAGAGTGCAACAGTAGAGAAAGTGTTGGATAGCGTAGGGGTAAAAATTACTATTCCCACTCCAGAGAGTGCAACAGTAGGGAAAGTGTTGGATAGCGTAGTGGTAAAAATTACTATTCCCACTCCAGAGAGTCGAACAGCAGGGAAAGTGTTGGATAGCGTAGGGGTAAAAATTACGATTCCCACTCCAGACAGTGCAACAGTAGAGAAAGTGTTGGATAGCGTAGGGGTAAAAGTTATGATACCAACTCCAGAGAGTGCAACAGTAGAGAAAGCGTTGGATAGCATAGGGGTAAAAATTGCTATTCCGACTCCAGAGAGTGCAATAGTAGGGAAAGTGTTGGATAGCGTAGGGGTAAAAATTACTATTCCAACTCCAGAGAGTGCAACAGTAGAGAAAGTGTTGGATAGCGTATGGGTAAAAATTACTATTCACACTCCAGAGAGTGCAACAGTAGGGAAAGTGTTGGATAGCGTAGGGGTAAAAATTACGATTCCAACTCCAGAGAGTGCAACAGTAGGGAAAGTGTTGGATAGCGTAGGGGTAAAAATTACTATTCCAACTCCAGAGAGTGCAACAGTAGGGAAAGTGTTGGATAGCATAGAAGTTAAAAATAACATACATATAAATAAAATAATTATTCAAAATAATTAGTGATTTAATTATTAAATAACTCAAAATTATTTACAAATACAAATAAATAATTATTAAAAACATAACTACCAATGAATTATTAATTAACAATAAATTAATCATAAACACCAATAAATAATAATTACTATATATTAATTAGCAAATAATAAATATTGATCAATAACATATTTTTCATAACCAAAACCTTATGAATTATTAAAAAGCAATTACCAATTAAAAAATATTGAACAATTAAATATTTTTTATACCCAAAAATATTTATTATTAAACATTAATTACCAATTAAAAAATATTGAACAATTAGATATTTTTTATACCCAAAAATAATAATTATTAAACATTAATCACCCATTCATAATTACTTATTAATATATTAATTAGAAATATCATTAAATAATATTTAATCATATTTAATTACCAATTAATGATTAATCAACAATACATTATTTTTCATAACCAAAATATTATAATTTGAAATATTTACGAATTAATAATTAATGTCCAATTAATTAATTATCAATACTCAACAACAAATTTAATAATTACTTAATTAGATTTCAATTACTTCCAACACTATTCCCCTATAAACGCACAACACACTCCAATAATAAAATAATACACTTAATATAATTATCAATTAATCAACTAATAAAAACTAATTACCTATTAATAAAAAATAATTACCAATTAATACTTAATTAACAATAATATAATTATCAATACCAATAAATGAAAATAAATTATTACTTAATTACAATTAAATTACTTCCCGCCCTATTCCCCTATAAACCCACAACCCGCTACAGAACTTAAACGCAAAAATTAATTAAAATGTATTTATAATTTCTAAAAATGTATAATTAATTTCACATAATTAAATTACTTCCCACCCTATTCCCCTATAAACCCACAACCCGCACGGGAATTAAAGAAAACACCAAATTAACTTAAAAAAACATTATTAACATATAAAAATTGTATACATATATTTTAAAACCAGTAGAACACTTAACAAAAAACTTATAACACATACATATTAAATACATAATAAAACACATAACAATAATATAAATATCGATATTAGTAACATCAATATTAGTAACATCGATATATTTGATATCGATATTACTAACTTCGATATTACTAACATCGATATAAATCAAATAGATATTACTTACCTTAGGGTCGATATTCTGTCCATAGATATTATTAACATCGATATTCTGTCCCTTCGATATTGTCAACTTGATATTAGTGTAGGTAGATATTTAATTTTCGATATTTTGACTGCTCACCTCCACAAATATAGCTGGTTCAATCTTGATATGCAATCCTACGGGGATCACATTTGCTTGAAGATACTTGGTCAAAAGGTGACCATGTAGGCGAGTCCTAATAAATTTCTTCTCCGAACGCTCTAGCCTAGTGATTTTATCATTAAGAGTGAAGTCAATTGTAGGGGTAGTAGAAGACAGAAATTGGTTTGCAGGGTCCTGTAAAAGTTGGTTAATATGATCCTCTGTATAGGACAAAATATCGCTCTCTACCATCTTGTAGGTGCAATTAATCACCAAGAAAAATACCTTGCAGGTATGCACCTGCTCTGAGAATTATACATAAAGGGGTAAACCCAACGGTACTGGGACCTGGTTAGCTAACAATACAATTTTGAATGGTCCCAGCAAACAATATTTAAACAGACAATACATAAAACTTTGTAGTCGCGCGGAATTGACAACAATGTATGACAATAATGAGTAGCAAGTGTTATTTAATCACACTGCTTCATGTGACAAAATACATTAATACATGTATCAAAGTTCAAATTCATACATGTTATGTGCCCAGAAAGACAGGGAAGGAGAAGGAGAGGAGATAGGTGATTCTCGTGAGTATAAAAAGAGTGTGAAGGAAATCGTGGAAGCAAATAATGCCAAGTTCAAGTGACAAAAAATAGTCAATTATGGCCTAATTATTTCGCCAGAGATACATGTAATGTTCATATAATTCAATAGCTAGACCATACAAAGGAAACACAGTCACAAAGTCTCTGTTGTTCCAGGGGGCTAGCTCAAGGAAAAGAGTGTTGACGTTTCGACCCCAAGATGTATTGTAGGTCGTTTAACACCTCACACACAGAGCCTTGCACACCGGCAAACCCGAATATTTGGCGGCCAAACTCAAAAATGCCGGTCAGACCAGGAGCCTTAGACGCTCAAACTCTCTTCTACTCATTCCGCTGAAGACTCAAAAACAAAAAACTGTGTCTCGATCCTTCACCGGTAGCGCGCCCCAAATCTGGAACTCTATTCCCCCCCACATTAGAACTGCTGCCTCTTTTGCAAAATTCAAAAGCCAGCTCAAAGTCCTGTTCCTCAACCGCTCCGTAGGGAACCGATAGGAGCAGCCAGAGCGTGGAATCAGACACCTCTCACTGCTTTGACTCTATGTCCATAAGCCTCAGAACCGAACTCCCCGCTAATTGACCTACACTATTACTGTATTTTGTGATTCTCTGCATTGTGACTGCTCCGATACCCTCGGGTCAGGGAAGCGCTATATAAAAGTTCTTAAATAAATAAAAATAAATAAAATATATTTAACCAACAAATTATAAATCTCAAAATGTGGTTTTAGGTTGCACGTAAATCTGCCAGTGTTTGCTGAAGAATACTCCCTTGTAAGACAAGCATTGGAAATGCAATAGGTCTCGCACTTGTTTGATTTTGAGCTTTTGGCGTTGTAAATGGCAATGTTTTGTACCCATGTGTTATGGATTGTATGTATGTTGTGTGTAGTGGAATATTTTGAGTTGGATTATAGTTATTTGTGGAGCACTATGAAGTATCAGGAAGGATATTGAGGGGTGAAGAGCAGCATGAGGCAGAAGGACGGAAAGTGAGGAGAAGAGAAGCATGAAGCACAAGGAAGGAGAGTGAGGAGAAGAACAGCGTAAGCCACAAGGACGGAGAGGGAGGAGAAGAGCAGTGTGTGTCACAAGGATGGAGAGTAAGGAGGAGAACAGCGTGAGGCAGAAGGATGGAGAGTGAGGAGAAGAGCAGCGTGAGGCACAAGGAAGAAGAGTGAGGAGAAGAGCAGCGTGAGGCACTAGAATAGAGAGTGAGGAGGAGAGCAGAGTGAGGCACTAGGATAGAGAGTGAGGAGGAGAGCAGCGTGAGGCACAAGGATGGAGAGTAAGCAGGAGAACAGCGTGAGGCAGAAGGATGGAGCGTGAGGAGAAGAGCAGCATGAGGCATAAGGACGGAGAGTGAGGAGAAAAGCAATGTGATGCAGAAGGAAGTTGAATGAGGAAGAGAAGAGCAGCGTGAGTCACAAAGAAGGAAAGTGAGGAGAAGAGCAGCATGAGGCAAAAAGAAAGGAATGAGAAGAGCAGCTTGAGGCATAAGGACGGAGAGTGAGTAGAAGATCGATCTGAGGCAGAAGTAAGGGGAGTGAGGAGAAGAGGTGTGTCATGAGCTCAGCCGGCATACTCCAGCATGCAATAGGGATGAACATGTAATTGTGACAGTATATTGCACACATTAGTTTTTGAAAATTCATATATTTACAATTTCAGCCAAAACAAGATTTGTGGTCATTATTCAACCTCCGGCTCCCGAGGTCCAAATTCAGCAGATTAGTACCTAGACCAGAGGTAAAACATATTTTATATGTTACCCAACAAATCGACCGAAAAGCAGACTCGTTATAGGGAAAGCAAGCCGGGAGTCTATCATGGGTAGCGTAACATATAGTAGTACATACATGAAAGCTGGCACTTTGCATTTGGAGGGGATCATGGGAATGAGTTAAAAGTGTGACGTTTTTGCAGACACCTGTGCTGTTTTCAACACATCGTATGCCAGGGCATCGCGTTATGCAGTCCTGTCAATATGTATGTTCCAAGAAACGTCCTTGTGATACGTATTTTATGTAGTGCCAACAAGCCACCCAAAGACCTTTGCAACGTTCAAGGCAACACAGTGCTGTAAAACCCGTCAGAAAGATCAGCGTATGTAAACAGCGGCAGTAAACTCACTGTGTGTGCGCTACCATGATGCAAAGCAACAATACTGTAATGATTACTGGGACCCACAATGAGGAAAGACACAAGCACTTAGGTATATTTCTAAGTGCTACTTTATTCTTAAGTTTCAGTGTATAGGAGAGCGCCGGGAGACGTCCGATCAGCTCTCCGACATCGCGCTAATAAACGCGATTTCCCAGTTGGCCGCCGCGTCCTACGTCATTGCGCACACGCGAAGACTAGAACGCTACACTACATACCTTCCCCCTTTACAGATATACATTTCACAAATACGATAATGTCTCTCAAGCTACTTGCTGTTGGCCTCGTTCCCTTCTCCCATCTCAAAGTCTCTGTACTTCAACGGTCTTACTACAGCTCTGCCCATGCGGGTGCGCCTCACCGGAGTCTTGGACATGTACTCAGCTACTTCTTGGGAATTCCTCGTTCCACTTCTTTCTGCACTCCAGGGAACTCCTCTGCACGGTGAGCTGATGGTGCTTCCCGCCTTTTCCTCCGCTCCTGGATCACTCCTTTTCTCTACTTCCTCTTCTCTTTCTCTTTCTCTGGTTATGACCGTTCCTGCCCCCTCCGGATTGACCTCCATTTCTTGTGTCCGGGGAGTTGCTGTCTGTCCACTTTCTTTCCCACTCCATCTCAAGATCTTGTTGCATTTGGACATCCTATCTTGGGACCACACCTTTCCATCGCTCAGTAGAGCTGCTCGCTTGTAGACTTCCTCCACTTGCATGGGTGCCCTAAACTTGCTGTCGCCTTTTCTTCTTAACTGGGCTAGTTTGACTCGAACCCATTCTCCTCTCTCTAACTCCGTCTCCGTGACATTCCTCCTCCTATTGTAGTGTTCGGTATATATTCTTTGAGATTTTTCCAGATTATGTTGCACTACTGCTGGAGACCACTTGCTTCTGATCGTGCGCTCCTTCCAGACAACATTGTCCTTCGTGAATGGGTCTCGGCCTCTGAGAATCTGGAAAGGACTGTATCCTGTGCAGGTCGGGGTAATCCTGTATGCCCACAACATGCACTTTAGTTCTTTCTCCCAGTCCTTCCCGATCCTATCGCTAATTGTACCAAGCCCATCCCATGATGACTATATTAAACCTCTCGGCTAGTCCGTTCCCTGCTGGATGGTATATGGACGTATGTTTGACTTTTATCCCATTCCTTTCCATGTACGCATTCCATTTTTCTGACGTGAACTGAGGCCCATTGCCACTTAGGAGAGAGCGTGGAATACCTTCTCTGAGGAAAACTGTGGTTAGAAATTTTAATATTTTATCTGTGTCCATGTCTTCCTGTATGTCCACATCAGGCCACTTGGAGTACCGGTCCACCAGTACTGCTACGTATTTCTGGATTCCCTGGTTGTCCAATATTGGCCCCAAAATGTCTATCGACAAATCTTCCCAAGGGTTGGTGGGGTTGTCGATTTTCCCTAAGGGAGGACGCATCAGGCTTTGGGACTTGTCCACTCTTTGGCATTGATCACACTCCCGCACGTGCCTCTCTATCTGGTTGTCCATTGCTGGCCACCAATACATCTGTTTCACCCGGAGCTTCGTTTTCACGATGCCTAGGTGTCCTTCATGTATGATGGCTAGCAGTCTTGGCACCAGCGCGTTGAGCGGAACTACTTTTTTGTCTCTCTGCAGGAAGATCCCTTGGTCACATACTGATAACTCCTCTCTTACTTCAAAGAATTTTCTGAGCGTTGTCTCTATGTGTCTCTTTTCTGGCCACTCCTGTCCGCTTATCACTCGTTCGTGATCGTCCGTGAACGCCACTCTAAGGTCTTCCTCCTCAGATTCACTCGGAGCTTCCTCCATGGCTGCGGCACGACTGAGGTAGTCTGCTACTTTGTTCCTGGTTCCTGGATATGTTCTACATCATACCTGTTATCTAGTAATTTCAAAGTCATTTTCGCAATGCGGGGGTTCGCATTAGCATGTCCAGATGACGTAAGGACTTTGACCAGGGGTTTATGGTCAGTTCTGATCCTGAATCTTGTACCCCATAGGAATTGGCGGAACTTCTCCATGGCCCATACTGCCGCCAACCTTTCCTTTTCTATCACACTGTACTTTTGCTCCATGGGCGATAAGGATCTGGATGCAAAGCTGAGGATGGCTAGTTCCTTCGTTTCTTGCATTAGGACCGCTCCTAGGCCCCTTTCACTCGCGTCTGTCGTTAATACTGATCTAGCTTGCTGATCATATCCACTCAAGGGAACCGCCGTGCTGATGTCTGTCTTGATCTTCTGGAATTCTTCCTGAGTCTCCTCAGTCCACTCGAAGGTTGTTTTATCCATTAGAAGTTGGCGTAAGTGGTGTGTCTTAGTGGCGAAGTGCGGTACAAATTTGCTGTGGAATTCAGCCATGCCTAGAAAGGATCTGACTTCTTCCTGGGTCCCCGGAGATGGCGCGTCACATATTGCTTTGACATTGGATTGTTTTGGTGTAATGCCTTGGTCGCTGATCCCATGCCCTAAGTATGTAACGGATGTCATCCCGAACCGGCATTTGTCCCACTCTGCTGTGAGTCCATTGCGCTCCAAGACATGTAGGACCTTGGACAACTTGGCGTCATGGTCTGCTTTGCTCTTGCCCATTACCAAGATGTCGTCTTGGAAATACTGAACTCCTTCTACTTTTTTAAATAGTTTGTGCATGAGTTTCTGAAATACGGCCGCTGCCGAGGCCAGTCCGAATGGCATCCTGCGAAACTGGTAGCATCCGAACAGGGTAATGAAAGACGTCAATCTTCGGCATGTGTGGTGTAGGGCTATCTGATGGTAGGCTGAGGTGAGGTCAATGGTAGAGAACCATTTCACCCCTTTGGTCTTCGCTAGCATTTCGTCTATCCTTGGTTGTGGGAATTTTTCTACTATTATATTTTTGTTTACTTCTCTCAAGTCCACACACAGACGCACCTTGCTGTTTGGTTTCATTGCTACTACCAATGGAGCCAACCACTCCGCGCTGGTGATCGGTTCTATGATGCCGTTGTCCTCTAGTCTGCGTAATTCTAGTTGTACTTTCTCTCTAATTGCCAGCGGGATATTTCTCACTTTGTGACACACCGGTTTCGCCTCCGCTTTGAGATCGATCTTGTGTGTGAATTTGGTTAATTTGCCAACCTTGCCTCCAAACACTGTAGGGAATTCTTCTTTCAGTTTTCCTGCGACCGGTTGTTGGTCTTCTCTGGCCATCAAGACTTGTGTGGTGCCTCCGGGGTTCAATTGTATTCCTAGATCTCCTTGGTTGAACCACCCCAGAACCGAAGGGCCTTTCTCCGCCACGTACAGTTTGCATCTCGCACTCCTTTCCTTGACTTCAAATTTCAATCTTCTGTATCCCACCATAGGGATCGGGTTTCCTGTGAATGCGACGGGGCGAATGTCTGGGTGCTCCATGTGATGCCCCAGGTGCTCTTTGAAGTGTTCCTCCCATACCGTCCTTTGTATTATGTTGTACAGGGATCCTGAATCTGCCACCATCTTTATTGGAATACCTCCTATCCCCAGGTCGCACTGGGGTTTCTTGGAACGGTTGCAGTTGATCCCAAGTATGTGTTCTTCTATGCACAACACGCCGTCTTCTTCTTCTTCCCCTTCACTTTCCGCCTCTGTCTCCTGTGCAACGTATTTTACTGCTGCTCTCTTTTGCTTACGGCGACATACTTTCTCGTAGTGCCCTACAATTCTGCAAAACATGCATTTTGCACGAAACGCTGGACATCGTTTGTCATAGGCTGGATGTGACAGACTGCCGCACCTGTAGCACGTGTTCTTGCCTTCATTACTCGGCTTCTTGGTCGGTGCTGATTTGGGCATCCATTTTGCTTGTACTCTCGTGTCCCCCATAGTTCCCTTTCCTTTTTCTGGCGGTTCTGCTTCGGTGACTTTGTTCACCATGGGTCTGGCTGTTGTCTCTCTCTTCGCCGCCTCCGCACATCTCTTTCACAGCTCTGCCTTTTTTACCATGGCTATGACTTCTTTCAAGGTCGCGTCTCCATTTACCAACAGCTTGTCCTGGATCGTCGCGTTCGTGGTGTGCATTACGATCTGATCCTTTATGAATTTGTCGTGCTACATATTCGTCTACAGACTCCCCCACTGCCTGTTTTCTCTGTTGGAAGTTGTATCGGTCTATGGACGTGCACACTGCTGGTCTGTAATGCATTTTCAGGTCATCAATAGCATGCTGGAATATGTCATCTTCTGCCGCTAGTCTGAACTATGTTCTGGAACACTCTAATGCCTTCTGGGCCTAGGTTGTGAAGTAATATCCTCTTCCTTCTCTTACTGGGAAATGCTTCTCCATTCTCGTCCTCTAGGGCTTCCAGATAGTTCATAAAGTATTCTCTCCAGTCTTCCCACTTCATCGATGGATCTCCTGGATTCGGTAGGAACGGAATGGGTGTCGTGAGTGAGGACGGTTGAGCACACATTTCTGCTCTTCTTCCCGGTGACTCTTCTTCACCCCTGGGGCTGCCTGGCGCGCTTTGCCTTGGTAGGCGTGGAGGGCTCTGTTGCAACGCTGCTCCACTCCCTGGTCTGTGTCCTGCTTGCTCCGCCAGGGCCTCCGGCGTTCCGTCTGTCGTCCACAAACGGGAGAGTTGGCCTCTGCGTTTCCCTGGTCGCTGTCTTGCCCCCCTTGACTCTCCTCACTGGTGGGCAGTATATGTCCTGTTGATGTCGGTTCTCTCCGCTTCTCTGCTTCTCTTCTTGCCTTGAGGTGTGGCTGCGTGGTGCTCTTTCCCCTTGCACCTGGCTGTTTGCGCCGGCTGCGGTGGGCTGTGTATAACAGTAATGCTTTGGACTGTTCCTGCGCTCGTTGGCCTAGCCTTCCCCTCTGCCGCTCTATCCTTACTGTCTGTGCCTGTGTGGGTCGGTCTCTGCTTCCTTGGTTGGTGGGTGAGTTGCCCCTTGGTCCACATGGGTTCTGGGCTGTGCCTGGATGTTCGTCTTTTTTTCCCAGATCCCAGCCTCGTCGCCAGTTGTAATGATTACTGGGACCCAGAATGAGGAAACACACAAGCACTTAGGTATATTTATAAGTGCTACTTTATTCTTAAGTTTCAGTGTATAGGAGAGCGCCGGGAGACGTCCGATCAGCTCTCCGACATTGCGCTAATAAACGCGATTTACAAGATGGCCGCCGCGTACTACGTCATCGCGCACACGTGAAGACTAGAACGCTACACTACAAATACCACTGATGTCACATATAAAGCCTTAGAATCAAAAATACGTCTTGAGTGACATGAAGTAACTGTAGTTAACCCAATGTTTTTATCAACCCAGGAAGTATGATTTTAATCAACCTAGGAAGGTGGAAAGCCCGAGGCAGTTGTACAGCCAACACATCTCAGCAGTAGGTGATCGTTCCTCTGAGGTATGTTAAGAATTGAAACCTCAAGTGCATTTTCACTGTGGGACTCCACAAGCACTTACGGGCATTTGATGATGCTGCTAAATCCGAACCAAAGATTAAGAGACAGGAAATAAGAATCGCTTGTTACCCTTTAATCCTTGGATGCCTGGCTGCATGGGTCACCCTTCAATGTTAGACACTGCCCGGTTAACCCTCACATTCTGCCGATTAGTATGTGGAGTGATCCCTGCAGACACTGCGCAGCCATAACTGGGACTCCATACTCAGTGCGCGAGCCTGCTGTCAACACAGTGGAATACTGGCAGGCTGGACTCTGCGGGCGCTGCGTTCAGTCACCAAGGCACGTATGCTGGTATAATAAACAAGGAGCAAGGGGCGCGAACCAGGCGCCATGGCAAACAAGTTGGCTAGCTTCTGTACTTCACTGCCACGGCGAACTACAACTCCCAGAATCCCTGCTCATCATGTGACGAGCAAGTCATACATAACCACAATTAAAGTTAGCTGCAGAAGCTTAAAAAACAAAAAAACTGCAATCTTTACCCATAAAGCTAGCCCTTTCCTGTTGAGCGGGGCACCCGATCCCAACATGAAGGCGCAAAACAACAAGAGGGGGGCAGGGTAGAGAAGTCGCGGACAACGGGAGGGGGGTAGAGGAGGCAGGGACACCGTGATACATGTGGGATAGGCAGGGCTGTTCTTCGTCATAAACACATGCTGATACACAGCACACTGCATGCTTGCTGGTGGAACACAACAGCTGTATTACGCGATCCTGAGGACATGGATGGACATTAGAAGATGACTAAGAATATTATAAGGCCCTCGGCTGGCTGAGGTGCACACTGTGAGCAAAGAGAGGGCTGGTAGCAGTCCAACAGGATGTGAACAAATGTGGCTCACACAAACAACGCTTTCTTTGTAGGCGCCATGTTAGTTTCCCGCTGCTCGAGGGTGCCGCTTGCCAGATTGGACGACTCCAGTATAATGACACCGGGCTAAGTATCTGTGAGCCGAGTCTTTGCTAGTGCAGCTCGTCCCCTCTTAATAATGCATTATCCTTTCAAGAAAGCGGGTTTGGGATCAGTAATTTTCATCGCAAAATGTGAATACTTTCTACATAACTATGAACGTGCGCGAGATAGTCAACGAGGAGATGCCAATGAGAAGGCGCGGACAACGGGAGGGGAATGGGGTAGTGAAGGCGTGGACAACAGGAGGGGGCGGGGTAGAAAAGGCGAAAGCAACAAGAGGGGGGCGGGGTAGAGAAGTGCTGACAACTGGAGGGGGGTAGAGAAGGCAGGGACAGCGTTAAAAACACTGCACTTCAATTAAAAGAAGTGCAAACAGAGCGGACTTAAACTGTAGTTAATGCAAAAACAACAGTCGATGGACAGAATGCAGAACAATGTCATACCTCACCCCACTACAGAGATCTGGGCCTAAATCCATCATTTTTTTTGCTCACCATGCCGTTCCAGTTTGAACCCAGCCATATGCAAATCAGTCTTGACCCTGTGCCTCATGGGAACAGTCCAGCCCGAACTGCCAAGCCAGATCCTCCCTGGACTGGAAGCAAGCATACTAAGACTGGGTTTGGGGTTTCACCCCTCTTCAGCCAGGATAGCTTGATTCCAGTGGCATGGAGAGCACGGGACCCACGTCTAGGCTTACCCTTCCCACTCGGGGTGACAAATGCAAAAACAACAGTTGATGGACAGAATGCGGAACAATGTTATACATTCACCCCAGTACAGAGATCTGGGCCTAAATCCATCGTTTTTTTGCTCACCATGCCATTCCAGTTTGAACCCAGCCATATGCAAATCAGTATTGACCCTGTGCCTCATGGGAACAGTCCAGCCTGAACTGCCAAGCCAGGTCCTCCCTGGACTGGAAACAAGCATCCTAGGACCGGTTCCGGGGTTTTACCCCTCTTCAGCCAGGACAGCTTGATTCCAGTGGCATGGAGAGCACGGGACCCACGTCTGGGCATACCCGTCCCACTCGGGGTGACACGTTTCACCCCAAGTGGGATGGGTATGCCCAGACGTGGTACACTTGCTCACTGCACCACTGGATTCAAGCTAGTCTGGCTGAAGAAGGGTGACATACCCTGAAACCGGTCCCAGGATGCTTGTTTCTGGTCCAGGGAGGACCTTGCCTGGCAGTTCAGTCTGGACTGTTCCCATGGGGCACAGGGTCAAGACTGATTTGCATAAGGCTGGGTCCAAACGCAGTCGGCACAAGAATGATTGTTTTAACCCAGATCTTTTGACTGGGGGAGAATGTTTGCATTGTCAGCATTCCGTCCAACATTTGTTTGTTGAAACTGTAGTTAGGCGCCGCTGAATCGGGACTACACGGAAGTTATCAAATGACCAACAGACAACAGAAAGAGCGATAACGAGAAAAGTACCACAAGTAAGCCAATAGCTAGTGGAAAAACAGATTACATGAAGTTTAAGCCAATATATAGATTACTTTATGTCTCGCTGAGACAGCAGATGCAGCTCATACGCTGCCAAGGCGAGACCTAAAAAATGGGACATGAATGCAAATGAAATTTGAATGGCACATGAGATCATAAACAATTTGCAGTGTACGCGAAGTTTAGACTAAATAGGTAGTTAGGTAAAGTAGATTCCAGCTACCAACGACTCTTCAAGTAGTTTGGGCATGACTTAGGCCACAGCACATCCACTTCACACTTCGTAATTGCTCTGTTTCTCAACACCTATTTTGAACACTCCCACACAGATCACAGGAGGAAAGGGCCAGACATATGGTTCTGGGCTTGATATGGAACAATATGTGACTGAACAGGGGGAGTAACACCGTTATCCAACGTAAGACCTCTGTGGAGAGTGGTCTACTGTTCTCATATGACTGTCTGTCTTCAGCACGTGGGGGCATATTATCAAGGATGGCGTTAAAAATGATCACCGGTTTAGCGGCAGAAAACTGCAGCTAAAGCGGTGATAATGGGTTTGATAATATGCCCTTGAGAATTCCAATAGAAGTCCATGTTCTGGTGTGAACATGGGCTTCTATTGGAATTCCCTGTGGCATATTATCAAGCCCATTATCGCCGCTTTAGCGGCAGTTTTCTGCGCTAAACTGGCGATAATTTTAACGCAGTCTTTAATAATATGCCCCTTGGTTACAGGTATGTGAGAGCTAGATTACTGCCTTTGATGCTCACATGGTCATTTGTGCACCCTCTCCCTGAGAAACCCAGAAACTTCTGAAGGAACTTGTTCTAAGAAGCTTGGTGGCCAGTTCACAAGAACCTGCTTGCTGAAAGGTGGGCAACTTAACAAGCTGGAGTGTTGTGATTGCTGAATAGAGTAGGTGCCAAAATAAAACATGTTTCTGAATACCCATAAACGAAAAACATATTTTGGGAGTAAGTATCTACTATTAAAACACAAAAAAAGGATGTTTTTTTGAGGATGAAAAGTTACTGAAGAAGCTGTCGAAACCACTTGTCGGTCACGGCTGTAGTGTTTGTCAGTGTTAAAGAATTTACGCTTGAAGTTTGCATTTAAGCTCAGCTCAATAATTTTATTCGGGATTTCATGTTGTATTCTGTAATATTTATAATGTACTAGGCATTTAATATGTAATGCGATGTAAATGTAATTATCAGTTATTACATGCTGCATTCTTCCCACCCATCTAAAATATTGATGATACCGTATCCATGGCAGATCCCTGGAAAGGGTGGTGCACAGCTGCAGCGTTTGCTGACTGAACAGTGAAGAGCTTGAGCATTAAGGGCCTGATTATGAGTTTGGAGCTGCAGGAGAGGACCGCCATTCTGGCGGCTCGCATCCTCACTGCCACACTGGTGGCCGTGCTGCCCGTCGGATTATGAATGTTTCTCATGTCTGGTGGGCATTTTTGGGCTGTTCCATGGCGGTGCTTTTGAAAATGGACAACTCAATGGGAACGCCTAACAAAGTTCCTGCATGGCTTGGAGGGTAAAGTTCATGTCGCGTAGAAACTGGGGTGCATTTGCTGCATTCACATATGGGAGTGTGACCCCCTGCATGCATCTCGTGGCCCTGAGGCGACAAGGGGCCCCCTTTGTTTCCTATCCATCACGGTTTTCATGGAGGAGGAACCGCCATGAAAACAGTGGCAGAGAAAAAACTAGTGATATGCACGGCGGGACTGCGGCGGTCCCGCCGAGCATATTGCTGCCTCAAGACTGCCACACCACCTATAGGGAACAGTGGTTCCCTGGCAGCTGCGGCAGTCCGACCACCCATGCTGTAATAGGGCAGTCGGAAAACCGGTGCTGCGATTGTTGGACTGCCACCGCCACGCCCCCGTGAATCCTGCGGTCCTCGGACTGCCAGACTTATAATTAGGCCCTTAATGGCAAGAGGGCACGTCACAAAGCAGTTCAATGTCCAGATTGACAAACGCAGCTAGTATTTTCTCAGCATCTTTGTTAACAATTGTTATCTGCCAACCTTACCTAGAAAAAGACAAACTTACAAGGGTCGAGCCACCACTCATAGGGTGCACTTTTCATACCTCTTATGAAAGCCATTATTAGTCACATATCTATTACTCCTCAAGGCCACCAGACATGAAAGGAAAGTAATTAAAGTGTTCTTCATTCTCATTACATCCTCATTATGTGATCTTCAAGCTCAAAAGTGCTTCTGCGGTGACAGATTTCTTTTGTTGTAAGTGATGTGTCCTTGGGTTACCGAAAACACGAATAAAGGGTTCTGTCATGAGCGCGGGGGTGGCTTTAAGAAATTCAGAGACTTTTTATTTCCAGCACTGACAAACTTTGACTAGAACAGCTTCAGGGCCCTGAAGTTTGTGAATATACTGCTTCAAACTTCAAAGGAAGTGGCTTCATTAGCATGGTTTGCATTTGAAACAAAGAAAAGGAAAGTTAAAAATCAAGGGTGTGCCATGATTCTGGTATGCAACCAAAGGTCTGCAAACTATGGATTCTTGGCTACCGCATGCTTTCTATTTCTCTAGGGCCCGGAGTAGATTTTCACCCATTCACCAGTTTGGTGTAAGTTAATACGTATTATGTGTGCAAGTGCATACCTTGCGTGCATGCCACCCACAGATAACTCCACACTTGCAATAGAAATGCACCTTAAGTGACATTAACAGTGTTGCAAAACAACTGAATTTTAAGATGAAACCTAAGTATTCAGGGGCATATCTACAAGGCGGCGATATAAAATTATCACCGCTTTTGCGGCCGTTTTCGGTCAAAAAGCGGCGATAATTTTATCACTATATCAGCAAGGTCACGCTAGCGCGTGAACCTTGCCTTACCGCCTGAATTCCAAACGCCCATTTTTGCATCCCTAATGAGATGCACAGTGGACGTTCCTACCCAGGATAACAGGAGAAATGTCGCTAAGCGACATTTCTCCTATTATCAAGCCTCAGGCAAAGCAGCATAGCGACATGAAAAGTAGCGATAACCTCTGTTATCGCTACTTTCCTTACGCCTGCTTTGAAACTGACTTAGCCATGATTTCCTATGTAAGGTGGATATCATGGCTAAGTATGTGAGGCCCTATCAGCAAGCTATCGCTAAACTTAATGGGATTATCGCTGGGTTTCCAGCGATAATCTCACGTTTGGCAGTTGACGCTAGGATTTTTATCGCTTTTGGGATAAGCGTTGCTAATAGCACGTTATCTCAGCGATAAAAATCCACGCTAGCCGGCGATAATTATCTTAGCGCTAAGTGAGCTTAGCGATAATTATCGCCGGATGTTGCTGATATGCCCCTTAGTTGTTTGTGACATTCGCATATTTGCCATAGATTTTGAGAGAAAAGTGAGGCTGGTTAATAGCAAAAACCACAGCATGGAACAAGCCTACACTGTTGAAACATCACCAACTACTAACTGTTCAGTTGTGTGATTTCCACACCTGATGTGACTGTCACAGTCAAGGAAGCATAAAACGTGGTGAATTGAATGCTTCAATTAATCTCGGCCACTGGCAATTACTCTAGGTCAAAGTTCAGTTCTCATTTCAGCACATGGAGTTTGGAGGTTTTGTTTTTTAATATAGCGTGGTATCCGAGCACTTTACATAAACACCAGTTACGTTATAGACAGACACATTCATTTTTGTTAGGCATGGGGAGATTAAGTGATTTGCCCAGAATCACAGTATGTTGAGCGCCCCTGCTGAGACTCAAACCCAGTTTCACAGCACCGACGTCGACCGTCCTCGCTGTTAGGCCACATTCTCGCTACATCTGTGTTACTGCAGACATAGATCCAGTGAACCTTCAAGTCAGGTCTCCTCTAACGGGAACACAAGCAAACCCCAGCCCAGCTTCAGCCTTGCTGGACCTCATGAGTGTATTCAACAATCCTGGTACCAACACACGGGCATTCCCCTCCAAATTAGGTAGACTCACTCAGACAGTACAGAGTGTAATGGGTAGAATGCTTACCTTGTTTTTAGCTATTAGTAATCAATTAGGGCCAGTGTTGATAATGTCCATCTTTTGTGTGTCATTCTCCCAGATTTATGATTATTTTGCTAATCCAGTGTTTGTTGGCCACAGGACTCTGCACTCCTACTAATCAGCAGTAAAGTGATTTCCCTTTTAAACATCTAGGGGCATATTATCAAGCCATGCGATAAAATTATCGCCGTTTTAGCGGCAAGAAACTGCCGCTAAAACGGCGATAATGGGCTTGATAATATGCTCTATGGCATTCCAATTGAAGCCCATGTTAGATGTCCTTCACATCTAACATGGGCTTCAATTGGAATTCCATAGAGCATATTATCAAGCCCATTATCGCCGTTTTAGCGGCAGTTTCCTGCCGCTAAAACGGCGATAATTTTATCACCTGGCTTGATAATATGCCCCCTAATGCGTTACAGCACTCATTGTGCCACCCACTAAAGTAGCACTGTAAAACATGTCTCCTGGACTGCCATTGCAGATTGGGTGTGAAGTTTGAAAGTAGACATTCGACCGGACAAAACAAACATTTTGCCAGGGTTAAAATTTCCTAATTATTACTTAAACGTCACTCCAAAGGTAGAGCTAAATGCCCGTTGGTCAGGGTGCTTGATATTTAAAAAGCATGACATTTATATCTTATGCCTTTTATCTCCTGATAGTGAGAAACCTGCATAGTCGTTTTTCACTGTAGCAAGGCGGGCTCTCCATAGGGAGAGACTAGTGTTAGACCTATCAGCGTTGGGATGTTCTTCTCTCCAACCATTGCCTTCCTCCTCCATTTTTTTGGCCTTGTTTTTGTGTTCTTCGAACTCTGAGCGCTTTATCACTGCTAATCAGTGCTAAAGTGAATGTGATCTCCCCTCTAAACATGGTAATGTTGGCTTATACCCAATTGGCATACTTAATTTACTTATAAGTTCCTGGTAGATTGGTACTATAAGTGTTCAAGGCTTGCAAATTATCTGCAATTTATGGGCCTGCAGCACTGATTGTGCAACCCAATTAAGTTGCCATTTAAACATGTCTCAGCCCTGTCATTGCAGAGTCTGCATGTGAAATTTGAGCTGCCATTTTGACCTGGTAAAGTAAACCTTTTGCGAGGCCGAAACCTTCGGTTTTAATACCTATAAGTCACCCCTAGGGTAGCCCCTGGATATCACAGAGGGCAGGGGCAATGTATGTGTTATCATTATTCTTACCTTGGTTTGTTCCTCCCCCCACCCTTCTACTTCACATGGAATGTTCCTTGCAACTGTCTATGTAGAATTCTATGACAAGCTCACTGCTGAATGGAAAATGTGACGGTGTATGACATTAATAAAGTAATGGTCTCCTTAATACAACAGTGTTTTCCTTTTAAAAGTATGTATAAAGCAGGACATGTACTTTTAAGTTTTGCATGCCCTGGTAGTGAAAAACTCTTATTACATTTCATAAGTGTCATTTCCAAATGGTAAAATATCACTATTTCAAGTTTGGTTTCTCTTGTACCTTAAATAAAAATCCTAACTTATTGTGAAGTCGGATTTTAAATTACAATAATGAAAATGCCACTTTTAGCTAGTTCGCATTTTCTTGGCTTAGCCGTTTGGTTCCTGCAGCCTGGTCACATGACACAGGGTGTAGTTGGCAGTGGGCAATTAAGCTGAGCTTTGTGTATTCCTCCTAGACAGCCACACACAGTGGGATCTAAGGTGTGACTGAATGGGCCATCACTGGGATGGGAGGGAGGAGCTGGGCCCAGCTACACTTAGACCTATATAGGCTGTGTTCTGTCTCCACACAAAGGGCTGCATACCCTATGCAATTAGGTTGGAGCCAGGGCAGGGAATACAGGACATCTTTGCACTTCAAAGCGATGCCTCTCAAAGCTTCTTCCCACTTTAAAGGCACAATTGTGTATAAAAGAAGGACCTGCATCTCTTGAACCCAAAACCAAGAGTAACTCCAAGGGCTAGTTTGCTGGTCTCTTGATCTGAAGCCTCAGGGACATAACAGGCTTCCAACCACCTAGCACCTGCACCTGGACTCTGCCATCTGTGAGTCCACCCTACCAGGTGGTGCCACCCCAGTTCTGGACCCTTGGAAGTGAGCCTAAGGTGCTTGCCAGTGGAACTGATGCATCTTCTCTTATGAGCAACGCATCTCTGACTAGAACAGGGGCATCTCCTCGGCTGAACAGTGCATCCGCTGATGCATGGAATGGAATTGTTGCATCGCCCACTGCCGCCTTCAGTACTGACGCATCACCCCAGTGGTCTTACACATCCCCAGCCCTCACATCTTTCGTCGACGACAGCCCCTACAATGACAATGGACTTTAAATTACAATAATGAAAATGCCACTTTTAGCTAGTTCGCATTTTCTTGGCTTAGCCGTTTGGTTCCTGCAGCCTGGTCACATGACACAGGGTGTAGTTGGCAGTGGGCAATTAAGCTGAGCTTTGTGTATTCCTCCTAGACAGCCACACACAGTGGGATCTAAGGTGTGACTGAATGGGCCATCACTGGGATGGGAGGGAGGAGCTGGGCCCAGCTACACTTAGACCTATATAGGCTGTGTTCTGTCTCCACACAAAGGGCTGCATACCCTATGCAATTAGGTTGGAGCCAGGGCAGGGAATACAGGACATCTTTGCACTTCAAAGCGATGCCTCTCAAAGCTTCTTCCCACTTTAAAGGCACAATTGTGTATAAAAGAAGGACCTGCATCTCTTGAACCCAAAACCAAGAGTAACTCCAAGGGCTAGTTTGCTGGTCTCTTGATCTGAAGCCTCAGGGACATAACAGGCTTCCAACCACCTAGCACCTGCACCTGGACTCTGCCATCTGTGAGTCCACCCTAACAGGTGGTGCCACCCCAGTTCTGGACCCTTGGAAGTGAGCCTAAGGTGCTTGCCAGTGGAACTGATGCATCTTCTCTTATGAGCAACGCATCTCTGACTAGAACAGGGGCATCTCCTCGGCTGAACAGTGCATCCGCTGATGCATGGAATGGAATTGTTGCATCGCCCACTGCCGCCTTCAGTACTGACGCATCACCCCAGTGGTCTTACACATCCCCAGCCCTCACATCTTTCGTCGACGACAGCCCCTACAATGACAATGGACTCCGCATCGCAGCCTCGCCGCTCTACAGAACCAAGACATCACCAGCTGTGCACAGCATCCCCAAAGCTAGACTTTGCATCGCAAGCCTCATCAATCGGCTCCTCAACAACATCGCAACAGGACCTCACACTACAGCCCTGCCACATCTCAGACCCAACACATTGCTATGGATATGCCGCACATCTACACAGATCCATGCACTACTCCACAACCAGGATTAATGGTACTCTGGTCAGCGGGCCTAACTGGGTCACTGTAGCAGACCCGCGCTCCATCACAGTTGGCTTGAACTTGTGACTTTGTCCTGGTCCGGCACTACCAGATATCTACAGCTGGCACTTTTGGGCTTTTGGCGCTATTTTCACTACAAACTTTAAAATTCATTATATCCAGTTCTACTAGTTGGATTTTTATCACTTTGGTCTTGTTTTATTGATTAAAAATCACTCTATTTGTTCTAATCTTGTTGTGGACTCCTTTTGTGGTAATTTTCAGTGTATTACTGTTGCCCAAATACTTTACAAAATTCCTTTAAGTTAAGCCTGACTGCTCTGTGTCAAACTACCATGGGATGAGCACTGGTTAATTTGGGATTTGCTTGTGCCTTACCCTAACAAGGATTTTGGTTCCAGCTTGACCAGGGCTTACACCCCAGTCAACCAATAACACAATTTCTTACAACTGATTTACACTATTAACTTACAAAACTGCTAACTCAAATTGAAAGTAGCTAGAAAAATGGTTGAAGGACTCATTTTAATAGTATTTTAAAATCCAACCTAATGGAAATTTTGAAAGTTTCCATGTTTCTGCTGTTGGAAGGTAGGATTCCTCCGCATGGTTACCTCCAATTTTTGCCTGGTGCTTTGCTGGTTTATGACTAGTCTGACTGGGATCCTGCTAATCAGGACCCCAGTCAATCTGCTTTCTCCTTAAATTGTTATGGTTAGTACTTAGGTACATCCCCAGATTGGCTACGGGGTACCCTTAAAAGTCTCTAGTATATAGTACCCATGTACCCAGGGCATAGGTACCCCAGATGTCTCCCATGGGCTGAAGCATGTATTATGCCACCAATGAGAAACCCTTCAAAATGGAACAACAGACCTACCATTACAGCTTGTGTAAGGTGGTGCTTGAACAATTTACTAAAGATATAGGTTTCCTATATCTTAGGGACACTGCACCGAAACCCTATAAGTCACCCCCATAGCAGGCCTTTGCAATCCTGAAGGCAGGGTGCTTGGTTCTAAGTGAGAGAGTACCCCTGCATGAGCAGGACACCCCTGCAGCCTATGAAGTATACTCTCCCGGGATGTCAGTGAGGCAGTCATATTAATATTGTATATGGCGTAATTATGCCATGACCGTTTCAAAAGCGGCTGCAACAAATCCTATCATGTTTGGTATCAAACATGTTGGAATCATAGCACAAAATGGTTGCTGCCGACCAGAGACACAATTCCGCCCTCCTGCTGCTGAGCCAAGCTTGAGCAGGGGAAGGCAGAAAAATAGGTATCCTGTCACAGGGAGGTGTGGCCACCTCCCAGTCAGGATTTAGTGTATTGGGACTGGGTGGGTATGCTTGCCAGTGCCACAAAGTCTTCACGAGGGGCACATTTGGTGTCCTCATGCATAGTCCAGTTCAAACCAGTTGTGGGAGACATTGGCTCCTGCTCTGGTGTGAAACTGGACAAAGGACATGTGAGTAACCTCTATTGTCCAGACCCTCCCCTGGAAGGATCCCCTGAATCATCCCAACCCTTCCCCTAGGGTACTTAACTGCTTACCTGGGTATAGGTGCCTAGATTCGCCGTGAGACAAGATTAAGATCAGACACTACTTCTTCTTCTACCGTCTGGGCATTCTGGACTTCGCTGGATGACGTTTGGGCTCCACTTCGTCTCTCTTCTAGTCTGCTGCATCGTCTGTGCCTGTGCACCATACAGGAATTTTTCAAGGCCTGTGGGCATCAAAGACACCTGAATGAATCTCCCTTGGAGTGAAGGAGTCACTCCCCTACATTCTCAGGCACCCCAACTAAGTCGACCGGTCTGCTGATCCTGAGCTCCTCTGACTCCGTATAGTCTGCAACACAGGTGGTGATTTTCTACAGCTCTCAGGGCCTATCCTGCCCTCTCGCCAAGTTTGAGGCCAGTATCCCTCATGGGGGTTGCAATACCTGAACCCCTGTGCACCACATGAACTTGCAGTTGCAAGGGCTTGTTGGCTTCCTTCCAAGAAGCTCTGAGTAGCCCCAACCTTGAGCATCTCCTGCAACCAGAATCTTTAGCCACACTGCCTCGTGTGCATCGTGTCCTGCATCTTTTGGTGAGCTGCTTGAGGTTCTCGCATGACCCCAGTGCCTCCAGCCTGTTGGTCCATTTGAGGGTCACACTTATTTTGTTTGGGCTCCCCTGATTGCTTGGGGCCTGCCCTGACTCCCCTGCATTTGGTGAGTTCCCTGGACCTTGCTGGTCCTGACATTGCTCCTTCTTTTGATTCCTGCTTTGGTTGCATTTGACAAGGCTTATTGGTGCTCTCGCCAAACACGACCCCTCAGCAATCGACATTCTTCATGGGACAGCTCGTGCACAGCTCTTGGTCTTCCTCAGCATCGCCTGGCCCTCACAGCTGCAGAGTCAAGGTCATCGTCACCCATCCTGCAACACCTGACATCGGAGGGCATTCATCTTCCAAGTCTCCTGGTTATTCCTGAGTGATATAGGCTCTGTCCCCTCTGCTTGCAGGTACCTCTCATGAAGAATCCACCTTCGGATTCCACCTGACAGTTTCTCCTCCTTCAGCAGCATCAATTTTCTTAAGTCCTCCATTGGGTTTGACAGTGGTTCCCGACACCACTTCAAACGTATGCACCTGGCTTCCCTAGTGTAGGTAACGTGGGTACCTCGGTATCCACGGGAGGGGTGGCTCTCCAACCTTCTGTCTTCCACAGGGTTTCTTCAGGGTCCACTGAGAAGGGTCCTTAATTGTTAAAAATCCAACTGCGACTTGCACATAGAGTTGTATGGAGCACGCAGTTTTGTTTCCTCACTGCACACGCTCTTCGTAGGGTCCCTATCTAGTCATCTTGGGTGGTTCCTTGGAAACTCAGCACTTCTACGTCCTCTCAACCCTGTCTTGATCCGAGTTGTGGTTCTTATACCACTTTCTTAGTATATGGTTTAGTCCCCCTCCGGGGACCACTGTATATTCTGTGTTATTTACTTTGTTTCTTTGCAAAGTATTGTGTGCATTGTGAATATCTCTGGGTAGGAGATACCTAAATGTGTTATAAAGTATTATATAAAAAATACATATTTTTCTAAATACTTTGTGTGGTCATTTTTCACTTAATCTACACTGTATGATTGTATTCTGGTAAAACAAGCTGCTTTACACTCCTTCTGGACTAAGCCTGAAGGCTGCTCTTCACAGCTACCACTTAGAGAGCTTCCTAAGGTTGTCTACGACCTCTTAAATCACCATAAGGGTTGTCTGGACCGGTTCAGGGTGCCCACTTTCATTAGTAGACATCATATACCAGGCCAGCTTCTCACATACTATATATTCAATTATGTGTGATATGCAACTATATTTCATTGTAGTACCCCTGAATTGTGGGACCACCATCAAGTCCTGAGGAAGGGCTCCATGAATTGCTATTTAGCGGACCGAAACGCCGACACAATATGAGCTCTTGAGGGCGGTACTGAATCTGGATGAAGGAGGATATTCAAGCTCTATTCTTCAAAATCATCTGGACTTGACTACCAGGACACTCTATCCTCTAGGCATGGACCTAATTTCCTTTATTTATATATATTTGTTTAACTTTGTCCCTTTGTGTTGTATGGTTGTATTTATATTTTTTAGAAGGAAGTGGTGATGGGGTTCAGTTGTCCCACCGTAAAGAGGACATAAATTGGGTACTGGTATATCAAAACTTTGTTCTACAATAAAGTACTGAATAATACAAATATTTGTCTCCTCTGTTGCAAAGTTAATTAATAGATGTATTTAATGCACAAGGGGCACTTTGTTGGTTTTGATAGTGTGGCAGTTTCCCCAGCCCCTTGTGAGGATATGCTTCAGGGTACCCCCCCAGTGGCGATGCATCATTACAATGCTTACAGTTGGGGGTCTAACCGCTGGGCTTTTCTCTTCATTAGACTGAACTAGGGACCTTTACATCTCGAACATGCTAGGGCTGCATTAGGCACCGCAGATCTGCAGGAATCCCTGGATAAAGCAATAGATATTTTCAATAGATACAGAAAATGTGCAAAGTCTGTGCTACCCCACCTTCCATCCTTACCAACGAGGGACACTCAGTATTCACGTACTATTTGTTCACAGCACAAGGCCAAGGCCCTAGTGACAACAGTGGGTCTCAGTCCATGCAGGTGCTGTGTGCACATCTAAGAGGAGGCGTCTCAAAGGACCATTCCACCCAAATTGCTGTATACCCTTTCTCCTTTCTATGGAGTGAGTTATATAGAGCCGCAGGCAACATTACTCATTTTATTTCACTTTATTTAATTCTAATTTTAATATATGTAATTTTTAAAGCGCTGTGTCCTGTCATTTCGGGCGCTCCCTTTCCACTAACAACAAGACAATTTTTGGGGAGTTTTATAGCCACTTGGCATCATCTTATTGACATTTGTGATGTTTTGCGAAAGGTCCCCATTGGCCTTCAGATAGCACCAGCCCTGATGTCCACCTTGTCTAGTTGGCACCTACTCCTGCTGTTAGTCTCACCCGGCAGATACAAGGGCTGTGGGAGTGCACTGATGAGTACCTGGTCCCAACCATACTTAGCCAATGTGCTCTCCAGGTAGGTTCACGTTCTACAAATATCTATTCACACATACATGGGCCACCTGCCTGCAAAGAGATTATGTTGCTTTTTAAAAATAGGGCTTGCACAGAGAAGAACATGTTTTAAAGATGTATTTGCATTCAACCTGTCTACGATTCCGAGGAACATTACATTTAGATTCACTGAGGTTTTTTTTGGCAGTGATGTGTCCAGTGCCAATCCTATGGTTCTCCTCGCGGCCATGATTTAGGGACACATACACAATTCTATCCTTCCCGCTTGCAGCACAAGCAGCCAGTAAACATCTGCCAAGGTGATTAAATGACAGAATGCAGCAGAGGTATTTAATGGGCCGTGAACGCCATAATGTGATCATTCTCATGAGGAAAGGGATAATATTTTTGCATTATGCAGGGGATTTCTTGCGGAAGTGCAGCCAACGTGGGCACTGAAATGGAAAGGAGCAGAGTAGCTCATTCTGCATTGTTACACAGATGGGGGAGGAAAGGGGTCTACCTAGAGAGAAAACACGTCCACACCAATGGATATGAATCCCATCGTACCGCCATGTGCTGGGGCGGCAGAGCACCACGAGAGTGAATCTCTGCTACCGACACACCAGTCGGCTGCAGGGGGGTATATATATATATAGGGGCAGATTTATGAGCCCCTTGCGCCTCATTTACGCCGCCGTTGCGTCACTTTTGTGACGCAGCAGCGGCGCAAATCCTGCGCCATGCTGCGGGGTATTTACAACGTGATGCATCTGGGAGATGCGTCACGTTGTAAAGCCCTGCGCCACATGTAGGCGTTCCGGTGCAGGGGATGGCGTTCCGGCGCAGGAACGCCTCCTAAAAGTGGCTGAGTGAAATCTACAAGATTTCACTCAGTCACTTTTAAGGCCATGCTGCGTCAAAACCCTGCGCCTTCTTGAAGCAGGCGTAAGGATTGACGCAGCATGTAAGGGATAGGGCACCCCCAAGCCTTGCTGGAGCTGCGTCGCGCTTTCCGACAGGAGATGCGTCACGCATCTGCCCATCCGAGTGCCACGGTGCGCCGCATTGTAAATGCGGCGCATCAATGGTGACGCACGGGTTGGCAGATGCGTCGCTACTCTTCTGGCGCATCTCTGCTGATTAGCAGAGATGCGCCAGACGTCCTAAATCTGCCCCATATTCTTCATTGTCTGATTAATTAAAATCATTACAATAAATCAAACAGTTTGTAAAACAAGGCAATGTCTTACATTCCTTAAATAATAATAATAACAGTTAGAAATCCATAAAATATCATAAAAAGAGAACCCTGTGCCCCCTGAACTGGATGCTGCTTTCATGAACAGCCATGTTGTGCTGATGGTTATTAAAAGCAATCATCGGCTTTGTTCTCAATTGTTCCTTAAATGTGGCTTCAGAGGATTCACAGATTCTCAGAATCATGTCTTAGCTGAAATATGACTTCTGCGAAAGCGGCTTCATAGACGGACATGTTTGTCATTTGTAAACGGAATTGGGATAGCCTGTGTCCAGAGACTGTTTTTAATCATATTTTTTCCCTTCTATACTTGATTGCTTCGGAGTCTATCAAGTGCGCTTTTAGAAAACGGGATTCTAGTTTACTGTCGCGCGGTAGAAGGGCACTCCTGTGGCGTAATAGGAGGACACTCCTGTGGCGTAATAGAAGGACGACCCTGTGGCGTAATAGGAGGACACTTATGCTCAACATTTTGCACTGCTCTAACACCATCATAAAATCCCTGAACATATATACACGATATCGACCAAAGACCGAGTTATGACTCATCCATCATGAAGTTTAATCCTATAATCTGCAATTAGTAAATGTAAAAGCCTCTTTACTTTACTGTAAAAACTTTTTTTGAAAGTTAATTCAGACATTTCAAAACAAAAATCCATGCAGCTAACATCGCAATACAATTCGTGTGAAAAGGTAACTCTGAAGAACTAATGGAAATCACATTACCATAACAACGTCTCACTGATTTGCATATGTTCACAGAAAATGAATCACCCATATCAGCTTCTTGATATTGTGGCTAATAATTGGTCCTAAAACAATATTAGCTTGGGTAACTTCAAACATTGTTCTTCATTTTATGGCCCCAGAAAATATTTCAGCTCTACGCGAGAGACATCTTCCAGACTCTTTTAACGAAGTAGCGTATTATATAATATAATATAATATATATATATATATATATACAATAAAATGATAACACATTATTAAGACGTGTTGAGCCATACCCCTTCAGGCGATGCAGCTCCTTCAATTACTATCTTTGTAAAATATAATTTAAAAATTGGGTCAGGCCCCAGGTTTTACCTAATAGAACAGATAATCCCAACTTTCCCACTCTTCTTAGCAGTGGCGGCTAGTAGGGGGTGACGGCGAGGGCAGAGGGTGTTGAAAATATAATTTTTAAACACACTAACCTTTTCCGCCGAACGCATCTCTCCTCCGCTTCTCTGCTCTTCTTGACTCCAGTCCAGAAGAAGCTACAGGAAGCACCTGCCGAACCAGGCTCCCCTGAGCCAATCGCAGCGCTACAATGCAGCATTGTGATTGGTCTGAGCGCCGTGGATCGGCGCTCAGATCGGGACAGGGAGCCTGTGCATATTCCCTGCCATGCTGTCCATTACAGCCTGGTGGTGAATATGCAAAGTGCGCATGACTGCTAGGCCGGCACAGTCCACTCCGCCTCCCTGAGCCACCAGCCCTGCCCTAACCCAGCCCCGCAGCAACCAAAAATACAATGATAATAACGTTTAGATATTATAATTTTGCTTTTCCCTCTTTCACTGCTCCAAGAGCAGTGGGGTGATGCTCCTCCGCCTCAGGGAGATTCTACAGGAGAAAAAGGACTGCTTAGAAGAAGGCCCTTTTGTGAAAAAAGGCATAGAGAGTGAAAATGGTGGAAAAGATAATAGCGGAAATGCAAGAGATACTTTGAGAAAAATGGAGGTTCAACCCTGGAACCCTGGGAAATAGATCGGAACATCAAAGATCTACAATGGAATTATCCCACTTGGTAAAAAAGCCAAAGACAATGAGGGGAAGAGACTCCAGGTAGGCTCCGCTTTCATAATCTGTAAGTGGTCAATATACACACGGGGTGCACTCTCTCTGGGTGTGAATACCCAGTCCCCAGTCCAAAAAGATGCTGACCTAGAAGGAAGCCAGACCAAAAAAAGAAGTGTTACTTCAAGGAAACCAGGATACTGTAACTTAGAGGAACTTCACAAAGGAAAAGGAGGCCAGAACTTTAAGACTCAGTTCTAGCCCCTAACCCTCATCCTCACTTTTTATGGTTTGTAGAAAAGTAATATCACTACCAACAACATAATTAAGAGCGAAACTTACTTAAAGCGACTCAACATTACAGAGCCTCAATATACATTCAGCTTTTTCAAATTTGTCAGAATGCGGCTGCTGGACCTATTCTCTGATCTTCACAGGCAACCATCTGAACATCTGAACTCTTTGTAATGGCTTCTTATTCATACATGTATCATCTGTATATGCCTCCGATTTACTCACAAAGTTGTATACAATGTACAGCCATTCTTTATTAGGAAACCATTTTTATTGTACTGACCTAGTCACAATATATGATCTGCCTTCCTGTATTCCCCTAGCGAAGGTATAGATGTCCAATAAGTTTCCTCTGCACTCTTGAGTGCCTTTCTGAATTCCTGAAGAAAGGGTGAGGTGTGGAGGCCGTTCCTGGATTTTGTGGCAAGTTAGAGGAAGGAGCGTACTCCACTGTTGCTTCAGTGGATGCAGGGGGTGTGAGTGAGGGAGAGGGAGGCAGAGCACAGGTGTCTGGTGGGTTGGCTGCAGCTCAAGCGGTGGTTAATGTCTGCCGGTCCTTGATTGTGCAGGGCTTTGTAGGCGTGGGTCAGAATCTTGAACTGTGGAAAGGGAGTCAGTCAAGTTTCTTGAGATGGGTGGTGATGAGGGTCATTCTGGGAGGTCGAGAATGAGTCTGGCCACTGATTTCTGTATGGTCTGCAGTCTCTACAGGAGATGAGCTGAGTGTGATTCCTACATAGATTGTGTTGCCATAACCCAAGCTGCCAGTGATGAGGGCCTTACATGATGGTACATCTAGTGCTGACAGGGAGCCATTAAAAGATCTTTCGGAGCATGTGAAGCATGAGCAAGTAGGCAGAGAAGACTGGATCGATCTGGATTCTCATGGTAAATTTGCTGTCCAGAATGATGCTGAGGTTCTAGCTTAGCAATACCTAAATAATGAGCATGGCTGGGTTAAATTATGCGCACAACCATAAAGTAAATAAAGTTCCCTAAATTCCTCTAAATGCTCCCAAGGATAAAGGGGAAATGGCCACCCACATTACAAAAAAGTCTGTGGACTCTGATGTCCCAAAATTATAAGTAACAATCAGACTTTACCCTGAGCAAAAAAACAATAATGTCCAAGAGTTCGAGAATGTATGGTGGTTGAAGATCTTCTTCTTTATTTCCATGTATTCACTTCATGTCTCATGATAGTCACATCCAGTAATGCAAACATTATATATTTGGTACAGTGGTTGATACAGTAACAGCCAGTTGATAGATGTAGCCAACACGTGTTGCGTCATTGGGTCATCACGCTTCGACTTCCTCAGGGCAATACCAAGTAGAAACTATTGTATGACAATTTCAGTAGCAGATAATCCAGTTTTCCAAAACCTATATTTCCAAGTAGTTTGTAGTAAGAAATGAATATATTTAAAGGATCTTTCAAGACCGGCGGAGAGTACTCCCAATCAGACATCAGCTTCTCTTTTTTGCATTCAGTCAGTGACACTGCTCATGTACAGTCTGAAGTTTTCTCTTGTAGGGGATGGGTCGTCTGAAAGAGAGAGGATGAGCTGAGTGTTGTCTGTGTAGGATATGATGTTCCGTCCATGGATTCCCACCACGTTGGCCACGGGGGTCATGCAGTGTTTGAACAGCATGGTGCTGAGGGATGAGCCTTGAGGGACACGACAGAGTATGTTTTTGGGTTCTGAAGTGAAGGGAGATAGGGTGATTCTCTGGGCTCTTCTGGTGAGGAAGAATGCCATCCATTTGAGGGCGTCTTCATGGATTTCGATATGATGGAGCCTCTTCATCATGGTGTGGTTGGGCATTTTGTCACAGGCTGCAGAGAGGTCGAGGAGAATCAGGGTGGCCGTTTCTACCTGGTCTAGAAGTGCTTTGATGTCATTGGGGGCTGTGATTAGGGTGGTTTTGTTGCTGTGGTTCTTGAGGGTCCAGTAGATCATTGTTCTCCAGGTGATCTGTGAGTTGGTTGTGATGGCCGCTCGAGAACTTTGGTGGGAAAGGGGAGCAAGGAGTGATGATGTTTTCCGTTGCTGAGGGGTTTTAGATGGCGATTCCACCTCTGTATTTGTTGATGAGGTCCCGTTATGCTATCTTGTAACTCTTGGGCATAGCTGTGGCAATATTTGGCGTGGATGCAGGGATGAGCCAACTCTCGGTGAGGAAGCCAGCGTCGGGCGAGGGAGGTGATGGTGTCCCAGATCATGTTGGCATGTTTGCAAAGTAATTGGGCATTGAGCAGGAGACAGTAGAGCTAATGTGGCAACATCGTGGTAGGCATTGTGGTAGATATTGTGTGCACTGGTGCGCCGGTGTTGCAGAAGAAGAGACAGTGGCAGAATTTCAAAGGTCCTTCTGTTGAGTGTGGAGAAGTGCAGCAGCAGTTGTTGTTGCATAGTCTGAGGTTCAAGGCAGTGAGCTCGGCACTGGTGTAGCTGCGGTTGACTGGAGATCCAGCATTCCTGGCGCTGTATTTGGTCCAAGCATTGAATGTTGCAGACGGGTATGCCTTTTGCGTGGCTCAGCTCAATAGTGACGCACCTGCTGTACGTTTCCGTTGTGAGCCTCTATTAAGTAGGTCCTGGGAGGGGTTAGCAGAGGTGGGAGGGAGAAAAACTGCAACAGCAATGCGAAAAACACATTGGTGGGGCAGAAAAGACAGCAGAATGGCCAGAAAACAAAATTACTAATGGACACAACAGAGCAACACTAGCACAGGAAATTCTTTACAAGTTGATCACAGGTTTTCTATGAAAGATGGGCTACCTTATCATGAAAAGAAATTATTTACATCAACAAAACAGTCGCAGAAAAGAGCTTCTGCTGGCATCATGAAAGTGCAGTAGCAGGGGATCCAGAAACTTGAAAAACTGTAGAACTGATTCAGAGACGGTTTTTGTAGCTTAACTTATATAAAGATGTCATGGTCACAGTCCAGGCTTGTAACAATTGTACTCGAGCCAAGGAAGCTAACTCTAGACTGCAGGACTCGATTTTGCCTCAGCCCACTCCATCAGGTCATTGGAAATCATTCTTTTTAAATAGTATCACTGGGTTGCCAGTTGACCGAATAAGAAAACATTTTGATTTCAGTTGACAGTTTGACCAACTTTCTTCTTTGCAAAGGAGTCCCTAATTTTGTTTTTTAAATTGTATTTCTTTAAAAAAAAATGTTTTAACACTTTTATATAGCGAGAACTTGACCCGAATCGGGTATCAGAGCGCTTTACATAGCTCCAGTTACGTTACATGAGAACACTCATTCATTTTTGTTAGGCACGGGGAGATTAAGGGCCATATGTAGGAAGCCAAATACCGGTCGGTAACGGCCGATTTTCGGTAAATATCCCGTTACCGACCGGTATTTAGGCTTTTGGTATGTAGGGGGCATATTTCAGGAATCGGTAATTTACCGAATCGGTAAAATTACCGAATCGGTAATTTTACCGATCCAGTAAATACCGAATCCTGAAATGATATGTAGGGGGAGTGTGTCGTTGGTGTGGGGATTCGTTATTTACCACCAACTAAAAGTTGATGGTAAATGACGAATACCAGTAGAAAAGCATTTTTTTTCCATTTGAAGTGTGCAATGTGGCAGACATACATGCCCTTAGGGCATGTATGTGTGCCACATGTGCACACATGGATGAATCAGGGGTGAAACAGGGTGTCAATGTGACACCCTGCCACCCATGATGATGCCTCCCCCATTACCGATTCGGTATTTACCGAATCGGTAATGGCAACTGGCTTCCCATTCATTCTTATGGGCCTCCAGGCCCATAGGAATGAATGGGAAGCCAGTTGCCATTACCAAATCGGTAAATACCGATTCTAAAATACCGACATATACCGAATCGGTAATTATTTACCTACATTACATTTACGGATTCATAAATACAGAATCGGTAAAATTCGGTATTTAAGAATCGGTAAATGTAATTTACCTACATATGGCCCTAAGTGATTTTCCCAGAATCACGGATGTTCAGCGTCATTGCTGAGACTCGAACCCAGTTCACCAGATTCAAAGGTCGTTTAGCCGTTAGGCCAACTCCTCCCCCAATGCAGCACAACTTGGCAAAACTTTGCTACCTGAATTAATCTGATTACATGGCATTTCCATTGTTATCCTCACTGGTAGGGGCTCACTATTTAATTAAAGGTTCTGACAATGATTGGTGTTCTATATTAGAGTTTGAATCTGCCCTAGCAACCAGCTACCACCCACAATCCAATGGGCAGGCCAAAAGAATAAATCAGGGTCCGAAACAATATCTTCAATGTTATTGGGCAAATTCTGCAGGATCATGGGTAGAACATCTTTGGCTAGCCGAAGTTGGGTATAGCAATGTGAAACAATAATTCACAGGTTACTTGCTTCCTATTCTTCAACATCTTTAGCTGCCATGCATGGTTTTTAACTTTTTCCCAACTGGCCGCATCAGGGGATGATCTGTATGTAACTGTAGAATCAAAAAGGATTCAAACCATCTTGAGCAAGAGGCAGTAACACTTAAACAAGCAAATTCTGAGTATAAATTAGAGGTTGACAAAAAGATACACGCAGACCAGATTATCAGCCAAGTGACTATGTAGGGCTGTCTACAAACCATATAAAATTCAAAGGTCAAAATAAACTTCACCCATGGTTTATTGACCCTTGCCAGACACGTAAGAAAATAAACATTGTTCCTTTCAAAATCAGAGTACCCAAGTACATGCACATGCATCATGATTTTACAGTGCGCCATTAAAACCTGCCAAAACCAATCACAAAAAACACCCCCAATGATATTACACAATAGACAACCAAAGTGCAAGGTTCAAATGAAATCGAAATTCAAATGTCATTGAGGCCATTTATGGTAACTCTTAGCATGAAAATTGTATAATCCAGAGGATAATTTGGAAACTAGTGTTAGAACTGGCAGTCCAGGCATGGTTTCCCCTAACCTTTTTCCTTAAGACCTCCTGTGCTTGCTGTATTCATTGATGCTGGAGTTAGGATTCTGCTTGCTTTATCACTGCTATCCATGCTAAAGTGCTTGTGCCCTTCCCTGAAAATGTGGTAATATTGGCTTATCCCCAATTGGCCCATTTAATTTACTTATACCTCCCTAGTGAATTACACTGCAAGTGTCCAGGGCCTGTAAAGTAAACGTTCCTAGTGGGCCTGCAGCACTGATTGTGCCACTCACTTAGGTAGTCCTTTAAACATGGCGCAGGCCTGCTATTGCAGAACCTGTGTGTGCATTTTTTAACTGCCATGTCGACCTGACAAGTTAGACCTCTTTTAAGGCCCAAACATTCATTTTTAATAAATATAACTCCCCTAGGGTAGGCCCTGGACAACCCAGAGCGCTGGGTGCAATGTTTTTAAAACATAGGACATGCACTTTTAAGTGTTACATGTTCTGGTAGTGGAAAATTCTTACATTTGTTTTTCACTACTTGCAAGGCCTATATCTCCCGCAGAATAACATTGGGATAACCTTGTTACATTTTATAAGTGTAATTTCCAAATGGGAAGATATGACTGGTTCATGTTTGGCATCTCTGGAATCGTACTTTGAAATCCTAACTTATCGTTGAGCTTTGTAGTAATGCACCTACTACTTCCACTTTAGAACTGATTTGTCTTGTTTGTCTGTTTTTTTGTTGTCTTTTTTATTACTTATGATTTTTTGACATCTTTTAAAAAGGCTTTTTTAATAGTTGACCTGGTGACAATGGCGTGGTTAACAGAACCAATCTCCAGATATTCATGTTACCCCAAATCTTACAACTTTGCCAAACAAATCACCTGATGAAAGTGTATAGGTGCTGAGTGGTGGTGTTTATCGGTCAGTAAAATGTGGCTTAAACTAGACTTCCATACATCTTAGTAACAGGTACTAAGGGTGCCAAGACTGACGTTAAACTTAAAACACATGAACACACAAAGCCTCCACTGTGTCCCGATAGAAGACGGGATAACACAAGAAACACTTCAGTAACAAGGCGTAAAACAAGGCTGTTAGAAATGGGATCTCTAGTTGGCAGAGGTAGGTACCTTTGTCCAAATAGGGGCCTTGCTTCTAGCCAGGGTAAGGAGGATACCTCTAAAACAACCCCTGCTCACCCCATTGGAAGCTTGGCACGAGCAGACAAACTTATCTCAGAGGCAGTGTGTAAAGCATTTGTGAACACATACAGTAACACAGTGAGCCACCAGCAGCATTCGATTTACAGGCCCTGGGCACACATGGTGCACTGTAGCAGGGTCTGACAAGTAAATCAAATCAGCCAATCATGGAATAATTAATCCATCTCAACCATTTACAAAAGGGAGCACTTGCACTTTGGCAATGAACAGCAGTGGCAAGGTGCCCAAAGCATCTAGACCAGCAAAAACAGATGAGGCAACAGCAAAAAATGGAAGGGAGACCCACGCCAATGGTGCCATGTCTAACAAAGACGTGTAGAATCTTTGTTCAAGGCTACCGCTCAAAATGTCTGCTCATGGAAGCCACAATGCCACAGAAGGATAAATGAGTAAGAATTGTGGCTGATCTTTGGGGTTCATGGCTCCTGTTAGTCCTGGCATCTTGTGGTGTGTTTCCCCTGCCTTTTTGCTTTCGGACCTCCTGTTTTTGATGGTACGCTGGACTTCGTTTTTGATGGTTTAGTGTCTCTGTGCACTTTTTCAAAGTATAAGTGCTCCTATTGTAAATTGTGTTAGGGATGGTTTTACATGATTGGTATATTTGATTTACTAGTAAGTCCCTAGTACAGTGCACTGTGTGTGCCCAGGGCTTGCAAATCAAATGCTCATTGTGCACTGGTTGTGCAACCCACTGAAGTAGCCTTTCGAAGGTTTCTCAGACCTGCCACAGCAGTGTCTGCATGCAGTTTTTACAGACATGTCGATTACAGACATGTCGATCTGGCAAGTGCACCCACTGCCAGGTCCTACCCTTCCCTTTTTTTTTTACATATTATTAACTTCTAAGCTAGGCTCAAGGTAGCACCATGGGCATGATGTAGTGAATGTGAAAGTTAGGACATGTAGTAGTGTGTTTTACATGTCCTGATAGTGAAATGCTGTGCATTTCGCTTTACACTATTGAAATACTGTCTGTCCCATAGGTTAAAATGTGAGCTGCCTTGTGACATCTTACTAATGTTACTTTCCAATGGGACGAGATAGATAAAATTAGTTTAGGGTCTCTTAACTCAGAATTTATTAAAACATCTTTTAGTAAAGGTGGTTCTTAAATTGTGTGTTTGAAAATGCCACTTTTAGAAAGTGGGCCTTTTCTTTCTTAACCAGTGTATGTGCCTCTGCCTGTTTGTGTATTCACTGTCTGGTTTTGGATTGACAGGAGCTAGGTATGTGCATTCATACTAGATAGTCACAAGGGAGGTGGAGGTGTGTCCTGCCTTTCCTAGGTGTCTCATAACCAGGCTGAATAGACCTTTTCTGATATAGACTGGTGGGAGGAGTTTTCACTACAGTGGCGGCTGCTTCAGAATGGGGGTGGTGACACGGTGTGGGATGGATTACAAAAAACAATGATGATTAAAAAAGTAACCTACCTTTTCTTTCGCCTCCACGCTGCCGCACGTCTCTTCTCTGTCCTCTTCCTCACAATCTACTGAAAGAACTCAGACTTCCGGGCTCTCCCAGCCAATCATGATGATGCAGGAGCAGCGTTGTGATTGGTCTGAGCATCCTGTTTGGACGCTCAGGCTGTGCCTAGGGAGGTTGGGCGTGTTCTCCACGGGGCTCTGCAACACAGCCCAATGGAGAACATGCCAAGTGACCATGACAGTTTGGCCGGCTATAAGGGACGGCCAAACTGTCATGTGCACTTAGAGGAGTACAAACCATTCCTCACTCTGTTTGACATCACAGAGCCCAGCCCCGCCCCCACCTGGCCCTGCGCTCCGCAAACAAAAATAAAATGATAATAACATTATGTTATTATTATTTTCTTTTTCTTTTGTGCACTGCTGAATTAGCAGTAGTACAACACTCCTCTGCCTTAGGGGAGGAGCTGCCACTGTTTCACTAGCACCTGAATAGACTGTATCTGCTCTGCACAGTGCAGTCTCCACCTCCTGTAGTGAAGCTGGACCAGGGAGGACAAAACTGATTTTCACTGAAATAAGAGACTTTCTGCCTAAAACCACAATAAGAGAAGTAGCATAAATATTGGGACCCAGAACTTTAGAACTTGTTTGGACTAAGGAACCTCCCAAAGGCTAGAGCTGGAGAAGCTGTGAGGAGGAACTACCACTTTGCTGTGTGTTTTGCTGTGTTGGCCGACAGTGGTTGCTTCTGTCTTGGGCAGTGAAAGGACTGGACTTTCTGCAACTTATTTTCTTAGGTTCCTCCAAGGGCTTGAGGTAGAGCTTGCCCCCTGTTTAAGTAGTCTCAGGAACAGCAAAGACTTCAAGTTCATCTGCTACCAGCACTAGGAACTGTGTGTTTTGTGCTGTGACAGAAGAAAAACCTGACACCATCAATGACGCTGCTGCCATCTCCGTGACCTATTGGCACCACACAGAACACTGCCCGCTTCACTCCATAACTCTGGTCACACCGACGATAACTCCTGATGCCACCACTGAGCTGCCCCTCGCACCGTGGCCTGATGGCACCGCACTTTGCACCACCTTACTTCACATAGCCTCCCTGCTATCCCCAACACCGCTGCTCCATGCCTACATCAAAGCCACTCCACACGACATTGATGCTGCTGCCTGCACCATGGCCATGGGGCATCGCTCGTAAGTTACTTGATGCACTGCCCAGTCCCACACCACAAACTTGGCATACCAGTGCCGACGCCATTGACTCCAGACTGTCTACCAACAACAGCGACCCAGCAACGATGGCGACACTGCTTAGACTGTGACCAGCCAGCCCGGCAAAGAGCACCGGCACCATTTCTCATCGCAGTCCTGGTCTCACCGATGCAACTCGATGCTGTCACTGAGCCGCAGCCTGTGCTGTGATCTGAGGGCACCACATACCGCACTGCTAGCAATTTGCACCGCAGGCCTGACGCCTGCCAGTTCTCCTAACTATAAACTCACAAAGTTCAATCTGCAATACGTGTGACTCCTAACCGACCTCCCGGACCGTCCCATGCCAACACCACCTCTTCTGAGCTCCTCGCAACATCCACGATGCCCTGCATTTCCAAGGTGCTATTGTTAAATGGTAGCGGCAGTTTCAGTCGATAACCTTTCAAGTATTGCCCGGCGGTAATCGCCTCTTATACCATTCGATAATTTACCAATGAAAGAGGCAGGCGCCGGAGACTGGAAGGCAGGAAACAAAGTTTTTATTCCGTCGGAGCAGAACACATCAGATCAGACAGCAAGGTATCGTCACGAGGTGCTCTAACTGCATCTCTGAGGCCTGGCCTCTTATACACAGGTTTATGACTTTATTGCAGGTTTATCACACATGGCACATTCTTGAGATTGTCTTGATACAAGAAAGAACTTCCTCGGAATCCCCACTTCGAGCTCGTTCCCACACATATCTTCAGTGGGAGTCCCCACCCCTCCCACAGTAGGAGATGGCTATCACACAGCTGGACATTCCGCCAATTCCCGTGGGTGTGTGCAACCGGTCGGGTCTCAGGGGGTAGGGGCTTTGATCTGCTGTAATCCCTTTGATGTGGGGTGTTTTCCTTTCAGTAGGGGCAATAGACTGCATCTGTAGGGCTAGGTGATGGCCTGGGATCAGTTCGGACAATCGGGCGCGGAGGATGGGGGTTATCAGGAAGGATGTATGACCATGTATGGGATGAAAGGAGGTGTTGGTCAGGCACGGGGTGTGATTCCATGGCAGGGTCGCGCAGAAAGAGAGGGTTTATGGCCCGTGTATGGGAGAGCGGGGGTGGCCGGCGCGCGGGGGATGCTTGCAGCGCCAGGGGAACGCGCTGGCGATCGACAATGAGCGGGGAGAGACCAGGGTGCCTAAAATGGCTGCCGTGCGCTTTCCTGTGTGTCGCGCTGGGGAGAGACAAGATGGCGCAGATAATGTTTAGTTTGCAAGCTACATTTCCACACTATTTGTGAGTCTTCCCTTCACTGTAGCTGTGCCACAATGCCGCGGTAGGCCTGAACTGTTGGATTTCTTTGTTCTCGATGCCATAATAGCCCCGGACAGAGCTATTGAATTAAAGGAAATGTATTTTCAGTCGATTTTTGCAATATTTGTATTTTCATTACTGTATGTTGGAGTTTTACCATTTTGGTCTTATTTTAAACAGATAAATATTGGCTGTTTTTCTAAGACTGGTATGGTGACGTTTTGTAGTATTTTCACTCTATTACTCGTGTTGTGTGTAAATGTTTTACGCACTGCCTCTGAGATAGGCCTGACTGCTCGTATGAAGCTACCAAGGGGGTGAGCCGGGGTTAATTTAGAAGTGTAATCCCCCTTACCCAAGAAAAGACCCGATGCATACCTCTGCTAACTAGAGATTCCCATTTCTAACAGCTCTAGGTTCTGAAAGACTATCAATGCATCCTTTGCAGAAAGAAACTGTAATATCAAAGTAATGCAAACAATAAGTTAGTTCATACGTATAAACAGTGTAGGTATAATGTTGATTAGACCAATAACTTACTGCAGATACCTCGTACAACAACGTCCGCATCCATCCACAACTGATTCACAACCAATTATCCTTCTTGAGGAGCAGAACTCAAAATTATTTATTGGCCTACAGTTCACATTGATACCGAAAACATTACTGTAGAACTTTGCTGGGCCATTGTTCAAATAGCGGCCCGGGCAAAACCAAATTTGGAAGTCCTTCTTATCCTCCCCCATCAATTTTCCCCTACCCCGCCTTTACACTCCGGCCTTTTCAAAGCAATGTGTAGCATGACTGTTACTATGACACATCCTAATAGTGCTACTTTGTGCTATACTTTCTGTGGGAATGAGGATATCCTGCTCCACTCTCTGACACTGTTTTATGTTGCGATTATGCTTGCATAGCGCCAGGACAACACCCTAGGGTGTCACGTGGTTTTAGGCCACTCCCTATTTACAGTGCTAAGTTAGCTCAATCACGTTATCTGTTGGAAAAACATCTTGTTGCTTATGCTGCCTTTGCACCCGACACTGTTGTTACATGTTATTTATTTGAGAAATGCAGACTCGTCTCAAGTGAATGTTATTTATACATCCTTAACAGTTGCTAGTGCCCTTGGTCTGTACATCGAGTAAAGAACTGTTCTAGGACACTAGACGGTGCCGGCTGATTATGTTCAGGGTGATCGTACCACTGTTTAGTCACAACATGCACGCAGCCACAAATACCAGAATGTCGTGGGCTTTAATATCACAGCGCAGCATATTGTTAAGGCATTCGATAGAAGAGCTGTTGCAGAGAACACTGAGCTGATCCTGTGATGTGATACACCTGAGCTGATCTATATGGTATGGGGTCCCCTATGCAAGCCTATGAGACCTTCTAATAGTCTAATAATATATTATTAGTTGCTAGAGAAAGGAGGGTGGTTGTTTTCCACTGTCATTACAATATGATCGCTCCTTTCATTTTCTATGGTATTGTAACAATGCTAATGGTAATGATCTTAACCATTTGTCTGCTTATGTTAGCCAAAGTACTGTATAACAGGACTCGAGGTTTATGAATAAATTCTTTAAACTTTACTGTGTCTTAGTTATTCTGTTGTGGACTAATATATATGTGCAAACGGGTATTTCGGGTTCCCACCATTCCTGAGAATAACTAAGTCGCATGTTCTGGGTTGTCTATACATTGGGACCGCCGAGCTAAATCTCGGATAACGAATGTGACACTAAGCTAGTCGGATAAGGGGTTCTTAGTTCTGAGGGGAGTTTCTGGTACACCACAATTCTCTAAGGTTCTGGTTTCCTGCGCATAGTTCTGTGCATACGCAGAATCCCTACAACATGGCGCACCTAACGTTTGGTCTTAATATCTGAGATGCCTTAGTAGTGCTTTTTATTAGTCCATAACGCCCTCACTCTGGTTTCCGGATAACGGGAGTGACGGTTTAACCTACCTAGGTTTTAGGCTATAGGTTCTTTCAAGCTTGATAATAAAAAAGGTTACACTAAACTAAGCCCAAGTGCTACTAAAGATCCTCGTTGTATCTTCTTTTTCGTCCTAATGGCGGTAGAAATTCCCGCTCATAGTAGGCTGTCTCTACGTGCTCATTTGAGGACGTACGGGGTGCCTGATGACGGGATGGCAGTGGTGTTTGTAGTGAGTGCAAGTGCCACTTACCCTTATGAGTTGTTTTACTCTTGGGTTACCTTTGAGGCTGTGGAAGATGTCGATAAAACGTTCCACAAATACACTGCCACGCCGGTGCCTCTACATTATACCCCATATATGGCTTTAGAAATTCCTATTTCAACCTGGCAGCACACTATTTGGTTTAATGGCGCCCTCCCCCACACGGTCACCCCGGCGAGACTGGGTCCTTTGTCTATTGAAGGAGCTACTTGGCCGGTGCTGGCCGGACATACACCTCATCCACGCTACCTGACGGTAGGAGTGGATAGCTTACGTATACTACACACGACCCTGATTACGGTCCATAGGGCGTTAGTGCAGTATGTGTCGCGCACTGTACAGGTGGGGGCACCTGCAGTTGCGGGACACGGGGCTGATCACCATCATGCGGTTGTGATCAGTCCTGTAATGGTAAACGCGGTTGTCGGCAAGCGCCCCCAGAATAAGGATGAGTATCCTTATTGGCTTGCAGAGAAATTCGATCAACTAGAAGCCGTGTTTCCTAACACTAGTCCTGTGGATAAACATAGGATACTCACTATTACTTTGCCGAAAGAACTAGTCCCAGACATTGTCGATTGTGACAATTGGGCCAAGGTCTTTGCCGCGACCTATTCGAAGTGCTTCGGCACTACGTCTATGTCGGTACTACCTTCCGTTATCAAGAAAGTCCAGGAGGACCATGGGGCGGAAGCAGCTATTGAATTGGGAATGCGGCTTATCGACAGCTTCGATATAGTATGTTCCATGATAATGGGAAATCTCAAAGGAGATGCCATGCAGTTTCAAGTGGGAAACATGATGACACTTATTGCGGATGACGATAAGCCGAGGGAGTTTGCAAAAGTTATTGCGAAAGCCTATAGGATGGTTGGACGTAGTGCCCTAGGCGTGAAACCCGTCATCAAAATTCCTGATGTAGTACAGCACACTAAAGTGAGTTCGTCTACAAAAGACGATAAACCCAACTTTCCAAAACAAAATTGGCGAGCTAAAAAACAAGATAAACAGCAACAGAAACAGGAGACTCGTCCTGCGTCCCCAGTTCAGGCTTATGTTGAACGCACTTATGATTTGCGTGATCGTTCTCGTATTAAGTCACCTGATAGGTTTCAGGTTCCTGACCAGCGCTCTCCTCGTTCTTCACAGGAAACAGCGGCTTCACACTTTGGTGGAGGAGACCGTGGGAGAGGCCGGGGTGCTCAAGGTCGAGACCAGCCCCGACAGGAGGACAGAAAAGGCAAGCAGGAGGATTCTGCACGTCTACGTCCTCCTTTTCAGAAAAAGAAGGTTGCTGCAATCTCAGCGAAGTATGCCTCAGATGGTACGGACACAGCTTCTGAACATGAAATGGGCGCTGACGCTGCTAGACAGCGCCGCGGAGGTTACAGTAGTGCGGGGAGCACTGCGTCCATTTCTGGAGGCGACAGCAACTAAAATCTATGTAACAGTAGAAACTGCTGATACTCGCGTAGCCCCCCCTTAGAGATTATTTGACATAGTCCTCAATATTGAGGGTGACATACAACGAAAAATTAACGCGGTATTTTGGGATAATCTAACGACCACCTATGATATACTATTGGCGGAGAAAGTTTGGCCCCCGGCTTTCGTTCTAAACGCTCCAAGGGGGGAAGAAGTTATTCTTCCTTCTTTTGGACACGTAGTGCCCAAGGAGGAGTCTAAGAAGTTGGCCGAGGAGTGGGCGCGGGTGCTTGCACCTGCGTTGTATCGTAATCAGGTGGGGTGGGATAAAAGTTCTACCCTCCACGAATTTCCATTGCGGTCCGACCCCCAGCCTCAGCCCCAATACCCTATGCGCCGTGAGGCTAGGTCTCACGTCGCGGCTATCCTTGAACAATTGGAATATCAGGGAGTAATTGAAACGTGTGTGTCATCCATGAATAATCCTTTATTCACTGTAACGAAGCCTGACGGATCGTACCGCCTAGTTTTGGATTACCGGCACTTAAACTCGCACTGCCGGAATTGTGCGGTGCAAAATACCCATAGTTCAGCCCTCGTAGATAGTCTTGTGAGAAAAAGGTTCAAAACCACACTCGACTTGTCCAATGGTTTTTATTGCCATAACATATCCCCTCATAGTTATGAGTGGACCGCTTTTACTTCGGGTGCTAAACAAAAAGTGTTCAAAAGACTCCCAATGGGCTATAAAAATAGTCCTGGGGTATTTGCTGCTCGTGTGGTCTCTCTCTTAGAGATGGTAGACCCGGAGGCGTACTCGTACGTTGATGACATCTACTTAACAGACGACGAGTTGCTTCCACACCTTGCTCGCGTGGACAACATAATTACTATGTTTGCGGTTATTGGTTACAAGTTTAACTTTAAGAAGTCCCACATTGCCGAGTACACAGTTTTATTCTTGGGGTACGAACTCAACAATGAGGGCCGAGGCTTGGCTCCGCAGTTCCTTGAGAAATGCGCACGCCTTCGTATCCCTACGACACTGAAACAACTACAATCATTGCTGGGCTTTCTGAATTTCGGTCGTACCTACATTCCTGAATATGCCCAGCGTATCAAGACACTATATGCCTTGGTGCAACCTACTTTTACCAAATCTTGCTGGCTGCCAGAACATTCGGCTGCATTACACTCTTTGCAGTCTGACCTTCTTACTGCGAAATATTTACAAACTCGTGATAACCACACAAACCTGGTCATAAGAATTGTACCGGGTGTGGAGGGGTTCACGTACTTAACATTCAATGAAGGCGACACTGTCCCCATTGCTTACAAATCTCATTTATATACTTCGGCTGAAATGCGTTTCTCCACTGTCGTAAAAGTTTTGACGGCGGTTCAGATGGCAATCCTGAAAGAACGAGCGCTATCACAGGGGAAGCGCATGATGGTGGTAACACCATTTCCTGCCCTAGAGGCAGTCACTAAAGCAAGTGTGCCGAATTCTAAAGCTTTGCATCCAAGGTGGATACAATGGGCGACCTCCTTAGCCTCGCCTGATGTCAAATACATTTTTGACGCAGGACTTCAGACTCAGGAGAGTTTGGAGTATGAATTAGTTCATCCGGCTCCACTTACATTGCGCCCGTTGGAGGAGTTTAATTGTGTCATATACACTGATGGGTCCGCGCAGCCTGCAACTGGATCAAGGCACGCTTATTCAGCGGCTTGCGCAATTGTTGTTGGTACTTTCGTGAATGGTGAATTCGTACAGGATGCGGTGCATACGCAGACTTTGGGTGATTGTACCGCACAATTGGCGGAGCTTAGAGCTCTGGTGCTTGCACTGGAGTTTGCTGATTACAGAGTCACAACTCTTATAGTGAGTGATTCTTACTATTGTGCTCAATCTTACAACGACAATCTGATGTTTTGGATTGCGAATGGATTTCGTGATTCAAAAGGTAGCACAGTGAAGCATAAAACGCTTTGGGCTAGGGTGGCTGAACTAAAATGCAGTCGACCCCTTGTGAATGTTATTCACACTCTTGGTCACCAACGAGTTGGCGTCCATGCTGTCGGTAACAGTTTGGCTGACGAGGCAGCTAAAACAGCAGTGGCAACATACTTAGTAGCAGCAGTTACAAGATCCAAAAGTAAGATCGATGATGACATCTTGGCAGCTATTGCTGCATCAGAGACTGGGACGGACTTCCCTAGAGGTTTCCCTTCTCGATACCATTGTCACTTAAGTCCTGATAACGTCCCGTTAGTGAGGATTAATGATGTTGGGGATAGGGTTATTCCCAATTCGGACTGCAGGCCCGCATTGGTACAAGCTGCGCACGAGGGTGTTGCATCTGCGCACGCCGGAGTGTCCGCAACTGTGTCACTGTTGCAACAGCGTTATTGGTGGTACGGTTTGTACAAACATACACGGACTTATGTCCTCAATTGTGGGATTTGCCAACAGATAAAGCCATCTACGGTGGCGCGTCCACCACAAACGCAGCTGCATATATCTAATCAACCACTAGCGTGTGTTTATTTAGATCACTGCGGTCCTTTTTCCTCGGACACTGCATACAAGTATATCTTGGTTGCAGTAGATTCGTGCACGCGTTTTCTTTGGGTGTGGCCACACAGGAGTGCTGATGCCAGGACTGTCATCAAAGCATTGCGTGTCTTTATAGGGAGTTTTGCATGTGGCACCCTTCACTCTGATCAGGGCCCTGCGTTCGCCTCTAAGGCTTACAAAGAAGCTATGAGAAGTTTGGGGGTCCAAGTCAAATTTTCGTCTCCATACCGGCCTGAGGGCAATAGTGTTGTGGAACGAATGAACCGTGACCTAAAGCAATCATTGACAGCCAGGGTGTTAGGTACTGGCAAAAACTGGCTAGCCCATTTGTATGACGTCCAACGTGCACTTAATAATCTCCCTAGAAGGTCTCTGGGTGGGAGGACCCCGTACATGATGCTCTTCGGAGTTCGAATGTTTGTTCCTGACCTTGAGGGTCTCGACATGGCGGCGGCAGCCGCGCCTTTTGACTTAGATGACCACTGTACTGTCTTACAGAATCTTCAAGAAACAAGAGACACTCTAGCAAAAGAACACGTATCCTCTGCGACCGAAGCTGGACTTCAGATTCCGGTAGTCGGCTGGCTACCCAGAGTTGGTGATCTGGTCCGTGAGAAGGTGGAGAAGAAGAAGGAGTTTGGCCCCTCTTATCGTGCACCAGTGCCGGTGCTTGGAGTTGAGGGTACCCGCACAATTGTTTTGCCTCCACTTCCTGGTCACAGAGACAACAGGTACATTTCAGTTGACAATGTCAAGCTACACAGGGTGGCCGATACTCCATAGTCTGACACCTTCAGTTTCTTGCCCTTCGATGATGCGCAGTTCTGTAGTGGTTCCACCATCTGACATCGTGCCTGAGGTTGCCATTGAAATGAAAGTACTTTCTGATTCTGCTGTTTCACCTGCGGATGGTGCTTTGCCTGATGATGCTGAGTATTCTTATCCTGCTGATGTCCCTTTGTCCCTTTTGCAATCAACTGACATTGTCCAGTCTAATTCTTCCTTTGGAACTGAATCATTGACTTCCACTGCCCCTTCCAAATTTTCAAATTTTTTTGCCTGGTTCAAGAGACAATTTTTGGTTCCCCCCTGGATTTACATTTGGCTGGTGCTCATTTGCATGTTTTTGTTCATGTCCATTGGTTTTGTGGTGGTGTTTTTTAGGCTGATAAATGGACACTACCTGGATGAACGTTCTACAATTAGTTTAATTAATGGAACTTTGGCCCCACATTCATCGTCGCACATCATGAAGAGGGACCTGACTTTTGTAAATATCACCGCCTGGCCTGTCCGTGATGGAATAGCATGGGATGCAGTTAAATTTCAAATTCATGGGCCCACGGAAGTGATTATTGTGCCATCTGTATATCGTGTTTCTATGGGAGATGTGGTGAAACAAGACATTCGATCTGATGATTGGGATGTTAAAACTATAGAGACGCTGTTTTCTGATTTGAAATACTATGCCGCATTTGATGCTGAGGATTTGTATTTGAATAATGAAAACTATGCAGAACAGTTTTGTTATCAACATTATGGCACACATTTTCTTCATAGGGCAAACACATTTCGTAGTTTAGTCAACTTTACACAGTGGGAACATTGCCCAGCGCCGAAGATTGGTAATTCAAAAACATTGATCGATAAATTTTCGTATTTTTCGGATTTCAGTGTATCCCATAATGCCTCTTTTTATTTTAAACTTAGAGACGAACCTATTTCAAAGGTGCGTTTGACCCACACTAAATTGTTGTTTTCTAAGTCCTTCATGGACGATTTGGCAGTTGGTGGGTATGACGTTTGGAAACATACTATTGATCTCAAATCGGTTTGGGGAACTAAATCTTGGCAAGTACAAGGTACAGAAGCTTTACATCGTGCCTGCCTCATCCCAAACCACATGTTATTTTTAAATTCTACAATTTTTCAGACAACCTGTTTTGGATTGGCTATTTCTAAAAAATTAAATTCCCCCTCGATCCCGGATCTGAGAGCTTACCCTGGTTGGGAGAATCACACAGATCTGTCCCTTACTATGTTGCAGTCTTTTATTTCCAATTCCACCTTCAATATTAGTGCATTGGACCCTAAAGGTTGGTTGGTATGGCAGAAAAGTTCGGATAACTGTCAACGTAGATTTTTGGGGTTAATTCCCGGGTACATACAGGATAGAGTAGACCCACGTTTTCTGTCCTCACACACTGTCACTACCTACTCGGTAGGTAAATTGTGCCAGACATGGTTACAACATTCCACATTAGATTCAGTTAAGATTCACTTGTCACGTTTGCATGACAAAATTGATTTGAATGATTTTGTTAAGGGTCCCGCATTGGGTAGATCCAAAAGATGGGTGTATGCTGTTCACAACGAGGTCTGGAAGTTGTCGCAGATTGAGGCTGCTTCCAGACTCCGTGCTATTGACCAAGCCAATATGGAAAAAGTATTGGCAGTAATAGATAATAGTATTAATGCCTTATCTTCAAGAATATATACATTGGATACCATTGTTTCATCTGTTGTAGATATTGTCCAGGACGATGTGTCTGTATTGTATCATGGTCAAAATCAATTGCGTTCGATAATGCAATTTGCTTGGACTTTGCAGACGTTAAAGGCGGGGAAAGTGCCGTGGGATTACATGAATATTTCTTCTTTATTCCGCCCATTTAATCTGACATCAAAGCAGCAATTCATGTCCATGAAAGATGCTACATATTCACTACTGCATATAGAAAAGTTAGAACCTTTGCCTTTTTCTGTTGCTGAGTCGGATTATGCTGTGTGGCTTGTCCATGGGATGGTCACTCTGCCAATTTCTATGTATAGGTTTAGTTCATGCATGAAACATTATGCCTTAGGAAGATACGAAAAACTTGGTTCTGCATTCTTGCATGAGGTATGGTCTCTCCCATTTACATATCGATGTGAGAGAGACGGCAAAGAAGTTTATTTGAAAGGTGAGGAGTGTACGTCTGCTCCTGATCATTCTGTAGTATGTAGACATATCCAATTACATGGATCGTGTAATATGAATGCCCCTAATTTAGCTTGCGTATTGAAGGGCATTCCTGTGCCAGTTATAACACCGTCATTTACGCTGCTTGCTAATGGTAGTTATTTGCTTTTAAATAGTGAGGCTTGCTGTGGGATGTTAGCTGGAATTCCCTATATTGTTTCAGTTTCACGGAGAGTAATTTGCTGTAATAACGTGCTGTTCCCACCCCCGCAAGGCCGACTGGATATATCCATCTGGCCGACGATTCCGACCTTGAAAGCAGAGTTCAATAGGATGAGCAGAATAAGGGCTCTTTTGTCTCAAAAGGAGGTTGCGTTGACTTCGTCACGTGAAACATTTCTCCTTCAGGTGGCGAACGCTCGCACGGAAGTTCAAGCACTTTTGAATACTGACCTCCCCCTCCATTTTGGCACACTAATACACACTATCTTCAATGCTTCTTCTACGACTGGTCTGGTCCATTTTTTTAAAATTGTAGGCTTTGGCCTTGTGACGTCTTTCCAGTCTATTTTTGGTGTAATACCAGCTATTTTTCATTCTATTTTTTCTGGTGTTTTCGGAGGGTTTCCTCTGATACTCGCATTAATTGCTGGCATACTACTGTTGGTCTGCGCACTACGCTATGGCTGCACAACTTGCGCTTCTCGACCACGGATTCAGCCTGTTCCATCTGCGTAGCCAGATGTGGGAAACTTATGGGACTTTACCACTGGCTACCTTGAGTATCGCTTATGGATTATCCTTCCGGTTCCCGTATTTCACTTGTGTACAGCCTGTTTTTCGCTGTCTCGAATGTCCGTTCCAATGGGCTCTGGATGTGTGTCTGTCAAACTTGGTGTCACCTGACCTGGATTTTGATCGACTGATGTATCCCTTAGTGGTTCATGAGTTTGACTGTTCTGGAGTCGGGTTTATGGCCTTGGGTGCGGCGCATGGAGTCCTTGGATTATGGGATATCGAGAAAGCAGCAGTTGACTTCCTGGCACGAAGTTACATTAAGATGCCTGCTTCTTGTCCACGTGGAGTGCTTGATGCTCATTTCCCGGTGGAACACGTGTGTTCTTTTTCGTTGCTGAATTGGATGACAGCCAATTTTGCGGATGACTCCAATGATTTTCTACTGGAAGCTGCAGCTACATATGCTGCTTATACCTTCTTAAATTGACTGCCGGATGGCAAGTTCAATGGAGTGAATTTTTTTCTATCTTCTCACAAATGATCGTTGGCCTCTATGGACGATGGATTGTGTTTTTACATTTTTTTTCTGTTTCTCTCTCTACTCTTCGAGATTTTTTCTTCCTCTGACTTTCTGAACTCACATTTCAAGTTCTTTAGTCTGCATCGTTGATCTTGAACTCTGCGTTCTGCTAAAATTGTTCGCCCCTGGTTGTACAGTGGTTCGATCAAAGGGGGATGTCACGTGGTTTTAGGCCACTCCCTATTTACAGTGCTAAGTTAGCTCAATCTTGTTAGCTGTTGGAAAAACATCTTGTTGCTTATGCTGCCTTTGCACCCGACACTGTTGTTACATGTTATTCATTTGAGAAATGCAGACTCGTCTCAAGTGAATGTTATTTATACATCCTTAACAGTTGCTAGTGCCCTTGGTCTGTACATCGAGTAAAGAACTGTTCTAGGACACTAGACGGTGCCGGCTGATTATGTTCAGGGTGATCGTACCACTGTTTAGTCACAACATGCACGCAGCCGCAAATACCAGAATGTCGTGGGCTTTAATATCACAGCGCAGCATATTGTTAAGGCATTCGATAGAAGAGCTGTTGCAGAGAACACTGAGCTGATCCTGTGATGTGATACACCTGAGCTGATCTATACGGTATGGGGTCCCCTATGCAAGCCTATGAGACCTTCTAATAGTCTAATAATATATTATTAGTTGCTAGAGAAAGGAGGGTGGTTGTTTTCCACTGTCATTACAATATGATCGCTCCTTTCATTTTCTATGGTATTGTAACAATGCTAATGGTAATGATCTTAACCATTTGTCTGCTTATGTTAGCCAAAGTACTGTATAACAGGACTCGAGGTTTATGAATAAATTCTTTAAACTTTACTGTGTCTTAGTTATTCTGTTGTGGACTAATATATATGTGCAAACGGGTATTTCGGGTTCCCACCATTCCTGAGAATAACTAAGTCGCATGTTCTGGGTTGTCTATACATTGGGACCGCCGAGCTAAATCTCGGATAACGAATGTGACACTAAGCTAGTCGGATAAGGGGTTCTTAGTTCTGAGGGGAGTTTCTGGTACACCACAATTCTCTAAGGTTCTGGTTTCCTGCGCATAGTTCTGTGCATACGCAGAATCCCTACAACAAGGGCAACTGTGTGCTTAAAACATATCATTGATTTATTCATTTGTGAGTAAAATATTCATTGCTGCTATTGAATGATTGGCAGATCCCTAGTAGTGGAGTATTGTGGTGAGAACCTGGAAGGAGAAATGAGTCAATACTGAGAGTGAGGGAAGGACTTTCCCTGCCACATTCACTGCTCCTGACCTTGTCCTGTCTTTCCTCTTCTCACTGCAGATTATCTAAGTGGGGAAACCTTTGGTGAAGGTCCTGGGGGATTACCTTAGCAGTAAGCAGCCTTTGTACATCAATTTCCCTTCCTCCTCATGACTTCATTCACCTATTCAGATGCTAAACTGGGTGTGAGAAGCCCTCCGAGGGGGCAGCAGTGGTAGTGAGAGGAGAGAGTTAGGGCAGAAAGGGAAATGCAGAGAGACAAACAAAGAGAATCGCAAGATATATAGTGGAAATGAACAGGCCCTCTTTATTTAGACACCTTGGTGGGTAACCCAGGGATCTCTTTAGATCAAGGCCTTAGATTTATTCTGGATGTTTTTAAAGCCTCAGCCTTCTGCTTCCATCTTTTGACTGTCCTAGAGCTCATTTTTCCATGTCGCCCTGCAGAATCCTGCTTCTCTGCAAACCTAGACATATCCGGCTCTAGCCTGGACAAAGTTAATGCCTTTCAATTAATGCCTTTCATAAAGGGCTGCCCAGTATACAAAACGCGCCTGCCCACCTTATATTAAGTGTACCTTGTTGTACTCCACTTACCCTTCATGTAACGGTGCTTCATTGACTTCTTATCACAAAAGGCCCCATTTTTAAATGTGGTTTTATTTTAATCAAATCTCTCATTATTTAAGGTCCTCAATTTATCACCAATTTCTGATGTTTGACTTTTATGCCTTCATACCTGCGAGCTTCAACAAACCATCCTGCTCCTAGGAAACTGCAAAAAAGCAGACATTTCAATCTCTAATGACAGTTCCAGTACTCACCCAAGAACTGACAGGGCCCCAAGACTCCCAACTGGTATATGTGCTTTTCCCCAAAAAAATCTAAGGGGCAGATTTACAAGCCCCTTGCGCCACTTTTGCGTTACTTTTCCCATGTTAAAAGTGACGCAAAAGTTGCGCAAGGGGCTTGTAAATCTGCCCCAAAATATATAAAAACACCTACTTCACAAAATTATTTATCTTTACTTATAAAAACACTGAAGCAGCTGATAATGACTTGCTGGATGGGAACTGGCATCTGATTAAATATGATTTCGATGCAACTCATTCAGATCAGGAGAATTAAGTACCAAGTAGTTCAGGCATTTGTGCACTTTTTGGACGGCTTTCTTATTTTTCAGTTTTATTTACAAGTTATTTATATGTCTGTGCTTTGGTGAATGCACAATTGATTGTAATTTTTAGTCATTTTTTTCATATTTTATTTTATATATTTAGAGGCACATAAAATGCCCACACTCTATCAAAAACAGCAAAAAAGTGTTACAACCAAGTTAATTGGAAATAATTAAAACAAAAATATGGTGCCGTTACAGACCGTTGATAGATTACTGCCCATCTGGGAGCAAAGCAAAGCATTTTGGGAATTGCAGGTAGTTTATCGCATCATAAAAGCCTTCAAGGGAGAAAGATATGACTCTGGCCAACTGTTTTCATAAAACCTGCTTTAGGGCAGCCCTAAATCTTTTTACGACGAGAATGCATTGAAAGGGCTGAAGTGTCATGAATTAAAAGTGGTTAAAGGATGTCAGGTGAAGTTTTAGATGAAAGTGCCATGAACTGTCTCCTGTGTCAGGAACGAAGATACAAAGAATGCAGGAACTCTTTTCATAAAATTAAAATGATATTTTCATTCTTTGCTCATTTTGTGGCCTAGGAATTGTGGGTCTCTGGTATGTGATAGCAACAAATAGACACTCTTGGAAAGTTCACACACAGGATGGTGTGTCAAGGTTTTCAGAAGCATCGAATTTGCCATTTTCTCCCAGGGACCGTGGAGGAGGGTGACAGATGCGTTTCTCTAAATGTGAACACACAGCGCCCTACTACTTCTGTTTGCTCTGATGCCACGAAATGCCTGCCTCTGGCCACAAGCACAGCAGGTCTTCCAATAGGGTCATAAAGACACCAGTGTTCCTGATTCCTACAAGGAGGTCCAATTGTAAAGCTTCTAAACCCTGGGAACACTGGCAGGAAACCTAGTCAATGTGTGGCGGAAGCACGAATCAGCGGGGAAAAGGAACCGGAAATGAGGTGTAATGCTTTATGGGGCGACTTCCAGCTGAGTTAACACAGTCTCAGTGCAAAATATACAGCAAAATAGACAGTTGTGGAAAGCAACAGCTGCACTACCCTCCTATACACAGGTTGTGAGTGGTTTATTAGATTCAGGTTGCCCACCTCTTTGGTCCACTGCCTTAGGACCATACACATTTAACACATAAAGATCCAATACAGAGAGGCAACACTCCAAATTATGAGAATTATATGTAACGTCTTAGAGTCCAAGTTTTTTTCAATATAAAATGAATTCTTTTATTGTTGCAAGTTTAACAGCATCAAAAGTACAGCCAACGCGTTTCGCCCGACAGCGGGCTTCCTCAGGGCTGCAAAAAACAACATATACATATCAGCAACAATATCTTGTGATGTCATGTGACATAGCTTTGGCCAAAGTTTCAAAGACCACAATACAAAAAATAATTGTCATTTGTAAACAATAGACAATTAATACTATCTTCTGCTGTGAATAACAGCAGAAAAAGGAGCAAGAAAGAGAAGAAAACACCAATGGAAGACCAAAAGAAAAAAGTTCAATCAAACGATGAGAGAGTTCAAAGATAAGAACACCTCGTGACCACTAGAGAAAAGAAGAAAAGAAAGGGAAAATGAAAGAGACCCAGAAATCAAACCAAAGGCTCCAAAACGATTGGTTACCGAAATAACACTGCTGATTAGTAAAACTAGTTACAATGCTCACCACACCTATATCCTTAGCTACGTGATTAATATGTCAAGACACAAGAATGTAAGTTTATAACCCCAGAATATGGACAAAACCAAAAGCAGAATCTCACCAAGATTCGAAAATAATCCAATTTAGTACATGTCCTTTAGATTGTCACAGTCCCAGCTTGAAATGCTGTATAGAAAGATAAACATAACAATACATGTGTCATGTCAATAGTTTGGCCTTATTTCTTTGAGCACAGGTATCAACTTGTCATGTAAATGATAGTTTCATAATACCTTGGCATTTTGTCATGATTTATTCTCAAATATCCAAGTTTATAAAAGAAGAGAAAGACGGGAATTCTTCGGTTGATCCCAAGTTTGAAGAGAGTGTTCCACCCAAAGAGAACTGTAATGTATAAACTAGACATTACTTATGAATTCTAAAGTTGCCTTAAGATATAAACTTTTTTCTATCATCCTGGATTTACCTGAGATATAAGTAAGTCCTTGATTCACGAAAAAAGATCCAAAGTTAGATTTAGTCACGAAAAAAGCTTATCCCATATATACTAGGACAATTGTAGTTATCTCTACATTAAAACATAAGGCCATCATTGTCTTTGTTGTGTTTGAGTCGTACATTCTATCAACGGTAATACACTCTTTCACATATTAGGTGCGAGTGAAATGGCTACGTATTCAAGAACAATATAAACAAAGATAGACAGACACACACGTTTACTAAGGACAATGAGAAACTTACGACAGCCTTAAATGTCGACAGAAATTAAAAAGAGCAAAGAGGAACACACAACATACATGTGTGTGTATCCAAGTAAGCAGATAGCTTAAAAGTTAAGTCCTCGTATATATCTATTGCTAATCCCTTTGGGCCACACACTTATTATTAGCCTGCAGACCCGATAGTCTATAAGCTATAGAAATAGTGCATAATATTAAAAACAGACACGCGGAGCAGCCGACAATAAGCAACATGTCAAATAAACATTAATTTCTTATTCAGCTATGGCATTTTATAGAAACCACACACACACAACGGGTGCGGATGGAACATATTCGATGCATGAGTCGAGTTCTAAAATCAGAAAGGAGACGGCGTTCTATGGAGTCGGCTACTGAATAACCGCTTAGCAAGTATTTTTTTGTTAAAAATGTTAGGCAATAATGCAATTCAAACCTAATGCAACTATTTTAGCTTGCCATCTCCTTTCTGATTTTAGAACTCGACTCATGCAAAAATCAAAAAAGTGACCTCATGTAACGTAACTGGTGCTATGTAAAGCGCTCTGATACCTGATTGGATTCAGGTCAAGTTCGCGCTATATAAAACTCTGCAAAAAAAATAAAAAAATAAATGGACCCAGCCCCACTTATACTTGAATAGGCTGTGTCTCCACAAAAAGGGTTGCATACCCCTGTAGTTAGTCTATACCCTAGGACAGACCGCCATCTCAGCACACTAAGTCAAACCATCCCTGTTAGCCGAGACCATCCGGAAACAATCAGATGTCTCCTGAGTCAGATCACTCTGCAAACACGCCATAGAAATATGGGAGACCATCTCCACCCTCGCCCGATGTGACCTTCATCACAGAGACCTGGCTCAACCCTGCATCCACCCCGAAAATTGCCACTGCAACACCCATTGGCTACAAGATGAAACACTGCGACAGCACCAACAGACACAAAGGCAACATTGCCATCATACACAAAGATTAGATTACCTGCATCACCACTGATGACGAAAGCATGTTGATCATGGAAAGCATGAATGTTCAGCTCCACCCCGACGACAAAACCACCATCAAATGCATCCTCGCTTACAGACCTCGGGACTTCGAACCAGCCTCAGCGATGCTATCGCTGAATTCATCACCCCGCTCACCACTGAATCAGAACACTACATCTTTCTGGGAGGTCTCAAACTTTCACCTGGATGACCCCACAAATACAAACTGCAAAGACCTCCTCAAACAAATGACAACATTGACCTCAAGCACCTGGTCACAGATCCCACGCACAGTGCAGGACACATGCTAGATCCAATCTTCACGTTCAGCAACAGATACAGCCACACCATGGTCACATCACTCCAACGTACACTTCACTAGCATCGGACCTCCCTGCACCATCCCCAACCACCGCAGAGCCCCCTTCGGCAGTTGGGCCAACGTCACTGAGCACCAATGGACCAACGCCCTCAGCAGTACCCAACCCAACGTCACCACAGACCTGAACCAGGCAGTAGAGAACTTCAGCACCTTGATCGCCTGCGCCGATGACCAAGTTGCACCAACCAAACCTGCCAGAATGCATAGATCCAACAAACAAGCTACCTGGTACGCCCAGAACCTAGCTCAAGGTAGATGTATACAACTGGAAAGAAAGTGGTGATCCAGCTGGAACACCACAAACCAAACCAAGAAACTCTTTGCCATCATCAAAGAGTTCACATCCCCGTCGGCCACTGAAAACTCGATCCCATCCTCACAGGAAGTCTGTGACGCCCTTGCAGACCACTTTCACAACAAGATTTCAATCACATACAGATACTTTGATCCCCAACCCACTGACCTCCTCCTCAACACCCCATCGCCCACCACCGCTGACCACCCACGCTCTGCATGGAAACAGCTCAGTACACTGAATACAAATACCCTAATCTACTCTGGAGCACCCGCTGACCCCTGACCTTACCGAATTTACAACCTCAGAAGAGACTAGATCAGCCACAAGCTCACCACCATCCTTAACACCGCCATCTCCACAGCCACTTTTCCCAATGCCTGGAAACACACAGAGGTCCAACACCTCCTCAAGAAACCATTGGCAGACCCCAACGAACTTGAGAATTATTGTCCAATCTCTCTGCTTCCGTTTCCCATCAAAGTCCTGGAGAGGGCCATCAACCTTCAAGTCACCGAACATCTGGAGAGAAACAACTTCTCAATCAGGTTTAAGAGCCAACCATAGCATGGAGACAGCACTAAACGCCACAACAGATGACATCCGCACGCTACTTGACAAAGAGAATTAGCCAGCTTGATCCTACTTGACCTCTCTGCAGCCTTCCACATCATCTCCCCCTACACACTCATCACTCAACTATGACTGATTGGAATCACAGATTACACACTGAAATGGATGACTTCCTTTCTCAAGGGGCACACCCAGAGAATTTGTCTCCCTCCTTTCATCTCTCAACTGAAGCATATTATCTGTGGCATCCCTCAGGCCTCTTGCCTCAGCCCAACCCTCTTCAACATCTACATGATGCCACTCACAGACATCACCAGAGCCCACAAAATCAACATAGTTTCCTATGCCTACGACACCCAGCTCATCCTCTCGCTCTCAGAGGACACCACCACCACGAAGATCAACTTCCATAACTGTATGAAGAACGTTTCAACCTTGATGAAGAAAAACAGGCTGAAGGTCAGCACGGACAAAACGAAGGTAGTGATCTTCGACAGTCACAGTTCCGTCTGGAACGACTCCTGGTGGCCATCGGAACTTGGACCCACCCGACTCCAAAAGACCACGCCTGCATCCGTGGCATCATCCTGGACAGTGGACTCTCCATGAAGCGGCAGGTTAACTCTGTTTTCCTCAGCCTTATTCCACATTCTCCGCATGCTCCTCAAAGTCTTCAAGTGGCTCCCCATCAACAAAGCAAACAACGAGAAATCCATGGGTCTGTGAGCCTAAAAAGAGCTCTGAGAGCAACTGGAACAGAAAAAAGACCTGCTAGGGTTGTCAAGTGAAAATCCTTTTAAAAGGACGGAATCCCATCACTCACCGTAGTGACATGCTTCATCATCTGAGATCTACTCTTGGTTGCAGCCTAGCGCAACCAAGGGCTACAACCCCCTCACTGAGAGGAAAGAGCACAGGGATGTTTTTAAAAGTAAAAGATGTTTGTAGAATTTGCTACAATCCCGCAGATGTGAAGAATAAAGCTTGCTGAGAGGGGTGGGTGCAGTGCAAAAGTGTAAATGTTGAGGTGCAAGATTAAAATTGGTTGACAATAGAAAAATCTTTATTCGTTATCTATTGGTCACCTAATTAAAAACAGTGAAAATGCAGTTTAACATAATAACTGCATGAGTCCAAGTCAAGGTCTACATGTTTCAGCCACTTGACACTAGAAGGTCTTTTCTCTGTGCCAGTTGCTCTTAGAACTCTTTTTAGGCTCACAGACCCATGGATTTCTCGTTGTTTGCTATGTTCTGTTTGGGTAATATATCCATGCTCTGGTCTTTACCCTCAATCTATTGTATTGTTATTGTTACTCTCCATCAACACCAGAAAACTGTGATGCAAGCACTCATCACTACGGTAATGCACTCTGTGAAGGCACCACCACCAAAATCATGAGGAGACTCCAGACGATTCAGAACGTAGCAGCCAAACTCATCCTCAACAGGCCAAAAAGGACCCACATCACCCAGCATCTGAAGGACCTCCACTAGCTCTCCATTCAGCAAAGATGTTAATTTAAGCTCCCTCCTAACCCATACCTACAAAGCTGTCCACGACCAAGGACCCGCCGAGATGAACCAACGCCTGAACTTCCGCCTACCTTCCAAGAAACTCCGATCCGCTCATCTCACCCTCACAAATATACCACGCATCTGAAGCTGCCGCACCGGAGGAAACTACTTCTCCCACCTCACCACCAAGACCTACAACACTCTCCCCCTCCATACTTCACTCTCACTGACTCACTTTAGGAAGGGTCTCAAAACCTGACTTTTCGACTGACACCACAGCATAGTGCCTGGATACCGTCTAAGTGAGAAGCAGCACTTTATAAGTGATTGATTTCTTGATTAGGATAAGGGAGAATGTCATTGATGCCACAAATAAGTGAAAAAGTGAATCATTCATGGGGTTAGCCCTTCTCATGCTGTGAACATCACTTTAGCATTTTGGGAGCGCAGATGTGGAAGAGACTCTTAAATCTGTATCTACTTTTTGAATCATGTAACTTTTTCACAGATAATTAAGCACAAGGTTAGAAGGTACTGTTTATTATTTTCCAATCTGATACCTGGGTGATGCCTCAAAATTCATAATCGACTGTAGGTATTATTGCTTTGACATCTGGAGTATAAATTTCACAAAACTATTATTAGCCATAAATATTTGTCTTCCTCGAAAAATATTTTACAGTTTAAAACAAAGCTCGTCTAATTAACTTTCCCCTTTACTTTTTAATTTGTAACGTCTCCAAGCTAAGAAGTAGCAACAGCTTCGGCCTTCTGTCACTTTACTAAGGTATCTGTTGCATTGTGAAACATTATGGGGCAGATTTATAATGGACTTGCGCCACTTTTACGCCGCCGTTGTGTCACTTTTGTGACGCTGCGGCGGCGTAAACCCTGCGCCATGTTGCGCCCCATTTACAACGTGACGCATCTAGGGAGATGCGTCACGTTGTAAAGCCTGCGCCACATGTGGGCGTACCTGCACAGGGGGGGGCGTTCCGGTGCAGGAACGCCTCTGAAAAGTGGCTGAGTGAAATCTACAAGATTTCACTCAGTCACTTTTCCGGCCATGCTGCGTCAAAACCCTGCACCTGCTTGCAGCAGGCGTAAGGATTGACGCAGCATTGTAACGATAGGGCACCCCCGAGCGTGGTTGGAGCTACGTCGCACTTGCGACGCAACTCCAGCAATGCGCCAACCTTCCGCCATCAGATGCGTCACGCATCTGTTTATCCTTGCGCCATGATGCGCTGCATTGTAAATGCGGCGCATCTATTGTGGCGCAAGGGTAAACTTTTGTGACGCATCTTCCCTGGCGCATCCATGCTGATTTGCAGGGATGCGCCAGGGAACATAAATCTGCCCCTTAGATGCTAAAAGTATAGAAAACGGCTTTCTACACTTTGAAGATGACTGCCATGTTGTGTGAGGCATTTCCATGATGCCGGCAGCTGTCTGAAAAATATATACCATCAAGATGGCTGCTACCGGACAACGAGATGACGCAATGCAGCATCAATCTACAAAATAAAGAAACATGGGGGGATATATACAAGGAAGTGGCGGAGCGTGGCGTTAGTCTCCTTGGCTTAACGCCGCGCTCAGCCACTTCTGAAACACAAGGCTGCACCATATTTACAAGAATGTTGTGCAGCCTTGCGTTTCCCCCTGCAATGGTGCTAAGTTTATCAACTTAGCGCCAACACAGGCACCATTGCACCATAGTGCAAAGGTGTCTGCATGCAGGGGAGGATTGTTTATGTATAGGAAGGATTGTTTATGTGTAGGAGGATTGTTTATGTGTAGGAAGGTCCATGTGTGCTGCATAAAGCAGCACACATGGAAAAAGCAAAAACGAGGTGAAATAAGGCATTTCTCCTCGTTTCGCCAACTTAAGACCAGGTTTTGGCGCTGCCTCCTATGTACGCCACCCTTGTACATAGGGGCAGCATCAAAATGAAAGGGTGTTGCGGTGGAACGCCCACCGCAACACCCACCTCCAACCCCTTTCACACCAAGAAGGACATAAAAGGGGGCCTTATGTACAAGGCAGCGTTAAGCCACGTTAAGTGGCTTAATGCTGCCTTGTACATAAGGCGCAGCCCCTATCGCCACCAAAACGTCGGTAAAAGTGATGTTGTGGCAGCGATAGGGGCTTGTACATATGCCCCCTTCTCTGCTATACTTTCAAAAGGGCCATCAATGCAGGCACGTCACACAACACCACATTCATTGTGTTTCGCAACATGGCAGTAATATTCAAAGTATAGAAAGCAATGCTTTCTATACTTTATGCTGGTGGCAACAAGCATTACCAAAGCCAAAAGCTCAGCCCGCAAGAGCCAAGACCCATTGGCCATGCCATTGCTTCTATCATTATTTGCCATGTTCTCAGTTAGTCTTTTGGACTGATGCACAACTTATTTCATAGTTATGTTTTAACCCCATCTTCCACGAGTTTGATGTTACGGTAAATTAAATGAGCCCAGACCATGGTTCAAAGAGGATGATGGTTAATTAATCCAATGAAAAATCGCACACATTCCCTCTGTCTGTCAGCACAGAATTGCCTCTTAGAAATTGTGGGCCCGATTCACAGAACTAACTTAAGACAAAATCGTAAACTTGCTACCATTTTGGTATACACAGAAGGCACTTACTCATTTCGGTATTCACAGAAGTTGGGAGTCCTAACTTTAGGACTCTTAAATGCCTTCTGTGAATACTGAAAGAATTGTCACTTGGAGATAGAGTTACCATTCCAGATGTAGGTAATGCATCAGGATTAGCACCACTGATCCCAGGGAGCCATTTCCTTCAGAAACGTGTACCACTTCCTGTCCAAGCAAAGCGACGATGTGGCAGAGAGAAAGTCCCAATGTGAGCTGAACTTTTCAAGTTGCTTGCCTCGAGTGTTCCCTTGGCATTTAAAAGTGATGACAAGATGCTTAGCTGGCAGCGGATGACCACTGTTCCCAATTCCCCTCACATCTGGAATAAGTTCATTACCAGAGGAAAGGAGCGTTGAGATCGAAGAGTCAGCAAGCCTTGGTTTATGAGACGAAGAGAGAAGCTGAGGGCTCCCACCGACAGCACGCCTGGTTGCCTCCTTACAAAGAGCCACCTCCCTGGAGATGCCCTGCTGGCTGCCATGGGACTGCCAAAAAGGATTTTGGAAGTGAGTGAGGTGAAAATATGGAAGTCCAGAGGTGCAGATACTGCTGAAATTATGTTTGACTCTGTAAGAATGTTTTATCAAGTAAGAAATTCAAACTAACATTAAGTTTTTAGAGGAACTATTTCACAGAGTAGCAAGGCAGAACAGTATTTGTAAAAAATGTGATTTATAAAAAGAAACTGAAGCAAGGTAGACCTGTATATTTTGCTTTTTACCTCAGCATCATAATAAAATGTTACATCCATAATTTAAGTAAGCTGTGAATCAGTGCAGGTATTTATGTTTGGATGTTGGATATATAAAGAGGGAATAGGGTGTATATATGCAAATGTGACATGACACTTACTTGCATAATACTGTAGAGGAAAATGCACAATTACAAAGCAACAAAATGTATCTGCATTTAAGACACTCAAAATAGATAATTCAATGGTTGGGATTGTTGTTCAAAAAACTATATCACCTAAAAGGCTATCAAAAACAGCACAAAATCACAACTAGCGATGAAACTAACCAGCTCAGGAAGACCTTGCTTCACCGGGTGCCAGAACTTTCACCAGGTTGGAGACACAGAAATGCAGCCAGAAATAAGAGGGCAGGTCTGTCCCCTCTATACTTTCAGGATGTGGAACAATATCACCACCTACTTTATAATTTTCACTGCTTTCCTGCAATTCAGAAGCTGGAAACACTTACCTTGGTGGCAGAGCACTGCACACTGCACAAGATATGTTAGATGCCTCTCCCTGTGTACACTCTTGGACCACACCCTTCGACTCTCACTCTCTGGTTGGTATTTCATGCTCTGCAGGTATGCAGTGATGGCAGCCACATACAAAAGTGGTGGAGCGGGTGGAGGGGGCATGGGTAAGCTAAGGAGGGAAATCGCATGCGAATAATTACATTTAATTTTTTTTTTAAAAGACATACCTGCAGCTGCTGGCCAGACTGAAATATTAAAATATTGTTTTATTTTTTCAGCTGCTGGCTCTGAGCCAGTGTGAGTGACTCTGCCCCGCTATTGGGGCGGAGCCACCCCTGCAAGCACGTTTGCACTGCATGCATACCTGCGTATACTCATAGTGTATGGAAGCATGTTTTTTTTGGACAGTCGGATGAAGGAGAAGGTGGGTCCTGAGTGCATGGGAGTCAGTGGACCCAGTTCTGTTACAAAGTTGCTCCAGTGAATGGCTGCTAAAATGCAAATACCTCAAATCTGAGTAGAGTGAATCCCTCAGTTCCTTAGTCCTTTCAGAGACTGACAGGGCTGGGTAAAATGTATGCCATTTAGGACCGAGTTGGTTCCACTGGCTCCTCTTCTGTCTCATCAATGTGAGATATATGAGTCTGAGCAAGAGTTCTGATACCTTCATTAACACTAAATAACGGAAGACGTCCTTTACCCCACAGTTTTTACAACAACCAGCCTTTACAACGAAGTTAGTACCCCGCATGCAACATTACCACTCGTTACTAGGAACAAGTGAAAAAGCAGCCAGGGAAATTAAAGCTACTCTGCCTGAGTTGAAGAGGTGTGGCGTTGCGGCCAGGGTGCCTGACTCCGGACCACGGGGTTCACTGTTCGATCGCCGGCAGCAGGTTAACCCAGCACCATGTGACTCTGGGCAAAAGTTCGCTTAATCTTCCCGACGGCCCCCAGCGCCGGGACACCACTCTGGAGGTAGCTGTGAGCTTTACAAATGCTGGTATTTCATTTCAAATAGTCACCTCAGTAGATTCAAAGAGGAGTGCTGCCCACCTCAATGGTCAGCTGCTCATTGGCCATCCAATAGAAGCTAATTATACACAAGATTTTTGAGAGGCAACAAAAATATCTCATTTACAACATGTTCAGTGATAAATATTTCACATTATATAAATACTCATAGTTCTTCATTGGTCGTAATCGATCTTGAGCTTTAGTTTGTATTTGTTCAGAGGAGTGCAGCCATCGCGTTTTGCCTAACAAGGCTTCATCAGGGCAAAGAGATATTTGTCAAGGGAATGTAGTTAGAAGTATAGTTCTTCAAGAAAATTAATCGGCAGTGTAACCATCAATTATCACTAGAAATAGTGCTTTCACTTTGTGTCATCCATAAGTCCAACAGCGAAAATCATAAATCAGTTGTTAGCAATGCTGGCACCGTTTTCCAAAAAGTTGAACAAACCACACTCCTGTGGTTTTTAATAATTCTTACACATGTGGTCTCCTCCTAATATGTCAAAAAAGTGTGTGTCGACAGCACCAAACAGAAATGACAGTAACCGCACCTAGACAGCCCCTCTAGGGCGGCAGTGTGTCATGAATTTAGGACATCTATGGCACACACTTTTTAAAAAAATATTAGGAGGAGACCACATGTGTAAGAATTATTGAACACTACAGGAGTGTGGTGTGCTCAACTTGTTGGATGGTCAAAGGCAAGGAGGGAAAGGAATAGTAGCTGGATTCTCTGGTTAAAGATATACTCTTACTTCAAAGAGTTGCATCTTCAACTCTTTCCTAAATTGGAGTAGCGTTGTAGTGGTTCTGCTGGTTACGAGAATTTTGATTCAGAATCTTCTACCTTGTTTTTTATTAAGTATCTAGTCACATGGTGTTCTGGCTGTGGGAGTGCAGAGGTATACGAGGGATGGTGAGCTTGTCCATAATTTAATGTAGAGTGCCGGTTCTTCGACTGCTACCTGCAGCAAAGCGCCTGGATGCTCTCTCGAGTGATAAGCCATGCAATACAAATACTGCTTGATTGATTGATCAATATTGCATGGTTGTGATGTAGGGAGAATAGGGGAGCCTATAGAATGTCCTCATGATAGGCAGAATATCATTATATTTCTTCAGGTCTTGGTACCCCAAGGCTCATCTCTCAGCCCAACATTGTTCAACGTCTACATGGCACCACTCCCCCACGTCGCCCGACAGCACGACCTAAACATCATCTCCTACGCTGACGACACCCAGCTGATCCTCTCGCTCACCAAGGACCCCCACACCGCCAAAACCAACCTCCACGAAGGAATGAAGGCCGTCGCCGACTGGATGAGGAACAGCGGACTGAAGCTGAACTCGGACAAGACAGAGGTCCTCATCCTCGGCTCCACCCCTCAGCCTGGGACGACACCTGGTGGCCGACGGCACTAGAAGCACCCTCTACACCCACCAACCACGCACCAAACCTAGGGGTCATCCTCGACTCCACACTCTCAATGACAAAGCAGGCCAACGTCGTCTCCGCCTCCTGCTTCAACACCCTGCGCATGCTTCGCAGGATCTTCAAGTGGATCCCCACCGAAACTAGAAGGACGGTCACCCAGGCCCTCGTCAGCAGCAGACTGGACTACGGCAACGCACTCTACGCAGGAGCCCCGGCCAAACTCCTGAAACGACTCCAACGCATCCAGAACGCCTCCGCTCGCATGATCCTGGACATCCCCCGCCGCAGCCACATCACACCCCACCTGAAAGACCTGCACTGGCTCCCGATCAACAAGAGGATAACCTTCATGCTCCTCACCCACGCACACAAGGCACTCCACGAAACCGGACCAGCGTACCTCAACAGATGACTCAGCCTCTACACCCCCGCCCGCCAGCTCTGCCCCGCAGACCATGCCCTCGCCACCATCCCCCGCATCCGAAGAGTGACCGCCGGCGGCAGATCATTCTCCCACCTCACCACCAAGATGTGGAACACCCTCCACATCCGCCTACGGCAGACCGAAGACCTTCTAACCTTCAGAAGACTCCTCAAGACCCAGCTCTTCGAACAGTAGCAGCATCCCCCCCCCCCCCCTAGCGCCTTGAGACCCTCACGGGTATGTAGTGCGCTTTACAAATGCTATGATTGGTTGATTGATTGATTAGGCTAATGAGGAGACAGGAAGGCCATTCATTAGGATATTACTACATTCCAGATGCAAGATTACAAGTACTTGATCAGCAATTAATTTGCTTTCAGGAACAAACAATTTAATTTTCTTTAGAAGTGACGCCTGATAATAGAGCCCAGTAATTGGAAGCACAATTTATGTCATCATCCAAATGAGCAAAAGACACACAATTGATGGACGGAATGCAGAACAAATCAAAACATTCACCCCCAGTCAAGAGATCTGGGTTAAACCCATCATCCCCTTTGGTATCGCATCATCCATATGAGCAGCCTTCCAAAATCCCATCAGAATTGGATGGCAGAAAGACAGCCAGTTCTAGCTTGGCCATGTGGTAAGGAAGGATTACAATGGTGCAGCTTGGCGGCCTGCCATAACCGAAAATACACAATGGCACAAAGAATTCTAACATGCATTTTGAGAAATAATAACTATTAAGCGTTCAAAAGAAGCAGTCAATTGCCTATTTAAAGGGCTAAAGCTTCATCCTTGATCACTTGAAGCATTTAATGCTAAAATCCATACATTGTGGTTTTTCATATTTTGATAGTTTCTCAATGTGAGTGAATAGAAGCAAGAAAACATGATAAAATGGACTAGGCATTAATTAGCATTTAATGGGGTCTTCTCTTAAGAAGAATGTGAGAATGCCTCAACGGAAAAAGTACATGTATCACCAGCAAGAGCTAACGCTCTAGCTTTCTAAAATCTTCGCAACTATATGCCAGCTTCAGAAAGGGGCCATGATTTTCTTAAAGGTAGTGAGTCCTTTAAAGCTCGAGCCTTAGTCCAACCTCCATGGTCCCTTGACATGCTCGATATCCCCCCAGACACATAGTACGCCAATATGCCCCGCCTGTGAACAATGCATTGTGCCCAGTTAGACTAGTTTTGTTTATAGTCTGCGAAATGCATGCATCAAGGGTAGTGTTGGTAAACAACCAGGGCAGTGTTGGTTTGTATTATTCTTAAATGTATTTTGCCCCCTGAGTGACTACTTACCTGTTTCTTGAAAAGGGACCTAACTATGAGGTTTGCAGTGCTCTCACAAGATCTCAGCAATTCGCATTGTCCATTTGACAATATCTGTGTAAAACTCAGCCATCTAGGGCGCCAGTAGAATTTAAACCTTGCCCAGGTTTGCTTTTCCTGAAGGATCCACTCAAGGAAGGATCTCAACTATGTTCTGTTTCCCTAGTAAGATCCCCGCAGAAGCCATCAGAAACATTCCCTCCAGAGAAAATTGGTTCAGCTGAGGACGACAACCTTTAAAGAAAACCAATAAGTTGGACAAAATGCAAGAACCAATGGGCCCGATTCACAGAAGTAATCTGAGACAAAATCCTAAACACACTACTTTTGGTATTCACAGAAGGCATTTAGTAGTAGTAAATTTAGGAATTTGTCTTAAGTCTGTCTTTAGTCTGTTTTAAGTCTATCTTAAGTTTGTCTTAAGTTTGTCTTTAGTCTGTCTTTAGTCTGTCTTAAGTCTGTCCTAAGTTTGTCTTAAGTTTGTCTTAAGTCTGTCTTGAGTCTTTCTTGAGTCAAACTTACGGCAAAATCCTAATTTTACTACTACTAAATGTCTTCTGTGAATACCAAAAGTAGTACGTTTAGGATTTTGTCTCAGATTAGTTCTGTGAATCGGACCCTTCAATCCCAGCCCCCTGATATACATCTGTAAAAAAATTGTTGTCCAGAGAGTTTCTTTTTTGATTTGTGTTTTTGGTTCATTAGAGAAGTAATTTAGCTTGGCTAGACATTGCTGTTCTGGGACAAATTTTTCTGGACAGCATTTTTAAAAACTGCAGATGTGTTGCAGTGATGATGTAATATCTCAGTAACCATGAGATCCTAATACTTCATTTTGATGTAAAAAAAAAAATAGGTTTTTGGGGTCAAGTAGTCTTATGGACACAGAAAATAACTCCCCAAAGCAACTTTTCCGTCATTTTCTTAAATGGCGGCTATAATAGAGGAAAAAGAGACATATATAACAAGCATTGGCATAGCCAATAGGTCTCGCTTTTGGGACCTTATAAGTATTTAGTTATGCAGCACAATATCCTTGGTGCAACAACATCAAGCGTTGCATGGCTAAACACTTATAAGGTCCAAAGGTGAGACCTATTGGCTATGCCAGTGCTTTTTCTCATTAGATGACAGGTTAGTAGTAACAAAAAACAGACCAAATGATGTTTCCAAGTCTTTTAATGCCAGTACGTTGCCATTGTTACATGAAAAAAACATTACGATCTCCATATGTATGGGCTCATCCACTCTGTGGTAGTTGTTATTCCTTTGCTGCCATGCCCAGATTTTCATGTTACACAACGGAAAACGTATTGGCTGGTGAGAAATGATTTTCAACATCCATTTAAATGACACAGATATCTGCTCATGTGCATCTCTGTTTGTGCCCTGGTTCAGCCGCTTTATTGCCAATTTTGCTCATGCCACATACCTTCAAGCACATTCCCTAGTGGCTTGAGCCTGGTCATTTTGTAATGTCCTGATTAGTATCAGCAGGCATGACTTATTGCTCCAGACTGAGCGACAGTTCTGGCAACTTTAAATTAATGTTCCATCAAGTGCCACATAAGTTATGCCGAACTGCTTTTTAAGAACAGGTGCTTCTTTCGCCCCACGTATTCAATTAACCAACACTGTACAACAACGTACAACCGAGTGTGATTTCTTCGTAGAATAAGGATGGGATGTCAGCATCCCTGTGTCACCAGCTCCTGAGTGTCACTTCAAGAGTGAAAACATTGTCGCTGCCGTCGGAGATAGGCAGAGAGAAAGGATGACTTCGTGCTTAACCCAAAGTTGGGAGCATACGGAGACGAGCGTGTGGTGGTGACCGAATGTCGTTGCTGTTTGGGCAAGTGCCTCTTTTTTCTGTTTTTTTAAACTATCGTGGCATAAATAATTGTGTGCTGCACGGGAGAGTTTTGCTCAAGCATTCTCTCGAGGCGGACACTGTTGTGTCATGGGAGCGGTTTGCTCGAGAGTTCCCTTGAGGTGGGCACTGTTGTGTTGCACAGCTCGTGAGGTGAAAGGGTGTCAGGCAGCAGGCTTGAAAACCGCTCGCGACGCTGTATTGGCATGAGCTGAACAGCACAGTGGGTGAGCGAGATAGTGCAGATTATCTGAGTCTGATTTTTAAAAACAAAATTATCATGGCATACATAATTGTGTGCTGTACGGGTTGAATTTTGCTCAAGCATTCTCTCGAGGCAGACACTATTATGTCATGGGAGCGTTTTGCTCGAGAGGTCCCTTGAGGCGGGCACTGTTGTGTTGCACTGCTCGTGAGGTGAAAGGGTGTCAGGCAGCAGGCTTGAAAAACGCAGATTACCTGAGTCTGATGCGCAGTGCCGGGGTCGTCTTAAGAGCCCCTTTCCAGCAGTTCCCCCCTGCAGCGTCTGGGTGTGTGTACTTACGAGCCTCTTTGTACCATTAGTCGACACTGAAGAAGGACTCTTCAGTAATAACAAGGACCAATGCGTCTCTCTCTCGGCGTAACCCGCGGGTTAACTGACACTCGGTAAACAAGTGGGAGGGGTGGGGGGAATGTGCGGCCGAGAGGAGGGACGTGCAGCGTTTACCTTGCCGCTCGCTCCCGCAAGGGAATCGCCAAATGTGCATGCGTTGCAATTGAAAGCCGTGCAAAGCGTGCACGTTTTTGGGCAAAAAAGCTGAACGTTTACAAGAGGTCCCCTCCTATGCAGCAGCGCATGTGCGCTGCATAGGCGAGACCGAAAAATGGAACAAATAATAATGGATGTTAATCCTTTTATGGATACACCAAACAATGTTTATAATCTGAATATGAAAACAAAAAATAGTTATCACTCCTCCTTTAGACACATTTTTATAGGTCTCTTTATTTATTTGTTTTGGCAATTGCATGTTGTACATTTGCAGAACGCTGAATATTTGAGAAGAACTTACCGACAAGGACATCTTTCTGTAGACAGCTTTTGCAAGGTACATGTACGTGTAAGTTTAGAACCCCATCAATATCTTACCAACAAAATTCACATGGATATTTTTCTACATATGTATGATCCAAAACATTTGCACATCTTCTGATCAAGTTGAATGCTCTTTTACTGTGTCCATGCACAGAATATGACATCTGTAGAAGGTCACTTAGCAGGACTGATCTCTTGAACTCACTGTACTGGAGATTGTCAAATCATGCTCAAGGTATTTTTCTACATCTTGAAAGTCACTATCTTCTTCTTACTCAGCAAATCCTTTCAGAAACTTAAGAGGTACAGCAGTTAAAGTTGCAAGCTTTGTTCCAAATTTGCTCATAGTGTCATCACCTGTAAAATAATGTGCCATGATAAGAACACCGGGCATCTCTTGGTCAATTTTCTTGTATAGAATAAGAAGTGGGAATAGGAAGTTTCTTTTCGCGCTTGTTCAATAATGTATCCATAACTCTGACAATCGTTGACTTATGAACATTGCAATAAATCTAAGTAGCACAATAAAAACGTCTGTGTCACTTAACAGTATAATAGCTCAATTGGAACCATTTCAAACATCCCACTCAACATATGGCACAACACGAAGGTCACCTTCCTCGAATTTACTGTTAAGGTCTTGAACAATATGGCCCGTATGTTTTGAAAATATCCTTGCAAGGACCAACTCCTCATTGACAATCATTCTACTTGCATTAATTGGAAATTCAGTGTTCACTGAAGCATCATCAATCTGAACAACCTCTCCGAAGTATCGCATGGAGGAAATCTTGGCCATTCGCAATTGAGACATAGTCCACAACAACAGCAGTTTTCAATGAGGACACCTATTCAAGTTGAAATTCTTCAAGTGAAAGATTTTTTTTCGAGCTCTTGTACGAGTGCTTTACTGGTTCAGTTTCAGCATCTTAATCAAATAATGTGTGTGTTGGCAGAAGATCATGCAACAGAATGTCCTTGATAAATTCACCCCTTTCTTATGCTACATCCATATCTATGTGCTTGCGAAACCTTTTTTTTTAACCTGTTTTGAAGTGAATGGTTTGACGAAACTCTAATCATTGCAATCAAAGAGTGGAAGTTTAGATTTAGTGATTATGTCAAAACGCCTTTTCTCTTTAAATACAAATGTCTCCTGCCTGGTTCTGCGTATAGTTTCGATCCATGTTCCAGGACAGCTAGTAGACATGTCCTTATATTGTTTTCCACATTTTGTTTGGTTAAGAAGTTTGTAGTCGCACAGGCTCAGGCATCGCAAAGAGGTTTCCTTGCTGCTGCTTGAAATTAAGCAGGCTGTCAACATGTTTATTAAAATGCCCCCCTCTATTTCCCACACATTCGGTGTGAGGAACAGTTTCACGGTGGTGCCTTAATTTTGAATTTGTCATCTCTCTGAAAACATTACAAATAGAAAGGACTTCATGGTAAACCAACTGTCATTGAGGAACATATTCACTTTTCCATGTCTGACCAACAATTCCCTTGTGCTTTTCTGTGATCTTTGGATTGTCTGTTCCAGTTCCAATTCTGCAGCCACAGCTTGAACCTTCCCTCTCTGTCGCACATCACAATATGTCTTTGAATGAATTTTCTGTAGAGGTTTGGTTTTTCCACCTCTAGCTTCCACACTCTTCCAAATACCAGGACTCCTATCTCAGGTAGCTTATGCCATCAAATCAAAACACAGTAATCAGTGACTCTACAGTCTTCACATGTAGCTCACAATCACTTTTCCAATCAGCATGTACCAAGCTTTTCACAAGAGCTATCATGTATAAAACATTTCCCTAGTACTTGAAAATCTCTGATTTATCTTCACATTCTTTGACAAACTCTGCAAACTTGTTTTTCAGGTCTTCTGATTTTGAACTGAGTGTATTGACATTGCCTGCTTTTTATTATGTCTTTTGAATGAGGTGAACCCTGTGCCTTGTTCACTTCAAAGATAAGATATGCAAAACCTAATCAGTCATTTTTTGCTCCAGAAAGCATTCCAATTCAGTGTTTCTATAGCCTCTGATATAATGAGCATGCATTGTAATGAACGAACATAACAAGTTCCGCTCGATACTGATTAGACAGATTTGCTTCCAAAGATTACAGACTCATAAAGTGCATTGTCTATACCACATCTGCTGAGATAACTTTCTGCCCCCCCAATACAACTTTTGTCATGTGGAAAACACCCATCATTGGATAAAGATTATCAAATTCTACTGGATTGCTTATAGAACTGTCAGTTACAATACGGAAATCACTTACATCATAGAAAATTGGCAGGATAGGCTGGTCTGCAAGCTGGGCATGCACATTTTGGAAATTTTTTAGAGCTTTGTATATTGTTGCGTAGTTTGTGCCTGGAGATGGTATTACTGGTAAAATCACAACCGTCTTCAGTGGAATGGTAATATGGGAGTTCAGAGCATGATTTCCAGCCAACATAGGAACTGGCTTTTCTTCATTGTTCAGTCCACACCGTAAAAGAAATATGATAAATTCAGTTAAATCAGCTTTGTGGACTCCTACATAAGGTCGAAGAAGATCCACGTCACCAGTCACTTTCAAACTTTGTGGTAGACTGGGGCGTGTTGATGGCTTATAGTGATTTTGCACATGTTGGCAAGGCAGTTGGGTTATAAGTTTGCGGCTCATTTGTTTATACCTACAGCTGGCAGAGCTTGTTTTCCAGCAGCTACTTCATTGGTACAATTTTGAAAAAGCACCATGACAGTATCATGTGTGCTGGATGTTCCAGACTAAGAAAAGCTGTCTTCAAAATCAAAACCATCAAGAGCAGCAATTGTAAACCCTTTCCTAGTAAAGTGACTTGGAAGTGGTGTGCTGTCGGATTAACAAGATTTTACAGCATGAGCTGCTAACGAGTACCTGCTCCATACTATGTCATTATAACTTATTGATACACCAATTCTATTCACTGAAGTGATTACCTCTCTACTTTTTCAGTTGTCATAGATTGTGTGGGCAGTCATCATGTGTAGCGGAGTTTTCTTTTTGCCGGGATGTAATTCACAAAACATGATTTGGAAAAGACAGTACATTTGCACAGCATAAGCCTGTCATTTCATGGGATTGTCTTCCACTTCTTTGCTTAGATCTTCAAAGCCGTCATCAATGTTGTCGGCTTCTGTTCCAAACTCAAGAACATTAGTTAGTAATAGTCTTGTTTTGCTGATATTAAATAATTATGTAAAAAATGGTAAGACAACATAGGCATTCTTGTTGACTTCCATGATTTGCGGAGCTTTGGGGCATCACAAAATTTGTCATTAAGTCCAAAATCTAAAAATATCAGAACGTTTATTAAAATGGTTCCTGCTGACTTTACTGCACCCTGTGATCTTATTTTGGCAGCAAGAATGTGAGGAGCCAAATCAGCTGAGAACACTATTAGTGGCTCATTATTTTTGTTAAGCTGACAAAAACGAATTCTGTCATGGGAGCTCATTTTAAATTCATATTTTTGAATGTATGCACGCATGCAGTTAGGGCGGGCATACTAATCTGCTGCAAATACATTCACCTCACTTTTACTTCCTCTTGGAAGAAACTAGCTGCAAATAAAAACATGTTTGCCCTTATGAGACTCAGATACTCTGTACTTTGTTCTTTCGTCAATCCCTTGGGCCCTTGTTCTGACTAAACCACAGATAACACATTGCAGATCCTCTGCTTTCTGATCAGTTGCTGGTGGTGGACGAGGGTAGCCATCGATCTACAAGCAGATGGGCATTGTGTTTGGTTGTCATTGTTTTCTCAGAAGAGTCAGATTCTTGTGATTCATTGGTTTCTGCCATTTTTTTGACAATTTTTTTCCTGGCTTTTTCAATTATATTCAACTTGTAGGACTTGTTGCTACACTGATACAATATTTGATCCTCTTCACCCATCAGTTTCAATCTTTTGAAAAGTTCATCTTGCCATATTTCTGCAGCATCTCAAACTCTATTCTGTCCAGCCGCAGTTGATGTTAGCTATTCTTTCGGATTAGTTTGACACATGACACATTTTTCTTTGTTGAAGGAGTCCTCAGATTTTGTAGTTAGTAACACTCTGTCAGGAGGTAAAGGTTCTCTGCTACCACCTGCTTCATTCATTTGAGTCGACGGAAAACCTGAAACTAAAACAATATTAAGAACAAATTACCAATATGATGGCTAAAACACATCATTATAGAACCGCCATTTTGGAAAATAGAGGAAGGGTTGCTGAGAGGAGTTATTTTCTGTCTCTATAAGGCTACTTGATCCCCAAAACCTATGTTTTGACATCAAAGTAAATAGGTCCTGAAATATTACATCATCACTGCAACACATTCACCATTTGTGAAAATGTGATCCTGAAAAATTTGGCCCAGATTTGAAATGTCTGACCAGGCTAAATTACTTCTCTAGTGATACCAAACACAAATTAAAAAAGTATCTTTGGACAAAATTTTTTTTTTACAGAGTTATATCAAGGGACAAGGACAACAAAGCAAAAAGTTTGACTTGCGCATTGTAACGGCATGTATTATTTGAAAGCATTAAAGGAGATCATTCACATAAATAAGAATATCAGAAACCATAGTGATAATGTACTATTGGGATTGCATGCATGTAAATTGATCTATTGGACTATTGACCACAGCATCGGTACTGAATTATTCACCCATCAGTGCAAGAGCCTGTGGTGTCAGGAAACACCAACAAGGAAAAACTGAACTGGAGATAGAATTACAGAAATCTAACATGGAGGGGGAATGAGGTTTTAGGTCCAGAAATGCTGACTTTGTTATTAGGGATCCAGGTTCGAGAGTCAGTGTCATCCCTACATTCTGTGTTTCTGGGCATATCACCTAATCTCTCCTCAACTAATAAAAAAATTAATGCGATATTGAATAAGGAAATGGGTGCTAATTTAAAGCACAGAAAGACCTTTGTGTCAAGTTTGCCCTATATAAAACTGCAAAAAAAAAAAACGGGAGATAACGGGAAGAGACAGAGCAGCATGGAATGCAGAAGTCAGTATTTTCCTCATTTATCAGTCCATACTTTAATTAGAAAATATGACAAAAAGCACTTTAAAACATGCTCTAGAACTGCCGTATTGACCCCTGACTGATAAGTAAAGTAAACAAAACCAGAATAGTGAAAAAAGAATACAGATGTGCAGTTTTCTTTTAGTATACAACCCCATGGATAAATGGTCAGGACTTTCCCTTTGGAAAGATGGAAACCTGTGGAAGCCAATGTCAACATAGGGCCACTGAATTTCCCATCATCCATCTGCACAGGAAGTGACATATTTGGACTTCTCATCTGCACAGAAAGAGTCATCACTGCTCCCTACTCCCAGGTGCTACTTAATGGTGACCAGAGCACGGACGTGCTCTGATGCCGTAACTGGCATGCCGCTAGTGTGCCAAAGTCAAGCCCATCTGTGCCTGGACTGTGACCAGTGCCAGGAACATTGGTCCAACAATCCTTCTGCTGTCAACGCCTTTGCGACCCTATGTGCCCTCAACTTTGGCGGCTACTCCACACGCTGCTGCCTTACTTTTTATTTTATTTTATAACACTTGTAAGGTGCACAGCTACCCACAAAGGGTTTCCCGGCGCCGGACCAGCGTAACGCACAAAACCCACTGGATAGAAACAATTGAAGCACATTATTTATCAAACAACCAGGTCTTTACGCTTTTTCTAAAGATCCTGAAATTTTCCTCCTTACGTATATGGATGGGTAAGGTGTTCCACAGAGTTGGGCCCAAGTAGGAAAACGATCTTCCGCCTATTCTAGCCCGCTTGAACCTTGGTACCACAAAATTCGCAGCAGTACCTGAACGGAGGCTGCGATTGGGAAGATAGAGTTTAACAAGGTCCTGTAGATATTTAGGGGCAATACCAGCTTTGATTTTAAATAGGTAGATCAGGGTTTTGAAACGGATCCGGTTTTCGACCCTGAGCCAATGCAGGTCCCTCAGATGTTTGGTGATCCTAACGGGTCTAGGGATTCTGCAAAGCAGTCTGGCAGCAGCGTTTTGCACCAATTGCAGACGTCTTATTACCGCTTTGTTTGAGCCCAGGTACAAGATGTTTCCGTAGTCAAGCCGGGATGTCACTAAGGCATTGACTACGGTCTTCTGGGTGGAAGGGGGTAACATCCATGCAATTTTGCGAAGCCATTTAAGAATGGCAAAACATATGCCAGCCACTTTGTTGGCTTGCTGCGTCATAGATAAACTATCATCTATGATGACCCCAAGGTTTCTGACCTGAGAGGCTGGAGGTGGAAGTTTACCAAAAGATAATGGCCAGTGGGGATCGCTCCAGAGATCTTTGCTGTTTCCTAAAAGGAGGACCTCAGTTTTCTCCCCGTTTAATTTAAGTTGGTTAACTGACATCCAATTAAATATTTCCTGAAGGCCTATTTTCAGTGCAGATGGAGCAGATGAATCAGATTTAGAAAGTGAGAACAGAATTTGAGAGTCATCTGCATAAGTCATTAAAACAAGGCCAAATTTTTCTGCAAGATCGGCTAATGGACGTAGGTACAAATTAAAAAACAATGGGCTCAGGATCGATCCCTGTGGCACACCATGGGGAGAGTGGAATATCTCAGAGCATGCCTCCAAGGAAGAGATCTGGAAAGTGCGGAGGGATAAGTATGATCTAATCCACTCAAGTGCCTTGCCCTCGACACCATTCTCCCCCAACCTGTCAAGCAGTATGGAGTGAGAAATGGTGTCGAAGGCCGCACTTAAGTCCAACAGGACCAATGCTACCGTTTGGCCGTCGTCCATGAGCTCCCTGATTTTTTCCGTGACCCCAAGTAGGGCCGTCTCAGTGGAATAACCACTCCTAAATCCAGATTGGGACGAGTGAAGAAGCTCGTTATTCTCCACATAGAATGAGAGTGCTTTGTGGATGTGCCTCTCAAGAATCTTTGAGAAGGCAGGCAGCAATGAAATTGGGCGGTAGTTGGCCAATACCAAAGGGTCTGCGGCCGGCTTTTTAAGTAGAGGACTGACCATAGCATGTTTCCAAAGAGCAGGAACTGAGGCCTGCTCAATGGAGGCGTTCAGTATTTCCGCTATGGGGACCATAGCCGAGTCCTCTAGTTTACTTAGAATACTGATAGGAATGGTGTCACGTGGGGAACCTGATTTGATCGATTTTAAGAGTTCCTTCAGTATATCCAGATTAATAGGAGGCCAGGCCCCGAGATGACAATTTCCTCTGACAACTTGAGGGATGTTAAAATGTTTATGCGTGGTTATGCTGTCTCTTTTGATGTTAGAGACAATGTTGTCAAATTTGTCAGTAAAAAACGAAGCCAGGTCTTGACATTGCTGGGTATTAAGAGGGGTAGGTTCCGCTCTTGAATTTTCACCAGCCAGCTCTCTTACGGTATTGAAGAGAGTCTGGGATTTATTTACGGCCATGTTAATGCTGGTGGTAACATAGCATGCTTTAGCTTTCATGCATGCTGAATGATAGCTATTTCTGGCTTTTCGGTAGACTTCTTTTTGATGAAGTTCATAGTTTTTTCGCCACTGTCTCTCAAGAATCTTACATGTGGATTTTTCTTTCTTGAGAGCTTCTGTGTACCAGGGGGCAGGAGGGCGATGTATTTTTCCTTTGCAGCGGGATAAGGGTACGCAAGAATCCGCTGCACCATTTAGCCATCTTTGTGTGGCTTCTGCTATGCTTTCCATGTCTCCATCTAAGCATGGGTGATCTTTCCTCAGCGCGTTATTGAGATCCTCCAAATTTAGGGATTTCCAATTTCTCCTACAAGATTCTAGATGAGTCATAACTGGGCGTTTTGTAGGTTTAAGTGAGATGACAAAACATAAAAGAAAATGATCAGACCAGAGAACGGGAGTAGTGTTAAGCCATGAGAGTTCTTTCATGTTTGTTATGATAGGGTCTAACAAATGTCCAGCTTTATGCGTAGGACCCCTGTTACGTACAGTCATATCTAAAAACATGAAGTCGTCTATAAAGTTCTTGCAGGTCTTATTGTTGTCATCTTCAAGGTGAAGATTTAGATCTCCAAGTACCGTATAGTTTTGAGCATTTAGGTATTCGGGTAGGATAAAATTTACCAAATTATCTGACCAGGAGGGATTATTTACTGGCGGTCGATAGACCAGTACGCCAGAGAAGGTAAAATTGGGACTGAGAGAAATTTTAAATGATGCCGCTTCGCAGTTAAGAATGTCTGCAGGTTCGAAGTTGCATACAAAATCTCTACTGTAAATAATGGCAATGCCCCCTCCTATTTGGCCTACCCGGTCCCTTCTTACAATAGCATAGTTCGGGGGGGAGGGCAGTGGCAACGTCTGGACCTGATCCTTCATGAAGCCAGGTCTCGGTTAAAAATAAGGCGGTAGGCTTTTTTTCCATTAAAAGATGAAAAATGTCAAGTTTATGTTGTGCTAGTGAACGGCAGTTAACCGAGTAAAATATAAAATTGTTAGAACTCGCTCCCTGCTGGCGAGATTTGATAACCGTACCCTGCGTGGTTTCACGATAGGGCTGAAAGTTAGTCAAGGACAGAGTACATTCAGGGCATGTTTGTAAGCCAGCTAATAACGGGTTCAGGGTTATGCAGTTGTCATGGTTAATGGGGCGTAACGCCCTAAGTGTAGCACTTGTTATCATACCGTATAGTGTAGGAGCAGAGTAATGCGCCCTAAGTCCCGGCCTGGCCCGGACGGGCACAGACGGGCTGACTCTGGCTGGACTCCGGCAAAGACGAGGCGCGTCCGCTAAAAACGCGTCCGCTATCGCGGAGAGAGATTGTTTCCTTTTATCCCTGAGCCTAGAGCGCTCTCACCGCTCTGTCCCGCCCTAAGATGGCCGCCACTAAAACCCTGGTGCTCGGTGCCTTGCCCTGATTCGGCAGGTATCGAGCGCGAGTATGCTGGCGACGGAGTGGGTAAGCCCCCAATGTGCTAACTGCAAGATTCTGATTTTTAAAACATACTAATACAAATTAAACACAGTACAATTTTTACACAGGTTTTCGTTCGTTTAAAAAGGCTGTTCGTTATCTCTAGCGCAGTAGATTGAGCAGTAGGGTGATACGCTGCCCAAGCGCTCGCTAATCCGCCAAACACTGTCAGAGGGCTCCTTTTATCCCTGAGCCTAGAGCGCTCTCACCGCTCTGTCCCGCCCTAAGATGGCCGCCACTAAAACCCTGGTGCTCGGTGCCTTGCCCTGATTCGGCAGGTATCGAGCGCGAGTATGCTGGCGACGGAGTGGGTAAGCCCCCAATGTGCTAACTGCAAGATTCTGATTTTTAAAACATACTAATACAAATTAAACACAGTACAATTTTTACACAGGTTTTCGTTTGTTTAAAAAGGCTGTTCGTTATCTCTAGCGCAGTAGATTGAGCAGTAGGGTGATACGCTGCCCAAGCGCTCGCTAATCCGCCAAACACTGTCAGAGGGCTCCTTTTATCCCTGAGCCTAGAGCGCTCTCACCGCTCTGTCCCGCCCTAAGATGGCCGCCACTAAAACCCTGGTGCTCGGTGCCTTGCCCTGATTCGGCAGGTATCGAGCGCGAGTATGCTGGCGACGGAGTGGGTAAGCCCCCAATGTGCTAACTGCAAGATTCTGATTTTTAAAACATACTAATACAAATTAAACACAGTACAATTTTTACACAGGTTTTCGTTCGTTTAAAAAGTCTGTTCGTTATCTCTAGCGCAGTAGATTGAGCAGTAGGGTGATACGCTGCCCAAGCGCTCGCTAATCCGCCAAACACTGTCAGAGGGCTCCTTTTATCCCTGAGCCTAGAGCGCTCTCACCGCTCTGTCCCGCCCTAAGATGGCCACCACTAAAACCCTGGTGCTCGGTGCCTTGCCCTGATTCGGCAGGTATCGAGCGCGAGTATGCTGGCGACGGAGTGGGTAAGCCCCCAATGTGCTAACTGCAAGATTCTGATTTTTAAAACATACTAATACAAATTAAACACAGTACAATTTTTACACAGGTTTTCGTTCATTTAAAAAGGCTGTTCGTTATCTCTAGCGCAGTATATTGAGCAGTAGGGTGATACGCTGCCCAAGCGCTCGCTAATCCGCCAAACACTGTCAGAGGGCTCCTTTTATCCCTGAGCCTAGAGCGCTCTCACCGCTCTGTCCCGCCCTAAGATGGCCGCCACTAAAACCCTGGTGCTCGGTGCCTTGCCCTGATTCGGCAGGTATCGAGCGCGAGTATGCTGGCGACGGAGTGGGTAAGCCCCCAATGTGCTAACTGCAAGATTCTGATTTTTAAAACATACTAATACAAATTAAACACAGTACAATTTTTACACAGGTTTTCGTTCGTTTAAAAAGGCTGTTCGTTATCTCTAGTGCAGTAGATTGAGCAGTAGGGTGATACGCTGCCCAAGCGCTCGCTAATGCACCACATAACACAGAAGAAGGCTTCTCCTGTGCTTCCTGCAAGTTTTCATGCTCTTATCTAAGACTCACCTCACCCGATGCGATTATCTCTCACACTCCTGCAACCACCCACACAACACTCCATACTGACATGCATGCTCCTTCATATCACTCACCAAACAAGCCACAGAGATCTGGTACCTGCTGCAAGTATATGGCCTGGACCTACTTTTCTTTATAGAAACCTGTCAAAATCCTGCCTTGGCACTTAATATCACCAAAGACATCTTCCCTGGCTCCCCGGTTACAGGATTGTCAAGCAAGACAGATTTCACAAGCCTGGAGGCAGAATCGCCATCATCCACAAGAACAGCACCAGCTGCACCACCTCCACAGACATATCATCCTCCAACACAGAACACCTGTTATTTAAGCTCAATGTCACAGCGAACTTAACCTTAAGCAACACTCATTTACAGACCACCGTACGAAGCACCAACTTCACTGACACCATCATGGACTTCGTTGCACTCCTCACCCTCGACGCTAGCTACTACATTCTACTCAGAGACCTGTACCTACACCCTAGGCCCATGCAGTGAGTACAGGGACCTACCCATGTTGCTGGACACCTACTGGACCTTATTTTTACGACCTTTGACAACATCAAAGTTGAGATGCCCACACCAGTCTCCTCGACAGACAACGTCGTTGTCAAGTTCAACATCCCCGTCCTGGTCCAATGCAATCACACCACCACCAGACCAGCCCGACAAAACTGAAACAGCATCACTAACATGGACATACCTCTCAACACCCACTGCCCCGAACACAGCAACAGCCTCCCGACAACCCATCAAGAACTCCAACTCTCTGGCCCCATCAAACACAGCAGTACCGCAAGATCTATAACCTAGGCCAGTTGGTACATGAAGGAAAGCCGTTGAAATGCCATTGCAAACAACTGGAGTGTTAATGGAGAATGAACCAGGACAATGCAGACAGGAGCATATTCAAATCCACCCTGAGACCCGGACCGCATCAAGGTCAGAACGATTAGAAGCAAAGAAATCTTCACCATTGTGAAGAATTTTACCTCACCAGCAGCCACCTCCCATTCTATCAATCCCTCACAATACCTATGCAACAATTTCTTTTGACTCTTCAGCAAAAACATCACTGCCATTTACAGCAACTTCAACCCATAACTGGACTCGACAGACCTCGCCAAATGCCTCCCGATCATATCCAAAGTACCAATGCTAACTAAATGGGCTGTCATCATCCCAGAGGAAGCCGCTGCCACCATTAAGTTGATCCACTCAGGGGCCCCATCAGACCACTCCCCCACCACGCCAACTCAGGACTGCAACCCATCAGCACCATGCTCAAACCCATTCGGAAGACCTCCACCTCTTCTGTGACCTTTCCAGACGGTTGGAAACACACAAGTGTCCTCCCCACCATGGACCCTTCAATGGTCGCAGACTACAGACAGGTCTCCCTGCTACCATTTCAGGCCAAGGTCTTGAAAATTATCAACAAACACCTCACTGAATACCTCATTGACCACTAACTCCTCAACACCACCTGATCTGGTTTTAGACACAACCGCAGCATGGAAACTGCCCTCATTGTAACCTCAGATAACATCCACATATCTCTGGACAGAGCAGACATGACCGCCCACATCCTTCCGGACCTCTCCACAGTAGTTGACACTGCTTCCCACCCCATCCTCATTTAATGCCCACGCAAAATCGAAGTCAAATAACGCATACTCTTTTCGATCTGCTCCTCCTTACTGGAAGGACCCAGACTGTCAGCCTGGCACCGTACAACTCTAACACTTGCAATCTCATCTGCATAGTTCTGCAAAGATTCTCTCTGAGCCTTATCCTCTTCAATACATACATGTTCCCTCTAACCAGCATTATCCACTCTCACAACATCAAGGTCCACTCCTATGCCGATGACATTCAACTCATTTTCAGCATCACAGACAAGAGACCCAGTAAGCAGATCAAGTTCAATGCCTGCATGACTGACATTGCCCACCAGATGAAGAACAACTGTCTGAAGCTGCACACCAACAAACCTTAAAACAGGATCTTCAGGAAGAGCATTTCACCTTGGGACTCCTGCTGGTAGTCAACAGAGCTAGGACTGATACCCACACCCACCAACTGCGCCAAGAACCTCAGGATCATCATCAAAAACAGGCTTGACATGTCCACCCAGTCAACACTATCACTGCCTCATGCTTCCATTCCCTGAAGATGCAGAGGAAGACTTTTAAATGGCTGCCAATCAGCACCCGGAAAACAGTCACACACGCACTTAGCACAAGCAAGCTCAAATACAGGATCAACAAAAAACTCAAATAAAGACTGCAGACCATATAGAACTCAGTGGTTACATAACACTGGCCCAGCAGACCTCAACTATTGCATCTGCTTTCACAAACCTTCCAGACACCTCCGCTCGTCTGGACTTCTATGTTCATGCATATGGAAAACCAGATCTGGCGGTCAAGCCTTTTCCTACATCACTCCTAAAGTGTGGAACAACCTGCCACTACATGTAAGATCTTCCTCCCCACTTCTTGAATTCCTCAAGAAGGTGAAGACCTGGCTTTTCAAGTAATCCCACTAGGCCCTATATTTGGATCCACTCACAGATACTCAGCACAAGGATACCAATCCGGTGATTGTGCGCTAAACAAATCTGCATAACACAATATCCTCACCATTTCAAGTCTTAATAATGTGAACATTTTCAGTGATGAACCTCAACAGGGCAATTTTATTTTCCCTAAAGGAACTTGCAAACAAAGAAAATGCTGGCTTTAGCAGAGGCTTGGCTCAGCAGAAAATTAAAGAGGATGTAACATGCCAACCCCTCTCTTGGCTTCCCCAACATCAAAAGCACATTCACAACTCCTAGTATTATGCATTTGACAACCCTCTAAATGTCGCACCTGAAATGGGAGGTGGGATATGGGCAAGAGGTACAAGGACTGGAACAAAGGTTATCTGAATTCTACAGCCCTGTCCATGTATCCTTATCCAGAGAGAGGAGAGCACTGTAGCATCACAGACCAGCAAAGTAAATGGACCTTTCCATCCTCCATTTTTCTCCTAGTTACTGTCCATTTTATGTCAAGTTGTGGCTGCTGCTGCTGATTTTACTTGATGCTCAGTTAGTTCCTGGGCTCTTAGAGCCCAGCCTGGCCCCTGACCCCTGGCTCAGCTCTAGCTTAGCTCTTCCCATAGCTTATTTACTATCAGCTTTACTAGAATGATTCAGCTACAATGTGCAGAGTACAATATGGAATAACAAAAGAGAACTCATTTAAAATGTGCTTGAGTGTACAATAATGCTAAGGCTTTCGTGGTCTTCCAACAGGCACAAACACGAAAAAGCATTTGGTGAATAAAATGTAATAGCATGTGTTAAGGCACATATGAGCATTTGCACTTGCATAATATATATGCTAGCATTAATGCACCTATGCAAGCGCAATTACTTGCTCAGCAGCCTACCTGTGTTCCAATACATCACGTTCTTGCAGTCTCCAGTTTTATAGATCAGGACACCTATGGGCATTTTAGTTTTTCTGCTGTCAGCACAGGAATCTCTAGAACTGCCCTATTGCTGGAAGGCTGTTTACACACTCTCTGGGGAGGTTACCTTAACAAGCCTGGGGTATCTCTGGGTTCCCTCCCCCATGGTTGTGCATGCATAGAAACGATGAAATATTCGCATGAAATACTGTCATCCTGGGGTGGTACAGGCACTTACAGGAGGCCATACTGTTTTAGAAGTTGGAACAAAGAAATGGGCCTGGTAGTGTTTGCACCTCCCTCCTGGTGTCTGCCATTCCCTGCAATTCTCTCACCATCACCCGCTGTGCACAATGGTTAAGGGGTAAAGCTGTAGTTATCCTTGCTGGAGACAGTTTCAGCCTGGGTGGTGAAGGTCTGAACAGTGACCTATCAATCAATCAATCATGGGTTTGTTAAGTGTGACAACTCACCCGTAAGGGTCTCAAGGTGCTGGGGGAGGGGGGATGCATGTTCCGGTTCATCAGGGAGGGGGTCTGTCGAAGAGCCAGGTCTTGAGGTCTCTTACGAAGATGGGAAGTGGTGTTGTCAGTCTTAGGTGGAGCGGAAGTTCGTTCCCGGCTCTGGCCACAAGGAAAGAGAAGGGGTGGCCTTCCGATGCACAGGTGCTGGGACATGTGGCAGTGTTTTGGCAGGTTGAGGACCTTGCGGCAGCGTTTTGGATGTTCTGTAGCTTGCGGGTGAGGTTTTTGTTTATTCCGGTGTAGAGTGTGTTGCCGTAGTCTGCTTGTGACGAGGGTGTGAGTGATGGTTTTTCTGTGTTCAAGGGGAATCCATTTGAAGGTCTTACGTAGGAGGCGGAGGGTGTGGAAGCATGAGGACGAGACTGCATTGATCTGGAGGTCCATTTTGAGCTCGGAGTCCAGGATGATTCCCAGGTTGCGTGCATAGTCCATGGGGTGGGCGGGTTTCCGAGGGCAGGGGGCCACCAGGTGTTGTTCCAGGCGTCGGGGTTTGGGCCCATGATGAGTACTTCCATCTTGTTGGTGTTAAGTTTTAGGCCGCTGTTTTTCATTCATTTGGCGACGGCTTCCATGCCTTCTCAAAAAATGTGTCTGGTGGCGTTGGGTTCGTTGGATAGGGAGAGAACGAGTTGGGTGTCGTCTGCGTATGACACAATGTTGAGTCCATAGATTTTGACGATGGGGGGCGAGTGGAGCCATGTAGATGTTGAAGAGCGTCAGGCTGAGGGAGGATCCCTGGGGGACTCCGCAGGTCATTGGCGTTGGCTCTGAGAGGAAAAGTGGTAGTCTGACCCGCTGTGTTCTGCCGGAGAGGAAGGATCTGATCTAGTCAAGAGCCTTGTCTTGGATCCTTGCGTCGTAAAGTCTGCATAGTAGGGTGCAGTGGAAGACTGTGTCGAATGCCGCTGAGAGGTCGAGGAGAATGAGGGCTACTGTTTCTCCTTTGTCCAGTAGGGTGCGGATGTCGTCTGTTGCGGCGAGGAGGGCGGTTTCCGTACTGTGGTTTTTCCTGAAGCCGGATTGGGAGGAGTCGAGAATGTTGGCTCTTCGATGAAAGTAGCGAGTTGGCTGTTGATGGCTTACTCGATAGCTTTCGCAGAGAACGGAAGTAGGGAGATGGTTCCGTAATTTTTGAGGTCGGTGGGGTCCGCAGAGGGTTTTTTGAGGAGGGGGTTGACCTCGGCGTGTTTCCAGTCATCAGGGAACGAGGCGGTCGCCATGCAGCGGTTGATGGTGTGGCAGAGCGTGGGTGCGATGGTGTCGGCGGCTCTGTTGAAGATGTGGTGGGGGCAGGGGTCTGTGGGGGCTCTGGAGTGGATTGACTTCATCGTCTTCAGTGTGTCTTCAGTGGTGAGGGCTGTCCAACTGTCAATCATTGGTTTCAGGGTGTCAGGTGTTGTTGGTGGGGGTTCCGTGTGTTCGTTGTCTTCGTTGAAGTTGTAGTAGATGCTCTTGATTTTGTAGTGAAAGAAGGTGCTGAGATTGTCACAGAGGTCTTGTGAGGGAGGGATGTCAGTCGACTCGCTGGTGGGTTGGGCAAACTCCTTGATGATGTTGAAGAGCTCTTTGCTGTTGTGTGCGTGTGTGGAGATTCTGTCTTCAATAATTTTTTCCTTGTTTCTCTGATGAGTTGGTGGTGGGCGTTGGTAGCGGCTTTAAAGTTGTTGTGTGCTTCTTTGGTTTTGGTGTTCCTCCAGGTTTTTTCGACGTCTGGACTCCCAAAGTTTGGAGGTGAACCATCTGGCTTTCTTGGCGTGGGTGTTGTTGTTTTTCTTGAGGGGGGCTATGGTGTTGGCGCTGGCGGAGATCCATCTGTGCAGAGTTTGGGCTGCTGTGTTGGGGTCGTCGTTTTCTGTGATGTTTGGGGTGGAGTTGCTGAGTAACGAGGTTAGCTGGTCATCAGTGATTTTGGTCCAGTTTCTTCGTGGGAGTGGGTGCTGGTGTCTGTGGATGATGGGTGTTCTAAAGCTGAAGTGGACGCAACGGTGGTCAGTCCATAAGAGTTCGGTGGTGTGGCTGAAGGTGATGGAGTTTTCCTGTTGTGAAGAGGGGGTCGAGTGCGTGGGCTCAGGCATGATCTGGTGAATTCCAATGTTGTGAAGGTTGTCCAGGAGGGATGCGATGTTGGGGTCCAGTTGGTTGTCGATGTGGAAGTTGAGGTCTCCCAGCAGGGTGTAGTTGGTGGATGCGATGGCATGCGGGGAGATGATGTCCGTGATGGAGTTGGCGAAGGGTCCGCAGGGTCCAGGTTTGGTAGATGAGGGTTCCTCGGAGGGAGGTAGTAGGGTTGGTCTGTATCTTGAAGTGTAGCTGTTCCATCATGTCTGTGGGATCGTCGAGTGTGCTCAGGTGTAGGGTGGATTTATTGATGATGGCGATTCCCCCTCCCGGGCAGGTGGGGCAGTCCTTTCTGGAGATCTTGTAACCTTGGGGTATGGCGGTGGCGATGTCCGGTCCCGAGGTGGTGTTGGTCCAAGTTTTGGTGAAGAACGCTACGTCCGAGTTGGTGTTGTCGAAGAGGGCCCAGATTTCGGTGGTGTGTTTGTGGAGGGATCGGACATTGAGGAGGATGCATTGCAGGGACTTCGGTTTGGTTGTGTTTTTGTGGGCGGGTTTCACTGGGTGCATGGGCTTAGCGGTGCTGCAGGTGTGCCGGCAGCAGTGGCAGCTGAAGGGTCCGTGGGTGTCAGCCAGCGAAGCTAGCTTGCAGTTGTTGTTGCGGCCTGGGTTGAGTGCGTGGAGTGCTGATGATCCGTAGCGATGGCGGTGCGGACTTCCAGGGTTTCTGGTGCTGGTCGCCTTGGCATGGCTTTGTCGTGCCAGCGGTGCTCCAGCGGCATGCCCCCTGCGTGCATCCACTGCGTGACCGTGCAGCGGCCGCCATTATGTAGAGGAGGGGGCGGGAATGTACAGCTGGGAGGCAGGGGCGGTAACGGCAGGAAAACCAGCAAGAAAGAAGGGGGAAGCCCTGAGGGCAAAAATACAATGGGCAGTGCAAACAGAATACAGGCACACAGAATACAGGCACAGCCAAAACAACAATGAGGCACAAAAACACCAGAACAACAAACGGAAAAAATACAGTGATGGCAAGAGTCATATGAGGGTAAAAAAGAAAAATACACTACTAGGAGTCCCGAGCGGGCTTGAACTCTGCCTGCGTTGGGCCAATGGGATCTACGTCGGAGCAGAGCAACGCGGAGCTGCTGTGGAGAGGGGAGAGAGCAGACCTCAGACTGGGTTAGAGGTTGTGCTCCTAAATGTACAATCAAATTACTTGCCTTGGATTTTCCTGCAGATCACTAGCAGTGTTATTAATGCTTAGTCCCTTTCAAAGGTTGGGCAGAAACAGGGGCATATGTACACGGAGTTAACTCCTCCATAACGTCAATTTTTTTACTTTTCAGTGGCTTTTTGTTATCGCCGTATTTACAAGTTGCCGCTAACCACAGTTAGCAGCAGTTTTCCGGCTCAAACGTGCGTTTTTCGGATCGCCACTTCTGTCAGAGGGACTTAATAGATATTAAATGCAAGGTGGGCATTCCCATGAAAAAATTCCCGCTAACCCCACTTTGCCATATTTACAATGATTTATGAGCCCGGCGATACTTCCCAAAAGCTGCCGCTGATGCCAGTTAGAGGCTGGTTTTTAAGACCAGAAATAAGGTGGTCTAAAAATAGTGCAAAACACCTGTACATAATGGTGACTAACCCAGACCCTCATTTGCTTACCTAATGACACAATGGAGATACTACTCTTGCAGCTTGGAGCTCCAAGAAGACCACAACCCCCACCGCCACCAGTACCACCACAGAGGCAGCGCCAAAGAAGAGAGCGGGTCTACCGCCAATGCATCACCCTGATAGACCTCCGGCCAGAGGATGTGATAGCCCACTACAGGCTGAAAAGGATCTCCATCCTAGGCATACTCACCCAGATAGCCCCAAAGCTGCAGGCACCATTACAGCGCTGCACAAAGATCCCTCCGCAGACAAAGCCATTTGCAGTGCTGCACATATTGGCCTCTGGTACGTTCCAATGAACCACTGACAGAGTGGGTGGAGTCTCACAGTCGGCCTTCTCAAGGTTCCTCCCAACTGTCTTGGATGCCATCATCAGCCTGACACCTCAGCACCCACGCGTCCCCAACACTGTGCAAGAAAAACTTGACACCAAGCAAGGCTTCTATGACAATGCTGGGTTTCCTCATGTGTTGGGGGCAATTGACTGCACCCATGTTCTACTTGTGCCTCCTGCAGACATTGCACATATATACAGGAACGGGAAGCCCAAACAATCAATGAATGTGCGGGCAATTGTGGACCACCTAGGCCTGTTCATCAATGTTGTCGCTAAGTTTCCTGGGAGTGTGCATGACTCCTAAATCTTTCGCCAATCGATCCGAAACCAACGGTTTGAGAATGGCACATATGGAAATGGACTGCTTGTTGTCCTCAAGTACACAAGCATGTAGCTCAAATATGTGAGAATGCACAAATAGCCAATTTAATATGACATACATTGGAACTGCTCCAAACAATATTCACAAGCACACAATACAAAATAATCAAGACATGTGTCAGACAGCACAATAAGGTAGTAGCCTACAAAATCTCACATAAACCAGTATGGCACCCATGGAATATAGATTTTGCTGAACACATCAGATACAATGTTAAATAAAATAATTTAACACATGACACAGAACATATGCTTCTGCTGTGCTACTTACATCCTGAAATAATCAAATGTGCCACATGTAAAAGAAGATGACAGATCCCCTGCTCTCACATGTGATGGTGCACAATTAGCTGACATGCAAAAACATAGTCAGCCATGCACCATGCAGCAGGTGTCCCTGCATCATTGGTTTGCAACTAGTGCTGCATGAGGGGAGCACTGACTGCCTACAAATATTCACCAAAGTATATTAAACATCACTCTGTGTCATTGCAGAATGGAGCATGCATAGGAAGAGCATGTAAACAATCCAAATCACAATTTCACTACATGTTGTGCATGTATATGACTACCCTGGTGAGGTATAGCAATATGATGCACAAAATCTGAAATCACAATGTGTGTTGATTGTGAACTGACTAACCCCGGGCGTAGTACTCCGCTTCGCCCACAGAGTGTACGTAGCGCTGCCTGCTTCGCAGTTTTCAAAGTAGGCATAGCAGGCAGCGCTACGCACACACCAGGGCGAAGCAGAGCTGCCTGCCGCCCACCACCCGCCTCCCGCCGTCCTTTTAAAATAATGTAAAGTATGATAAAAAAATTAAATAGAATGACTTACCTGCAGCGCGGCGTCTCCGGGGCTCCCTCTTCCTCGTTCACAACTTCTTTTCAGAAATGCGCATGCGCGGACGCACGCGCATGCGCATTTCTCGCATACAGTCACAGTTGAACATATAGACAAACATGCAACTCACAAAATGTAGCAATGTCACATTTTGTTGTGTCACTCCAGGAATGTACAACATACTCTGTAGAATACAATGTTGGTCAAGATGTCCAGAAAACTTATATGGAATGTGTTGTGGCCCTGAGTGGGCAAACTGTACCGCAAATGAAGTCATGTGTATGCTACACCAAAACCTATCTCCGGACAGGGATCACTGACTAAATATCGAAGGTCACAATATCGACCTACAAAAATATCGGAACAAAAATATCGATATCAAGAATATCGACATCCTATCTACAACATGGTAAGTACAAAAATATCGATAATTAAATATCGATGTCAAAAATATCGTTAGTAAAAAATATCGGTTTTTTTTAGTTTAAAAATATATGTAAAATAAACCAAGTAATACTTATAAATAAAATAAACATAATTAAATATATTTTATATTATTTAAAATTACTAATTAATATATATAATTTAATAAAAACATTAGTTAAACATATACATATAATATATAATATATATACTTACTTAATAATTAGTTTTAATTATTATTTTAGTAACGTATACATTATTAATTTTGTAAACAAAAATTCCCAATGCATCTATACACATAAAACAATAACATTAATAAATATTAAATAATTACATATAGCAAATAAAAAATAATTTTAATTTGAATATTTTTTATTATTAATGATATATTACATTAGTTGAAATAATATAAAACATATTAAATATCAGAGAAAATAAAACTACTACTCCAACTCCAACAAAAAAAACAGTAAGGAAAATGTTGGATAGCGTAGGGCTAAAAATTACTATTTCCACTACAGGGAGTGTAACAGTAGGGAAAGTGTTGGATAGCATAGGGGTAAAAATAACTATTCCAACTCCAGAGAGTGCAACAGTAGGGAAAGCGTTGGATAGCGTAGGGGTAAAAATTACTATTCCAACTCCAAAGAGTGCAACAGTAGGGAAAGCGTTGGATAGCGTAGGGGTAAAAATTACTATTCCAATTCCAGAGAGTGCAACAGTAGGGAAAGTGTTGGATAGCGTAAGGGTAAAAATTACTATTCCCACTCCAGAGAGGGCAACAGTAGGGAAAGCATTGGATAGCGTAGGGGAAAAAATTACTATTCCAACTCCAGAGAATGCAACAGTAGGGAAACCAGTGGATAGCATAGGGGTAAAAATTACTATTCCCACTACAGTGAGTCCAACAGTAGGGAAAGCGTTGGATAGCGTAGGGGTAAAAATTACTATTCCCACTCCAGTGAGTGCAACAGTAGGTAAAGCATTGCATAGCGTAGGGGTAAAAATTACTATTCCCACTCCAGAGAGTGCAACAGTAGGGAAAGCGCTGGATAGCGTAGGGGTACAAATTACTATTCCCACTCCAGTAAGTGAAACAGTAGGGAAAGCGCTGGATGGCGTAGGGGTAAAAATTACTATTCCCACTCCAGAGAGTGCAACAGTAGGGAAAGCGCTGGATAGCGTAGGGGTACAAATTACTATTCCCCCTACAGATAGTGAAACAGTTGGGAAAGCACTGGATAGCGTAGGGGTTCAATAATTTGTTATTAAAAAATTGCATATTAATAATTAATTTACAAAATAAATATTAATAAATACAAATAATTTAAACTAAATATTTTAATAAATAACATTAAATTACATCCCACACAATTCCCCCTTTAACACACAACACACTACACATACAAAAAACACAATAAATGTAACTATCAATTTATCTATTATTTACAATTAATAATACATTCTTTATAATTAATATCGTTATTAATTTACTAGTTAATACATATTAACTACCAAATTACAATTAATCACACATTAATTATTAATTAACAATACATTAATTAGCAATAACAACAAATAAAATGAAATAATAAATTATTTATATTTACTATATTTAACTAACTAATAACAATTAATTACCAATTAATAATTAATTAACTATTAATTAATAATAAATACAAATAAAAAAACAATATCATTAATTATTTTAATTTAATTACATCCCACCCTATTCCCCTATAAACCCACAACCCACTACACATATAAATTCACATAATCAATTTAATTATCAATTAATCACTTAATAAAAATAAATCACCAATTAATTATTAATTAACAATAAATAAATTAACAATCACAATAAATAAATATTAATAATAAACTAATTATAACTAATATAATTAACCAATTAATAAAATTAATTTACAATTAAAAATGTAATTAACAATTAATTAATCACAAATACCAATTAAACAAAACATATTAATTCATTAATTATAATTAAATTACTTCCCACCCTATTCCCCTATAAACTCACAACCCACTCTGATACTAAAACGCTAAATTTACTTTAATATAATTATTAATCTCTAAACATTTATTTTTAAATGTATTAAAATACATTACAATAATCTTTAACATACAAATAAAATACATATAAATATCGATATTATTGACATCGATATTTTTGCTTGCGATATTACTTACATCGATATTAAGTACTTCGATATTATTTACATCGATATTAGTTAACTTGGGGTCGATATTCTGTCCATCGATATTCTTGACTTCGATATTCTGTCCCTACGATATTAACAACTCGATATTATTGTAGGTCGATATTAAAAACTCAATATTTTGACTAACCACCCCGGACAGAACCAAGCGAAATCCACCATACACACAAGAGAACCATAACATGTGATGTGATGCTGATAAACAGACACACAAGGTTGTCTCCTGGATGACAACTTAAAAAAAGCAAATTACATGTGAGACATATCCCTTGTAAGTCATGGTTGTGCAAGCAGAGTGAACATGTTTCGGGTGAACATTACATTGATGTGTCTCATCTGCTCCATATAAAACCTACTCACAACCATGGTCAACGGCACAAGGTCTCTAAACACAACGCACTTTAATAATCAGTGAATCAACAAACTCAGTCCTTGGTCTACCGGGTGTACGGAAGCATGGGTACAGCTGGGCACTCTGAGTATGCCAGTGGAAACCACAGGTTCTGGATATGCAAATGTGCCTACTAAGTTACACAGTCAGAGGTACCCTGACATGAAACATTTCACAAGGTCAGGTGCCTCACATTCACCAGCTAATGCTCGGCACAAAAACATCATGCATGATAATGCAAAAAGGAGCAGGACAAAATAGGATGTCTCCATTGAAGACCCATTGTTGTGTTGGTGTGTGCCATGCAATACACAGTACCCTTTGTATATGATCATGTGCACCTTGATTGTTCACCCCAACACGGTGCACCATTCCTGATTCTCTGGCCCACAATGGGTCTACATCGCGCATGCCAGAGTTTGCCAACAGCTAATGTTGTTGACAGTGCACACTGGATAAATGTAATTCTAAACCCGATAAATATCACATGATTGAAATAAAGCTGACTACATCCAGGCCTGAAAAAAAAACATGTAACGAAGCAGGGCGAGAGAGGCCTGGAGGGTACCGTTGAAACACAGACTTCACCTCAGACTTGGCATCTTTCCCTCTTGGTGTAATAACTAGGTTTCTTGTTACATCATGTTCTGCAGAAACAGGGAACATTTTATTCAAATGACGCTTTGGCTGCTCATTAAAGGGATATTTGTTCTCAGTTGCTGTTTAGTGAAATACAGGGATGTTTTACAAACTGCAAAGAAGAAGCACGAGAACAGGCGAAGGGCGCGCGGCGACCTCATTTACACCAGAAGGCCAGGAGGACACAAGGGAGCTGTGAGGTGATTAGCAAAAAGACGCGCTTGCAATGGGAACGGCTGCGGTAAAGGAAACACGACACAAGTTTACCAAACCTGGCAGACCTTGATCCTTGATCGCTCCCTGGATTGAAGGAGCTGAAGTGCACAGGTGTCACCTGAGGTTAGGGTGATCAGTTGTAGACCTTTGTGACCAAGCACAAATGTTGTCCTGTCAGCCAAACTGCGCACTTCTCACAGTTTGGAATGTTTCATTAGTTAACTAACTTGAATTCGGGGTAATGTTTTAAGAATTTAACATTTGTTGGGCTACGTACCTTTTATGCATTCAAAAATGCAAGACAGTGGTTCTGCAAAAATGCTTTTGCGAAAAAATTATTTTACAGACAGTGGTTTTTGTGGTCGAATTTCTCTCCCGCCAATCTGCTTTTTGGAGAACCTACCTCGCAATATTTTTTCCCAGAAACTTTGGAAAAATCATGAAGTACGCATTGATGATGTACTTTAAAAAAAATCTTCATGGAGTTGAAAGGAAAACACGTGCAAATTTGCACAATTCTAAGCCTGGCACACCGTTCTGTAATTTTTTTTGTCTTTAAAGAAGAATAAAGTTACTGATGCGCCATTATTAGTAAATTTATCAATCAATCAAGTAATACTTGTATAACGCAGCTATTCGCCCCGGAAGGGGTTTAGGGGGGTATGCAGGCGCTGTGCTGCAGGGCTCAGTTGAAGAGCCAGGGCTTGAGTCCTTTCCTGAAGTAATCAGCGATGGTGCAGTACAGAGGTGAACGGGAAGGGTGTTCGAAGCTCTGGCGGCGAGGTGGAAGAACGAGTCCCCTCTGGAACGGCTTCAGCGGATACGAAGTGTCTAAGAGAGAGTGAGGTGTGCGGAGCAGAAATTTCTGGTTGGCTGGTCGAAGATCGGGTGGTGGTTCATGCTGTCTGGTCCTGAGTTGTGGAGCGCTTTGTAGGTGTTGGTCAGGAGCTTGAAATGTTACATCTTCTGGACGGGGAGCCAGTGGAAGTTCTTCAGATGCTGGGTGATGGGTGTCCTCTTGGGCAGGTTGAGGATCAGTCTGGCTGCTGTTTTCTGGATTGTCTGGAGTCTTTGCATGAGTTTGGGGATGCTGCCATCATAGAGTGCATTGCCGTAGTCAAGCCGGCTGGTGATGAGGGCCTGCATCACAGTTTTCCTTGTGCTGATGGGGAGTCATCTGAAGATTTTGAGGAGCATGCGGATCATGTGGAAGTAGGCTGAGGTGATAGTATTGACCTGACATTTCACAGAGAGTTCGCTGTCCAGGATGATGCCGAGGTTGCGGGAATGGTCTGCCGGCATGGGGGTAGTTCTGAGCTCCGCTGGCCACCAGTAGTTGTACCAAAGGGCTTTGTGTCTTACGGAGAACAGAACTTCCATTCTAAAGGTACACATGTCAGCATGTAGGAATCAATACAGACAACATCAGTGGTGGTAGCCTCCTCATGATACTGTACATTCCCCACTTACCAAGGGGAAGTAGTGCTCAGTGTCTGTATCCAGAGTGCATTGTATGCCATGCTACAAATAAGTGGTCCACCATCACATGAGGCACAGTAGTGAGGGAGCATCATTCCAGACACCAGGATGACAAGTGGACTGTTTGGGACCACTGTCACACATGACATCAAATGATAATGTAGGTTATCTGTGACATTAGGCAAGCCATGGGGCTGTTGAACTCGGGAAACTTACAGTTGACTGGACCATGCTTAGTTCGTGGTCACATGGACTATAGTCTACAGTGATCACCATGCACATACTACCAGACCTCTCCCATTGCGTGTGACATGTGTCACCTTCAAGGTTGATGTGGAAATATCTACTTGTAACAAAGGATAGATGATCATGCAGAATGTTTCACTCAGGCCAATACTCCCCACCTCCTAGCTGCTGTTGGGCTCTCAACTGCCCATCAAGCTCCGGGTATGCCACCGCCAATATGTGGGCCATTAGGGGTGTCAGACTCAGAGTATGCCGCGAGCACCTTCTGCCTTGGCAGAACAGCCCCAGCTGGACCTCCATGATCTTACGGGTCTAGCACCTCACTGATGAGTGACTGCCAGGGTTCTGATGGCTTTCCAGATGGACACTTTCTGATGGGTGTTGACCTGTAAGGATCCAATAGATGAAGAGACTGAGTAGACATGCAAGATATAGGTGATCTGCTAGGGTGACACAGAGATTGTAGACAGCCAGCATAACCATTGATCAATAGTCCACACAGTACATGTGTTATGCGCACATGCTAAGCACTACAAAAAAATTACCACACACTGTTGAAGTCATCTGAGGACTACCCTCAATCCTGATCAAGCCTATACTGACTAGGCCAGCCCACTTACATCACGTAGCCCTGGGCCACAACACATGTGCTCTGAAATGAGTTACCATGTAACATAGCACACTATTGTGTCCTCCTGAAGGGAACAATACTGGTGAATCATTGGACAGACACCAGAACAGTCTCGACAAATGACTTCAGTCATACAGTCAAAGACATCACTGCTGCCATTGCATTGACTACATTCTAGATTTGGGTCACAATGAAAGGGCTGGCATGTGTGTCAGTGGACATATGATTTACTCAACTGGAAGTCCCTGGCATTACGGTACACACCATATGCCATATGTGACAGTGTAGATGGGATAACATCAACATTCCATTGTACATACTGCCTGATTGTTCATTCTTACACAGCTGTAATATAGCAAATTCATCATAGGCAACATAAAATGTATGCATGCATAGATATGTGCATGCAACCAGTGTTGGATATAGGACTGATTACACATCACTTTGGTGATGTGAAGTCCACAAAGTACAGTGCCCGATGAACCAAGACATGATTGTTCTATGTAGGTGCCACACTACCTGACATACATAACTCTGATGTCAGTCTGGAACTCAGAAGCACATTGTGACCTATGAGATGGGATAATTGTTGCAGACTACCGACTGTATTAGCAGTACTTACCTGCTCCTCAGCTGAGCTATAGAGTTGGTATTCACCAGGTTCTCTGGAGTGAATGCAGGGGATCTGCTCCCTGTACAGCGTGCCATGACTGCTCCCAGAGGTAGCAAACAGCAGGTACCATTGAGGAGGTGGTGTAAGCAGCAGTGTCTGGACTTGTGAGCTATTTTTCAAACCACAACTTACACGTTCGCCACATAGGCGGTGTTCTGTGTAGAAGGACACAGCCATTGGATGGCGATGCTAAAAATATCCAATATTAGCCTACGGTTGTGACTGCCTAAATGAAGATTCCTACCACGCGATTGACCTCCGCTGGTGGTGGGCGATTGTGGATGTCCCATTAGTGAAGTCAGGCATCCACCATGTTTGTACTTAAAACAACATAAACTAATGATTTACTAAGTGAATCTCCACCACTACAAACATGTTGGAACATGTCACATGTTGTATGACCAATTCCTCTGTCTATACCAATCCTTAGACGTCAGTGTAGTACATTACTGTGCATGAACACATGATTACTGCGGTACACTGTACACCAGCGGTGCGGTAGTAGTGTGCAGTGCGGACTCCACAACATGACGGTGTCTATCATACAATGTAAGTTTGCATGATGTGCACAGTTTTGTTACAGAGACACGTGGAGTCTAGTTTGTGAATGTTAGATGGAAATTACAGTAATGGCAAGTGATCAGATTCATGCGGGTTACTCTCATATTTTCCAGGACAATCAATGTCTTATTTTAGGCTGTCTTCTGCTTCGAATCGCCTCTCCTACAACAGTGGTCGATGGGGGAAATCTCTCCTCCAGATCATTGTCCAGCATCTCTTCAACTTTCCTCATCTTAAATGTTGATATATATGCAATTGTAACTAATGCAATCATGATGTGAATTGCTGTGCACTGCTAACATCTGCTGGTATGTGTGGTAACATGACTTTTGGGTGTGTCTTGGTAAATTTTAGTTTGGACACTGAGACCAATTTCCATATGTCTGCACACCCCAGACATAGGTATTCTGGCAGAGGGAGGAGATGACAGACTTCAGTAAACTTGCCATTTCCGGATCTTAAACTATGGAAGAAAGAGATGTCATCAAGAAGTTTCTTCTTAATAGGCGGACAATACAAGATTTATGTGAGCAGTTGGAGCCGCATTTATGTCCTCGAAGAAACTATCCCACATCTCTGACACCAATGGTGAAACTCATAGTAGCACTGCATTTCCTGGCCGTAGGTTCCTTTCAATACAGTGTGGCTATATCTGGTGAAATGTCACAACCTATGCTCAGTGGCGTACTAAGTGATCTGCTTTCAGCAATACTTAGACACATGCACAGCTACATCCTGTTCCTGAGACGTGAAGATTTGGCCAATGTGAAGAGTGACTTCTATGGATTTGGTTGCATCACACATGTGCTTGGAGCTATTGATGGCACACACACGTATTGCCTTAGTACCACCTCACCACAGGAAGCAAGTCTACCGGAACAGGAAGTATTTCCATTCTATCAAAGAGCAAGTTGTTTGTTTACCAGATTTCTACATCTCTCACGTCTGTGCAGACTCCCAGGATCTGCCCATGACTCCTATGTACAGCAGAACAGCACCATACCCCAGTTGATGTCACAACTACTACCAGAGAGAGCCTGGCTTGTTAGTGAGTATGATGTGTTCAACCTTTGTGTGTGTGATGTCAAGTCATATCTTCTGAAAGTGTGCAACTCATTATTGCAAAAATGTGTGTCTTCCATCTAAGTGACTCAGCGTAACCAACTCACCCATTGTAGTTGACACCGCTGAGGAATCCAACAATGCCAGGGGGAGTCCGCTTCAATGAGGCCCATAGAAGAACACAGCGGCCAGTGGAGCAGGTGTTTGGGCTCCTGAAGAACCGATTCAAATGTCTGGACAGGACTGGGGGAGCCCTCCTCTATTCACCCGGGAAGTTGTGTCAGATCACCGTGACCTGCTGCCTGCTACATCACCTGGCACTGTGACAGAAAATTCCTTTAATCTCAGAGGATGAAGACCAAGAGGAGCCACCACATGAGGATCCTGTAATGCCAAATGATGATAGTGGTGAAGAGGAAGGAGTTGACATGCATCAAGATCTCATCACAAACTTTGTTTCATGAGTTTAAGTATGCTGTGAGATGTCATGACTTTGACTGTTACAGTGGCTGTTGTTGTGATGCTGTGAGGAGGACATTCGTAGATGCATGTTAGGTATCTACAGCTGTGCCAAACTCTGTGCACAGCTGTTTGTGGAGGAAGGTCTTGAAACATGCACATGTTATTGATGTTGCTTTGTGTAGGTGACATTTACCCATGTACTGTGTACTCCAGAAGTTGGCTGTGATTGGTGACAGATGTATGGCTTCCTAGCTAATCTCTTTGTATTGCTCTGTTGTAGGTACCTTCATCATGTCATCTTCATTTGGACATTTCAGAGTTGTGACATGAGCAGGTATTTGATGCTGTTTTGAAGTACGTAGTGGACATAAATTCTTCCTGGGAATGTCTGCTACAGACTTTGGGTGTACTACTCCGGTATCAGGCCAGCTTGCACAGCAATAGGATGGAAGTTGCTAAGACTCCATTGGACTCGTTTCCTGTCGTGCGGTCGTCCGATTGAAATTTGTGTGCCATCATGGTCTCAAATACAATGTTGTTGTTGGGCCAAATCATACCATTCTCCTTTAAAATGGCTAAGTCCTCGACGTGTATGAACTGGATATAGCTGTTGATGTGTCTCATCATTGTATGCCACAGTGCTTGTAGCACACCACTGACATATGTTTGTGACATTGCACCAGATGCAACAACACTGAATTGGAATGAAACTGTGCTTAGAAACCGTTGTACTGCCTCGTTTTGGTTTCTTGTTTTAATGAATGGGATTTCTTTTATGAGGTTGTCGATATGGCTTCAGCTGATTCCATGAGTTAATTGTCATTTGCAGATTCTATTTGGCATTGTCAGATGTATCCCCTCTGACCATGTTGTCAAGATCTGTACATGACATTTGTGGTCACTGACACAGATCATTTCAGTAATGTATTACTTAGCTATGTTTTTGACATTATGCCAGCCTAAGGTTTGAACTATGGAATAAAGATGTCATGAGACTGCACTCGTGTATGTCTCTATTGGGGTGACAAGGTTGTGACACTCAGTGGCACATTGTTGACATGCTACATGTCCATGCTTGCACAAGTAGCTTCTACTTACATTTGGTAATTTACAAGGTGAAAACTTAATAGCTTTCTAGATGTGAATGATACTACACAAGCTAATGATTTTGTGACAAATGAATTTATTACAGTGCACAATTAAAATAAATATATATATATACAAAAAGTGACAATACAAGAGTTTAGCACTCACTGTAGGTGGATTAAACCATTGCAGTAGGAACCACATTGTCTGAAGTCCAAAGTCCCACCTACTCCTCCCATCAGACATAGAAACAGGAATAGTCAATTAAGTGAACATGTTGCACACAAAAGAGGACATCAACTGCTACACTTCTTCCTGCGGGTGGTGGGTGCCTTGCCAACCAAACCTCGTGGCTTTCTTCATGGACTGCCCAGCCCATGATAGAGTAGACGATCCACTCCTGCAGGATCAGGGTTGCTTGAGGAGCCCTCTCATCCTGTCGCTGCCACAGATGTAGACTACCACATTTGCCCCCATGGGCCTGCATCCTTTGTCCACCCTGCCCTCTCCCACTTGCTCCTCCACCCTCAGTGAGAGTGTTGTCTATCCTCACCTCCAGAAGTGGGACTGGGGTGTAGGAGATGTTGCTGCCCGTGCTAGGTCCATTAGTTGTTGGGGCACAGGTCAGCAAAGATGTTGCAGTTGGGGTGGATGGTGTGGTTATGAGCACAGTTAGACTCACTATTGCCGTCTGCCCAGGCCAACCATATGTGCCAGGTTGCTCATCCGCATCCATGCCTCGAGGAGATTCTGCATCACTGGGGGATTGATTCAGGAGTGGAGGTGGAGTCTGGGTGGTGTCCTGTCTCTTTCCAGATGTTGCGCAGTTCAACCCCTGACTGCCAGCCTTTCCTCACACTGAGTACCCGGACGGGTCCTCTTGTGAGTAATACCCTTTCACTTCGCACTTGTGGCACATCACTAGTTCACAAGGCTGCGCATTAAGCAATCCAGATGTCCCTGCATCACTAGTCCTGAGGAGACCCCGTACTGATAGAGGGTCGAAAAGCCGTCGACAAGCTGAAAGAGCGAACCATTGCCCAGAGCGTATTATTATATACAGTTGCTGTTTACAAAGAAATTATACAAGAATGGTCGCCTTTTAAGATTTATGGAAACCTTGTATATAAATATACACCCTGTCACTTACGATTAGGTTCCATTTTTCACTTTGGAACACAGTGCACAAATATCTGTTCTATTGTAAATTTAAACAATGTATATAATAAGTCTGTTATGTTTATAAAACAAGTCATAATTGTACAAATGTGTTGGTGGTTCCTTGCCCTCTGACATTATTCTTCCCTCTTTTTATTGCGATTGTGCAAATTATATTGCTTGAATCATTTTTTATGAGTCCACAGTAACCGTTGTTTCCCTTTATATAACCATTACCCTGGTTCCGTTAGTGAGTAGGGTTCCCCTGTCCTTTCTGTTTTGTTCAACCTATTCAGGCATAGAATAGATTGTTATTCTTGTAAGTGTGGCATGTACATCCACATCATTTGCTACACAGTGAGCTCAGGCCTGGGAGGACAAACAGGTTGGAGTTTAAGATTGCGATCTACCACTATTGAGTTTGCAAGACATTGGGAGACATTCATTACATGAAGTAGTATTAGCCTGATCATTTGCTGTACTTATATGCTTCATGTTGACATGAGGGATGGATATGCAATCTCCCAGTAACTTGAACCCAACAAAGTGAGATGTTACATGTCTATTAGTACATTCCAAGTCCTGGGTGTGTACAATGCAGGCATAAACCCAACTTGGTAATTGATTTAGCATTGGTAATCATGTGTCCTATTCAGTGTCAATGGGTCATCAGCCAAACCAAATCAGCTAGGTTACCTTTATGCGTTACTGATATTTCAGGTACACACATGATATAGTGTCACTCATGGCCTCATTTTTTTCAGTTATGCAGATAAGGGAAAATTCAGGCTGAGTAGGCAGACATGTGCATGAGCAGACCATTGTGTGTAAAGTGCTCAGTTCATATGACCTGGGGATCAGTGGTGACATGGCTGATAAGTGAGTATGGACAAACAAAACTGGTACCTCTTGTTCAGAGTTAGAGGTACAGGGCCTCGTGGTAGTTGTAGTACTTTCAATCTCTCATACCCCACAATTGACCAATAGCTAACTGCATTTGAGGTGAACTTCTTTGGTGACATGGCTGAATAGTTATTACGGACAAACAACACAGGTGTCTCTTGTTCAGAGTTAAAGGTACAGGGCCTCATGGTACTTGCAGTAATTTCAATCTCTTGTAGCTTGCTGAGGTGTGTGCAAACAGATCATTGATATGTTGTGACAGTTGGTGTTGTGTTACAGTCTCCATTCCACCAGGTATTCCTGTCAAGCCCTCAGAATGCAGGATGGCGTGCACCTTCTTCTCCCAGGGTAGGAGTTCTAATGTTGGGCTGGAAGGACCACCTTTAGTCTTCTGGGGCGCCAGGTGGAGCCTGGAGGCCAGGTACTTCACCCTCACCCTCAGGTCATGCCACCTCTTCCTGGTGTCCTCCTTTGTGCACAGGGTGGTACCTACAGCATTCACTTTGTTGAATATTCTCTCCCTTATTTCATTCTTCCCACCCACTGAGAGGAGTTTGTTGGACTTGGGCTCCAAACAATTGTGGCTCTACTCTGATCATTTCATCCACCATCACTGACAAGTCGGTGTCAGAAAAACACAGATTTTATGCAGGTGATGTTAATTAATTAAGGAGAGTGAAAGAGAAGAAAACAGAAAATAACTTTACACCAAGGAATGATGTAGAAAATTGTGCAAAACACATGTGGAGTGCGTGTGATGGGATTGTGTAAAAAGGGCTGCCTTCTCTCACCAACAATGTCATCTATCTTCCTGTGCTGCAGTGTAGTGGCAAAGGACCAAAGTCTGGGGTGGGGTGTGTTTTATAGACTGATTTGTAGGTGTGTCCAGTTTGGAAATGAGCATCAGCTGTGTAGTTTTTTTTTTGCATCCAATGTGCACAGTTGTGGTACTATGCAGTCACAGTAGCACGGCGGTCTAGCGCCGTTGTGAAACATTTCCAGCTGCTATGACTTATGCGAAGGTTACTTCGATTGCCGTGGCCAGTGCGGAGAATACTCCGACCGCCGCAGTCGGCGGTTCGGCCTGCATGCATCGTAATAAAGCAGGGTTTACTACACGGCCTCAGCAGTCAGACAGTTGGTCTGACCGCCATCATTATCACCCCTTCCTTAGTTAGCATTGACTGAACATATAACTTCACATCTTCCTCTATATGTTTATTAACTCCCTCAGAGCATCCCGCTTAATACCCTAGGCAGAGCATGTCAGGCTCAGTTTAATACAGCATAGGTGAGCCAAATTGCTGACTTTCAAGTGGTTTTGAAGGGTTTTACATGCTAACAAACAAATCAAGTATGCATGCACAGCAGACAATAGACTTAACACCATTTATTCAAAACACACAGTAAGGAAATTCTAATAGCTGCTATAGCACAGCTCACAAAAGCAACAAACCACATATAAGCATCCACAAACTTCTAGCAGAGCGGATAAGACAGATTTCCTTAAATAAATCCTAGTAGACCAAGATAGGTAATTTATTTGACTGTAATCCTCACACAAAAACTCTTGTTACATTTGGGGGTCTCTAGTTGGCAGAGGTAGGTACCACTGTCCAAATAGGGACCCTTACTTCTAGTCAGACAGGCTTATCAAAGGCAATGTGTAAAGTATTTGTACCAACACTCACAGTAACACAGGGAAAACACCATAAATGGACTCCAGTGTAGATAAATAAACAACTTTAATATAAACTTTACAAGACCAAAACGACAAAAATCCAGCATACACAGTTCAAGAATATGGTTTCAAAAGAGTTCTTAGCTTAGTGGCAAAATAATCCACATTAGCGTCGATTTTAGCCAACAGTACCTGGTGATGCGATAAAAGTTCCTAGTGGCGCTCAGGTGTTGAAAAACAAGCAACAGCGTCAGTCCTGAGACCCTGGGGAGGCGATGCGACAACCCCGCGGCACGCAGCAGGCGTGTGCGACGAATCCGGCCTGTATGGGGAGTGAGGCGATACTTGTATGGATTCCAAGGCGTAGCTTTTCCAGTAGAAATTTACTCGCAAAGGCATGATGTGATGATCTTCGATGTTTCTGCGACGATGTTCACAGCGATGAAATACGGCCCGCTAACGAGCGGTGCGACGATCTTCGATGGCTCTGCGACGATGTTCGCAGCGACGAAATGCGGCCCGCTAATGAGCGGTGCGACTATCTCACTCAGCGGCGGCAGGCTCTGCGACGATACTCGCAGCGACGGGAATCTTCCCGCTCCGGGGGCGATGCGCTCCAAAGATGAATGCGGCGTTGAAGTTGCAGCGGCGACAGGCGCTGCGACGATCTTCGCGGCGACAGAAATGTTCTCGCTAAGCCGGAGGTGCCTGAAAATGTGGCATATCTGTTGCTCCTTTTCTCTTGGTCAGCTTCCCAACAGCAGGTACCACTTTCAGAGGCCCCTAATTGGATCAAGCACTCTAGGAAGGGTAGAACTCACACAGCAGAGTTCAGGGGGAAGCTGGGGGTGAAGTCCTTTTGTTCCTGGGACTTCTTAACAGGAGGCCATCTCTACTCAGGCCCTTGGAGATTCCTTCAAGCCAGGGGACACAGCACACAGCAAAGTCCTTCCCCGCTTCTTGGCAGCAAAGCAACTGCAGGTCAGCCTTACATCAGGTCAGTCCTTCTTCTTCAGTCTTCCAGCTTTCTCCTTGGCAGAGGTTCCTTCTTGATTCCAGGATGATCTAATTTCTTGGGATCAGGGTCCCAATATTTATACCCCCAAATCCTTTGTCCTCTGAGGGCAGAGGGGCCTTCGCCCTGTCCAAACCAGTTCTGGAGCACTCTGTTTACATGACTCCTTTCCTTTCACAGTGTAGGGCAGAGACATCAGACGCACCACAGGGGGTGGAGCCAGCACTGTGGGGGCAGGCACTGTTCTATTCAAGTCCCAGGTGCAACTCCTCCACCCATCTACATGGAGATCTCTCTATTCAGCCCTGTGCTAACTCACCCTGTCTCCGGGAATTCCCCAGCCCCCTGGAATTCCCCAGCCCCTGTCACTCAAACTCCAGACAAGAAATACACAAGCTATAAGAGGCAGGTTTAAATGGTTAGACAAGAAAATACCTACTTTCTAAAAGTGGTATTTTCAAACACAGACTGTTAAAACCAACTTCACTAAAAGATATATTTTATCATTCTGAGTTCAGGCATACTAAACTTTAATTTTCTATCTTGCTCCTATGGGAAGATATGCAGGTAAACATTATACTCAACATTCCCCATTATAGCATATGGGCAAGTTAGCCTTTCAATAGTGAAAAACGAAAATGGCTGTAATTCACTACCAGAGCATGTCACCTACACCAGTACATGCTCTACCTTTCACATACACTGCACCCTGCCCAGGGGGGTACCTAGGACCTTCCATACGGGTGTCCAATGTGTACAGAGAGGGAAGGGTTAGGCCTGGCCAGTGTGGACGCTGGTCAGGTGAGTATGGCAGTTAGCAACTGCAGCCAGCACTGCAGTGGCAGGCCTGTGACACCATTTTAGGGCTACTCCTGTGGGTGGCACAATCAGTGCTGCAGGCCCTGTAGTAGCATTTGAATCACCAGCCCTTGCACACTTGGTGCACTTTACTAGGGGCTAACAGGTGAAACACATATACCAATAAGGGATAACCAATCAATATAACAATTTACCTAGGGAGCACTTGCACTTTGACACTGATCAGCAGTGGCAAAGTGCCCAAAGCATCTAAACCAGCAAAAACTAAATCCAGCACAGCGTCAAAAAATACAGGAGGTAGAGGCAAAAAGTCAGGGGAACCACGCCAAAGATGCCAGGTCTAACAGCTCTCTATAAACATATCCTTTTTCCACTGGACAACTGGTCTTGTCTTGTGACCTAGAAGATGAATAGTCAGCAAAGCGCGCCAGTCGTAAACCTGCAACTTCAAAATCACATACCCTGATCTCAGTTAAGAAGATATAGTCGGTTAACCAGGTAACAGCTTGATAACAATACTGTTAGTACACATTCACTAGCTTAAACAGATTCCAGTTGGAAATAGCATCCTCTGAACCAGCTGTAAAGCACCAGACTGCCAGTAGAGCTGTGAGGGTATACCAGTGTCAGAATGTGTGTTATACCCATTTGACTTGCACAACATAAGAGTGTAACACACAAATCAGTGACCACTGTACTTCCTGAGACCAAATGGTTGCCTCATAAGCTGGTTCATTATCACACTTTTAAAGATATGTGTGGTGATACTTGTATTGGGTGAACCAAGTTAAACAGCAATGGAAGACTGAAGAGGTGTAATAACCTTTAGCATGGCCAGTTTTTGGACAATGTCTCATCTTCGCATAGCATTTTACAGGTAACTCTAGACTTCATTTACAAAGAGAAGGCGATCATTTTTTGAATGTCTACTTGACGTACTAGCTCAAATTTAGTAAGATTTTTCATAGGGTTGTGTCACTTTTTTGGAGCAGCCAAAAAGTAACATTTATTTTGGGATTTACAAAGCCACGTACAGCCCAATGTATGTGGGTTTGCATGGCTTTGTAAAAAAATAAGTATCGCAAGTCATCACATTACATGGGCGGAAAATGGTAGTTCACAAGCATCCACCCACGTATTGTGACACAAACCCATAGTTACTAAAGTCACTAAACATGGGTTTGCACAAAAATAGTGTGCCTACCCGAAGCTGGCATAACAAGGAGAAATCTGTTTATTTCTCCTCATTATTCCCTTTATGCATGTTTGCAGCACACTTGCAAAGAGGAATAAGCCTCAAAGGATAGTTTTTGTGCTGGACGGTATCTGTTCCTGCACAATAACTATTCTGACCACAACGCAGATAATCTTGTGTCATGGTACAAGCATGCCGGCTTTGGTGCGAGGCAGCCAGAAGCGCCCCAACAATACAAGGGAGAAGAACTGTTCCATATCTTAGTAGATATGGCACATTTTGTTTCTCTCTTTTGACACAGTGTAGCACAGCAACTTCCCTTGCTATATTGCATTGCATTAAACTACTTTAGCAAATCCACCCCATCTTCTCCAACAACCTAGACCAAAATATCAGAAACTTTAACAAATGGATAACCAATTGCACCGGCAGCATCCCTCCCATTGGCAATAACACCCACAGAAGGTCCACCAAACAGGCTAGCTGGTACACTGAAGACCTCCAATCTGCTAAATGAGACTGTAAACTGGAAAGGAGATGGCGCACCAGCAAGGACACAACTAACAAGACAGCCTTCAAGACAGCTCTCAATCAATAACACGGAGAGGTGAAAGAATCAAAGAAAAAGGCCTTAGCCTCATGCATTGAACCAAGCTCTAAAATAGCAAAGAACAAAAAAGTCAAAGAATTCTCCAAGCCCTCAGCTTCAGCAAACAACATTACCCCATCACAGGAACTCTAAAATAACCTTGCAAATGTAGTTCACAACAAGATCACAAACACCTACAGAATGTTCAAACCACAGCCCAAGACCAACCAACTTCTTCAAGCAGCGCAACTACCAGCACAGACATCCGACTAACCGAACGGAGCCAGCTTACCCCACATGACACTGCCTCCATCATGAACTCTGTGCACTCAGGGACCTCAAACAACCCATGGCATCACTACATCTTCAACCTAGGCAAAGCCGTAGCCAGCCATCCACTTACCATCTTGTTCAACAGCTCAATTGCCACAGCCATCTTCCCCAAGCACCGAAAACACTCAGAAGTCTATGTAATACTCAATAACTACTAACCAATCTCCCTGCTGCCAGCCAAAGTATTAGAAAAAGCCATCAACCAACAACTCTCCCAACATCTGGAATGGAACCTCCTACTTGATTCCCCGAACGGAGCTGCTCTCAGATGAATCACATCTTTCCTCACCGGAAGAACGCAAAAAGTCTACATTTCCCTCTCTCCCTCCTCTGAACCAAAGGGAATCATCTGTGGAGTACCCCAAGGAACCTCACTCAACTCCACCTTCTTCAGCACTTATATGACACCTCTGGCCTGCATCACTTAACCCCATGGACTCAACATCATATCCTATGCCAATTACACACAGCTCATCCTCTCCCTCATCAAAGACACCACCAACACCAAAACCAGTTTCCGCAACTGCATGACAGACGTCGCCAACTGGATGTAGGACAACTGTGTGTAGCTCGTACAAGACAAAGGTACTGATTTTCAGAAAGACCTGCTGGTCCTCAGAACTCAGACCTACTCCTACCCCCACTGACCATGCTAGGAACCTAGGCATCATTCTGGACAAGCTAACCAGGTCAACTCTTTCTCGTCCTCCTGCTTCTTCATCCTCTGCATGCTACATAAGATATTCAAATGGCTCCTTCAAAGCTCAAGATGCTTCATCTCCCAGGCCCTCTTCTCCAGCCGACTGGACTTCGGCAATGTTCTCTACACAGGGATCACATATCACCTCCTCCAACGAGCACAGATAATACATAGTGCCACAGTGAGACTCGTCCTGGATCTACCAAGACTAATCCACATGACTCCCTAGCTCAGGGAACTCCACCAGTGCCGGACTGCCTACCTGGCGTTTTGGCATGCTGCCGAGCTGGGGGCTGATGTCACTGCGGTGGGAGCTAATTTCGTTGATGGAGACCTGCGTGTGCTTCTAAATAAACAAAGCAAAACGAATTTCGTCTCCATCAACAAAATCAGCCCCCAGCTCGGCAGCATGCCAAAACGCCCGGTAGGCAGTCCGGCCCTGAACTCCACTGGCTCCCAGCACTGAAAAGATGCCAATTCTAGCTTCCGACCCATTCATACAACGCCCTACACAACTGCGGACCTGGTACTACATTTACCACTGCTTGAACTTACATCAGCTGACTAGACACCTCCTCTCTGCGTGCCTTTCTCTAACCGTCAACCCCAGGGCCGGACTGGGAATGCAAACCAGCCCTGGCAATTGAGTCGAGCCGAGGGGTGGGGGTGGTCGTGGAAAACACTGCAGCTGCTTTTGTTACAGGGGGCCGATATTGCAGCTATGCTGCAATTCCGGCCACCGGTAACAAAAATGCCCCGCCAGGAGTCCTAAACCGATCCCCACCCTGGAAGCCCACTGGGGAAACATCCGGTGCCTGCTACGGCCAGTCTGGTCCTTTTCTTTCTTCTACCTATCAGCAAAGACATGGAACAAGCTACCCTTTCATCTACGGACCTCCCTATGCCATTCAGAGTTCCGAAAGTCACTGAAGCCTGGCTATTATGATAATCAACTGGACCCTTCCAGCGCCTGGATACCCTCACGGGTGACAAGAAGCACTTCTGATTGATTGATTGAGTGATTGAATCTGCCTCAATGATTAAATCTTCCCCTCAACAACTCTAATCTAAACCTTGCAGACATACAGCATCTAACCTATGCACCAGCTGTGTCTGCAAGGAGTGATAATATGCCACTAATTGACAGACACAGAGTTCCAAATCCTGTACTGTAATCTGAAATTCAGTGTTTTGGGGACAATATTATTTTTGCTTTATTGATTTAGCTGTTATTCCCAGGTGCATGCATCCTTTGCAGTACAGAATTAATTGGTGATTTGCTGCCCTGCGAGGCATCTAGAAATAAATGTATTATTTCAGCTGGCAAGTTTTAGTTAAGAGGCTGCTTAGGATGGCACTGCGATTCAGTTCACATCTTTTTTCCAAAAAGTTTCCTCATCCCCTGTCGTTCTTTTAAGAGATGCTAATGCTCTTCGATTCATGTAAATTCACTTTTGGGTTATTGCACTTTATGGAGTAAATATTTCAAAGGCATCCGCTGTCAAAACATTGACACAAACTTCAATAAAATATGCATTCCAATAACAAGTAAAATGTCTCCTAAACTGGGTTATGCAGAAGTTCTGTCGTGCTACTTTTATGGATGTCGGTTGACCTTGCGACCTAGTGGAAAGTTTCTGAAGGACACTGGCTGTCACAGGAAAAATAAGACACAAGTCGAAAAAAAGAAATGGGACAGCAGGACATGACTGCCGGGTAAAATCTATCTTCCAAGATATTTTTATTTTTTATTTTGCTGCAAAGATACCCCTCACAGTCACTAGTTTCTGCCCTGGATGCACCATTGTCATAGTCCCCAGGGTTGCCACTGCACTTCTGAGTTTATTTATTATTTCAATCTTCAACGCTATATAATCTTCATTTTTCGAATGTTACTGCCTTAAATTCACCTTCTAGTACATAAAGGGGCAGATTTATGAGCCCCTTGCGCCTCATTTACGCCGCCGTTGTGTCACTTTTGTGACGCAGCGGCGGCGCAAATCCTGCGCCATGCTGCGGGGTATTTACAACGTGACGCATCTGGGAGATGCGTCACGTTGTAAAGCCCTGCGCCAGCAGTAGGCGTACCTGTGCAGGGTGGGGCGTTCCGTCGCAGGAACGCCTCCTAAAAGTGGCTGAGTGAAATCTACAAGATTTCACTCAGTCACTTTTGAGCCCATGCTGCGTCAAACCCTGCGCCTGCTTGAAGCAGGCGTAAGGATTGACGCAGCATTGTAATGATAGGGCACCCCCGAGCCTTGCTGGAGCTGCGTCGCGCTTGCGATGCAACTCCAGCAATGCGCCGCTTTTCGGACAGGAGATGCGTCTCGCATCTGCCCATCCGAGTGCCACGGTGCGCCGCATTGTAAATGTGGCGCATCAATGGTGGCGCACGGGTGGGCAGATGCGTCGCAACTCTTCTGGCGCATCTCTGCTGATTAGCAGAGATGCGCCAGGCGTCATAAATCTGCCCCAAAATGTCTACTTCTCCTAAAAGTTCTATCCCTTGAAAAAATGGCAGATACTTTAATTTGCTTTAGAAATCTGTATATACTTTTGCCATCAACACATCACATTTCTCTCTTCCCTTTAATATCCATTTTATGGCTATCTAAAACCCAATTCACGAAAAAAAACATACATTTACAAGCTGAGACTCCAGCAGAAGTACTTTCACATGTTTTTATATTCACAAACATTCCCAGAAGTATGCCTGGATGGCTCTGTCAGGCCCAGGTTTGCGGGAGTACCGGGTCTGCCGTGTCATGTGACACGTCCCACGGGCTCTTATTCCCCTGTACAGAAATCTTCACAGCAGAGAGTTCAGCGAATAGGAAAGCAGCCGGATGAGCAAATGCACATTTCTTTTTCTTTCTCAATAAAATATTTGTTCTCGTGGCTGAAGACCTTGTCTTACACTTCAAACAAACGGTGATAATCTTCTTTCCTCATTTTCATACTGAAAGCAGTCCTGTGAAGTTACACTGTGCTGTCATGTGATGCACAGTTTTGCAATCATATGGTCTCCTGGTGAAGACTGTCTCTCACATAAACCATAAGGTGGTCTGTAAACTTTATCCCATAGTACATGATCAGCTGTGCAAAGGGAGCAGCACAGGGCACTTCTTTATTTGCAGAGCGGGTTGGTGAGATTATGGTTAATGTGACTTGGAGATCAAAACCTCTGCCCCTCTGCCATGCCCGCAACGTACAAGGCACTATCCCCTTGGTATCAGAATCACATGTTGCAAATTATGTGGATGTTGGCAGGCGTGTGACTAGAAAATTGCCCCAGCCTTTGGCTGCAGTATGTTTCCAAACATTCCATGGTGGCAAGGGACCATGAGGGAATTTGTGAATGCTCACATATGTGCATGTTTGTGAACATCTACAAGCTCAGAAGGGAAACCATGCCAGGCAACAGCCACTTCTTACCACGTGAATCGGAGTTACTAAAGGAACTGTTTCTACACTTGTGGTGGCTAAATCTGCAGTAGTAAATCAATGTATCCTCACAGGAAACTTTATGTAAAAACCTGACCGGCATAACTGGAACATTTTGGGGGTCTTTTAGGCTTTAAAAATATGTATTAATCTTTCTTGGTCCATTCTCATTTCCCAGGACCTACTTCTGACCTACATGTTATTAGTGGACGTTTTGCACTGCATTTAGGGAAAGTATGGGAGGCTGTTGACGTTTGGTTCTTCCAGAGTTTAATCTCATATAGAACTCTTGGGCTGTTCAGAGGGACTGTGCATTAGGAAGGCAGTGGTATGCAAAAGGAAGTTTATTCTAAAAGGCTGGACATTGGATGGTAGGGGTCTATACTAAAGAATACGCTTTTTGTATACTTCAGTGTGCCACCACCCTAAGTGGAACATTTTGTCACTGCAACCGAGATATACCTGGCTGATGAGCCCTAATCAGAGAAAAACCGGTCCTAGGTTGCTTATGTTCCAGTACAGGGGGGACAGCTGAGCTGTCTCAATGGAGCAGAGTCAAGACTGATTTGCATAGGACTGGGTTCAAACTGAGGTGATATGGGGTGCATAATAATGATGGATTGGCATGTGACCTGAGTAATTACCAGTGGGTGAGATTCATTCAAGCATTCCAGCCATCACTTTCTGTATACAGTAGTATGGTATTTCGCTTTGACAATGATCTATTAATATTTTATTAGTTAGACTGCTGACTCCCTCCGTATTTTCAACTCTCTGTTCTGGAATGAAACTCAATATCTTTTGTAAAATGAAATATAATTATAGATGATAAGATAACTGTGCAGAAAAGTCTGGATTATTTTACTTTGTTTGCTAAAGACAGCTATCTTCCATATTATGCTCAAATACTCCATGACGGATTACATTCAGTGAAACCGCTTGATAAGTGGAATTTGAAAAGCTGTCATTAATATCACATATATTGCCTACAACAATGTCACAACATGAAGTCTATATGAGAGCTCATCAACTTGCATAGGTGGACACATGCAGGTGTAGTATTGCATTCTCAGTTCTGACAGAAGACTCATTGTGCAACCAACAAAATGCAAAATAAGACAGAGCTTATAATTCTAAAGGTAGACTCCTTGTAAATAATGACAAATGCAAATAAGAATTCATAATTGTAAAAAAATGGGCTAGTCACACTTAGATTAAAAAAAGATCATTGTCAGGGTGAAATACAAAAGTCACTAAATGAATCTGTGCTTAAACCTCTGGTAGCTTAGCAAAAAAGTAGTCAGGCTTAGCTTAGAGGCAATTTCTAAAGTATTTATGCAGCATTCAAACAGTAATAAAGTGAAAGCAAAGCAAAAGAAAAATCCTTAACCAATTTAGCAAAACAGAGTAAAATGAAGCACAAAGAACCACTCATGGGTATCTGGTTGTGACGCAACAGGGGATAGTCGTAAGTTCAGGCCAACCATGAACTTGAGTTGAATAGAGGGACTAGGTTTGCCCAACAGTAAAGTGCTACTATATGTATCCAAGGCCTGTATATTAAATGCTAGTAAGGTGTCTGCAGCACTCATTGTGCCACCCACTTAAGTAGCCCTTTATACGTGTCTTAGGCCTGCCATTGAAGCCTGTTCACAGACTTTCACTTTTAAATGCATATAAGTCACGCCTAGGATATACCCTAACCACCCACAGGGCAATATGCAGTGTATTTAAAAAGTTGGAAATGTACTTTTAAGTTTTACATGTCCTGGTAGCGAAAAACTCTTAGGGCCTGATTCACAGAACTAACTTAAGACAAAATCCTAAACTTACTACCATTTTGGTATTCACAGAAGGCACTTACTCATTTTGGTATTCACAGAGGGCACTTACTCATTTCGGTATTCACAGAAGTTAGGAGACCTAAATATAGGACTCCTAAATGCCTTCTGTGAATACCGAAAGTCTTAAAGTTGAGATTTTTCTCAGTTTAGGAGTAGTAAAGTTAGGAGTCCTAACCTGAGTCAGGCCTGAGACATGTTTTAAAAGGGTACTTTAGTTGGTGGCACAATGAGAGCTGTAGCTCACTAGTAGCTTTTAATTTAGAAGATCTGGGTAGAAGTTGTACCATTTACTAAGGACTTACAAGTGAATTAAATGTAGCGATCAGGTGTAGGCCAATTTGATCATGTTTAGAAGGAAAGCACAAGCACATTACTACTGATCAGCAGGCACAGAGTCCTAAAAGCCAACAAAAACGGTTTCAGCAAACGAAGGCAAAAATCTAAGATGACTCTGCAGAAAGGGCCAGACCCTGCAATAATCATAATAGAACACTCCTTGTGAAGAAAAAACGAACAAGTGCAATATAAGAGTTCACAGTCCTTAATGATGCAGTTTTTAAATAATATTTAGGTGCAACTCTATATCCTTTGCAAAAATTGCACAAGAAAACTTCTCTTACTTCCCCAGTTGCAACAACAATATATCTTGATTTACATTTGCTAGCAAGGATGCAAGAGGAATTATATTCTAAGGGCCTTATTTATGAGGCCTTGCGTCATTTTTACGCTGCCGGTACGTCACTGTTAGTGACGCACCAGCGGTTTAAAAAATGCACCATGTTGCGTCATATTTACAAACTTTGTAAAGCCCTGCGCCACGTTATGCCTGCGCCAGGTATAATATATGCAGGGGGGCATTCCAACGCAAGAAAGGGTCGTAGAAGTGACGCAGTGAAATCTATGATATTTCACTGAGCCACATATAGGACGCAAATGCGTCAATATCTTACGCCTGCCTCATGGAAGGTGTAAGACTGACGCAGGCACATTTAACATGGGACTTGCCCATGTGAAATGACCCATTGCTGAAGTTGCATCACTTTGGTGACACACTTCATCAATGCATCATTTTTGCGCCTAGGGTTCTGGGCACAGAGGTGGGTATTTTGGTACACCACTACACACTGAGGTCCTGGTTTCCTGCGCATAGTTCTGTGTTTGTGCAGAATCCCTGCAACATGGCGCACCTAACGTTTGGTCTGGTTCTTATTTACAAGACACTTTAGTAGCACTTGTGCTTGTCCATGATATCCTCGCTTCTGTTTTCCGGTAAACAGCTGTGATGGCATAACCGACCTATATTAATGTTTTTATAGGTTTTTGTTCAAGCTTGATACATTAAATGGTTGCATAGTTCTTTTGAATTACTACCCTATTGCGCTGCCATGCATTAAGGTGTTCTTCTTTTATACTCGATATGGCTGAGGTAGATATTGCGGCACATAGCCACGGGCTCTCCGTTGCCATTTGACTACTTATGGAGTGCCCTACGCGGATATCCCACTCATTTTTGTGGTAGGGGCTAATCCAGCTCACCACTTTGAGGTGTTTTATTCTTGGGTAACCTTTCCGGCAGTGGATAGAGATGATAACTTGTTCAATACATACACGCCCACTGCAACACCTATAGCGTATCGGCCATATACGACTCTTGAAGTTTCGATTTCAGCATGGCAACACCGTATTTGGTTTAATAGTGCCCTACCCCACACCATAACCCCGGTCTGGTTAGGCCCTTTATCGATTCCAGCGGCCATTTGGCCTGTTTTGTCCGGGTACTCACCACATCCACTTTATCTAGTAGTCGCCTTAGACGAGTTATGCGACTTACACACCTCCTTGATCGAGGTGAACATAGCTCTAGTAGAATATGTCACACGCAATCTACAGGTGGGAGCACCTGGGGTTGCTGCACATCCAGCTGGACCTGTGGGACTAACTATTAGTCCGGTTATGGTTAATTCGGTTATGTGCAAGTGTCCCCAGAATAAGGAAGATTTACCTTACTGGCATGAAGAGAAATCTGACCAGCTGGAAGCAGTATTTCCGAATACAACTGTGGAGAAACACAGGATTCTTGCTATTAGTTTGCAGAAAGACTTAATACCCGAAGTAACTAATTGTGAAAATTGGAGTAAAGTGTTCACGCGGTGTATGCGAAATGTTTTAGCACACCATCTATGACTGTTCTCCCCTCCGTGATTAAGTGTGTTCAGGATGAACACGGACCGGAGGTGGCTGTGGAGTTGGGGATGAGATTGGTTGGAGTGTTTGACGTAGTTGCTGATCTGATCCTTGCTAATGTCAAGGGAGATGCGGTTAACTTTCAAGTGTCTAATGCTTTGCACCTTGTCCGGGATGAGGAGAAACCCCGCGAATTATAGGACAATTGGGCACAAAAGTTTTGGTGTTAAGCCTTTCGCCAACAGCAAACACAGATGGCACAGTCTGCAAAAGACAACCGTCCAAACTTTCCTAAATGGAATTGGAAAAATAAGAAACAGGGGAAGCAACAACAAGCACAAGGATCGCGTGCAGCGTCACCAGTTCACGAACCTTCTGAGCTCACTTTTAATTTGCGCGACCGCACGAGAATTAGGTCTCCTGACAGGTTTCAGGTTCCTGATCAGCGTTCTCCTCGTTCTTCACAGGCAACATCAGGCTCACAAGTGGTGGAGGGGAACGCTAAGATCGCAGCAGAGGTCGGGGTGCCCCTCAAGGTCGTGAGCAGCCTCGTCAGACTGAAAGCAAAGGGAAACAAGACAATTTTCCTCTTCCGCGACCGCCTTTTCAGAAAAAGAAAGTGCTACTTTAACAGCGAGATATGACACAGACGGTGAGAAACCGGCTCCGGAACCTAACATGGGCAGTAACGCTTCTAGACAATGCAGTGAAGGTTACAATAGTGCGGCAAGCACTGCGTCCATTTCTGGAGGCGACACCAACTGAAACATTCATCACAATTGAAACCGCTGACACCCAAGGGGCTCCCCATGACAGACTATATGATACAGTTCTTCTAATTGAAGGTGATATACAACATGTAATAAAAAGGATTTTTTGGGGAAAATCTGACTTCTTTGTATGACATACTTTTAGCAGAGAAAGATTGGTCACCGGCTTTTGTGCTAGCAGCTCCCCAGGTTGAAGAGGTTATACTCCCCAGTTGTTCACATAACGTGTCTACGAGCAAGCAAAGGGTTTTGCAGAAGAGTGGGCTTTGGTGCTTGCACCGGCTTTGTACCGAAATCAGGTGGGCTGGGATAAAGGTTCGCACCCGCATGAGATACCATTATGGTCTATGCCAGAGCCACTACCCCAATATCCCTTTCCGGCAGGAGACAAAAGCTCCCTTTGCGAATAGTCTGGATCAACTAGAGTATCAAGGAGTAATTGAGACATGTGTTTCACCGATGAATAATCCTCTATTTACAGTAGCAAATCCCGATGGGTCGTACCTCTTAGTGTTGGACTACCGACATTCGAACTAATATTGTCAGACTTGTGCGGTGCAGAATACCCATAGTTCTGCGTTAGTTGACAGTCTTGTTCATAAAAAATATAAAACTACACTTGACATTTCCAACGGCTTTTTTACGCACAATCTATCCCCTGATAGCAGTCAATGGACCGCCTTCACAGCAAGCAGAAAACAAAAAAAATTACGCATTTGGCAATGGGCTACAAAAATAGCCCTGGTGTTTTTGCCGCCCGTATTGTCTCTTTGTTAGATAGCATAGACGAAGACGCATACTCGTACGTTGATGATATCTATCTAACAGACGACGAGTTATGGCCGCATCTTTGTTGTGTGGATCGCATCATTGTGTTGTTTGCTGACCACAGTTACAAATTTACACAGTGTTGTTTTTGGGCTACGAGCTCAACAACGAAGGAAGAGTCTTGGCGCCTCACTTCTTGGAAAAATGCGCCCGTTTGCGCCTTCCGACTACACTGAAAAAATTACAGTCTTTGCTTGGTTTTTTGAATTTCGGTGGAACTTACATTCCCAATTATGCTCAGCCTTTGTATGCTTTGATACAACTTCTTTTTCAAAAGCCTGCTGGCTTCCTGAACATTCTACTATAATGCAATCTTTGCAGTCTGATCTTATTGAATCAATATTCTTGTTGACTCGTGATAACCATACAAACCTGGTGATACAAATCGTCCCTGGACAGGTGGGTTTCACATACTTGACGTTTAATGAAGGTTATACAATACCTATTGTTTACACTTCAGCAGAATTGTGGTTTTCCTCTATTGAAAAAGTTTTGACAGCTGTCCAGATGGCGATCCTAAAGGAATGCGCACTGGCACAAGGGGAACAGATTTTGGTTGTAACACCATGTCCCGTTCTTGAAGCGCTGACAAAGGCGTGTGTACCAAACTCTAAGGCTTTGCATCCCCGTTGGATACAATGGCCACATCGTTGACCTCTCCAGATGTCACATTTATTTTTGACTCGTCATTGCGAACACAGGGGGTCTTGCAGTATGAATTTGTTCATCCTCCTCCACTGTCAATGCGCCCCCTTGAGCAGTACCAATGTATCATTTACACCAACGGTTCAGCGCAGCCGGCAACCAGGTCAAAGCGTTCTTACTTGACGGCCTGTGCGATAGTGACAGGTACCATAGTGAACGGGGTGTTCAAGTCCAATGTTGTCCATACACAGGCACTAGGAGACTGTCCAGTCCAATTAGCGGAGCTGCGCACTTTGGTACTAGCTCTGAAGTTTGCAGATCCAAATGTGACTACTCTAATTGTAAGCGATTCATACTACTGTGTTCGTTCTTTAAATGACAGCTTATTCTTTTGGTCTCAAAATGACTATCGTGATTCTAAAGGCGCGCAATTAAACATAAAATGCTTTGGGTTTGAGTTGCAGATCTTAAAGACCGTCTGCCTCTCACACAGGTAATTCATACTCTTGGTCATCAGCGTGTAGGAGTGAATGCAGTTGGCAACAGTTTGGCAGATGAAGCTGCCAAATCAGCACAAGCCACGTGTTCAGTTGCAGCAGTTACAAGATCCATGAATAAGATTGATAATGACATTTTGGCAGCAATAGCTGCTACAGAGCGGGATGATAATTTCCCGCAGGGTTTCCCTTCCAAATATTCTTATCATTTAAGTCCAGATAATGTTCCATATGTGAGAATTAACGACGTTGGTGACAGGTTGATTGCCAACGCAGACCTTCACTTATAACAGCCCACACAAAGGCATTGCTTCGGCACATGCTGGGCTGTCTGCGACAGTTTCTATCTTGCAGCAGCGTTACTGGTGGCACGGTTTATATCAAACCAACCCGTAATTATGTACTTTCATGTGACATTTGTCAGCAGATTAAGCTTTCTTCGGCAACGCACCCACCACAAACACAGCTATGCATTTCTAATAAACCTTTCTGTTGTGTTTATGTAGATCACTGCGGTCCTTTTTTTTCAGATACTGCCTATAAATTCATCTTAGTTGCAGTTGATTTATGCACATGCTTTATATGGGTTTGGCCACAATGTAGTGCTGACGCTCGAACTGTCATCAGGGATTTGCGTGTCTTTGTGGGAATTTCTGCATGTGCCACCTTCCATTCGGACCAGGGTCCAGTGTTTGCCTCTGAGGCGTACAAGGATACCATGAGGTCTTTGGGGGTGCAGGTCAAATTTTCATCTCCATACAAGCCTGAGGACAATTCGGTTGTGGAGTGAATGAACCGTGACTTAAAGCAATCCTTGACAGCTAGGGTCATAGGGACTGGCAGGAACTGGTTCGCCTATTTGTATAGCGTACAGCGTTCACTTAATAATCTCCCTCGAAGATCTCTGGGTGGGCAGACCCCATACAAAATGCTCTTCGGCATGAAAATGTTTGTGTCAGACCTTGATGATCTAGACGTGGTGGCGTCAGCCGCATCCTTTGACATAGCTAATCATTCTGCTGTATTACAGAAACTACAGGAGACATGTGACAGACTTGCAAAGGAACATTTACCCTCACCCACTAATGCTGCGCTGCAGATACAGGTAGTCGGCTGGCTACCCAAGATCGGAGACCTGGTCCGAGAGAAGTTGGAGAACAAAAAAGAGTTTGGCACCGGTCCCAGTGCTTGGTGTGAAGGGTACTCGTACAGTCATTTTACCACCGCTTCCTGGTCGAAAAGACAACAGATGCATCTCAGTGGACAATGTCAAGCTATAATATCTGGCCGATCCTGAATAGCATCACGCCAGTGGTCTCTACAACAAATGTATTGAGAGATCCAGGCTTACCCACTACTAACAACACGCAGGATGACACCGCAATTGAGCTGGACTCTGTTAAAAATCCTTTGCTGCTCCTGCCTGCTTCCACTCATAATGAAGAAACTGAATATGCTTATCCCGCTACTGTGTCATTACCTGGTTTGCGACCTGAGGCCCTTAATGAATCAAGTTTTTCATTTGACTCACATTCCACATCATCAAAGGCCCCTGCCAAATTTTCGATTTTTGTCGCCTGGTTTAAATGAACTTATTTGGTTCCACCTTTGACATTAATCTGGTTGGTGCTCATCGCAATTTCTTTGTTCATGTCTATTGGTTTTGTGACATTTTTTTTTCCTTCTGATCAATGGCCACTACCTTCCTGAATGCTTTGCTGTTAAACTGGTAGATGGAACTTTGGCTCCGCACTCTTCTTCTCACATAATGAAAAGAAACCAGACTTTTGTCAACATCACTGCCTGTCCAGTCGTTGACGGCATAGTTTGGGATGCTGTAGATTCTCAAATCCATGGCCCTACAGAGATAATTAATGTGCCAAATGTACTTCGTGTTTCAATGGGTGATGTAGTGAAACATAACATATGGTCTGATAATTGAGACGTTTAATCTGTACAATTCTTGTTTACAGAATTAAAATACTATGCTGCCTTTGATGCTGAAGATTTGTATTTGAATACTGCAAACTATGCAGATTTGTTTTGCTATCAGCACTGTGGTCATCATTATCTGCATAAAGCTAACAAATTTAGAAATGTTTTTAATTATACACAATGAGAACATTGCCCGGCTCCTTTGGAAGGCAGCTCTAAAACGTTTTTGAAAAATTAACATATTTTATTGATTTTGATAAATCAAACCACGGGTCATTCTATTTTAAATTAAATGCTTCGTCGAATTCTAAAGTAATGCTTACCCACACTAAATTATTATATTCTAAATCCTTTATTGATAAATTGTCAGTGGGTGGCTATGATCTGTGGAAGTTCACAATTGATCTTAAATCAGTTTGGGGTTCTAAATCCTGGCAAGTGCGAGGCACAGAAGCGTTACACCACGCGTGCCTCATCCCATCACAGATTCTATTTTTAAATGAATTGATTTATCAAACTACTTGTTTTGGATTGGACACTTCTAAGCAAATGAATGCCCATGCTATTCCTGCTTTAGCTGCATATCAGAACTGGAGCAATTGCACTAATTATTCCAAGGTTAAATTACAATCACTTTTTAACAATGACACCTTTAATTTTCCTAGTTTGGACCCCCTAGGTTGGTTAGTTTGGCAAAATAGTTTGGATGCTTGCCAACTTCATTTCCATGACAAGGCTCCTGGTTACACACAGGATAGGCCTGATCCTCGTTTTTCTAACTCCCATTCAGTTACTACATATTCCGTTGGAAAGTTATGTCAAAATTGGTTGCAACACTCGACTCTAACTTCAGTGAAACAACATTTGTCGTTATTATCAGGTGACATTGATTTGACAGATTTTATAAAAAAGACCTGCTGGTCCAAGATCAAAAAGATTTATTTATGCAGCTTACAATGAAATCTGGAAGCTATCCCAAATTGAAGCAGCTTCACATTTAAGGGCAATTGATCAGGCTAATCTTGAAAAAGTGCTTGCTGTTGTTGATAATAGTATTAACACACTTTCTTACCGCATTTACACATTGGACAATATTGTTTCATCTGTTGTTGACATTGTGCAAGAGGATGTTTCTGATTTGTATCATGGTCAAAATCAATTGCGTTCAGTTCTGCAATTTGCTTGGACTTTACAGACTCTAAAGATGGGGAAAGTTCCATGGGATTACTTGAACGCCTCATCGTTATTTTTGCCTTTTAACTTGACAACAAACAGCAGTTTATGTCCATGAAAGATGCTATGTATTCTCTTTTACATATTGAAAAGATAGATCCATCACCATTCTCTCTGGCAGAAACAGACTCAGCTGTCTGGCTCATCCCTGGAGTGATAACTCTCCTATTTTCCTTGTTTAAATTTACCTCATGCATGAAACACTATCCACTAGGCCGCTTTGAGCCCTTAGACAGTGCATTTCTACAGAAAGTTTGGTCATTACCATTCACATACAGATGCCTACGGGATGACAAAGAAGTATACCTAACCGGGGAATCATGTGATACCACAATAGGTAATTCTCTTTTTTGTAAGAACATCCAGTTGCATGGCGCCTGTAACCTTACGGCCCCAAATCTTGCATGTGTTTTAAAAGGTATACATGTGCCAGCTATCATACCCACTTTCACTCTGCTTGCGAACCATAGTTATTTGCTTTTAAATAATGAAGAATGCTGCGGCATGCTGGCCGGCATCCCTTACATTGTAATGGTTTCACTGCGTGTGGTTTGGTGTAAAAATTTGCTTTTCCCGCCCCCAGACAAGAAGCTCGATAACTCGATTTGGCCTTCTATTTCGACCTTGAAGGCAGAAAGAAGTTTCACTCACATCTGCCCGTGAGACATTCGCCCATCACGTGGCTAACACACGTACAGAAGTACAAGCCGTTCTTAATACTGACCTCCCACTACATTTCGTAGTGTTGATTCACACTATCTTCAATGCTTCTAACACTGCAGGCTTTGCCCATTTTTTTTGAAGTTGTGGGCTCTGGCCTTGTGACCTCTTTCCAAACTATATTTGGTGTGATACAAGCATTTATCCATTCTCTTTTTTCCAGCGTCTTCGGTGGCTTGCCACTATTACTTGCCTTAGCCGCTGGGATTTTGCTGTTAATTTGCCTGCTACGGAATGGATGCTCTTCTTGTGGCCCTGCACAGCCAAGTCCGGCTACAGATGCTCCGTAGCCATATGCTTGAATGCTACGGTACTCTGCCCCTGGCCACACTCAGCGTGGCTTATGGATTATCTTTTCACTTTGCCTATTACACTTGCTTGCAACCTGCCTTCAACTGCTTGGATTGTTCCTTTCAATGGTCATTGGATCTTTGCCTCTCCAATACGGCATTTCCTCCACCTGATTTTGAGCTGCTAATGAGTCCCTTAGTGGCCCATGAGCAAAAATGTTCCGGTGTTGGAATTATGGCCTGCGCAGCTGCACTGGGAGTTCTGGCTGAATGGGATATCTGTGCAGCGGCACAGGATTTCCTACAACGGAGATACATTGAGTATCACGCAAGTTGTCCTTTGATGGTGCTGGAAGCACTCATTGTTGAGGAACATATATGGTCATTCACTCTGCTTGATTGGGTGGCATCACTTTTTTCTGATGATAACAATGACTTCCTCTTGGAGGCTATCGCAACCTATTGTTCGTACACATTGCTGGATGGACTCAGCCACCTTATCTTTGCTGGATTTATTTTTTATTTTTGTGTGCCTTTTAGGACACAAACAATTTTCTACTCTTTCTCTTCTCACATTCCCCGCAAATCAGAGGTATCATTGATACAAATGCTCTTGATTCTTGCCCAGACTTGTTTGAAAGCTGTGTTCACTTTAAGACCACTGTCCGATGGACTGACCAAGGGGAGGGTGTAGTGAGGATATGGACACACCTGCGGACATTGCTAAGTTAGTATGAGTTATTATAGGCTTGGCCGCCATTTTGCCGCTTTTGCTCACGTTACTACATGCCAAATTTCTCGTAAATGCTTTGCTTGCTCGCTTTCACATGAGAACTGTCTGCATTTCACACATTTAGTTGAACACTCTACTCCTCGTCTGTACAGCGTGTTCAAGGTCGAAAAACGATGAGCTCTGTTGATTTGCTTTGGTTAGTCTCACGTCCCTAGCCATAACATAGAACACAGCTGCACACCTGGAAATCTGGTGCTTTTAATATTGCCTTGCATGCATGTTAAGACACTTGGAGAAACGCTTTCCAGGATAGAAGAGCTGTGCCCGTCCGGTGTTGTACATTCCTGCATCTGAACTCGGATGTAATGGGGTCCCCCTGACAAAGCCTGGAGGTCTTCTATAATTATGATAAACTAGCTTCTAGCACGGGGAGGGTGTCACGGTGCTAAAGTCCTGTTTCCATCATCATTATAATATGATTTCCCCTTTTGTTCTATATGGACCTGTAATAATGCTGATTTGTTTGATCTTATGCACATTGCTGCTAGTATTGGCTTGTTTACTGCATTATAGAGCATGTTAGTTAAAATATACATTTTGAACTATTCCTTGACTCTATTTACTCATGTTGTGGATAAGTACGAGAGTTTGAACGAAAGAGTGTTCTTGTTCCCACGTATCCTGAGAGGGACGGAGTAGCATGTTCTAGGAAGTCTAATCATTGGTGGCTTCGCTGTAGCACGGAGAACAAATGAGACACTCTAGCTAGTCGGATTGGGGTTCTGGGCACTGAGGTGGGTATTTAGGTACACCACTACACACTGAGGTCCTGGTTCCTGCGCATAGTTCTGTGTATGTGCAGAATCCCTGCAACAATATTAATATTGGATATTTTTTAAATTAGTGTATATCAATATTTTTTTCAATATTTTGGTACTTGCCATTATATGGAATATATAAATGTATTGTTTTAACATTCTGTCAATGAACAATACCTACACATAAAGGGCTAATTTCATGACCTTCTAATTGACAAAAAAAAACTCCTTGAGAGCCAAACCCCTATACCTGTTGATTGATCAGACTAGATGCTTGTAACGTTTGTTTCTTCAATGCAGGAAATCTTGCCCCTGGAGGCAAACAAAATAACCAAAGGTTGGGTTTGGGGTTTCAAAGACATTTACCATTTTTTCTTAGAAACCAACATCGCCTCAAAGTAATGAGCTCCCCAGATGACTCTGTAGCTAACTCCAGAGGGAAAAACTACATTACAATCATCACAGAGGCTGGAAAGGAACTTGCCGCAATAAAAATGCAGAGCAACAATGCTATGCTAAGCCAATTTATAAAGAACATAGCTACCCGAAGGCTTTCCAGCATTGAAAAAGTCATAGTGTACAACTGTGAATGTTTCAGCAACAAAGCAGGGGAGCTCATGGGGAATAGTCACATTGTCTAAAAAGAGTCTAGATATGTGAGTTTCTTAGCTCAATGGGCATTGAGTTCCAGAGCTTGGGGACTAGCATGTGAAGGATCTCACACCCCATCTGGCCCTTTGGATTCAAAAAACCTTCAAGTGTTGGAGGTTCTTGGTGACATGCTGGGAGTGTAGGGTCAAAGGAGAGCCCAATCAGGGAGAGTGCCTTGAATTATTTTTCTTTCCTCTTCTGGGAGCCAGTGGAGGGTGGCGAGGGCACTTTTTACTGAGGTGTGTTTGGGGACCTTGAGGAAATTCGCCCTACCATGAATTGGACTACTTGGGGTCTCCTGATCATACCTGTGTTACCCAATGTAAAGGGAGTTTTCATAGTCCTGCTGGAACAGAATCAGTGCCTGGACCACCATTGTCCTGCACTGTATGGGTAAGAGATCCAGAATTTGATGTAATATACTGATAATGCCAAAGCAGGATGCTGTCAGGTTTTTTTTCTTTGGACTCGATGTAAAGAGAACTATCCAGCCGTATAACTAAGCTCTTTATGGGGGATGAGAGGGTTGCTGGAGTGCCCAGGCACTCTGGCCATCCAAGTGCCGTTTGAGGAGATGACCTGTTCCCCTGGATCATGACGTGCATTGTGCTTTAGATTGTAATTCCACCTTATTTCAAGTTTCCTCTAGTTGGTATCTCAAATTCTAATCCAATTCAGTCCACATAATGGTTTTCGAAACAACTTCTGGTAGAACATATGATTATTATAGAGTGATACAAAATATATGGTGTCAAAGGAGATTCTAGTACCACAAAATAAACATAGACAACAAAACACGTCTCAGAAGCTAAAACACCTTTCTTCAGAATGGAAATCAAGACTAATCTCAAAGCATCTCTTGATGTCTCAAAAACCAAAGAAAATGTTATCAAATTCTTTCTGTTTTTATTGATACTGCAGAGACCATCTTACCACAAAAGGCCATGTCCCACTAATCTGCAGATGAATGGTCCTCTTTGAGATAACTCAAGCTCCCCTGGAACAATTCTTCAGCACTCAGACCATCTTCTGAATTAGCTAACCCTGTAATAGCAATGATTGCAGGGCCGGCTCCTCCGTAATGGCAGAGAAGCATCACCCCAAAGAATAATAAAATGTTATTATAACAATAACTTCCTTTTATTTTTTTCTGTGATGGGCTTTGACTGATGGTGTGTATGTGCAGTGTGGGGCTGGGCCATGACATGCAGGAGTGGTGGGCACTTAGAAGTTTGGCCGGCCATCTTAGGTTAGCCAAACAGACATGCGCACTGCTATTTCTGCAACCCAGTTGTGTTCACAGTCTCCGCGGCCGTGTCTGAACAGCAGACTAAGCCACTCAGACTAATCCTGGTGCTGCTCTCATAGCATGAGAGCAGCATCTGGATTGACTGGTAAGCCTGTGGCTTCCTAGAGACTGCCGGGAATGAAATACAGAGGCGTCCGTTGGGGAGGCGAGAAGCAAGTTGTTTTTCTATATTACTTTTACCCTCAATTCCCCCTGTCCTTCCCACAACCCCCACCCCATTTTTGTTGTGAAAGAAATAAGCTCGTCCATCATCCCTACTTGACCAATGTAATCAATTTCTGCTTGAGTCAAGGCATAGTCCCTGACTGCCTCAAAACTAGGCCTAGGAGAAACATATGATTTTGTGGGAGGTAAATTTAGTCAAGTTTAGCAAACTTATGTGTCACTACATTTAGGGCAGAGGTATTCAATCTGTGGTACGCGACCCCCGGGGGGCCGGGGAGGCATGGAAAGGGGGTCGCGCAATTCATTTGCTAAAAGAAAACGGCCCAGACAGTTAGTTAAAATGCTTTCCTGTGCTGGGATATCAAGGCCAGGCAGACCGCTAAACATGCATTTCTACTAGTGTGCACAATGAGTTAATCTGTAAATGTAAAGAATTTGCAGATTAACTCGTTGTGCACATTTGCACATTTGCATTTCTTTCAGGCCAGCAGCACACTGGCAGAAAGGTGTTTTTAGCTGTCTGCATGGCTTGATTTCTCAGGGCCGGAGAACGCTGTTGCAGTTAATTGATCAAATCACTTGAAGCTTTTTGAGTGGTAGAGCTGTGAAGTACTTGTGTTTAATTGTCTTTGTATTTACATAGTGCTTACTATCCCTGAGAATGTGTTGGAGGGTCAGTTATGTAAAAAAAAAAAATTGCATTACATAGGGTTTGGATATTACTAAAATCGATGGGCGTTATTTACAATGAAATGGTGTGGGGCAGCTCTGCAGGTATTAATGCTGCTCTGCCCTACACCAATTCAAAAGAGCAGGAATGGACTGTATTTATAAGATACAGTGCACTCCTGTCCTTTCTGCCGGCGCACAATTTGGTGCCTAGCGCCAACGCAGGCACCTTTGCACCATGGTACAAGGGTGTCTGCATTGTTGGCAGGATTGTTTTTGTGCAAGAAGGCACGCCTTCCTGCGCAAAAACAACCCATGGAGGCTTTTTCCTATTTCTATGAGTGCTACACAAAGAAAGAGGAAACAATTGAGGCCAAATAAAGATATTTCTCCCTGTTACGCATCCCCTGGGGCAGCTAACACTATTGACGCATCCTTAGGTTTACAGATCCTTGTAAATCTGGGAATGTGTCAAAATCCAAAGGAAAACCCCCCGCAATGCCCATGGACCCCCCCCCCCCCGATGCAGTGTAAGGCAACGCATCGACTTGTGCTGCGTTGCCATACACCATGTCTAGGAGGCCATGAAAAGCCACGCAAAGTGACTTTGCGTGGCCTCATAGATTTGGGTCTGCACTCTGCGCAACCAGAGCATCATTAAAAACAGACGCACCGGCAGGGCAAGGTGCTTATAAATAAGTCCCTATATTTTGGAAGCAGCCCATATATTTTGGAAGCACCATTTTATAGTAAAACATTTTGCGCATTTTGTAGCGGTCAATCTTGTATTGTGCGTGATGGAAGAATAAACTAAAGACTTACATATTGACAGTGCTTTCTGTCCTGGGCTGTGACCTCATTGCACTAAAAATACACAGGTCACACTATTCTCCACTGCACCAACCACGATTTAATTCTGCAGCTCTCTGATTTCACACAGACTTCTGCAGTGCATCAACTAATAGAGGTTTTGTAATTTATTATAGTACATTTCCCACTGAGTAACAACTTTTTAAAATGTATTCATTATTCATTGAAGCTGCCCGTTATTTTATATTCAGCTACCTGACGGTGAAAGACCTAAAAAACGTACGTATGCTTTAATTATGATGAATGATGTTCAGCTACCTCCGTGACATGCAGTTGTAAATGCCAACAGTCAGCGTCCCATGAAATATAGTATGGTTCTCATCTAATGCCATGCAATAACGTTTCAGCCTATGCATTGCAATTGTTATACCAAGGGCCACTGGAGTTATGTGATTGTGCAGCCGCAGCGATTATGGCATAATTATACATTTGCCACATAATCCATCATCTGCCGCATAATCTGCTGATTTTAACAAAACAAAATGATTTACTCAAAAGATTCACATGTTACTAAAAAGCAGCAGCAGGTGTTGCCGCTCTGTAGAAGGCCTTTTGTGAAGCTGTACTTGTCACCTTTTAGTTGCTTATTGCAATATTTGGGTGTTAAACTGGTACTTATGAGGAGCAACCACAGATTGACCATTTCTCTAGAGAACATTTATGGTTGTCAATGATAAGAAGTACCATGTTCTAGAAATTTTTGTCGGGAGGGGGTCCTTACGCCTAAAACATTTTGATGGGGGGTCTTGGCATTAAAAAGTTTGAAGACCACTGATTTAGGGGGTCATTACAATGTCAGGCGGAATCACTTTCGTCTGATACCGCATTGGTCATGGGACCGTCCGACAACCGGTTGGTGGTCCTGACCGCCCCATTAGGATGCGACTGAACACTGTTAGGTAGCATGCCCATATTTTACTATGAGAGCGTGCATTCCATAAACCAGCCGTAATGCATGCTCCCATAGTAAAATGGGAGCTGCGGTTCATCCCTGTGCATGCCACAAGGTGCATGATCAACAGGGGGACACCACAGGTGCCCCTTCAGCCTCTAAAGGGAGTCCGTGCAACCAAGAGGACCCTACTGGGGGCCCTAAAGATGTTTTCCGACATGGTTTCCATGTGAGGCAGATCGGTATGGAAACCATGTCGAAAACCGTCAATGTAACCTCAAGGGCAGAAAGGCCAGTCCTTGAGATTACTTGCTGCATTTTGACTGGTGGACAGGCTCTCCGAGCCCATAGGAAGCCAGCCGGAATGCCCTGGTGATTCCATTCTGACCGCCTCCATCTAAATGAGGCGGCAGAAAAGAAACTGACCGGCCCATTCCGATGCGGCTCAGAAGGCTCCGGCTGTCGTTCAGAGTCTTCCAAGCCGCATCGTGATCGGCCCCTAAATGCCGGCTTTGCCATTTTTCACTATTTCTTTAGTATAAAATGTGCCCTTGTGACTATTTTTGGCACAAGCACATATTTCATGCTAAAAACTTAGCAAATTGTGTGTGACTATACAACAGTTGCACCGTTAAGGTTCTTCTTATGCTCCTGTGAGAGGATTTTTCTCTGAAAGGATTCTCAATTACATGACGTGGACTAATGGTGTAACCTCAGGCATTTTGTGTAACAATGATAATGTTTAATGCTGACAATTACACAAGATTATGCTGGTGTACACTAAATTTCAGTTGGGCCTAGTGAAAAATAAAACTGTTATTACTCTTCACAAAAAGCCAAATGTGGACCCCTCTGACCTAAACAACTTCTGCCCTGTCTCCCACCTAAACTTTCTTACAAAGTGCTCGGAAGTCATGTAGTAAAGTAGATACAAAAATGAGATAAACATACCATCCAGACTAGCCATCAGTTGGCACTGAAGGCTGGCTGCAGCACAAGGATGGCAATGTAACAAGTAGTGTATGATGCATTACATGTTCTGGACAATGGTGAATTTCGCCTCCACATACCTCTTGACCTATACGCTACATTTGATACAGTCAACAATACCACACGTCAAAACATTCTAGAACTATGGCAATCAGTGGCACAGTTCTGAAATGGTTTGTCATCTCTTGTAAACTTTTCCCAGAGAGTAAAACTGTCAGACTTATTTCTTCAGCCCATTTTTTCTCACTAAGGAGATACTCAAGGCTCTGTCCTCTCCCCGACACTTTCCAATCTGGAAAAGAAACCTCTCAGATTTCTATTAAATGCAGTTAATATTTCTTTTTACATAGTCATCAGACAGGAATACCACCAATCAAGGGTGGAATTCCATCATCTCAAATTACAGCCAAATAAAATAGATTTATTTCTGCTCTGTTTTTTGAACAGCACAAAACCTTATTATTAGCCCGATTGAATGCATCAAACCATCTTTATTCTAAGCCATCCACTGTATAAAGCACTTCATGGAAAGAGAACTATCCAGCCGTATACCTAAGCTTTTTATGGGGGATGAGAGGGTTGCTGGAGTGCCCAGGCACTCTGGCCATCCAAGTGCCGTTTGAGGAGATGGCCTGTTCCCCTGGATCATGACGTGCATTGTGCTTTAGATTGTAATTCCACCTTATTTCAAGTTTCCTCTAGTTGGTATCTCAAATTCTAATCTAATTAAGTCCACATAATGGTTTCCGAAACAACTTCTGTTAGAACATATGATTATTATAGAGTGATACAAAATATATGGTGTCAAAGGAGACTCTAGTACCACAAAATAAACATAGACAACAAAACACGTCTCAGAAGCGAAAACACCTTTCTGCAGAATGGAAATCAAGACTAATCTCAAAGCATCTCTTGATGTCTCAAAAACCAAAGAAAATGTTATCAAATTCTTTCTGTTTTTCTTGATACTGCAGAGACCATCTTACCACTAAAGGCCATGTCCCACTAATCTGCAGATAAATGGTCCTCTTTGAGATAACTCGAGCTCCCCTGGAACAATTCTTCAGCACTCAGACCATCTTCTGAATTAGCTAACCCTTTGGTCTTCATTCTTGGCAAAGAATAAGGGCACAATTTATATGTTGGCGGTATGTATACTCCGTTGCAATAGTGATGGAGTTTACATACCACCAACATGAAGGTCCACCCACCCAATTTAAACATGGTCAGACCTTCATTTTGGCTACAGCGGTGAATACTTCAATCTCTCTGACAGACGACGGAGTAAGGGCCGTAGGGGAAATGGCTATACATCTGCCCACCCAATCAGGCTGGGTAGACATGCAGTAATTTGTGTAATGTTCTTCACCACCGGGAAAATCCTGGTGATGAGGGACAGTAAATGCTAAATAATGCGCCCTAGCCACAGGGAGATAAGACCAAGTGTTGCATTACTTTTCCCATTTTCAAAAATAAAATCCTGTTTTGGGATTTTCTTTTAGTAAATGTAAATAAAAAGACTTGTTTGGTGCAGGGTTACATGCTGATACAGCCCTGCTTTAAACAGTGGATTGCATTGACAGGAATCGCTGTGACGGCGGTTCCTGCCAATGCTTTATAAATGAATGCCAACTTGGAGGTCATTTATAAATTTGGTGGTCGGGACCTCCCCCAGGGTGACAGAGGCAGAACAACGGCCAGACGACTATATGTAAATGAGGACCTAAATTTCTATGCCCACAATAATGCTGCGGTACAAAAGGGGGTGGTGATGGACGGAGCATCAGAACCAATCAAACACTCACACCCAGTCAACAGATCTGGGTTTGATCCATCACCGTTCTTTAGCCCACTCTGCCACCCCAGTTCAGACATGGCCATATGCAAATCAGTCTGACCCTGTGCCTCATGGGAACAGTCCAGTCCGAACTGCCAAGCCATGCCTTCCCTGGACCGGAAACAAGCTTCCTAGGACCGGTTTCTGGCATTTCAGCCGTCTTCAGCCAGGCTTGCTTGAATCCAGTGGCAAAGTGAGCAAGGGACTCACGTCTGAGCATACTCTGCCAACTTATGGCGAACAAAGCGGTACAAAAGGGGGTGGTGATGGACGGAGCATCAGAACCAATCAAACACTCACACCCAGTCAACAGATCTGGGTTTGATCCATCACCGTTCTTTAGCCCACTCTGCCACCCCAGTTCAGACATGGCCATATGCAAATCAGTCTGACCCTGTGCCTCATGGGAACAGTCCAGCCCGAACTGTCAAGCCATGCCTTCCCTGGACCGGAAACAAGCTTCCTAGGACCGGTTTCTGGCATTTCAGCCGTCTTCAACCAGGATTGCTTGAATCCAGTGGCAAAGTGAGCAAGGGACTCACGTCTGAGCATACTCTGCCAACTTATGGCGAACAAAGCGGTACAAAAGGGGGTGGTGATGGACGGAGCATCAGAACCAATCAAACACTCACACCCAGTCAACAGATCTGGGTTTGATCCATCACCGTTCTTTAGCCCACTCTGCCACCCCAGTTCAGACATGGCCATATGCAAATCAGTCTGACCCTGTGCATCATGGGAACAGTCCAGCCCAAACTGCCAAGCCATGCCTTCCCTGGACCGGAAACAAGCTTCCTAGGACCGGTTTCTGGCATTTCAGCCGTCTTCAGCCAGGCTTGCTTGAATCCAGTGGCAAAGTGAGCAAGGGACTCACGTCTGAGCATACCCTGCCAACTTATGGCAAACAAAGCGGTACAAAATGGGGTGGTGATGGACGGAGCATCAGAACCAATCAAACACTCACACCCAGTCAACAGATCTGGGTTTGATCCATCACCTATCTTTAGCCCACTCTGCCACCCCAGTTCAGACATGGCCATATGCAAATCAGTCTGACCCTGTGCCTCATGGGAACAGTCCAGCCCGAACTGCCAAGCCATGCCTTTCCTGGACCGGAAACAAGCTTCCTAGGACCGGTTTCTGGCATTTCAGCCGTCTTCAGCCAAGCTTGCTTGAATCCAGTGGCAAAGTGAGCAAGGGACTCACGTCTGAGCATACCCTGCCAACTTATGGCGAACAAAGCGGTACAAAAGGGGGTGGTGATGGACGGAGCATCAGAACCAATCAAACACTCACACCCAGTCAACAGATCTGGGTTTGATCCATCACCTATCTTTAGCCCACTCTGCCACCCCAGTTCAGACATGGCCATATGCAAATCAGTCTGACCCTGTGCCTCATGGGAACAGTCCAGCCCGAACTGCCAAGCCATGCCTTCCCTGGACCGGAAACAAGCTTCCTAGGACCGGTTTCTGGCATTTCAGCCGTCTTCAGCCAGGCTTGCTTGAATCCAGTGGCAAAGTGAGCAAGGGACTCACGTCTGAGCATACCCTGACAACTTATGGCGAACAAAGCGGTACAAAAGGGGGTGGTGATGGACGGAGCATCAGAACCAATCAAACACTCACTCCCAGTCAACAGATCTGGGTTTGATCCATCACCGTTCTTTAGCCCACTCTGCCACCCCAGTTCAGACATGGCCATATGCAAATCAGTCTGACCCTGTGCCTCATGGGAACAGTCCAGCCCGAACTGCCAAGCCATGCCTTCACTAGACCGGAAACAAGCTTCCTAGGACCGGTTTCTGGCATTTCAGCCGTCTTCAGCCAGGCTTGCTTGAATCACACTGGATTCAAGCAAGCCTGGCTGAAGACGGCTGAAATGCCAGAAACCGGTCCTAGGAAGCTTGTTTCCCGACCAGGGAAGGCATGGCTTGGCAGTTCGGTATGGACTGTTCCCATGAGGCACAGGGTCAGACTGATTTGCATATGGCCATGTCTGAACTGGGGTGGCAGAGTGGGCTAAAGAACAGTGATGGATTAAACCCAGATCTCTTGACTGGGTGTGAGTGTTTGATTGGTTCTGATGCTCCGTCCATCATCACCCCCTTTTGTACCGCTTTGTTCGCCATAAGTTGGCAGGGTATGCTCAGACGTTGAGTCCCTTGCTCACTTTGCCACTGGATTCAAGCAAGCCTGGCTGAAGACGGCTGAAATGCCAGAAACCAGTGCTAGGAAGCTTGTTTCCCGTCCAGGGAAGGCATGGCTTGGCAGTTCGGGCTGGACTGTTCCCATGAGGCACAGGGTCAGACTGATTTGCATATGGCCATGTCTGAACTGGGGTGGCAGAGTGGGCTAAAGAACGGTGATGGATTAAACCCAGATCTCTTGACTGGGTGTGAGTGTTTGATTAAATGTTGGCGGTATGTATACTCCGTTGCAATAGTGATGGAGTTTACATACCACCAACATGAAGGTCCACCCACCCAATTTAAACATGGTCAGACCTTCATTTTGGCTACAGCGGTGAATACTTCAATCTCTCTGACAGCCGACGGAGTAAGGGCCGTAGGGGAAATGGCTATATATCTGCCCACCCAATCAGGCTGGGTAGACATGCAGTAATTTGTGTAATGTTCTTCACCACCGGGAAAATCCTGGTGATGAGGGACAGTAAATGCTAAATAATGCGCCCTAGCCACAGGGAGATAAGACCAAGTGTTGCATTACTTTTCCCATTTTCAAAAATAAAATCCTGTTTTGGGATTTTCTTTTAGTAAATGTAAATAAAAAGACTTGTTTGGTGCAGGGTTACATGCTGATACAGCCCTGCTTTAAACAGTGGATTGCATTGACAGGAATCGCTGTGACGGCGGTTCCTGCCAATGCTTTATAAATGAATGCCAACTTGGAGGTCATTTATAAATTTGGTGGTCGGGACCTCCCCCAGGGTGACGGAGGCAGAACAACGGCCATACGACTATATGTAAATGAGGACCTACATTTCTATGCCCACAATAATGCTGCAGCAGAAAATATCCAAAACCAAATTGGAATCAAGTCTTTTATCCATGCAGCTGACGTCAAAACAGGATAAATCATTAATCCTTTTTAGAATGCAACTCACTGCTGGCTGGCATTCCTAGAAACCATCAAGCTCTTCCTAAAGCAGTGTACAAAGCTCAACTTTGTTTGGCCCTCAGGAGATCAGAGCACATTACCATATTATTCAGCAAAATAAAATGGTTCCCTATAGAAGATATTCAGTATGCCCTGCATACCTCACAAGGCTAAGGATTGGGGGATGCAAAGTTCCTTACTCAAATATTTTCAAGACCAACTCTATCTGTTATTTTCACAGTTTCTCTCCCTAACGTAATCCCTGTAGGTCAATACTCACTCCTTGCAGCTTTCATTGTCTGCCTTCTGCTATATTCTGCTATATTGCATTGTGCCTCTTACTCTTATATAAAGTGGTTTTTCTGTTATTGAGTCATACCTTCTGTTTCTAGGATAAGTGTTCTGCTTCCCTGTTGGGTCAGGTTTGTGCAATATAAAAATGAAAATATATACCTAAATATATTTATTGAGTTTATGCGCACTTCATCATTTATTCATCTACTCACAATGCAAAAACATCATATTAACTTTCTTCAGTGTCCCTGACATCTCTACAAGTAGAATATTCTCTACAAAGGTAGAAGTAGTGGTCTGCAAGTTATAATCTTTGTCTCTGCTCATGTCCTGAATTGTGGGAAACATAATAATCCTTATAAAGGAGATGGAAGACAATGATTTAGGAATTCACACAGTGTGGGTAAAAAATGTTCAGAAATTCACTAAAAGCAAAATACACAGGAATCAGTATAGGCTTGCTTGACTATAAAGAAGGAAGAAATTCCCATGATTTAGGGCCTAATTGCAATGCCATCTTGTCGGGGAGTGGGACCACCCGCCTACAAGAAGGCGGTCCCACAGGGGGTATTAAGATGCCACCACAACCGTGGCGGTCACATCTGCTATCTTCAACACGGTGGTGGGTGCTGCTAGCTGCAGCACCCACCACAATACTGAAAATGCACAGTTTACATTTCCCTGCACTACGTGGCAGGCACCATGTGGTGCCTGCCACATGGTGAAGAGAAATGTAGGGGGGCTCCCAAGGTGTCCCCGAGTACAAATCCACACTGCCACTGCCCACGGGTGGCCCGCATTGGGCCCCCGAAGGCACTCCCCACCAGCCTTTCTATGACGGGGGAACCGCCATGGAAAGGCTGCCAGGCATCCAGCATCTAAATCTGGCGGGCGGTGCCTACTAGGAACCGCCACCATTCTGAGGATGCGGGCGGGTCCAGCAGGCAATCGTAATGATTGTCTCTATCAGACCAGTGGCGGTCGGGCATTCGCCCGCCAGCACACCACCCGCCATCACAATCTCGTGGGCAGTGAATGGCCTTACGATGGCGTGAAACCGCCACCAACAGCCTGTCGGTGGCAGGTTTACTGCCATCATAATCAGGCCCTTCGATACCAACTCTCTGGAGAACGTTGTCCCACAAATGTATGTTATTTCAATTTGTAGCGCACACGGATACTCACGAGTGTTTCCGGAGCAATGCCAAAAGGGCAGAAATGTCTGTTTAAGTGAAGAGATGTGTTTTTAGGTTTTTCTTGAATACTGCTGGGTACTGGATGTTACGTAAGGCAAGGGGCAGTGCGTTCCAGGCAACAGCGGCCTTCCGTGGTAATGAGCTGCCTCCTAGCACCTGGTATTTAAATCGGGGGACCTGAGCAAGGCGAAGGCACATAGAGCGCAGCTGTCTAGATGGAACATAAAAGGAGAACCGTTTTTGTAAGTAGAGTGGGCCAAGACCATGAAGAGCGCAATGGGCCAGATCAACGATTTGTACTTCACCCGTACCGCCACAGGAAGCCAGTGTAGTGAGTGCAGGTGAAGCTGCACGTTGTTCCTGGCAGAGAAACCCAGAAGAAGTCTGGCCGCCGCATTTTGGACCACCTGGAGCTTTTTCAACAGGTAGCCAATGTATAGAGCATTGGCGCAATCCAGCTGGGACAGAATGAGAGAACAGGTGACCGTTTCTCTCGCTGCCTGGGGAAGGAGAGGGAAAAACTTCCTCAGAGTCTTGAGAAGACCAAAGCAATTGCCGGCCAGCTTCTTGATATGGGTTGAGAAAGAGAGACTGTCATCGAACCACACCTCCAAGTTCTTGGCAGGCTTCCCTGCAGAGGTGGGCAAGGGGAACTCAGGTGGCCAAAGAGATTCCCGGAAATTAGAAGGGGATTTTCCAAAGAGGAGAATCTCTGACTTCTCCTCATTACACTTTAATTGCGCAGCTGGTAGCCATTTGAAAATGGAAGAGAGACAGTGGTGAACCAGAGATACTGAGTCATTGTTATTGTCCCAAGTAAAGAGCAGCTAGGTAAAGAGTCAAATGAGAGTCTATATAGCAGGTGATGGAATCCCATAATGTTGTTTAACAGAATAATTGGACCTAGATTTACAAATATTTGATGCAAGGCAGCACTGCAACCAAAGTTGCAAAATAAATTGCACTTAGAGAATACGTAGAATACCCTGACCGTATCAAATTGTTTGTCGGCTAGCTTGTGAAGGAGATCAGAGTGTTACAGACACAATATCCACAACATTCAACTGATGAGAATACCGGTCACCTCTTAAATAAAAATAATAAACTGGATACTATCTTCTCCAACATGGCTAAGAAAGCATTTGATCAATATAGTAAAAGAATGGCAGTCGATTACTCACATCTCTACACTTCAGAAGTCAGTGGAGACCCACACCATGCGTAACTTCTTGGCTTAGATCCCCATGCCGCGCTGCCTACAATTCTCTTAGATGAGCTAGATCAAGAAATAATTGATGATGATCATCATAGCTGTGACACCTGAAAATCACAGGGGGAAGGCGGATTCCCACGCAATTATAAGTGTCCATCAATCCTGGCGGCACCATTGTTGGGAAAGATATTTTAAGACATAATGTCAGAAAAACATAAAAACCTTGAATAAATCAAAAATATAATTACCTTACTAGGAAAACCTGGGAAAGATTTTGTTCTGTGTGCCAATTTCATACAGATATTCTTATTGAACTGCAATGTTAAACTTTTGATAAAAATAAATGCCGCTAGTCTTAACAGGGTTATTAATGTATTTGATCACAAAAACCACCTTTGATTTGTTCCCAGATGTTCATTATGGAACTATATGAGGATGCTGGTGCACTTGTTCTTTTATGCAGAAGATCACAAGGATGACAAACTGTCTCTCTCTCTCAACGCTAAAAAGGAGTTTGATTGGGTGGACTGTGGCCAACTGTTTTGGGTCATGAAACAATCTGGACCGGTAATGCAGTTATATCATTTGTGCAGTGTTTCTACTTCAGCACAACAGCAAGCGATTCCATTCCGCACCATTCACGATTAGCAGGAAAACCAGGCAGGGTGGCCTCTATCGACAATCCTTTTTTTGCTGGCATTAGAGCCCTTGGTAATTATTATCAGGTCATCTAAAGAAGTTCAAGGCATCACCACACCAAGTGGGAATTCCATAAATTGCTATACACTGGTGATATTTTATTGAGTATTAGTAACTCAAGTGCTCCTTACAATCTATAATGTGCATCTCCCCCAACCTAATGATCTTTGCTGGATACAAAAACAATTCATCCAAAACTAAGGCGGTCCCAATGACCACCAAAACTAAAGCAGAAGTGCTTTACAGACTGCTTTTCAAATGGCTTTCACACAAGATGAAACAATTAGGGCATACCAATGTCATTGCAGTTGGATCACATGATTGAAGATAATCTACATGGACTAATAGACCAAATGACCCACAATAAGCAATTGCCTCTTCTACATAATCGAAACTGCATCATGTCCTTAGCCCATCATCTATCACAAACACTCTACAACCCTAAAGGACACTTAGAATTTCAGGAATGGGTATGCTAGGATGACATTTAATGTAGGATAGGTCATTTATGTACAGATATTCGATGTACTACTGAGACTCTCCAAAATCTTAAAGACCCAAATATTGACTAACATGTAGGAAGTGTGGCAAACTGAGCATAATATTGTGGAATGTCATACAATCTTTCACAATGACACACCTCTGTGGCATAATGATGTGTTGCATGCAGGTGATAACACCTTCTATTGTAGGTCATGGTAGACACAAGGAATCTTGAAGCTAGGCTACTTATTCATGAATGATTCAATGAAATCTTCCTATGGCCTCAAGTCAGAATTTATGTTGAGTAATTCATTTTGAAGGTATCTGCACATTTGTCATAGCCTGGCTTAGAAACTAGACCCAGAGCTCTCATATCTGGAGCAGTCCCAGCAAAACATATACCTTGTAAAATGGGGACATTACAAAAAACTAATATCAGGACTCTATGATTGCTGATAACAGAGAATTACTCTAATCCCACTGAATTGTACCTGAAGTTCAAATGGCAGATTAAGCTTAATAAAACATATATGGAGGAAGAATGGTGAGAAATACTACACACATAACAAAGGTATGAATGAAATGTAGTTATTTTAACAAATTGCAAGGTTGGCATGGGTTCCCTTACAAATTATTAGGTTCTAATAGAGACCAAGGATATTCATTGTGTGTTCTAACCATAGTGTGACTTCAAACATTTGATTGCACTTACTGGTGAGGTATTCTTGTTGTTGACTCTTTTGTGTTTTAAAACCTAATAAACATAACTTAAACAGAAAGCATAGATCAGCAGTAAATCACAGTTCAACAATAGATGTTTCACCATCCTGTTGTGTTTGCTAAGTTCACCTTAAGTGGCCAAGGGTATGCCTGGATGTGGATCCCTTGCTCATTGTGCCACTGGATTCAAGCAAGCCTGGATGCTTGTTTAAGGCCCAGGGAGGACCTGGCTGGGAGTTTAGGCTGGACTGTTCCCATGAGGAGCAGGGCCAAGGCGTTTTTGCATATGGCTGGTTTCAAACCAGGGTGGCTTAGTGAGCAAACGAATAAAGGATTCACCCCAGACCTCTTGACTGGGGGTGAGCAGCAGCAAAACACTAACAGTACTGCAACGCTCATTTCAGCTGGAACCACTTATAATTTCAATAATTTTGTTTATGTTGATTTCCTTTTGTATTGGGAGAGTCAAGCTGTAAATGGAACATATTTAGCAGTGTTTCAGATTGATTCTATCTACCACCTTTAAAAAAATGTCAAGGTACTAATGGTTGTTTGATATCAGCCCTGAGCATGCTCATCCATAGGATCTTAAGCAGCACCTGTCTAACCAGACCCAGCCAGACCAATATTTGTTTCTTTGGGTTCATGTTTAAATGGAGACTCTAGTACCTCTATACTACAACATGGGTGCCAGGCAGTGAAGAATCTGAAAATATCATAAGTGCTAGGGCCCAAAATGTTTCTTAGGAGGGTATGGCCCACTGCCAATGCTGGGGTCAACCATTTCAAACAAGCGTGTCATCCACACAGAAACACAAAATAATCCTTTCCATTTCTCCGTGTTAACTTCTTCTTCTGTCTTTCTCTATTGACTACCTTTTTTACTCCTTACCCCCAGCATTGAATTTACAGCTCCCCTGAACCATGCTCATGTCTCTTTCCTGTTTCTAGACTCTCTGTGCCAGTCTCTTGTCTGCCTCCTCCTTTCTCTCTCTGGTCCAACATTATGCTTTTCCATTCTCCCTTTAGATCTCCAACTCGCCTTCATCCACACCACTACTTCACTATTCTCTTTCAATCACTCTCACATCTCTTCACCCACAAAGCTTCCCCCATCCACATATGGTTTGCATTGCTCCTTCTTTTTCTCTCTTCTCCACTATTTTCTCTCCTGCTAACCTTCTCCTCTATTGCATTGTCATTGTATGGGTATAAAGTGAACTTTCGTTGAAATTTCATGGTGCTAAAATGTCAAGACAAGTTGAGACAGAAAAAAGAACAGGGCACAACAGTTAATCTCAAATATTAACAAGCATTGACATAGCCGATAGGTCTCGCCTTTGGGACCTTGTAAGTAAAAAAAATAAACTGAAGTAGAAGACTTCACATTTAAGTTTACTTTGTATTTAGGATTCAGTAAATGTAAATGTGAAGTCTTACAGTTTTTTTCTTTTTACTAACAAGGTCCCAAAGACGACACCTATTGGCTATGCCAATGCTTGTTTTTGTTTTGTTTTTTAAAAACACGGGTGTAATGATGTGTAGCTAGAAGTAAAAATTCTATGAAAGAAAGGCTGTGATGGACAAAGTCGCACAGCACTTCAAATTTCATACACTATTGTGTTCTTTCCAGACTGTCTCTCCCCAAAACAAAGGACAACCTGTTGCATGAGGTTTACCAATGTGAGAAGATTCCTAAGTAATTAATGGCTAGAGTACAACATTTTTAAGCTAAGATGATAAAATGAGCTATGGGAACGTAATGTTTTTCAGGAAAATCTACACCACGGTTGTTTTCACAATTCCCTGCCCAAGAGGCTGCCAGTGTGGAAATCTTCACAATAACCACCAGCGACTGGGTGCCAGCTTTCAGCACAGATGACACCATGCAGTAGAGGTGAATGTGCATGAGAAACCCCATGGACTTAGAAAGAAGGAAAATCTATCAGAATAAAATGCGACTTCAACTGCACCACCTGTGGATCTTGCCCAATGCAGCTTCCTGCAAAGTGTTCACCCAAAATCAAATATGAAATAGGACTTTCAGGATATTTAAAACAGCTCTGAATAGGTGGGTTTGCATCCAAAACCCGGCTGACATGCCGCATTTCCATGACAGTGGCTGCTGGAATGGGTGGGTATACCACAGTTATTCTGTTCAAATCAGGGAACATCAGGAGCTGTGAGAAGCAGGGTGAAGACGAACTGAGGCTGTACAGCCAGGATTCACTAAGCATTTGCACGCCTCTTTATAACCACGATTATTACATGGCAATTGAAGTATAACTATCGCTGGGAGGCTGCTATGATGAGTAGAGAGCACATGCGTGTGCATACAAACCCCAAAGACTATTTTTTAACGGGCTTTCCAGGCAGTTAATGTCAGCACCACCCCCAATTATTTGCCACACTTTGTTCGGCTCTCCCTCCTAAGGTGTCTTGCTCCAACTTTCTCGCTACGATGGCAATAATTGTTTCTTGTTAATGCTGGAGAACATCGGACATTTGTAAAGAAGTTAATTTAGTGAGGCGTGCGGTAAAAAGCACCCTACAGCGAACTAAATGTCAGTGCATTTAGACAAACAATTAGTACACCATTGCCAAACACACAATAGCAGCGGAATGCAAACAGTATAAAATTGCAACCACATCACATCAACAAGCACGCGTGCCTCGCGCTGAAAGGAGGCAGCAGGGAGAGGGGAGAGAGGAGGTGTCCTGCGCCTGTTTTCCTTGCGGGAGCGAGCAGGAACCATATGTTTGTAATAAACACATGGCTTGAAAGCTCGCTCCCGCAAGGGAATCGCCAGACATGCACGCGTAGCCATTGGAAGCAATGCAACGCGTGCACGTGCACGTTTTTGCCCGCAAAGCTGTGCCGATGGCTATAGGTCTCTTTTCCTATGCAGCGCATGCGCGCTGCCTAACCGAGACATAAAAAGGTAGGTGTTTACTAATTTAGAAAATGGAAGCATTGCTGAGGAGAAGTTAGCCATGAGGGAGCTTGTTGCACATCCTTCCTGCAACCACAAAAATGCTTTATCTCTATAAGTTTTGGTCTGAATTTAGAAATGTCCAACATGAAGGCCTGAAAGACCGAAGGGGCCTTGGTGGCATGTAGATACTGTATTTGGTGGGTAGAAACTGAGGGATGGAGCCATGGATTACCTGTTGCAGGGTGACTATAGCCATTAATACAAAAATAAATTGATAGGTAACCAGTGCATTTATTTGAGAACTGGAGAGACGTGATGCTGATGATTGAACTATCAGTCATATTTTGAACTAGCTACAAGCAGTTCAAGAGTTTATCTGGAGCCTAAGATAGCAAGCATTGCCACATTCCCTGCTAGACTGAACCAGCACTAAGAACACTGGAATGTGCTGCCAGTTATCAATGCAGGCTATTTGTTTCTCAGCAGCTTAAGTTGCCAGAAGCAGGTACTGGCTACCCGGAGACCTGATGTTCTAAAGTAAAATCTGAGGGGAATATTCTCAAGGAGCTATTGCCGAGTTAACAGCACTTTATCGCAGCCAAAGCCACGATAAAGTTACCACCCCATTCACAAGCTGGTGCTAACAACCCATATCACAAGTTTTCTGGCGATAGCATCCTCAAAAAACATTGCTACAAATGACCCTAGCAACTATCGCTAATGAGATGCAGAGTATGCGTTCCCGTGCAGAAAGCCACGACAACACCACTCCACAACATTCTCAACGACCAACCAGATCGGGGATAAGATCACAAAACATGCGATAAGGCGCGTTAGCACTGGCAGCAGGAAATTAACACCTGCTCTGACCTGGTGCAAAGTCAGACAACAACCGGCACCAGACAAGGGAGCACAGCCCATAGCCAAACATGAAGAACAGCACATGCCCCCGGGCAACTGAACATGCAGACGCGGAGCCCCAATAGGGCAACAACAACTACCGCCATCACCCCCGGGACCCTCGTCGGTCTCCCCCGCCCCCTGCCTGGATGAACACTGAGGCAGCGCAGACAAAGACATCGACCTGCTGAAAACGCACCAACCTCACAGACCCAACACCAGGGAATGTCATTGCACACCACAGGCTCAAAAGGACAACCATCCTACGCATCCTGACCACCATTGCCCACAGGCCGACGGTACCAACACAGCGGACAACCAACATCGCTCCGCAGACAAAGCTGCTGGCTGTGCTGCACCTGTTAGCCTCTGGGACCTGCCAAACAACAACCAACAGAGTCGGAGGAGTCTCACAGCCAGCCCAATCCAAGTCCCCCACAACTGTCTTGGATGCCATCATCAGCTTGGTACCACACTACCTATCCTTACCCCACATTGCGCAGGAACAGCTGGAGACCAAGCAAGGCATCTACGCCATAGCTGGCTTCCCTCATGTGTCAGGGGGCAATTGAATGCACACATGTCCTACTTGTGCCCCCTGGTGACACTGCACACAATATCTGCTACCGAAAGCACAGGCATACCATCACTGTGCAGGCAATAGTGGTCCACCTGGGAATCTCCACCAACATCAACGCCAACCACCCATTCTGAGTGCATGAGTCCTACATATTCCGACAGTCCATCATCACCCAGCGCTTCCTAGCTGGCACCTACGCAAATGCGCTGCTTGTTGGCAAGTTGCAAATGAACATACCACACACCTCAACTCCACAATCAGGCAACTCACAACACTGGGAATGTACACGTCACAAACTAAAATACAACATGCCAAACAACATGCCCACCCACCAAACACAACAGCACAACTTACTCTGGCAACCTGGGCCAGCCATGCACATAAGCCATCAACTGCATGGCACCTCAGCCACATGATAGCAGATTGTGGGGAGAGGTGGGGACAAGGCATGTGCGAAGGAGGCAAGTGACCAATGAATGAGAATGTACACAATGCCAAGTGTGGTGTAGAAGCGATAGCCAGACTGCAGTATGCAGACCACACACATATCCATGTCGACATACACCGCTGGTGTATGGAGTGCAGTGGACAGTGGACGCAACCATGTCACCCCAGCCAGTGGGGAAGATCCCAGAAATGTAGCTTGTTACGTCCCCCCCCCCTGTAAGCGTGAGCGGAGTGGGTTAGCCCGGCGTACGCCAGGCCAGCATAGGGGTGTGAATAAAAAGCGCTTAGCTCTTGTCGTGGTCCTCTTCCAGAATGTCCAACATCTCAGCCAGGTCAGCGCCCCTCACCCCGCCACAAGGCCAATGCCGTTGCTGTGAGCGGTGTTGCCTGCGTTCCTGTGCGCCTGCTGCACCCTGGGCCGCAGGTCCCCGTACCAGTCCTGCCAGTCCCTGCGCAGCCAGGCCTCAATGCACTCCTGCCAACACCAGCATGTGTCGAAGAGGGCCCACCACATGCCGGTTCAAGCTCCAAGCCCGAGTGCTGCGAACCTGGCAGCATCCTCAGACCATCACGACCTCTGCAACACAGGCCCGCAGCACTCCCTTCTCGTTGACGTACTCCACCAGCATGCACAGCGGACAAGTAGGTCACACATTTCGAATTGAGTCTTGATTACACTATGGCAGAGAACATCAATTATGGCTGATTTTATGTCACTATACTCCCTTTGATGTTGTGCCACCAAGTCTGTGCATAGCATTTCATCCACCCGGACTACTTCCCTCGGCCACACTGCGTTTGAGTCGGTCACACATGTGGGACTGAGCCTTGATCATACATTGTCCGAGTACACACATTACTCCAGCGTTTACATCACTGTACTCCCTTCAATGTGATGACACGAGTCTGTGCCTGGCATCCAAACCACACGTGTCAGTGGGCCCTTGATGACTATGCCGTTGGCCTACACTGCAGTCCAGCAGGCCTCACGCCAATCCAATCCAGTCCGTACCAGGCAGGACACGTCATCGTCGCTGACTGAACACCCGCTGGGCTCTGGTGCTTTTAGCTCCCTCAACCACAAGTCACCCCCAAATGCCATGTCAACGTTGTGTGTTAGAGTTCCAGGAGGAGCTTGCTGAACCGTGTCTGGCCCACGCTGACCGCTGACTCGGGCTTATACTGCGGTCGAGTAGGTCACACATTTTGACCTCAGTCTTGATTTATGAATGGCTGACTTGATGTCATTGTAAAGGCTTCATCACAGACTGCATCCCCTTTCAGCCCCGGTGCCACTAAGTCTGTTCCCCGAGACCCATGGACACTTTCTGGTTGAACTTTGGTGGCAACTGAGTCCATGGACTTGGGGTTGTCATCACCATCATATCTGTAATACTAACTTTGTGGCAAAAACAATGCAGTGGCATTCCACTCCTCCGTTTGCTGCTTCCGGACAGCTTCCACCCTCTGCATCATGCCCTGGAGGACACCTTCCACTGTCCCCGCAACCCTGCGCCACATTGACCTCGGACATCAATGAGGACCCGCTCAACTCTCATGGCCCATCTCGCTGCACCGCAAGTTGCCGTCCTGTGGCGGGGTGCCTGTGCCGGCCGCAGTGCATCAGGGGCTACTAACTCTGTGCAGCTCAAGTGAGGGAGCATGTCTTCTGATATATTGGATGGCCTCTAAGACGATGGCCTTGGGATCATCGATGCAATGTGTCTGTGGCCCTGCGCTCTCTGCTGCCTCCGGACTCACTGTGTTACACCAGGGCTAACACATCAAATCGAGTACTGAGCGGCCCGGATGATGCATCACCGCAGGAGGCACATGCCACCACCACCAGGTCCACCTCTAACCGCCAACTGCCGAAACAGTTGTACTGGTAGACTAACTGAGTTGCTCACACCTGTGGTGGATGCCATCATCTACCTGATACCCTCCTTGGCACTTCAGATGCTCCAACCTCAGTGCACTGCAATTCAATGACACTTCTGTTTGCAAATTGGGTGACCTCTGTACTTGCTCGGGCTACCTCCATGATGGTCCACAATTGTCTCTGTTATGCTGGTGTTTCCTGTTTCCGTTTTACTGCTGTTCACTGTTCAAGTTTTTGCCAGCACCAACAACTCCTTGCGGGCTGGCTTACACTCACCCTACACACATCCAGCACAGGCGTCACTGTACATGTGGCCCTGCCAATAAAGGGGCCAGGCGCACATGCCCGTGGCCAGTTCCACAAACTATCTGCGTGTGTCCTTGTGTTCATAATGTATGCATGAGGGCCCCAGGCCCAACAGCATTACATTGTGTTGTGTATAGCGGATGCCAGCATGTCACCGGAGGCAGCGTGTTAGACCTTTGACATGTAGCTTTATCGTCACCCACTCAATACGTTAGAGGAGTGTAGTGGGGCATCGTACACAGGTCCAGTGTGGGTGTGTGAATGATAATTGCGTGCCAATGGGCGTGGTTCAGTACGGTAAATGTGCACATGCACGTGTCTATGTCGCAGTGTGGGTCTCCTTGGTGTGGTGTAGGTGGTCCCTGAGGGGAAATAGACAACCATGCATGTGGTACAGTTCGTGTTCCATGGGTTTGGGCCCCACCCACACCTGTTCGGCCACTTCCTTTTGTCATTCTGACACCTGGCATTGGAATGCGATGTGTGCCTAGGTGACGTGTTGGGAGCCAGCCGTGGTGACGGGTGCTTCCTGCTGTGTGGTCTGTGCAGGGGCTGGGGTCACCTCTGTGTGGCTTGGCTGCTCTGCTCCTGGGGGTGGGTTGCCTAAGATGTCAATGGGCTGTTGTAGGGCATTGGTGCCGATGGTGGGGTGGTCCTCTCCAGCATCACTGATGGGTAGACTGGTCTGCTCTGCTGGAGGTATTGTTTATCCCTCTGCAATGTGAAGGGGAGATGCATGTTGACATTGTGTTGACATGTATGTTGGCGCATTGTCCTTGTGTACATGCAGACGGTAGGACTATGTACATTGTGACTGTTTGGGAGGTGCTGGATTTTGATGCAGGACAGCGGATATTTGGACTACATGATAGATGTGGGTTTGTACGCATTCATTTCCTTATCACAGTTTCCTGCTCTGTTAGATGTGGATGGCCTGTTTCAGCGCCTGAGCGCAGCCAGTTGTGTCCTCTGTTCTGCAGTGTCGGTGTTGCACTTTGTGCCACATTGTCGTCAATGTGGATGTGCTGCTATTGCTATGTGTGTGCGCTGCAGTGTGCCACGGGGATGAGGGACATGTTCCTGGGTCATTGTGGGTGTGCAGTGTGCTACACATCGTTGTGCATGTGTGCTATTGTGCCCATCTCCCCCTGCCCCCCAGTCCCTGGTCGTTACTCACCCCGTTGATGTTGTGTCAGGTCCTCTCGGGCTGTGTCCTGACTCCCACCTCCTTGCAGTGTCTCCAAACTGATGACTTTGGCCTTAGTTTCCTCCAGCTCCTCCTATGGCACAGGACTCCCATCTCCTGTTGCCGTTGCTGCCTTCCTGTTGGCAGGTGGTTTGTGCTTGGTTTGGCTTTTCACATCATGCCAGCGCCTCTTGTCCTCTCCCATTGACCTCCTTGACAATCCGACTGCATTCACAGTGGTATAATTGTGTGTCAGTTGATGGTAGTGTTCTGTCACCTCCGTGACGCTGATCTGCTTTTCCTGCGGACTGCATCCTGTCTTCCTCTCACTCTTCTCCTTGGCCTTCCCCGACCCCGTTGTTCCTTGCTGGTGGCTTGTGGGGCTTGTGGGGTTCACGTTGGCCTCTGCACTTGGTCCTAGTGCATCCATGGTGCTATGCAGTTGCTTTTTATCTCCCTTTCATTTCCGTGGCTTTTATGGTGCATTTTCCCACATGACGCATGCAAATTGCAGGCCAGTGGCTGGTTTTCGCTAGTTTTTGTGTCGCGATTGGCCTCATTGCAACCTTTTGGGCGTTGGTGTATTGCGTTTTTGCAGCGTCGCATTCACTTTATCGCGGACATTTGAAGCGTTATAGTGAGTCTATCGCATGGTGCCACAGAGTTGAGAATACCACATTGACAAGGTGTTATTCTCCCACTGTAGGCTGCGATGTGAGTAGCTGCGTTAAGCTACTTTTGCTGTAGTTATCACAAGTTCTTGAGAATATGCCCCTGAGTCTTTATAAATGCCCAGATTTTGCAGCGCCTAACAGAAATTAGGCATGGGCATAACTTCAAGTCAAAAGGAGGGCTTTGTTTCTGAATATCATTTCTAATTATCCTTAATTTCTTTTTGTGGATTGAGTTTCAAAACATTTGCGCCAATAGCGGGTTCTTGTGAGGGTAGATGCCAGAGTGAAGAGTGAAGAGGGCAAATCTTTAAGACAATTTAGGAGGATTTGAATGCCGATGTTTGTAAATTAGTTTTGTATAGTCACCATACATTTAGAAAAAATTATTCATCACACAGCTGCTTGGAAATGGGTATTGTTTAGACCACTGTTTACTAACTCTTTCTTGGATCCATGAGAACTGGAAAATTATAGACCTAGCACAGCATTGAGTCGGGTCTCCTGGTAACGACCAAGGACCTTAAAATGACTTTGGATCATGGTGGTACCACAGCTTTGATCCTGCTAGATCACAGTATCGCTTTCGATACGGTGTCTCACCTAATCTTGCTTGAGAGAATACGTTATTTAGGGGTGACTCAGCTGGCCTGGAAGTGGCTTGCATACTGTTTGGAGGGTCACAGTTTTTAGGTCTGTAATAGGCCTTTTTTATTTGGGCTTCCTACCTCTTAAGTGTGGAGTAGCTCAAAGGTCCACTTTGAGTCCCACACTGTTTAATTTTTATGTGCATCAATTAGCAGATCTTGATCTTTTGGTATCACCTTGGTGTCCTATGTAAATTATGGTGTCTATTTGGCCCCAGAACAGCATTCAAAAGCAGTCCAAATAAAGCTTTGTCTTTCAGCAGTAGCCAAGTGGATGGCTAAATGCTGGTTAAAACTTTATAATGAAAAAACTGAAATCATAGAAGTAGGAACTAATTTAAACTGTTGGTCTCTAGAATGCTGGACTGAAACATCTGGGCCTCAGTCCCAACCCAAAACCTATGCAAAAACAATTTAGGAATCTGGTTGGACAACAAGTTGTCATTTGAGACGCAGGTGAGGTAATTGGCTGGAAGCTGTTTTGACACTTTGAGATCTATTAGAAAGAATATGGAAATACTGCCAACATCTACTCAGGAGATTGTAGTCCAGGCCTCAGTAATATCTTGCCTAGATTATGGAAAGGTGTTATATTTGGGACTTTCCCAATCTGTACTGGCCTGAGAAACTGCTGTATATATGGATACGCTGTAGGAAAAATGTTGGTCAGTGGTGGAAGTTTTAGAACACAAAGGGGGCTATTTGCTAATATGCACCTTATGTTAGCAATTTTATCAATTACATGGTTTAAAGATACCACAAGGTTTTTGTGAAATTAAAAACCAGATCTGATTTGCCCATGGGGCAGCAATATCTTCCATAACTTTGAAAGGTTCTCTAGTAGATTAGGGGCTGAGCTGCAATGTATTTCCATCCTCTCAATACTCCCCTCTCTGGTCTCCCTTCTTCATTTTTCTGTCTTTTTATGTGCAGTTTCCCCCTCTTATCTTTTTGTCACTCACTTCTTCTCTCTCTCTTTCCAACCCATGGTGTTCCCTAATTCCTCGTGTTAAACTAGTGGCAAACACATACTCATTCTGCAATTAATGAGCCAATTGGTTTTGCACAAAATTGCTAGGACCCCTAACTTGTCTTAAAATAGTATATTCTCATTCTCACAGTTCCCGATCTACTAAGATCCACTGCCACCCCACAACCCCCTTTCTCTATTTTAAAGAGGATTCATCCTTGCAATATAAAATGAATCTTTAACCACAGACTGGGTATATTTAACTCAGCTGTCTGCTAGGAATATATGATGTTACTTAGCATACCGTTACTCCGCAGGTATTTAATTCGAAGTTTTTACTTCGCAAATACCATTACTACACATGATTTTAGTGCAAATACATTAAAAATGCTTTTACTTTGCAGTTAATTATTACGCATACCGTTACAATTTGTTATTGGTACTATAAATCAAAAAATTAATCGTTATAGTAACCTATCCCCTGGCACGCACCCTGAACCTTAAAAATACCCCCTGTACCTCAAATCACTATCTCACCCTGACCCCTAAAAATATCCCAGTACCCCAAAACCTAAATGCACCCTTAACCCTAAAATTACACCCCACACCCCAAAACCTTAACCCACCCTGACACCTAAAATTACACCAGCACCCCAAAACCTAAACGCACCGTGAGCCCCAAAAATACCCAAGCACCCCAAAACCTTAAACATACCCTGAACCCTCAAATTACCCCATGCACCCCAAAACCCTAACCAACCCTGACACCTAAAGTTACCCCAGCACCCCAAAACCTAAACGCTCCCTGAACTCCAAAAATACCTCAGCACCCGAAAAACCTCAAACACACCCTAAATCCTAAAATTACCCCCTACAACCCAAAGCCCTAACCCACCCTGACAACTAAAATTACCCCAACACCCCAAAACCTAAACCCACCCTGAACCCCAAAAATACCCCAGCACCCCAAAACCTTAAATTCACCCTGAACCCTAAAAATACCCATGTACCCCAAAACTTTAATTTGCACAGTAACTCCATTATGCGTAGTAAGTGCATGCTAAGTGTTGGACTTGGCCCTTCTGGCAGGTTCACCCCTGAACTTTTTTTGCTTTTATTGATGACATGGTGTAGTGATTTTGGGGTTTCTGCGCACTTTACCGCTGTGTCCCAGGGTAAAGTGCGTGCGTGTGTTGAGGTTGGCCTGCCCTCTCATAGGAATGCATGGGGGAATGTATGTGTCCCAGTAGTTCCTGATGCGTGGGGTGTGCAGGCCCGTGTTTGGTATGTGCGGACTCGTGTGAGTGAATGCTGCGCGTTGATGTGTGCGGCGTGCATGTACCTGGTGTGGAAGTGCCACTTCTAGAAGTGGGCACTTCAGTGTGCAGTCTGAAATGTGTGGCGTGTCTGGTGATTGGCTGGTGAGGTCAGGTGACGGACTAGGGAATTCCCCAGAGTCAGGAGGAGTCACCCGGTGGTGAATGGGGAGTTAGCATGTAGATGGCTGGGGAGGAGTGTACCTGGGTCCTGAATAGGACAGGGCTCCCCCACACAATGCTGGCGCCGGCCCCTGTGGTGCGTCTAATGACCCTAGCCCTGCCAGTGAATAGAGTGAGGGGCTGAGCACATCAAGGGTGCTCCCCAACCAGCTGCGACTGGTTTTTCCCCTCACCCTGAACCCAGAACAAAGGGATTTGGTGTATAAAAAGGGGCTGTGTCCCCTTACAGAATGTTCTTGTTCTGCACTTGAATCTACCAGGGGCGCGCTGCTGCTGGGGCCCAGGGGAAGGCTTGCCTCCCTGGGCCCTGCCCAGCCCCTGGATGCCCTGGATACCTGGAGGACTTTCCCTTGCTGGGAGCTGCTTTGCTCCATCTTCTAAATGCCCAGGACTGATGAGAACTTCTACCTTGCCAAGGCTTGAGGCTGGCCTAGCGCCCTGGGAGCGCTGAAATCGGGCTCCTGACGGAGCACTGGAGCTCTGCAGCAGGCTGCTGCCTATTGCCTCGTCATGGCTGCCAAGCGGGAGCCCACCCCGCATTATATTTTAATTTGCGGGTGCCACCCCGCTTTATATTCCCTTGCGGGTGCCCACCCCGCGATTGCGGCATTTTTAATTTATTCTATATGCGGGTGCCCACCCCGCACTTTGCCAGGTGAAGGATCACCGCCGCCGGCCCGAGCCACCACGAACGCGTAAATACCGGAAGCCAGGCACATTGGTTTGGGACAGGGGCGGGGCCTTGCCGTCATTTTCCCCGACCGGGAGAAAGTATCCCGGAAGACTGTGCCTGCCTCGCGGGGCTCCCGTGAGTTGAGGGAGCCCCGCGTATGTCTCCAAAGGGAGCAGTGCTGCTGCGAGAGAGGCGGGAGCCCACCCCGCTCTCGCGACAAAGGAGAAGTGCAGCCGCCGCCAGCGAGGCTCCCGGAGGTGAGAGAGCCCCGCCCGTTGCACCGGTGAAGCCTGCGACGAAAGTGGTGGCAGCTGAATCCTCGGCGAGGCTCTCATGAGCAAGAGAGAGCCCCGCCTGCTGCCTGCCGTATCTGGAGAGGAGTCCCCCCCGAGAACAGCCCGGTGAGTAAGAAAGGGCTGGGGGGGGGGGGGGGGCTCCGTATGGCCACTGGTTGGTGCCTGATTGAGGCACGATGCGGTAATGCCATTTTCGAGCGGCCCCGTCTTGCAGCGGGCCGCCCCCACGTTATTCTGGGCAATTTTATGTTTTGAGCCCACGAGGCTCCAACGAGGCTGGCATGGCCGTTATCGTATTTTTAGAGCCCCGTGTGGCTCTAGCGACTTGAGGGCATTATTACTTCAGAGCCCAGAGGGGCTCCAACGTTTAAGGGGACATATTTGTGATAGAGCCCTGAGGCTCCAACGGGGCCTACAGTATTCTAGAGCCAGAGGGCTCCAACGCTCGGGGCCCCAGTTAATCATGGAGCCAGTGCGCTCCAGAGGGGCAATGTATTTCCAGAGCCAGATGGCTCCAACAAGGGGGCATTATTGTTTCTAGAGCCTAGGTGGCTCCCACGTGGTGACAGTGTGTCAAGGACCATTTGAGAGCCCCGGCCCCTATTTTCCTCCCACAGCTGCGCAGCACTTAGTGCCAGCTGCAGCGTTTAGGCCCTGTGTTTGTCCCCAGCTGCCCAGCAAGTAGTGGGCAGCTGCTACGTTTAGGTTCTGGTGCGTCCTGGACTCTAAGGTGATTGAGGTATTATTGCGATTCATGCTAATGTGCTTTTGGGTGCTAGGAAATGTATTGTATATAGCATGTTTTGCGCACCCTGTGTCTGATACCTATAAATGTGGTTATTCCTGCCTAGAAGGTTGTTTTACCTGCTTAGGTTGATGGTAGGGAGAATGTACTTCCCTGTGAGATGTGCGCCCCTAGTATAGTTATAGCTAGGTGGTTAGGTCTAATGAGTTAGACCAATGAGAATTGCATAATGTAATTTATGCCCCTGTGATAGATACAGGATAGGTTTTATACCTGATGCTAGTGTGATGACGCTGAGGTCATTGTTGCGCCAGTAGATACTGGTTATGTTCCACATGTACACTTGGTAATTTGTGTTATGTTCTAAGTGCTAATTCCTGACAGTGGTCCATGTGGCCCTGTCCCCTGTACATATAATCCCTTGTAAATTCTGCCCGTGCCTGTTGGCACATTGTAAAGTGTGTGTTTTTATCTAATGTGTTGTGTATAATACAAAGGCTATTTTTATAGAATACCTTGTGTGGAGTTTCCTTTGTGGTGGGCCTTGGGTGTTGTTGCTGGGTGCGCGCGCAAACGCTTTACACATCACCTCAGGGATAAGCCTGTCTGCTCGTGCCAAGCTACCAAGGGGGTGAGCAGGGGTTATCTTTGGCGTGTAACTTCCTTGCCCTGACTAGAGTGGTGGTTTCTGCCTGACTTTGGCGCAAGCCTTAGCCAACCAGAAATCCCATTTCTAACATTGGTGATCAGCGGTGGGATTTGGACTTGCGTTTGCGCTGTACCGCAGCGGCGACTGGCTGCACCACAAAACTCTGCATTTAGATAAATCACATGGTATAGGGATTATTGTTCTAAGTTTGTTTTTAATTGTCATTTCTTTGGAAATGTGTTTTTGTGCACTGTGAGTTAGGTGTCCCTAGCTCGGGAGGGTAGATCATCCCCCTTAGTGCTTTGTGTTTTCTGGATTCACCAGAGGGTGGGATCCAGTGGTGGCAGCAGATGTGTGTCCAGTGTATGTATTCCCATTCCCAGTTCCCGGGGTAGTGGTACCTGTGTCACGTGGTGGTCAGGTTGAGAAATCAGGGGCGGTAGAAACTGTCTTACCAGTCTTGGGAGGGGTTTGGGGATGAATGTGTAATGCGCTGGATGAATGTGAATGTCCCATTCCCAGTTCCCAGAGTGATAGTACCTGTGTCACGTGGTGGTCAGGTTGAGAAATCAGGGGCGGTAGAAACTGTCTTACTAGTCTGGGGGGTGTGTGAGTGTGGATAAATGGTGTGTGTAAATTATTTTGAGCTTGTTTTTGGGAGTAACCCTAGAAGAATGGTGCAGGTATCTCCACAAACCGTTGCGGCGGAGATGGTTTAGAGTAGCCCAGCTAGGTACCCTTATTTGTGAGGAGGTTGAGTGGTCTCACGCCTGAACTGGTTGAGGGCGTGACCCTGGGTTGTATTCCCAGCCCCAACCTCAGTCTCCAGGACTGGTTGGTTCCATGAGGGAACACCAGGTAGGGAGCCTAGTCTGTCCTGTTGTACTGTTCTTCGAGGTGGTTCTTCCTGTTTGAGGTAAGCTGGGAGTGTCTGTAGTCAGGCCTCCATCAGTGTTGGTGTTGAGCAGTGCCACTCCTAGGTGGAGGGTGCAGAGGTTCAGTTTTGAGGGGTGAGAGGGGGAAGAGTCCCCAGTGGGAGCCAGTGGGTCAGGGGGCCGGCCAGATGGGCTGAGCCACCAATGAGTGACCATGGTGATGCCACTTCTGTCCTGGAGCATCTTCACGCACTGTCAGAGGGACAGGAGGTCGTGAGCTCTGCGCCAGGCAGACTGTCACACGACACGCTAGGTATGTGTCACCCTCGGGAGGGTATATGTACTCCCAGGAAGTCCTGGTTCTCCGGGCAATTGTGATGTGATACCCCCCTGATAGCAGGTGGGGTACAGTTGTGAGGGGTGAGAGGGGGAGAGGTCCCCAGTGGGAACCAGTGGGTCAGGGGGCCGGCCAGATGGGCTGAGCCACCAATGAGTGACCATGGTGACGCCACTTCTGTCCTGGGGCATCTTCACGCACTGTCGGAGGGACAGGAGGTCGTGAGCTCTGCGCCAGGTTGCTGGGGCATCTTCACGCACTGTCAGAGGGACAGGAGGTCGTGAGCTCTGCGCCAGGCAGACTGTCACACGACACGCTAGGTATGTGTCACCCTTAAGAAGTCCTGGTCCGCCAGGCGTCTGACCAAAGGGTACGTCCCTCGGTTGGGGAGCCAGTAGCCGGTGTTTCCGGATCTGGACGTAAGGACGACTGTAGTCAGTGTCCTGGCCGGTTTGCCTTCTAGGGGTACCACTCCAGTTGGGAGGGTGCGGAACTCTGGAAGGGGGTGCAGAGGGAGGGCGGCCTCGCCTCTGACCCCGGTGCAGCCGGCGAACTTGGATCCCAGGTGGTAGACCAGTTGGTGGAGAGAGGTCCTGAACTGGTGGGAGAGTTGTGTTCTGGTGGGTGCTTCCCTGGGAGGGTGCGGAACCCCAGAAGTAGAGGTAGGGTGGGGCCTTCTTGCCCGTGACCTCTGGTCAGCCTGAGGGTGCGGACCCTAGGTTGAAGAATCAGTGGTAGTTGGGAACTACACTGAGAGGGAGAGTGGAGAATGGCTTGTATGCCAGGGGTTACTACCCCCCACTCTGGGTTTGGCAAGGACCAGTGGTATCTGGGTGGCCTAGGGCCTGGTCCTGGCCGTGGACAACTAGGTAGTACCAGTGGGGTAGCCTAGTTGGGCCTGAGTTCTTTAGGGTTGTTTTTTTCAGATGGAATCATGTTGATTGAGAATGGCGTAGAACCGGAGAGTGTCCCTGCAGTGCGGGCCTGCGTCCGTGTTCTATCGCCCCAAGCAGGGAAGTCCATCACGGTGGTGATTGGTCTGCCCTGCGTTTTGGCTGGAAGGGGGTTGTGTTGGACTTGGCCCTTCTGGCAGGTTCACCCCTGAACTTTTTTTGCTTTTATTGATGACATGGTGTAGTGATTTTGGGGTTTCTGCGCACTTTACCGCTGTGTCCCAGGGTAAAGTGCGTGCGTGTGTTGAGGTTGGCCTGCCCTCTCATAGGAATGCATGGGGGAATGTATGTGTCCCAGTAGTTCCTGATGCGTGGGGTGTGCAGGCCCGTGTTTGGTATGTGCGGACTCGTGTGAGTGAATGCTGCGCGTTGATGTGTGCGGCGTGCATGTACCTGGTGTGGAAGTGCCACTTCTAGAAGTGGGCACTTCAGTGTGCAGTCTGAAATGTGTGGCGTGTCTGGTGATTGGCTGGTGAGGTCAGGTGACGGACTAGGGAATTCCCCAGAGTCAGGAGGAGTCACCCAGTGGTGAATGGGGAGTTAGCATGTAGATGGCTGGGGAGGAGTGTACCTGGGTCCTGAATAGGACAGGGCTCCCCCACACAATGCTGGCGCCGGCCCCTGTGGTGCGTCTAATGACCCTAGCCCTGCCAGTGAATAGAGTGAGGGGCTGAGCACATCAAGGGTGCTCCCCAACCAGCTGCGACTGGTTTTTCCCCTCACCCTGAACCCAGAACAAAGGGATTTGGTGTATAAAAAGGGGCTGTGTCCCCTTACAGAATGTTCTTGTTCTGCACTTGAATCTACCAGGGGCGCGCTGCTGCTGGGGCCCAGGGGAAGGCTTGCCTCCCTGGGCCCTGCCCAGCCCCTGGATGCCCTGGATACCTGGAGGACTTTCCCTTGCTGGGAGCTGCTTTGCTCCATCTTCTAAATGCCCAGGACTGATGAGAACTTCTACCTTGCCAAGGCTTGAGGCTGGCCTAGCGCCCTGGGAGCGCTGAAATCGGGCTCCTGACGGAGCACTGGAGCTCTGCAGCAGGCTGCTGCCTATTGCCTCGTCATGGCTGCCAAGCGGGAGCCCACCCCGCATTATATTTTAATTTGCGGGTGCCACCCCGCTTTATATTCCCTTGCGGGTGCCCACCCCGCGATTGCGGCATTTTTAATTTATTCTATATGCCATTTCTAACACTAAGTAATGGAACATGCATAGTAAATGCATGTTAAGTAAATGCATGGTAAGTAATGGCATCTGCGAACTAAAATATGCGTAGTAATGGTAATATGAAGTAATGACCGCGTAGTAAAGGTAGAATACCCTCTGCGAGCAATCAGCAGAATAGCCCCATATACAGGGAGGAAACTGCCTGCTCCCTGTAACCTCCTGCATGTTTGGCCTGCTAAATGACAGAGTTAAAGCTCGAGCAAAACACCAACTCTGGATCTTTTACCTATTTAGGACACATGGTTGGGCATTGTGCTCTCTGTGTGCACATGCATCACCTGGGACAAACCGGCGTGAGGGATCATATTATGAGTGTGAGTGCCAGAGTCTTACGGGAGCCAGAGGCAACTTCAGAAGACGACTGCCAGTCAGTGCTGAAGCAGGTTTGGGGTTGCAGGATTAGTTGAACAGTCAGGCTGCTCAGTCGTTTGGCCCCAGACTGGTGCAGCGCAGGCGGTTGCTGATAGTGGCCGTGCATCAGAAGTGAAGTCGGTGGTGCCTCCATTACCAGGACAGCAGGATAGCATCCAGTGGTGCAAATTACACTGCCTGGCAGCACACACACACAACCCCTTACTTATTACCAAATAAAGGGTGTGAGTTTGTGATGGAGTGGCATAGAACAGAAACAAGTAGATGTAGGAAAACGTAGTAAAAACTAAGCAGAATTTAACAGAGGACTCTTACATCTGGAGCACTTCATCCTTCAATAATCGATTCCTGAACAAGCTTCGGCAAAGCTATTACGCCTGGTTTGAGTTTTCAGATATAGGCAAAAAGTATTGGTTTTGCCTAAGCCGAAAGGCACACGGCTGAATTTGTATTTCAACGAAGGTCTAATGGTAGGAGCAGGGAAGTGGTAACGCGTGCTGAAACGTATCAGTGGGCTTGGCTGAATGTGGTTGCTAGGGACACGAAAAGTGTCTTCCTATAATGAAAGTTCCTTTGGCATACTTAGCAATGCATCCAATATGAGTAAAGTTAACCAATATGTCCTTCATTGAAAAAAAGAACAAAAATAATTGCATTTTTGCATGCAATGCACATTGGTTTATAAATAAAATATTTAATCACAGTTAAGCATTGCAGTATGGAACATGGGTTAGCCACACACATTGCCAATTTGTATTACTAGTGCGAAATGCCATAACTGTGGAAAAGATTCACAAAGCATTTGTAATTACAGTTGTGGGGCTACAGGATTGTTTGTGAGTCAGCCCTTAAATATACAACTCCCTATTATTAAAAGGGCAAACTGGGCACAGTGTGTTCTCTTTATACTATTTGTATTTGAATAGTCATGACATTCCTATTTTATTCCTATTTTAGATGTTTCACAATTGCATGCAAAGGTGAAAGAGTACTACTGAAGTACTTTTCTTTGTGACTAGGCCCCACTAAGTGCAGCCCTGGGCGTTTGTGATAGATTAGTTTCCTACTATGGAGATATTTATGTCGAACAGACTTTAAATAGTGTACAACAGTTTATCTTTTGATGTCATCATATTCTCTAAACTTGCAACTCTTGAATCCCTTAAAAGAGAGCTGTTTCTCTCTCTTTATTTTGTCCCCATTGTAGAGCTAAAATGTTCTTCAGTTTTCAATTCAGTTTTAGAGGCCAGAGAGATATATTTTTAGAATTCTCATACATGAAGGTCAAATATTAAAAGTTTATGTCTTCAGGCATATGAATCAAACGTGATGCTTGATTTGCGCAGAAACAGACAATACAAAAGACGTTTGGGGAATGTTGCATACAATGTATGTAACGTCTGTAAAATAAAAATGTAAATTGTGTATAATGTAAAATTCATTTTTCTTGCATTGTTGAAAATAAGTTAAATGTATTAAACCATCTGAATCGTTTAAAAAAGTTTACCTAATTTTGAATACTTGTTTGAACTTAAGATATTATCCTGTCTATTGTTATGTATTTCAAGAAAAAACTAACAAACATACAAAATGTGTAACAATAAGATTTAAGCTATTATGTATCCTTCACAATTACACAATTTAAGGCGGAATGATATCTTAAGCACCCTTCCGATTAAAGGTCTTCAGTAGTGTGCAACAATTGAAGGCACGTGTCTGGGACCAGTCATTATATCCTATGGAACTTGTAATACGGCGACGGGTTCTCATATTTGTGATGGAGTATCCCATCTGCCGAACTCTAAACCAGGCCCAATGTTCCAAGAGGAATGCATGCTTCTTGTATGTCTTACAAGGAGACATAGTCTATCAGGGCACTTACTGACATTAAATCACTTGGATATTATGATACTCAATAATATTATTACGTAAATTATTAATATTGTTGGAATCTTAGATATGTTTAGATTTGCAACACAGTTGGGACCATCATCATTAAGCAACCCACATATATTATTGAACACAAATGACATGTGTAGGAGCAGTCTAATGCAAGATCGAAGCTCGCATCACTTTCTAGCCTGAATAGCCATCTCTGAATGAACAGTAGACAGAGTGAGTGCACACACAGAGTAACAACTTTAACTGACTGTCAGATAGGTTCAGAGTCCATGATCTTTGCAATCCATCACCAGTCCTGCTGTACGGAACCTGCGCTCCTCTGACACCAAACCTATGTGTTACCCCCATCACAGCAAGGCTAGAAGTGTTGGGCTCACCTGCTCTGTCCTTGCCCCCTGCCTGGATACTGAAGCTCACCTGGGATTCTGCAACGATGTCCAGACCCGACTATGATGCCTGTAACACCCTCCCACTTTGCGACTACAGAAATCCCGCTCCCGCCTTGCTAACTAACTACCAACGTCTTCTATGCAGCACTCTCTACCCGTGTCAGGCAAATAAATAAATGTAACACGTACCCCAGAAATCCTTAGTGACTTTTCTGGTTTCTGCTGCACCTTCCATGGTTCCTTGGTACTCATGTCAGGCAAATAAATAAATGTAACACGTACCCCAGAAATCCTTAGTGACTTTTCCGGTTTCTGCTGCACCTTCCATGGTTCCTTGGTACTCATGTCAGGCAAATAAATAAATGCAACACGTACCCAGAAATCCTTAGTGACTTTTCTGGTTTCTGCTGCACCTTCCATGGTTCCTTGGTACTCATGTCAGGCAAATAAATAAATGTAACACGTACCCCAGAAATCCTTAGTGACTTTTCTGGTTTCTGCTGCACCTTCCATGTTTCCTTGGTACTCATGTCAGGCAAATAAATAAATGTAACACGTACCCCAGAAATCCTTAGTGACTTTTCTGGTTTCTGCTGCACCTTCCATGGTTCCTTGGTACTCATGTCAGGCAAATAAATAAATGTAACACGTACCCCAGAAATCCTTAGTGACTTTTCCGGTTTCTGCTGCACCTTCCATGGTTCCTTGGTACTCATGTCAGGCAAATAAATAAATGTAACACGTACCCAGAAATCCTTAGTGACTTTTCTGGTTTCTGCTGCACCTTCCATGGTTCCTTGGTACTCATGTCAGGCAAATAAATAAATGTAACACGTACCCCAGAAATCCTTAGTGACTTTTCTGGTTTCTGCTGCACCTTCCATGTTTCCTTGGTACTCATGTCAGGCAAATAAATAAATGTAACACGTACCCCAGAAATCCTTAGTGACTTTTCTGGTTTCTGCTGCACCTTCCATGGTTCCTTGGTACTCATGTCAGGCAAATAAATAAATGTAACACGTACCCCAGAAATCCTTAGTGACTTTTCTGGTTTCTGCTGCACCTTCCATGGTTCCTTGGTACTCATGTCAGGCAAATAAATAAATGTAACACGTACCCCAGAAATTCTTAGTGACTTTTCCGGTGTCTGCTGCACCTTCCATGGTTCCTTGGTACTCATGTCAGGCAAATAAATAAATGTAACACGTACCCCAGAAATCCTTCGTGACTTTTCCGGTTTCTGCTGCACCTTCCATGGTTCCTTGGCACCTCCTGCTCATTTGAAGGTATCCCCTTATGCTAAGGTGTTTCCCTGTGATATCACACATCATTAGAAGCCATTCCGAACCAAACAGATGCATGTGTCCAGTGACATTTATTAGAAGTAGCACTGGGTAACAATTGCTTCTCTGGTTTGCCCTCTGGTACCCCTGGCATGTCCCCCTCTTCCCCCGCCCCATCGCTCTCAATGCAAGTTACTAGAAAAAATAGCGATTAAGCAAAGCTGCAGGAGCCCTGCTCATGTGTCTGAGTTTCCACTCCCTGCCCCCTTCACTCTAGCTTTCCAGAAGCAAATCAGGGGCTTTCAGTGACGAAGCAAGATACATGGTCAAATATGTGACATGGCAGTGGCATGACGTCACTTCCGCTAGTTCCAGAACTTTGGTGAATCAACACTTTGAGATAGTAACTTACTTCCATCTCCAAAATGCAGTTTAAAGCAGTGTTTCCAGTGTACGCCCAAGAGACAGGTTTGAAGAAACCTTCAGAGCGAGCCATATGTGCGAGAGGCATTTCAAGGTTCGGATCAGCTGTGAAGCTCACGAGCGCACATACATTCACAGCTCAAACAGCAGTGCGTGGCTTTGTACACAGCGGCGTCCCTGTTTCTACGACAGCACACTAATGGCGTAACTGCAGCTTTCTGAAACGGAGGCAATCTAAGTGTTTTACAGTGCAGTGCGGTGCAGTGAGCTGAGTCCTTTACTGTAAGTGTCAATTTGGCATCCAGTCAGCAAGCACAGGTGTGTGTGGCTTCTTCCTAATTGAGAGCGTTCAAATGGACTGGAACATTGCTTGTTTTTGCGTTTTCTTGTGTTCCTCCGAGGCCGGCTCCTTCTGTTCGGAAAATGGCTCTTTAATTCTCTGTCCTGGAGGGATTGGAAGCAGTGTTCAGCCCCGTGCTGAAAGGAGAGAAGCTGCAGGGATTAGAAGTAGAACTGGATCCCAAAGTAGGGTGAAAGAGAATGATGTTCAGCCCAGCTCGCGGAGTGACGCAGACCGCCTTTAACCGGCACAACCACCACAATAAAGCAATACAACTTCAAGATCAATGTGTGCTGTGGAGATCGAGGTCCATACTTTGGATGGAGCTAATGGCGTAAGTACAGGAAGGGCCGCCCTGCCCCTGACACACCGACTACAACTTTGGTCCCAGACCCAGTGTACAGTGCTGACGGCAGGGCCGCCCATTTTACCAGTATTATAGGCGCAAGGCAAAGCAGCGCGCTGATCGCTGCCCGCGCAACCACTCACTCAAATAAAAATGTTTAATGGAAAATGAGTGTTAAATTTTAGTCTGCATTGGGCCCCTATGCTTGTGGGGCCCCCGGGCTACTGCCCAGCGTGCCCATGCTTAAGACGGCACCGACTTTGGGGGCCCTTGGAGCTTGGGGTTCTCCTGCAGTGCTGCTCCTGCAGTGCTGAGGCTAATGTTCTGGCTCTTGATGGAGCCGGCCTTTCAAGGATGGTCTTCGGTGGTTAACTCACTTGTAATGTGTGGGCACAATAGAGTAGAGAACACTGTCGCCCTAATCGATCACGGCAGGCGCCACTACAATTATTTGTAACCATGTGGAAGGTAAAATACATACCTGAAAAAGCTAAAAAAATGATACCAATGGTATAGACCTATGCATGAGACTGATTTTAATCAGCAGTCACTCGGAAGACATTCGTGCTATTCAAAAACGACATGATGTAGTACTTATATGAGTTCTATAATAGTACTACTAAAGCACTGCAAAATGCTATTCACAAACCTGCGAGTGTAGATCTCCACCTCCATCTCCATCACTTCTCATGTTTCTATCAGGAGATTCTCACGTATGTATGTTTACTACTTCATTGCAAAGGTGGGCGTGTGTGAACAATCAGGCACACTGACTACAAAACAGGAGGGCTTTAGCGAGGAGTCAGGCAGGGACATACAGCCCCGCCCCCAACAAAGCAGTAAGCCCATTGTTACTCACAGACTGTACTTCTAAACCTACTACAGCTAAAAAGGTTTCAAAACAGTAGTAAATGTACTTTAGCTCAGGCCTGGGGGACATCCAACCCCACATATGGCCAACCACAGGTACTGCAACACCCTCCAATTTAATTCAATGGAAGTAGGTACTTATACTAAAACCCCATAAGAAATAATGATACATTAAATTAAATTTGCTAAACTATTTAATCCTGGGGTTCAGATCTCTGTATGGCAAATATGTAGGTAGATGGCATTTCTGAGTGCGGATTCAGCCAAAAGGCAGCGGAGCACTGTTCATGGTCAAAGGCTAGCTCAAAGTTGGCAAGCAATAGGAGAAGAAGCTGAGGTGTTGTCAGTCAAAACATTGTAATGGAGTGTTCTTTAAGGAGTATTTTAAATATTTTAAATGTTTATTAAACCTGAAAAAAAAATACAAAAAATATTTTAATCTAAAACTATTGTAAACTAATGTTATATACTTTTTATAAGCAGAACAAAAACATTTGATTTTGAATTAAATCATCTATTCATTTAAATAAAATAAACAAAATTAGTATTCTTTTTTAAAAACTTTAACAGAAAAACCTCAATTAAAGTAAAATGTTTATATGCATTTCAGAAATGACAAAAAGTTGTAAATTATAATAATTATTTTGTACAAATGAAAGTTATATTTATTTATAAGTAAAAATAGATTATCATAATATAACATAATGTTTCTCAACATATTTATATTTGTTAACACATGATTATTTTTATTTAAATATTTAAACGGTCAAAATAATTTTATTTAATTTAACCAGTCAAAAAACTTTAATTCGGCACAAGGTCATAAAAGCATATACAACAAAATACAATACATCAGTGCCATTTACTGCATATGGAGCAATTGACCAACATTTAAGATATATATACTGTCAGGCAACACATCCTCAATTGGAAAGGACAATACATTAATTAATAAAAAATCATTAATGCAGTATTTGAAATATCATCTATAATGAAATTCATTAAATATCTAGTTAAAACAATTTAGACTGATGACGAAACATTGGACATCTAAAAACACCAATGTTATAAACAGCAAATAAACACTCAGGTATATGAATATCTTTCAGGCATTTTTGCCCCATGGCCTTGTTAGCAGTAGAAGGACTACGACATCGATCTTATTCTGAAAATCCTCCTGGGTGTAAGAGTCTTAAACTATAAGAAAAGCATGTGTAATGGAACCCCTGTTTATTTGTGAGTGTAGGAATGAATCTCTGCAAATCCAAAAAGCAGCTTTAAGTTGGGGCTTATTGATGACCCCAACCTCACCAGGAGCATCCCTCAGGTATGCAATCCCTATCTCCATAAAGGTGGACTTCAGATATTTATCTACGGTATGTTGCCTGAGCCGACATGACTAAGACTTTCCTATAGCCCTTGCCGATAGCAGAGGAGCTCTGGGATAACCCAGATCCTTCTCCAATAAAGAAGAGAGCTTAGGCCCATCCTGTCATGTAAAGGTCTCAACCCATAGTCCAACCGAAGTAGTAACAAAGGAGTGCCCATGGGCACACCAACCAGATGGTGCATGAACCGATTTTCTACTCCGGTTAAGGAGCTCGTACCCAAATGGCCCCACAGTTCGGCTCCATCGGAAGCTATTCCAAGGGCCTGACAGTTATAAATGTAAAGGGCTGGGTGCTAGCGACGCCTTTAAGATACTTCCCACTGCTTGCTCCAACTTAAGCAGGCGCTGTGTAATATGGGCTTGCCACCCTATATGTTCAGTGAGTGTTAAGGTCAGATATAGAAAAGTACGCACTCTCACCAGCTAGCTTGGGGTTCACCCTGGTCGAATGCGCAGGATTCCGGACCATAAATTTGGTTAGACTCAAATTGTTGTTTTCTTGACTTTAAACTTGTCATTCTTTGAACATAACATGCACTTTTCTGAGGATTGCTTACTGCTTCTGTGAAAATTACAAGGGGTTGAGCAGAGATTCTTTGAGAAATATGTTTTGCCATAACCTATGCAGAATTCTCTAACTTTGGGATCCATTTTATATAACTGTCTGGTAAACTGTTTAGATGATTATATTGTCAATCAATCAATCAGTGACACTTATAAAGCGCGCTACATACCCGTAGGGTCTCAAGGCGCTGGGGGGATGGGGGGGGGGTGCCGCTACTGCTCGAACAGCCAGGTCTTCAGCTTCTTCCTGAAGGAGAGGTGGTCTTGGGTCAGGCGCAGGTCAGTCGGGAGGGAGTTCCAGGTCTTGGCGGCCAGGTGGGAGAAGGACCTTCCTCCTGTGGTCGCTCTTCGGATGCGGGGGACGGCGGCGAGGGCGTCGTTGGCTGATCGGAGGTGGCGTTTGGGAGCGTAGAAGTTGACTCGGCTGTTGAGGTAGCTCGGGCCTTGGTCGTGTAGGGCCTTGTGTGCGTGGGTGAGGAGGCGGAAGGTGATTCTTTTGTTGACGGGGAGCCAGTGAAGGTCTCTCAGATGTCCGGAGATGTGGCTGGTTCGTGGGATGTCGAGGATGAGTCTGGCTGAGGCGTTCTGGATCCGCTGGAGTCTCTTCTGGAGCTTGGCGGTGGTGCCGGCGTAGAGGGCGTTGCCGTAGTCCAGTCGGCTGGTGACGAGGGCCTGGGTGACGGTCTTCCTGGTCTCGGTGGGGATCCACCAGAAGATCTTCCGTAGCATGCGTAGGATGTTGAAGCACGCCGAGGAGACGTTGTTGACTTGCCTGGTCATGGAGAGGGAGGAGTCCAGGATGAAGCCCAGGTTTCGTGCATGGTCTGTCGGTTTGGGTGCGGTGCCCAGGGCAGGAGGCCACCAGGAGTCGTCCCAGGCGGAGGGTGAGGAGCCCAGGATGAGGACCTCCGTCTTGTCCGAGTTCAGTTTCAGGCGGCTGGTCGTCATCCACTCGGCTACCTCTTTCATCCCTTCGTGCAGGTTGGCTCTGGCGGCGGCGGGGTCGTTGGTCAGGGAGAGGATCAGCTGGGTGTCGTCGGCGTAGGAGATTATGCTGAGGTTGTGTTTGCGTACGATGGCCGCGAGGGGGCTCATGTAGACGTTGAAGAGGGTGGGGCTCAGAGATGATCCTTGGGGGACGCCGCAGATGACTTCGGAGGCCTCTGACTTGTACGGTGGAAGGCGGACTCTCTGTGTTCTTCCGTCGAGGAAGGAGATGATCCATTCCAGCGCCTTGTCCTGGATGCCGATGTTGCTGAGGCGCCGTACTAGGGTGCGGTGGCAGACCGTGTCGAATGCCGCGGAGAGGTCTAGGAGGATGAGGGCCGCTGTTTCTCCCTTGTCCATCAGGGCTCGGATGTCATCTGTGGCGGCGATGAGGGCGGTCTCGGTGCTGTGGTTGGCTCGGAAGCCGGACTGTGAGGGGTCGAGGGATCCGTTCGTCTCGAGGAAGGCGGCCATCTGCTTGTTGACGGTCTTCTCGATGACTTTGGCTGGAAACGGGAGGAGCGAGATGGGGCGGTAGTTCTTGAGTTCGGTGGGGTCCGCTGTGGGTTTCTTGAGTAGAGCGCTGAGTTCGGCGTGCTTCCAGCTCTCAGGGAAGGTGGCGGTGTCGAAGGATGTGTTGATGATGTCTCGCAGGTGGGGTGCGATGACAGCGTCGGCCTTGTTGAAGACGTGGTGAGGGCAGGGGTCGGTCGGTGATCCGGAGTGGATGGAGTTCATCGTGCGGATGGTGTCTTCGGTGCTGATCGGGGTCCAGGCGTGGAGGGTGGTGGTGGGGGGCGGTTGTTCGGTCATGGTGTGCGTTGGTTGGTTGTTGAAGCTGCTGTGTATGTCCGCGATCTTGTTGTGGAAGTATGAAGCGAGGGAGTTGCAGAGGTCTTGCGATGGGGTGATGTCGTTGTTTCCTGCGCTGGGGTTGGAAAGCTCTTTCACGATGTTGAAGAGTTCCTTGCAGTTGTGTGCGTTGTTGTCCAACCGGTCCTTGAATGCTGTTTTCTTGGCGGCGCGGATCAGCTGGTGGTGTTTCCGGGTGGCAAGCTTGAAGGAGGTCCTGTTGTCCGGTGTCGGTTCCCTTCTCCAGACTTTCTCGAGGGCTCTGCAGTTCTTCTTGGAGCTCTTGAGTTTGTCGGTGAACCATGGGGCCTTCTTGCTGCCGGGTCTGCTAGGCGGGGTGCTCAGTGGGGCGAGTTCGTCCGCGCAATTGCTGATCCACTTCGTGAGGTTGTCGGCGGCCTGGCTGGGGTTCGCTGAGTTGGCAGGAGGGTGCTGGCTCAGGGAGGTGGCAAGCTGGTCAGCTGTGATCTTGTTCCAGCTTCTGCGGGCGGCCTGTTGCTGGTGGTGGTGGGTCGTCGTTCTCTTGAAGGTGAAGTGGACGCAGCTGTGGTCCGTCCATTGAAGCTCAGTGGCGTGGCTGAAGTCGATGTCTGTGCTGGAAGAGAAGACTGCGTCGAGTGTGTGTCCGGCGAGGTGGGTGGGGGTGGACACCAGTTGCTTGAGTCCCAGGTTGGCGAGGTTGTCGAGCAGGGTGTTGGTGTTGCGGTCGTTGTTGTTCTCCAGGTGGAAGTTGAGGTCTCCCAGGAGGATGTAGTCAGCGGAGGGGAGGGCATGCGGGCTGACGAAGTCGGCGATGTCCTCGCTGAATTGTGTGCGTGGTCCAGGGGGTCGGTAGATCCGGGTGCCTCTGAGGGTGGTGTTCGGGTTGGTGTGGATCTGGAAATGCAGGTGTTCGGCGCTGGTCAGGGTGTTGTCGGTGCTGGTCGTGAGACGGATGGTGCTCCTGTGGACGATGGCGATGCCTCCTCCCATCTGGTTGGCGTTTCGGTCCCTCCGGACGATCTTGTAGCCCTCTGGGATAGCGATGGCGATGTCTGGAGCTGAAGAGGCGTTCATCCAGGTCTCCGTGAGGAAGGCAACGTCAGGGGCTGTGGTGTCGAGGAGGTTCCAGAGTTCGATGGCGTGTCTGTGGACGGAGCGGGTGTTGAGCAGGATGCACTTGAGGTGGGTGCTGCTGGTGTTTGACTTGGCGGGTGCTGGTGCGAGGCAGGTCTGGATGCAGGAGAACTTGCAGGCGTGGCAGCTGAAGGGTCCGTGGGTGCGACGTGGTGTGGCTTGGTGGCACTCTGGGCGTCGACCGGTGTTGAGTGCGTTGAGGGTGGCGGCTGATTACGTCCTGCGAGTCGGTCGGGGTCTTCGTGGGCCAGGGGTCCTGGCGCTGGTCGCGATCCGGTCGCGGACGGGCGCAGACGGGCTTACCTTTGGGGCGCCTTCGGCGCACAATCGGCGCGCCCGCTGCGCGTGACCGCTGCGCGTTCGCACGGTCGCCATTTAAAGGCGAAGTGCGCGGGTGGGCGGAGCAGCTGGGAGGCGGGAGCGGGGAGGGAACAGAAGGAAAAAAGGGGCGGGGTCTGCGGTGGTGGCGGGAAGCGGGGAGCGGGGAGGGAAGACGGAGGGCGGCGAGGTAGGCGGCCAAACAGGAAGGACACAAGCTGATAAAGCAGAAAAAAATAAAATAAACAGGCACTAAGGGAATAAAGACGCTAACACGGGCACGAATGCAGTAAATACAAAAACAGTATGACAAGCACAAATGTCGGACAAAACAAAATCAAAACAAACGACAACGGAGTCAGCCGGCGGCGAGGCAGGCAGCGCGGCAGGGATCAGGCTAAGGGGCACACGCAGCAGCTGGTGGCCGTGCGGCACGGGGGTGTCCCACAAGTGGGTCACACTTACCTGTGTCGCACGGTCGCCATTTAAAGGCCAAGTGCGTGGGTGGACGGAGCAGCTGGGAGGCGGGAGCGGGGAGGGAACAGAAGGAAAAAAGGGGCGGGGTCTGCGGTGGTGGCGGGAAGCGGGGAGCGGGGAGGGAAGACGGAGGGCGGCGAGGTAGGCGGCCAAACAGGAAGGACACAAGCTGATAAAGCAGAAAAAAATAAAATAAACAGGCACTAAGGGAATAAAGACGCTAACACGGGCACGAATGCAGTAAATACAAAAACAGTATGACAAGCACAAATGTCGGACAAAACAAAATCAAAACAAACGACAACGGAGTCAGCCGGCGGCGAGGCAGGCAGCGCGGCAGGGATCAGGCTAAGGGGCACACGCAGCAGCTGGTGGCCGTGCGGCGCGGGGGTGTCCCACAAGTGGGGCATTGTAGAGCTTGCATGTGCTATGTAATTTTCTTCTAATTGCATTAGATGCCAAATATATAGCCTCCTCTTCCTACATACTTTGCCTTCATGTGTCACATAAACTAATGAACCCTGCCATATGATTTGTTCCTTCATCGCTCAATAGTGAAACTGGACCCATATATAATGTGCACGTATTGCGGTCTATCTGGAAATCAGCCAAGACTTGAACAATGTCCCTGCTTGTAAATCTCCAAACAGTAGATTTTGCCGTACTGTCTCCAGCTGTTTGTGACCTTCTCTGAAACTTGCCAGAGACAGTTGTCTATAGATCCAGCAACACTTTAAAGTGAGACTAAAGGATCTTGATAGATTGAAGGGCTACAGATGTTTAGTCAGCTACTTCATGCCAGCTTGTAAGAGAAGAAAATTCATTTATAGATACACTTGTGGCAGTTATGAAGGGATCTGGTGAGGGTACTAATATGAAAGTGCAACTACTGACATCGCCAGCTGCTGATTCAGGTGGTAATGGCACCCATCAGTAGATATTTGCACTCTGTCCAAAGATCAGGAAAGCACATTCAGAAAGTAATGAACAGTACGTCCCCTCTGCTGCCATCGCTTTGCAATCCTGCACACTGCTCACATGCATCCTGGCATTAGGCTGTGACCTCTCCATGTCTACATCCTCAATGTCTGGGCTGTGAGTCCACTCCAAGGGCTATAGTTTGTGATGGAGCAGTAGATTCACCTGCCAGTGGTGCTGCTGTAGCTTCTCATTTGCCTAAGCAGTTGTGGGTCGTGACTCAGTGGTAGGTCGAGTGCTGATTTTTGATGGGTCTTGAAAGTTCAAGCAATACATTAAGATGCCTTTAAATTCTGTAGTTATCTTGTCACATTTGCTGTGCTTCAAAGACAGAGATCAAATGTCAGGCTAACTCTTCTAACAATTTGCTGAAGTTATTAACATTTTGAATGGTGTTTACAAGTTCCTGTTCCTTTTCAGTCATGGAAATAAAGGTAAAGTGAGATCTTGCTGGTGTACAGTTGTGTGAAGGGAACATCTGTAGCATGACGTGTTTTTGTAACACACAACCAAATGAAATACCTACAAATGAACTGTACACATTCAGCAGTTACAAAAGCAAAAATGAAGCTCATTTTATTTTGTAAATCTGAAGCATGATGGAAACAGAGATTTTAATAGGATTAAAACAAATAAAGACACTTTACTTGGTGGTGCAGAAAATATAAATATTCACTGAAACCTGATTTCCACATAGTATCATTTGTGAGGAATATAGTTTTATCACTAAAACTGTATATCTATGTACATTTAGTAGCCATTTTAATGGAAAATGTGCTATCTGGGAATGACAACGTGCTACCACATGATGCATTAGTTACCTTCAAAAATCGCCAGCTTCATGTCCATAATAGGTAGATGCGTTGTGAATGTTTGTCATTCGTAAATTTGCCCTGTGGTTCTAAATGTTTTGGGAACCACTGGTCCAAGCCATTGATTCTTAACCTGTGGTACGAGGAACCCTAGCGGTCCATGAGGCATAATGAAGGGCTCTGCAACTTCTTAACAACATTTTTTTTTTTTTTTAAATGAATAGATTAAAATTAATTTAGTATGTACTAATAATGAAGCGAAATTGTAAAACCTTTTCTATATTTGATTGCGAATTACACAAAATATTTCAATATTTGAGCATTTGGTAACTTTCTACTTTGTTTTTGTATTTTTGTGTCTTTGAGATTTAAATCATATAAATTGCTTAGGGCAGGGGTCCCTGACTTCCAATAAGGACTCAGTGGGAGTCCTCGGATTCCAAAAATAATTTAGTGAGGGTCCACAAAAGTCAAAATGTTAAGAACCGGTGGTTTAAGGCTTTCTTCAATAACTTTCTTATTTTAAAACGTTACTGTCCTCAAGTCATTGTAAACAAGGAATAATTATATGATCCCAAAGCGGTGCAACACAACAGATTTTATTTTCATTTGATCTGTAGCTGTGCTGACCTGGGCATTTGATTCAAAACCACTTGCGTGGTCCAGGAGATACCTACTCGTGTAAGACTTGAACCTTACATGGTAGGCAGCATGTCAGAGGACCAGGTCTTACACATTTCATAGCTAGCTAATTTCTTCAGGTAAATGATAATACCTAATGGTCACACCATTTTACTAATGCTAAATCAGGTATATGCTTCTTTTCATCACTGCTTTGGTGCACATATTCTTTTTCCTCCATAATGCCAAATCAGGTAAGAGCAGGGCTTAATATTCAGTCGTATAATAGTGGAGATGAACCTATCCACAATATTCTAAAAATCAGTTAACCTTGGGCATTTACAGGGCATAGGAATATCTGCAGTCTCCAATTGTTTAAATTTGTTACATTTCCCTTCTGATGATCCGATAGATTAGACATTTTAAGTTGCGTCCAGTAAATCTTGTGGAGGATGAGGAGTTGCTTTCTCCTTAATACCAAACTCTAGTATAAAATATGTATAGAGATACTTGCCATGAATTATCGAGCTTTAGTAATGAGAAGATTCTCCCAAATCATTTATGGACCTGGTGCCTACCTTGGCTACTTTACATAGTCCCAGGTGCCATTTCAATACTTCTTTTCTTTTGTATGTTGTATTTAACAGTTCTAATTCCATCTTTGTTGGTTGTGTCCATCTCCTCTTTCCCCTAGCAAGCCACAAGCAGAGTGGTAGATGTTTAAATCTGGAGCCTAACCCGTTTGTTATCTCTTCACAGTGGTCCTATAATATAAACGTGCCCTCTCTTATAAGATAAAAACCAAAGGAAATGATGGACGGAGTGTTGAACATTGCAAGCACTCACCCCAGTCAACTGATCTGGGTTTAATCCATCACCGTTCTTTAGCCCACTCTGCCACCCCAGTTCAGACATGGCCATATGCAAATCAGTCTGACCCTGTGCCTCATGGGAACAGTCCAGCCCGAACTACCAAAGCCATGTCTTCTCTGGACCGGAAACAAGCTTCCTAGGACCGGTTTCTGGCATTTCAGCCGTCTTCAGCCAGGCTTGTTTGAATCCAGTGGCAAAGTGAGCAAGGGACTCACGTCTGAGCATACCCTGCCAATTTATGGCGAACAAAGCAAAAACCAAAGGAAATGATGGACTGAGTGTTGAACATTGCAAGCACTCACCCCCAGTCAACTGATCTGGCTTTAATCCATCACCGTTCTTTAGCCCACTCTGCCACCACAGTTCAGACATGGCCATATACAAATCAGTCTGACCCTGTGCCTCATGTCTCTTATAAGATGGCATAATTTTTCTATTTCTCCAGACTATTCAAGCAGGAATTCATTTTTACATGGAAAGTCCGATATTCGGACATGGTTGTTATAGTATCCTACTACTTCTAACAATGATGGCGGTACCAATATCTTAGATTTGACTGTTTTTTCCAGTGTTTTGTAGCACCAAATTTATATATATGGGAAGGAAGGGCCACACATTCTAGTCAGTATTTCTTCCAGTACTAGCCCGACACTTTCAATGAAAAAGCTCAGCAACACAGTTGTAAATTGGGAAAGACTATCCTACTCTTTCCTGATCCTTCCTCACTTTCTTCCATGACAGTTTATAGCTCTTAAATGACCAAACAAATCTTACTTTGTACTTGATACAGTTAAATAAATATGATATATGTGATTTAGGAGATGGCCATGGGACAATGTTCCATTTTTTGACATCTTGTCAATATCACTTACCAGTTTCTTTGGATTTCTCTTTGGAATCCTGGTGATATTGTAACTAATATTAATCCCTAGATACCTTATATTTTTAATGCAACTATCTTAAGTCACTATATTCCAGGTCATTAATTTGGAGTTTGACTTATTGATCAAGTACGCTGACAGACTACCAAAATGATCAGTTATCTCTATGATTTTATGAAGAGGTCTTTTTTATATGATCCACTGTTATGTCATAAAAGGCCACAATGTGTCTAATCTTGCTGCAAACAAATGGATATCGCTATCTGATCTTAATTGATACACTAACGGTTCTATGTCTAGACTAAATAACAGGTGTGGTAAAGGGCAAGCCAGTCTGGTGCCTTATGTAATTTCAAATTTGGAAATTGTGTTACTGTTTATTAGAATTTTGGCAATGAGTTCTTGTATAGCACCTGTATAGCCTTAGCAAAACCTCTCCTAATCCCAAATCTATCAAGCACTTACCATGGATAGGCCCAGCTGGACCTATAGAAAGCCTTGGCGGATTTGAGTGTGAATAATGGCCATTGCAAGACCTATGGGTTCCTATCTTTGTGTCTGTCACTTCAGCTATATGCCACTCTGCTATAAAACCTTTCTGATCTTTATGTTCAGTTACCACCTTGCTCAATCTCCTAAAAGGTTCCTGAAATGATGTTATTGTCAGTAGTCAAGAGAGAAATTGGTCTGTATGAAAGGCAGTGCAATGGATTCGTATTGGGTTTCAAACGTATAGCGATGGTCACCTCATTTGGAGTAGAGGCTCTATGAAGAAGAACTAAGGTAAAAACCTCTTTCAAAATAGGAAATGTCATTTCCTGAGTCTCTTTATATATGTTTGATGGAGTGCCATCGCCAGCTGTCATTTTCACTCTTTTTATACCTCTTATGAGTTTTTTAAACCTCTTTATCTGGAATGTGCCTATTCAACTCAATATGTTGACTTGATAGTGTTGGTAGTTGCGGTTTGTTCAAACATTTCCTATTTCTTCCAGGACTATCAGATGTGTTTACATATTTCATACAAATTCAAAAAAAATTCCTTTCTTTGTCTCTTTATTATATAGTTCATCTGCTCTTTTATTAAGTCAGTGCTGGTACAGAACATTTCTTGCTGATAGTCTGTTTTCCTGTCAAGGGTTGCTGCAGTTTTCACACTTGCATACTTTCTTCCTCTCGGTTTTATGCACAGATGAAGTGTAGAGTAGAGTTTCAGTTCTTCCCCTAGCACATAAGTCTACATGACGCATTGTGAGGCCCAACCAATGATTTATTTACATAATGCATTTGTAAAATATGTCTCATAGCGCATCGCCATCTCAGAGGTCTTGAAGTAAGAGACCATGGTGATTTATTTCTCATAAGTATTGATTGTTAATGAGATGGGAAACACAATAACACTGCATTTCCTATATACTTCTTTGGCTAGAATTTCAAAGGCTTGTGAAGGGTCAAGAACAAATGAATGAAATGAATTACTAGGTGTGAGAGGCTGGCCTGGTATATGATGTCCACTTATGTTAGTGTTTAATCCAAAAAGTGGTTCAAGAACCAATTAGTTTACACATTACAATAATCACAAAAAATTACACATTATAATCAAACAACCAAATTAATAAAAATCAAAAGCCAAAAACGTGAAAGAAAAAGAGGAAAAGAAAGGGAACAAGGGGGGACCCATGTTCAAAATACGACTTTATTACAATTAGTACATGTTAAAAGCTCTGGTGCTCTATACAATACATTGGTACAGAAAAATGATAAATGTTTACAGACCAAAACAAGAGGCGGACAAAAAATATGTCACACAAAAGGAACAACATAGAACAAAATAATGTGTCCTCTATTAATTTTCAGGCCACCTATGAGTCGACGGCGTTTCAACCGCTTTATTAATATGCGGTCATCATCAGGACAAAGGAAGATCAACAGATCGTCCAAAATTCTAATTCTCAAAATAACTCCAAGGTATTATTGTTTTCAGCGTTCGGATAGTGTTCAAAAGAATATATATACATAAAGATAAATGATGTCTGAACCTGGTATAATTATACCACGGAGAAGAAAAAGTTTTTCACGCACTATGTCTGTTGTACAAATATTAACAGATCGTATCTCCTGACCGGTAAATAAATTACCTATCAAATTCCGCTGCCGTTTGGGTGCAGCATCCGCATCCACGCTTACAAAATCAGGAAGACAACCCTTATGATGATTCAAGAGGTCTTAGACAACCTTAGGAAGCTCCGTAAGTGGTAGCTGTGGAGACCAACCTTCCGGCTTAGTCCAGAAGGAGTGTAAAGCAGCTTGTTTTACAAGAATGCAATCTTATATGTATAGATTAAGTAAAAAAGAACCCCACAAGGTATTTATAAAAATATGTATTTATTATATAATATATAGAAATATCTACTACCCGGAGATATGCACAATGCACACAATACTTTGCATAGAAATCACGTTAGTAGCACAAAATACACAGTGGACCTCAGGGGGGCAAACAATATATTATGAAAGTAGTATAAGAACCACGACTTGTGTCAAGACAATGTCGAGAGGACATAGAAGTGCTGGGGACCCAAGGAAGACACAAGGTGAGTAGATAGGGACCCCACGGAGAGCGTATGAAGTGTGGGAACATGACCGCATTCTCTGTACAAATGAATGTGTAAGTCGTGGTTGGAATGTTAAAGATTAAGGACCCTTCCCAGCGGACCCTGAAGAAACCCCATGGAATACAGTTCGTTGGAGAGCCACCTCACCTGTGGATACCCTAATACCCATGTTACCTACACCAGGGAAGCCGGGTGCATAGTTGTGAAGTGGTGTCAGAAACTCCAGTTGAACCCAATGGAGGACTTCAGGAAAGTGCCACTATTGGAGGAGGAGAAAGTGTCCGGTGGAATTCGAAGGTGGATTCCTGGATGAGAAGTACCTGCAAGCAGAGGGAACAGAGTCTATGTCACTTAGGAGTGACCAGGAGATCTGGAAGACGAATGCCCACCGATGTCGGGTGTTGCAGGAGAGTTGACGGTGAACTTGACTCTGCAGATGTGAGGACCAGGCGACGCTGAGAAAGACCTGGAGCTGTTCACGCGCTTTCCCACGTCAGATGTTGAGAGCTGAGGGGTCGGTGTCTGGTGGGTGTCTGGTGGGAGTGTCAACAAGCCTTAGCAACTGCAAATAACATAGAAGAGTAAGAAAGTGCAATGTCGGGATCACCAAGGTTTAGGCGTCTCACCACTAACACGGAAGTCAGGTCAGGCCCCGAGCAATCTTGGTGGAAGGAAGTAAACAAGCCTTAGCAATTGCAAGTCAATTCGGTGCACAGGGGTTCTGTTCCTGCAGCTCTCACGAGGGATACAGTCCTCAAACTTGGCGAGATGGCAGGGCAGGCCTCATGAGCTGTGGGGAACCATGACCTGTGTTGCAGAACCTTTCGGAGTCCATAGGAGCTCAGGATCAGCAGACGGTTCAGCTTAGTTGCAGTGCCTGCGAATGCAGGGAAGTAACTCCTTCACTTCAAGGGAGATTCCTTCAGGTGTCTTGGATGCCCACAGGCCTTGGGAGGTTCCTGTATGGTGCACAGGAACAGATTATGCAGCAGACTGAAAGAGGGATGTAGTCTAGCCCATTAAACAATTTAAGGGAGACAGCAGATAGACCGGGGTTCTGATTAGCAGGATCCCAGTCAGACTAGTCAATAACAGCTTAGCACTAGGCAAAAAATGGGGGTAACCATAAATGCAGCTCCTCCTTTCCTACACTAGGGTTCGGTCTTAGGCATCTGAGATGTAGACCTGGGCAATATATTTTCTCTGGTCATGCTAACCATATTATAAGCACCCCAAAATGCTACTAACATTTTGTTTGGAAGCTCTAACAGCATTATGCTTAGTCCTCTATACTTCATGATAATTCTAGATCTCCGTATTTCATCTTACATGGATACTCATTTGTTCTCTGCTTTTATTTTATTCTCCATCTTTCCGACTTTTATGTTTTTTCTCTCTAGCTTTTTACTCTGAGAATTGATTCTACTCAAGGTGAATTCGCCGTTTTCTCCTGCAAAAGTACAACAAGCACCTTACAGGGTTCCATGGCCAATGGAATCTATTAAACTTCAATTTTCAATATGCAGGACTGCTGTGAACTGTCAGGTGAGATTACATTTATTAGTAGTGTGGTGTAAGTACCACTTCCAAACTGTAAAGATTAAGCAAGCACTTGAGCAAGGTCATATTTTACATGTCTTCATAGAATCTTCTTTTCTTAGATTGAGAACAAGCAATTACAGCATTATCTAGTATTCCTAAGGCACTCATAAAAAAGGGAAGAATGCTTCTGTTCAGGTCAATTGACTTCTGCAACTAGCTGATACAATGTGCTTAGCTGTGTTAGGAGATCCTTAGTTCCTTGAAATAGGTTAAGTAGCTCATTATGCTCCACCTTAATGTATATGTGCTTTACAAACAGCTTCCTTATAGCCTAGTTGAAGTGAGCAAAATTGTATAGCAAAATGACATCTTGCTCAACTAGGGACACTGACCAAATTACAGCATTGTCTCACGAGGACGACAATATGTGTGATGCGTTATCAGGAAATGCAGTTGGCTGGCACTATAACTGTAAGTGACATCGGTCCAAAGGCTGGTTCCTGAAAGGTTGGATGACAGAAGGTAAGCTGTATGCAAGAAGGATCTGGGATGCAATGGGACTTGGCAAGAACCAGGCATTTTGCCTTGTTACAGTACCTTTCTAGTTCTGACTTTGGGATTGGCTTTCTATACGCAGGACCTGTACCTCTGCTTGAATTCTAGCCAGGCTGAATAGTTCAGACTCTCATTCTCTAGTGCTGCAGCCAAGTCATTGATGACCAAATTGTGGTCAGGAAGTCCTGCATCGTTGTTTTAGCAGAAAGGTTTTGTGGGCTTGGCTTTCTGTCAAAGCCAATTAACTACTAACTTGTAGATTTCAATGTATCTGTGGGAATGCCATTGAGCCCACCTTCTCCCTCCCCATCCACAGTGCAGAAAGTGCTGAAGACTGCTCTTCACACTGACGGAAAGAGGGAGTAGCAGGATAGGTATACCAGAGAAGGTACACAATAGAGGGGCATATCAGCAACAACCGGCGATAATTATCACTAAGCGCACTTAGCACTAGGATAATTATCGCAGGCTAGCGTGGATTTTTATTGCTGAGCACTAACTGCCTAACGTGAGATTATCGCTGGAAACCCAGCGATAATCTCACGCAATGTGGCGTTAGCTTGTTGATAGGGCCCCACAAACTTAGCCATGATATCCACCTTCCATAGGATATCATGGCTAAGTCAGTCCTGAAGCAGGCGTAAGGAAAGTAGCGATAACAGGGCTTATCGCTACTTTTCTTGCCGCTATGCTTCATAGCGTGGGGCTTGAAGATAGGAGAAATGTCGCTTAGTGACATTTCTCCTGTCATGTCAGGTCAGGAACGCCTACTTTGCATCTCATTAGAGATGCAAAGCTGGGCGTTAGGAATTTGTGCGCTAATGCAAGGTTTCACGCGTTACCGTGACCTTGCTAATTAGTCGATAATGTTATCGCTGCTTTTCAGCCAAAAACGGCCGCAAAAGCGGCGATAAATTTCTATCGCCGCCTTGTAGATATGCCCTAGAATGAGTTGGTTTGTAGTCACACAACTCGTTTAGCGAGCTTTTGTATCATCTCTCACAAGTGGAGGCTTTTTATATTAAGCAGAACACAAGACCACTGTTACTCTCTGCTCTTATATCAACTGATAATGCATGCAGTTTCAGCATTACATGGATTTCATATGAATGGTATGCATACACAAGATTTTAACTAGAAACTGATGTACTATGTATGAAAAAGATTGCACGTATCAATGGAACAGTACATTTATCTTAATGGAGGAAAACTAATTGTCATGTGTCATGTCTTGTTCCGATGTATTATAGCAGTTGTTAATCCTTCACAACTTGTGACACTGATCATAAACAGTTTCACACTTCATTTAATTATGAGGGGGCAAACAACTACAGTTGTTACAGCAAAACATTGAGGGTGTGACAGAATCCTAGTGTTTAGATGCAAGAGACAGTCCAGGGCCTCAAACAGAGTGCCACAACCGACACAAGTAATATGTAACTCTTCCTAACTTTATCTGAGGCCTCTGAAGGTAGCACTGGGTGAGGGGGAATATTGCTAAGCATACAAGGAAAATATTTGGGGTGACGATGCAAAAAATGTCTGGAAACATGTTCTTGATGTCTGGCTTGAAGTTAATCTCAACTGGAGAGTCTGGAACACAGGTGAAAAACTGATCCTAACTAGAGGAACACAAGTAAGTAGCACAGCACATGCAGAAGGTTCTTCTCATCGAAAGAGAGTAAAGCCAAGCACCTAGCCTTCCTTTTTTTATTGGGTTTTTTTCTTTTTTTTTTAGATATCCTCAACATTCCACATTGGATTCTTAAATCATGCTGTATCCCGCCATTCAGATGGGGCATACAGTCATGGCTTTTATGGTTATCACATGGGGATAGGATTGAATCGTTTGGTGAAGTGGGGGTAACAACTGGGCAGCACACGTAACCCCCCGCGATTGTGGGATGCATGCATTGTGTTCCACCAGCGTGGATCCCATACCGAGAGGCAATACTATGAGCAAGGAGTGGAAGAGGTGTCCAATAATGCCCAGGATGGGGGCAGTGGGGCAGCCACCTGTGGGTGATCACCTGTGACAAGTCATGACAGGAATGACAAAACGTTGAGACAACCAACAAAGAAAATAGCTGATCGTCTGAAGGCATTACCAGTCACGGTAATTCAGTACCTGTGTAAGAGAAATCGATTTATTACTCCACCATCAAGCTTGCACTTGCTGGTTAATATTGAGAATAATTTGCTAAAACTGATAATTACTAAAAATCTTGCCTAGGATTTTGACTTGTTGCTTGTCTAATTTTTTTAGGAGCTAAACATCATGATGTGAAAGCACAGTTAGACAGGTCACTGGAAACCCCAAAACTAATTCTGACAGACAAGCTGCCCCTTTTCTTCATTTTACTCCCCATAACATTGCCCCCCACCTGACTGTCTGAGCAGGTCTGCTTATTCAGGAATCGATTTGATTGGGCCAGGGTATGGTGAGATCTGTGTCATTCATATAGAAATATATATAGTAATCCAGGTGAATAAAACATGACGAAGAAGTCGTGGGGATGGCAGGCAGACCTTGAGACCTGCATGGTGCTGCTGCTAGAGACTGAAGGCCAGGAAGACTACTGAGGAACTAGGGCGCGTTGCTGATCTCTCCATCAATGGATGGCGGGCATTAATACAAAAATACTCTACCTGAAAATCTATCAGTTTTAGCGGTGTGGAGGACTAGAAGAAACGCCCCTGGTGGCTTGAGAGTGCCAAAGGAGCAGAGTACAATCCACCATTCAAAGTGGTCCAATGGTGCCCCAGAAATGGGTGAATATCCCGACCATGCTTTGCATCTTTTTATTCTTTACCTGGGAGGACTGGAGCCCAGGGACGCCACCCTCACTCAGCTTTGAACCCAGAGAGGGACAGTTTTTGGGGGGATTTAAAAAAAAAGTTGCGCTCTTTAAGCTTATTAACCCTGGTCAGGGGAGTGCTCTTAAGATACAACGGAGTGCAACATACTCTGTCATCCTGGGGTGGGCCAGAGCCCCAGGACCATTGCATTGTGCCTTTCCTGTGCACCTGTCTGGGGGAGCAGGAAGCTCATCAGGGTATTTGACCCTCCCAAGTGCATGTGGTTAAGAGAAGCGAATGGTGCCGGCTCCCATACTGGCACACCAAAGCTGTGCTGGCCTCTAAGGGCTGTTGCCACTTTCCACAATACTCACCATATGCCCTGAGGGTGCCCTATGTAGCTGAGGTAAAACAAAGAGTCCACACACCAAGGGCACGTTTCCACAGAGGGAAAACAAAGCATCACAGTTGCAGTAGCTGAGTCACAGAAGTGCTGCTCCAGCTTGCCCCAAAAGATTTAGCAGCGGGCTCGTTCATTTGCATATTGTACCAGAAGTGCCATAGTGGAGTAAGGCACCACAAAACAAAACAAAGTGCCTTGGGGCTACCTAGGAGCAGGGGTGGACACCCTGCACCTACCACAAGTGCCTTTCAAAGCACCTGAGGTCACACCACATCTCTCAGTTGCATGGAAGAGGGACCTAGAAAGAATTTGGTTACTCTGCAGCTGAATCCATCTTATTCTCATATTGTTGACTAGTAATAAGAGGTGGCATTGTCTTGCAAGGTTTAGGGCTTGATGGTGTGGAGATGATTAATGGTACATCAGTGTAGCATGGTTCATTGTACATTTAGATGCTTTCCGGATCTGTGGTACCTTTCTTTTGTGTGTGCCTGCTGTTGGGGCACACTTTAGATGAGCATGTCACCAAAGGCATTTCTATCTGCCATTCTATGAATTTGTAAATTAGTGTTTGCATTTAGTGATGTGCAGACTAATGTATCTTTCTCTCTTATAAGAAAAAGCACTGACTGAACAGCGATTTATTAATGCTCTATGTTGTGTGGATATAAGCTGCATCTGAAGCCCACAGCCCCTCCCCACTGTAAGCCTTGGACTGCTCTTAGATGCTACTCTGAGAGTCAAGCACTAAAAAGAGATGCTTGCTTCCCTGTTAGGGGCTCCACTGTAAGGGGTGTGGAGTGGCGAGGTCAACAGTGGCAAAATACCCTAGCTGTTACAAATCGGGCTGAAAGTGCCCTGCCTTCACAGGGACCTAAATTCCTAACAGGGTTCTACCTCCCTCTCAGTTTCAAACTGTTTCAAAAAGTTTCTTTGCCTCCCACTTTTAATAGCACTGTTTGAAAAAGCTGTCATTCAAATACCCACTGGAACTCGTTACCACTTTCTGTTAGATCTTATTTCTCTCTCTCAGTCTTTCGCAAGCTTTTAAAAACCTGGGGGCATGTTTACAGCAAAATGGAGAAGCGTGGCGTTCAGCAAACATTGCTAACGCCACGCTTCTCTATTCTGAAAATTCAGAGATATACCGTATTCACAAGAATGCTGCGTACCCCTGCCTTTTACCTAGCGCTGGTGCTGAGTTCAGCTGCCTAGCGCCAACACAGTCTTCCAAGCACCATACTGCAAGGGTGTCTGCTTTGGGGGAAAAATGTTTATGTGCAGTTGGGTCACTCTTCTTGCACATAAGCAATCTTTAAATGCCGTTTTGTAATTTCTATGTGTGCTGGTTATTGTAGCACACATAGAAGTTGCAAAACAGCTTTTTATTAAAAATGAGTGTTTATGTGCAGGAAGGGGGACCTTCCTGCACACAAACAATCATAGGTAATTTGCTGTTTCTATGTCTGCTGCACAAGGCAGCAGACATGGAAACAGCAAAAACGAGGAGAAATAAAGCATTTCGCCTGGTTTTGCCTGTTTAAGGCCAGGTTTTCCCTGGTTTGAATTTTGGAGCTGCCTCCTATTTACGCTTCCCTTGTAAATAGTGGGGCAGCGTCAAAATCAATTGCTGTTATGGTGGAACACCCATCGTAACTCCCAATGCCCTCCCCTTTCTCGGGAAACACAGCGTGAAAGGGTGCCTTATTTACAAGGCAGTGTTAAGCCACGTTAAGTGGCTAAATATTGCCTTGTAAATAAGGCGAGGCCCCTATCGCTATCACGTCACTGAAATTGATGATGTGTTGGCGATAGAAGCTTGTAAATATGTCCCCTGGTTATTTTGATTCAGTGAGCAGTGCTAGCATTAGTTGAGGTGCCTGGAGGGGCTTGGCGCTGGGAAACCATTTTTGGGTAGCTATGTGCTCTATAAATCTAAAATAATAAAAATGATATGCTCAGCCTTGTGAAAAATAGGTTTTTAACCAACACAAGGCAATGAGTCTGTCCTTGTAAAGATTTGGCTTTATAATTTTAGACCAAGTGGAGAATTTTGCCTCCAGCGCCCACAAGTCTCCCATAGCGAGGCTCAGAACTGTCAACAATCAGGGATAGCCTTAGTTGGATCTCCTTCTTTCTTCTCAAAGACAACGGGTAGGTCGCTTACTTCCAATCGACCCCAGCTGCTGATTAGTGATGTGTGAAGTTGCAACACAAGTACAATACAAGTACTCGTCACTCAAACAGCAGCAATGATGCACAGTATGCACGGTCTCCATTATTGAACTACTTGGTGGGACAGTATATGTCAGGTAAGCAGTCACATCTAAAAAGCCTCAAAGTGGTAGAAATCATGAGGCACACTTCGGCTTTCACCACTGTTGCAGTTAGATACTTGGTTTAGAACTTCAACGGCACCACCTCTCACTCAAAGATCGAGTAGAAATAAGCCCTCCAGTCCTTGTTTTTCTAGCAGCCTCAAGACACAGAAGAAAAGGTGCCAAGCCCTAGAAAGACAGTGGAGAGAAAACTGCAATGTGAATGATATGGAAAGCTACAAGCTGGCACTTAAGAATTATCACGCTGATACTAAAACTGCTAAACGAGAGTTCTTTGAGGATAAGATTGCAAGAGCACGAACAAAGCCAGGGAAATTTGTACTATTGCTAAACATTGTCCGGCAACGGCAGCTTATGATAGGTCCCACTTTCCCTCGGATGACTGGTGTGAACAGCTAGCTGCTTACTTCCAGGCTTAGGGCCTGATTACAACTTTGGTGCAGTGGTGCTGGCTCTCCACCAGTAGGACTGCGCCAAAGCCACTCTAGGACTGATTACGAGTTCAACTCATGCATGCGGACGGTCCATTTTCCTTTCCCATGGTGGTTCCAGGAAAACAGGCATTGCGATGGGAATGGCAAAAATGTTCCAGCACGGCATGGACGGTGACGTTCATGTTGCGCTGGAACTGGGTTTGCAAGCAGACAAGGGGATTCATTTTGTGCCCCCTGAATGCATCCCCGTGGTGGGGGTATGGGAGCCCTATAGGGCCTCCTTTATTTCTCAACCACCAGCCATCTCATGGCGTGGAGCTGGACTTCACCAGTCCGTCTCAGCATGTTACACTAGGCCTCCTACTTTCAGCATAGTTTCAGTTACCAATGCAACTTTCGCCTATTTTGATCCAATTTGGTTGGAGAATTTTTTGATAGCCTTAAACATGCTTAAATATGGCTCTCTGTCAAACCCCTGCCCACCTAACTTGCTAGTTTCGGGGATTGTATAATGAGCCCTTTTACAAATAAGGTGCTTAATACATCATTAGCAACAGTTATGGTACAATGATCTTGGAAACAAGCTGAAATTCTACCCTTGAAGAAACCATCTGCGGACCCAGGGAACAGTCTAATTATAGACTTATTTCCCTGCTACCAGCACTATCCAAAATACTGGAGTAGCATGTAAATCACCAGCTCTCTGTATATCTTCAATGCAATTACCCACCCATCTTAGCCAGTCGGGCTTTAGACCTTACTTTAGCACAGAGACAGCCCTGATGAAAGTCACCGGGATACATCAAAAGAACATTAGATGCTGGAAGAAAGGCTTTGCTGATCATGTTAGACCTATCAGCAGCCTCTGATACGGTCCTCTACTCTAGACTCCTGGCGCGTCTGCAGTCCATCGGCATAGTGGGCAGAAGTCAACAGGTCTGGTTTACTCCCTTCTCCTCTGAACCGTTTGAGCTGTCAGTGGGAGTTCCCAAACGCCCAGCCCTGAGCCCAACAATATTTTATATATATCTCACCCCTTTGGCTCAGATATAAAAAGCAGTGGGGGTAAAAGTTATATCCTATACTGATGACACTCAGCTATTGTTCTCATGTGGAATTGTTTCCAGAGCAGCTGATGAAAACCTGCCTAGCGGCAGTCTTTCATCGGATGGCCATGCATCAACTGAAGTACAATGCAGATAAAATAGAGATTGTTTATTTTGGCAATGTTTCTCAAGAAACCTGGCAGAGATTCTGGCCCGAAAATGCCCCCCCTCCTGGTCCACAGAGAGGCATCGTCAAAAACATTTAAGACCCAAATGTGATGATTGCCTGTCTTTTAGGCCACACATTAAGTCTGTGGTGGGCACTTGCTTTGGTATACTGCAGTCTGTGAAAAAGTTCCTTCACTATTTGTCCTTCACAGCAAAAAAGACGGCTATCCAGGCCTTGATAACCTTGAGGTTGGACTATGGCAATGCCCTCTACTTTCGTCTGTCAGAGTATTTGCTGGAGAAGCTTCAGGTGGTCCAAAAGTCAGCGGCTCACTTTCTTTTTAATTTTTCCAGTTGAAACGCACATCTGCGCACTCTTCACTGGCCTCCTATCAGGAAAAGATGCCTGTTTATGGCTCTGGTACTAGTTCACGGAACCCTGTATCAGACCGGTGCAGACTACCTCAGAACTAGGATTAGTTTCCCATGTTCCATCAAGAAACCTTAGATCGACTAATGAACTTTTAGTAAAGATTTCCAGAATTTGATGTGCTAGAAAGGGCGGCTGGTCTTTTGCCCATGTTGGACCAACAGCTTGGAACAAGCTCCCATTTGAGCTCTGCGCTGTAAGCATTGTGACAATACTTAAAACAAGGTTGAAAACCTGGGGCCTCATTTATGAGAAGTGACGCATCGCTGCGTGAAAGCAGCGATGCATCACTTCTCAGTTTAACTGACGTATCTGTCAGCGCAAAAAGTGACACATTGCTGGAGTTGTGTCGGAAGCCCGACGCAACTCCAGCAATGTTCCTTTCACATGGGGCAAGGCCCATGTGAAAGGGCCTGCGTCACCCTTAAGCCTGCCATGAGGCAGGCGTAAGGTTTTGACGCATTGGCGTCCTAGATGTGGCGCAGCGAAATCTCATAGATTTCGCTGCTCCACTCCTATGACCCTTTCTTGCGGGGGTACGCCCACCCTGCATACATTATACGTGGCGCAGGTATAATGTAGCACAGGGGTTTACGAAGTGAAGCATCTACCTAGATGCGTCACTTCGTAAATATGGCGCAACATGGCGCATGTTTTACGCCACTGGTGCGTCACAAAAAGTGACGCACCGGCGGCGCAAAAGTGACGCAGGGGCTCATAAATGAGCCCCCTGGCTTTTTTTCCAGTATTAATACAACCAGATTTACTTTTTCCTTTGACCTGTGCCCAGTGCTGGAACACCCCTTGGAGTAGCCATGCAATATTACAAGTTGCTTCATCACCCTCATATATCTCGCTCGCTGTGGTATGACAGTGGCACATCAAAATAACAGCAATCTCTGTCAATGAATTCTGCTTTGCCCATACACCGTCATTCACATATCAAGGATTTGAACTCACGCTTTCTTTACTTCTAACACCATGCACAGGAGGAGCGCCACTGCAAAGCTTTATTACGGTAGGATGTGAAATTATATGAAAGAATCACACTTACGTCTTTAGCTATCTAGCAAAATGGTTGTACATTTCTTACTATGCTTTACATTGTGTTTACAGAAGTCTGTGGCAACATTATCTCACAATAGACATGGAAAGGCTCATTCATCACAAACTCTTCAATGTAGCAAGCGCTGTTTAAAAACCGTAGAGTAACGAGTGTGCATGTGGCTACATCTTCTGTGCAATGCGTCACTGTTGTAAATAAAGAGGGATGCAAAATGTTCTTGTGTTGTGATCATCCTGCTTGAAATAAAGACATGCTTTTCTCATTCCAACCACAGTATTTGTGGACATTAAAAAATACCTGTAATTTGAGACAAACTTAGGGCCTGGTTTAATGTGACATGGGCCATTTTAAGTCCCATCATCCCCCACCCATTTATATAGGATAATTATAACATCGCTGGCTGCATAACTGTTGCTCCGCTACTGCCAGCTACTCCTCGTCAACTCCATGACATATATCAAATTCCTTAATAGTGCCTCTAGGGGTTGACCCTAATTGGAGGCAACTTACATTCACTGAATGCTTATCAGAGCCCTGAGGCACTGGACTGCAGCCATTCCTGGGTAACCACCACTTATAGGGACCGATTCAGACGCTGCATTTTATAGTACCTAATATAGTACTACGGTTTCATGGCACTTATAGAAGAGATGATCCACCGCTCATAAGACCAATCATTCGTAGGCCTGAGAGAACAGCCAGGGTTATAATTGTCACCTAAAATAAGAGTAGCATGAAGAAGATCTAATGTTGGAAGGGAGTGCTTTGCAAAAAGTTGGGGCCAATACCGCTGACCGTGGGCCTGGACATGGCCGCCACGCAAGCTGTAATGCAGCCTACATGGAGAAAATGTGAAGTGCTCATGGCTGCTTGGCTGGTCCGAGAGGGCTGGGCAAACCGTCATTGCACACTTAGGAGGGTGCCACCACTCCTTCCCTGCCCCGATCTGTGAGCAGAGCAGCCCAGCCCCTCACGCAAAGCTGCCGCAGCAGGACAAAACAAAACGGTAACATTACGTTATTATCATTTTATTTTTTCCTTTCTTCCAATTTTTCAAAGTAGTGGAGCGACGCTCCTGCGCCTCAGCGGAGGAGCCGCCACTAGACCTATGTAGACTGGAGTGCCTTGAACAAAGTCACCATTAGGCCTGGGCGTAGTTCGCGAAGTAGCACTTCGCGAAGCTACGCAAAGTGAAGTTCGCACTACGCGAGCTACGCGTAGCACTTCGCGAACTGCGTAGTACCTTGTTCGCACTGTGCCAGATGTCGTTTTCAATGATTGCACAGTGCGGACAAGCAACCGGCACTGTGCAATCATTGAAAATGGCATCTTGCACAGTGCGAGCTGTAGTTTTCTGCTGCTCGAGTAGATTTTTACTCGAGCTTCAGCTTTCTCAACGCGAACTGGTAGTTTCTCATCGCGAGCGGTCGCGAGCATACGCGACTACTCGCAATGAGAAACCTGACCTCCTCGCGTTGGGAATCTCGCCGGGAGGTTTATTTTCCATGCTCGCGATCGCCAACTTGAAGTTGCTGATCGCGAACAAGGAAAAAGTCTCGCCGGGATGTCATTTTGCTTGCTCGCGGTCGCCAACTTGACGTTGAGGACCGCGAGCAAGCAAAAAATGACCGCAGCACTACGCAACACTACGCTACGCGTGTTCGCACTGTGCTACGTGCAGTTCGCGTAGTGCGAAGTAGCGCGAACTTCGCAAACTACGCGAGCGTAGCGTAGTGCTTCGCCCAGGCTTAGTCACCATAAACAACAGAGCCCATGAAACACACACACTATTCCTGCTTCTGCCATATGCCTGGGTGCAAACAGGGACAATGTGCCCTATTACAATCAATGCACTACCCACAGGGCAGCCATGAACTCGCCCCTGTCCTGGGGGAAGTGCATTAGTGAATGACGGAGAAGCTTCTTGAAGCAACTACACCAAAAGTGATCCCCTTTCAGGCACAGGCAGTGAGTGACTACACTCTCCAGGATGTCTGGGGTAGATTCCATGGGACCCTATTTGCCCCTTCAGGGCCCTGGGGACACTGACAGTGTGGCTTCTTTAGCGGTGCAAAGCAGTGGAGCACCTGATGGCCTCTTTGTCTCTGTACCCATGTCCATAATACAGTGTGGATGCAGAGGGAAAGAGTTTCTGTATTTGCATGGGACTACTCGATCATTGCAGGAGGCAGGAGGCAGGACGCAGGACAGAATGCGGCGCACTGTGCTGAGCCGAGTCAAGCAGAGGAGATGAGAGAGGGGAGAGGAGCTGACTCTAGCAGCCAAGTGGGACATGCAGAGCCAAGTGTATTCAAGCAGACTAAGTCGAGCCCTGGAGCCGGGAGCCGGGAGCCGATGAGTGGGCAGCGGTGGGTAACGGCGGCACACTATTGGAAGCATGGCGGCACAGTGCAGAGGAGGAGCGGCCCCAGAGCATACCAAGAAAGAGGGTGCGCACTAGTGCATGTATCGCTCGCAATAAGATCAGAGCAGCGCAGCTTTAGCCTCCCCCTCAGTACTCGCTGCTACTCAGTCTGTTGCCCGCGCACGTGGCACTGTGCTCGACCTCTGACAACTGGCCCGCCCCTGTTGGCCTGTCTACCTACCTTGCTGTGGCATCACTCTGTCCCCTCCACTTACAGCTCCCGATGTCCTCAGCTCCCGGTGACTTTCAGCCCCCATCCCTCTCCACGCTCCCACCAAGCCCACTCCGGGCTCCTCTTTGTTTGAAGAGACCAAGAAAGAGGACGAGGGCAAGAAAGGAGAGGAGTGTTATAGTGGACAAGAGAGGGTGAGATGGGGGGAGGGGCCTGGGCTGCTGCAGCAGTAGTTACCGGATGCTTAGTGTGAACCCTGGCCCTTAAAGAAGTGGCCCAACTAGGTTTGGGTGCGGCTCGGGGATGGCCCAGTGTGTTCCCGCTCGTCCCCCACCAGCTCCTTTCCATGGCCTCCCCTCTGCTGTTCAACTACCCAATGGAGCCTGACCTTGTAGAGGTTTGGTAGCAGTACCGTTGGAGGGTAAAGAGTAAAGAAAAGAAGAAAGGCCACCCCCTTAAAAAGTCCTTAGTCTGGAACTGGGGAGTAATGCAAACAAGGAATTCCACGCAGTCAATAAATAAAACGTCGCATCAACAGACTGCCAAAAGACATAAAACAAAGATGTTGTACCCCCGAAGGAGGAAGGCGTGGAAACCTGATGCCATCCCCAATTGAAGGAAACTAAAAGGTGCACAAGGGTCTCCAAATAGGAAGGCATGGTCTTCTCCTGACATCCCAGATTGAAGGAAAGCAAGACACACATGAGAAGCAACAACCAGGAAACACTCCAACATCAGTACAAAGAAAATCAAACATAATCACAAGAATAATAATAAAGACATCAGAGACAACAGAGATACCAGAGACATCGGTGATTATCTTAATCAGGCAAGTAAAAAATGCAAAAACTCACACAAACATCCTCCCCCTTAGGAGTAATGACCTCCAGCAGCTACAGCCAGAGTGTGTAAATTTGAAAAAGTACACCTCATCCTAGTCCCTTATCCCCAGAAATAATTATCCATGGGAAAGATCCAATATCATCGCGACCAGCCCTGACCACCTCTCCAAGGAAATCCTGAGAAAGCTTGGTTATGTTTGAAACCCCAAGGTCTCCAAGAAGACAGGAACCTCAATTTAAACCATAACACTGGCCAGAAATCACCAATATGGATCTCGTCTACTAGCCCAGGGAGCTCAGTAAGTCTGTCAATCAACTCATCAAGCCCTCTGCCTCCTCAAACATTAACAAAGCAATCTAATGGCGAACTGGGATCCTGCTCTTAAGAGCTCAGGTTTAACCCGCCTTCACCTGTACTCCTGCCGACACAAAGTTTTTTGCGAGCAACCATACAATAACTACCTTAAGGAATTACATCAGCTTGAATTCAGGATCTGCATAACAAATTCGTCAATGGAGGACTCTTTGATGACCACTAACAATATCAGTGACAGTCACAAAACAGCCAAATCACAACAAGAACCACCCAAAAACTCCCTGGAGGATAGACCCTTGCCAACTAGCTGCTGTTCAAATTCAATAATTTTACATTTCCAAACCCAGGCTAATGAACTTCCAAAAACAGAATTCTTGCACAGGGAGGCCTTCTATACCTCATCCGCTCACAAGTTTGAGACCCTGGTTATAACCACTAAGACAGCCCTAAACTCAATTGCTAACACAGTACATATGCACGCAGATAAACTGGATGCACAAATAAACATTCCCCACTCGATAGCTGAATTAATAACTGGAATTGGCACTAAGGTTGATCATCTAAACTCTCTGATGCGCAGAGCTCAATCCAAGCCAGCGCAACCTCAAATGTACAAGGAATGCAGCTGCAATACCATATTCAAGGAACGCTCCCGGACATAACAACTACCCTAATTGAGGATCTGAAGAATGAGGCACGGAGACAAGCACACACAACTTCCTCTCCCCCTCATAACCAACATCAATCTTGTCGTATATTAAGTAAAGAACATCCTTACAGTAGTTAGCTCCCAGGAGGTAACACGACTGGCACTAGGACAAGAATCCAGTCGCACAGTCATGATCCCTCAGACGTTTCAGTGCCAATGGCCATTGACACACAAGAGGACCAGGCCGGCATCTCGAAATCCGACAATGAATAGGAATATGACCTCACCCAAAAAGCAACAACAAAAAAAGACGCACACAATCTGGTAGAACAAATCTCCGTAATAGACATCAGTAATCTGACCTTACCTGTTGCGGTAATAAACACAACAAAAGGACCCCCTAGAGAAGGCCAACACTTATCTAGGAAAAATGAGACGAAACTACAGAAATGAAATAGGTCCAAGAAATAGGATGGTGCTTTACTTTTCTGGCTCCGGAATGAAGACAGGGAACCTAAAGCTCAAACATACGCCCCGCCCAACTGCAATTATGGAGGAGAATTTGCAGCAACCTGTTCCCCAGAACAAAACATCAAAGTGCAAGGCACACGTCAAAACTCTGCAGACAACGAATGATGTACAGAGCTCGGAAGAGCGAAGAACCTTGAAAAATCAAAGGCAAACCAACTATCAAAGAAATCCATTAGACCAGAGGTCGCCAAAAGAATCTTCCTTGACTCCTGACTAGACTACCGAACCACTAAGAGAAAGGTTTTTCTGCCAGCAAGGCGCCAAGGTAAGTCATAAAAACACCAGCTGCCAAGGGACACTGCAGTTGCTTGAAGCAGATGAAGAAGACATCAAAATAAGAAAAATGACTTATGAGATAGCTACCAAGTAATCATTATGGTCTTGTCAGGAAAAAAACAAAATGACAAAGCACTAAATTCCCTCCAAATAGCCGATGGCAGATCGCAGCATTCCCTGGGAAATGTAAAAGGGGAAGTACCATCTTACGATGCTTTCCTAAATTGTCTACAAGAGAAAAGACCAGATCAGCAAAGTCGACCATCCGGGATTAGGGTGCTCAAAGAAGGCCACCAGTAAAATCTTTATGACAGCAGAACAAAGTGACAGCGAAAACCGATGAGAAAACGCAGCCGACCTAAGAAGGCTTAATACTGAAGTGGCACCCTGAGTACATATCCCAAGGGAAATGGGACACCCTCAACAGAGGAAATATCTTAAAGCTGTGCTCACACCTACCTGGACTGGAAAAGATTCAAAACACATATTTTGAAAGTGTGGCATTTGTAGCCCCAGGACTGGATGAGATAAATGAAGCCTTGGTAGTAACCTTTCATAGTAAAAGTTATAGCCTCTGCTCTAATGAAATATACAAATTGTGAGGGAGACCGGGATATACAGGCCAGATTCGCGGCTCCAGTTAAGTATCCAGCATTCCTAAAATTAAGAGCCCCCAGTACTCCGTCGGAAAACAATGAAAAAAGTGTGATCTACAGTAACACACCCAGGCCCTCATCCTGTTCAGTCCTCAGTAGTCCCCCAGCAAGACCAAAATCAATGCCCTGGACAGAGGGCTTGCTGCAAATCACCACAAATAAGGCAGGAGGTCAGTGCCAGTGTGTTCTTAAACTGCAAAATACTCAATACTAGACCTAGCTCTCCCAGGCCTTAGGGCGAAGTACCTAGCACCCCGGACAAAATCAAAACCAGTAAGGATGCTGATCACTACTTAAAAGGCTGTCCATGGAATATCCAAGGATTAACCAAAGATGAAGCTAAAAAGATGACAACCTGCCACTTGATGAGCGATGACATCGTCATTCTACAAGGAATGTGGAGCTTGCAAACAATCCAACGGCAGGACTATACTATTTACGAATCATATGCAACAGCATTCCATGCAAGTGGCCATGCCTTTGGAGGCGTGTCAATCTATGTGAAGAACAACTTGGCCCTACAGGCTTCTTTACTGTGAACAGGGCAGGGAGATTATATTTTCCTTAAGACTCTGATCCAGCAAGCGGAAGAACCTAGTTCGGAACAACAAATAATGATCCTCCGCTGAATCAACTTAAATCTATCCTGAATCAAACGAGATGTAACCCTGGGCAAAATTCTCCCCACCATGAGGGACCTTCTCTCTCACTTCTAAAATGACATATCACTAATAATGGGAGATTTTAATGCCAACCTTATGGAGGCAGGCTTGGATTCTTCGTCCTTATCTTCACTGGACAACCAAATGTGGGCGATTCTAGACATAAGACACCAGTACCAACGGAAAGACAGATGTGGCCTAAAGGTAGCTGCTTACCAAAATCAACTAGGTCTTCGCACTTTAAATGGAAGATTTGAATTGTACTCGCCAGCCACTTACATGCATGTATCATGCTTTAGAATGGCCACACTGGACTACATCTGGGTTTCGATCGCTCACTTACATTTAGTGCAGGAATTTGCTGTAACTTCTTCGCAGACAAGTGATCACTCCATTCTTACGTATTAAGTGCTACTCTTGAGGTGCTCCGACCAGTAACCCAGTTGATTGGGAAAGAAAACAACTTAGAACCAATAAGTAAAATACGGTGGAGCGAGGACCACCAGGATGTGATTGATGAGAGGGTAGACCACTTCCTGGATAAATTGATACAAGAATGCAATGACCCATTGACTGTAATATCATAGGAAAAGGCAGTGGATCACCTAAGAGAAAACCTAGTCGTAAAGATGTAAAGAAAATCCCAGACCAAACAACAGCATGACAAACATCGAACACAAGCAAGTCATAGTGAAAATAAACCGTAAATTAAATAGCCTTCTGTATAGATGCGCCTACAATGACACCGAATACAAGAGAAGGTATTGATTACTGCTCACAATATTATAAAATCAAAAGACCAAAGGAGATTTTGGAACTGGGTAAACAAATGTGCCAGACCGGCCCAACCATCAAGTGTAACAAACATTGCCCCTGCCGAGTGGGAGGCTCGCATTGAAACACTCTACAAAGAGCCCACCAGTAAAAATTGGATTGGTCACCAAAGCTCTAGCCATATCAACTTTCATACAGCTCAGGAGCCCATCGTCACCATAACACCAATGCAAATTAAACTTATTATAAATAAAATGCACCCAGTAGGGGCGGCCGGCCCCAACGGCATACTGACAAAGGTGTACACAGCTTCGCTGCACAAGTTGGCTTTACTCTTGGCCCCCCAATTTGGGGAAAGCAGAATGGGCGGGTCGATTCCTGACTCCTGGTGAGGCTTTCTCCTCATTCCCATTCATAATAAAGTTTTCTCGCTCCAGCCCAAAAAATTACCGAATGATCGCTCTTCTCAACATTAAAGGGAAGTGTTATACCAGTGCTTTACTGCTAGAATTGACTATCTGGGTGGAAGATCACAAACTGATCCCATACGCTCAAACCGGCTTTCAAAAGGGCTGTCAGTTCGAAGGCAACCTGATCAGTCTAGCTCTCATGATCGACAGCACGCTTGCCACAAAAGGAAAATCATTGAACTTGGTGTTCATCGACTTCCAAACTGCTTTTGACAGCGTCGTCCACCCTGGATCATGAGAAACACTAAACAATTGGGGCATCCTACAGTTCTTATTAAATGTTCTCATCGCTTTGTACACTGATACCTGGATAAAAATAAGAATTTCCTCTGGAGGGTCAATGACTAAAAAAAACATGACGAACAGGGGCTTAAAGCAAGGGTGCACATTTGCCCCACTACTTTTCAATCTGTTCCTAGCAGACCTGCCAGATTGGTTGGCTGTCACTCGGGCATTTCCACCTTACTTCTCATCCATCAAAATCCAATCAATATAACACGTAGATGACACGATTCTCCTTGACCAAACCCCGGTGGGCCTCCAGAGGCTCTTTTTCTCACTGGCCACGTACTGCAAGATAAATATTTTAAAGATCAACATCGCAAAAACTAAGGTGATAATGGTATCGAGACAACAAGCAATAAAACGCTACTGGTACATCGAAGGAAGTAGTAGGCTTCATACAATTACCTTGGAGTCTGGATAGATCACAGAGGAAGATCGGCACTGCATATTACAGCAATGCAAGGAGTGGCCTACTGCCTGGAGTGGGCTTTATTAAGAATAAGGAAAGCCCTGAACACTCAGGATTTATCGCAGCTAATTTGTCTAATGGGTGCCAAATTTATACCGACAGTAGCCTATGGTGAGGTGACCCTTAAAGATAAAATGTTCACATGACTAGATAGAGCACAAACAGCCTGTTTTTGCAGAGTGTTCTATCTTCCCAACTCGATCTCTCAAACCCAAATCCGTATGGAATTCTACTTGTCATCTTAACACAGGATCTTGAAAGCAAAATGCATAGCCTACTGTCTAAAAACTAAAAACGCACTAGATCTTACATTAAAGAGCTGGATTTGGTCCCTGATAAACAATCCTAGATCTAATTGAAGTACATTTCTAATGCTTTGTATGGATTCCGAGGAAGCCCACGAAACCTGGTCAAGCTGGTTACCCATAGGTGTGGCCGCAAAACTGTTTATCAAGCAAACAAAGATCTTGTCAGCTGAGCATGATGCGCTAGCCGTGAAAAATATTTCCCAAGGCAGCTGGGCGTCAAAACCTCATGATCGTGAAACCCTACCACACTATTTAACATCGCCTCTGAAGCCTTCAGTGAAACACCATTTAAGGAGGCTACATTTTGGTCTAATCCCACTAATGGCGTGTAAGTAGGGCTAGAAGTATAAGGAAGACGCAACCTCCTAGTGCCGCTTTTGTGGCAGAGGGGCAGAAACTTTAATTCACGTTATATGTATTTGTAAGATCCTGCACCCCCTGCATATCTTTTGGCTGTATCCCATCTGGTGCATCCTTAATGTATAGACATGCCAAGCGGCACCAGAAGAGTGCATTAAGGGTGACTACACCCAGTTGGCCGCCTGTTTCGTGAAATTTATGTCTGAAATAAAACCTATGCTTCATAAAGAAGGTCACCTAGAATTTTAGCCATGCCAGACACAAACTTTTTTTAACAGAAGATGGAAAAATGTTTAATACCTCTTTGTATGAATTGCAATTATTTTAAGTAATTGTGCAATATTTATCTATCTATCTATCTATCTATCTATCTATCTATCTATCTATCTATCTATCTATCTATCTATCTATCTATCTATCTATCTATCTATCTATCTATCTATCTATCTATCTATCTATCTATCTCTCACCCATGCAAATGAGGGGACATCCTTTTGACACAGCATTGATGCTATCTCTATTACAGAAAGAGTGTACAAGCATCTGCAGCATTGCCAGTCATACAACGTAGCCCTGGGAGTGCAGACAAAGAGGGCCCGATTCACAGAACTAACTTAAGACAAAATCCTAAACTTACTACCATTTTCGTATTCACAGAAGGCACTTATTCATTTTGGTATTCACAGAAGACACTTACTCACTTCGGTATTCACAGAAGTTAGGAGTCCTAACTTTAGGACTCCTAAATGCCTTCTGTGAATACCGAAAGTCTTAAAATTAGGATTTTTCTCAGTTTAGGAGTCCTAAAGTTAGGACTCCAAACTTGACTACTACTAAACTGAGAAAAATCCTAATTTTAAGACTTTCGGTATTCACAGAAGGCATTTAGGAGTCCTAAAGTTAGGACTCCTAACTTCTGTGAATACCGAAATGAGTAAGTGCCTTCTGTGAATACCAAAATGAGTAAGTGCCTTCTGTGAATACCAAAATGGTAGTAAGTTTAGGATTTTGTCTTAAGTTAGTTCTGTGAATCGGGCCCTATGTGTGCATGCCCATTGCACCCCAAGGCACTGTATGGATTAGGACCCCACATATTCAGTACACTTGATCCCAGACAGACAGACTTTTATACAATACTGGGCCTAAGCAGGACTCATGTCCAAGAGGCAGATGAGTGCAACATCACATTTTCCACAAAATACAGCCTCTATGACTACTCTGTTATGTCTGGTCAGCTCTATAATGCTCCAGCGGCATTCCATTATTTATTAACGAGGTCCATCTGGTCTTGATGAATTAATGTATAGTTGTCTAAATAGAAAATATTTTAAAGAGCTCCAATAATGAAGAAACTTGACAAAAGATTTACCTTTCCTGACATTAATTAACATCACATTCGCTTCAGTGTAGTGGGCATGAAACCTAATTAGCGTGGCCGCACAATTATTCTCCTACGTTTTTCACAAATTTATAATAATTGCATTCAAAATCATCATGTGCAAGCTGTAATACTCATGTAGCTGCTTCGTAAGGCCATCAATGAAATACTCATGGCATTACCCATGTGATTCTTTTATCTAAAAATAACCATTTGTATTTTGTCATGATTTAAATGCATGATTTAAATGCTAGTTATTATTTATACAAGTCTGTTTATTGTTGTGGTGGCCTTACGAAGTAGCTACCTGAATTGCACAACTGGTTCTGGGTTTCAAAGTTCATGACACATTGATTTTGAATGCAATTGTCATAAATGTATGAAAAATATTTAAAAAATACATATGTGCTCAAGCCAATTAGGTTTTGTGCCCACAAAACTGAATCGATTGTGTTGTCAATTAATGTCAGGAAAGGTAAATATTTTTGAAGGAATATATAGGGGGCCTAACCTTACTGACAAAATATAGGCTCAACCCCTTAGTAAGTATACCAATACTGAAGCTAGGCATGTCCAAAAGTTGTGGGCCGTCCTTTAGAGTTGAAGCGAGCACCATCTTTTCACTGAGCTTGAAAAATGTATTTTCTTTTTTTTTTTGTATTCTTTTTATTAGAATTCTAGTAACATATACCAGAGTACAGTGCAAAACAGTTAATAATCACAGATAATAAGTTCAGAACATTGTATATTTTAGACAGTATTTTTTATTTGAAATCATTTTTATTGAGTTTCAAGAAATGAACAAATAACTAATAAAAAAAATTACAATACAATAATGGAAACATAAGAGTGAAAATGAGAAGTACTGACAAATCATAATAATGATGATGATGATGATAACAATAGGTACAAATCATGAGAAGTACATCATCATTATTATTATTATTTTAGACAGTATTTAGTGCAATATGGCCTTAATGATCTAGTACTTTTCAGCTTTCACATTGTATTACATACTCCTATGGCTCAGTGGAACTAGTCAATAAATTAAATATCAAAAGGCTCCATATATCCCTGAGTCTGGAAGCTTGTGGTAGTTCTTCCACAAACAGTTCAAGTTGCTCTTGGCAATAGGTTAGGTCTTGCATCCATTTACACATTTTAGGAGCAGATATCTTACCCCAATGTATCGCCTCCCTCCTTTTAGCCAACAACAGTGCTACTGCTGCTGGTTTACAATTGTCCGGTTCAGGGGTTTCACTAGCCCAAGTAAACACACTAGATGTACATTCCGCAGGCTCCTATCATGTCTTTGATGGCCTTATTCACTTGATCCCAGAGGTGACCCACCCTTGCTCACTGCCCTGCCATGTGCTGGAAATCAGCATTTTCTGCTCCACGTGCCCACCTGTCATTCTTCCGAGGCCCACATCGGAACAACCTAAGGGGGGATAGTACATTTGCTGCAGGTATTTAAAGGGAATGATGCATAGATTGCAGTTCGCTGTGAGCATGCCTGTCAGTGTACTGGGGCTTTTCCTAATTCTTGGGGCTCAGCGGTGTGTCCGGCATAGCATTCAATTTCTCTAAAGGCTGCTGTGTTGTTCTCTGATTTTCTATCTGTGATATTGTGTCAACATGTGTAGAATGTTTCCTTTGTGAAGTGCTAGTAAAGATGGCCTGTAAGGAATTAAGGAGCAGATTTACAAGAAACTGACGCATATGTACAGATGCGTCAGTTTCCCTGCGCCAGCCTGCGATACCCTTGCGCCACCATGGATGCGCTGTATTTACAATACGGCGCACCATGGGGCAAGGATTGACAGATGCGTTAGAAATGCTGACGCATCTGTTGGCCCAAAAGTCATCCATTGCTGGAGTCATGTCGCAACCATGACGCAACTCCAGCAATGCATTTTGAGGCCTATTCTCACTACACTGTGTCACTCCTTACGCCTGCGTCAAGCATGCGTAAGGTTCTAACGCAGTGGGGTCCTAGAAGTGACGCAGTGAAATATTGTAGATTTCACTGTGTCACTTTTACGAGGCTTTCCTGCGTGGGAACGCCCTCCCTGTATACATTACACCAAACCCAGGTATAATGTGACGTAGGGTATTACAACGTGACGCATCTCCCTAGATGCGTCATGTTGCAAAATGTTTGCATTATGTACGCTGCATCACGAAAGTGACGCAATGGCAGCGCAAAAGTGTTGCAAGTGGCTTGTAAATCTGTCCCTTAGTGTTTTCATGGTGGCCCTCAATCTATGGCCAGGTACGCCAGTTCCACAAATTTCTCCCCTGAATACATATCCCCAAATGTTGTCAGTTCATGTTCTCTTAATAGTGCGAGTGCTCTTTTTCTATGTGTGACATATATTTTAGGATGGTATCACAGTTGTAGCGCTGGGGCATACAGCTTGTCATCTGGTCTTCAAGATTCGAGATAACCTATTCATAATTGTATTGGATCACTAGATCTGGATCTCTGTGAATCCATACCACCAGATATTTAACCGGTTCTGTGCTCCACGCTAATGGAAAGTCCAGTTGGTATGGCAATGCGATTTGAGACAGGAGAAACAGTGGATTTTGACCAATAAATGCTGAAACCTGAGTACTGCTCATAACAAAAATATTCTCTGATTACTGGTGCCAGGTTTGTATGCCGGCCACAAACATAGAGCACCATGTGGCCCGCATACAGTGGTATAGCAAGTGGGCATTGGCGGAAGCACAATACGGCCGTAGCGTGTCACTGTCTAATGATGCACCCTAATGGTTCCAGGGCCAGCTCTAATAGGATTGTGGAGTGGACTCCCAAGTCTCGTTCCTCGTGAGATCATTAGTGAGTCCAACGTAACTTCATTAATCTGTACTGAGGTCTGAGGCACTTTGTATAATAACAGTACCCACCGGAGGAACACTTGAAGGATTCCCATGCGCTGCAGGACTGTGAATATATATGTCCATTCTATCAAATCAAACACCTTGACTGCGTCAACCAACACCGCCATAGCTTGCATTGACAGGTCTAGCTGGTGCAGCAATGAAATATAGTTTGTGTAAATTATGAGCTGTGGACCTGGTGAGACTAAAACCAGACTGGTGTGTCAGTATCATAGTGAGTAGTGGCTAAACCCTATAGAGCCACTATTTTGGCAAGGATTAGGGTATCTATATTGATGAGTGATAGTGGTCTGTTAGAATCGCAATTCTCTGGTGGATTGTCTGGCTTAAGCAGGGTGATCATGAGGGCCTCTCTAAAGGAGGGGAGCAATGTCTGTTTAGAGGATGCTTCTTCATATACATTCAATAGATGTGGGGCTAATACATTTGCAAATTCCTTATAAAATTCGCTAGTGAGACTGTCCATGCCAGGGGCTTTACCAGTGGGCAAGGCACTGATAGCCTCCTTCACCTAATCAACTGTGAGCTGTTACACCAGATATTCCTGCTGTCCCAGCCAGAGCCACGCCAGAGCTATGTTCTCTAGATAACCTGTGGTCTCTTCATCCATGGCCGAGCTATGCTGTTAATATAATTTAGTGCCAAAGTTTTTAAATGTAGCCAGTATGGTCGGAGTGTTGTGAAAATACAGTCCCTCCAGCGTATTAACGTGTGTTATGTGCCAAAATGCCTAGGGCTCCCTGACCCTGGCCACAAGATTTCTAACAGGCCATCCTCCTTCCCCATATAATCTCAATACATGTAGCTTAGATAGGCGGCAGACCTCTTGCTTCGTTATATCTTCGTATGCTGTAAATGTTTCTCGTATTGCAGCTAGGATGTGGGGACTAGGAACACTCTCATATTGGGTTTCTAGAGTCTGGAGATTATGTTCTATTGTTTGTAATTTATAGCGCAACACTCGTAAAACCTCAGCCTGCGTGCTGATGCATTGCTCCCTAATGTTCACCTTAATCGCCTTCCAAAGAACATCATCCCCCTTCACAGATCCTACATTATTTGCAAAGTAATCAATGACTACTTGCAAACCATCCTTGAACACAGGGTCGTGCATGGCTGTAGGTTGAAATCTCCGGGCAAAGAGTGCAGGGATATGTGTTGGCAACTCCAACACCAGTCTTACTGGTGCATGGTCGGATAGTGTTCTGGGCATGTGCTGTATTGTAGTCGCCCATGTGTTGACCTATTTGGTCGCTAACCAATAAGCCCATCTGGACCACATCCCATGTACAGATGAGATAAATGTTCCCTCCTGGCCTCCTGGGTTCTGCAGCCTTCATAGGTCCACCAATCACCTATCGTCCATTCCCTCATACAGCACCCGGGTTTGACCTGCCATTCTCCTGTAGCTGATCTATCCACCAAAGGATCTAGATATAAGTTTAGGTCACCCACCCAAATAATAGCTGACGGTTGTAACGTGGGTAATTGTTTTCGTGTGTAAAACTCGGGGTCACACATATTGGGACCATACGTAGCTATGAAGGTAACCAGGGTGCCATAGAGTCTGCCCTGTAACAAAACAAAACGTCCTGCTTCATCTGTTTCAGAGTTGGTAAGCATGAATTGAACGCCCCTCTTTATTATTATGAGTACCCCTCTAGAGTATGAAGAATAAGAGGAAGACACTCAGACACATGACCAATGGGCCCCAATACCACCTTCCGTTTGCTTAGTGAGGTGTGTCTCCTGCAGAAGGGAGATCTGTACATGATGTCTATATTTCTGCCTTGTTTTCCTTGGATTGTTTAACCCATGAATATTCCATGTTAATAATGTCACTTGCCTCTCACAGTAAGTCATTACAGTGCCAATAGATTCTGATCAGGAATCTCACTCTTACCATATTTTTACAGACTAGTACAGGCATGTTATCTCTGACGGTATCTTGGTGAACACATAAAAACAAATAGAGTCTGCACCCCACCCACTTAAGCAACCCACATCTGCTAAAGGCATCAGCATACCAACCCCCAATAACAGACAAAAATCAATTCTATTATCATTAATAATTATTATCATCAGTACCGAAAAAGGACAAAAGAACCATTTGGGGTGCACCTGCATAGGGGATTGCAGGGGCTCCACCAACCTCCTGTTGGTCAGGAGATGGCTCAGAATATTTGTGCATTGGCTACTGAGAGTTCTGCCATAGGGAATAAACAGGGTCTCCAGTGCTGATCCCTGGTTCTATAATTTTTGTTGCTGGACAGACCACCACAGAAGGCCAGTTGTACCGATAAGAGCTAGTTCAGCCACAGTGTCGGATAATTACCACTATCTTTACTTCACCTGAATTTTATACGGTAGAGGTGCAAGTTCATCCCCATTCTCATGGAGTGCCAACACTGTGTTAAATCATGTTACCAATACCGGTATGGATTCCAACTATATCGTTCAAATATCTTGATAGTGTAGCCATCCTGGTCTTCTAAATCCAATGCTGACTTGTCGCTGCGTGGGGATTGGGGAGCTTTGACATATGTCAGTGCTACCTCAGGAGTTGTCAGTATTTTTTGTGAACCATGATGATCAATGTGTAGTCTGGCAGGGTACAGCATAGCGTATTTAATACCTGGTGGTTGCAATCTCTTTTTAACCAGAGCAAATTCTTTGCACGCCACCTGTACTGTCATTGTGAAGTCCGGAAAAAACACCGGACTTCACAATTACTTTCTCTCTCGCCATGCGGAGTACTGCTCCTCGAACTCAATAATTGAGTAGTCTGGCAATGATTGTTTCAGTGTCGCCCCCGAAGGAGGCCTTTTCACCTGGAATCTGTGGGTGTCTTCCACCACCAGAATGCCGGAGAGATTCTCTGCTATAAATATTGCTCAAAGCATATCTTCCACAAAGTGCTCCATCAGACCAGTGCTTGTGGACTCTGGTATTCCTGTAATTGCAGATTGTTACGGCGGAAACGCGCTTTGAGTTCTTCATTCTCTGCCTGTATCACCATCAACACCATTTCCATATTTAGGCACTATGATGTGACCGACTGAAGGTCATCCTCCGCACTAGAAATTCGCTGTTCCGCATCTGTCATATACGTGGTTTGTCAATCCAACTTGGCTTCCATGTAATCTATACGAATATTGAAACTGTAGATCTTCCCATCTCTAGATCTGAGACTATGCTGCATGGCAATTAATGTGATCTCCAGGGTTGTTGTGCTTGAGGGCAGTGTGTCTGGTTCCCGCATGGAGTCAGATTGGGATTTAGTGAGTCGACGAGAGTCGAAAGTGAGGCGCAGTTGATTTCTACTTGACTTTCCCATGATCAAAGCAGCCGTGCACGCAACTATCAGTAGGTAGGTCACAACAAGGCCCCCGAGTTCAATCACCTCCACCTGGGTATTGCTCAGGGAAAGTCACCACAAGCTTGCACTTTCTTCAGCTGTATCAACCACTCCTTGGTGTCACTTCCACCTAGCGCCTTACAAAGAATTTCTCTCCTCAGAGCAGGCAAGATCCAGCCACTGACAGGTCCCCAATTCTTTGCAGCAATTAAGCAATCACACCTTCTAGTGCACCTTTTAGTGGGCTGTGTGTATCATCCAGCCCATCCCCGATTTGCTCTGTAGCTCACGGAGCTGCACTTTAGGTTTTTGAGGTGGCGCATAGTAGGTCTGCAAATATCTGTCTGTCGGGCATCCCAGAGGGTGATATTCCACTATTTGTAATTGTGAATTACGTAAATGGGTCGCGACACTGCTCGTCATGCTGCAAATAACCCCAAAGGATTCTGGATAGTGTAGCGGCTACGGTGAGTACGCCTACGCCACGAGTATATAGAAATATAATGCCATCCCTGGACACGTGTTTCGAGGTAATTGCCTCTCGTCAGCAGGGAGCAGGTAGGTATGCGGGGTGCCGATGACTGCCATACATATAGGTAAAATACCTTCCAAGGCGCGCAGGTGCAGACACCGGGCTCGTCAGCCAAAGTCGCTCGAATGAGCTATTAGTAATTTACGTAAATGGGTCGCGACACTGCTCGTCATGCTGCAAATAACCCCAAAGGATTCTGGATAGTGTAGTGGCTACGGTGAGTACGCCTACGCCACGAGTATATAGAAATATAATGCCATCCCTGGACACGTGTTTCGAGGTAATTGCCTCTCGTCAGCAGGGAGCAGGTAGGTATGCGGGGTGCCGATGACTGCCATACATATAGGTAAAATACCTTCCAAGGCGCGCAGGTGCAGACACCGGGCTCGTCAGCCAAAGTCGCTCGAATGAGCTATTAGTAATTTACGTAAATGGGTCGCGACACTGCTCGTCATGCTGCAAATAACCCCAAAGGATTCTGGATAGTGTAGTGGCTACGGTGAGTACGCCTACGCCACGAATACATAGAAATATAATGCCATCCCTGGACACGTGTTTCGAGGTAATTGCCTCTCGTCAGCAGGGAGCAGGTAGGTATGCGGGGTGCCGATGACTGCCATACATATAGGTAAAATACCTTCCAAGGCGCGCAGGTGCAGACACCGGGCTCGTCAGCCAAAGTCGCTATTTGTAATTGTGATCAGGTGCACTGCAACTTCCTGTGCACTATGCCCCTAATTTCAAGGCCATATGTCCGCAAATGAGCAGGAATATGCACGGATATTGAGTCCCAGTTGGCAGAGCTGCACTAGAATGTGGCCATCTTGCCGTGGGCTCTCTAGTGTCTTGAGACATGTATTTTGCATGCTGAATTTATAGACTTCCTTATCACGCTTGCAAGGATTCAAATGTACCAAAGAAAGATCAAAGCCGTTTTCAACGGGTCTTCCTCCTCTTTTGTGAAGAAAGTTTAAAGATTCCAATTAGTGGTGTAGTACAACGTGATAGGGCTCTACTGCTGAATGTAATAGGGGTCCCCTGTGTCTCTAAGAACACAAAGATACTCATTGGCGTTGAAATGAATGGGGGCTGCCTGAAATATTGAGGAGCCGTCTGAAGAGTTGAGGGCCCCCAACACTGCAAGGTCTGCAGTGGCTTGTGCTACGCCTCAGCTTCTGTGCTTCCACTTCCCCTCTCTGAGAAGTTACCTGAAGATGATGCTGCCTCTTAGGAACCCCCACCCATTCTTCAAAGGGGCTTTGCAGGCTCTGGCCGAAAGAGAAACTAAGTCATTTTGTTTCCCTTCAGGCCTAGGTCAGCACAGTGTCAATATGCTGATTTCTGCAGCTGAGTTTGGGACATGCATACTTACAAGAGGGCAGGCTGAGGTGGCCCTTTAAGGTGTGGGAGACTAGGGGCTCATATGTGCTGCAGAGGTACCAGGGGTGTGCACTACAGCCCTGTTTCCTAGGATTTTCCATTTCTACAGGCGGTTTATTGCTAACCTCTTCATCACCTTTGCCCTCAAGACCTGTCTTCTACTTGAAGAATTGTTTTCGAAACCCCCAAAAAGAGAAGCTTCCTTTCAAAGGTTGAAACAGGGTTTCACCTCAGCGCCTGGCTTCGGACACCCAGACCCTGCACTTTGGTATGTAGTGGAGACTGATGTTTCTCATTTCGAGATTGGAGGAGTATTGTTCCTCCAAGACTGGACAATTACTTTCTATGGCAATTTTTTCTAAAAATCTGTTCCACACTGAACTCAATTATACTACCATGGAGTTGGAGCAGTTAGCCATTAAAGAAGGCATACAAGAAAATAGGCATTACCTTCTTTTGGCCTGCTATACCCATTTAATACTACAACAAGCTGCAGAAAATAGGGCTGGATATTGCTTTTCAGTGAGCTTCACTTCAACCAAGAACAAAAAAAAGCCACAATGGATGATTTTACCGGGGTTGGGGCTTCAGATGATGAGCCACAGAGCAGCACTTCCTTCACCATCCTCCAGGAAAAAAAACATTACCCTCTAGACAAATGCGGTTCACTCTGCCTCTCTTCACATAGATGCCTTTAAGTAATTGCTAGATCCTGAATATGATCTCTGGCCCTGGACCTCATCTCATGGCAAGCTTCTAGTGCTCCTCATGTGCATCTTTAGACATTGACATCCGTTTGGCCTCTCCTCACCATCTGCAGAGTGATCGACAAAGGTGTAAACCAAATGATGGAATAGTTCCAGCAATGCTTGCTGTCAATTGGTATCATTGACTGAGTAGAAGCCATATATCTTGATCAAATTGCTTACAAAGACTCAACTAATACAGATATAGGAATTTCATCCCTTTAGTGCCTTTTTGGGTAATGTTCAAAATACATTCCATTGTAAGTACTGGGATAGAGTCGGGTACTGCCTGTGAAACAACACTATCAGCATCTCCGGTCATACTGGAACAAACTAAGAAAAATCTTCAAGAATCCAGGAACGCTTACCAAAAGCAGTCAATTAAACACCAATAAACAGCACTGTGATAGAAACCGCTAGGCACTAGGCACCTATGTTTAGTGAGACCAAAAAAGTTACAGCTAAGATTTTGAGATCCATTTGCCATGAAATGTATGATTAACCAAGTGGAAGCTAAGTTAGGTCTTGCTGAAGATCTCCCGGTACGTCTTGTTTTACCTGTTCATTGTTCATGCTCTACAATAAACACAGTAGACCTGATCCACCTCCTGCTCCTGTACATTTGGAATATGAGGTGAAGGGACATTGTTTTACCTAGTAGACTGGAAATAAAGCAGTCTTGAATATAGTTCATGCACGCCAGCAGGTAATGTCCATGCTTCATGTTTGATTCACCTGTTTACCTCTTGTCAATCAGACAAACCTCTGCCTATTGGATGGCTTTTAGGGTTTTTTATTGTTATGGCTCATCACAGATGCTCATTCCCACTCCCATCTACCTCAGTGTCTGGGCATCATTGCCCACTCCGCTACACCCTTGCTTAGAACATTGCCACTCAGGATGTCAGTGGCATAATAGCAGTGATGTCAGATTGTGACAGTCATGTGTACTACCTAGTTGTTAATCCTCCCCCACCATCACTAGCACAGTCAGTCCTGTCCCCATTTCAGCACCGCAGAAGCCATCACAGAGTAACCTGGGATTCAAGGATGCTCTGAAGGGTTTGAGGATAACGTAGTCTACAAAAGCACACCAATGGCAAGGTTTGACTTTTCTTTTTGTTTATGAAAGGAAGCCTGTGCTTGTGTCTGCCCTTTACTATGTCTGCTTCAGTCCAGCTTTTCACCTGTGTTGCTTATACTCCAGTCAAGATTATCTTCAAGACATACATTGAGTTCACGTTTCCAGGTATTTCTATTTGGGAAATTCTCAGCTTCTTGAATTTCTTTCTACAGTGCCACCTCAAAGAATTTTCTTGAACCTTTGGAATTATTCGACCTCTCTGATAATATCTTCAGGTGTCTCAGGTTAGTGATAGCTTAGGAAAGTTAGAAATTACTTGTTTGGCTATGGTAATCCTGTTGGGCCACTGTGCTGCCTCCTGAACCTATGTTATGGGATTCTAGCAAAGTTGTCATTTTCTTGCCTTCACCATTTGATGCTTGCAGCATCTCTCCATTGTCGCATGACTGGGTGTAGCTGGTTTATTCCTGTTAGTCAGGTACAGACAATAGGAGCTTAGGCATGTCTGGGTGGGCCATCAACGGCAGGATGGGAGGGAGGCGCTGATCCAAAGCTCCCTTACACCTGAATGGGCTATATCATGACTCCATACAAAGGGCTAAATGACCCTGCATTGTCACCTCATCCAATTTAGAGCCAGGGCAGGGGAGATGGGCATCTGTGAACATCAAAGGCATGCACCTAGAAGCCTCTGCCCGACTTCAATGGCACAACTGTGTGTAAAAGAAGGACCTCAGACACCACCACTTCAGTGCACTTCTGGACCTGTGGATACTCCGCCAGAGCATAGGACAGAGCATAGGACTTCTGTGCTGCTAAAAGGCCTGCCACTTTACTGGACTGCTACTCTGAAGGAGTTTCTGCCTTGCTGTTCTGACCTGCTGCCCTATTGTGTGGGGCAAAGAACTGGTCCTGCAACAACATCTTGAACCCAGGACCCCTGAGTGACTCACAGAGCTAGTCTGCTGGAATCCAGATCTGAGCCTCAGTGACATAGCAGGCTCCGTAACAGCTCATGGACCCATTTCAGCACGTTCCTGACCCCCAAATGGTGCCTCTCATCTCCTGGACCCTTGTGTGGCTCAAAGGCTCTTAAAATCAAGATTTTGCAATGTTCACGACCGCAAGCAGGCCCTTTTACACCGGCCCCGGCCCACTGGTATAGAAAATCAGCACAAGATGTTGCAAGCCTGTTTCTTCCCACATCAGCGTTGTCCGCCAGCAAGGGATTGCCTACTCGGTCCAGACTGCCTATCCGCGATGCCTGGCCTGCTCTTCACCCCACTGTGACTGCTGCCCATGACACTCTCCTTGCTCCCAACAACCCTCTCAAACAAGAGCTCTTAGCACAAAACTTTAGAAGGCAAACCTTCAGTGGGACTAAACTGGAAGTGTATCCGACCTGCACTCCATCGCGGTCAGCCTGAAATTTTGACTTTCACTTGGTCCTGTGCGACCAGATATCCCTAGTTTGTGCTTTATGCTCTAGATGCTATATTACAGTTTATTGGTCTACGTTGAGTCCATGGTCTATGTTAATCAGTGCTCGCAGAATTTCAGAGTTTGTTTGCGTTGAGTGAAGTTTGGTGAATTTGTCTACTCTAGTGAGGCACCAAACATCCAGTGAAAATGGTAACAGAAGATGAGGCGCACACAGTGATAGCCCATCAGCACTGCCAATGCAAGAGATGGAAGTGTAACTACTGAGGCGTTGCTGAGGTGCTGAGGTCAGATGCCAGAGGAATTGTGGGCGGTGAGCAAGCTCTGCTCCAAGCCAGCCTGTTCTTCTATCAAGCTACCGCCTTCCCTCCCCCTTCGAGAAACAGGTATCCAAGTTAAGGCTTGGGCCATCTGGAGCTACCTAGGATGCCTGTCATTTGTCGTGGTGCAAGGGGCAGGAGAGAGAAGCTCCTAATGCCCGGCTTCCCATTCACTGGTGCTTTCAGCATATTCGTGTCGCACCCCGCACACCAGCGCTTAGCCCTAACCCATAGGACTGAGGTGGGTCAGCGTTCAGTGGCTTGTAGGGGACTGTTGCAGACAGAGCAGAAGGTGAGAGCTGCTCCAACGGATATTTTGCTGTGTGCTGCACTGCATGTTCCCAGTAAGGAAACTGTTGACTGGTGCAGACTGGCGTGAGAAGATGCAGGCTTTAGATCCTGAGTGCAAGACGGGTACCAGCATCCATGGAAGCAGCCTAGCCATGTCTGGGTGCGGCTTGTGGTTTATGCTGCTGACTTGTTGATCTGTGGCATATGCGGTGTAGGCGGTCACCTCTAGCAGCATGTGCCTGATGACTCGCTTATCTCCCCCCCCAAGGAGCTGGAGGGGGCTTTGTCCACCTAAGCTCCCACAGGAGTGGACTCTCAAGCTACAAGGCTCAAGGAAGTCAGGGGCATATTATCAAGAAACGGCGTTAAACTTATCGCCGCTTTAGCATGCAGAAAACTGCCGCTAAATCGGCGATAATGGGCTTGATAATATGCCTTTGAGAATTCCAATAGAAGCCTATGTTCTGGTGTCAACATGGGCTTCTATTGGAATTTTCACAGGCATATTATCAAGCCCATTATCGCCGCTTTAGCGGCAGTTTTCTGCCGCAAAAGCGGCTTGATAATATGCCCCTCAGTATTTGTCAATATAAGGCTACGTGACCTCTACAAATTTTCAAATGTAAGCACTATTGAGATCGTGCTCGAGCCTGCCCACAAACCCCTGACAAATCTTCCGCTATTTTTGGACTTTGGCTTTTGAAAGACTGTGTGTATCAAATTCAAAGGCCTTGAATACTTGTTGTTTATGACTGGAGCTAGTGATCATCATTTAGCAGGGGAGGAAAGGACGTCTTCCCACTAGGACGATAAAATAATGTCGAAACAGCACTGTTGCAATGAAGCCACAAGCAACAGTGCAAACAGTAGAGGGGAAAAAAAAAATCTGCAACCATAGGTGCTTTCAAAGGTTTAACATCTATTCCCGAATTTCTTTCCTACATTACGCTCAGCAGAACTAGTGAATGAAAACATTTCCAAAGAAGGTTACGCAATAATTGCCACTGATCAAAATGACATCACAGTAGCTAATCAGAAAGATTCAGTGCCAAAGGACTCTTTAGATGCAGAAATAAACAGCATTCATCTTTCTATCAAGATAATCAAACAGCAGATATCTCCTGCGGAATTCTCTATCCACGAACCTCGAATGAATTATACCTTATCCAACATATACTTGAGCCTCCTGCCACGTACTGTAATGAATAACCGTTGAAAGAGACTTAAGAACTTTTTATTACCCTTGAGAATTCCCATAGAAGCCCATGTTCTGGTGTCAACATGGGCTTCTATGGGAATTCTCTGTGGCATATTATCAAGCCCATTATCGCCACTTTAACGGCAGTTTTAATGTTAACGCCGTGCTTGATAATATGCCCCTAAGTAATGTCACTGAGATTGAGGTGGATTCATCCCGCTCCCCAGACTTTCCTCTTTCATCATCATTCCATCCCACAAAGGATCATGTCATCATGTGTGAGTGAACAAATGTAGAGCCAACTCCCAATATCTTCCGAGTTCTTGAGATTATGGATCTCTGCAAATGAAACTGTTCCAATAACTACACAAAGATTTCTAAGGCTACTACACAACTATTACTAATTCCATTCTGTCTCTTCCTCTGAAATGAGAGAAAAACATGAGCTTTTCACAGTGCGCTTAGAAGTTTGGAAAATTTGATTCCTACAACAGTGCTAAAGGAAAGTGCTAGGTTACACTCAGTGTGCTAGCACAGGGAGAGAGCAGAAAATAGTCATATCTTAGTAGGTATGGTGCATTTCTGCTTTCTCCGTGGCATGTGGCACAGCAAGTTGTCTTGCTGCGTTGTGTGAATTTTTAGCAGGTTTTCCCCACACTGCCATAGTGTGAGAGGGAGAAGGTGGGATAGGCATTCACTCTAAGTTGTAGGCATGCCAAGATGTGAATTGAAAAAATAATATGGCTTTCATTCACACTGTCATTATTAATTGTGGCGGCCGAGGAAATTATTTCACTTTGGCCATAGCTTAAAATATCTCTGACATACAGTATAGAAGACCGAAAACTTGCTTATTTAAAATGCAAACTTGAATATGTTTAATTGATCGTAGCAATGAAAACCCCCCTGATAAATACTGCCATTTTGTACACTGTGTAGAAAACATTTGGCTAATCAAAGGAACCTTCCTAGTTGCTCTCTCTTCATTTCAGCAGGGTGCCAGTGGAGGCATTCAGAATTAGATTGGAAGATTCTAGATTTATAAGCATATAAAAAGTATTATCTCATATCATGCTTAGTGATTTAAATCATTTATATTTGATGTGCCTTATTCAGATTCAGATCTTGCCAGGCATTTTATATCTGCGGAAGAGTCTTTACTCTTACTATGCGGGAAATTGTTTGTGCAGTAGAATATTATGTTTTCAGCAGTAGCTGAGAAACTTGTCATAACATATGCTGTAATATAGTAGGTCTCAAAACAGTATATTATTTAAGATTAAAAAAATACTTCTGTTCATAGAAATGTTCACAGGGAATAATGTAAGAGAAGATGGACATTTTACATATTAACCCTAGTTTTTAGGTCTCGGCTTGGCAGCGCGCATGCGCTGTCTCGCCGAGACCTCAAGTAATCAGTATCAGGGGTGAAACTCCCAAGTACTTTCACTTGCCGCTTGCCATTTGGTAACTGTGGAATTGTTCTTCTTAGCAGGCTTATGGTTGGCTGTGCATGCGATAAGTCACTTCCGTTTTATCCGGAAGCAGCACCGCCTAACCACAGTTTTCGTCCGCTTTCATGTTTTATTTGTGTCCGAGGGGAACTTTATTTTAGGATTTTTGCAGCCCAGCATGCTCACCTGCATACATAATTAGCATGGAGCTCGTCACGAGCGCTGCGCTGACAATTCCAGATCAGATTTACCTGGTAATGTAGATTTTCCTAGTTATTATGATGTAAAGTCTTAATTTTATTAAAGACAGTATTATGCTTTTCCTTATCTTGCTTTATTACAGAGCAGCCAAGATAAGTGCAAAACACTGCAGTTCCCAGGGGCCCCAGCCAACAAGCTGGCCAATGGAAACCTAGAAAGAACGAGACCAGGTAGCCAATAGTAATGGAATCACCAATAAAACGTCACATCTGACTGCGTAGCTTCCTCTTTTCGCTAACAAGCAGATCAGATATAGTCTGAAAACAAAGGAACAATCGCCAAAGCAATAGAAAAAGCCAAAGTCCAGGAACAAACTTCTTGAGCCAGATTCAACCAGGAGGAACGAACAGCAGGAGTTACCGTAGGAGGATCCAAATCGGTAGGAGGAAAGAGGTGAAGAGGAGAAGACCATATCTGTTGAGGAACCGAGCCATCACGAAGATGCAGGCGACAAGGCTGGATTCGCTGAAGGGAGTGAGAAACACATGTTAGTAGTGTAGAGGCGGGATAATACTCGCCTCCGTGTCTTTAATAAAATTAAGACTTTCCGTCATAATAACTAGGAAAGTCTAATTTTATGGCAAGACTGGAGGCTCCTATTATGCTTGTTCAAAGCACATCCACTACCAAAGAAGCCACAGTATCAATAGGTTTACAATAAAACATACGAAACACATTGTCATTGGTTCAGTCCGCTGATCTCAGAATGTCCTCAAGACGAGAGTCTGCCCAAAAGGCTTCAGAGGCCCTGGCTTCCCAAGTGGAATGGGCTCACGGAGACATCAATGCCTGCAAGGGACATAACTCAACGCACCCAACGTGCCAGGATAGCGGAGGAGACGGGAAGGTGGGGTTTACGGAAAGAAATAAGGAGCTGGGAATGAGAGGACGCTCTGAGATCAGAAGTCCTTTGTTCATACACTTTTAAACATTGGCCTACGCAAAGCTTAGGATGGGAGGGAAAGTACGGGTAAAAAACTGAATTCAAATTAGTTTTAGTTCTTCTATGAACCTGAAACAAAACACCTGTAGGAGAAAACTGACGAGATGAGATATCTAAAGCTTTAACATCAGAAACACGTTTAATGGAACCAAGGCACAAAAGCATGGTAAGTTTAGCTGATAGCATTTTGAGGGAAAGTGAATTATTATCTGGCCAGTCAGAAAACAGCTTAAGAACCACAAAAACATCCCATGAACTAGAATACTTAGCCAACGGAGGTTTGGAACAACAAACTCCTTTTAACAGACGACAGATCAGAGGATGAGCGCCTACTGGCTTTCCGTCGATAGGAGAGTGATTGAGAAAAATGGCAGAACTGTACAAATTTACTGTTCTATAGGACTTACCTGCACTAGCTTCAGAGGCCAAGAAATTGACTACAAAATTTAGAGGTGCTGAAAGGGGATCGATATGCCTTTCCAGACACCGACTTGCCCAAAGAGACCAAGCGGATTTGTAAGCTTTTGAGGTCCCAGGGGCCCCGGCTTTGCTGATAAAGGGAGAAGCCTCTTGTGAAATGAGGATGTCAGAAGAGACAGGCTGGAAACTTTCCAGGTCGAAAGAACCAGGGAGATGTTCAGAACGAGATCGTGCTGGGAGCCCTGAGGATTCAGAAGCATGTCTTCGCAGGTCGGAAGATGAACCGGAAAATCCACCGCCATCTCCAGCAGGGACGGAAACCAAATTTGAGATTGCCAGAATGGGACTACCAAGACCAGGGAAGTCGACTGACGATGGACCTGGGTAAGAACTCTGCTGATCATGAGGAAAGGAGGAAAGGCATAGTTGAGGTGACGAGACCAATCTTGAAGGAAAGCATCCGTAGCCAGGGCAGCAGGATCTGGACGCCAACTGAAAAAATGGGGCAACTGAGTGTTGAGGCGAAAAGCGAAGAGGTCGATGAAGAAAGGACCCCATTTTTGAGAAAGGGATAGAAAGATGTATGGAAGCAGCTTCCAATCGCTGGCATCTCGAAGAAATCGAGAATGCCAATCTGCCACGGAATTGAGGTCGCCCGGCAGATATCCCGCTGTCAAGGAAAGTTGATTTGACAGGCAATACTCCCAAAGGCTCTTTGCCAACTCTGCGATAGGTTTGGACTTGGTACCGCCGAGATGGTTGATGTAGCGGACCGCAGAAACATTGTCCATGCGGAGAAGGATGGAACATCGGACTCTGTTTTTCGAAAGACTTTGGATTGCAAAGGAGCCGGCAAGCATCTCTAAACAATTGATGTGCAATTTCGACTCCTCGCGAGACCATGTACCACCAGTCGATATTGGACCACAACGGGCGCCCCAACCCGACATGCTGGCATCGGAATCGAACACAAGATCTGGGGCCGAAGCAAAGATAGTTTGTCCGTTCCACGCATCTAAATGGTCGATCCACCATTGAAGCTCTACGTGGGATTCTGGATCTAAAATGAGAAGATCGGCGTAGGCTAAGCCTTGGCGCAGATGCCTGATTTTGAGGCGTTGAAGGGCCCGATAATGCAGGGGACCTGGAAAGATGGCTTGGATGGACGCCGAGAGGAATCTGACGATTCTTGGCAATGATCTCAGAGATATGAGAGATGTCCGAAGAACGGAGGAAATCTCCGCCTTGATCGCAGAGACCTTTGAGTGAGGAAGAAGAAGAGAGGCTGTGACAGAATCAGGAAGCCTAAGAATTCGATGCTCTGAGAAGGAATAAGCATCGATTTGTCGAAATTGAGTAAGAAACCCAGATCCAAGAGTAGGGATTGGGTGGTGTCGAGATGCGACAAAAGAAGTTGTTTGTCCGAATTCATGATAAGAATGTCGTCCAGATAAATGATCATCCTGATCACGAGTGAGCGCAGAAAAGCCACCACCGGCTTCAAAAGTTTTGTAAAGCACCATGGTGCGGAGGAGAGGCGGAAAGGAAGAGAGGTGAAGTGGTAGGTCGCGCCCGACCAGTGGAATTGGAGGAATTTGAAATGGGAAGGATGAATGGGAACAGTGAGATAAGCGTCCTGTAAGTCCAGACGAACCATCCAGTCGTTTGGATGAAGTGTATCTCTTAAATGAAGAATAGTTTCCATCTTGAAGTGGCGATAGACCACAAACTGATTGAACCATTTCAGGTTGATTACTGGACGCAATTTTTTGTTCTTTTTCTGGACAAGAAAAATGGAACTTAGAAAACCTGTAGGGTTGAAAGAGGTGAGATGAATGGCCTGTTTTTGGAGCAGGGACTGAATCTCCGACGAGATTAGAAGAGCCATGTCGTTGGAGAAAACCAGAGGAGGGGGAAACACAGTTTGGAAAGGCGGCAAATAAAGCTCTATAAGATAACCTTGAACAGTATTTAGGACCCAAAGATCTGTGGTGATAGTTTGCCATTTTGGAAGAAACAGTGTTAAATGCCCTCCCACCAGGGGAGGGGAAGGACATACATTTTTGGTTGTTGTTGGAGGAGTGAAAACTTCTTTGTCCGCGACCTCTGAAATCCCTACCCCGCTGAGGGTAGAATTGAGGCTTGTATTCCTGGGCGGAATTGTTGAAGGAACCTCTGGAGCCTTGGTTGTTGTAGAAGCGGCCGGAAGAGTGACCCCTGCCTCTGCCGGCCCGTCCAAAAACCCGGGGGGGAAAAACTTTTTTAATAGACTGCTGAGCTTTGTCTAGAGAAGCGAAGGTGGACACAAATCTGCTGAGATCCTTGACTAAAGACTCTCCGAAGAGAAGACCATTGGCCTTAGCGCCAGGATCCTGGGGAGCTAGGTTGGCCAGTTTAGGGTCCATTTGGATGAGAAGGCCTTTATGACGTTTGTGTGTTATGGCGGCATTGGCGTTATCAAGCAGAGAAAAGGCCCGTTGGATCCACATGGAGACGTCCTCGGCCGGTAATTCAGAGCCCTCGAGACGCGCAGTCTCGGCCATGTCACAAATGCGCGCCAAAGGACCCACAACATTGAGCAGTTTATCCTGACAGGTGTACCAGGCTTTGTCCACCCCCTTGCGAGGATCTTTGCCGAATTTGGAGAAGAAAGTAAGTAAAGGTTGGTCAATGGAAGGGACCAAAGTAACTTTATCGGGTAAGGAGGGCTTGGGGCGCTCCGATTTTAACTGCGATCTGACTGAGGCATCCAAGGGAAGACGCAACCTTGCAGAAATGTATTCCCCCACGTGAGAGGAAGGCAACCATTCAGTAGAATTAGGACGGAGAATCGAGGCTGTGTCAAACATGGGGACCCCTTCTGGATCAAAAACTGGATCAAAGGAGAAAGAATCGGGTTTGGATTTTTTGGAGGGAGGAGAGGGAGGGTCAGAAACATCAAATAAATCAAAAAGGTCATCAGTGTCATTCATGTCGTCATCCGTGTCCAAAATGGTGGATATAACCAATTTCATTGGTACCTCTGCATGCTTCAGTTTGTGTTTACATTTGCCCTCGGAACCGAACATCCCCTCCTGAACAGGAGGCATGGGAGGCACTTGGTCCTCAGTCAAGAGCGAGGAAACCCCGCCAGTCAAACGTGACACAGAATGGGAAGCATGTAGTGAAGCAGAGGAAACCACCTTTCTTTTTCTGCTATCCCCCGCAGATTGGGCCAGTGCTTTGGGCAGGAGACTTAACATGGAAGATTCCATTCCTTTAGACATGCGTCTCATAGATACCTCCACTGCGTTCTCCACAGAAGAATTAATAAACTTATTGAGGTCATGTTTGAAGGCTTCATCTTCTTCGTTGAGCCGAATATGCTCAGGAGAACTGTCTACCTCCATAGAAATAATGGAAAACAGCAAAGGGAGGTAAGAAAGGGTTAACCCACTAGCAGGAGGGAGGGGCGTATGAAAATAACCCTCCCAGGGGCGTGACCAGGGCTCCGAGAACGGTCGTTGAGGAGAGACCGGGAGCGTCGGGATTAATGAGCTGAAAGACATCAAGGCAGAGGCAGGAAAAACGCTCGACGCTACACCGGTGCTGAAAAAGGTCAGCGCGAGCGTGAGGAGACTGAGAATGGCGAGGCGCGCAACGGCGTGAACCACCAGGGCACACCCACAGGGGGAAACACCGAAGCGGCGGCAGACCGCGGGGGCGAGAGAGCGCTACTGGAGGCGCGCAAGCACAAAGGAAGAACAGAGTAAGGGCAACAAATCAAATCAAAGCATAACCATGTCAACAATAGCTGTAAAAACGCACCAACTGAAAATATGAATATGAGAGCAAAAGAGAAGTCACTTATCTGACTGCGAGCAGCAAGAAATGATTCCATTACTATTGGCTACCTGGTCTCGTTCTTTCTAGGTTCACATTGGCCAGCTTGTTGGCTGGGGCCCCTGGGAATTGTAGTGTTTTGCACTTATCTTGGCTGCTGTGTAATAAAGCAAGATAAGGAAAAGCATAATAGGAGCCTCCGGTCTTGCCATAAAATTTAGAATTCTTCCTCGTACTGTACTGTACCCAGGAGGTTCCAGTACTTCGGGCAGCTGAAATTTCAGGGTTGAAAACATGATGGCTCCATTTCGTTTTAACTCCAAATGTGGCTGGTAACACATTTACTGTCTGGATCAGGAATTACCAGGCGCTCGTGCAGCTGTCTGTTAATTTCGGCACTTCCATATTCATTATTTAAATATTGGTTGAGTCAATCAGGTCTTGGTTTGACTTAAAGCTTGCCATCAGATACACACACATCTGTGCCTCTGACACTTATTTAGGACTTGGTCAAGAGCATAGTACACCTTTGAAAAGACGTGGCTTTTCTCTCTTCCTCTGTTGGTAATATTTTGAAATGTATAATATCGGTCTTCTCAGCCAGTAAAATTAAGCATTTCTAAAACAAATCTCCTTCTTGCAGCTCGCTGGGAGAAGGTATAAATGTGTCCCTTAGGAGTCTACACTAATGGATTGTCGGGGAGCACTGCTTTTAATGTGAAACAGAGAGCCCACGTCGCATCCGCGAGGCGCCCCTCTCCCCTTGCTTTATGTTTCCAGTCCAGGGCTCTGGCTGAGTGAAGCAGTGACTGACATTTATAAAACAGTTCTACTTCCTTTTACCACTAAATAAAATGGGCAGTTATGCCAGGCAGCTATATCAACTCTAATGTTACTTACTCCAATGTTACGGAAGTCAACATACTTTAAACTACGTTATTCCGTACTGATTTCAATAGAAGAAAATGGTCACGTGCTTATGAATGTAACTTAATGTGGCTCCCTTTCTGGGTCAGTGTGCTCTGTATACAGCTGAATTTCCACAGTTACATTTGTGTTTTAAATAATCCTTATTTTAACCTATAAACATCTAAATATGAAACAAGCTGTAATGAAAGGTGATTCTTAGTGTCCTCGCCCACAAAGCATGCTGGGTTCCACCTCATCTGAATACGTTTATTTATGAGTTACTAGTCTGCCGTCTTTCGTGGGTAACAAAACTTGCACAAAGAAATAACATCCTGCAGTATTTAGCTGACATTTAGCATCTGCCCCGGAGCATGGTCTTTTTTTTACTTAAGTGCCATTACTTTTATGTAGTCCATTTTCATTGCATTTAGTCCTGTTTTAGTAATGATGCCTGCATGATTTACCAGCCAAATGCAATCTTTGCCCTGAATGGCACAATGCAGGAAAAAACCATAGCTGTTAAGAGGCTGAATAGTAAACAAGCATTTGCAATGCAATAGGTATCACATTTAGAAACTTTTACCTATTGGTATTGTAAATGAAAATGCCTTCTATTATTGCAGGTTTTTTAAACACATAAATAAAAAGTGTTGCCATTTAGAATGTCAATGGCTCAATATCTTGACATTGCGAGACCTATTGCATTGCAAATGCTTGTCCAAGCTATGTTCATTAAACCGAACTGATATAGTATCATAGGTTCGATGGCATGATCAAAGCTGGTCACCTTGGATGCAGCAGCAGTGAGATGCAAGATTGGCCCTTACAAGAGGAAAATTAGGTCCTTTACCATAAAAGTGGGAGGGAAATGGCACTTTCTTTAGGAGGTAAATATGCACTGACCTTAATTACACTTTTTTCTTTATGTATATATTCATTTTGTGCATGACTGTTAAAGTGCTTCATACAGCAGAAGTGATAAACGTAAAGTGCAAATGGTGCATAAGGGGCACCTCTTAAAGTAACCTGAGCAGTGAAAGATCAGAAGTGCAGTAAAGTGCCCAGAAGGAGACTGAGAGAAGATGCTTTTTGCAGATAAGGTTGAAAGCAGATAGGGTAGGGGCTGAATGGACAGAAGAAGTAACAATATTCCATCCCTCGTGGACATTCAGAGTGAAAGATTTAACACAAGATGATGCACAGGGACAAAGGGGGAGTGGAAATAGATGCAAAAACAGTGTGTGTACAAGAAGAGATAAAGATTTTGTCAAGGAAACCTAAAATAGGAAAGAGAGATGATCAACATATCCAAAGAAAAACATTAAACATGGATTTGGAGATGGAGTTAGAAAGAAAAACACCACAGAGAAACATGGCAAGCATATTCACAAGCCCCTGGAGCCACCGGAGCGTCACTTTTTTTTACACTCGGTGATGTCGGGTGCTGGCCCATATTTACAAGGTGATGCAAAGCCACCCTGCTTGGCTTTTCATAGCCTTGCAAATACGGTGCTTTTTCACACATCACTGTGCATGAAAGGGGCGTGCAATGGATGTTGCTGTGGACGTTCCACCGCAACACCCATTGCTTTTTGATACTGCCCCAGATTTACAAGGATCTGTATAACTGAGGCAGCGCCAAACACTATTGCTCTTTCTATGTGTCCTGCTCTCTGCAGCACATAGAGAAGGAGCAAATCGCCTTTAATGATGTTCAGGAAGGTGTCACTTCCTGCACATAAAGGATCATCCTTGCAATGCAGGCACCCTTGCATCATGGCGCAAGGGTATCTGCGTTGGCACTAGGCAGCTTTTTTAGGGCCAGCGCAAGGGAAAACACCATAGGTGTGCTGTATTCTTGTGAATATGGTGCATACCTGCATTTTTTAAATAATGCCACACAACGCTGCTAAATTGCAGCGCCGCGCTGCAACATTTCTTTGTAAATATGCCCCAGGTTTTGATGTGGTTATTCTTGAGCAAAACACATTATATTCTAGTCACCTGCTTGTGCTACCTTTGTAGCCTGGAAATGATGGTTTGATGATGGCTATGGAGGTGGTGTGATCATTTTGTAAAAAAGGTAGCAGTTTCGTAATTGGAGAGAGAGAGTGGTTGGGACCTTTGACTACTGTGTAGATTTGAGAGGCAAACACAAGTCAGAGCTGAATCCTGTCAGAATGCACTAACGTGAATCCCAGATCCAACAGGCGCGAATCACTTTTTTGAAATGCTCCAATTCCGCAGCCAATCAAATGCGATTGGAAAATGTTGGTTAGCAGTAGATGTGATGAAGAGGGAATGAGATAAGAAAGAAAACAGAGACACTGGATATTGCCACTCTGACTCATCAGTCTTCTTGACACTGATGTCTACTGGGTCAGAGCAGATATCTAAAGGCAACATTACTGTCATTATTTCCTTATCAATCTATGGAAGCTTCTTGCACACAATATTATAAATGATATATCTTGAGTATATCTCTGTCATAGACTGTATATTCTAGTAGAACTCTGATATTAAATAATATCTATGTAATCAAGGTGATGAGAATTTTACTTCATGCTCTTTGCTGATGAATGTAAATTTGCATCTGTATGGGAGAGCACAGTCTTTGGTATGAGGTAGATTTATTAACCTATACTATGACAAAAAAATATCAGAATTATACTTCACATTGATACCAATTATTCACTCCCCTCTAATCATATCATTACCTTAACACCATACATCTGTCAGAAACACTTTTAAAGGGATGAGGATCCTTCCCTTTCTTGACGAGGATTACCAGGAAAAGTGCAAAAGAAAATATGAGCATTTAGTTTGGACTTCAGAACATGCTTCAAACATGCTTCCAAAAATGGCAAACTCTGTCCAAGGTTTTCCATTAGTTCTGGTTAATAGTCACTTGCAGTAGCAGCAGTGTGTCTTCATAGTCTAGCGAAGATGCTCTGAAATTGAGGTACTTGTTAACTTCCAAAAATGGCTGCTGCTGTTTGAACACATTGTGAGAGTTTAGTGACTTCTGCAGACATGTTGATTGCTGGATTACACTCAGAAGCCCAGTGCAGTGCAGCTTTCATAGTCGTCAAAGCTCTTGCCAAGTGATCCCAGTGTTCCACATACACCACTCAACGTTCCTTCCTCTGAATTTCAGCAAAGGAAGTTCGAAGAATTGCAATTGAGCGTCTGCTGAGCATGGAGCGCCAAGTGCACGCCACCAAGTATGACAGGCAGTGGCAGCTGGTGAACTTTGAAAGTGGTGAGACACAAGACTAATTCCAAACTTGGCCCGTGTAAGCAAAAGTGGGTATCCCAATAGGGAGGCTGGGAGTTTCTCACCCAAGATTTTTTTTTTTTTTAAATAGAGTTTAATTATATCATTTATAGCTTAAGCTATGCACCAACAAAGTAATAATTTTACACGTTTTTTGGTAGAGTTACTGTGAGCCTACCTGTTTGTGTTTGTTAGTGTATGTGTGTGTATTTGCGCATCTGTGTTTATTTTTGTATCTTTGTGTTTATGTGTTTGTGTGTGGCTATGTATGTGTGTTTTGGTTGTTTGTGTCACTGTGTCTATTGTGGTTGTGGATCTGTTTATATTTGTTTCTGCATATGTGGATGTTTCTGCATCTCCAAAAAAAAATAAAAAAGACAAAAGGCCAGATTCACATAGGTAAACTGAGATTAAATACTAACTTTACGAATTTTGGTATTCAAAAATGGCTTTCTTGACTCGTAAATGCCCTTTGTGAATACCAGAAGTTGAACGTTAAGACTTTCGGTGTTCATAAAGGGCATTTACAAGCAGTTAATGCCCTTTGTGAATACCGACAGTCGTAACATTAGACTTTTGTCTCATTTTACCTTTGTGAATCAGGCCAAAAATCAATTTTTTCATGAAATGCCCAGAGCTGATGTTGGGTTTCAGTAAACATGGGCAATAAGCTTGCTGAGCACTTTTCGGATGACTATGGATGTGCGTTTAAAAGCATCTTTGAGGTTGGAACCATTTTGAAAATTAAAAGTAAGCATTTTGGGCCTCATTTACCATAATGTGATGCACAGTAATGCAGTAAGCCTTCCTGCTGCGCTGCCGTGCATCAGATTAAAAGGGTAGGAATGTGACCTATCTACAAGATACGGCACATTCCTGTCCTTCTCCTCTGTGCCAGCACACAAACAGCATCCATGCACCACCGTAGACAGCCTAGCATCATTTTGCAAGGCTGCCTGCACTGAGGGTATGATTGTTTTTGTGCAGAAAGGCACACCTTCCTGCACAAAAACAATCATTAAATTATTTCTCCAAGTTGCGCCTCCTTGTGCCTCCTCTGGGGAGGCGTAGGATTCTGCTGCATATGGGAATGTGTCAAGTTCCAAGGATGTTGCGTGGAAAGACCTACAGCAACACCCATGGAACGGCCCTTTCACACAGACCTATACATGAAAGGGAAACATATTTACAAGGCCATGAAAAGTCATGCAGGGTGATATGTTTTTTGTGTGGCTACGTATGTGTGTTTTGGTTGTTTGTGTCACTGTGTTTTTGGGACTGTGTATCTGTTTGGATCTGCTTTTGCATATGTGATTGTTCCTGCGTCTTGGCATGTTGGTGTATATAACTCTATGCATATATCTATGAGTCTAGACTTGAGCGTCTTTTTGGGCAAATTAGCTTAATTCTTACTAAACAGTAAAGGTTTTTTTTTTATTTTTAATAAAAAAGACAGAATCTCATTTTTCATGCCCAGGGCAGATGTTGGTCTTCGGTACACCGGGCTAATAAGCTTGCTGAAATCTTTCAGGATGACTATGTATGCACATTTAAAAGCATCTTTCAAGTTGAACGCAGCTCACAAAGCTTTGAGAGGGGTGGGTCCTCTCTACTTAAAGCGAAGGCTCCAGAAATATCAGAACGCCAGAACACTCAGATCCAACAATCTGAATCTCCTGGTCACTCCTCGCTTCAAAAAAGCAAGGACGGGGGGGGTGGGGGGGCGTGCCTTTTCCGTGAGAACTGCGACCCTGTGGAACACACTGCCCAATGACCTTCGGCAGAGAAGTGCGGATCTACCTTTTAGGAAGGCCCTTAAAACTTGGCTGTTTAGCCTTCCTTAGCGTCAAGCTCTTCCTGTAGTCTCTCTCCCTGACCCCCCTCTTCGGATGGAAGCTAGCGCCGGGACACCTCCGTTGGAGGTAGCTGTTGCGCTCTATAAATGCTGATAATAATAATAATAATTAAAAATAAGCATTTTGGGCCTCATTTACAATATTGTGACACACAGTAGCGCAGCAAGCCTTCCTGCTGCGCAGTCGTGCATCAAGATTAAAGGCCTGGAATGAGCTGTATCTACAACATAAAGGCATTTTTCTCTTTCATACACATAGAAAGAGGAAAAAACTAAGAGAAATAAAAAAGATTTCTTCTTGTTGTGCCTTCTTACGACTCCCCTGGGGAGGCATAGGAGTCTGACAAATTTCCAGGTTTGCAAAATGTTGTAAATCTGGAAATTCGTCAAGTGACATGGATGTTTGGTTGGGAACACCCACAGAAAAACCCACGTCCAGTTATGTGTGAAAGGGAAACATATTTACAGGGTCATGAAAAGTCATGCAGGGTGTCTTTACATGGCCGTGTTATTTTGGGCAAGCCCATTCCACTGCAGGTGCGTCAATAATAGTGATGCACCTGCACTGCAATGGGCTTGTAAACAAGCCACTTTATGTTTAGTGGATCCTAATATAAAATGCTTATTTTTAGTATGATGAGGTGATTAATTTCAGTACCAGCTCTGTGTGTCTGAAAGACTTCTCACATACTCACTAGTGTTCCTCAAGCAGCACCTTATCGCTGCACATGTGAGCATACCCAGGAGATTCTATGCATGGAACTGCAGGGAGATTCTACGCATACCATAACCCCGCTCAGGGGGTTGAGGTTTGCTGCAGAGATCAGAGAGGGGACTGCAGTAAAGTGCATATGACCACATCGCTAAACACATGTAATGCATACTTAAAGTAAATGTTGCAGAGTGTATTCTGAATTTTGAAATGTTAGTCAAACTGAACTGCCTTTGCGTTGCTTGCATTTTATACGAATGCAAATTCACAATGTTTGTGCACAGGAAAGAACAACGCAGAAAGTGCTGGGGCAAATACTGTAATCAGTTTGTTTTATATTATTAACTTTTTTTTTTTTTACTTAGTTCAGTAGCTACGGATGCAGCCCAGAAGAAAAACGCTGCTGTATGAAGCCCGACCAGTGCGACGCTGCTGGGTGGGGTTAGTGATTCCACGCCACATGTGATGGGAGACAGTGGGTGTGACTTGCCTGATTGGCATGCAGCCTCAGAACTTAAAGCAAAAGCCTGAAATGACCGAGGCTGACTGAAGGAGCAACGTCATCTGGGGAGACCCTTCACCACAAAAAGCCATGGCTTTGCTGACTTCACAAGCCCCAAGGCTGAGAGATCATCAGCCCAGAAAATTGTGACTCAAGAGGCTGGTGCAAGCGCTTGGAATTTGCCTGCCTGACACTGTCCTGTGACTGCTGCCTGACCCACTCAGAGCGACGACCACTTTAACAGCCACGGCAGGGAGTCTATCTGCATCTGTTTTATAGGTACTACAGTGCCTACTAGCAAAATAGAGGAAGAAAACACAGATGGCGCAGCCTCAGTGCCCTAAGGAATGAGCCGTCACTGCCAAGTATTCCCATGCTCTTCATGTTCTGAGAGCTTGAAGGATGGATTCCAAGACTTGCTGGCTAGTCAAGGAGCAGAGTCTTCCTTAGTTGCCCCCAAGGCTTTGGTCACACGTAGAAAGCTCTACTTGAAAACTCTCCTGCACATGATTCTTCAACACAGTGATGTTGGTTGTGTTGTCTGGTTGGGTTTGTACATGAAAGTAGATTTGCATGAAATTTACTTACAATTCCTCATAGTATGTGGTGCAAAGCCCTTCTTGTGCCCTGGGCACTCACATTTTTTTCTGGCTGGTACTGGTGGTAACTGACTCTGACTGACCCTGGGCTCTGCCTAAGCAGGCCCAGGGCCAGTGCTATGCTGAAAAAGACACTTAGAATACAGTGAAAACACCGACAAACACTACGGTACACTAAGGGTTAGGGTACCCCTATGATCGGCATGACCTCCCCTAGTACATAATAGGGCAGTGGGATTGAAACTACCTTAAAGTCCCTAGTATATAACAGGGAATGGCAGTATAAAGGCCAGCAACTTTTCTGCACTTGCATGTGTGAACTACTAAGGCATGAGGTCAGTTTAAAGCAGCCCAGTGTTGTAGGATTGATTTTTAAATGCAAATTGTGCACAAACTCGATTTTGGTGTATGGGCCCCTTATGAAGTACTAAACTACAATATTTTGGCATATTAATTACCTCCATGATTTCTCCTGGGTGTCTCACGGTAAACCCTGAGACACCTTATAAAAGCATTTTTATATACCCTGGGATTGGCAAAACTGAATATTTCACTCCCCATATTGCAGTACTTTGCTTCCCAAAATCGAATGGAGTGAGCATCTGCAAAATTTGCACATAATCAGATCCCCTAAAGTCTCCCCTAGGGTTTCCAGGGGTGGGGAGTCCTGCAGATATAAGCAGAGCCATCATAAAAGATGTTTTACAAGCCCCTGTGTTGGAAAAATTGCCCAAGTCATTTTTCCCATTGCAAATCCCCAGCCACATAGGTTAACATGGCATGCAGTTATTAAATAATAACCCACGTTAGGAAGGTCATAAAAATATCATTCAACGACTGCCTAGAATGGTATTGATAAATCCAACAAAATGAATTTGTTGAATGTATCCAAAAATGTACAGACAATAAGTTATAAGATTTTCTTGTCTGTAGGCCAAAATTCAGTCTTCCAGTATTCTGTCCTGATTGGTAAGAGTTAAGTGGATTAGCCAGGCTCCTTTTATGAGGTAATAGGTAGCCCAGGGGGTCAGAGTGCCATACTTGGAGGAGAAGGGTTCTGCTACAAAGGAATGCTATGGCAGGGAGAGGGGTTGTCTCATCCACTGAACCCAGCCAGATCGCAGGCTTAAGGCAGGAATGTCCAGATGCAAATGGGTGGGAGCGAACTCTCCTGGGGGTTGGTTTAACTAGCTTTTGCTCCTCTACTGAAAATTCTGACATATTGAATTTTGGAGAAATAGGGCTTTCTGGAGACCATTGTGGCACACCTTGGAGGAAGTAGTCATGCTCTGAGATGTTGCCCTGCAACACAATGGACAGGAGTGCCCTCCTGTGCAACTGCAGAGAACACTGACTAAGTAGCTGAGAGGGGTAGAGCCTCTCAGCTCTGCTGCCTGAAACTGAGAGAATAAGAAGGATTGCCAAGCTGTAAACTTGATTCGCACCATCAGGCCCTGCACTCTAAACGACTGCACCTGCTGTATTATCTGGAACTACAGGACCTTGGATGTACCTTGCTTCGAGAGGAATAAAGAGGTAACTCCAAGCTGGAAACTTGCGGGTCTCATTTATGAGCCCTTACAACACTTTTGCGCCACCGGTGCATCACTTTTTGTGATGCACCGGCGATGTAAAAAATGCGCCATGTTGCGCCCTATTTACAAAGTGATGCATCTAGTCAGATGCTTCACTTTATAAACTACTGCTCTACATTATATCTGCATCAAGTATAATGTATGCAAGGTGGTAGTTCACCTGCATCCAAGCCTCGTAGAAGTGGTGCAGTGAAATCTATCAGATTTCACTGCACCACTTCTAGGATGATACTGCGTCAATATCTTATGCCTGCCTCACAGCAGGTGTAAGCCTGATGCAGGCCCCTTCACATGGGGCTTGCCCCATTCGAAAAGACACATTGCTGGAGTTGCGTCTGCTTTCAGACACACCCCAGCAATGTGTCAGTTTTGCACCGACAGATACGTCAGTGATACTGACGTAGCTGTCATTCCTTGCAACATGATGCATCTTACAGTAAATATGAGCTCCCATGCATCAACTCCACCAAGAGTCTATCCAGTGGACTTTTAAGGGTGTTGTCCAGGTGCATTTTGGGAATTATGGTCCCAAACTTACAAGGACCATCTCGGAGATTCCAGACCCTTGGATTGTGTTTTAGACACTTTGAACCCTCACCGAATCTGACCTGCTGTAGGAGGCTGGTAAGAAATCCTCCAGAAAAGTATCTAAGTGTGAAGGTAAAATTTTGACCGGGGCCTCCCACTTAGTATACCCGACCAAGGCTCCATCGCAGTTGGCCTCAAACTTTGAGTTTGTCCCAGTCGGAGGTGACAAAATGTCCAGACATGGCACTATTGGTTTCTAAGCAGTAGAATGTGTTTCATCTTTAAAAATTCATATCTCTGGGTTGCTACATTGGATTTGTTTTGTTTTGGTGTAATTTTAAAGATAAAAATAGTTCCTAAATTCATAAATTAGTATTGAATTTTCATTGTGTAATGGGTCTCAATTGTTTACTGAATTTCTTGTTTTTAAGTACTTTGCATACCTGTCTTTGAAGTAATGCCTGCCTAATCGCAGCCCAGCTACCAAAGGTTGAGAGAGGGAATCATTTTCTAATACCTATTCTGAGCCCTATATTGTGTTAATAATATTATTGCCAGTGGTAAATGAATATCTGCCACTACTAATGATCCACTTTCCAACATTTTGGTGTTCAGCAGTTTGGATCAGGACTAGTGTTTAAAAAGTACACCTTTCAGTAAAGTGAATAAAGATTCCTCTAAATTGCCTTCAAGCTAAAATTCTGACTTTGATCTTTGGAATTTGGACTAAACTGTTTTCAATCCATTGTTTTGATAGACATTGTTGTAAGTCTGTGTTAATAGTTATTGTGACCCAAAACTAGGGAACCATGGAGCTAGACCTGGCTAAACTGTCTAAGTTCGGGTGGCTGATCTTAAGGTACAGTGTAGGCTTCGGCGACTGCCTGCTTCCAACAAGATCAGGAAGGCAGGATGCTTAATTCCCTCACGGCCTGGTTGGGTTAGCAGAGGAGATTCAAAGGGGAATAGAGGGTGTTCTACCAAACCTCACCCTAGAGTGGGGTGAGGATGGTGCCTCTTCCATAGTCTACAGTGTTTGCCAGGTGCTTCCACATGGTGGGTGGAGAGCAGAGTCCCCTACTTAGGAACCATCACTGTCCCTTGCAGAAAGTCAGCTTGAGGCCCAGTTAGCTGCCATTGTTGTGGAAAGGGAGAAGCTGTAGTTAGTTAACAAGAGATGGTAGAGGGAAGAGGAGAAAATAAATAGTGGCAGTGAAAATTATGAAGAGTTTGAGATGTCCAGGGGTAGATTTGAGCCCGAACTTCCCAAGGGTATAGTACCCAAGTACACAGATGAGGGTGACATTGATAAGCGGCTAGCAGCCTTTGAGAGGGCTGTTGGGTTGAGTAGGGTCCACCCAAAGTATCAGGTTGCCGTCCTCTGGGAGTAGATTCCAGTAGCTGGGAGGGACAGGCTCTTGATCCTGCGGGAGGAGGATGTAGACTCATACCAGCAGATGAAGGCATGCTTAGTTGAAAAATATTATTTAACCCCAGAGCAGTACAGGATGAAGTTCAGAGACACCCAGAAAGTGGGTACAAAGTCATGGGTAGACATTTTTGACATCTCACAGAATGCACTGGATGGCTGGATTGTTCGTAACAATGTTGACACATATGAGGTATTGTATGATTTGTTTTTGAGAGAACAGATTTTGACTCATTGAGCTGAAGAGAAGTTATGCCAGTACCTAGTGGACTTAAAGCTGTCTAGTCCTAGAGACCTAGTCAAGGCAGTTGATGGGTGGGTGATCACCAGGGGAGTGACCAGTAGAATCAAGGACAGGTCCCTCCCCAGGGGAAAGCCCAGGGAAATGAAGGTCAAAAGCAGAAGGAGTCCTCCAAAGATCTAACAAAACTGTACAAGGAGAGGGGCCCCAGGCCAAACAAATTCAAAGGAAGGGGATATCAAGGAAAGATTTGTCGGTTCTTTGTTCTCTCAAAGTTGGGTAGGTGCTTTGACTGTAATCAGCCAGGGCACGGAAAGGGAGATACTGTCTGCTCCAAGAAGCTCTCCCTCAAGGGGTCATCTGTCGTGGGTATGGCCACTGCCCAACTCACCTCAAGGTAAGAAAAGGACACAATTATGAGATGCAGAATATGAAGTAATAATGTAAGCGAATGTTGAAGTAAACCATTTGCAGACATTTTTATGATGACATGTTTTCTACTTGGATTGAAGAAAACTTAATGGCCAAAACTGGTTATTAACTATTATGACATTTGTAGTGCAAGTAACAATCAGAACTTGCTGTAAAACACAAGTATGCTACTGGGTCAGTCATCGGCACCCTTCTCCTGCACTCGTACATGTGTAAACTGTCAAAACATGCTGCACATGTAAGGAAATAAATGAAGTTGAACAAGGGTATTTAAACCGCTACCAGTCTTCAATTGTTGCTCAGCTTTGTTTACTGGCATCACTTACCTGGCTCCAGATCATCGACGGCGGCGATCCCTGCAGCAGTTTTTCTTCCTGGCTCCGTCCTTCTTCAGCTGCCCTCTCTTCTGGCTCCCCTCTCCTTCCTTTTCCTTGGCTGGCTACCATGGACCCTGTAAATGGAAACACAAGAGAAAACAAAATGATCAGAACAGTTAAACAACTAAATCAAGGTAAAACAATGCCTTGCCCACATACTGGTGAGTGAAAACTTTCTTGTATTATTATGCGCTCCAAGTTCGGAACATTTTAAAAGAGTGAAACCAACTCAGGTGAATACAGTGACATTATTAAGATGCAGGAGAAAATCAGGAAAAACATTACAGTGAGGATTAACCGTAATTACGGTGAACTGAACATCAAGAAATAGTGACGTTGGCATATTGATTGTTCACTTGAAAACATTTGTTGACATTTTGTACGCAGTGCAACCTTTTATTTTTATGCACGTTTCTCTGAGGATATTTCCTTTGAGAGCAGGTGAACCAGAAATCGGCTACAAGATCTGCAGATAGTAAGTCTGAATTACATATGTAATAACGAGAGGAAATGTGACAAGAGGAATGCTGTCAGAGTTAAAAAGTCAATGGTAAAAGAGTTTATATTCAGTGAACGTCTTTCAATTGCATAAATCTAGGAGTATTAGGTATGATATTTAATCTGTATTCCAGAAAACATATAACACAATCTGAATAATTAATGTAATTACTTATATATGTCTTCTTTTTCTTTGATAAGTTGTTACACTAAGAAGAACAGTTTCTCTGAAAAAGCGTTGTATATGCCCCAAAATTTCTGACCCCCAAGATCCAAGGTTATTCCAGGCATTGTGAGGGAGAACCTTTCCAGTCCAGTGAGGTCTTCCAGTACCTTCATTTTTTCTCCCTCTTTCTCGTCCCAATCCCCTTTCCCCCTGGGGGCTACCGGATTGACGGTGTGTGTTCTACTAATTGCCGTTCTGTTAGTTCCCAGAGAACTAGGGAAAATATTGTCACCAAAGAAGGACATCTTGGAGAGCAGGTGAGTGGCCAGTCATAACACCATCCACAGAGATTGCCAGTGTAAGTGCTGGAGTCGAGAGTGGTGTCCCGATAGGGGTAGGCAGGTGGTGGGAGCCACCTTAGTGTCCCTGGGTGGGGTGAATATTACAACCCTTTCTGCCTAACCTCCAAATATGGAGGTGTACAGGAAGAGGTCTGAAAGTGAATGGGACTGAGGATGAGGTTGCTAACCGGTGACGTATGCAGAAAGCACTACCAAACTCCATCCCATGGCTGTGGTAAATTTGGAATGGGGAGGTGTGACAGGCCCTATGAAGGTAGCTGTGTCTACTGTGCCTCAAGTTCAGTGTTTACTGGGCAATGATCTGGGAGCCTCTGAGTGGTCAGAGGCGGAAAGAGGTCTCCATGTGAAAATATTGGAGCTCCCTGAGTGGGTATGTGCAGTGACTAGGTCACAGACTAGCCAGAAGAATTGACACCTGGACCCTGGAACAATGGGCCATGCATCCAAGGACAAGGGTAATGGGTCTGGTGAGCCACCCCAGGGAACTCCAGAGGTACAGAAGAAATCTAACCCTGATGGGGAGGATCTGGCGTCTGAGGGAGGGATTCCATCCCTGCCAGAAGTGTCAGATTTGGCAGAACTGACAGGAGCAGTTGGACCTTCCAGAGAGGAGTTCTGTAAGGGACAGAGAGACTGTCCCACTCTTAAGAGCTTGAGGTGGATTCCCTCTAAGCATGAGGCAGGGGATGACAGTGGGTTTCACAGAATCTACTGGGAAGACAGACTGCTTTATACTGAATCCAGAAACCTCAAGGAGGGGGACACAAGCAGGTTGATGGTGCCCAAGAAGTTCATCCTGACTTTGGGTCCTGATATCCCCTTGGAAGGACATTTAGAACAAAGACATGGAAACGGTTGGTGAACAGTTTCTACTGGCCCCATATGTCTGAAAAGGTAAAGGAGTTTTGCAGCTCTCATGTCACCTGTCATGCCAGTGGCAAGGCAGGGGACAAGACAAAGACCCTCCTAATACCACTGCCAGTGGTTGGGGTTCCTTTTGAAAGGGTGCGGATGGACATTGTTCGCCCTCTGGACCCACCTATTGCATCGGGGAATAGGTATATCCAGGTGATATTGGACCATGCCACTAGGTACCCTGAAGCAATCTCTCTTAAAACCATAGTTGCTCCTGCAGTGGCAATAGCACTGCTTGGTGTGTTCACCAGATTTGGTATTCCGAAAGAGGTGGTGTCAGATAGAGACACAAACTTTCTGTCCAGCTATCTGACTTCGATGTAGGATGAGTTTGGTGTCAACTACAAGTACACCACCCTCTACCACCCACAAACAAATGGTCTAGTTGAGAGGTACAACAAGGCCCTAAAGGGCATGATACATGGGTTTTCAGTAAAACTCAGGAGGAGATGGGATGTTCTCCTCCCATGCCTGATGTTTCCCCATAGGGAGGTGCCATAGAAAAGGGGTAGTTTCAGTCCACTTAAGTTGTTGTTTGGACACCCTTTGAGGGGGCCATTGTGCATGCTGAGAGAGTCTTTAGAGAAGCATCTCAATGCAGCAAAGGACAATGTGCTTGATTATGTGCTAGGCCTGGGGATAAGAATGGCAGAGCACATGTATAAGGCAAGCAGGAAACTGGAGGCTTGCCAGGAGCTCGTGAAGCCCTGGTATGATCAGAAGGCTACTGTGCCTGAGTATACTCCAGAGGAGTTGGTGTGGGCGTTGGAGCCTGTAGCTTCCAGGGTCCTCCATGACAAATGGAGTGGGCCTTATCCAATCTTAGAAAAGAAGGGTGAGGTTACCTATTTGGTTAAGCTTGGCACCCAGAGGAACCCGTTAGACTGGACTGCATGTGCACAGAATGAACCCCACCATGACAAGACAAATATGACCATGTTACTAGTCGCTGATGAGGGAGAGGAGGAGAAAAATGAGTCAGTGTCTGACCTCCTCTCCACTAAGACACTCTGAGCCCTCACTGAATCCCACCTGCTGGAGGATGCTGCACAACATCTGGTGAGAAACCTCCAGAAAGGTTTCTAAGTGTGAAGGTAAAATCATGACCGTGTGCCTCCCGCTTAGTGTACCCGACCAGGGCTTCATCGCGGTTGGCCTCAAACTTTGACTTTGTCCCAATCAGAGGCCACCAAATGTCTAGAAGTGGCACTATTGATGTCTAAGCACTAGGAAGTGTTTAATCTTTAAAATCTATAAAAAGTGATATCTCTAGCTTCCAACATTGGATCTGTTTCTTTTTTATGTCATTTTAAAGATAAAAATATTTCCCTTTGTTATAAATTAGTGTTGAATTTGTAATGTGTGTTGTGTCTTAATTATTTACTGAATTGGTGTTTTTAAACGCTTTGCATACCCGTCTTTGGAGTTAAGCCTGCCTAATCACCGTCAAGCTACAAAGGTTAGAGAAAGAGAATAATTTACGAAGACCTATTCTGAGCCCTATATTGTGTTAGTGGTTTTTTCCTTGTCCATGAAGACAGGGGGTTTCCCTAATATGAAACTGATGGCCATAGAGAAGGTGATTGGGTTCCATATAATCTTTAAAGTAACTCATCACTTCCCTTTCAATATTCATGCTGTGCAAGAGTAGGTAAATAATGTACCAGTAGTTTGCTGATATTTAGGGGGATGTAGATGTTCTCTTCGAGAGAGGTTCAATAATGTCATTTGTAAAGGAATCCAGAGAAGCCTGTAATTAAAGAGAGCTATTTATAATGTTTCTATTGTCAGCACAATGATGCCTAATCACCACTAATTCCCGGACAGAAACTCAAATGCCCAGAATAAACAATCATATGTCCAGGTACAATCTGACATGCTCAAACACATGCTCGTGTATCCAGGCAGAAACATCATATGCCCAGAGATAGGTATTAATGCCCAGGCTCAGTCTCTATTGTACAAGAGCAGCCTCAAATGTTGGGCACAAATCCTGATGTCCAAGCACAGACCGAGATATCTAGGCAGAGCTTCAAATTCCAAGACGCAAACTCAAAGTCACAGGCATAACTGGCATATTTTTAGCCGTGAACTCAAATGCCATGGAGCAGCTCAAATGCACATGTTCATTCCCAATTGCCTAAATTCAGACTCAAATGCACAATATTATCCACAATTGGGTAAATAGAGTCCTAAATGCTTGTTGATAGTCTCAACTGCCCAGATACAGCATTAGACATCATGCATAAACTCTAATGACGGGATAGCATCTATTTATCCTCATATAATCACAACTGTCCAGTGCAGTTTTATAAGTGCAATGTGCTCACTTAAATAGTTAGTTATTCTTCTACAACATCCCAATAATGTGCTGAGAATCATCATAATATATAGTTCAAGCCAGAGTTGTGCAATACATGCCGTGGACTAGCACTGTCTACTACTCTGTCTCCTATTCCTGTGGAAGAAACAGTATGAAGCTACTTGCTCATCGGATCCTCTTACTTAGAGAAATGATAATAGGTCAAGTGATACCATTGGTCTTGGTGAGAAAAGATCACTAACAGAGCTCGTCCCGTCCAGGATGGCTACAAATAAGGTTGAACTAAAGCAAAGGAAAACTGCAATGGAGACTTCTCTACAACATATTGAAATATTAGCACAGTCTTGAAATGAGATGTGGTCTAGTCAGAACATACCATTGGAAACTCTATTCTTCTGATGTTAACAAAAAGGGCGTTGCAATAATCAACCCTAGATAGGATCAATGCTGGCGTTACAATTTTTTTAAATCATTGACTGATGAATAGGAAGATCTTTTTAAGAAGTTTAAGCGTAAAGAACGAGGCTGAGGTTATGGTATTAACCTAGCCTTAGAACGAGAGGAGATGGCCAAAGGTAACTCCCAAGCTCTTTACCTTGCTAACGGGTGTTGGGAGAGCACGTAGGGCTTCTGGCTACTTTGAAGGGGCCCAAAATGAGGTACTGCGTCCAAAAAGATGAACCTATGCTCAGTTTCAAGCAGTTAGAGGCCATCCAGTTTCCAACTTCAAGCAGACAGTTGTGGACGCGCGTGGCGGTATCTGTAGAGTTCCTAGTCACAGATATGATGATTTGGGTGTTGTCTGCGTACAACACCCCAGAGATTCCAAATTATGTAATCAGTTTTGCCAAAGGTGCCACATATACATTGAAAAGCGTATGGCTCAGGGTGGAGCCCTGGGAGACTCCACAGGAGAAAATAAAGGAAGGTGATTTGAAATCTTTCAGATCTACAAATTGTTCTCTCTTGCTGAGCAAAGATTCTAGAAATAGTAATGCTGAATCTCGATCGAGGCAAGTGGGTTGAGTAGTTTGGCATGATTGACCATATTGAATGCCGCAAAGAGACCTACAAGCACCAAAGCGGCATTACCTCCAGCATTTACTGTTTGTCTGGCCTGTTCTGAAGTAGTGTTCAAGGCGAGTTCGATGCCATGATGGCTTCTGAAGCCGGTCTGGGTTAGGTCACGATGTCCATGAAAGAATTGATTTCCATATACATAGCCTTTTCTACTATTTTGGCGGGGAAAGGCAGTCTTGATATGGACCTGTAGTTGTTTGGATCAGTGATGTCTAGCTTTTTTTTTAATAAAGGAAGCACTGATACCAGAGTAATTGCCCGAACTGAACATTAGATTAAAGTTGGTCAGAAGGTGTGGCGCTTTAATTTTGGGAGCCAGGTGAAAGATTCTTGGAGGAAGGGACCAAGGGGGGAACCGGATTTGCTTTCATGCCGTGAGTTCATGACTTGACTTACCTTCAAGGATTATAAAGAAGAAAAAGTGGATGAGACCCCACAATTATTTGTTCAAACCGCAGTATATACTCCTGGGGATAGTATAACGCTACGTTTCAAAGTGGTGCCTGTCCCAGAGATTGGTTACTAGAAAGGCTGTGGTACACAACCTTGATCTTATCCTGAAACAAAATGTTTGGAGAAAATTGCAAAACAAATTGTCTGGCATTAGTGATGGTATTGAGGGGAGGACGGGAAAGGTTATTTACTGTTGTGTATAGTTCTTTGGTTGAGTCTTCTTTATCCGCTTCAATGGTATTGGCATAATATCGGGTTTTCTCAGCAAAGATTAATATTTTATAGGTGGCAAGTGATTGACTTTAGATCTCCCTGTCAGTAGAGTCATATTGGAGTCTCCATTTCCTTTCTTGTCTGGGCCCTAAGTCCAGATGAGAACAAAGGTTCTGAGTGCTTGGTTCTTTGTTTTTTTAGTTTTGAAAGTTTTCAAAGGGGTGATCGAATCCAAGATTGTGGTAAGACATTGGTTAAAGTTACTGCAGCTGTATTTGGGCCGTTACTGTGTGATGAATAATTGTGAGGAAAGGCTGAATTCAAAGCCTCTGCTGAGATAGATTGGTAGAGGTGAATAGTTTGTGGCCTTTAAGTGCCTGAGAGTTGTAAGATTTGTGCAGAGACTTAATGATAAATAGGACTGTTAGATGATCTGAACAGATCATTAGTAGACTAAGTAAGGTTTTAATAGCATCAAGGTTGGAAAAACATCCAACAGATGGGCGGCCAAGTGGGTGGCTCCCATGACCAATTGGTAGAGGCCTAAGCTGTCCATGGCACCCGTTTATTCTGCAGCGTCCTTGTCCCGCACATCTCCTAAATGAGGATAGAAATCACCTAAAATTGTGAAGTGAGAGGACTGAACTGTTAAGTCTAAGAGCTGATTTAGACCCATCATAGAAGCTACTCGGGGGTCGGGGGGACGGTAAATTAGTAGAACGCTGAAAGATTCATGGCAAGTGATTTGAATTTTGAATAAGAGTGCTTCGAGTGACTTTGTATTTTTTAAGTTGGTAAAAGTTGCTTTAAATGAACTGCGATATATAATGGCAAGACCCCCACCTCCTTTGTATGAGCGGTCTTATCTAAATAAGGAGTAGCCAGGCATGACCGACACAGAATGTTCTGGTCTGGCCACCGTATCTGCCCAGGATTCTGTGATAAAAGCAATATCTATGCGTTGTGTGATCAGGAAGTCGGCACATTCACAGACGCATTTAATGAGGAAGCATGTATTCATTAAAGTGCTGCAAATTGGTTTTGGGGGGGCTGTGCTGTTATTGTACTGATGGTGGTTGTTGGGGTGAGTGCTTTGATTTTATGGTTAACAAGGAAAGCCCGCAGATAGGGCAGAAGGGCACTTCCATGCTAGTATTTGGACAGAGAGTAGAGCTAGAATAGCGCTTACCTGAGAGGTTCATGAGCTGAGCTCTGGAATATGTTTGTGCCACAGTAGATTGATGAGGGGAGCCAGCATGTTGGCTGGCGCTGTTCGCGGTCCAAGCGAGGATGGGCGCAGAAAGGTGGAGAAGTGATTGCCTTTGGCGCGCCAGCAGGAAGCCCACTGTGTGCGTCCGCAGTGCAGATACGCTGTTAGGGGAACTAAATAGCTGCCTATGAAGGGGGCGTGTCTAACACGCGATTGCTAAAGGATTGATTGACCTCAATAACAAGTGGGGAAAGAAAACAGAGATCAAATCCAGGGTCCTGCTTCCCCAGAAATCTCCACAGGCTCTCCTGTGAGAGGAATGGTACTGGAAAATTAAATTAAACAATTGAAACGGTTAGTAAAATAACCCATACAATGAATAAAAGCCTCTTAAAAAAATGGCGCCCGTTGGAGCTGGGAGCCAGGCAACTCCGAACCGGAGCTGAGTGCTAGAGCAGCGATTCAATTTTGGCAAATGAGCTGCAAGAGGCACTGTCAAGGGAGTTATATACCTGTCCATGTAGGGGTCTTGTCTAGCATGCGAGTGCTATAGTGCGCACTGACCTAAAAAATGAGTGGGGAAAGAAAACAGGGATCGAATCCAGGGTTCAGCTGTCCCGCAAACGTCCACATGCTCCCCTGTGAGAGAAATGGTACTGGAAAATTAAAGGAATCAAATCAAACGGTGAGTAAAACAACCCATAAAAAGAATAAAAGGCTCTGTAAAAATGGTGCAGATTAGACCAGGGAGCCAAGCAACTCCGAACCAGAGCTGAGTTCCTGATGCACCCAGGTCCTACAAAGAAAGGAAAAGGAATGTTTTTATGCAGCGATTCAATTTTGCTCAACTGAGCTGCATGGACGGGCTTTCAGGAGAATTATGTAGCCGTCCATGCATGGGGCGTGTCTAACATGCGAGTGCTAATGCACGTACTGACCTCAATAAAGAGTGGGGAAAGAAAACAGTTATCGAATCCAGGGTCCAGCCACCCCACAAACCTCCACAAGCTCCCCTGTGAGAGGAATAGAACAGAAAAATTAAATGAATCAAATCAAAGGGTGAGTAAAATAACCCTTAAAATGAATAAAAGCTTCTTTAAAAATAGTGTCCGTTGGAGAGGGGAGCCAGGCAACTCGTTTACAGGCCTGTATCCCCTCCCCTCAAGAATGTCAAAGTGACGGTAGGTAGGAGGAATGGAACACAAAGCTTGCTACAACCTCATACATTAAATAATGCTTCTGCCTGAATATATATATATATATATATATCACTTAAAAAACCATAGGTTTCACACATGTTATAGTTAGGTGGATATTTCACTCGTAAAAAACCAATGGAATTCCCCCGTTATAGTTAGTTCAGATAACTATAACTCGCGCACCCGCAATCCACTGCTCATGACGTCACATATTACATCACTCATGACATGGTCAGTGGCATCACTCATGACATCACTGATGACATCATCCTTGTGATAGAGTGGCGGTCGCGCGAGTTATAGTTATCTGAACTAACTATAACGGGGGAATTTCATTGGTTTTTTATGAGTGAAATATCCACCTAACTATAACATGTGTGAAACCTATGGTTTTTTAAGTGAATTTGCAAGGTTTTTTAAATGCTAATTCCTGACTATAACGTGTGTGAAACCTATGGTTTTTTCAGTGAATTTGTACTGTTTTTTAAATGCTAATTTATTTATGTATTATTATTTTTTTTATATATTTATTTTACAATAAACTACGTATTAAAAAACTTTCTTTTTTTTTTTTGGTTTTTCACCTTGCGCGCACCCCCGCGATTTAAAAAAAAAAAAATTCTGCCTTCGGGGTCCTTCAGGGACCCCCTGACAAAGGCTAGGGGGTCAAGAACTCTCTACCCTGCCCCCTTTTCACGTTTGCCACCTTCCTTTTACACTCGCACTGAAAACAAACAAAATGGCGGCCGACACTTTTTTTTCGACCGATTCGAACGTTGACTAACATGTAACCACCAATCAGAATTACGCTTGTGCACGTTAGGGTGCTCGCACGGTGCGCGCACGGGGCGCGCACCGTGCGCGCTTATAGATATTTATATGCTTTTAAATGCTATTTTCTCAGGAACTACTGAACAGATTGACACCAGACCTGCAAAAGGCACTTCCCTGACCTGAGGACTACCTCTCTGCCAAATTTCAAGTAATTCTGTTCAGCCGTTCGGGCTGTACCTTCGACTAAAGGTCCTATGGAAAAATGCATGGGGAAAACGCGTTTTGGGACCCGCCTTTTTTTCTCGGCCCCCGCTTGACGAATCACCCCGAGACTTTCAGGGTATGAGCGGAGCGGAGCGCACCACCTATTTTGAAAATTTCGCGAGGATTCGTCAACCGGCGCCACAGTTATTCCAAATAGAATGTTGCGGATTTCCTATGGAAACACGGTCCTAATTATAACTATCTACTGGCGACCGCCAGTAGAAAATATATATATATATATATATATATATATATATATATATATATATATATATATATATATAACGCTCCAAAGTTGCCCACAGGCGAGGACGCACTCGGGCTGCCGCAGATTTCCCCAAATCACCACACCCAAGCCGGGATGTAGCCTGACGCGTTTCGGATAGATTCCTTCTTCATAGGCCGGTTCCAAAGAGTACACAGCGTTTCTGACCACACCTTTATTTAAACAATAAGCTGCCTTCCAATAGGCCAACTTTGCTCCAATGAACAGTCCCCCAAGGTGTTATGGGATATGTAGTGCGGTGATTCTACCCTGATGGGTGCTGCATGCTCAAGGTCCCCAATCAAAGCCCTTGGATGGGCCCCGAGTTGTGCGTGGTTCCTGGTGCTGCTGCCCCGTGATGTGAGCCTGACTTGATTCCAAGCTCCACGGCCCGCTCCTTATTGCGGTGGTGCATCCTCCACGGCCGGGCCGCCGTGTAAATATAACGCTCCAAAGTTGCCCACAGGCGAGGACGCACTCGGGCTGCCGCAGATTTCCCCAAATCACCACACCCAAGCCGGGATGTAGCCTGACGCGTTTCGGATAGATTCCTTCTTCATAGGCCGGTTCCAAAGAGTACACAGCGTTTCTGACCACACCTTTATTTAAACAATAAGCTGCCTTCCAATAGGCCAACTTTGCTCCAATGAACAGTCCCCCAAGGTGTTATGGGATATGTAGTGCGGTGATTCTACCCTGATGGGTGCTGCATGCTCAAGGTCCCCAATCAAAGCCCTTGGATGGGCCCCGAGTTGTGCGTGGTTCCTGGTGCTGCTGCCCCGTGATGTGAGCCTGACTTGATTCCAAGCTCCACGGCCCGCTCCTTATTGCGGTGGTGCATCCTCCACGGCCGGGCCGCCGTGTAAATATAACGCTCCAAAGTTGCCCACAGGCGAGGACGCACTCGGGCTGCCGCAGATTTCCCCAAATCACCACACCCAAGCCGGGATGTAGCCTGACGCGTTTCGGATAGATTCCTTCTTCATAGGCCGGTTCCAAAGAGTACACAGCGTTTCTGACCACACCTTTATTTAAACAATAAGCTGCCTTCCAATAGGCCAACTTTGCTCCAATGAACAGTCCCCCAAGGTGTTATGGGATATGTAGTGCGGTGATTCTACCCTGATGGGTGCTGCATGCTCAAGGTCCCCAATCAAAGCCCTTGGATGGGCCCCGAGTTGTGCGTGGTTCCTGGTGCTGCTGCCCCGTGATGTGAGCCTGACTTGATTCCAAGCTCCACGGCCCGCTCCTTATTGCGGTGGTGCATCCTCCACGGCCGGGCCGCCGTGTAAATATAACGCTCCAAAGTTGCCCACAGGCGAGGACGCACTCGGGCTGCCGCAGATTTCCCCAAATCACCACACCCAAGCCGGGATGTAGCCTTACGCGTTTCGGATAGATTCCTTCTTCATAGGCCGGTTCCAAAGAGTACACAGCGTTTCTGACCACACCTTTATTTAAACAATAAGCTGCCTTCCAATAGGCCAACTTTGCTCCAATGAACAGTCCCCCAAGGTGTTATGGGATATGTAGTGCGGTGATTCTACCCTGATGGGTGCTGCATGCTCAAGGTCCCCAATCAAAGCCCTTGGATGGGCCCCGAGTTGTGCGTGGTTCCTGGTGCTGCTGCCCCGTGATGTGAGCCTGACTTGATTCCAAGCTCCACGGCCCGCTCCTTATTGCGGTGGTGCATCCTCCACGGCCGGGCCGCCGTGTAAATATAACGCTCCAAAGTTGCCCACAGGCGAGGACGCACTCGGGCTGCCGCAGATTTCCCCAAATCACCACACCCAAGCCGGGATGTAGCCTGACGCGTTTCGGATAGATTCCTTCTTCATAGGCCGGTTCCAAAGAGTACACAGCGTTTCTGACCACACCTTTATTTAAACAATAAGCTGCCTTCCAATAGGCCAACTTTGCTCCAATGAACAGTCCCCCAAGGTGTTATGGGATATGTAGTGCGGTGATTCTACCCTGATGGGTGCTGCATGCTCAAGGTCCCCAATCAAAGCCCTTGGATGGGCCCCGAGTTGTGCGTGGTTCCTGGTGCTGCTGCCCCGTGATGTGAGCCTGACTTGATTCCAAGCTCCACGGCCCGCTCCTTATTGCGGTGGTGCATCCTCCACGGCCGGGCCGCCGTGTAAATATAACGCTCCAAAGTTGCCCACAGGCGAGGACGCACTCGGGCTGCCGCAGATTTCCCCAAATCACCACACCCAAGCCGGGATGTAGCCTGACGCGTTTCGGATAGATTCCTTCTTCATAGGCCGGTTCCAAAGAGTACACAGCGTTTCTGACCACACCTTTATTTAAACAATAAGCTGCCTTCCAATAGGCCAACTTTGCTCCAATGAACAGTCCCCCAAGGTGTTATGGGATATGTAGTGCGGTGATTCTACCCTGATGGGTGCTGCATGCTCAAGGTCCCCAATCAAAGCCCTTAGATGGGCCCCGAGTTGTGCGTGGTTCCTGGTGCTGCTGCCCCGTGATGTGAGCCTGACTTGATTCCAAGCTCCACGGCCCGCTCCTTATTGCGGTGGTGCATCCTCCACGGCCGGGCCGCCGTGTAAATATAACGCTCCAAAGTTGCCCACAGGCGAGGACGCACTCGGGCTGCCGCAGATTTCCCCAAATCACCACACCCAAGCCGGGATGTAGCCTGACGCGTTTCGGATAGATTCCTTCTTCATAGGCCGGTTCCAAAGAGTACACAGCGTTTCTGACCACACCTTTATTTAAACAATAAGCTGCCTTCCAATAGGCCAACTTTGCTCCAATGAACAGTCCCCCAAGGTGTTATGGGATATGTAGTGCGGTGATTCTACCCTGATGGGTGCTGCATGCTCAAGGTCCCCAATCAAAGCCCTTGGATGGGCCCCGAGTTGTGCGTGGTTCCTGGTGCTGCTGCCCCGTGATGTGAGCCTGACTTGATTCCAAGCTCCACGGCCCGCTCCTTATTGCGGTGGTGCATCCTCCACGGCCGGGCCGCCGTGTAAATATAACGCTCCAAAGTTGCCCACAGGCGAGGACGCACTCGGGCTGCCGCAGATTTCCCCAAATCACCACACCCAAGCCGGGATGTAGCCTGACGCGTTTCGGATAGATTCCTTCTTCATAGGCCGGTTCCAAAGAGTACACAGCGTTTCTGACCACACCTTTATTTAAACAATAAGCTGCCTTCCAATAGGCCAACTTTGCTCCAATGAACAGTCCCCCAAGGTGTTATGGGATATGTAGTGCGGTGATTCTACCCTGATGGGTGCTGCATGCTCAAGGTCCCCAATCAAAGCCCTTGGATGGGCCCCGAGTTGTGCGTGGTTCCTGGTGCTGCTGCCCCGTGATGTGAGCCTGACTTGATTCCAAGCTCCACGGCCCGCTCCTTATTGCGGTGGTGCATCCTCCACGGCCGGGCCGCCGTGTAAATATAACGCTCCAAAGTTGCCCACAGGCGAGGACGCACTCGGGCTGCCGCAGATTTCCCCAAATCACCACACCCAAGCCGGGATGTAGCCTGACGCGTTTCGGATAGATTCCTTCTTCATAGGCCGGTTCCAAAGAGTACACAGCGTTTCTGACCACACCTTTATTTAAACAATAAGCTGCCTTCCAATAGGCCAACTTTGCTCCAATGAACAGTCCCCCAAGGTGTTATGGGATATGTAGTGCGGTGATTCTACCCTGATGGGTGCTGCATGCTCAAGGTCCCCAATCAAAGCCCTTGGATGGGCCCCGAGTTGTGCGTGGTTCCTGGTGCTGCTGCCCCGTGATGTGAGCCTGACTTGATTCCAAGCTCCACGGCCCGCTCCTTATTGCGGTGGTGCATCCTCCACGGCCGGGCCGCCGTGTAAATATAACGCTCCAAAGTTGCCCACAGGCGAGGACGCACTCGGGCTGCCGCAGATTTCCCCAAATCACCACACCCAAGCCGGGATGTAGCCTGACGCGTTTCGGATAGATTCCTTCTTCATAGGCCGGTTCCAAAGAGTACACAGCGTTTCTGACCACACCTTTATTTAAACAATAAGCTGCCTTCCAATAGGCCAACTTTGCTCCAATGAACAGTCCCCCAAGGTGTTATGGGATATGTAGTGCGGTGATTCTACCCTGATGGGTGCTGCATGCTCAAGGTCCCCAATCAAAGCCCTTGGATGGGCCCCGAGTTGTGCGTGGTTCCTGGTGCTGCTGCCCCGTGATGTGAGCCTGACTTGATTCCAAGCTCCACGGCCCGCTCCTTATTGCGGTGGTGCATCCTCCACGGCCGGGCCGCCGTGTAAATATAACGCTCCAAAGTTGCCCACAGGCGAGGACGCACTCGGGCTGCCGCAGATTTCCCCAAATCACCACACCCAAGCCGGGATGTAGCCTGACGCGTTTCGGATAGATTCCTTCTTCATAGGCCGGTTCCAAAGAGTACACAGCGTTTCTGACCACACCTTTATTTAAACAATAAGCTGCCTTCCAATAGGCCAACTTTGCTCCAATGAACAGTCCCCCAAGGTGTTATGGGATATGTAGTGCGGTGATTCTACCCTGATGGGTGCTGCATGCTCAAGGTCCCCAATCAAAGCCCTTGGATGGGCCCCGAGTTGTGCGTGGTTCCTGGTGCTGCTGCCCCGTGATGTGAGCCTGACTTGATTCCAAGCTCCACGGCCCGCTCCTTATTGCGGTGGTGCATCCTCCACGGCCGGGCCGCCGTGTAAATATAACGCTCCAAAGTTGCCCACAGGCGAGGACGCACTCGGGCTGCCGCAGATTTCCCCAAATCACCACACCCAAGCCGGGATGTAGCCTGACGCGTTTCGGATAGATTCCTTCTTCATAGGCCGGTTCCAAAGAGTACACAGCGTTTCTGACCACACCTTTATTTAAACAATAAGCTGCCTTCCAATAGGCCAACTTTGCTCCAATGAACAGTCCCCCAAGGTGTTATGGGATATGTAGTGCGGTGATTCTACCCTGATGGGTGCTGCATGCTCAAGGTCCCCAATCAAAGCCCTTGGATGGGCCCCGAGTTGTGCGTGGTTCCTGGTGCTGCTGCCCCGTGATGTGAGCCTGACTTGATTCCAAGCTCCACGGCCCGCTCCTTATTGCGGTGGTGCATCCTCCACGGCCGGGCCGCCGTGTAAATATAACGCTCCAAAGTTGCCCACAGGCGAGGACGCACTCGGGCTGCCGCAGATTTCCCCAAATCACCACACCCAAGCCGGGATGTAGCCTGACGCGTTTCGGATAGATTCCTTCTTCATAGGCCGGTTCCAAAGAGTACACAGCGTTTCTGACCACACCTTTATTTAAACAATAAGCTGCCTTCCAATAGGCCAACTTTGCTCCAATGAACAGTCCCCCAAGGTGTTATGGGATATGTAGTGCGGTGATTCTACCCTGATGGGTGCTGCATGCTCAAGGTCCCCAATCAAAGCCCTTGGATGGGCCCCGAGTTGTGCGTGGTTCCTGGTGCTGCTGCCCCGTGATGTGAGCCTGACTTGATTCCAAGCTCCACGGCCCGCTCCTTATTGCGGTGGTGCATCCTCCACGGCCGGGCCGCCGTGTAAATATAACGCTCCAAAGTTGCCCACAGGCGAGGACGCACTCGGGCTGCCGCAGATTTCCCCAAATCACCACACCCAAGCCGGGATGTAGCCTGACGCATTTCGGATAGATTCCTTCTTCATAGGCCGGTTCCAAAGAGTACACAGCGTTTCTGACCACACCTTTATTTAAACAATAAGCTGCCTTCCAATAGGCCAACTTTGCTCCAATGAACAGTCCCCCAAGGTGTTATGGGATATGTAGTGCGGTGATTCTACCCTGATGGGTGCTGCATGCTCAAGGTCCCCAATCAAAGCCCTTGGATGGGCCCCGAGTTGTGCGTGGTTCCTGGTGCTGCTGCCCCGTGATGTGAGCCTGACTTGATTCCAAGCTCCACGGCCCCCTCCTTATTGCGGTGAACTTTGTGCCATTAAGCCTTTGATAAAGGAATACACTTCCGAAACGCGAGGCAGCCCGAGAGTGATGGATGGCAGGATGTACACTGTTCCCTGAGTGCATCCCCGTTCTTTGGGCAAACTGGAGCATGATGTTACACGGCAGCCCACGCCGTGGGGGAATGCACCACCGCAACCACAGCGGGCATGGAGCTGAGGATACACCCGGCAAACCCATGAGGCTACAGCACCGAGGATTGTTACCATCCACGCCTTGGGGCCCATTGGAGGGCATGCAGAAGGTACCCCGAGTTTGTTGCATCTGTTGGGGACTACATTTCCCAGGAGGCAATATGCCTGTGACTCTTTCAAGCAGCCTATCAGCAGGCGAGAGACTCATCATAGCAGCCTATTAGAAGGTGTTTTATTCAATAAAAGCGTGATGCAAATCAAGCAGTGAACTTTGTGCCATTAAGCCTTTGATAAAGGAATACACTTCCGAAACGCGTCAGGCGAGGCAGCCCGAGAGTGATGGATGGCAGGATGTACACTGTTCCCTGAGTGCATCCCCGTTCTTTGGGCAAACTGGAGCATGATATATATATATATATATATATATATATATATATATATATATATATATATATATATATATATATATTCAATTCAATTCAATTCAAAGATAGCTTTATTTGATTTATAAATAAATCATAAAAGCACAGCTGAAATATACATATTCAAATATGTTACATAACAAGCATAAAAAAACGGGTTTCCAGAAACACATAGTTGTCCAGCATACAATAAAACATGTCTTTAAGAAAAAAAAAATGCATCAGACTTTATGACATTTCATATATTGAGTTTGCATAAAGCTGTCATAACTCCATCAGCCTATCCAAGACGATTTCACATTGAATTCCTAAACCTAATGAAACTTTTTAAAAATAAGGTAACGGACTCCATGATCATTTCGTTGCCCAAAGTTTGTAACTTCAAGTAAGCTATACGACATTGTCTTAAGCCTAAATATTTTTAAAATAGGGATTATGAACCTTTTCCTTGGAACTGAGTACAATTTACAAAATAAGACATAAGTCTGTGCAGAATCCCCAAGCGAAAGCGAGTCAAAAGCATCCGTTCTATGCCTCCCTGGACTTGGACCAAATATGGCTGAATACCTGAACATGTTAGCATCAGCTGATTATCCATAACAGTTATTTTTTCACTTTCTTTGGACTATCTCTTATCTTGTAAATGGACCAAGCAATCTGCTTTCAATACCATTCTTGGGTAAGAGCCATGCTCGCAGGTTTCTCATAATATTCAGGATGACCAATTTCACTTGCTTTATAGTTTAATATAGCGGAGACAGGGAATGGAGGAAACCCTATCAAGTTTTAAACAATCCTTAATATAATAATATCGTGATTAAAGCTGGTCTCATTTGACACCCAGACCTTATGCCAAAGCAAAGTAGGATTAATTCTAATCACATCCGAGATGAAGGGCAAACCAAGCTCAGAATGATAAATAAAATTAGCAGTGGAGCTTGGAACAGCCAACAAGTATCGTATAAATGTGTTCTCACTCAATTGTAGTGGCTACACATCAGTAATCCCCCATATACCTGCTCCATACAGAGCTGTCGATAAACACTTTGATTTATAAATTTGTAATAGTTCAGGGACTGGTCTACGACCTAATTGTCCCAAAAACTGATGACAGCCCCTATGGATCTGGAGAACATCAATGTCCTTGCCTGGACAGCGGCAGACCACGTCCCCGTGCAATCAAAGTTGATCCCCAAATAAGAGAACTTATTAGTACATTCAATTTTATTGTTTTTAATACAAATATCACAACATTTAATGGTCTGCTTTCCACATTTTATTGTATATGTCTTACTAGTGTTCACACTTAAACCCCTATCTTGCATAAAAGTAGCATAATTAATTACAGTTCTTTGTAGCCCTAAGTTTTAGTTCTTTGTAGCCCTATATATATATATTTATATATATATATATATGTGAATGAATCCATCTATCTATTTATCTATCTATTTATCTATCGATCTGAAAATCGCCCTCATCGAAGGGTCACCACAAACTGTTAAAATTTCTCCCCTTTTTCTGACCTTCTTTTTGTTGACGTTAGGACTTTGAGCACTTTACCACTGCTGAGCAGTGCTAAGGTGCATGTGCTTCTCCCCTAAACATGGTAACATTGGTGTATACACAATTAACATATTTAGTTTACTTGTAAGTGCCTTGTAACTTGGTATACCATATACCGAGGGCCTGTAAATTAAATGCTCCTAGGGGCCTGTACTGAAAGTGCATCCCACACAAGTACCCTCTCAAACCTGAATCAGGCCTGCCATTGCAGGGATTGTGTGTGCAGCTTTTGCCACTTCGACTTGGCATTTAAAACTACTTGCCAAGTCTTGAACTCTCCTTCTATTACACATACATCACCCAAAAGGGTAGGCCCTTGGTAGCCCATAGGGAAGGGTTCTGTGCAAGTAAAAAGTAGGACATGTTCTGGTACGTTTTGAATGTCCTGGTAGTGACAAACACCAAAATTAATTTTTCACTACTGTAAAGCCTACTCTTCTCTTTTTTGGTCGAGCAGTCGAGGCCTCTTGTATATACTTTGATATATAATTATACGCGTATGTACTTTGTGGGCTCTGGAGATCACCCCTTGGACTTGTCTACTTCCGCTTAGGGACTTTTTTTCTGTTCATCTGTCTCTATTAAACTGTCTTGATTGAAAACGACCAGTAGAGGTCACTAAAATACCAGAATTGCTTTCTGCTGAGGGACTTTCTTTTTTTAATTTTTCTGGTAACTGCCTCTAATTACCTTTCATGATAAAAAACGACCAGCAGAGGTAAGTAAAATACCAGAGTCCCTTTGGCATTCCCTAGAGTCCAGTCCATAGAAATTGTCTCCCACAAGCACCTGTAGAAAATAATATTTTTTTCACATCTTTTCTGCTTTGCTGTGCTGCCCTGCTGCATGGTGATCTCTGTCCTCTGAGGCCAAGGACTGGACCTGTCTCACTTACATCCACAGTGACTCAAGGGCTTGCTGGCTTGCCCCCTCTTCTGAAGTCTCAAGGCCATCAAAGACTTCCTTCAACCCTGCAACAGCCCTTGAACTCTGCTATCTGGGAGTCATGTCCTGCCAAGTAGTGCCAATTTAGTTTAGGGGCCTTGAAAGTAGGCTTCTGCTGTGCAGAACCATCAAAATTGACACAGAACCTACTTTGCGCAGATCAGAACCAATGCATTCACCTTTGAGGCCGACGCAGGAGCTGATCAACGACATCGCTTTGATGGATAGCGCTGCTCAATGACAATGGACAGCCCAGCTCGACGACTACACATCGCCTGCATCGTTGCAGAAGCCTTCGTCACTTGTGAGGATTGGAACCGATGCATCGAGTCTTCGACATCGACGCTAGTCCCATCCAAGGTGCTATTTCAGCAGGACCTGCATAAGTCCTGTAGTCGGCCTGTTCTTCATTGCAGTCGGCCTGAACTTTAGATTTACCGTGGTCCATCGTGACCTCTAGTAACCCCTAAGAGTTATTTTCTTTCAAGCATTACTTTTTGATTTATTCTTTGAAAATTAATAACTCCTGTTTTACTAACTGGAGTTTTGTCATTTTGGTCTTGATTTACTCATAGAATTATTGTTATAAAACTGTGCGGAGTGTTTTTGTGTTTTTTTCATTGTGGCCTGGGTGAGGGTGTTGCACAAATACTTTACACCGTGTCTCTTTAGGTAGGCCTAACTGCTCAGTTCCAATCTACCAGGGGGTGAGCACAGGTTATTTTTAATAGTGTATCTAGCTTACCCTGACTAGAGTGGTGCTTCCTGCTTATACAGGGTGCATACCTCTGCCAATGAGCAAGAGGTTGGTGCAGTAGCCAGGGCGGCTGACTCCGGAACACGGGGGCTTACGGTTCGATACCCGGCGCCAGAGTCAGTTTAGCCCAGCACCTTGTGACTCTGGGTAATAGCTCGCTTAATTTTCCCGACGGCCCCCGGCGCCGGGACACCTCGCCTGAGGTAGCTGTGCGCTTTACAAATGGTGGCATTATTATTTAGCACTATCTATCTATTAGTCTGTCTTAAAAGATGCTAGGCAAAATGTGTGCATGTGTCATTTTGGGGCATCTTTACAAGCCTCTAGCGCCACAGGAGCATCACTTTTTTTGATGCTCATGTGGTGCTGTGTGCTGTTCCATATTTACGTGGCCACGCAAAGCCACTTTGTGTGGCTTTACACAACCTTGTACATATGGCTCTGTTTCATGCCGTACTCTGTGCCAAAAGGGCGTGTCATGGATGTTTATGTGGATGTTGCCACGCAAGAATCATAGCTGTATGACACTGCACAGGTGTAAAAGGATTCGTAAATCTGAGGCAGTGCCAAAAACAGAGGGAGTATTAAAGTGGCGCAACAAGGAGAAATACTTTTATTTCTCCTCGTTTTTTGCTCTATATGTGCTGCAGAATGCATCATGGTGCAAGGGTGCCAGAGTTGGTTCATGGCTGCTGTTTGTGCACCTGTGCAGGGGAGAGCACAGGAGTGCACCGTATTCTTGTAAATACGGCGCATCCCTGCATTTTTTCAATTACACAGCTCAGTGCAGCAAAATGAGTTTGCGGCGCCGCGCTGAGGCACTTCATTGAAAATATGCTCTTTTGTGTCTGATATTGCACACATATTCCCCCATCCTGTAAATTAGTGACACCTGGTCTATCACTAATTCTGGGGAAGCGAGGAAATGCCAGAGACTACGAGGTGTACCCTTGGATGGCCAAAAGAAATGAAAAGTAGAAATAGGAAATACTGCACCTGATTTCCTTACAAGTCCCAATTTTCGCTTGGAGTTTCATCTGGATGATTTATCTGTTTTCAGCAGAGAAAAATCATACATCGCCTATATTGTAGTCCACTGGAAAAAGTAAATTCTGTTATCAGCCCCTTTAGCATTTAAGCAGGACTTGTATTTCGGTCCTTTATCCACTATTAACTTCATCTCTAATCTCTGACTTTGTGGTCATAAGGTCTTGCTCCACCTGAAATTCCTTTGCACTTGTTCCTCCGTCACACACATGCACATACCACACACTAATCTCTCTCTCTCTCTGTATCCCTCTTGCTCTCTCACTTCTCAGTCCCTGCTCAGTGTCTCGTGCGATGGATTTTGACTAGGTTGCATGTTTAAGGCTTACGACTGACAAACCACCCCCTCTGGAATGTCCCATTGCCTCTCCGTCACATTAATGTGTCACACTATTTGTTATGGGTATTTTAATAGCACCCTTATCACCTGTGAGGGCATCCAGTGTGTACTTTAGCAGGTATGTGAGGCCAGCCATTGGACCATCTGTGAAAAGTCATGGCTTCATCTATATCAGAAAGTCAAGAAGAGAGGCAGACGTTCTGATGTGTTGTGGGAGGGGCCAGGTATGAGAAGGCACGCCCCCTTCGCTGCTTGTATTTTTAGCCTTTGTATACTACAGCTCTAGAGTCTGATATAGCGGGCTCTACCCGCCATTAAAGGCCCACTTTAACATGGGAGCGGGCCTTTAATAGCTGGTAGAGCCCGCCAGGAGGGCTTAAGGTGATTAGAATATTCCGCCTGTAGATAGCAGAATGTTCTAATTACTAAAAACAAAGGCCTCTCGGAGACCGAGGGGGATTAAATCCCCTTGGGCTCTGAGAGGCCTTTGTTCACATCAGCAGCTGTGAAAAAAACAACATTGGAATGTAAAGTACCTGTGTATTTGAGTAGCTTTAACGATGGGCTACTGGAAGTAGAGTGGAAGACTATTAATTGAAGGTATATAGTAATAATCGCACATAATTTACTCTTTGGTGCACACAGAGGTGTAACCCTCATCGTTGTAATTATTGGTTACAACATTGGAATGTCGCTCTGCTGGCTTCTACCGGCCCATAGAAGCCCAGGGCACTCCATTGTATTCAATGGAGAGCTCAACATTCCAATGTTCTAATATGAGCTAGACACCGCTGCTATGCTCTGCTAAGAGAATCGGTTACTAGGCCAAGATACATCTCTGCCACCTTGCCAGTAACATCTCTACAACACTTGCAGAACAGGTACCACAAGGCCCACCCTTACCATACATTTCTAAGCAGCTGCTACCATACATCAGTATGTTCTGCATAGAGGTGCTCATTGAAATAAGAGGGCCATTAGTAAGTGTGCCATACTCTACCTTTCTTCAAACATTATGGTCGCCTCGAAGCAGTGTTGATTTTTTGGCTCAAAGCCCTGACTTTTGTATTAGATATCACTTTGTGTCAAAATCCATGGGTAGTTGCATGGGTACACCCATTTATCAACCAGGAGAATTCCCCTTGACTTAAACCAGAGACAAGGAGAGCAAATCACTACCTTGCATTACTTTAGGGCTAATTTCTAGAACAAATAAAGATTTATACTGGAGAGTACACCCCATCTCAAGACTCTGGTCCATTTTGCATCACTTTTTGTCGCCACTGCACTGGTGATCCTGAGTCATACTTCAAGCAAGATATGAACATGAATCCCTGTTTCCGACCACATGGAAGATGCCTTCGTTCATTCCATGTGCGCCCATATCAGCAAAGCTAATTTAAGCACTTTATTTTCTTTACTTAATCAGATTGCACAGAATTGACTCCTCTCTCGGGAATATGAACCAGGGTCAGTTCACAGTAGGTCTCTCATCGCCTTCACCTTCCTACAGTAGTTTCTGAGAAGCATGAGTAACCAGATTAATTAACAACCAGGGAGGATGTTTAGTGACCTTGCAAAGAATTACTCTGAGAACCTAAGAAGTATCCACTAAGATGGTAACACACGGCAAACAAAGAAAAACAGGCTGCAATTTAATGAAATTATATCTGAGATTCAACAGAGGGTTCATGAAAAATCAGCACAAAAACATATGTGGGCTCCATTTTAACCTCAAAGAGCCCTTTTATTAATTGCATTTCTATTTAAAAAACACATTAAAACCAATCTCAATTTTACATATGAAATAAAAGCATTACCAATAAATATTGCAGTTTATTGTAGTTGTAAAACAAGAGTCAGAGCACAAAACTCAATTTGCAGTAAAATGTAAACTATCTTAGGTAAGATGTGTTCCTTATGCATGCCATGAAGCGTGAGACAATAGAACATCAGTATTCTTGCTTCGGTCTCTGCAGCACCTACTTTATTTAAGTATCATACACAGCTACCAATTACATCTATCAGGGGAAGTTTTCAAAAAGACTTTATGGGCCTGACAAAACTTTCTTGCAGCTGCACATTCTGCGATTTGCGACAGTATAAAGGTTTTTTACAATATACCAAACTCCTTTTGCGATTCAGATAAAAAAATTGCGTCTCATTTGCCATCTAAGAGCCACATGTATCAAGCATTTTTGCGTGCGCAAATTGACCAATTTTAAGAATCAGCCTCTTTGCGAACACAAGAAATGCTTTTCACATGTATCAAACCTTACTTTGCGATTCGGTAAACTGTTACTGAATCCCAAAATGGGTTTGTGATTCGGTATTTGCAAAGGGCGTGTCTAGTGCATCCCTACCAAATACTGAATCGCTGCTATATGTATGAATATTTACTGACCGTGAATGCGGTCGCAAAACATTCACATTCTTCAAGTTGGTGGTCACCCATTCGCAAATGGGAAGGGATCCCAGTGGGACCCCTTCCCCTTTGTGAATATATGCAAAAACTATTTTTAAAAGCAGGACCACTGCCTGCTCTTAAGAAATGAAAAGTGAACTATTCATTTTTTTTTCTAAACGCAACCCGTTTTCCTTTCAGAAAAATAGGCTGCATTTTAAAAAAATATTGCTTTGTTTAAAAGCAATTAAAGACATGGTGGTCTGCTGACATCATAAGGCCACCATCCCTGTGATTTTAGCGATTCCTTGGGGGTCGCAAATTGCGACTTACCTCATTAATATTAATGAGGTAGGTTGATTTGGAACCCCCTACGAATCACTATATGAAACTTGGTGTTTCATGCCTTTGTAATATCGATTAGCTAATTGAGATTCGCTGAAAAGCGCAATTAGGTCACCACTCATACAAATGTTGATACATGTGGCCCATGGTTAGGAAGGGGTGTTAAAGAGTCGTTGCATCCATTAAGAAACCCAGAGAGAGTGTTCTGGACCTCAATGATAACAAATGGGGTCTTTCTCCACTTGTGTCTTGGAGCTCCCTTACAGCAGACCCCCCAGCAGGAAACCAAGTGCCCATTTTTAGCAATTGACTCTAAGCGCCAGATGTATGCCCATTCCATTTTGCGGGTCGCAATTTGAGACTGGCAAAATGGAATGTACTAATGTGTCTCAGACACATTTAACGATTCCCAATGGGGTCGCAAAAGACCTGCCTCTTCAATATTCATAAGACAGGTCGCAATTTGCGACCCATTGGCAATGGGCTACAATCACAGGGATGGTGGCCTGCTGGAGACAGCAGATCACCATGTCTGTATTTGCTTTTTAAGTTAAGCAACGTTTTTTTCCAAATGCAGCCTTTAAGGACAATGGGATGCATTTAAAAGAAACAAATAAAAAGTTTTCTTTTAATTTTTTAAGAGCAGGCAGTGGTTCTTGGGACCACCCCCTGCTCTTAAAAAATTATTTCGCTGCCTAACACAAAGGGGAAGGGGTCCACTGGGGACCCCTTCCTGTTTGCGAATGGCTTACCACTAATCTGAAATTGGTGATTTTGTGACCGCATTTGCGGTCGTGAAACAAACGTACATTCCCCTGCTACTCGCTTTTAGGAAGAGAAGTTCTTGGCATGCCCCTTCCTAATAGGTTACCGACAAGTAAAATAGAGTTTGTACATGCTAAAACCTTTCACAGCAGTTGCAAACAGCCCGATTTTTCCTTTGCGGCTGCTACAAAATTGTCGTACATCTGGCCCTTAGGGTAAAAAGCCAGAACACTGCACGACTTACTCAGAAGCGGACTACTGAGCTGGCAATGAAGAAATCCGTAACACATCAAATAACACTCAATAATTCCCTGCCCAGACAGTATTTTTCTTATAAAAAGGAAGAATATTATACTAAACAAACTACTAAATACAATACACACATTAACAAACATATACAGAATGACACGTGGTAGTGTATATGGCAACACAATCTAAAAAGGCCTTGAAGGCAACACACAATTATGGATTGGCCCATAGATCAGGTTAGTCATTTCAAGGAAGGTCAGAAGTATCTGATCAGCTACCTCTCTATCACACTTACAGAGCAGGTATCTCATGGCCACTCTTAACATAAGTTTCTAAGAAGCTGCTATCCTACAGGCTAACCTCTCTGTGACCAGCAGATTAGTCCCTGCAGCATGGCAATAAGCCGTGGTTAAAGCACTATTAAAGTAGGCTAATGTGGATCCTCTTGACTTAGGAAACTATTGGCCAATCTCTCTGCTTCCTGGGACAAGCAAGATAGTAGTATAGCATGTCAAGCTCTCCTTGTCTGTATTTCTGGAAAAGCATGATATCCTTCATCCCACGCAGACCAGATTTCGACCTTACACAGCACAGAAAACACATTTCCTTCCTTTCAGATACACTGCACCCTACACATGGGGCTACCTTGGGTGTCCTTACTGATGCCTTACATGCAGAAAAAGAGAAGGTTTGGGCCTGGTATTTGGGTACACTTGCAAGGTTGACGTGACAGTTTAAAACTACCTCCCGTATTATGCTGGACTTTGTTTTCCCTGTTTATTTTATCTTTGGGCACTTAACCGCTGCTGATAAGTGCTAAAGTGCAAGTGCTCCCTGTGTAAATCGTGATTATGTTTGGTTATCCATGGTTGGCATACTTGATTTACTGGTAAGTCCCTAGTAAAGTCCACTGTGTGTACCCTGAGCCCGAAAATCAAATGCTACTAGTGGGCCTGCCGCACTGATTGTGACACCCCCATGAGTAGTCCTGTAAACATGTCTCAGGTCTGCCACTGCAGTGTCAGTAAGTGCAGTTTCAAACTGCAATGCTAACCTGGCAAGTGCTCCCACTTGCCAGGCCCAAAACATCCATTTTATTACATGTAAGGCACCCCTGCGTTAGGCCCAAGGTACCCCTGTAGGCAGGGTGCAGTGTATTTAAAAGGTAGGACATGTACCATTCTGTTTTACATGTCCTGATAGTGAAATACTGCTAATTTCGTTTTTCACAATTGCAAAGACTATCTCTCTCATAGGTCATCATTGCAGCTGCCTTGTAACATCTTACAAGTGTAACTTTCAACTGGGAAGGGATAGAGATTTGGGGTTCTGGTTCGCTGAACTCAGGATTTAAAAGCACATCTTTCTGTGAAGGTGTTTTTTGAATTGCATCTTTGAAAATGCCACTTTTAGAAAGTGGAAATTTTCTTGCTTTACCATCGTGTGCCTCTGCCTGACTGTTGAATCCACGTCTGGTTTAGACTGACAGTTGGGCTGTTTGTACATTCACTCTAGACAGTCACATAAAGGGAACTGAGGTGTGCCCTGTATATCCTGATTGCCCATCACTAGACTGATGGGCCTTCCTGAGTTAGAGTGGTAGGAGGAGTTGTCACTGACACTTGAGTAGGGCTGTGCCTGTCCTCACACCCCCCAGTAGTATGGCTGGAGCCAGGTAGGATCTGTGCTCTACAAAAACTATCCTTTCAAGTATGCCTACTTCAAGGGCGGATAGGGGTGTAAGTATTGGACCTGTAACCACACATTTTTAGAACACACGTAGGGCCAGATGTACGACCATTGAATTATGAAAGTCGCAAATTGTGACAAATTGCGAGTTGCAATTTGCAAGTCACAAAATTCAATGTACAATAGTGTCTCAGACACTGTTTGCCATTCCCAATGGGGTCGCAAATTGCATGCCTCACGAATATTAATAAGGCTGTCGCAACTGCGACCCCATTGGGAATGGCTCGCACTCACAGGGATGGTAGCCGGCTGGGTTCAGCAGACAACCATGTCTGTGCCTGCTTTTTGAATAAAGCAGTTTTTTTTTTAAATGCAGCCCGTTTTCCTTAAAGGAAAAGAGGATGCATTTAAAAAAGAAAAATGAAAAATTTCAGTTTCATTTTTTAAGGGCAGGCAGTGGTCCCTAGAACCTCTGCCTGTTCTTAAAGAATATTTGCGCACCCATTCACAAAGGGGAAGGAGTCCCCTGCGGATCAGTTCCTGTTTGCGATTGACTTACCACCCTTCTGAGAAGGGAGGTAAACTGAGCGTGTTTTGCAACCATAATTGCGGTCACAAAACAATCATACATAGGTTATGGTCTCGACATCAACAATGATTCAGCACTCCAACATATGTAAGAATTTATATTTTTCACAGGTTCAAACAGAGTAAAAAGAAGCACATCAATTCAGCAGGTTCCAGTTTCTTTGGTTCATTATTGGAAAAATTCTTCATACAAACGACTGTAGCCAACACGTTTCGACCTCAAGGGTCTTCTTCAAGGCAATGAGAACAACAGTGATTTGTTTCGATTCATTAGATTTCTTTCCTGTAGTTCCACACGGTCCCTCTCTCTAGCTAGGGGTGCCAATTGGACCTCTTAATCTTTAGTTCCACCAAGAAGGTCAAGTTGCTTGTTGAGTGGCTTCTTAATGCACTATTCCAAAGTCAGTTCTATCTGTGTAAGCATGGGTTTTTCAGCCAATTTGTATTTGTTCTATGTGTGAACCGCTCCCGCCTCGTAGCCAAAATCATCACCTTGGTTATGGACTCGCTATTAGGAAGGGCGCCCTTCACATGCCCCTTCCTAATAGGGCATTGCTAACCATATTTCGCGAGTCGGTTAGCGACTCGCAAAATAGGGTTAGTACATTGGGCAGACATGTTTTGCGGTCGCGAAGGGTCCAAATTTCTATTTATGACTGCAAAAAAATGTTGTACATCTGCACCTTAGACTGAGGACTCTGCCAAGAAGAAGAGCTGAAAAGCTGCCAGGTGGAGTATTGCCCATTTGCTGTGTTGCTTTGCTAGGTTGGCCTGCAGTTGCTGCTTCTGTCTGTGAGCAGTGAATGAACTTGCTTTCTGGAATTCTACTTGCCAAGTTCTCCAAGGGCTTGTGTGCGCTTGCCTCCTTATGGCAATCTCACGGCCATGAAAGACTTCGTCCACAGCTCCCCTGAACTCCTCTGCGGGGTGTTCTAACCTGCCAAGTGGTGCAAACTCCAGTTCTGGGCCCTTAGAGGTTGTTCCTCTGCTTCAAGAGATTAAAATCCCAGCATCGCCCTCCAGCGTCGTTTTTCCTGCTGCAAGCTTGCCGTGCAGTTGAAAAACCAATGCATCGCTGCAGTGTGGCCGAAAAATCAATCCAGTGCCTGATCATGGTTGGAAGAGAGAATGTCGATTCTCACGGATTTATTGCATAGAGAATCATGATTTTATTAAAGACAAGGAGGCTAGCATTATGCATAATACTTTTATTCTCCACTTCTGAGCAGCACTTTAAAGAACTTTAGAATAGAAGAATAGAATCTTAACATCAAACAATTGAAAAGAACACTAATGTCCCATAAGATCCTGACATCTGACATCTTCTTCCTCTTTTGTTTCCTCTTCTCCAAATATTCTTTGTAATAAATGTAACATCTTCTTAAAATTACTTCTTGCATCCGCACAGATCCATAAACAAACCTCAATTTTCTGGAAATAATAAATCAATCCATTATTTTACCAATACTCTATTCTATCACAAAACATCGTCTTCTACTTCGCTGTCCTTTACCTAAACTTATTCTTAAATAAATATACCTCTTAATAACTATCCTCATAAAACCCAACAACTTCTCCTCCAAACCCAAAATCAGGGTGAGAGGGAGGGATAATGCTAGCATCCTTGTCTTTAATAAAATCACAATTCTTTATGCGATAAATCTGTGAGAATCAACATTTATGACAAGACAGGAGGCTAGCATCATGAATGTTCAAAGCCATCTAAAACCTTTTTTGCAACATGCACAATAGGTTTGAAATAAAACTTCCTAAAAACCTCTGCATTTGACCAATCAGCAGCTTTTAATATGTCATTTAAACTTCCTCCATTCCAAAACCCTACTTTCATATTCCTTAAAACTCTTTACAATACAAAGCTTCGGGTGCGCATCCAACAAGGGATAAAAGACTGACCTTGACATTGTCTTAGTTCTCCTCCAAATCTCAAACATTACTTCTTGAGGTTGATAAAACCTAGAACTAACATCCAAAGCCTTTACATGTGAAACTCTCTTGTTTGAAACCAAACATAGCAAACCTGCCAACTTCCATGTTAATTCGCTCAATCCCAGATACCTATTTGCAGGCCATCCTTCAAATTGTTTAAATATCAAATTCACATCCCAAACTGAACCATACTTAGCTTTAGAAGGTCCTTTCAACCTAATACCCTTTATAATTCTACACACAACTCTTTCCTATCGATGCACCCTGGATTAAGGTGTGCCCAGCCGAAATGCCCGACAATTAACAATTAATAGTCCTGTACGACAATCCTTTCTCAAACAGTTCTGCTAAAAAAATGTATACCATCATCTCATCACCTCCACGGGATCCAAATCCCTCTCCATGCACCAATGTAGCCATACTGACCATGTACCCACGTATCTCTTTCTAGTCCCAGCTGCCCACGATTCCTTGAGTAAAGCTGAAGCTGTTCCCGAAGGTCTGAGAATCTTTCGGATCCCCTGATATCTTCCAAACTGGAAGGTTGAGCGAACCTTCCCGCACCAAAGGATGATCTATTATCCCCTGTCCTATCAAAATTCCACTGTAAGCTCGTATCAAAAAAGGTTTCTCCATCACCATCTCCAAAATTGAAGGGAACCATGCCTGTGATATCCAAAATGGAGTCACCAACACAATCTGTGTGACCTGTCTTCGTACTTCTAACAACACCCCCTGAATCATAGCAAAGAGGGGAAAAGCATACCCCCTCCTTTCCTTCCAACTCTGAGTAAAGGCATCTACCACTAATGCTCCTGGGTCCTGTCTCCAACTGAAGTAATCCTCCAACTGATATGTCAGTTTAGAAGCAAACAGATCTATAGCCAGGGGACCCAACTGACTTTCAATATCTAGAAAAACCTCCTTGTCCAGCATCCAATTGCAGTAATTTGTAAGATTTCTTGAGTCTCAATCTGCTACCATGTTCTGTTGTGCCAGTAGATATTGGGCCTGAAGAGCAATTCTGTGTTCCATGCAAAATGTCCAAATGTCCTGTGCAATTTATGTCAATCTCCTTGATCTGCTTCCACCTAACTTGTTTATATAGGTAACTGCTGTGATATTTTCTATTTTCAGAAGGACAGAATTTCCTTGGAATAGAGACCTGAAACTTTGCAAAGTAAAACCCCCTGCCTTCAACTCTAAATAATGTATATTTTCCATCTGTTCTATCCTGTTCCAAACTCCACCTGTTCTCTGATTCAAACAAGATGCTCCCCAACCAAACAGCTAGCATGTGTTTCTAACACATAATCCGGTTTCATACCAAAAATTGCTCGTCCATTCCATGCTATCATATTTTCCAACCACCTAATTAGCACTCTCATTGCTTCTGTCATTTGTACACAATCTCCGTACCGTAAACCGACTGCCAGTCCCGAAGTCTTAAAGCTCTGTAATATAAAGGCCCAGGAAACACCGCTTGTATCGAGGATGATAAAAGACCTATAATCCTTGCTAACTCTCTCAAACTCACTATCTGTTTCCTCAATAAAGTTTTCACCTCTTGCCAAATCTTTTTTTATCTTCTTTTCTGGTAACAACAAATGACCTTTGACTGTGTCCACTACAAAACCTAAAAATTCAAATGCTTGAGCTGGCTCCAAAATTAATTTCTCTACATTTATCAGAAACCCCAAGAATTTGAACAGCTCTGTGACAGTCTCTAATTGTGATCTCAACATTGTCACATCCTGATTTATAATTAGCAGATCATCTAAATTAACAATCATCCAAATTCCCCTTTCTTCAAAAAACCAACAACTGATCTCATCACTTTTGTAAAACACCATGGGGCTTGAGGACAACCCGGATGGTAGGCAAACATACTGATAAATATGTCCCTGCCACCTGAATGGGAGATGTCTCTGACTTTTGCAGTTCATTGGAGCCGTGAAATAAGCATCTTTCAGATCCAACTTCACTAACCATTCTAGATCCTGTAAAATATCTCTCAACAGATGAATACCATCCATCTTGAAATGCCTGTAAATCACATAGTAGTTTAAGTCCCTCAAATGTATCACTGGTCTCTATCCCTTTTCTACAAGAAATAATGTACTCATGAACCCTACTTGGTCTTCTCTTACTTCCACAAAAGCCCCCTTTACAAACATACTCTCATTGAACCTCAACTCTCTCAGTTCCTGTATTTGCACGGGCTCTGAATTGAACTCTATTTTGTAACATGTTACAGCCTCCAACACTCAAGGGTCTTTTGTTATCACCTTCCATTTTTTAAATTTTTTTTTACCTTCCTCCCACCTTTCTTTGGGTAAAACCAGTAGAAATCCTCATATTTGTACCTACCTGGTGCTTGAGCAGAGGATTGTCCTCTTCCTCTTGTGCCTCTAATTCTGACTCCCCTCTCTCTTTGAGGGAACATTCCATATTGACGTTGGGATACTCTTGCAAATCCTCTGTTACTACTAAACTGGGACCTATAAAAACTCTGGCAGGGAGGTAGCCCTCTCCTCCCAGCCCTGCCAGAAAACCGATTTTTTTCAACTAAAAACGTTTCTCTTATTGAGCTGTGCTTTATCTAAGACAGTAAACGTATGTACGTACTTTCCGAAGGACTTGACTAAGCCCTCACCAAAGAGCAAACATTTAGGATCTTCATCTGTTTCCTTTCGTGCGAAATCACCAAGTTTCGGATTTATTCTAAACAATATTGCCTTTCTTCTTTCGGCAATTAGCCCCACATTTGCATTCCCTAAGAAGAAAATCGATCTCTGGCACCAGCCCCTTAACAAATGAATATCCAAATCCGTACCCTTAAGATACGCCTCTTCAATCAAGTAAAACATTCTTGCAAGAGGACCTTAGGTGTCCAACAGTTTGTCCTCACATTGCTTCAATGCCTTCTCTAAACCCTTTCTTGGATCTCTTCCTAACTTGAACATGAAGTAATTATATCTGGGTCCAGATTAGGAGTCAATGAATCCTTTTCTCCAATCACTGGGTGTGAACAGTCTGCCCTCATAATATTACGTTCACCCTTCTCCAGTGGTCTCTATCTTTAACCAGTGCCTAATATAATCTGACGCATGACTCATAGTCCACCAGTTAGATCCCCGGTGGTGACGTACATCTTTAGGGTCAAACAATTTTTTCCCAAAAGGATCAACCACCATTTTATCTCCCCTCATCTTGGTATTCTCACTTCCAATATCATCCTCTAAATCGTCCTTATAATCTAAATCTAAAACATATTCATCCAAGTCAGTATAATCAGCAGGGAATTCCTGCCCATCTTTTCTGTTGCAATGAACACTCAATCTCTAAGAGTCGCTTGGGACTCCATTTCCTTCAGCACTGTATTACAGATGCTTTCTTTTGATTTTACATTTTCCTCCTACTCCTCTATGATCTCTTTCCTCATTTTCAGATACTGAAAAATACTACTCTTCTTCATTTGTCACGAGGTCTCTTCATACCTGACATGGCAGCGTTTACAGTCTCTTTAGTGAGATTCTTCATTTCCTCAGATATAATGTTTTTAACCATTGTCCCTGGCTCTCCAACACTCACCTCTTCCTCTGACATTTTACCCAAATACTGCCAATTAAAAACACACAAGTAACTGATTTGACCCCTTCAACACAGCTGATCTAATCCTAACACCTGCAGCTTCCGTTAATTCGCTTGTTAAATAGGTTTTCTAGGAATGCTCCGACTGCTTAAAAGAAAGCCCATCAGCTGTAGAAATAAACCTGTGTGTGTCACCCAAACATGCTCAATCTAAAATGGAGTTGGTAAATATCCTTTTTTTTTTTTTTTAAACACTTTCAAATATTTAAAATTATAAACAGAGCTCCTCCGCTTACAAAAACAAATTCATCTTCCCTTGTAACGTACGTACGACGTAGTCATGAGAATTGGAAATTCCTAAAATGTCTGTCCACGTCACAGGTTAAACACGAGCTCCCTTTCACTGAGTTCCTTTCTCTAAAATGTCTGGTCGTACCCAATCTTGCCTCAAGCCCTCACGCTCTCATGAAGCCTTCTGGAGTTGTGCACCATCAAACGGTAAGCACCGACGGTTAAATTAAAAGTACTGTTTCATTATTTTACTTTACTCGTAACCTATTTTAAAAGTTTCTGATTTATGCCCCATAATTCTGCATCCGCTATGGTTCTATAAACATACATCTACGTCTACATATTTATTCTAACCCTAACTAAACAAACAACATTATAATTAAAAAAATCATTATATAATTGTAAAACACACAAATCTACAAAGATTTAGCCCATGAATTGGACTGTTCTCCACTATTCAATACTTCATACACACAAACCTTCCAAAGAAATATATGATAAACAAATACCCAAAGAATACTTATCTGCTCAGAAAGCAGCAAGCAAAAGAGGAAGAAGATGGCGGACGTCAGGTTCTTATGGGGCATTAGTGTTCTTTTCAATTGTTTGATGTTAAGGTTCTATTCTAAAGTTCTTTAAAGTGCTGCGCAGATGTGGTGAATAAAATTATTATCCATAATGCTAGACTCCTGTCTTGCCATAAAATCATAGGACGTAGTCTGGAAGTGACTTGTCATTCAGTGGGGTAGCATCCAATGATTTATCTTCATGTGATTCTGATGAACATGCCCATGGCAGTTATGATGATCCCTCACAAGCACAGTTGCAAGATAGTCCAGCTGGCAGTAACTGAGCACTGGAAGATTGCTCACTTGGCATCCCCCCATTTTAGTTCAGCCATAAATTCCCTCAATTCACTGCAGATACTGGATATAATGTCAAGTTTGACCAGTGACTACTTTTTATCTTTTTTGGATTGAGATGTTCCTTGGGGAAACTGTACAACAAACTGTATGAGTATTATGTCTTTTCTGTTCTGGGCATTCTCTAGTTTGACTTACATGTGGCAGTCAATTAATCAAAATGCTGAAGAAGTATAATTAATATGATGTATGTTTAGTCTATATTATTATGTTCTGCAATATGATTGTCAAGCTTACGTGAATGTATTTGCAGTGTTTAATCCAAACACTGACTACTTGTTTTTACATTAACTTGATAGGTTTCTAGAAGGTTAACAAGTACTCGTTTATTGCTGTTATTTCAAAGAATACAGTGACATAGACTGAAAATTACTGAAATGCATCAGTCCACTTGCTAGTAATTGTTCCTGATAATAGTTTCTAAAATCTTAACACTTAATATTTGCTCACTGACTTATCAGTGCAGCCAGCCTCCTAAGATGAGAACATCAAACCTTGCTATTTCATCAAACATAGAACTCAGCCAGTCACAAAACTTTATTTTTCATCAATAAAAATCCATAAAAGTACATAAAACAAATAATAGGGTCCATCTGATGCAAAATTCTAATTTGCTAAGATCCTTACATTAATCATGAAATTATGATTAAATTAAATCCGTAATAAACACATAACTTTAGACTCAGCATCTACACAATCTTTAAATGATCCCACAACCTGGCCCCCTTTCAATCCCTCAATTAATTCATCTAAATGAAAACTCATAAAATACTCATATTTGCTAATTATTACGGGCACCTAATAAGTACAAATGTAAAAACAGGTAAAAACACCAAGTAAATCATAATTCTATATTACCAAAATCCATGCATAATTCATAAAGTCATAGTTTTAAAAAATTAGTCAAAATCCATCACTCTGTGTCCGTACGGTATTTAAACAGTCTCAAACACTACCCCATAAATACCATCATTAAATTGATCTATATAAATCTCATATAGTCCAGATATGTATTAAATATTACAAGCACATGTTCCACGTGGTTGACTCAAGTATGCTTGTCAGACAATAAATCAAGATCACATCAACGGGGATAAATGTCAGCTTTTCAGAACTACCCAGAGAAAAGATGCAAGCGTAAAACATACATATGGATGTTCCAATAGTTGAATAAAAAGTGGAGCCGGTAAACACTGTCTAAACTCATATTTACGTAGTAAAGGAACAAATTACGTTTTGTCTCTGGTGGCTATGCAGGGGGCAAAAAACAGAATATGCAAATTTGACTTATATACTTTTCATTACAAGGGCAAGGCGACAACTGATTCAGTGAATTGGAATTTGCAGAGTAGCCCACCATGAGTGGAATGGAATTCAAACGAAACCTTGATAAACTGAGTTCACTACAAAGGTCAAATAAGAAAGTACACTGTGCTTCACACGGGGAACGGCTGGTACAAGGCTACGAAGTTCATGTAACATAGAACTCTATTGTTCAAACAGATATGCGGGCGTGTATCATCTCTGAAGCTTGAAATAGGTTTTATCAGCTGTGTTAGAATTAGATTAGCACTTGGAATTAGCGGAATGAGGGTAGGATTTCCTATACATGATTTACTGCAATTCTTTTTATTATTTACACTTTTGGTAAATGTTGCTGCTGCTATTTTATTTCTTCAATGCGGTTGAAATTCATATAATGTGCACTAGACTAGGACTTTAATTTTTAAATGAATATTTAAAATGCTTCCTTCATGTTCTAGTGTTATTCCTTGATGAAAGAGTGTTGGGTGGGTTTTCACTTATTATCCCCGTGGTATCGCATGTGATTGATCATGACCTGTAATGCATCTTGTACAGATATATACTGGTTCTCGCTGTCACTTCAACTATGTCATTGGTGGTCTAGAAAACCTATCTATGTGTGTCTAGAAAATCTAGAGAGCACATCAAGACAAATTTACATATTGAATAGTTTGAGAAGGTATGGCGGTGCTATGGCGCCCTATTTAGGGCACACTAGTGAACTTCTACTTCAAATGGGAAATAGAAAGCATTTCTGAGCCTTATGTTTGACATGTTTTACACCTGTTTCCTCCACCAAGTGCAATTATGTAGAAACCACAAAAGTAGGAACAATAGGAAAAATGCTGTAAAACAAGTTGTCTTGCTTTACAACTCTGCTTCTTCTTGAGAACTGGAAAGATGGTTCTCTTATCACTGGATACTTTTTATTGATGTCATTCCGGGGGGAAAAAAACATATACTGTCTTGCATATCACTTTTTTCCGTTTTGTTAATAAAATCCGAGCATTTAGCAATATTCTAGATATTTATTTTATTTTATTTATTTATCAAGTTTTGTATAACTCGAAACTAGCCAGGGGGTATCAGAGCGATTTACAGAAATGGTACAAAAGCAATTTCATGAGGTACACGTGGCGTACAAAGAGAAATACGGAATACTAAGTGACAATATTCAACAACAGACCACAGTAGATAGTAGGATAGGAAGACCATATAGTCCGTAGGCAGTTATGGGAGAAAAGCATGAATTAACAGGGTGTGCATATGGGTTTGGGAAAAGGAAAAACCAAAATACTTTACGAGGCCCTACCGTCACTTTTGTGCCGGCGCAGCGTCACTTTTTGTACACTCATGTGGTGCAATGTGCTGCAGCATATTTGCAAGGCCATGCAAAGCCACTCAGCGTGGCTTTTCATCGCCTTGTAAAAATATGTTCCCCTTTCATGTAGAACACTGCATGAAAGGGGCGTTCCATGGGTGTTGCTGTGGGTGTTCCCACGCAAACACCCATGGAATCTAAAGCATTCCCAGATTTATGAGGAGTCATAAACCTGGGAATGCATTCTGTAGCACTCATAAAGGAGAAAATTGCCTCAATTGATTGATTGATTTTGGGCAGAAAGGTGTTACTTCCTGCACAAAAACCATCATCCCGCAAGGCTGGCACCCTTGCAACATGGTGCAAGGATGCCTACGTTGGTGCTAGGCTGCTTGTTTAGCACCTGCGCAGGGTTCAGTGCAGGAATGCACCATATTCTTGCAAATACGGTGCAGTCCTGCACTTTTTTCGAACGATGCAACGCAGTGCTAAAAATTTGCTTGTGGCATTGCCTATTCTATTTAAAAGAGGCCCTTTGTGATAATATACATCAAAAATACAAAATACATAAAAGAAGAAGACGTAGTGACCATATATATAAATAATAGGCAGTGGCCATATCTAAAAGAAGAGTACAGAAGACATGTTAGAAATGAAGACAGAATAGTGCGGAAAGCAGTTATGGTGGCATAGAATCAATTACAAGGGGTGCACATGAGGTAAGTAAAAAGTACAGATACATATTGGCAGTGTATCATAGAAGATTACAATAGACAGTAGGATGAATGGACAAGATAGTTTGGAGGTTGATATAGTCGAGTGCTTGGGAGTGGGGAGCGTGGAGTCACAGATTTTTACCTAGGTAGAGGAGTATAGAATCATTGGCGGATTGGAAAAGGAGCATCGGCCAAGTAGATCATTTAGGTATTTATTGAGAAATAGTTTACATTTTTTAAGATAGTAGTCTTAGTTAAGATATTTTTCTCCGTTCCTGCCAGGAACATTCATGAACCACGCCAACCTCTAGAATCCCCACGATATGAAAAAAAGGATACAAATTTGGTGCGAATACTATTTGTGGAAAAATGTATGATGGTTAAAGCAAAATTCCCCAGACATAGGTACTGCAGATTACTCCTCCACCCTTCTTCTCTTCCAGGAGAAGTCTAATCCCTCCCAAAAGGGCCTACTGTCAGGGGGAGACTTTGATCTACCTGCTGGCAGGCAGAGTAATTAACTTGGCCATTCAGAGTAGTTCAAAGGCAGAATTTCATAAACGACTGCCTAAAAATCATACTGCAACACCTGTGATTGTTAAGATATTTTTTCTTATTTGCTAATCTCATTTTTGGGGTCAGAAACGTTTTTCTCACTTCTAAAATGGAATTCCAATTGGATACCGATTATTATGTAGGTCTCACTATGACAGACATTCAGTCACAAAACATTTAATGTTCACAGAAACCTCAAAAGAAGTGGTAACTCATTCACAAAATGCATGTTTGATTAAGAGGACACAGTGGTCCACGGGATAGACACTAGTCCTACTCACTCAGCTCTCACGTGTGCACAAGTTCACCCAAAATCGATTTTTACTGTGAATGGGTGCAGTATGTCCTATAAGAAAAACTAAATTGCAGAATCAAATCACAAGGCTGCTAACTCTGGATTAGCATAAGCTACAAAGGCCGTTAACCTACTTTTTAAAAAGATTTCAAGTTTTTTTCATTTTGAGACCTGCTTTAGCATCAACCCAAATAGCTGAGTTTTCCTGCATGGTACACCCTCATCGCCCTTCAAAGTATGCTTGAATATGTTATGTTCTTTTTATTTCATGAGACACCTATTTACTGAGCGTCTCGATACTTGAAAAAGAAGAATTTAAATTACTAATGAGCAAAAGAGAAATAGAACCCAGAGCAGAGGCTAAAAAGATTTTATAGATGTAAAAGCCAATCATTTTCTAAAACTCCTAAAGTAGGGTTCAACATATACACCGAGGGGCAAAAACTCCAGCTGTGATGATGGAAAAAAGATCAATCAATGTAAGCCAGAAATTTCACTTAACACCACACAAGAAAAGCTAAGTTGGAAGAGCTCATTTATTAGTTCATGTACCCGCCCCTTCTTTTCTTTCTTTATCAATTTCCTTCTTTATTCACTATATTGTCCTGCTTTTCCATTCACCTTACTTATTTCTTCCCTTTGCCTGTCCCCTGCTTTAATCCCCCCTTTCTCCATCATGTCTCCATCATAGACTGGGATGGCCTCACTGCACTATGAGCTTTTGTCCTGCTTGCGCTGAATGGTGATTGACCCCCACCGCCTCTGCTGACTACCTTAGCCCACTTCATATTCTCTACTTCCGCTTTCCCCCTCTTCTTAGTACATGAATATTAAATAACACTAAGAAAAATTCCAGTGCACAAAAAGGTAATGGTAAAAAAAAGAATTGCTTCCAGGGTCCGAGCATTCCAGATTAATTCTCAGTGAGCGGTGCAATGAGTTTAGGAATGCCATTTCCACAGAGCAGTCAAAGAACTGCAAGGGTGAGCTCTAAGCAGCATTTGTCAGTGTTCAGATGTAGTTGCAAGCACACTGCAAACCCATGCTATTGGACCCGCTGACCCAACTCCTCAGTACACCTTTGGGCCTGTGAAAGACTCAGAAGGACTGTGCTGCTCTGCTGCAAAAAGGGCTGATACTCTGCTGCCCTGCTACTCTGCTGCCCTGCTGCCTGAGTGAGAAGAACTGGACCTGCATCTTGAACCCAGGACCACAAGATTGACTCAAAGGGCGAGTTTGTTGGCCTCCTGATGAGAGTCTGAGGGACAGAAAAGGCTCCAACCACCTTGAAGCCAGCATCTGGATCCTGTCTGCTGTGGATCTTGCCCCACTAGTGGTGCCAGCCAGTCCTGAACCCTTTGGAGGTCGGCCTGAAGGTGCTCTGCCAGTTCAGTTGTAGTTCAAGTAGAACCAACGCAGCGTGACGCAGCACCTTGCAACCTTTCTTCTACTTTTCTTCTTAAAATAAATTTGATAGAAGGCAATTCTGTACAAAAAGAGAGGTCAAAGTTTAGCAACCATAAATAAACTTGAGCTATCAAACTAAGTGTGACAGCATGAGGGAGCTTTTGAAAGTACCTCTTCATTTTCTTTACATTTCATCTGAACCTCTTACATATTTTAAATACTGCTCACATTCCCTAATATTTGTTACCTTCTCCTCTCTTCCTGGGCCGCTCTGTGGTCCTCTGCGGCTGTTAGTGTGTCGATTGGGTGGAGGGAGAAGCCCTTGAGGGCAATTTCTGGGATGTCGGCTGGCGCCATTTTGGGAAGTTTGCATTCTAGACTTTTTCTCTCCCCACTCTGGGCTTCCGCTCCTCTATTTTTTAGGAAGCAGTTGCGGACATGCTTTACAGCGTGAGGGAGCTTTTGCAAGTACCGCTTCATTATACTTACATTTTAACTGAACCTCAAACATATTTTAAATATTTCTCTCATTCCTTAATATGTTACCTTCTCCTCTCTTCCTGGGCCGTTCTACGGTCCACCGTGGCTGTTAGTGTGCCGTTTGAGTGGAAGGTGACTTTTAGAAATGCAAGTACCTCTGACACCATAAATCACAGTTTCAACTTTTCCCAGCAAGCCTATTTATTGACTGCGAGTTATATTTGATTTATAACAATTTATATTATTTTGAAACAGGGAGAACACTTCCTTAGTATGACAAACACCTCTTATACATTTAACATATATTTCTGTTTTTACAATAACTTGGTGACAACTCAACGAACATGGAAAAAATCTTCAAATTGACAATACTTAAACAAACAATAATAATATTACGCTACAGTACTCAGATATCCTATTTTTGGGGGGATGGGGGCATTCTGACCCATTGTTGCCTCCACATTGAATGATTATTATGGTCCTGTGCAGAGTCAGAGAAAAGAATTTTTTCGAAATTGTCGTGGAGAGCGTTTACTGGGTGTATTGTTTTGGCTCTTCTAGGGACGTTATTGTATAATTTTTATCCCAAATATTTCTCGTTCTCGATAAGCCGACGCGTTTCGACCTTTGCTGGAGTGGACCTATATATATTCATATGGTCTTCATCAGGGCTCGTGTATTGTTCCAAAGGGACATCTTTTTCCTGAAAAAATAATGATGTATCTGATCATAAAGATTGTGATTGTTTTTTAAATAATGGATGTTTTTTCTAAAAACCTGAACACATGAGGCACTTACGTGCTGGCGGATGGCGGATGCTGGCGTCTTCTTTTACCTATGATATACAAAGGGGTACACATCTATGAGATAGATGGTTCTCTCATGGTTTCTTGTCTCTTGTTTGCACATGTCAGAAGTGAAAAAGAGGGGTTTAATTTAGGAGGATTTGACATACCTTTCTGGTTCGCCCGTGAGGAAATGGGACTGGTATGTCGTTCGTTCGCTAATTTTCGGTAGAAAAAATCTGTAAATACAAGGAGAGCATACCGCTGTAATAAGGAAAATGAATGCCCACTAAGTGTCTTCATGTGTGGCTAGTGCTCCCAAGTGAGTTTAAATGAGCTTGGTATGGACGAACTCCGGCTCATGCATGTATTCCATTTATTGCGTGGCGGACTATCATGTTGCAATGCCCGAAGGGTCTAGGTGAACGGGCTGGGGCTTCCTCTAGTGTTCCGTGTGATCATACGGAGGGTAAACATGCAAGCAAGTTGATTTTAAAGAACCTATGGCGTTACTCGAATACTCGTTTCGCGTGGCGGCAATTCTTAATACCAAGTGCTCATGCCATCTCGTTGTCGCGTGGAGGTGGTTTGCATACCTTAATGGTTAGTAGGAAGTCGGAACTGCCTCTTCTCTTGTGCCGCGTTGTCTTCGTCTTCGTCCTCAGCTATGTGAAAACACCCTGTTTCAGAGGAGTATGTTGATTGGCCGGATTTATATTTTCGGCGTCACTACGTTCAATGTTGTTGCGTTGTTATGGCAACGTGTTTGCTACTGGTGACTGCCTTTGTTGCTTCGAGGTGGGTTCTCGTGTATCGAGTGTGTTTACTACTCATTACTTCCGTTATCACTTCAGGTAAGATTCTCGTGTAGCGAGTATGTCCTTCAGCTGGTGTGCTTGTTAGTTGATTTTCCATGCTATTCACTTTTTTCTCTATTGCATTGCCGCAAAATTGTGGAACCTCTGTTTCCTCCGGAGAACTCATTACGTTTGTTTTGCAAACCTGTTTTGAGTAGTTGTGGTTATCAATAAAGTTTCTAATTGTTCAAATAGTCACTTTTTGCCGTGTTGCCAAGCAAGTTGATCTTCATGGTGGAAACGGTGAGTGTGACCTCTTATGAACATCCAACTTGGTGTATCATGAGGAGAGGATAGATGGAACCCTTCTTTTATGCAATGTGTGTCAATTCCGTCATTTCATTCAGCCCATTTGCGATAGTTCCAAGTAGCATTATGATTTTCGCTTCACTTTTTGATAGTAGCGCATCAATATTTTTGCCTCAAATGTGGCGTAGAACAGTCCATTCTACGCCACATTCGAGGCAAAAATATTGATGCGCTACTATCAAAAAGTGAAGTGAAAATCATAATGCTACTTGGAACTATTGCAAATGGGCTGAATGAAATGACGGAATTTACACACATTGCATAAAACCAAGTTGGAGGTTCATAAGAGGTCACACTCACCGTTTCCACCATGAAGATCAACTTGCTTGCCAACACGGCAAAAAGTGACTATTTGAACAATTAGAAACTTTATTGATAACCACAACTACTCACAACAGGTTTGCAAAACAAACGTAATGAGTTCTCCGTAGGAAACCGAGGTTCCACTATTTTGCGGCAATGCAATAGAGAAAAAAGTGAATAGCATGGAAAATCAACTAACAAGCACACCAGCTGAAGGACATACTCGCTACACGAGAATCTTACCTGAAGTGATAACGGAGGTAATGAGTAGTAAACACACTCGATACACGAGAACCCACCTCGAAGCAACAAAGGCAGTCACCAGTAGCAAACACGTTGCCATAACAACGCAACAACATTGAACGTAGTGATGCCGGAAATATAAATCCGGCCAATCAACATACTCCTCTGAAACGGGGTGTTTTCACATAGCTGAGGACGAAGACGAAGACAACGCGGCACAAGAGAAGAGGCAGTTCCGACTTCCTACTAACCATTAAGGTATGCAAACCACCTCCACGCGACAACGAGATGGCATGAGCACTTGGTATTAAGAATTGCCGCCACACGTAACGAGTATTCGAGTAACACCATAGGTTCTTTAAAATCACCTTGCTTGCATGTTTACCCTCCATATGATCACACGGAACACAAGAGGAAGCCCCAGCCCGTTCACCTAGACCCTTCGGGCACTGCAACATGATAGTCCGCCACGCAATAAATGCAATACATGCATGAGCCGGAGTTAGTCCATACCAAGCTCATTTAAACTCACTTGGGAGCACTAGCCACACATGAAGACACTTAGTGGGCATTCATTTTCCTTATTACAGCGGTATGCTCTCCTTGTATTTACAGATTTTTTCTACCGAAAATTAGCGAACGAACGACATACCAGTCCCATTTCCTCACGGGCGAACCAGAAAGGTATGTCAAGTCCTCCTAAATTAAACCCCTCTTTTTCTCTTCTGACATGTGCAAACAAGAGACAAGAAACCATGAGAGAACCATCTATCTCATAGATGTGTACCCCTTTGTATATCATAGGTAAAAGAAGACGCCAGCATCCCCCATCCGCCAGCACATAAGTGCCTCATGTGTTCAGGTTTTTAGAAAAAAACATCCATTATTTAAAAAACAATCACAATCTTTATGATCAGATACATCATTATTTTTTCAGGAAAAAGATGTCCCTTTGGAACAATACACGAGCCCTGATGAAGACCATATGAATATAATATAGGTCCACTCCAGCAAAGGTCGAAACGCGTCGGCTTATCGAGAACGAGAAATATTTGGGATAAAAATTATACAATAACGTCCCAAGAAGAGCCAAAACAATACACCCAGTAAACGCTCTCCACGACAATTTCGAAAAAAATTCTTTTCTCTGACTCTGCACAGGACCATAATAATCATTCAATGTGGAGGCAACAATGGGTCAGAATGCCCCCATCCCCCCAAAAATAGGATATCTGAGTACTGTAGCGTAATATTATTATTGTTTGTTTAAGTATTGTCAATTTGAAGATTTTTTCCATGTTTGTTGAGTTGTCACCAAGTTATTGTAAAAACAGAAATATATGTTAAATGTATAAGACATGTGTTTGTCATACTAAGGAAGTGTTCTCCCTGTTTCAAAATAATATAAATTGTTATAAATCAAATATAACTCGCAGTCAATAAATAGGCTTGCTGAGAAAAGTTGAAACTGTGATTTATGGTGTCAGAGGTACTTGCATTTCTAAATGTCACATTACAGATTTTGGCCTCTGAAAACCTTATTGAATCCCCCCCTTTACTGTATATCCCTAGTTTGAGTGGAAGGAGCAGCCCTTGAGGGCAATTTGGGGATGTCAGCTGTCGCCATTTTGGTCAGCTGATGTTCTAGTCTCTTGTCTGCTCACTCCGGGCATCCACTCCTGTATTTATTCAGAGCCAGACGTGGACGCGCATGCGTATGCGCTCGTCCTCGGCTGAACGCTGCTAGCTGCCAGGTAGGCTGCATCTTTTTATTTTATTTTATTTTTGGAGTGACTATGGCTCATAATACCTACTCCAGTGTGGAGCACACAACAATAGGGAAATCTATTCCTGGCACCCTCTGCAAGAAGAAACTTCACCCATCTGCAAATCCTGACCACTGGCAATGTAACACCTGTACGTTATTTTTGGGTCTATATAACTCCCCCAGTTAGGCACCTTACCCCTGAGCCCTTAATACATGACCTTCCAAGCAGTAATCCCTCTGCCAATAGTAACGCTACTACTCGGGAAATGGCTATTAACACCCCTTCTCAGTTACAATGCACCTACCTTAACGCTCACTCTATTTCCAAGCATGCCTCAAAACGTTGGGATCTCTTAGATTCTACAACGCCTAATATATGTTTCATTACTGAACCTTGCCTAACTCTTTCCTCCTCCTCCTCCATAGCTATAGCATTTCCTCAAGGCTACAGTATAACTAGGTGCGATAGACAGCTCAAAAAGGGAGAGGGAATAGCTATTGCGACAAGAAATCCTCTGAGAGTGGATACCTTGGGCTCATGTTCCAACCATTTTGGTGGAAATTATAACTTTTCAATTAAAAGCCTCAACCAATTTAACCTGGAAGAGAGCACTGGTTTATCGCCCACCTGATGAAAAGAAAGACTTCAGTACAGGGATCATGGATCGGCTAGCACCTCACATTTTAACATCCGATAATTTTCTGCTCCTGGGGGACTTTAATTAACACATTGATAATCAAACTGACGCTGACACCATGCACCTTTTATCAGACATAGATTCACTCGGTTCTCCATCAAATGGTATCAGTTCCTACCCATTCAGCAGGGCATACCCTTGATCTAATTTTTACAGATGCTACCAATTTAGTAGTAAACACTCCTGTTGCACAGACGTGGATGGATCACTTCTCCTTAGATTTCCATCTAGACATTCAGAAACCCAATGAAACCCTTTCAGACCATTACATTTACGAGACCCAGGAGGAAGGTAGTTCCCACCACTTTTCTCCCTTTCTTCATTCCCCCCACCATAACGGACTATGAAGACTTAATCTCACTCTAAAAGCCTTTAAAGACCCTCTTACAAAGGCATTTGACATAATTGCCCCGCTAAAAATATCAAAACTGAAAAGGGAAAACCTTCCCGCCCCCTGGTACTCTGAATCTCTAAAGATGGGAAAATCCATAGTTAGGAAATTAGAATGTAAATGGAGGAAATCTCAAACGAGGAAAGAAGACTTGCCTACAAAATAGCTCTAAGGAAATACCTAAAATATTGTAAGACTGCCAAAAGAACTCACATAGCTTAGAGAAGTAACTCTGCAAAAAAACCCTTCTAAAGAGCTTTTTGCAATCCTTAAGGAATGTATGAACCTGAGCAGTTGAAATCCTATAATAAAAAATTCTCAATCACATTGTGATAACCTCACAGTACACTTTGAACAAAAGATTAATACTATTTACAATTCCTTTGCAAATGATACGACAACTATGACTCCGTAACCTCAGGATGGTATGGTTAACTCTTAGTCCTCTACCCTGGAATCTTTCACTCCCTTTACTGAGGATCAAATACAGGTCCGACTAAACACTATAAAAACTGGTTCCCCATCAGACTAGCACTCTAACTCCTATTTTGCTTACTCCAATCACAAACCTTTGCAACTTTTCCTCACAGTCGGCCACCATTCCACTTAAATGGAAGACAGCACACATTAAACCCCTTCTAAAAAAAAACAAGGCAGACCCCCTGGATTTAGTAAATTACAGACCTATATCCCTACCTCCTTTCATATCCAAAATCCTAGAGTCCTTAGTACATTTTCAACTAGTGTCCTCCCTTGAATCGAATCGCCTGCTGGACCCTTCTCAGTCAGATTTCTGTGCATCTCATAGCACGGAATCAGCCTTAGTAGAGGTCACCGATACCATCAAACTGGCTTTAGACCAGGGATCCTCAGCTACGCTGGTTCTCTTAGATCTGTCAGCAGCATTTGATATCATCTCCCATCAAATCTTAGTACAAAGACTGGGGAAGATTGGTATCACCTGTAAAGCTCTGGAATGGATGAAGAACTTTCTGTCTGAACATACCCATTCTGTTCAGCTAGGAGACTAGTCATCTACATCAAGGGTCCTGGACAAAGGGGTGCCTCATGGTTCAATTCTGAGCCCCACTCTTTTTAATGTTTATGTGGCTCCCCTGGCAAAACTCATCAGATCATATGGTTTCAAAAACATCTCTGATGCCGATAACCCACAATTGGCCATCACTATGGAACATAACTCGACTCTTACCAAGGTTGAATTCAAGGATTGTTTGTTAAGAATTGCTACACGGATGACCAAAAACTTTTTGCTGCTTAATCTGAATAAAAAGAAGTCTGGCTGGCCAACTGGTGCCCATTGGAGTTGGGTCCACTGGTGCAGATCGGGTACCTCAATTTCCCCTTACTACCATGGACAGAGTGATTTCGCAGTCGCACACACACATACACATCACACGCTGGTGGGGCCCATAACACCAACATTCATTCTAATCAAGCTATCCGTACCATTTTATTCAGAAAAGGGGATAAACTTTTAGTTCCGATCTACACTGCTTTTCCCTTGATGGGAAACTCGCTAACATCACCTAACAGAAATCCCTTTCTCCTCCTCCTCCTCCCATCAAGGAGAACAGCTTAACTTTGCTGATGAATCATTTAGTTGAATTTAGTTTAATGACTCCTTAATTCCCTAAATCAATCAATAATACATTTCAATGAAAGAACAACACCACACATGAATTCAATTAATCTTTTCTTTATCTAAATCAAATGCAGGTTAGACCTAATTAGTACATTTCATCTTTTGTCATATTTACCTATTCTGGCTATTTGTCGTTTTCTAAGTCAGAATCTGGTCCTCAGTCAAATCGTCAAAGTTCTGTTCTATCATGCAGCGTCGCCGTCCTCTCCGTCAGCATAACATCAGGATACTGGATATGGTGGAGTGCGTTCAGCTCCGACCCTCTCTTGTCTACTTATATTTATACTAACATTTTCATTTAAAAAGTTACAAACGTCTTTTTCAGGGCATTTCATTGGTCCATCAAAGTACATTTTGGTTCATCAGGAAACATTCGATGTCGTTCCCACAGGCTAAAAAACGGTGGTAATTCATGGTTTAGGTTGCAACAATTTGTATCAAAGGGTTGGCTCTTCGCCTGGTACAGCCTTGATGGGCACAGCGATGACAGTTCACCGGCAGGTCGCAGCTGCTGAAGTTTGCGCAGGCGCGTTTCTCCATTCCCTTCATTGATTTTACTTCGTAAGGTCGGAGTCCGTCGGCGGCCATTTTATAGCAGGCCCAATTGGTCAACTTAAGCAAAGAAACACAAAAACGTCATTAATCTATTGAAATGGTTAAACAGTGTTATTTCCCTTGCTAATACCCATATGTGTGTGCATTTATCTAGCCATATGCCACGTTCAAAGCCATTAGTACTTGTTTATTTAAGAAATAACATCACATAAGCAACGTTTATCCTATTAATATGCATACAGACTTAGTTCACATATTACTTTAGCCATGCAAAGCAATCCCACTTATATTCTCCTGGTTAATAAGGTTGATTAGTTTTGAAATCCACACTTCATTAATTATTATGATTAATCAGTAGTCATTTTAATACAAATATATATAGATGGATTGGGTATGTAAAAAAGAAAACATTTTGCCCGCTCCATCAATCCCCCCTTTGGTGATTTTATCACCAAAAACAAAACCCACAAAAATCTATTTATTTTTCCCTTTTTATGGAAATTCGAAATGTTTTCCTGCTCAATTAAAATTCTGTTTCTCCTTCATCTTCTCTTTTCGTTTTGTCATACATACTCTCCTTCCATTCTTCCAATTCTATCTCGTCAAAATCCCTTTCTTGTTTCCTTTCCTTCTTTTTGATAATTTCTCGTCTAATTTTCTTTTTATCTCTTCTATGTCTGCAACACATACATCCTAATCTAAATATTAATAATATGAAAATCACACACGTTAATGGAAATAATATTTTCCCTAATATAGTACTACCTAATTTACCTAAGAACGTCTTAATAGCAGCCATCTTATTGCTAATTCTAGTCCAGATACTTTCAACCTCCAGTGGTACTATTTCATCATGCAGTTCGGTAATATTTTTAATATATACCTTTAGATCTTTGCTTTCATCAGGAATGTAAGTGCAACAATGTTGAACTTTCAGCATTCCACAGACTCCACCCTCCTTTGCCAATAAGATATCAAGGGCAAGTCGATTTTGCATAATCATAGCACGCATAGCAACCATTTCCGTGTTTACCAAAAGAAATCCACCAGCGGTGCTTTTTGACAAGCGATCCACTATGGTTGACAATTTCCGAATGTTATTTGCATTCAAAGATATTCCCACTGCTGGTATCAAGGCTCCGAAAATATCACCTACAATTTCTAACCAAGTTTCTCTTCTACTACGCATTAATAGGTTAAGTGGTCCACTATTTTCTACTCTATCCATGTGAAAGATTTTTGGAAAGACCAGGCCAACATAACATGTGCCATACCAATGGTCGGGCAACCTGTAATAAGCCTTGTTCCCATAAATGTACTACAGTCCAGGAAAAACTGGATCTTCTCCACCTCTAAATCCCCATCCAGATGCAATAAAATATGTATCATGACACTCACTTGTCCCTATATAATAATATTCATATTGGGATCTTTCCCTCATTATACATAATTTGCCTTTCTGTGGTGAATCTATAGCTATTGTTGGTCTAGCATCACCCTTTGTCTCCTTTTTCCCATCTATTTCCCAAATATTTTCCCCATCTTCATGTCCTTCTGCCTTTTTATGTATCTTCAATCTCCTTTCTTCAGCCATATCTAGAAATGTTTTCTCTTCTGTCTTCAAACTGCAAGTTAAATTGTTTCTAAAAATATATTCTAAGGTTAGTTCTTTAGTCTCTATAAAAATCTCACCTAGTACATTAGCAGTTTTAGCTGGATTCAATTCATTATTCATGGGCAATTGTCCAAGAATGTTATCTATATTAGAAAGATTATATTCTAATTTCCCTACTTGATAAAATATACTGGTTTAAACGCTACATGTTATTCCATAAGTTGCTGGAAGGTGATGATAAGTCACTCCTTCTGAAACAGAGGCAGGTAACTGCATACATACGTAGCAATCCCTTACGTCCATTGTTTTTACATATTCATATAATAATTTTGAAAATACATTGCTAGAAAAGTCAGTTATAGACCTATCCTTGTGTATATGTTCAGTGCTGGTTTTAAATGGAACTACCTTTTGTGAATTCTTCACTACATTAGTCATATTCTCTGTATGCCCTTCTAATGTATCTAAAGTTACTTTGAAAGAGATCAAAAGAGCGAGTACGCTCCAAAGAAGCATTAATAGTCCTGTACAACAACAACACAATTTGCACCATCTTCTCATAAAGGTACATCTACTCTTATTATCATCTATGTTAGCCATTTTGTTAAAATTGACCGTGTCTTTTGACTTAGCCTCTTCTACTCCGCTTCTTGTATTTTTCCTGCAAGAGCTAGGCCCTTATCAGGTTATCCAAATCCTTCAATTTCTTATTCAATCCTTTATATTTTCTACAAGGACCTTCTTGAACTCACTCAGCTTGGCCTCTCATCGTTTTTCACTTCCTTCTCATCATCCACATACAGAATTTCCTGATCTTCCTCTTCTTCTCCGATATCGGATAGGATAACTCTCAGGATTTCCGCTGTTTCTTCTTCCTCCACCACTTTCAGTAAACTCTCCTCTGGATTTCCTTGACTATCTACCTCTTCTCCTTGTTCAGGCAGTGCCACGTACGTCCATTCAGGTGACTTATACTTCTGGTTTGGTTTTCTCAATCGTTTGTTTCCTTCAGACACTTCTGTCTCTCCCTCTTTTTCTCTGTGCTGACTTGTTACTTCGTTCACTTGTTCAGCTTTTGAGGGTTTGACTCGTGTCAATCGCTATCTCAGTCTCTTCATTTTGTTTGGCCAAAGGTCTCCTTTAGCATTCCTTCTTGTTTTGCCTTCTTTACTGTTTCTTTCCTCGATCCAAGTTCTCTTCCTCAGAATTCGACCTTCTGGTTCACTGTCCTCAGATTCTGTCTCATTTGACTTTTCTTTCCCACCAGCTACTTTCTCCACCTCTTGTGTCGGCCCTACTTCTGTCCCTCCTCGGATCTCTGACACGCAATCTTTCTGCTTGCTATTTGTCCCTTCACCAGTGTTGGATGTCCCTACACCTCCTCGGGGGTCTTCCGCAGAAATCTGTTCCTCTCTCTCTATTTCTGTCCCTTCTTCTCCTTCAAGAATTTTCTCAAGTGGAACTTCTCTTATTCTTTCTTCTGGTGTAAATGTTACTTCTGTCGAGACATTCTTTTCTTTTCTCTTCTTCTTCCTGTGCTCGCCACTGGCGTTTTGCTCGTCTCCAGAATCTGAACTATCTGAAATCTGCAATCTCTTTCTCAGAATTTCTTCTCTTGGAGTTGGAACTAGTCTTGGCTCCTTTTCCCCCCTTTCAGGATTTTCTTTTGTCTTTGTATTCTCATTGTCTGAATCAGCACTTGATTTCGAATAATCGAAATATTATTTTCCAATGCTATCTGCTGGATTTGGAACTCTCAAAGTGTGACTTGCATGTATCCAATTTTTCAGTCCAGCACACTTCACAGCAGTTGTTGTGATCAGGATAACTTGCCTTGGCCTTCCTCACCTTGGAACCAAGCAATTCCTTCTTCTGTGAACTTTTATTCTCACCCAGTCACCTGGGCTCAGGTCATGGGCTGGTTTTCTCTCAAGGGTGGTGGCGTCCGCTCCAACCTGGTGAAACACAGAATGGACTGCGTCAGCCAGGCCTTTACAGTAATCCAAAATTATGTCATCAGTTATTGTCATCAATTTGTTGACTGGAACAAATACATGTCTCATTGCTCGTCCCATGATAATTTCGTGGGGACTCAAACCTGTAGTTCTGCCTGGAGTAGATCTGATTGTCATCAAGACTAGAGGCAAGACATCAGGCCATTTCATTCCTGTGGCTAAACACATTTTCCCTATTCTGTTTTTGATCGTACCATTCATTTGTTCAACCACACCAGAAGCCTCTAGTCGATAGGCACAATGTAGTTTTTGTTGTACACCCAATGCTTCACAAATCAATCCCATGATCTCATTGTAAAAGTGTCCTCCTCTGTCTGATTCAATGGTCACTGGGAACCCGAATCTTGGGATGAATTCCCTCAACAAGAGCTTGGCCACTGTGATTCCATCATTTCTTCTTGTTGGGTATGCCTCCACCCACCTGGAGAACAGACAGACTACCACCAGAACATACCTCAACTTGTTATAAGGAGGCATTTCAATGAAATCTATTTGCATTCTAGTGAAAGGTGCTCCCTCTCGGCCTATTGTGCCTAAGCTTACCACTGTTTTCCTTCCAGGATTGTACTGCTGACATATCAGGCATCTTTGACAGAGACTTTCTGCTATCAACCTGAATTTTGCATTGTAATAGGTCTGTTTAAAAGCCCTTATCATGGCATCTCTCCCTAGATGTCCTTGGCCATGATACATCCGTGCCATGGTTGACATCATGCTATCAGGCATTACTGGTCTTTCATCCCGATAGACCCACACATGATCTTTCTCCCTTGGTGCACAACCTGCTTTTACCCACTGTTTCATTTCTTCATCTCCTGCTTCATCCTGCAACTGCCTCACTTCTTCCCATGTTCCCACAACGTTAGTAAACATTATGGAGCAAGAAAACATCTCCTTTTCCTCTGCCCTATTGATTGAATACTGGTTTCGGGCAAAGTACTGAGCCATGTCATTGGCATATCGGTTCCCAGTAGTGATATAATCACTACCTTGACTATGAGCAGCACATTTTACCACTGACAGCTCCTTTGGCAACTGTATTGCTTCAAGCAATTTTCCCACCACTTCTGCATTCTTTATAGGAGTTTCACTTGAGGTCAGGAAACCTCTTTGCAGCCAAAATTGGCCAAAATCGTGGACATCTCCAAAGCCATACTGGCTGTCAGTTATCACAGTCACTCTCACATTCTTCCCAATTTTGCATGCCCTTGTTAATGCCACTAGTTCTGCTACTTGAGCGGATTTAATTCCTTTCAAGTGTGATGCTTCTATGACTGCAGCAACTGTGCATATAGCATAAGCCGCACTCAACAATCCTTCATCGGTTCTCAAGCACGATCCATCCACAAACAACACATAATCACTTTCTGGCAATGGTAAATCTTTTATGTCTGGTCGAGGTTTCATGCAAAAGTCAAGCACATCCAAGCAATCATGATCAGCCTCTTCCCTTACCTCCACTCTCTCTGCATCTGGCAATAGTGTAGCTGGATTCACATTCACACATCTTTCCAGACTCACATTGGTTGCACCTAGAATGACCTTCTCATACTTAGTCAGCCGACTATGTGACATGAACTGTGTTCGGCTCCTTGTTAAAAGGATCGCCACATTATGAGGTACAAACACTCTTACTGGATATCCCATCACGATTCCTTCACTCTGCTCTAGGCTTCGGCATGTAGCAGCTACTGCTTTCAGACATCCTGGCAGACCTACCGCCACTAGATCTAACATTGACGAAAAATATGCCACTGGTCTCCTCTGTCTTCCATGTTTCTGTATTAACACTGAGAGTGCACATCCATTTCTTTCATTGCAGTACAATTAAAATTCTTTCTCATAGTCTGGCATCCCCAGAGCTGGGGCTTCGCAAAGGCTGTCTTTTAATTGTCTGAATGCTGCCAATTCTTCTTTGTTCAATTCAAGAGGGTCTTTAACCTCACTTTTCGTCAATTTTACCAATGGTTTGGCAATCAGGGAAAAATTACTTATCCACTGACGACAGTAGCCAACCATCCCTAGGGACATTCTCACTTCTCTTTGAGTCATTGGGGCTCTCATTCCTCTAATAATTCTGATTCTGTCTATGGTTACTTTTCTCAGCCCTTTTTCAATGGTATGTCCCAAATATAGTACTTCTTTTTTACAGAATTGCAATTTTGTCGGAGATACCTTTAGTCCTCCATCTGCCAAATGATTCAGCAAAGCTATTGTGTCAGTTTCACAAGCTTTGCGTGTTTTTGACACCACCAATAGGTCATCAATGTACTGAACCAAAACTGAATTTTCAGGCATGGTTAGACTTTCCAGAGATTTCTTTAGCAACTGATTGAAGATGGAGGGGCTCTCTGTGTACCCCTGTGGGATTCGGCACCATGCCAAAATACGCTCTCCAAACGGAAATGCAAAAATCGGCTGGCTGGCATGATGCAACGGAATGGAAAAGAAAGCATGACACAAATCAATTACTGTATACCATTCTGCATCATGGGGAATCTGATACAAAATCACTGATGGATTTGGAACAATGGGACAACATGACACAACGATTTTGGTAATCCTTCTCAAATCCTGCACAGTCCTGAACTTCCCATTGGGCTTTTTCAGTCCCATTATGGGTGACTTACATGGACTACTCATTATTTCCCTCAACACTCCTTGTTGAATCATTTTCTCAATTAAAGGTGTCACTCCTTCAATAATTTCAGGTGTCAGTCTATATTGTGGAATGTTTGGATAAATTACTTCTTCCTTTAGTGTAATTTTTACTGGATCTATATTTCTCATAAGGCCTACATCTTCTCCAGTAAAATCCCAGACTCCTGCCTTCACTGACTGCTTCAATTCTTTGGGTAATTCATCTGGGTTAAATACTGCATAAGTTCCTGCAACTTCATTTTCTTGATTAGCTATTGTCATTTTATACAGTACATCCTCATCGGGTGTCTCAAATGCTATTCCATCTGGAGTACAGAATATGGTGCAATTCATCTTGGACAGAAGATCCCTTCCTAACAAATTCACAGGACTAGTACCGCACACCACAAATTGGTGCATGTCTGTGAATTTCCCTATTTTAACCTTTACGGGTTCAGTAAGGTAGGTCCTAATCTGGGTGTTTGACACACCAACTACTTGGATTGTTTCATCCGAGAGAGGAAGATTTTTCACATCTGCTGACCTGACAGTAGATCGCGTAGCTCCAGTGTCTACTAGAAAAGTAATGTTTTCATCATTGACTTTCCCATCCACAAATGGCCCTGTCTGATCTATTTCTAGAGTTGCGCCAAGTACGCACTCTTCTTCCTCTTTTCGGCACCGTCAATAATTCTCCTCTGACTCACTCTCGTCATTTTGCAGCCAATATTGTGACACAGCGCTCGCGCGTTGCGGTTTGTTTACCTGTTCTTCATTGTAGAATCCCACTTCCTTGCTATATTTCTGGGTGTTCCTGCTTTGCGGTAATGGCGGTTTTGGCACCTGATTCTCTGGATTAACAGCCTTCTGCTGTTGCTGCGGTGGGCCACTCACCTCACACTGCACCTGTGGATTCAATGATGGATTTTCATTATTAGTACTTGGTGTATATTTACACTCGGATTTCCAATGCCCTCACCTTCCGCAATTGTGGCATGGAAACTTCTTTTTGGCTTCTTCTATATTACCCTTCCCCTTTCCTGGGCCAAATCTTGGTTTGATTCCTGGGTTATTGGCTTGTTCGACCAGCTGAGCCTCCTGTCTTTCTGTGACTTTCACTTGAGCCCACATTTCCTTTTCTTTTAGTTTTCGCTGCTTTGCCTCAATCTCACCACTAAAGTATTTAGCATGTCTTAGGATCTCATCTATTTTCATGCTTTGCCAATCTACAGTGTGCTGCTTGATCATTTCACCAATTTCGGGACTTAAACCATACACAAATCTGTACACAAAATGACTTAGATCCTTTTCTGCCAGATTGTCATCTCCACTAAACTGTTTGAAAACTAATATTAGCCTTTCATAGTAAGCATGAACTGACTCTTTCACTTCCTGATGTGTTCGATCTATTTTAACCCAATCTGTTTCTTTGGGAGGCACTTTGTTTTTCAAAAATACCATAACTTGTTCATATTTCTTCATTACCTCAGGGTCTGGTGCTCCTGTTTTGGGATCTCTCGGGTATTCTTTAGCTGGCCAATCTATGACTATTTTGCATTCTGCCCATAAGTCTGTAGGCACTATTATTTCAAATAAGCTATTTAGATCAATCCACAGTACTTTTGACAACTTAACAAATCTGTCTACCTGTCTGTACCACTCGACGGGCTTTTCTCGCAATCGAGGTAAGTCATTTGTAAATGACAAAATGTCCTGTCTTGTCCATGGGACATGCACATATCCCCCTCCTGGAATCTCTCTCATGGGAAACTCCGTCACTACCTTTTCCTTTTCTCTCACCGGAAATGCGGGGAAAGTTCTGTCTGAGGTATCATCCCTCTTTCTATACCACCTGCTTTTCCATTTGTCCACATCTCCCCATTTCCTCAATAATGTGATTATGTCCCTAATCTGCCCTATTCGTCCTGCAGTGTTCAGATTTTCAATATCCTTTTCCGTGAAATCCACTCGGTAAGGCTTCTGTAAAGCTTTTACCTTGTCCATGTCAATTCCCATTTCACTTGCTATTTCTTCCAGCCTGTCATGTAAATTCTTTGCCCTCCAAGTGACCCTCTTACATAAGAACAACAGCTCCTCATCCTGGTAATTTTTCAACTTTTCTGTGGGAATTGTCGCTACTATTAATTCTTCTATCACCATGCGTAATTTTGCCACATTAATGGTTTGGGATTCTTTCTCTTTACCTTGCAAGCCCTTCAGCCATTCGCTCAATTCGTCTGTAGTAATACCTACTGATTTCTCTACATTCCCTGGTTCTGTCATTCTCTGTGGTTCTAATATTGGTCCCCCTACCATTCTGCTTCTTTCCACAGTATCAGGATTATAAAATGGGTTATTTGACACATGTAGTTCACCTTCACTCATGGTGTGTCTCCAAGGGTTCTCCTCTGCTCTCATTAGGGCTTGTTCCGCTTGTCGATTGCTCACATACGGAACTGTTAGACCATGCTCACTTTCCTTCTGCTTCTCAAAAATGGGCATAACTGGACCTATGGTTACAGGGACTGTAACTGCTTCTAGATTTTTAGTCAATTCTCTTATTTACTCTTTCAGTTCTAACTTAGTTTTTGCTAACTCCCTCGAATTTTCACTCTCAACCTTATTTTCCATCTCTCTTTCCTTAAGAGAATTCCTTCTCTTTAACTATGGAGTCGTAACTTCTGTCTTGATAATTTGCAGAGTTTCCCTCACTGGAGTACCTGAGGTCAGCGTTTCTGATTCCTGTCTGTACGGAGGTGGGCTTTTGTAAAACATATCATCTAGGACATCATCCTCTATCTCGTTTGCTCCATACCTTCTAGGTTCTACATTATGCCTCTTCTCTACACATTTCCTTCCTTCACTTTCCACTGTAGTTCTTACGGGAAACAATCCTTCAGTCATCCTTGCGTCTCGCCACCTTCTAATTCGATCACAATGAGTTTCGCGATCATTTGGCCGTCCGAACATATATCTATATCTACTGCCATTTCTTTGTTCTTCTCGCTCATGCATTTCGTCTTCCCACTCAGTTAAAGCCTCGAACTGCGTAGGTCTGGCCGCGGACCTAAGCTCATCATTCTCTCCCGCAAGTTCCTTAAAATTGCCAAATTAAATGAACCGTTTTCTGGAAACGCTAAAACTCCGTCTTCCTTTGTATATTTTGCCCAATTGTCTAACCAAATGCAAGTATGGTATCCATATTTCGCAACCATGAAGGATGCGGGTGTTAATGTCGGAGGAAGTAACTGTCCTTCCCTAGTCACAATTTCTTTGTCTTTCACAAACCATCCTTTTATTTTACTAAACAAGGATTTTTTCTTTTTCTCGGGTGAATGATAATACATCTTCCTTTCTCTTGTGAACCCTTTAGTCTTTTATTCAACTGTACGATCTTTAGTCCAATAGCAACACAACTTCACTCACGCACCAATCCTGGCGCGTCTACGTCACTGTCACAATGTCCAATCCCTGCGCGACTCACACTAACGCACCAATCCTGGAGCGTCTACGACACTATCACAATCTCCAATCCCTGCGCGACTCCCACTAACGCTCCAATCCTGGAGCGTCTACGTCACCCTGTACTTCTCCAATCCTAGCGCAGGTTTACTCTGACGTACCCATTCAGAGCGTTTTACACCTCTGACTAGCTATCCAATCCCAGCGCGGTCTTTCTGACGTCAGCAGTCGCTGCAGTAGCTCCTGCTCCTGCCTCCTGTCTCCAGTCTACCCCTCCTTTACAAAACTACTCGGTAGACTTTGTTTCAATTTGACAATACTGTTAGTTACAACATATAAACATCTCCATTGTCTGCTTCACTAACCACAGAATAGCAAAAGATCTTTCCCACGAGAATCCTTTTTTCCCCAAGAGCAGCGCTTACCCCTGCCCTACCACAGAATCGTTACTTCCGTTGATAAAGTAGCACATCCCTCTACTTTAACCTTCTACCAAGCATCAATTAACTGTTTCTCCAGATTTAAAACACATGGTTGGAAACGCAATGCTCCTGAGAATTAAACCCAAAGTTTCGCAATTAACCCGAATGCTATTTCATTCACGCACTTTCACACAGGAAAATGTAGTACATTCACACAGAATCCCATCTTTTCCGAGAACAGCGAATAGTCTGTCCTACTACAGAATTATGTCACGTGTTAACAAAGCAACGCTTACCTCTACTTTGTCCTTCACTCAAGCTCAGAGAACACCTGCTACCTTTTCAGTGATCAGCGTTATCGGTATGCCAATTGGTTTCCTGGTACCTAAGACCAAAATTTCACAGGTAACCCTTTGCTATCATTCACACTTCTCTCACACAGAAAATATCACTAATGGCAACACACGGCGATGTCACCGAATCAAACCCAGACAATGCGTCGTGCAACTTCAATTGTCACACGTTTCTCCCGTGCACCTACGGGCAACCACAATCCCGTCTTTCCCGAGAGCAGCGCTTACCTCTGCTCTGCTACGGAACTGTTACCAATTCCCGACTTCCTACATCCCACAAGCCGTACAGACAACATAAAACTCAATACGACTGCAACATATAGTGTTAGTATATATATCAATACCACTCAATAATCGATAAGCTATATACATGCAAAATCATTAAACAAAAACAATAAAAACCATCTCTAGCTACCAGAAATACTGGTGCAGATCGGGTACCTCAATTTCCCCTTACTACCACGGACAGAGTGATTTCGTAGTCGCACACAAACATACACATCACACGCTGGTGGGGCCCATAACACCAACATTCATTCTAATCAATCTATCCGTACCATTTTATTCAGAAAAGGGGATAAACGTTTAGTTCCGATCTACACTGCTTTCCCCTTGATGGGAAACTCGCTAACATCACCTAAAGGAAATCCCCTTCTCCTCCTCCTCCTCCCATCAAGGAGAACAGCTTAACTTTGCTGATGAATCATGAATTTAGTTTAATGACTCCTTAATTCCCTAAATCAATCAATACTACATTTCAATGAAAGAACAACACCACACATTAATTCAATTAATCTTTTCTTTATCTAAATCAAATGCAGGTTAAACCTAATTAGTACATTTCATCTTTTGTCATATTTACCTATTCTGGCTATTTGTCGTTTTCTAAGTCAGTATCTGATACTCAGTCAAATCATCAAAGTTCTGTTCTATCATGCAGCGTCACCGTCCTCTCCGTCAGCATAACATTAGGATACTGGATATGGTGGAGTGCGTTCAGCTCCGACCCTCTCTAGTCTACTAATATTTATACTAAAATTTTCATTTAAAAAGTTACAAAAGTCTTTTTCAGGGCATTTCATTGGTCCATCAAAGTACATTTTGGTTCATCAGGAAACATTCGATGTTGTTCCCACAGGTTAAAAGTTCCAAATTGAATGTATGGGAACGGTGGTATTTCATGGTTTAGGTTGCAACAATTTGTATCGAAGGGTTGGCTCTTCGCCTGGTACAGCCTTGATGGGCACAGCGATGACAGTTCACCGGCAGGTCGCAGCTGCTGAAGTTTGCGCAGGCGCGTTTCTCCATTCCCTTCATTGATTTTACTTCGTAAGGTCTGAGTCCGTCGGCGGCCATTTTATAGCAGGCCCAATTGGTCAACTTAAGCAAAGAAACACAAAAACGTCATTAATCTATTGAAATGGTTAAACAGTGTTATTTCTACCCATATGTGTGTGCATTTATCTAGCCATATGCCACGTTCAAAGCCATTAGTACTTGTTTATGTAAGCAATAACATCACATAAGCAACGTTTATCCTATTAATATGCATACAGACTTAGTTCACATATTACTTTAGACATGCAAAGCAATCCCACGTATATTCTCCTGGTTAATAAGGTTGATTAGTTGTGAAATCCACACTTCATTAATTATTATGATTAATCAGTAGTCATTTTAATACAAACATATATAGATGGATTGGGTATATAAAAAAGAAAACATTTTACCCGCTCCATCACCACCACCTAAACCTACAAAATATGTAAAGAACCTAGGAGTTCTCATAGATGATAATATCTCCATGAGTGAGCACGTCAAAAACATCTCAGGATCCTGTTTTGGCCTCATGCGAGTGCTCAAGAAAGTGTTTCAGTGGACCCCACTACAGGCCTGGCAAACCCTAGTTCAAACCCTGATAATAAGTTGCGTTGATGATGGGAATGCCTTACTGGTAGGGATAAATGAAAGCCTCCTTGCTAGGCTCCAGGTGCTGCAGAATGCAGTTGCACACCTTGTCCTGAAACTCCCTCCTCGCTCTCCATCGGAGCCCACGCTACGCACCCTCCATGAACTACCAATCAAAAAACGCACCCTGTTTAAAGTTCTTTGTCTAGTCTGCAAAACTCTTCACGGAAACGGTCCTTGTTACCTCAGACACAAATTATAGCCATATACTCCTGTCCGTCAGCTCAGATCAAGTGAACTATTGCTATTACGCCCCAAACATATCCGAACGACCAGGTTTGGGAGCCGCTCCTTCTCATTCCTGGCCCCTCATCACTCTCTTTAAAAAAACTCTTGAAAACTTGCTTATTCACCCTATAATCTTACCTACGTACAGTGCAATATCCCCCGCTTCCAAAGCGTTTAGAGATCCCCTCAGGGATGATTCGCGTGCCTAATAAATAAATCAATAAATCAATAAATAAAAGTGTCTGGGTAGGAAACCCTCATGACTCATGGCCTCATTCAAAAAAGAATGTAATGAACACATTGAATATCTATGATAAGCACATTTTGATTTTGATTTCATCGGATTACCTTTGTTCATGAATTAATTAAATATGCAAGTGGTCAGTGGATCCACCCATATTTAGTTTCATCGTTTGATACAAAAACTAGGAAATTACATTTAAAACCAGATTACAACATTTCCCCACCCTCTAGCAAAGATGTATGTATTACAACCTTTCCTAGGATAACACGTTTTGGATGTGCAACTCCTGTCCCATTTAATTGTCCCCATTGCAAGATATTAGAAGGACAGACCTTGTTGGTTTGTTCCAATAAATTGGGGATTGTAATAAATTGTCTAATGTAGGATTGTTGATAGAAACTAACCTGCTATTGTAATCCTAAACATGATAAACAACAAATATTTTTAAAAGTGTAATTAGTATATTCATGTCAAATGTTGTAACTTTAACTTGAGACCTGGGTACGAATAAGCACAAACATCATGTATATTACTAATGTGCCATCTATTCACGCATTGCATAGCATTGTCATTTAATATGTATGGAAAGCAGTTCAAACAACCCTTTGTAACGATGTGTGCGAAATTATTGGTCACGAACACTGAGGGTGCAATTTGTCAGTTCCTACACAATATTAGTAGCATTCGCAAAACTTAAGTTCTAAAGTCAGTGTTACCAGTTTGGGTAATACCCAAGGGGACCCTGTGTCATTGGGGTGAAGAGTTGAGTCACTACTAAATTAACAAGTCAATCAAAGCGTGTGTGTTGGTAGAAGAAGATGGAATGAGGAATTGTGAACAACATACTATTTGCCAAAGTAATTTCGCTATCCCTAGTGTAAATTATGTCATGCTTAGTTAATACATGAGTGGAGTCACACAAATACACAAAAAACTAAAGTTTTATGACGTTAGCTAAGGAGTAATTGCGCATCTTTTAAAATGTTGCAACAAGAAATATTTGCGAGTAATCAAGAAGTCATCATTTTTTTAACACTGACTCATTTCTTTATTTTTTGGTGACCTTGTATTCCTTTAATTTGGAGTCTGGTAGTCCTTTCTAACCCTTTAAACATTCACCAACAGCCTTGTTATTTCATGATTTTAATGCGAATCATTACCTATTCGGACTGTGCGCCTTTTCCCTTCTTTGAGCATCCATATGCTCAGCTTGTTTATAAATGACAGAACCCACCTCCACTTACAACAGCAGCTGCCGAGAGAGCGCTGTGCAGTCCCATTTCTGTACTAGATGAATACACCTTTATCCTGTCTCCCGTGTACTCCGGCCTCGCGCTTCCTGACTCTTAAGCAGGCAGACACACAAAAGGCGTTGCATGCTGATGTTGCTGGTCCCGCCACGTGAGGGACTCTGCTTGTCCCTTCCTTTCCCAACACTTAAATACATTTACATTTCCAAGGATGCGCAAGGTCGTCCCGGTCTCTGCAGGCAGCGTCCTGACAGACTTTTTCAGCCGCGCTGACAGCTGGAGCGCGCGCGCGGACCCGGCCATTGTAATCTGAAGTGTTAATTGGCCAAGACCTGTGTGACCTCAGCGGCTCTGCCTCCTCCCTCGGTGACAGCCGGGGCCAAGGCATCGCTCAGATGAGAGAGATTAAGGGAGGAGGAAAACAGCCGTGACAGATCAGTAAAGAACGATTTGTAATATTTCAATCTTTCGAGTGATTGGCCCGGGTCGAGGCAAGTGTCAGTGTTGGTTTGTATTCTGCGCTCGTGTCCAGTCACGTGACATGATGGAACAGATAATGGCCGGCCACACAGACTTCTTTTCACTCTGTGCCCTGGGGTGTGCTAAGGAACAGGGTTAGACAAATCTGTTATTAGCCCCACACCTAATGCCCAATATTTTAAGAAGGGCAGACAAGTTATTTGTAGGAAGAACTTTATTTATGAGTTCTCAGGAACAACCCCGAGACAGTCCTCTCTCTGCAACTGCCAGCTCTCCTCTCCAGGTCAACCCATAACAAAGCATCCTGGTTGCCATGGAAGGAATGCCGAGCAAGTTGCCAAGATACCATGTTCAATATACAGTAAAATGAATCCATTTAAATTCCTGCACACTTGAGGCATAGACCTAGAAGTGTACATAAGGTTCTCAGAAGCAGAGGATATTTTCACGATTCATTCTGTGAAGGGGCACTACTGAGGTGGACCAGCACCACCACCCTTGCTGAAAGGTTGTTGCTTGGCATGTCATTTGACACGTTACAACCTCGGCCACACCCATGAGGTGCCCGTCAAGATTTATTCACCTAACCTCATCCCTCGGGTCACCAGCAGCATCTCTTCCACTGCTGCCTGCCACAAAGCCAGAATGCTAACATTAAGACGCATAAGTGTGCATGACGAAGAGTTGGAATCATGGCAAGGCATCTGTGAACTGGCAGATTTCTCCTCCCCAACCCAAAATCAGAAGAGGCACCTAAGGAAAAGAGAAACTTTTTTATTTCCTTCCAGTGTCTTCATAGCTCATGTCATGGTGGACCCCCACAATTGTTGCAGGTTTTAGGTTCCCTCAGCTGGGAGGTTGATGGGGTTTATATGGTCATTCAAACCTCAATATGATCCAGAAATAATATTCAAAAATGTAGAGGAAGCTGAGGTGGGCTCCATGCCTAGTTCCACCAACACCTCAGGCTGGTATCTTACCGCTCAGATATCATTTCTGTTCTAGTGGCATATAAGGTGTTCTGCCCCAATGAAGTTAACACATTATTATTATATATTTCTATACCAGAGGATCCTATGTATATGTGGATGTAATATAGTGTGCGGTCCCCTGACTAAAATCTGACTCCTTCCCCAAGATGCTATCATGCCATTCCTCTCAAGCACTATATATGTCAAAGCTAGCTGCAGCTCCTAGTATACCTGTCGAACATGCCCATATGTGCAGTAAGTAGGTTATGCTGCCCCTTTCCCCCAGGACTTGACCCAAGCTGTGACATCAAACCCTGCTACCACCTCCCACCTCCCAGGGTTCAGTTTCACAAGGAGTGGACTGGGTTTGGGGAAAATGATACACATTTCTGAGGAGCTGACATTCTGGGCATGTTTCAAAAGAAGTAATTTTATTTTCTCCTTAAAGAAATTCTTTACACAGACAAACACACACACAGCCAACCACACACACTCACACCCAACCGTGCACACACACTCACACACACGCGCACACACACACACACACACACACACACACTCATCAAGTCTGTAACACAAAGAAAAGAACAAAATAAGTGAGAACAAATTCAAGGGTATTGACATAAAATGCGCTTAATTAATAATCCGGCCTAATAAATGAAACTGCACATCATCACCATAAAATTGTGGAAACTGCTGCAAATATAGTAGGTTCAGTGGGCAGGGAGATCATAAACTATCTGTTAGACCTGTCAGCCCTTTGGGTGGTCCCTCCTCATCATTATTTATTTTGTCCCACTTTTGCCTCAAACCCTGTTTGAATTTTTCCTTTTTGGGAACCACCAGACTTTTTCGTGTTGCTGCAGATTCAGGGAGCCATTTTAGCTACCCCTGAAACTTCTGTCTGGGGGCCTGGAGCACAAAATGGTGGCCACCTGTGACATCACCAGCATCCACTGGAACCTGCTAGCACCTTCCAGAACATTCCAGAACCCTGTGACAGTTGGAGGCGGTTTAGAATGTTGGGGAGTTAAGAGAGAGAGTTGGCAGTTGGAGCTGGCAGTTGGCACCTGACTGGTGAAGAGTGAGCAGCACAAACATGAAGGAGGAAGGAGTGAAGCAGCAGGGGTGGAAACTTGTGCCTGGAGTGGGGTCCATAAACCCACCCTTGATACTAGTCCCTACTGACGGAGCCCAGCCTAGAGCCCTGTGTGGGAAGAAGTCAGAAAAACCATCCTGAGGACCTGGACAGCAGGAACAGGCCTTAGAAACAAGAGAACAGCAAGATCCTGACCTGGAAGCTGGTTTCCCTGAAGTCCGACGTCGAGTAGCCTAAGACCTGGAGCCCGAGGTGGAGAAGCGGCGCTGACTGGAAAAGCAGACGTCGTACCCGGAGCCGCCAGAGGTCGAGAGAGGGCGCCGTCAGAGGTCGTGAGGAATACCAGAGGTCGAGGAGGAAGTCACCCGAGGTCGAGTGAGCGGCGTCATCGGAGGAGTGAAGTCCGCCCTCCGGAGTCGTCGGAGACCGAGGTGAAGGGTAACGGAGGTCCGGAGTGAGGATCGCACTCCGGAGTCGCCGGAACCTGTGAGAATCGTGCCGGAGGTCGGGAGTGGAGGTCGCACTCCGGAGTCGCCGGAAACCTGTGAGGAGCACCGGAGGTCGGGAGCGAGGATCGCACTCCGGAGCCGCCGGAAGTCGACATCGAGGCAAGGCCGGCCGACGTCATCGAAGCCGAGGTCGCCATCGGACCGGAGCCGCCCGAAGTCGACATCGAGTAAGACTGCCCGACGCCATCGAATCGGAGGCCGAGATCGAACCGAGGCCGCTGACATCGAGACCGGAGCCGCCTGCCGGCGTCGTCAAAGAACTAACATTGTGCCGAGGCCGCCGACATCGAGCTGGAACCGCCTCACGGCATCGACCCGACTCCAGCGGCGTCGGAGCATCAGAAAAAGGGCAGTAAGTGGAGTAGAGGGCGCCTAAGGCCCTGTGGAGACCTGAGAGACTGCTCTAAGGGGCTAGGGAGGTGCTGGAACCAACCTGACTGTGCCAGGGGTGAACTGGGACTAATCTAGAGAAGTTGTGTGGAGAGAGAGAGCCAGGTCTCTGGTATTTTCCCCCTTTATCTACCTCAGTTTAGGCCTCAGCCTTGACCAAGCCAGGGAGTAGACACCCCCAAGCCTTCCCCATCCCCACAAGCTGTGCCTGGGCCAAATCAGCCCTTAGGAATTCAAAAGTGATCTGAATCCATGAGTGTCACTGTCAGCTTTTAAGTATTTATTAGGGGCATTGTATTTATTGTATTTAACCTATTTATTGTTCCACTGTATTTATTGGTCCACAGTATTTATTGATGCACAATATTTATTGGTTACAGTATTTATTGCCTCAGAATATTTAATTGCCTGTCTGTATTGCACTTTTATTTATGCCTTCAGTATTTATGATCACCCCTACTTATTGAATCATTAAGCCAGTATTTATTTGTCCTGCACTTTCTAAAAAGTTTGTATATTGTGATTGTTATTTATTTTCTCCAATCAGCAACTAAGAGAAAAAGCAGATAAAGAAAGTTATTTTCATAATTTTTTACGGTGTAGAGTCGTTTTTGGAACGGATGCACGCATGGTTATTGTTTGGGTATGTTGTATGCTTAGCACGGAGCCTGATTCTTGACCACTCGAGCCAAGCTACCACAGTGTGTCCGGAAGACCACCACCACCCCTTCTAGTGTGGGAGTGGTTTTCCAACATAAATTGGTGTTCAGCGGTGGGATAGAGCTGTGCCTACGCATACTCAACAATAACTGTGGGTAGTCCATAGGCCTACACCGGGAGTTTTCTCAAGAGCGGCCTTCCTAATTGTGGGTTTTTGTTTTTTCCAAATTTACTCTGGTGGTGGGAGGAGGTATTATTAAAGGTACCCCCCTGCATTGTTACTGCACAAAAACCTGTCCTCTAACCTGAGTGGGCAAGATGGAGTTTGTACTAGAAAATCTAGAAACGTACACTGTGGCCCAACTCAGGGAGTTTTGCCAGGGGGAGGGGGTGTACTGTCCCCCAGGAGCAAAGAAGGGTGCACTCCAAACCAGCTTAAGGGCTTGGGGGGAGGCACGCCGAGAAAGCAAGGCTGAGGAGGAAGACAGGGATGGAGAGCCTGACCCCGAGGGGGCTGAGATGTACCAACCTGAGGTGGGGAACCTGTCAGCAGGGCCCAGAACCATTTCTAGGAAGGGCAGCAGTGCCTCTAGCGGTGGCTTGTCTGAGGTGGAGTTAACAGACCGGAGGGAGAAAAGACAACTCGCATGGGACTTAGCAAGGCTGGAGAAGGAGAAGGAGGAGCAGAGGATGGCCCATGAATTGCGACTGAAAGAAATAGATCTTCAGATCTTGAGAATCGGGGCACAACCTGTTCCTAATGGTGGCAGCCAAACCCAAGGGATCACCAGGGAACCTAAACCATACCTGCCAAAGGACATAGTAGCTAGCTATGGAGTGGGCGACGACATTGCCAAGTGGCTAGCGGCCTATGAGGTCTCGTTGAGGGCCCATGGGGTTCCAGAGAAGTACTGGGGAGGGGGATTGTACAAGTACATGCCTCCAGCTGGTAGGGATGCTTTATTGGCCCTCGAGGAGGATGAGCAGACCCACTACCCCACCATGAAACTGGCGCTCATCAGAAAGTTTGGACTAACACCTGAAAAGTACAGACAGAAGTTCAGGGGTAGTCACAAACTGGGCACGCAGAATTGGGTGGACTTCCTGGACTATGCAAAGAAGGCACTGGAAGGTTGGATTCAGGGCAGTGAAGTGAGGAACTACGAGGGGTTGTTTGACCTGGTACTGAAGGAACACCTGCTCGAGAAATGTTTCCCTGAACTGCGGCAACACCTGGTGGATAGCAAGCTGACCAGTCCCCGGAAGCTTGCTGAGGAGGCGGACATTTGGGCTAGTACCCGGGTGTCCACAAGGGGGACTGGAGGGGATACTCAAAAGGCCGGACAGGGCGCCCCCCAGAAGAAAGAGGGAGGGGAAAAGAAAAAGGAGTTCTCCAAAGGCCCCCAAAATAACTTCCAAGGGAAGGGAACAGGATTCACCCCTAGGGCTAACCCACCCAGAAACCCTAATCCTGGCCAGAGTCAGCAGCCAAGGGTTGTCCATTGCTACGAGTGCGGTGGCGTTGGACACTATAAAGGAGATCCGAAGTGCCAGAAACGATCACCCCCTCCCATTGGAGGAAAGACCCCCGGAGTAGCTAGTGCAGTGCTCGGGGAGGAGATGCCCTTAACTAAGGGAAGGGAGTGGGCGGGTGTCACTTTAGTGTCCCTGGGAGAACGGGAGATGGTTCCTAAGATCCAGGTGCCCGCAAATACCGCCAAGTATGGGCAGTGGGTCACCATCAACGGCCAAAGAGGGGAGGCTCTGAGAGACACAGGAGCCAGTATGACTATGGTACGTAGTCAACTGGTGTCTCCAGAGCAGGTAATTCCCGATGTACTCCACCCAGCCGCGATGGCTGACGGCAGAACAGGCCACTATCCAGTGGCCGAGGTTCCCTTTGAATGGGGGGGGGTTGCAGGTTCACTTCGAGTTGCCGTAAGCCCTGCCGTGCCAGTTGATTGTCTGCTGGGGAATGACATGGAGCACAACGCTTGGAAGGAGGTGGAATACCGGACTCACACGGAGATGCTGGGTACACCTGACTGGGCCTGTGTGAGCACAAGGTCCGCGACTACCCGAAGAGGGAGTTCATTTCGGCTGGAGCCTGGAACAAAGGCCCAGCCAGCTGCCAGTCAAGGGAAGAACCGAGGACAGGAGGAGCCTGCCTCGGCGTCCCCACCCCGTAGGACGGATAGGCCACCGGAGGTGGTGGACCAGGAGTCTGCGGTGGGGGACGTTACCAAACTGGAGGACCTACCCATCCCGGCCGAGTGGCACGTGGAGGGAGGCCCGTCCAGGGAGGAATTCTGCCAGGGCCAGAGGGAGTGCCCTACCCTTGAGGGGCTGAGGCGACAGGCCGAAGCCCAGGCAGCAGGGAACGTTGAAGGGAACTACAGTGTTTACTGGGAGGATGGCCTCCTCTACAGTGAACCCAAGGCACCCCTACACGGATCGTCACGAGCCTTGGTAGTCCCTCAACGTTACCGAGCCTTCCTTCTGGAGTTGGCTCACGAGATACCATTGGGAGGACACTTGGGGCAAGACAAGACCTTTGCCCGTCTTGTCCCACACTTTTATTGGCCTCAGATGAAAGTGTCGTCCGATACCTACTGCCGGACATGTGTGTCTTGCCAAGCCAGTGGGAAAACAGGAGTGAAGCTGAAAGCTCCCCTGGAACCACTTCCTGTCGTTAGCACCCCCTTTGAAAGGGTGGGCATCGACATTGTGGGTCCATTAGATCCGCCAACTACAGCTGGTCACAGGTTTATCCTGGTTCTGGTGGATCATGCCACACGGTACCCAGAGGCAATACCTCTGAGGACCATAACAGCACCTGTTGTGGCAAGGGCCCTGATGGGAATCTTTACCCGAGTGGGTTTTCCCAAGGAAGTTGTGTCCGACAGGGGGACCAACTTCATGTCAGCGTATATGCGGGCAATGTGGAAGGAGTGTGGAGTGACATACCGGTTCACAACTCCTTACCACCCCCAGACCAATGGTCTGGTGGAGAGGTTTAATAAAACCTTGAAGGGCATGATCAGAAGTCTGCCTGAAAGCCTGCGGAGGAAATGGGACGTCCTCCTACCCTGTCTACTTTTTTCCTACAGGGAAGTGCCACAGAAGGGAGTGGGCTTCAGCCCCTTCGAGCTTCTGTATGGGCACCCTGTACGTGGACCTCTCAACCTGGTGAGAGACGGATGGGAAAGAACTCCCAGGAAGCTTCCCCAGGATGTGGTGAGCTACATGCTGGCCTTCCGGAGCCAAATGGCTAAGTTGTGGAAGCAAGCTTCTGACAACTTGGAAGCCAGCCAAGCAGTGATGAAGGCGTGGTATGACCACAATGCTCACCCGGTGGAGTTGGAGCCTGGCCAGAAGGTGTGGGTGATCGAACCGGGAGAGCTTAGTGCCCTCCAGGATCGCTGGTCAGGACCCTTTGAGGTGTTGGAGAAGAAGGGTAAGGCTACCTACTTGGTGGACCTGAAGACCCCTCGTCAGCCCCTGCGGGTGCTGCATGCCAACCGCCTCAAACCCCACCACGAGAGGCCCGAAGTCATCTTGATGATGGTGACTGACGGAGGAGAGGACGTGGAAAGCGAGCCTCTCCCTGATCTGTTTGCGTCTCAGGAGAAGGATGGGTCGGTGGAGGGAGTGATTCTCTCCCTATCTCTAACTCCTGAACAGCAGGAGGACTGTCGCCAGGTCCTGGGGCAGTACTCCTCGTTGTTCTCCCTTGTCCCGGGTAGGACTCACCTGTGCATCCATGACGTGGACACAGGAGACAGCCCACCTGTGAAGTCCAAGATCTACCGGATGTCAGACAAGGTGAAGGCCAGCATTCATAGTGAAGTCACTAAGATGCTGGAGCTAGGAGTGATCGAACCTTCTAGCAGCCCCTGGTCCAGTCCGGTGGTGTTAGTACCAAAAGCTGCACCACCGGGTGCCCAACCAGAACTGAGGTTCTGTGTGGACTATCGGGGACTGAATTCAGTGACCAAAACTGATGCTCATCCGATCCCTAGGGCGGATGAATTGATTGACCGGCTGGGAGCTGCCCAATATCTAAGTACCTTTGACCTTACTTCTGGGTACTGGCAGATCTCTTTGACTGATGGAGCAAGGGAAAGGTCAGCCTTCTCCACGCCCAATGGCCACTACCAGTTCTGTGTGATGCCCTTTGGGCTCAAGAACGCACCTGCCACGTTTCAGCGCCTGGTAAACCAGATCCTCACCGGAATGGAGAGTTTCTCTGCTGCTTATCTGGATGACATAGCTGTCTTCAGTAGCAGCTGGGAGGATCACTTGCGCCACCTGCAAGCTGTTCTCCAGGCCCTGAGACAAGCTGGATTGACGATCAAGGCCAGCAAGTGCCAGATCGGGCAGGGGTCGGTAGTGTACCTTGGACACTTGGTGGGTAGGGGAGCGGTGCAACCCCTCCAGGCGAAGATCGAGGCCATCATGGCCTGGGAACCCCCCAAGACTCAGACTGAGGTCCGAGCATTTTTGGGCCTCACGGGATACTACCGCCGCTTCGTGAAGGGGTACGGTACCATCGTAGCCCCCCTCACGGAGCTCACGTCCAAGAAACAACCTCGACGGGTAGTCTGGACGGAGGCTTGTCAGCAAGCCTTTGAGAGATTGAAGAAAGCCATGTGCGAGGCCCCGGTCTTAAGGGCCCCAGACTTTTCCAAGGAGTTCATTGTCCAGACAGATGCATCAGAACATGGCATTGGGGCAGTGTTATCGCAACTCAACGAAGAGGGTCTGGATCAACCCGTGGTCTTCCTATCCCGGAGGCTACTTCCCAGGGAACAGAAGTGGAGTGCAATAGAGCGTGAAGCCTTTGCAGTGGTATGGGCTCTGAAGAAGTTGCGGCCATACCTGTTTGGCTCGCACTTCCTGGTTCAGACCGACCACAGACCCCTTCGTTGGCTGATGCAAATGAAGGGGGAAAATCCCAAGTTGTTGAGGTGGTCTATTTCCCTACAGGGGATGGACTTTCAGGTGGAACATCGGCCTGGAGTGGACCACGCCAATGCAGACGGTCTCTCAAGGTATTTCCGCCTTAGTGATGAGAACTCCCAAGGGGTTGGGTAGCTCTAGCCACTTTCAGCTGGGGGGGACGCGTGTTAGACCTGTCAGCCCTTTGGGTGGTCCCTCCTCATCATTATTTATTTTGTCCCACTTTTGCCTCAAACCCTGTTTGAATTTTTCCTTTTTGGGAACCACCAGACTTTTTCGTGTTGCTGCAGATTCAGGGAGCCATTTTAGCTACCCCTGAAACTTCTGTCTGGGGGCCTGGAGCACAAAATGGTGGCCACCTGTGACATCACCAGCATCCACTGGAACCTGCTAGCACCTTCCAGAACATTCCAGAACCCTGTGACAGTTGGAGGCGGTTTAGAATGTTGGGGAGTTAAGAGAGAGAGTTGGCAGTTGGAGCTGGCAGTTGGCGCCTGACTGGTGAAGAGTGAGCAGCACAAACGTGAAGGAGGAAGGAGTGAAGCAGCAGGGGTGGAAACTTGTGCCTGGAGTGGGGTCCATAAACCCACCCTTGATACTAGTCCCTACTGACGGAGCCCAGCCTAGAGCCCTGTGTGGGAAGAAGTCAGAAAAACCATCCTGAGGACCTGGACAGCAGGAACAGGCCTTAGAAACAAGAGAACAGCAAGATCCTGACCTGGAAGCTGGTTTCCCTGAAGTCCGACGTCGAGTAGCCTAAGACCTGGAGCCCGAGGTGGAGAAGCGGCGCTGACTGGAAAAGCAGACGTCGTACCCGGAGCCGCCAGAGGTCGAGAGAGGGCGCCGTCAGAGGTCGTGAGGAATACCAGAGGTCGAGGAGGAAGTCACCCGAGGTCGAGTGAGCGGCGTCATCGGAGGAGTGAAGTCCGCCCTCCGGATTCGTCGGAGACCGAGGTGAAGGGTAACGGAGGTCGGGAGTGAGGATCGCACTCCGGAGTCGCCGGAACCTGTGAGAATCGTGCTGGAGGTCGGGAGTGGAGGTCGCACTCCGGAGTCGCCGGAAACCTGTGAGGAGCACCGGAGGTCGGGAGCGAGGATCGCACTCCGGAGCCGCCGGAAGTCGACATCGAGGCAAGGCCGGCCGACGTCATCGAAGCCGAGGTCGCCATCGGACCGGAGCCGCCCGAAGTCGACATCGAGTAAGACTGCCCGACGCCATCGAATCGGAGGCCGAGATCGAACCGAGGCCGCTGACATCGAGACCGGAGCCGCCTGCCGGCGTCGTCAAAGAACTAACATTGTGCCGAGGCCGCCGACATCGAGCTGGAACCGCCTCACGGCATCGACCCGACTCCAGCGGCGTCGGAGCATCAGAAAAAGGGCAGTAAGTGGAGTAGAGGGCGCCTAAGGCCCTGTGGAGACCTGAGAGACTGCTCTAAGGGGCTAAGGAGGTGCTGGAACCAACCTGACTGTGCCAGGGGTGAACTGGGACTAATCTAGAGAAGTTGTGTGGAGAGAGAGAGCCAGGTCTCTGGTATTTTCCCCCTTTATCTACCTCAGTTTAGGCCTCAGCCTTGACCAAGCCAGGGAGTAGACACCCCCAAGCCTTCCCCATCCCCACAAGCTGTGCCTGGGCCAAATCAGCCCTTAGGAATTCAAAAGTGATCTGAATCCATGAGTGTCACTGTCAGCTTTTAAGTATTTATTAGGGGCATTGTATTTATTGTATTTATCCTATTTATTGTTCCACTGTATTTATTGGTCCACAGTATTTATTGATGCACAATATTTATTGGTTACAGTATTTATTGCCTCAGAATATTTAATTGCCTGTCTGTATTGCACTTTTATTTATGCCTTCAGTATTTATGATCACCCCTACTTATTGAATCATTAAGCCAGTATTTATTTGTCCTGCACTTTCTAAAAAGTTTGTATATTGTGATTGTTATTTATTTTCTCCAATCAGCAACTAAGAGAAAAAGCAGATAAAGAAAGTTATTTTCATAATTTTTTACGGTGTAGAGTCGTTTTTGGAACGGATGCACGCATGGTTATTGTTTGGGTATGTTGTATGCTTAGCACGGAGCCTGATTCTTGACCACTCGAGCCAAGCTACCACAGTGTGTCCGGAAGACCACCACCACCCCTTCTAGTGTGGGAGTGGTTTTCCAACACTATCTATGTCGAAATATTGCATTCATAAAGCACCCACCAGTGGTTTAATCATTTGTATTAAATATGAAGTTGTGGGGAGAGCTTAGTCACTGGTGGTGAAACACATTTCTTACCATTGGACAGCAGCCTTCAGTGGTAGTGAAAGGCTCACACCGTATGATGCGTCATTTTGAAATTATATTGTAAAAGCAGTTTCTGTGTCATAATTATGATATATATCTAAACCACCGTAAATGGTGTGCAACCCAGCTCCTCACACTTTTCAAATGGTTAGTTGGTTACCTTTTAGTTGTTAATTGGTACGTTCAGGTAATAAGGATGCGGACATTTTGCCAAAGTGGCATTATCATCATGAATAGATGGACTGAGGTCATGTCTTTTATCAGTAACCTGACACGAATCATCAATATAATTAAAGGTGGAAAAAATAAGCCTGTCCTAGGCATATATTTTTTTTCCATTTATGCAACTTATTTCATGGTGTTCTCAAAGCTACGGCTATTTCCAGAAGACAATCAATCAATCAATCAATCAATCAGAGGAAATGTAGGCACGCTCCTCACCCGTGAGGGTCACAAGGTGCTGTGGGGGGGCTAAGCAGCCCGTTTAGTCGAAGAGCCAGGTCTTGAGCGTCTTCCTGAAGATGTACAGGGAGGGGGTGCGTCTGATGTTGAGCCGGAGCTCATTCCAGGTCTTGGCTGCGATGTTGGAGAAGGTTCTTCCACCTGTTCTGGCTCTGTGGATGTGTGGGATTTCAGCGAGGGCGAGGTCGGCAGATCAGAGATGTCTCTTGGATACGGGGAGGGAGATTCTCTCGTTGAGGTATTGGGGTCCGGTGTTGTGGATGCATTTGTAGGCGCGGTTGAGTATCTTGAAAGTGACTCTCTTCTCAATGGGGAGCCAGTGGAGGTTCCGTAGGTGTTGGGGTGTGTGTTTGTGTCAAGGAGTGTCGAGGATGAGCCTGGCTGAGGTGTTCTGTATGGTCCGGAGCTTGCAGATCAGAGACTTGTTGATCCTGGTGTAGAGGGTATTTCCGTAGTCCAGTCTGCTGGTGATGAGCGCGTGGATGATGACCTTACTTGATTCGTGGGGGATCCACTTGAAGGTCTTTCGGAGGATTCGGAGGGTGTTGAAGCAGCTGGAGGTGATGGCGTTGACCTGTCAGGTCATGGAGAGGGATTTTCATCAGAATCTCAAACATTTCATATCTGTTTTAAGGTCAGATGTTTTGAGCCTATGAACGTTAAATTACCTAATGCAGAGACACACAAATAAAAAACCTATAATACACAATACTGTGTTACAAGGCTGGTTCTTGTTAGTAGGAAATGCTTCCAGAGTAACTCGAGAGCGAAGTATGTCAACTAAAGAAAAGTATTAAAATGTTGCTGGGATGTCAGGAATAAGGCAGGACTGTGCACATGGAAATGTAAGCCTATTTTCTGCTGGGTGCAGCGTTGCATACGTTATACACAAAGAGGCATATTTATGAGCCCCTTTACGCCACGTGGTGCAAGAGTGACACAAATGATGAATGAGATTTATGAAGCCACGCAAGACCACCTTGCGTAGCCCTGCGTGGCATCATAAATCTCAAGTAATGTAACGCAGCACAAATTGCTGCCTTGCATTAGTCTGTGCCAGCGTGCCATTTTCATTGGTGTTGCGTGGGTGTTCCAACTCAACATCCATAGATTTTGGCGCGTTCTGAGATTTAGAAGAACAGATAAACCTTGGTATGTGCCAAAAAGATATGCTACCCCAGGAAAGGTGTAACAAGGAGAAATATCTTTATATCTCCTTATTTTTTTTCTCTTTGTACATGTGCTGCATTCTGCAATTGCTTTAAATTGCTTTAAATATGGTGCATTCCTGCTTTTTCATAAATATGGCCATTACTATTTTCCGATGTTGGAATCACGTGGCTAACACATTACAGAGTTTGATCTTCAACTGAAAACATAGGGGCCTAGTTATGAGTCTGTTTGTGTCATCACTCTAACACCAAAAAATGTGGTGCAACAGCAACACAACCGTAAGACATATTTTTGAAGCAATGCAAAGCCACTTTGTGTGGCTCAGAGTGGCTTACAAAATCTGGTTAAACGCAACATAGTATAAATCATTGTGCTGCATTACTCTGCCCTTGGAAGGCATTCCATGGCTGTTGCCACGCAACTCCCATGGAATTTGAGGCATCACCAGAATTAAAAGAACTTCTAAAGCTGGGGATGCATAAAAATCTTACACTTTCCCAGGGGAGGCATGACAAGGAGAAATATCTCTATTTCTCCTAGTTTATTCCTTTTTATATGTGTCTCTCCTCATGCACCCCCAGACCCAGGAGTGGCTATGGGCCCAGTTAGTGCCCCCTCATTTGCCTCTCTGCCATCCTTTTAATGGCAGGCTACAGCAGCACCAACAGCATATTAATGCTCCTGACCGATGCCCGACCGCAGCAAGACCCTTGACCCCCGGAGGTCACACAGTCCTGTGGCGGTCTGACCGCCACACTCAGATCACTGTGAGCCAGGCCGCAGTGTCCCGGTGCTCAGACTGCCACCATGTGTTCAGTGGGACTATTGACAGCCGAACTTATAATATGACCCTAAGTTATTCACTGTTGATAGCGCAGCGAATGTAGAATGGTGTGAACAAGTTTAGCTCTCGAAAGAATTTTCAACCCGAATCCTATGCTAAATAATTAACATAAAAGCTGTGTGACCCTGGTTATTGAGCTCAGAGCAGAAATTACCATGAGACAGTGCAATACTGAGAGCTTCTGTAAAATATGTAGCAATGAAGGATACATTTATGTGTCAGATTTAACTAAACTGTGGTGGAAGGCAACCGCAGCCTGTACAGGTAAGAGCGGTGGTGCGGTAAGGCCAAGTGGGTGGGATATCGACGGACGATGGCAAGAGAAAATTAAATAAATAATTAACTTTCCCTCGTCATTGACCATCAAAATCCCCCCCACCCAGCCCTACCGCCCCACTGCTCTTAACTGCGCTGGCTGCGGCTGGTGGAAGGTAAACAACTCTCCAAAAACGAATGCAAAAAATGCAAAATATTTTGCCATTGGAGGCAAATCATTTTATACAATTTGTGGTTTACTAATTAATGCATCTGGATATTTTACCACACATTAATACAAAAAGGATCCGCACGTTATGACTAATGCACACAGATTCTCAAGGAAGAAAACATTACACAGCCAGAAAGAATGCTTTTGTGCACATGTAGTGTCACCCTGGTTTTGAACCTGGTTCCTGCACAGTGTGGCATGTATGCCACAATGTGCAGGGAGGTGCAGTCGGCGCTCTGAAAACAGCAGTCTCCATGTCAGGGTGTTCAATGAGCCTGACAAACCTCCGCCTTAGACAGCCACAGCACCGACAGCCAGACCAGGATTGAACTCCTAAGCACCACGGCTTTTGTCGTCCTACAGTGGACAGGACTGCCAAAGGCGTGATAAGGCCCTTAGTATATTGATTATGTTTTATGATAATTTACGTCTAAAGTTTTATCTTGTCAAAAGTGGCTAGAGATGAAATGTCAGTATTTCATAGTCAGCCCACTCAATTCACAAAGGTAAATTTACACTGTGCAATTTTACTTTTTTTCGTTTTTCAAAAACACACAACTTAATAATATCTTTACTACTGCGGAGAATCCGCAGTCAGGACGGAGAACTCTGAATATAATAAAATAGGACAGGCCCATATTTTTATGTATGAAGCAGTAAAGTTACTATTAACTCGTAGTTTGTGAATATGGAAAAAGAGTAAACTTACACAAAAGTGTAGGTTTACCGTATGACCAGAATTTGGATGGATACCAGGGAGTTAGCTCTGCAGAGGACTCTGACACTGACCCAAGATTACCCCCAAATCAGTAGATGAGATTATCTGAGAATGGGGCTAGCACCATAGATTAGCTGGCATGATAGACTGGATCCACTTGGGCACTATGTATGTATAGCGCTTTCTGTCTGATCTCCTCATATTTATGGGGGGAGAGCCTGACACTATTATTATATAAATATGGTGGGGGAACCAGTCTAGGATGCTCTGCATGGTTACTGGCCACTCTTTCTAATCCCCTGTTACAGTTTTGCGGTTACTCCCACGAGTAGATGCCCGTTGGTATCGTGTTTGGACGGGATCTGAAATTTTACCTGTCCTGGTGAGAGGGAGTTGGGGTTTTTATTATTTGTTTGTTCTCCAATTGGGTTGTGGTCATGCCTGGCAAGCTGAATCCAATCTAGTCATACTTCTTGAATAGTCCACCGAGTATCCCCGTGAGCAGAGAGCAGTTTATAGTGACAGTGTCAGAAGGTAGGATCCTTCTGCATGGTTACCCCCACTTTTTGCCTGGTTATAAGTCTGACTGTGATCCTGCTAACCATGACCTCAGTCTATTTGCTTTTTCCCTAAATTGCTATGTTCATTACTTAGGTACATCCCAGATTGGATACAGGGGTACCCTTATAAGTCCCTAGCATATGGCACCAAGGTACCCAAGGCATAGGTACCCCAGAGGTCCCCCGTGGGCTGAAGCATGCATTATGCAACCCATGGAAGACCATTGAAAATGGAATTACGGGCCTGCAATTTCAGCTTATGTAAACTGGTGCTAGCACCACTTACTAAAGATATAGGTTTCCTATATCTCGGGTCACTGCACTTAAAAACTTTAAGTCACACCTATAGCAGGCCTTTGAAATCCTGAAGGCAAGGTGCTTGGTTCTTAGTGAGAGGGTGCCCCTGCATGAGCAGTTCATCCCTACAGCGTCCATTCTCCCGGGTTGTCAGTGAAGCAGCCATATACCATATACAGGGGCACCGTGTAATTACGCGATGACGATCTCGAAACTGGCTGCAACGAATCCTATCATGTTTGGTATCAAACATGTTGGAATCATACCCCTGCACCGTAAACAGTGTGGGTGGTAGGATTCCAAGCACTGGAAGAGCCCTCCGTTAGACTCTCCATGTCCCTGGTACCAGTCTTCCAGGCCCAGACAGCACAAAATTGTTGCTGTCGACAAGAGACAAGCTTCTGCCCTCCTGCTGCTGAGCCGAGCTTGAGCAAGGAAAGGCAGAACAATAGGCATCCTGTGACAGGTATAAGTAAACACCCTAAGCCAGGATTTAGTGTGTTGGGGTAGGGTAGGTGCCCTTACCAGCGCAACTCAGTCTGCATGAGGGGCACATTTGGTGTCCCCATGCATCGTCCAGTTCAAACCAGTCCTGTGAGCCGTTGGCTTCCGTTCTGGTGCTAAGCTGGACAACGGACAAGGCCTTACTATCCAAACCCTCTCCTGTGAGGGTCCCCTGAATCGTCCCAACCCTTTCCCCAGGGTACTGAAGGGCTTACCTGGGTGTAGGTCCCTAGATTCATCGTGGGATAAGATTCAGTTCAGACACCACTTCTTCTTCTATCGTCTGGGCACCCTGGACTTCACTGGACCTCGGTTGGGCTCTACTTTATGTCCCTTCCAGTCTGCTGCATCGTCTGGCCTGTGCATCATACAGGAACCTACCAAGGTCTGTGGGTATCAAAGACACATGAAGGAATCTCCCTTGAAGTGAAGGAGTCACTCCCCTGCATTTGCAGGCACCGCAACTAAGTCGACCGGTCTGCCGTTCCTCCGCTCCTCCGGACTCCAAAGGCTCTGAAACACAGGTGGTGGTTTTCCACAGCTTCCAAAGCCTGCCTGCCCTCTCACCAAGTTGTAGGCCAGTATCGCACGTGGGGGTTGCAATAACTGAACCCCTGTGCACCGCGTCAATTTGCAGTTGCAAAGGCTTGTTGGCTTCCTTCTAGGAAGATCTTCGCTTCGGGCTCCAAATAGCCCCAACCTAGCATTTCTAGTGACCAAACTTTTGGGCCACACCGCATCATGTGCATTGTTGCCTGCATCTTTTGGTGAGCTGCTTGAGGTCCTCTAGTGACTCCAGTGCCTCTGGCTTGTGGGTCCATTTGAGGGTCTACTTTGCTTTTCTTAGGCTTCCCTCATTGATCTGGGCCTGCCCTGTCTCCCCTGCTCGTGGTGAGTCCGCTGGACCTTGCTGGTCCCGACGTTGCTCGTTCGTCAGCTGGTGCATTGGTTGCATTTGCCAAGACTTGCTGGTGCTCCCGCAGGACACCGACCCCTCAGCGCTAGACATCCTTCATGGGACAGCTCATGTATGGCTCCTTGTCTTCCTCAGCATTGCCTGGCCCTTACAGCTGCAAAGTCAAGGTGATCGTCAACTCGCCTGCAACACCCAATATCAGAGGGCATTCATCTTCCAAGGCTCACCCCAGAGTGATACAGACTCTGTCCCCTCTGCTTGCAGGTACCTTTCATCTACAATCCATCTTTGGATTCCACCGGACACTTTCTCCTCCTTCAGCAGCTGCACTTTCTTGAAGTTCTCCATTGGGTTCGATGGTGGTTTCCAACACCACTTCACACGTATGCACCCAGCTACTCTGGTGTAGGTAACGCGGGTACTAGGGTATCCACGTGGGATGGCTCTCCAACCTTCTTTCTTCCAGGAGGTTTCTTCAGGGCCCCCTGGGAATGGTCCTTAGTCTTTAAAAATCCAACCACGACTTACATGTAGACTTGTACGGAGCACACGGTCATGTTTCCACACTATACACACTCTCCATGGGGTTCCTAGTCACTCACCTTGGGTGGTTCCTAGGGTCCCCAGCACTTCTACTTCCTCTTGATCTGAGTCGTGCTTCTTATACCAGTTTCTTAGTATATGCCTTGGTCCCTCTCTGGGTTCCACAGTGTATTACGTGCTATTTACTGTGTTTCATTGCAAAGTATTGTGTGCATTGTGTATATTTCCGGGTAGGAGATATTTGTATGTGTTAGAGAATATTGTATAATAAATACATATTTTTATAAATACTGTGTGTGGTTCTTTTTCACTCAATCTGTACTATAAGATTACATTCTGGTAAAACAAGCTGCTTTATTATTATTATTATTATTATTATTATATATGAATTTGTTAAGCGCACAGCTACCCGTGGGTTTCCCGGCGCTGGAAGCACAGAAGTAAGTCCTTCTGGACTAAGCCTGAAGGCTGCTCTCCACAGCTACCACTTAGAGAGCTTTCTATGGTTGTCTAAGACCTCTTGAATCACCATAAAGGTTGTCTAGACTGGTGCAAGGTGCCCACTTACATAAGTGGACATCATGTACCAGGCCAGCTTCTCAAAGACGGTCAGATGGCACGCACCGTAGAATTTAAATGCCTCACGTGGAACGTTAGGGGGTTAAATTCCATGAAGCAACGTCATAAAGTATACGCTTACTTGGCTAGGAGGGAAGTCCACATTGCCTTATTACAGGAAACACATTTAACGACCAAAGAGGGGGCCGCGCTACTGCGTAAGTAAAGAGGTCAGGCTTATTATACAGACTATTCATCTTTTGCCAGGGATGGTTTGGTGTGGATCTAAGCTGGGGTTCCTTTTCAGTGTGCTGACCATCTCGTGGACCCTGAGGGACGATATGTAGTGATAACTGGTAAATTAGACAGCCGCGATGTAACAATTGGGACCCTTTATGGCCCAAATTTAGACCAAATTTTATTCCTTGCAATGCTGCCCTGAGTATTGGCACCATACTTAGTGGAATCGGTCCTGCTGGTAGGCGATTATAAGTGTGTAGCAGACATAGTCTCAGATTGCTCTCACCCACCCTTAAGGGAATCTCCCATGGTCAGAGTGGCTGAGGCTCTTAAAGACTGGTGGCTCTAGTGAGGTCTTATTGACTCATGAAGAATGTTACACCCCGAGGACAGAGACCATTCATTTTTTTTTACATCTACATGAGCTACACATCTGGATGGATGCTATCCTCTGTAAGCCTGATGCACATGACCTCATCACAACTAGTGAATACTTAGCAAGAACGATCTCTGATCATAAAACCCTTCTATTGGGTTTCTGTTGGACACATACTAGGTCTTGCATCCCTACTGGCGACAAAAGCCGGAATCCTTAGAAGATCCAGTGTTTCAGACTACGATACCTACGACTATAGAGCAAAACTTTGCAGATAACGTAGGCACAGCATCGAGCCCACCTATAGTATGGGATGCCATCAAAGTAGTGATTAGTGGTAAGTAGGTGTATATCCGAGGCAGCGGTCATCGTGGGACCCTTTTATGGGAGACATTGGCAGCAGAACAGAAGCCGAGAGACATCGAGCAAAATAGACCCAAACACTGAGAATTGCAGGAAACATTATTGGTGGAGAAGGAACAGGTGGCAGAGCATGTTGAAAGACTGTGCTGCTTTGATTATAGGAATTACATGATTTGAGCAAATGCGGAGAGAGATCATTTTGGGCCTCTCCTAGCATGGTTGGCCAATCCTGCTAAGAGGGGATCGGTCAACCTGGAACTTAAAGATGAACACACTCCAACGTTCTATCGGCAGCACGATATAAAAAAGGCATTTCCAAGAGTATTACACTGATCTAAACCGGGACAGATTGTTAGGCTCGGAGGCAGACATTGATTCATTCTTGGGGACCCTGAGATTACCGAACACACCCGGCAAGGATGCAGAATTATTGGGGAGGGTAATAGAAATACAGGAAGTCAGAGCCACCATTAAATCAATTGCCCGGAATAAATGATCCAGAATCAATGGCTTACCGGTTGAATTTTACTCCATGTAAGTTGAAGTGCTAGGACCGCGTGTGTGGGGACTCTATAATCCAGTAAAGCAAGAGGGGGACTACCTTAGACCAAAAGGGAAGCCCTGATTTTGCCTCTATTAAAGCCTGGAAAACCAGCCTTCGATAAAATTAGCAATAAACTGCTATCAATGCCTAATTTGGATTATAAAATCCTTAGCAAAATATTGACCACCCACCTTCTCCCATACATGACGACCCTGATACATCAGGACATTACGGGGTGTATACCAGGCCATAACACAGCCCTCAATATTCGGAGGCTCTTGCGAATATTTGATTAGTAAGGAAGAAGGAGCCATTTTTGCAGTAGACATAGAAAAGGCCTTTCACAGCCTGGAAATGTCATATCTCTTTAGAGCGATGCAGTGGTTCGGACTGGGCACTGACTTTGTAGAATGGACAGCTCTATTATATGCAGAATCTCGGGCTAACTTACAAACCAGGGGAATGATTTCGGGCAGTTATCAGGTGGGCAGAAGTACTAGGCAGGGTTTGCCCTGTCACCCTATTATTTGCCCTGGCTATGGAGCCTCTGGCCGCTTGGCCCAGAACTGGGACTACCTTCCAGGGTTTGGAGGTAATGGGTAAGGCCCCACCACATTGCGTTATATGCTGACTACCTCCAGCTTTTTCCCCGGACCATGAGGGAGGATTTTGAAGGGTCAAGAAAGTTCCTGGCACACCTTGGAAGAGTATCTGGACTATTATTTAACTCGAAAAAATTCTGCCTCTTCCCTACTATGGCGGGTAGAGACAGACTGGCCAATATGAGTGAAGTGATATTGGAACCTAGACGACTCTCATACTTAGGGGTAAAAATCCACCACGGCGTTGTGGACCTCTAAGAGGTGAATATCCGGAGAGCCATCCGAGGTATGAAGATGAATATGGAATTCTGGTTGGCCCTCCCCTCTCGGTGATTGCCCAGATTGTTATGCTTCTTTGTGGTACTTCCGATGTGGATTCCACCCGGAATATTCCACCCCCTACAATCACTGATAATGGCCTACATTTGGGGATCCGGCAGATGCAGAGTGGCACTAACCATCTGTCTGTAATCTAGGGCAGTGGGTGGCCTGGCACTCTGTTGTGACTTAACTGTTGCCATTGCTTTTCCTTAGCTACATCTTCCCTACGGCTGAGCCAGGATGAGTGCTGGAGTGCATGGTGATGAGTGGAATGCTGAATGCTTGGTGATGTCATGTAATGCATGGGTGGCTGGTGTTGTGCTGAGTGTGCAGGCTGAGCAGCAGGGAGGCTGCTCCTGGTGGGGCTATCTATCATCATACTTTCCATCTTTTTCCCAAATGTTGTAATCAAAAAGAAGTCCCGATGTAGCCAAGTTGTATGTTATAAAAGGATGGTTTATTATGTTTAGTTACAGGAGAATAAGATGGAAAGTATGATACAACTTTAGGTGCAAAATGACCCTTCATGAAACACCAAGAGGATTGTGAAGGCACATTTAGGTATGTACAGACTCCTTCAATACAGAGGAAAAATGTGTAGTAGGATGTTATATTACCTCTAAAATATGTGATCTGTAAGACATCACATTTGGTTGAGAGAACATTAAAGTAGAATGTAACCTTTGGTGCAACATCAGCATTAGTATGGGCAAATTTTACAAACAGAAATCACATTCCTGTGCAAAAGTTACCTTACGGAGGAAAATTACTCTTTTAGCACTCCAGGCAGCATGTTAGTATTGCATTTAGGAGCAAAACCACATACAGACATGAAGGTGTAAAATCACCTTTGGAAGAATAAAAGCGCTGGAATTTGTGATTGCGCACTGTGTCCCTGCACCACACGTCAATGACCTCTTTCTTGAGAAATAACATGAAAACCCAGTATGATGGAGTCCATTTTTACAAGTCAAACCTTATTTCAGGCTCAATAATGTCTCTTTTATGATCCCATTCACCATCTGTTCAGAGTAGGTGGACATTAGGATCAAGAGGACTGCTGCAAATGTGGGAGGTGGAAGTTGTGAGGGTATTTGTGAAGTGGCCTTTGAGCATGTACAGACTGATTTCAGAGGTACAGTAACCTACTAATAAATTGGTGGATTTCTTAGCAGGTCTATTGAAAGTTATTAGAGGTAATGCCCCTGAAAAGCCTGTAAGATTGCAGCAGCCAGTCAGAGACTGATAATGGGGGGTCCACTTTTTTTATAGAAACCTGCCTGCTGCAATTGACATGCTAGCCAATCTCATGTCGGTCCACATTTGTTCAGTATCTCCTCATTCCAGGTATATGTCACACAGTATGAGAGCATAGATTGACTGACCTAGTGGTAGATGTTAACTTGAGAATAATCGGTATATCTGAATGGCCAATGGGTGTGAGACTGTCAGTCAGAGCATGATATGCGACCTGCTATACGATTCTGACTTCTTAGACACACTGACCTACTGTTGATCTCCTGATCCTGTTCATTGGTCAATCAGTGCCAAAGCTAAACTGCTGCCATGAAAATCAGTAGGTTTCCATCATCTCTAAAAAGTCAGTCTACAGCAAAGTTCAGTACATGCCAAGCAGAGTCTGTTTGAATGAGTTTTCTTGCCACAGTCACATTTATCTGTTAGATCTTTCAGGAAATTCCATGATTGATTACTGAGTAGAAACAAGTCCAAGGATAGTTTTAATTTTTCAATGGTCAGTGGCTTCTGCAACACAAACAAATAAGTAAAATGAGAATTCAAATATGATTACTGTGCAAAATATGGGATGGGGGTAGCTTGTGTTGTAGTAGAATTTGATTTTGCCTAGTCTTGTAGGTGAGTCTTAGACAATGTTCTGTTAGTAGATCTCCTGATTACCGCTATAGTCCAGTCCATGCCTGTCTATGCTTGACTATTTGATAGCTGAGAGCAGTGGTGCAATGAAACTTGAAGGGCCCCCCAGCTATATTTACAGAGGGGGCCTCCATGCTCAGAATCCTGTGCTTTAAGGCCAGGAGGCCCACCGTCCCTGCCTAAGGGGGTCCCCTGGAGCACAGACCCCCTGCACTGCGGTGGCTGCGGGGGTTATTGTTACGCCACTGGCTGAGAGTCTATGGAGCTAACTGACCAAGCTTATTCTCTAACTGGAGTACTACGTATACTGTACTGATGACTGTGTTACCTCTGATTTATTCACCAAAAATAATTTTGAAAATATGCCTAGTGTTAAGCAAGCAAGTCCCCACTCCTCTAAAATATGTAACTAAGTGGGTCAGAACATGTACATGCCAAACGATTATCACAATATTATAGCAGTAATAATACAGTCATATACAGTTACTTAGCTGTAACTAACCCTGGGCGGACAACTACGCTATGCTTGCGTAGTTTGCATAGTTTGTGCTACTTCACACTACGTGAATTGCACGTAGCACAGTGCAAAAACGCATAGCGTAGTTTGCATTTCTTGCTTGCTCGCGGTCCTCAAGGTCAAGTTGGCGGCGGTGAGCCAGCAAAATGACATCCCGGCGTGACTTTTTCCTTGTTCGCGATCAGCAACATCAAGTTGCCGATTGTGAGCGTGGAAAATAAACCTCCCGGCGAGACTCTCAACGCGGGGAGGTCAGGTTTCTCATTGCGAGTGGTCGCGTATGCTCACGACCACTCGCGATAAGAAACTACCAGTCCGCGTTGAGAAAGCTGCCGCTCAAGTAAAAATCTACTTGAGCGGCAGAAAGCAACAGCTCGCACTGTGCAAGATGCCGTTTTCAATGATTGCACAGTGCGGCCAAGCATCCGGCACTGTGCAATCATCGCAAACAGCGCACTACGCAGCTTGCTTAGTGCTACGCGTATCTCACATAGTGCGAAGTGCACTTTGCATAGCTATGCGTAGCGCTACTACGCGACCTACGTCCAGGGTTTGCTGTAACACCACTTACCACACATAGGAAGATAAATATGCCTACACTGCTTAGAACTCCGAATGCCTTATAATATGACAATATGACATCTGAGCACAATCAATCACCATACAAAAGTTATAAACTTCAGCACATAAATACAGGCCACTATTGTGGCTCTGTCTGCTTCAGTTGTGTAGTGGCGTCATGGAACCAAAGCTCTGCACTAGCCTTCAAAATGCACACCATCCCAGTTAAGATGGTTTTCCTCATCACAGTCTCTGTAGGGCAGAGAATGGATCATGAGGGAAGATATCACTGACATGATCAATTTATTTGCAGTGCAGGTTGGCAAGGTCAGGTGCTTCTAGAGAAATTGGGAGACTGAAAGGTGGTGGGTGAAGGAGAAGCTTGCCAATATTAATGTGGCACAAGCAGTGACTTGCAGTACCTCCATCTCTCCCTGTTGGACCGAAATGACTTCTCCACCATGCATCAAGATCAACTGTGTGACTTGCCTGTTCTGGTGAAACCTGACTTCACGTCAGAGGTCCTTAAATTTGTTTCTGTACACTCCCTTCTAATGTCTCAATTTCCATAAACAGGAGGCATGTGAGGCATATGAGACATTAGCTAATAAATCAGATGGCCTAACCAATATCTACCAGGAAAGAAAGAATTTCAAATGTTGATAGATCAAGCCTCCCAGACCGTCTGTGTGCATCTGTGCATTCGGCAGCAGCAGCAACTACCATGTAAGTATCAGAGCAACAAGTAGGAGTGGCACAGCACCACAACCATAAATACACCTTGAAAAAACCTGCAGGCAAATTAGTAGTTGGGAATGAAATACATGTTGGCAGATGCTGCTCCAAGCTGTCATACAATGAAGCTGATGATTTTCTACTATTTTGAAAGATGAAGCCTAGAACGAATGAATATTGACACACAACAAGAGAATGTATTATTCCATGAACCAACAAATACAACAATTGTACCTGTTTAAATATTCTGTGGATCTAATTAATGTATACAATAAACAATAAATTGTTATTGATACCATGCTAGATTCTGTACAACCTCAAACACCACCAACTTTGACTCCACATTGGAGGGCAACATTGAGGTGCTCTCTCACAACAGAACTCTTATTATATACTATACTACCCGCTATACTCCACTAAACAACACATGGTCCCCTCATCACTGTCCTGAGTTGGGGGAATGAGCTTCTGAGCATCCTCCAAATCCATGTTCACGGTGACATCCGCCATCTCCTCATGTATAGGGATGTTTGTAGGTGGGGGAGGTCTAGACACTGTTTTAGTGTTCTTAGATACATGGTGAGATGCAGGGGCAGTGGTAGTGGATAACAAGTGCTGACATAAATAGTGAAAAGTACGAAAAGGTTGGACAAGACGAGGGCATGACAACTGTATGAGGGCAGTAAGTAGGTCATCCCTTACTGTCTAGGAAAGTACTGTGCCTTGTTACAGTTCCAGCGTTTGAGGTGCTCCCAGTGGTTATAGTAATCATTGGCCTGGTTGGTGGTAACATCCATATTAGTGCATTTCCTGTAGACACCTCTCTAGATCACAAGATGTGCATTCTTCACCAACTGTGTATGTGGACTCATATATAGATGGGAAAAGTTCTGCAGAATACCCTTCACAATTATGTCAATGCACTTTCCACATCCTTTTTGAGTGTGAGCGTTCAAAAATTCTTCTATGACATAGTATCAATTTAAAACATATTGTGATACACAAATATTGCAGCAAAATTATTGTGGACCTAACACTGATTTTATATAGTTGCAAAGTCAATTTAAAATATGAATTAATACAAAATATTTACTTTAAATTATTGTGGTGCTAGATATCAACATTATATAGGTAAGTATAAAAATGTAATATTAATTAAAATTGTAATATCTTTAAAATTAAATAAACAAATAACAACAAACATGTTAAAAGTGCAAATATATGTAAAATACATTTCTCTTAAAAAACTGGGGGCCTTATTTATGAGGAACTGACACAGCATTGTTCCGCAAGCTATTTGGCTGTGCCGCGCTGCGTTAATTCCGGAGCACAGAGATGCTTCATATCTACAACAACATGATGGATCCCTTTGCTTTCCCCTTGCGCTGGTGCACAATTACCTGCCATGTGCCAATGCAGGCACTTTTGCACCAATAGTTGAAGACTGCCTGCGTTGAGGGAAATGTTTATTTAAGTGCAGGAACGTGTCCCTTTCTGCACATAAATAATCTGAAATGGCGGTTTGAAACTTCTATGTATGCTGCATTCTGCAGCACACTTGGAAATTGTAAATTGTCATTTTTGGGGGAGTTGTTTATGTGCATGAATAGAATTACTTGCTGCACATAACGAAGAGGTGATTTCCTCCTTCTATTTGTGCTACATTTGTACACAAACAGCAACACCCATGGAACACCCCTTTCATGCAAATTGCTGCATGTAAAGAAGCCATATTTACAAGGATACGAAAAGCCACGCAGTGTGGCTTTCCATGTCCTTGTAAATTTGGGGCAGCAGGTTGCGCCGCCGATGATTCACAAAAAGTGACACACCGGTGGCACAAGAGGCTTGAAAATAAGCCCCTAAATATTCAAATGCATACCACTTCCAAACCATTCAAGCAAAATAAATGTCAAAAACTTAACAGTTAAAATTTTGCACTCCCATTTCAACTGAAAAACAGTAAAGAAGATGTTGCACATTAAAAGGATAAAATGCACTATTTAGACTCCAATCAAAGCTACACAAGCTAAAGTGTATTAAGTAAGGACTTTGGAGGGTCCAGATTTATTTTTTCCAATCCAATCCAAGCAGTACTGAAAACATATTGGACTTTGAGGAATGAGATTTACTATTACTACTGTACCCATGGCTACTATAGGGAAAGCACTGTACTATGGAGGTGTAATATTTACTCTTCCTGCTCCGATCGAAGCAACAGTAGGTAAAGTGTTTCACTTTCGATGGATCAGATTTACTATTTCCACTCCAATGTAAGCAACAATAGATAACGCATAGGAGCTTGGAGTGGTAAGATTTACTGTTTCCCAATCCAACGTATGAAATATTTGGACTTTGGAAGGGTCAGAGTTCCTATTTCCAATCCCAACTAAGCAATAGAAGGGGAAAGCATTGAACTTTGAAGGGGTAATATTTTATATTCCCACTCCCAGCTAAGAAAAAAGAAGGAAACGTGTTGGACTTTAGAGAGGTCAGATTTACTATTCACACTTCACTCTAAGCAACAGTAAGGGAAGCATTGTAAAAATGTATATTAACTATTTTAAAATTCTTCTAAGAAGACAGCATTAAAAAATTATTATAAAAATAACAAATAACTTTCACAATCAAAAAATAACGATCTCTCAAAAACTTGCAAATTGAAAAAAAATCCTTGTTTAAAAATTACCAATTTAAATACTATTTACCAATTAAAAACAACACTAAAACAATTTTGATTAAACATAATTCCCATTATACTCCATACAATTCCATAACCAGAGATCAAGATCTGCATGCGCATGACCCACTACTGATCCGACTTCCTGTTTCGATACAGCCGGCCTAAGTGTAAAGAAAATCGAGAGAGACCAGATCAAATCAATCGATGAAAATAAATGGATATTTAAAAGTACGAATCGTACTGAAGCAGCCAAACAATCGACGACGAGACGTCCCGATCTAAACGGCATTACTCTTAACGTCTTTGGAACTACGTAAATCTCTGTCACTGCCTCGGCTTTTGGTCAAGCATGACGTCATAAATCACGTGACCACCTTTTATCCGCTCTCGAACACGGTGAAATGAAAAGGCCATTAGGAAGTCATACTGACACAGAAATCCACCACACTTGAATCGCGTGCTCGCAGCACCAAGAGACAAAAGATACGTTGTGGCAATGTACAGTCAACCTACGGCATCGAAAAAACTACGTTTTACTCCTTGAGTATAACCAAACGGGAACCCATTGATGCTGAACTGTTAAACAATAAAAAGGAGTAGAGAATTGTGGCTACCTGAGGAAGGCTGAACGCCGAAACGCGCGTAGTAACAAAGCCATTTTCGATAACAAACTTCTTCTTCTTTTTTGTTCGCATGAATTATTAGATGTTACAAAGCCAGCTTTGAGAAAATTCTTCTTTCTCTCTCTCTCTTTTTTTGTGCATATGAATTGCTATGTAATTATGTATTTGACCAATGATGTAAACTAGTACCTGAAGCAGGGAATACTTATGTGAAAAAAACATTATGATAAATGATCAATTGTATATAAGTCTGTAAATATATGTATAACGCAACAAATAACTAATAAAAAGATAGAAAGTACTTAGTTCCGTTGTGGTCTTAGTTGGTCAATTAAATTGTACATCACATTTGTTAACACTTATTTAATATGTTTGGTTTGTATACCAGTCCATTGTATTGTTATTAGTTTCCTATATACTGATTCACAGATATTTTGCTTTATACCCTGAGATAGGAAACTAAATTAGGGGTACCCTTGTTACACTACATTATCCCAATCCAACGTATGAAATATTTGGACTTTGGAAGGGTCAGAGTTCCTATTTCCAATCCCAACTAAGCAATAGTAGGGAAAGCATTGAACTTTGAAGGGGTAATATTTTATATTCCCACTCCCAGCTAAGAAAAAAGAAGGAAACGTGTTGGACTTTAGAGAGGTCAGATTTACTATTCACACTTCACTCTAAGCAACAGTAAGGGAAGCATTGTAAAAATGTATCTTAACTATTTTAAAATTCTTCTAAGAAGACAGCATTAAAAAATTATTATAAAAATAACAAATAACTTTCACAATCAAAAAATAACGATCTCTCAAAAACTTGCAAATTGAAAAAAAATCCTTGTTTAAAAATTACCAATTTAAATACTATTTACCAATTAAAAACAACACTAAAACAATTTTGATTAAACATAATTCCCATTATACTCCATACAATTCCATAACCAGAGATCAAGATCTGCATGCGCATGACCCATTACTGATCTTAAAATGCACTGAGCTACAATTATGGCTTTCGCATCACAGTGGATGACTAATGTGAAGTCAATGGTGAAGGTAGGACAATAAGACATTGCAATATCCTGGAAGGTGCCATGGCCACCCCCACCCAGTCTGAAGCTGTGGTGGTCTAGTATGACTGGTGTGCCGAACAGGAGGAAGCAATCTATGCTGCCTTGGCCTGTCCTCGGAAATTCTCCAAAATTTTGTGCAAATGGTGGGTGTTGGAAAGTGGATTATTAGTAGTGGTAAATATAAATCTACCAGTGGCAATAATATCACTAACACAATATTGGTCTCAGAATCGGTCTAGGAAAAAAATCCAAGGTAGGGAACCAAAGACAAGAATTTGTAACAATTAATCACTTTCTAGTGCTTACAAACCAATAGTGCCACTTCTGGTCATTTGTTCGACTCTGACCGAGACAAAGTCAAAGTTTGAGGCCAACGGCGATGGAGCCCTGGCTAGATATACTAAGCGGGAGACTCTGGTCAAGATTTGACCTTCACACTTAGAAACTTTTCTGGAGGATTTCTCACCAGTTATTTTGCAACCTCCAACAGCAAGCCGTAGTCAGTTTCTTTCCTACTTTGTTTGGGAGATGATGCATTAGCTGTAGCAGCTTCAGGGTCCGTGTGATTAACTCTATTTTGTGTGCCCCAAACTCCAATGGTGGATCTTTTCCTAGCCATGGACAGTTGAGTGGAAACGAGGCTGGATCACGTGGCTAAGCTGAATTTGAAGGCTTGTGTTCTCCACATTATGGTCACTGTTATGACTATATATGAAAGTGGAGATTGTTCACCCATCAGAGTGGAGCCTTTGGGCCCTTCTGCTTCATGGAATTATCTAGGTCTATTTTCTCAGTTGGATGACTTCGGCATCCAAGTCGGTCCTTCACTATCCTAGTCCTGATGAAGAGCTGCGTTTGTGGCATTCAGTGGCCCCTCGACCTTCCTACGTATCGGGTCAAAAGGGTTGACACTCTTTCATTAAAACTAGATTGTTTGGATATCTGTACAGAGTGGCAATAGTGACTTAACAACTGGACCAGTTTTAGATGTGATATATGTTATTAGAAATGTTATACTGGAAAGGCTTACATGTACAATTATATGATTTGTGAAAAGGTCTAAAGGACCCACAGCCCTTTTTTTCTTTTCCTTTTTCAACTCCTTATCCACACAATCACCTTCTCTGAGCACTCATCTTTATCACTTAAACCATTTGTGGAGCTAAGAGTTTTCGATATAATGTGTAATAAGAATGTTGTTTGAGACTGACTTATAAGTGTTGTAACTAAACTTTCAGAAATGCAATTATGTGTATGTGGCTTAAGCTCTGTTTTTGATATATTGTCTGCTGCCCTAAACTAGTAACTGTGGATTGAATCTACAAGACTGTTTTTCTTTTTTTCCATACATTGGTAGGAGATCTTCTTTTTATATATTCAGTTCCCCTATGTCTCTTGTTGCTTTTTCCGATCGGACCATTGTTTGTCTATATCATAAGTTACCCAGGTCCTTCGGGTTAAATCTGTGACTACAGATTTAGTAAGGGTTCACCAGATTGGCTTTCTGTGAGAGTCCGGTCACACTCTGGAGCTTTTTCACAAAATTTCACCAAACTTTTCTATACTAGTGGGGAGACGAGGAGTGTGTCAGCAGCCAGTGTCTGGAGTTCGGAGAAGAAGACTGATTCAGTCCCCAGAGTGCATCATGCTGCAGAGCAGTCAGTACTGTAGCTGAGCTTTGTGGCCTCGGTGGGGGGTTCCTGTGCGGCCCGCAGCCTCCGGACGGACCAGGGAACGTCTCTGAACTCTTCTAGTTCAAGTAAGTTTATAATTATGCTACTACATCAATGCTTCCGCATCTGAAAAATAAATTAATTTAACACAATGGGATCTCATCTGCAGCGCTGCTCACTCTCATCATCCTTCCCAGTGAGCCTCCTGGTTTAAATCTGCAATCTTATCATTGTGATTATTACAGTAAATGCAGGCGGGGCCGCAGGGCTTAATCTCTGTCTGACTGTCTCAGATCTGATCATAGGGCCACCAGTAAATTTATAATCTTCACGGGTCACAGTGCGTGACAGTTACCACCAAGCGGTTTTTGTAATACTACTACATTAATGAGTCATCTGAAAAATAAATTAATTTCACACAATAGCATCTCATCTGCAGGGCTGCTCACTTTCATCATCCTTCCCAGTCAGCCTCCTGGTTTAAATCTGCAGTCTGATCATTGTGATTATTACAGTCAATGCATGCGGGGCCGCAGGGCTTCTCTGTCGGAGTCTCAGATCTGATCATAGGGCACCAGTAAGTTTATAATCTTCACGGTGCACAGTGCGTGACAGTAACCACCAGGCAGGGCTCTCTGCTCTCGGCACAGTGGTGAGGCAAAACACAAACACAGGTCAGTCATGAAATAGCTCTCGCTGCACAAACGAGAGCATTGATCCAACAGGCAGGCCCAGCCGGGACGCGCACGCCCCTGCAATTAGGAATGGGATGTGCAAATGCCTGTCCTGCAACAGGGCTGCGCGGCCTCCCTTGTAATCAAGGATAAGCATTGCGGACCTCCTACATACCCTGTCCTCGTGAAGGGACTGGCGGCGCGCGCTGCTGCAGCCCTCTCGTGATTCATTTCATCAGCGAGCGCTTCCCTGCACAGCGAGCGCCCAGGCGAGGGAGCACGGCAGCGAGGCGAACGCGCGCTGCTGCGCGTAACAGACACCGATGGGAAGTGGGCGGAGCAAAGGCGGGACATGCGCCCGCCTTTGCCCAATTGCTTGCTGTATTTTTTTTTTAAACGCACGCTAAAGCCTATTGCAGCCGGCGAAAGCAAAACCACACCCACAAGCGTGTGGTCAGCTTTCAGAACCCCCTACATTAGGTCTCGCGCTGTGCGAGCAGTGCTCCGCACTGCAACGCTAGGCATGAGACCTAAAAAACTACTTGGGGTTTATTTTGTAACAGTTAAAGAGGAGCTTGCTTGACTCTGCATAATCCACCTTCCATGGCTTTAACGGTAAGTAAATAGAAACAATGAACTCACTGCTTTGCACCATGACAAACCCACGCACGATATTAGTAACTTACCCTTAGAGCAAAGGTGCTCTGAAGGACTAGGATGATATTTCATACCTAGGAGCATATTTACAAGGGGACATCGCTACCCGAAAGTCCCTTTTAGAGACATTCTGGTGGCAATATGCCCTTCTCCATATTTATACGGTGCTGTTAAGCCACTTTTTGTGGCTAAACATCACCTTGTAAATAAGGCTCCTTCACACGCGTTACTTAACATGAAAGGGGCCTGCAATAGGTGTTGCTGTGGGTGTTCCATCACAACATCTATTGCTTTTGACGTTGCCCCAGATTTACAAGGAGGTGTAAATCTGAGGTAGCGCCAAAAACTAAAGCCATGCAAGAGCAGGCGTTATAATGGTGAAAAGGGGAAGAATACTTTTATTTCTCCTCGTTATTGCTTTTTCTATGCGTGCTGCATTCTGCAGCACAAATAGAAAGAGCAAAATGCCATTAATGTCAAGTGGCCCTTCCTGCGCATAAACAATCATTAAATAATACCAATTTGCTACATCTATGTGTGCTGCATTATGTGCAGCACTCATAGACGTAACAAATCACCATTAGTGTTTGTTTATGAGCAGGTAGGGACACCTTCCTGCACACAAATAATCATTCCCTGCCATGCACAGTACAAGGGTGCCTGCGTTTGTGCTAGGCTGCTAAATTTAGTGCCAGCCCTAGGGAAACAACAGAGGTGCACAGAATTCTTGTGAATAAGGTGCATCCCTGCATTTCGAAAATGTTGGAGCCCGGTGATGCCAAATGTGGAGCAGCTCCGCGGGCAGACATTTTCTCGTAAAAAAGCAGAACTAAAGTCTTTCAGTCTAGTGTTAACTTTACAGTAACAGCTGGAATGTGTGTTGCTGCCTGGAGTTATCATTTTTCACCCATAAATAGCGAATATCTAGCAGTATTTACATACATTGGTAGTCCTCTGTTTTCAGTTGTAGAGGAGTTAGGGCCTTCCTTTTGCTGTAGCTAATTTGGAAAATGCAGCAGTACCACGTGTAGGTCGTACAGCAATACTGCATTACACTAAATAGAACCTTTTGAAAATGCAGCAACTCCTTGACTGTAAATGTAATGCATTTTTCCCCCACTTTAATTGATGACTTCAGTGCTTACAAGCTGCACAGCTATGTATATAAACAAATGTACTCATAATCTGGAGAAGGAGAAAAAGAATTGTGAACTATTTCTATGTGCAATGCATGTAATTTCTGCAAAATTACACATATTACACAATTTAGTCTTAAAGCGAGTGCAGGTAGAAAATACGTTGCACATTCGGTGGTACAGAAGTTTGGTTTTACCGTTTGCACAATACAACTGTAAGGAATTCTGTGCTGCCTCGCATTGCACAAAAGCTTGGTAAATCTAGGCCATTGTATCCTGTAAGCAACCCTATTTTTTTATTTAATCATGAATTTGATGACACAGGCGATACAGAAAGTTAACTTTCAAGATCTGACAGAGCCCTTTTTAGGATATGAGCATACAGACAGCCCATTGTGGATGTTTGTGATATTATTATCTATAATATTTTATTTATTTATTTATTTATTATAATTGTGTTGTTATATAGCGCTGGTTGTACTGTCCTTGTTGCCAGGAGATTAATTGGTCCACGGCGCGGAATCAAGTATCTCTAGCCCCAGCCAAGCTGCAGATTGCTTGCTGCCTCTGAGCAGTCCAACTATTCAAGCATATATCACCCTCATAGATTCCGTGTCCCACTCGACATTCCAATTTGACATGACCGGTTTCTTCTCACTCATAACTGGGTGCACCTCCACACCCCTTACATAGATTTCTGTAAATACTTTGATAGATTTACTCTTCGTTGTCTCGGGCAAACTTTGATTCAAGTCCTGATGATGATCCCTTTATGTATGAAGGTCGAATTGCCATCGACTAACTGAGCAGACCACTTTTAATATTTATATTGAATATTGTTAGAACTGGGGGTCTCAAGTTGGCAGAGGTAGGCACCTTTGTCAAAGTAGGGACCCTTGTTTCTAGTCAGGGTAAGGGGGATACTTACTCTAGATAACCCCTGCTCACCCTCTTGGTAGCTTGGCACGAGCAGACAGACTTATTCCAAAGGCAATGTTTAAAGTATTTGTACTCAAAACACAAAGTAATACAGTAAAAACACCACAAATGGACACCAAACCTGCTTAGAAAAATAAAGTATCTTTATCTAAACTCAACAAAACCAAAACAACAAAAATCCACCATACATGTGGTAAAATAGCACTTAAAAACAGTTATTTCCAAAATAAAGCTTGTAGAAAACAAATAGCTCCACCTGGGGCTATTATGAAGTCGTAACAGCAACAAATCCAAAGTACAGCGCTGACCGCGAGGTGCACAATGTAGGCACCTTGGCAAATGAAGTCTATAACAATGTACAGCATCGTAGAGGTGCGGCATCATTGCGCAGGTCAAGGCCAGCTCTGTGGCTGCCACGGGGGAGGCGAGGCATCATGTACAGATGAGGTGACATGTGGAATCCAAGACAGGGGAAGGTGGTTGTGCTGCTGGTGAGACGTTGGTTCCAATGAAGCGATGCAAAGTCAGCATGTTTGTGGAGCCACCCTCAGCGGTTATCGGCGCCATGGTAACTGGATGCAGGGCCTAGCATTGACGGAGTCGGTGCTAGTGCTGGCTACGAGAAGGCCAATTACTGCAGGAGTAGGCAGGTGTCAAAGGGCATTGGAGCTGCAGTTCAGGCCGGCGGTACTTCAAGCACTTCACCAGCAGGGCCCCTGGCCTCGGCGCAGGTTGTGGCGTAATAGCTGCATTGAAAACGCTGTCAGAGATTGCTTTTTTTGCTTCTTGTGGTTTTTTGTCAGCTCCCAACAGCAGCAACAACCTCCAGATGTCCAAAATACATGGTAGGAGGTCAAAACTCTTTGTAGTAGAGTTCAGGAGAGCTGGGGGTGAAGTCTTTGTCTCACTGAGACTTCAGAACATGAGGCCAGAACACAAAAGCCCATGGAGAATCTTCTTCAAGCAGGTTTCTCAGCTAAGTTCCAGTCTTTGTCCTTTCCTTGGCAGAAGAAGCAACTGCAGACCAAACCCACACAGCACACAGCAAAGGGGCAGTACTCCTCTTCACAGCTCTCCAACTCTTTTCCTTGGCAAAGGTTCCTCTTGAGTCCAGAAGCGATCTAAAGTTCTAGAGTTTAAGATCCAATACTTATATCCCATTTTGTCTTTGTTCTTCTTGTGCAAGAGTTTCTGAGCCAAGTCCAAACCAGTTATGTCATCACTGGTGCAGTATGACCACAGGGGGTGGAGACAGCCTTGTGCAAGGGAGACAGGCCCTATTCAGGTGCAAGGAAAACTCCTCCTACTACCTAAATGCAGCCAATGTCTATTCAGCTTATCTTATGAGTCATCCAGGAAGGGCCAGGTACACCTCAACCGCCCCCAGTGGCTATCTACAGTGAATCCACACCCGCAGACCCTGTCACTCCAAAACCAGACAGTCAATCCACAATCAGGCAAAGGCACACAGAATGTTTAAACAAGAAAATGCATACTTTCTAAAAGTGGCATTTTCAGACACATAATTTTAAAAACCATCTTTACTAACAGATGTGTTATTAAATTCGGACTTCAGAGAACCTAAACTTTATTCCTCTCTCTTGTCCCAATGGGAAGTTATACTGTAAGATGTTACAAAGTATTTCCCATTCCAGCCTATGGGGCAGATAGCCTTCCAATAGTGAAAAACTAAATTGACAGTATTTTACTACCAAGACATGTAACACACACGAGTACATGTCATACCATTCACATACACTGCACTCTGCCCATGGGGGTACTTTGGGCCTACCATAGGGGTGCCTTACATGTAAGGGAAAGTACCTTTAGGGCCTGGCAAGTGGGTGCACTTGCCAGGTCGATATGGCAGTTCAGTGGCAGATCTGAGATACATTTACAGACTACTTGTGTGGGTGGCACAATCAGTGCTGTAGGCCCACTAGCAGCATTTGATTTAGAGGCCCTGGGATTACACAGTGCACTTCGCCAGGGACTTGCCAGTAAATCAAATATGCCAGTCATGACAAACCAATTATAATAACAATTTACAAAGAGAGCATATGTACTTTAGCACTGATTATCTATACTCTCGGGGCCCACTAAGCTAACCCATGGGGAACCCGTCCGCTCACCTGTGGACACCATCAGTGCAGCGCCTAAAGAAGAAGCCAAAATGTGGGGGATAACCCTGCAAGAAGGGCCATTCATTACAAATATACAGGCTGCTTAAAGATCTGTCATTATTCTTGTGTTTTTGCATCGCTTTCACCTGAGCACCGATCATGTTTTTTTGCACCCCACTTTCACATATGCACTTGAACATTTTTCTTTAATTTCCTTTAATAAAATATGATTTATGGAATACATTTTTAATCCATGAACTGGGGTTTAATAATATATATTAGGAACTGCTGCTTCTTGAAAACATTTCGTAGAACAGCGGCAGTGGGTGCCTTTTCTGCCCGTCCAAAGTAGCTAAGAAACCAGAAGAAGAAAGGATATTAGAAAGAAAGGAAATTAATAATCTAAAACGTTAATTAATGTTTCTAATAATATGACTGGTCCTTTAGGGACTTCTTTATGAATGTTCTCATCCGCAATATGTAACTGTTTCTTGGAATTACTTGTTCAGGAGGGGCTGTTTTATGAATTTTTCTACATCATCTGTTTCCAACTCTATATTATGCAGAGCAACTTTTCACGACCCTCCAGGTTACATTTAAGAATCTATTAGTTTAGAAGTGATTGTTATCAGCAGCGACCTTTTATGTTACAGGCAGCTTGTGTTTACGATCGCCTGTAAATTGCAGGCGCCATAGGGGTACAGTAAATGTGAAGGATGGGGCTTTGGGTGACTGTACATATCCTACATTGTGGGGGGATAACAGGAAAGGGCAGGCAAGGGAACAATGGTGGCATACATAACATCAAACACACATATACACCGTGGGTGCAGTGCAGCAATACTTTCCTATTGTGTCACTCCTAAAAAATGTCTTTCATGTGTCAGTAGTAGGTTTTGCAGGATTAATCAGCACAAAGGCCATTCAAAGCAGGTTTTCAGAATTTCAGCACACAGGGCCCGATTCACAGAACTAACTTAAGACAAAATCCTAAACTTACTACTTTTGGTATTCACAGAAGTTAGGATTTTGTCTTAAATTAGTTCTGTGAATCGGCCCCACCATTAGCAAGTTGGTAAAAATTGTATTGTTCCCGTAAAATTTTGAAAAGTTTACAAACTGCAAATTCGGATGCTTGCAAAGTTCGTAGCTCTTCCAAGAGTGTGTTGGTCTAGGATGTTTCTCGTGCAAATCATTTTTTGCAGAAGAGCAAGTGAACTCTCCCACCTATTTTGTTTTAGAATTGCCTACTTCAAGATTATGTCCTTACACCTTTTTCTTAAATGTTGCTGCCTCCACGAGGGTTGGCAAACTGAACAATTCTGGAAATTCACAGACACCTGCAACATGTGTGTATAAGCACAATCGACGTTTAATGCAGTTCAGTGGAGATTATTTTGAAAGCTTACTGCATTGTTCTGTGCAGGAGTTGGAAGAACCCAGCCTGCTCCATAGTCTTCACAAAACATTTCACTTGACAATCAGGGGCACTCCAGCTGGTGCTGTAAAGGCAGATTCAGATGACACCTTTTCATTGTGCCAGGTGCTTTTTCGGGATACAATGTTAGTATGGGTTACTTCAAAGTACTGCTGATCCAAGTCCATGTTATTTGAATGTTTGCAGGAGGGACTGGAAAGGTCTGCTACAAAAGGAAAGCCTCAAATGGAGACAGTGAGACTGAGTGCATTAACTGATCTCCAAAACCATCTAATCCCTGCATTGACCCTCATTTGTCTCAGGCTCCGAATTTGGAATCCGAGGGCCTCTTTCCGAGCATGGCTGGAAAGAGCAATATCGAAGGGATATGTTTCTCGGTGCAGGCGAAAACTCACTTGCACTTTAGAGAAGAGTTAGAGAACCCTCTGAAGGCAGGTGCAGTGAGATACTGCACCCATCTGCAGGGGGGATGTCTTAAGACTTCCGGAGGACCCCCCTTTGCCACTCCGGAGGGCTGCCTTCAGGTGGCGCACTGACATTGAGTTTGCTGCCTAAGGACCTGTTTCCATCTACTCTCCCATCTACAGTAGGGCATGGACACAGATGCAAAGACTTTCTCTCTTTTGCATGGGGCCACGCCTCCATGCAAATGGGGGAGTGCCCTTTCATGATAGTGCTGGTGCTATGTGTACCAAGGCAATCACTATTAATGGAGGGGCAGCACAAGTGTCTGCTGCCCCTTGTGTAATACAACTGTGCACCAGAGTGCACAAAGCAGGCGCACAGGCCATTTGTGCCCATGGGGCACAATGTATAATATGGCCGCTGGATTGGAATGCAATGAAGTGAAAGATAGTAGCACATGGGGTTGTCATTGCCCTCCTTATGGGTGAGTAGGGTCTGACTAGTGGGTAAATATAGTTAAAGTTCATCTGATGTCAACACTTTCCAACTTGTTTTCCTTCCTCATTTTTTTACAAATTTCCAAGGATTTAATGCGTGTGCAGTGTGAGTGTGAACTGCTGCATCACAGCTCCATAGTCCATTCTAAAAAGTCCTTGTCGCTCACTCAACTCTGAATGAAGCAGATAGACCTACTCTGCATTCATTCTCAATCAAACCTTTACACTTTCCTCTTCATTGTTTCATGTCGAGCACCTGCTGGACTGCTACTAGCATGCCTTCCATGTTCATTTGTGCCTCCCTGAGTGTGCCCATTATTTACCAGCCCCCTACAAAATGTGTGCTGGCCTGTACTGTTGAAGGCTGATCCATCACTGTCACGCTCCACTGTCGTGCTCCACTGCCATGCTCTACTGCCACATTCCACTGTGGTGCACCAATGCCGCTCTCCTACTCTCTGCAGAGACAGGCAGCAGTCTGGGTGTCTCAGAGGAGGTCAGATCCCCACTATATTGGGGCAAATTTACAAGGAAACTGCAGATGTGAAGCAGCAGCAAATTTGTAGCACCATGCTCTACCATTTCCAAAATGCAGGGATGCGCTGTATTTACAGCAATACGGCACAACCCTGTGTTTTCCCTAGCACTGGCGCTGAAAATAGCTGCCTAGCGCCAACACAGACACCCTTGCGCCATAGTGCAAGGGTGTCGGCATTGCAGGGAATGATTGTTTATGTGCAGGAAGGTGTCCCTTCCTGCACATAAATAATCAATATTGATGATTTGTTGCTTCCATGTGTGTTGCGTACTGCAGCACACATGCAAGGAGCGAATCAGCATTATTTAACCCCTTCAGCGCGGCGCGGATTTCCGCGCTGTGCTGAAAGTTCTGTGCGTGGGCAGGGCCATGACGGAGCGGTTCCGTCATGCGCACAGCGCAACCGACGAGCATGACGGAACCGCTCCGTCATGCGCATCGAAAGGGTTAATGACTGTTTATGTGCAGGAAGGGAGACCAGCCTGTGCAGACACAATTAATACCGTCGGTTTGCTACTTCTATGTGTGCTGTACAATTCAGAACACTTAGAAAAAGCAAAAATGAGTTGAAATAAAAGTATTTCTCCTCGTTGCGCCATTCTAACGCCTGCTTGGCACTGCCTCAGATTTACACATCCTTGTAAATCTGGGGCCGTCTCAAAAAGCAATGGGTGTTGAGGTGGAACATCCATTGCACGCCCCTTTCTCATAGGAAGATGCATGAAATGGTACCATATTTACAAAGCGGTGCTAGGCCAAAAAAGTGGCTTAACACCACGTTGAAAATATGGAGCAGGGCATCGCACCATAGGAACGGCAGTAAAAGTGAAGTTCTGGTGGCAAATATGCCCCATTATTTCCTCCCCATCTCAGTGCTCACCTCTCCTGGAGTCTGCCCTGGGATACATAGTAGACAGGGAGTTTTCAGACTCAAATTCGAACACAAAGGGCAGCAGCCAATAGAAGTGGTTCACCTCTATCCCCAAAACCCACAATTTCAGGTTTTTTTTCACGTATGTTGGCTGCATTTCCCTATTGCTTTCCCAAACAGTGAACACATGTGCTGTCTTACAACTACATTTGAAGGTTTGCAAAAGTTGAATCGCTCTTAACTGTGAACACCTGAGCAGGACACGGTGGAGGCTTTCCAGAGCTCTTTCACCTGCTGCTCTTTCAATCCCCCATTAAATATTTTTCATGCAAAACACCAGATAAATAGGATACCTCATGGTCCACTTTTGTGCCTTTGAAACAGTCCAACATGCAACGCTTATTTACAATCCTAATTGCTTCAGTGTTTGGGACTCTAATAAACCAATTATCTTCCAGCTCTTGCAAAAAGCTATTTCAGCACAGCTACCCAGCTGGTTTTTCTGTGGGGTTGGCACAGGCTCAGAAGCTAGCACCCTCAGCACTGAGGAGCACCAAACTTCGAATTGTGTAAGTCGTTTAATTAATTTGTCTCCAAGTGCAGTTTCACCCCCACCTTCGCTCACTTTAATTTAAGGGCTCTCTCTGGCAGAGATGAAACTGTACAGCAGTTTTGCCAACCGATCTGGCAGACATGGTGAAGTGCTCCATCTGTTATTTCCCTATGGGGAATTCTTCAGCTTAACTGTGCTTTCTAATAGAAATCTGCTTTTTCTCTAAAGTATTTTTTTTAGGAAACAAAGTATTTTGAGCTTTGCAATTATTGTAGTCTTGGAATCCTTATGTACCTGTTATTCATTCTCTAATTATGTATTTCCCAATCACCTAATATTCTAGAATTTGAAAATGTGAGACATTTTTACAAGACGTAAGCTTCAGAATGTTTCTCATGGTTGAAAAGTTGGAAACATTACATTAAAACTTCTAAATAAGTAGGCTTGGTGGAAAATTAGCTCCAAAACCTTAGAATTTTAGGGGTAGAATTGCATTTCAAAAGTACGTTTTTTGAGGGAAAATTCTATAGCACAAACCTTTTTTAAGAAGAAGACTTATACGTTTTATAGAACGTTTCAAACCTTTATGATGTGCGACGTTTGATAAATTTCCAAAACTTTCCTGTAAGAGTTTCCTTTTCCCACCCAAACACAAGTACCTGTATTCATCCATGCGTTCCTTGGTTGAAAACACACCATTAAAAAAGCGACAATCAGCCTTATATTTTGGAAGCAGGAGACAAACCGATATTTGCCCACACAACAGGATGACTTGATTTTTGTATTGTTGTTGCAGTTATGTGGTGTCTTCTAGAACCTCATGGTCTACCAGGTAACTGGGATTGTGGACGGCCGACCTTAGGAGGTCACAGGCTCTATAAATACTGTCTGATTTTGGAGAGACTATTGCTGCCACAGTTTGTGACCATTTCATCTTCCACAGCCATGATGCTGGGCACTGCTTTCTGGCATTGATGAGACACTGAAACACTGAGCTAGGTAGTTTTAAATCTTTTCCTACATAAATATTGTATCTAGAATATAAAATACCATAAGAACATGAAACGAAGGGCTCGATTCACAAAGGTGAATAAAGTTAGACTCAAGGTCTCCCTTAAGATCTGAAGTCTAAATTTAGACCTGGAGACTAACTTTAGATATAAAATCTAACTTTAGACCTGAAGTCTAACTTTAGTCTTCAAGTCTAAACTTAGACTTCAGGTCTACACTTTCAATTTAGGTCTAAGTTTACCTTTGTGAATCGGGCCCTAAGTGTATGTATCTCCACATCTGCATCGTACCTAAGACCTGTGTGCTCTGACAATAATCCATCCTAAACGGGGTGAAGCATGAAATGTGACCAGAGTCAGGTGCAGCCTCAGCACATCAGGCACCACTGCATTTGTTGTGTGTGCTTCTGGGACTGTTGAAGATGCAAAGGGGCATTGGGAAGGTTCCGCATATTCTCCATGAAAGATCTTTCCGTTTCACTACAATATGTCTTGCTTGCAAAACAAGGGTCGGTACTCCCTAGAACAACCAACGTAAAGCAGATCCCTATTCCCTCTTTACACAATTCAGTAGTAAAACCGAGATCTAATAGAGATTCAGTTTGCTTACAAAGCCCCTAGAGCCTAGGCACTTGTATGCAGTCTGCTCCTGAAATGCAACCCAGTGCCGCTGTGCAGAAAGCGCAAGAAAGGTCAGACACAAGACGGTGAAGGTAGTGACCGAATTGTCTGAGTGTTCCATAATGAATTAGCCAATCGTATTTAAAAAATGTAGACATACCAGATAGTCTTCAATTCAAAGTGACTTTAAAGTCCACAATATCTGTGGGCATCCCTGTAGATTCATGCCCACTGAATATAATGAACCAAAGAGGCTGGCCAGCAAATAGAAATGAATGCAGCCCTGTAAAGTCTGGTGGTTTACCTCAGTCAAACAGTTTATTTTTTAATGTAAAAAAACATTCATGAGTTTGAAAGTCTACAGCAGGCTAAGACTGATTGTTGCAGTAGTAAAAGCATCCACACGGCCAAATTGTCCTCTGCATGGTTCCAGAGTGACCTGAAACTTTGCAGGTAAAAGTTCAAAATGGCACAAACTACTGGAATGCAATTGCCGTAATAGTCTTTGTAAGAGATACTTTGGGGGATATTTACAACAGAATAGAGTAGCGTGATGTTAAGCAAACATTGCTAACTCTACGCTTCTCCATTCTGAAAAAGCAGGGATATGTCGTATTCACAAGAATGTGGAGCACCCCTGCGTTTCCTCCTTCGCTGGCGCTGAGTTCAACGCAGGCACCATAGTGCAAGGATGTCCACAATGGGGAAAATGACCCCAGACTTTCAGGGAAGATTCCTTCAACAACAGCCCATGGGTTGCAGGAAAGCTCCCCACAACTTCAGATTTTGTCCAGAGCACAATGTGTAATTAGAAGTGGTACATTAATCCCTCCGTGTCACCAGCCTAGCCCTATGTCCATAGGCCATTCTTTACTTTTCCATTTACAAGGGAGACATTTAATTAGTGCAAGTAGTAGAAATGACCAGTAGAAGATGGTCGAATCCTTTACTTCCCTAAACAAACAGTTTCCTCTAGCTCCAGGACTGCACTCTCCAGCTTCATAAAAAAAGTTTCACTTTGCAAACCGGACCTAGACTTCTTCTCCTTGGGGGCTAATCAATAGATTAGATTCTATAGTCATCACAGAATATTTTCAGAAAACCAATACATATCTGGAGACACAACCTCTTCCCAGTTTTCTGTCAGACAGATGGAAAGTCTTGATGCTCTAAGCAGGAATTCTTCTTTTCTTCTAAGGGCCTAGCCAACTCCTTCCTGAGAAGCAGGTCAATTAAAAAAAGGCAGCACAAATCCGATTTTCAAGACCTCTTAGTGAATCAAACTAACAGTTCCACTCTTTCTCCACTTCACATTTCCTGTTCACCTTTGCCTGAGTTGTGTGCTGACTAGTAGCACAAATGGCGACGACCACACCTCCTTCCATCACCATCGACTCAACAGAAGGATACACTCGACATGTTACTTCACCTGTTGACCTAGAGATAGGCTGAGTTATGAAAGTGTTTTACATCCTCTTACTCTGTATATATATAATATATGTAGGTTTGTATGCAATTTGTCTAACAATAGCAAACTGTTGACATCATAATATTTACACACAGACTTCTGCAGCAAATGCATTAGTATATTGTTCCAGTTTTATAGTTTGAAATGTGCTGGAAGCACAAACATCTCCACAGCCGGTGTCTTAACACACTGATTTATCCAAAAGCATGGTAGGTTTGTGCTCAATAAACTAAGCAATATCAATCGTATTGTTTTTGTCCTCGATGTTCCAAGTTTTTTTAGGAACAGAGTAAGTAAGGATAATACATATGGAATGGAATATCTGACGTTGGCTCTACTGTTCATGACTTCTCTTCCCTTCTGTCGCCTGCTTTAACGTTGTGGGTTCCTGGGTTTAACGTGGTAGAACTGATGCAAATATGTACCCCTCCTTAGTGAATGCATGTGTTCAGAGATGCGCCCTTCTAGAATCTCAAATATCTCACTTAGTGCATATCCAACCCCCAGTGTCTTTCCAGCAAAGATAATAAATTGGTAAGGTGGGACCTGGCGCCATGGCAGCATAAACAGCAGACACAGGGAACCTCTTTAGAGACAGGAATACTGGAAAAAGTATCAGTGAATAGGGTGAAAAGCGACCAGAGGCGCCATTTTGGAAAATTAAATGAGTAAAAACGGTCTCTTTTAGACTTTATAGATTGGTATGAAAAAAAGAATACTGAAAAGGGAGGAAAGGTAATAATGGAAATGTAAAGAGGCATTCAGCCACTCAGTAGAGCAGACTTACTAGGGGGCATATTTACAAGAGACTATCAGCAACAAAACGTCACTTTTAGTGACGGTCTAGTAGCGATGTCCCCTACTCCTTATTTACAAGGTGGCTGTAAATAAGGCCCCTTTTCACGCGTGAAAGGGGCGTGAAATGGGTGTTGCAGTGGGCGTTCTACCGCAACACCCATTGCTTTTTGATGCTGTCCCATATTTACAAGTATGGGGTAGCGCCAAAAACGAAGGCAGGATGACGATTCGAGGAGAAATCCTTGTATTTTACTCTTTCTATGTGTACTGCATTCTGCAGCACACATACGCCTTTCAAGATTGTTTATGTTCAGGAAGGTGTTCCGTCCTGCAGATAAAACATCTCCCTGCAGCGCAGTCACCCTTGCAACATGGCGCAAGGGTGACTGCGCTGGCACTACGCAGCTTTTTTTGTGCCAGCGCGAGGGGAAACGCAGGGGTATGCTGTATTTTTGTAATTACAGCGCATCCCTGCGTTTTAAAAATGTCCGAGTGCAGTGTTGCCAAATTTGGCATTGCACCGCGGTCAGGCATTTTCTTGTAAATATCCCCCCAGATGTTTTATATGCTACAACGCCAAACCTCCATAGTTCGGAAAAAAGGGCTGGCTGAACTAATTGCCCAACCTAGAAACACTCACGCTGTTTATGCAGCAACATGTAACGCTTTCACTGCATTCAGAATATTTTTCAAAGTCTCAGCTAAAAATGCAATTTTACCCTAGCAAAATGAGGGCCATCCAGCTGGGACAAAGTCCTTCAGAAATCTCATCATCAAATATTAAAACTCGGAACTCTCAGCAGGGCGAAAATGGCTTCTTCTAACTTGTGCATTTTTTTTTTTTTGTGTTTCCCAGAAGGTTGCATATTCTCTGCATGGCTGCCTCCTGACACATTCAGAATAATTCACACATCCCGTTAAGTGGAGGAAAAAACTGCTTGAGAATCACTGCATATCATATTCATGGCTTACTGTTCACAGGGTCGTCCAAAGACTGCAAATCGGCAGCTGAGGGCCGCCCAGCGGACTTCAAAAGACAAAAAGCTTTGTTTTGCGCTACGGCAAGCCGGAGGCGGAAGCGCTGCGTTACCTGCTGATTGCGTAAACTTTACCCCACTGGGAGACGGAAGTGGCAATAACTATTCATACCAAGTAGGCGTGAACAAAGGTTGATTTATTCGAGCCTACGTGAGACAGGCTTCTTAACACAAGTGAAATGCGATACGTACATCTCACAGGTATCGGTATCTGCCTGTATTAAATGCATAGATGTTGGTGCCTGGCACTGATATGGAAATAGCAAGTATATGTTACAAAGGTATTTAAAGATAATTTGCTCCCACCAACCCATTAAATTTAGGTGTCATTACCATTTTACTTACCTCAAAAACCCACTATCATTCATTGTAAATGTCATTGAATGTGCAGGGCCCTTGTTATCTTTGTGAGTTTGTTAATAGCTTCACCCCATCCTGGACGCTCGAAATGTGGGCTGTACAGTTTTAATTTGAAGAACCATCACTGCAGAACCACTTACCTGCCACCTTGCTATGACCTTTTACCCTATCCCCTCCACCCTACGGTATCAACTGCTGCGTAACGCTATACAGCCTCGGTCGACGCAACATCACCTCATTTCCTTGACATCTTTTCTGACCAAACACCAGTTCCATCCTCCCAGACTGACTTGGTTTGATCCAAACTCCCACTGCTTTGCACATTGACCAAGCCACGTTCTCCCACACATCATGCAATAATCACATTGGTGAGCCAGAGACATTCTTCTCAACAGGACTCCCACGGCCTCTACTCCTACTCATCTCCACACCTACATCAAGAAACCTCTCTCCACTTTGAATACCACTTGACTTCCATTATAGCCCACTTTTGATGCCAATGTTGTGATTGTGTATCACACTCCATGTTTTATTTCTTTTTCTACTACCACTAGGGTCATGATGACCTAAAGGGCTTTGCACTTGCACAGTCTGTGGTACATGAAATATCAGGCTTTACGAGTGCAAGAGGCCTCTCCCTTGTGACTCAAAAGGATACGTATCAATGGTTTGCAACAGCAGTTGCGGTCACCCACCACCATTGGCTGGATCGAAAAGCTAAAAGAGGATGTAATCTATTCATCAAAAGGAAGCTGTGTCACGGAGACAAGCTTCGATATGCGAGTGCGGCATGTGTGCACTATGGACGCATACAGGATTCAAGTGGTCCACTGCTTTCCACCCCCAATGTACCTTCATATAATGCCTGTTTCCTATTTTAATTTAATCCCTTGTCCCCTAAAGGGACGCTGGCTGCCATCATTTTGTTGTGCACATGTCAACACAGCGATGTAGGTCTGCGGTGCCTCTTCGGATTCCTTCAATGAATTAACACACATTCAGTAGGACTTGCAGAGAGAAAACTGCTTCATTAATATGCATGACGAAAACCCACTGCAAATCCTATTGCATGAAAACATTGGGCAGTGAAGGATTAGAACATACGCAACTCAAAAATATCATTCAGCCATTTTGCAGATGCTGTACAAAAAAATCGCACTTAGATGTCAATTAAGGATAGTAAATTGCCCTAGATTATTTTATCTTTATTCTCAGGGATTTTAAATTGTACCTTAGGAACCACCTTCTCTAAGATCACTCTCTAATCAGACACACCCGACAAACAATCACGGCTGGGGAAACCCTTTAACTAAATACGTTTTACCAAAGTAGATCTTGCACCCTGCAACAAACGATATAATTTGATCAATTTAATGATGATCTGGATCACAATTTTGATTAGTATATCTCACCGGCACATCTTCGCATCATCCTCCTGAAGCCCACAATGAAAGATCACACTGTGTCTATGAAAACTAACATTGAGCTCTCCTTAAATGGCAAAAAGAAACCAGCAAATATCTCAGGTCACAAAACAGGTTGCGATAGAGCTATCTTTGATCTAGTTAAGGCCAAATATCAATGCTTTCCAAAACTTATCACCTCATTTCATCCTCAACTATTGCATGCAGGTACAAGAAACACATCTCCTGGAGCGGCTCCTCCGTTTTGGCACAGGAGCATTGCCCCACTGCGGAAAGACAGCAAATGAAAAATAAAATGTTAATACAACTATATTATTATCATTATATTTTTCACTTACTCGGCTGAGTCTGGCCCAGGGAGGATGAGTGGTTTGTGCACTGTAAGTGCACATGTCAGTTTGGCCAGATTTCTTATCATGGCCAAAGTAACATGCCCACTTACATTTCTCCAACCCAGCTGTCTTGCACAGCCTGGTGGGAGAAGAGGCACAGGCTCCCTGTCCCCATCTAAGCGGCATTTCAGCTCGCTCAAACTAATCTGGGTGCTTCTCTTCTGCTCGGTAAAAGCATGAGAGCAGCATCTGGATTGGGTAGAGAGGGGATCACAGGAGCACGGACGTAGCCTCCAGGAATGGCAGGTAAGTTCTTCTTTTTATTATCCCTCCACACACTGCCCCATCACATTTTAGTGACAGCCGCCACCACTGCACATCTCCCCATGTCTGCTATCAGCTAACATTTGTGCATCCTACTTCTTTTCTAAATTATTAGCGAAGCTCATGCTATGCTACTCACTAATTCACCAGCCTCCTACACCACTTGACCTCAATGTCATTCACTCTTGCACTTCAACAGACCACTACTTCTTGAGTTTATCCCAATGATGAAATAGACAAAACCTGCATCCTCTCCTTGTGATGGATTCAGCTAACAGATTATTCCACACCAAGCTCTCTCCTTTAACATTAATCTCTGCTTAATTTCTCTGTTTAACCATTCCTTCACACCAGATATCCATCTTTGGTGTTTCACATCGACTGTGACCCTACTGTTACTAACAAAGATTAAAGCTGGTCCTTCTATGCCTTCCAACTACCACCCAATGTGCCAACTTCATTTTGTGTCAACAATTCCAAAAAAGATTGCCTTCAGTTGTTTCAGCACACAAACTTCTCATTCCCTTTCGATGCAATACACAGAGCTCAAATCGCTCTAATGCATGTTACAAAGTTCATCACAACTTTTCATCAAAATTGCCTCTCTTCTATCCACATCCCACGTGATTAATCTGTGCATTCAATGTCACTGATCATATTAACTTGCCTCTTTCTGCATTCTAGATGTCACAAGTTCAACATTCAATTAAATGTCCTCCTAGTTCTCTGATAACATTTTATAGAATCCTCGGACCCACATTTCTAGGTGGTGGAGTCTCTCAAGGATCAGCCATGGCTCCTCTAATTTTTTTTCTCTACACAATTTTCCTCTGTAAATATCTCCTCAGTTGGGTTCTCTTACGATCTGTACACCAATTAAATACACCAATTACACCCACACCTCTTTCATTTCCAAGTTTCTTACTATACCAACAATAACCCATATCCATCTGACTTGCTGCTACTCACCACTAGATGGCTGCTACGCTGCCTCATACTAAAATCAATGAAACTGAGTTCATTTATATTTTCTGATTCCCTTGTGTTAGAAATCGGGTCTCTAGTTAGTAGAAGGATTCACCGTGTTGAAGCAGAAACCACAATCCTAGTCAGTATAAGTCAGATACACACCCTAAATTAACCTGTGCTCACCCTCTGGTAGCTTGGCACAGAACAGTAAGGCTTAACTTAAGAGACAATGTGTAAAGTGTTTGTGCAACACTTCAATTAGTAAAACAGTGAAAACACCACACAAAAAGATAACACACCTGGTAGGAAAAATATCGCTTAATTTATTGAACAAAATGAGACTGAACTGGCAAAAATCTAATAAGTATACCCTGAGGTATTAATTTTTGAAGAATAAACTGAAATGTAGTGCTTAAAACTCAAAGTATCAACCGGGGCTTTCTGATCGTGCTAGACCAGGACAAATCCTAAAAGTGCAAGCTTACCACGGTGTAGCGTGGGTTAGATAGAGAGAGCAGCATAGGCCCACTGGAACAGTACCTTGGCTTGCAGTTGCGTCAAGAACTAGAAGCGATGAGCAAATCAGATGATTGACATTGATCCCTTGAATGTAGGCGTTGCAGCGGCTCCAAGCCGCGCACAGTCAGAAATGTGACGTGGATGGAGGAGATGAGCCACGCTGTACGCAATGCAATGTCTTTGTTCCTCGCAACAGCGGTGATGCGTCGGCATCAATGGGGACGAGTTGTCCTCAATTTGCGCAGCAACAGCCATGCATTGAAGTCGATGAAGATGCACCAGCTCTGAGCAGTGCAACAAAGACAATGCGTGAATTTTGGCAGTTTCTACACTTTAAACCCACTTCCAGGGGCACAGGGCTGGATTGGCACCACTTATCAGGGCAAGACCCTTAGATGGCAGAGTCCAGATGCTGTAGGCAGAGGAGTTGAAAGTAATTTTGGTTATGGGCTGCAGAGATGCAGGTCCAGTCCATCTCACTTCCAGTCAAGGAGGGCAGCGGGCAGCAGATCAGGACAGTAGAGCAGGAGTCCATCAGAGTCCAGCCGAGTGACAGTACCTTCAGCAGCACAGCAGTCCTTCTTCATGGCACAATAAACACAGGTCCAGAAGTATACTGAATTAGTGGTTCCAGAGGTCCAGTATCTATACCCGGTTGTACCTTTGAAATGGGGCAGACTTCAAAGAGAGGCCTTTGAAATGCACAGAGTCCATGCCCTTCCTGCCATGGAGGCAGACTCACTACAGGAGGTATTCAGCCCTTAGTGTGGAGACAGAACACAGCCTATACAGGTGTGTCAGCTCCTCCCTCTCATCCTGCCCACAATGGCCCATCAGGATGTGGATGGCCCATCAGTCACACCTAAGCTCTCTTTGTGTGTGGCTGTCTAGAGGGAATGCACAAGGCCCAGCTGTCACCCACCCCAGATGTATATTCAGAGACAGGCAGAAGGCACCATATGGTGAAAGTAAGAAAATGCCAAATTTACAATTTGAAACCTAACTTCACCATAAGTTTGGATTTTAAATTGTGATTCCAGAGATATTAAAGTTGGAGGTCTCATGTCTTCCCAATTGAAAATTACACTTATTATAATGAGTTAATCCCAATGTTAACCTATGGAAGATATAGGCCTTGTAGCAGTGAAAAACTAATTTAAGAATTATTTACTACGAAAAATTGAGACAGCTTTGTAAAACATAATACAAAAATAAAAACAAAAATAATAATATGTCTTACAATTAAGCCTTACATCCAAGCCCAATACATTATGACCAAGTCATTATAAGTGATAGTGGGAAGCCAGATATGTTTGATACAGTGGATAGGGCAGCAAATCAACATATTTCCCAAAAGGTACACTAGAATCGCAAAAAACATCTCAAAAACATATTTAATTAACCGGAAGCATTAAAATTCATGCTCAATATTTAATCCCTGATCCACAGCTATTACTCTCATAATCCAAGCTACCTCACAGCGTCTCAATTACAGTTCACAATTACCACCCCTTACATCATAATCAGTATGGTCAATACTATGAAATTTAAAATCTGAGTATACATTCTGAGCCCCACATTTCATTGCATGTGTCACTATAGGATACTTTAGGTCAGTTTGTTTCAATGCTGGAAACTGCTTAGTAATCATTTCTCTTGTCCTGAGGGGTGCTCCCAACATAAACTTAATTTCTTTTGCAAATCAGTACTTAAACCACATAACGTGTACTGCAGTCAATGTGAGTGTTTATCACATATTCACAGGAGTCATCATAGAAGATTTCTTTCTTCTGATCAGTTGCTCACCTACACATGTTACAATGTCCACATTTAAAGAAGTCTTTAGTAATAATTAGTAACCATGGTTTCTGTGTCACAGGAGTAGGATAACCCAGACTGATTCTATTCCCTAATTACTTTCTTTTACAAAAAGTATTACCTGGATGTACAGTAAGAATGTGGTGGAATGACTTATCTGATGTTAAGAATTTAAAGCTTCCTGGTTGTGGTCTATAACCAACTTTACTTTTTCACTCTGACGTCTGGTATAGCATTTCTTATTCATTAAATTGGAGGTGTGATCCAATTTACGTGCTTTTTTGTTTGCTATTATGACTATCTCTCTGTAATACCGCCTCATCGAAAACCTACATTTAATATCATGCAGTGTTTCTAAAAATTCCTTATCTTCACTGCAATTACGCCATGCTCTGACTATCTCTCCATACTGAATGGCATCAATCTGTGTTTTACGGTGGGAGCTAGAGGCATGCAGTAAAGCATTACATTAGGTTTTTTCTCATACATATAACGGGATATCCGATTACCTTGAATGCACAATTCCACATCTAATAATACTGCATGAACTTGGCTATGTTCAAACATAAAGGACATTTCATGGTTTTAGAGGTCATACATTAGTAAATTTGCTCCAATTGAGTCACATGACCTGTCCAAATCATTTGACAGTCATCAATAAATCTTCCCCAGTAGTGGATATTATTACTTCGACTTGCACTGCCCATAGCAGCCCATAAACAAGTTTGCATAAGATGAAGCAAACCTGTAATTGTCTGTACCAATCCCCATTAAACAAGGAAACAGTATTTCCAAAAGTCAGTCTGTTCATAGTGAGTAATATATGTGGATGCTCTAATAATTCTATGGATCTGGTGGTGTTAAGATAATGTTTCAGGGCATCAATCCCATTTTCATGTGTGTAAAGATACCACATCATTGGTGACTAGAATCATATTCGGGTTCCATGTAACTTCACTCAATATGTTTAAGATATCATGAATATTGAATGAGAAAAATATCATATAAGGCTGTAAAAAGACATTCACAAATTCAGAAATTCTTTCAGTAGGGCACCCAATGGCATAAATAATTGGTCTACCAGGTTGAAATGATGAGTTCTTATGTATCTTTGGAGAGTGTATAATCATGGGTATCTGGGAAGATCAATCAGTAAATAGTAATATTCATCATCATTAGGCAGCCCTATGCCATGACATTCCTCCACCTTGACTTTGATCTTTTTTGTGAGAGCGATAACTGGATTAGAATCTAATTTGAGATACCATGTCCCATCACTTAGTTGATTATAGATCTTATTATCGTAATCTACCTTATTCATAAAAACCATGTTGCCTCCTTGGTCTGCCTCCCTAATGATCAAATCCTTGTTGTTTTGAAATTGTTGCATAGCTAAACGCTCAGCCCTAGTTAGGTTATCCAAATGTTGACACTTATATTGAACCAGTGACCTCGTATTCCGCTTATCCAGATCTAAGTTAATAGCCTTATGAAAAAGATCAGTGTCCATTTTGGACTTCAGTTTGAGCGCACTATCTATATTGAGATTAGTACATAACTCAGGATCAGAGTGTCATAGTCATAGGATCTTCCTCACAACTGGAGATAGGTAGTAGTGTGGTGGTATCATGTATTTCCTGGATTGTAAGCTCATTCAATAAAGGCATGAGTGAATGCACTTTATTCTGCAATTTCAGTTGTCTCACAGACGTATATAAATCAATATTAACATCAAATGTATTACAGTATTTGATTAGAAAAAGCTTTTAAACTGCCTTTCTTCAGCAACGAGTACATTCCTTGAGTCAAAACCTGACCCGATCAATTAATAACTTTCACAACCTGTCCAAAGTCTGAGTAAGAGTCCTCTATTTGTTCTTTTACAGGACCTCGTCTGCATACCACTTTTTTCGTTATGTTGAACCCTATCCTCTTGTTTGCCTTCTAGTTTTTCTGTGTCTTTGGCCCTGGGTTTGGAGTTCATAACTCCTTATCCCATCCTGATACGCATGACCTCCTTTAAAAAAGTACCGTCCCTCCTCTGATTGGAGGTCTCTTCCCCTGCATCTTCATTTTTGCTACTGGAGTGGTTGCTAGATGGAGTAGTACTCCCAATTTCAAAAGAAGATGACTTCTCTTAATCTGATTGTCCTTTTTTACCAAATTATCTAAACATTTTGCAAATGGGAGTAAAATCTCTCCCACTCACATAATCAATTTCTTTCCTTTTTAGTTTTCTGGACTTTTTCTGTGTTATCTCCTCTTCGTGTTTCTGCATAATTTCATCCAAGATTTCATAATTTTTCTTCGTTGGTTCAGATAAAATAATTCAATTAATTTATTTCTCCAATTCCTTAATCTGTAATAATTTGGAATATTTTGTGTCTGAATTTTTAATCAATATATCCATTGAATTCATGGAGCTACTAGTCAACTATTTCTTCCAATGTATTAAATGATCCTCATCTAGATCGTCATATGTAGGTATAATATGTGATCTGAGACCCCAAAGAATTCTATTCAGTCTAAGATATTGCTTTGAAGTGCGCTATACTACTAGTTGGACATCTCTTTTTTCTTGACTTTCTCAACTCTCACAAATTTCTCTTTAAGCCCCTCCTTACTATTTGAATTACCTTTCCAATAGCTGTACCTATTGTAACTCCAGCATTTAGATTCCTAAAGACATCTTCTGCCATGTTATCTCTCTCCTGTACTGAACTCACTATATCAAAAAGTATCTTCAAACAAATCACACAATAAAGGGTGCTGCCAAGGCACAATTATACAAATTAATCCAACACAAGGTAGCTATATATATATATATATATATATACATCACGCTCTTCTGTGCATTTACATAATCCTCTTCAGAAAATACGGACACGGACCCAAAATCGGTGCAGAAACGATGATTTATTGCTCCTCACCAGTCGCCATTACGCGTTTCGTCTCGCTTGAGCCTTGATCACATGACATGGTAGGTTCAAAACAATGCAGTATTTAAAGTGCTAGTGCTCGTATTTGGAACTCATCACATGTGCCTTGTTGTAATAACACAGGAAGACAGACTAAACACATTCTCATTCAAAGTGACGATATGGTTTGATTTTCTCATCGCCATCATATTGTTTTCAATATTATATACAATTCATTCCTGAACATGTAGACGAAAAAATAGATACATTTAAACATCAAAACATTCAAACCACGAGTTGTTTGTATACATCGTGATCTACAGATAATGCTGTTATAACAATTTATTCTATTCTTGTTGAAAGTGTTTGAGCATGCACTCACGGGTTAAATCCCTTGATGCTGTGTCTAGTCTTCCTATACATCATATTTGTGTGAGGCTACTTTGTGGGAAAATCCCTAAAAGAAAGTGCGATGTGTGCAATAGAGTGCATGTGTGTTAGTGCAAGAATAAGCCAAATAAATATGCATGTAATTTTCAGATTTGATCTGTTTCTTCTTCAATAGAGTGGTGGGAGTTGTTAACATATAATTCCTTTTTCCCTTTTTCCCCCGTTTTTCTAATTGTTAAGATATTGGGTATATCTGGTGTAAGTAACAATGTTTTGACAACGACAACCCTTATTTGATTCTATTTTTTCATTTTTTCATTTCTACATCATATCTACTACCTCCACTTACATAAAGGATCAGTATTGTGAGACCTGCTCATTCAGCATTGTCGAAGAGCCAAGGTCAAGAGATATATATATATATATATATATATATATATATATATATATATATATATATATATATATATATATATATATATATATATATATATATATATATATATATATATATATATATATATATATATATATATATACACATATATATCCACAACCAAACTTGTTGTACCAGGAAACAATACAGCAGTCTCAACATTCAGGTAAGTTTCATAATTTATTGCAATTCGGGCTTATAATGCTTTTCGGCAGGATCCCTTGCCTTGTTCACATACAGAGTCAAAATGCACATTTGTTTTAACTACACAGTTGACCTCACGTGGTCACATAGACACAGACAACACACTAACACATATCGGAAAAAGTTAATTTTCTACTAATTTCATGTGCTTAGAACAAAGAATTGTTTCATTTACTATGTTTATTGTTTTTCCATTTTTTTTAATTTTTTTATACTTATACCATTTTTCTTTCTCTTTCCTTTTCTTTACATCCAATTCACTTTGTCTTCTTTTCCTTTCTCAATAAACTTTATTGTACCTCAAGTATAGGCCCATGTGAGTGCACATCTAGCGCAAGAAACTCCCTCGATCAAAATAACACTGCAATTTTATGATATATATATATAAATATATATATATAAATGCAATCTATACTTATTCTGCAATTAATTAGTGTTCAGTACTCAATAATTAAACACGAATTAGGACTGTGCAAATTTCGATATTATATGTGCTAGTGCTGGTTTGTACTTTTCTGCCATACAGGCGCAGGCGATTATATTACCTAGTTATTAATTTAACAATACCGTGCAAGTGCACACTTTATCATATCATAAAGTGCAAGTGCATTGGTCTCCATGTTTGAATTGATGGTACCACTTATTTTGTTATATACATAACCTTGCCAATAGCCACTATTATCAACTCACATGCTCTGGACTTAGAAGATGTTTTCTAGAAGAAGGACATACAGAACCTTCTTAAAATAAGACTATTGCAACGCTAGTTCTTTTGTCTCCAAATTTACCTCAGGAAAGTGCTCGTGCTTCACGTGCAGATGATAATTTAAAGTGCTAATGCATTCTTTGACTCTACCCTCAACCTAGCAGCACAGATTGCTTTAAGCAGTTGTCTGATCAGAATGTGGACGCAGTTGCATATTCCATCTACCTTGTCCAAGAAAGTGCAAGTGCTTTAGTACAAACTCTCCTAGCTAAAGTGCAGGTTGCTATTATAAAGTGTTAAATGCCTTAATACATGCTCTACTCTAGAAGTTAACAGCTATGGTTACCATGGGTAATTACCCAATAGTCTGTGTGCAAAATTGCAAAAACATCTTCAAAATAAAGTGCATTTGCTACAGTACAGATTCTCCTTACACTAACTATGTGCAAAGCCCAAAAAGTCATACTATCAAGATGATACTAATAAATGCAGACAACATTTTTTAAGATATCACATTCTAAATTCGTTGATAAAATCAATAAGACAATTTTCCTCATGGATGATTAGCACCAAAGACCTTGCTCTCCTATTGAAATGGTAAAAAACGGATGTCTACTCATAATATATACACAGAGGAAAACCATCAAAAGTGTAACCCAGACAAAATATTCTTAATTTCTTCCTTGGTATTTTGTAGCTTGTACACCTCGGGTGTAACAGAGGTGGTAAACTTTTCTATTCCTCGTTCTAACTTTTTTACCCTAGATGAACATGAAGGTCTTCGTCAGAATTCAGGCTGTTAGGAGTTTTGAGTCGAACATTAGTATATATCAAGACTCCAATTATCGTAACCTACCCTCACGGTTCCCCCCCTCGTCTCTTTTTGGGGACTGAATCTACTATAAAGTAGGTTAAATCTTCAACTTTACCTCCATGTGCCTCATTAATGCGACAAGCAACTGGATAAGATTGATCTTTATTCTTTACTGCCCTGAGGTGCTGTAGGATCCTAACATGGGCCATATGTATTGTGCTGCCCACATATGTCATGGGGCACGTGCATTGAAGAACGTACACCACATGATTGCTTTTACAGTTGAAAAACCGAGGAATCTTCCATGGTTTATTCTTTTGCAGCAACTGTATTTCTCTTTTATTCACACCATGTTTACAGGCCTTGAATTTTAGACACTTATTGAAACCAGGATTGACCTTCAGCCAGCTTTCGGTTTCAGTTATTTCAGGGCTACTGTTTAAAGGTTCTTGTCTCACTGATCTTGCTCTCCTATAGGAGACAGGGGGTTTTCGTGAGACTAGGCTATTAAGAGTGGGATCTCCTCTAACCAGGTGCCAATGCCTATTCATGCAGTCTCTCACCCTGGCATCATAGGCATTGTACCCGGTTATCATTCTAATATCCACTGGGGTGTTCTTTTTCTCCCTTTTGGTTCCAAATACAATTTCCTGTCTCGAGAGTCCATCTACCTTTTCTACTGCTTGTTGTAGAACTATATGACTGTACTCCCGATCCTTGAATCTTTCTGTCAGATCCATTTGAGCTTTTGACAAAGAGCTAGTTTCGCTGCAGTTTCTCTTCATGCGAATCTGCTCAGCATACGGGATCCTCTGTTTCAGTTTTTGCGGGTGGAAACTGCTACTGTGTGGTACTGAGTTACCCGCAGTTGGTTTCCTAAAGGTCCGAGTGTGTAAACTGCCATTGCTGATAATGACTTCCAGATCTAAAAAATGTACCGCTGTATTACTGATTGTACATGTAAAATTCAGATTAAGTGCATTGACATTGAGGGTTTTTACAAACCTATTCTCACTTTCAAATGACCCCTTCCATATAATACATAGATCATCGATGAATCTATGCCAGACCTTGATGTTCTCTTTCCACTCTTTCTCATATGTGACTCTGAGCACCTGCTCCTCCAACCAGCCCATGTGAAGATTTGCATAGCTGGTGGCGAAGCAGGTGCCCATTGCTGTTCCTCTAAGTTGTCTATAAGTGTCAATTCCAAATAGGAAAAAATTGTTTTCCAAACAAAGTTTTGCCATTTGTAGTAACATTTCTGAGTGTTGGTATACTTGTAGCGGCCTGCTGCCTAGAAAGTGTCTGAGATCCCTCAGTCCATCTTTGTGAGCAATGCTCGTATAGAGCGAGGCTACGTCGAGAGTTATTAACAGATCCTCTTCTCCCCACTGTACATCCTGCAATTTTCTCAAAAAGTCCCCAGTGTCTATATATATATATCTATCAAACAACTCGCAATATAACTCCTTAAAAGGAATCACGGGCGCAGACCTCTTGAAGTGCCAAACAGTTTTATTTATTTATTTCCCCATTGATGTCAGGACACGTTTCGGCCGTCCAAGCGGCCTTGATCACCTGACCACGCGCTTAGGCAAACCCATTTTTAAAGTGCAAGTGCTCCTAAATTTACAATAGACATAATAGACATACTAAGTGACAGAAAATACAATGTGAATACATTGCGCTGGTAACAGAACCATTTTAGCAAATGCATAGCATGTGTTACATTATAACTAGGGATTCACAGCCCAAATGCCAGTAGTAATACAGAAAAAATATTTGTTTCACATATGTCTCTTTCCTAGGTGTCAATTAACAGTATGTCGTATGTCATAATTTTTTTTATTGTTAAAGTGCTCACCATGCTATAATAAAAAACATCATGTAAATAAATTACATGCTCCCACAATAGTCCAACTCTATGTTCAAATAAATAATCTAATAAAGTGCATAAATGCCACAGTACTAAATGGACATAAAGTGACTGGTGCTTCTTGGTGCAAAGAAGGCAATCATACTGCAACAGTAGTCGAACTTTCTGTTCAAAATACATAGTCTATTAAAGTGCATTAATGCAACAGTACTTACTGTGATACTTGTATGTTAATCTGAACATAAAGGAAAAAGAAGGCATCACTGTGATTCTTATATGTAAATCTCTACAAAGAAAATAAGAATAAACATCAGAAGATGAATACATAAGAAGACTCATATATTGTTTCTTTGCTTGTAATATGAAACTATCTCAGATGTGTTTGTGTTGAATATATAATTGCACTGGTGGGGACCAGTGTCTGAGATTGGTGGCGCCGGGCAATGTTACCTGTAACCCAAGTTGTATTAGAATATATATATACACACAAAGTTTCACTTACCTTATTTATACTTATCTTGCATTGTAAAGACGTGTTTCAAAGGTATATGTATGGTAAAGGAGTGAGGGGCTGATTACGATGTCGTCCGGAAAGCCTTCCCACCGAATCGGGTTAGGAATGCTTTCTGAACAATTCGTATTTGGGGAGTCCTTCCGACCCATTACGATGTGTCCGAATGTTTACGGACTCGGTTCTGTCAGACTCCCATTGACTTCCATGGGTGTGTGTGTTCCAAACTAGAACACAGGCTCCCATTGAAAAAAGGGGTGGGTGCCTGCCAAACTGTGCATGGTTGAGAAGGGGGAGTCCCTTGGGTAACCCCCATGGGCCCCATTCGGAGGCCTACGGGTGACAAGGAGCCTGCTACGGGTCCCCGAAGTGCGATTTCCACAGCAGTTTCATCTTAGCTAAACCGATTCAGAACAGCTATCCAAATCAGCCAACATACTCGCTCTTTCGGAAACCATCTAAATTGGGCATTACAATACGGCTCTGAATGACTCGGGATGTCTGAATCCCTTCGGAACCGATTCGGACAGCCCGGATGGCTTCCTTGCATCGTAATTGGTCATCCGGAAAGGTGTCAGATTTTATCGGGAACATAGGTCCCGAATCGCATTTACAGATTCCGAATTCTGTTTGGAGCCTTTCCTGATGACATCATAATTGGCCCCTGAGTTTTAAAGGAAATGCATGATAAAGGAATTGCATGGTAATCGATGCGTGGTAATTGCATGCTTTGTAAATGCATGCATGGTTCCATCATATAACTGACAGTAATTTTAGGTATGTTCGGTAACATCTATTGTGTTTCTTACCTTACAAACAATGGGGCATATTTACTAAGAAATCACACAGCACAGCCAGTCAAATTGCTGAGCTGCATTTCACTGCGTGATAGGGAAGGTGCAGGTATCTGCCGTACTTAATAATATGTGGCACATTCCTGTCATTTGCCAGTGCTAGCACACAGTGTGATGCCTGGTGCCTGTGTAGGAAGTATGATTGTTTTGGTGCAGGAAGGGGATCCTTCCTGCACAAAAAATATCCCCTGAGGCATTTTCCTCTTTCTATGTGTGCTTCAGAAAACAAGGAGAAATAAACATGTTTCTGCTTGTTAACCTCCCCAGGAGAGGCTTAACATTTTGACACATTCCCAGGTTCACCAGTCTTATTAAATCCAGGAATGCACCAAAGTCCATGGGTGGAAGCCTGGAACACACATTCTCCACACATATTTCGGCACTCCGATTTGCACTGCATTGCATTACTTTGAATTAATCAAGCCATGCAGCGCCAAGCAAGGGGCCCTTGCGTGACCTGATAAATCCGACTTAGGGTTTACGTGGAACCCTCATAAATCTGCCCCGATGTCTCTCCTTTTAACCATTGCTAATGATCAATTTATTTGGTTTATGTCATCCATCTGCATTTTTCCAATGAATCATCAATGGTCTTATGTACAGAAATAGGCTTACGGACAACCATATAGACCTTAAGGAGTCTGGCTACAGTCAAAACAGTCTAAAAAATCTTTATTGTTTTTATATGTTAGGAGTCAACTCAGTCCTCAAACTTCAAGTGAATTAAAGTGAAATATTACCTCAATATAATTTACCCCACAAAAATCAGACCAAGGGGAAATACATTCACCTTAACATATGGCGGAATATATAGAGAGAATATGTTTTATTACTAAATGTATAAATATTACATCAAAACATTTAAATTGTGAGAAACTTATATGGTCTTTCTTGGCACTAGAAAACTTGTCACAAATCAACAAAAAAGAAAGGTTTTTAAAACACACCCGAAATACAAATAGTTTCTCTATTTCCTGATCTCCTAAGTAAATTTGTTCCATAGCTTGGGGCAAGATAGGAGAAGGATTAGCCACCAGATTGGTCCTCTGTGTCTGATGCAAGTATAACTAACACTTGCGTGCTGACCATAGGTAAGAATCCTTAATCCATCTGTGTCTAAGAGTGTTCATTTCTGGCCACTCTTTCCCTTGTATTCCATTCTTCATTTATTCCATAGCATTTCCTAATGCCCTCCCAGATTTATTCTCATTTCATATCTGTAGCTCATTCATAGGGAGTAGAGTGAAAATTCATATTTTCCAGATTGAAGTGGACTTACTGACAGAGCTAACAAAAGCAATGAAACCATAGAGGAAATAATTAGTTCCGTTGTTTTGAATTCAATGTGTACTGTAATTTTGGTCAGTCAGTATTATGTATTATTTTGAATAAAAAATCCATAAAATATGCACAGCCATCATTAAAAAAGTACCACAAATCATAGATTTTAGATGGTACATATTCCATTTAAAATTTCAAATACAACTGTCCAAATTTGCATCTGTGGTATAAAACCGAGCATCCTATCTCTAAGGCCACATGTTTGATAAGAAGGGTCCGAGGAACAACTCACTTAAGCAGCACCATACAATTACCAGTGATAAAAAAACAGTAGATTCATAATTTCAAAGCAACATGATAAAGAGCAGCTCATAGAGCTAAAATATGTCGACAAAGCTCATCAGACGTTTGTTTTTGTGACTGAATAGCAAATATACCCATTAAAACTATTTTATACCATGATAATCAGATGTTCTCTAGATTCTAAGACCTTAAGGAGTTTGTATTTCACACGATTTACCAATTTATAGAGCTGTCATATAATATCTTAAATGTGTGTTTAATGTTGTAAATACATATTTAGGGCCACATTTATCAAGGGGTTGCATCGCTTTTGCACCACCCAATGTGGTGTAAAAATGGCTCAACCTCTAAGTTGCAATTTGTCAAGCCTTGTTTTTCCTCTTTTTGCAGCACACATAGAAAGAAAAATGCCTCTGGGAATTGTGTTTGAGCAAGAAGGTCACCCTTCGTACACAAAAACAATCGTGCTTACAATGCAATTGTATTCAATAAAATGGCACCAAACTGACAAACAATCCAATACAGGAAACCAGAGATATACATTTTTAAAGTTTTAAATACCAAGTTTTAAGTGCCAACTGCGAAGCTACTGGCTGTGGTAGACTGAGACCTAGGCATGATTTGAGGCCGACCACAATGCAGCGTTGGTTTTGTTGAAGCAAGAAAATTCAACTCATTTAGAAGAGTTACCGCGGGACTTAGTCTAAAAAATGGAAGACCAATGTCTTTAGAGAGGGAAGGCAGCCTGCTGTAGCTAGGGGAATTCTGAAATATCAACCCAGCGGCAACACACTTTGGTCAGATTGGCTTGGCAGGTTTGTCCAAGTTCTCCAGTGATCTTTGGAGCCAAAAAGCTTGTATGTCCCAGGTTGTCAGGGGTGGTAGGAGAAATCTAGTCAGGTAAAGCCAAGACTTGCAGGACCTAAGGCACAGTCTTGTAGGTTAGGACTCACTCCAGCAGAGGTCAACTGCAGGGTGCAGTGCAGGTGCAGTTGGAACTGGTCAGCACAGGAATTTTCAGTAAAACCCTATTGTAGCTTGTTTTGTCCCTGTAGCTTGAACATGAGGTTAGCCTTATGACCCTTGAGATCGACTTTTTTCCTGGGTACAAGAGGGATCAGGACCAGTCATTCAGGGTTTAAGCTGCAAGTTAATTCCTCTTATGATCTTCCTTATGTCCAGTAGTGGTCTAAGGAGGGCACTGGGAATGCCACATTTATGCCTGGCACCAACTTGTGGGTGGTTGTGACTGCTGGCTCCTTCCTAACCAATTGGGTGAAAGTTCCCAATGGGTTACCCTACCCACTCTTGCAGCATTTCCTGTATGTTCCACATCAATCAATCCTCAGTGCCCGTCTCTGCCTAAATCCACTAAATCCAAGATGATGAAACCCTTCTACCGTTGTACAAAGCAAAGAAAATTTGAAATTATGGGGATAGATAAATATCTCTGGAATACCTCAGCAATGGAATTATTAGTTATTTCTATTCACCAGGATTGCTACTAGGTTAAACATCATTTATTTTGCTGTCCCCCAGAAGAGGTACAATAGACATTTTATAGAAGCTTGACGTACATTACTTTCAATTATACAATAACACATCTACATAATATTCATGTTAAAAGTTCTACACAAATTTATTTTGTCCTTGTCCCCCCATTCACATCTTTAAGGGTACAGATATTTGTTGAGTTCATAATCCACCTAGAGCTTGTCCAACATAGCAGGGAGTAAGATGAAGAACTCGCTTTTCCTTTATTTGCACCTTGCATTCAAAATGTAATCAATCCACAGCATGTTTTAAACAAAAGTCTCCTCCAAATTGTAATGGTCAATGTGTTTTGGCCTTAATTCATTTGGGCCTCCTCATGACCCATTAAAGACAAATGGCTGTTTTCCTGCTTAATTTTACACAAGCCCTTCAAATTACTTTTGATTAGGTTCTGCGGTAGTCAATGGCTAGGCATAGGCATTTTCCTTTTTATAAGCATAAAGAGATCTTCAAGATCCACAAAATATTATTTTAGCATCTAGTAAGTGCACCACCAAAGACCCTTTCTGTCACTGAAGAATCAGCCCATTGGCGTGGTCAGGGTAAATGAGCAAATGCTTCTCTGTAATCACTGGAAACCAGTTATGTGGACATCTCCCTCCCCACTGGTATTGGAGCCCGCTTGACTGGAAGAAGAAAATATGTCAACTGACATCTGCCTGTGACAAGGGGAAGGCCCCTTTGAGGTAAATTAAGTCCTGAGCAACACCCAAATGTTTATTCTGTGAGAGGAACAGAAACCACCTGCCCACACCCAGGCCTTTGTCTCTGCTCTGGGGGCAGCTTTCACACTTTTCCTGTATGCCTGATCTTAAGATGGCTGTCCTGGCCTGATCCCTGGAAGCTTTGCTGCCGAGTGTACAGCAACCCAACAGCAAGTTGTTGCCTGTTTCCATTTGCACAAGGGGCCCACGAGTCGGAAGGAGAACTACACACTTAGATGGACTGTCTCGCGCTGCAGCTCCTATGCCACCAAACAAGGTATGCTCATGACCTCAAGGTGGCAGTGATAGCATTGGTGATCTCTAAGGTGGACTATGGTAGCGCAATGCTTAGCGGCTTGCCCAGAGTGAAGATGGCTTCACTTAAGGTGGCCTTCAATTCTGCTGCTATGCTCATTACTGGCACTAAAAAAACAACCACATTTCCCCAGACTTGCTGGCCCTGAATTGGCTGCCATATGAAGCTCGGATACAGCTAAAAACTGCATGCATGGCAAAAAAAGCCATCCACTTCAAGACCCCGCTGTACCTCGCTCAAAAACTGGAGCTCTCATGTGGTTCGAGAGTCTCCAGAAGCACCAGCACCCTATTGCTCAAACCTCACAAATAAAAAAATAAAAAGACCTATAATCGAGCCTTCTCAGGTATGGCTCAAAGGATTTGGAACTCCCTTCCCCCCAAAGTCAGGGTGAACCCTTATTCTGTCCACTTAAAAAAAAAGTCAAAGGGCTCCTGATGAAGAAATTTTTGCCTCAATTGGGCCTCTCCATCTGATTTTGGGACTATAGATGGTGATCTGTGACTCAGCAGCCTGGCGCACGAGACTGTCGGACACTATAAGATTGTGAACTTTTCGCTTTATTGATTCTGTTCTGTTTGATTGTACCCTCCTTGCTGCATATACTGTAAAGTGCTCTGATACCCTTGGTGGTCATGTTCGCGCTATATAAAACTCTCTAAATAAATAAATAAATCTAGTAAAGTCTCAAACTACGACTACTACTACTACTACTACTACTATGAGCTCGGCAGGATCAGTGCTGCTGTGCGCCTGCCTAGCGGGCTGGACAGCATGCATGCCAGAGTTGCTCTGCTGAATGCCTATATCACGCACTCAGGAGTGCCCTGCTGCAATGCCCCACCTAACAAAGGTCACAGTTGCAAGGAAATGGGCTGATGCACCGGCACAGGGCCGAAATGAGGTGAGGGCGAGCTGGCGGGTGAAACGGACGGCGCTTTCCAGTAACACCGGGACTGGTGCTGCCAAATGAACTACGATGATGCCCCCTGGGCTGAAACCTTGAATGTTGTACTTACCGCGGAGCCTGAGCAGCATGGGTCATGCCTGGTGGAGCTGTTTAGGCAGCTATAGAGGAGTTTGGCTCTGGTTCACCCCATCGGCCGTCACCTACCCAGCCGGACATCGGATATAGTTTTTCCTCGTATTCCCGTTATGTTTCCTTCCTGCCTCCGCCTCCTCCCTCCGTGATCCTGTGGCTGCCTCTCCTTTCCAGCCCTGTGTGGAACCGTGGAGTCAGATACCTTTATGGTTTGTGGATTGAGTTTTGTTTATTCCGCCATTTGGGATAATGCTATCGGCTCACGTGGGTCCTCCATCTATCTGTTTCGACCGATCCTCATTGCTGGTGGACAGCTCCTTGTTCGCCTGATTGACCTTTTCCTCTAGTCTACCCCCACCCTTAGGTCTCCCACACTCCTCCCAGCGTATACTAAACTTCCACCGATACACGGGATGTTTTTGGATCGTTTGTCTCCAGCCGGTTTGTCTGTCTTTCACTTTGACTTCTTTGTCCCCTTTAAGTACTTTTCTCCTGGCCGGTCTACCTGACACTATCTGCATTCCTTTAACCCTCTTCCTTTAGACGTGTGTCTTGGCTATGCTAAGCACTAATAACTCATGTTTTTGTGTAATCACTGTTTTTCTCCTATGGTTTTACTTGGCTCTTGTAACTTGATCTTATTTTGTAACCTGTAACTCGCAGATCCTCATGTAAAGCGCTCTGATACCTCCGGGTCTAGCCAGTGCTATATAAAACCCTGCAAAGAAATAAATAAACACTACATTCAGGGTTTAAGCACACAGATGGTTGCAGCTGGAGGCTAATGCAAATTACCCTCCAGACGATTTAGGCAGGGAAAAGGCAATTTTCTGAAAGCAATTCTTCCTTGATATTGATTAAAATCAGACTTTACCACTCAATTAATCTTTTAATAAATATTACATATAGTTTTTAAAAGGTTTTACTAGGTGTGTCCTAGTCAAAGCCATCATTATATAATAGACTTTTAAAGTTTCTGTATGGAACAGCTATCTTAGCTACTGTGAAAATAGCTAGTTTTTGGATAGGACATGTTTTACACTAAAGTTCTACATGTCCCATCATGCATCTTGTCTTACGGGCTATAAGGTGTAGTTAAAGGTGTCTTTTAAAAATTTCAAAGGAATGTTTTGGGCCTTTCAAAAGGGTTTATTTTGACAGGTCAAATTGCAGTTTTGTGCAGTGTTCTACTCAGGCTACAATAGTAGACCTCAAGCCATTTTTACCCTGCCATTGTGGTGAATGGCACAGAAGTTGCTGCAGTTCTCTTGTGGCATCTAACTTAGATGTCCTGGGTACAGCTGGTAGCACATACCAAGGACGTATAAGTAAGTTAATTATACCTATTAGAAGTATACCAATTCAACAATGTTTAAAGGGGGAGCATAGGCACTTTACTTCTGGATAGCACGGGTAATGTGCTCAGAGTTCTACAGTGGGCTCAAATAGATAGGGAATAGATCTGGGGATATACCATGCAGAGGATGGAAGGTTCCTACATTTAGAAATAGTGAAGATCAGTGGTTATTCATTTTCCAATATATTATCCATAGCGTCATACACAAACTGGTTACCAATATTTTTTCTGAAATTTGTTGTACTGTGGGCAAAAGAACATAAAATGTACCAAACATTCTGGACAAATCAACCTTATCATGTTGTAAATGGATAGTGGAGGTGCTCTGTGAACAGCCTAGAATAAAAGTGTCAGTACATCCCCAGATGTTTGCTCCATACATAACCAATTCTTGTGAGTGGGCCCTGCAAACTTCTAGAGCTGGTGACAAGGCCCTACTTCACAGCTTATTATCAAACCCAGTTTGTCCCCTGTTCTTTCAGAGAGAATTATATTACTCAATACAAGTTCTAAATACACAATTTCAATCAATCATCAATCAATCAGGTGTTTGTTAAGTGTGACTACTCACTCGTAAGGGTCTAAAGGTGCTTGGGAGTCGCAGGTTCAAGTCTATCAAGGAGGGGGTATGTCGAAGAGCTAGGTTTTGAGGTTTCTTGCGAAGATGGGGAGCGATGTTGTCTGTCTGAGGTGGAGCGGAAGGTCGTTCCAGGCTCTGGCCGCGCAGAAGGAGCGGCCCCCGATCTGGTCTTTCTGGTGCGGGGGACCAAGGCGTAGGAGAGCTGGGCTGATCGTAGGGTCCTTTGGGGAGTGTGGAATTTGAGTCGACTGTTCTGGTATGCTGGTCCAGTGTCATGGAGGGCCTTGTGAGCATGGGTTAGCATCTTGAAGGTGACTCTAGCTTCGATGGGGAGTGGAGTGTGAGCAGGTGCTAGGAGATGTGACACTGTCTTGGCAGGTTGAGGACCAGTCTTGCGGTGGCGTTTTTGATGTTAAGTAGCTTGTGGGTGAGATTTTTGTTTATTCCGGCATAGAGTGTGTTGCTGTAGTCGAGCCTGCTGGTGACAAGGGTGTTAGTGACGGTCTTTCTGTGTTCGAAGGGGATCCATTTGAAGGTTTTACGTAGGAGGTGGAGGGTGTGAAAGCAGGAGGACGAGAAGGAGTTGATCTGGCGATCCATTTTGAGCTCTGAGTCCAGGAGGATTCCCAGGTTGCGTGCGTGGTCCATGGGGATGGACGGGCTTCTGAGGGTGGGGGGCCACCAGGTGTCGTTCCAGGCATCGGGGTTTGAGCCCATGATGAGTACTTCCGTTTTGTTGGTGTTTAGTTGTAGGCAGCTGTTTTTCATCCATTTGACGGCGGCTTCCATGCCTTCTCGAAACGTGTCTGGCGGTGTTGGGTTCATTGGATAGGGAGAGGATGAGTTGGGTGTCGTCTGCGTATGACACAATGTTGAGTACTTAGGTTCTGACAATGGGGATGAGCAGAGCCATGTAGACGTTGAAGAGCGTAGGGCTGAGGGAGGACCCCTGGGGGACTCTGCAGGTTGTAAGTCTAGGGTCCGAGAGGAAAGGGGCGAGTCTGACCCTCTGCGTTCTCCCGGAGAGGAAAGTGCGGATCCAGTCAAGGGCCTTGTCTTGGATTCCTGCATCGTGGAGTCTGCGTATTAGGGTGCGGTGAGAGACTGTGTCGAACGCAGCTGAGAGGTTAAGGGGGATGAGGGCTGCTGTTTCTCCTTTGTCCAGTAAGGTGCGGATGTCGTCTGTTGCGGCGAGGAGGGCGGTTTCCGTACTGTGGTTTTTTCTGAAGCCTGATTGGGAGGAGTCAAGGATGTTGTGCTCTTCAATGAATGTGGCGAGTAGACTGTTGATGGCTTTCTCGATGACTTTAGCTGGGAACGGGAGCAGGGAGTTGGGTCTGTAGTTTTTGAGGTTGGTGGGGTCCGCCAAGGGTTTCTTCAGGAGGGGGTTGATCTCAGAGTGTTTCCAGTCGTCGGGGAAAGAGGCGGTTGCCAGGGAGCGGTTGATGGTGTGGCAGAGCAGGGGTGCGATGGTGTCGGCGGCTCTTGTGAAAATGTGGTGGGGGCAGGGGTCTGTGGGGGCCCCGGAGTGGATTGACTTAATCGTTTTCAGTGGTGAGGGCTGTCCAGTTGTCGATTGCTGGCTTCAGTGTGTCGGGGTGGTTGGTGAGGGTTCAGTATGTTGGTTGTCTTTGTTTAAGTTGTCGTAGATGCTCTTGATTTTGTGGTGGAAAAAGGTGCTGAGTTTGTCACAGAGGTCTTGTGAGGGACGGATGTCGGTGGACTAGCTGGTGGGTTGGGCGAACCACTTGATGATGTTGAAGAGTTCTTTGCTGTTGTGTGCATGAGTGGAAATTCTGTCTTCAATCACTTTTTTCCTCGTTTTTCTGATGAGTTGGTGGTGGGCGTTGGTGGCAGCTCTGAAGTTGTTGTGGGCTTCTGTGCATTTGGTGTGCCTCCAGGCCTTTTCAAGGCTGCGGCAAGTGCGTCTGGACTCTCGAAGTTCGTTGGAGAAGCATCTAGCGTTCTTGGCATGGGTGTTGTTGGTTTTCTTAAGGGGGGCTATGGTGTTGGCGCTGTCGGAGATCCACCTGTGCAGGGTTCAGGCTGCGGTGTTGGGGTCGTTGTTTTCTGCGATGGCTGGGGTGGAGTTGCTGAGTGATGAGGTTAGCTGGTTATCGGTGATTCTAGTCCAGTTTCTTCATTGGAGCAGGTGCTGGTGTCTGTGGATGGTGGGTGTTCTGAATGTGAAGTGGACACATCGATGGTCAGTCCATGGGAGTTCATTGGTGTGGCTGAAGATGATGGAGTTTCCTGTTGTGAAAAGGGGTCTAGAAGTGTGTCCTTCTGAGTGCGTGGGTTCAGTCACGATCTGGCGGACTCCGATGTTGTGGAGGTTGTCTAGGAGGGATGTGGTATTGGGGTCCAGTTGGTTGTCGAGGTGGAAGATGAGGACTCCCAGTAGGGTGTAGTTGGTGGATGCGATGGCATGCGGGGAGATGATGTCCGTGATGGAGTTGGCGAAAAGTCTGTGGAGTCCAGGGGGTCGGTAGATGAGTGTTCGTTAGAGGGTGGAGGTAGGTCTGGCCAGTATCTTGAAGTGAAGGTGTTCCATCAGGTCTGTGGGCTCGTCGGGGAGTGTGCTCAGGCGGAGGGTGGATTTGTGGATGATGGCGATTCCTCCTAAACGGCGGGTTGGGCGGTCCTTCCTGGAGATCTTGTATCCTTGAGGGATGGCGATGGTGATGTCCGGTCCTGAGGTGGTGTTGGTCCAGGTTTCGGTAAAGAATGCTACGTCCGGGGTGGTGCTGTCGAGGAGGTCCCAGATTTCGGTGGCGTGTTTGTGGAGGGATCGGACGTTGAGGAGGATCAATTACAGGGTCTTTGGTTTGGTTGTTTTCTTGCAGGTGGGTTGCGCTGGGTCCGTGGTCTTGGCTGTGCTGCAGGTGTGCCGGCAGCGGTGACAGCTGAAGGGTCCATGGGTGTCGGCTGGTGATGCTAGCTTGCAGTTGTTGTTGCGCCCTGGGTTGAGAGTGTGGAGTGCCACTGGGTCGTAGCATTGGCGGTGCAGAGATCCAAGGTTCCTGGCACTGGTCGCAGTCAGGTCGCGGACGGGCGCAGATTGGTTTGCCATTGAGGTGCTAGCGGCGTGGACGCGCAATGCCCGCCCGCACAGTGCCCGCCATTAAGTAGGGGTTGGGGAGGGCTGGACAGCTGGGAGGCGGGAGTGGGGAGGGGAGCTGGATTGGGCTGGTCACACTGGTTGTGCTGGGGGAAAGGACCGAGGGTCAGCAGTGGCGGGGAAAAATGGGCTGAAAAATGCAAAAGGAAAAAGGCAAAAAGAGAGAGAAGAGTGCAAATAAGGCAGCAAAAGTGCAAGAAAGAGTGGGTGAAAGACACAGAGGACACAGAAGGAGAGTGAAAGGGGAAGATTGAGATGAGGGTAAAAAACGATTGAAAAATGGAGGAAAGACACAAAAGGAGATTGAAGGGGGAGCTTGAAATGAGGGGAAAACGACAGAAAAAGGAGGAAAGACCCAGAAGGAGAGTGAAGGGGGGAGATAGAAGTGAGGGAAAAAAACGAGTTAAAACGGAGAGAAAAAACGGAGCGAGAGAATGGAGGCAGAGGTCCACTGGACCACCAGGGATGAGGCACAGGGGAAACCTGCGGGTGGAGAAGGGCCTCGAACACCAACACTCGAGAGAGTACAGGGGCTCGGGGGAAGGCCTCACTTAATGGTGGAGCTGCGAGGGAGGGAGAGCAAATTCACTGACAATGAGTCAGTTACTGCGTCTATAAAAATAAGCAACTAAATTCCGAATGCTGCAAAGTTTCTTATTGGTGCTGGACACAGTGGCTTTGCATGGTTTCATACATTGAAATGAGAGCCTTACCTTACACATGTACCTCTTTACATGGTGGAAAAGTGAAGTAGAGGTCTCACAAATAAGCCCCTTAGTTGTGCTATGGTTAATTATTAATCTGTCCAATTTACAGTAGTCTTGTAAGAAGTTTAGCATATTTTGAAATCTTAGTGGTTTCAGTATTAAGATTTCACCCGCAATCACAATATTTGCAATTTGTTTACCCCTAGGCGGGCATGGAGTATCATTAAATCTAATTAGTTCCCGCTCCAGACAATAATGCCAATAATGCAGCACTTAGTTACAGTTGCTGGTTAGACACAGCATGTCACAAAATGGTACCAGAAAAAACATTGAAGAGCAACAGGAAAAATCCATCAGCCCCATGGTTATCACAGGTACTAAAAGCAGCACAGCTTAAGTACAGACTTCAGGAGCACAAATGGAGGAAAGATTATTTTCCAGATGAAAAAATCAAATATAAAAATTACTTTCTGAGTATAAAGAGTTAATCAAAGCAGAAAAGACTAAATATTTCTCTGGGAAAATCAGATTAGCTGCAAAGTCTACCAGGGAACTTTTTTAAACAGTCAAAGACCTGTCCAAATGAAAAAATAACAACACCTTTATTCCTGATGAATCCTTCTGCAATCAGCTGGCAGATTTTTTCCAATTCAAAGTCGATTCTATTTTTCAAGCATTTTCCTTGAATACACCAAGTATTGACACAATTTCAAATCAGGAAGAGGTCCTGAACTCCGGATCAGCCTCTGGGCCTTGCGAATCACCCATTTTTGAGAAGTTTTCACCTCTTACATAGAAAAATACAATCAGTCTCACAAGCTCCATCAAATCCGGAGCCCCGCTCGGACCTCTGTCCAACACTGGTCATCAATCTTGCGGTCAGCCAGGTGGCCGGTCCACTCAAGGATTTATTAAATGAGTCACTTAGCTCTGGGCAATACCCAACTAATTCGAAAAAAGCTTCTATTCTCCCCTTCGTGAAAATACCTTCCCTGGATCCTAAGCAGGTGGAAAGCTACAGACCCATCTCCTGTCCTCCTTTCCTGCCAAGATTTTGGAGAAGGCAATGAATGAGGAAATTCTAACTTTTCTGGAAAAAATTAATTTGCTTGACTCTTCTCAATACGGTTTTAGAGCAAACCATTGTACTGAAAAATAATCCACATTTGTAAAGCGCGAACAATCACCCATAAGGGTCTCTAGGCACTGGGGGATGTCGGGAAGATTAAGCAAGCTATTGCCCAGAGTCACTTCGTGCTGAACTAATCTGCCGCCGGGGATCGAACCGTGATCCCCAGATTCCAGGGTCAGTCGCCCTGGCCGCAGCGCCACACCTCTTCCTGGTGATGGTTACCTCTGAGGAAATAAAGGAGTAGTGGACAAGGGTGGCAGAGCTGCATTAATCCTATTGGATCTCTCCACCGCCTTTGAACGACTTTACTTCCTTTAGAAATACTGCATTAACAATGTTGAGCTTGTTTCTTGATGGTAGACAACAGTGGTTAGAGATGGGAGATGCAAAGTCGAGACCCTACTCTTTTTCCTGTGGGGTGCCTCAGGGCTCTCTGCTTAGCCCCACTCCAATAAATGTGTATATCACCCCTCTGGTCAATATTATTCATATTTTTGGCCTGGCCGTATTATCCTATGCAGATGACACACAGATAGTGGTATCCATTTCGTCACAGGTGGAAAAAGATGCAAACAATTTCTATAGGTGTATGGCTGTGGTCGCAGGCTGGATGTAGAGAAATTATCTCAAGCTAAACTTGAACAAAACTGAGGTTCTGCTTTTTGGAAAGGAGACCTCCTTTTGGGATGCATCCTGTTGGCCCTCGGAGCTGGGCATTTTACCAAAGCCAGTGCAGAAGGCAAGAAACTTGGGAGATATTTTCAACACCAAATTATGTTTCTCTGCTCAAATTAATGTGGTGACCTCAGCAGGTTTTTTTACGCTGAGGGTTCTCAAGAAAATTCTCCTGTTCATTCCATTTGAATTACAGAAAACGGTGATGATAGCTCTCATCTCCTCAAAGATTGACTATTGTAATGCTCTCTATTTAGGTACGTCCAAATACTTGATAAAAAACAACAGTACCTACAAAACACTGTATCAAGAATGCTACTTAAGGTCCCCAAGTTCAAACCAATCTCTCATTTAATGTATTGCTTTTATTGGTTGCTGGTGGAGAAGAGGATATCCTTTAAGGCTCTGTGTTTGATCCACGAGTGGAGATGTGTGGTGCAGCGGCCAGGGCCGCTGACTTCAGAGCACAGGGTTCATGGTTTGATCCCCGGCTCTGGTGGCAGCTCAGCACCGTGTGACTCTGGGCAATAGCTCACTTAATTTCCATGACAGCCCCCAGTGCTTTGAGAACCGTAAGGGTGAGTAGGTTGTGCTTTACAAATACGGATTTAAATTTTTTTTTGTTTACAAGGCCCTATACAGAGCCGGTCCATCATTTTTTCAGGATCGGTTCTCTGGGTACATGCCCAGCAGGAACCACAGTTAAAGCTCCGCACGTATGGCCATGGTCCCGAGAATAACCAGAGCAAAATGGGGTGGAAGAATGCTCATGTACTGTGGTGGGAAGCTATGGAATTCCCTGCCTCTTGCACTTCGCTCACAACCCATCTTGCAGCAATTCAGGAAACAGCTGAAGGCCTGGTTATTTTCACAATAAGTTACTGAGCGACACCTAAGACATCCCCTTAGGCTGATGGCTGCTCTGGTCTTGATCCGTTTAGCGCTAAGACACCTTTGGGTATTGTGTGCTATATAAAACAGTAGGAACAACAATATTTAACGTTTACTACTCTTAACTATATATCTACATATTTTGAAGATATATCTATGTATGCCGCGACGACTTGCACCACCCCATATGGAAAGGGGGCCACGGGGCTTGGAATTTTCTGGGTCTCGTATGGACCAGCAACAGGGATTTATGGCTCACCAACACTTTGGGGGCCCATCAAGGACCCTTGAGTCATAATTCGTGCAACCATCATGGGATTAATTAAACGCACCACACAATCCAGAATGCAATGCGTTTCACTCACCTGAGCAAGCCCATCCATGGGCGCGTAATTATAAATTATGTGGGTATGTCAACAAAGCACGATCTCTTCGTCGAAAGCCTCTGATGAGGGCGGATGCCCAGAAACGCGTCAGGCAAATAAGTGTGACATGAGGACTGAAAGGACAAAGTGGACAGTGAGCTTGTACCCAGAGTTGTTGTTGGGGAGTGCTGTCGTGCCAGAGGGCAAGTTGGAGCTTAGAATTTGTACGCGGTCGGCCCGGCCGTGACGACTTGCACCACCACATATGGAAAGGGGGCCACGGGGCTTGGAATTTTCTGGGTCTCGTATGGACCAGCAACAGGGATTTATGGCTCACCAACACTTTGGGGGCCCATCAAGGACCCTTGAGTCATAATTCGTGCAACCATCATGGGACTGATTAAACGCACCACACAATCCAGAATGCAATGCGTTTCACTCACCTGAGCGAGCCCATCCATGGGCGTGTAATTATAAATTATGTGGGTGTGTCAACAAAGCACGATCTCTTCGTTGAAAGCCTCTGATGAGGGCGGATGCCCAGAAACGCGTCAGGCAAATAAGTGTTGACATGAGGACTGAAAGGACAAAGTGGACAGTGAGCTTGTACCCAGAGTTGTTGTTGGGGAGTGCTGTCGTGCCGGAGGGCAAGTTGGAGCTTAGAATATATCTATATATATATATTATCTACTGGCGGTCGCCAGTTGATAGTTATATTTAGGACCTATTTTCTATAGGAAATCTGCAACATTCTATTGGGAATATCTTTGGCGCCGGTTGATGAATCTTCACAAAATTTTCCAAACTTTTGGCCAGCTCCACTCCGCTCCTACCCAGAAAGTTTCGTGGTGATTCATCAAGCAGGGGCCGAGAAAAAAGGGGGGTCCCAAAACGCGTTTTCCCCATGCAATTTCCTATAGGACCTGTTGTCGCAGCTACAGCCCGAACTGCTGAACAGAATTACACCAAATTTGGCAAGGAGGTAGTCCTCAGTTCAGACTCGTGCCTTTTGCTTAAATGGTGTAAATCCGTTCAGTAGTTCCTGAGAAATTTAGAGTTAAAAGTTAGTGATATCTATGGCCGGGGAGGATGTGCGGATCCTCCCCGCACCCTCCCCGATCCCTCCCGAGCACGAGCTGAATGCTAATTGGCTGCCAACACTCTGAATCAGGAAGTGTTGGCAGCCATCTTGTGCCTCGGTAGAACCGAGGCTCAAGAAAGCACAAAAACAAAGGCGCAAAACGTGACAAGGGGGCAGGGTAGAAACACCCTGACCCCCTAGGCCTGCTCAGGGGGTCCCACAAGGACCCCCAGGGCCCAAAAATCGGTGAGATTCGCGCACCCAGCGTGAAATTCGTCCGAAAATAAAAAAAAAAGAAGCGCGGGGCTCCCCGCTTCTTTGGTAATTGGCCCCCGGGGGGGCCAAATCCTGGGGGCAGAAATAAAAAAGTGTGGGGGGGTCCCAATCCCCCCCACACTGCCACGGGGACCGCCTCCCCTTCCGAGGCTCAGAGATACTATATGGGGGGCTCACAGCCCCCCTAGCCCCGGGGACCACCACCCCCCGGGGCTTATAGAAAATGGGTGGGGGGACTCGCAGCCCCCCCAGCCCCGGGGACCGCCATCCCCTGGGGCTTGAAAGTATTTGCGATGGGGGCTCTCAGGCCCCCCCAGCTCCGGGGACCGCCACCCCCTAGGGCAACTTGTCCGTGTGGGAGGGGGGCCACGCGGCCCCCCTCCTGGAGCCAATGATGGCCCTGGGGACCGCCACCCCCCATGGCCGGCTCCTGCAGTGTCCCGGGGTGCCCACCCCCGGGACACTGCTGTTTGCAATGATAGGGCGGGAGCCTCGCGGCTCCCACCCTGTCATTGCAAACTGCTTTGCTTCATTGAAGCGAGAGCAGGGAAACCTGCTCTCGCTTCAATGAAGCAAAGCTAAATGCTTTTCCACATGGGGAGCAGCATGTTAGCTGCTCCCCATTTCGAAAAGCAATGCCGGCAGAAAAGATGGGGATCGGGCCGGAGGCCACGCCCCCTCCTTACACCACTCAGGAAACGCGCCCCCTGGCGCGTTTGCAGAGGGGGAACTAATTCCCCTTGAATATTGGGGGTCCCTGGGTGCCAACTAGCCCACCAGGAACCTCCAGTATGCGCCAGGGGACTGCGTTGCAGAGAGGTGTAATGAGGCCACACCCCTTTTTACACCTCTCTGCAACGCAGCTCCGTGGCGCTTACTGGAGGTACCTGGTGGCCTAGTTGGCTGCTAGGGGACCTCAGGATTCAAGGGGACCTAATCCCCCAACTTAAAATGCGATCTGACAGTCAACTATATATCGTGACTCAAGTCTTCGCAGCTTCCTCAGCCTATCACCCCCTCTGATGTTCTCTGGTACGAGATCCAAACCGTAGAATTTTAATAAGTTCCTATTGCTGGAATGTCTCTCAGCGTAGTGTCTCGCTACAGGATATGAAGTGTCTTTGTTGGTGATTGCCCTTTGGTATTCTAATATCCTGATCTTCAGTGGGTGTATGGTGCTACCTATGTACCATAGGTTTTATGGACATACTAAGCAGTATACTGCATACGAGGTGCTACAGGTGATGAATTTATTAATGGTTCTTTTCACTTGTATGCCTGGTAAATTATAAGAGAGAATTTGTCTACTATTATAACACGCCTTACATTTCCCACAGGGGAAAAAACCTTTCATTTCTTTCAGGGTTCTCACCCCTGGGGATTCTTTCTCTAGATGGCTATGCACTAGTTGATCTCTCAAAGATCGTGCCTTTCTGAAAGTTACTAGTGGATATGATGGAATATCCTCATTCAATACAGAGTCGGTTCGCAGAATATACCAGTTTTTCCTCAACATAGGTTTCAGATAATTGGCTTCTGCTGAGTAGGTAGTCACCATCCTGAATTTACCCTCATGGGTAATATCTGACTGATTTTCTGACACCTGTTTGCTGGTTAACAACTTATGTCTTGGAATGCCTTTCACCTTATTGAGTGTGTTTTGCAATAATGTGGGATTATATCCCCTTAAGGCAAACTTTTGTATGCATTCTTTAGCTGACACCTCAAAATCACATGATCGTGAACTGTTGCGTTTCAAACGCAACAGTTCCCCATACGGAATACTTTGAATCAATTTCGGTGGGTGGTTACTCGTGGCAAATAAGGTGGAATTGCCTGACGTAGTTTTACGGTGTAGGGCAGTGTGTAACTGTTCTTCCATTACAAATACCTTCAGGTCCAGGTAGTCCACTGCCACTGGACTAACTACGCCCGAAAATTGCAAATTAAGATGATTATTGTTTAGATTGGTAATGTAACCCTTTGCGGATTCAATTCCACCCTGCCACACTATGAATAAATCGTCAATATAACGATACCACTCAACTACTCTTCCTGTCAGGTTACCATGTTCATATGTTTTGGGCACCTGTTCCTCCCACCAGCCTAAGAACAAGTTCGCATAGCTGGGGGTGAAACAGGTGCCCATCGCTGTACCTGATACTTGTTTGAAGTATCCGTCCTCGAACAAAAATATATTGTTCATCAAACAAAATTCAGTGAATTGTAAGATCATGTCATTGTGTGCAGCAAACCTAAGCTGTCTTTTGTTTAAAAAGTGCTGTAATGCTTTCAAACCATCTTGATGACTGATACAGGTGTACAAGCTTGTAATATCTAACACCATCATCAGGTACGTTGGATCCCATCTTATCAAAGAAATTTTACCCAAAAAGTCTTTGGTGTCTCTTATATAAGATATCAATTCAGTCACGAATGGAAAGAGAAAATGATCTATGAACATAGACATGTGTTCCGTCAGACTCCCTTGGGACGAGACTATAGGTCTTCCAGGCGGATGAACTGCATCTTTGTGTATCTTTGGAATGTGATAAAAAGTTGCTGTTACTGGGTTTGGGCATCTTAAAAACAGGTGTTCCTCCTTTCCCAGCATACCTTTGGTATTCCACAACTTAAGCATAGTTTCATATTTTTCCACACTAGCCAAATACACTTCTCGTGTGGTCGGTGTATAATACTTTGTGTCGTGCAGTTGTCGGAGTGCTTCTTCCCAATACTGTGTTCTTGTGTGCAGAACTACATTCCCACCTTTGTCCGAAGGTTTTATAATGATCGTTTTGTCTTCCATTAAATTAGTTAGTGCCATCTTCTCCTCTCTGGTTAGATTATCTCTCTCAGCCCCATGATATTTTTTACCTCGAAAATTGAGTAGATCTTTAACCATTGCCTCTGAGAATACATCGATTGAGTCGTAGGGCATTTGAGGGACGAACAGTGATTTCGGTTTGAAGGGACTTTCTTGCATCCCTTGTTCAATGCCCACTTTTATTGCCCTATCTGTCATACATAGCCCTGTATTCACTTGGTCTTCTATATTCAAATTTTGCAACAATTCCACGGCACGTATGTCATTGCATGTCAGTATGTCTGTTGCCGTTATTCTTGAGGTGGTGGTTTTGCTTTCTCTCATGGTGGGCCGTAGTTTAAAATATTTGTGTAGTTTCAGTTTGCGTACAAAGCAAAACAAATCGATTCTAGTTTGCGTAAACTCTAGATGGTTTGTAGGGCAAAATGTCAGTCCCAGCGATAACACTTTAATTTCTTTATCAGACAATATTCTCGGGGTCAAGTTAACGATGGTAAGATTACTCGCGTTGGTTACCTCTTGTTGTATCTCTTCCTGCGCGATGCCCAGGAGGGTGTTCTTCCTCTTCTTGACCCACCCTGATCTCCGCGTTCTTCGCTTGCTCGTTCGGGTGGTTTGTTTTTCCCTCCCCTTAACCATGATTGCCTGATAATCTTGAACTCGTCGAAAAAAGGAGTAGTCGTTTTTCCGACTGTAGGCTGGCTTGTGGTACGTTCGTCTTCTGATTCATTTTCAGTGACTTCCGATTCTGATGTTACCACTTGCACAGTCTCTGTTCGCGTAGTTTGCAATGATAGTTCTTTTCTGGGAATGTCAAATTTGCGTGCAAACGTTAGCACTCTTCCTTGAAGATAGTCCTGTTCATCCCTTTCATATTTTTCTTGTTTCCTGGTTTTATTTTGCTTTCATATTTTTGGAGGCGTGTCTTCATTTGCCCCAACAGTTCTTCCACTTTATTCTTATCCTCTTCTTTGGCTAACATGTTTTCTACCTCTTTAATCTCTTGTAATGCTTTGTTGCGATCACTCCACGCGTACTTCACTAGAATTTGCAATGTACCTTGACAATATAGAGCTGTATGGTCGGCCCATTCTGCCAATAATGCCGGGTCAGGGTTTTCGTAGGATGGAACTGTATAAACCCTTAAACCCCTCGGTACCCTATTAACCTCGATGTAGCTCTGCAGTGAAGTCGCCTCCCACCACTTGCACGTTTCTCTTTCATAGAGTCTCTCCAACTTCGTTAACATGCCATTAACCCCACTTGTAGATTTTACATCAGTGGGTGTGGCTGGATCACCCGTTGCTCTGGATGCCTTATTTTTAAACATGCCTTGTGCGGCCTCGCGTCGTGCTGAGTCGCTGAACATCCTTTTATTCCTACGGAATACTTTTGCTTCTTACGTGTCTCCCTCACCCTGCCAAGCTTTATCCAATATGACATCAGTGATGTCATCAGTGATGTCACTGACCATGTCATGAGTGATGTTATATGTGACGTCATCAGCAGTGCATTGCGGGGGCGCGAGTTATAGTTAGCTGAACTAACTATAACGGGGGAATTTCTAGGGTTTTGTACGAGGGAAATGTCCAGCTAACTATAACGCCCCTGAAACCTATGGTTTTTTCAGTGAATTTCTAAGGTTTTTTAAATGCCAATTCATAACTATAATACCCCTGAAACCTATGGTTTTTTCAGTGAATTTTAAAGGTTTTTTAAATGCTAATTCCTAACTATATCAGGCCTGAAACCTATGGTTTTTTCAGTGAATTTCAAAAGTTTTGTAAATGACAATTTTGAATGTATTAATTGTTATACTGATTTTTTTGATACTGATGTACTATATTTTTTTAACTATTTATTTTTAGATGTATTTGTTTTAATTACATTATAATTACATTATACATTACAATACAAAATATACTTTCTCAGAATGAATTACTTTAGTCTAAATACTTGGCAAATAGGCAACAGACTTTTAAGTACAGTAGTTACAGTTGTTGCAATGGGCAACACAATTTCAAACACAAAGCAACATTGAGCTCAATGTGAATTTCTAGTGAAATGCAATTAGTTACTTTATGGATTACTTTTCTAACCACAGGACTGGATCCTAGATTCAGTCCTTGGACATCTCCTGTAAACAGTTGAGTAAAAGCGATTTGGTTACAGTAGGTATTCTTAAGGAATATTATTGTATTTTAAAAGGTGACACTTAGAAATTTTTTCACATAGAATCACCTATGTTATCCTAAGGCAGAAAATTCACTTAGCAGGTAAGTAGTGTTATCATTACTTTTTCTTACTCAGTGGTGGATCCTGGATCCAGCACTGGCCAACATCCTGTAAACAGTTGAATGAATGTGTTTAAGTCATACAGACGATTTTTAGGAATATTTGTACGTTTCAAAAATGGACACTTTGAAAATTTTCTGGTGAAAACCACACAATGGATTCCTATGGAAGGAAATACAAGTTACTGGTAAGTACGCTTAGAATTACTCTTCAGGGTCAGTGCTGGGCTAAAAGATGCAGCCCTGTATTCTCTCCTGATAGCAGGTGAGTAGATCGGAATTCGTAGTTCGGCTGATTTTAGAGGAATATTTGTACGTTTCAAAATTGACACAGAAAATTTTCTGCTGAAAACCACACAATGGATTCCTATGGAAGGAAATACAAGTTACTGGTAAGTACGCTTAGAATTACTTTTCAGGGTCAGTGCTGGGCTAAAAGATGCAGCCCTGGGTTCTCTCCTGATAACAGGTGAGTAGATCGGAATTCGTAGTTCGGCTGATTTTAGAGGAATATTTGTGCGTTTCAAAAATGAACACTTAGAAACTTTTCTGCTGAAAACCACACAATGGATTCCTATGGAAGGAAATACAAGTTACTGGTAAGTACGCTTAGAATTACTTTTCAGGGTCAGTGCTGGGCTAAAAGATGCAGCACTGGGTTCTCTCCTGATTACAGGTGAGTAAATCGGAATTCGTAGTTCGGCTGATTTTAGAGTAATATTTTTACGTTTCAAAAATGGACACTTAGAACATTTTCTGCTGAAAACCACACAATGGATGCCTATGGAAGGAAATACAAGTTACTGGTAAGTATGCTTAGAATTACTTTTCAGGGTCAGTGCTGGGCTAAAAGATGCAGCACTGGGTTCTCTCCTGATTACAGGTGAGTAAATCGGAATTCGTAGTTCGGCTGATTTTAGAGGAATATTTGTACGTTTCAAAAATGAACACTTAGTAAATTTTCTGCTGAAAACCACACAATGGATTCCTATGGAAGGAAATACAAGTTACTGGTAAGTACGCTTAGAATTACTTTTCAGGGTCAGTGCTGGGCTAAAAGATGCAGCACTGGGTTCTCTCCTGATTACAGGTGAGTAAATCAGAATTCGTAGTTCAGCTGATTTTAGAGGAATATTTTTCCAATGGTTAAGGAAGGGGGCGGGGCCTGAGGTGACGTGTGCAAACACGCCCTGTGGCACGTTTTAAGTTGGGGAATTAATTCCTCTTCAAGCCTGAGTTCCCCTCGGGGCCAACTAGCCCACCCGGTACCTCCAGTATGTGCCAGGGAGCTGCATTGCAGAGAGGTGTTCAGAGGCCACGACCCTTTTTACAACACTCTGCAACGCAGCTCTGTGGCACTTAGTGGAGGTACCTGGTGGGCTAGTTGTCCCCTAGGGGACCTCTGGATTGAAGAGGAATGAATTCCCCAACTTAAAACGCGCCACAGGGCGTGTTTGCACAGTATCACCTCATGCCCCGCCCCCTTCCTTCACCACTTTGCAAACACGCCCCGTGGCGCATTGTAAGTTGGGAGATTAAGTCCCCTTGAATCCTGAGGTCCCCTGGCGGCCAACTAGCCCACCAGGTACCTCCAGTAAGCGGCCGTGGCCTCATTACACCTCTTTGCAACGCAGCCCCCTGGTGCATACTGGAGGTTCCTGGTGGGCTAGTTGGCCCCCAGGGACCCCCAGTATTCAAGGGGAATTAGATCCCCCTCTGCAAATGCGCCAGGGGGCGCGTTTGCAGAGTGGTGCAAGGAGGGGTGGGCAGCGGGCAGCGTAGCCCCCCTCCTGAGGCCATAATTTGCCCCGGGACCCCATCCCCCGGGGCATGGCCTCTGTTGGGGGCCTTGGGGGGGTCCCAATCCCCCCAGGGTCCCAGCAGGCTCGCCACCTCCTGCGGGAGCCGGCATTGCTTTTCCACATGGGGAGCAGCTAACATGCTGCTCCCCATGTGGAAAAACAATCTGCTTTGCTTCATTGAAGCGAGAGCAGGTTTCCCTGCACCTGCTTCAATGAAGCAAAGCAGTTTGCAATGGCAGGGTGGGAGCTGCGAGGCTCCCGCGCTGCCATTGTAAACAGTAGTGTCCCCGGGGTGGGTACCCCGGGACATTGCAGGAGCCGGCCCTGGGGGGTGGCGTTCCCCAGGGCCATCTTTGGCTCCAGGAGGGGGGGCCGCGTGGCCCCCTCCCACATAATTCAAAGCCCCGGGGGTGGTGGTCCCCAGGGTTTGGGGGTCCGTAACGGACCCCTATTTTAAATAATTAGTGCCCCGGGGAGGTGGCGGTCCCCGGGGCGTGTGGGGGGGGCTCGAGCCCCCCCACACAGGTTTAAAAAGCAAAAGAAACAAACAAGCCCCGGGGGGGTGGCGGTCCCCGGGGCTGCGGGGGAGCCTTTGAGCCCCCCATTACTATAAAAATGTGGGGGGGCCAAGTCCCGGGGGCTAATTGTAAACAAAGCGCGGGAGCCCGCGCTTCATTTTTTTTCCATCAGCGGGAGGCGCATTCCACGATTTTTTTAAAAAATAAAAAAAATGTTGGGCCTTGGACGTCCTTGTGGGACCCCCTGAGCAGGCCTAGGGGGTCAGGGTGTTTCTACCCTGCCCCCTTGTCGTGTTTTGCGCCTTTTTTTTAGTTTTTCAGGCATAAGATGGCTGCCAACACTTCCTGATTCAGAGTGTTGGCAGCCAATTAGCATTCAGCTCGTGCACGGCAGGGTGCGCGCTGGGTGCGGGGAGGGTGCGCGGATCCTCCGAGGCCATAGATATAGCTATCTTTTTAACTCTATTTTTCTCAGGAACTACCGAACGGATTTACACCATTTAAGCAAAAGGCACGAGTCTGAACTGAGGATTACAACTTTACCAAATTTGGTGTTCAGCAGTTCGAGCTGTAGCTGCGTCAACAGGCCCTTTGGGAAAATGCATGGGGAAAACGCATTTTGGGACCCCTCTTTTTTCTCAGTCCCCGCTTGACGAATCACCGTGAAATTTTCAGGATAGGAGCGGACCGGAGCTGGCCAAATGTTTGGAAAATTTTGCGAAGATTCGTCAATCAGTGCCAACGTTATTCCAAATAGAATGTTGCAATTTCCTATGGAAAATAGGTCCTAACTATATCTACCTACTGGCGACCGCCAGTAGTTAATATTTTCACAGAAAAAAACTAAGGTTACATGGACGTTATAGTTAGGCTGACATTTCCTTCGTAAAAAAAACGGAGAAATTCAGCTGTTATAGTTAGCTGAGCTAACTATAACTCGCGCCCCCACAATGCACTGCTGATGACCTCACATATTACCTACCGGTGGTATATCTATATATATATGTATATATATATTCACTTAAAAAACCATAGGTTTCACACATGTTATAGTTAGCTGGACATTTCCCTCGTGAAAAACCAATGAAATTCCCCCGTTTATAGTTAGTGCAGGCAACTATAACTCACGCGACCGCAATCCTCTGCTGATGACGTCAGAAATTACATCACTGTATTTAGACACCTATTTACCCATGTCTTCTTCCATTAATCTTTAGCTATACATATATTACAAATATTTATTTTTCAGAAAGACACATATGTAATCAGTGATGTAATATCTGACGTCATCAGCAGAGGATTGCGGTCGCGTGAGTTATAGTTGCCTGCACTAACTATAACGGGGGAATTTCATTGGTTTTTTACAAGGGAAATGTCCAGCTAACTATAACATGTGTGAAACCTATGGTTTTTTAAGTGAATTTGCAAGGTTTTTTAAATGCTAATTCCTAACTATAACGTGTGTGAAACCTATGGTTTTTTAAGTGAATTTGTACGTTTTTTTAAATGCTAAGTTATGTATTTAGTAATATTTTTTTTTTCAGGTTCTTCACCGTGCGCGCACCGTGCGCGCAACGTGGCCGCTCGGTGCGCGAAAGCGCACCGAGCCTCCACGATGCGTTGTACGTGCCGATTGACTCCAGATATGCAAAATGCACATCCCTGACCTGAGGACTACCTCTTTGCCAAATTTAAAGTAATTCTGTTCAGCCGTTTGGGCTGTACCTTGGACTAAAGATCCCTATGGAAAATTGCATGGGAAAAACTCGTTTTGGGACCCCCCTTTTTTCTCAGCCCCCACTTGACGAATCCCCCTGAGACTTTCAGGGTAGGAGCGGAACGGAGCGCCCCACCTATTTTGAAAATGTTGCGAGGATTCATCAATCGGCGCCAAAGTTATTCCAAATAGAATGTTGCGGATTTCCTATGGAAACACGGTCCTAAATATAACTATCTACTGGCGACCGCCAGTAGATAATATATATATATATAAATATATATACATCATCAAGCTGCATGTATGTGGAACTGAGTGTATGTAAGTATTGTAAACCTTTGCTTATCTATACAAATTTACTTTAAAGATATTTCAGTCCTAACAATATTTTAGCTCAACGGTAGTCCAGGATCAATATTCTGGTGGAATAATTTGACTCCAGCTTATTTTGGCAAAGTTACACTCAGGTAAACGTATTTCCACATTAAGTAAATAGGATGGAATATTTGTTGGTCCTGTGCTGTGCGTACACACTCACAAAGTATATTATCAAATGCAGACTTTAAATCTACAATTACATTTTAAATGGGGTCTTTGTTTAAAGTTGCATACTTTTCCACCTTTTGGACATCTACTCAGCAATGAGTACGTGATTTGTGGTGATCCAATCCACAATGCATTTTAATGGAATTCTCTAGAATATTTTTTGTTAACATCTAGTAATTGAATGGGTCAGTAATTTGTAGGGTCATTGCAACATCATTTTGAAAACTTGTATTTTCATAAAGAGGGGAGCAACTGCACCAAACGACATGACAATATTGAAAAACGATTGCCCTAATTCTGAGATAATAAAACCACAAAACTAGTTCTCTGAAGAGGAAAATGCACTCTGTATTATGTTTATTAATTCTCAGTTCTGCCATATTTTTTCCCATGCCATTACAAAAATGGGGTATCCCAGTAGTCAAGGACCTGGGCGCAAAATTAGTACAAAAAACAATGGTCCTGAACCAATGATTGAAACATGCGAAAAAATGTTTGCTCACTAAGTTAAATCATTTACTAAGTCACGAGCAGGATTATTTAAAGTGGCTCACAATATTAAATATGAAATTTAGAAGGAAGGGGAAAGGAAATAAGGGGGTCAACATCAAGTACGTAAGTTACTATACATTTATTACTTAGAACGTTTTTTGATTTCAATGTTTTAACAATAAAAACACACAAGGTTGCTCCTGAAGGAACGTGCAAAGAGTAAGAGGTGCTAGAAGGTGAATTGGTGAAACAGAGAGAGATGAAACATGGTAATGGAAAAACTTATTTAGATTCACAAAATAGATCGGTTATAAATCACCGTCAAAGTACAATTGAGAAATGACCTGGTCAGATTTCAAATTACAAAGGTACATTTATGTAATTTAGAAGAAAAACAATTAATGGTCTGGCACGGAAGAAGGTTATGTGTCCCAGGCGATTAAGGAAGGGGCGTCGACGTTTCGACCCGTCTTGAGGGCCTTGCGGAATTTTAACCCTTGGCCATGCGGGTCTTCATCAGGACCAGAGGGGCAACCTGAGTGACTCGGAATAATTCGAAAGCCTGGTATTAATCCAGGGTCCAATTAAATGGACCCTAAGCGCATTCACTAGACAAGACGCGAGCAGTTTCCCTCACGATCTCAGATAGTAAGCCCTCAACTCTAAGACGGGTCTATTCAATTGTACACTGCTGCAAACTCGGGAGAACGGTTTCCTACTGATTTGTTCAGTTACCAGCCTTGATTCTTCCATCCACTAGACGTGATAATGGGCCTTTGAAGATTCCCAGATACCCAGCCTCATACCGCCAAGAATAATTGGTATACGTCCCCATTTAATGATTTTTTTTGTAAAGGAAAGTGAACCTTCCTGCACAAAAGAAATCCTGCCTGTAACGTGGGCACCCTGAGTTGGGGCTAGGCAGACCACAGTGCACCAGTGCAAGGAAGGCGGCAGAGTGTGTCTCATCTTTATCAAGTTGTCCTACTGGCGGCTCTGCATTGCACAACAAGTTTGTAAGGGTCAGGCAGTCACACACTTCCATGCCAGCTTTTAGATCTCATAGCCTTGATTACAATGACATAATCTGATGACAAGAAGAAGCATCACTGACAGAGTCGCCCAGGGCTCTTTAGAGGTAAACCTTGAAGTCCCCAGGGCCGACTGTCTATGAGTGACACCTGACAGAGTGGGGTGGGATCAACAAAGCCTCACTGATCCCACCACACTCTGTGATGAGTTAGGGACAAGCTAGGGAAGTTCTCCCTCCCACTGACAAACATTTGTTAGTCAATTAGAGGAGGTGATGGGATCTTCCTTCTACTCTTTCCCTCCCAAAGACTCCAGCTCCTTCCCGGTCCACCATGCTTCTCCATCCCACAAACCCTGTGGCCCTGTAAGTGCTTTATTGAATGTTTGGGTTTGCAAGTGTATACTGTGAATGAAGGTATGTGTATTCACATGAATGTCTTATGAATGGGAGTTTGCAGTGTGTGAGCACATGTTTGTGAATGGATGGGTTTGAATATGTGTGCTTGAGGATGAGTGGAAGTGAGTGTAAGCATGTGTGCCTGACTCAGTAATTTCTAAAGTAACCAGCCTCCACTGAGTTTGAACCTATTTTCCTTGATTTAAAAGTCATCACCCCATTAGATGGCCCTTGCTCCTTTCACTGACACCCTCACAGCCTTCCCTGAAATCTTTGAAAGGAGTGAGTGCTTTTTGCAACATAGTAGAATTTGTAGATGCGGGCAGTAGAAAGACATTGGCAGAAAAGACTGATGCCAAGAACAGAGTGGTGGTTTTGTGAACCCTGGGGTTAGCGAGGCCAGTGTACTGATGTTATGTGTTACATTTTATAATTAGGGCCTGGGTTATTTACAGCAAATGACTAAACATCTCCACATTTATAAAACTTATCAATCCTACTATTTCCAAATGATTCAAATAGGAGAGTGAGTTTTAACAGATACAATCAATGCCAATGCTGCTACTGCAATAATGCACAATCCATCCCGCGAGATAACTGAAATTGCATATACTGTATATCAGTTTAAAAATCAATGCATGCTCATTTTTGTTCTAATCACACTGCGGAGGCCTTTGAAGCTTTTCATATTGGCTTTAGTGATTCTGCGAAGATACTTTATTAAATTAAATTATTGATAGCATTGCTCGTCGTCAGACAGATTTTCTTTGCAAAGAGAAACCATTGCCATGTTTGCTGAGTAAATGGTTGTTTGTTCACTGTACTCTGCTGTGAAAATAGCTCATGTGGACTCTTTGATGGAATAGGGGCCAATTAACAAAACAAATTACTGCATTTTTGTCCTCCAGTACTCATGATTTCCAAGAAGCAAACCAGATACCAGCTAGGAAAACTACACATGCAAGCCAGACCTACTCAAACACCAATCTTTTTGAATTGAGTTAAATGCTTACATTGGTGTCTCAGAACAACGGTAGGCCTTTTGCATTCACCATAATGCTAGGAGTGGCAGACGTCATGTCACAAACTGCACTGTAACATTACAGGGCAGATGTATTTTATAGCAGAATTTTTACAAAATTGTTCCAAGCCAACATTAGGCCAGGTTGGGTAAAGTCAATGGAAACGCAAATGGTGGGCTCGCTACTCACTACACAAGCTCTGCCTGAAACTAGTAGAACTACCCCTGCTGTCATCTTGAGAGTTATGACAAGAGGAAGTTATGTCAATGTTAAACTAGGCAACAAGTCCTTATTTGGGCCAGTGTTTATCCGTGCTTATCACCAGCAGTTAATTATTAACATCATCACTGTTTTATGACAGGTTACTACACGGTGGCACTCTCAGCCTATTTTGAGCAGAGCCCATCACTTTAGCAATGCAATATGTGCTAAAAAACTAATAGAAGTGCGTCCACAGACCAATGGTACTGGCATTTTGCAGCACTGGCAGGGGCAGTGGGTGGGGAAAGCTGCAGTTGCAGCCTTAGAGATATCTTGGAACTCAGCACTTATTTGTTTAGAAATTAGCCACTGGAGACAATGAGGTTCCCAAAGAGAAGAAGAAAATCAGCTCTGATAAGACCAGGGAGAAAAATTAACTTGTGTTAGACCTTGGTGTGGTTTCCCCCTAACCTTTTGCCTTCAGACATCCTGTTATTGCTGACTTCGAATTTGCTGCCCTTAGGACTCTAAACACTCTACTACTGCTAACCAGTGCTAAAGTGCCTGTGCCCTTTACCTAAAACATAGCAACATTAACTTATACTCATTTGGCATATTCAATTTACTTATAAATCCTTTTAAAGTGCACTACATGTGCAGAGGGCCTGTAAATTAAATGCTACTTTTGGCCCTACAGCACTGTGTGTGCCACCCACTTAGGTAGACCTTTAAACATGTCTCAGGCCTGCCATTGCTGACCCTATGTGTGCTGTTTTATTTGAAGTTTTAAACTGCCATTTTGACCTGGCAAAATAGATGTTTTGCAAGACCCAAACCTTATAAATTAAACCTAAGGTAAGCCCTGGACAGCCCAGATGGGAGGGTGCAATGTAGTTGGACATGTACTTTAAAGTTGTACATTTCCTGTTAGTGAAAAATCCTCAAATTAATTTTTCACTAGTGCAAGGGCTATCCCTCCAACAGACAACATTGGAGTTACCTTATTAAATTTTTAAGTGTAATTTCCAAAGGGAAAGAGATAACTAGTTCATGTTTGGTGTCTCTGGAGTCCTAATTTTAAATCCTAATTTATGGTGAAGTCAGATTTAAAATTGCAATTCTAAAAAAAACACTTTCAGAAAGTTGGAATTTTCTTGCCTTAGCCATTTGGTGCCTGCAGCCTCTCTGGGTGTGGCTGACAGTTGAGCTTTGTGTAGTCTCCCTAGACAGCCACGCACAATGGGAGATTAGGTGTGACAGAATGGGCCCTCACTGGCGGTTGATGGGAGAGAGGAACTGGGCACAGACCCACTTACGCTTACACTTGAATAGGCTGTGTCCTATCTTTCACACAAAGGGCATAACAACCCTACATTGTCACTTCAGCCAGCTTGGAGCCAGGCCTGGGGAAGTAGGTAATTCCATGCACTTCAAATATACTGCCTAGATGCTTCACCTACCTTCCATAACCAGGATACCAATGCCACCAACACCTCAGTGGAATTCTGGATCTGTGGGTACTCTGCCAGGAAAAAGGACCTGCTCAACTGCTGCCTGCTGCTTTTTTGCCTGGGGAAGAAACGCTTGACCTGCAAGTCCATCTTGAACCCAGGATCCTAGAGTGACTCAAAGGGATAGTCTACTGGCCGACTGATCTGAGTCTCAGGCAAATAATAGGCTACCCAACAGCTCCTGGACTCGTCTTCAGCGAGTTCTTGAACCCCAAGTGGTGTCTCTCAGTTCCTTGACCCTTGGTGTGATTCTTATGCTCTTGAATTCAAGCTTGTGGGTTACTCGCAACCACTAACAGGCCATCTTGCACCAGAGCTGTGCCACCCACATGAAAATTCAGTGCATGCCTCCACCATTCCCTTTCTTTGCCCAGCAGCATTGTCAGTCCACCAATGTGAAGCTCCAGCCTGCCCATCTGTGATGCCTGGCCTGCTCTTCATGACACACTGACTGCTGCTGTCCGCGACTCTCTCCTTGCTCTTCGTTAAGCCTGACTAGTCTGTGCCAAGCTACCAGGGGGTTGAGCACAGATTAATTTGATGTTTTCTTGTGTTTTACTCTGACTAGGATCGTGGTTGCCGGTTGACCTGGGCTCACACTTTAGCCAACCAACAACCCAATCTTAACAACTTGGTGTACAAGCTATGCAAGACTTCTTTTTTAATATCTAATATCATTTCAGATGCATTTTTACTCACATCATTTCACAAAGCTTCAACAGAATGTTTTCATACAAAAACCATATCTGAATCTAACCTAGTTCTCTGCATTTTTGTCAGATATGTGTTCACAAGGGACTCCAGTGATGTCGGAGTCTCCTTTAGAGTGACAAAAGAAACACCACTTTGCAATTCATTCATGAATCTTTCAAGCAAGCCATGAATTTTTAGTGCATAAAGGCTGTGTATTCCTATTTGGAATTAAATCTCTTTGAAAGGACATATTTTGAACATTATGTGACATGTTTTGTATTCTTTTTCACTAAGCTCTAAGAAGTACTTTACGTGAACTTTAAAAATGTTTTTTTCTTATGTTTTGGCATAGTGACATTGATATGCTCCCTTGGCAGGATGCAGTTTGGTGCCACACATCTCCCCAGTGGCAAAGCAAAGGTGCCATAGGCAATAATGCAAGCAAGGAAAATAGCCCCATCCCCTATTTTGTTCGTACAAAACAGCGATAGTTGGTCTCCTGTTGGCCCCTCACAACTCAAATGCCCTGAAAAATTTGGGGTCAAATAGTGAATTTTAAAATGCCATTTCCTCATCAATTTGCTCAAATGCTGTAGGCTTTTAAAAGGCCTTTATTAAATATGTATGTACATAGATATATAAGTTAATTCCTCATGTGTGTGAGACAGTGGATTATAAATTGGGGTGAATGACAGTCCACAACAAGTAATAATGGCACGATTATTGTCAGGCCCAGTAAAGGTTTCAGTAATTTAAACCTAACTCAACTCCTTGGAGCTATGGCACAGAGCAGAGAGGCCTAATTTAAGAAACTGTGTACAGCAGTTAGAAGATCTAAAATAGAAATTCAAAAACACAATACAATAAACATCGTACTCCGATTCATGAAATGTTATAGAAATAAACAAGATCTGGTCAACTGGGCTCTTCAAGAAAGTGGGCTTCTTGTAGCCTTTGTGTCCCTGGAGCTTAACAGGAAGTCAGTAAACTGACTCTTGGATTCCACGTCATTACCCTGGGTACAAGTGAGAGCAGACCCATCCCTAACGGTTCTCCTCACTGGTTTCTACAGTAGGTGCAGTCCACTTTTCGAGGGGTAACCCCACCCAGTTTTGCAGACATTCATATGTCCCTATTTTAGACAATCCCAGAGTGCCCATGTGACCCTGAATCTAACAAAACAGAACATTTATTTTCTTGTTCAGAGCTCCTAAACCTACCATAGAGTTCTGGCTAGGGAAATGACCAACCCCTTCTCTGTGGTTACTCAAAAGTGGTTCTGAAGATAGCTCCTCTAACATGGGAATTAGAGCCTTGCTACCTAGGAAGAAACCCCCAAAACACACACTACCTGCTGCCGTGCTGCCCAGGGCAATTTGAGACACTAAAGGAAGCAACCAACATTCCTCACCATACACGGTGAGGCGGAAACTCTTACAACTAACCAGATTTTGTATTTAAGAAGAACGCTTACAGATTGTAAATTGAGACAGTGGTCAGACCCTCACACCTTGACCTGACTGCAGCCAAAGGAAGGAGTCCCTGCCTGCATGGATTCACGATTGCGCATCAAGACAAGGTGGAGATTCAATGCAACTGATTGGAAGCTCTGCTGCCTCCACGGGGCAGAGGTCCGTCACAGAGGGTAAGCGACTACATCACATCTCGTAGTCTAAAGCAGTGAGCGTATGGAAAACTAGGGAGAAGCATAAAAAGATAACCTAAATGTCCTACCACTGACAGGATCTGGCATATTACCTAATTTATATGCCCTAACTGAATTAGTCATAACGTGGCCTTGGAGGCATTCCAGCAGAAGTCACATTCTTTTCATAGCTAAGTACGCTAGAGAGGGTGGATTGTGAATAGCCCTTGATAACTTCCAGGGCGCTATTTTTGTAATACAGTTATCCTGACTGGGCGAAGTTGGTACCTCAGTCTCATAGTTTTTTAACTCAACGTTTTCCCAGTGCTAAAAGGTTTCTTGAAGCATATGGGACTAGATTCCCCAAACAGATAAAGTAAATCAAGAATTTTTTTCCAATACTGGCATTTACATATTCATTCACACACATTTCCCTGCCCTAAGGTAAGAACATTTGACAAAAACATAATTGAGAACAGTAAATATGCAGGTCAAAAGAAAGACAAGAGAGAGTCATTATTCGAATTAGGTGCCTTCTGCAAAGAAACTAGAACTGATAGTCCTACAATGCGGTTAGTGAGCAAGCCATTGGCACCTCCTCCACCATATTAAAGGATGCATGTCCTCACACCGGCTCCCCCTGTGTTAGGATATTAAAATCCAGCAGTAGTAGAAGCCAACGAGCCCCCCACTAAAATAAGGACAGTTAGGTCTAAGACAGAACCAAACCCAGTGAGCCCATACAAATCCAGCTCAGTCCAAATTCTTCTGGAGAGTCCCCAAAAGCTCGACTCTCCATCTACAATGTTCAACAAGTAACCCCTCAGGGGCAATTAAAACCCATAACTCCACTGGTTCAGGTGGGCGTAAACGAGTGTCAGGAAAGCTTATGGCGGTTCTCAATAGTTACTCAGCGACCTCAGGAGAGGAATGGAGCTCCAGTCCCCTGGGAATCGATGACAAGGGTGAGGTATCAGGGTTTGCCCAGGTAGGCGTGGAGGAAACGGAGGGTGAATTTAATAGCAAAGGACAGCACGCTCAGGGAAGCATTGCCAGGTACAGGGCAAAGCACTGGGACGAAAAATAGATAGATGAAAGGCTGCTAGCAGGGCTTAGAGTCACACTGTCCAGTCGGCATAGAAGAGGGGCTGACAAAAAAATAGGGCAACAAAGCAGCTTGGTACTTACTCTGCCACGACGCGGGAAAAACAAAGTGGCACTTTTGCCTACACATGAAGGAAGCAGCGATGAGGACAGGCTCTTCTTCACATGGGTGCACAACAAAAATAGACCAACCTGAGGGGGATAATCGCAAAAGAGGAAGGCAAGACTATTGTCTTTTGAATCCATTTTGCGACTATTAGCTGATTGAACTGAGGAACCAATATGACCGGTCTTGGCCTGGGGAAGGATTGTTTGAATCAGAGGACATGGCAGTAGAGGAGGATTGCATCTGGCATGAAGGTGGACACCCCAGTTGGGGTTTCCTCTACATGCAGCAATGCCTCGCAAGATGGGAACGCTATGTTGAGGAGAAGCACATAGAGCCACCTAGGTCGAGAATGTGTCTGTTACTACAGAAGAGTGCTACGGTATTATATACGTGCCATGGGCCCTGATGGATAAAGAGGGACTGAGGACAAAGTTACTGTCATTGCTGGATGGGGAAGGGAAATGGATTACTTGTTTCGAGAAAAGAGCGTGAGTATCAGCCTAGCGATAGGCGATATTATTGCATTCCAGCAGTCACGCAAACTAATACTAGGCATACAGGACCGTGTTTAACCCCTTCAGCGCGGCGCGGATTTCCGCGCCACGCTGAAGGATCCGTGCGCGGGCGGGGCCATGACAGAACGGTTCCGTCATGCGCACAGCACGTCGAACGGGTTAACGCATAAAGGCACCAGATAGCGACCACTCTGAGAGAAAAATTCCCATTCCCGTCCAGATGTAGGAGGGCTAATGGCAGAGATCATGAGGCCAGAGGAAATCATAAACGATTTGCTGAATAGAATGAGGGAAAGATGGGAAAAGGAAACAGGACAGCCATGGGCCAACACAGGCCCACAAGTCACGTTTTTCTACAATATATTGAATAAAGGGCTATCCACTGTGGTACAGAACAGGTTGGACAGTGTAGTTGGTTTAGATATTCAACCCGGGCAAGAAATACTAGCTCACATACTCCACTGCCATAAGAAGACAACAAACAACATTTGGAGTCCAAATGTATTATTTTTACCTGCGCCCAGAAATTCAAGGTTGCTGAGGTTTATGCCAATCTGGGGCTTCACACTAAGTTTGGCATCAATGATGACTCCACAGGAGCACAGAATAATCAGGTTGCCTAAAAGCATCCACGGAAATAGGCCCCACTCTGCTGGTGATCCCCCCAGGAGTCAAGGGAGATTGCCCCAATTGAGCACAAGACCGGAGGAAGTATGTGCGCTCCTAAATACAACATAAACTCAGATGCTACATGAGTTAGGAACACATAGCCAATCAGGGCCTAGCAGCTATAGTGTTCAAATACTCCCCATGCCACACATCAGCACAAGTTATCCACTGGCTACATTGTGTTCACGTGAGGTTGGGACCCACCTCTGGTAACCATTAGACAACTAATTTATGACTCCAAAGGCAGCAACCAGCATTCCACACTATATATGGTACATCAGAAACTTTTACAACTCACCAGATTTTGTATTTAAGAAGAACGCTTACAGATTGTAAATTGAGACAGTCCTCAAACCCTGTGCCTGTAACTGTTCTCCTGGCTGTAATGTTTAATTACACAAACTGTTCTTGCTTTGAAAAATGCCTCTTGTCCTCTGTTTTTTAAGGGATTCCAAACTCAAGCAACACCAATAAAAATATTAAAAAAAGAAGACATGAACAGCTATGAAAGGGGCTGTTAACAGCAACTGATCAATCCTGTCAAGGAAAGGTTAACCTCTCCGAATGCCCAAGACATTTGTCTTGTAAATTCTGGGAGTTCTCACCTCATCAAGGAGCTATTCACCTCTTGGGTGAGAGTTGGAAGCTCAGGCAAAAGGGCTTCTAGAGGCTTTAAGCAAGGTAAAGGTCACCTTGTATAAGTAGCTTTTGGAAAATATTTGGGACAAGTTTTATCTTTACCAATAAATTGGATTTGTAATCAATATATTAAAATGTCCAAGAATTAAGGGGCTTAATTACAAGATGCCTGTGACGCCTGAGCGTCACTTCTTTTGATGGTCTGTTGGTGCAAGCCTCTCACTCCTATCTGTGAGACGACGCAAAGTCACTCTGCGTGGCTTTGTATGGCCTCAAAGATATGGAGTATGGCATGGCAGTGCAAAGCGCTGCATTGGCTTACTCTGTGTCAAGGAGGCATTCCAAAGGGTTTTGCGGTGGGTGTTCCCATGCAACATTCATAGATTTTGATGCTGCCCCAGATTTACAAAATCACATAAACACGGGGCAGTGCCTAAATCTCACAACTTCCCAGAGCAGGCGTAACGAGGAGTAATGTTTTCATTTGCTCGTTTTTACTTCTTTCAATGCACACATAGAACAAGGAAAATGCCTCAATGGATTGTTTTTGTGTAGGACGGTGCCCCTTCCTACACAAAAACAATCCTGCATACAATGCAGACAATCTTGTACCATGGAGCGTGGGTGTCTATGTTGGCGCTAGGCACCAAATTGTGTGCCAGCGCAAGGGAAAAAACAGGAATTTGCTGTTTTGCCCATTTATTATGACGCAGCACAGCAAGATGACTTGTGGTGCTGTCCTATGCCAAAACCTAGTAAATTAGTCCCAAACTCTTTATTTGGTTGCTAGGCAGAGATAACATTACTTACTTTTAATAATGTATTCCAATGCTTTTCTATGGAACAGCCCACCCTGCTACTGTGAAAATAGCATTTAAGGCATTGCCACTTTAAGGACATTACTAACCTTAAACTTTGACGCATACTACTTTTAAATATCATGCACTCTGCCTTAGAAGAATTTAGGGCCTATTTAGGGGAAGACTTATTAAAAATTAAAAGGAGGGTTGGTTTGACAGTTCAAATTTTCCATTTAAACCTGCACAGCCAGGTTAGTGGTGTCAGGTCAGCAGTCATGATTTGCATTGTCATTTTCGACGTGGCATAATGTGTGCTGCAGTCCACTGGTGATATTTATCTAAGGCCCTGGGTACAATTTGTACCATATGCTAGTGACTATAATTTAGTTTTCACATTCTCATTGCTGCTGTGCTATAAGTTTTTTAATCATCTTAGGGACTTGCAGATGACTTTGTATTAGTGTAAAATGTAGGTTTTTGTGTCTGAATGTACCTGTTGGGGGTTCGGGTATGTTGGCTCTTGGAATAAAGGTGAAGGTAGACAGTCATTAATTTCCCTCTGTTCTCAGCTGCCATGTAATAAACACCATCTTTACTGGCCAGGCAGCGACCACCATTTTGTGGAAACAGTGAGTGTTTCTGTGCGTGTATGTGTACATAGTGGACATTTTGTTAGCATAAGAATCTGGGGCTGGTCTTAGACCCATGGAGCAATCTTATATAAGCAAGCATACTGAAAACCGCTGATAGAAAAAACTAATTAGATACTGGGATTAACACATTATATTTTGACTAAAGAATCCATTAGATATATTTAAATTGTAATATTTTTTCCTAGCTAGATTCCTCATTAGCACAGTGCTATGAGCATTTTGTGCAGTATGTGTGCATGCATGTGTATTTACATTCGTACATTTCAAAACTATTCTATAGGAATGGAATGATTTTAATGCTGGTATAAGTGGGACATCCATGGTGGAATAACAAGGCACTATTATACCCTGCTATTGTAATGGAGATGAAATAGCTATTTTATCTTGCTTGGGGGCATAATTACAAGCAGGCGATAAAAAAGTATCGCCGCTTTTGCGGCCGTTTTCGGCCAAAAAGCGGCAATAATTTTATCGCCTAATTAGCAAGGCCACGCTAACGCGTGAAACCTTGCTTTAGCGTCAGGATTCCTAACGCCCAGCTTTGCATCTCTAATGAGATACAAAGTGGTCGTTCCTGACCTAACATGACAAGAGAAATGTCGCTAAGCGACATTTCTCCTATCATCAAGCCCCACGCTACGAAGCATAGCCATGGGGGCATATCAGCAACACCCGGCGATAATTATCGCTCAGCGCTCTTAGCGTGAGGATAATTATCGCCGGGTAACGTGGATTTTTATCACTGAGATAGCGTGCCGAAAACGGCCGCAAAAGCGGCGATAATTTTTTATCGCCTGCTTGTAAATATGCCCCTTAAGGGCATATTTACAAGCTGGCGATAAAAAATTATCGCCGCTTTTTCGGCCGAAAAGCGGCGATAATTTTATCGCCTAATTAGCAAGGCCACGCTAACGCGTGAAACCTTGCTTTAGCGTGGGGATTCCAAACGGCCACTTTTGCATCTCTAATGAGATGCAAAGTGGGCGTTCCTGACCTGACATGACAGGAGAAATATCGCTAAGCGACATTCCTCCTATCATCAAGCCCCACGCTATGAAGCATAGCGTCAGGAAAAGTAGCGATAACCCCTGTTATCGCTACTTTCCTTACGCCTGCTCCAGGACTGACTTAGCCATGATATCCTATGGAAGGTGGATATCATGGCTAAGTTTGAGAGTCCCTATCAGCAAGCTAACGCCACATTGCATGAGATTATCGCTGGGTTTCCAGCGATAATCTCATGTTAGGCAGTTAGCGCTAGGATTTTTATCACTGAGGAGATAAGCGTTGCTAATAGCACGCTATCTCAGCGATAAAAATCCACGTTACCCGGCGATAATTATCCTCACGCTAAGAGCGCTGAGCGATAATTATCGCCGGTTGTTGCTGATATGCCCCTAAATTTCTAATTTTAGAGCATATCGAGCTTGGATCTGAGGCACATTCTTTCATGGAATCACATGTGGAAAAGAATCTTTATCCTACCCTGCTTGGTTTCTCTACTGTGCAGGGACCTGCTCTAAATCTCAGTTGCAATCATGTTTTTTCCTGAGCTTTTTATGTACTAAGGTGAAAATGTGTTGCATTGTTACCTCCCCACCTCGAGTTGCATTCCCTATGAAGACCAGAAGCCAGTTGTCCTCTACAAGGATGATGTCAAAAGTAGCCAACAAGTGAGACCAGAGTGTAGCTTTGATCTTCTGCAGTGTATCATCTTCAATCTCTATTTTTACATTACAAATGCATTTCTACATTCTAACTCCTGTCTGGAGGCTTTATATGTCCATCCGGTGTTTCAACATGCATATCTTCTTTAGTTGGATTCACCACCAGATGCTTCTTGAAAGTCTGATGAGCTTTTGTCCCTTCTGCTGCGCTGCCCCCAGAAGTATCTGTAACCGCAAAGGCATGTGTGTTTTTTTACTTAACCCCTTCTGTGCCCCGCCCTTTCCACACCCTGTGCTGGGCGTTTCATTAGCGGGCGGGGTTCATGACGAGATAGTCTCGTCATGGGCACAGCGCAACCGCGTCCATGACGAGACTATCTCGTCATGGGCACTGAAGGGGTTAAGCAGTAACTTTCTTCTTACAATGTGTCTTTTAATCTGAACCTTTCTCTTCCTTCTTTATACGGAGTTCAACTTCATGTGCTAGCTCACTTTCTATTTTGACATATTCATTAATTCTGCTAAATGATGGCAATCTAAGAAGTTAACCTGCCAACAATTGTCATAGTGGTTTTTATGAATCACACCATGCAGAAAGACCTACAAAGGAAGGCTGTTCTTGGAGGTAGTAGGGAGATTGACCTAGCCTTAGTGATGAAGTTTAGACATATGGGGCCTCATTTATGAAAAGTGACGCATCACTGCGTGAAAACAGTGATGCGTCACTTTTCTCTGCGCCCTCCCTGCGACTCCAATGATGCGTCATATTTACAGTATGACGCATCATGTCGCAAGGAGTCACAGATACGTCAGTATTTCTGACGTATCTGTAGGCGCAAAAGTGACGCATTGCTGGAGTGTGTCACAAAAGTGACGCAACTCCAGCAATGTGTCCTTTCACATGGGGCAAGCCCCATGTGATAGGGCCTGCGTCAGTCTTACGCCTGCTGTGAGGCAGGCGTAAGATATTGACGCATTTGCACCCTAGAAGTGGCGCAGTGAAATCTCGTAGATTTCACTGCGTCACTTCTACGATGCTTACTTACGTGGGAACGCCCACCCTGCATACATTATACCTGACGCAGGTATAATGTAGCGCAGGGGTTTGCAAAGTGACGCATCTAGGTAGATGCGTCACTTTGTAAATATGGCGCATCATGGCGCATGTTTTACGCCACTGGTGCGTCACAAAAAGTGACGCACTGGTGGCGCAAAAGTGACGCAGGGGCTCATAAATGAGCCCCCATGGACTTTATGTTCAATTCGTCCTTATGAGTCAATCAAGAATATATTTAATCAAATCTACAAGGTGTACTAAAAGGAAATATTTAAGATTCAATACACCGATGTGTAAATTTGAGGGAGCATGGAATCTGAAACGCAAAAGGAAGAATGCCTGTCATCTATGCTGTTTTATAGAACAAATACTCGGTCATATAGTATTCATTTGTCCAAAATTGTTAACAGTAAGAAGAATTTATTTGCATTCATTTTAAAGAAGTGAGCATTAGAACAATTAGGGGGCCTGTTACTTATTGTTTTACAACATAATCTTATGTCTTCATTGATAAAGCAGTGACATTTTAGATACATTTTATTGCATACTGGGAAAATGTGATTGGTTTGTTCAATATTTTGTTTTCTTTTAATCAAACAGGTTCTTTTAACACGTTTTATGACAGCATTAGATGTAAAGTGTTTTATTGTAATCTGTGTGATTAATATAATAAATGTATACTGCTACTACTCCTTTTTTTGTCCAGAGAACAGGGGTGGTTCCTCCATTAGGGCGGAGGAGCGTTGCCCCACTGTTTTCCCGCAGTGCGAGAAAGCAGAAACATAAAATTGTATTTTAAATACCATTTTATGTTTCTGCTTCTCACGCTGCGAGAAAGCAGAAAGCAGGGTATGCCTGGTTTGGTTATGCCTGGTTGGGGCGGGCGGGTGGGCGGTCAGGGTGGAGTGGCTTGGCCACTCTGAGTGCCCTGACTGTTTGGTCGGCCCTCTGGGGCTGACCAACCCAGTCATGCGCACTCTGGATTTTCTCTATGGAGGCTGCGTGCAGCCTATATAGAGAAAATGGCCTCCCCTTAGGTGCCCGGCTGGGTGCTGTCCGCACCAATCACAACGCTGCCATTGCAGCGTTGTGATTGGCTTTTGGGAGAGGAGGGAGGCTGCCTTCTTCATGTTCCAGCACTTCAGCGGACCCGGCCAGGAGCGGTGGCGGCGCAGGACCCAGTAAGTTCATTTTTTTTACATTTATTTTTAAAACCCACTCCCCCGCGCAGACCCCCACGCGACCCCCCGACCCACGGGTCATGTGAGCTGCGACGGCCAGAGTGTCCTGCTACGAATGGGCAGAAGGTTATACTGGCACTAATCTGACTTTCTATATTTATAACAGCCCACAATTTATATCCACCCATACTAGCTCTCCTGTGATGGAAGGGACCCAGTGCTAATTTTCTGCTTTGAGTTTTTTTTAGACTCCAGTGAAGCATTCTCATTATTGGAGCCTTCAGTCTCATTTTTTGCTTTGAGTTGCAGCTTTGTGGCTAGAGTATCCCGCCCGCAGCAATATAGATTTCTGAAATAAATCTTGAAATTCCCTTTCACAAACTTTAACAGGAACTGCGGCCAACCACTGAAACTGCAGCTTCTCCTCAAGTGTTACTCAGAACTAGAGAGGAAACTGTATGAAAATTCCCTATTCATTATATTCATAAATCAAGAGCTAATGTCGCTTTGTGCTCATTATGTTTTTGTTTTAGGTCCTCAGCTAACACCGCTAATGAGGGTGTGCACGCATAGCGTTATCGATACTCACAAAGATTGATCCCCATGTGGTACACTCTTCTACTGGTGGAACCATACTATGCAAAACAGACATATTTAGGATGCTATGTATATCCTGCATGGTTGTATGATGATAGACCCCTTTTGGTATGGGGGCAAGAGGATGAACTTGGGAAGCTATATGAATGGACTGATCCACCAAGGGTGGCATGAACTGAGCTACTGAACTAAGTAACAACTAAACAAATAATCTATGAGAGAATAGGTACAGCCAAATATAGAGTGGCCAATAAAAACGTTGTGTACAATGAAGAAGAATGATGCTCTGTTACATAGTATGAACACTTCCCATAGGATCTCCTGCATGCATTTTACACAAATAGAAAGGTAAGTATTGCTACGGGAGTCCCTCAATCCTATGAGTTACCCTGAAACTGACCAGACACTCCTAGGTAAAGACATCAGCTGTTTTTGGCCACATATGTCATATGTCTAGGTAGGTATGAATGTATAGGTAGCATAGTAGTGTAGGGCAGACTAACATTATGAGATTCATTCGCAATTCTTAGGCAGGCACCTATGGACGAGTACCTACATACAGAGTGGATATGGCAGAATTGATCATTGCGACACAGAGAAATATTCTGCACCCAAAGTGGATCTGGTGCACCATTTATGATGAGTATTCATTGTCGATTGTCGATTGTTCATTTTCTAGCTAGCCTACTGCACAGAGCTCTGTGTGCAAACCCATATGATATGTGATTAAATGCATATAATACTTATGAAAGATTGTGAACCAAAATACACACATCCCTATACCACCCATAAAAATGAATATGATAATTCTTTATATTGAAGCTTATGGATATATATGACTTTGCCTATCTGAGATTCGCAATGTGTCATTTACATCTGAAAGCTAAAGATATTACTTGTGTATCAATGAGGCAGTTGCTGGCTGGTGGTGACAGTGTATGTTGCAGACATATAATATGTAATAAGTAATAGGCGCATGATATAGGACATATTTTTTGACTCATGGTAAATTTTCTATGTATGTATGACACTGCGACCTGACTTGAGGTAGAGGCTGGCCAATTATCTGGGGACACACAAGAAATGCAGGAGGTACCTCTGTAGTGAGAGGGTGCTGCTAGTTGTCCATAGAAGCCCAATGGCACCATTGGTGTAGTGATTAGTATGGACACTTACAGCCTGGAGGAAAGTCATGTGTCTATTCCTGTCCTGCCCACTGTGGTGGTGCAGGAACCAGGAAACATCAGCTCCTGGATCCACAACCACCACTGCCTCTCCTGTGTCCTGTGCAAGAAGCTGGCCTCCAGTAAATGAACATTGGTCTGTGGGCGCTTAACACCTGATCCCCTGCTCCCATGCGTACCGTCATTGCATCCTAAGAAGACCGGCAGGTGTTATAGGATATGTCTGCTGGGCAGACGAGAACCGTAAATGTGCCTCCTGACTTTAGCCAGACAATGCACGGAATGGCAAATCTCTTGGAGGATATTAAATGAGTCCTGGTTACCATTACTGCAGTGTCTGAGCTGCTCGTGCCTCATATCTTAACTACCTTGAATTTCCATTAGCTGACCGTCTCTACAGTAAGCTTTGGCTGGGCCCTTCCTCCACTAAGGTGTCTGGGCAACCATGTCCAGAGGACACTTCCCAATGCTACATTTGATTTTTTGGCAATGCACGTTGGAGTAACTGCACAAATCGATCTGATAGATTATTCATATCCCTTATTTCTGTCTATAATTAGCCTTTTCTCAACCGAGATGCTGGGGATTTATTTGTGTTATTTTTTTTTCATTCACCCCCTCATTATAACATTTTTGAAACCAAAATGCCATGATGTTCATGTTGGAAAGTGTCACTGTGTGAAATTTGTCAAATAAGTGTGTCACTTTGAAACATGTTTTCCCATCGACTTATCTCGCCCACTTTGTCCTTGTGTTGAAAAAAATGTATGCTTGCCTGGCCCATCAAGATGGCAATATGGCCATGACCAGAGGTAACTGCACATGTTTCGTATTATCAATACCAATATACCGGATATATCTGGGAAATGCATTGTATTATCATGACAACATCCCAGCCTGAATAATGCGGATATTGGACACTATTGGGCAGCTGATGGGGTGGGGGGTGGAGTTTCTTAATAGCAGAACAAAACAAGTGCACCATCTGAGGATACATTAGTTTACTAATACAAATTCCACACCTTTGATTAAGTTTCTTATTTACTCGATTTTTAGGATTTTGACGTATACTACTCTTCTATACTGTACATGTAGCGCTGATTCAAAGTAGGATTATACGTATATACGGCAGCTCTGGTAGAATCCAAGTAGCCAACCAGAGCTGCCGTCAGGTTACCAAACAACCTTGATGGATAATACTGTGTACTTTTTGACACCAACCACCTCCAATTGCGGAACGTGGCCTTCATTTTTCTAACATCTAGGAGTGTACGGGCCCTCTATTTTACAACATAGCCGGATTCATCGTGCTGTTTCACATTGGTGCTTGCGCTTCCCCCATTGTCCTGATGAAGACCCCCCAATAAGGCCGAAATCACCTTAATGCTTTCAGGGGTCGAAACATCGGCAGATTGTGCTATATATATTCTGTCAAACATAGGCAACAGAGATTTTGTATCTGTACCTACTGTGTTATGATTTGCTTAGTATGTGTATGCCAAAAATTTGGCGGAACAGGTTTAACAATCTTTGAATGTATATAAAACACATTACCTTCCCTTTCCTTCACACCATCACTCAATTCTTCCCGAACACTCACCCTCTTCCCCCCCTTATTTTTGAGCACCAATTTATGGTTGAGTTCGTACATTTATTGTCACGTCTGTTGGATTCATTCCTATTTTTTCCTATTTTTGTGATGAAGTTAAATCATATTCATTTGTTCATCCTCTATGGTGATAGTTGAATTATTCTTCTTATGCAAGTTTAAGTCTGCTTTTGTTATGTCGAAGTGCAAATGATTGCCACTGTGACCATTTCTTTATTGTACCATATGCTACCTGGGTCCAGTTGTCTCACGGGTTTACCCCATTGATATATAACTTTTTAATCAGGATTTTTTTTAGAGCACGGCTGATACACCCGTGAGGGTTTCAAGATGCTATAGGATCCTGCTGCGGGATTCCGCTGCCAGTTCCTATTGGTTGAACATCCAGGTCTCGAGGTCCTTCCTGAACTGTTGGAGCAACGGTGCTTCTCTGAGGTGTAGTGGGTGGGTGTTCCAGGTCAGGAGAAGAAGTGGCCTCCGCTGTTGGCCTGATGGATGCACTGGGTAGCTGCTAGAGAGAGGGATCTGGGACGCAGTTCCCTGGAAGATTGGTGGAAGTTCACTCATTTGTTGAGGTACGCCGATCCTTCATTATGAAGGGTCTTGTAAACATAGGTGAGCAGCTTGAACTGGCACCTCTTCTTGACTGGTAGCCATTGGAATTTCCTAAGGCAAGGGGTGATTTGCATCTGTCTGGGGAGGTCGGGGATGAGTCTGGCTGCTGTGATCTGGATGGTCTGGAGTTTCCCCAAGAGTTGCTTGGTGAGTCCTACGTAGAGGAAGTTGCCAAAGTCGAGTATGCTGGTGATGAGGACTTGTGGACAGTACCCCTGGTGTTGGGTGTGAGCCACCTGAAGACCTTCCTGAGTATTCATAGGGTGAAGAAGCAGGCCATGCAGCAGCGCCATCTTGCTTCTGTTGATTATGGCGTAGGCTTGAAATGCATATTTATACCTTTTTTTCCTCCATTAAAAGTTTGGAGCCTTTGCGTTTCCCAACAGACATAAACCTATGATCTTGCCTGTCTAACTACCAATAAATGGTTAACCCTCCATCAACGGAAGAGAACATATGTGGCAGACCTGGCTGAAGCCCTGCAGCAGACAGGCAATCACTGGTCCAAACTCTAACTAGGAAGGTCAGTGAAACATAGTGGATGACAGCAGCTGCCTTTTGGCAGATTGTCTGTATCTGCTACACTCTAAATAACCCCTTTAGTTGCATGCCTAGTGTAAATCTCACGGTCTGGTAAGATTTGATTTTTTGTTAATTATAAGAGTGGCACACCTCTAAAAGGCCAATTGTACCAGATTAGAGATTTTCAACAAGATCAGTAAGGCTGTAAGGCTGGTAAGAGACACTCAAATGCCAGTTACTTCTTCGAAAATTACGTTGGACTTGATGAGTTCGCACCCGGAATGGACAGAGGTAAGAACGACTCACTCATATATCAGTGGCAACAACGCCAGTAGCGCAGGAGAAGAGTTAGCGCAAGCCAAATACATCTCATAAAGGTCAAAAGGTTGAGACAGAGTCAATCTGGCAATAAGCACCATTAAAGGGTTAACAGAACTCTTTCAGAGTCAGGCAAATGTAGGGCATTTCTGTGAAAATAGTGAATATGGTACACAGTCAAGAATGTTGCAGATACTCAAGAGGTGTCCCACTAGCCCTTGACCATTTCTTGTTGTGCTAAACGCCCCCAGATGGCCAAATCCCAAAACTGGAGACTTAGAAATGTGTTGGCCAGAAACTGCTCTGAAAACTAGGAGGAAACTGGGAACAACCTACTTGCCTATCAGCCCGAGGTGCATCGCCGGTCGGATTGACTTTGTGGCTTCTCAGGCTATGTTCTTCTCTACAGCAGCAAATCCTTTTCAGCAGTCCTTCTCCAAAGGGAATCAGGCCTCATGGAACTGTCTGCGGCTACTGCCCTCTGCCTCATCCCTCTGGAGATTTTTTACTTCCAATTCAGAGTCTAATTCCAAACGTAGAAGTCTTCATTGCAGCTACGACTCAAGGCTATCCGATGACGGCGCTCCATCCTCAGACACCTTCTGCTGCCTTGCCCCGCTGAACTTTAACTTCTTGGACACTTTTTCTCAGAATTTCTTCTGATTCCGAACATAAACCCTGACCTGCTCCAATCCACTTCTTGTATCTGAACCCTGCTTCATCGTAGTCGGCCATGTTTTTCAACTTTGACTCAGTCTTGCGCAACTAGATGTTCGCGCTTGTCGCTTTGATCTTCACTAAAAAAGTTTTAAATTCATAACTCCGGTTCTGCATATTGGATTTTTTTCATTTTGATGTTAAATAATTTGAGAAAATGTACTCTATTTTTAAAATTGGTTTGGGATTTTTCTTTTGTTGTGTTTTTACTGTTTGTGCGTTGCATAACTACTTTACACATTGCCTCTAAGTTAGGCATGGCTCCTTTTTGTGCTAAACTACTCAGGATTAAGCACAGGTTAATTGTGTGACTTTTTGCAGTTCACCCTGCAAGGGATTGTGGCTGTTGCTTGACCAGGGCTCACACCTCAGGCTACCTACAACCCAATTTATCACAATTTGTAATTACATCTGTCAAATCAAGGGTGAGGAAATGAGCATTGCATTTGGGGTGGAACATATGGTTTGCTAGACTGTTGTCCAATTTATGGCTTGTGATCCAACCATAACTTGCAAATTCAGTGATTTTTCAGTTATAATTATTAGCCATAACTGTACTTAAACTGTGTTTTTCAGACCACAGCCCCGGCTCTTTTTAATAAAAGTTAACATCACCATGAAAGCTAATTTATGTTTGTGCTTCACCGAAAATAACAATAAAAATGGTTAGCAACATGTACTGTGATTCTGTTTTAACAATGGCAACGTGTTGCAACCTGTGCCTCTTTCTTCATTAGTGCCTTTATATGCAACGCTGTATGGTAATTAAACGTCTGCCTTTGTCAATGCTTGTTGTGATGGCCCTCAGATGCAAAGGAGCAGTAATGTGCAGTCATTCCAATCTCTTCTGTGAGCACTTGAAAACTCTGCTGAGTGCAGCTCGATTGATTGAAGGGCGATATTCCCCCCTGCATGAAATTGCTCTTGAAGACAGCCATTTGGGCTTGTGAAGGTTCGCTACACTAGGCATTATCCATTTACTAGGCCTTAACAGGTCTCAAGTACTGTGGCAACCAATTTACAGCTCTGGAATTAGCTATTAAAGAAGCACTCTTTAAAATAGCTGAGGTACTGGTTGTTTCTCAGGCCCTTTTCTTTGGATTTGATTGGTTGTGACACTGAGAACTGGAACGCACAAAATATGCTGAGAGCAGGCTTTTAACATAGTCAGCATCTAATACAGACTTAAATAGCTACAAAATGCAGCTTTGAAATTTTTAAGCATAAATCTTAAGCTGCAAGTGGGTAAGGATGATGCGAAATACCACATTGCTCAGACTTGGAGACTCGTGCATATCCTGGCCTCTCTAGACAAAGGCTTAGTACAGCATGTGTAAGTCTCCACTGACCATTTAATTTTAATCATAAAAGAAGGTTTCAGATATTTATAGACATCAATCAGTTGCATAAGCTGCACAATATTCTCGGCTGCTGATTCAGGTATTGCTGATTTCACAAAGACGTTTCAACTCTGGATTCCCAATATAGGGGCAGATCTACAAGAAAGCGCCGCAACGCGGCACCTGCAAGCCCTTTGGCTGTGCCACGCTGCTGCACTTTCAGAACACAGGAATGCGACATATCTAAATGCTGGCGCACAAACAGCTAACATGCGCCGGCGCAGGCACCCTTGCCCTATGGTGCAAGGATGCCTGCAACATGGGGAGATTGTTTTTGTGCAGGAAGGAGCACCTTCCTGCACAAAAACAATCACTACAGGCATTTTCCTCTCAGTTTCAATGCGTGCTGTAGAATGCAGCCCGCATTGAAAGAGCAAAAAATGAGGAGAAATTAAAACATTTCTCCTTGTTGCGCCTGGCTACGCCACCCCTTTTTGTTCAGGACAACAATAAGTACAATGGTGAGATAAATCACCAACTGACCAATACAGAACACAATCGAAAAATGATCATAGACGCAGATGTACGGCTCCTAGTATGGACATTTTAGATTTTCTCATAACAAAAACTAAAGATACATTTTTAAGAACCCCAAAGCAAACCAAGAACACCTGTAATCTCTATCTTTACAAAGATTAAGAAGAATTTTGCTAATCCTTCACTATGTACAGTTGTCTTGTGTTGTGGGTCCATCTTAGAACCTTTAGGAAAATATGTGGACTTCTACAAACTTTGATCCATCAACCACCTCATTAGTGAGGGGTAGTGGACAAGACGGCTTGAAGACTTTTACTTTGATCTTGTGCATGAGCTGGTGGTGACACTGAATACGAAGTCACTCTCCACTAATGTTCCACATGCGGAAGCATTCAATGTTTTCAAGGAGACTTCTTGTCCTGTTCAGGTTCCCACTAGTTGTTTATTGGCCATAACTAACATCACATTGACAGAGCACTGCCTCTCTTTCATGGGTGAGTTCTGCTGATAAATTAAAGAGACATGTGTGCATACCTGCACTTCAATGAATTGCCCATCACAGTGGCATTCTGACCAATGGCTGTCTTCCGTTCTCCACTGGGGATGTAGGGAGACAGCCCCAGGGGATTATCACATTGGTCAATTGTAAAGTTAACCACAATGTCTGAGTGAAATTCCTCTTTTCTTCAGTGGAGTGTTCTGCAACTTGCTAAATCTGCCACCATCTGACACAGTACAAGGGAAAGATGGTGGAGATCTGCATGTGACATGTATTTATGGGTTTCATTTTTAATTGGTGCCAAGAGTATAAATTGTATTATTATTAGCTATTTTTATTTCAAAAGATTTTTTTGTTATGTTGTGTGTTGTGTTATATTTTTTGAAAATGTCAATTGTTATTCGTACTTTTCATTAAATGTAGTTATATATTATTTTGTACTAATGTAGCATGGTGTTTTTGTTAATTTATCTGCGTTAATAAATATAAAAATTTTCCATTTCCATTTAATGATATCAACAATGTAAAATTATTCAAAATATACTGCATTTTTTTATTGTTGATGGCAAATATTAGGTAACCTAGTAACGACCACTGCATTGCATCATTGATAAAAGGTACTTCCTAATATTGCTATGTTCATTTTAATTTTTTCAAAGATTATCTCGAATATTGCATGACGTACCAGGGTCTGCTTTTGTGTGCTTTTTGAAAAAGGGTGTTTTCTTATCTTTGATGCCGTGTGTTTCGTAGTCCATAAACATTGCTCATGGATCACTGGGTCTGTGATGATTATTCACGATGCAGTTTTACTGAGTTTTAACAAAAGTCATAGGGGTCTGGCTTATAACTGGAAATGCCTGAATACTTCCATTTATACAGTCACTCATTCATCCGCCCACAGAAGCACTTGACATCCACGCATGCAGTGTCGTGTAGCAAATTATACTTTTCTGCAAGCTCACCCCAGAATATTTGCTTTTTCCTGAACACTATTTTTGGTTTTATTAGTATTCACGGATTAGTACAAAACAATGAGTATTTAGAACAATCTCTTGGCAATAATATCTCAGAAAAAGCCATGTGGATGTTAGATATTATCCAGAATGGGTATCAGATAAGGTTTTCCAATTCCCTCTCCGAGACAAAAGTGGGAAGTTCAAATCCTGCAGTTTTGGACGAGCTGATTTAGAAGACATTTGCACTACATTATAATGCGGTAGAAGATGCATAAAGTGTGCAGTGGCATTGAAAATAAATGCCAATGGCGGTCTGCAGTGTTTACTTGCATGACATAAATGTATCTCCACTGGGTGCACCACTGTGCTCTGGCTGGGCTGCAGTTTAAAGGTACCGCAGCAACGCATAGCAAATAAAAGTACATTTGCAATGCGGAAAAATATATTTTTATATGATAATAAGTGTCTTTTTAAGTTTCTATTGTAAGACTACAGCACAGGGTAACAAATAGAAAAGTGTCACAGTGCCTGAATGCCTAAAATCTATTTCACTGTAATTCCTACTTAATTTTAAAAAGCGTACTTCATTGGTAGGTTCAGATTTCTGATAACATATGTTTAAAAATATATTTATAAAAATGTGTACGTATGCCATTCATATCACCCTCACAGCTGGAGTACGCATCCTTTGCTGAGAGAGTTAGCAACACAAGCTCAGAAGACAACTGCCTGCCTCTGAGTCCCTGGAGAACAGGTAGGTGTTAACTGCTAACCAGCAGTGATTCTGTTTTTGGCAAAGCACAGGAACAGCTGGCAAAACAAAGGAAAGCATTACTACCTCTTTTGCATGGAGAAGCTAGGGATGGCTAATCCTGTTCATTCCCAGGACCTCTTAGGAAGCAAGGCTGGCTCCAGTCACAATGGGGCAGAGAACTCGTTTAGATACTGCCAGGTGGGACTAGGGGTCATTTAAATAGGGGAATGGCCATGGTGCTGAAAACATATTGAAATGGGGGTTTCTGGGTAACATTACTGTAAGACAAAGAGGAAGTGCTTCCAAAAAGAGATGAGGACACTGCAAGAAATGATTGCTCCACAGAATGTATCCAGTCACTGTCTAATGCAGAGGATAACCCTGACACCTCAACCACTACCTCCTCAGAACATTTCTAGAAGTTGGAAAGATGCCACCTGAAGTAGAAGTCACTTCTGGAAGAAGAAGGAACCTGACTGTTGGTGGAAGAAGAGGAATTTCTGAAGGACCTATTCCTCTACTTGAGCCAAGCGACTGTAACTGCTTTCAAAAGGTTAAGTTGTAGCTTTTTATTTTCCTGCTTGAGCGATACAAAAAGCAGAAGTTCTTCTGACTACGAGAGTGCCCCCTTCAACAGAAGGTAATAAAGCCCGCAGGAGACTTGGCTCGAGAGACAAGTGGTGCCTTTGAGCCTGCCAGGAGGAGGACAGGAACGAGGCACAGAGGGGCATATTATCAAACCAGGCGATAACATTATCGCCGCTTTAGCGGCAGAAAACTGCCGCTAAAACGCCGATAATGGGCTTGATACTATTCTTTATTAAATTCCAATTGAAGCCCATGTTAGATGTGAAGGACATCTAACCTGAGCTTCAATTGGAATTCCATGGAGCATAATATCAAGGCCATTATCGCCGTTTTAGCGGCAGTTTTCTGCCGCGAAAGCGGCGATAATTTTATCGCCTGGCTTGATAATCTGCCCCTATGTTGCCAAGCAGAACTGAAAACCAGAGGGCATATTTACAAGCTGGCGCAAAAAAATTATCGACGCTTTTGCGGCCGTTTTCGGCCGAAAAGAGGCGATAATTTTATCGCCTAATTAGCAAGGCCACGCTAATGCGTGAAACCTTGCTTTAGCGTCGGGATTCCTAACGCCCAGGTTTGCATCTCTAATGAGATGCAAAGTGGGCGTTCCTGACCTAACATGACAGGAGAAATGTCGCTAAGCGACATTTCTCCTATCTTCAAGCCCCACGCTATGAAGCATAGCGGCAGGAAAAGTAGCGATAACCCCTGTTATCACTACTTTCCTTATGCCTGCTTCAGGACTGACTTAGCCATGATATCCTATGGAAGGTGGATATCATGGCTAAGTATGTGTTTCCCTATCAGCAAGCTAACGCCACACTACGCGAGATTATCGCTGGGTTTCCAGCGATAATCTCACGTTAGACAGTTAGCGCTAGGATTTTTATCGCTGAGGAGATAAGCGTTGCTAATAGCACGCTATCTCAGCGATAAAAATCCATGCTAGCCGGCAATAATTATCCTAGCGCTAAGTGTGCTTAGCGATAATTATCGCCGGTTGTTGCTGATATGCCCCCAGGTTTGTCCCACTTGTATGTTTTTGCTGCACTGAAACCCCATTTCAAGGAATCTCGACATAAAAGTACCCATACTCACGGTACCCTGCTTAGCTACAGTTTCTAGCCTTGCCACACAACTTTTTAAAAAATTGCTACGTTCGAATACCTCAGAGCAGGGTGAGGTGGCAAGTCCAGCCAGCCAGCGAAGAACCCTCAATAGCCAGAAGAACTAGCTTGTGTAATGGGGCAATAAAGCCTTGCTTTGCTAGTAAGGTAATGTCATTACCAGTGACATCATCAGAGATATCAATGATGATGTCATTGTTATGCCATCAGTGATATTACGTGTGAGAACATGAACTGTTCTTTGGGCAGCGGGGCATGAGTGATGGCTCCACTCTTAACAGTATCTATTGAAAGTCAATCTTAGTTTAAAGGACCCTCCATGGAGCCAAATAAAAAAGAAAACTCAACTCCTATTGGATGAGGAAGCTTTTGTCTCTCATTAGGTTTTTCCCTGTGCAAAACTATACAAATAAAAAAAAATGTCTGTCAGGCATGAACCCTCTAGGTGTCAGTACTTAGACCATGGCCTATGCAATGGGACCCTGTTTACTTTATGGAACACATTTGGGACCCCTTTCAGAGTAAATGGTTGCAGTCCTGCATCCACAGACTATGAGTGAAGAGTGAGGGGGTCCAGTACTTTCATGGCCCGCAGACCCAACAATTAGGTCTGTGTCGGCCATTATTGGATGTGCTAATACTGCTGACTAATGATACGTTTGAGTCCTGCATGCAATTCAAATACCATGCAATTAAGAAAGCAATGAAAGAAGTGTCTAGTTTGCAGTCCACACACTTCCTGTCTAGTTAGTGGTCTATTTTACATTTTAGAGGTCATTCTGAGCTTCTAATTGTCTGGGCGCTCAGATATCTTTCCACCACATGACACATCGCCTTCCTTTGGCTGCAGGAGGCACATCCCTCCTCCTGGGAGAAACAAGTGCTGTTCCTGATACTCACAGCTTCATTTGGTTTCAGAATAAGAGAGTCTGGAAAGGGAGAGCTTCCTTGACCATCCTCTGCTGCTGCACAGGAGTAGAACGAAGATGTGCAGTGTACTGTACTGATGACTCAAGAGTAGTGAGGCGTATCCTCGTCCTCTTCACAACATTGGCCAGACAGAAAAAGCAACAGGTGGAATGCTGGGTAAGTACTGCTTATGTAGGCTCCAGCAGGGGTGAGGGGCAGTAGATACAAGCAATCCACTGTTCTTGTTTTTTCCGGTATAGCGAGACGGATATATCTCACTTGTGATGAAGGGAACGAGGAGAAAGGGGACCCGGGGATGATTACTGATGCACTCATAATGGTGGCTGAGTGACAAGCAAAATTGGAGCTCAGCTTCTGGAGTTCAAAGTGAGCTACTGGGCTGCACATTTTATGTGCTTCAGCTTGTATCAAAACAGACAACAGGGGTATCAATGCTGTAGACCCTTCCGGATGTGCATTTCAATAAAGAGATTTGATCCCATCAACTGGGAATATTCCTAAGGCTTTCATGTCACTGGCTGCAGAGTACCATCCATTCTCATACTGTAACAAAAGAAAGAAAAATTCATTCAGCACAAAAATGGAAGATATTGATCTGCTTGGCATCAGGGTACGAGTACTTGCCAAAGGCAGCTGTCCTCCTCCGCTGCAGAAGTTAATGAAGAAAGATGGGAAAAGTAATGCCAACAGCCCAACAGGAACAGAGGACCGATGGAGAAAAAAGCGCATTTACTGCCTAAGGTACCACTGAGCAAAATAGTTTGCTGCTAAATTGGCTAATGAAATTCAAGAAGGGTCTGTCTGATTAAAATTGAGTTTTCTTCTCTCCTATGGTACCAGGACCTATCACTTAAACTGCAGCAAGAGAGATGAAGGGACAAACAGTGCCAGGGTGTTAGAGCTTGGCGGGTACAGAAAGCATATTTATTATTGGAGAAAACATCATTTTGTGATAAATTATTGTGTCCTCCTTCCAGAGAAACCGCTCAGAACGAGGAGAAAACAATACAGCGAATGCTGAAGTAACCCTTTGTCCTAGTTTTGTGAGTGAATTATCTCATTTAATGAACAATTATCCTGCCCACTTCAACATCCATTTGGGGATGTTTGTTTACTTTTCAGTATTCTTAAAATGGCTGGTCTACTTCTTCAGTAACTTTTAATTTTTATTTAGAACGAATCCATAAACTTTGCAGCTTTTGTAGTTCACTTTCCATGCCCAGCAGATCAAAATAAATCCATGAGCACATGAGACAAAAAGAAAGAGAGAGATAGATTATTCACTATTTTTTAAATAGTTTTATATAGTGTTTATTTAACATATTCCTATTGCTCAAATGAGCGTTGTCGATTTTGCTGCCTTTTCTATAGTGATTTTACAACTGAAAATTTTGAAAGACACTGGAAATGCTATAAAAAGTCAAATCTTAGGCGTAGAAGGCCCAGACGATAGAAGAAGAAGTGGTGTCTGATCTGAATCTTATCCCACGACGAATCTAAGGACCCACCCACAGGTAAGCCCTTAAGGACCCTTAGAAAAGGTTTGGGACGATTCAGGGGGCCCTCCCAGTGGAGGGTCTGGACAGTGGAGGGGTTACTCCCTTTTCCTTTGTTCAGTTTCATGCGGCTCCAGGACTGGTTTGAACTGGACTATGCATGGGGACACCAAATGTGCCCCACATGCAGGCTGAGTGGCACTGGGAAGAGCACCCACCCTGCCCCAATACACTAAATCCTGTATGGGAGGTGGTCCCACCTCCCTGTGACAGGATGCCTATTGTTCTGCCTTACCCAGCTCGAGTTTGGCTCAGCAGCAGGAGGGCAGAATCATGTCTCTGGTCAGCAGCAAACATTTTGTGCTGTCCAGGTCTGAAAGACTGGTAGTAGGGACATGGAGAGCCTAACCGAGGGCTCTTCCAGTGCTTGGAATCATACCTCCCTCACTGTTTACAGTGTGGGGGTATATTTCCAACATCCAGGGCTTGGAATCATACCTCCCACACCATTTACAGGGGGGGGTATAATTCCAACATGTTTGTTGCAGCCAGTTTCAAGATGGTCACCGCGTGGTTACGCTGTGCCCCTTTATATGGTATATGGCTGCTTCACTGAAAACCCAGTAGAATGGACTCCGTAGGCTGTAAGGGTGTCTTGCTCATGCAAGGCACCCTCCCACTTAGAACCAAGCACCCTGCCTTCAGGATTGCAAAGGCCTGCTATACGGGTGACTTATAGATTTTAAGTGCAGTGGCCCTAGATATAGGAAAATTATATCTTTATTAAGTGGTGCTAGCAGCAGCTTACACAGGCTGCATTGGCAGGCCTGTAGTTCCATTTTGAATGGCCTCCCATGGGTGGCATAATGCATGCTTTAGCCCCTGGGGGTCCTCTGGGGTACCTATGCCCAGTCAGACTAGTCAATACCGGCTTAGCACCATGCAAAATGTGGTGGTAACCTTGCAGTAGGATGCTATCTTCCTACAAGCCTTTTAGGCTGTGGATGTGTCTAATTTTCCTATGGAAAAATGAATGTGAAAAATGCTGTGCCGGACCCTCCCCTCCTTTTTTCTTGACCCCTGCTTTAAGGATCACCCAAACACGTTCCAGGGAGGTCCTGAGATGGATGATACTTTTGTTAGGGGCAAGCTTTGTGAAGATTCGTCAAATGTCCCAAATTTATAAGCAAAGCAAAACATGCTTTTCCTTTCGAAACATGGGGGCATATCTACAAGGCGGCGATAGAAAATGATTGCCGCTTTTGCGGCCGTTTTCGGCCGAAAAGCGGCGATAATCTTATCGCCTAATTAGCAAGGTCACGCTAACGTGTGAAACCTTGCATTAGCGCACAAATTCTTAACGCCCAACTTTGCATCTCTAATGAGATGCAAAGTGGGCGTTCCTGACCTAACATGACAGGAGAAATGTCGCGAAGCGACATTTCTCCTATCATCAAGCCCCACGCTATGAAGCATAGCGGCAAGAAAAGTAGCGATAACCCCTGTTATCGCTACTTTCCTTACGCCTGCTTCAGGACTGACTTAGCCATGATATCCTATGGAAGGTGGATATCATGGCTAAGTTTGTGAGGCCCTATCAACAAGCTAATGCCACATTTTGTGAGATTATCGCTGGGTTTCCAGCGATAATCTCATGTTAGGCAGTTAGCGCTTGGATATTTATCGCTTTTGAAATAAGCGTTGCTAATAGCACGCTATCTCAGCGATAAAAATCCACTTTAGCCGGCGATAATTATCCTAGCGCTAAGTGCGCTTAGCGATAATTATCGCTGGTTGTTGCTGATATGCCCCATGGTCCTAACTATAACTATCCAGTGGTGAACATCATTAAGGAATACATATATTATCTCCATGGTAAAGTACTGAGGAACAAAGGATGCAATGTAAACAACCAAGGGGCATATTTACAAGCGGCATAGGCCAGTGCTGCAAGTCTTTTTGCTGTGCAGCCCTACACACATATTTACGAGATACTGTCCCTTCAGCCAGCGCACAATTTGGTGCATAGCTCAAACACACCATGGTGTAAGGATGTCTGCATTGGTGGCAGGGTTGTTTTTGTGCAGGAAGGGGAAGCTTCCTGCACAAAAACAATCCATGGAGGCGTTTTCCTTGTTCTATGTGTGCTGCAGAATGCAGCACACATGGAAAGAGGAAAGGAGGAGAAATTAAAACATTTCTCTTCGTTACGCCTGATCTGGGGTTTGACGCCGCCCCAAATTTACGTGACTTTGTAAATCAGGGGCAGTGTCAAAATCCATGGGTGTTGCATGGAAACACTCACTGAAAGGCCTATGGACTCCTCTTTGGTGTAGAGTAACGCTGCGCAGCACTTTGCGCTGCCTTGTCTTACTTCATATCTATGAGGCCATGCAAAGCCATGGAAGGTGGTTTTGTGTTACCTCATAGATTGGATTGAGAGGCCTGCACAACCGGAGCATTAAAAAAAGTGACACTCTGGTGGCGCAGGCCTCTTGTAAATAATCCCCCTAACATTTATACTTACCAATGTTGACTTCTTACCTGAGCAGTAAAGAGGGAAGGATAAGGGAAATACAGGATAAAGAGTGTGGGATAAGTGCAAAATACTGCAAACACATTTCAGGAGTTAATACAGAATTGTTTTGTGAGTTCCAAATTCCTCTGTTGATAACAAATTGTCAACAAATTACCTTCTTCATAAATGTAGCAGGAGTAGATTTATACACACATAAATACTTTCCAGCAGTGCAATGTGTTGTAGTGACTTGTTATGTATGCCTTACATTCCAACTCATGCTGTGTGTTCTAGTCTCCATGGTAATGTCTCTGCAGAGGCAGTTGGAGACTGGGGGGACCGACGAGCTGGTAGTGTCTGTTGGTGGTGTGATGAAATGACAATAAACTTCTATCAACTTATCCAGTGTGTCATTTTAACACTTCCATCAATAGGAATGTGATGAGCGTGCACAATGGTGGAAGGTGGAGTATGTCATGTCTTGCGAAGTTTAGGGGTGACAAGTCGTTACACCCTTCATGTCCTGGTAAAGATTTTCCGGATTTGTCAAAAACTAATTCTCCTTCTGATGCTCATCTAAGGAGTTTCACATCCAGGTCTCGCCATCCTCCAGAACATTTTAAGGATTATGAAATATATTGATGTCAAGTCGTTTTTTTCCTCACCCTGCAATTCTCTTCTGTGCTTCTCTTTTGTATTTGTTTTCCATTCTAGTCTTACCTGCATTTCTTTTCTGTTTTTCTTCTTGCTCACTTTCTTATTCTTGTTTTTGTATTATTAAGGGGGATGTGTTATAGTGACTTGTTATGTATACCTTACATTCAAACTCATGGGGGCATATTATCAAGGAAATGCGATAAATATCGCATTTCCCGCTTTGCGCGATTTAGGCCAACGCCCGCTATCGCTGGATTTAATCGGCGAGATATCGCATTATTATCCACGCATATCTCCAAGGCGATTAAAAATCCGGCTATAGCGGCGAAATGCGGGATTATCGCTGGGAATCCAGCGATAAACCTGCAGCGATAGGGGAATCCTCATTGATAGGGAGATGTGGACTTAGCCGTGCAATCCACCTCCCATGATATAGATAGGCATGCCAGGATTTTTGCAGACGTTAATTACCGGCGATAACCGCGGTTAGCGTGGCTTTTTTAATCGCTTCGGGGTTCTGAGGCCGCGTTGATAATAGAGCAAAGTTGTGTCTGCGAGTGTTTCCATGACGTGTTAGTCAGGAACGGCTAAATTGCATGTCATTAGCGATATATATCGCTGACATGCAAAGTGGAAAAGAAACAACAGCTAACGCCTGTAAACCTGCGCTAACTCCTGTTAGCGCAGGCTTGTTAATAGGGCAATTAAAATATCGCCGCTTTCTCTGCAAAAAGTGCCGCAAAAGTGGCCATATTGCCCTTGATAATATGCCCCGTGGTGTGTGTTCTAGTCTCCATGGTAAAGACTCTGCTGAGGCAGTTGGAGACTGGGGGACCGACGAGCTGGCAGTGTCTGTTGGTGGTGTGATGAAATCCCAATAAACTTCTAACAACTTATCCAATGTGTGTCATTTTAACAAAATTCTACTACTCCCTTACTCTACACCCCCAAATAGTGAAATCGTTTTCCCCATGTTCCCAAATTGTAACTGTTTATAGAGATGTACACCTGAGTAAATCTTCAACTGTTTTCTGGTTAATTCAGGTTTTATAAATACCAAACCTGAATTTCAAATATATTTTCACAGAGGAATATAACTTCATGGTATTTTTGGATAAATCTATTAGTCATATGAAAGTAATGTTTGTTTTTCTAATTACTCCTAGTCTGCACAGTACTTTTCAAACAAAAAAATCCAGTTGTGTTCTATCTCAAAAAGCACTGGGTCGATTGAACAAACTCCAAGACCTCTTGGTTTCAGAAATGCACAAGTTAATTTTTTAGACCTTCAAGGCACACAAACAAGTTGAGCAGAATGCCACCACATTCCACTTTCATACAAGCTCTTCTCTGGGCTTTTCTTAGGTGGTGTACTTCTGAATGCTGATTGACTTTATTATTGTCTTATTTGTTCGAAATTGAAGGACTTTTCCGAGTATTTTTAAACTATGGGGCCGATTCACAGAACTAATTTGAAAACAAAATCCTAAAGTTACTACTTATGGTATTCACAAAATGCACTTACGACTGCACTTTCGACTACTAACTTTACATCTGCACTCTGGCCGCAATTTCCGCAATCAGAGTGGAATTTCCGCACCCGGAGTGGAAATCCTGCACTTGTGCCAGAATCTCCGCTCCCGTGCCGGAATACTCGCATTCTGGCTGGTTGAGCATTTTCCTCAGTGGTAATCACCTGTCCAAGTACCTACCATCTCCACCATGCATCAGATATAGTCGATTAACACCAGATTGTGGGTATTCCTACCTAGAAGCAGAGATTCCGGCCGAGTGTGGAAATTCCCCATTCCGGGTGCGAAAATTCCAGCCCGAGTGCAGACGTAAAGTTAGTAGTCGTAAAAGCATTCTGTAAATAGCATAAGTAGTAAGTTTAGGATTTCGTCTCAGATTAGTTCTGTGAATCGGCCCCAATGTTCTTTCAAAAATGAAAACATTACCTACTGGGGTATATGAACATAACCACACTAAAGTAGGAGGAGCATGGCCGAACACTGACAGAGTGCGCAGCTCTGCCCAGGGCTCAGCTCTGCTGATCTCCATCCAGTGCCATTCTGTGCATATCCCGCCAGCCTAGTGGCCAAAGACATACCAAGTGGGCCGCTACATATGGAGGAGACTGAAAACGCTCCCACTGACTCCTCATACAGCTGACCCCTCATACAGCTGACCCCTGGAGGCCTTGTAGCGCGAGAAGACCAGCGGAGATATTGCCTATGCCCATCAGTCCCCCTCCGGAGGGACCCCCTGCCGCCCTTGCTGGGAGCGACCCAGAGTGGTGACACCAGTACAATCCACCAAAAAGAAAAGGCAGGCTTTGGGCGGTGCCCCTACAAGCCAGGTAAGGAGTCCGGGGGCAGCCCCTCAGGCCGGAGTGGACAAGTGGGGCAAATACCTGTGCCCCAGTACTGGGACTGTGGAGGAAGACAGCTGTCCGGTCTGATGAGCGCCACTGCTCTGACCCCTGCCCGGAGTGGGAGCAGTGGAGTCAAGGTGCACTGAAGGATTTCTGGCTGGCTGCGGCTCCCGTGGTGGGGGTAAGCACCAAAATCCTGCCTGCTGCTGACACGTAAAAGATGGTTGTGGTAAGTGCGGCGTGGAGCAGGGATTGCTCTGCCTGCATGCATGCAGATGGCCGGGGTCGCTGTGGATATGGAGGAGGTGCTGCCTTGCAGTACCTGGCATAGCATGCACGCAGATAACCCAGGAGGAGGTGGTGCATGTTGAGTCACTTTCTCACTTTGCCACTGGATTCAAGCTAGCCTGGCTGATGAAGGGTGTTACCCAGAAACCGGTCCAAGGATGCTTGTTTCCGGTTCAGGGAAGACATGGCTTGGCAGTTCGGGCTTGACTGTTCCTATGAGGCACAGAGTGAAGACTGATTTGCATATAGATGGGTCTGAACTGAGGTAGCGAAGTGAGCTAAAGAATGATGCTGGATTCAACCCAGATCTGTGACTGTGGGTGAGTGTCTGAAAAGTTGCAGCACTCCATCCATCATCTCCTTGTGTTTGCCATGTTGAGCTGCGACCACAAACACTCTGCAATCTCTAGACCCAGAACATAGACTGTAACCTGTAAGCACGTCTTGTGCCCACTGACTCCTGGGTCTGAGGCCGTGTTGAATGCTGCATGCTGTGGGGATGACAGCGCCGAAGGAACGTCCAGTCAAGAGAGCAGAGCGCACTATGGGTAGCTAAGAGAGGACCTTCACTGGGACCTGCAAATGCCAGGTGCTGCCTGATGCTGAGCCTGGTGATGTGCTGTGGTGGACCTGCTCTGAGGAGACTTCAATGTTTGACCCACCCCCATGACAACTGTGTAACTGCCACTACTAAGTGCTGTTCTTTGTGCTGTTGAGCAGACACAGCCTGAACACCGGCCATTACCCCTAAGTTACGGCAAGACCTTATTGGCTGAACACTGCCTCTGACAATCATAAGTAAATTCGCCTGCAGGTGGGACCCAGATACCGAGGTAACTGTAAGATCTACCCCTGAAGGTGAGGGAGCACCACAGATACCTAGTAGCAGATGGAGATACCTCATTAAAGCACATTCTCAGAGCAATCACCACATCTAAAATGGCGCTGGAAATCAAAATAGACAACCTATGCTCCAATCTCGGCCTCTTGCGAGACGACCATAAGCACCTCGCATAAAGAGTTACCACTACTAGAAGAGTTCTGACAGAGATGTCGCCCATGTTCACCTTGATGAAGGAGCGAATGATTAACATGGAAACTATGATTCGTACCCCGGAGCTCAGGGCAGAAGACACAGAAAACCGGTCGTGTCGGAATAATTTTCGAGTGAAAGGGCTGAGAATTGAGGGAACCAATATGACATACCATGAGCAGTGGCTGCAGAAGGAGGTGACACCAGAGTACCGGAATCACATCCTAACACACGCCTGTCATAAAGGAGATCTTCGAACAGAAAATGTAGTGGTGCAGATTTTTTCTGGACTTCTCTCGAGAAGTTCAAAAAGAGAGACCCACATTTCAGGATGCTAAAAAGAGGCTGCGGCAGCTGGGCCTTCCTTATGCAATGCGATTACCGGCCCATTTACGAGTGCTGGCGCCTTATGGGGCTAAATGTTCTCAGACTCCACAAGAATTATGGGATTGGCTGGATCAGCGCCCGCAGCTAGGGCCCAGTAAAAGCCCCCAACCGAAGCATACCCGACGCTCCCGATCTATGTGCAGAAGTTCACCATGGAGTTCTGTGACTCCGATGCAAGCTGAAGCACAACTCGGCAGGCAGTACGTGGTAGAAGGGGTGGTGCAAATCATTGGTGGAGATGCAGTACCCTTAACACCGGAGAAGGAGGCTGCGCTACAGTACTTAGACTCAGATCGGGGATCCACCAGCTCTGCTGTCTCAAGCCTCATGCTGCCCAAGGAGACCTCGAGATCATCCGATGACCTCATTGAAGGAAGCTGGCTTGTATATATATTATTTCAAAGTAAGGTACAGTGTGCACAGAGTCCAGGGAGTCCAAGAGAGCATAAAGGTCCAGCACACATGCTCCAAGCGATACTGGAATGTGGGGGGGTATGCAGTTCCTATAGGGGGTGATCGGAGTCCAAATAGGTCAGTAAAGTTGGAGTCCAAGGGGGAATTCCCTTTTTGGAATAGGAGCCCTGAAACACTCAAAAGTGTCATGCGTCATCATAGGGCTTCTGCTTCTCGTTGAGCCGCAATGCTCGACGGGCACCCGCAAGGAGATCTTTTTCCAAAAAAGCTGTATGTGAAGTGCCTGTGTAGGGCCCTAAGTGTGGATGTGTAAATGGTGAGTGTAGGAGTGGTGTTTGACTAAAAAGGAACAGGTAGATCTCAGTACTAAAGACTATTTATTTGGTGAGTGCACCTGTACTAATTAAAAACAATGTGTGCCACCATTAGAGGCAATGATCTCAAGAAATCAAAAAATCAAGGGGTCAACATGTTTCTTGCCTCAAATTGTGAATGAATGATCTGGGCAATTCTTCAGGATGGGGGGATTAAATTCTATCTAAACAGTGCTTGGAACCATTAATATGCAGCACGTGATTCAGGCAGTTGGGTGTTGTACGGTTTTCACCATTGAAAATGTGATTACGCTTGCCTTTTTGGACCTAACAAGATAGACCCAATTGTGGTTACTTTTATGCCTCCCCAAGGTTATCTACTCCTCGAGGTCATCTAGAGAAGCACGCTGTATTTCAGCATAAACGCCCTAGTGAACATCTTGCGGTGACCTACCCTGCCTCCAGTGCCTCAGTAGTCACAGTCCTGAAGAATTGCCCAGATAATACATTGAAAATTTGAGGCAAGAAACATGTTGACTCCTTGATTTTTTGGCCCCCATGCAGGTCTTGACACAGGCAAGTAAGAAATACTTTTAAATGCAAGGCTGTACACAGAAATGCAATTGTGGATTGTATTGGGATCATATACAGGTTTGTTTACAGGTTTGTATTACTTTTTAAAATAGTTAAAAATACAGCAACATTACTTTTGATTACTCTTGTATTAGTTTTCAGTTACTTTTAGTACTTGAGGTGATATGTCGAGATGTCATACACTAGAGTTTGTCACTTACAGGCAGTATGACAGTCCTTAAGTTAAAGCATAGTTACTTTCTTTTCATTCAAAACATTTTTAGTAACAGAAAACTCGAACATTGGTTCCTATGGGAAAAAGAGTGTTCACGGTTCACAGGTAAGTACATGACTTACAAGTATGGCTTTTCAGGGTTAGTACAAAAGTTCTCCAAGGTCCAGTTGGGCACTCAAATTGCACCACCAGTGGCACTGGGGCAGCCGGGTACAGAGTGCAGCGGATCAATGTTAGCCAATGGGGCTAAGGGGGCCTTTGGCCAGGTGCTGCCCATGAGCAGGCCACTCGGGTGTGTGAGCAAATATCCTGGGTTTAGAAAATCAGCACTGCAGGGCCAACAATCTGTATTGGGGCGGCTGGATGCAGAGTGCAATGGAGACGTTGGGGACCCAGTGGATTGCAATGGAGATGGTGTCCTCTTCTTCCTGGGTCAGCACAGCTCTTTGGTCTTTCTTTCTTAATCAAATCTGAGGAGGCAAGGTTCAGGGTTGCCCCATAATACAAAATTATGGGGTGTTTACAAAGGTGTGCAGCTTCGGATCAATCGGTCCCTTCCTTGGGGTGGGTACCCTATTATGTCACCCTCCAGTGGGAAGGGGCATGAGCCTCTCCCTAATTGACTGGGTCCCCTCATCTTCATGATGGAGGGGACTGAGATTTGGGAACTTTACCTCTCCTCCCCCACTTGAGGGGTGGGGCTGGCAAAGGTGGGCACACCTCTCCTACTAACTTGGTTTTCCCACTAATTCTCCGCCCCAAAGTTGGGATCAGAATTGGTGGGAGCCAGTTGTTGGGGGCAGCAAAATGCAGGGACAGCTTACAAAATTGGCAGGCCTTTGAAGCTTCCCCTTCGTGGACGCCGCCCATGCTGGGGAAGGAGTCATGACACCTCTGCCCAGGATGGGCTTTATTTCTGGTCCCAGAGTGTGGAGGCCCTCTACCCAGGGGTACAGTAACATATCTGGTGGTGTCAAGTGGTGGGGACCCATTAAGGAACCACACCAGGGCTGTTTGTTTCTCCAGGGAGCATCTCTAAGGTGCCCTCTGTGTGCATTTTACATTAAATCTCACACTGGCACAGTACTCTACTCTCACCAATGGGATAGGGCACCCTGCTAGAGGGGTGACTTACCTAGGCCTCAGGCAGTGGGTTGCAGGCATGGCACACAGAGATGTGTGCCATGTCGACACTTCACTTTTGTCTGCAGCAAAACACGCAGCCTGCAATGGCAGTGTGTGTGTGTTAGGGCCAGGGAAGGTCTCCAAGGTGCTGCAGCCCTTAGAGACCTTCCCTGGTCCCAGGGCCCTTGGTACCCATGGTATCTTTTACAAGGGACTTACCTGTGGCCAGGGAGGTGCTAATTGGGGGTACAAAAGTACAGCTTTGGGAAAGAACACAGGCCCTGGAACCTGACTGGCAGTGACGCAGGGCACACCAAGTTACAGTGCATCATGTGTCAGGCAAAAAGTGGGGGATAAGCATGCAAAAAAGGGCACTTTTCTACACTCATCTAAAACCCCGAACTCATTGGTAAAGGGAGAGGGGACACATTTTTGATGGGCTGACATTAATTGTAACCTGCTTAACACTGGTAAGGGGGGGTGTGGCCAAGATGGTGGCCGAAACAGATGCAGCTTGAGGACCTCTGTCCAAAATCTGTCATTTCTCCTGCCCAAGTCATACATAAAACCAAAGCACTCTCGAGCGTATCTGAACAGGAAGTATAATGTCCAGACAGTACAGACTTTTTAACAGACACACTTTGTAATTAACAAATACATGGAACATATGGTTAGCAGATTTGCAATCTTCAGAAAAAACACAGCCATCACGTATTTTTTCACCTCGTGACTTTTTCAAGGATTGAGAAAGAGATAGAACGGCGGGGCCGGCATCGGCCATGCACAAGGTATGGCGGTCGAGCCGGCCCCCTCCACGACGGTGGGGGAGAGGGGGGGCATGCCTTTCGCACACCCTTGTGACGCGGCTGCCGCCTCCCCCTCTCTCTCATAGGTCCCGGGCTTGGGCGTGACCCGGAAGCGATTCGAATCGCTTCCGGGTCGCGCCGAGGGGCAAACATCAGACCAGGGCTATAAAGGGCTGGGGAGCCCAGGAAGCCTCCTCTTGGTTCCTGGCTCTCCAGCTTGCCCCCCCCGACGCCTCGCTAGGAGGCGGTAACATTTGTTTTCTTTTTCTTTTGCAGCATCGTGAGCGAGGAGAACAGGTTGGGCTACTATCGCGAACGTCGCGCGTTGTCTCCGAATCTGCGGTAGGATTTTTGCTGTTCTTGGGTCGGGACGCCACGAGTGTGGCCTGTTCACAGGGCAGAAGCGCCCCATCGGGAGTTCGTTTTCGCAGAGCAGCTCGTTTGGGGAAGGCGTGATCGTACCGGTCATGAAGCAGCCTGAGGCAGCTGATCGTAGGAAGAGCGGAAGAGGCAGCAGGTAACGGGAGGCGGTGGCGCACGTGGGCTCGAAGGAGCACGCACCCCTCCGGCAGCTGCAGTAACTTTGTGTCTGTGAAGCGCGCTAGCATTTCTACAGGGTGGCTAGCTATGCCAGAATAATTTTGCCTTGTTGGCAGCTGGTAGAGCGCCGGCAGCAGGTAGAAGCGGGCTGCAGCGCGTGCGGGGGATTACACGCGCGGTGGTAAACAGAGTGAATTAAATGAATATTAGATCGGCTGCATAGAGTGTATCCATCGCTGGTAGGCAGAGAATCGTGCAAGGTTTTAATCACGTTGTCATTTTGCAAATCTCCTACAGACTGCAGGGCAGTGCTTTATTGCTGTGTAGGGTAGCCTAACAGTTGAGGTTGGAGACGCTTACTCTCAAGGGTACAGTTTCATTCCCCTTTAAGGCGGTATTATTATGCGTGTTTGCTTGTAGTTTAAGGTCTGAGTCTCAGACTCTCAGGGTTGCAGGTTCAATTCCCAAGTAATGTTGTATGATTATGAGTGTTGCTTGATGTGGGGTATGAGTCTCTGACTCTCGGGGTTGCAGGTTCATTGCCCATTATTTCTGCTCAGGTAGATCACCGTAAGACGGTGTAAGCAACGGAACGTGTAGGAGTTCTCGGCAAACGTTATATTGGGGATTTTTGGTAGTAGGCAGCGGCGCTCTTGGTGGCTGGTTCTATCGCTATTGATCTCCACGTTAGATCTTCAGGTGTTTTGATTAGGGTCTGAATATCACTATGGCTGGGAAGGCAAAGAGGGGGGAGCAGGGCTCTCGCATGGAGAGGCTGCTAGAGGATATGATGAAGAAGGTGACTGAGATGGGGCAGGATCTTGCTAATCTAAGGGAGAAGGTTGAGGGTCGAGAAGGAGATAATGGGCCCCCCAAGGGTGTTGTTCCACAGGTGCCAAAGAGGGTGAGAACAAAAAAGCGTGTGCCCAAGGGAGTGCCGCCACTTACTCCTCAGACCCCGGGGGATAGCAACCCAGTGTCACCTACCCCATTGCCTGTCCCTTTCCCGGGTCAGTGTCCCCTTTGTCACAGCCACCAGCAACAGCCCCACCAGTACCGGCACCACCAGGGGCATCTCTGACTCCACCGCTACATCCTGAGCCACCAGTGATACCAGTGGTCCCAGTTCCCCTTCCAGTCCCACTGGGGGTGCCAGTCCCCGCAATCCCGGTCCGTGTGCCTTTACCAACACCTGTGTCCACCGGTGGGGGGTGCGGTCCCGCAGGACGTAGTGTTGCATCTGGCTGCAATTCTGCCATGGTTGGGGAAGGCAGGCATTCTCGCCTCAGCGGTGGGGGTGAAAGAGTTGGGTGCTGATACTTTGGCCAAAGCAAGGCGCATTGTGCAGGAATTCAATGCAGTTCCCAGAGAACCGATCAATGTTGGGCCAGTCGCACCATTACCTGTCATTTCAGGGGTGGCTACGGGCGCTTTGGAGAACAAAGGATTGTCAGTCCCCAGTGCGGCGACAGGGCTTCAGCCAGAAGCATCAGGAACAACGGTAACAGGTAAACTGCCAGCATTACCAATGTTGGGCGTGGGCGAAATCAGTTCTGAACGGGAGTTTTTGGACAGGAGTTGAAAAACAGAATTTGGGCTGGTGAATATATTAACATGTTTTCGCTTCTGATATGCGAGAGGGAAAGGGAGGAGTCAAGGAAGAACAAGGATTACATGCTTCCAAGGGAATGGGCTAGTGAGATGCAGAAATTTAGGGTGGAAGAGAACTTACTTAATTGGATTAGAGTCTTTTCCATATTCATGGCAGTCACAGCTGACTGTTTCCCAAACTTACAGGCGCAGATGGCTTGTTACCAGAACAGGATAGTGTTGGCCCATGATAAATTCGCGAACGGGGGGTGGTTAGTGTATGTATACAATAAAGGACCTGTTCCCATAGTGAGCATTCGATTCATATAGCCATTGTAGTTGTCATATAATTTTAGACAAACTATAGAGCAAGTGTTTCAATATCATCAATGCTGCTTCAAGGTATGACTCACTAATTCAAGGAAAAGAAGGAGTATTCAAACGAGATAGGAAAAAGCTGTCTTTTTATCCAACAATAGTAATGTCTAAAACCACCCTCGTGTGGAAAAAGTGTAGGAAAGGAGTGATGGCGCATCACGGTAGCAACACCATAGAGGATAAAGCAGGAAGGTACTCGCCTGCTACCTCAAGATCTCATCATCAGCTGCCACCACTCCGTAGAAAGGAAATGTGTGTGGGAAGGTGTAGACAAGAGAATGGGTAGTGACCCAACACGTAAAGGTTGCTAGGGTGTATACAACAAAAGAAAGAAAAGTAGTGCAGAGAACCGTGCACCGTAATAAACCCCACAGTGTATGTACACAGATTTGAGTTGGTTCACACTAGCTTTCTACTTTTTATTCTGTGCTGTGTGACCACTCATGTATAAAAATGCCGACATGTTTCATTGCCAATTGGAAAAACTCACGGCAACTTCTTTAGGGCGTGGGGTATTGTCATTTCACCCTTTAGCCTTGCTTGATCAGTTAAAAACAGTTCTGTTGGAAAAGAGACAGACAAACAACACATATCCAAAATATTTGGCTTCTGGTTCAAAGGCACCCATTACTGTATATACCTTTCCCAACCGAATGTCCCCCAAAATGTTTACCGGGATGTCGCCCATCATGGGCATACCTTTACCCTCGGGCTTGTGTATGTATAACAGCGGTCGCTTGTTCAGGGCTCATCCCCTCGACTCCTGTCATGAGTCTGTAAACACACAGTGAAAGACACGGAGAAAGACATGAATCGAACAAATAAAGTTAATAGTTTTCTAGAGGAAACAGATGTAGATTTCCCTCCATTCCCTGTGTGATGAATAGCTATTTCTCTTTGTCTGGATCCATCCCTGTATTGCTGTGTTATAACTCTTCAGGTATAACTCCTGCTTAGCCGGGGTTAGCGGGGGTTCATCTTGTGTTAAAAGAGGTACTCCTTTTAAGGTTCTGCCCGCTATGTGGGGTATTGTCCCTCCCATGTCTCGCTCATGGTGCGTCTTTTAGTACCTGCTGTATGGCTCATACTTAATGTGTCTACTTGTGTTTTGATGATGCCAAGCTCTTAGTTAAGATTTCTAGACCATTGGTTTCCGTGACAGGTCTGTGCGTACCCCCTTAAAAAGAGGAATTCCCCCGACTGGGTCACGTTTACTGTTGCAGGTGTCCCTTCGCCTATGGTCTAAACCGCTTTTTACGCAGCCCCCTCAATTTTGGAAGAAAAGGAAATAGTCGGACTCACCGATATTCTGTCCGTGTCTGGCGTTCACTCAGCACTGCAACAACGCAGCCGTTGTCAGCCGTGATTAAAAAACGTAACCTTCCGGGTCACGTGGCACCGCTGTGTCGGTCCCGCCCATTTCAGGGCCGACAGAACGCGCCATCTTAGAATGGTAATATGTGCCTCTACAGGCAATCAATTCCTCATTGTACGAGCGTCTGAGCACCCGTTTTTAATGTTAATGTAACTCGTAGATGAATAATTCAGGCATATCTTCACCCCCGAGTTCTGTTTATACCTATTGCCTTGTTTCATAGTTACAGTATTGCATCAAGTGTAATCTAGCTCAAAACTGTATTTTGCAATGCTGCAGTGAGCGGTGTCAGTGATGCCAAGTGCCCCTAGGTTTCTCATTATGTTGTCCTGGTTTCTCATACAGTATAGCGCCCCCATATCACGCCCTCCTATTCCAATCTTCATACACCAATCATAATGGCTGGACTTATACTGACCATTAGGGGAAAGAAGGGGGGGAGAGCAATGAATGAATGATACATGGATTACGTGTAAACCTTATTCCACTCGATGGAGTCATTCAATCCAGTCTGGTCCACACCCTCCTGATAAATCCAACGAGCTTCCTTGCTGCTCAGTCTGGATTCCATATTAAACTGGTCCCCCATCACTCTTTCTAGTACTACCCAGCGTACATCTTTGGGATCATGTTTGTGATGCTGAAAGTGTTGGACTAGTTTTGTACTCAGTTTGCCTGCACGCAACGTGCTCAGATGTTCTTGAATCCTAACTTTGACCTTCCTTGTGGTGAGGCCAATGTAGTGTAGCTCGCAAGGGCAGGTCAATCTGTAAATAACGTTGGATGTATTACAATTGCTGAATTTGTTCAGATGCCATATACGATTATTTGCAAGAGTGACACTTTTGGTGGTAGTTGTAAGCTTACATACAGAACAGCCACCACATGGATAATGTCCTTGCGGAATGTTATTTTCCCGTGGGTCAGATTTGGGTCTGGTGTGTACCAGCTGATCGCGTAGATTTGCAGAACGTTTAAATGCAAAGCGAGGTGGAGGCATTTGCATACTCGTAGTGCTTAACAGATGCCAGTGTCTACGGATGATCTGCCTGATTTTGGTGGATAAAGGGCCGAAAGTGGTCACCACAGGTATGCATTCGCCCTTTTGTTTAGAAGTTCTTTCCAGGAGAGCCGCACGTGGCGTGTTGTATGCTCGTTTTTTCGCCTGCCTGATTACTTTCTTAGGATAGGCTCGGTTCTCCAGTTTGGTAGCCAATACGTTAGACTGTTCAGAGTATTGGCGAAGGTTGGAGCAATTCCGGCGATATCTTAAAAACTGGCCCACAGGTAAGTTATCTCGAAGTGCTCTTGGATGATATGACCTGTAGTGCAGCAGGGAATTTTTATCGGTTATTTTGTGATAACCGATAAAAATTCCCTGCTGCACTACAGGTCATATCATCCAAGAGCACTTCGAGATAACTTACCTGTGGGCCAGTTTTTAAGATATCGCCGGAATTGCTCCAACCTTTGCCAATACTCTGAACAGTCTAACGTATTGGCTACCAAACTGGAGAACCGGGCCTATCCTAAGAAAGTAATCAGGCAGGCGAAAAAACGAGCATACAACACGCCACGTGCGGCTCTCCTGGAAAGAACTTCTAAACAAAAGGGCGAATGCATACCTGTGGTGACCACTTTCGGCCCTTTATCCACCAAAATCAGGCAGATCATCCGTAGACACTGGCATCTGTTAAGCACTACAAGTATGCAAATGCCTCCACCTCGCTTTGCATTTAAACGATCTGCAAATCTACGCGATCAGCTGGTACACACCAGACCCAAATCTGACCCACGGGAAAATAACATTCCGCAAGGACATTATCCATGTGGTGGCTGTTCTGTATGTAAGCTTACAACTACCACCAAAAGTGTCACTCTTGCAAATAATCGTATATGGCATCTGAACAAATTCAGCAATTGTAATACATCCAACGTTATTTACAGATTGACCTGCCCTTGCGAGCTACACTACATTGGCCTCACCACAAGGAAGGTCAAAGTTAGGATTCAAGAACATCTGAGCACGTTGCGTGCAGGCAAACTGAGTACAAAACTAGTCCAACACTTTCAGCATCACAAACATGATCCCAAAGATGTACGCTGGGTAGTACTAGAAAGAGTGATGGGGGACCAGTTTAATATGGAATCCAGACTGAGCAGCAAGGAAGCTCGTTGGATTTATCAGGAGGGTGTGGACCAGACTGGATTGAATGACTCCATCGAGTGGAATAAGGTTTACACGTAATCCATGTATCATTCATTCATTGCTCTCCCCCCCTTCTTTCCCCTAATGGTCAGTATAAGTCCAGCCATTATGATTGGTGTATGAAGATTGGAATAGGAGGGCGTGATGTGGGGGCGCTATACTGTATGAGAAACCAGGACAACATAATGAGAAACCTAGGGGCACTTGGCATCACTGACACCGCTCACTGCAGCATTGCAAAATACAGTTTTGAGCTAGATTACACTTGATGCAATACTGTAACTATGAAACAAGGCAATAGGTATAAACAGAACTCGGGGGTGAAGATATGCCTGAATTATTCATCTACGAGTTACATTAATATTAAAAACGGGTGCTCGGACGCTCGTACAATGAGGAATTGATTGCCTGTAGAGGCACATATTACCATTCTAAGATGGCGCGTTCTGTCGGCCCTGAAATGGGCGGGACCGACACAGCGGTGCCACGTGACCCGGAAGGTTACGTTTTTTAATCACGGCTGACAACGGCTGCGTTGTTGCAGTGCTGAGTGAACGCCAGACACGGACAGAATATCGGTGAGTCCGACTATTTCCTTTTCTTCCAAAATTGAGGGGGCTGCGTAAAAAGCGGTTTAGACCATAGGCGAAGGGACACCTGCAACAGTAAACGTGACCCGGTCGGGGGAATTCCTCTTTTTAAGGGGGTACGCACAGACCTGTCACGGAAACCAATGGTCTAGAAATCTTAACTAAGAGCTTGGCATCATCAAAACACAAGTAGACACATTAAGTATGAGCCATACAGCAGGTACTAAAAGACGCACCATGAGCGAGACATGGGAGGGACAATACCCCACATAGCGGGCAGAACCTTAAAAGGAGTACCTCTTTTAACACAAGATGAACCCCCGCTAACCCCGGCTAAGCAGGAGTTATACCTGAAGAGTTATAACACAGCAATACAGGGATGGATCCAGACAAAGAGAAATAGCTATTCATCACACAGGGAATGGAGGGAAATCTACATCTGTTTCCTCTAGAAAACTATTAACTTTATTTGTTCGATTCATGTCTTTCTCCGTGTCTTTCACTGTGTGTTTACAGACTCATGACAGGAGTCGAGGGGATGAGCCCTGAACAAGCGACCGCTGTTATACATACACAAGCCCGAGGGTAAAGGTATGCCCACGATGGGCGACATCCCGGTAAACATTTTGGGGGACATTCGGTTGGGAAAGGTATATACAGTAATGGGTGCCTTTGAACCAGAAGCCAAATATTTTGGATATGTGTTGTTTGTCTGTCTCTTTTCCAACAGAACTGTTTTTAACTGATCAAGCAAGGCTAAAGGGTGAAATGACAATACCCCACGCCCTGAAGAAGTTGCCGTGAGTTTTTCCAATTGGCAATGAAACATGTCGGCATTTTTATACATGAGTGGTCACACAGCACAGAATAAAAAGTAGAAAGCTAGTGTGAACCAACTCAAATCTGTGTACATACACTGTGGGGTTTATTACGGTGCACGGTTCTCTGCACTACTTTTCTTTCTTTTGTTGTATACACCCTAGCAACCTTTACGTGTTGGGTCACTACCCATTCTCTTGTCTACACCTTCCCACACACATTTCCTTTCTACGGAGTGGTGGCAGCTGATGATGAGATCTTGAGGTAGCAGGCGAGTACCTTCCTGCTTTATCCTCTATGGTGTTGCTACCGTGAGGCGCCATCACTCCTTTCCTACACTTTTTCCACACGAGGGTGGTTTTAGACATTACTATTGTTGGATAAAAAGACAGCTTTTTCCTATCTCGTTTGAATACTCCTTCTTTTCTTTGAATTAGTGAGTCATACCTTGAAGCAGCATTGATGATATTGAAACACTTGCTCTAAAGTTTGTCTAAAATTATATGACAACTACAATGGCTATATGAATCGAATGCTCACTATGGGAACAGGTCCTTTATTGTATACAGACTTCTGAGTGGGGGATGACCTGTTCTCTGCCCCTTCAGCTCCTTTTTGTGATTTGGTGGTTAGTGTATGACAAAAATTTCAGGGTGGCTAAAGCATCTGACCCAACCCTGTCATGGGACCGAATTTACACGGTATCTTGGTTAGATCTATTCGGGGGCGAGGGGCATGGTAGCACAAAGAGTCAGTCCTTTCAGCCAGCCCAGCCTTTACAGCACTTTCGGTCACTAGGTAACGCAAGCTACACCACGAATCCAAGCAGTAATAGTGGAAGGAAAGGGACGTGCTGGGATTTCAACAGGCTTACTTGCACCAGACCACAGGGTCAGTGCAGGTTCAAGAACGCGTGTTCCATTTGCGGCAATCCATCCCACCTTGAATCCAAATGTCTTAAAAGATCAAAAGATAAGGGCAGGAAGAAACAGGAGTGAGGTGGGTTTCCCGCTTAAAGCGCGCTAACCCATCGACGTCACGGCACTGACTCCATGGCTCAACAAATACCCATGTCATTTGACAGCCAGAATTCAGTTGGAGGGTTTCAGGGATGGTTTTAGGATACCAGCTCCAAATTATGCGGGGGCATCTGAGTGCCAGAACCAACTCTCTGCACGGACCAATCCGAACATAGTCTCCACAAAGATTGCCAAGGAGCTGCACCTGGGTAGGGTGGCCGGCCCTTTCAAGTCTGTGCCAGTTGAGAACTTTGTGTGCTCCCCTTTGGGCGTAGTCCCCAAGAAGGTAGAAGGGGAATTCAGATTCATAAACAACTTGTCCGCTCCCAGGGGTAACTCTCTGAAGGATGCTATTAACGATGAGTTCTGCAGTATTAAATACGCATAATTTGACCAAGCAGTGGCGATTCTAAGGGGTTTGGGCCCGGGAGCACTGATGGCGAAATCCGACATAGAATCGGCCTTTTGGTTACTCCCGGTACATCCGGACGATTATCATCTGCTTAGTTTCAAATTTCAGGATAATTTTTACATGGACATGTTTATGCCTATGGGCTGCTCTGTTTCATGCGCATATTTTGAGAAATTCAGTTTGTTCTTGGAATGGGTTTTCAGACAGAAGTCAGTGCACCAGTGGGTCATGCATTACCTTGATGACTTTCTTATCCTGGGGTCACAGGGCTCCGCGGAATGTGGGTGGACACTGCAGGAATTTTGCGCGCTCATGCAGGCTCTGGGGGTTCCTTTGGCCCCGGGGAAGACGGTTGGCCCTGCATCTACTATAGAGTTCCTGGGCATTGAGCTGGATTCTATCCAGAAGTGTTTTAGGTTACCCGTGGACAAGGTCAACAAATTCAGGGCAGGTTTACAACTATGCTTCAGCAAGCAGAAGGTCACACTACATCAGTTGCAGCAGACAGTAGGGCAACTCAATTTCACCCTACGGGTCATTCGAATGGCCAGACCCTTCTCCAGATCCATCTCCCAAGCCATGACTGGCCTCAAGGAAAAACATCACCACACAAGGCTGTCAGCTGAGGTTCGGCAGGACATGCGGATTTGGATGGCATTCCGGCAGGATTTTAATGGCAGGGTAGTGTGGCCGGGTCCGCCCATTGCATCCGCGGAGTTGGGTTTAATGACTGATGCCGCGTGCAGTGAGGGATTTGGTGCCATACTCGGTACCGAGTGGGTTGCTCAACGTTGGCCAGCGTGGTGGGTGGAGAGCGGCCTAACAGGAAACATTGGCTTCCTGGAGCTATTCCCCATCTGGGTAGCATTGATTGTGTGGCCGGAACAATTGTGTAATCAGTCAGTGATTTTCTGGTCAGATAATATAACCATTGTTGAGTGCATCAATCAGCAGGCAGCCCGATGTTAGATAATTCTCCGCCTCTTGAAAGAGATTGTTCTCACCTGTATGAAATTGAATGTACAATTTAGAGCAAAACACGTGCCTGGTGTACTTAATCATGCGGCTGACACGCTTTCTCTCTTTAAGATGCAGGTTTTCAGGGCTCACCTCCCAGCAGCGGCAGAGCGTGCAACCCTCTTCCCAGAACGACTTTGGCAGATTGGTGCCCCCGCTTACCAGACCTCGTGGCAGCGAGTCTAGCACCCAGGACCAGGAAAGCATACGAAGGGGCGTTCTGGCAATATTGTTCTTTCTTGGGTGAGGGGTGGGTGGAACGGTGGCACGACACAGGGGCACTCATTTCATACTTAGGTTGGTTAAGGGCTAATGGGCGTTCGGCGGCCGCAGCTAGGAAACAGGTGGCGGCGATTTCCTTCTTCGCTCAGATCAGGGACAGGGGTGACCCCACTAACAGTTTCACGGTAAGGAAGGCTCTGAAAGGGTGGCGACGCCTCCAGGGGTCGACCCCAGACACAAGGCAGCCAATTGGGGTGCAGCTTCTCACGTCAATAATAGCAGCCCTCCCCGCAATTTGCAACACATCAAGTGAAGTCCGGTTATTCACTGCGGCCTTTTCATTAGCCTTTTACGGCGCTTTCCGTATTGGGGAGTTGGTGGCCCAAAACAAACTAGACATGCACGGCGGCCTGCAGTTTGGATGCCTTAAAGTCAGGGACGATGCCCTATTAATATCAATCAGGAAGTCCAAGACTGATCAGGAGGCCCGGGGTGATGGGATGGTTCTCCACCGGGCACAGGGTAACCCGTGCTGCCCTCTATCACTCGTTGAGGGCTACTTGCAGGTTAGACCACTTAACGTAGGAGGGCCTTTCTTGATCCATGAGGATGGGGTCCCGCTGACACGCTTCCAATTTAAAAGGGTGTTGGACATGGCAATTCTGAAGGCAAGTCAGAACCCAGAGAGTTTCGGCACCCACTCCTTTAGGATAGGGGCTGCCACTAAACCAACGGCCAGGGGTCTTTCAAACGGCGACGTATAGAAGATAGGGAGATGGGTGTCCAATTGTTACAAACGTTATGTGCGCCTACACATGTTGTGACTAAGAGAGGCACACAACGCTGATGCATGGTCTTTCTGCTTTCATTACAGTTTCTCGAGCCTGTCACGCAGGGGAGAAACTCAAGACACTGCACCAGCAACAATCAGCAGCGCGGATATCATCACCACAAAGGCAAACGTTTCAAACTGTGTGGATCATAGGCCATTCATATGTAAGGCGTCTGTCTAACCTTTTTTCTACAGGCGATTACAGGGAAAGAGCGCGGCAGGCAGGGTTTGAGATAGCATGCCATGGAAAAGGAGGGCTATGTTTTGATCGGTTCCGGGTTATCATACTGGACCTGTTAAGGAAATGGGGCCCGCCCCCGGATATAATCATCCTGCACTGGGGGGAGGAATGATTTAGCAAGACTGGGAAGAAGAGGGTTGGTGGAAACGATAGTCACTGAGATAGGCTGGTTAGCTAAGACTTGTCACGTTTTCTGTAGGCTGATTGGCCATCCCGCAGTTGCACAGCGGCTGCAAGAGCCCCTTTAAGGATATCAGGTATAGAGCGTACGGGGGTAACCGGGGGGGGGCGAAGTACCCTCACAGTGAACGGGCCCTCTGCACATGCGCACTCCGGCTGGAGGGCGTGGTTACAATTTGGATCTGACACCAGTTAGTGACCTTGCCATAGGCCCCTTTTAGGTACACAGAAAATAAAGTTTGTAAAGATTGATAAAGATATGTTTAGAAATGGACAGAAATGGACAGGAAACCTTTGTATTAGAGTTATGTTAAGGTTAGCCATTTGATATCTGTAACTTATCAATTGTAATCTGTGTGTAAAGTATATTTTCTGCTATGTTTTTGTGAAAATTGAATTTTAATGTTTATTAATTTCGCATAATAAATACGGCCGGGGGTGTCACGCCCCCTGCCTCCAAAAACTTCTCCCCTGTCACGGGTCTTTCGTTGGGAAGGAGGGGGTGTAGGGAGTACCTGGCAATATAGAATGGCGGGGCCGACATCGGCCACGCCAAAAGGTATGGCGGTCGAGCCGGCCCCCTCCGTGACGGTGGGGGAGAGGGGGGGGCATGCCTTTCATGCACCCTTGTGACGCGGCTGCCGGCTCCCCCTCTCCCTCATAGGTCCCGGGCTTGGGCGTGACCCGGAAGCGATTCGAATCGCTTCCGGGTCGCTCTGAGGGGCAAACATCCGACCAGGGCTATAAAGGGCTGGGGAGCCCAGGAAGCCTCCTCTGGGTTCCTGGCTCCCCAGTTTGCCCCCCCACGCCTCGCTAGGAGACGGGAACATTTGTTTTCCCACCCACCATCCCCTAGAAGCAAATAGGTTGTAGTGGTTCGGTTCAGGGAATAGTAAGCTAGCGGTTGTGCTTTACATTTTGAGGATAATTGTGAAAAACGGTGTTTGAAATGCTAAATTTGTTTATCCACAGGTCAGCTATCGTCGTATTTATGATGTATTTTGGTCAGGCGGTAAGGTCATGATTGGTGAGCAGGAAATGTAAGGTCCTTACAGGGCGTCGCCATTGCCGAATGGTGTCGCCCAAGTGGGAGGGACAAGTGGTCTCTCCTAGAACTCCAGGGGCAGTTGGGTGCGGGGGAGGAGGGAGTCACGCTTCCTCTAGGCTGATTGGCCATCCCGCACGTGCACAGCAGCTGCAAGGGCCCCTTTATGGAGATCAGGTATAGAGCGTACAGGGGTAACCGGGGGGGGAAGTACCCTCACGGTGAACGGGCCCTCTGCGAATGCGCTCTCCGGCTGGAGGGCGTGGTTACAATTTGATAAGGATCTGAAACCTTTGTATTAGAGTTATGTTAAGGTTAGCCATTTGATATCTGTAACTTATCAATTGTAATCTGTGTAAAGTATATTTTCTGCTATGTTTTTGTGAAAATTGAATTTTAATGTTTATTAATTTCGTATAATAAATACGGCCGGGGGGTGTCACGCCCCCTGCTTCCAAAAACTTATCCCCTGTCAAGGGTCTTTCGTTGGGAAGGAGGAGGTGTAGGGAGTACCTGGCCATAGTAAAAGTATCAAGATTGTACTGTCTGGACATTATACGTCCTGTTCAATTACGCTTGAGACTGCTTTGGTTGTATGTATGACTCACGGCTGTTAAAATTGATTTCTTTGTGAGTGTGTTTCTGCATCTTTGGTAGGAGGGTGCTCTAACCATTATAGCACCTCCTTAATACTTGGCTTATCTCCCAACCAATAGTTTTCCCATAGTCTGTTCTGTTGATTTCATACAAGTTGAGATAACTGTTACCACCACTACCCAACTTTCTATGGTGTATTTCTCCTGCCCGTCCTGCTGTTCCGTGCCCACACTGCCATCCCCAGTTCTTGATACGGGTGGGAGTTGTGTGGGGGGCAGTTTGCAGCGGATGGCACCGAAACCTCGCCCTGTTGGTGTTGCAGCCTAACTGGGGCCTGATAACCATGTAGAGTAGTGAAATGGAAAAATGGGCTTACTGTGAAGGGAGACTGCTGCTACGAGAGGCTACACGCGGAATAGGCACGTTAGTGACAGCTGCGGCCTGAGAAGCATTGGTAGATAGCTTTATCACACCAGACACTGACACCCCCTGGCCTCTACAGAGGTGTTACAGATCCTGCACCCACGACGGGACACAGCGAGCTCTCATTGAGACTCGGAACGCCCCCTGCTACGTCCACGAACTTTCATGCACGAACAAGCATACACAGCCCACTAAATAGCACGCACTATCCTACATTTTTTCACAGCTGTATTACCCTCCGCTCCTGATCCTAAGATGATGTATTGACTCCTGTGTGGGGAGGGTGGAAGGGAATGTTTATTGACTGGGGCATCCAGATTTGTGTGTGCATTACTGATTATTTGTCATCAATTATTTATGTACAATGCACTACCGAGCTTTGCTGCACGATCTGTAAAACACCAATAAGGTTTTTTTTTTTAAAAAAAGAGGCCAAGTTACATCCGTGCTCATGCTATTGGATTGAAAAGGCCTGTATTTGCTACAAACAGAATGTGTTTTATGTTTGGAAGTTCCAGGCATTTAATTGAATATCTTAAAGTGCGATGACTTTTGTATACTGTAACTGGTTTGCACAAATGTATCATTACTATTTGCCTCAAATGCACTGAGAAAACTTGCAGAATGTTATTGTTAGAATTAGGTATAAAAATCTCTAACATTGGGAAATTATGGTTATGATCACTTTTGACCAGACCTTAGATAGCATTTCTTCCAAACTATGCCTATGCACAAGCGCCCTCATTAACAAAATTTTGGCGTAGAGCAGTGCCACAAGACTTCCTGCTGTGCTGCCCTATAATGTAAGAAAAGGACAGGAATGCACAGTATCTACGAGATACAGCACTTTCCAGTCCTCTTCCACAAGGCTGGTGCACAAATGTCTGACATGCGCCAATGCAGTCGCCCTTGCACCATGGTGCAAGGCTGTCTGCATTAAACTCAAGTTGTTTTTGTGGGAGAAAGAACACCTTCCTTCACAAAAATAACCCTTGAGTCACCCCTGGGGAGACATAGGCTTTTGACGCATTCCCAGGTTTACAACATGTTGTATATCTGGGAATGTGTCAAATGCCATGGGTGTTACGTGGGAACTCCCACCGTACCACCCATGGCATGCCTCCCCTTGCAATGTGAAGTTACACAGTGACTTGCACTGTGTTGCCTTATACCACATCTATGAGGCCATGAAAAGCTACGCAGGGTGGCTTTACCTGGCCTAGTAGATATGAGTAGGCCCAGTGTGTTGCCGGAATGGTGTAAAAAGTGACGTTCCAGTGGTGCACTGAGCTTGTAAATAAGCCCCAGAGTACTCTGGCTAAGGGTGTATGGAGCTCTACATCAGGCCCTTCACTCTGAAAAACGTTTCACAAATCCTGCTGGCCTGTGACGTTGCCCAGTAGTCCCTGAAGTCAGCACCCCATCCATCAGAGGCCACTTGGAGTGATTTTTTGCTGTGCCCAGTACACTCTGGCATAGAGGTCCGGCCATTCAACATTTCTTCTAGAGCCAGCTTGGTTCAATCTTTTTGACATACACAAGCAACAAACGAACTCTTGGCTTATGACACCAAGGGCCATATTACCAAAGTGCCCCAGAGTGCTAATGGATTTTGTACGCTCTTTATACACACCTGCGGCACTTTGCTTTTACAGAACAGGGCTGTAGACTCTTGTGCGTCCCCTTCTGTACTACCGATAGCACTGGTGCACATGAAGCACCAGCGCTATCATCAGAGAGCATTCTCTCATTTGCATGAAGGCATGGCCCCAGGCAAATGAGGGAATCCCTTTACCTCTGCGCTGAGGCAAAGAAGCCGTCGGGAGGCACGCTGGCAGTGTGCCACCTAAAAGGTGCTGGACTGTCATTATGCCCCATAATAGTAGCCCTCTGGATGAAGGAAAGGGGGTCCCATGGACGCCCTCAGACATCCAGTTGCAGGTGGGTGCAGTCACTCACTGCACCTGCCTGCAAGGGGATCTCTAACCCCCTTTAAAACTGTGGGCAGGTTTCAAGCTGCACAGTGGAACATGGAACAGCTGCAAAGCAGTCACTCCGTATTTCACTTGAATGTGCTGCCCCCAGGACAGCACGAGTTTGTGGCCTCCCTGGTAGCAGTAGGCCTGGGCGGGGAACTCCGCTCTGTTCGCAGAGTTTGCAGAGTTTTCTGCAATCCTTGCTCCGTGGAGCTCACGGAGTGTAGAAAATGTCATTCCGCGTAGTGCAGATGAGTTTTTTCCTCACTCGCCAATGGTAAGTTGGTGAGTGTAAGCTGTCGCTCAGGTAGAATTTCTACACGAGGAGCAGGAAGATCAGCGCGAACGACAGTTCATGCTGCACTCCAGCACTTGCGGAACTCTGCAGATTTTTTTTTGTCACTTTGCGGAGTTCTGTATAGCGGAACTCCACGAACTCCATCAGGGCCTGGGTAGTAGTGTATTATCCTAAAATGGTGCATTTTCCTTGATCGCACTGGGCGCACCTTTTAATAGGTGCACCCGGCGCAATCAAGGAAAATGAGCTGATGTATAATATAGCCCCTGCCCTTTAATCACATTGTGCTTTTGGCTTTTGCCTTTAAACATCTAGTGGCTTGGTGTAAAAATGATTGTACATTCAAAACCATAGTGCATATGACTTTACAAATGCGGTCGCATTTCACAATGTACATAGGAATTCAGAGTCAGCCCTGGGAGTGGTATGCACAAGGCATCAGTGTAAAGTTAACTTATATTTCCAATTAATCTCTTTTTGTAAGAAATGCAAAGTTGTTAACAAGCAGAAAACCATGTTATGAACTATTATTGAAATGTAAAAAAAATGCACATTTACTGAAAAAACATTTGACACAAAAACTGTGCACCAGGCTAAACTGGATGCAAAACATGCTAACTATAAAATTAGCCATACATTTTTGTTTGCATTTGAGCAAAGAGGCTAGTCACACCAGAGTGTTTTGTGTTTCACTTCAGCAACTATTCCAATTTGCCGTGTTTGGAATGTTAAAATCCCTTGCAGAACCAAGGAACAAAAACAGCTCACCGCATTAAAATTAGTGGGGAAAAAATGTATTTGAAACTCAAATAGAAAAATTCAAATGCCGGAGTTGAGACTTGCATTGAACAGCAGACCGACAGGCTTCCATCTCAATATTCACAAGATCCCTACAAAATGAATAATAATGAGGTATGTGGTTTGTGATTTTGGTAACAGTTTCTGAGAAGTTTACCCTCTTTGTGAATAGACCCTGTTGAGCAACAGACCCTAGGGTATATTTACAAGCCCCTAGGGCCACCAGACCGTCACTTTTTTGACACTTCAGTGGCGCTCTATGATTGCCCATATTTACCAAGCTGCATTAAGCCACTCTGCATGGCTTAACACAGGCTTATAAATATGGCCTTTGTTAGACCCGACATCATTGGTGTGGGTTTTCCCTGTATTTTTGCCTATGCCTCCTGTGTTCTGCTGTGTGTTGGACTTCGCTTTGCTGGTCTTGATGCTTTGAACACTTTGCCACTGCTGTTCAGTGCCAGAGCGTAAGTGCTCCCTTTGTAAATTGTTGTTATGGATTGGTGTTTCCTTAATTGGCTTATTTGATTTACTAGTCAGCCCCTAGTACAGTGCACTGTGTGTGACCAGGGCCTGTAAAACAAATGCTGGTACTGGGCCTGCAGCACTGGTTATGCAACTTACATTAGCAGCCTGTAAATGTAACTCAGGCCTGCCATTTCAGTGCCTGTGTGCAGTCTAATACTGCCATGTTGACTTGGCAAGTGCACCCACTTGCCAGGCCCTAACCTTCCCTTTTCCTACATGTTAGTCACACCTTAGTTAGGCCCAAGGTACCCCTGTGGGCAGGGTGCAGTGTACGTGAAAGGTAGAACATGCCCTGGTGTGTGTAGCATGTCCTGATAGTGAAATACTGCCAATTTAGTATTTCACTATTGCAAGGCTATGTGTTCCCATAGGATAGTATGGGGAGTTTGCTTATAACATCTTATAAGCTTAATTACTCCTGGGAACAAGGTAGGAACATAAAGTTTAGTACGCCTGCATCTTTTAGTGAGGGTGATTTTTACATTCTGTGTTTGAAAATACCACTTTAAGAAAGTATGATTCTTCTTGTGTAACCATCTAGTGTGCCTCTGCTAGGATGTGTATTGACAGTCTGGCTTTGGAATGACAGGGGCAGGGGATGTGCAGTGACTCCAGAGAGTCTGGATGAGTCAGTGCTAGGCTGAATAGGCCTGGTCTGCATTTGGAGTGGTGGGAGGAGTAGCACCTGCACCTGAAAAGGCTGTGCCTGCTTTCCACAATGATAGCTCTGACCCCTGTGGTGTGTCTGGAGCCAGGGCTCACAGTAACAATGGAGGTTGTTATGCACTTGCAAGGTGCCCCCAGAACTGGTTTGGACTAGGCTCAGAGCCCTGGCCAGAAGAGAACAAAGTGATTTACTGTATAAAAAGAGGGGCCCAGACCTTTGCTCACTTCTGTGAAATGAAGAGGAACCTTTGCCAAGGAGAAGAGCTGGAGTAACTGATGAGGAATACTGCCCCTGTGCTGTTTGCTGTATGGGATTGCCTGCAGTGGCTACTTTCTGCCAAGGAAAGGGAAAAAGGACTTTGCTGTTTGCTGTGTCCCCTGGTTGTGGAAGACCTCCAAGGGCTTGAAGAAGAGGGTGCCTCCTGTTCTGAAGTCTCAGGGACACAAAGACTTCACCCCAGTTCCCCTGAACTTCCTTGGTGGGAGTTCTGACCTGCCAAGAGGTGCCTGTAGCTGTTCTGGGCCTCTGGAGTTTATTCTGGCTGTTGTGAGCTGGAAAGCAACACAACAACAAGAAGTGTGAAAGATCCGCACCTGTTTCCAATGCATCACCAAAGAAATCGTTGCAGCGCCTGCCCGCGACTCGGGAAATCAGTGCACGCCTCATCGAGTGTACCGATCTCCAAAGTCTGAGATCATTGCACTGATTCCGACGCAAGCCCTGCTGTGCGACTGCAAAAACACACACATCGTCCCGGATAGTCGCATCTCACCGAGGCGCCAGGTCTTGTGCATCATTGGGGGATGCAGTAAGAAACTGATGCATCACCTCCCCATGCAGTAAAAAACCGACGCATCACCTCCTCTCCAGTAAGGAACCGACTAATCACCTACCCTGCGCAGCAGTAAGGAACCGACGCATCACATCCCGCGGAGCAAGGACCCTATGCATCACCTTCCCTGAGTGTAAGAAACCGACGAATCACTTTCCCTGCGTCCCTTTTTGTTTGTGTGCGAGACGCATTCAAGCTACTTTGTGTGAAAAGTGTTGCATCTGCAATTTGCTTTGAACTGAACTATTTCTTCCATTTGAAAGTCATATTTGTATTACTGTATTGTGAATATTTGCTGTTTGGTCTTGTTTGGTTTAGATAAAGATTACTTATTTTTCTAAACTGGTGTGGTGTCCATTTGTAGTATTTTTACTTTATTACTGTATATGTTAACAAATGCTTTACATATTGCCTCTGAGATAAGCATGTCTGCTCGTGCCAAGCTACCAAGGGGGTGAACAGGGGTTATTTTATATATCCCCCTTACCCTGACTAGAATCAAGGGTCCTTATTTGGACAAAGGTACCTACCTCTGCAAACTAGAGACCCCCATTTCTAATAGCCTTGTGTAATACTGTTTTCTGTGGCATGTGGGCGTTCCTAGCAATACCCATGCCTTTTTGACAGTACTCCAGATTTACAAGGATCTCTAAATCTGAGGCAGTGCAAAAAACTAACATCTTTTAAAAGGAGGCGTTAATGTGGTGCACCGAGGAGAAATACTATTATTTCTCCTAATTTTTGCTCATTCTATTTGTGCTGCATTCTGCAGCACACATAGAAGGAGGAAGACTACCTTAACAATTGTTTTTGGACAAGAAGGTGTTCCTTCCTGCATAAACAAAATCATCCCTGCAGTGCAGGTACCCTTGCACCATAGTGCAAGGGTGCCTCCGTTGGCACTAGGTAGCTTTTTTTAGCAACGGTGAAGGGATGAGCACAGGGATAAACCGTATTCTTGTTAATACGCCGCATATCTGCATTTTGAAAATGACGCATCGGTTTATACAGCTCTTTATTCCACACTTATGTCTTTACTAAGGGCTGTAAGCCACAGGCTTTAATATTACCCAAATTAATGGTTCTCATTAACTGACTTCGGAAGGATGGGAGGGTTTGCAGACATTGTAGTGGCAACCATTTGACTCATTGAAGAATCCTGCCAGCTTGAATGTGTAAACCTTTATAGTATTATAAAACCATTGTGAACTAAATCATACATCTAATCGAAAGCTACTCAGCTGTAAATGCAGTGATCCATTCACAAAGGATGATCTATTTTAACCATGACCATCTGCCTATATGAAATACGTGGTAAACATAGTAATATACACCATAACAAAGTCCATTAGCTGCTTCTCTAGGAAAGGAAGGTAAATAAAGGAACATACAATAATTAACCTTTTTCCAACTGCATGGCCCTTTATTCAGCTCAGTAGGAAAGCAAATAAGGCCAGGACTGTATTTGGTATCCCTGCCACAGCTCAGATAGATAATTGTCTGTTCCAAAATATTTGTCCCAACTTTTATCACAAAACTCACAAATTAGCGTTGACTTACTGTTGGTGTTTTCCAATCTACTTTTTTTAAAGATACAATCGAATATTCCAGAGAATTCAGTTACCCCTAGCTGGAAGAAAAATATTATTTTAAAAGTGCAAAAAAGGTCAATCTATGGCCAGGACCAATAATTCTAGAATTTTGTAATTTCCTTAATTCGGGCATCTCTTTGATATATACCAGTGTTTGTATAGTGTTTAAGGTTCGAATCATAGAAATTGTTCACACGGGGTCCCCAGCTTCTAATAGCGATTGAATGGGGCCCACGGAAGTCGCAAGTTTAAGAACCGCTGGTCCAGTAAACGAAATCATGCTACACAGTGGGTACACTTTTCGACTGCCAATGCATGTTTGTGTTTGCTTCAAGATAAACTACTGACTGAATATACACAGACCGAGTATTAAAAGTTTCTATTTTAATTTTTTAAAGTTCAAGTTTCAGCATATAAAATATACTACTGTAACATAACAAGCAATCTTATATCTGCATAAAAATATTACAATTACAGACAGACACTGTCATTTTGTTAAGTCCTCTCACTTATTCCTGTCTGTTTGTGCTTGTATTAGGACACTCTGTGCTATTACTTCGTTAAACAGTGTGTACTTCCCCTTAAAACATGTGGTATTCATTAGTTTTACATTAATTCTTATTAAACTTTGCAGTAAAACCGTGGTAGTTGTAGTAAGAAATGCACCAATAGAATGAAAGTTATATGTTGTATGTGGGCTGCAATCTATATTTACAACTTCTACATACATGTCAAAAATGTATGGTTTCAGAGAGGACCATTGTTTTTTGGTTGGGCTGTGGTTTAAAAGTACCATAGGGTGAAATGTAAGGGTGGGCGTAGTTCGCGAAGTAGCACTTCGCGAAGGTACGCAAAGTGAAGTTCGCACTACGCGAGCTACGCGTAGCACTTCGCGAACTGCGAAGTAACATGTTCGCACTGTGCAAGATGTTGTTTTCAATGATTGCACAGTGCGGACAAGCAACCGGCACTGTGCAATCATTGAAAATGGCATCTTGCACAGTGCGAGCTGTAGTTTTCTGCTGCTCGAGTAGATTTTTACTCGAGCTGCAGCTTTCTCAACGCGAACTGGTAGTTTCTCATCGCGAGCAGTCGCGAGCATACGCGACTCCTCGCAATGAGAAACCTGACCTTCTCGCGTTGGGAATCTCGCCGGGAGGTTTATTTTCCATGCTCGCGATCGCGAACAAGGAAAAAGTCTCGCCAGGATGTCATTTTGCTTGCTCGCGGTCGCCAACTTGACGTTGAGGACCGCGAGCAAGCAAAAAATGACCGCAGCACTACGCAACACTACGCTACGCGTGTTCGCACTGTGCTACGTGCAGTTCGCGTAGCGCGAAGTAGCGCGAACTTCGCAAACTACGCGAGCGTAGCGTAGTGCTTCGCCCAGGCCTAGTGAAATGTTCCTTTGGCCGTGTAGAAAAACATATTTTTATATATTAGCTCGTCTACCCACAGGACTGAGTGGTTCACATACAAAATAGGGATCATTCATTGGTGAAAGTACATTTTTACCAACTGTATTGGAAAAAGTTGATTTAGAAAAGTGTGCTTTTTACTTCCTACAAATAAACTAATAAAGTGCTAGTTTGTCTCACAGCTCTGTTCCACAGACTTAGGGGCTGATTCCGATACCCGGTCGGACAGCTGTCCGTAGCCTTACCGTGCGACCGACATGTATCCGGAGCCGGTCCGTCCTGTAAAGTAAGTATGATGCGCATAACTGCCAAAAACCCGACCGACACGTAGGCTGTGATTGAAGCTCCAGTCTCCGTCCGAGCCGTAACTCCTAAAGCTGAACCAAGTGGCCCGGAAGCAGTATCCATAGCAGTTTCCGGCATGACAAGTACTATGCATACTTCCTACGTGCCGGACGGGTCACAACGTACGGGACGTCACAGCATCCGGAAAACAAGCATATCAGCTACGATTCGCGCCACAACTCAATACACAGCTACCAGACGGACCAGCTTGCAGCGGGTACGAGACGGAGCAACAAGCAGCGTGTACGACACGAACACATCATGAATCCCATTGCGCAGGTCATACCAGTACTCTACATCTATAACCGGCTCAGGAACCGACGCCGACAGACAGACACCTACCACATAAACAAACAACACGTACCCGCAAAATGGCACACACACACAGGGGATCCACATCCTGGCCACTAACAACAGCCCACCATCGGGGTTGCATGGCCAGCACCACTAACACCCCCACCCATAGGGGACCTGTTGCCCATCACTATGATCACCGATCCACCCATGAGACCGATCGTTTCCACCCGAGGTTCCCTTCACGAACCAGTTGGCAAATACCTTGACAAACACCTTCAACCCTTGGTACAGAAAATGTCTACCTATGTAAGGGACACAACCCACTTTTTAAACATCATTCATAAAAGTGATATTACATGGGATACAGACACTCTTTTTTGTACCATTGATGTAACATCATTGTACACCTCCATTCCTCATGACCTGGGGATGGAAGCCATTGAATTTTTTCTGTTACAGTCACCTACTCCTGAAGATCACAAAGTTTTTTTACTTGAATTACTTCATTTCACACAATATCACAGTAATTTTCTTCACAACAACAGGTTTTATTTGCAATTGAACGGTACATCCATGGGCAATTGTGCAGCTCCCAGCTACGCACAATTGTTCATGCACAAATTTGAGCTGGATCATATCCTCAACAATGACCATTGGAAATCACATGTCTTGTTATTTTTACGTTACATTGATGATATTTTTTTGATTTGGAAAGGCCCTGAACAACCTCTAGTTGAAGCAATTCAATTTCTCAATGATATTGACGATCGACTGAAGTTCACTTTCAACATTCACAAAGAAGTCATTAATTACTTGGATGTATTGTTATACATTAAAAATCATTGCATTGAAACAACATTATACAGAAAGGAAACAGACAGGAACAACTTGCTACATTTTTCTAGTTTCCACCAACCTTCTTTGAAACAACATTTACCATACTCACAATTTTTAAGAGTTAAAAGAATCATTTCTGAGCCTTCTCAATTGGAACAACACAACTCAATCATGGAAAAGCGTTTCATTGACCGAGGATATCCCAAGGAGACATTAACAACCTCCATTGAACGTGTAAAACTCAAATCTAGATCACAATTGTTAAAAACTTCTGACAGCAAGAAAACAACATCCAGAACAGTCATGGTTACGAAGTTCTCCACCGAAAGCTTCAGCATCAAGAAAACAATCTTGAAACACTGGTCCATGTTAAAGATCGAACCTGATTTCAAGGATACCTTCGTTGATAAACCACTTTTCGCATATGAAAGGAGTAAGAACCTAATGGAAATCTTGAATTTTCATCCGTCATCGGATCCTATCTTACCCCATAAAGGAACAATACCCTGTCATAACTGTGGTCATTGCAATAACATCATTAAGGTCCCCTACTTTATCTTAAGCCTATATTTTATTATTTCAATATGGCCGCTAAGTTCGGTCCTCATTATCCTCTCTTTTCATCCAACTACATACAGTCTAAGATGGCCTCCACTTTTGGTTTCTTTAATAACAGTCCCTTTTTTAGTTTCCACTAATGGTGTCACCTCTCGAGGTTCGTTCGTTCGAACACACGCCAACTATTCTCGCATGTGGAGAATCTTTGTTCATTCTTTTCACCACTGAGGTAAGCTTTACGACGGGATATTCATTAACGGAGCTTATTCTGGTGCACTTTTGACTAATTCACGATCTATTTGCACTTCGTGCTTTTCAATTACCCGGTTTTATTTGTTTTTCTGGACACATTCAAACATTTTTCCTTATTCGTTTTTTTACACTTCGGTTTACTTCTGACTATATTATCACTTTTTGTCATTTCGGTTTCAATCTTTCTCACGCTTGGCACAAACGCATGGCATTTCTTTTCACCGGTGGTTGCAAACATTTATCTCTTCCCTTTCACTTTGAATCACAGCGGTTCTGTTCCTATCTCACGCTCGATACTTCACAGAGTTTCTCGCTAATATTTATTTTCATTGTCTTTTACGTTATACCTGCAAAACGGATCGACACATCTCTCCATTTTTATCATTCATAGGACTCCTCCTGAAGAAGGGTAATTCTTACCCGAAATGCATTGAGGATTAATCCATATGTCCTTGGCTTCAATGAATCATTATTTTTCTAACCAATTTCAACCTCGTGACTTTAACGGAGATAGAAGAATTATCCACAATAAATATTTGTGTTGGAACCTTTCTGGCAATTTTTTGTTTAAATTCTGGCAACCTTGTTTGCCTTTTGGCTGTGCTATAAGGGGGACACTACTCACCTTTGAATAGTGCATCACTCATCATAACCCCAGCCATAGGGCACATGTTGCCCATCACCCCTGCCACCCCCAGGGCTTATGTTGCCCATCACCCCTGCCACCCACACCCATAGGGGACCTATTGCCCATCACCACTGCCACCTCCACCCATAGGGACTATGTTGCCCATCACTACTGCCACCTCCAGCCATAGGGACTATGTTGCCCATCACTACTGCCACCCCAGCCATAGGGCTTATGTTGCCCATCACTACTGCCACCCCCACCCATAGGGGACCTGTTGTTCCTCACTACTGCCACCTTCACCCATAGGGGACCTGTTGCCCATCACTACTGCCACCCACACCCATAGGGGACCTGTTGCCCATCACTACTGCCACCCCCACCCGTAGGGACTATGTTGCCCATCACCCCTGCCACCCACACCCATAGGGGACCTGTTGCCCATTACCCCTGCCACCCCCAGTCATAGGGCTTATGTTGCCCATCACCTCTGCCACCCACACCCATCGGGGACCTGTTGCCCATCACTACTGCCACCCCCAGCCATAGGGGATCCGTTGCCCATCACTACTGCCTCCCCCACCCATAGGGCTTATGTTGCCCATGACTACTGACACCCCCAGCCATAGGGAATATGTTACCCATCACTACTGCCACCCCCAGACATTGGGCTTATGTTGACCATCTCTACTGCCACCCCCACCCATAGGGGACCTGTTGCCCATCACTACTGCCACCTCCACCCATAGGGCATATGTTGCCCAGCACTACTGCCACCCACACCCATAGGGAACTTTGGCCCATCACTACTGCCAACCCCAGCCATAGGGCACATGTTGCGCATCACCCCTGCCACCCCCAGCCACAGGGCTTATGTTGCCCATCACCCCTGCCACCCACACCCATAGGGGACCTGTTGCCCATCACTACTGCCACCCCCAGCCATAGGGGACCTGTTGCCCATCACTACTGCCACCATCAGCCATAGGGACTATGTTGCCCATCACTACTGCCACCCCCAGCCATAGGGCTTATGCTGCCCATCACTACTGCCACCCCCACCCATAGGGGACCTGTTGCCCATCACTACTGCCACCCTCACCCATAGGGGACCTGTTGCCCATCACCCCTGCCACACCCAGCCATAGGGGACCTGTTGCCCATCACTACTGCCACCCCCAGCCATAGGGCTTATGTTGCCCATCACTACTGCCACCCCCAGCCATAGGGACTATGTTGCCCATCACTACTGCCACCCCCACCCATAGGGGACCTGTTGCCCATCACTACTGCCACCCCCACCCATAGGGCATGTGTTGCCCATCACTACTGCCACACCCAGCCATAGGGACTATGTTGCCCATCACAACTGCCACCCCCACCCATAGGGGACCTGTTGCCCATCACTACTGTCACCCCCACACATAGGGCATATGTTGCCCATCACCCCTGCCACCCACACCCATAGGGGACCTGTTGCCCATCACTACTGCCACCCCCAGCCAGAGGGCTTATGTTGCCCATCACTACTGCCTCCCCCAGCCAAAGGATGGGTGATGCGCAACACATCCAGCATACTCCAACATCAGGTATGTCAGCAAAATACATCCCCCCTAACATCATGACAACAGTGTGTAGTCTGTGACAAATGCCCACAACAGTGATTATGACTACGAACATACAATGTATGTAACAGCACATGTGTGACCAACACATGAGTGTGACATACACAAGGCAAGCATCACCATAGCACTGTGGCAATGTAAAAAGAATACCCCCTCACTGTGTAGAACAGAAGTTAAGTGGGGGCTCCCAAAAGGCAGCAGGTGTTGAGCATTGTGGTGATGGGGACTAAACCCCTCCTCATCACAGTGACCTAAAGGTAAGTGTCATCATGGTCAAAGCTTCAAATAACAAACAGCATGTATGATGCCTGATCCCAACTCATTAAACACTTCTGGGGCAAACTAGTGGTTGTGTCCCCTTCCCACAGAGATGTGGTGAGGCTAACAGTGCTGTGAAAACATAACACACTCTCGGCCATGTGCAGACAAGCACCACACATGGGGGCTGACAATGCATACAGTGTACAATAACACAAGAGCAGAAGTGACCATCACCAAGCATGCACACATCTCGAAAATAGACACACCAATCAAAACAACATGTGTAGACTGTAGGTGTCAGCTCACAAACACACATTCCATGCCAGCAATGGCACCTAACAACCAGGATGAATGTGCACAATGATGTGATATGACTCACAGGGACAGCAGGCAAAATCACAGAAATACCATCCAGACAAAGGCCCACAACAGCAATAACAATGCACTGGTGCAGATGCACAAACACAAACATGCATCCTCACACTGCACATCTGACACAGCATGTGCGTGTGTGTCACAGTATCCCCAGGCAACAACACAACACATGAGGGGGGCCGAACCACAGTGACACAGATGTGGACACATTGCCACACAAAAGTAAACCATCATTGGGACACCCTCAGTGGGCAATCAGGCATTGGCAGATGAGAGGAGCACAATAGACACATGTGACACAAGCTGGAATGAACACAAACGTACACAGCAAGAGACTGACACACAACACCACTACCACCAGGGACCAGACATTGGGGTGACACAAGCATGCATGACACCTCCACTGTGATGACAAAGGCAGATGTCCTACAAACTGGGAAACCCAGACATGTGTCCTGTGCCACAAACGTACATCACACATACACAAACACAAATCACTCAGCATGGCCCCCATCCATGGACAAACGGGAGCTAGGGGACCATTCATGCAAACATTTACATCAGTCCACCCTCAACACCACACACCCTGAACTGAAACAATGTGCATCTGTGAAGCCCACATGGACAGGTGACATTGCACATGAATCCATGACAAACACAGGAATTTTGGGAGGAACAAAGGTGCACAGACACATCACACAAGGACCGTTTATAACCCTGGGGAATGACAGACATACTGTACAGTATGCGGTACATGGCCATGACCTCAACGCTCACGTAAATTTCAGAATCTCTGGCTCAGTCCCAGGACAATGCAGAAGCCAAGGAGAACCACAAGGCACACATGCTGACACCTGCCAGCATCGCAGCCATGATCCCGACAAGTGGGAGCAGTCACACACACATACTAATGTCTCAATCACTGAAAGGTACCACCCAGGGACAACTACATGATTTAGCAAATAAACAGGTGCCTTGGGGAACCCTGACTGTGTGGTACAAAAGGGGGTGGTGATGGACTGAGCACCAGAACCAATCAAACACTCACACCAAGTCAAGAGATCTGGGTTTAATCCATCACCGTTCTTTAGCCCACTCTGCCACCCCAGTTCAGACATGGCCATATGCAAATCAATCTGACCCTGTGCCTCATGGGAACAGTCCAGCCCGAACTGCCAAGCTATGCCTTCCCTGGACCGGAAACAAGCTTCCTAGGACGGGTTTCTGGTATTTCAGCCGTCTTCAGCCAGGCTTGCTTGAATCCAGTGGCAAAGTGAGCAAGGGACTCACGTCTGAGCATACCCTGCCAACTTATGGCGAACAAAGCGGTACAAAAGGGGGTGGTGATGGACTGAGCATCAGAACCAATCAAACACTCACACCCAGTCAAGAGATCTGGGTTTAGTCCATCACCGTTCTTTAGCCCACTCTGCCACCCCAGTTCAGACATGGCCATATGCAAATCAGTCTGACCCTGTGCCTCATGGGAACAGTCCAGCCCGAACTGCCAAGCTATGCCTTCCCTGGACCGGAAACAAGCTTCCTAGGACCGGTTTCTGGCATTTCAGCCGTCTTCAGCCAGGCTTGCTTAAATCCAGTGGCAAAGTGAGCAAGGGACTCACGTCTGAGCATACCCTGCCAACTTATGGCGAACAAAGCGGTACAAAAGGGGTGGTGATGGACTGAGCATCAGAACCAATCAAACACTCACACCCAGTCAAGAGATCTGGGTTTAATCCATCACTGTTCTTTAGCCCACTCTGCCACCCCAGTTCAGACATGGCCATATGCAAATCAGTCTGACCCTGTGCCTCATGGGAACAGTCCAGCCCGAACTGCCAAGCTATGCCTTCCCTGGACCAGAAACAAGCTTCCTAGGACCGGTTTCTGGCATTTCAGCCGTCTTCAGCCAGGCTTGCTTGAATCCAGTGGCAAAGTGAGCAAGGGACTCACGTCTGAGCATACCCTGCCAACTTATGGCGAACAAAGGGGTACAAAAGGGGGTGGTGATGGACTGAGCATCAGAACCAATCAAACACTCACACCCAGTCAAGAGATCTGGGTTTAATCCATCACCGTTCTTTAGCCCACTCTGCCACCCCAGTTCAGACATGGCCATATGCAAATCAGTCTGACCCTGTGCCTCATGGGAACAGTCCAGCCCGAACTGCCAAGCTATGCCTTCCCTGGACCGGAAACAAGCTTCCTAGGACCGGTTTCTGGCATTTCAGCCGTCTTCAGCCAGGCTTGCTTGAATCCAGTGGCAAAGTGAGCAAGGGACTCACGTCTGAGCATACCCTGCCAACTTATGGCGAACAAAGCGGTACCAAAGGGGGTGGTGATGGACTGAGCATTAGAACCAATCAAACACTCAAACCCAGTCAAGAGATCTGGGTTTAATCCATCACCGTTCTTTAGCCCACTCTGCCACCCCAGTTCAGACATGGCCATATGCAAATCAGTCTGACCCTGTGCCTCATGGGAACAGTCCAGCCCGAACTGCCAAGCTATGCCTTCCCTGGACCGGAAAAAAGCTTCCTAGGACCGGTTTCTGGCATTTCAGCCGTCTTCAGCCAGGCTTGCTTGAATCCAGTAGCAAAGTGAGCAAGGGACTCACGTCTGAGCATACCCTGCCAACTTATGGTGAACAAAGCGGTACAAAAGGGGGTGGTGATGGACTGAGCATCAGAACCAATCAGACACTCACACCCAGTCAAGAGATCTGGGTTTAATCCATCACCGACTGTGTCCCATCTGTGTCTGACAACATCATCACCACTCAGAACTGACAAATCCCAATGATGATACACCAATTAACAGCAGTGTGTCATGCGCCCACACATCTGGTAGCCCATTGGAAAAGTAGTGGGATGAACCCAGTACCACTCAGCAAGCATCAACAACAGGAACATATCAAGGGAACACTGTCTGTGTGTGAACAGGGATGTGGACACACACACATGCTCATACAACACACCATGGGCCCAGGCCATGTCACTGGACAACACACTTACTTGAGGGGACCCAACTCCTGTGGAAGCCCAGCTGTGCCAAACATATTCCCCGCACGTCTCACTCATGTCTGCAGAACACTTGGTCAGTCAGCCATCAGTTACCACACAATGAAGGCTCTGGTCACAACAGCCTGGGTACGTGAGTCTCCCCTAAGTCATCTGCACATACCCAAAACATATGTCTAGCAAGTTGCTCAGAGGACCCAGTTGCTCCCATACCAATGATGCCCACACCTGTAGGTCCAGTGTTGAGGAGAACAAAGTTTGTTGAAGTGACAAATTGGACAATGGGAAGCACATCATATGTGCAGGGGTGCAAGCCACAGATGTGACCATGCAAATGAAATGTTCACAGAGATGTCCACAAATAGTTGATCCTGACACACCCAGGTAGCTGCAAAGTATGACATGGATACCCACCAGAATAGGATACATATCTCATGGACCACAGGGAGTACCTCACAGCAACACATCAGTATTCAACAATGGAAACCAAGCATCACAGGTGCAAGGGCATGTTAAACATCATCAACATGAAGTACAGCTAAATCAAGTTCACAGGGATAAAGAAAAAAGCTTTATTCAGCATATTAAAAGTTAAACGTCTGTTCCAACAAAAGGCCAATGGCCAGTCCATGTCCAAATGCCAAGGAGTGAAGTAGAGTGACAACTGTCACACCTTGCTTGACTGTACTGCTAAAGACCTGGGTCATCCCCTCCTAGGGGCATACATGGGGGCAGGGCAGGCCAGGCACCGCAGGGACAGGATCAGGGCGCAGCAGAAGGAGGCAGTGAAGGGGTGGTGGATGCAGGCGAGACACTTGCAACTGCAGTGGAGCTGACTGAAGTGCTGGGTGCTGTCACAACTGTGGGGCACAAGTCAGATGGGGTGGGTGCCGGCACAACTCCAGTGGGCAGGTCAGATGGAGTGGATTGGGCACCACTGTAGTGCCCAAGTCAGACGGGGTGGTCGTGGACTCCAATGCAGTGCCTACATACATGGGAGCGGAAAGGGGGGGCAGGTGAGGTCGGCAGGGCAGGGGGGACATGGTCCCCACATCAGTGGCACTAACCGTCTGACCAGGTGTGGAGGAGTCGGTGCCGGGATGGAGGGCCTTAGCATTTTGGGGATGGTGTATCTGTGGGTGGGGGAACCCGGGGCAGGGAGTGGTGGCCTGTGGGATGGAGGACAGAGACTTTGCCTTGGAGCTGCGTGGTGGCGGGGGGTCTTGCTCTTCTGGTGCCGGGGGGACTTGCGGGTGGGGGTCTCTGTCTGACTGCGCCGGGGGGAGGCTGTTCGGGTGTGAGGGGCACTCCCCTCTGTGTGTGGGGACTTCCTCTTCCCCTTGTAATCAGGATCTGCTGGGTCGGTGGGGAAGAGGCCAAGGTCACAGAGGAAGAGCTTCTGGGGAGATGGGGTTGCAGGTGATGCAAGGGAGGGGGCTGGGAGGGAGAGGTCTCAGAGGACTGCGGAGTAGTTGTGGATGACTGTGTGTGTGTCTGCAAACCAGCCCCTGTGAGTGTGTCATCAGTCCCCTGCGCTTGCTTGTGTGCACGTCTAGACCTTGGTTTGGGTGTTTGTGTGCTTGGGACAGGTAAGCTGCTAGGAATCTTGGGTGGTGCAGGGGTAGGAGGGGTGTGGGACTGTTGGAGGAGGGACACTGCTGCCGTCAGGGAGGAGGCCACAGACTGATTGGTCTTCTGTAGGGCAGACATGCCCGAGGAAATGCCCTCCATGAATGACACCAGTTGTGTCAACAGACCCGTGTGTGCATGGAGGACCTTCAGCATTGACGCCTGCCCTACATGGATCTGTCGAAGTAGGTCCACAGACTCCTCACTCAGGGCAGCAGGGGACACAGGGGCAGGAGGTGTGGTGCCGGGCATGAAGGAGACATGCTCACGAACACGGGAGCCCACAGGGACCTCTGGGATGTGAGCCGATGGGAGGGTGGTGGGGTGGTGGCGGGGACAGCCTCACTAGCTGGGGTTTGTTGGCTGCTGACACCCACCTCCACAAGGGAGGCATCCTCAGAGCTGCTGTGGCCCTCAGCTGGGGGGATGGTGCTGACGACTCCTCTGTGTGGCTCCACTCGCCATCCATTCCACTGAGTCCACCCGACTCCTCTCCTTCTGTCCCTATAAGGCTCTGTGGCTCCTCCTGGTCCGTGTAGCTGTCCCCTCCTGTGGCCGTGGATGTATCTGGATAGGAATAGGAATTAAGAGAACAGCATCGGTCACCTGCACCGACTGCACACACCACAGTGAGTACATCACATCACAGGGCAAGCCCTGGCATCATCAGCTGAACACAGCTCAAAGTGCCAACACTGTAAGCCAATTGTCATTCTCACCATCAACCATGGCACACATATCCCTCCTTGACTGTCACACATATGTCTGTTGCATGATGGATGCTAACACCCCAATGTGCCAACATGCACCACCCACACATTAGTTGGACATGCAAGTGAACATGTAGGAGTATGTCACTATACACACAGCACATCTCTTGCTACTGACTCAGTACAGGTGTCCGGATGAAGGGATGGGCAGAGACTCATTTCACATGCTTGTGATGCATGCCAGCAACACACACTATGATGTTCTCATGTCCTGATGGGCAATGCCACAATGGTGTGCATTGTGCACACTTGAACACAATGCAGGATCACTCATAGCAAGTTAAATGCCATGGCACTGGGATGCCCTGAAAGCCAGTCAACACTGTCTCCTGTCACAGGGGCAGGGCATCCAGACAACATCAACATGCACTGACTCACAATCCTAGCTCAGGGGTAAAGCTAACTCTGCAGATGACCGGCACACTTGCCCATCCCATGCAAACAACATGTCCAGGAGCCAGAAGACCCCACATCATGCAAATCAGACATCTGAGTCTCTGCAAACACAAATCCCTGTACATGAACACGTCACAGTCTACTATGCATGTAGCCCAGCTGCCTGAAGGACACAGTTGCATACACCATCGTGCGCTGTCAGATGATCACACACCTATATGTCACACAGGTCTTGTCTCTAACAGTCACATCTCAGATGTCATGCTGACCCTCTGAATCATGGACACCCCAGTTGTACGTAACAACAAGCCACACCCTAATGACACAGAGGCAGACACCTGAGGGCACATGTCACTAAGCACAACCTGCAATTTCACACACAGGAGTGGAATTACAGAGTGTTTCAAAATGCCCTTGAGGAGGCATGACTGGCAAGGTCTACGTGAAACAGTGTTAAGCCATGGACAGTAGTCAGGTGGCTAAGCAAGTATGACATACTCGATATACATGCTCCTGAAGCCCAAAAATTGGAATACCCTGATGCATGGGTTTGTTTGGAATACCCCAGAAACATGTTGCGAGGCAGACCAGCAATTGGAACACATCTCAAGGGCACACACATATCACATGTCAGATCTCAGACATTGTGTAAACATTTGACCTACACATCAAACACACAACAGAGTCATGGGAACAGATGCTGACCGGTAGCTGAAGCATAGCTGACTGCAGGGACACAGTGCCCTACTGACACAAGCAACAGACAGTTGGGGCCACACCTGTGGAACAGATGAGGAGGGTGCATCACACAATTGAGGGACATGAGTATTGGACTACAAGAGCTACGTAATGTGGACGTGTGACCAGGCCAAAAGACTGCTATTAGCATGTCAGTCATAGTACACAGATCAGGCATGGACTTACCCCCTTCCTGCTGCTTTCTGGCCTTCAGCTGCCTATCCAGGTCCGGGAAGACCACCGCCAGTATCCAGAGCATGTGGGGAGTCAGGGTCCGGTGTCCGCCCCTCCTGCGTGGAGGTGACAGCTTCAGCTGAACTCTAGCTTTCCTCCGGGTCCAGCCCCGAAGGTCCTGCCACCTCTTCTGGCAATTGCGGATCCGGTGCTTGTAGACCCCCACCAAACGAACAGCCCTGGCGATGGTCAGCCAGATCTCCTGTTTCTGGTGGGCATCAACCTGTGAGGATGACAAAGTGAAAAGTACATTAACACACATGCCCCTGATTGGTGCAGCACACATTTGGATATACATGTCATCATCACAAAGGGAAATGAATTACACAGGTAGTGCAACCATGGGGAAGGACAAATCACCTGCATGTCTGCCATGTTAACAATGCCTGGATAGTTTAAGCTTGTACTAATGCACTTTAGCAGCAGGAAACCTATTTATTACATGTACCTACACACTTTGGGTGATGAAAGTAGTCAGTGAGAATGCTTGCCACTGGTGTACACACTGCTAGTCCTGCTAGTCAGACAACATGCATGATTAGGAAGGCAGTGGACTGCACACTCACCTGCTCCCCTGGTTTCCCATAGAGCTTACTGTACTGTGGAAGGAGCCCATCCAGCAGGGCCTGGTTCTCCTCCTCAGTGAAGGCTGGGGCCCTCTCCAGAGTACGTGCCATAGCAGGAGCCAGAGGATGCAGAGACAGCAGCAGTGGTAGCAGGGATGTGGTCGAGTAGCATGTAGTGCAGGCAAGTGAGCTCCCTGGGGGCTAGCCAGCCTTATATCTGTGCTGCAGAGGCAGACTCTGTGCCATGTGTCCCAAGTGATAGGTCCAACACGGTTGCATTCTATGAATCTGGCCAATCCATTTAAATGTACGACTCGTACACGCCTTCCGCATCGTTCAAATCTTCACCTTCATGGAACACTTGAAATTGCAACATTGTTGTAGGCATCCAACTGAATTTCCAGTGCACAACTCATACAGGTTTTGAATCTGTATCCGTCTCCATGACAGTCCGGAGCCAATGGGTGTGCCCCGGCTCGTACAACTGACTGTACAACGCGTATTTAGAATATACACATGCACCCATCTTCATACGATTCAATGACAAAGCGTACGCATGGCTCGGACATGACCCGTGCAATGCGTACGCATTGTCACCCGCGTCGGACCTCATTGCATTCAATGACAAAGCGTACGCACGGCTCGGATATGACCCGTGCAATGCGTACGCATCGTCACACACGTCGGACCTCATTGCGTTCAATGACAAAGCGTACTCACGGCTCGGACATGACCCGTGCAATGCGTTCGCAGTGTAACCCGCGTCGGACCTCATTGCATTCAATGACAAAGCGTATGCACGGCTCGGACAGGACCCGTGCAATGTGTACACATTGTAACCCACGTCGGACCTCATTGGTGTGACTATTATACGGATGCAACACACATATACTGGCCAGGGACACCTGTGCACACCTACCACACTACAGCATTGACCACACAGTGTCCCATGGCATGTAAGGCTGCATTCCCTGGGTGTTTGGGGGGGCACATCTGGTTTTTGGCTGGCACTTTGTGCAGCCACTCCCAGGCTGTGCACGGGTACATGGGGGCAGAATCCTTTGTGTGTTGTGCACATTACCACTGTGATGTGCAATTGTACAGTAATGGGCATGAGTCACGGACACAGTGTCAGGTTGGATATGTTTAGGACATGACACATACACCCTGAGTCCTGGGGGTGATGGCATGTACGTCACAGTGAGACCTGTAGCCACAATACTAATGTGCACCCACAGTCTGTGTGCATGTTGTGTCTCAGATGTGTCTGATCAAATGTGCCTAATGGGTGACAGTCTCCACATCCATGTGGTATATGCATCGACCTTGAAGGGGTGTGTGTCTAAGAGACGTACATGGAGGGCCGGCAGTAACAACAGTGGCCACTACCTGTGGGACTTACGCTTGCCTTGTGGTGTGTACGTGCTACACCATGTCCATTGCTGTGTTGATGTGGCAATACAGGGACCCTGGGTTTCTGCATGACATAGATCTGTGATGCCTGGGAGACATGAGGCCTCACTTGTCACTGTGGTGTGTGTTTGGAACGTTGCAGCAGCACATAGGTTGGGTGACACAGCCAGATTATTGGCCCATTGCACTACAGGGCACTCATGTGGACATGTGGAATTGAGATGTGAGGTGGTGGTCTTGTAGATGACATATGTGTCCATGCCCAACAGCACACACCTCAGTACATTGTGTAATGTCATGATCTAGCATGTGATATTGATCGTGGTCATGGCCACATGGGTGGATGAACTGACAATCTTCCTTTGTGCATCTCTGTACTGCAGGGTACCAGCTGTCCATCGGCCATTCCCAGACCTTGCAACCATGCAGGAACGCGACTGCATCAGACGGTACTTTTTCACCAGGCCACTGATTGCGGAGTTGGCGGAGCAGTTGGCGCCACATCTGCTACCTGGCCGGACATACCCTACAGCACTGACCCCAGAGGTGAAGGTGATGGCAGCCCTGCACTTCTTTGCTACTGGCACCTTCCAGTACACTGTGGCTACTGCTGGTGGGATGTTGCAAACGATGTTTAGTCGGGTGCTACACGATGTCTTGGAGGGGATGTTACAATTCCGAGACCTGTATATCAAGTTCCCTTGCCCAGCTGAACTCCCTGAAATAAAGGATGCCTTTTATACACTGGGGAGTATGCCGAACGTCATCGGATCTATTGATGGGACACATGTTGCCCTGATACCACCATAGGCACATGAGCAGGCATACCGTAACAGGAAGTACTACCATTCGATCAATGCTCTGGTGGTCTGTCTTGCTGACATGTCGATCACACATGTGTGTGCACGGTTCCCTGGTTCTGTGCACAATGCCTACATTATGAGGAGTAGTCGCATTGCAACGCTGATGTCACAGATGCCAGCTCAGCATGCCTGGCTTGTCGGTGTGTACTGATTGTTTTTCATTGTGTGTGTTTGTCAATGTTGTATTCCGTACTCCTACAAAACTCAGCTACTTGTTCATTTTTGTGTGTGTAGGTGACTCCGGATACCCCAACATGCCGTGGTTGCTGACACCCCTCAGGAACCCTGTGACACCAGCCGAGCTGTGCTACAATGAAGCACATGGTCGGAGCAGGAGGGTGATTGAGCGGACATTCGGCCTCCTGAAAAGCCGCTTTCACTGCCTGGAGAAGACCGGAGGGGCCCTCCCATATGAGCCTGCAAAGGTGTGCAAAATAATCCTTGTCTGCTGCATGCTACAAAACATGGCAGTGTGGAAGGAGGTGCCTCTCATCCAGGATGACGATGACCAACCTCCGGCATCTGTGGATGATCCCGGCCTAGGCCAAGGTGCCAGTGATGATGAGGATGAGGGTGACGTCTGCTCACAGCTCATCAACAACTTCTTCACCTGAATGTGAGTTTCCAGGGTTGTTATGTGAATGTATGGAGGTAGCCTGGAATGTGTTGTGCCAGCTCTGTTGCTGTCTGAGTGTGTCTGTGTGCCACTTGACTGGATGCGTGCTGTGATGTGTCCATTCAGGTGGTGTGAACTCCACAATAGGGTAGTACTGCTAACTAGTGTTTGTGTAGGTGTCTTGCAACATGTTTTGTGCATGTGTATTGCATTTCTCTCCTGTTCTTCTGTGCTTTTGACTGTATCTTGTCTGTCCTTCCCAGGGTACTTTGCCTGTTGTGTGGTCAACACTGACCCCCAACACCCAGAAGCCAACACCAGTGTGGAAGTTGACAATTCCCATCAACTGATGTACCACACATCCCTGGACTTCCATTCTCCAACACATTGAGAGTGTGTGTCCACTGTTAAGTAGAATTACCGTGCAACTATTGTGGAATAAACGTGTTCCTGATGTGTAATGAACCTGTGCTACGCTTTGTTATGTGCATTGTCTGTCTTCCCACATCTGAGTGACATCTGCTTACCTCACCTGTGGATTTGTTACCACTGAGTAGGGTTGGTGTTGTGTCTGTGCATGCCAATGCGTTTCAGGTCAACATCATTGTGTGCGATGAGTAACATGGCCATGGTGAGTAAGTTTTGTGTTGCCATAGTGGTGTGTCTCCCTCACATGTGTCACATCACCATGACTCACCTTACTTTGGTCACATTGTTGCAGTATTTGGCATGCACTGTGTTGTGTAGCAGATCAACATCTCCTTGAACATGACAAGTTGGAATCACAACAGAGGCAAGTATGGTGACTAGTGGGTTTATTTACAAACATGTGTGAGGGAAGTGCACAGGATGGTGGGTGCTGTACATTGGTTTGGGAATCCAAAGTTCACATTGGAGTTGGAGGTGCTGGTAGATGAAATGTCCAGAGTAAAGTCCACAGTCATCTGATACATTGGCCCAACATGAACCCTCCATGTCATGTGGGCGAGTTGTGTGCGACTGGACAAAGTGAACGGGTTGTGCACAAAGGATATTGTCCAGAACAGGCTTGGAGGCCCTGGGGGATGTGCTGGGACATCTGCCTCTCACATGTCCATCTTCGGACGACCCCTCCTCTTCCGGGGGGGAGGGGATCCTCATGTGCAGGCCTTTGCGGTGCAGAGGACTCTCCGCCAGTGTCCTCCTCCTCCCTCCTCTTCCCAGCATGCCCATACTTCCTCCCTCTTGAATCTGCTTCCCTGTGAGGGGGTGTGACAGCAATGGCAAGATGGCTGACTGTGAAATCATGGTGTTTGTTTGGCTACAAGTCCAAAGTGTGCCCCTGTGCTTCACACAGCATCACCCAGTACGGGGTATCTTTTGCTGATATTTCAATGAGGTGTGTGGCAATGCATTCTACCCGGTGAGTTGTGTGGAGTTTGTTTTGAGGGGGGGGTGTATCCACATGCTGGGAAGTATGGTCAGAGCTGTCAGTCCTCCTTCCCATCATGAACGTGCTTCCATTGTAGGGCGTGCAAGTTGTCTTTCAGGATGTCAGTCAGTGGTGTCCTGCTTCTGATTTGCACACAACCCTGAGCAGGGCCTTGTGCTCCCCACAGCAGGACCCAGTGTCAGCCATCTTGCCAGTCCTTTTCCACTCCCTGTGATGTGGGCATGTTTCAGAGAGGTCTTGATGGGCCAATCAGGAGGGGGAGCATTATCTGTGACTACAGGCCCCATCATGCTTTTGGATACACTCACTTCACCTGCATCCCCACTATTCCTTCCTGACAGTCAGCTGCACTGTGAGGTGGTGTGTTTGTGGTGGCAAACTGTCTGGCAGGGTCTATTTGGCTTTGTGCCACTGGATTGCTCTATTTGTTTGTAGGTTGGTGCATGTCATGGCACAGTTCCCAGTCACTATGAGATGGCAGGTATTGTGTTTGTCTGACTGGCATACACATCTTGGGATGATTATCTATTGGTTAGTGTAGCTTTGCTTGCGGTGCATGGTTTCACTGTCCCCTTGCCACACAATCTTGGGTATGTTGTTTGTGTACTCACCAGGCTCTGGGATGTCTGTTAGGCCATGGACGCTCTCTGGTGGTAGGATGTCCCGCACCTTCTCCTCCCAGGTCCTGAAGAAGACTGGTTTGGCAGGAGGGCCACCGCCGGTGCACTGACTCAGGGCGTGATCTTTTTCGTTGAGTTTCTTGACCCTCCTAAGCATGTCATACCACCTGTTCTGGATATTGTCCTTTGTGCGCCTTGCTGGTGCTTGTGCGTTCACCTTGTCCACAATCCTCGCCCATAACTTTGTTTTCTGTGAGATGGGGGTCCTTTGGACCAATGTACCAAACAAATGTGGCTCTACTCTGATGATCTCGTCTACCAGCACTTCTAACTCACTATCTGTGAACTTTGGATTCTTCTTTGGGGGCATGGTGATGGATGGTGGTGGTGAGGGATGTGTGTGTGAGGGTGCAAGTGAGGGTGGTTTGGTGTTGGTTTTGCTGGGTGTATGTGTGTGTGCTTTTGCATGAGGTGCTAATGGTGTGTGAGTTGTGTGATGGGTGAGATGTGAGTGTGTCTGTGGTTGCTGTGTACTGGTGTTTGCTGCTGGCTGTGTATCCGGTTTGCAAGGGATGATGGTAGTAATTGTAGTCCTTTATATAGTTGGAGTTGTGGGTGTGTCTTTGTTCCATGTTTCTTTCTTTGGTATTTATTGGCTTTGTCATTGCTTGTTTGGTCCTTTTTTTGTCTTTTTCCTTTGTAGGCATGAAGGAGACGTTCATGTGACGGAAACAGACGCTGCTGTTGTCTCGTGCGGGCTTCTCTGCCTCGTTCACGCTGCCTATCATCTGTGTTTGGTACGCGTCGGTCGCGGCGGTCTCTATTGCTTATGTGCCGGGTTGTCTGTGCGTGTCGGTCATGCGGCTTGGTCTCCGTGCGAGTCGGTCTGGTTTTACACGCATTGCATCATACTGCGCGAATCGTACATAGCGGGTACGGGTCGGTCGGGTTCATTCCGGGTTCGTGACGGTCGGTGAAAATCGGGTTGGTTTTCCGGCCGGTTCACTATTTTCCCTACGGCTCGGTCGTACGGCTTGTATTCCATACGTGTCGGTTGTAATTCACATGCGATGCATCGTACTGCACGGTTTGTACGGCGCTGGTCTGTGTCGGTCATATCCGGTCCGGGTCTGTGTTGGTCGGTTCGTTTTGCGGCCGGAATCAGAATCGGCCCCTTAATGTACATCCCTACCTGACTTGTTAACAACCCTCAAACTTGGAGACTATGCCTTGATCATGGGAAGAATGGATAGTGACACTGGTTTTACTTATGGCTTCTAAGAAAGGATTAGCCTTCTGAGAGGCAGGCTCCAGCTGACAACTAAAATGTCAGCTGTAACAGCTCTTCCTTTGAAGTGGAAATGCTGCATGGGTCTGTCAGGAACTGCAACCACTGAATGCCAAAGCCACCATAAAATGTCTGCCTTTCATTGCAAGAGAGAGAAATCCATTTCTAGTACTGATAGAGGGGAGAACAACATATCTGCATAGGGAGTGGCTAGAGATAAGGCTAAGGCTCATACAGCCAGGGATAGGTCCTTATAAGTTGATGGCCTGGAGAAATGGTTGCAGAAAACTGGGAGAGATAGGAATAGGGAGATGATGTGGCATTATGCTAAGAGCTGCCGACTTTGGAACTGGGGAACCAGATATAAGTCCAGGAGTTGACTTAACATACTGTGATTCTGGGCAATTCACTCAAACTCCCTGTTCCCACAAAAAGACGTTGACCATGTGTAAAGTAAGTGATGCTCATATAAAGTACTCTGATGTGCCCTTAGGCTGAGGTTGCACTAAAAAACCTGTAAAAATAAAAACAAATAAGAATATTGTGAGAAAGTATCCTGGATTGTGAGTAGCTAAGAAACATGAATCTTCTTTGGTTAAGGTGTGATGAAATTGCTGCATGTTTAGCAGCCCGCACTAATCATCAGTAACTTTAACCCCTTGCGTGCGCACGATGTCTCCCGGCTGTCGTGCACTTCAGTGGGCGTGTGCGCACGACGGCCGGGAGACGTCGTGTTCCCGAACGCCATTTATTTCTCCCACACAGCGGGAGAAATAAACCTGCACGCAAGGGGTTAAAGGTCCAGTAATTCCTGTCTTAAATTAGCCTGGAGATGCTCTAAATAATGACTATGCAACACACAGGATGTGATTAATTAGGTTGTTGGTTGGGGCGTGTGAACCCTTCTCAAAGAACATCCACAGTCCTGTTGAGGGTGAACCACAAAAGCCACTAGATTAATCTGTGCTCAACCCCCTCGTAGCTTGGCACAAAAGCAGTCAGGCTTAGCTTACCATATGTAAAGTATTTATGCAGCACACAAACAGCAATAACATGAACACATCACAAATAACAATATTCCACATCAATTTAGTAAAATAGGCTATAATCAATTAAATTACTTGACACCAGATCGACAAAAATCCGATCAGCAGAAATGAAGATATGAAATGTAAAATGTCTCAGGTAGGTATAGCACCTAAAAGCACAAAGCGCCACTCACAGTTATCCGGTCGAGGGAGACTGGGTGAAAGTAACAAGTTGAAGCTGACCGCAGTAGAGTGCGGGCCAGATAAAGGGACCAGGTTAGTCCCACTGAAAAAGTTCTAAATTCCAGCTCAAAGAGTTCCACTCACGGTGGAGGGGGAAGTGAAGGGCAGGGAAAGCGTTGCAGATGGTCATCGCTGTAGCGTGTAGAGCATGCCAGACATTGCTGACAGGCATCATTGTAACATGAAAATCCTGTTGGGCATCTCAGACTGTTGGTGCTGGAGATTCCAATTGATCTTCACTGCTGTAGCGCTACGTGCAGATCTTGCATTGCTGGCCGTCGCTAGCTGTCACTGTAGCACGAAGAGTAGGCTTCACCAGTACGTTGCATTTGGGGTTGGTGTGGGTGGCAAGATCTTGGCCTGAATGGGTCTGTTCACAGTCACAAAGAACCAAAAACATCATGATTTCCACTGCCCTTCAAGGAGGAGTTAAACCGATGCCACACCAAAGTTCCAAGACTTGGAAGGTAGCTCTTAGGGATCAGGAACTCAATCCAGCAGAGGTGAGAAGGGCTCAGGAGGTCCATTAGCAGACCCAGTTGCAGCGGTTCTGCTGGGCAGCTAGAGAGAGGCCTCTGGATCTTGTTGTGTCCCTGTAGCTCAGAACAGGAGTTCAGTCCGCTGACCCTTGGAGTCACATCAGCCTGGGATGAAGGGTGCAGGTTCAGTGTTCCATCTCAGATAGTAGGTCAGGCCTCAAACAGCAAGGTAATACTCGTGCAGCAGGTCAGTCCTTCTTCAGTAGTATCCACATGTCCAGGAGTGCACTGAAGAGTGGGTCATAGGATCCTATTTTTGTATCCAGGGACATTTTTGAAGTGGGATAAGCTTCTTGAGTTTTCCTGAGTGTACTGAGAGAGGGTCAGAGGGTCCTATTTGTATACCTAGGGCCCCCTGTAAAGTGGGAGAAGCTTCTGGAATTTTTACCCGACATAAGTGTTTGGAATTTCCTGCCTCCCTGCCCTGCACCCAGTCTGTCAGGGGGCACAATTGGCTAGTGTAAAGTCATGTGTGTGTGAGCTAGGACAGTGCCTGTAAAGGACAAGTGTGGTAGTTAACAGCTTTGACTCCCTCCCCTATCAAGCCAGGATGACCCATTCTGCCAACACCCAGACGCTCTATTGTTATGCTGTCAGGGAGGAATAAACAAAGACGAACTTCCAATTACACCTAGTCATGTGACCCAAGAACAGGCTGCAGGCACCAAATGATTAGACAAGACAAGAAAATGCCAATTTCTCACAGTGCCATTTTCCGAATTGTTACTTAAAATCCAACTTTACCATTAAAGAGGGTTTTATATTACAATTCCTTAGACACCCAGCATGACGTTCTCTTACCTGCTCCCAAACAATCTATGACTTATTAAATGCAAAAAGGTTTCACAATGTTATCCAATGGGAGAAACAGGCCTGTCAGGTTCACTGACACAACATCGATGTCAAAAATGTCGATGTCAAAAATATCGATAAAACAATATAGACTCCCTATACTTAAACATGTAAGTGCAAAAATATAGAGAAAAAAATATTGATGTAAAAAATATAGTTGTACAAAATATCGATTTTTGCATTTGTAAAAAATAAAATAATAAATATTAACTATATAAATATTACAATTATTTTTAACTAAATTTAATATATATTTTAACAAAATATAACAAATAAACTTAATTAAAAAAAGTTAAACACATTAATTTTAATTTATTTTATAATTTTAAAAGTGTATAAAACGTTAAAAAATATATCTATATATATCATAACATAAAATATAATTTAAAAAAATTCTATTATAAATTAAAACATTGAACTATTTAAAAATATTTTATCTTAATTTACCAATACAGTCAGCGCAACAGTATGGAAAGTGTTGGATAGCGAAAGGGTAAAATTTACTATTTCAAATCCAATGAGTGCAACAATAGGGAAAGTGTTGGATAGTGGAGGGGTAACATTTACTATTCCCACTCCAGCCAGTGCAACAGTAGGGAAAGTGTTGGATAGTGGAAGGATAGGATTTACTATTCCAACTCTAGTCAGTGCAACAGTAGGGAAAGTGTTGGATAGTGGAAGGGTAAAAATTACTATTCCCACTCTAATGAGTGCAACAGTAGGGAAGGTGTTGGATAGTTGAGGGGTAACATTTACTATTCCCACTCCAATAAGTGCAACAGTAGGGAAAGTGTTGAATAGTGGAGGGATAACATTTACTATTACCACTCCAGCCAGTGAAACAGTAGGTAAAGTGTTGGATAGCGGAAGGGTAAAAATTACTATTCCCATTCAAGTGAGTGCAACAGTAGGGAAAGTGTTGCATAGCGGAGGGGTAAAAATTACTACTCCCTCTCCAGTGAGTGTAACAGTAGGGAAAATGTTGGATAGCGGAGAGCTAAAAATTACTATTCCCACTCCAATGTGTGCAACAGTAGGGAAGGTGTTGGATAGTGGAGGGGTAAAATTTACTATTCCCACTCCAATAAGTGCAACAGTAGGGAAAGTGTTGGATAGCTGAGGGATAAAATGTACTATTCCCACTCCAGTCAGAGCAACAGTAAGGAAAGTGTTGGATAACGGAGGGATAAAATGTACTATTTCAACTCCAGCGAGTGCAGCAGTAGAGAAAGTGTTGGATAGTGGAGGGATAACATTTACTATTACCACTCCAGTCAGTGCAACAGTAGGTAAAGTGTTGGATAGCTGAAGGGTAAAAATTACTATTCCCATTCAAGTAAGTGCAACAGTAGGGAAAGTGTTGTATATCGGAGGGATAAAATGTACTATTCCCACTCTATTGAGTGCAACAATAGGGAAAGTGTTGGATAGTAGAGGGATTAAATTTACTATTTCAACTCCAGTCAGTGCCACAGTACGTAAAGTGTTGGATAACGGAGGGGTAAACATTACTATTTGCGCTCCAGTGAGTGCAACAGTAGGGAAAGTGTTGGATAGCAGAAGGATATAATTTCCTATTCCCACTCAAGTCAGTTAAAAAATTAAAACAAAAAAATATTTATTTAAACAGGAAAAAAATTAAAAATAATTAAATATAGAAATATGTCAAAAATTTAAATACAAATATATTTAATATTAACCCCTTCCCCGCTCATGACGGAACCACTCCGTCATGAGCCACGGATGCCGTGTGCTCATGACGGAGTGGTTCCGTCATGCCGCGGCCGTTGGCGGCCGCTCCTCCCACGCGGCGCTAATTCCCCGCCTGTGCGTGGAGTCATGACGGAACCACTCCCTCATGAGCACAGCTCAACCGTGACTCATGACGGAGTGGCTCCGTCATGAGCACAGCCCCACCGCGCTGCCCCCAAACCCCCCCAGCGCTGCGGCGGAATTCCTGCCGCAGCCAAGGGGTTAAAAATAAAAAAATATATTATAATGTTAATTACATATGAAAAATATCTACAATTATTATATAAAATAAAATAAAAAATAAACTTCAAACAAGTAAATATTTTTAATTAGAAAATATTTATAAACAAAACCATTCATTATTAAATAAATATATGTATTTTATTTCCTGCCCTATAACACCACACACATCACAACCCAGATCTAAGTTTTGGAAAAACAATTACTTCCATAATTAACATAATTATTTACCAATTAAAAAAATATTATTAATTTAAAAAAGAAAAAAATAACTTCTCACACTTTAACCCGATTATCTTCACCACAGAGCTAAAATTAATCTTAAAAATTAACAATTACACAATTATAACTTATTTTCAAATAAAGAACTATTACTATAAAAACTAAATATAAGGTAAAATGTATTATCCACACTTTACCCCTTTAAAAGTAAAAAGCATATACAAAAAATAAACAATTACCCTAAATAGATATCAATTTATTAATTATTATTAATTAACAACTAATTATTAATTAATCAAACACAAATTACTTCCCAACGTTTGCCACTATAAAACCCCACAATAAACACCTAAAAGTAATTACACAATTTCCATGTTTAATGTACAATTAATTAATTAATTTACTTAACATCTAATTAAAAATTCATTAAACATGAATTACTTCCCACCCTTTACCCCTGTAAACCCCACAACCTGTACCTAAAATTATTTACACAATCGCAATAATTAATTTTAAATACATTAATTAATATTAAATACCAACTAATTAATAATTACTTAAAAATAAATACTTCCCACCATTTACCCCTATAGACCCCACAACCACCACCTAAAATTAATTACACAATTCCCATAATTCATTTTCAATGAATTATTCAATATCAATTAACAACTAATTATTAATTATTCAGAAATAAATTGCTTCCCACCCTTTACCCCTATAAACCCCAAAACGCACACCTAAAATTATTTATACAATTACTAAAATTAATTACAAATTAATTGATTAATATTAATTAACAACCAATCATTATTTAATAATAAATTACTTTACACAATTAACACTGTAAAATCTCAATTAAATAAATATTAATAAATAACAATCAATTAATAATCTATTATAATTAAATTACTTCCCTCTCTATTCCCTTATAAACACACAACCCACTACGGAACTAAAAATTAAAATTTCAATTAAAAAAAATGAATAACCTCTAAATCTTTAACATATATATGAAAAATTATAAACAATTCTTATACAAAAAATACATCACAAACATTTAAAATATATACTAAAATTCATAACACCAATTCAACAATCAATATTTTATACAACAATATATTTGCAAACGATATTAATCACTTCTATATTTTTAAAATCGATATTTTTTACCTTATGTCGACATTCTTGACCATGATATTCTTGCTGTCGATATGTCTCACTCACAATATTTAGGACTCGATATTCTTGTCTGTCTATATTTTCAACTCAATATTCTATCTGAGTATCGTCTGGCAGTAGTGAATAATGAATTTGGGAGTTTCTTACTACCCTGACATGTAAAACTTAAATATATATGTCCAACTGTTTATATATAACACTACTTAAGTGGCTGACACAATCAGTGCTGCAGGCCCACTACTCACATTTACTGTACAGGCCCTGGGTACAAGTAGTACCACTCTATTAGGGACTTACAACTAAATTAAATATGGCAATTAGGTGTAAGATCATTTGACTATATTTACAGGAGTGAGCACAAGCACTTAAGCACTGGCTTGTAGTAGTAAAGTGTGCAGAGTCCTAAAAGTCAAAATAAAATGGGTTCTAAAACCAGGAGCAGTAAAGGAAAAATGTTTGGGGTTGACCCTGCAAAATGGGCCAGGTCCAACACAGGTCAAATCTCACACCTACATAGAATCTAAAACTTAGTAGCTTATTACATACTCAGATGGAAAGCCCTACTTAGAACCTACCTCAGTCTGTTTTTTAACAGAGGCACATTAAGACATAAGAAAGCAAGAATTAGAATTTAAACTTGAAATAGGATTTATAAAGCTCAACTTAAGCCACAAACAGGACTTCAAGGCACTGAGACTTGATGTGAAACAGAAATATTGGTTATTTATGGTGTTGTAATCAGTAGATGCTCTATTTCTCCCAAGATCCCACATAATAAACCAAATGCTAACTTGTGCTGCAATGACATCAAAAATGTATGTACACTTAGGGGCCGATTCCGATCCGGGTCATAAAGCACTTCGACCGAGCCAGATCCGGGGTGTTTTCCGACCGATCTGGACTCCGACCGAGCGAGTACGATGCGGTCGTATGCTGTCGGACTAGGTTCGGTCGGACTCCCATAGAAGTCAATGGGAGTCGGTCGTACGACGCGTACATGGGCTCCCATTGACTGAATGGGTACGTCGCGGACAAGGGCGTCCCCTACAGTGTGTACACGTCGATGCCATCCGCACCGTACATGCCTTTGTTGGGGAGACCCATGGATCTCCCCCGGTGCCCGAGTCGTAATGCTGCGGGTGACGGGGGGTCCGACGCGGACACTCGAAGTCCGACTCTGGGAGCTTTTGCGAGCCAGACGCTCCGACTCGATCCGGCTGTCCGAATCGAGCATCGTACTAGCTCGGTCGTGAAACGTCTCCATTGCGCACCACGGTTTGTTTGCGACCGAGTCGTCCGGAACGGTTCGGAGCCGGAGACGATTCGGGCAGAGATTTCGCGCTTGTTCGCATTGACTCGGACGGAAAATCAGCCTCCGAATCGGATCTACTAATGCCGAAGCCGATTCGCTGGCCTACCAACCGAGATCGGAATCGCCCCCTAAGTAACATGTCAGTTATATTTGGGATTAGCAGGGGTAATGGTGATCACAGGTCTGCATATGAACCCCCTCTTTGCTGGTGTGTGTGAATGACTGCTGTAAACAGGTGGGTGGTAGTGCTGTGATGAAGGTGGCAGAAGGGTGATGCGATTAGCAGTGTAGAGCTGGGGGTGCAGGGATGTGGGGTTCTAGTATGAAGACAATAGGTGGTATTGCTGACACTTGGGGTCGTTGAGAGATGAAATGGGTGATACTGCATTGATGAAGGGTGTACATTGGTGGACTTGATATTTCAGTGATTTAGGATGGTTTTGTAGTGGTGGGATCGATAGAAAGGTCTTGAAAGTACAGATTCTGCTCAGTTTACCCGTCCTTCCATTGACTAACAAGATCATTTTCTGTTGCATGCTGTACTACTATTTGTTATCTGTCCACATTTCTTATACAAACGTGGGGGCAGATTTCACGTGACTCAACGCAGCAAGACACCTTGCTGCACTGAGTGAAAGGGAGAGGACAGGAATGTGCCATATTTAACAATGATTGTTTTTGTGCTGGAGGGGTCGTCTCTTGAACAATAGCAAGCCTCTGATGTGTTTTCCTCTTTATATGTGCGCTGCAGAATGCAGCACATACAGAAAGAGTACAAACAAGGAGAAATAAAGATATTTCCTATTATTAGGCATCCCTTGGGAAGGCATTACATTTAGTTGCTTTCCCAGGTCTACCGCTCATGGTAAATCTGGGAATGTGCCAAAATCCATGGGGGTATGCGTGGGATGCGAGACACAGACGCAATGCAACACTTTGATAAATCTGGCCCTTGGTCAGCAGACTGCACAAGGACTAATAGCAGATGCGCTCACGTTGCAACATTCAGACCAACCAATCAGAAACCTTTGATGTAATGGGCCAATAAAGCAGCTGTACATGCTTCACTGAGCAGCAAATATTTTCCAAAGCTTATTTGGATTCATTAACCTTTAAAGTGTGGGAGCAATATGTATATGTAGCTTTTTTTAAATTTGGTAGACGAGGAAATTGCTTATTAAAGAATTACCAACCTCAGATGAAAGTAGATATAACCATTCAGTTAACATGAGTTCAACAAGTGGAGATGTAATTATGTAAATATTTCTCATCGTTTCCATTCAAATTCCTAGTGATACATACTTCAAGCATTTTCTCTGCTGTAGTAGCATTTTTTCAGGGTGGCCGCCTCAATAGGCCACGTGGCAGGTTATTCTGTGCATTGCCAACTCTTCTATATATTTAAAGGCAACTGATACCCTGTAGTAAAGGAGAGACATTGAAATAAGAAACTGGAGGGACGTTTCTCATAATTGCTCAAGAAAGTCATCATTAACTTATAGAAAGAAGAGAGCAAACGCCTGCAGCTGGGGCACAGGAGTGTGGGCAGCTGCAGAGTTCATATGATGGAAGGTCTACAGGCAGGAGAGACACATGTAATAGATCTGTTTTCTGAAATATTTAATACCATTGTGAAATTGTTTCCCCAGGAATTCTGAGACATGGCGAGAAGGATGAGCAGCGTAAACTAATAAAAGTCAGAGCTGGAATGGTAATGGACTCAGGGCTCTGCACTAACTGAATTTAATCCCACCTAATTTGACTCTGTGCCCTATGCAGCCTTATACATCAAAGAAGACCAATAAAGTAAGTGAAATCTGAGGGGGGGGGGGGGGTATTGGCTGGAGCACATCCGGCTGTCACAGGGCTTCAGGATCTATGAAAGGTGCAACTGGAGCGATGCAGTGCCCATTGAACAACCAAGAGAGGTCCCATTTAATGGTATAGAAATGTGTCATTTCTTACAAAAAAGGTTTCATTGATTCTTTATTGCTTGATTAACAAAATTCATAGCAATTAAAAAAAATTAAAACAACTTAATATAAAAATAAATCGCTTACATTTCATTAGACATTAAGCACAATTAAAAACAAGTGCATTCTTGTAGCCACACTCTAGTGAATGTATCAATGTTGACAACAGAAATGTGTTATTTATATCACTTGTAAACGTTAAAGCACTGAATTGAAGTACTGTAGCATTAGGTGGTACTATCACCCTACTGACTGAAGCGAGGGGAGTCACCTGAGAAGGATGAGAGGCTGAAGAAACCCGCTGAGATTTCAGGGCCGATTAGCAGTGCACAGTCTCAATTGGCTAAATATCGGGATTTGTGGCTGCTAAACAGACTTGTAAATATTTACTAAATCCATTTAGCGATTTGGTAATGTTACAGATTTTCTAAATTGGTTAAGGAATTCATAAACAATTGCTGTTTGGAAGGGGCGTGTTTTAGGTGTCCCTTCCAAACAGCGATGACCTATGGTGTGTATTAATGTTTAGCTAACAAATTCCGGTCGCATAACAGTAATATCTTACCATCGTCTCAAAGGAGGTGGCAAGCCATTTGCAAATGGGAAGGGGTCCCCAACATGACCTTTCCCTTTAATAATGTTGAAAAATATATTTTTTTAAGAGTTGAAAGGAAAACAAGTTACAATTTAAAACAAATGTTTTATTTAAAAGCAATCATAGACATGGTGGGCTACTGACCACAGCAGGCCATCTTCCCTGTGTTTGCTGTCATTGCTAGTGGGTCGCAAATTGTGACCAACCTCATTAATATTCATGAGGTAGGTCCATTTGCGACCTGCTAGGAATTGCTAATTTAAAAATAAAAGTTAATTCATTAACAATAATGATTTCTTAATTGCTATTTGGAGGAAAACGTAATTTGGAAATCATTATACCGAATGCTACTGCATCTGGCCCTCAGTGTTTGAATTTCAGGATGTGCAAGATATATTCGTTGCTGAGGATTCATCCATTCACTAAGCTTTCATGCATGCATATTTTAAGAATAGTTGTGCAGTCTCTATATAGCGTAATAGCCACGCCAATCATCAAAGGCCCTCTCTCTAAATTAGTGGACTGAGCTTGCAGTGGGATAGCTGAACTTCCGTGTATTGCTGTTCAGTGAGGAAATGTCCTGGCGGGCCTGGCTCTACTGGAGGTGCATTAAAGCTAATTTTCCTATGGCTGGATCTTGTTAGAGGTGGCAAGGTGGGCAAAAAATGTTAGCCTGGAATGCGTCCCAAATAACTAGATGAGAATAATTCAAGCATTCCATCACGCTTATGTTTTTTTAGATGGGCAGACACATGTCTTTAAATATTCATAGCTGTAAACCTTTATCTAGTGAAAATGTTTTTGGATCATGCAGCAAAATGATAATTTGTGCCCTCTTTTGGCCTGTTCCAGTGGGCCATAAGGCAGCTGCCTTTAGTAGTGTAATGTAGCACTGACCCTGCATACAAGCCTTAATGAAAAATGCTGCAGGTAGTTATAACCCTCATTGTTTAAATTCACACATCTTCCCATAGTTCTATCAGATTGCCTTCATCACTGTCACCACGCAGCTGGAGTGAGCAGAAGGCTTCTCTTGAGAGGAGTGGGGAGATTTAGTGATAAAAACAACACAGTTACGTGATAGAGGTGTTCAAACTTTATGTTTGCAAAATTTGCTATTGTAAGGAAAATCATGAAACCGGCACTGTTGGAGAACAAACTTTCAAAAAAATATTTATTTTTTAGCAAACTATAAAAAACATGCCTTGCAAGCATATCATATTTTGCTGAAAAGCACTATAAACTGTTTGCAGGATACTTTGGTGCCGATTCCGATCCTGGAAAAATTTTCCCCGTACGAATCGAATCCGGATTTTTTTCCGTACGAATCGTACAAGTACCGTACAAACTGGCAAGTACGATTCGTATGGGAAAAAGTCCATACGAATCGCATTGGGAAAATTCCCCCACAAACGTCCTCGGGTCGGAAAAAGTGTCCGACACGTCCCCGGATGATTATCCGTACGAATCAGAAAAATGAAGTCCGAGCACGCAAGTACGATCTGTCCCGTCCGTCCGAATGTACACCCGTATGGAAAAAAGACCGTCCGGAGCGAACTTCAATACCAACCATGGAGACATGTGCCTGCATACGTACGAGACGTACCCCCACCCATGTAGTGTATGTACGAGTCGTACCCCCAACCGTGTACCCCCACCCGTGTATGTACGAGACGTACCCCCACCTGTGTATGTACGAGTCGTTCCCCCACCCGTGTATGTACGAGTCGTACCCCCACCCGTGTACCCCCACCCATGTATGTACGAGTCATACCCCCACCCGTGTATGTACGAGACGTACCCCCACCCATGTAGGTACGGTGCGGACCCCCAGCGCGTAGCTGGGGTGGGGGTACACGGGTGGGGGTACGACTCGTAAATACACGAGTGGGGGTACGACTCGTACATACACGGGGGGTACACGGGTGGGGGTACGACTCGTACATACACGGGTGGGGGTACATCTCGTACATACACGGTGGTTTGGCATCAGCTCTGTCCATCATGCTCTATAGCTCATTCAAAGTAGATAAACCAACCTTTCAGAGGTCTATCTCAGCCTGGGTGAGCAGAACAGAATGACAGAGAGGCCTCCAAGGGCACCTGGTGAACACCTGACTCAAACCACAGTATGCAAAGGAGTAAATGTTAGAAAGGAGTCACCAGATTCACTAAAACTGAAAAAAGCATATAAAACAAGCACTGGCACAGCGAAGAAGTCTTTTGAATAATGTAAAGATCTTCTTCAATGTTTGGGGAATCAGTAAGCGGCTATCTGGACGTTTTCATCCATGCGCATACTGATGCTTCCATCCATTTGCTCAATTATTAATTGTCAATGAACTTGGGGACTCATTTATGATTGTGTCACACAGTGCAGCGCAGCAGGTCACCTTGCTGCATTGCACTGCGCGACAGGAAAGGGCAGGACTGCTCTATATTTAAGGCAATACAACGCACTCCTGTCCTTTCCCCCATGCTGGAGCCCCTTTTGCTGCCTAGCACCAATGTAGGCACTTTTGCACTGTGGTGCAAGGGTGCCTGTGTTGCATACTGGATTGTTTTTGTTCAATAAAAGGCACCTTCCTGCACAAAAACAATCCTGGAGGGATATTGCTCTTTTTATGTGCGCTGCAGAAGGCAGCACGCGTAGAAAGAGGAAGAAATGAGCGGAAATAGAGATTTTTCTCCTTGCTATGCCTCCCATCAGAAGGTGTAAGATTTTTCAGGTTTACAAGTTCATGTAAATCTGGGAATACATTAAAAACCATTGGAGCAGCGTGGGAACACCCTCACAATGCCAATGAAATGCCTTCCCAGGGCAGAGTAACGCAATACAAGGATTTACTCTGTGTTGCCTTACTCCATATTTTTGGAGCCACTCAGAGCCACACAAAGTGGCTTTGTGTGGCTTCAAAAATCCTACTTAGAGGTTTGCATCACACATGTACCATGATGCGGGGTGCAAACGCGATGCATGCCTCGCATAAATATGCCCCTTGGTATCTCATTTTTGCACTGATGCCTCCATGTATCCACCCATCTGCAAAGAGTTCTACTCTACTCCATTATGCAGTGATGATGTATGTAGAACAGTTCTCATCCTAATGCTTATATTCCTATAACTTTGGTGATGGTTGGGGAATTCCTACCTATTGCAGTTTTGAGATATAGTACACCAAGTCAGAGAACTCACCTCCTGATTATAAATTTACAAAGTGGTGCCATTACTCGAGTGCGAACGAGATTGACAAGGTCAAGGCTCCTTCTTAGCCCCTTATGGGTTTGCTCACCCCCCTATATAGCCAACTCAATGAAATTGAAGAGGAGCCACATTTAAGGGGGAAGGAGGCATGGGGACAAAGAGAGAGAGAACAAGATAGAGTAAAAGACACATGGTGTGACGATGTAGAATAAAAGGAATAAAATTGCACCTGCAAAACTCAGTGGGAGCATCCACAGCGCTTAAATGCTCTTCTTTTACATGTCACAGCTGCGTCTAATCTCTTATCTTTCAGGAAAGTGCTGAAAATCTGGCTTTTCTCTGTAGGTTAATCCCTTTCCTTTGGGTTGTTTTTAACTTGCTATCTCAGCTAGCGCCAAGTAGCCTTCTTGGTAATCCAGCGTTCTACAACAATACTCAACATAACAAAACAGTCCACCACATAGCCACAGAACTTCTTGGTGACTTGCAATAGACTGATAATGTGCCACAGAGGGTACTTTATCCCATATATATGATCCAATGTTTAAGGGGCCATCAAGGAAATGATGTCACAGTACACCTCCAAACCCCAGCTGACAGCATATGACAAAGCGACATTCCAGCCTATTGTTGACGCAATGGGTACAGAGAAGTGTTTTTTCTCCACACTCGATGGCCTCCTTAAAGATGGCTCTAGTAATACAACAATGGAGGTTCATAAATACTAATAACAGCTCGAGAAGCAGAAGGATCAATTTTAACAAAGCTGATAATGCCAGTTTGCCACAGCTGTTCAGTTTATCAGATAATTCTCGTATAATTCTGAGTCTGTCCTTGCTGTAAAGTGAGTTGTAAAACTCTTTGATAGTTCTTGGAACAGCAGTGCTCATGGAAGAAAACTCCATACGGACCAATAAAAGGCAGCATCTTTCATCCACATTCCGACTCATAAAACTAAAATTATCCGGGCTGATACTGAGAGCATGAGGTAACTTCTGGGCCCATCCACATGAGCGTTTTGTAAAAAGTGTATTGCATGCAGAAACATTTTAGTATTGTTAAACAAAAATATACACAATCATTGTTTCAAAACCAAAGATATTCACACGAAGGTCGGATCGAGGAAAAACGCTAAGGGTGCCTGACCCTAGGATGGCTGCCTCTGGGGACATCTGACACACCAATTTTCTAATAATGGCCACCATGAGTGGGCCCCTTTCCAAAGCACTCCTTCTCCCCTTGATGGGGAGGGATCCAGCATTTATGACCTGGAGTCTCAGAGACCCCTCTAAGAGAGTCCACAGTGACAAGGGAGTCTCACACAGCAGAGGCCTGGGTTTTTTATCCCATTACCGCTGGGAGCACAGCACCGTACACCGTGATCGGCACGCTCGATGGAACTTTTGACTATGTCCCCCCTAGGCTGAAACTATAACCTTTCTCTATGTACTGCGGAGCCCCAGCAACCTTTGGCCGATGACCGGTGGAGCTGTCCCACGCAGCTATAGAGGAGTTTGGCTCTGGTTCATCCCTCGGCCGTCACCTACCCAGCTAGATGTCGGACACTGTTTTTCCTCGTCTCCCCGTTGTGCCTCCTACACCCTCCCCCTCTTCTTCCCTCCATTATTCTCCGTTTACCTCCCCTGTTCCTTCCCTCTCTCCCCTAATCTTCTCTCCCCTTGCCTATTATTTTCCTCATGTTTATGCTATGCTTTTGTGCGCTTGTAATTCCTGTAACCAGTAACTGATGTAACTTTGTAACCATGTTCTGAAACAATGTTTCTTCCTCATGTAAAGCGCTCTGATACCTCTGGGTCTAACCAGCGCTATATAAAACTCAATTAATAAAATAAATAAATAAAATAAAATCCTCTCCTCATTCCCCACTGTGGTTCATCCGAAACAATGCATGATAAAGTAGGGCACAATAAGGGCAAATTATTTTTTTCTCTAAGGAATCGTAGCGCCCTGTGACTAGTAAGTGAGATTGTATTGACCATAACTAGCCTACAATATGGAATAAAAAAACAGCTAAAGGGAAATGGCTGTGGGCTTGCGGGTAAATGGCCATTGAAGGAAGCTGTGCCTCAACTTATATTTGCAGGGCCACCAACAACCCTCTTGTTGGACCTGGAATCTCTGCTGTGTCACCCCCAAATGTTTTGCCTTCAACACTTTTGTTTTGAAGATTTTTTTGTTGGCATTAGGACTCTGTGCATTTTACTAAAACTAACCAGTGTTAAATTGCTTGTGCTCCTTTGTAAAACTGTAGGAACTTGGCCTACAACTCATTGACACATTTAATTAAATTGTGTGTCCCTAGTAAACGTCAGTACCTGTACCCAAGGCCTATAAACTTAGCTGCACTAATTGTGCCATCCACTAAAGTAGTAGATTTTTAAACTGCAATTTAGACCTGGATAAACCTTTTTCTATTCCTAAACTTTCCTTTTTAATACTGGTAAGTCACCCCTTAGGCAGACCCAATAAGCTCCCAGGGCAGGATGCATGGTATTTAAAAAAATAGGAGATGTGGGTTTACACTTGACAGGTCCTGCTAGAAAAAGAAAAGCTTATAACGTTTTTTTAGCATTTAAGGCCTATCTCTCCCATAGGATAACATTAGGTTGCCTTATTAAATTTAAAAAGGGCTATCTTTGGATTGGTGACAGGTCTCTTTTGAACTGTAATTTAAAATCCTCCTTAATTGTAAACTTGGATTATTTTAGGCTGTAATTGTAAATATGTCACTTTTAGAAAGTTGCTATTTGTGTGCCTAAATCTACTGTGTCTTTCTGCCAGTAGCGCAGGTCACATGACCTTGCTACTGTGGGTGGTGTATTGCTGCCAGACAGCGAGACAAAAGGGGACTAGATGTGGACAGGAATGGCCATTCTGCCAGGATGGCTGGAGAAGGAGCTGTATGCAGCCCCACATACATTTCAAAGAGCTTTACCTCATGCACACACAAAAGAACCTGACACCAGGCCAGGCCTTGCTTTTGTCACCCCAGATATTTGGGATCCAAACCCAAGAAGGCCAAGTGTTGCCCCCACACAAAAGCTGCCACTGAGAATAAAAGGTGGAACTCTCAGACCCCAAATAAGATCAATTCTCCACCTGTTGAAGACTCAGAAGGAGGATTACTAAGATGCCCTGATGCAAAAATAACTGCCCTGCTGCCTGAGGAAGGAAGACTGGACCTGCTCCTCAACCCAGGACCACCACAGTGACTCCAAGGGCTAGCTGGCTGGTCTTCAGTGTGAGCTACACGGACACAACAAGCTCCAGAGACCTTGCAACTTAGGTGCCTGCTGCTGATCCCTGCTGGAGTTAGTCCTAGCCCCTAAGTGGTGCCCTCCAGGTCCTGGACCCTTGTTGGGATAATAACTTGGCCACTCCTCCTACCAAAATCCAAAACCTGAAAAGTTTTCATCAAATACTACCCCAAGAACTGACAGGAAACCCGGACCTACCTGCAAGCCAATCTGACAAAAATACTTTGCCGGTTTGATCAATTTTGCAGCAGCTACCACTTTATTCTTCATTCGCAGCAGCAAATCCCTTTCATCGGGACCTCTTCACAACGGAATCCAGCCTTGTCTAAAGTATACAGCCTGCAGTGTCATCCAACTGGGGTATTTGAGCTGCAGAAAAATATCTAAGTGCCTTATTAAGAGTTCAGCAGTCTTACCGTCACACTGCCATGGCATATTACGATGTCACAGCTGGCCCAGCGGCGGTGTTTCAGATAGCAGGGAACATTTTTTCATATGTGTTGATGCAGGTGTTTATATATTTTGACAGCACAAGTGTTAAATGTACACATATGCATGACACATGAAAAAATACCTACAACCAGTACTTTCCCATTGCTGTAGTCTGGATCATTTGTGCCCAGTCCAGGCAGTCAATAGCTAAATACTGCAAAACGGACTTACCTGGATTTCGGCACCAACAGGGTTGTTTTCTTCAGGGGTAAAGATGCTGCTGTGAATGGGGGCCCTGGAGGAAGGGATCCACGTGGAAGACTGGAGGGAAGAAATGGAAATGGATCAGTATACCCACCAAATCCTTTGAATCTGCAGACTCGAAGCAGGCGGTCTTCCTGCCATGGTCGGCCCGACGAAAAGCCAACTTGTGATTTGGACGGTGGTGAACGTATCTGTGTTGCCCTCTGACAGCTGCTTTCCCCCTACCGCCCTTGAGGCAGTCGGCTAATGGCTGGAGGTGGTGGCAGTGCTCTGGCGGTATTTCGTTCTGCAAACCAGCAACATCGTAATACCGCAGGCGGACCGTCAACTAGGCGGCTGGGTTTCCGACGCTGTTTCGATGGCAGTTCCCTTACCACCAAACTCATAATCAGCCCATAAGTCTGAAGGTATAAATCTTCACCGGACTAGACAACGATCAGAATTCCATCGATGACAACAATATTTTTGGCCTGAAAATCCAGATTTCCCTGCAGGGAGCTTTTCCGGCCATCGTCGATTGCTTCACAGAGACTACTCCCAACAGCTGCTAGTTGTCAACAATTTATTCATGACTCATCCTCAGATACATTCTGCTGCCTGGCATGCAGAGACTCTACCTTCTCAAGAACTTTTTTTGAAATTTCTTCTAAATCCTAAGGTAAGCTGAGACCTAGGCTAATCAAACCCTTAGATCTGACCCGTGCTCTATCGAGGTTAGCTTAACTTTTGACTTCAACTGGTTTCACGGCACCAGAGGCCCACGGTTGGCACTTTATTTTGGCACTAGTTTTCACTAAAAACCTTTAAAATTCATAACTAAGGTTCAACTGATTAGATTTTTTTCATTCTGGTGTAATTGTATTTATTAACATTTACTTTGTATTTCTAAATTAGTTTGGGACTTTTGGTGTGCTTCCATTTGATTACTGTTTGTGCGCTGCATAAATACTTTGGGGCATATTATCAAGCCAGGCGATAAAATTATCGCCGCTTTAGCGGCAGAAAACTGCCGCTAAAACGGCGATAATGGGCTTGATAATATGCTCTATGGAATTCCAATTGAAGCCCACGTTAGATATGAAGGACATCTAACATGGGCTTCAATTGGAATTCCATAGAGCATATTATCAAGCCCATTATCGCCGTTTTAGCGGCAGTTTTCTGCCGCTAAAGCGGCGATAATTTTATCGCCTGGCTTGATAATATGCCCCTTAATACTTTGTCTCTAAGTTAAGCCTGACACCTTTTGTGCCAAGCTTTCAGAGGGTTAAGCACAGATACATCTTTTGACTTTTTGTGGTTCACCTTGACAAGGATTAGGTATATTGTTTAAGTGGGGCTTCTACCCCTCTCAATCAACAACCCAATTTCCCTTGATTAATTGACAACATTATTGTTGTGTTTCTGTGTCCATTCTTCTGCATAGAAATGAGTCATAAAACGTGTGCAACAGCTCTACTTGCTTTCAAAGCCATTATGATTCATTGTGTAGAATTACCATGCTCTTTTACAAGGATGTAGAACAAATAACATCTCGTATGGAATTTCTACCTCAAAATACTACCTTTAAATAATGTTGCGTAGAAGCAGTGAGTGATTACTGGGTATCATTCCTGGGGAGTGCCATAATTTAGTTCTGTTGTTCACTGACATTAGGACTGCGGTCCAGGTGGACATCTTAGTGACTTCCTCTGTACATGTGAAGTGGAGTCTGTAGCAGGATGCCTGATGCATATTTGACAAGTCAAGGATTACTCAATGACATCACAGTAGGCTGAAACCCAGATATATTAGGGCACAAATAGTGATCACACACATTCACTGCCTGGTTGTAGGTTTTGTTTTAGGAAGGCTAGAGTACTGTCTGTACTAGGTACAGGACATACGATCATGAATGCATCAGGAGCCCCCACTCTCTCTGGACTTATGCAACACTGTTTACCCACAGCTCTACCGACTTAAATCTCATGATGAACCTTCGGTTTAAAAGAAAGAGATTAGGAGGATGCTAGAAATGGGATTTCTGGTTGGCTAGGGCTTGCGCCTAAGCCAGGCAGAAACCACCACTCTAGTCAGGGCAAGGGAGTTACACACTGAAGATAACCCCTGCTCACCCCCTTGGTAGCTTGGCGCGAGCAGTCAGGCTTATCCCAGAGGCAATATGTAAAGCGTTTGCACAACACACACACAGCAGCAACACACTAGGCACACTACAAAAGGAACTCCACACAAGCTTATATAAAAAATAGCCTTTGTATTATCATAAAACACAAACTGTGCCACCTGGCACTAGGTATGACTTTACAGGGGATTATACACATTACAGGGCCAATCGAGCCACTGACATAACCATCAGAATGCATAATTAGGAAAGCAGCCAGTAACTGCTGATAAAACATTGTACTTAGCATAAACACATTAGGCCTACATCGTAGTCAGCAATGCGTTATTCCCAAACACATACTACCCCTCTTAGACATAAACCTGATTGCTGCACATTACACTGGCGGAGTGCACACATTAGGGGAATTACTAAACATAGCCAGCAATACACCATAGTACCACATTTCAATCAGGGCAAAAGCTGTAAACATCCTGTCTAATTACACCCCAGAAAAACACTGTAATCACCATTTGGCACTGAGGCATAACATGGCATGGCTCCTGTAGCAAGTGAGGTTAGCACAACACATTTCTCAACATGCCGACTGTAAATATGGGACACCAACTGTCGCACCATAATACAGGACACCTCAGTATCCAGCAGTTCTCCTAGGAGGTATACGGTAACTCAACTTCACTCCTAGGTGTTAGGGCATCCTGTCTACCTATGTTAGTAAATACGGTAATGCATGGGGCCAACACAGATCGGGACCTCCACAGCGGGTTTACCCCAATCTGCCAATGGGAACTCCAGTGCCCAACCCGAAGGTATCTGCAGTCACGGGGGAGCACGAAGGGAGAAACTGACCTTCCTCATCGGCAGGGCTACCTCTTGGGGTCCCTCATGACCGTAATCCAAAGTTTGGCCCCCACCAGAAAAGCGCCATACACAACCTATGGGACCGCTCGGGTTCGATACCCTTTAAGGAAGAATGCGCCTCACTACACCGAGGCCCTAGGTTGCTGGGGGTGCAGAGACATCGTTAGGAGCACCCAAGCCGGTCTCCGCTGGCCCTTGCAGACCCTGCCTTACTTCTACCAGAGTCAGGGAGGGCGGTGCTAACAACGCTGACCCCGTGCGGCTGTGACGAACATGGAGTCGAGTCTCTGTCAACGAGGCTTCTTCTCTGGGGAACTCACCTCCCCGCCATGCTCTCTCTCTCAGAGGGCAACACTTCTATTCACCGGGACTTCTCTTCTTTCCCCGGTCATATTCGCCACATCCAGTGATTGTTGGTGAGGAGTCCGCGAGGCACCGGCTCCACCTTACGCCAGGCCCCACCCACAACAAGACTTTAGCCTGGCCTGACTTCCTGCCTGTGCGACTGGGCTGCTCCAGCCATGCTTAGAAGAAGAGCCCACTCTCCTCTGGCATAAAAGTGCGGGGTGGGCTCCCGCCGTTGCTCCTGATGGGGTCACCCTCTGGCGGCTCCCAAATAGACTTGGCAACACGTGGGGCTCTCTCTGGCCATGGGAGCCCCGCCTCCAAACAGGCACCAGCTGGGCCTGACTTCCAGCCTGCAGCTATTCACGGAGCGAGGTCTAAGTCAATTTCAGCTTCTCTGCCACGCAATTTGGGGCAAAGCCTCCGTAACTTCTTTGTGTAGGGATGGCTGCCCTAGGCCCCCGGCACGACGTGAATGCACACTGCGCCCACCGCAATTAAGAATGTTGAGCCCAATTCTAGGGCCCAAAGGAATAGAAGCCAAAGCGGTTAGCACGTGCTCTTCGTAGATTACTCCCATCCAGTCTGGGCAAGTTCCTTCTCGCACCGAGTGCGCGCTTCAGGGCAATGGCCATCAGCTCTCCATGAAGCAGGAGGGAAAATCCAGGGCTGCCACTCACTCAGTCCATGGTCACCAGGGCAGAGCCTGGCACAGCAAAGCAGGGAGGATAAAGAAAAAGTCCTTGGTCATGGGGACACCCCAGCAGGGCGCAGCCAGGCAGGTCAGCATGCAGGGACCTCCAAGAACAGCAGCTGGGTTGCACGGCAGTTCCTCCTGGCCGTCCAGCAGCCTGCTGGCCATTAGTTCCAGGTCCACACCAAGCAGCCCTTCATGGGGTCACAGCCCCAGTACTTATACCGTATTTTCCCTTTGTTTGTCTGCTCTGGCACAGGGCTTGGGGGACCCAGTTCTAAGTGGTTCTGGAGCACTCTGTTCACCAGGCTCCTCTTCCCTAATTTTAGGTGGGGGTCGTCATCAGACACACCACAGGGGGGCGGAGCCAGCATTCACTAGGGCAGGCACCATCCTATTCAGGGACCAGGGACTTCTCCTCCCACCCCTTCAAATGTAGATGTCCCATTCAGCCTAGCGCTGACTCACCCTGCCCCTCCTGGAGCCACACACACCTCACCAGCCCCTGCCACTCAAATGCCAGACATGCAATTCACATCAGGAAGGCAGACATAGCACACAGAAATTCCAACTTCTAAAAGTAGCATCTCTAAAATAGTTATAATAAATCTGCGCACACCATTGCGTAGCATTTATTATTACTATTTCAAACAAACCAAACTTGACCACGGTGCGCATCTCATATCAGGAACTACCACTGAAACAGTGATCAGGGAATCTCCAATGCATTCCTATAGGAGGGCAGCCCCACAGTAGTGAGAAACTAAACTTGGCTGTTTGTCACTACCATGACATGTCACACACTTAAGGTACCTGTCCTATCTTGTGCCTACAATGCACCCTCCCCATAGGGCTAGCTAGGGCCTACCTTAGGGGTGACTGAGATGTAGTAAAAGGGGTGTCACGGACATGGCACACACTTTAGGTACCACGTCACAGCGGCAGTAACACTGCGCGCACAGGCCCTGCAATGGCAGCGGCCTGAGATAGGTTTGAAAGGCTATTTTGGTGGGTGGCGCAATCAGCGCTGCAAGCCCAGCAGTAGCATTTAATTTACCAGCCCTGGGTATCTGCGATACCACTTTACAAGTTACTGACAGGCAAATTAAATAGGCCAAACAGGTGTAGACCAAACTTACCATATTTAACACAGAGAGCGCACGCACTTTATACTGGGCAGCAGTGCTAAAGTGTCCAGAGGCCTAAAACCACCAACAACATGTCAGTAAAAAGGCTAGGAGAAAGGCAAAAAGTTTGGAATGACCCTGCAAAAAGGGCCAAGTCCAACAGAGGCCATTCATTTTGTGTCTTGGCCCAAGCCCTTTGGAATAGTTTGCCCCCAGAACATGGCTTTATGCAACCTAGTTTCCTTTCTGGCTTTCAATGTGTACCCCTCTTCTCTGCTTCTCTCTGCTGTGTGATACCCTAGTTCAACAGTAAGTGCTGGTAAAGCAGTGGCAGCCCATGCAGATTTGCATGGCGGGTTGGAGGGTTGTTAGTCAACATACGACAGTATTATGAAAATAAAATAAATAAATAAAATCACTTACTTTGCGCCATATTGGCAAGTCAGTGATGCAGCGAGGGCAAGGTAAGTAGTTTATTTTATTTTCACTATCATGTCGTAGGTCGACTTCCATCCCCATCCCCTTATAGACCTCCCACCGCCCCACCGCGCTTACCTGCATGGGCCCCAACTCCTGGGAAGCCAGAGTATCATCTGGGTGGACGAAAATGTTTATTACCCTCAGCCATTCAAATGAGCTACAATGTTTGGAAAAAAAGCTAATTGAGGAAGGTAACATCTCCAAAGTAACATAAACATGAACCTCCATCCTGTATTTCAATCACTGTGTCATGAGAAGGACAAACTTGAATAGTCACCGATGAAGCAGATGAGCTCAAATGAGCCACTCAAATGCTATATGTCAGCACTCACTACATGCACTTGAGGGACCAAAGGAACTCAGATGTGGCAAAAGTGCACTTTTCAAGTAGAGGGGACAGTACCCACTGCTCCCAGGGGGTGCATCTAGACAATTTATTGAGATTTTGGATTTATCCTTGTCCTTCACAGCCTTTTTGTACCAATGGGGTAACATCACTACACATCAAAAACACCCAGAAATGTCGGATCCGCTCAGAGAAAAACACATGGCACACCACAAGGTCATAGACCTGGCACACTTGGCAAAATAGTACAAAAGCCTTTGTCCTCTCAGTCATGCAACACCTAACATACCTGACAACTGCTTACTTGTACCCTTGAGGTGGTACCTTTATGTCTTATCAAAATGCTACAGTTGCAAAAGCCCTTCTAATTCACTCTTATTGAGCGAAGGCAGAACCCACACACCTAGCACGTATACATTTCTAAAACGAATGAAATACAAACATCATAGGGAAAACATGCTATGTATTCTATTTGCATCTAATTTAGTGGTTGGTGGTTGTTTAAAACATTTGTCAGAAGCCATGGCATGAATCTGCTGCATTATGCACTAGTGGGCGTATCAAAATGAGAGAGGCATTTTTACACCATGCATAATGCACACTTGTGCTTTTCGGTAGCACAGGGGCATCTGCAGTCATTCTTATGAATTCAGTGAGGTTGGAAGTCTGCCCTTCCTACAGGTTTACTTTGGCCCTTATATTGAACCCTATATATGAAATTGTCAACCAATGTAGCCAGCAAGTCATCGTGCTGTGCTGCACAGCATGGCAGGGAAAGGGCAGGAATGAGACGTAGTTAAGGCAATACCATGCATTCAAGCCTTTGCCCCTGCTCTGGCACCCTTTTTGCAGCTTAGCACCAATGCAGGCACCCTTGCACCAGGGCACCTGCGTTGCATGCGGGATTGTTTTTGTGCAGGAAGGGGCACCTTTCTGCACAAAACCAATCTACATAGGCATATTTCTCTATCTCTGTGTGCTGCAGAATGCAGCACACATAGACAGAGTATGTAATTAGGAGAAATAAAGATATTTATCCTAGTTATGCCTCTCCTGGAAAGGCGTATCTTTTTGGCGCATTTCCAGGTTTACCAGTTCTGATAAATCTGGGAATGCATCAAAAACCATGGGAGTTGCGTGGGAACACCGACGCAACGCCCATGGAATGCCTTCCCAGGGCAGAGTAAGGCAACGCAGCAATTTGTGTTGCATTGCTCTACTCCAAATTTATGGATCCACTCAGGTCCACGCAAAGTGGCCTTGTGTGGCTTCATAAATCTCACTTAAGGTTTACATCACGCATTTCCCATGTTGTGTGGTGCAAACAGGACCCAAACCAGCTCATAAATATGCCCCTACTTATTCTAGCTGTGGAACTCGGTGCACTGTATCTCTGCTAATCAGTGGTCAAATACTTGTGCTCCTCTCTTTAACTTGAGGGACACCCCCGCGCCGCACGGCCACCAGCTGCTGCGTGTGCCCCTCGCCTGCCCTCTGCCTCGCTGCCTGCCTCGTTGCCGGCTGCCGGCTGCCTCCGCTGTAGTTGTTTTTGCCTTGTTGTCACTGTTTTCACTGTAATTTGTGCCTGTTTTCATTTATTTCGTTGTGCCTTTGTTTTGGTTTTCCTTCCTTGTTGTCCGCCTACCTCGCCGCCCTCCGCTCTCCCTTCCCGCCACCGCCGCTTTTCCCCGCCCCTTTTTCTATTCTGTACCCTCCCCGCTCCCGCCTCCCAGCTACTCCGCCCACCCGCGCACTTGGCCTTAAATGGCGACCGTGCGACGCAGGTGAGTGTGACCCACTTGTGGGACACCCCCGCGCCGCACGGCCACCAGCTGCTGCGTGTGCCCCTCGCCTGCCCTCTGCCTCGCTGCCTGCCTCGTTGACGACTGCCGGCTGCCTCCGCTGTAGTTGTTTTTGCCTTGTTGTCACTGTTTTCACTGTAATTTGTGCCTGTTTTCATTTATTTCGTTGTGCCTTTGTTTTGGTTTTCCTTCCTTGTTGTCCGCCTACCTCGCCGCCCTCCGCTCTCCCTTCCCGCCACCGCCGCTTTTCCCCGCCCCTTTTTCTATTCTGTACCCTCCCCGCTCCCGCCTCCCAGCTGCTCCGCCCACCCGCGCACTTGGCCTTAAATGGCGACCGTGCGACGCAGGTGAGTGTGACCCACTTGTGGGACACCCCCGCGCCGCACGGCCACCAGCTGCTGCGTGTGCCCCACGCCTGCCCTCTGCCTCGCTGCCTGCCTCGTTGCCGGCTGCCGGCTGCCTCCGCTGTAGTTGTTTTTGCCTTGTTGTCACTGTTTTCACTGTAATTTGTGCCTGTTTTCATTTATTTCGTTGTGCCTTTGTTTTGGTTTTCCTTCCTTGTTGTCCGCCTACCTCGCCGCCCTCCGCTCTCCCTTCCCGCCACCGCCGCTTTTCCCCGCCCCTTTTCTATTCTGTACCCTCCCCGCTCCCGCCTCCCAGCTGCTCCGCCCACCCGCGCACTTCGCCTTAAATGGCGACCGTGCGAACGCGCAGCGGCCACGCGCAGCGGGCGCGCCGATTGTGCGCCGAAGGCGCGCCAAAGGTAAGCCCGTCTGCGCCCGTCCGCGCCTGGACCGCGCCCAGTGCCAGGACCCCTGGCCCACGACGAGGACCCCGACCGACCCGCCTGACGTACTCCGCCGCCACCCTCACCGCACTCAACACCGGCCGACTCCCAGAATGCCATCAAGCCACTCCACGAAGTACCCACGGACCTTTCAGCTGCCACGCCTGCAAGGTCTCCTGCATCCGGACCAGCCTCGCACCAGCACCCGCCAAGTCGAACACCAGCAGCACCCACCTCAAGTGCATCCTGCTCAACACCCGCTCCGTCCACAGACACGCCATCGAACTCTGGAACCTTCTAGACGCCACAGCCCCTGACGTTGCCTTCCTCACGGAGACCTGGATGAACGCCTCTTCAGCTCCCGACATCGCCATCGCTATCCCAGAGGGCTACAAGATCGTCCGGAGGGACCGAAACGCCAACCAGATGGGAGGAGGCATCGCCATCATCCACAGGAACACCATCCGTCTCACGACCAGCACCGACAACACCCTGACCAGCGCCGAACACCTGCATTTCCAGATCCACACCAACCCGAACACCACCCTCAGAGGCACCCTGATCTACCGACCCCCTGGACCACGCACACAATTCAGCGAGGACATCGCCGACTTCGTCAGCCCGCATGCCCTCCCCTCCGCTGACTACATCCTCCTGGGAGACCTCAACTTCCATCTGGAGAACAACAACGACCGCAACACCAGCACCCTGCTCGACAACCTCGCCAACCTTGGACTCAAGCAACTGGTGTCCACCCCCACCCACCTCGCCGGACACACACTCGACGCAGTCTTCTCTTCCAGCACAGACATCGACTTCAGCCACGCCACAGAGCTTCAATGGACGGACCACAGCTGTGTCCACTTCACCTTCAAGAGAACGACGACCCACCAACACCAGCAACAGGCCGCCCGCAGAAGCTGGAACAAGATCACAGCAGACCAGCTCGCCACCTCCCTGAGCCAGCACCCTCCTGCCAGCTCAGCTAACCCCAGCCAGGCCGCCGACAACCTCACGAAGTGGATCAGCAACTGCGCAGACGAACTCGCCCCACTGAGGACCCCGCCTAGCAGACCCGGCAGCAAGAAGGCCCCATGGTTCACCGACGAACTCAAGAGCTCCAAGAAGAACTGCCGAGCCCTCGAGAAAGTCTGGAGAAGGGAACCGACACCGGACAACAGGACCTCCTTCAAACTTGCCACCCGGAAACACCACCAGCTGATCCGCGCCGCCAAGAAAACAGCATTCAAGGACCGGCTGGACAACAACGCACACAACTGCAAGGAACTCTTCAACATCGTGAAAGAGCTTTCCAACCCCAGCGCAGGAAACAACGACATCACCCCATCGCAAGACCTCTGCAACTCCCTCGCTTCATACTTCCACAACAAGATCGCGGACATACACAACAGCTTCAACAACCAACCAACGCACACCATGACCGAACAACCACCCCCCACCACCACCCTCCACGCCTGGACCCCGATCAGCACCGAAGACACCATCCGCACGATGAACTCCATCCACTCCGGATCACCGACCGACCCCTGCCCTCACCACGTCTTCAACAAGGCCGACGCTGTCATCGCACCCCACTTGCGAGACATCATCAACACATCCTTCGACACCACCATCTTCCCTGAGAGCTGGAAACACGCCGAACTCAGCGCTCTACTCAAGAAACCAACAGCGGACCCCACCGACATCAAGAACTACCGCCCCATCTCGCTCCTCCCGTTTCCAGCCAAAGTCATCGAGAAGACCGTCAACAAGCAGATGGCCGCCTTCCTCGAGACGAACGGATCCCTCGACCCCTCACAGTCCGGCTTCCGAGCCAATCACAGCACCGAGACAGCCCTCATTGCCGCCACCGATGACATCCGAGCCCTGATGGACAACGGAGAAACAGCGGCCCTCATCCTCCTAGACCTCTCCGCGGCATTCGACACGGTCTGCCACCGCACCCTAGTACGGCGCCTCAGCAACATCGGAATCCAGGACAAGGCGCTGGAATGGATCATCTCCTTCCTCGACAGAAGAACACAGAGAGTCCGCCTACCACCGTACAAGTCAGAGGCCTCCGAAGTCATCTGCGGCGTCCCTCAAGGATCATCTCTGAGCCCCACCCTCTTCAACGTCTACATAAGCCCCCTCGCGGCCATCGTACGCAAACACAACCTCAGCATAATCTCCTACGCCGACGACACCCAGCTGATCCTCTCCCTGACCAAAGACCCCGCCGCCGCCAGAGCCAACCTGCACGAAGGGATGAAAGAGGTAGCCGAGTGGATGACGACCAGCCGCTTGAAACTGAACTCGGACAAGACGGAGGTCCTCATCCTGGGCTCCTCACCCTCCACCTGGGACGACTCCTGGTGGCCTCCCGCCCTGGGCACCACACCCAAACCGACAGACCATGCACGCAACCTGGGCTTCATCCTGGACTCCTCCCTCTCCATGACCAGGCAAGTCAACAACGTCTCCTCGGCGTGCTTCAACATCCTACGCATGCTACGGAAGATCTTCTGGTGGATCCCCACCGAGACCAGGAAGACCGTCACCCAGGCCCTCGTCACCAGCCGACTGGACTACGGCAACGCCCTCTACGCCGGTACCACCGCCAAGCTCCAGAAGAGACTCCAGCGGATCCAGAACGCCTCAGCCAGACTCATCCTCGACATCCCACGAACCAGCCACATCTCCGGACATCTGAGAGACCTTCACTGGCTTCCCGTCAACAAAAGAATCACCTTCCGCCTCCTCACCCACGCACACAAAGCCCTACACGACCAAGGCCCGAGCTACCTCAACAGCCGAGTCAACTTCTACGCTCCCAAAAGCCACCTCCGATCAGCCAACCACGCCCTCGCCGCCGTCCCCCGCATCCGAAGAGCGACTACAGGAGGAAGGTCCTTCTCCTACCTGGCCGCCAAGACCTGGAACTCCCTCCCGACCAACCTGCGCCTGACCCAAGACCACCTCTCCTTCAGGAAGAAGCTGAAGACCTGGCTGTTCGAGCAGTAGCGGCACCCCCCCTCCCCCCCAGCGCCTTGAGACCCTACGGGTAGGTAGCGTGCTTTATAAGTGTCCTTGATTGATTGATTGGTTTAACCATGGTATACCCCTGATTGGAACATGTAAATTATTTCCCTTTTGTATGGTACTACTTTTACCCAGAGCCTGTAAATTACATTTTACCACTGGGTTGCAGGACTCATTGTGCCACCCAGTGCAGTAGGCTAATAACAGGCACGACGAGCAGTGGTAAAAAAGGTGGGGTGGTGGGGCGGGGCGGGGGCTGGGGGTAGCCGACAGACGACGGGATAGGTAAAGTAAAATAAAGAAATCAATAGACACTTACCTTGCACTCCCCATATCACTGACTTTCCTTATACCCTCGTCTATCGACTCCCCCCGCCCTGCCCCCAACCCACCACTGTTACCTGTGCAGGCGCCACCTGCAAATACTGTGTGCCTCCAGGCCAGCCGATGCAGCATAGGTGTGCAGCTTTAAACTGCAATTTCAACTTAGCAAAAGAAACCTTTTGTCAAGCCTAAACCTTCTTTGGTAACACATATAAGTTACCCAAAACCTAGGCCTTAAAAGCCCATTGGGCAGGGTGCATTGTCAGGGCCGTAGCAGGCACCGGGCGTTTCCCCGGTGGGCCGCCAGGGTGGGGCCGCTTTTGGGCCCCTGGTGGCCGTTTTTGCAAAATCGGCACTGCAACAAAATCGGCCGAAACCATCCCTGGCAAACAGCTCGGCTGCTCCCCGGGGGGGAGTGGGGGGGTGGCCAAGCTCTTTGCCAGGGCCAGTTTTGGTTCCCAGTCCGGCTCTGTGCCTTGTTTGTAAAAAGTAGGAAATGTCTATTTCATATTTTAAATGCCCTGGAAGCGAAGCTGGCTCTCCCATTAGTTTTACACTGGTCTACACTATTACCTTTAAGTGCTAAATTCAGTTTGGACATAAAAAATGGTTCAAGAGCCAATTTTAATAGTAATATGAAATCCAACCTAACAGTTGAATCGATTTTACATTACTATTTTGGAAATTACACTTCTCGAAAGTGGTAGATTTCCTGCATAAAACCAAAAGGCTTTCCTGCCAATGTTCAGCTGTCACTTGACACCTGACACCTGATAGCTCCCCTGTGATTAGATTTGTATTAGCCCACGACAGTGAACAAAGGGCTCTGGGTGAGGGAGGGAGCTCCAACCTTAACAAAATGGTCTGGGGGCTGAGCTCAACCCCATCCTGAGCATCAAAATATGCTTACCTTGTCACCGGCAGATGAAGCTCACACCAATGCCTGCCTTCTTTTTTTCTCTCTTGTCTGGCTGGCACCAAGCCCAGTGGGAAGGGAAGAACTGTCCAGAACTGGTTTGGGGGGACTAAGGTTTGCCCTCCACTGACCGTCTGGCACTGAACATAAAAGCGGACCCCTCAGACCTCTCCTCAGAAAACACCTGGACCTGTGAATATCAGAAGAAGGACTGCCATGCTGTCTGAAACATGATGGAAGACTGGCCTGCTTGTGTAGAACCCAGGAGCCCAGAAGTGGCTGCAAGGGTCAGTTGACAGTACGCCTATTGTATCTAGAGGGACAAAACAGGCTTCCAGAAGCCTCTCTCTCTCTGCAACTCCCCTGCTGACTAGTTCCAACAGGACCTGCCCAAGACCCTACTGCTGGCCTCTGTTGGAGCGAATCCTAACCCCCAAGTGGTGCCTCCAGGTTCTGGACCCTTGACTGGTGTTAGAGTGTACTCTTCCTGTCCCAAACTGCAGGAGATGGGACTTAGAAACTTTTTGCTGACTTTCTAGTTGGAGAGCCATCGAAGTCCAGGATCGCAGTTGAAGCTGTAGCCATCAACAAAGAACTACCCATCGTCTTTAGCATTATGGTTTGCGAGGCAAGGGAGTTCTAACTTTCAGAAAAGTTTCTAAGTCAGAACATCTAGGGTCGGTGGCCAAGCACAATCTGATAGACATCAAGGAATTCCTGTGCAGGGACTTCCGACTATGTCCACCTGGAACTTTCCCATTTTTGTCGACAACCACATTGGGACTTCCCCCTTTCAGCTAACTGCTCTTCTCCAGTCCCGCTTTGGATGCAGCTTGCAGTTTGCATGCCGAAGACTCATTGACAAACACTTTTTATCCATAAAAGTTTCTTAAGTAGTATCTAAAGATTCTTCTGGGAAGAATCTGGCCCCCTGTATCCAACCTGAACTCCATTGCAGGCAGCCTTAACTTTTGAGTTTGACACAGTATTGTTTATTTAAACTCTATAAATTCATAACTCTGGTTCTCGTTACTGGATTGTTGACATTTTGGCATCGTTTTATTTATTAGAATATTCTATACTTTAATTGGTTTGGGAATTTTCTTGTGTTGTGTTTTCACTTTATTACTGTTTGAGTACTACATAAATCTTTACACATTGCCTCTAAGTTAAGCCTGACTGTTAATTTCCGAGCAAAAAGAGGGTTAAGCGCAGGTTTCTTTAGTGACTTGAGAGGTTCACCCTGACAAGGACAGTGAACAATATTTAAGGTGGGTTCTCACCCCCCCCTAAACTAATAGTCCAATTCCTTTCCGGTCATATTATGTGTGCCAACTTTGGAAGGCTCTTTGGATCATTTTTTGGATATCTCGAAAGTTGTTGGTTTCGAAATACTTTGCTTGCATGCATTTTTTTACTATTGGCATTATTTTAAGCAAATTTGACTGGGCACACCCTTTTTGGAAGAGGTTAATACATGTAGTTGTCCAGTACAATTTAAGCAGTAAAGTAAAGGGAACAAGTTGTAGTGTAACTACTTAGTTGCATGGTTCTCTACGCTCAGTTTACTCTTCCTAGTTGGTGTTCAATGCACTTTTGTTTTGTTACTCTTATGTTCCCTCATGTTTGGATCTGCCTTTGACTTAGTACTTCCAGGAAATCTTCAGCAAAATCCTCAGACCTCAATTCAATGGACTGACACTTCTCAGCATCTCCAGGTGCTCCGAAGTTCAGGAAATGTATGCAAGTATGTACTGGTTTCTTTAATGTCTGTCGCTTATAGAGCATGACTTAACAGATATTGCTTTGTAACTTGTGCTCGTGTATAAGTTACTCAAATGTTATGTCCTTCTTGTTATAGTCCCTCTATCTGTACCAATGGTGGGTGGGGTCTGTTTAACACTTCAAAGAGAGAGGAAGTGAGAACAATTATAGCCAACCTGATAACTGTGAGATGGGTCATGAAGCTTCAATATGTTTCTCTTCTTCTCCTTAAAGGAATCTGAGAGTGACTGGTTAAGGGATGGGCTGTAGATTTATAAGCAGAGAGCAGAGAGAGGGCCAAGGAGTGTGCCATACAGAAAAATACACACCTGTATATACAGCTTCATGTTGGATTGAAGAGCGGTATGGTGCTTTAGTGGGATTGAAATCCTATTTCACTGACTTGATTTGTAGGACATTATAGTACAGTGTTATACAGTAGGTATTAGATTGAATCAAAAGAAGGATATGTATCTAGTTCTTGGCTCAAAAGTGAACTCTATATCTCTTCCATAAAAAGGTACAATCAACATGTTTTGCAAACAGGACACTGATTTGTGAGGTATGCTTTTGATTACTTGATGGTCGATTGTTTTATTTTGTCGAGCTAATCAGTAGCCGATTAATAAACACACAAAGAAAAATATTACTTTTTTCATGTACGGCTGATACGTTGTCAAGATTTTTCCAGAAACACAGAGGTTGTTTTTCTAGACCCCCTGAAGCAAAGGACATAGTCAATGTCCCATCCCGAATCAGAACACCAATTACACTGCAACCATCCAACAACCCACTGAGCAATGTTTGAAAAAAATGTGTTTCAGGTAACAATCAATCCAATGAGACATTACAAGGACAGTTAGTGGATTCCCAAACTCTATTTCATTAAAGAACTACATACTCAAAAACATTAAAAGGCAAGTAGTACATTTTATAAATATATTTTAAATCTGTACCCTAGGCTGAGGCACATGCTAAGATAAGCTACCACAATAAATAAACAAAATGGCAGCCGCAACATTCACCGAATGCACAATTAGAAGAAACCACTTTAACATGTTTGCAGTGATAATTCTATAGCAATCCAACCCACATTTTATTACTACTAAGCGGTAATATAATTCTAGCACAGCAAAAAAATGTTTTGATGTTTTATAGATATTACATCTAAATACCTGTTTGAACAATTGATCTTATGTTCAATGCGGTGGCAAACTCAGTGAAAGAAGGCTACCTGCCTCCCGCCCTGCCAACCTTTAATTAGGGCTGGTCATATGATTTTCTGTGGCTGTTCCAGTGTCGCCCTGCATGAAGATTCCCCTCTCCTCCTCACTCTCTGTGCTCAACTTTCATGACATAATCTCATTATCGCTAGAAACTCTTAGGAAAAACAATCAGCTGAAAGTGGTCTGATGCCCTTTCAATTATTGTCATTCTATTAGATTATGTTCTTTTTAACATAACAACAATAAACCAGACATGTCATTATCAACCTTTAAGAAACTCTTGGAAATCAATAACAAGTTAATGTACAGTGAAACAGTCAGTGTACAAATTAAATACTGCAAATGCATTCACATCAGCTTCTTTATCGCTTTGCAGAACATAATAATGTAAACAAAATGTGTGTCATATTAATCACAATCATTCAACGTTTTACTAATCCTACTTATGTGACTCAAACAGAGTCAGCTCAAGTATTGTTGCCAAGGTAGGGAAAGTGATGATTCTCTTCCTTCACTTGCAAATGAGATAAATACACTTTTTTCAAGATTAACCTGGTGCCCCCAATGATGGACATAGAAACAGACCTGATTGGTCCATTTTGATCTATAGAGTTTGGTTGTTGTCTTTACTCCCTTGGATGACCGAAACATTGGATAATAACATTTATTGTGTTGTGAGCCTATGAGTGTGGCTATTACAGCACACCATGCAATGACTTCCTGCATGTTTCCAGCTTACTCTTGCTATAATAATATAGTCTTAGAGCCCTCTGTAGCATGCTCTACTGGCCAATAAAGCCCACTCATGCTTTAAAGGCCTAAGACAAAGGTGAGGGCCTTTAACAGGAGAGTGGGCCTTTAATGGTAATTAGAGCCCTCTACAAAGGTCTCTAAGGCTATTAGAACATTCCGCTCCTGAAGGGCAGAATGCTCTAATTTGTAAAGCAAAAGTCTCATGGAGCCTGAGAGGGTTGAAATCCCCTCGGGATCCGTAAAGCCTTTTTTTCCACAACAACAGCTATTGAACAAACATTGGAATGTTGGAGCTCCGCGCTTTTACCGGCCATTAGAAGCTTGAAGCACTCCATTGTTTCAATAGAGCCCTCAACATTTCAATGTTCTAATATTAATTGATGCACACTGTGTTTAGCTTATGATCTCCACTCCCTGGAGTTTAGATGCTTTACTGGCCAACTAATGCCTTTCCAGTACTGTGCTGACCTTGAAGTGTGCCTCTTCTGGTAAAATATTAAATCTGTTTTGAGAGACAGGTGGGTGATTGTTTGGCTTCACAGTAAATAGATACCTTCCTAAAAAAAGGTTCCATATATACAATGGTGCATGCATAATGCATTGTAATGAAGCAATGCCTGCTACACAACGTGTGCGTGGGAGAGCGTTGCTGCACTGCAACAGTATGGGAGGGTATTCTCTACTCTTCTGAATGAAATAACCAAAAAAACACAATTATGTATCCGCTTTATGTTAATTGGGATTAGATTGTATTGAAGGAGATTTAATACATTCTGGATGAGTGGAAAGTGAAATACATTAGTTTGGCTGTAGCGGAATGCACAAATAGGATTGCAAACACATTATGCATTTTAATATAAAGTAAATCTATTAATTACTACATAATCCTTGGAGGAGGCTCGTGAATACCATTGTTTTTTTCTAAATCGTATAATGCAGCAAATTAGTATATTTCTGTTGGTATTTATACACCATAAATCAACCAAGGTTCAGGGAAGAGCTGCACTTCAATGTAATTGTTGGGAAAAAGGGGTGTTCATTTCACAATTACATACCGCCTGAACATAGCACAAGGGAGTTAGATGCCTTACAATACAAGAGCAAGTTACAGGAGTACAGTGATCATACACCAATAAAAGAATAGAGGAGAAAGGTGAAATAACATATAAACAAACATGCAGTAGTAACTATAGAATGTCTACACAAGAACAGAGATGCATAGGTGTTAGTGGATTCATAAGGGGATGCTTGGCTTGTATATGGGGTAAAAGCAGCAGTACTAGTAGGTAAACCAGTGATGAAGGAAATACGGTCAAATAGATGAGTGACTAAAAAGTTATAACTATATAAAAGAGAGCAAGCAGTGGTCATGAGATCAACATAGGGTTTTTATAAGACAGTGGTGAAATATGAGACAAGAGAAGAAACAGAAGAGGATGGCAAATACAGTCAAGAGTAGAAGGTGAGTAAAAAGAGCCGAAGAGAGGAGTCCTATCATAGAGAATCTCCCGAAGATGACTTACGTGCAGCCAGTTTGATTGGTTTGGAAATGGCTATAATAAACAACTCATTTGAGAACACCCTAGAATGTTACATGGGATATGTTGGAGCATAGAGAAGGTGGGAGTGAGAGCCAAATTCTGCTCATCCAGACCAAATAAGATTCATATTATGCCCTTTTCTTGAAAGTCATGTTTCCAATAAAAAAGATTCAGTGCTGCATAGAGACCACCAGATATTTTATGCATTTAAGTTTCACAATTACATTTGCGATATTTACCATTGTTTTGGCGCAGAGAGACTAAGGGCCTGTCTGTGCCAGGGTTTGAGAGGCAGGTACACCATCACAAATGTGACAGACATTCGGTCCACCAGTTTAGAAGTGGTTTCTATCATATGGCACTTGTAATAAGGCATATGGGATAGCCAACATATTAGTGACGGAGTACCCCTCCAGCAAACTCTAAAACAGACCCTAAGGGATTTGCTCAGAATCAAGGATTTGTCGTTTACTAGGGCTGAGACTGAAGTAAAGGTTTCCAGGTATCATGGCCGGCAATATACCAAACAAGGGAAAATCAAGTGAGCAGGTGAGTTTGTGGGTTGAGGAGTTAAACTGGTGAGTAACTCTGTGAGAAGGACTTATCATTTTTTCAGTTTACCACACACAATGTCTTACCAATATTAAGATCTATAGGTGGTATGTGAGATAAATCCATAGAGGTTTAAATGGGGATTTTCAAGATATTGTGGACTCACTGATGAGGTGGGCACTGGAATAAAATAAAATTGATGCAAATGAGATACTGGGTTTTGGTCAAATGTGGTTTGTCGAGGGCGCCTACAGCGGGTTAACGTATATCAGTGAAAGCTAGGGGTGTGTAGGACGGTGCTGACAGGAGGGGGGAAAACACCCAGAACCCCCCTGATATGGACCAGGGTCCTGAGGAATTGCTGTCAGCCTGTGCACACGTCAAAGTAACCAAGGGATGTATGACGTTACAACGCATACATTTACATCGTGGTACATTACAACGCGGGTTTTACAACGCAAGTCGTTACAACGACTTGCGTTGGAGGGCGCTGGACTTAGGAGTAGTATAATTTACTATTCCAACTCCAGTCTACGTACAGTAGGGAAGGTGTTGGATAGTAAATTATACTATTCCTTGTCCTAGAGCGCCATCTAGCGCAAGTCGTTGTAACGACTTGCGTTGTAAAGACCGCAATGTAATGGCATTGCGTTGTAAAAGTTTTGTTGTAAAGGTTGTTTACCTAACCAAGTGGAGTAAGTACTCCTTCTTTTAAAGTTCTTTCATACCACAAACAATCTGTGTTTGAATAAAAACAGAAACAAAGTGAACAGTCTTTTGTGTTGTGTTCTTCTTTTACTGGTGATCGATTGCCCAGCCAACACGTGTTTTGTCCAGGGTGGTACCCCAAGACTTCTTCAGGGCTATTAGGCAAAGCCAGGAGGTATGGTTGTCCACTAAGCCGGTAGCCAATCCATCCCGGCAGTCTACAGAAAGGTGGATGCGATCTGCTGAAAAGATAGGGTCCTGGGTATTGGACACTGCCCACGTGGAGTCCTGTGTATGAAAATATTTGTATCTGACCTGAGAATGTTATAGTTTACAGATATTCTGGAAAGAAATGGTGAACACTGTAAGGAAGTGTTTGTGCATCCTTCTTACTTAATATGGTTGTTTGGGAAATTACCCAATGTCTTAAATGCACATTGGAACTGTGTTGGGACCAAATGTAACACTACAATGTCATAAATGTTTAAAGCTACTCTTAAACTTGCAAAAATGCAAACTGGCAGAACATTCAGAGTGAAAGTGTGGTCATTGCCTCCAGACCCAAAGGCATTAGTACTGATTCTTATTTCACCATGAGAGCTATAATCCCGTAATATGTGGGTCTTATTTCAGTAGATCAATGTCATCAACAAGTACTATATTTCTAGATCTCTTTGGCCAAAAGTCTGCTTCATTTCATTTAGATTTTCTGAGCAACAAAATTGTACTCCTTTCATGATGTGTTGTGATCTGTTAGGATGAGCATACTTCCCTTATGGTGTACCGGCCATCCTCCATCGCTCAGAGACTGAAATGTATCTAGTATCCTAACTTTAAATTTCTGGCACTGATATCATGCCAATCTATCATGTACGCAGAGACCTAGGTTTGTCCCTGACATGAGTAAGCCCTGGCCTTCTCCTGAGACCTGGAGGAGCTACTGTTCCTCTGATGACCTCAGCACATAGAGCGGTTGTGACAGCATACCACAATCGCTGGAATCCTTAATTTGACCAGAGCCCTTTTATGTGAGTCGTTTGCGTAGAGGCCCTTTGGCTCACCTGTTGAGCCAAAGGGCCCTTTGTATGCTTATCTAGTCCATTGCGCTAACAGAGTGAATGCTATGCATTTTAATGTCTGTAGCCTGTGTAGGCCATGCATGGTGTGCGAGTATGTTGGAGTGATGCAGACTAGTTGGATTCTTTTTTGGATAACCCTAGCCTTACTTTTAAAAAGATGAAGGTTAGGGTTTCCTTCCCAGAAATTGGAAGTAAATTCCTCAGGTTCCTGAAGCTGGAGAGAGGAGATTAGGACACTAAAGTGGTGGAGGTTGGGACAGGTCTTTTTTAACTATTAGAAAATGCATTTTGGTTGGATAGGAGTTGCTGATAGGTCTTCTTGAACACTGCCATTTAGTGATGGAAGAGGTGAGGTGGGGGGAGGAGAGGAACCCTTCAGGTGAGACCTGCCCTTATTTTTCTCTGATGATTACTTCATTTGGGCTGATAACAGCCAGATGCAGAAACTCCACACCTCTTTGTGACACTGTTGTGATTGCTTCAGGTTGAATATTGCTTTGCTATGGGAAGACTCACTCTACACAAATGCTAAGTCTGGAGATCAGCCTGAAAACTTGAAAAGGAAAACCAGTTCTGCAGTTTCAGAGAGTTGATACACATCTCCTGTCTATCAGTTGTGTATAAAAGTAAGACCTCACTTGTTGTTCCAGCCTCAGATCTGCTATGGTCAAGGGAGGGGGTGATCCACAGACTATTTAGAAGACTACTGTGAAACCAGGGTTAAACAGTCAGTCTCTCAGAGGCACCTACTGGGGTCAGGCATCAGTGCAGCAGAGTCCAGCAGTAAGGTCCAGGCAGATCCAGTTGGTCATCTACAGGGAAGACCTCTGGAAGTTTATTGTATCCCTATAAATCATAAGCAAGTCACCCAACTGGAATCTTTGCCAAGGAAACCTATGTATTTCTGAAATGGGCACCAGATATTGAGTTTAGGAGAATCTGTACATCTCTGAATTTGTGGGTACCCATACTAACATGTAATTCCGATGGCCTTTTTCAAATGTCTTTCAGTGACAGGAAAGGGTCTAAAATGTAACATTGGCACATCACATTTTTCCATTGAACACAGAACATTTTTTTGCAATGTGGATAGCTCTGAATTTTGGGCCTAGCACATCCAGCATCCAAGGAAACCTAACAAAACTGTACATTTTATAAAACTAGCCACCTAGGGGAATCCATGGTGGGGTGACTTGCATGGCTCTAAGCAGCTTTTGCTATCTGCAAACCTCAAACATTGGCTACAAGCACAGATCCTACTCACATACCTGTACAGCAAGGTTTCACACTCTGTGGGGATCCACAATTTTCAAACCAACCAGAGTGCCCACACATCTCCCGATAACAGACGTACCACACTTGTGTGAATGAGCCAAGATATCACCATACAAAAGGCCCTAAAGTGTTACAAGTAGAGATCACTAATAGTAGCAGCTGTGGTATTTGGGGTCTGTGCCGGGCTGCCCTCCATGGAAACCTGCCAACTACAGTTCAAGAAAACTAGACACCCAGGGGAATTCATGGAGGCTTGCCTTGTGTGATTACCAAGATATTTTCTCACCTACAATGCCCTTCACACCTCCAACTTCGACTAAATCACACATTTTCCAGACCACCCAGCATTCCGCCACATATCCAGATAAAAACGCTGGCCCGCTTGTGTGGCGCGGTCTGGTGCCCAAAACAGGAACAGATCAAACCAAGGTCTGTGGGAGTTCCTCTGTGGGAATAAAGTACAATCATTTACAATGGCAACTGGGGTGATATTGGGATTCACCCCACTCCCCTGGCACATTTTTTAAAATAACACCAAGAAGAATCAAATGTCCTCTAGCTTGCCATTGGGATGGGGTGTTCTCATTTGTAGCGGTGCAGAAAGACTGTTGAGGATTTAGGAGTGAGGTGGGGCTTGATGTCAGGATGGGCCAGACCCACCCCATTATTTGATAATAATAAAATAAGCCTGCTATCCAGTGGACTTCCCCTGGGGGGCATAAAGACATTTTACATTGGACCCACTCACACCCCAGTCCACCAGCACCATCATGGGTTCCATACACTCAGGGAACTCAAATATCCCTGCCCCATCACATGTTCAGAAAGGGAACCATTGCCATCAGCAAGGAACTCACAACAATCATCAACACCTCCATTGATACCCCCAACTTCCCAGATGCCTAAAAGCACACAGAGGTCCATCAGCTCCTAAAAAAAGTCTGCAGACCCGGCAGAACTCAAACATTACGGGCGGATATTCATACTCCCCTTCCCAGCCAAAGTCATAGATAAAGTGATAAACATCCAACTAACCAACCACCTGGCAAACTGACAACCTACTGGACCCCTCGCAGCCAGACTTCCATGCAAACCACAGCACTGAGACAGCACTGTTTGCTGCCACTGATGACATCAGAGCTCTTATGGACAGGGAAGAAACCACAGCCCTAATCCTTCTCGACCTATCCGCAGCTTTCAACATTGTGTCCCACTACTCCCTCTTACTTGGCCTCCAGCAGAAGGGAATCCAAGAGAAAGACCTTAAGTGAATCGGTTCCTTCCTTTCAGGAAGAATACAAAGCATCGGCCTCCCCCCTCAGGGTCAAAAAATTTCAACTATGAAGTCACTCAAAGATCATCTCTATGCTTAACACACTTCAACAATTACATGGCCCTTCTAGCTGCCCTGGTCTAAGCGCACAAGATGTACAACATTTCCTATGCTGATGACACACAGCTCATCCTGTCCCTGTCTGCAGACCCGACCAACACCAACGCAAACTTCCACAAATGTATGACCGACCTCACCAGCTGGATGCAGAACAAGTGCCTCAAGCTCAACAACAGCAAAACGGAGGTCCTCATCTTCGGGAGCACCACCTCTAATTGGAACCAAATTCACCCTCCCCTGCAGCCACACAACACGCAAGAATCCTGGGCATCATCGTGGACAGCAAGCTCTCCACCTGGACTATGGCAACACCCTCTATGTAGGGATCACCACACAACTTGTAAACAAACTCTAGATCACACGGAACAAAGTAGCAAGACTCATCCTTGACCTCCAAACACGAGCCCGCAATGACCCCCCACCTCCCTGTAAACAAATAGTGCCGTTCAAACTACTAACCAGCACTTACAAAGCCCTCCACAACTCAGGCCCCATCTACCTGTGTAATGGTCCCGTGAAGTAAAAAGTCCAAAAGAAGAATTATTTTCCAAAATAGGATTTAGTCACCTGATAGGACACACAACCACTTGCCACAGCAGCATGACAGTTAATGAATAACAAACCCCACATTCCAAAATACCCCTACAACATGACATTACTCCATTCTCCTATATCCACGACAACATTAAAGACAAATATGCCTGAAGCAAAGAATATCACTAATACACCCATACTTTACCTCCCCCTTTTTTAATAAAACAAAACAAAGTTCTAGGGACTCAATAATACACATAATTTTTAGATCGAACAGAAGCAGTTCTAACTAAATCACTGCTCCTATACATGCCACCCACATCACCACAAGGTGTGTTACACACACCTACCCTTTGCTGAAAGAATTGGAAGCCCGGAGATCATTATCACCTCTGTCAGCACAATTACTGCGTGAACTTTCAATGCATGAATTACCAGCACCACCCTCAAAAGAATGAAAAAAATCACCCAGATCAAACCAATCATTTCACACCAACCCATTCTTCATGACCGCACTCCGATCACTCACTCTCTGACCAACTATAATAGCATGTTCTCCACTCAACTTGATCAAAGCATTTCTATTCTAACACCTTCTGTCTTTCAACAAAACACCCACCCTAGATACTTTCAGAACCTTAACTGGTTCAGAAAATTTACCTTAACAGGTTTTTAGGTCTCGCCTGACCCAGCGCATGCGCTGATCTGGTGAGACTTATTGAGAGGGCTCCAAAAAGTGCTACCAGGCCAGCCTAGAGCTACAGTGCATGTGCGCGGGCGCGCGCGCGCGCCGCGCATACCGCGATTACTTTCACTTTCATGGTCGCGCGGCCGCTTTGATGTGTGATCGTGATTACTTTCGCGGCCGCTTTGCACTGCCAATAGGTCTCGCTTTTGGGACCTTATAAGTATTTAGTTATGCAACTGTTGCATGGCTAAACACTTATAAGGTCCCAAAGGCGAGACCTATTGGCTATGCCAATGCTTGTTTTTATTAATACCAAGTCACCCGGCGACAAGTTTATCTTTTTCACATGCCTACGTCTGTCATAATCGCTTTTGTAAACAGCTGGCTTCTCCCTCTCATGCTCACAAACTATCTGTAATTCTAGATTGTGGTATTTCCCCCCTCTATCTAGCAACCACGTAGGACTCAACATGGAAATTGGTTTTCTACCCCTTAATAGTACATACGGAGAAATATTGGTAGTGCTATGAGAAGTGGCAATATAACTCCAGACTTTGTGATGCAAATAATCTGCCACATCCAAATTTATTAGCAATAGCCATTTGCACACCTTCTTTCAACAAACAATTTGCCCTCTCAGCAAGTCCATTAGAAGTGGGACTAAGCAGTGGTATAAGAATATGTTTGATTTCATACTTCTTAATAAAATTGCTCATTTCTTCTGAGACAAAATGCGTCCCATTGTCTGTCACAATTTGTTTAGTAATAATTTCAATAAAAAAGCAAGCGTTCCAAAAAGAAAATTACGGAACTAGTACCAGCACTTTTAACAAAATGCAACCATTTAGAAAAATAATCTATGGCAACAATAAGACATTTCTTATCACAGCCAAAAACATTAAATGGACCAGCAAATTCCAAGCATATCTTCCCCCATGCTGCTTTAGGCAAATCAACACAAACAATTTGCACACCTCTCAACAAAACGTTTTACCTGACCGTCAATACCTGACCACCAATAAATGTGTTTAATCCTCCTGACTTTAGCAGTAATGCCTAAGTGCCCTTCATGGGCCAAATAAATAATCTTTCCTCTCAAACCTACCGGTGGTACAAACCTTTACTTCTAAAGACTTCTAAAGACATACTCCTATCACAAGGCTAACCTTCAATCAAAAGTTTCTTGACTTTTTTTAAACAATCATCCTTCTAGCAACTTGCAAAACACTCCTTCTTTGTGATTTTAAACTCTTCCATAACATTACCCACAGTTAAAACAAACTGATCATCATTCTTACCAGTATCATGGTTATCTTCAATCTCCACAGGTAAACGCGTCAGGCAATCAGCCATAACATTCTTTCCTCCTGGCAAGTACTTAATGTCAAAATTAAATTCTTGCAACCTTGTCTGCAACCTAATAAGTCTTGAAGAGGCTTTGTTGGAGCAACTATCTCCCACCATGTTAATCAAAGGCTTGTGGTAGATAAATAATTGAAATGTAATCCCCCAAATATACATTTACATTTTTTCTGCAGCCCATGAACACACCAATTCCTTCCATTCTATAGTGCTGCAATTCTTTGAGTGTTCTTGAGGAAAAAGCTACTGTCCACTCTTTTCCATTCACAATTTGACTTAATACAATCCCCCGATTCTTTGGAGGTAGCATCCACTGTTATGATGCTTTTTTCACCATGAGTAAAAGGTCTGATGGCAGACGCATTCATTATTTATTTATTTTTATACAGCGCGAACTAGACCCGAATCGGGTATCAGAGCGCTTTACGTAGCACCAGTTGCATTACATGAGGACACATTATTTTTGGTTAGGCACGGGGGGATTAAGTGATTTGCCCAGAATCACAGGATGTTCAGCGTCATTGCCAAGACTCAAACCCAGTTCCCCAGATTCCAGGTCGACCGCCCTAGCCGTTAGGCCAACTCCTCTCCACTTATTAATTTCTTAACACACTCAAAGGCCTTCTGGGTCTCCTCAGACCATATATATATACATATATATATATATATACTTTACATTTTCCTTGAACAAATTTCACAATTATAGTATAACCATGGCACAATCTGGCATTATACTCCCTTAGGCCGAGAAATGCTCTCAGAGAGTCTTTGTCCATTGGGATGGGTGCGTCATTAATAGTAGTCAACAATGACAATTTAGATTTTATCCCTTCTTGTGAGATCTTATGGCCAAGATAACCAACCTCCTCAGTGACAAATTTACACTTTTTCATATTCGCAGTCATACCGTGTTTCCCCAACTCATTCAAAACTTTTCTTATAGATTATAATTTCGGTCCAAGCTCTCAGTGTAAATGTTTGGACACCAACTTCCCCTCCAAACATTTGGTCCATAAGCATCTGGAGTACGCTGGCAGCTGATGCCAACCCGAACGGCAAACATTTATACATGTGCAAATGAAATGTTGTCACAAAGGTTGTTAATGGCTGCAATTCCTCTGATTAAGGAATTTGGTGGTACGCTTATCGTAAATCAATAGTGGTCAAATACTTACTCCCATCTAACTGAGCCAGCACCGCATGAATCCTTGGAAGCAAACGGCCTTTGCTTGCCACGACGGTAGCGGAAACCGATTCTGAATATACCACAGTTGTTATGATACCTTGGGAACACATATCATCTAATAACCTTTTAAGATCATCCCTGGCAGAAAGCAGAACAGGTCTAACTTTCTGTGTACCAGGAGTGACATTATTTTTCAACTTAAGGGTATGTTGAAATCGTTTAACAGCCCAAACCTTGTTACTAAAAACAGCAGCAAACTTAGAAAAATGTCACGCAAAATCTCATCATTTTCACTTTCTCCCAACACCACAGGTTCAGAATGTCCAGGTCAAGTATGATACCTAAACTAGCTTGATCTTGCCAGCCCAAAATGTCTCATCCATTAAGTTCAACATATATTTTAGTATTTCCAGATGAACACCCTGAGATGAATGAAACCCTTCATACCTGCAAATGACTTCAAACAGGCAGTTCAAGCTCTAGTAACCCCCGGAGTGGATTATGGGAGTGTCGCTCTCTGCGACCTTCTCAGATTGACAACGGCCCAACTAAGAGCCTCAATCAATGCAGCTGCCAGACTCATCACAGGCTTTAAAAGGAACTGTCACATCTCCCCGGACCTTCGTGCCCTCAACTGGCTACCTTTTGAGGCCAGAATCCATCTGAAAATTGCCTGTATGACACACAAGGCATTGCATCACAATACCCCGAGATACCTAGTGGAGAAATTGGAACTATCGGGTGGTAAGAGAACCACTAGGAGCTCCTCCAATCTTCTACTGAAACCTCAACGATTTACTAAGAAAAAAACTTACAACCGTACCTTCTCAGGAATGGCTCCCAGGATTTGGAATGCCTTGCCTGTAGAAATGAGACAGAACAAATCCGCAGTATTTTTCAAAAAAGAAGCGAAAGCGATTCTCATGGCCACATTCACTTAAACTCTTCACAGACACACTTATATATTTGCGAGCCTGTAAATTATAGTATTCTTATGTATATGTTTTATCAATTAACCCTCACTCTAATTTTTTCTTTGAAACAGTCGGGTGTATATCTGCCATTCTGTAACTGCATCGAACTAGTTTCCACTTATGTATTAGTATACCTTATATGATTTCTTTGTTTATGTCCATCACCTACAATTATCTTGTAAGGCGCTCTGATACCCGTAAGGGTCTTGTTCGCGCTATACAAAATCTTCAAAATAAATAAATAGTATATATTTCTCTTCCTTTAAATATAATCATGTTAGAGTGATATCTGTAGGTTCTAACAATGTATTGGACCAAAATTTATTAAATGTAGTCTCTGCCAGAATTGTTATAGGTGACCTTGAATCAGCCATGACATCTAAGCCAATTGATCTAATTTGCACTTCACAAATAGGTCTTTTGCACCTTTTACCTGAACTACTTGATGTGCTAACTTCAACAGTCAACAGTACATTAATTATTGAGTGGTACTTTACCTGAGAATATTTTTTGGCAGCCTACGCAGCAACCCTACACACATACCTACTCCCTGCTGACGAGAGGCAACTACCTCGAAACACGTGTCCAGGGATGGCTAACACGACACTTATTTTCATTTTAAACTTTTGGCATAGGCGTACCCGCCGACGCTACTTCATGGACCACAATTCTTTGGGGTAACACGCTGGTAGGACTAGCAGAGTGCGGCCAATCAGATTTTTGTTTACATTCAGGCTCCCTTGAGCCGGTGGGGCTGACGAGCCCATGGCTACGCACCTGCGCGCCTTGAGTGGTACTTTACCTGAGAATATTTTTTGGCAGCCTACGCAGCAACCCTACACACATACCTACTCCCTGCTGACGAGAGGCAACTACCTCGAAACACGTGTCCAGGGATGGCTAACACGACACTTATTTTCATTTTAAACTTTTGGCATAGGCGTACCCGCCGACGCTACTTCATGGACCACAATTCTTTGGGGTAACACGCTGGTAGGACAAGCAGAGTGCGGCCAATCAGATTTTTGTTTACATTCAGGCTCCCTTGAGCCGGTGGGGCTGACGAGCCCATGGCTACGCACCTGCGCGCCTTGAGTGGTATTTTACCTGAGAATATTTTTCGGCAGCCTACGCAGCAACCCTACACACATACCTACTCCCTGCTGACGAGAGGCAACTACCTCGAAACACGTGTCCAGGGATGGCTAACACGACACTTATTTTCATTTTAAACTTTTGGCATAGGCGTACCCGCCGACGCTACTTCATGGACCACAATTCTTTGGGGTAACACGCTGGTAGGACTAGCAGAGTGCGGCCAATCAGATTTTTGTTTACATTCAGGCTCCCTTGAGCCGGTGGGGCTGACGAGCCCATGGCTACGCACCTGCGCGCCTTGAGTGGTACTTTACCTGAGAATATTTTTTGGCAGCCTACGCAGCAACCCTACACACATACCTACTCCCTGCTGACGAGAGGCAACTACCTCGAAACACGTGTCCAGGGATGGCTAACACGACACTTATTTTCATTTTAAACTTTTGGCATAGGCGTACCCGCCGACGCTACTTCATGGACCACAATTCTTTGGGGTAGCACGCTGGTAGGACTAGCAGAGTGCGGCCAATCAGATTTTTGTACATTAATTAGTGCTTCACATTTCGACTCATCTTCTATGCTGAGCTGATTTACTTTGTACTTGTCTTTTGACGACCAGCATACCATATAGAAATGTACAATTTCCTTACAAACCTTTTCCCTAGTGCAGAACAATTGTTGTTATTACCCATATGATAGCTAGAACCACATCTGTAACATGAGCCATTCATTTCTTTTTCAAAGGTCTTCTTTTTAGTCTTGTTCGTCTGTAAAACAGCATTAACTTCAGAATCATTTGCACTACTAACACTTGCCACTTGCATTAGCCCTACATCTTCCAAGGTTTTGTTGGTACCCCCTTCTGTTAAAATTTTAGAAGAAATTACAGAGCGTTCTATACCTCTTCGCTAAATCCATAACCTCCTCTAAAGATGGATTCTCACAAGTTAATATAAGGTCTTGAATTTTCCTGTTAACACAACTAAAACAAGTTGATCACATAAAGATGTATCTAAATTGATACCAAATTCACACTTGGATGCTAACACTCTCAGCACTGCTAAATAGTCTCCAATGGACTTCTCTGGCATTTGCTTACGCTTAAAAAAAACATGCCTCTCTACATTAACAGATGGTTTATCCACATATTGTTTACTCATGCGTGCTAAAGCTTCAGAATACACATCCCAATTGTCATCACCAGCAGGTGCCGCCAAGATGTGCAGATTATCAGACTTTTTGGCCAGCACTTCCCAAATGTTTGAATAATAAAGCTTTGCTTCTAGCCGCTGAATATCTGGCAGCATCTATTGCCACTAGATAATTCTCAAAAACCCTATACCACTTATGCCGTGCCATAAGTGGTTTATGTGGATTTTGCAGGAAAGGTGGAGGCTGCCGAACATTACTAGAAGTAGCCATAGTAAACAAAGAAATATCATTTTAAAAATAGTTTAATTAATGTGTGCCTGTCACAGTAGATGATTCCCAACAGACAGATAAAATAATTGTAGCAATTAGAGGCAATGAATAAAAGTACCTTGAGATCCCAAATGTATATCAGAAATGTTGACTGAAAAAACATAATAGGTAAAAGAGCAGCGTGTGCCTATCACGGAAATACGCCAAAGTAAAGTGCACAACCAAGTAGAAACATGAGCCTGTCACAAAACAGGCAGGAAAGAAGTGCACAGAACAGCGCGTTTCCTGAGGAATCAATGAAGAAATGTCCAAATGATTACAATGGCCCCACAAAGAACGTGCGTGGCGTGCTTTTTCTACAGATGGTCAAAGTAGTACTGCAGCGTTGAGCAAGCGCGATGACGTCAGGTACTCCGAAGAGGTTTGTGAAGAAAGCGGTAGACACAGTAGAATGTCTGGCTCGAGCAGTTTGAAAAATGGCGGCCACAGGAAGTGCTTGAGATTCTTAATGAGGTATAGAGATTTTTGAAAGATGAGGCCGGCGCACCGATCGCTACACAGATCAGAAGAGACACAATGTAGGCTCCCAAAGTAAAGGCACGCATTGGCACACAAAATGACTCTCGACAAATTTCACCACACAAAACTTACAAATATAAAGTTCCAAATTGTACCAAACAATCCAAGAAGCCAATTAAAGGTATTTTCGTGAAGCGATGAACACGTGGTCAGTGTGTCCCATAGGTTAGTAATTTGTCACCATATAAATATGGAATAGTTGATAGAGATCAGGGTGTGTATAATATTCCCACTACCACAGATAGAGTAATCTCACAGTTACACGCACATACATTCATCATACGCTAGGGCCCATTTCACTAACATACGCTCAAATACTCTATACTCCTAATCACCCTGCATCTATATCAGGTCGATAAGATCTGGTTATTGAGACTGTCCATAAACATAATCTATACAACCTATACGAATAATCAAAATATAATACACAATAATTGACAAGAAATAATATCCAACACCATGTTCAAGTTATATTGCTTTATCTAAAATTAGTCAAATGAAAATCAAGCAGCATAAATCATTTTTCTCATAGTTACCTATTCTAGCTAAATGTCAGAACGGGTCAGGACAAGTCTCTCGGTAAAGTCTCTCAAGACGAAGTCCCTTCAGCATCAATCCTCAGCAACGCAGATTCGATACGCGGCAAAGGCAAATGGCAAGTGGCAAATGGCAAAGCCCTCTCTAGGCTAACAATTCTTATACTAAATCAAACAAAAGAAAGATACAAAGAAAAGTTGTAATGTCCGCTGGACCGCTAAGCAGAGCGAGAAGGAAAGGATGTAACATGGCAACATTCAAAAATCTCCGCTCAGGAAAAATCACAAAATAAAGACTACGGAACAGGAACCAAGAATTTCAAATGTATCTGTTAGTTCAACTTCTCCTCGGCAATGAGACCAATGCTCAGAGTCTTTCTCTAAGGCTCCTTTGTTTTCCCAAGGTTGCCAAGGACGTTCCATTTCACTCGAAGATTACCCCGGCTGCTGATGTCCTCACGGAAAATTTTATAAGGCAAGCAAGGACTGTGGTCAGCTGACTTCAGGACCATTTTCAGCAGGGCTCTCTTCCATCACAGTTTCTTATTCTCAACTCGAGGCCAGGCTTACAAAATCGGCCATCTTTAACTAGGCCGCCATAGGCCACAATAGACCATCTTAATTAAAAGAAACAAAAACAACGTTACCACAGCATAGTGATTAAACAGTGTTAACCCCACTAATACCCTTATGTGTATGCATCTATCTAGCACTTGCAACATAGAAAAGCATTAATTCGGAAAGCGTTTTGTGCTCAAAAATAAACAGCACATAGCAACGTTTAAACATGAAAACACGCACGTTATTTATAAACAGCACATTTATGCGCACCCACGTGTAACTCTCTCTTGTTAGGACAAACGGATTGATTAATATAAACGCACTTGCACAAGACAAATAATTAATTGCTAGTAATTAATAAAATTAATATGACAAATAGACATGCCAGAGCTTCAAAAGCCAGCGAATTTTCAAACAGAAAACTCTGCTCCAGCAATCCCCCCTTTGGTGATTTTATCACCAAATAAACCCCCCAAAAAAAATTTGTGAAAATTTAGTCCCATTTTAGGAGAAATTGGAAATGTCTTTTTCCCCTTACACAACATTACACACCAGTCACTCTTTCATCATCCCTTTTTGTCTCTAAGTAAACACTCTCCCTCAATTCTTCTAATTCAATTTCTTGAGGTTCTCTTTTCAACCTCTTGTTTTTCTTTTCTTTATTCAATTTCTCCCTCCCTCCCCTGTTTTTACAACACACACACACCAATCTTATTATCAATAAAGCAACAATTATACATGTTAAAGGAAACAATATTCTACCTATAATAGTACTACCTATTTTTGCAATACAATCCTTAACAGCTATCATTTTATTAGCTATTTTAGTCCATAAATTCTCAGCTTCAAGTGGTACTAATTCTTCATGCAAATCAGTAATATTTTTGATATAGACCTTCAGGTCTTTACTTTCGTCTGGAATGTAAGTGCAACAATGTTGAACTTTCAGCATTCCACAGACTCCACCCTCCTTGGCCAATAGAATATCAAGGGCAAGTCGATTTTGCATAGACATGGCACGTACGGCACTTAATTCCGTATTCACCAAAAGAAACCCTCCAGCGGTATTTGTCGATAAGCGATCAACCACTGTGGACAGTTTCCGAATTCCATAAGCATTCAAAGAAATTCCCACTGCTGGAATCAAAACCCCAAAAATGTCACCCACTATTTCAGACCAAGTTTCTCTCTTAAAACGCATTAGTAAATTAATATGTTCTACATCTGTTATTTTATCTATATGAAAAATCTTTGGAAAAACCAGGCCCACATAACACGTGCCATACCAATGGTCAGGCAACTTGTAATAAGCCTTGTTCCCACAAACATAATATACTCCTGGAAAAATTGTATCTTCTCCACCTCTGAAACCCCAACCTGTTGCAATGAAGTATGTATCATGGCACTCACTAGTCCCAACAAAATATGTATCATATTGGGATTTCCTTCTTGTAATGCAAAGTTTACCTTTCTGTGGTGCATCTAAAGCTAAAGTTGGACTAGCCCCATTCTTCAACTCTTTTCCCATCTCAATGTCCCAAATTGTCTCACTCACTTTATATTTTCCTGCTTCTTCCTGCATGTTCAATCTCCTTTCTTCTACCATATCCAGGAAAGCTTTCTCCTCTCCTTTCAAACTGCAAGTTAAATTATTCTTAAAAATGTAATCTAATGTTATTCCTTTTTCTTCAATAAAAATTTCACCAAAAGTGTTAGCTTCTTTAGCTGGATTCAGCTCTTTGTTCATTGGCAAGTGCCCAAAAATACTATCTCTGTTAGACATCTTATAATCTACTTTCCCTAACAAATAAAAAACACTACTTAAAATACTACAGGAAATACCATATGTAGCTGGTAAATGATGATAAGTAACACCCTCTGAAACGGATGCAGGTAATTGCATACAGACGTAGCAATCCCTTACTTCCATTGTTTTCACATATTCATATAACAATTTTGAAAAAACATTACTAGAAAAGTTATTAATTGACCTATCTTTGTGTATGTAAGTATTACTAATTCTAATTGGAACATTCTCTGTATGCATCTCAAACTCTACTTTAAAAGTAACTAATAAAACTAAAACACCCCATAGAAGCATTAATAATCCAGTACAGCAGCAGCACATTCTACACCACCTTTTAAAGAAGGCACATCTATTTCTATTATCCTCTATGTTAGCCATTTTACTACTTTAGTTTAGTCTCTACTACTCCACTACTGTTGGAACTCTTCAATTCTTCAGCAATTCTTCAGCTTTCAGTTTTTCCAAATGATCTTTTCGTTCACTTAATCCAAGTGAATTCTCCTTTATTCAGTTTGGATACTTGTCATTCTTCACTTCATTTTCTTCAACATCAAATTGTATTAGATCTCCGACATCAAAATCCTCAGTACTCGACTCTTCTCCAATGTCAGTCAAGAGTACTTTCAGAATTTCACCAGTATCTTCCTCAACCACTTCTCTCAAGATCTCTTCCGGATTATCTCGAGTCACTGTTTCTTCTTTTCCTCCTTCAGACAGTGCCACATAAGACCATTCCGGTGATCTGTACTTTTGGTTGGGTCTTCTTACTCTTTTTATTTCCACTGGTTCTTTTGACTCCTTTGATTCTTCTCCTTCAGCTTTTGAACTTTGACTCGAAACTTCATTCACTTGTTCAGCTTTCGATGTACTTGCTCTTATTATTTTGTATCTCAGCCTCTTAACTCTGTTGTTAGGCCAACGATCTCCTCTTAACACCTTTTTTGGCTTTATTTCTTTATTACTTCTTTCTCCAATCCAAGTTCTCTTTCTCAGAACTCGACCTTCGGTTTGTTCATTCTCATCATCTGTTTCAAGTGCCTCCTGTTTCCGTTTTCCAGCAGCTTTTTTCTTTTCCACAGATTTTTTCACCACTGTTTGATATCTCCCTACTTTTGTCCCTCCTCGAGTCTCCGACACGCAATCTTCTTGCTGTCTACTTGTCCCTTCACCTAGCTCATCAAGAATGTTCCCTACACCTCCTCGGGGTTCTTCCGCAATCTGTCCCTCTCTATCTTCTTCTGACCCTACTTCTTCAAGTATAATCTCAAGTGGTTCTTCGATCTCCTCCTCTTCTGATTCAGGAGTAGTCTCTGTGAAATTTCTCTTTTCTTTTCTTTTTCCTTCACTGCTTTTTGAAACTTCAGGCTCTCTTACAGAATTTGATCTCTTCTCTGATACTCGCAGTGGTTCATTCGAAGCTTTTCCTACTTCTTTCCCCACTGATTCTGTATCTTCATCATCACTGGAATCTGACTCTTCAAAATACTCTTTACCAGTCCCTTCTTTTGGGTTTGGAACTCTCAGAGTATGACTTGCATGTACCCAGTGTCTCACTCCAGCACACTTTTCTGCAGTCGTTGTAGTCAGAATAACTTGTCTTTGCCTTCCCCACCTTGGAACCAAGCAATTTCTTCTTCTGTGAACTTTTATCCTCACCCAGTCTCCTGGACTCAGATCATGGGCTTGCTTCTTCTCAAGTGTGGTAGCTTCTTCTCCAACCTGGTGAAACACAGAATGAACTGCGTCAGCCAGGCCTTTACAGTAATCCAAAATCATGTCATCAGTTATTGTCACCAACTTATTGACAGGCACGAATGCATGGCGCATTGCACGTCCCATGATTATCTCGTGCGGACTCAAACCAGTAGTTCTATCTGGAGTAGATCTAATAGTCATCAGCACTAAAGGTAAAACATCTGGCCATTTCATGCCAGTGGCTAAGCACATCTTTCCAATCCTGTTCTTTATTGTGCCATTAATCTGCTCAACCACACCAGAAGCCTCTGGTCGGTATGCACAATGTAGCTTCTGCTGTATTTTCAATGCTTCACAAATCAAACCCATAAGTTCATTTTGAAAGTGTCCACCTCTATCAGACTCAACTGTTACTGGAAACCCGTACCTAGGAATCAACTCTCTTAACAGTAACTTTGCCACTGTTATTCCATCATTTCTTCTAGTCGGGTAAGCTTCCACCCACCTTGAAAACAAACAGACTACCACTAGAACATACCTCAGTCTGTTTACTTGGGGCATCTCAATGAAATCAATCTGCATTCTTGTAAAAGGACCTCCTTCTCTGCCTATTGTTCCCAGACTCACCACTGTCTTTTTTCCAGTATTAAATTGCTGACAAACCAAACACCTCTGACAGATGCTTTCTGCAATTGTCCTGAACTTTGCATTGTACCAGGTCTGTTTAAATGACCTTACCATCGCATCCCTCCCCAAATGTCCCTGGCCATGATACATCCTTGCCATTGACGACAAAATGGAGTTAGGCATTACTGGTCTGCCATCTCTGTAGACCCAAACATGGTCTGTTTCTCTTGGAGCACATCCTGCCTTAATCCAATCTTTTTTCTCTTCCTCTCCTGCCTCATCTTGCAACTGTTTCACTTCATCCCAGGTTTCTAAGACATTAGTAAACATCACAGAGAGAAAAGACATTTCCCCCTCTCGGTCCCGATTTATGGACTGATTTGTCTTGGCACAGTATTGCGCAACATCATTAGCGTAACGGTTTCCAACCGTGATAAAATCCTCTCCTGGTCCATGGGCAGCACATTTTACAACTGCCAACTCTTTAGGCAGCTGTATCGCCTCAAGCAATTTACCAATCATTTCAGCATTCTATATTGGAGTTCCACTCGATGTCAAGAAACCTCTTTGTAGCCAAAGCTGGCCAAAGTCATGCACAACTCCAAATCCATACTGACTATCAGTCAACACAGTCGTCCTCAAATCTTTCCCAATTTCGCAAGCTTTTGTCAATGCTATCAATTCAGCAACTTGCGCAGATTTCACTCCTTTCAATGGTGATGCTTCCATGACCTCTGAAACTTTGCACACCGCATATGCTGCACATAGCACACCATCATCATTTCTCAGGCATGAACCATCCACAAACAACACATGATCACTCTCATGTAAGGGAAGATCCCTTATATCTGGTCTCGGTTTTGTACAGTACTCAAATACATCCAAACAATCATGATCATCTTCCATTTTCACACCCACGTTTTCAATATCTGGCAAGAGTGTCGCTGGATTCACATTCACACATCTCTCAAGAGTCACATTTGATGCTCCCAGAATCACTTTTTCATATTTAGTCAACCGACTATGTGACATGTACTGAGTTCTGCTTCTTGTCAAAAGAATTGCCACATTGTGAGGTACGAATACCCTTACAGGATATCCCATTATGATTCCCTCACTTTGTTCCAGACTCCTGCATGTTGCAGCCACAGATTTCAGACAACCTGGTAAACCCACAGCTACAGGGTCAAGTGTCGATGAGAAGTACGCAATAGGCCTTCTCAGTAATCCATGTTTCTGAATTAACACTGAAAGTGCACATCCATTTCTCTCACTGCAGTAAAGCTCAAATTCCTTTTCGTAGTCAGGCATACCCAAAGCTGGAGCCTCACACATTTTACTTTTGAGCTCTTCAAATGCTGCCATTTGTTCTGCATCTAGATCCAATGGATCTGTCATCTCACTTTTTGTCAGTTTGATCAGTGGCTTTGCTATCAAGGAAAAATTAATTATCCACTGACGACAATAACCCACCATACCCAGGAACATTCTCACTTCTCTCTGAGTTTTTGGAGCTTTCATTTCTCTGATTATTCTGATCCTGTCATCCGTCACTTTTCTCAGACCCTTTTCAATATTGTGTCCAAGATAATGCACCTCTTTCTTGCAAAATTGCAATTTGGCTGGAGATACCTTTAACCCTCCATCTGCCAGATGATTCAGTAAAGCTATGGTATCTACTTCACAAGCTTCACGTGTCTTTGATGCCACAAGTAGGTCATCAATGTATTGCACTAGTACTGAGCTCTCAGGCATGATCAAACTCTCCAACGATTTCTTCAATAACTGATTGAATATCGAAGGACTCTCCGTATACCCCTGTGGGATTCGACACCATGCTAAGATACGCTGGCCAAACCTAAATGCAAAAATCGGCTGGCTATCATGATGTAATGGAATTGAAAAGAACGCATGACACAAATCAATTACTGTATACCACTCGGCATCATGTGGAATTTGATACAGGATCACTGATGGATTTGGCACGATAGGACAACATGCCACTACAATTTGATTAACTTTTCTCAAATCCTGTATGATCCTAAATTTCCCATTAGGCTTTTTCAGTCCCATTATCGGTGAATTACACGGACTACTCAGTAGTTCTCTCAGGACTCCCTGCTGAATCATTTTCTCAATTATAGGAGTTATCCCTTCAATTATTTCTGGTGTCATTTTGTATTGAGGAATGTTAGGATATGTAATTCCCTCTTTTACTGCAATTTTCACTGGATCTACATTATTCATCAATCCCACATCCTCTCCAGTAAAATCCCAAACTGTCCTTTTCACTGTGTCTCTCAGCTCTCGAGGCAAATCCTCCGGATTAAACACAGCAAATGCACCAATTAACTCACTCTCTCTATTCTCTAGAGTCACTCGGTACAAAACATCTTCATCTGGTGTCTCAAAGGCTATTCCATCCGGTGTACAAAAAATTGTGCAGTTCATTTTGCACAACAAGTCCCTACCTAACAGGTTCACTGGACTAGTGTCACAGACATTGAATCTGTGCATGTCTGAAAATTTCCCTATCTGTACTCTTACAGGTTCAGTAAGACGTGTTCTGATTTGCGTATTGGCTACACCAACTACTTGGATTGCTTCATCCGAGAGAGGAAGATTTCTAACATCTGTTGACCTGACAGTTGATCTTGTCGCACCTGTGTCTACCAAAAAAGTAACACTCTCCTCATTTATTTTCCCATCCACAAATGGTCCTGCCTGGTCTATTTCTAGAGTTGCACCAAGTATGCACTCTTCTTCCTCTCCTCGGCACCGTCAATAATCACCCTCAGATTCACTCCCTTCACTCTTTAACAAGTACTGTTGTACCTTGTTTGAACGTCTCGGTTTGTTTACCTGTTCATCATTGTAGAATCCTGAATCCTGATTATACTTTTGTAACCCCTTATTCTGCGGCAAGGGCGGTTTTGGCTCTTGACTCTGCTGTCTCACAACTTTCTGTTGTTGCTGCTGTTGATTATTTCCTTCATTCTGCACCTGTTGATTTAAGGATTTATTCTCATTACTCACTAATGGTGGATTAGGACACTCCGATCTCCAATGCCCCAATTGGCCACAGTTGTGACAAGGAAACTTTTTCTTCGCTTCCTCAAGGCTTCCTTTTCCTTTCCCTACATATCTAGGTCTATTCCCTGCATTATTTCCTGGATTATTTGCCTGTTCCACTAACTGTGCTTCCTGTCTCTCCGCAACTTTCACTTGTGCCCACATTGCTTTCTCTTTCAGCTTTCTTTGTTTTGCTTCAATTTCATCACTGAAGTATTTTGCATGTCTCAGAATCTCATCTACTTTCTTACTCTGCCAATCCACTGTATGCTCACGAATTCTCTCACCAATTTCAGGTCTAAGGCCATATACAAATCTGTATACAAAATGACTCAAATCTTTGTCACCCAGGTGTTCATCTCCACTGAATTGTTTGAATGCCAGTATCAGCCTCTCGTAAAAAGCATGAACTGATTCTTTCGCTTCCTGTTGTGTTCGATCTATCTTTACCCAGTCTGTCTCTTTTGCAGGAACTTTACTCTTCAGGTATACCATCACCTGATCATACTTTCTCATTACCTCTGGATCTGGTGCCCCTGTTCTTGGGTCTCTTGGATATTCCTCAGTAGGCCAACTCACAACTATTTTACACTCAGTCCACAAGTCTGCTGGAACAATTATATCAAACAGACTATTCAGGTCAACCCACAGCACTTTTGACAATTTCACAAACCTATCTACCTGCCTATACCACTCGACGGGCTTTTCTCTCAATCGAGGGAAATCATTCGTGAATGATAAAATATCCTGTCTGGTCCATGGAACATGTACATATTCTCCTCCAGGTATTTCTCTCATAGGATAATTATCCACTGGTTTCTCTTTTTCTCTCACTAGAAATGCTGAATAAGTTGTTCTATCTTCAGCCTCATCTCTTTTCTTATACCACCTATCCTTCCACTTTTCTACATCACCCCATCTTCGCAATAATGCTACCATTTCCTTAATCTGTCCTGTTCTACCAGTAGCATTCAAATTCTCAATATCCTTCTCTGTAAAATCCATCCTGTAAGTTCTTTGTAAAGCTTTCACTTTATCAATGTCAACTCCCTGCTCATTCGCTATTGCTCTTAGCCTGTCATGTGTATTTCTTGCTCTCCAGGTAATATTTTTACACATGAACATTAATTCACCATCATGATGACTCTTCAGAATCTCTGTTGGAACTGTTCCTGTAACAAGCTCTTCTAGTTCTACACGTAACCTAGCTACATCAATTACTTGTGAATCTTTATCCTTTTTCTGTAGAACATTCATCCAATCATTCAAATCCTCAACTGTTATTTCAGCAGTTTTTCTCACTGGAACCACTCTCTTCTGCGGTTCTAAAATTGGCATCCCTGAACAACTAGCTTCACTAGCATCCAATATTTCACTACATGTGTCATGTCTTGATTGTCTCAGGTCACTTCTTTCTGCTCTTTTGCCTGAATCTCCTGAAGGACCAACTGAATTTGTCAGATTATTCCCAACATATGGAATCACCAGTCCATTCTCACCTGTCCTCTGTTTGTCAAACACAGGCATAACCGGACCTATTGTTACAGGCACCGTAACAGCTTCTAGATTCTTCGTTAACTCCCTAATCTTCTCTGTCAACTCTGTTGTAGTTCTGGCTAATTGTCTGGCATTCTCATCAAGGTAATGATCACTTCTTACCTCAGGTGTCTCATTTTCTGTCTCACTAACACAAACTGTATATCTTATCGGAGAAACAACTGGTGTACTTTTATCCGGTTCTGGTCTATATGGAGGTGGTCTCTTGTAAATCATGTCATTCAAGACCTCATCCTCATACTCATTAACTCCATATTTTCTCATTTCTGACTCAGGAACCCTTTCTGCTCCTCCTTCAACTATTCTCATCGGATATAATCCCTCTGACATACTAACATCTCGCCACCTTTTCATTCGATCATGATGAGTCTCACGATCATGTCTCCTCCCAAACATGTACCTGTAGTACCCCCCAGATCTCTGTTTTTCTCTCTCATGTACTTCCTCTTCCCATTCCACTAAAGCCTCGAACTGTGTAGGTCTCGGTTTCGGGTCTAGACATAACATCTTTTCCCGTAAATTTCTCAACACGGCCAGATTAAATGAACCATGTTCTGGAAATGCTAGAACACCATCTTCTTTAGTATACCTAACCCAATTCTCCAACCATATACAGGTATGAAACCCATGTCTTGCAGCCATGAAGGATGCAGGTGTTTTCGGTGGAGGTAACAACTCGCCCTCTCTCGTTTTAACATCTTTATCCTTGCTAAACCACTTTTTAATTTTACCCAAAAATGTTTTCTTCTTTTTCTCTTCTTGGTAATACATTTTAGCGTTTACCAAAAAAAACTCTCTACTCTTTCCGTATTATAAATATACAATACGAATTTTTCAACCAATTGCAGCGCGACTCACACTAACGCACCAATCCTGGAACGTCTACGTCACTAAATAGCCCTTCCAATCCTTGCGCGGCTCACACTAACGCACCAATCCTAGCGCGAGCACTATTCTGATCCACTATCTAATCAGAGCGCGGTCTTTCTGACGTCAACAGTCGCTGCAGTCGCTTGTCTCCTGTCTTCTGTCACTCGTCTACCCCTCCTTTACAAAATCTTTTCAGTAGACTTTGTGTCAAAATTTCTACAAAATCTATTAGTTACAACATAAAAACATCTCCATTGTCTGCTTCGCTAACCACAGAATAGTAAAAGAGAGTCTATTTCACAAGAAACCTCTCATTGACACAGTAGCACTTCCTCTACTCTGCCCTTCTAACATACATTCATTAACTGTTTCCTCTAGGACTTGTCCAAAGAGTCTTACAATCAACTAAATGTACAAATATTCACGCACATTCATACAAGAAAATATAGTACATACGCACAGAATCCTGCTTCCCGAGAACAGACAATCTGCTCCACTACAGAATTATAACATACATCAACTAAACAGCTTTCCTCTGTTCAGTTTCTCAAATAAGCTCAGAGAATACCTATTACTTCTCCCGTGATAAGCTTTAACGGTAATCCTTACGGATCCCTGGGACTTAAGACCAGAGTTTCACAGATAACCTTCACTATCATACACACTCCTTGTATTCCAGAAATATCTAGTAGTAACATACGACGATGTCACTGATTCCGAACCCAGACAATGTGATGCGCAACTTCAATTGTCACACGTTATTCCTTACAATTCCGTCTTTCCCGAGAGCAGCATATACTTCCCTCTGCCCTACTACGGAACTGCTACCAGCTCCCAAGTTCCAGAAGCACTACATATAACTCAACATTACGACTCCAACATATAGTATTAGTATATATACCAACATCAATCAATAATCAATAATCAATAAGCTAATGTACATGCAATCTTATCAGATCAAGACAATCATCAATAACCATCCTCTGCTACCAGGAAATTGATAGAGATCAGGGTGTGTATAATATTCCCACTACCACAGATAGAGTAATCTCACAGTTACACGCACATACATTCATCATACGCTAGGGCCCATTTCACTAACATACGCTCAAATACTCTATACTCCTAATCACCCTGCATCTATATCAGGTCGATAAGATCTGGTTATTGAGACTGTCCATAAACATAATCTATACAACCTATACGAATAATCAAAATATAATACACAATAATTGACAAGAAATAATATCCAACACCATGTTCAAGTTATATTGCTTTATCTAAAATTAGTCAAATGAAAAGCAAGCAGCATAAATCATTTTTCTCATAGTTACCTATTCTAGCTAAATGTCAGAACGGGTCAGGACAAGTCTCTCGGTAAAGTCTCTCAAGACGAAGTCCCTTCAGCATCAATCCTCAGCAACGCAGATTCGATACGCGGCAAAGGCAAATGGCAAGTGGCAAATGGCAAAGCCCTCTCTAGGCTAACAATTCTTATACTAAATCAAACAAAAGAAAGATACAAAGAAAAGTTGTAATGTCCGCTGGACCGCTAAGCAGAGCGAGAAGGAAAGGATGTAACATGGCAACATTCAAAAATCTCCGACCAGGAAAAATCACAAAATAAAGACTACGGAACAGGAACCAAGAATTTCAAATGTATCTGTTAGTTCAACTTCTCCTCGGCAATGAGACCAATGCTCAGAGTCTTTCTCTAAGGCTCCTTTGTTTTCCCAAGGTTGCCAAGGACGTTCCATTTCACTCGAAGATTACCCCGGCTGCTGATGTCCTCACGGAAAATTTTATAAGGCAAGCAAGGACTGTGGTCAGCTGACTTCAGGACCATTTTCAGCAGGGCTCTCTTCCATCACAGTTTCTTATTCTCAACTCGAGGCCAGGCTTACAAAATCGGCCATCTTTAACTAGGCCGCCATAGGCCACAATAGACCATCTTAATTAAAAGAAACAAAAACAACGTTACCACAGCATAGTGATTAAACAGTGTTAACCCCACTAATACCCTTATGTGTATGCATCTATCTAGCACTTGCAACATAGAAAAGCATTAATTCGGAAAGCGTTTTGTGCTCAAAAATAAACAGCACATAACAACGTTTAAACATGAAAACACGCACGTTATTTTTAAACAGCACATTTATGCGCACCCACGTGTAACTCTCTCTTGTTAGGACAAACGGATTGATTAATATAAACGCACTTGCACAAGACAAATAATTAATTGCTAGTAATTAATAAAATTAATATGACAAATAGACATGCCAGAGCTTCAAAAGCCAGCGAATTTTCAAACAGAAAACTCTGCTCCAGCATAGTCCCATGAACCAAAAAGTCCAAAAGACTAATTATTTTCCTAAATAGAATTTTTTCCACAGATAGGACCCACGACCACTTGCCACAGCAGCCAGGCAGTCAATGAGTACCAAACCCCACATTTCAGAATATCCCCACAACATGACACGAATCCATTCTACTATATCCACGACAATAGTAAAGACAAATATGCCTGAACCAAAGAATAACAATATTACACCTACACTACACTACCTCACAGAGTTAACTTCCACTAACCCATTAGACAACTACGCTGCGCATCCCTCCGCCTGGTACACATCTCGAACATCCCAATAAGTAGGCGGAAAACACGCCTTCTCCCACGTTGTCGGCAAACACTGGAACAAAGTCCCTCTGCAATTCCCATCAACCCCACCCTCCAATAGTTCAGAAAGAAACTGACAACCTGGCTGTTCAACAGGCTCCTGGATACCCTCATGGGTGATTAGCAGTGCTTTACAAATCCTATTGTATTGTATTGTATTTATGGGGTGGAGCCATGGCCGTGCCCATGGTGGGCAGGACACACCCCTGTATTTTTCTATGGTGGCGTATTTTTTTATTTAAACCCTCGGGGATCCCTTGGGGATGTCAGAAAGACAAATTTTTTAGGGGTAGCGAGGGAGCACAAGCCTTTTCCTAAGTAGTGGCTCCCCCGTATCCCTGGTGTCTAGTGGATAGCCTACCTTTAGGCCCAGTGCATGGCGGCACAGTGTATGTGCCCATCAGGCATGACACCAAAACACTGCTGGGTACACCAAAGGCAAGCCCATTTCTGTCTGTTCGCAGCTGTTCGGAGCTTGAGACTTTGCTCATTTTGGAACAGGTCGACTATGTTACACCTCTGAGGCTCTAAAGAACTTAAATCAGCTCTCCAAGACAGATTACACTCACTCCTTGAAGGTAGATGTTATGCTTAGTAAATGCTTGTCTTGTAACTATTCGTTCAACTTGACAGATGACAGAGCAGAGACCCACGTTGAAATGGTTGGCAAGATGTTTTTACTTAACTGTAGGCAGCTTCCCAAACATAGTTGTGTGTTTTTTTGTTGGAAGAATAGCACTCTGAAGTACTTTTCTTAATAGAAACTTGGTTAAAGGAGGACAGCTGGGCAGATATTATGACAGCGCTCCTCCCCTGCCACTGACCGAGTGGGGAAAATGGGAAGGATGAGTGACCATTATCTTTAAAGATAATCTTAAGAGCAAACCCTCCGCACTTGCCATTGCTGACTGTGCCAATCTGCTTTTTCTCCATTAAACTCTTACACACAGATACGTCCTCTGGCCTACTTGTATATCGGACCCACCACAACATGTATACAGTCCATGCCAGAAATTGTAGCGCTACATAACTTTCAGGAGGCCAACTACACTTTATATTCATATGGATGCCACTACATGTGCACAGATAATCAACTTCAAACAAGATTTATCATCTATTCAGCTTGAGCAATTAGTTGCCTCTCCAACTCATGCTAAGGTCATATTCAAACTCCCACTCTGAATTTATTTAATAATCACATACAAACCATTAATGAACTTCATTAATCAGTCTCCTCCTCCATCTTCAATTGGTTGTAGTCATGATCCTTGAAACTCTCTAATTTCATTTTCACTGACTTCACCTTTACATTTGGCAGCTCTGCAGAGCTCACCAGATCACTGCCTGGAAAAGAAAAAGAGAAGAAGGTCTGCCCTGCTGGACCCCTGGAATGCAGCAAAGAGAGGACTTCACTCTGCAAGACTGTGCCTGCTGCACTCACAAGGCGAAAGAACTATGCCCGATTCCAAAAGAAATGGAGTGGTCTCCCTGACCTGCAAGAGGTAAAAAAGAACTGAAGAAGACTCCTACAAAGCCAAAGAGAGGATACCATAGCTGACCAGTTATAACTGGACATTTCCTGGACTGCGCAAGTGCATTCTGGGTGATTAAGTCATAGGCCCCAAGCAGGAAACCGGAGCCTTCCAGTCCTTGGCTAGTATTAGAGCATACTTATCACCCCAAAGGAACCAAGCAACAACTGGCAGCCCTATTGGAAGTGACGTGAGATAACGCAAAGTCATGAAAATCCTCACAACTCATCTTCAACAGAACCAATCCGAGTTGACTCAAATTCTAAAAACACAGCTTCAATAGAACCGATGCACTTCGCTGAAAGCCTCGCTGCAAAGCTTCATCGAAACTGTTGCAGCATGACGCAACTCAACGCAAGACCTTTCATTGCAGCCCTGCCAGCTCCTCAGAACTAGTGCCAGATGACACAAAGCCTAGCAAAGCGTCTCAAGGTCTCACCACACAGCTTCATCAGAACTGATGCTGAGTGACCCAACTCAACGTAAGCCTCTACAACACAGCCCTTGCAGCTCCTCGGAACTGATACCAGACGATGCAAAGCCTTGCATAGCAACGCTATGCAGAATACGCACTGAGGATATAAGGTACAGTCCTCAGCGAACCTGGCCTAACTTGGGGCCTGATTACAATGGCGGAGAGACTGCCACCGACAGGCTATCGGTGGCGGTCCACCTGCAATCTTAGCCAACTTTGCCACCCTCAAAATTTGGATGGCGGGCGGCTGTGTGGCCGTCAGAAAGACCGACCGCCACAGATCCGACGGGCTCAAGGAGCCCGTTGGTCCATCTGAGGCTGAGTAATGCTTACAATGGTGGCGGTGCCTACCAGGCACCATTGTAGGCATTACAATGTTCCTTCCCACCGGCCCTTTCATGGCGGTGAACCTGCCAAGAAAAGGCTGGTGGAAAGGGACATTGGGGGGCTCCTAGCGGGCCCCTTTTACACCCTGGCCCGCAGACACAGGACCTAGAGGGCAGCTATGGTGTCCCCCTATATCCCTGAACAATTTGGCAGGCACCGAAGGGATATGTTTGGGGTGTTTGTTTTGTACTGCAGGGGGAGCTGCAGAGCCCAGCACCCACCGCAATACAAACATGGGCAATGCGACTGCCATGGTGGCGGTTGCATCCTAATTTGCCCTGTGGGACCGCCCCCTTGTAGGCAGACGGTCTCAAATCTGAACCTGAAGTCCGTCCACCATCGTAATCGGGCCCTAAGTCCTGTGGTCAACCTGTGCTCCATTGTGGTCGGCCTGAAATTGTGACTTTGTCGGTCCAAGTGCAACCCCATATCCTCAATTTGCGCTTTGCGCCTTTTGTTGCTAGATTTAATTAAATCTGTAAATTCATTTCTCCAGTTTCCTACTTTGGGTTTTTATAATTTTGGTATCAATCAAAAGATAAATATATATATTTTTTTTATAAATTGGTATTGGATTTATATATGTGTTGTTTCATTTTCATATTTAGGGGCTTATTTACAAGTCCTATGCACCACCAGAATGTCACTTTTTCTGACGTTCTGATGGCGCACAGGGCTTAACCATATCTACGAGACAACGGAAAGCCACCCTACCGTTGCTTTTTATGGTCTTGTAGAGATGGAGTAAGGAAAAGCAGCGCAAGTCATTGCCTTGCCTTACTCTGCATCAAAGGGGTGTTCCATGGATTTTGCGGTGGGTGTTCCCATTCAACACTCATTGACGCTCCCTCAGAATTACAATTTTAGGTCAATCTAAGGAGGTGCCAAAACACTGTGCCTACCTAGCGCAGGTGTAACGAGGCATCCTCGTTTTTTCATCTTTTCACGTGTGCTGCATTTCTGCAGCTAAACATACAATATATATAAGGGTCCAAGGGGGACTAGTTTAAGGACCATAACACCTTCAATCCCCAGCAGGCACAGAAAAAAATAAAAATATACAAAAATAAAATAAAATAACGGAAGGTCTTAAGTCCAAACATAACAGACAAAAAGTCACTAGATGCTGTAAACAAAGTGAGAGCCTCTTCAAATAGTCAGTGTATCACTACGCCAGAAGTTGGGAGTCCATCAGCCCACCCTTATTGGCGGAGCTTCGTCATCTGAGACTCTGAGGGATAGAGGTCTGGGCCCATAATATCGAGCCAGCCGGCCCTGTTGGGTGCCCGACCTAGTGATCCCAAGATAGAACAGTCTCCTGGCATAGTGTATAAATCAACTATTGAGGACTCAGAAAAAATGTGCAGTGCTCTAAGGTAGAAAGTGCATTAAAAATGACTACGTGGGCAAAAAATATGTTTATTAGGGATTGCCCAGGTGTCATATCTAAAACCAAAATAGTCTTAAACAAAGATGACTATTTCCTGACTTGGTCTCGTGAGGTCGACATGTTTCAGCCGTAATGGTTGACTAACCCGGCTTTCTTCAGGACCTAAATTGATTGAAAACAAGGCTACTGCAGGATTGATCTATTCAGTGAAAGTAATGTGAAACAAAAAATCCTCTAAGATAATACGATGTTATTATCAAATAAAGTGTGGCAACTGCCACCCTACCAGACTAGCAATCTTTTTGCTTGGGTACAAGAGCTTTATCTTCTTTCCTAAAAAAATTTAAGGAGAAATCAAACCATAAGAAAGGTCTCTCACACACACGTACACAGCATCAATGGCTCTTATCATGCAGTGCCCTTTATGCACTGTCATTATTATCAAAAACCAAAACATTGTTGCGAATCAATGACGTTTTTTGAACATAGATTTGACTCACCCAGCTTTCTGTGGGAGGAAAGCCTCACCTCACCCGGCTGACTGCTCGGTGAAGGAAGCCCCGCTCTGTTGAAATGTAAGGACAAGAGAGAACAAGTTGCATACAGATACTAGTCCCTCAATACTCCTTACAATATCTTCAACACCTAAAAACCACTTAATCCCTGACTCTGAAAAGCATGCCCCTCATGTGTGACATGACAGGTATGCCGAGAAAGATGCTCAGTTCATAAACCTACTCTACCTGTGTATCTTCATACTACTCAGCATAGGCATGAACCTTTACTAGCCAACTTGGTATATTAAAAACAGAGGGGCCTATCACCCTTCATAAGGTTGAAGAAGTATCAACCTCTTTCTATGGGCTGATGGCGTCGGGTCCCTAAGGAAGGGCAGTGCTACCCGCTGTGTTGATTCGCATTGGGAAGGTCCTATTGCATGATATTCTCCCCAACACAGCCAAACCAATTAGTCTACTAATAGCGGAACCCAGGATTTCCCTCTCCTTACCTGTCCGTCGGTACTTCGAGCCAGACTGCGAGCAGTCTGGGAGGTGACGGCAGGAAGGAGGGGAATCCTTAAATACCCGCTCTGATTAGATCATTAAGACATTACGACAAACAGGTGCTGAGGTTAATCTTCTGTCCAAACCCGAATATTCGGATGCGCATGCGTGGGAGTGGCGACACTCGACTTCATGCGCATGCGCAGTCTGTAAAATATCAGAAAGGATTGTGTCTCTCACCTGCTTGTTCGCGCGCTGAATTAATAGCACACCTGGGCTGCCGGTGTCAGGATGTATCAGTTAAACACAAGGATTGCCTGCGATCAATTCGCCGGGCGTTCGGCGTTTCTTGGTACTAAAGTGTAGGGCCAACGGCTACCATCCCTCTACGTTGTATAGTGTGACACTCTTCGTAAAAGCGTCCGCGCAGAGACACTAGTCTCTGCGCGTGCGCCCAACTCGGATTAGTCGAAACACTGGCAGTAACCACGCATATTCTGTGGAAGGCGCCTGCATCACATAGAGCCCCAAAGATGCGCTGCACCTAAAATTGTCATGCACCGGGCAGCCAGAGCAGGCATATAGATAGTGATTGTGATTTACAACATCATGTTGGATTAATGGGCACTCATACTAATCTGACTACAGGCCCCCCCCATATGACGGATGCTGTAACAGCTCAAGTGCTAAGTTGCTTACTCTCATTACTCGGGCCTAATAATATAGGGAATGCCTCGATGGGTGAGTTAAAGTCAAGGAACCCAAAGAAATGTATTAATAAAAGTCAGATATGATGTCTATTTAGATAGACTGGCTCAATTCTTAAGATCCACTCCCATCATTGGGGTATTAGTATCTCTGAGTTGTGGTTCAAAGATGTAAATTAGTGACCAACCCAGACGTGCTTCGTCACATGTGTATTGCGAGAAAGGTGTTAAAAGATTTTATGGGCATGGGTAATATGTAGAGGAGATGTCAGGCCTTTTCCACTCCCTGCCTGGGATACCTATAATCTTAAGATCCCTCACCAGTAAGACCAGGGTATACGGTACTGTCCATCATCCTTTTAGTTCTAAAGTGAAGTATGTTAGCTTCATCTAGATATATCGGGTGTTCCTCTGGTTGGGTCTTCATCACTGAGGTACACTAGAAGTTAATACTAATCAAGGTCATAGCCATCATGATACAAAATTACTCATTTGTGATGGAATCCTTGATGGAATACAGAGATGATAGTGAGCTGCACAGATCATCATACAGTTCAGATCGAAGTCCATGGAATGTGGTCATTCAGACCATGTGTGTCCGTTTTCATTTTGAAAATCCACCTTTGCTCTCTTGAAAACAGAAACCTTGAAGTGTCTGTTATATGTTGGGGAATCAAAGGTCGTTCGAGCACGATCCACCTCAGATCGTCGGCTTTATGTCGTTTAGCCAAAAAATGATCTGTGAGGCAAGTGGACTGTTTCTTACATCGAATCGTGCTCTTATGCTCACTGATGCGGAGCATGATTTTACGTGTAGTGTGCCCAATGTACTTCAGAGAGCAAGGGCATGTGATCATGTATATCACGCACTCAGAGTTACAGTTAGTATGACTGTTTAATATCCAAGGGCGACTTGTGCCTATATCAACTGATATAGTCTTGGTCGTCTGAGGACAAACGCTACAAGAGCCACAGGGGTAGTGGCCTCGTACTGGTGGTAATGACCATAGAGTGTTACTGGTACGTACGGGCTGCGTTAGTGGTCGTGTGTGCACCAGGCTGTTACGTAGACTGGGGCCCTTTTTGATTGCAAATAAGGGAGATGGAATATTATCTGAGGCCACATTCAAAATGTGCCAGTGTTTCCGTATCGTTTTCTGTAATCTGTTGGAGAGGGTGCAGAAGGTAGTTACAAAAGTCAGCCTGTCAATGGGAGTCCTAGGAGTGCTGTTGTCCAGTAACGCATCCCTGTTGTTGTTGGATGCTCTCTTCCAAGCCTGACGCACTATTCGTTTGGGATACCGACGTGACCGAAGTTGAAGTGCCAGTTCACTGGCATGTTTGTTAAAGAGATCCTTAGTTGAACAGTTCCTCCTGACACGTAGGAACTGGCCCACAGGGAGATTTTCTCTAAGGGCCCTCGGGTGGTGACTGTCAAACGATAGAAGAGAGTTTCTTGACATCGGTTTCTTGAAAAGTTCACAGTGTAATGTGTCCCCAACGGGAAAGATGGAGATGTCGAGAAAGGACAACCGTTGTTGATTAAACTCGACGGTGAACTTCAAAAAAGCATTTTGCTGGTTGAGCCAAGTGTGAAAAGCCTGGATCTCAGGGCTTTCTTGGGAGAAAATCTACCCATATACAAGTGATACTTACGTGGCTCCACTTTTTAATAATAAAGGTAGGCGCTATGGATCCAACTATTCCTCCTCTGGGTCTGAGCCGGGATCTACTGACTCTGACTCTTCTACCAATGCGTTTCCGCAAGGGCGAGGGAGAGGACAATCTCGGAGATACAGCAAGAGGCGTGGTACACAGGGTTTTTACCCAAGTCAGGGCCAATGGTGGCCACCAGGCCCCTGGGGCTACCAACCACCACCTTTTCCACCACATTTACCACCATTTCCACCATCACAACAATTCTATCCTAATCAGTCTTTTTTAGACCAGGGCCAAGGGAGAACGAGGGGCAAACGGAGAGGCACTGCAACCGTCCATTGGCAACCAGACCCGACATTCCCGAACACTCGGAGCAGGAGGGGCAATCTTCAACAAACCCCCAGCTCGACCAACGAATGAACGATCTCGTAGTCAACTTGAGCTCTAGGTCCCTTACAGACAGTGAACTTAGTGTTCTCAATAGAGGGCTGGGTTTTGTCCCCACCTACTCGGGTGACCCTTTTACTATGAGATGTGAGCTGGAAAATTTCTTCAGGAAAATCCGACTCCATTTTTTCTTTAAGAACAGAGAGCTAGATGATAACATCTCTTCCAGTGAAGATACCAACATTGTTAACACTGGATTACGCCCTAAAAGCAACTTTACACCTATGGCACATCAGGTTCCTTCTCAGGTGCACACTTTCAGGAAGGCAGTGACCTTTGATGTGATGGCGCTATGTGACACACGACTCACGAATTTCTGTAACTTTTCCAGAAATGACAGATTGGCCCTCCAGAATTTAACTACAGATACGTCCATTACTATCAAGCCAGCAGACAAGGGGGGTGCCACTGTCCTGCAAGACACTGTCACTTACCGAACGGAATGCCTTCGGCAACTTAAGGACAATAAATCCTACCGGATCTTAGAAATAGATCCGACACCAAGGCTCACTCAGGAGATAAAACACTTGGTTGAGGAAGGGGAGGCAGAAGGATGGATTACACCACAAGAGGCTCAATTCCTGGTGACCTCAAATCCAGTGATGCCTTATTTCTACTGCCTCCCCAAGATTCATAAAAACCAACAACCCCACCCCCCCCCGGGACGTCCCATCATTTCTGGGATTGGCTCACTGTTAGAGCCTCTATCCAAGTTCGTGGATGTCTTTTTATGGCCAATGGTGTCAGAGATGGCCACCTATCTCAAAGACACCTCCGATGTCTTACGGATGTTGCCAGATATTGAGTTTAACACCAGTACCGATATCTTGGCCAGCTTTGATGTAGAGTCACTTTACATGTGTATCCCGCAATTAGAGACTCTGGATTCCATTAAAAGACTCTTGGAAGCACGTGATTTGAACAGCATGACTCCCGTTCACTTCATTATGGAGTGTGCCAGGATAGCAATGACAGAAAATTTCTTTAGATTCGAAGATCAGATCTTCTTACAAATCTCTGGCACCTCTATGGGGAGTGTTTTTGCGCCAAGCCTCGCCAACCTCTATGTTCATCTATTCGAACAACATCATGTACTTACCCACAGCAACCCTTTTCGCAAACATCTGGTGCTGTGGAAGAGGTACATAGATGATATACTAGTGGTTTGGCGAGGCACAAGCCCTGAGATCCAGGCTTTTCACACTTGGCTCAACCAGCAAAATGCTTTTTTGAAGTTCACCGTCGGGTTTAATCAACAACGGTTGTCCTTTCTCGACATCTCCATCTTTCCCGTTGGGGACACATTACACTGTGAACTTTTCAAGAAACCGATGTCAAGAAACTCTCTTCTATCGTTTGACAGTCACCACCCGAGGGCCCTTAGAGAAAATCTCCCTGTGGGCCAGTTCCTACGTGTCAGGAGGAACTGTTCAACTAAGGATCTCTTTAACAAACATGCCAGTGAACTGGCACTTCAACTTCGGTCACGTCGGTATCCCAAACGATTAGTGCGTCAGGCTTGGAAGAGAGCATCCAACAACAACAGGGATGCGTTACTGGACAACAGCACTCCTAGGGCTCCCATTGACAGGCTGACTTTTGTAACTACCTTCTGCACCCTCTCCAACAGATTACAGAAAACGATACGGAAACACTGGCACATTTTGAATGTGGCCTCAGATAATATTCCATCTCCCTTATTTGCATTCAAAAAGGGCCCCAGTCTACGTAACAGCCTGGTGCACACACAACCACTAACGCAGCCCGTACGTACAAGTAACTGTCTATGGTCATTACCACCAGTACGAGAGGCCACTACCCCTGTGGCTCTTGTAGCGTTTGTCCTCAGACGACCAAGACTATATCAGTTGATATAGGCACAAGTCGCCCTTGGATATTAAACAGTCATACTAACTGTAACTCTGAGTGCGTGATATACATGATCACATGCCCTTGCTCTCTGAAGTACATTGGGCACACTACACGTAAAATCAAGCTCCGCATCAGTGAGCATAAGAGCACGATTCGATGTAAGAAACAGTCCACTTGCCTCACAGATCATTTTTTGGCTAAACGACATAAAGCCGACGATCTGAGGTGGATCGTGCTCGAACGACCTTTGATTCCCCAACATATAACAGACACTTCAAGGTTTCTGTTTTCAAGAGAGCAAAGGTGGATTTTCAAAATGAAAACGGACACACATGGTCTGAATGACCACATTCCATGGACTTCGATCTGAACTGTATGATGATCTGTGCAGCTCACTATCATCTCTGTATTCCATCAAGGATTCCATCACAAATGAGTAATTTTGTATCATGATGGCTATGACCTTGATTAGTATTAACATCTAGTGTACCTCAGTGATGAAGACCCAACCAGAGGAACACCCGATATATCTAGATGAAGCTAACATACTTCACTTTAGAACAAAAAGGATGATGGACAGTACCGTATACCCTGGTCTTACTGGTGAGGGATCTTAAGATTATAGGTATCCCAGGCAGGAAGTGGATAAGGCCTGTCATCTCCTCTACATATTACCCATGCCCATAAAATCTTTTAACACCTTTCACGCAATACACATGTGACGAAGCACGTCTGGGTTGGTCACTAATTTACATCTTTGAACCACAACTCAGAGATACTAATACCCCAATGATGGGAGTGGATCTTAAGAATTGAGCCAGTCTATCTAAATAGACATCATATCTGACTTTTATCAATAAATTTCTTTGGGATCCTTGACTTTAACTCACCCATCGAGGCATGCCCTATATTACTAGGCCCGAGTAACGAGAGTAAGCAACTTAGCACTTGAGCTGTTACAGCATCCGTCATATGGGGGGGGCCTGTAGTCAGATTAGTATGAGTGCCCATTAATCCAACATGGTATTATAAATCACAATCACTATCTATATGCCTGCTCTGGCTGCCCGATGCATGACAATTTTAGGTGCAGCGCACCTTTGGGGCTCTATGTGATGCAGGCGCCTTCCACAGAGTATGCGTGGTTACTGTCAGTGTTTCGACTAATCCGAGTTGGGCGCATGCGCAGGGACTAGTGTCTCTGCGCGGACGCTTTTACGAAGAGTGTCACACTATAACGTAGAGGGATGGTAGCCGTTGGCCCTACACTCTAGTACCAAGAAACGCCGAACGCTCGGCGACTTGATCGTGGGCAATCCTTGTGTTTAACTGACACATCCTGACACCGGCAGCCCAGGTGTGCTAGTAATTCAGCGCGCGAACAAGCAGGTGAGAGACACTATCCTTTCTGATATTTTCCAGACTGCGCATGAAGTCGAGTGTCGCCACTCCCACGCATGCGCATCCGAATATTCGCGTTTGGACAGAAGATTAACCTCAGCACCTGTTTGTCGTAATGTCTTAATGATTTAATCAGCGCGGGTATTTAAGGATTCCCCTCCTTCCTGCCGTCACCTCCCAGACTGCTCGCAGTCTGGCTCGAAGTACCGACGGACAGGTAAGGAGAGGGAAATCCTGGGTTCCGCTATTAGTAGACTAATTGGTTTGGCTGTGTTGGGGAGAATATCATGCAATAGGACCTTCCCAATGCGAATCAACACAGCGGGTAGCACTGCCCTTCCTTAGGGACCCGACGCCATCAGCCCATAGAAAGAGGTTGATACTTCTTCAACCTTATGAAGGGAGATAGGCCCCTCTGTTTTTAATATACCAAGTTGGCTAGTAAAGGTTCATGCCTATGCTGAGTAGTATGAAGATTCACAGGTAGAGTAGGTTTATGAACTGAGCATCTTTCTCGGCATACCTGTCATGTCACACATGAGGGGCATGCTTTTCAGAGTCAGGGATTTAGTGGTTTTTATGTGTTGAAGATATTGTAAGGAGTATTGAGGGACTAGTATCTGTATGCAACTTGTTCTCTCTTGTCCTTACATTTCAACAGAGCGGGGCTTCCTTCACCGAGCAGTCAGCCGGGTGAGGTGAGGCTTTCCTCCCACAGAAAGCTGGGTGAGTCAAATCTATGTTCAAAAAACGTCATTGATTCGCAACAATGTTTTGGTTTTTGATAATAATGACAGTGCATAAAGGGCACTGCATGATAAGAGCCATTGATGCTGTGTACGTGTGTGTGAGAGACCTTTCTTATGGTTTGATTTCTCCTTAACTTTTTTTAGGAAAGAAGATAAAGCTCTTGTACCCAAGCAAAAAGATTGCTAGTCTGGTAGGGTGGCTGTTGCCACACTTTATTTGATAATAACATCGTATTATCTTAGAGGTTTTTTTGTTTCACATTACTTTCACTGAATAGATCAATCCTGCAGTAGCCTTGTTTTCAATCAATTTAGATCCTGAAGAAAGCCGGGTTAGTCAACCATTATGGCTGAAACATGTCGACCTCACGAGACCAAGTCAGGAAATAGTCATCTTTGTTTAAGACTATTTTGGTTTTAGATATGACACCTGGGCAATCCCTAATAAACATATTTTTTGCCCACGTAGTCATTTTTAATGCACTTTCTACCTTAGAGCACTGCACATTTTTTCTGAGTCCTCAATAGTTGATTTATACACTGTGCCAGGAGACTGTTCTATCTTGGGATCACTAAGTCGAGCACCCAACAGGGCCGGCTGGCTCGATATTATGGGCCCAGACCTCTATCCCTCAGAGTCTCAGGTGAGGAAGCTCCGCCAAAAGGGTGGGCTGATGGACTCTCAACTTCTGGTGTAGTGATACACTGACTATTTGAAGAGGCTCTCACTTTGTTTACGTATTACAGGAAACAGTGGTCCCTGAAAGCAAAACGATAGAGCAGCATCTAGTGACTTTTTGTCTGTTATGTTTGGACTTAAGACCTTCCGTTAGTTTTTTTTTTTTTTTTTTTTTCTGCATTTCTGCAGCACAAATAAAACGAGGAAAACACATCTCATGATTTATTTTGTGCAGAAAGGTGCCCCTTCCTGCACAAAATCCATCAAGTCAACAACACAAATACGCTTGAACCATGGTTCCAGGTGCCTGCGGTGGTGCTCAGCTGGAAATTGTATGCCGGCGCAGGCAGAAAGAACAGGAATGCACTGTCACTTGTAAATATGGTGCATTCCTGCCCTTTCAATTAGCACAGCAAAATGATGTGCGGCACTGCCCTGTGCCAATTCTTTGTAAATATGCTCGCACTGTTTTGGTGGTGTTAAATGCTTTACACATGCCTGTCTCCTAAATTAAGCCTGACTGCTCCCTTGCCAAGCTACCAAGGGTTGAGCAAGGATGAATTTACTGAGCTTTGACTGGACTTATTGGTGATTGTGGTGAGGTGCACAGTAGAGCCAAATTATTTAAATATGCAGACTATTTGTTTCAGTATGACTCAAGCCCTCCATGGGGGAGTTGAACTCTCTCCCTGAAAAAACAATTAGCGGGTGAGATGCTTTCAATAGATACGGTCTCTGGTCGTGTTTTTGAGGGCTCCTAGAAATATAAAACTGTAAGATTTCCAGAAGACAACATGCAATCCAGAAATATTCCAACTCCAAAATGTAGGAACATTTTCCATCCATGCCTTGCTACCAGCCCCAGTGTCCCTGCCAGCGTTAGTCTCAATCAGCCATACTTTTCTCAAAATTCCACCAACTGTTCCTTGGAGATTTAAAGAGACGACCCCTCACTACAGAGAACCACACAGTGACTTTTGATTTCAGATGCTGAATGACTGGTGCTCAGGTTCAGTCTAAATCCAGCTTGACACCCTAGGGCAGAAGGAAGCGCTGCTTTCGTATTCCACTGATGTTTGTCAATGTGCATGCGCATTTCTCCCTTGACAGGTACTTCTGCAGCATCCACAGTGGAAGTGGCTGCGACAAATAGTGATTTGGTTTGCTTGCGCTATGATGATATACGCTAAAACAGTGGGTTATAAATCTGAGGGTTGTTACAGGGAACATTACCGCCACGGTAAAGAAAGAAGGAAAAGGAGAAGGAAGGAGGATTAAGAGTGACAATGAGAAAATGAGAGAGTATGTGAAGAAAAAGGAAGTCATAGGAAAGCTAAGGAAGGGAACAGAGGCAGCGAGAGAAGAAGAATAATTAAAAAATTACAAAAAGAGGAAAGTTAACTAAAGGAGGAACAAAATCCATGCCTCTAGGTTCAAGTATGCATGTGTGTGTATGCACATGCACACCACACCCCCCTCACGCACTTCAATACATCAGTAGACACAGGCGGCCTCATCTGAAAGGTATTTGATCAGATAAAAAATTCACTTTCGAGGGGCTTTCCCAATAGGTTAGTCTTCGATCAGTCAACTCTATAAAAACAAGCATTTGCAAAGCAATCGGTCTCGCCTTTGGGACCTTATATGTATTTAGCTATGCAGCACATTAGCCTGGGTGCTGAAACATCTACTGTTCTTTAACATGGAGGGAAAGTAAGCACCAAACCGCGTGACACGCCAGGTATGGTAACACATGGAGAGAAAATGGTATAGGTCAAAGCTCTGTTTTTAATATAAAATCAGGGCCTTCTGTGGTCATATAACTGAAAATACAAGATTTGAAAAAGATATTATTGTCTACGGGTGCTCGTGGAAGATGATTTCTATGGACTGGAATCTAGAGAATGCTAAAGTGATTCTGGTATTTTACTGAGCTCTGCTGGTCCTTTTCTATCAGGAAAGTTAAATAGAGGCAGTAGCCAGAAACATAGAAAAGAGAAAGTCCCTCAGCAGAAAGCAATTCTGGTATTTTACTAACCTCTGCTGGTAATGTTTTAAAAGGCAGTTAAATAGAGGCAGTTGAACAGAAAAAAAAGTCTCTAAGAGGAAGCAGACAAGTCCTAGGGCTGATCTCCAGAGCCCACAAAGAACATACACATATAAGTATATACTAAAGTATATAAGTATATACGAGAAGTCTTGAATGCTCGACCTAATGAGCCTCCCTCTCCTCTCTTCAGAACCAAAGAGATTTCAGACAGATATACGGGGTACATCAATATAGTCATCAACATTTACATTTTTTAATGACAGAAAGACAATAGAGTAGTGAAATTATATTTGTTGAAGTGTACTTTTGGAAAAAAGTTTACTTAAATAAAGGTTGATTATGATAAAATAGGGTGTAGCTTGTAGGTGGGAAATGTCTTAACCCCTTAATAGCACTGACAAACATTGAACATTTTCAACTGGCCCCTTGGCAGTGGTTGAGTATTTTCTAACATGTGAACAAACTCTAGAACAGGCTGCCTCAGTAGGCGGTATTTCCATGACTCAGGTGCATTCAATAATGTGTCTATTGTAATAGAGAGTAAGGTGGAGACACCACCTTTTTTGGTTTATTTTCTATTAACTTTGACTCTAAAGTAAGGACAAAGTTAATGACAAATCCAACAGAAAAGGTGGTGTCCGGTACAACAGCCACATTGTGGAGTGCATTTAAGTGATGGAAATACACCTGACGGAGACAACGATGCTCAACTAATATGTCTTCCAAGGTCCTAGGTTGAATATGCAAGGCACATTGATGGATATAAGGAAACTAGTTGCTCACCATGGGGCAGATTCATCAATATTGCATGTAACACAATGCTGCAAGACACATTGCTGCATTGTTCTGCATGCATATATATGGTGCATTCCTGTCCTCTCCTTTCGCTGGTGCCCTTTTAGCTAGCTAGCGCCAATGCAGGCACCCTTGCGTCATGGTGTAAGGGTGCGTGGTTGCATGCAGAATAGTTTTTGTGCAGGAAGAAAGACCTTCCTGCACTAAAACAATCCTTTGGGGATTTTTCCTCTTTCTATATGTGCTGCAGAACGAGGCCACGTAGAAAGAAGAAAAATAAAGATATTTCTTCCCATAATGCCTTCCCAGGGATGTAGAATTATGACACATTTCTAACTATGCCACTTATGTTAAATCTGGGAATGCAGCAAAATCCATTGATGTGGAGTAGTGTAATTTTGATTCCACCCTAATATACTTCAGGAGGTCATTAAAATCATGTGTAGTCATCCCTCTAATTAAATCTGTGTGATGGGATATTGTATATTTAAACTAGTCCACGGGAAAACATATGAGATTTATAAGTAGTGTGCCTAGAAACGTGACTAATAGAAATTCCTGCAATACTTATATATTAATATTTTAAGAGAAAGCTAAAGCCTATAACATGTTTTGTTGTGAAGCTGATGAGATGAGATGTATGTGTAGAATAATGTTTAGACATTTACGCATGTAGTCAGAAATTATGTTCATATTGGTGTATTGTGAAATTACATCTTTTAACGTAATAATCTGTTATCTATTCATTCATTAAGAAACTACATTGCTATGTGCTTAGTAATGTGCTCATATCTGTAACCCTGTGCACCATTAAATTGACATAATTTTGTGGCATTAAGAGTAGTTTTAGCACAAGCTCACGTTTAAGTCTAAAATTTGATTTGTATTTAACCTCTGATGTAAAATGTGTTTGCTTGCCTCTTTTTTCTACTGCAGGTGCAGACAAAGCCTCATTATTTAGTTGAGGGGCATTTGTGCTGTAGTAAGATAGAGTGGTTTCTTGAAGACAGAATTTGGCAAAGAGAAACGAGGTAAAGAGCAAAGAGGTGAGTTCCCATGGAGGAGGAGAAAAATGGTCATGGACGAATGAGGTAGCAACTTATTGATGTGCGAAAGATGGTGCCAGTAGCCAATTTGTGCCTGAATTGTATAAGTAGCTATGCTATACACATCATTTTAGTACAAATGAAAAGTCTTAACTAAGACAGATGCGAAACAGAGAATCGGTCTGGCACTGGCTGCTAGCCTTGTGCCTTTGCGAAAGAACTGCCACAACGTGATGCATGCTGGAGTGGGTGAATGAAAAATGTGAGTGAAACAACCACAGACCAATGGATAAAGTTTGGCGACACCCCCATAAAATACTATGGTATACACATAGTTTTAGTACAAACAAAAGGTTTGGGCTAAGACAGACGTAAGAAAGATTATCGGTCTGGAATGCTTAAGTTAATCTCAGCCATTGACAATCACTTGGGCCACACTCCAGTCCATTGTTTTTCACTTACCATGCCACATCAGTTTGGACCCTGCCATATGCAGATCAGTTTGACCTTTCTCTAATAGGAACAATCCAGCCCGAATTGCCAGGCCAGACCCTCCCTGACCCTAAAAACAAGCAACCCTAGACCAGTTTGTGTCTGGAAGGGGGTTCTTTGGTCAAGTGAAGCTTGGTTCCTGTGGCTTAGTGAGCTCAGGGCCCAATTATGGGCCTACCCATGCCACTTAGGGCAGGAACTGGAACAACAAGATGATGGACGAAATGCTTAAATCAATCTCAGCAACAGTCAATCGCTCTGGCCTGCCTGTCCGGTCCATCATTTGTCAGCCACCCTCCCACCTCAGTTTTGACCCAGCCATATGCAAATCAGACTTGACCCTGCTTAAATAGGAACAGTGAAGCCTGAAGTGCCAGGCCAGGTCCTCCTGGTACCAGAACACAAGCAGCCCAAGACTGGTTGCCCTGGTTGGGGCTCTGCAGCCAAGTGTAGCTTGGTTCCAGTGGCACTGTGAGTACAGGACCCATATCTGAGCATGCCAGTTGCAGTTAAGGCAACAACTGCAATAACAATAAGGCTATGGATGAAATGGTTGTAATAATCCCAACCACTGCCAATTGTTTGGTCCGCACTCCAGGTCATTATTTGTCGCCCACCATGTCCCCTCAGTTTGGACCCAGCATATACAAATCAGTCTTGACTCTGCTCCAATGGGAACAGTCACTCTTGAACTTCCAGGCCAGTTCTTCCCTGAAAAGGACCACAAGCAACACAAGACCCCCCACCACCCCCACCCATGAGAACAAGTCGGCTGAAGGCCACCACCCGCTCCCCCGCTCTTACCTGTACCAGGAGGCAAACTTAGGGTACACCACAGATGGCTGTAGGTCTAGCTACGCCAATGCCCGTTTCGCCTCTTTGGAGCTCTTCAGTCGGGTATAGCTTGATTTCAGTGGTAAAGGGAGGAAGAAGGAATGAAAGAAAAAAGGGAGAAAGAAAGAAAAATAGAAAGAAAAATAGAAAGGAAGAAAGAAAGAAAGAAAGAAAGAAAGAAAGAAAGAAAGAAAGAAAGAAAGAAAGAAAGAAAGAAAGAAAGAAAGAAAGAAAAAGATAGAATATTATCAGAAGGGAAGAAAGAACGATTGAAGGAAAAAAGCTGGACAAATGGAAAGAAGGCTTGACAAATGGTAAGGAAGGAAGCAAAAGATGAAGGTAAGAAAAAGAAAGTAGGCAGGAAGACGGAAATGAGTCAAAAAGGAAAGAAGGAAGGTACAAAGATGGAAAGAAAGAAAGAAAGAAGAAAAGAAGGACTGCAAGGAATAAAGCAAGACAGATGTAAGAAAGAAACTAAGGGAATGAAAGAAAGAAAAATGCAACAAAAAGCAAGAAAGATAGAATAACAATGCAGAACAGTTTCAAATTAATACAATATGGTATTCTGTGAAATAGCATCAGTCAGATAAAAAAAACAAAAGCCACTCCAAAAGGGATTTACAGCAGCACTGGCAGAAGACAAGAAACTATGAAACTGGATTCTATGTCAGTACCGGAGGCTTCATATTATGCTATATTCTCTCTTCGCTTTATTATAACAAAAACATCCAGCAGCCAGAGATAAAGCCATTGTCATGAACCAGAAAAAACTACAACTCCCTATAACCCAGCAGATACATAAGTTCATAGTCCTTCCACCATTTCGGCAACAGATCCTCATAGTCCCCTGTCTGTCTCCTCTCTCCCTCTTTCTTCGCTGCTTTGCAGCCAGTTAAGTGCTCCTATATATTTTCTTTGTTCTTCGTGGTTTTTTGGTATATTGTGTGGGCTCTTTCACATGCGCTTCATATTCTGTGTGCTATTGGCATTTTTTATTGCAGATTTCTTGGTTTCACCGCGGGAGCGCTTTCCTTTGCTCCTTACGCGGTTTCGGCCCCTTGCGGTGCTTGTACTGCCCGCTAGAGGGACTTGGCCCTCTCGTTGCTCTTGCAGCGGCGCTCTTCACGGAGGAGCCGCGCTGCGAGAGCTACGAGCGGTTGCCTTGTCCCGCTGCCTCACCTTGACGCCCGTTCTGGGCTGTCTTGTCCCGCATATCATTTAACGCCGCGGCGGGGATCTGTATTGGCCTCAGAAACTGACGCGCTCATCGGAGCGTTGTATTGTGCACAGAAACCCGCTTTTCTTCCAGCACACGAACGCGCTCTCCCAAACCTCACACATCTCGAGGTACACGTGAGGGAGGCAGCAGGCCACGCGCGTAGGGGGTTTTGTGATGCCCCTATTTGCCACCACTGGTTGCCCATAATCTTTACAGGTAACAGCCTGCCTACACAATTATTGAAGGGTTTTTCCCTCTATTCTGTAACTTCCTTAGTGTTAAGGAGGATCACTTTGGTTGTTTGTTCTTGCGGTGTGTTTGAAGGTGTGCTAGCCATGGCTGGTCAGGCTGACTATTATGAAGAGGATGTCCAGGGTTTTTCCTCCTGGGATGATGATTTTTTTGAGGTGGTGGACACCTCCATTTATAGAGTAGTCAACGAGGTAGTGGGTCCTATGGAACAGCGCCTGTTCCAAAAGATTGTTCAGGAGTGTGCGAAAGTAGCGGCGCAGCGTTCTGAACCCCCGGCTGAGCCTCTCAAGCAGCCCGGGGAGAAACCTCCACCTCCTAAGAGACAGTGCGTTGAGGGTGTAGATGTGGCCGCGCTTGAGCTCCTCATATCCGCTTTTGGGGATTCGGCGGGACCTTCCGTTCCCCCGACTTTACCGGCGGATGTCCCGCAGGAACCTATAGAACCCCCCTCGCCTGCGACAGATGACAATGGCACTTTAGGGGATACTGATGATGAGGCGGGGTCTTCACGGCCTTGGCTCCCGTCAGCAACCCCTTCTACCTCCGCATCTGCGAACCCGGAGGACGCAGATATGCTTAACCCGGATGAGATTATGCACCCCCGTTCGGCGGCTTGGGTTCCCCGGGATAAGGTGGACCGTTTTGTGGCCAGTAGACGCCGGAGGCCCCTGGAAAAGGAGGCTCGGGTTGTCTTCGGGCGGAATGCCCTAGGCCCTTGTTAGAAAATAAAATCGCATTTACACCAGAGCTTGATCCTAAGATGGCTACGTTTTCGGCTAAATTTGTCAAGGACCCGCGGAAAGGCATCGACCAGTCTTGGCGTTCCTGCCAAGATAAGTTGTTGGACGCCATTGGCCCCATGACCAAAATACTGGACATGGCTGAGGAGGCGAAGGTCTCAGGGTCGGCCATTTCCCCGGAAGTTCTTTCGAATTGGGCCCAGCGTGCCATCGTTTTCTTAGGCAATGCTAATTGTGCTCTATCTACCAAGCGCAGCCGGTCGCTTCTAATAAAACTAGACCCTAAACTTGGGGACCTGGCATCCTCGGAGGCTGGTGCTGTGGCACAAGTTGGGCTCTTTGGAGACCCTTTTGTTAAAGAACTGGGGAAGTTCGTGGCAACCTTCACGTCACTTGATAAGGCACAGACCCGTATTAAGCGGGTTTTCAACCAGTGGGTTTTCCACGGGGCCGGGAGAGGTAGGGGGCGCTCTCCCGGCCGAGCCAACCAACAGAGCTCCGGTAGGGGGCAAGGCTCCGCTCGTGGTCAGTATAACTCCTCAGCAAACTTCAATAACTTCTACCCCACAAGAGGGCAACGCTTCCGCGGATGAGGAAACTTCATGTCCAACTCTGGGACCACTCCCTCCGGTAAGTGTGCTTCCAGCGGATCAGATCCGCATTGGGGGTCGGTTGCAATGGTTCGGGATGCTTGGGTGGAAATAACTTCAGATGCTTGGGTTCTTCAAACCATTTGCAGGTTTCACATAGACTATCAGGGGGAACCCCTGCAGGAGGCTCCGCCTCACCGGATCTCTTTCTGTGCCCAAGATGCTCAGTTGATCGGCAAAGAGCTCTCCGCGTTGCTCGACAAAGGGGCTGTTTGTCGATCAACACTCCATCCCCGCGGTTTACTCAGCAATATTGTTTTGGTCGACAAGGCTGATGGCGGGCGGCGGCCGGTGATCAACCTCAGAGAATTCAACGGCTGGTTGGTTTACCAGCATTTCAAGATGGAGGGTATCCATCTTCTACGGGATGTCCTCCTGCCATCCGATTGGATGGTGCGCCTCGATTTAAAAGATGCCTATTTGGTAATTCCTATCCATCCTCCCCATCGTCGGTTCCTACAATTCTGTTGGAGGGAGCAGGTATACGAATTCACCGCCCTTCCGTTCGGTCTGTCTTCCGCACCATGGTGTTTCACCAAGGTCCTCCATCCGGCGGTGGAAGTTCTCCGGGCCCAAGGGGTTCGCATGATCATTTACTTGGACGATACGCTGTTGAAGGCTCAATGTCCGCGAACCCTCGTTTCGCAGCTCCAATTGGAGGTGTCTCTTTTGCAGAACCTGGGTTTTGTAATAAACGAAAGCAAGTCAGTTCTCCAGCCTGCCCAGAAGGTAACGTTTCTGGGTTTCGTGATAGATTCCGTGCAAGCAATTTTGAGCCTTCCGTCACGGAATATGGCGAACATTCATCACAAGTTGCGTCAGACGATCTCCAAACCTCACATCTCCTTGCGGAAGTTGGCACGGCTTGTAGGCCTTCTTTCATCATCCATTCAGGCAATTTTTCCAGGGCCTCTGCACTATCAAACACTGCAACGCCTCAAAGCTTTCCAATTAAGGAAAGGGAAATCTTACAACCATATCATTCCCCTCTCGGAGGAGGCTAAGGAGGAAATTGCGTGGTGGTTGTCACACATGGAGGCCTGGAATGGTCGGGCAATCTTCGGGACAGTCCCGGACCTGATCATAGAATCCGATGCCAGCAGAACAGGCTGGGGTGCCAGGTGCGGGGTTTTTCCACCGGCGGGTTGTGGTCTGTCGACGAACAGAGTCTCTACATCAACTGTCTGGAACTTTTGGCAGGGTCCTTCGCAGTTCGGTGTTTTGGCAGGGTCCTTCGCAGTTCGGTGTTGGACCAAGGACAGAGTACAGTCCTGTGTTCTACTGAAAATGGACAATGTTTCGGCTGTTCGTTACGTCAATCGCTTGGGAGGCCCCCGGTCCCAGGCTTTAGCGAATTTGGCAAAAGATTTTTGGACTTTTTGTTTCGATCACCATATTTCGGTCACGGCAGAATATCTCCCGGGCCGGACAAATTAGATAGCGGATTGGCACTCTCGGTACCTGTTCGATTCCAGTCTATGGAAATTGGATTCACCGATCTTCCAGTGGCTCCAGTCGTTGTGGGGTCCCTTCTCAGTGGACTTCTTTGCCACCCGGTTGGACAATCAGATGCCTCGTTACTTCAGCTGGAAGCCGGATCCGATGGCGGCAGCCACGGATGCTTTCCTTCAGAATTGGTCGGAGGAGAGCGGTTACGCGTTTCCCCCATTTTCAATGATCACTCGGTCGGCGGCCCAAATTCGCCGTCAAGGGGCAGAGGTAACCATGGTGACACCGTGCTGGAGGTCTCAAGTCTGGTTTCCGGTTCTTCTGGAACTTTCTTGGGATTTCCAATCCTACTCCCCCTGTATCCTCATCTGCTTCGGAATCCGGACGGGATGTCACACCATCTGGTCACTCAGGGGCGACTCCGTCTCATGGCATGGCGCCTTTGCGGCAACACTGGGCGCTGCCAGGCCTTTCGAGATCGGCTGCGACGCTCTTGTCTAAGGCCTGGGCGGACAGTACCATGAAACGTTACAGGTCCGCCAGGTTTCGATGGGTGCGTTGGTGTGTTCGAAGGGACCTGGATCTCGTGGTCGCGGATGTTGTTCACGTCTTAAATTTTCTGGCTTCTCTGGCGTCCGAGGGCCTTGCTTACCGTACGGTGAACGCGAGTCGATCAGCAGTTTCTGCAGGTCATATTCCGGTGGATGGCAAACCGCTCGGGAAACATTCTTTGGTTTGCCGGTTGTTGCGTGGAATCCGTCTATCCTTGCCACCGGAGCCTCGCTATTCGGCCCTTTGGGATGTTAATTTGGTGCTGAACCTCTTTCTGTCTTGGCAGTCCAATAAATATCTCTCCTTGAAGGAGTTATCTTCTAAATTAGCTACACTGTTGTGTTTGATCTCATGTAGGAGAGTGTCGGATGTCCGGGCTCTGGATATCTCGGCACGCACCTTTTCACCAGAAGGCGTAGTTTTTACTATTGAACGTCGGACAAAATCACACACCCGAACGGTGTCCTATCCTGCGTTTTGGGATTCCCCGAAGTCGTGTGTTGTGGATTGCCTCAAGGCTTACGAAGACCTGACCCTAGAACTTCGCCCTCTGGGCGAGCGCCAACTGCTGATTGCACTCCGGAAGCCACACAAAGCTGTGTCTTCGCCCACAATTGCTAGATGGGTGCGTTGGGTTATGCAAGAAGCGGGCATTGATATGAAACAGTTTGGTGCGCATTCGGGCAGGGGAGCCATGGCTTCTAAGGCATTTACGTTGGGAGCTCGTTTGGAGGACCTGATGCGAGCGGAAGATTGGTCCTCGGATTCGACCTTCAAGAGGTTTTATTTTAAACCGGTTGTGGAGGTTGCTCAGTTGGTGGTAAGCAAGCTTTGAACTAGCATAATCCGAAGCCTCTGGTCCTGCCATAGAATCGGAATTTGTGGGTAAGTTCCAATTCTATTAAGGACACGGAGGCGTGGATTATCCCACCCGGTGCACGATGGTGCGAACCCACCCGTACTGTAGTAAGTAAAATATTTTGAGTTCTTTAAGGTGCTTCGATGCTGTCGTCTCTCATGCATTTTGTTTAAGTTGTCTTCCGCTTGTTTTTGCCGTTTCCCTGATATTTGATTTTTTGTCCTTCCAGGAACTGAGGGGTCAAAACAGGACCAGTGATAATTTGCGTGATTCGCACGAAGAAAGAGGAAGAGAGGAGACAGACAGGGGACTATGAGGACCTGTTGCCGAAATGGTGGAAGGACTATGGACTTATGTATCTCCCGGGTTGTAGGGAGTTGTAGTTTTTTCTGGTTCATTACAATGGCTTTATCTCTGGCTGCTGGATGTTTTTGTTATAATAAAGCGAAGAGAGAATATAGCATAATCCTCTCCTCCGTGTCCTTAATAGAATTGGAACTTACCCACACCTCTGTTAGGCAAATTCCGATTTTGCTTCACATCACAAGCTCATGCTATCACATCAGACTCTAAACACAACACTAAAGCAATAATAAAGTGAAAACTAAAAACTCTGTCACTCAAGAGAACTAAGGGTTATATTATCAAGGACAACGTTAAAATTATCGACGGTTTAGCGGCAGAAAACTGCCGCTAAAGCGGCGATAATGGGCTTGATAATATGGCGCAGAGAATTCCAACAGAAGCCCATGTTCACACCAGAACATGGACTTCTATTGGAATTCTCCAGTGCATATTATCAAGCCCATTATCGCCGCTTTAGCGGCAGTTTTCTGCCGCTAAACCGGCGATAATTTTTAACACCATCCTTGATAATATGCCCCCAACTACCTTGTGTGGGATCTGCTCCTTCTGAAAGAGCAAAATGAAGTCACTCACAGTGAAGTTAACCAGTTGCTTAAGTAGACTGACCCAGAGTCACATACTGCAAGCGGTGGTGGGCACAATGACACAACGACAGTCCAATGAATGAAGAGAGGTGGCTGAAAGCCCCTTTATGTAAATATGTTATTCATATAATTTTAGTAAAATCAAAAGGTCTTGGCTAACAGCACACCAAAAATGTCTGACTCCTTTTGAGAACCGGGTCTTTTGTTAAAACCTCTCTTCTCACATTCCTTACTCTCTCCACCTTTAGTTCCTGGTACAGCCCGCTTCACACTTGCTCATTGTCTCTGCCCCATTGTTTCGTTTCTTCGATGACATATTCATTTACAGAGGAACGCAACACTTCACATAGAATTGTAACATGAAGCGCGTCCACGAGTTCACAATAGAGACGGCGGACCGTGTCGAAGACGGGAAAGCGTCATAATAGCTTCCTGCATTGATGACGCTTTTTCGTTTCGGCCCAATCTTCCAACTCCCCCTACCTGCAGCTGCCAATCGGACCGTGAGACGCCCCTCCGCGCCCGGGCCGTGCATGCACGCATCTATACGTTGAGTCCAGCTGCTGCCTGGAAGCTTTCAGACATTCTGCTTGTTCTCCAAGGCGACATCCTTTCCCTGGTGAGAAGCCCGACTAACACGGCGAGATGCATGCATTATTCAGAGTACATCTGTGACAGACCCTCCCTGGGGACCCCTCCTTGTGACAATATTCCACTCTGTATCACTTACCTAGACACGGAGACGCATCTCCCTGGAAAGGCCTCTGTCTCTCGCAGGTGAGCTTGTGTGCGTTTTGTAGGCCCGAATCGGATGTGCCAACTATAGAGGTGGGGTAAATATTTCACCTTTTTTTTAGGCTCCATGACTAGAAGATGGCGAGCCCTCACATTAACAGGGGGAGTGAGCCACGGACCTTTGCTATGTAAAACATACAAAAAACAACATAAAACAAAGGAAAGTTTATTAAAAATTTTAAAAGTGTTTCTTTCAAATATGGAAGCTTTGATACCTGCAGTAAGAAGTACGTATTAAAAGTGAAAGTTTTGGGCAACTGGTAGTCTGACCTCACATATTTGAAAATGCCTTTGATAATAAAGTGTTTCTGTGAAATAAAATATTTTTAATTATTAAAATCATTTTATTTTTCGTACTGGCTACCGGGCTATGTTAGGGTGGGGCCGGTCTGGGGTCACAAGAAGGAGTGGTTCTGCACCATAAGTGCGCATGACAGGTTGGCCGGTGGAGAACAGTCCTAAGGCTCCAAGGCCCCACCTGAGCGGCCAAACAGGCCTCTCAGACCAATTGCACCTCTGCTGTCATGCTGATGACAGCAGTGTCGTGATTGGCTTATGGAACCCTGTTTGCTGCTGGAAGACAGGAAGAGAAGAGGATGGAGGAAAAGCTGCAGCCGTAATCAGGTAAGTGTTGTTTTAAAAAAAAATGTATCCTCCCCGCCCACCACCCCCGTTCCATAGCAGCCGCCACTGCTTAACAGAAGAGATGCAGCATGGACAGGATCTGCGCAAACTGGCCTAAAGTGCCCAATATGATGCAGGGTTTCTTGACTTCTATGTGTGAATATATACCTCTGCCCTACACGAGGCCCTTAATTGTAAAATAGGATAATTGCACTGCCCCCCCATCCACAGACGAACACAGAGTTGTGTCATTTGCAATAGGCTGTGTATTTGAAAATGAATATATAAATCTGATAGCAGTGCTCTGAGACCTTTTCTTTACTTGGTCTCTTTCTTGCCCATATAGAGATTTTCTAGCCTATCTTTTTGAAGATCATTTATTTTTATTTTATTCTGGGTATTTACACTATATACATATTGCAAGCCTGGCTTCCTGTAAATAAAGTGGAGAAGTTGTTATTGCAATCATTTAAATTGAACATATAAAACGCCTACATGTTGCAGGGATCATTGGAAACTCGGTTAGGCGGTCAGCCAAGTGGCTAAAGCTGTAGGGCCTCATACTCTGCAAGTCCCTCATGGGCCAGCAGGAGGCGATACAAACAGACGGAGACCTCTGGTTTCCTTTGTTTGCAATCCTCAGATCTGAAGCCACCTGCAGATTTGAAAGAGGGAGGGGAAATACCCGTGCAAGTGGGGTGCACTAAGCACTCTGTGTGCAGGGAAGGAGCTATTGGCCCCACCCACCCTCAGTCAAGACCCTAGCTTTTCTCTAAAAAGCTACATGCCGTGTTCCTTATGCCCACGAGGAGGCCCCAGAGCCAGCAATATTAGAACAATAATGTTGTAATCTTTTATCCTTGCAGCTCAGTGGAACAAAAAAGGTTGAAATGAAATGCTGCTTTTCAAGTGATAAATGCAAACGTGGTGAGCAAAATAACGATGGATTAAACCCAGATCTGTGACTGGGGTGAAAGTTTTGCCAATGTGCAACATTCCGTCCATCATCTTGTGTGTTTTGCTGTTCGCCCTATGTGGGAAGGGTATGCCCAGACGTGGGTCCCGTGCTCACTACGCCACTGGAGTCAAGCTATCTTGGCTGAAGAGGGGTGAAACCCCGAAACCAGTCCTAGGATGCTTGATTCTGTTCCAGGGAAGACATGGCTTGGCAGTTTGGGCTGGACTGTTCCCATGAGGCACAGGGTTAAGACTGATTTGCATATGGCCATGTCTGAACTGGGGTGGCGTGGTGAGCAAAATAACGATGGATTAATCCCAGATCTGTGACTGGGGGTGAAAGTTTGGCCAATGTGCAACATTCCGTCCATCATCTTGTGTGTTTTGCTTTTCAAGTGATGGCAGCTGCAGAGCCCCACTTCATTGGTGGGGCTTGAGAGCCCTGTGTTAGGCTCCTGCTCAGCAGACGAACATGTCTGCGATTGCTTTTAAATAAATCAATCATTTTTTTTTTAAATACAGCCTGCTTTTCTTAAAGGAAACTGGGCTGTGTTTAAAAAAACGTTCCTTTTTAAAATTTTGATGACAGTGGTCGCTTGGAGTATTGTGGCTGCTAAAATACTTAGTACATTTGGGCCATATTACATATAGGGTGCACTTTTCCTGTTTGCGCCATTGCGCACCTTAAAGCAGGTTTGACGAGTGCAAACAGGGAAAGAGGACCCTATTATAATGATTGCACTGCTCCCAAGTCGTGTTGCCTTGAGGGTAGCGCACTTAAGTGAAAACGGAGCGGGTTTGAAGCAGGGACTCTGTGTTTCACTGTGTAGGAGGCAACCTGCCTGCACTTTTCAGAGGAGAGAGAGAGATTCCCCTTACAGACTGGTACAGTTAGTTGATGCACCTGCCTTTAAGGGTATATTTGGGGGTCCATAGGACCCCGTTTCGCCCTCAGAGGACTGCCATCAGGGAGTGCACTGACACTCTTTGCCTCTGTGCCTGTGTCTATAATATGACGTGGGTGCAGAGGCAAAGTGATTCCCTCATTTGTGTGGGACATGCCCCCATGCAAATGAGGGAACACCCTCTGGTGATAGTGCTTGTGATAATCTGGCCTGGTATATGATGTACATTTATGTAAGTGGGCACCTTGCACCAGCCCAGTCAACCCTTATGGTGATTTAAGATGTCTTAGACAAACTTAGAAAGCTCTCTAAGTGGTAGCTGTGGAGAGCAGCTTTCAGGCTTAGTCCAGAAGGAGTATAAAGCAGCAGTTGTTTTACCAGAATGTAATCTTATAGTATAGATTAAGTTAAAAAGAACCACACAAAGTATTTATAAAAATATCTTCAAGTGTCTTTGATGCTTCACAGGCCCTGGAAGGTTCCTGTATGATGCACAGGCACAGACAATGCAGAAGACTGGAAGGGAGACGATGTCAGGCCCAAACGAAGTCCAGAGTGCCCAGACGGTAGAAGAACAGTGGTGTCTGATTTGAATCTTATCCCACGATGAATATAGAGACCTACACCCAGGTAAGCCCTTAAATACCATGGGGAAAGGGTTAGGAAGACTCATGCAGGGGCACCCTCTCACTTAGAACCAAGCACCCTGCCTTCAGGATTGCAAAGGCCTGCTATAGGGGTGACCTAAAGGTTTTAAGTGCAGTGACCCTAGATCTTGGAAACCTATATCTTTAGTAAGTGGTGCATGCACCAGCTTACACAGGCTGCAATGGCAGGCCTGTAATTCCATTTTCAATGGTCTCTCATGGGTGGCATAATACATGCTTCAGCTCATGGGAGATCTCTGGGGTACCTATGCCCTGGGTACATGGGTCCCATATACTAGGGACTTAAGGACTGAACACAACAGTTTAGGGAGAAAGCAGATAGACTGAGGTCCTGATTTGCAGGGTCCCAATCAGACCAGCTTAGCACCAGTCAAAAAGTGGGGGTATCCATAGAAGTAGATCTTACTTTCCTACAGTGCTGGTGCTATATGTCCGCCAGCACTATCTGTATCACAGAAAGTGCTGCACCAGCATTTGCATCCCTTTCTGTGATATCAAAGTGCCATGGGGGTGCGTAAAGCTGACACATATGCCCGTTGCACCACCAGACCACTTTCCATAATACAGCCCCTGGACCATTGTTAAATGAGTGAATGGGGGTGTTCCCAAAGGAAAGGTAATGGGCCAGTGGAATTGTTGTGAATATTTATTCAAAACAATTATAAAGGCTTTTCCTGACTTTGATGCTCAAAATAGTTAAGAAAGTGTTGAAATTAAGTTTGAAATTGTAGATTCAAATATGGAGAAGACATTTCTTCATACAGAAATATAAAAACCTTTTTTGTCTGTGGCAGAGCACCAGTTGTGGGTGGATGCACTTACCTGCCTGCAATCTATTGTGATCAGAGGTGGAGAGCTGGTAGGGCTGCGTCATCTGCAGCTGGGTGCCAGGACGCCTGCTTCTGACAGTGCTTGTAATGGTTGGTGTTGAATGGAGGCAGTGGCCTTGTCCAGGATAGCCTTGGGGAACCATACATGGTCAAAAATCTGGGAGTTTGAGTTCATTCTGCCCTTAACTTCCAGGCCCAAACTAAAAAAGTAGCTGGGACCTGTATTGGACTCCTGCACATGCTCAAACCTCTTCTGGGTTTCTTTGAAACTACAGTCCGACAAGTCATCATCCAGGCCTCCATTCTATCAAGGTTGGATTACGCCAGTTCACTTTATCTGGGGGCTAATAAGGCTGAAATCCTACTTATACAAAGGGCTCGAAATGCGGCTGCCAGAACCCTACGTGGCCTCCCAAGAACCTGCCCCATGACCAACGCCATCCGCAGACTTCATTGTCTGCCGGTGGCGATACGCAATGAATTTAGGTCTTTCTTTATTGCTCACAATACCATGAATCTCTCTTCCCCAGATATCCTGGCAAAACTGCTATCACCCTACATACCCACTCGCCAACTACGTTCCATGGGCCAGCATCTGGCGGTTGTTCCTCAGGTGAGGAAAGGGCGTGCAGGAGGACGCTCTTTCCACGTCCTGGCTGCGAAACTATGGAAAACTCTCTCCCGGTTCACATCTGTAGCATTAATAACCACACTGTATTTCGTAAAGCCATTAAAAACCCATCTTTTCCCTTTGTCATAGGCCTTGCTGTTCTCTTTCAGTTTCCTTCTAACATCCGCTACCGTCAGGGCTGGGACGCCCCTTTGCTGGGGCAACTGTGCACTCTACAAAACTCATAGCATAACATAACATGGCATAAATTGATAACCATCTTATCTGAGCATTATTGCCACGCCTTACCTCTTATGAAAAGAACATACCGAAAACACAACTTAAATCTACCAATAAAATTTACAACTAGTTTGTTTTATTTCTTAGACCATTCTATTTGAAAACAATGTACGCGCCTTGAAATATATAAAATTACAAAGTTTACTTTCCATATTATAGTATATGATGACATTTATTTAATTGGTTGGTTTCAGGTAGCGCCTTGCAGCCAAGAGATCATTTTAGAGCACTTCCAAAATCATAAATTGTTCAAAAACCTCCACGACCATGACCCACATTTCTCTTTAAAGTATTACGAATTATAAATAGCCTTTGACCTCTCATGCCAGGCAGAATGAAAACCTAATCACCTCCACTAAGAAAGGACACCTGAGCAAGAGAGGAGACCCAGGCAGTCTTTACTTGGCATGACTGACAGGGACATTTGATCACTGTTATATGATATTTAAATGACTGGACATTCATATTCTAAAGCACTATTAGTAGAAGGTAGGCCCTGCGTACTGTCTTAAACAATCTTTGCTTGCATCAGCACAACTGCAAGTAAATAGACACGAGTGTGTGGTGCACATAGTGATGAATTCATGCCACTTTCAGTGGCATATTTGGGCATTTTCTGTCCCTCCACCCACAATTGAATGACTTGTTGCCTGCGGTTATGCACACACCTGGAAGTGTAGGGGTCAGAGTAAGACACATGTCTCTTTGAGTAGGCGAGCCTCCCTCCTGTAGCAGCCCCAGTTTACTTCCTGACTTCAGGAGTGCCTCTGACACACTTGTGGATCACTTCAGAAGCACCAAGATAGCAAGTAAAATATTTTATATTGCAAACAGGACCATGTGCTCGCAGCAGACGTGTATGTACAATCAAAGGGATTTTTGTGAAAGCCTTACAAAATGAGTACCTTTGCATTCATCGTATTTGTACACCCATGAGTCACACATATCTTATTTTTTTCTGAAAGTGGTTGTGGTGATCTATGGCTGCATTAGAAAATGAGGCCGCAACTTTCAATTCCCCTCATTCAGAAGCTAAAAGAGCATCCCTGGGCCAGGATTTAAGAACTATTACAAAGATCATTATAAGGAAAAAAACTGTAATAGGCTGAAAACGAGGAGCATCCATCTCTGCGCATCCTGGATTCATGGCCCGTTCCTCTTCTAAGTTTAGCAGCTCTGATCTACCTGATCTCTAAAGCAGAAATAATAATGAGACTGACCTCCTGTCATTAGGAACATAATGAGTGACAGCCTCCCTCTGCGGGCTGTAATCCCTCTGCTATAATATTTATAGAAGCCGTGATCCCCTCGGAACCCCTGACCTCCAGCCGCTATTGAAGCTCTCTGCAGTGAGAAATAATTCACTTTCAAGTGGCAGCAAAGAAAGAGGCTGGCTTATCGCCTCTAATAGCCTTAATGTCTCTATCCCAAATTTATCAGAGTCTAAATCCCTCTCCGCACCTGTGCTCGCCAGCCTAGTGTTTCTCGTGTGCTGCTGGAATTGCTCACCGCAGAGAGATCATCTCGGACATCATTGTGTTGCTGTTACAAATGCACAGAGCAGCCAGTGAGCTGCAGAACGACATGTCCACTGTTGTCATTCACACCGCCATCCCGGTGCCTGTGTGTTGGGAGAGCTGATCCTGTGTACACAGGGTGAGAGGACAGAGGAAAGGACTGATGCATGCATCCGTGGAGCAAAAGGTACAAATTCCCAAGGGTTAGCTCCACCGATCACTAGAAAAAAGACAAATGCAGATACATAGTACCATGGTGATTGCATTTAGTTAGTACTTACCACCCCTTAGGAGATGTTGAAGTGCTTTTTGGCAAGTAGCACGCCACTCCGGAACCCAAAAGGATTAGTGGGGGATTCGTATAGGGAAATAGGTATATATTATTAGTATAGGGAGGTGCTACTTAACACGTGACATGTGAGTCTGTTAGGGGCATATCAGCAACACCTGGCGATAATGATCGCTCCGCGCTCTTAGCGTGAGGATAATTATCGCCGGGTAACGTGGATTTTTATCGCTGAGATAGTGTGCTATTAGCAACGCTTATCTCCTCAGCGATAAAAATCCTCACACTAACTGCCGAACGTGAGATTATAGCTGGAAACCCAGCGATAATCTCACGCAATGTGGCGTTAGCTTGTTGATAGGGACTCACTAACTTAGCCATGATATCCACCTACCATAGGATATCATGGCTAAGTCAGTCCTGAAGCAGGTGTAAGGAAAGTAGCGATAACAGGGGTAATCGCTACTTTTCCTGCCGCTATGCTTCATAGCGTGGGGCTTGATGATAGGAGAAATGTCGCTTAGCGACATTTCTCCTGTCATGTTAGGTCAGGAACGCCCACTTTGCATCTCATTAGAGATGCAAAGCTGGGCGTTAGGAATCCCCACGCTAAAGCAAGGTTTCATGCGTTAGCGTGGCCTTGCTAATTAGGCGATAAAATTATCGCAGCTTTTCAGCCGAAAACGGCCGCAAAAGCAGAGATAATTTTTTATCGCCCACTTGTAAATATGCCCCTAAGTTCGATTGAATAGAGTAATAGGGGGATATAAGAGGGAAGAAAACCAGAAGTGTTAATTGGGGGATCATAGTAGTAAATTGAGGTCTGGTATGAGTAAAGGAGAGATGGAGAAGGGGTTAGGGAGTCTAGGAAGGGTTATTTTGGAGATCGTAGTAGTAAATTGAGGTCTGGTATGAGTAAAGGAGAGATGGAGAAGGGGTTAGGGAGTCTAGGAAGGGTTATTTTGGAGATCGTAGTAGTAAATTGAGGTCTGGTATGAGTAAAGGAGAGATGGAGAAGGGGTTAGGAAGTCTAGGATGGGTTATTCTGGAGATCATAGTAGTAAATTGAGGTCTGGTATGAGTAAAGGAGAGATGGAGAAGGGGTTAGGGAGTCTAGGAAGGGTTATTTTGGAGATCGTAGTAGTAAATTGAGGTCTGGTATGAGTAAAGGAGAGATGGAGAAGGGGTTAGGGAGTCTAGGAAGGGTTATTTTGGAGATCGTAGTAGTAAATTGAGGTCTGGTATGAGTAAAGGAGAGATGGAGAAGGGGTTAGGGAGTCTAGGAAGGGTTATTTTGGAGATCGTAGTAGTAAATTGAGGTCTGGTATGAGTAAAGGAGAGATGGAGAAGGGATTAGGGAGTCTAGGAAGGGTTATTCTGGAGATCATAGTAGTAAATTGAGGTCTGGTATGAGTCAAGGAGAGATGGAGAAGGGATTAGGGAGTCTAGGGAGGGTTATTCTGGAGATCATGTTAGTAGAACGGTTTTGGGATGGTAGATCTAAGAATAGTAAATATATGCTTATGTATATGCACTTATGATGTTATACCAATAGGCAATATTCAGCTGTCGATATTTTTGAAGGTCAAAGATTTGTGACCTCGATATTCTGACATACAACACATAAAGGGAACTCAAAGGGTGAAGCTTCACAGTAATATTCTAATGCTGAATGCATGGCTGCTTATGCAGTGCCTATACATTCTGAATGAGGTGTTCCATCATTAGCATGGGGGCGTGGCTATTGGAAATGGCATGGCTTCTGGGAATAAGTAACACAAACAGATCCTGAGGGACACAATATCCACACGGGTGTGATGTAGCTTTGTGCTGGGGTATGGAGCATCCAAGGCCCACATACAGGGCTGCATCTCATCCATCATAGGGATGCTTCTCCCCTTGCAGATGTGATGTATTAGTGACCTGGGAAAGCCTTGGGGTCAGTTGTTTTTGTGTAAATCTTGCTAGTGTGGTCATGAAAGCAATTGCAGGATTTGTACTGGTCACTCAGGTCTTTGCAGTGCTGGGCGAAGCTGATGACCTTCATTAGGTGGATGCAATCTGGGATGCTCCACCCGTCTATCGTCCTACACGCCCTGCATAAAGGTTAAGAAGGCCTGGATTATTGTAGAGCTCGAGAAGTGTTGTGTGCTCTCACAGGCTTTTCATGCCTCACTGTATTGCATATATCAATGTTCCTACATCCAAGTGTCTGCACATTCACTAAACTGCAAAACAACCAAAGTGCACATTCTGTGTAACCCACAGTGTTACACTGGGGTAAATAATGTACCAATCTTACTGTATCCATATTAGGGAATGGAGCAAAATGGTTTTACCTTGTGCTTGGGACCTCATTTAACCGCTGATGCACTATTTTAACAAAACTCTGGGTTGGCGGAGGCAGGAGCTGCATCAGTCCAGCCACATCCAGCTTACCATATTTAGAGCTTCACAACAGTCTGATCTTTTAAAAAATCTGAAAATGTTAACAAAACTCTTACCACCTACACGGTAGGCACAGCTTAATGGGGAAAAAAAGTATTACTGGTTCTGCCATTCCATCTTAGGTGTACGAGCAGAAGTTAATTATTTTGGATTTTACAAATTTGCAAGAAAGTTATCGGGAAGTAGCATCTGCTTCTGTGGTTACCTACACTTTTTGCTTGATGTGATGCTGTTTATGACTAGTCTGGCTTGGATCCTGCTAATCAGGACCCCAGCCTATCTGCTTTCTACTTATACTGTTGTGTTCAGTAACTAGGTACGTCCCAGATTGGATACTGGGGTACCCTTGTCAGTCCCTGTATATGGCACACATGTACCCAGGGCATAGGTACCCCAGAGATCTCCCTCTGAAGCAAATAACATGCCGCCCATAAGAGACCTTTCAAAATGGAACTACAGGGCTGCCATTGCAGCCTGTCTAAGTTGGTGCCTGCACCACTTACTAAAGATATAGGTTTACTATATCTAAGGGTCATTGTACTTAAAAACTATCAGTCACCCCTGTAGCAAGCCTTTACAATCATGAAAGCAGGGTGCTTGGTTCTAAGTTACAGGGTGCCCCTGCATGAGCAGAACACCCCTGCATCCTACGGAGTCCATTCTCTGGGGTTGTCAGTGAAGCAAACATATACTATATAAAGGGGCACTGCATAATTACGCGATGACCATCTTGAAAACGGCTGCAACAAATTTGGTATCAAACATGTTGGAATCATACCCCACACCTTAAACAGTGTGGGAGGTATGATTCCAAGCACTGGAAGAGCCCTCCGTTAGGCTCTCAGTGTTCCCAGTACCAGCCTTCTAGACTCGGATGGCACAAAATATTTTCTGCCGACCAGAGACACATTTCTGCCCTCCTGCTGCTGAGCCAAGCTTGATCAAAGAAAGGTAGAACAATAGGCATCCTGTCACAGGGAGGTGTGACCACCTACCAGACAGGGTTTAGTGTATTAGTTGGGTGGGTGCTCTTGCCAGCACCAGAAAGTCTGCACGAGGAGCACATTTGGTGTCCTGTGCATAGTCTAGTTCAAACCAGTCCTGGGAGCCGTTGGCCCCTGCTCCGGTGAGAAACTAGACAAAGGACATGGGAGTAACCTTCCCCCTGTCCAAACCCTCCCCTGGGAGGGTCCCCTGAATCTTCCCAACCCTTTCCCCAGGGTATTTAGGGGCCTACCTCGGTGTAGGTCCCTAGATTCGTGGTGGGAAAAGATTCAGATCATACACCACTGCACTTCTACTGCCTATGCACTCTGGACTTTTCTGGACTTCATGTGGGCCCAACTTCATCTCCCTTCCAGTCTGCTGCATCGTCTGTGCCTGTGCATCATACAAGAACCTTCCAAGGCCTGTGAACCATCAAAGACACCTGAAGTAGTCTCCCTTGGAGTGAAGGAGTCACCCCCCTGCATTTGCAGGCACTGCAACTTAGTCAACCAGTCTGCAGATCCTGAGCTCCTCCAGACTCTGTGGGCTCTGCAACACAGATGGGGGTTTTCCACAGCTCCCGAAGCCTGCCCTGCCTTCTCACCAAGTTTGTGGCAAGTATCCCTTGTGAGGATTGCAATAACCGAATCCCTGTGAAGATCTACAGCTTCATGTAGCCCCAACCGCGAGCATCTCCTGTGACCAGAATCTTCAACCACACCACATTGTGTGTATCGTGGCCTGCATTTTTTGGTGAGCTACTTGAGATCCCCTCTCGACTCCAGTACCTTCAGCCTGTGGGTCCATTTGAGGGTCACACTTGTTTCTTTTGGGCTCCCCTGATTGCTCTGGGCCTTACCTGACTCCCCTGCTTTTGGTGAGCGCCTGGATCTTGCTGGTCTCAACGTTGCTCCTTCTGTGATTCCTGCGTGGGTTGCATTTACCAAAGCTTGTCAGTGCTCCCGCCGGACACCAACCCCTCAGCACTCAAGATCCTTTGTGAGACAGATCTTAAGTGGGTCTTGGTCTTCCTCAGCATCGCCTGGTCCTCACAGCTGCAGAGTCAAGGTCATCGTCATCTTCCCTGAAGCGCCCGACATCGAATGGTATTCGTCTTCAAAGTCTCCTGGTCACTCCTGAGTGACATAGACTCTGTCCCCTCTGCTTTCAGGTACTCCTCTTCAAGAATCCACATTTGGATTCCCACGGACACTTTATCCTCTTCCAGCGGCAGCACTTTGCGGAAGTCTTCCATTGGGTTCGATGGCGGTTCCCGACACAACTTCACTCGTATGCACCCGGCTTCCCTGGTGTAGGTAACGTGAGTACTAGGGTATCCATGGGTGGGGTAGCTCTCCAACCTTCTGTCATGCAAGGGGTTCTTCCAGGGTCCACTGGGAAGGGTCCTTAATCTTTAAAAATCCAACCGCGACTTGCACATAGACTTGTACGAAGCATGAAGTGTTCTCACACTGCACACGCTCTCTGTGGGGTCCCTATCGACTTACCTTGGGTGGGTCCATATCCTCCCAGCAATTCTACGTCCTCTGAACAATTTCCTGACTCGTGTTGTGGTTCTTATACCACTTTCTTAGTATATGGTTTGGTCCCCCTGTAAGGCTACTGTGTGTTTTGTGCTATTTACTGTGTTTCTTTGCAAAGGTATTGTGTTTATCTAATTGTGGGAGATACTTGAACGTTTTTAGAGAGTATTCTATAAAATGTACATATTTGTATAAATACTTGGTGGGGTTCTTTTCACTTAATCTATACTATAAGATTGCATTCTGGTAAAACAAGCTGCTTTACACTCCTTTTGGACTAAATCTGCAGGCTGCTCTCCAAAGCTACCACTTAGAAAGCTTCTAAGGTTGTCTAAGACTTCTCAAATCACCATAAGGGTTGTCTGGAATGGTGCAAGGTGCCCACTTACAATAGTGGACATCATATACCAGACCAGCTTCTCACAAAAGTAATTTTGTAGGGTTTGTTTTGGAAGTGTAATTGATGAGGAACGAGCTTGATATGTTTGTCTCTAATATATCAAGGGCCTCATTTATGAGGCCCCTTGCTCCACCCATACGTCACGTTTTGTAAGGCGCCTGTGGTGCAGGAGCTTGCTCCATATTTAGAAGGCAGCACTGAGCCACTTTTTTTTAATTAATGCTGCCTCGTAAATATAGTTCTCTTTAACGCACTTTTCTGCGTAAAAAAGGCATGCAATGGATGTTGCGAGGGCATTTCTAGCAATATCCATGGCTTTTTCACACTTCCCCAGATTTACGAGAAATCCTAACTCTGAGGCAGCGCTAAAAATGTACGCCTCGTAAGTGAGGCACAACAAGGAGAAATGTCTTTATTTCTTCTTGTTTTTCCTCTTCCTATATGTGCTGCATTCTGCATCACACATAGAAAAGGGAAGAAGCCTCTTGTGATTGTTTTTGTGCAGGTAGGGTTCCCTTCCTGGAGAAAAATAATCATCCCTGAAACGCAGGCACCCTTGCACCATTGTGCAAAGGTACCTGCATTGGCGCACGGCATCTCATTGAGCGCCAATGCCAGGGAAAATTACAGGAATGCGCAGTATCTGATATATATGGTGCATTCCTGCCCTTTTCTTTTGCCCAGGACTGTGCTGCAGGAAGGCCTGCGGCGCTGCCCTACATTAAAACCTCATAAATGAGATCCCATGTTTGAAAGATAATACTTAAATTGAGCAAATGTATATTTACTACAGTTATGTATAAATAATTATCTGAAAAGTGCACAACAATGTTTGGTTATTTTTTCCTAATTTAGGTTGTTTGTAGTCTTGATTTTTTTGTTAAAAAATCCATAGCACAAATGAAATTATTTAAATAAATGTATCATATCTTTTTAAGCTGGCACACAGACACACAGACACACATACACACACACATTCTGTACGGCTCTCCTGTCATCAGAAAGCTTTGCAATCTTTTGAAGTTACAGAGTTTGTCAACTTCTCAAAGCATTGTCAGAGGAATTTTTTTGCCCACCCCTAAATATTCAATATAAGAAATTATATTTTGAATAATATAATGTAAATCTGTAGTTTTTAGAGAGATTTAGCAGGAGACATATGAAATGAAGTAGCAGATATTGATGAGAATAATGTCAACTACACGAAAACAGTTCTACTTGTCCAGTCCTGCGTCTTTATCAATCACTAACAATAGGCGTTCTCAATTATTTGTTCGTTTGAGATGTCAAGTGGGAATTTGAAATATATTGTGACATCATTCACTGGATGGTCCCTTTAGTAACAGGGTTTTAATAAAATTAATTCATAGTAAATTCTTGTGGTTCGCTTAGAGATTGCTGAATGAAAAATAGTATAAAAATAATTGATACTCTTACTGTGGATGATAGCTTGACAACGATCACTACCAATCAATTTCCTACCATGCAAAAATTGATATTTGAGAGGTTATTGGGGAATAGGTTTTCTACCTTGCTTGGCCTATTTAACCAAAAACTACATATCATAAGAACTCCCATGGAATAGATGACTGCAGTGGTGGATGACAGCAGTCAGAAGCTTCTTTCAGAATAAAATATTGAGGAGCAAGGACATGTCCTCTTCTGCAACTACAGGACAGGGGTCAGTGGTAGAAAGAAAAAGATTGTACCCATAACAGTTTAATATTACTTGTATATTGTCAGCCAGATAAGTTAACCTATGGCTTGCATTGCTGAATATTTGGTGGGAAAAAAAAGACCGTAACCATAACAGTTTGATGTTACTTTTATATTGAAAGCCAGATAAGTTAATCCATGGCATGCATTGTGGAAGATTTGGCGAAAAGGAAATAGACTGTAACCATTTATTTATGTATTTATTTATTTATATAGCGCAGAAATTGACCCCCGTAGGGGTGTCTCTGTGCTTCGGACAGGCAACAAGAAAAGCTAAGAAGCTACAAAATCAGAAACAGAAAAGAATAGTCTAAAGGTGCTTTCTGAATTGGAGGTGGTCGGGGCATTGTCTCAAGTGCATGTGGAGCTGATTCCTACTTATCCTAGCTTTCCTAACTTGGGGACCACAAGAAGGGATTTAGATCCAGAGCGGAGGACCTAGAGGGCAAGTACGGCGTAATTTTCTCGACAAGATAGGCGGGGCCGAGATTGTATATAGCTTTGTGAACAGTGCAACAAACTTTAAACCTAACCCGCTCACGTACTGAGAGCCAGTGAAGCTGACGAAGAAGAGTGCGGGAAGCAGACCTGGGGGTGGGCATTGAGGACTAGTCGTGCCGCGGTGTTCTGGACCACCTGCAGTCTAGAGAGCGAGGACTCATTGGCTTTGACCAGGAGGCCATTGCAGTAGTCCAGACGGCTCAGTATGAGTGCCTGTGTCAAATTCTTCAGAGTTGAGTCAGGAAGCAAGGGAAAGACTCGGCGTAGTTGGCCCAGTGTGTGAAAGCAGGAGCCAGCTGTATGAGTAGCGTGCTCCTTCAAAGTGAGAGCCTGGTCCAGGCGAATGCCTAGGTTCTTCACAAGGGACTTAGGGTCAGTGGGAGCACCGAGGTCCACCAGCCACCATTCAGGAGTCCACAATAAAGGGGCATCTCCAAAGAGCAAGATCTCAGTCTTCTCAACTTTACCATAACAGTTTAATACTTTTTTTTATATTAAAAGCCAGATAAATTAACTCATGGCATGCATTGCAGAAGATGTGGTATAACAAGTACAGTACAAGGTCAATTAAAAAACTCATTTGTCTAAAGACACTTGCATTATCCGATTTTCTTTGCTGGGATGCAGTAACTGTGATGTCCACTCTTGAATCTCTCCATTCTCTATGCCCTAACGCCTTTTTCGTCCCACATCAAGGCACCAAATACTCCTTGTAGTCACATTTTAATATAACATGCATATTAGGACATTTGCTTACTATTCATGCAGATTCCAATAAAGTATTAACATTTTGCCATGTGGGCTCCTCCTAGCCTTATCAACAAAATCATTGGGGATCAGTTTGTGGGAGTCTGGTGTCCTCTTGTGGGTTCTTGTGTGGGGCCTGAAGTCAGCCACAGATAGTAGTTAGCAGTAGCTCTTGTCTCATGCCTTATTTATTGGATTCAGAGTCCCACCAGAGACCCACCATCTTATAGCTATTCAAAGACCATGTGTTTATAATTTGGGTTTTTGGTTGGCAGAGGTATGCACCCTGTCCAAGTAGGTACTACAATACTAGTCAGGGTAAGTATAGTGCACACAAAAAGTTTACCTTGCAAAGTAGTCTTGTAGATTATAGGACTTTATGGATACCATTATCCACACCTTTTGACCAGGTTGAAACTCAACAAGAGTGGTATTCTGGCCATGCCAGTGTTTCATATCCTCCTGGCTAGCTTCCAGATTTAATAGGGTGAGCTTCCGGAAGCGGGTTGTTTGGCTGCTGAAGGCCAGCATGTTTCTGAATACATCCTGGGGTGGCTTCTTGGAAGCTTTCTCCCAGCCCTCCTTCACCAAACTGAGAGGTCCTCTAACAGGGTGCCCGTACAGAAGTTCAAAAGGGCTTAAGCCAACCCCGTTCTCCTGTATATCCCTGTGAGTAAAAGAAAAGTCATGGGAGGAGAACGTCTCACGTATGCCTCATGGGTTCGGATAGACCCATTATCATACACACAGAGAGTATCTCTCCTAAGATTTTCTATATGGAGTGCTGGGCAATGGTAGTCCCAAGTGGAGCCCCACCTTAATAGAAGCAGGGAAGAAAAGGGTTCCTTTTCTTCAAATAACCCTCACACCCTCTAGGAAGGTCATGCTTCATCATCGGGTTCACCCTGATTTCTAAAGGTCAGGGTGGGCTCAACCGTCTTCCAAGGAGCACTAAAAAGAAAAGACCAGGGGGCATAAAGATTAAAAATCCTACAGCTTACTCTGAGGTATTCTTATATTATTCTAGTCGGAGATGTTAAAACTAAAAATATATGTGAGGGTATTAGGATATAATGTTCCTATGACCCTAGACCAACATGTTTTATCCCTACTCTATGGCCCAGATAGGTCCGGGGCTTTTATCAGTGTGATATGACTCACCTCCCTGGTGCGTAAGCTAATTGAGCTATTTAATTTTTATAGATATGATGTATGCAGCTATATGCATATCAGGGCAATGTGTTTACTTGCCCTTTTTGGGGTTTTTTCCTTCTCGAATCCCACCTGTTAGTGTTGTACTTTTTGTTTCTCTGGAGAGAGAGGAGTGGGTCGCCCTGTAGTCAAACTTTTGTCAAGGGTTCTACCCTACAGCCAAGCCTATTTGGTTCCGGGCCTCCCGGCTTGTGTTACATGCATCATATCTATGATGATCCACTCGTGTGGCTTTGCGTGGTCTAGTAAATACAGAGTATCGCTGCCTAGTATTACCCTGCGTTGTGAAGGCATTCCATGAGTGTCCAGACACTCATCCATACATGGATTTTGGAGTAATCCCAGATTTACTAAGGATAGTAAACCTAGGATTGTATGAAATGCTACACCATCCCAACAGTGGCGTATCGAGGAGAAATGTGTTTATTTCTCCTCGATTTTTTTCTCTCTTTCTATGTGCATTGCATTCTGCAGCACATATAGAAAAACAAAAATGGCTCAGATTATTGTTTTGTGCACAAAAACAATCATGCCTATAACGCTGGCACCTTTGCGCCATGGCGCAACGGGGCCAGTGTTGGCGCTAGGCAGCACTCTGTGTGCCTGCACAGAGATAGCAGCAAAGTGGAGCATCTTAGTAAATACGGGTCTTCCCACTCTCGTCTTTGGGACGCAGCAAAGCAAGTTGTCTTGCTGCATTGCATCAAATGTTTGTAGAACTGGTGCTAAGTATTTCTTTGAATTTGTCCCTCATTATCTTTTATTTCTTGCTCCATGGTGCCCTCTGGATTCTTTGCGCGCTTTACCTATATTTCATTCATTCATTCCTTAACTTGTAATAAAGTCCCTTATCATGGGAGTAAAGGCTGCGCGACAAAAATGGAGCCTCAGTTTTTGCTAACTTCTCTTATATTGCAACGAAAAGTGGCACATAGCCACCACCCCATCTTCACACTTATCTTTCCTTAATTTCTTTTTTTTTTTCTTTTAAGGAGATCAACCAGGCTAGACAATAAAATAAGAGTGGAAAAAGGTTATCTGAAGTCTGGAAAGAAATCTGTGTCATCATTTCGCCTGTACTAAAGAATAATACGCAGGTGCCCCCTCGGGGATGGGGGGCGGAGGGGTTTATGTTCAAATTAGCCATTTTGAAACCTATTTCGTTTTGATTCAAGATGACCTTAAAATCCGCTCAAATGAAAAAAATGAAACCAGCTGCTGCAGTTGTGTTGGTGCTGGTTTAATATCTCCCTGATATTAAAAAAAAAATGGTCGCAGGCTCGGAGTCGGGTCGAGTCCGCGCGCGCGGCGGAGATGAATCTCTGCGTTTATTTCCCCTCAGCGCGTGGCTCTGCCGCTAACCCCTGAGACATTAATCTGCGGGAAGGGATGCGATTCCATCCGAAGGTGTCATACATATTTTGATAAAGTATTAGTAATCCTCAAAAAACAGATGGCTCGGCCCAGCAGATTGTCAGCTGAGAAGGTTTTACTGACAACCCCGTATTAAACAACTGCAATTTTGTTTGCCCGCTGCACCATCAGATCCGCTCTTCCATGAATCAATCACCGCTCGCGCCTCTCTGGCAGCCGGCGCGGGCCGAATCCTCATGCGAATGACTCGCACCTTTTCTACCTGCGCGGGATGCGGGAGATGAGGTGGGTTTCAGGGTATGGGCGTGGTGGGTCTCAACAGACAGAAAGAAAGAAACACGACCAATAAATCGATGCGATAAGTGGCAGCCAGACGGTCTTTTAAGCCAGAATTTCCTTGCATGGTGGGGCTTGTAGTTTCATTTTCCCACGAAAACTTTGATCTCATATTTTGGATTAAGTAGCACTGCTGCTTTGCCATGAAGATTTTGCAAGTCACAAAATATTGACATGCTTTACAAAGTTTACAGGAAGTTGGGTTAGTTAGCAATATCCTGTATTATAGAATAGGAGGTACCCAGACATGAACAAATGCTCACCCTTCTAAAAACCCTACTAAAAACACCTTCTAAAACCCATTGTTTCTGGATCCTTCTGGTGAAATAGATGCTTCCATTTACAGATTTGTACTCTAAGACCTTAATTATAAGTCAGTGTATTTTACTTGGAGTGATAACTATTCCAAGTGTGCCTGGGCTAGGATTTACCGGGCTCAAAACTCCAATACCAATAATTCCAGGCCCAGAGACAGGGCACAAGCTGCGGGCAAGAGAATACCCTGCATTGTGTGAAAGTGATAGAACAGAACTACTCCACATTTACAAAGATATGGAACATTTCAAATATCTCCTGGTGCGAGTGCACCATGTGCTGCCTAGCGCCAACACAGGCACTGTGAGAATTTTCCAGGTCGAGGGGGGGGAGAGGTGAAACCCTACTCAAGCAGCTTCATCGCAGTTGGACTTGGCCTTTTTGGCTAAAGTTCACTTAAACTTTTTGCTTTTCCTCTAGACCGTTTTTCTGACAAGAGAGTTGCGAAGTTAGGTGCTGTAGGTACTTGCCACTGCTAATCAGTGTGCATGTACAGATGTTCCCTGTATAAATTGTAGTGGTGATTGGTATGTTTGCCTTACTAGCAAGATCCCTAAGTGATGTGCACTGTGTGTGCCAGGGCTAGGACTAAAGAAATGCGCAGAGAGGGAACATACGTCTTCAATGTATGGCCTGCGCATTATGCTAAATTAGCATGTTGTCCTGACAAGCGCTACCACTTGTCAGGCCTTACTTTCCCTTTTGTATACACATGGGGCACCCCTGTAGGACGTCCTGGGTAACCCCTAGGTAGGATGCAGTGTAGGTAAAAGGCAGGACCTCTGCCAGTGTGGGTGCTAGGCCCTGACAGTGGAAAATACTCCATTTGATTTTCCCTGGTGAAAGGCCATCCTGCCCATATGACAGAATGGGGGAGGCTGGGTGTAGTATTGTTAGCCTAGTTTCCCAAGAATTGGAAATGGAACAGTGAAGTTTGGTATGTCTGAGCTCACAGCGTCATAATGCGTCTTTTTGTGTAGATGGTTTTGTCGCTGTGTGTCCAGAAGCCGCTGTTTGAGAAAATGGCAGAGTTTGTGCTTTAGACATTTTTGTGTGTCTCAGCAGATGTGAATTTTCTGCCTGGATCTGGGAGAGGCGAGAAAGGCTGAGGGAGGTCGTGCCCCAGGGGAGGGGTGGAGACGGCGCCAGGCTGCCCTGCACCTGGAGCAGGGAGAAGGAGAGGCTTTGCGAGGTTAAGAGGCCTGGTTTAGAGCCATAAAACAATAGACCCATCTCCCTCTGAGTGATTAAAGATCAAGGCCCCCAGAATCAAAGGGAGGATGGTGACACTGGGGGGGGAGATACGCAAGACTGATTTAGGTAGGGGTCAGGGACACCGGAGCACAAGGGAACTTCAAAGACAATAAGGGGTATAACTAGAAGAACTGGAACCCCAAGACTTTGGTTATGTTGATGTCGTCGAGAACGGTGTTGGTATCGTTCAGAGAAGTGCTGGGAGAGCTTTGAAGACGCCGTGGACTGGGTGAGTCTCTGGCGGCTTTGACCTGTCCACGATCGGGAAGAAAACCTCTGCCTTAGGAAGAGTTGCTGAATAGACTGCGGGAGACACTTGACCCTTGCTTCGTGATCTGGGGCTTGTGGGCAGGTTGTAGCTCTTGACTGAGGAGAGACTGAAGGAGCACTGCAGTGGGTCATGCCCCCCCTTCTTCCTGAGCAGGACTTTGCTGTGTGCTGTGTCCTGTACCCGAGGGGCCAGAGGTGAGCTGGCTCCCTGTACGGAAACACAGGAACATAAAAGTTTCCAGGAAGTCTCAAGTGGCGCGGTGGTGGGACCATGTTGTGGCAGCCTGAGACCTCAGAAGGGGTGCCTAAGGTGATCGTGGGCACCCGGAGCGAATCAAGACTCTGACACGCAGGGTGCGTGTCTTGGTGCGGCTACAGGTGTTGGAGTGCCTGTGGATTGTGGGCATCATGGAAGAGAGCCGAGATTCGGGAAACGCAGGGGGTGCGTGTCACAGTGCAGTCAAGGTGCTAGTAAAGAGCGCCCGGACATTGTGGGCACTAAGAAGGAGTGAGTCTCCGACAGGTGGTTGGCGTGTGGTGGTGCAGGCAGGGTGTCAGTGGAGAGCGCCTGGTACTTCGTCTGCACCAGGAGGATAGCTGAGACTCAGATGTGCAGTGTGCGTGTCGTGGTGCAACCAGGTCTTTAGTGGAGAGCGCCTGGGTCATCGTGTGCACCAAGAAACGAGGTGGGTCTCCAGCACGCAGGGTGCATGTGGGGCTGCAATTGCATCACTAGAGGGGAGTGCCTGAAGATCATGTGCACCAGGAGAAGGAGCGAGACTCGGATGCACAGGGTTCGTGTCATGGTGCCAGCTGAGGCGTAGTCAGGTGCTCCTGGTCATCGGAGGCCGGAGGAGGAGTGAGTCTCGGACGCACCGGGGGTGCATGTCAAAGGTGCCACCGGAGGTGCTGGTGAGGAGTACCGGGGAGCGGTGAGCACCAGGGAGCGAAGAAGTCCTAACAGCGCTGGAGAGGAAGGCCAAGTGATCGGGCCCTTGAAGGCAACGTGGGGTGGCACCAGCGTTGTATGGAAGGCTTCGTGGAAGGAGTTTGTGCTGAACATTGGCGGCCCGGACCGGCAGCCCCGCAGGAGCTGAACTACCGGCCAGAGCGCGCCTTGCCCGTGGTGACAAGGTTCTAGAGTGAGGCCAAGCCGCTGCTGCAGTAGAGGAGTGTTGGGTTGCGCCCCCCCAGGTAAAGTGGATCATCCCTGGGGCGGGTTGCGGGTTCGGAGGGACACTCTCTCCACCTCTCGCTGCTGACAGCTGTGTGCGCCTGTTGCTTCGGCCCAGATCTTGGTCAGTGCTGGTCCCGGACGGGGCAGTACAGGGGCCAGGGCCCGTAGTGGAACTTGGGTGTCATCGTTGATCCGTGTTGGGGGCAACTGGTCACACAACTTCTGAAAACAGTCATGTAACACTTTGCATATTTGCTGCTAACTAACTATCGAACTATAGGACAACGTCTGACACTAGTGGTGCTTAGCGAACTCAGGGGTTAGTGCGACACACACTACGTTATGTTTCTCTTGCAGGATACAGGATCATAGCGTGGCGCACTGCATTGGTTATTTACTGCACTGTACTTAATTGCACTGTGATGCATTGCCTTATTCCTTCCTTGCACAGGGCATGCCGGTGGTGATACGCATTGCATTGTTTTCCTCTCACAGTGTACGTAATTTGCAGCGTGACGCATTGCTGTATTTCTTCTTTGAACAGGGCATGCTGGTAGCGATCCAAGTTGCATTATCTTGTGTTGACTGTCGCTACGCATTGCATTGTTTCACTGTGGCATTGTACAGGAACCCATCGTTAAGTAGGGCAGTATTCCTTTTATTTTGCAACTTGTGTGATTATAGTGATACGACATACCTAGCCTGTCCAGTATGGTTAAAAATCAGCGTAACTGTTGGTTAGAACTGGTGGTTGAGGATTAGGACCGCCCAACCCACCGGAAACAATATTACCCATTGAGTATATGTTGGATTTGTATTGTGTGGTCATTTCGTATATCTTTCTATATAAAGTATACTCGTTTTATACAAATTCGTGTGGAGTCCTTTTGTAGTGACATAATTGGGATTGCTGTGGGCGTGTATGCACATACTGAACACTCGTGCCTTGGAGATAAGCCTGGCGGCTGCTCGTGTCAAGCTACTAAGGGGGTGAGCAGGGCTGTCTCGGACGGTGTCCTTTCTTGGCCTAACGTGGAAGTGGGGGGGTCCGGGTCGCGCACTTGACAACAACGGTGCGCGCCGGATCTCCGGCTTCTAACAATCACAGTCAGTCGGAACGTTTGACTTGCCCCCATCCAGCGCGACCTGATGATGCATTTAAGCACTTTTTTCTCCTGAGCGCTATTTTAAATTTATTCTTAAAAAATTGATATCTTGGCTTCTACTAGTTGAATTTTTGTCGCTTTGGTTTTGTTTTATTTATAACTTTGGGGCATATTATCAAGACAGGCGATAAAATTATCGCCGCTTTAGCGGCAGAAAACTGTCACTAAAACGGCGATAATGGGCTTGATAATATGCTCTATGGAATTCCAATTGAAGCTCAGGTTAGATGTCCTTCACATCTAACATGGGCTTCAATTGGAATTTCATAGAGCATATTATCAAGCCCATTATCGCCGTTTTAGCGGCAGTTTTCTGCCGCTAAAGCGGCGATAATTTTATCGCCTGTCTTGATAATATGCCCCTTTATTCTTTATTTTCTAACCTGATGTGGAGTCTTTTAGTGGTTGTTTTCACTTTGTTACTATTTGAAGTGTTGCACAGATACTTTCCACATTGCATCTCAAGTTAAGTATGACTGCTCTGTGCCAAGCTACTAGTGGGTGAGCATAGGATAATTTAAGGTGTCTTGAGACTTACCCGGATGAGGATTGTGGTCCCTGCTTACCTCAACCAACCAGAAACCCACTTTCTTACATCTACCCTGTCAAAAGCAAATGAATCTCAGCTTTGGCTTCCCAGTCCTGTGTTCACTAACCAGACAGCAGTCAGACCGACTGGTCTAACCAGAATCAGTTCAAGGTTAGACAAACAGTGTGCCCCCCACCCACAACTGGCACTGGGCATAAAGGTGGCTCCCTAGAACCTCTCATCAGAGCATTCTTGGACCTGCGACGATTCAGAAGAATGACTGCCCTGGAAGACTGTAAATGCTTGTCTAGAACTAGGAGGACCCCAGAAGATTCTCCAAGGGTCAGTTGGCTGACCTCCTGGTGGAGCTCCAGGGACATAACAAGCTTCTAGCCACCTTTCCTGCTTTCCAGCTGACAGGAAACAACTGGATCTGACCTGGTCCCCTTTGCTGGCCTCTGTTCTTACCAACCATGTGCTGAGCTCAAAGTCCTGGACCATTGGCTGGACTCAGTGTTCTTCTTCCTGCCTAACTGAAGCTTTACTGGATCCGTGGCTGAGTGATGCAAAGCCTTGCAGAGCTCCCGTCGTGCAGATCCTGTATAATAGCTTCACCGGGTCCAACACAGAGCAACGCCAAGCTCCGCAGCTTGTGGCTGGAGGCTTCATCGGATTCGATGCGAGTGACACAAACCTCCTCAATGACGAGTGAGGTGAAGCCTAGCTATGTCTTGCTGTTCTGATGACATCTTCAACAGTTCTGATGCCGAGAAACACAGAGCTTCACAAAGCAATGATACACTGACCTCTCATCAAGGACAGAAGGTGCATTCTCATCCTCTTCAATGAAAAAATTCAATTTCTTACAGCTACAGTTCAGTTGTGTGATGCTGTCTGGCAGTGGTGGCTGTGAGTGCGATTTTGTAGGATGTAGTAGTGGTTAGCCCAATAGTATGAGGTGGTAAAGGAGTGTTGTACAAGCATGGTGATGTTTTGGTGGCTTTTTGGTGCTATTAGGTCTAATGTATTGCAGGGTATGATAGCACACAGTGGTATGTTGCAGCAAGGTACTTTCATTTCGTGGTGTAAGCATGCGGATGGTAGTACATTAGTGCTGTTTAGTAATGTCGTAATGCAGGCAGTAGAGTGCCGCTATGGGGTATTTTTGTATTGCTGGAAGATGGAAGTTATGTGGTATGGTGGTTGGGTGATGCTGCAGGAGGTAGGATGGGGTAAAAGTGCAGTAGTTTTGAGTTGGCATTATGGTGATTATGGAATAGTAGTGAGATGGTATGAAGTAGTAGTGTGGTGGCAATGGGTAGTTAAGAGGTGCTAGGCTGGTACTATCTTGTTGGGGTTCATAATCCTCTAGTGCGCAGTGTTGGTATATTGGATTGAGTCTGACAAAACCTGTAATGATTTTAGTTTTCAGATATAAAATAGTTCCTACCTATGCTTGATGGATTGCAATTGAAGCACTTCAGAAGGAATGATATGCTTAACTGTCAATTCCGTATGGTAAGAGAGGTATACTCCTCTGCAGAAACATTTTTAGAAAAGTAAACAAAATAGCAATGATAGCTAGGCCAGTCTGTCTGTAGATAGGCCTAGAAAATATTGTGCAAGTACAAACAAATGGTGAGCTTTACATCCAGTACAAGTAGCTGAATTAAGAAAATTGAGCACTCAAAGGAGGTGGAAAGAAAATAAACAATAAAGTGGAAACTCTCACAGTCAATCTAAAGGGTCAGCAACCTTCATTTTTTGATTGGGCATTGATTAAAGTGCACCTACAATGGAAAAATGAACACAGTAGCCCGGCTGTAAAAAAGGGACATATTGTCATAGATTTATAGTTAGATAAGCTGTAACAAGGAACATTTAAAAAATAAATCTTGAATTTTACTTGTAATACAGTGGCCACCATGTAATATTGATGGGAGTAATCAAAGACCAGTAAGGAGCTACAGAAGTCCAGCTGAATGGTTTTAATGAAAACACTAATTAAAGTGGGAGGTTGAGTCTACATTTCACATTTAAATATTATTCAACACAGCTTGGCTGTGGATAAACCACCCTGCGGGCTGGAGGGATGAACCACTGTGGTACTGTGGCACTGTTTAATGTCACCCTTCAGTGGTAAGGTCAGTTAGGGTCTACTTAGAGCACAGGGTTTGAAATAAGATTTTCATTTTCTGCGTAGTCATCTTGGATTTATTGCCTTTTTTCTGGGCCCTACCTTTGCTGGCTTTAGCACTCTGTGCATGTTATCCATGCTAACTAGGAATAAAATGCCTGTGTTCCCACTCTAAACATGCATACATTGTCTTTTTCCTATTTGGTCCATTTACCTTGCCTGTAAGTCCCCGGTACATGATATAGAAAGTGCACCCTGAGCCTGGAAGTTAAATGCAGTACCTATTATCCCTCCACTATACTGGCAGTGTAAATAAAGAAACAGGCCTACCCGGTGTAGCCTGACTGCTGCAGTGTGTAACTTGCAGTGTGTCCGGTCAAAATATTGCTTTTTGACAGGTAAAGACCTCCCTTTTAAACATTAGTGAGTCATCCCGATGTAGACCTTCTAACCCACCAGGAAGAGTGCATGATTTTAAAAATGGGACTGGTAGTAATTTGATATTACTGTGCCTCAATGGTGATAATGGTCAAAAAGCTATTTTGACTCTTGCAGGCCTATCTGTCTTAAGTAGAAAAACAGTGTGCAGAAATACTGATAACTCGGGAAAGGGATCAGCTAGAATATAGACCACTATATTCAATAGTTATTAAAATCTAATTAAATGATTACGTTTGAGTATGTATAAATATAAAGAAAAGGTAACGTTTAAAAAGTTACCTTTTTCCCTCTCTGAAGTTCTTAAGACAAATTTGTAATAACTCTGCAGCAACTCCCAGCCTGTGCCCAGCCTGGGAAGAGCTTTAAAGGAGGTGTGAAATGCCTCCTAGAAGTGCACAACAGGCAGACCAGAATGGGCAGAGCTGACTCCTCTGTGCTCAATAGACCACGCAGTGTGAGGGCTCTGGGAATTCTGTTGACACCTAAAAAATCCTACCTGATGGGTCTTTTGAGCCACCTGCAACACTTTGGCTCACTCAAAACAGAGGCAACAGGATGCCAGGACAATTGTTGTACAATGAGTATCTGGTTGCTGCAGGACATTTCTTTTGTCCTATGAAACACATGTTGCTCGGATTATTGTGGACCCAGTGCCAGCTTCTAGTTAGATTCCAGTGTTAGATTTAAGAGGACACTAGTGATTATCATAGTGCATTCTCCTCCATAACGTACAACCCTCAGGGCCCACGTTTAGTGTGGCCGAATACTTTTGCCATCTTGAAAATACCCTGACACATGGTTGTTTGCAATCAGGCATACAGGAGCTACTGGAATATTGGGTAGGGTTTGCCCATGAACATTTACCCCCATTAGCTCGGGAGTGCCCAGGAGTTACCATCACCTACTAGCTGATGTCAGGCATAAATGAGGCATTCCAAGACACCTGGACTGCACACCTTCAGGACCTGTAGAAGAACAGAGAAAGACTGGAGCTGAAACCCTATTGTACTGGACCTGCTTCCCCTTGAACCTTGGACAAAGAAGTGCACTCCAAGGGTCAGGTGGCTGACCTCCTGTGTGGCAACAGGGGATCAATAAGCTGCAAGGAAGGTTTTCCTTGGAGTACTCATCTGACCAGTAAATACTGGGCCTTGCAGGAGAAATTCCTGGTTCCTAAGTGCCTCCGAGGTTCTTGGAGCCTTATAAGTGATCTAGAGAAGCGGGTCCAGAAACCCTGAAAAGTTGTGACTTAAAATACTTAGGCCTTGATTACCAGTTTGGAGGTAAAAAAGGCCTAAATTGCACATTTCGGTAAAAACATGTGTTGAGTAACACTGGTTATGAGATTTTACTTTGTCCTGCTGAATCAGTATTTGCTGCATGTGTTAAATGCTGAATGTGTGCAATTTACCACTTATGGTAAATACCTCACCGTATAAATTGTACATGCGCATAAAATCAGATAGTACTGATAGAGCGTCATGTTACTCTGAAATTTGTAGGGGTGCATCATATTCACCGTTAGTCAGCACCCACATATTAATTGATGTAGGTTAAGTGTGCCATATAAATGTATTACTAGAATCGTTTAACATAGGTGTGATTAGAAATGTTTCTGTGACGCCTGAAACCTGACCATGCATATGCATGGTAAAACATTTGTAAAAGCTATTACGCTTTTTCAAACAAACTGGAGGGCACCAGCTGCAGCTAGCTATTACCAACAGCATGCAATATGGTCAAAAGTAGGGTACAAAACGTTTGTTCATTCATAAGTATTGGGAGGAATGATATGAGTCATGCCAGTATATTGTAATAGTCAAGAGTGGTGAGCTGTGGCAGGAATCCTGACAGCTGTGGCCCTGTGGAGAAGCAACATTAGTCACAATGTGGTTTTACAGCTTTCTCAATGTATTGGGCAGACATATCAACCCTTCATCATAAAGATTACAAATATGACTGTTGTAGTCCATGCTCAATACATGTCAACAGTACCATAAGAGATCTATCAAACTATTATACCCTATGGCATTAGATTAATGGATCAATTTGAATATGAGCACCAACTTACGTCTGTCACTCTTAACTATGATGATGACAACATTTTATCTGGGGAGAATGTATGACATTGTTCTGCATTCTGTCCATCAACTGTTGTTTTTGCATTTGTCACCCCGAGTGGGACGGGTATGCTCAGACGTGAGTCCCGTGCTCTCCATGCCACTGGAATCAAGCTATCCTTGCTGAAGAGGGGTGAAACCCCGAAACTGGTCCTAGGATGCCTGTTTCCAGTCCAGGGAGGACCTGACTTGGCAGTTCGGGCTGGACTGTTCCCATGAGGCACAGGGTCAAGACTGATTTGCATATGGCTGGGTTCAAACTGGAATGGCATGGTGAGCAAAAAAACAATGGATTTAGGCCCAGATCTCTGTACTGGGGTGAATGTATGACATTGTTCTGCATTCTGTCCATCAACTGTTGTTTTTGGATTAGAAATGTGACCATGCTTTTCATGAAGAATAATGTCGTAGAATAGTGCAAATGTATTTTCATGAATGCATAATGTTGATTTTATGTAATGCAATGTGTTAGTTAAACATGTGCCATGTTAAAGTTACACGTGCAGTTGCTTATTTACGTTTAAGAGAATAATGAACTAATGTTTGACGTGTGATTTAGCAATGTGTTTAACAGTGTAAAGGCCTGATCGCATATACGTTTAGAGAGAAAGGCCTGTTCATTTCTTATGTTAGTGAACGTTGTAGGCCGAAAATTATTTCCCTTGGTAAAGGCTTTGAGTTACAGGATGATAGAAAAGCTTAGAGAAGAGAAAAGTTTTTCGTTCCCATGTTTCTGTTGCAGGTGCAAGGACATTTAGCACGTTAGTGAGACTAGGTCTTTGTTTTAGGAGTTAGGATGGTACGAGAAGCCAACAGGGGAGTACATTGGATTGTGCGGATGATACTTTCAGCAGGGAAGGTGCCTGGGACCCAAGGTCAAGCTAACTATCGTTGGATGGATTACAACTTTCGCTGGAAAAGTACTGGAAGAAGACCTGGCTGAAGAGATGTGCCGAAGGGCGTGTTCTACGTTTTTGGGATTTTGTATTAGGGACAGTGCCCCGTGGGCTGAGCAGTTGAGGTTCAGATGGGAAGCTAGAAGGAGCATCTTAGAACGAGCTCTGACTAAGTGAATGTACTTCTTAGGAAGTCTTCACTTCTGACACCTTTTTATTCTCTTGCCTGGGAAGGGAAATGTTAAGTAGGGATGTCACCTTAGAGATAGAGTAGGGAAAGACTAACTAATTTTATTCTAGACTAATGATTCATAATGTAGGACATTGGTCTTACTATTGCATTTCTTATGCTTCTAGAGTTTGTGATTCTTTTTGTTTTGAGTCGTATGAGACTCCTACGGAGACTTGCATTTGTTTTAGTGCCCATTTATCTTTTACACCTTGTGCTAAGGTGTCTGTATGTGCAGTGATTTTTGGTTGTAATAAAATCTTACGCATTTTAGGTTCGGAATCAGTGGTCCTTCCTAAATGATATTGGATGCTGATGATTAAGTTTTAAGAATTGAGTTTCTCCCATCCACACTATTTAGAAGATAAAAAGATCATGGCGACCTGAGAGGATTCTTGGAGATAATCAGGTAGGCAAGAATCCGGGCCTATCAGTTGGTAGCAGAGTAGGATGGTTATCTCTGATAGTGACGGGAGATCTAGATTAAGATAAGAGATTCTAGAGGCCCACAGAAGTCAAGTGATGGTGACTCATCGGATGGCGAGCAGCGGACGACGGCAGTTGATGAAGATTGATGGAGAGTAGCGGTGCGGCGGAAAGCAGCAGTTCGTGGAGGAGTGAGTATGAAAAGGGTGAGATGTTTGTAGATTGCGGTGTTGATTTGATTGTGTGATGTCTTGCGGAGTTGGAGTGAGTGTTGAGTGATTGTGAGATCAGGCTGTGAGCGCGCGCAGCCCGGGAAAATCTTAGGCTCGATGAGTAGCTTAAGTGATTGTGGTGTAGAAGAAACCCGCGGTAGATTTTGCTGACCACCGAAAGGGGATTGTGAGATGTTATCGATTACCCGGACCGAGATAGGGGGTGCAAATGTGTGAGTGGATGAGTAACCGATGCTGGTCATGGGATGTTGTACGTGGAATTGAGTAATTGAAACCTATCAGAGTGGTGATTGTCTGGTCGTTTCACGGACAGACAGTTGCCAGTTGAGGTCGACAACTTCGAGAGACTGAGGACGGACAGTCAGAGAAGTAACTTGTTTGGGACAAATGGTTATTTCAGCGTGTGACTGGGACGAATGCATGGGTGAGGTGTGCATTGGGAAGGAGGGGAACTGCTGCGAGTGGAGGGAAAGTGATGTCAGAAGGGGTCGCGCTGCGATAGGTCGGTTGGTGTGAGTCGCGCTGCTATTGGTGGATTTGACATCAGGAAGTGAACGAAAATATTGTGTGCGATCGAAAACTGATCATCATGAAATGTTTTAAGGTTTTCCGAGAATTATGTAGAGGTGATAAACATGTGGTTACTCGAGGGGGAGAAGAAGCCCCTCCCGAGGATACTCCGGCACATTATATGGCAAGAAATGTGGGGTTGCATACCATAATTTGGCTAGAAAATTGGCATAAAATGACCCAGGGCGAGGGAGAACTAGCTTTCCCACGATATGGCTCCTTCAGGTTGGAAGTGTTGTATCAGTTGAAGTCTGTAATGTCTTCGTTGCGACCTTTGCCGAGACCAACCTCAGTTTGAGGCATTGCATGCATGGATTAGCGCACAACATGACAAGCAAAGAGACCGAAGTCAAGAAAGGGTGCAGAAGTCAATTAAGGCATTTCAGGATGCGAGGTGGGATGCACAAGAGAAGAGGTGGAGAGTACAAACGATAGAGGGAGACCAGTTGTACCCGCCACTCAATCAATCAAGCAATCAATCAATCAATCAATAATTTGTAAAGCGCACTACATACCCGTGAGGGTTTCAAGGTGCTGGGGGGGGATGCTGCTGTTATTGGACCAAGAGCCAGGTCTTGAGTTGTCTCCTGAAGGTGAGCAAGTCTTCGGTTTGTCGCAGGTAGAGGGGGAGGGTGTTCCAGGTTCTAGCGGCTCGATGGGAGGAGTATCTACCTCTGGAAGTGGCTCTCCGGATGCGTGGTAACGTGGCCAGGGCGTGGTCAGCGGAGCGGAGTTTCCTGTTGGGTACGTAGAAGGAGAGCTGACTGTTGAGATAGGCTGGGCCGTTTTTGTGGAGAGCTTTGTGTGCGTGGATCAGGAGCTTGAAGGAGATTCTTTTGTCGACTGGGAGCCAGTGCAGGTTTCTCAGGTGGGGGGTGATGTGGTCGCGGCACAGGACGTCAAGGATCAGGTGTGCAGAGGTGTTCTGGATTCTCTGTAGTCTGTTGATGAGCTTGGCCGAGGCTCCGGCATAGAGGGCGTTTCCGTAGTCGAGTCTGCTGCTGACTACGGCCTGGGTGACAGTCTTCATTGTGTTTGTCGGGATCCATCTGTAGAACTTGCGAAGCATGCGGAGGGTGTTGAAGCAGGTGGAGGAGACTGCGTTGACTTGTTCTGCCATGGAGAGTTTCGAGTCGAGGATGACTCCCAGGTTGCGTGCATAGTCGGTGGGTGCTGGGGGGGACCCCAGTGACGTGGGCCACCAGGAGTCGTCCCAGGCGGAGGGGTTGGACGCGAGGATGAGGATTTCCGTCTTGTCTGTGTTCAGTTTGAGGCAGCTGTCCTCCATCCAGTCTGCGACGGCCTTCATTCCCAGGTGGACGTTGGATTTGGCGGTGAGGGGTTCCTTGGTGAGGGAGAGGATCAGCTGAGTGTCGTCCGCGTAGGAGATTATGTTGAGGTCGTGTTGTCGGACGATGTGTGCCAGTGGAGCCATGTAGACGTTGAACAACGTCGGGCTGAGGGAAGATCCTTGATGGATGCCGCAGATGATCTTGGAGGCATCCAATCGGTATGGGGGGAGGCGGACTCTCTGAGTTCTGCCAGAGAGGAAGGAGGTGGTCCAGTCCAGGGCCTTGTCTCGGATCCCTGTGTCGTGGAGGCGCAAACATAGTGTGCCGTGGCAGACGGTGTCGAAGGCGGCAGAGAGGCCCAGGAGGATGAGGGCCGCCGTCTCGCCGTTGTCCAGCGGGATCCTGATGTTGCCTGTGGCAGCGATGAGGGCGGTCTCGGTGCTGTGGTTGCTGCGGAATCCTGATTGGGTCGGGTCCAGGATGTTGTTGTCTTCGAGGTGACGGGTGAGCTGGGTGATTACTATCTTCTCGATGACCTTTGCTGGGAACGGAAGCAGGGAGATGGGCCGCAAGTTGTTGAGGTCGCTCGGATCCGCCTTGGGTTTCTTCAGTAGGGCGTTGATCTCTGCGTGCTTCCAGTTCTCAGGGAAGGTGGTGGTCTCGGAGGAGAGGTTGATGATTTTTTGCAGGTGGGGTGCGATGGAATTGCTGGCTTTGTTGAAGATGTGGTGCGGGAGAGGGTCAGCCAGGGATCCGGAGTGGATTGTTCCCATGGTCTTGATTGTGTCCTCGATGCTCACATTGGCCCAGGTTGTCAGGGTGTCGTGGGCAGTGGGGTGCGGTGGGTTTGGTGCAGTGTGGTTGGCAGGGGCCGTCCGGGGTCTGAAGCTGTCTTGGATGTCGGTGATTTTCCGGTGGAAGAAGGCGGCGAGGGAGTCGCACAGGGCTTGCGAGGGTGGGATGTCGTTGGCGTTGGAGCTGGGGTTGGAGAGTTCCTTCATGATGGTGAAGAGCTCCTTGCTGTTGTGTGCGTTGTTGTCAAGGCGGTCTGAGTAGGAGGTCCTTTTGGCGGTCCTGATGAGGTGGTGGTGGTTGCGGATGGCGTCTTTGTGGGCGGCGCGGCTGTCTGGCGTCTTGTCGCTGTGCCATATGTTTTCCAGTTTCCGGCAGGTGCGTTTTGATTCGAGGAGTTCTGGGGTGAACCAGCTGACTCTTCTGCTGGTGTCTCTGCTGGTGGGGTTTTTCAGTGGGGCAACGGTGTTGGCGCAGTCGTTCATCCAGCGTTCGAGGGTGAGTGCACCTTCATCGGGGCTGTTGGGGTTCGTCGGAGGGTTGAGCGCGAGGTTTGTCTGTAGTTGTTCTTGGGAGACTTTGTTCCTTAGGGAGCGGTGTGAGAGGTTTTCGGAAGGAGAAGTGGATGCAGTGGTGGTCTGTCCAGGTGAGTTCGGAGGCATGGCTGAAGGTGACGTGGGGGCTTGAGGAGAAGATGGCATCTAGCGTGTGGCCGGCGATGTGGGTCGGCATCGTGATGAGCTGTTTTAGTCCGAGGTTGGCGAGATTATCGATCAGGGTGGAGGAGCTGTTGTTGTTGTTGTTGTTCTCCAGGTGGTAGTTCAGGTCTCTGAGGAGGATGTAGTCGGTGGAGGTCAGCGCGTGCATGCTGATGAGGTCGTCGATGGAGTCACAGAATTGAGGCCGGGGTCCTGGCGGTCTGTAGATGAGGGTGCCTCTTAGGGTGGTCTTGTGTTCGGCGGTGCTGAGGGTGTCGTTGGCGATAGTTGAGACCTTGATGGTGTTTTTGTGGACGATGGCGATTCCTCCTCCGGCCTTGTTGGTGCGGTCTCTGCGGATGATCTTTTACCCGACTGGGATGGCTATGGCGATGTCTGGTGAGGAGGTTTCGTTCATCCAAGTTTCGGTCAGGAAGGCGATGTCCGGTGATGTGGTGTCTAAGAGGTCCCAGAGTTCGACGGCGTGTTTGTGTGCGGAGCGGGTGTTGAGCAGGATGCATCTAAGCTGGTTGGGTTCCGTTGTGGCAGGTGTCTTGGCGTTTGAGGCAGGAGAAGCTGCAGTTCCGGCAGGTGAAGGGGCCGTGGGTGCACCTCGGGGCGGCCTTGCAGCAGGTGTGGGTCCTTCCTGGGTTGAGAGCGACGAGGTTGTTGGTGTCATAGCGGAGGCGGTCTTCCTGGCAGGTGCGGGAGCCAGGGGTTCTGGCGCTGGGCGCGGTCCTGGCGCAGACGAGCGCGGACGTGCTCGCCGCAGGCGCGCCAGCCGCGCGGCAGCGGCCGCCATATATGGGGAGGTGTGGAGGGAGGAGCAGCTGGGAGGCAGGAGGCGTGGGACGGGTGTGGCAAATGGGCGCGGAAGGGGTGGGGCCGCAGGAGAGGCAGCGGCGGGACGGATGACGGGAGACCGGCGCGGGGCACAGAGGAGCGAAAGGGGTACAAAAACAAAGGGGCACAGGGCACAAAGTCAGCACAGGGGTACAAGAAAGGGGCACAGAGCAAAGCGGGGGGCAGGGGGCAACAACAGATACAGGCACAAAGTAACGGAGCAAAGCGGGGGGCAGGGAGCAACAACAGATACAGGCACAAAGTAACAGAGCAAAGTGGCGAGCGGGGGGCAGGGGGCACAGACAGGCACAAGGCAACAGGTAGCAATGAAAACGAACCTTAGGCCACCACTGGCCACCAGGGATGAGGCGCAGGTGGAAGCCTGCGGGTGGAGGAGGGCCTCGAATTCCCCGGATGCGGCAGCAGCGACAGCGAAGGTGCAGGTGGAGCTGCAGCAGGGGGAGCGACCTACCAGGAGGTCAAGGGTCGCTCTCCTCACCGCGCAGCGGGCGCCATATATGGGGAGGTGGGGAGGGAGGAGCAGCTGGGAGGCAGGAGGCGAGGGACGGGTGTGGTGAATGGGCGTGGAGGGGGCGGGGCCGCAGGGGAGGCAGCGGCGGGGACGGAGGACGGGAGACCGGCGCAGGGCACAGAGAAGCGAAAGGGGTACAAAAACAAAGGGGCACAGGGCACAAAGTCAGCACAGGGGTACAAGTACGGAGGCACAGATGTTGGCGAGGGGTACAAAATAAAAAGGGGCACAGAGCAAAGCGGCTAGCGAGGGGCAGGGGGCAACAACAGATACAGGCACAAAGTAACGGAGCAAAGCGGCGAGCGGGGGGCAGGGGGCAACAACGGATACAGGCACAATGTAACAGAGCAAAGCGGCGAGCATGGGGCACAATCAGATGCAGGCACAAGGCAACAGGCAGCAATGAAAATGAACCTTAGTCCACCACTGGCCACCAGGGATGAGGCGCAGGTAGCCTGCAGGTGGAGGAGGGCCTCAAATTTACTGGCGGTGGCAGCAGCGACAGCGGGGGTGCAGGCGGAGCTGCATCAGGGGGGGAGCAACTTACCAGGAGGTCAAGGGAAAGACAGACAGTGCTAAGTCAAAGAGTGTGGATGATGATGACAGTGATGCAGATGACAGTCTAGTAGAGAGGTTGTTGTCTGAGAGACCACCTCCGTACAATCCAGATTCCTATGAAGGGAAGCAGGCTGAAGCAGAAGGGACCAGTGGATTACAACGCAATCAGAGGTGAGAGTAGAAGGGAAAATCTCGACAGGAGCTGAGGGCATGAAAAATCAGCCTGTAGTGAATACAGAGGTTGGGAGAGGTGTGAGGTTACCGGATGCTCTAAAGGTACTGGTTACCATTGGACCTATCGTTTCAGTTTACGACCCAGATCAAGAAAAGGTTGGGAGTTCCGTACAGTCAGCTGTAGGATCGAGGAGTGTGGTAGAGGGAAATTGAATATTGAGCGGGATGGAGCAGACTCCAAAACCTATCGAATGGAGTACGCCATTGCCAGCTACAGCAGACTCCTCTAGGGGACAGGTGGATGCGAGGTCAGTGAGACCAAGGTCCTTGGTTGAGTCAAGATCAGATTTGCGGATGTGGACACCGCTGGTGAGGAATCAAAATCAGAAGAAAGTGAGCAAGGCCATTTAGGAAATCGTTCAGTTTCTAGGAGCATGATAGAAGGGATTGGACCTCAAGAACAGGAATGCGAGTATGATGAACGGAATGGAGCAGGATGTCGAGAACTACTGAAGGGAGGCTTGAAAGGGAGAATACTAGATGTTGTAAGGTTAAAAGCAGAAGTAGATGAGATAATAAGTGGTAATTTGCCTCTTGAAAGAACGTACATGTACAAACAAGATGAGTTACTTTTTGTAGCGAAAGATGTGACTCGCAAGGCAAGAGCGGCACGTGAGAAGTTGTCGGAATTGGCTAAAAAGTATGATGTGGATCTGTCCAAAACAAAGTCATTGCAGGGGAGTCATAGATTGCAGTATAGCGACCAAGAATTGGAAGAGAAGAGGGTCATGGGATTGATGACCCATATCAAGGAATTGATTATAGCAATGCGTGCATGGATCATGCTTGACAAATGGGAAGAAAGGTGGTCCAAGAAAAAGAGTTCTAAAAGGACGATAGGAGAGACGCCGCCTCCGGGTGGGGGGATGATGGATGTAGGAAATTTCCCTTTACGAGAGGTACAGAATGGAGCATATGTGCATGTGCCTTGGAGTAGGGGTGATTTGGCTGCATTTACGAACGATTTTCCCTGCTTGAGGAAAAAGCCTGTTGAGTGGTACATGCAGGTTGATCGGTTTGTCAAGATCTCAAAGGTGTTGTGGATTGATTTGAATATATTGTTTGACATTGTGGTTCCGAGTGACTTATGGTCAGCATGTAAGATCGCTGTTGATTGGCCAACTTCGGAGCCCGAAAGGGATCTTGTTTCAAATGGCCCGTCACCCATAGTCATGAAGAAGTTCGAACAAGTGATTACGTGGCTGAAGTGGAAAATTTCACCTCAGGATATTGATTGGGTCAAAATAGATCGGACAGTGCAGGAGCCAAAAGAGACAGTGCATGAGTTTTATGAAAGACTCTTGCAGGCATTTAAACAGTATAGTGGATTAGATGTCTTGGATACAAAGGACATGGGACAGTTTGTTTTGAAGTTTGTGTTGGTATTGAGGCCAGAGGTTAGTCTCATGACAGAGCAGCATTTGATTTGTTGGCAGAATAATCCAGTGGATGAGATTTTGCGGTATGCCAGGTACTGTAGTGATGAGATAGAATCGAAGCACAGGAAGTTGAAGGACAAACTGATGCTTGTTCAGATGCAAACGGCTAAGGGACAGCCTAATGGAGGGACGTTAGGAAGGAAGCAGGGAAATAATCAAGGAGGAAATCACGATGTCCAACGTCAGGGAAGACCAAAGTCAGTTGATCCCAAGACAGGGATGGATCTGGCGACATTGAAGAAGACCACAGCGTGTCATCTTTGTCACTAGGTTGGGCATTGGAAACGCGAGTGTCCCTTCAATCCAATGAATCAGGTGCAGCAAGAAGTGGGGATAGTTCAGGTACCTGTACCTGAAATGGTTCCCACTGTGACTAGACCTAGGATGGTGAAAGGGGGGACCAGTAGTCTGCAAGTGCAAGTTCCTCAGCCACTTAGGGTCCAAAATGTCCAGCAAGGAGTTTGAACGTACCAACAGATGCCCTTGTTCGAAGAGAGTGAGGAGTTCGGTCCAGATCCATTGGCATGACGGTGCCTGAGAGGGGAGGAAGTCTGCACACTTGGAGGTAGACCAGAGGGGACCATTTGTAGAGGCAGATATTGATGGTCACCCTACCACCTTTCTGGTTGACACTGGTGCTACCCGGTCTACTGTAAGATCAGCAGTAGTCCCTAACCTACCCCTCTCGGGACAATCGATCCAAGTTGTTGGTGTAGCAAATAAGAAATTAACTAGCCAACTGACAGAGCCAATTCCTGTGAGAATAGGAACGTTCAGAGATTGACACCTGTTTGTGGTGTGTGATGCAAGCCCAGTTTGCCTGTTAGGAAGAGATCTGTTGTGGAAGCTGAATTGCACAATCTATTGCACACCGAAGGGAGTTGAAGTGCAGACAAAGGATGATGACGCGACCTTTAAGGTTGCGAATCAGCGCGTGTGTATAGAAATGTACCCGGCGCTGACAGTGGAGGAGCTTCCACTTGACTTGAGGGATTCTGTGTCACTTGATGTGTGGGATTTCACCAGAGAAGAGATCGGATTGATCAAAGGTGTAGAACCAGTGAAGATTCAGGTCAAGCCAAATGAAGAATTCCTTAGGATGCCCCAGTACAATCTGTCACCAGAGACGATTGCAGGGATCAAACCTGTGATTGAGTCTATGATCAAGCAGGGAATTCTGAAAGAGATCATGGGTAGCCCATGTAATTCGCCTATCATGGGACTACAGAAACCGAGTGGGAAATTCAGGATTGTGCAAGATCTACGAAAAATCTATGAGATAGTTGTTCCATGTTGTCCGGTGGTACCGAATCGATCTGTGATACTGTTTCAAATCCCATGTGAAGCTGAATGGTTTTCAGTGATTGATCTGTGTCAAGCATTCTTCTCGATACCGCTCCATGAGGAAAGCCAATTTCTTTTTGCTTTCCGGCTGGAGAACCATGTGTTAACCATGTGTTAACGTGGTGTCATGTCCCACAGGGGTACACAGAGAGTCCATCGATCTTTAATCAGATCCTGAAGAAGAATCTTGAAAGTCTTGTGTTGCCGCAGAACTCCGTTGTGGTGCAATACATTGACGATTTGCTCATTGCTTCAGAAGCTGAAGACACTTGCAGAATTGTTACCATTGCTTTACTGAATCATTTGGCAGAGAATGGACACAAGGTGTCCCCGAACAAATTGCAGTACTGTCTGAGTGAAGTACAGTATTTGGGTCACAGAATTGAGAAGGGCAAGAGAAAGGTGTCACCAGATCGCATTGAGGCTATAATAACTGGTCCTAGGAAGCTTGTTTCCGGTCCAGGGAAGGCATGGCTTGGCAGTTTGGGCTGGACTGTTCCCATGAGGCACAGGGTCAGACTGATTTGCATATGGCCATGTCTGAACTGGGGTGGCAGAGTGGGCTAAAGAACGGTGATGGATCAAACCCAGATCTGTTGACTGGGTGTGAGTGTTTGATTGGTTCTGATGCTCCGTCCATCACCACCCCCTTTTGTACCGCTTTGTTCGCCATAAGTTGGCAGGGTATGCTCAGATGTGAGTCCCTTGCTCACTTTGCCACTGGATTCAAGCAATCCTGGCTGAAGATGGCTGAAATGCCAGAAACCGGTCCTAGGAAACTTGTTTCCGGTCCAGGGAAGGCATGGCTTGGCAGTTCGGGCTGGACTGTTCCCATGAGGCACAGGGTCAGACTGATTTGCATATGGCCATGTCTGAACTGGGGTGGCAGAGTGGACTAAAGAACGGTGATGGATCAAACCCAGATCTGTTGACTGGGTGTGAGTGTTTGATTGGTTCTGATGCTCCGTCCATCACCACCCCCTTTTGTACCACTTTGTTCGCCATAAGTTGGCAGGGTATGCTCAGACGTGAGTCCCTTGCTCACTTTGCCACTGGATTCAAGCAAGCCTGGCTGAAGACGGCTGAAATTCCAGAATCCGGTCCTAGGAAGCTTGTTTCCAGTCCAGGGAAGGCGTGGCTTGGCAGTTCGGCCTGGACTGTTCCCATGAGGCACAGGGTCAGACTGATTTGCATATGGCCATGTCTAAACTGGGGTGGCAGAGTGGGCTAAAGAACGGTGATGGATCAAACCCAGATCTGTTGACTGGGTGTGAGTGTTTGATTGATGCTGATGCTCCGTCCATCACCACCCCCTTTTGTACCGCTTTGTTCGCCATAAGTTGGCAGGGTATGCTCAGACGTGGGTCCCTTGCTCACTTTGCCACTGGATTCAAGCAAGCCTGGCTGAAGACGGCTGAAAAGCCAGAAACCGGTCCTAGGAAGCTTGATTCCGGTCCAGGGAAGGCATGGCTTGGCAGTTCGGGCTGGACTGTTCCCATGAGGCACAGGGTCAGACTGATTTGCATATGGCCATGTCTGAACTGGGGTGGCAGAGTGGGCTAAAGAACGGTGATGGATCAAACCCAGATCTGTTGACTGGGTGTGAGTGTTTGATTGGTTCTGATGCTCTGTCCATCACCACCCCCTTTTGTACCGCTTTGTTCGCCATAAGTTGGCAGGGTATGCTCAGACGTGAGTCCCTTGCTCACTTTGCCGCTGGATTCAAGCAAGCCTGGCTGAAGATGGCTGAAATGCCAGAAACCGGTCCTAGGAAGCTTGTTTCCGGTCCAGGGATGGCATGGCTTGGCAGTTCGGGCTGGACTGTTCCCATGAGGCACAGGGTCAGACTGATTTGCATATGGCTATGTCTGAACTGGGGTGGCAAAGTGGGCTAAAGAACGGTGATGGATCAAACCCAGATCTGTTGACTGGGTGTGAGTGTTTGATTGGTTCTGATGCTCCGTCCATCACCACCCCCTTTTGTACCGCTTTGTTCGCCATAAGTTGGCAGGGTATGCTCAGACGTGAGTCACTTGCTCACTTTGCCACTGGATTCAAGCAAGCCTGGCTGAAGACGGCTGAAATGCCAGAAACCGGTCCTAGGAAGCTTGCTTCCGGTCCAGGGAAGGCATGGCTTGGCAGTTCAGGCTGGTCTGTTCCCATGAGGCATAGGGTCAGACTGATTTGCATACGGCCATGTCTGACGTGGGGTGGCAGAGTGGGCTAAAGAACGGTGATTTTATCAAACCCAGATCTGTTGACTGGGTGTGAGTGTTTGATTGGTTCTGATGCTCCGCCCATCACCACCCCCTTTTGTACCGCTTTGTTCGCCATAAGTTGGCAGGGTATGCTCAGATGTGAGTCCCTTGCTCACTTTGCCACTGGATTCAAGCAAGCCTGGCTGAAGACGGCTGAAATGCCAGAAACCGGTCCTAGGAAGCTTGTTTCCGGTCCAGGGAAGGCATGGCTTGGCAGTTCGGGCTGGACTGTTCCCATGAGGCACAGGGTCAGACTGATTTGCATATGGCCATGTCTGAACTGGGGTGGCAGAGTGGGCTAAAGAACGGTGATGGATCAAACTCAGATCTGTTGACTGGGTGTGAGTGTTTGATTGGTTCTGATGCTCCGTCCATCACCACCCCCTTTTGTACCACTATTATGAACATACATATGCCCACCACTCAGAGAGAGGTCAGAATGTTCTTGGGGATGGTTGGCTATTGCCGCCAATGGATTCCCAACTTCTCCTTTGAAGCGAAGCCTTTGCAACGGCTGACGCACAAGGATGTGAGTGATCCGGTACCATGGGACAATGACTGTTTCATGTAATTATTGAGGCTGAGAGAAGCCCTGTGTCGGGCTCCAGCTTTGGGGATGCCTGATTACAACAAGGCATTCACATTATTCTGTTGAGAGAGAGAAAGTTGTGCATTGTCAGTCTTGACTCAGAATCATGGAGGTGTCCAAAGACCAGTTGCCTACTTTTCAGCTACTTTAGATCCAGTAGCTTCTGCGTTGCCCGGATGTCTCAATTCCGTTGCTGCAACAGGTGTCACTATTGAAAGATGCGAGAGTATTGTAATGGGAGGTTCATTTTTAAGAGATGATGTTGGTCCATTGAGAGCAGCGTTTGCTGTATGTACTATCACCGGAGTGGTTGAAGCTGCTTGATTAGAAGGACTACACTCCGCACAGGTAGCTGAAATCATTGCTTTGACCCGTGCCTGTTTGACTGCTAATCAGATTCAGATAACGATTTATACCAACAGTCAGTACGGGTTTGGTGTTGTTCATGACTTTGGACAGTCATGGTCACCGAGAGGGTAAACAGTCATAATATCGAAAAAAAAAATATCGACTGGACAGAATATCGAGTTTTTAATATAGAATGGACAGAATATCGAAATGCCAAAATATAGTGGTGAAGAATATCGAAAATCAGGTAAGAAATATAGATTTACATAATATAGAAGTAAGTAATACCGACAGTCATAATATATTTTTTTATAGTGTTTTAAGTGTTAGTATATGTGTTAAAAGTATATATTAGTTTGGAATGTATGTTTGAATATTTTTAATGTAATGAATGTTATGGTATTTAATTTTTGTATAATTTAATTCCGTAGCGGGTTGTGGGTTTATAGGGGATTAGGGTGGGAAGTAATTTAATTATATTACATTAAATAATAATTTTTAGGAATTATTAATTATTTATAATTTAATTGTGCGTTTTACTTCTGTAACGGGTTGTGGGTTTATGGGGGAATAGGGTGGGAAGTAATTTAATTGTTATTAAGTAATTATTAATTGGTATTGAAAATTAATTGGTTGTTGATTAATTATTAATTGGTAATTAATTTGTATTAATTGGTAATTAATTTCTATTAATTGTTTAATTGATAATTATGTTAATTGTATTAATTTATTATTTGTAGCGGGTTGTGGGTTTCTAGGGGAATATAGTGGGAAGTAATTTAATTGTAAATAATTTATTATTGAAATAATTTTTGTATATTGATAATGAATGTATTATTAATTAATTATTAATTGGTATTATTAATATTTATTAATTTTTGGTATTGAAAATTAATTGGTTGTTAATTAATTATTAATAGGCAATAATTAAAAAAAAATGTATTGGTATTTATAATTAATTAATTATTGAATATTGTGTGATTGGTAATTAATGTTAATACTTTTTTTATTGGTATTAATAATTAATTTATTTTTAACAAAATATTAAATTATTATTTTCCCTACTATTACACTCACTGGAGTGGGAATAGTAATTTTTACCCCTATGCTATGCAACGCTTTCCCTACTATTGCACTCACTGGAGTGGGAATAGTAATTTTTACCCCTACGCTATCCAACGCTTACCCTACTGTTGCACTCTTTGGAGTGGGAATAGTAATTTTTACCCCTACGCTATCCAACGCTTTCCCTACTGTTGCACTCACTGGAGTGGGAATAGTAAATTTTACCCTCCCGCTATCCAACGCTTTCCCTACTGTTGCACTCTGTGGAGTGGGGATAGTAATTTTTACACCTACGCTATCCAATGCTTTCCCTATTGTTGCACTCTCTGGAGTGGGAATAGTAATTTTTACCCTCCCGCTATCCAACGCTTTCCCTACTGTTGCACTCTCCGGAGTGGGAATAGAAATTTTTACCCTCCCACTATCCAACGCTTTCCCTACTATTGCACTTACTGGAGTAGTAATAGTAAATTTTACCCGCCTGCTATCCTACGCTAAAAATATTGAATAATTTTAATTAATATTACGTTAATATATGTTGTTTTTTTTTACTTACATTAATTATTTATTAATTTGAAAGTTATTTAAGTATTTGTAAGTATGTTTTAGTTAATCATATGTATTATTTCATTAATTTTACATTACTTTTAAGACATTTAAAAAATTCGATATTTTGACCAACTATATTTTTTACAACAATATTTTGGATTCAATATTTTTGTACTTCCCTGTTTGTAGATAGGGATTCGAAATTTTGGCATTCTATATTTTTTCCTCGATATTTTGGCAGGTCGATATTCTCCGCCTCCATATTCTGTCAGTGATCCCACAGAGAGGGTTCATGACATCTTCAGGTTCACCCATCAGAAATGGGGAATATGTGAGACAGTTGTTGGAAGCATTACAATGTCCAAAAGAAATTGCAGTTGTCAAATGTTCTGTCCACTCCAAAGGGAGTGATTTTGTGCCTTTAGGAAATAACTACGCTGATGAAGTTGCCCGGTTTTGTGCAGAGCAAGGATGCATATTTACTGGAGGGTATACTGGAGAAAGCCAAGAAAGAACCGATCTCAGCATGATGTTAGCCATGGCCGATACATGGGAAGAACTAAAGCGATTGCAGGATGAGGATGAGAACATGATAGCTGGATACAAGCAGGATGTGAGAATGGAGATGTGGATGTGTTGGTTTCAAGTGATGGACGAGCTGTGTTACCGGAATGTTTGTTGAGTCCAATGGCAAGGTTGATACATGGTGCAGTACATCTTGGTAGAGGTGCAATGGTGCGAGTGTTCAGACAGACATGGTACAATCCGAAGTTTCGTGCAGTTGCTGAAGCTGTATCTCAGAGGTGTATAACATGTCAGCAGAAGAATGCAGGGAAGAGAACTGCTGTAACTTTGAGTCACATTGGGAGGTCAGGAGGGCCTTTCATTAGGATGCAGTTGGACTTTGTCGAGATGCCAAAGTGCAATGGGTTGAGGTACATCTTAGTTGTGGTATGTGTCTTTTCAAGATGGGTGGAGGCTTACCCAACACGTAGGTGTGACACACTCACTGTAGCTAAGCTGTTGTTGAGGGAACTTATCCCTAGGTTCGGTTTTCCGACCTCTTTGGAGTCGGATAGAGGGACACACTTCCATAGTGAGATCATGAAATTGCTCTGTGCTGCCTTGAATGTGGATCAGAGATTGCATTGCAGTTATCGACCAGAGGCTTCTGGGATTGTGGAACAAGTTATTGGGACTCCGAAAGCGCGGATGGCGAAAGTGTGTTCTTCGACATCCCCAAAATGGCCTGACGCACTGCCCTTGGTCCTTATGAGCCTTTGTAGTGTTCCTGATAGGAGAACGGGGTTGTCACCCCACAAGATCTTGATGGGGAGGGCAATGCGATTACCAGCGGTACCTGCTACTGCTTTGATTAACATCACAGATGACTTGATTCTCGACTACTGTAAGGGACTGGCTGACGTAGTCCGTTAAGTGTCCCAGCAAGTGCAAGCAGCAACTGTTCCAGTGCGTAAACCCGTGAGGAAGAGTTGCCTGGATGTTCGTTGGTGTGGTCCGTACCAGGTAATACTGGTTACGAACACGGCAGTGAAGTGTGGGGGACTGCCGAACTGGGTGCATGCCTCCCATACCCGCAGAGTTCCAGCACCCTTGGAAGATACAGCCCCTCTCATGAATGAAAATCCAGCTAAGGTGGCAGGGCCATCTGAGGGGGCAAGTCAAGCTGTGATGGTTGCTGATGCAGTTGGTTGTGCACTAGATCGATCTGAAAGGGGTTGTGCAAATCAAAGCCCCGAATTTGACTCGGAAGGAGAAAGTGTTGTTGTGGGTGGAGAAGAGTCGAATTCAGTCAAAAGAGGAAGCAGTGCACAGGGTAACCAAGGGGAGAGCAGAGGTGCCGTAGGAGCAGAAGAGGTTTGGCCCGTGAGGCAGAGACGGCTGAACTTGAGATTGGCACCTGAAAGAGATCTTGCCACAGTTTTTGAACCATCTGAATCTGAACAGAGCGACGAGGAACAAGCTCGAGGTGGTTTGAGAAGGTCCAGGAGGAGAAGAGTGCTGTGTCAAAGGTACGCCTCACCAGAGTGGACATACACTGTGACTGATGCCAGGAGTGTTGAGCTCAGGGAGACGTAGGTCCTTGACACTGGTCGGAGGCTTTCCGAACTTGAAAGTGGATGTGTTGCTGTTGGTTCCAGGGGTGGAGATCGAAGGAATACTGACTCTCAATATCCCGAATCCACCAGTTCTGAGCTCATCCTGGTGAGATTAGTCTTTCCAACGTTTGGTTATGTGCCACCGCAACAAGAATTAATGGTAATTCGCCTTGAACTTTTGCAGCGTGTTTTAGAGATTTTGGGAGCTGATGTCGTTTTGGATTGAAGGTGAACTTTCTTGTAAATAAAAGTCTAAAGAAGATAACCTAGGCCCGAGTGGAAGAAGAATAAACTTAGGGACTTTCCGTCAAGACGACGAAAGAGGGCTAGGGAAGTCTTACTGTGGACTGTGTAAATAGGGAACTGAAAGTTGCAAGGGGATTTCCAGCTTTTGAAGTGTTGTTTGAACTGGTTGACAAGTGATATCCGGAGGAGAAAGAGACTCTTAGGGGCCGATTCCGATCCTGGAAAAAATTTCCCCGTACGAATCGTATCCGGATTTTTTTCCGTACGAATCGTACAAATACCGTACAAACTGGCAAGTACGATTCGTATGGGAAAAAGTCCATACGAATCGTATTGGGAAAACTCCCCCACACATCCTCGGGTCGGAAAACGTTTCCGACACGTCCCCGGACGATTTCACGTACAAATGTGAAAACTCAAGTCCGAGCGCGCAAGTACGATCCGTACCGGGCGTCCGATGTTACAACTGCATGGAAAAAACACCGTATGGACCGAACTCCCATAGCAACCATGGAGACATGTGCCCGCATACGCGCCTAACCCCCCCCAGCCCCCGTATGTACGTGCCGAGCCCCCTGCCCCGTGTAAGTACGGACCGCACCCCCACCCGTGCATGCACGGACCGTACCCCCAGCCCCCGTGTATGTACGGACCGTACCCCCAGCCCCATGTGTATGTACGGACCGTACCCCCACCCGTGTATGTACGGACCGTACCCCCAGCCCCCCGAGTATGTACGGACCGTACCCCCACCCGTGTATGTATGGACCATACCCCCAGCCCCCCATGTATGTACGGACCGTACCCCCAACCCCCCCCGTGTAAGTACGGACCGTACCCCCAGCCCCCCGTGTATGTACGGACCATACCCCCAGCCCCCCGTGTAAGTACGGACGGTACCCCCACCCGTGTATGTTCAGAGCGGACCCCCAGTGCGTAGCGCTGGGGGTCTGCTCCGTACATACACGGGTGGGGGTATGGTCCATACTTACACGGGGGGCTGGAGGTACGGTCCGTACATACACGGGTGGGGGTACGGTCCGTACATACATGGGTGGGGGTACGGTCCGTACATGCACGGGTGGGGGTACGGTCCGTACTTACACAGGGGGGCTGGGGGTACGGTCCGTACATACACGGGTGGGGGTACGGTCCGTACATACACGGCTGGGGGTATGGTCCGTACATACACGGGTGGGGGTACGGTCGTACTTACACGGGGGGCTGGGGGTACGGTCCGTACATACACAGGTGGGGGTACGGTCTGTAATTACATGGGGGGCTGGGGGTACAGTCCATACATACACGGGTGGGGGTATGGTCCGTACATACACGGGTGGGGGTACGGTCTGTACTTACATGGGGGGCTGGGGGTCCGCTCCGTACATACACGGGTGGGGGTACGGTCCATACATACACGGGTGGGAGTACGGTCCGTACATACACGGGTGGGGGTACAGTCCGTACATACATGGGTGGGGGTACGGTCCGTACATACACGGGTGGGGGTACGGTCCGTACATACACGGGTGGGGGTACGGTCCGTACTTACACGGGGGGCTGGGGGTACGGTCCGTACATACACGGGTGGGGGTACGGTCTGTACTTACACGGGGGCTGGGGGTACGGTCCATACATACATGGGTGGGGGTATGGTCCATACATACACGGGTGGGGGTACGGTCCGTACATACACGGGTGGGGGTACGGTCCGTACATACACGGGTGGGGGTACGGTCCATACTTACACGGGGGACTGGGGTTCCGCTCCGTACATACACGGGTGGGGGTACGGTCTGTACTTACACGGGGGGCTGGGGGTACAGTCCGTCCATACACGGGTGGGGGTATGGTCCGTCCATACACGGGTGGGGGTACGGTCTGTACAAACACAGGTGGGGGTACGGTCCGTACATACACGGGTGGGGGTATGGTCCGTACTTACAAGCGGGGGCTGGGGGTACGGTCCGTACATACACGGGTGGGGGTACGGTCTGTACTTACACGGGGGGCTGGGGGTACGGTCCGTACATACACGGGTGGGGGTACGGTCCGTACTTACACAGGGGGCTGGGGGTATGGTCCGTACATACATGGGTGGGGGTACGGTCCGTACTTACATGGGGGCTGGGGGTACGGTCCGTACATACACGGGTGGGGGTACGGTCCGTACTTACACGGAGGGCTGGGGGTACGGTCTGTACATACACGGGTGGGGGTACGGTCCGTACATACACGGGTGGGGGTACGGTCCGTACATACACGGGTGGGGGTATGGTCCGTACTTACACGGGGGCTGGGGGTACGGTCCGTACATACACGGGTGGGGGTACGGTCCATACTTACATGGGGGGGCTGGGGGTACGGTCCGTACATACACGGGTGGGGGTATGGTCCGTACATACACGGGTGGGGGTACGGTCTGTACATACACGGGTGGGGGTGCGGTCTGTACTTACAGGGGGGGCTGGGGGTCCGCTCCGTACATACACGGGTGGGGGTACGGTCCGTACTTACACGGGGGCTGGGGGTACGGTCCATACATACACGGGTGGGAGTACGGTCCGTACATACACAGGTGGGGGTACAGTCCGTACATACATGGGTGGGGGTACGGTCCGTACATACACGGGTGGGGGTACGGTCCGTACATACACGGGTGGGGGTATGGTCCGTACTTACACAGGGGGCTGGGGGTACGGTCCGTACATACACGGGTGGGGGTACGGTCTGTACTTACACGGGGGCTGGGGGTACGGTCCATACATACACGGGTGGGGGTATGGTCCATACATACACGGGTGGGGGTACGGTCCGTACATACACGGGTGGGTGTACGGTCCGTACATACACGGGTGGGGGTACGGTCCGTACTTACAAGGGGGGGCTGGGGGTACGGTCCATACATACACGGGTGGGGGTACGGTCTGTACTTACATGGGGGGGCTGGGGGTACGGTCCGTACATACACGGGTGGGGGTACGGTCCGTACTTACACGGGGGGCTGGGGGTATGGTCCGTACATACACGGGTGGGGGTACGGTCCGTACTTACATGGGGGGCTGGGGGTACGGTCCGTACATACACGGGTGGGGGTACGGTCCGTACTTACACGGGGGGCTGGGGGTACGGTCCGTATATACACGGGTGGGGGTACGGTCTGTACATACACGGGTGGGGGTACGGTCCGTACATACACGGGTGGGGGTACGGTCCGTACTTACACGGGGGGCTGGGGGTACGGTCCGTACATACACGGGTGGGGGTACGGTCCGTACATACACGGGTGGGGGTACGGTCCGTACATACACGGGTGGGGGTATGGTCCGTACATACACGGGTGGGGGTGCGGTCTGTACTTACAGGGGGGGCTGGGGGTCCGCTCCGTACATACACGGGTGGGGGTATGGTCCGTACTTACACGGGGGCTGGGGGTACAGTCCGTACATACACGGGTGGGGGTACGGTCCGTACATACACGGGTGGGGGTACGGTCCGTACATACATGGGTGGGGGTACGGTCCGTACATACACGGGTGGGGGTACGGTCCGTACATACACGGGTGGGGGTACGGTCCGTACATACATGGGTGGGGGTACGGTCCGTACATACACGGGTGGGGGTACGGTCTGTACATACACGGGTGAGGGTACGGTCCATACTTACACGGGGGGCTGGGGGTACGGTCCGTACATACATGGGTGGGGGTACGGTCCGTACTTACACGGGGGGGCTGGGGGTACAGTCCATACATACACGGGTGGGGGTACGGTCCATACATACAAGGGTGGGGGTACGGTCCGTACATATATTGGTGGGGGTACAGTCCGTACATATACGGGTGGGGGTACGGTCCGTACTTACACGGGGGGGCTGGGGGTCCGGTCCGTGCATACACGGGTGGGGGTACGGTCCGTACTTACACGGGGGGCTGGGGGTACGGTCCGTACATACACGGGTGGGGGTACGGTCCGTACATACACGGGTGGGGGTACGGTCCATACATACACAGGTGGGGGTACGGTCCGTACCTACACGGGTGGGGGTACGGTCCGTACTTACAAGGGGGGGCTGGGGGTACGGTCCGTACATGCACGGGTGGGGGTACGGTCTGTACTTACACGGGGGGCTGGGGGTACGGTCCGTACATACACGGGTGGGGGTACGGTCCGTACATACACGGGTGGGGGTATGGTCCGTACATACACGGGTGGGGGTCTGCTCTGTATATACAGGGGTGGGTGTACGGTCCGTACTTACACGGGGGGCTGGGGGTACGGTCCGTACATACACGGGTGGGGGTACGATCCGTACATACACGGGTGGGGGTATGGTCCGTACATACACGGGTGGGGGTACGGTCCGTACTTACACGGGGGGCTGGGGGTACGGTCCGTACATACACGGGTGGGGGTACGGTCCATACATACACGGGTGGGGGTTCAGTGCGTACATACACGGGTGGGGGTACGGTCCGTACATACACGGGTGGGGGTTCGGCGCGTACTTCCGCGGGGGGGCTGGGGGTTGGGCGCGTACATACGGGGCAGGGGGGGTACGGCGCATACATACGGGGGCTGGGGGGGTACGGCGCGTACCGGGCCCCCTATTCCGCTGGCATTGCGGCGTACTTAGCTTTTCCGGCACTTTTTGGGTGCCGTAAAAATATTGCCATCCGGACTGCTGTGGGTACGAATCGTACTTGCTGGTACATAAAAACAAGCCTACCTCCGTCCGGACATCATGTCCGGATCTCATTCGTATGTATTTTTCAGTCGGTCGTTGTTTTTTCCGACTCGTACAGAAATTGTGTTTCCGTACGAATCGTACTTGCAAGTTTGTAGGGTTTTTTTCCCGGGTACGAGTCGGACGGAGAAAACGCTCCGACCGATGGTTCGTACCCGGTTTTTCCAGGATCGGAATCGGCACCTTAATTGTTGCTGTTGAGTCAAGAACTTTAAGAACTCTGCAAAGATGGCTGATGCTGGAAATACCCACCGTATGGCTAAATTAGTGATAGGTGCACTTATAGGGTTGGTGATAGTTTCTATAGTCGTAATAGTTGTAGCCTGTTAGAAATGGGATTTCTGGTTGGCTAGGGCTTGCGCCAAAGCCAGGCAGAAGCCACCACTCTAGTCAGGGCTGGGGAGTTACACACCAAAGAGAACCCCTGCTCACCCCCTTGGTAGCTTGGCACGAGCAGACAGGCTTATCCCGGAGGCAATGTGTAAAGCGTTTGCGCGCGCACCCAGCAACAACACCCAAGGCCCACCACAAAGGAAACTCCACACAAGGTATTATATAAAAATAACCTTTGTATTATACCAAACACATTAGATAAAAACACACACTTTACAATGTGCCAACAGGCACGGGCAGAATTTACCAGGGATTATATATACAGGGGACAGGGCCACATGGACCACTGTCAGGAATTAGCACTTAGAACATAGCACAAATCACCAATAGTAAATGTAGAACATAACACAAAGTAACTGTAGAGCACAACCAGTAACTACTGGCGTAATAATGACCTCAGCGTCATCACACTAGCATCAGGTGTAAAACCTATCCTGCATCTATCACAGGGGCATAAATCACATTATGCAATTCTCATTGGTCTAACGCATTAGACCTAACCACCTAAGTATAACTATACTAGGGGCGCACATCGCACAGGGAAGTACATTCTCCCTACCATCAACCTAAGCAGGTAAAACAGCCTCCTAGGCAGAACTAACCACATTTAGAGGTATAAGACACAGGGTGTGCAAGACATGCTATATACAGTACATTTCCTAGCACCAAAAGCATGAACACAGGGTGCGCAATACATACTACACTGTACATTTCCTAGCACCACAATCACATCAGCATGAATCGCAATAATACTTCAATCACATTAGGGTCCAGGTCGTACCAGAACCTAAACGTAGCAGCTGCCCACTACTTGCTGGGCAGCTGGGGACACGCACAGGGCCTAAACGCTGCAGCTGGCACTAAGTGCTGCGCAGCTGGGGAGGACACATAGTAGGCAGGGGCTCTCACTATCCCCTGAAACAATAGGCCAAAACGTGGGAGCCATCTGGCTCAGAAAGTAACATGTCCCCAAACGCTGGCGCTATACGGAGCTCTTAGACACACAAGGCCCGTGGGAGTCCCTCTGGACTCTGTAAAATAATCATGCCCCCAGCGATGGAGCTACACGGAGCTTTTAGCCAAAATGCCCCCGTTCGTTGGAGCGTCTAGCGCTCTAATTACTCATGCCCCCTGAGCCTTCGTGGCTCAAGACACAGTGCCCCCAACGTTGGAGCGACTCGCGCTCTCACCGAAGAATGTCCCCAAACGCTGCCTTCACGTTGGAGCCTCACGGGGCTCACAAACAAGGATCGCACACTCACCGGCTGGGGGAGGCGGAGGCAGGACTCGGTCTCCGGGGACTCTCCTCGCCCGGTCCCTCTCCTGGGACCGGGACTTCTCTGTACTGGCGGGGCTCTCTCACCTCACGAGAGCCCCGTCCCTGGATGCGCCGGTCCTTGCCCGGTCCCCCATCTCGGGACCGGGACTTCACTGGTGGAGCCTGCGAGGCTCCGGAGAAAATGGCGGGACTTCTGCTTCCGTCCCGCGGCCCCGCCCACAACCAGGCGGGCCGCGAGCGGCAGCGGCAAACTTTGGCAGCACAGAGGGGTAGGCTCCCTCGGTTATTTAAATCGAGAGCGGGGTAGGCACCCGCGATTAAACCATAATAAGCGGGGTGTGCACCCGCATTGCTCCTGAATATCAAACAAAGACGCAGGGTGGGCACCTGTGCACCCCAGGCAACCAGATAAGCGGGGTGGGCACCCGCAAGGCACGCATCATGGTGGAATCCCTACGCTGGGGATTCCCTCTCTCGCTCATAGAGAAAAGCACCTTGCTGCAAGGAAAATAAAGCGCTCCCAGGGCGCTAGGCCAGCATCAAGCCTTGGCAAGGTAGAAGGAAAAAGTTCTCATCAGTCCTGGGCATTTAGAAGATGGAGCAAAGCAGCTCCCAGCAAGGGAAAGTCCTCCAGGTATCCAGGGCATCCAGGGGCTGGGCAGGGCCCAGGGAGGCAAGCCTTCCCCTGGGCCCCAGCAGCAGCGCGCCCCTTGTAGATTCAAGTGCAGAACAAGAACATTTTCATGGGGTCACAGCCCCTCTTTTATACACCAAATCCCTTTGTTCTGGGTTCAGGGTGAGGGGGAAAACCAGTCGCAGCTGGTTGGGGAGCACCCTTGATGTGCTCAGCCCCTCACTCTATTCACTGGCAGGGCTAGGGTCGTCAGTCGCACCACAGGGGGCGGAGCCAGCATTGTGTGGGGAAAGCCCTGCCCCATTCAGGACCCAGGTGTACTCCTCCCACCCATCTAGCTGCTGATCTCCCTATTCACCACCGGGAGACTCCTCCTGACTCTGGGGAATCCCTAGCCCGTCACATGACCTCCACCAGCCAATCGCCAGACAAGCCACACATTTTACACTGCACACCGAAGTGCCTACTTCTAGAAGTGGCACTTCCATACTAGGTACATGCACGCCGCACACATCATCGCGCAGCATTCAATCACACGAGTCCGCACATACCAAACTCGGGCCTGAACACCCCACGCATCAGGAACTACTAGGGACACATACATTCCCCATGCATTCCTATGGGAGGGCAGGCCTATCTCACCACATGCACTCAGAGTGCACACGCACTTTACCCTGGGACACAGGGAAAGTGCGCAGAAACCAAAAATCACCACACCAAGTCACCAATAAAAAGCAAAAAGTTTCAGGGGTGAACTTGCCAGAAGGGCCAAGTCCAACATAGCCTCATATATCGTTTCACATGAGCAGGAGGGGGAGGTACAGGGAACACCTACGCCTACCACTTCTAGCCAAAAGGAGGTCACTATAGGAGCTAAAAGAGCTTTACTAATCGAAGAGAGCCGCAGATTTCACATAGACCTGTCTAGAAGTAATTTTAAGCGTAATGCGTTTGCAAAGCTGTTGTACGAATATGTGGATGCAATGGATACGAAAGACTGCTATGTGTGTATGCAGTTGCCTTCTTCAGTAGATGAGGGTATTAGATATAATTATCTTCCACTAACGTATGGAATTTCTTGTAGTTTGTTGCTTAGCATCTTTTATGAAAGAGGACAGTTTGACTATTTCTTTTCCAATTACGATGCAGTACTTCCTGAGGTTCCAGCTTATAAACATTTGGATAAATATGACTATTATAAATCAGAAGATCGACTCTGGAAGTATTTCATACCGTCTTTGGAACTGGATATGACTTATGCTCACCGACATAATTTGACATGTTCATTATCAGATACAGAGAAGAAGTTTGTAGGTCAAGTAGAAGATATATATAGAAAACTAACCCAGACACGAAATACAGGAGATAGTCCAATACATTGGACCGACGAGGAGAGATTTCACAGATCTAAGGGGAGTTATGGACCAATAGCATTGGACCAGGCGCAAAAGGGGAATTTGTGTGTGAGACGTCCTCAGACCTACTATGAAAAGGTTTTAGTAGGACAAAGTACATGTGATCATATCTTTACAATGGAAGATTCTGCTAAGAACTTTTTACAAGGCTCAGTGCAAGTGATTCCAACTGTGTATTATGTGTGCGGGAGGAATGCCTATGTAAGGTTGCCTGCGAACTGGTATGGTACATGTTATTTGGCTATTCTTTTTCCAAAAATCTATCATGCGGAAGATTTGGAGCTTTTAGAGACTGGACATCATTTTAAAGTAAGGAGAGCCGCGAGTGCAGGGGCAGTGATTGGTGATATTTTTGGAGCAATGATACCGAGTTTGGGTGTGGTTTTGAATGATGTAAAGATAAGAAGGTTGGCGACTGTGGTTGATGAGTTGTCAATGAATACAGCAAGGTCTTTGATATTGGTGGATGGAGAGATGTTGTCGATAAGGACGATGGTTTTACAGAATCGCCTTGCGTTAGATGTATTGTTGGCAAAAGAGAGCAGAGTCTGTAAATTATTGAAAGTTCAGGAATGTTGTACGTATATTCCAGACAATGGCAAGGATCTGGAGACATATATAGACAACATATATAGACAACATTACCACGATTCATCAAGAGATTGAGGATTTGACTGAAGAAGGTGTGTGGGAAGAGATTGGTAAAGGATTTGGTTGTGTGGGAAATTGGTTTTCAAATTTGGGGAAAGGGTTCCTTGGGTTTGTGCTGAAGCCCCTTATTATTGTTGTGGCTTGTGTGATCTGTTTGTGGGGTGTCATCAGAGCTTATAAGTGGTATCGAGGAAACAGAATTGAAAGAGCTCTCAGAGCGACTGCAGGACAATCAACATCAGAATATCAAGAATATGGAGAGGTTCTGACGGGGGAGGATGGCAACAAATACTGTTTAGGTCGGTTCTTTCTCCAAGGAAATGAATTGTGTGATGGTGTGATGACATTTGTCATCAAAGGGGGGAACTGATAGAGCATCACGTTATTCTGAAATGTGTAGGGGTGCATCATATTCACCGTTAGTCAGAACCCGATGTAGGTTAAGTGTGCCATAGAAATGTATTACTAGAATCGCTTAACATAGGTGTGATTAGAAATGTGACCATGCTTTTCATGAAGAATAATGTCGTAGAATAGTGCAAATGTATTTTCGTAAATGCATAATGTTGATTTTATGTAATGCAATGTGTTAGTTAAACGTGTGCCATGTTAAAGTTACACGTGCAGTTGCTTATTTACGTTTAAGAGAATAATGAACTAATGTGTGACGTGTGATTTAGTAATGTGTTTAACAGTGTAAAGGCCTGATCGCATATACGTTTAGAGAGAAAGGCCTGTTAATTTTTTATGTTAGCTAACGTTGTAGGCCGAAAATGATTTCCCTTGGTAAAGGCTTTGAGTTACAGGATGATAGAAAATCTTAGAGAAGAGAAAAGTTTTTCATTCCCATGTTTCTGTTGCAGGTGCAAGGACATTTAGCTCGTTAGTGAGACTAGGTTTTTGTTTTAGGAGTTAGGATGGTACGAGAAGCCAACAGGGGAGTACATTGGAATGTGCGGATGATACTTTCAGCGTGGAAGGTGCCTGGGACCCAAGGTCAAGCTAACCATCGTTGGATGGATTACAACTTTCGCTGGAAAAGTACTGGAAGAAGACCTGGCTGAAGAGGTGTGCCGAAGGGCGTGTTCTACGTTTTTGGGATTTTGTATTAGGGACAGTGCCCCGTGGGTTGAGCAGTTGAGGTTTAGATGGGAAGCTAGAAGAAGCATCTTAAAACGAGCTCTGACTAAGTGAATGTACTTCTTAGGAAGTCTTCACTTCTGACACCTTTTTATTCTCTTGCCTGGGAAGGGAAATGTTAAGTAGGGATGTCACCTTAGAGATAGAGTAGGGAAAGACTAACTCATTTTATTCTATACTAATGATTCCTAATGTAGACGTTGGTCTTACTATTGCACTTCTTATGCTTCTAGAGTTTGTGATTCTTTTTGTTTTGAGTCGTAAGAAACTCCTACGGAGACTTGCATTTGTTTTAGTGCCCATTTATCTTTTACACCTTGTGCTAAGGTGTCTGTATGTGCAGTTATTTTTGGTTGTAATAAAATTTTACAAATTTTAGATTCGGAGTCAGTGGTCCTTTCTAAATTATATTGGATGCTGATGATTATGTTTTAAGAATTGAGTTTCTCCCCTCCACACTATTTAGCAGATAAAAAGATCCTGGCAACCTGAGAGGATTCTTGGAGATAATCAGGTAGGCAAGAATCCGGTCCTATCAGTACCCATTTTTAGGCATTGGAAGTTTTTGGGTTGAATAAATGAATCCCAAGAGAGCAGAAACTGCCAGAGCAACACACAGTAGGACATTAACACACTCGCAAAGTACAGCAACAGCTCCTTCCTGTGTGGGAGTGTGCAGGCATTTATTTTGTATGGACAAAGCACCTTGAAAGAAGGCAAACGGAATTGATTGCCAGCCTTTGTAATCACTCAGTTATCACTGGCAGAAGCCTGCAAACTTTTTTAATCAAAGCCCCAACAGTGAAAGGAAATATAAGTTTAAGTATCCTGAGCAGTATATCCTAGCCAAGGAGGTGGTAGGGCACTACGACAGCCTAAAGTGCCATTTCATGCTGATGATTCTTCTAAAAACAAACAAGGACATACCTATTCAAGGAGGCACAGGACATAATCAAGACTGTATCAATATATCCACATGATGTTAAGAACTTTAAAACAGGTTTCAAACCTTGAAATGCAAGGTACTTAAGTGAGTTTCCAAGCACAAGCACTAAAGCATGGCAATTGGTTGTAGATCTTCACCTCAGCTTTACCACAAGATGTGTAAAGAAACAATTCTGACTATCCTCAGCATGTATAGAGTGGAGGACATGAAAGAATGTGTTGAGGTCAGAAGAATCCAAGGTGAGAGACATAAGAGTTGTAATCGAAGTACATGTGGTTGATAAAATGTTATCAGTACACCAGAGAGGGAACGCCTTACAACTGATGAACTCCTAAAATTTTAAGAGGCCAAATTAACTGGTCTCAATATATACCAAAATGGAAAGGAATCTGCACCCAAGTGAATCTGTGCGGCCCTTGCATCACATAGATATATTAGTAGGATCCTCACCTACTTGCACCACAAATAGCATGCTTATTCATTGGATCCTCACCCACTGCACCTAGTGTGAGTAGGTGGGCTCAACACGGTTTGTAAGCGGAGCTCTTACTAAAACCTAAGTGCAAGTTAAAAAAGCCTTCAGGATCCTAATTCTTGTTTATTAAGAAGTTCCTTTAGCTGGGATAAAACAGTTTGATATTCTATGAGTGCCAAGACCCCTAACTTCTATAACTCAGTAAGGTCGACATGTTTCAGCCTGTTTCAAGTGCCATTCAGGGTCAGCAGGCTTTCTTCAGGACCAACTAGAGGGAAAAGGTCCTATAAGGTCTGTATGACTGCATACTTCATACTTATTGTACTGTGTAAACCAGCTTTAGGAGTTGGTATTTAACACAATCTGTAGAAAATCTACAGATTTAGTTTGCTCCGCTCACCAACCGCATTGAGCCCACCCACTCACACTAGGTGCAGTGGGTGAGGCTCCAATGATGAAGCATACATCTGGTGGCACTAGTTGGTGAGGATACTTCTAATAAATCCATGTGCTGCAAGGGTCACACCGATTCACCTGGGTGCAGATGCCTTTTCTAATTTGATATAAATTGAGACCAGTTAATTTCACCTCTAAAGGCTGAGGGGTTGCCCAATTTATCTAGTTGTTGATAAAATGTTGTCATCATCATAGTTAAGAGTGACCGATGTAACTTGGTGCACAGTTTCAAATTGATCTATTAATCTAATGCCATAGGGTATAATAGTTTGATACACCCCTTTGGTACTGTTGACATGTATTGAGCATGGACTACAACAGTCATATTTAATTGTAATCTTTAAGATGAAGGGTTGTTATGTCTGCCCAATACATTGAGATAGCTGTATAACCACATTGTGACTAATGTTGCTTCTTCACAGGGCCACAGCTGTCAGGATTCCTGCCACAGCTCACCACTCTTGACTATTACAATATACTGGCATGACTCATATCATTCCTCCCAATACTTATGAATGAACAAACGTCTTGTACCCTACTTTTGACCATATTACATGCTGTTGGTAACAGCTAGCTGCAGCTGGTGCCCTCCGGTTTGTTTGAAAAAGCTTAATAGCTTTTACAAATGTTTTACCATGCATATGCAAGGTCAGGTTTCAGGCATCACAGAAACATGGAGAAAATCCACCAGAATAAGCACCAATCAACCTGCATAGATGACCGCAACGTGAATCTTCCAGAAGACAGCCCTCTTCAAATTAATCCCCTGCACCTGTTCCTTGATTTAAGCAATTATAATGTGTCCTTTGTGAACATTCTAAATCACCTTGTAGAAGACAGCCTCAACAAGTTAATTATCTGCACCTGTTTCTTGTTACAAACAATTAGAATGTGACCGTTGTGAACATTCTAAAGCAGTCTTATATAAAGACTGTCCACACTCCTCCCCTTCGCTTAGCCTCTTTGCCTGTCACTTATCTTTTTCCCGGCTTCCAGGACTCTGTCTGCCAGCTCCCTTGATCCTTCTGCTGCAACTTCACCGCAAAGAGAGTCCTGCATTAGTCTCGCACCTGGATGGAAAAAAGAAGAAGAAGAAAAGGAGAGACCCATTAACAGACCTAATTTTAGTACACACTGAGCTCATTTTGCTGCAAACAAAGGTAACCAGTGTTTTTGTTCAACTAGTAAATACTGTTGCCAGGGCTCTGCCAGAGAGGACTTCGGTGAAGTTAACCCCATCCAAATTTGCTTGTGGGTTTGATGCTAAAATCATACTCACTACAGTTTCGAACATTTGATAAAGGAGCCTCCAAGGGCAATCTAAATGAAAACAAAACAACAACAAAACTAAAGGTTTGTTGAGATTTCAAAAGCTTTCTTGCGGGGTCCTTAAGAGATAGAGTTAATAGTAGAATAAAACCTTATTATTTGTTTGTTTATAGGTACTATAATTGCCGGTACCATTCATCAGACTGGTGTGAATGTCTACTGCGGTGCTGCTGTCAAGAAGACGAGCCACAGCATCTTTGACTCTACACGCTCTCTCCATCCCAATGCCCTTCCCCCTGGGATTTGCCACTGGAGCATAGTTTCCTCCTGTAAACCGAGGGCAAGTTTTGGGAGGATTGGGGAACTAGAGTCGGCACCCCATTGGAATCATCTGGGAAACAGGTAGGGGGCTTATGACAACAGAATTATGGTTTGATCCGGGGCATCAACACATCAGTTCAGTATACACAGGTCTGTACCCCACAGCATTTCCACAATAATAGTGTGCTTCATTTTACATTAGCAGCACACTTGTTCCTATCTATGAGGTATACATGAGTGTAGTCGATTGACACAAGTATTTTCGGAAATACTGCTGGAGCATAGATTTTTGCTTTACTAGCATTCATCATTTAGCAGAGTATTTTGCTGAAGGTTGACTGAGAAATGACACGCATCAATCCTGATGATCACTGTGTGGTGTATGTTTTAAAGAATTCTTGCACTGCTAGCATTTAACAGAAAGAGCAATGCAGTGGACATCTATGGTGGGCTATAGGGTATCTGCAATGATGAAACTGAGATTTATATGGTGTCCGTATCAAGCCTGTATATACTCAAGTTGGGTCATGTGTATGGGTTACATCCTTAATGTGTTAATCCTGACTCTCTTGTGTTGCTGTGCCTTTTGAGTTCATTGATTGGTGGTCTGGTTTCCAGCCTTATGCTGCATATCTTATTGTAGCAAAATAAAGATCCAGCAAAGCATGGTATAGTGGCCTAGAAGTGCTGAATCTCTGGTTGTGTCCTGCAGAGTGAAAGTGTAACCTGCTGTAATCAACCTGGGAGAGGTTCACCAGTGAATGGCTGTTCATGTAGGTCTGGCCCTGTGTGAAGGTGTGTGTAAGTTAGTTTTTTTTTAAACTCAAACAGTGCATGAACTGTGTTTCTTGCATTATTGTGTTAGTCTTAGTTGATTGTTTTACAGCTTTTCTTTCATTCACTGCACCTAGAAAATGTAACCACCTATTTTGGACTGGTGTTATTTTATCGTGGTATTTCCCACTGCCTCTCAGTGACCTCGCATACTTGTAATTGGGTGTTATTTACCATATGTGTTATTTTTTGCATGTGGTAAGCATAACAAGAGATAAATAGCATATATGATACAGAGGGCAGCTGCACTACAGACATTCAGTATTTAGCACATGTGATAAATACCACCTGTGTTTTTTACGGCTGATCAGATGTGTCAATAAATGCTTGGGCTAGTTACCCTGACAGTTAGTAATTACCATTATGCCTAACTCATACTAGAACATTGAAATGTTGAGCACTCCATTGAGGACAATGAAGTGCTCCGGGCTTCTAATGGCTATAAATGCCTGGAGCATCAACATACCAATGCTCGTTCACAGCAATAGCTGTGAACAAAAGCCTCATGGAGCCTGAGGGTGTATCAACCCCCTCGGGCTCTGTGAGGCCTTTGTTTTACAGATTAGAACATTTTGCCCTCTAGGGGAGGAATGTTCTAATAGTCTTAGAGCCCTCTGTAGTGGGCTCCACCTGCCAGTAAAGGCCAGCTCCCTTGTTCAAGGCGTTAGCCTTCTGCTCGGGATTATAATGCTAAAGCGGACCTTTAATGGCCAGTAGAGCCCACCACGGCGGGCACTAAGGCTAGAATCAATTCAGGAGATAAAATCTTTGACTGGCACAATCCTGTTTGGTTTACCCGACCTATACTCCATCTCTGTCCCAGTCTACCAGTGACTATAGACTATCATTGGCACTTAAAGCTTTTTCACGCTAATACAACTAAAAAGTTAAAATTCATATTTCTGGTTCCACTTACTGGATATTTGTCGTTTTGGAGTGTAGCAGATTTCTGCTTCCATACGAAAAACTTTGTTGTACCAGGAATTGGAAGACTGTTGGACTTGGCCCTTTTTGCAGTGTCATCCCTGAACTTTTTTCCTTCCTCCTAGACTTTTATATGACATGGCTCTGGGCACTTTAGCACTGCTGTCCAGTGTAAAGTGCGTGTGCTCTCTGTGGTAAACATGGTAAGATTGGTCTACACCTGTTTGGCATATTTAATTTACCTGTCAGTCCCTTGTAAAGTGGTATCTCAGATACCCAGGGCCAGTAAATTAAATGCTACTGGTGGACTTTCAGCGCTGATTGCGCCAACCACCAAAGTAGCCTTTCAAACCTGTCTCAGGCCTCTGCCATTGCAGGGCCTGTGCGAGCAGTGTTACTTGCCGCTGTGACGTGACACCTAAAGTGTGTGCCATGTCTGTGGCCCCTTTTGCTCCACTACCCCCCAGAACCAGTTGCAACTGGTTCCCAAAGGCCTGTGCCAGGGCAGAACAAAGAACAAAGAAGTAGTGTTGTATAAGTACAGGGGCTGTGAACCCATGTTAGAGTGCTTCCTTGTGCTTTTGGGGACTTGCTGCAGGAGGTACCGACACGAGGGACGGCCTTCCTACTGGAGGCCCCTGTGAGCTGGCCTGCCTTGGCCCAGCCTTGTGCCCCTGAAACTTTGTCTGAGCGCCTTGTGAGCGCTATATATCTCTCCCAGGATGCGGAGAGTGCTGGGACTTGGGAAATTCCCCGCATTGCTCCTCAGAGCGGGAGCCCACCCTGCATTGGTGTGCCTTCCAGGAGGAACGGGAGCCAACCCCGCCTTTTCCTACTCCTTTTAGCGGGAGCCCACCCTGCATTTGTGCCCGTAAAGGCGGGACCCTACCCTGCACTTCTGCCAGGAGAACAGAGCCGCCGAGAAGGAGCCGCCGAGATCGGCGAACCAGGAAGTCAGGCAAGCGCTGTCTGACTGTGGGCGGTGCCTGCGGCCGTGACGGAGCCGGAGACTCACGGGCTCCATGTCCGCATTCCTCTCGCTTTGGACGAGCAGACCGGAGCCCCTCACATCACGCCAAGAGAGTGAGGCCGGGATCAGCAGAACCGAAGTCCTGCAGATCCCAAAAAGGAGTCAGAGGAAGCCCCGTGAGTGGGGCTACGCTGGAGCCTGTCTTTTTCGATTGTGCCATGAAGGCACCAGGAGAAGCCCCAGTGAGTGGGGCAGAGCGGAGCGGTTTTGGCGCTACCTGAGAGGCACAGTGGTGCCAGGCCTAATTCTCTGAGCTGCCACGTGGGGCAATATTGTTTTAGAGTCCCAGTGGAGGCTCAGAGGCACAGCAGTGCCAAAGGTAATTCTCTCAGCTGCACCGCGAGAGTGCGGCCAGCTGCAACTTGGGGGACAGTTCTTAAAGGTGATAAGGAAGGGGTAAGATGGCCCCCACGCCCCAGTGCATTGCGCACAGTGGTTTTTGCTGCACTGGCAGTCAAGGGGCCAGCGGAAGGCCCCAGTTGTGCCCTGACATTTTGGAAAGAGGGCATTTTAGCTCCAGAGGAAGGCTTGTCGGCCTGTGTCAGTTTGGGTACCTGTGTTTACCGGGAGGACGCCAGGCCCTAAAGGAAGGCATAATGAAGTTATCCCAAAGGTGATGTATGCACCTGGGGAGTGTTACTGAGGTGCACTTCAGTAATGTGAGGTTTGGGCATAATGCATTTTATGCCTACTGTTATTGCCTAATGTGGTGATGCCTAATGCAAATGTCTTGCTATGATGTTTTTGGCCCAAAGTGATGCAAACATAATGCATTTATGTTGCAGGTGATAATGCTAAGTACATTATTTTACCAGTAGTTACTGGTTGGGTTATTTTTGCTACTTGTGCTTTGTGATGGTTCTGATTGGCCCTATCATGTATATAATCCCCTGTAAATTATGACCTGGTGCCAGTTGACACAGTGTATATGTGTGATTATGATTCTACTGTATTTTGGATAATACAAAGGCTATTTTTTATATAACCTTGTGTTGAGTTTATTTTGTGGTGTGCCTTGTGTGTTGCTGCTGTGTGTGTGTGTGTGTTGCGCAAACGCTTTACACATTGCCTCTGGGATAAGCCTGACTGCTCGTGCCAAGTTACCAAGGGGGTGAGCAGGGGTTATCTTCAGCGTGTAACTCCCTTGCCCTGACTAGAGTGGTGGTTTCTGCCTGGCTTAGGTGCATGCCCTAGCCAACTAGAAATCCCATTTCTAACAAAGAGTAACACAAAAAATTTGATACAATAGATTATTGCACATAGAATTATCAAGCCACCATTAAAAAACCATGTGCATGTTTTAACCATGTTTAAGTTTAGGTGAGTTTACAGACGATTCAAAGCAAAAATATTTTAAAACAGTGAGAGTGAAAACGTGGTTCGGGCCTTTAAAAGAGTGAATTTTCCATTCGTAAAACTGTTTGACAGTCTGCTAAGAGCATGAAACGTGATGGTTGAAGCCTTCAATATGGCTCCTTATTAAATTCAGCCATACTAATCAATTAGTAAAACACCCTGACACTCTACTAACAGTGGGAGATGGTTTACAGTAGCAGCCTTGGGCATTGCACTGTTAGGCGCATATGATTTTTTTCTCAAGGAAAGTTCTACATTTGCAAGTTTATATAGGCTACTGGTTTTCCTCACTAAAGAAATGTATTCTCAGGTTGGCTAATACTTTCAAAATAATAGAACTCAGCCAAGCTGGACGATGTAATCAGATTATTTGACTGAAAGTTAAAAATTTGCTAATATTTTCAATGCAAGTTGGTTATTGTTTGGACATTTTCCCCTACAATTTTAACATTTGCTGAGTTTTCTGTGTGCAGTGGCAAAACGAAAAACGGTGGCACTTTTGAGAGTGGTCACAGCCAGACTAAATAACATCATGGATATAGGAGGCTTTGAACAACTGGTCTCCTCTCCTACTCATGTGAAAGGTCACACCCTAGATGGGATATTTTCAAACAATAATGACCTAGCTAATATCTCCACCCTCCCTATCACTTGGTCTGATCACTTTGTGGTCAAGTTTGAACTAAACAGTTCTAGGAGGTATCTCACCGGCCCTAAACAGAAACAGAATAAGGAGATTATTACTAGGGCATGGGGCAAATTGGATGCCAAACAATTGGAATCTTCCCTTATAGATTCAATGTACACAGTCCCGCAGGACATTGAAGAAGCAACAATTTTGTATAATAGATGGATAGTTGATGCATGTCTTAATTTATTACCCCCTAAAAAATGGACACCGAAATGGGCCTCCCCTACCGCACCTTGGTACTCAGGAGAGCTCAGGGAAAAAAAATTATTATGTAAACATGCCGAAAGGAAATGGCGTAAAAACGATGCTACGGCTGACAAAATAGAACTTAAATTAACTATCTCCAATTATAAGCAATCCCTTACGTTAGCTAAGAAAGAATATTTTTCTTTACAAATAACCAAGGCTAAATCTGATTCCAAGGAGCTGTTCAAAACAGTTATTAAACTGTCCAGTCCCAAGACACCAAATGATCATGCTGCTCCTGACTTCTGTAATGTAGTCGGGGCGTTTTTTAAGTCGAAAGTTGAAACAATTTTTTTTCCCTGTCGGGACTGATTGATAAAAATCAGACTGATTTAAACTCAAATAAATTGGAAAATTCTCATCCACGTGTTAGGGCATTGGATTATTTTTCCCCTCTGGAAAAGGAGGATACTGTGAAACTGCTGAACAATATAAAATCTGGTGCCCCGAGTGATCCCTGTCCTATATGGATCATCAAGCAGATCGCTGATATTGTTTGCAGGGTTCTGACACCTTTGTTCAACGATATATTTTCATCTGGAATCTTTCCAAATCTTTGGAAAAAAGCTTCAGTGCTCCCGTTACTGAAAAAACAGTCTTTGGATCCCAAGGACCCAATTAATTACCTTCCTATCTCCAGACTTCCCTTGCCAGCTAAAATATTAGAAAAAGCTATAAATAGGCAACTTAGTGATTTTCTCCAATTTAACAACTCTCTGGATTCCTCACAATACGGTGTCAGAGCTTTTCATAGCACTGAGCTGGCGCTTCTTAAATCCACTGAGGAAATCAGAGATGCCGTGGATAAGGGAGGGAATGCGATGTTGATCCTATTAGACCTTTCCGCGGCCTTTGATACCGTTCATCTTAAGGTATTACTTAATCGGTTATCAGAGATCGGGATATGTGGTCGAGCCTGGAAATTGTTAAACTCCTTCTTGACAGACAGGTCACAAACAGTTGAACTAGACGGTAACATCTCTGAACCCTTTTCTTTGCCATGTGGGGTGCCGCAGGGCTCAGCTCTTAGCCCCACACTTTTTAACATCTATGTGGCACCCCTGGCTGGCATTATTAGATCTTTTGGGTTCCAGCTCACCTCCTACGCTGACGACACACAAATTGTGTTGTCGGTGATGGAGGGAGCTGAAAAGGAAATAGGTGCACGTTTTTATGATTGCATGGGATCCATCTCTACGTGGATGTTGGCCAATTGCCTCAAACTGAACTCAGCTAAAACGGAGGTTCTGAGATTTGGTAATAATCCTCGGATGTGGACACCTGATTGGTGGCCTGACAATCTTGGTCTCTGTCCTATACCTTCCAGGAAAGCCAAAAATCTGGGTATGGTGGTAGACGACAAACTCACTATGGGGGACCAGGTGAGTAAGGTGACGTCAGGATGCTCAATGGTGCTCAGAATGATTAGGAGAATTAGGTTTTTCCTATCTGAGGGAAGTCTGAGAACGGTGGTGACTGCATTAATACTGTCACGGCTTGACTATTGTAATAGTCTATATCTCAATATGCAAATACAACATCAGAACAGGCTGCAGGTCATTCAGAATGCTGCAGCCAGACTGTTGACCCAGACTCCCAGGACTGTCTCAGTCAGAGGAGAAGTAAAGAAACTGCATTGGCTCCCAACTCATCTGAGATCTCGTTTCAAGGCGTTGTGTATTGTTTTTAGAGCCTTGAACGGGATAGGTCCAGAGTTTCTTAAAAATAAGTTTTCTTGGTACATCCCTAGCAGAACTCTCAGATCTACTGGTGCTAAGCTAGTGAAAACTCCCTGTTTCAAAAAAGTAAACTGGGGAGGCAGAAGCTTTGTAAATAGTGCCTCCAAAATCTGGAATGAACTCCCCCTCATGTTGAGAAATGCCTCTGATTTTAGTTTTTTTAAGAAAAATCTTAAGACATGGTTCTTCTCCCAGTTTTAGTTCTCTGTTATCTTAGGTCATCAGTGCTCAGCGAAAGGACACCGTGTGGTAATTGTGCGCTCTAGAAGTAATAATAACATAACATAACATAGCTACTTGTTTCATAGCCCGTTCCAAGGTTGTACTTTCACATCCCTACTTCTCAGCATTTTCAGAGTGGTGCCTCAGAATATTTTCAGAAATGGTGGGAGTCTCATTACAAGTTCTATGTGATCTCTACATGGAAATACCTGGGTTGGAATTATCTAACCCATCCAGAATCCTCTGTGAGATACAGAGATCACTATTTTGAGTCCCTGGAATGGGAAATAACTTACAGGACCTGGCATTAACGGCCTTCTTGTGCAGGTGTTCATCAGTCACAGAAAGTTTGATGGTGATATTTGACACCTGCTCTGAGCATGTGGTAAATATCTATGGAAGGGGTTGACGGGACAGTTGGCGGGCAAGGTAATGAGGCTGAAGGGTCTCTAGGGGGAGCATTGTCTTTTGTCCTGTGTACCTGCAAGCAGGCAGATGCCCGCCTGCAGAAATATGTGGGGGCCGAGCTCTGCAGCTTTCCTGCAGACCTTGTCCTGTTTCTCCAGGTGCGGATTTGCAACTCAATACCAATCTGTTGTTTCTGGAGTGGTGCATTTTGTGTCCAGAAAAACCAGACCACTTGAAATTGCCCAGAGTGCTGACCCACAGAGTTACTACTCCAGGCAATAGAGGCCATAGGGCCCGATTTAGATCTTAGTGAGTCTGGTCCCACCATCCCTTTTTTGATGGTTTCACCGCCTGCTTACTTGACAGTCCGCCTGCTAGATTTAGGTTTTTAGCGTGTCCATGGACGAAAGATCGTCTGAGTGCCGCCGACTCTGCCAGGATTTCCCTCCTGCATCAATGGTGCAATAGGCAAAAGCGACTATGGAGGGAGTCCAGCTAAGATTAATGGCAGCCTAATTTCGGTGGGTCTTTCCATTGAGACAACTGTGGCGGGGAAACCTCCAGACATGAGTTACTCAATTAGAAGGAAATGAGGTACAAATGTACCTTTTTTCTGTTTCCCACCTCTGTTTCCATCTCGAACCCCATTGTCCAGGTCCATGCTTTGCTGCTAAACCTTGACCACAATGCTAATCAACTCAGGTGTCACCGGGATCAAAGGTACGTTTTTTACACATATCTTACTATAAATCGTGTGTTAGCATTTCCTTTCGCCTCGTGTATTTTTACATTGCTCTTACACGCATTCTTAGTTCGAGCATTCAAGACCTATTGTAATTTCTTATGTTGGGTTAAAGCCATCCCCAGCTTTTGATTTGTTTGTTTCAGTGTCCTTCAAAAATCCTTGCTTGCCAGTGGTCAGTCCTGCCTCTTTGTCCCTCCTTTCTCTCTTACGTTCCTCCCATGCAGCAGGGACTAAGTACTGTCTCATCACACTGCAGTTCTTTGTCTGTTCCCTGGGGGACTACTTTATTTCTTTGTTTCCTGCTCTGTTTCTGTTTGCCTGTGTGTAGTTTTGGCACCATAGCTGATTGCATTTAAATATAGTTTCCCTCCCTCCCACCTTCTCCTAATTCCACAGTTGTATTGGGGGTACTTTTTTCGCCATGCCTTCCTCTTCGTGCTTATATTTCTTAGGCTTTTAGTAATTTTCGCTGTTGGCCGTCATTTTTTTTTTTTTTTTGTAGGATGTTAGTTGGTGTTGGGCTTCGTTTTAAGGAGGATTGGGTTTGTTCCTCTTGTTAAAATGTTGGCATCATACATGAGTTTAAGGGACGACAGAGTTATGTAATAAACGAGTAGCACATAAATTAGTGTGCCTACAGACGAAGTTCCTATGTAACCACTGCTCTTATTTATGCGTTTGCAGCACAGTGCGCGTGATAGAGCACAAAAGAATAATTCTCATAACTCCGTTTTCCATGTTCAATTTAACACTATGAGCAAAAATGCTAGGGATTAGAAATTAAAAGAGAAAACGAAAGTAGGTGTCCTCTGATAACTCCAAAACTAAATTTTTCCAAGTGGCCAAGTGAACCTATTTGTATTGCACAAAATGCCACATCTGCAACTTAAAGATGTCAATTTCTGTTAACCTAGAGCTCACCACCGTCGTCTTTCTTCTATGATCATGACTCGTCTGCGCTGATCACACACTCTTCGTTGTAAACGTGCCTGTTGCCTGACGTCTAAATGTGTGTAGCGTACTCTGTATTGTAAACACACCTCACAGATGAGCAGGAAATTCAGCGGCTCCCTGTCCTGCCTCTGAGATGTGTGGTCACGTAGGTTTTTTTAAATTACTTTACCAAACTTTAAAACGCAGACACCACGCATCATCTTTTCTTTGTCAAGTATGGTATTTTTATTTGAAAAAGGTAATCCATTGATTTTTTATTATCAGAACATTAAAAAGCGGAAGCCCCCAGGTTACCTCTGCACCCCGGCAATCTGCTTGCCAACCAACAAAGGGCAGGCATTCTAGAATCTCCCACCCATTTCAGGCCTGCACTTCCAACCTGCAAAATGGCAACGCCACCAAACGAGGAGTGTCGGAGCACTCTGATTCTGTCACTCTTACCGTAGGTTGCACCAGTTCACCGAAAGCCACTATGCACCAAGGAGGGCTCTCATCTTGATCCCTGCTGCAACATGCACAACGGACGCACTACAACCCAAAAGCACAATGGTGAAATCTAGCAATGGTGACTCGCACACTGTGTACCGATCCCTCCATCCTCTTGTGCCTTTTTACATCACACTGGGATGCAACTGTTCATCATATAAAGTGGCGCAGTGAAAATGTCTGTAGACAAAGAGAACAATGGTACTGTTATAACTCCCCTCACTCTTGTCCTACTCAAAAGGGAAACTAATGTTGCAAGTGCCTTGCACGTCAGGTCGCTTCTGCCCATAGGTGACACATACATCCCTCTCCTCTCACATGAGCACTACCATGTAGAAGTTGGGGGTCTGGTGACTTAGTGGACTAATGCATCCACTAAAGGTGCCTGTGTACGACCTCATGTCCACAGTGGGTCCACTCAGCCTTTCATCCATCTGAGGTTGATAAAACGAGTACCATTGAGTCTCTTATTTAGTGTCTGTTGGAGCCGGCCTCGTGGCGTGGTCCTGTTCCCCCTCGCTAAGACGCACGAGGTCCCATGCACCTCGGGGCTCCTCCATTTTGGATTGTACGTGACTCTACGTAACCACCTATGTGACCCCGCTCCACCCGGCCTCGGTCCCAGCGAGGCCCGACATCGAGGCGCCAACCCCTGGCCCGGGGGATACCACGTGAGCCGTTCCCACTCCCGGCGGAGGGCAGTATCGATGGGACCCCCAACCGTCCTTCCACACCTAGGTGCGATCGCCCCACAGCTCTCTGGGGCCTGGCGCCTCTCCTGCTGGGCGTCTGGCCGCGCCCTACCCGGCCTCTCCGCCCTCCTGGGCGCAAGGGTCCGGACATCAAAGGGCTCCAGACCTATATCTGGGGCGACCCGGCAACGAGACGACAGTTGTATCCCGGAGTCAAGAGCCCTGCTGATCGGATCGCGGCTGACCCTACGGAGAAAGACTCATCCTGAAACCACCCCCTGAGCCCTGCTGACGACGTCGCGGCTCCACCGTGCTTAAAGACCTTCACGAACTTTTGGGGCCCTGCTGACGCTGTCGCGGCCCGACCTTGTGGAAATGTACCATCAGAGCCCAGCTGACCTCGTCGCGGCTCGACCGAAGCGGACCTACCACCGGACCCCTGCTGACTGTGTCGCTTCTCGACCCAAACGAAACTACCACCCGAGCCCTGCTGACGCCGTCGCGGCTCTCCACATCCGAGCCGCTCTGAGACCAGCACTCAAGGTCTGGCGCAGAGCCTTCCCGTACCTGGCTGGTACTAAGACTGTCCCGCTACCCTATCCCTCCAAGGACATTGAGACTCTTACTGGATCCCTCGATCCCACTGTAAATATTGAATGTGCTACTATTGATAAAGAACCAAGATAAGCAACTGTTACGGAGTCCTGTGTGGTGGTGTTACTGGGCCTAAGTACGATCATAGGAGAAGGACCTCCCCTAGGGGGCTTCTCAGCGGCACCCGGCTATAATTTGGCGGTAGGAAGGTGCCCCAGAGTAGTCCCCCCGACTCCCCGGTGGTCCTCCCTCCAACATTTGGTGGCCAGCGACGGGATCCGAGCCAGACGCAATCGTACAAGCAAGTAACGCACCCACTACCTAAACCCGACGGAAAAAGAAAAGGGAACCATGGACTGCCAAGAAGCAACCGTGGCCGCAACCTTCCAGCCGGAAAGGCTGGAAGAATACACCCACAAAGAACTGAAACAATTCTGCAAGGACAAAGGGATCCCAACCACAGGATTGGGCACCAAGGAAGAAATGCAGAAAGCCCTGAAAGCATGGGCAGAATCCGTGGCCACTCCACCCCGAGCCGAAGGGACCTCAGCCCGGGACGGAAACCTGCCGACCACAACCCCGACAGATGGGGGGCGAAGCATCCCAGAAGCCAGCCTATCCCACGAAGAAATGCGAGAACGGGAGAGGGTCCGGACACACGAAATGGACCTCGCACGACTCTGGCTGGACGGTGAGCTCCTACTGGCGGAGAAGAAAATAGCCTTGGAGCAACTACGGCTGCAAGAGGAAATCGAAGAAAAGAAACGGCATCGGGAACTAGAAGAGAGACGGCTAACCCTTGAGCACGAGAGGAGCCTCAAGGAACTCAAACTGAAATCCAAAACGGGGGAGACCAGCACCCCCGGGGTCCGGGACACTCTGCCACTGACCGAGCCAAAGGTTCATATCCCCAAGGATGTCGTCAAGGAGTACTACAAATCGACGACATCCAGCAGTGGTTCCGAGCCTACGAGGTAGCCATGACCTCCCATCGGGTACCCTGGAAGGATTGGGGTGCCGGCCTATGGGGGAGGTTCCTCAGCGAGGGCCGTGATACCCTGCTGCAACTCCCCGACACGGTGATGACATCATACGACCACATGAAAGAAGCCCTACTCACCCGCTACGGACTATCAGCTGAGATGTACCGGCAGCGCTTCCGGGACTGCAAGAAGCTCCCCGGTACCACATGGGTCGAATACGTGGACTTCTTCAGCCGGGCCTTTGAAGGGTGGATAAAAGGGAGCAAGGCCACCTCGTACAATGAAGTGTTCGACCTCATTGTCTGGGAGCACCTCGCCAACAACTGCTTTGTTGAACTAAGGCAACACCTCCTGGACAGTAAGCTGACCGAGCCCCGGAAGCTCGCTGCCGAAGCCGACCGATGGGTCAACACCCGGGTCCCCCGGAACCCCGTGGGGGACTACCAACGGAGTACCACGGGACCTCCTCGCCAGCGGGGCGGAGGAGGGGGGTCCCACCGCAGTCGAGAATTCCCGGCCGGGCTGCCCAGAAGCCCGCCACGAGGCCAAGCCGCCAACCACACGTCCCCGACCCTGGGCCGAAGGGGGACCCCCATCGCACGGCCTGGACCCCGACCAACAGTGACCTGCTTCGGCTGCCAGCAGACCGGCCACTATGCGAGCGACCCGGCCTGCCCCGTGAACCGACGGAACGGGACCGCTGGCCCCCCTCCCCGACAAATAGCCGCCGCAGCCCTGGGGGAAGGAGAGGACGAGGAGGAAAACCGCGACGACGGGTCCCCCGAGTGGGAACCAGCTGCCATGTCACTCGTATGCCTGGGCTCCCGAGAAATGGTGCCCCGAGCTGCCCTCACAATCTGGCTTCCGAGCAAAACACAGCACTGAGACCGCCCTCATCGCAGCAACAGACGACATTCGAACTCTACTGGACAATGGAGACACAGTCGCCCTCATCCTCCTCGACCTCTCTGCAGCATTCGATACAGTCTGCCACAGCACCCTTCTACAACGCCTCAATAACATCGGAATCCAAGGAAAAGCACTTGAATGGATCACCTCGTTCCTCACCGGAAGAACCCAGAGAGTCCGCCTTCCTCCATTCAAGTCCGAGGCCTCTGAAGTCATCTGCGGCGTACCTCAAGGATCCTCACTCAGTCCCACCCTCTTCAACGTATACATGAGCCCCCTCACGGCCATCGCACGCCAACACAACCTCAACATCATCTCCTACGCGGACGACACTCAACTAATCCTCTCTCTCACCAATGACCCCAGCACCGCCAAAACTAACCTACACGATGGAATGAAAGAAGTTGCCGAATGGATGAAACAAAGCCGTCTGAAACTGAACTCAGACAAAACAGAAGTCCTCATCTTAGGTACTTCCCCCTCTGCATGGGACGACTCCTGGTGGCCGGAAGCCCTCGGAAAAGCACCCATCCCGACAGACCACGCACGGAACCTTGGCGTCATCCTGGATTCTTCACTCTCAATGAACAGACAAGTCAGCGCTGTATCCTCTTCCTGCTTCAACATTCTTCGCAGGCTCAGAAAAACATTTCGCTGGATCCCCTCCGAAACCAGGAAAACAGTCACCCACGCTCTGGTCACGAGCCGACTGGACTACGGAAACACCCTCTACGCGGGTACTACCGCAAAACTCCAGAAGAAACTCCAACGAATCCAAAACGCATCAGCCAGGCTCATATTAGACATCCCACGCAACGAACACATCTCTGGTCACCTTAAAGACCTCCACTGGCTACCCGTCAATAAGAGGATCACTTTCCGACTGCTTACCCACGCACACAAATCACTCTACGACATCGGACCAGATTGCCTCAACTCTCGACTGTCCTTCTACACCCCCTCCCGCCAACTACGGTCTTCCAGCCAAGCCCTCGCCACTGTACCTCGCATCAACAAGACCACCATGGGAGGCAGATCCTTTTCATACCTGGCTGCTAAAACATGGAACTCACTCCCCGCTTACCTTCGCCTCACCCAGAACCACCTAGCGTTCAGAAAGCAGCTTAAAACGTGGATATTTGACAAATAATCCTCCTCCCCTTCCTAAGCGCCTTGAAACCCTCTGGGTATGTAGTGCGCTATACAAATTTTATGACTTGACTTGACTTGACATCCCAAGCAACACCCAGAAGTACCAGCAGTGGGTCACCATCAATGGACGACGGGCCGAAGCCCTCCGGGATACGGGGGCCAGTGTGACCGCTGTCCACTGCCACCTAGTGACCCCCGAACAAATCCTGCCACATGTCCTATGCCCTGTCCGGACCGCGGACAACACCGAAAGCATGTGCCGGATGGCCAGGATCCCCTTCGAGTGGGGAGGAGTGTCCGGCACCCTAAAAGTAACTGTCCGCGACGACGCCCCAGTGGACTGCCTCCTGGGGAATGACCTAGAGAGCTCCCCCTGGGCCCAGGTGGAGCGCTGAGAGCATCTGGGGACGCTAGGGCTGCCCGAGTGGGCCTGCGCCACCACCCGGTCCATGACCGCTCAACCAGCCGCTGCCGCGGCCCCCGACAAGCCTACGGGCCCAGAACTACCACCCTCCTCCGGCACGGAGGAACCTGACGATGAGGCCGGGCCATCCGAACTTTCTCCCGACGAGGCCGCCTCCCTCAGCGAGATCCCCGAGCTGGCTCAGTGGCGCCACGACGGGGGCCCCACCCGCGAACAATTCCAGCAAGAGCAGAAGGCCTGCCCGTCCCTCGAGGGGGCCCGACAGCAAGTGGCTGCCCAGGCCTCGGGGGACCCCACGGGAACCCACTGGATCTATTGGGACAATGACTTATTGTATAGCGAGCAGAAAATCGCCGAACTGGGAGCCGGCCGGGTGTTGGTGGTTCCCCTCCGATTCCGAGAGTTCCTTCTGAACCTGGCGCATGACGTGCCCCTCGCCGGACACCTCGGGCGGGACAAAACTTACAGCCGCCTAGTGACCCATTTCTATTGGCCCCGAATGCGGAGGGACGTGGACCATCACTGCCGGTCCTGCCCGACCTGCCAGGCTAGCGGAAAGACTGGGGGTCGAGTTAAAGCCCCCCTCCAACCATTTCCAGCCGTCCACACCCCATTCGAACGGGTGGGGATCAACATCGTGGGGCCCCTCGACCCCCGAACCGCCCTGGGACACCGCTTCATCCTGGTACTGGTCGACCACGCCACCCGATACCCCGAGGCCATCCCACTCCGCACTGTGACAGCTCCAGTGGTGGGCCGGGCCCTGATGGGCATCTTCTCCAGGGTGGGGTTCCCCCGAGAAGTGGTGAGCGACAGGGGTACGAACTTTATTTCAAAGTACATGAGATCCCTCTGGCAACAATGTGGGGTCACCTACAAATTCACCACCCCTTACCACCCCCAGGGGAACGGACTGGTCGAGCGGTTCAACAGAACCCTGAAGGGGATGATCAAGGGCCTGGAAGAGCCCCTGAGGAGGAGATGGGATGTCCTGCTGCCCTGCCTCCTGTTCGCCTATCGAGAGGTACCACAGAAATCCCTGGGCTTCAGCCCCTTCGAACTATTGTATGGGCACCCCGTCCGAGGGCCCCTCAGCCTGGTCAAGGAGGGCTGGGAGGCGAACGTCCAAGATGCCCCCCCCGACGTCTACCGGTACCTCCTGACCCTGCGGAACCAGACTCGGAAGTTCCGGGCCCTGGCAGAAGCCAACCTCGAAGCCAGCCAAGAAGACATGAAGCGCTGGTATGACGAAAATGCCTCGACCATCGAGTTCGAGCCGGGCCAGCAAGTCTGGGTCATGTCACCCGTGGACTCCTGCACCCTGCAGGACAGGTGGACCGGGCCCTTCAAGGTGGTTGAGAGGAAGAGCCCGGTCACCTACCTGGTCGACATGGAGTCCCCGAGGAACCCCCTCCGGGTCCTACACGCCAACCGGCTCAAGCCCCACTTTGCCCGAACTGAACTAAGCCTGCTGCTGGCTACCGACGATGGGGGCGAAAGCGACTCCGAGCCCCTGCCAGACCTCTTGGGGTCCTCGGGCCAAGACGGCTCCTTGGAGGGCATCCACCTCTCTGCCACCCTGACCCCAGAACAGCGCCATGACTGCCGGAAGCTGCTGCAACCCTTCGCTGCCCTCTTCTCTCTCACTCCCGGGGTGACCCCCTGGTGCGTCCACGACGTGGATACCGGGGACAGCCCCCCTGTGCGACACCGCGCCTACAGAGTACATGACCGAGTCTGAGCCTGCATACAGACCGAGGTCGCCAAGATGCTCGCCCTCGGAGTCATCGAGCCCTCAGACAGCCCGCGGGCCAGCCCGGTGGTCTTGGTGCCGAAGGCCGCCGCCCCGGCACTTCCCCGGAACTCAGATTTTGTGTAGACTACCAGGGCCTGAACGCAGTCACCAAGACCGATGCCCACCCCCTGCCACGGGCAGACGAGCTGATCGATCGCTTAGGGGCCGCCCGCTACCTAAGCACCTTTGATCTCACCGCTGGGTACTGGCAGATCAAGCTCACTCCTGGCGCCCAGGAACGATCCGCCTTTTCCACCCCCGATGGGCACTACCACTTTCGGGTGATGCCCTTCGGTATGAAGAACGCCCCAGCGACCTTTCAGAGGCTGGTGAACAAGGTCCTGGCCGGGCTAGAAGCCTTCAGCGCGGCCTACCACGACGACATTGCAGTCTTCAGCGACCACTGGGCCGCGCACCTAGGACACCTCGGAGAAGTCTTGGCCGCTCTCCAAAGAGCCGGGCTCACAATTAAGGCCAGCAAATGCCAGATCAGTCAAGGATCTGTGACCTATCTGGGCCACCAGGTGGGGAGTGGCCAGGTGGCGCCCCTCCAGTTAAAGGTCGATGCCATCCAGGCGTGGGAGCCCCCCGCAACCCAAACCGCTGTCTGGGCCTTCTTAGGCCTCACAGGCTACTACCGGCGATTTATTAAGGATTATGGCAGCATTGTGGGCCCCCTTACGGAGCTCACTTCCAAGAAACAGCCCAAGGCGGTGCACTGGACGCCCCGCTGTCAGACCGCTTTTGAAGCCCTCAAGGCGGCCATGTGTGCTGCCCCTGTGCTACAGGCCCCTGACTACAGCAAGGAATTTGTGGTTCAGACCGATGCCTCGGAGTACGGGGTCGGGGCGGTCCTCTCCCAGATGGACGCCGGGGGCCTCGACCGACCTGTGGCCTTTATCAGCCGCCGACTGCTGCCACGAGAACAGAGGTGGAGCACCATCGAGCGGGAAGCCTTCGCTGTGGTATGGGCTCTCAAGAAGCTCTGGCCCTACCTTTTCGGCACCCACTTCAGGGTCCAGACTGACCACCGGCCCTTGCGGTGGCTCATGCAAATGCGGGGCGAGAACCCCAAGTTGTTGCGATGGTCCATCTCGCTGCAAGGGATGGACTTCACCGTGGAACACCGGCCCGGCAACGACCACGCCAATGCTGACGGCCTGACCAGATTCTTCCGCCTCGGCGAGGAGAACCCCCAAGGAGATGGGTGACTCTCCCTGCCTTCAGCTGGGGGGACGCGTGTTGGAGCCGGCCTCGTGGCGTGGTCCTGTTCCCCCTCGCTAAGCCGCACGAGGTCCCATGCACCTCGTGGCTCCTCCATTTTGGATTGTACGTGACTCTACGTAACCACCTACGTGACCCCGCTCCACCCGGCCTCGGTCCCAGCGAGGCCCGACATCGAGGCGCCAACCCCTGGCCCGGGGGATACCACGTGAGCCCTTCCCACTCCCGGCGGAGGGCAGTATCGATGGGACCCCCAACCGTCCTTCCACACCTAGGTGCGATCGCCCCACAGCTCTCTGGGGCCTGGCGCCTCTCCTGCTGGGCGTCTGGCCGCGCCCTACCCGGCCTCTCCGCCCTCCTGGGCGCAAGGGTCCGGACATCAAAGGGCTCCAGACCTATATCTGGGGCGACCCGGCAACGAGACGACAGTTGTATCCCGGAGTCAAGAGCCCTGCTGATCGGATCGCGGCTGACCCTACGGAGAAAGACTCATCCTGAAACCAACCCCTGAGCCCTGCTGACGACGTTGCGGCTCCACCGTGCTTAAAGACCTTCACGAACTTTTGGGGCCTTGCTGACGCTGTCGCGGCCCGGCCTTGTTGAAACGTACCATCAGAGCCCAGCTGACCTCGTCGCGGCTCGACCGAAGCGGACCTACCACCGGAGCCCTGCTGACTGTGTCGCGGCTCGACCCAAATGGAACTACCACCTGAGCCCTGCTGACGCCGTCGCGGGTCTCCACGTCCGAGCCGCTCTGAGACCAGCACTCAAGGTCTGGCGCAGAGCCTTCCCGTACCTGGCTGGTACTAAGACTGTCCCGCTACCCTATCCCTCCAAGGACATTGAGACTCTTACTGGATCCCTCGATCCCACTGTAAATATTGAATGTGCTACTATTGATAAAGAACCAAGATAAGCAACTGATACGGAGTCCTGTCTGGTGGTGTTACTGGGCCTAAGTACGATCATAGGAGAAGGACCTCCCCTAGGGGGCTTCTCAGCGGCGCTCGGCTATAACTTTGCGGTAGGAAGGTGCCCCGGAGTAGTCCCCCCGACTCCCCGGTGGTCCTCCCTCCAACAGTGTCCAGTTACCATTAGGTGAATGTGCGCTTTACAGATACACATGTTCTGTTATATTAGAACATTGGAATGTTGGGAGCTCCATTGAAAACAATGGAGTGCTCCGGGCTTATAATGGCTGGTATAAGCCCGGAGCGCCAACATTCCAATGTGTCTTTGTTTACAGCTCTGGCTGTGAACAAAGACTTCAGGGAGCCGGAGGGGATTTGAATCCCCTCGCGCTCCCTGAAGGCTTCGTTTTGTTAGAACATTCTGCCCTCTAGTGGCAGAATGTTCTAATAGCCTTATAGCCCTTCGTAGCAGGGCTATACCGGCTTTTAAAGTCCCGCTGCTGTTGTTAAAGGCCCTCGCCTTCGGCTCGGGCCTTTAACGCTGCAGCGGGCCTTTAACAGCCGGTATAGCCCGCTACGGCGGGCTATAAGGCTATATTATTCATCTCGAGAGCTGTTCACGCTGTGAAGTGCTCTGACAGGTCGTTCTTCATTCTGAGGAAGAAATAAGGCAGGAAGACAGCCGTCAACTAAGGACTTATTAAAAAACAAGGTTTGTCTTTCTGCAGTACGAGAAGGGTCACATGAGGAAGAAACTTGGGTTCAGTTCCCGTTTCTTTGTATTTGAAGAGACGTTTGTTCTGATAACTGAAGTGATTAAACCCTTTTTTGCTTGGCATAAGATTAACCACTTTGTATTCTGCACAGATCCCAGTTTCATCAGTCACTTTTATCTGGTGGAGTTTCAACATGCATGGCTCTTTCACCAATTGGCTGCTGTCTTTCGTTTTTATCAGGTAACCTTGGTGTTTTTTTTATCTTAGCGTGGTTCTTGTCAGCCTATTGTTATTAACTTTGTTGCTTGACTCGTTCTTATTCCATGAGTAGTTCTGAAATGTGTGCACTACGGTTCAGCTTTCTTTGCCTGTTCTGTTTGGATCACACTTTTCAAAGTGCACCTTTTCTCAATATGATTTCTTTCCATCCCTCTTTATTATTAGCCACCTGCCCTCGAGGAAGTTGAAAGACCTTCGCAAAAAGGGAAGTTGTAGGACCTTCCCAAAAAAATGAAAGGCGAGTAAGTAAGTAAGCCACTTTACCCCCAAAAGATGGTCATTCTCTTCCCAGAAACTTGTTTTCTTGCACAGGCCACTTTGCATAGGCGTCTGAAGTGCAAGCAACGTACCACAATACTTGGCAATTATTTCTTCAGAGTTGTTTTACCTCTATTTTTCTACTTTTATTTTCTACTTTTTTAATAAGATCAATGTTGCCCTTTGTATGACACTTTTCCTTCACCCTTTTGGTCTCTGTTTTTATTCTGCATTTTTTCTTAAAGAAGAAGACAAACAATCTCTAGTTCTCACTTGTTTACTTGTAGCCAACCTGAGAGGGGACGTTTCTGAGGCTGTAGCAGTTCATGAACAGAGTCATTCTCGCTGACCCCATGTGTGACCTTAGGCTAAGTTATATCCCAGTTTAGCCACCACACATTTTGGGAAGAATATCACTGGGTGTCTCAGGTTAGGAGACTGCAATCAGAGGTGACTTCATGCCATTAAAGGACTGCTGGCAAAATAATGCTAGGTCTGGAGAATACCAGTGCACATCAGTATGTAATTCCAAAGCTAGTGCGTGCACATTCCAAACTTTTGAATTCTTTAAACCAAACTGAAAAGTTGTATGACTGACAAAGCTATCCGTAGTATTTTTGTTGGCAATTGAATTAAATTGGAATGATATAGTGCTTACTACCCCAAAAAGACGTTGATGCACTTTATGTCTTTTTTGCTCCCTAGCAACGGTGAACCCAAGCATTGCCTCGTTGCCGCCAATGCCTACGTTTAGATGGTTGTGAAATTCCTCTTTAATCTCTAGCAGCACAGCACCCAGGATAAAGTGCTGCATGGCTAAACACTTTTAATGTCCCAAAGGCGAGACCTAGTGGCTATGCCAATGCTTGTTTATTTTATGTGTAATGCATTATTGTGCATTTTACAACTTGTCAATGTATAATGAACACACCTGTATTGCAACAGATTTTTCTTATTGTGGTGGTTGTGGGTGTTGCGCTTGTGGTGCATGTGGGTTTGCATTCAATAGTGTGTGTATGTTCTATGTGTGCTGTCCTAAATGTACAAAATGAGGCTTGACACATTACCTACATATATTTTTAAACCACACAATACCTATATGTGTAGTGACACATTATAAAAGTGGCATTTAACAGTCTCCAGTCCACCAGGGACTCACTCCGTCAGGAAACCTCCGCTAGGACAATGCGAGCACAACAGGGACATCTGATTTGGCTCGGCACGAACCCGCCGACTTAAGGACAACGGTTCTGTTAGCCACCAATGCAGCCTGACACATCAACTGAGGTATGCCGCTTACGCAACGGTAAACAGGTCGTCAATATAGACGGCGTTTCAGCCAGCACACATCTAAATACACCTGGAGGGACTCCGTCAGCTTGATGGAGTACTTGTAACCGCTGCCATAGAGGCACGACAGGAGTCCCACCAACATCTAACTCAGGTTCTTGGTCTCTGATTAGAAGAGGGTTAATAAATTCCAATATGTTGGGTACTACCTGCTGTGTCACATATCAGAATATCGATCTTTGCAGTCAGTTACCACATTTCACACAATTTCCTCAGAGAAGGGCTGGCAGATCAAGGCTGAAAAATATACTTGTAATTCGTAAATATTAAGTTTTCTGAGAGAAAACTCAGAAAAAAGAGCTACTCCCGGTAAAAACAGCATTTGGTCAGTCATAATCATAGTATGAATATCTTGAAGGAGAAATGCCTAAATCAACTAATAATGACCTTCAGCCTCTCAAAGGGGAATGTAATTCATGCCATCCTGCAATCCCTGCATGCAGACCCGTCTCTGATTCCTTTGTGATGGGCAGCGTGCGATGCACCCAGCCACCGATCAAAAGAAAACGACATCAGAACTCCATTGTAATGACAGGCGAGCCCAAGGCAGCAGACAAGGGAAAGACGGGTCAAGTCATGGAGCAAAATTAAAGCAGCTATTTATGAAAAGTTGCTTTCCTCCTCTGTTTGTGTAGCTTACAGTGACAAGAAAAATGATATTATTGCAACAGGTGTATTTTATGCACTTCTTTGGTAATTACCGAAATGTTATCATCTCTCTCCATATTCCAGCACATTCCAAACTATTGTGGCTTTTACCGAAAAATTGACTTGTATTAAGCTGTTTTTAATGTGTTTTTGGAACAAATATTTAACAGATTATTTGACTTGTTTAATTTTGCATTGCGGATTCCATTTTCATAAATTCATCATATTTGCAAAATGCTCTCTCTTTCCTATGACAGAGCTGCGCACCAAATGCATGTTTATAAGTGGGGGTTGCATCGCACTGGAACCACACAATGTGGTGCATGAGTGACGCCAGCTCAAAGCGTGATTTATAAAGCCATCAGGGGCGGCCTTAGGCATGTGCAAGCTGTGCACCTGCACAGGGCCACCAAACCCCAGGGGCCACCACGAGGAATCGGATACAATACATATTCGTGGCGGCCCCTGGCAGGGATTTGGCGCATGAACGACTGAGGCGTGCTAAATCCAATGTGATGCACGCTGAATGGTTGTTCTTATACTCTTTTCCTTTCTAACCCAGTCTCGTCTTTGTGTGGGGTCGGCCTTGTTTCGGGCTCTTCTGGTAGGTCTTGTGCTTGTTTAGAACTTTTTTTCCAGGAGAATCGAGCTTGTTTTAATAGTCCAGATCTGGCACCTCCGGAGGCTCGCATGCGCGCGCATGCACAGTGCCCGCGAGTCCTGCAGCGAAGGGGTTACAGAAGCACCATGCATCACTGGCGGCAGGAGGGGTGGCAGCACCCATGCCCGGCATGCAGCGAGCAGCACCGAGACCGGCCGAGGCCATGCACCGGCGCGCCTAGAGACCCTGGGCAAGAAAGGCCACCTTGCAGAGGATAGCATGCCAGTGTGCAACCTTTGGTGTCAGCTGCGAGGTGAGCAGCCCGAGGGTCAGGGCATGGGGAGGGGGAGTGAGGAGGTCAGCGTGTGCCACTGCAGAGTGAACCCGAGGGAAGGTGAGCCATTGGACGAGGGTGTGGGGAGCCCTGGGGAGGAGGGCAGATCAGGCGTAGGAATGTATCCCAGCCCGTGGGGGTGAGGAGCCGGGGGCGTGGGGAAGGTTGGGTGAGGATGTTATTGTAGATGGTGTGTGCTTTGGGTCTGGGTGGAGGTAAGCCATGTGAGGTGGCGAGCTGGAGGTATTCTGGTGGTCATGGGAAGGGAGGGCATGATGAATCGTGAGAGAGAGCCTCTCTCTCACGATTCATCTCTGAGAGGGCGCGGGTCGGAGAGGTGGTCACCGTGCGCCAGGGGTAGGGAGTGGTACAGATCGGCGCTGTATGTTGAGGGAAGAGTGAGTCAGGAGTGCAGGGGCGGTGTTTACTTGTGGCTGAGGGGAGGCATGGTGACTTTTAGAGGTGTAACTTGGGAGGCACGGTCGTATTGGGGGAAGGGGAGAGCAGGGTACGAGGTGTTAGACGTAATGTAAAGGATTCATTAAAATGATTACAATTACTTATCAACAATCATGAAAACAGAGTATGAAGCTGATACTTGTGATCTAATGAGTGGATCTGCCCGCACAAATCTTTTAAAACAGCGAGTGTTCGAATGTACTTGGCATTTGGTTATGTCTGTTTATATGGTGTTGAGGCAGACATGAAATGCAAGCACCTATGGATGGACGCCTGGAATAGGATGGCAGTGCCTACCCATGTTAACTCAATCTAATGCCCTTTTGCAGAGACCTTGGTAGGAGACTGGCTTCTTGATCATTTCTTTAATTACATTCCAGTGCTTGTCATGTGACTAGCAGAGAAAACTAGTTTAACTAGTCCTCAGTTTGCAATTGGTGAAGCAGCCTTCTCTGTCCATACTAGGGGCATAGTTACCATTGGTTCAGCAAGTACAGTGGTACTGAGACCCAAAACCCTCAGGGGCCCATTGAACCCTGATAATTGCTATATTTTACTTCCTGAGCAGCAGCCAAAGGGGCCATTTTCCATGCTTATGCCACGGCCCATGGGGTCGTTGGTACGCTGTGCTAGTGATTCGTACGCCTGCTTGAAAGTTGTCTCCTGACTGGATGTTCCTTGCACATTAATTTTGCTTCAGTGAACCTCTAGTGCCTTTTCATAGCCTTAGGACTCACTGTAATTAATCCTTGTTTAATAGGTGCTCTGAAAGCGAGCAGAACTGGTTGCTGGAATATGGCACTATACAAGAAACCTTAATTAAATATATTGTATTTTGTCTTTTGACAATGTGGTAAAGTGGACGAGTCTTTGGTTACCTGTAGGCTGTCTTCAGGATCAGTTAGTGAGGTCTCTGTGTGCCATGATTTCAAGGTAGCTTACTCTCTTCCTGCTAAGGTCACTTCCCAAATAGATCATGAACTATTCTCCAGGCTCTACTGTTCTCAGTGGACTGAGAAAACAGACCTTGTATGCCAAGTCACAAGGTCTACCCTATAGTTTTATAACACTCTTCAAATAAACCTTCCATATGTGGCTAGTCCTCATAATGTGTCATACATGTAGTGGGAAGGGTAATTACTATCAATCAGTGAGGGTTTGTAAAGCTCAGCTGTTTCACACATAAGGGTCTCGAGGCGGTGTGGGATTCATGCTGCTGGATCATGCTGCTTGTTGGTTGAACAGCGAGGTCTTGTGGTCCTTCCTGAACTGCTGGAGCGATGGTGAGGCTCTGAGGTGCAGGGGGAGGGTTTTCAGGTCTTCACTGCCAGGTGGGAGAAGTAGCGGCCTCCACTGTTTTATCAGCGGCTGCATTGGGTGGCTGCTAGGGATATGGTTCTGGAACATATTTTCCTGGTAGGTTGGTGGAAATTCACTCGTTCATTAAGGTATGCTGGTCCTTCATTGTGTAGTCCAGGGAAGACATGGCTTGGCAGATCGGGCTGGACTGTTCCCATGAGGCACAGGGTCAAGGCTGATTTGCATATGGCCATGTCTGAACTGGGGTGGTGTGGTGAGCAAAAAACCGATGGATTTAGGCCCAGATCTCTGTACTGGGGTGAATGTATGACATTGTTCTGCATTCTGTCCATCAACTGTTGTTTTTGCAAGAAAATAAAAATGACACATCAAAATCTTTCAGCAGCCGCCACTGCTGATTGTCTTCTTTTTTTCCCTACCCACTGCTAGCCTCGCCCGCTGCATTGCAAGCAAAACGAAGAGAATTCGAGTACACAAATCTGGTTATTCGAAACGAAAGAGAAAGGTGGCTCAGCAGGCTTTCGTAGTGTCACAGGAAGGAGCAATCCTGAACTTTATCACCCAAGGGAAACCTAAAGATGGAGAATCCTCTGGCCAGAGTACTGCTGATGCACTAGGTAAAGCAGGCGCTGACGACCATAAAGAAGAACAAAAAAATGATGATATCCATGAGTAGAATGATACTCATGAGCAGACCAATGAAAATGAACACGGTGACTCTGAAATTGATACAAACATGCAGCAATTACCAACTCAGGAAGAGGATTATTACAAAAGACACTCAGACAGAGAAACTGAAACATCATTCATCGGTCCATCAACATCTGGCATTCTGAAGGAGGTTCAGAGTTTACAGACGGATGATGCTTGTTAGACGGACCGGGAGGGTCGGCCGAGGACAAGGGGAGAGGTCTCCGGGGAGAGCCGTCTCCAGCGATCGTACAGATGAGTAACTTCCCCCCCACAGATACACACCACACAAGGATAGGATTTAACGTTCTTTATAGGCGATTTCTTGAGGTACGATGAAATGGTACAAGGAGGTCTGGACTCAGGGGTCCCCTCGGTTCTAGTCTCTTGGTTTGGGAAAAGGGGGTAGCGGGACAGTCTGGTTACCAATCTGGTAGCTGAGATGGTATGGTGGGTGGCTCACAATCCTCGAGCTCGGTGTTCTAGCTTGGACGGGCCGCGGCAGCGCCAGCAGGTCCCGGTGAAGGTGGTCGTTACACGGTCCGCGGCAGCGCCAGCAGGTCCCGGTGAAGGTGGTCGTTACACGGTCCGCGGCAGCGCCAGCAGGTCCCGATGAAGGTGGTCGTTACACGGTCCGCGGCAGCGCCAGCAGGTCCCGATGAAGGTGGTCGTTACAACGGTCCGCGGCAGCGCCAGCAGGTCCCGACGAGGATGGATGATGCAGAAGGCCGCGGCAGCGCCAGCAGGCAGGACGATAATTCACAAGGCAGGGCTACGGCAGCGCCAGTAGTCCGTCAAGGCTGAGTTCTTCTCGGTGTCTCTCGACTCCAGGATACAACTGCCTTCCTGCTCTGGAGCTGCCCTAGTTATAGGTCTGGCGCCCTTTGATGTCCGGACCCTCGCACTGGGAGGTCGGGGGGGGTCCGGGATGAGGGAGTCCAGACACCCAGCAGGGGGTGGAGCCAGCGCCCGGGGGAGCTGGAGGGCGATCGGCACCTGGCGGGGGAGAGCCATCGACACTTCTTTCTCCCATTGAGCTGCCAAGTGGTCCGTTCACCTCCTGGGTGGATGGTGGTGCCGGGATGTCGGGGCCGGGCCAGGCCCAGGGTTAGGGTCGAGCTGAGGCCACGCGGCCTCGTGGCGCAGTGTCCAAGATGGCGGCGGATCCGGCCGGGGGAGCCGGTAGTGGTTCGGCCCCATGATACATGGATGTCCGGGGGCAGGAGTTCCGTCGGGAGACGGGGTGCGGGTTGCCCTTGTGGGTAACACCTGGGAGTCCGGGGCTTGGGCCTTGTCATGCGGGGAGGGAGCAAGCCCTTCATGTGGCCTGTCCAACATGCGTCCCCCCCCAGCTGAAGGCGGGGAGAGTCACCCATCCTCTTGGGGACTCTCCTCGTCGAGGCGGAAAAAGCGTGACAGGCCATCTGTGTTGGCGTGGTCTTGGCCCGGTCGATGTTCCACAGTGAAGTCCATCCCCTGCAGGGAGATGGACCAGCGCAATAGTTTTGGGTTTTCCCCCCGCATCTGCATTAGCCACTGCAGGGGTCGATGATCGGTTTGCACCCGGAAGTGGGTACCGAAGAGATAGGGCCGGAGCTTTTTGAGGGCCCACACTACTGCGAAGGCCTCCCTCTCGATTGTGCTCCAGCGCTGTTCTCGGGCCAGGAGGCGTCTGCTGATGAAGGCCACCGGCTGGTCAAGACCCTCGGGGTTCAGCTGGGAGAGAACCGCCCCGATGCCGTGGTCGGAGGCGTCCGTTTGCACAATGAATTCCCGACTGTAATCGGGGGCCTGGAGCACAGGGGCGGTGCACAGGGCGGCTTTCAGCTTCTCGAAGGCCGCTTGACAGTCGGGGGTCCAGTTAATCTTCTTCGGGTGGTTTTTGGACGTGAGACCCGTGAGGGGCCCCACAATGCTGCCATAGTCCCTCACGAACCGCCGGTAGTAGCCGGTGAGTCCCAAGAAGGCTCGGACCTCGGTCTGCGTGCCTGGGGGTTGCCAGGACTGGATGGCAGCGATTTTGAGTTGTAGAGGAGCCACCAGACCGCTTCCCACCTGGTGTCCGAGGTAGGTCACGGACCCCTGACCAATTTGGCACTTGCCGGCCTTGATTGTGAGGCCGGCCCGCTGGAGGGCTTGCAGCACCTCTCGGATGTGGTGGAGGGGGTCGGACCAGTGGTGGCTGTATACAGCGATGTCGTCCAGGTAGGCGGCGCTGAACTCTTCGAGCCCCGCCAAGACCTGGTTCACTAGTCGCTGAAAAGTAGCTGGGGCATTCTTCATGCCGAAGGGCATGACCTTGAAGTGGTAGTGGCCATCGGGGGTAGAAAAGGCGGACCGTTCTTGGGCCCGGGGTGTGAGACCGATCTGCCAGTAGCCCGCTGTCAGGTCGAAGATGCTGAGGTAGCGGGCAGCCCCCATGCGGTCGATCAATTCATCCGCTCGGGGGATGGGATGAGCGTCGGTCCTGGTGACAGCATTCAAGCCCCGATAGTCGACGCAGAATCGGAGTTCAGGAGTGGTGCCGGGGGCAGCGGCTTTGGGGACCAGCACGGCCGGGCTGGCCCAGGGGCTGTCCGAGGGCTCGATGACCCCGAGCGTGAGCATCTTGGACACTTCCTCTTGGATGCAGGCCCGCACCCGATCTGGTACGCGGTAGGCCCGGTGTCGGATAGGGGGACTGTCCCCAGTGTCCACGTCGTGTAAGCACCAGGGGGTGACCCCTGGGGTGAGGGAAAACAGAGTAGCAAACTGCAGCAGGAGGTCCCGGCAGCCTTGGCGTTGCTCTGGGGTGAGGGCATCGGAGAGCCGGACCCCGTCCACGGAACCGTCTTTCTCCTGAGTCTTCAGGAGATCAGGGAGAGGCTCGGAGTCTTCTTCCGCCCCACTGTCTGTAGCCATCAGGAGGCTGAGTTCCGAGCGCACAAAGTGGGGTTTGAGTCTGTTGGTGTGGAGGACCCGGAGGGGGTTCCGGGGAGACTCCATATCGATGAGATAGGTGACGGGGCTCTTGCGTTCGACCACTTTGAAGGGCCCCATCCACTTGTCCTGCAAGGCACATGGTTCGGTGGGGGACATCACCCACACTTGTTGACCAGGTTCGAATTCGACGGAGGAGGCATTTTGATCGTACCATTTTTTCATGTCCTCCTGACTGGCCTCAAGATTCGCTTTTGCCATTTCCCTGAATCGCCGGGTCTGATTGCGCAGTGCCAGGAGGTACTTGAAGACGTCTGGAGGGGTCTTTAGGGGGGCCATCTCCCAACCTTCTTTGACTAGGCTGAGGGGCCCTCGCACAGGGTGCCCGTACAGAAGTTCGAAAGGGCTAAAACCGAGGGACTTCTGGGGAACTTCTCGATAGGCGAAGAGGAGGCACGGAAGTAGTACATCCCACTGGCGACGGAGGGGCTCTTCCAATCCCCCAATCATTCCCTTGAGTGTGCGGTTGAATCGCTCAACTAGTCCGTTCCCTTGAGGATGATAGGGGGTCGTGAATCGGTAGGTGACCCCGCACTGTTGCCAGAGGGACTTCATATATTTCGAGATAAAGTTTGTGCCTCGGTCGCTGACGACTTCTCGGGGGAAGCCCACCCGGGAGAAGATCCCCATTAAGGCCCGGCCGACCACCGGAGCTGTTACAGTTCGCAGAGGCACAGCCTCGGGGTAGCGGGTGGCGTGGTCCACCAGTACCAGGATGAACCGATGTCCTTGTGCTGTGCGGGGGTCCAGGGGCCCCACAATGTCTATTCCTACCCTCTCGAACGGGGTGGTGACAACTGGGAAGGGTTGCAGAGGTGCTTTGAGCTTGCGGCCGCTCTTCCCGCTGGCCTGGCACGTGGGGCAGGACCGGCAGTGGTTGAGGACGTCGTTTCGCATCCTCGGCCAGAAAAAGTGGGTCACCAGGCGACTGTAGGTTTTGTCCTGGCCCAGGTGTCCAGCCAGGGGGACATCGTGGGCCAAATTTAGCAGGAAGTCTCTGAAACGGAGGGGCACCACCAGCACTCGACTGGCCCCTAACTCCGCGATTTTCTGTTCACTGTATAGCAGGTCGTTATCCCAATAGACCCAATGGGCTCCGGTGGAGTCCCCTGCGCTCTGGGCGATGGCTTGCTGGCGGAGTCCCTCGAGGGAGGGACAGGTCCTCTGCTCCTGGCGGAACTGTTCCTGGGTGGGCCCCCCTTCTTGATGCCACTGAGCCAGGCCGGGAAGGTCCTGGGGCTGGGCGACCCCTTCGGGGGTTTGCTCTGGGGGGTCGGTATAGTCGGTGTCCTCTACTGGAGCGATCGGGGGAGGAGGTGCAGGCCATTCTGGTTCTTCTGGTCGGGGGATGGCACGGGCAGCCATGGACCGGGTGGTTACGCACGCCCAGTCCGGGAGGCCCAGCATCCCCAGGTGCTCTCTTCTTTCGACGGCGGCCCACGGGGAACTCTCAAGATCATTCCCCAGGAGACAGTCCACGGGGGCATCATCCCGGACCGTCACCTTCAACATGCCGGAGACCCCTCCCCATTCGAAGGGGACGCAGGCCATCCGACATAGACTCTCGGAATTGTCGGCTGAGCGGACGGGGCAGAGAATGTTCGGCAGGATCTGCTCTGGTTTTACCAGGTGACAGCGGACGGCCGTCACACTGGCCCCTGTGTCACATAGGGCTTCGGCCCGGCGCCCATTAATGTTCACCCACTGGCTATATTTTCTGGTGTTGGCGGGTAGGGGAGCCCGCGGGACCATGTCTCTTCCCCCTAGGCATGCTAGAACCATGGCGGCCGGTTCCCACTCTTGTTGTGCCTGCTCATATTCTTCTTGTTCCTCGGAGATTTGTTCTCCCCCCAGGGCGGCGGCAGCTACCTGGCGGGGTTTTGGCATTTGGTTCTGCGGGCAGTTCGGGTCATTGGCGTAGTGGCCGACTCGCTGGCATCGGTGACACGTGACGTTGGCTCGGAACTCCGGGCGCATCGGGGGGTTGCCCCGGCCGGCCGGGGGCGGGGTGCTGGCAGCGGGAGTGGCCGGGACGGTGTCTCTCCCTCGCCCCTGGCCTCCTCCTCCTCCTCGGGGACGGTGCTGACCTTGGTTGTTCCGGTTTTGCTCGTGTGGCCCTCTCCGGCCCACTCGGGTGCTTTCCCACCGGTCAGCTTCGGCGGCGAGTTGCCGTGGGTCAGTCAATTTACTGTCGAGGAGGTGCTGCCTGAGCTCGACGAAGCAGTTGTTAGACAGGTGCTCCCACACCATGAGATTAAAAAGTTGCTTGTAGGTCGTTACGTGGCTTCCCTTGATCCAACCCTCGAAGGCTCGGCTGAAATAGTTGACATATTCCACCCACGTTGTACCCGGGATCCGGGTGCAGTCCCGAAACCTCTGGCGGTACATTTCGGGTGTGAGCCCATATCGGGTGAGGAGGGCAGCCTTCATGTGGTCATAGGATGACATCTGATGGTCTGGGAGCTGCAGTAGGGCATCGCGGCCTTCGTTGACGAACCTCCCCCATAGGCCGGCTCCCCAGTCACTTCGATCGATCCGGTGGGAGGTCATGGCGATCTCGTAGGCCTTGAACCACTGTTGTATGTCGTCCTCTCGGACATACTCTCGGACAACATCCTTGGGGATGTGGACTTTCTTTTCTGTCGCTCCCGGGGTGCGCGGTCGCTCGGGCACCTCCGGTTCTTTGTTCTGCTTCCGTAGTTCTATTTCCGCCAGTTTGCGCTCGTGTTCGAATGTTAGTCTTTTTTCTTCGAGCTCTCTCTGCCTCTGTTTTTCTTCCCGTTCTTCTCGGAGCCGCAGATGTTCTAGGTTCAGTTTTTGCTCGGCTAATTTTAGTTCACCGTCCATTTTGAGTCGTGCCATTTCCAACTCATGTAATCTGTTTTTTTCTCTTTCTTGGATCTCTTCCTGCGAGAGGCCCGTTCCTCGCTCCTCGGGAGCCGTGGCGTTCCTCTCCGATGCTGTGCCGTTTTGGTCTGGGGATCCGGCGACCCCGGTTTCTGCCCACGACTCAATGGCGTGCTTCAAATCGTCTTTGGTAGTCAGGCCGGTGGTAGCAATGCCTAGTTCCATGCAGAATTGTTTCAGTTCACGATGGCTATACTCTTCCAATTTATCCATCTGGAATTTCTCGGTGGATCCGCTCTCTTTGGTTGACATCGTGGTTTTGTCGTGGGGTGAGCTACTCTCTGTACGATTACGCGTTGATTCGGATCGCTCCGCTGGCCACCAATGTTAGACGGACCGGGAGGGTCGGCCGAGGACAAGGGGAGAGGTCTCCGGGGAGAGCCGTCTCCAGCGATCGTACAGATGAGTAACTTCCCCCCCACAGATACACACCACACAAGGATAGGATTTAACGTTCTTTATAGGCGATTTCTTGAGGTACGATGAAATGGTACAAGGAGGTCTGGACTCAGGGGTCCCCTCGGTTCTAGTCTCTTGGTTTGGGAAAAGGGGGTAGCGGGACAGTCTGGTTACCAATCTGGTAGCTGAGATGGTATGGTGGGTGGCTCACAATCCTCGAGCTCGGTGTTCTAGCTTGGACGGGCAGCGGCAGCGCCAGCAGGTCCCGGTGAAGGTGGTCGTTACACGGTCCGCGGCAGCGCCAGCAGGTCCCGGTGAAGGTGGTCATTACACGGTCCGCGGCAGCGCCAGCAGGTCCCGATGAAGGTGGTCGTTACACGGTCCGCGGCAGCGCCAGCAGGTCCCGATGAAGGTGGTCGTTACAACGGTCCGCGGCAGCGCCAGCAGGTCCCGACGAGGATGGATGATGCAGAAGGCCGCGGCAGCACCAGCAGGCAGGACGATAATTCACAAGGCAGGGCTACGGCAGCGCCAGTAGTCCGTCAAGGCTGAGTTCTTCTCGGTGTCTCTCGACTCCAGGATACAACTGCCTTCCTGCTCTGGAGCTGCCCTAGTTATAGGTCTGGCGCCCTTTGATGTCCGGACCCTCGCACTGGGAGGTCGGGGGGGGTCCGGGATGAGGGAGTCCAGACACCCAGCAGGGGGTGGAGCCAGCGCCCGGGGGAGCTGGAGGGCGATCGGCACCTGGCGGGGGAGAGCCATCGACACTTCTTTCTCCCATTGACCTGCCAAGTGGTCCGTTCACCTCCTGGGTGGATGGTGGTGCCGGGATGTCGGGGCCGGGCCAGGCCCAGGGTTAGGGTCGAGCTGAGGCCACGCGGCCTCGTGGCGCAGTGTCCAAGATGGCGGCGGATCCGGCCGGGGGAGCCGGTAGTGGTTCGGCCCCATGATACATGGATGTCCGGGGGCAGGAGTTCCGTCGGGAGACGGGGTGCGGGTTGCCCTTGTGGGTAACACCTGGGAGTCCGGGGCTTGGGCCTTGTCATGCGGGGAGGGAGCAAGCCCTTCATGTGGCCTGTCCAACAATGCTGGTATTGAAAAGGAAGCCAAAGAGCAAGACCATGTTACAGACCCGTGTTCTGAATATAATTTATGTGATTGGAGGGATCCTGCTTTGTGGCCGAACTCTCTTACGGATGCGCAACGTGTTTTTCTTGTTGAAAGGGGTCCCTCCAGAGACCCAGATTCTAAAACAAAGTATCCAAGTGATGAGCACTCAAAAAGTAAACGTCGTTTTTCTGTTACCATGTTACTGGTCATCTAACGCCTTTTCTGGATGTTTTATTAAAACACCTTTCTGAGCTCCGCCCCGCCCGGCCCCCTACCTGCGCTCCCTGCACAGGGCCACCATGAGCCTAGAGCCGACCCTGAAGCCATGGAATGGTGACTTCACAAATCCACATAACGCAACGCAGCACAAGTTGCTGTGTTGCATTACTCTGTGCCAGGGAGGCGTTCCATTGGTATTCTGACACAACCTGTATGCTTTTTGTTGCGTTCTCAGATCTGCCATTACTGATAGACCTAGGTATACCGTTTTGGATACTTGGACTGAAATGCTCATACTTACGCTAACAATCCAGAACTCACCAAATGCATCGCATATGTGATGGGGCTCAATCAGCAGCCTTTCTATTTTTTTTGGGGGGGCGGGGTCTTAAAAAGCGCAATCTTGACCCGAATGTAACAGAGCGCTTTACATGGGCACCAGTTGCGTTGCAGACAAACACATTCCTGTTTTGTTAGGCACTGGGAGATTAGGAGAGTTGCCCAGAATCACAGAATGCTGGGCATCCCTACTGAGATTCGAACTCGGTTCCACAGCTATGTGGCTGACCGCTCTAGCCCTTAGGCCACATCCTCTTAGAAAGAAGAGTCAAGAAGGCTGATCCGTGCTAGAATCGCGGCTCCTATTGGCTGATTAACATGTTCTCAAAACAGCTTTGCTTGGCACGCTTTGACAAGCACAATGATTTGAATATGTACATCCATTTTGCTGTAGTTACCACAATCGCATTGTTTGATTCATTTTATTCACATGAATATTCATAATTGCCATGTCACGTCTCCTCCTCGGAGTTCACGAGGCGCACCCTGAGGGGAAGTTTGCAGGCGAGAAACGAGCGCTTCAGCGCCCCTGGCATTCTGCAATGTATGACATGACAGAACGCCACGCAACACGGCGATAATGCGAAAATAAATACTTAATCCCCCTTTTCCCCAGCTCATTAAATGATTGCACAATCTTCATTTACCAAAAGCGCTGATACGTGTGAAACGGTCTGTTCGCCCGCAGACAGCAGCCGGTGTCGGAAGCTGTAGTTTGGCAATGTTCATGCACGTACCCGCGCATCTAATGCTGTTCTTGAGGGATGTTCCTGCAGATGTTCGAAGGAGGAAGGCAGGCTTCACAAGCAGCTTTCTAGGAAGTGTCAGTTTTATGACGGATCCCAGAACAGCCCTTCCCCTAATGAGGGTTGGTGCGGCCCACGAGACTGTAGGAAGTCAAAGCGAAAGATTGCTTTTATGGCAACTGTCAAGTTTTGATTTCCAGGGACGAGGAACGGCCTCGCACCTGCGTGGAGTTTCTCTTTTCTTGAATAAAGTCTTCCCAATGTGACTTTGCTACTCTGTCTTCCTGTCAAAATTCACTCCTAGGCATAGGAAAAGATTTCCTTTTACTAGGTGTAGCTGGCCACATTTTAACACCTTTGTACTTGGGGAATATCATGAAATGCTTGCCTCCAGCCAGTTCTTCAGGATTTCCAGCTATAGGAAATGATGCAAATTAACATGTCCTGAGTAGTGTGATATATGAGGTCATAAGCAGTAGTGAGGGGGCACAAGCCATAGTCCACTGAAGCAAACCTGGAGAATGTTAGGGTGTGTTTAGTTTTTTTAGCTGTAAGTAGCGCATATCTCGTTTTCATTTTTTAACATCAACTAAACTCTTAATACCATACCTAACTATAATATCACTTTAATTTTAGTATTATTGAGAGAATTTCTGTATTTTCCCAATAGTATTCTACACTGAGCATAAGCAGAACCCCCTTAGGTGACTTGCACCCAACCCCACAGGGAGCAGTTAAGCTCTGCTGTGCGTGGCCTTCGTCCTGGGGACAAGCCCTGTGCCCAACCACCCTGAAACTAGCCAACCCCACGATACACAAAGCCTTAGGGCAGCCAATCAGATCATTTGGTATAGTAAATCCGACTCTGGTACTGCAGTACCAAAAAAAACCAACAAGATCAAAATCTCCCTCAGCCAATCAAAAGGGCGTCTTTTTTTCAATGTTTTGCTACAGCGGGCCCTTGCAGGACCACCTGTCTAGATATACCTAACTTTTTCTCAGCCTTAACCCCTTCCATGTCCATCCAGTGCTCCACTTTAAATGCTAATTTCTCAAAAACGGCTGAATTGATTTACACCAAGTCACAAAAACCACGCTTTCTGAGTAAGGGTTATGGGTAGTGAGCAAAGACCAAAATAATAGTAGAAATCAAAAACTAGAGAATGCCAAGATCAGGGTAACAAGTACATCCTCACTAATTGAGTGTAGGTCCCTCAACTGGTGCCCATTTTTAGGTCCAGCCTACCTGAAAACCTACCAGACATATAGAAAGTTGATTTAGGAATACGGTCTGCCTAGTTTTTGCAATTGGCTTTATGGTTTGTAACTCACGTTTTCTTGCTTTCCATTTGCTTGCATCATTTGTTCTAGCTGTCCAGCTTGAGTTCGTACCTTCCCATGGGCAGCTCTTCTGCTAAGGAGGAGGAGCATCGCCCCACTGCTTTTGGCACTGGAAAAAAAAAGGAAAAATAAAATGATAATAGCTCTAAGTTACTATGATTTTATTTTCCCTGCTGCTGTGTCTTGGCAGACGGGGCGTGGCAGATCTGCTCCGCTCTCAGAGCAGGGGAGGAGTGGTGGGCTCTATGTAAGTGCACAGGATTGTTTTACCATCCCTCTGGGGCCGGCCAAACATTTATGCATACTTTACATGTTCGCCATGTAGGCTGCATTACAGCCTGCATGGAGAACATGCCCAGCCCCACATTCACTGACTGAGCCCTGAACCATTGTGCTCAGACCAATCACGATGCTGCATTGCAGCTCTGTGTTTGGCTATCGGGAGGCTGAGAGCCGGGTGCTTCCTGCTTCCTTTGCAGAGAAGAAGCTAGGAAGAGGACACAGGAGATGCAGCAGTGGTTGTCTAGCAGGCTGGCCTGCCTGTAAGTGTTTTTTGTTGTTGTGCACCATTCCACTCTATACTGCAAACTATGCCACTTGACTCTACACTGCCCTCTGCATCACTCATAACTACACCACTCCACTTTGCACCACTCTATGCCACTGCACTCTACTCCACTACACTCTATGCCACTCTATTCTGCGCCACTCCATTCTGCACTACTCCACTCTGCACCACTGCACTCTGCACCACTGCACGTTACTATGCACCACTCTAATCTACACCATTACATTCTACAACGCTATATGGTAAGCCACTGAATTCAATGCCAATGCTCTCAATGCCACTGCACCCTACGCCACTATACTCTTCAACACTCTACACCAATGAATTCTACACCAGTCCACTCTGCTTTATGCCACTCCCAGTGCCTAATTTATGCTGGTGGTTTCTGGTGCTCAGCACTTAGTTGTCAACACCAGCACTTATGGCTGTCTGCCACATTTGTACGGAGAACGCAGTTGTGTTCACACACTGCACACGATCTCCGTGGGGCTCCTAGTCTCTCACCCTGGGTGGTTTCTTGGGTCCCTGGCACTTCTACATCCTTTGGACATTGTCTTGACATGAGTCGTGGTTCTTATACCACTTTCTTAGTGTATGGTTTTGTCCACCCCCGGGGTCCACTGTTTAGTCTCTGCTATTTACTTGATTTCTATGCAAAGTATTGTGTGTATCGCCGGGTAGGAGATATTTGTACTTATGAGTGAGTGTTAGATAATAAATACATATTTTTATAAATACATTATGTGGTTCTTTTTTATTTAACCTATACATATAGGATTGTATTCTGGTAAAACAAGCTGCTTTACACTCCTTCTGGACTAAAACTGAAGGCTGCTCTCCACAGCTACCACTTAGAGAGCTTTCTAAGGTTGTCTAAGACCTCTTAAATCACCATAGGGTTTGTCTGGACTGGTGCAAGGGGCCCACTTTCATTAGTGGACATCATATACTAAGCCAGCCTCTCACATTTACAAATTAGGCATTGGCCACTCCAGTGTACTCTACTCTACGAGACTCAACACTATGCCACTCCAATACACAACACTCTCTGCCACTCCACTGTACAATACTCTACTCCACTCTTCGCCATTACACTCTACAAGACACCACTCTCTATACACCATTACCTTGTAGCCATGCTGAGCAGCAGCCACGCTGGGGTAAAACATGGCTGAAACACATTGGCAAAGACAATAACTCGGCATCATACCGGACTCCTCACTCACAATAAATCGCCAGATCAATGTTGTATCCTCATCATGCTTCCACAAGATCCACCTGCTTCGAAAGATATTCTGGGGGATTCCCACTGAATACAGAAATGGGTCACCTGGGCACTCATCACTAGCAGACTCGAACACGGCAACGCACTCTCCGCTGGCGTCACCCAGAAACGAATGTATGACATTACAACGCATACATTTACAATGCATACCTTTACAACGCAGTTGTTACATCGCAACAATCTGTACAATGCATTCTTTTACATCGCATGCCACTACATCACATTTTTAGAAACTACCTTTACAACCCATTCCATTACATCGCATTATACCATTACAACGCATACCATTACAACGCATACCATTACTTTGCATTTAAGGTAAGTGTTGGATAGTGTAGAGATAATAATTACTATTCTAACTCCAGTGAGTGCAACAGTAGGGCAAGTGTTGGATAGTGTAGGGGTAAAAAATACTATTCTAACTCCAGTGAGTGCAGCAGTAGGGTAAGTGTTGGATAGTGTAGGGGTAAAAATTACTATTCTAACTCCTGTGAGTGCAACAGTAGGGTAAGTGTCGGATAGCGTAAAGGTACTATGCGTTGTAATGGTATGCGTTGTAATGACTTGCAATGTAATGCTTGTGTTGTAGTGACATTCGCTGTAATGACACGCATTGCAGTGACATGCGATGTAATGGCTGTGTTATAATGACATGCGATGTAAAGGATGTTGCGATGTAATGACTGCATTGTAAAGGTAGTGCGATGTAATGCCTGCGTTGTAAAGGTTGTTTTCCCCCAGAAACTCCACAGGAAACTACAGAACGTTCAAAACACCAAAACCAGACCGACCCTCAACATCCCCCGCTGCAGCCACATCACTGAACACCTTCAAGAACTCCACTGGATCCCAGTCAACAAAAGAATAACCTTCAATCTTCTCACACCTGCCTACATAGCCCTTCAAGACGCAGAAGCAGCATATCTTTACCACAGCCTCTCATTCTATGTCAATTGTGCTCCACCCAACTGGCCCTGGTCACTGTCCCACGAATCCACAAGACCAGAACCGGAGGAAGATCCTTCTCCTACCTTACTGCCAAAACCTCGAACACCCTGCCTCTCCACCTCAGGCAATCCCTGTTATTAACCCAATTCAGGAAGGAGTCGACTGAACTCCAACACCTAGACAGATCAGCAGCACCCTCAGTGCCTTGAGACCCCCACAGGTGAGTAGACGCATTCTATAAAGTCCTGACTGAATCATTGAAAAGCACAACATATTGGCTTTGCCAATGCTTGTTTATAATCAGTGTTTGTTATTATCTTCTTGGAGCACAGCATCACTCATTTAGTGTGACTTCTACACCTTTGTACACAGTCTTTCTTATTGGTTGAATGCCTCATGGTTTCCTACTCCGTCTTTCTAATTGTTTTTTTCTGTCAGAGAACAAAGATTCCTACCAAACAATAAGCATTTGTAAAGCCAGGGTACTGTCCCACCTGGGGGCATCTGGGTGCTAGGGTGTCGAGGTCTCAGTTTACACACAATGTCTTGAGAAAACAGGGGGGAAAGCGATGAAACAAGCAGAAAAAAGCAAAATAGAGGGCAGAAAAACAAGTGTGCAGAAAAGGTAAAATAGAGGGCAGAAAATTAGCAGTAAAGGCAAATCAGATGGCAGAAAAACAAGCAGAAAAGACAAATCAGAGGGCAGAAAAAGGCAAAACAGGTCAGACAAACGAGCAGGAAAGGCAAAACAGAGCAGAAGAGGTCAAACAGAGGGTAGAAAAACAAGCAGAAAGTCAAGACAGAGGGCATAAGAACAAGCAGAAAAGGCAAAAAAAGAGCAAGAATAGGAGACACAAACAGAGGTTAGCAGTACATCCTGGTTGGAGGGCGGGGCGCTGAGAGGAAAGAAATGGCAGAAAGAGGGAGGAAGGAAGCAGAAGAAAGCAAAACAAAGGGCAGAAAAATGAACAGGAAAAGGAAAAACAGAGGGCATCAAAAACTAGCAGAAAAAGCAAAACAGAGCAGAAGATGGCAAAACAGAGGGCACAAAAAAGAGCAGACACGGTAAAATAGCGTTCAGAAAAACAAGAAGAAAGGCAAAACAGAGGGCAGAAAAACGAGCAGGAAAGGCAAAACAGAGCAAGAAACGAGCAGAAAATGCACAGAGGACAGCAGGTAGCCAGGCAGCAGACTGCTGGCAAGCTAGACAGGAGAACTGTTGCAGGGGGAGTTGGCACGAGGATCTTTCCTGTGGGAATTAACATGGGAAATCAAACTTTTGGGATACACTCCCCTTTTTTCTTGGCGCCTGTTTGACGAATCAGCACAAAACCTTAGATGAAGGAACTAAAGTGGATGAATATTTTTGGGAAAGTTCATGCATATTTGTCAGCAGTAAAAATTAAAAAAAAAAAAATACTCTTCTAGGGGAATCTTTCCTATGGAAACTCTGATTTGAAAATCACTACTCAGAATTATGAAAGGTTGTGTTGATGTCGCTAGGATTTAGTGCTACTAATGGCCTACAGGTCACATATGTAATCTCCTGCAGCAGGTACATTAACCTACTGAGCACCTCATCAGTTTTAGTTATGGGTCGACTGTTGCAAACCGAACACATAAGGTTTTATTTTCATTACGTTTTCAGATGCACGTGAATACCAGAGTTTTCTCTGCATAGTGGGTGTTGGTGTAATGCAAGTGTGAGGCACACCCAGCCAAACCCTTATTCCCAGAGCATGAGTAGCCTTAGTATGCAGGGCATGTGTGATGGTAAGGAGTGGGGAAAACAGTCACTTGGTAAAATCTTTCAATAACTCGTACTGTCTTGTTTGGCCTGCTTCTAGGCATTCACAATTTTGACAAAAAGAAAAACTGTTAGACAGGGTGATACAATGATTTGTCGAAGGTCACAGAGCTTAGTCAAATGAGGACTCTCTGTAGAGAACGTAAAACTAAGGGTTGTTAATTCTGACTCTGTGCGCCACCTGTTCCTCAAGTAAATACTCATTCATGTGTGGCAGAATAAATACTATCTACCATCAGTGACTGTGTCTCCCCCACTGAGTGCTCTACCAACCTCTGTAGGTAGCCCCAGGGACTCTTTCTCTGGAGGTCCTGCTGGGACTCCGCATGTGCTTGGGTGTAGGCATCTCCACCACCTTGAGACCCAGCTGGAGAAACATAACAGGGGCCACTCATGGGAGACAGCCACAGGCTGCATGCGGAGCAAAGCACAGAAAGGGGAGGAGTCTGCAGCATCTACTAAATTATTCCAACCTTTGATATTGATATTTCTCAGAAAGCGCACGAATGCCAATGGCGTCCTGGCGCTAATGTGGCCTACTGAATGATGTAGTCTTTATTAACAAACATTGTATCTCAATGTAAGAGTCGGAAAACAACCAGATATTAAGATCTTTCCTGAGGGTCAATAAATTAGATTGACTCCTCAGATGTTGTTGTAGGCTGCTCCAGAGAGGGGCTGTGGTCACTGTGTTGACAGTGAATGTTCCACCGACCTCTGGATGCAATTATTCATTTTTTGTGTATATTATACAATTTTTATATTTAGCCTGTTTCTAAGCATTCCCTGATTATGGCGGATTAGATAACTGAGATAGAGGGAGTAGAAGTCACGTGCCGAGGATCACACAACTAAATAATTTTGGGAAGGCAAGACTTTATTTTTTTTATTTTATTTTTTTATCTTTCAACAAGAGGGTAATAAACACAAAGCAAAACAGATACACAGTATTGAGTATATGCTAACATCACAGAAAATACAATATTACACACATAAAAAAAGCAGATTAAAAAAAGAGATAACACAAGAGTAAAAAAAGAGGATTAATGAATAAATTCATACATAAGCCGGAGAGAATAGTCAAGCCAGTCTAAACCACCACTAAATCATACTGCTTATGTCGCTTAGAACAAAGATACCCAGATTGCAGTACATTTAGCTATAGCGCGAGTGCCTCTTGTCTTAGCTAGCGCGTGATCCATATCACATATAGGTATAATTACTGTGTGTAAGCTGAATAAGCTGCTGCTCGCACCCCTTTGCTTCTTAGTATATATGTTTTTAAATAACAAACTGTACTGTATGCAGGCCGACCGAATTGCTGCTAATGCTATTTGCACTTTAAGCTACGTGTGTTTTAAAAATTGAATCGTGGGGAAACATTGTTTTTAATAATTTGGAAAACAGCTCAACATAGTGTTTTTTCTTTCTGAAAACCCGACTTGGGCTCGCCGATCCTCTTCTCACGGGGTCCGCACTTCATAGCGGAGCCGCCGGTGAAGGTTCTCGGTCTAGTTGTTACTGCCCTACGCCTTTAAAAACAACGCGATGGCGTGGCCACGCAGCATGTTATTGAGGTATAATTACTGTGTGTAAGCTGAATAAGCTGCTGCTCGCACCCCTTTGCTTCTTAGTATATATGTTTTTAAATAACAAACTGTACTGTATGCAGGCCGACCGAATTGCTGCTAATACTATTTGCACTTTAAGCTACGTGTGTTTTTAAAAATTGAATCGTGGGGAAACATTGTTTTTAATAATTTGGAAAACAGCTCAACATAGTGTTTGTTCTTACTGAAAACCCGACTTGGGCTCGCCGGTCCTCTTCTCACGGGGTCCGCACTTCATAGCGGAGCCGCCGGTGAAGGTTCTCGGTCTAGTTGTTACTGCCCTACGCCTTTAAAAACAACGCGATGGCCCGTCCGTGCTCCGACCACGCTCAGTGCCAGCCATGCTGCTCCGTTTGCTGGGGACACTGGAGGTAATATGAGACTGGTATATACCAGAAACAAACTGCTGGATCTGAGAGCAGAGGGAGGCAAGAAGGGTAAGATTACTATAGAGAGGACGGCAGGGTTGAAGACCGATTTTATGAAGGAGGATGGTCTGAAATGTGGCTTGCTCAATGTCAGGTCACTACCTAAGCATCACCTAGAAATCCAACTATCGGTGGAATATAATGACTTGGACGTATTGTTCATGACAGAAACATGGACATATATTGATTCTGACCTGGAGCTGGCCAGGGCCTGCCCACCTGGGTACAAATCCCTTCACAAACCACGTGTGGGCGGTAGGGGTGGAGGGGTTGGAATCATCTTTAAGGACAGTTGGGATTTCTCACCTCTTGATATTGAGGACATGGAAGGAATAGAGACCCTGGGCTTTGTTATTAAATAACCTAAGGGACAGCGTCTCACCGGCTTGGTAGGCTACAGACCTCCGGGAGCCGCCGACCTTGCATTTCAACGAGGCTTCATTGAAACCCTGAATAACCTGGCTCTATGTCACTCAAGGCTGTTAGTTGTAGGAGATTTTAACTTATGGCCAAATGGGATACTGGATACAGCCTTCTATAATATTGTTCAATCCTGTGAACTTATTAATTTACAGCAATGGGTGAAGGAATCCACCCACAAAGGAGGACACATGCTGGACCTGGTGTTCGCTAATGAACAATTGATGGGACCTCTTGAAGTTCTACCAGTATGCTGGTCTGACCATTGTCTGATCATTTTCCAGTTGTATAATTTGGGATTAAATAAACTACATCAAAAGACTGATCGGGTATTTCAAAGCAGGAACTGGAAGGGCCTCCTTAAGAGAGTACAGACCACTCCGGTTCTTGCACCAACTGAAACTTATGATATTGATAAGACAGTGGAAGAGAACTACACAGTTTACTGTAATAATATCAGTTCCCAGTTAGATAGAGTAGCCCCATTAAGGACTCATAAAAAAGTTGGTAGACCGTCTGCCCCCTGGTTCACAGATAATCTTAGAACCCTGAAACTCAGCTGCAAACAAGCAGAAAGGAGATGGCGCAGAGATTATACCGAGAGGGATAAGGCCCTCTGGAAACTTGCCTTAGCAGGATACAGAAAAGAAATTGTGCTAGCGAAGACGGAGTACTTTGCCAACTGTATCCTGAAGGCACAACATAACTCTAAGGAGGTCTTCAGGATTGTAGATACCCTGCTTAAGCCTGAGTGTGTTAAGAATGACATTGTGCCTAGTCAAACACTGTGTGATGGACTGGCCGCCTTCTTTGAGGAGAAAATAAAGAACATCATTAATGATCTTGCTCCTCGACACTCACCCAAGAAACTGGGACTATGGAACCATGCAGATAGGAGGATATTACATCCTCTGGACCAGTTTAATGCTATCTCTCCGGGGGACTTTGAAAAAGTGGCCATGAGTATCTCCTCGGGATCACCATTGGATCCCCTACCACATAAAATCTGGAAGGAACTGTCTCTGGAGCTTTTTCCAGTATTGCGTCAAATCTGCAATCAGTTCTTGATGGAGGGCTCAGTACCTACATGCTGGAAGCAGGCATCAGTAACGCCACTGCTAAAGAAGACAACACTAGATCCAACTTGCATGAAAAACTATAGACCAATTTCTTTACTACCATTTCCCATAAAAATTCTGGAACGAGTGGTCAGCAAAACAATCTCTCAGTTCCTAGAAAGTAACAATGTCCTGGATAAGATGCAATTTGGATTCCGCCCAGGACATGGTACGGAGACAGCCCTGGTGACCGTTATGGACGATCTACGAATGCGAGCGGACAGGGGACAGGCGGCAGTTTTGATCCTTCTTGACCTGTCCGCCGCATTCGATACGGTGCACCATGGGATCCTTCTGTCCAGATTAGAGGAGGTGGGAGTAAGGGGAACTGCTCTTAAATGGCTTCACTCCTATCTTTCTGATAGACAGCAAGCAATTGCTCTCCCCCCCTTCCGCTCCAGTCTTTCAAACATACCACAAGGGGTTCCACAGGGATCGGCAATATGCCCCATCCTTTTTAATATATATATGAGCCCCCTACCTTCAATTATCAGAGCTCACGGTGTCAACTTAGTCAACTATGCTGATGACACTCAGTTTATCCTGTCCTTAGAAGGCGAGCATTCGGTTCCTGTGATTTCCATGCATGCCTGCAGGACATAGCAACTTGGCTTAGGGAGAACTCACTCCAATTTAATTGTGAGAAAACTGAGATTTTATACTGCGCTACAGGACGAGTTCCCCATCCGTTTCCACCTAACTTTTGGCCAAGTACGGACAGTGTACCAGTGACACCTAACCTTACTGTACGTAATCTGGGTGTAATGTTTGATAATAAACTAACACTGGAGAAGCATGTTAACAAGATAGTCGGGAGCTGTTTCAGTTTGTTAAGAGCATTTCGGAAAATATTCCCATTATTTCCATCAGAAGCAAGGGTGCTGATAGCCCGAAGTACCATTTTGGGCAGATTAGATTACTGTAATGCTCTGCTTTTGAATTCACCACAGTATCTGATCGAGAGATTGCAGAGAATACAGAATATGGCGGCAAAGATAATCTTGGGACGACCACGTCGCTCCTCTACTCTGCAAGCCCTTTCGGAGTTACACTGGCTGCCAGTTCTCCAGAGAATTCAATTTAAAGCCCTTTGCCTACTGTTTAAGGCTTTACACGGACAGGGGCCAACATCTCTGCAGGAAAGTTTTAGCTGGTACACTCCACTTCGGCCGCTTCGTTCTTCTTCATCTAACCTTGTGAGGGTGCAGAGAGCTAGGAAAGTTAAGTCAGTAGGTCGAGCTTTCTGTATAGCAGCCCCTCGACTCTGGAATACACTGCCACTGGATATCAGACAAATAGACAATCTGACGCAGTTCAGAAAGAGAATTAAAACGTGGCTATATCCCCGGGCCATCTCCCAGTTCTCCCGTTAATTCTACGCTGATAGTATTTCTTGTTCTTCCAACACACACTCTAACATAGCGCCAGGTTACCCGTAGGGTGTCAGTAGCGCTCTATAAGCAACTATAATAATAATAATAATAATAATAATCATATATCTGCCTTACTAGCAGCCACCAATCCATGACAGATGGGGATTTTGGTGAGATCCACACCCTAGCTATAGTTAATCTTGCCGAAACCAGTAAAATAGCAAGTAGACTATTATATTTAGAACTCACAAAACTAGTTCCCATCATGATTTCAATAATTGAGAGGTGTTTCTATCCCCAGCTTCTGAAGCAGAACATTCCCAACCTTCTGCCAGAATGTTATCAGTTCTGGGCATGTTATAAACATATGTTTAATGTCAGCCGCATGTAAATTACATCTCAAGCATTTTGTCCGATCGCTAATTGTATTATTATCAGGTGACCATTTTGCTATTCTTTCTGGAGTATAGTATAAGAGACATATCGTACAGTGTTGCTGCAGTCACAGACTAGTAGAGTGCACAGCCTTGTCTATAGAACTGAAAGCTTGTGATATAGTACTAGCCATACTTTACTCCAACGATCAGCTAATCTCTCACAGACGTCTGATCTGTAGCTACTTAGCCATTTATACACCCTACTAATCAAATATTTCGACTCTACTGCATACATAAAGTCCCATATCTCAGAGCCGGTTATGTTTATCAGGTTTAGATCTCTTAAAAAATAATCCCGTATCTGATAGTATTTAAACAGCATATGGTCTGGTAATTTATGCTTGATCTGCAGTCTCTCAAACGAGGCAAAACCTCTGTAATCATACAGATCCCCTAAACATGTGACTCCACAACTAGCCCATTTTTTACCCACATCATCATGGAATATCTCCGAAAATCCTGGATTATGCCATCACGGAAATTTATCATGATAAGGAGAGATGTTGCCACTAAGGAGGATAGCACGCCAAATGAGTATACCGTCCCGTATAGTCTTGAATTTTACCCTTTTAAAATAGTTTGGGTCGTTGATTCTATACAGAAACATATTGCTCTCCCCCCCCAATATAAACTTATGACAGAAGATGGTGCTAGCAGCATTGATGAGACTACAGAGATGAATAAAATAGGCTGACCAAAAATATATTTTAAAATCAGGGAACTTTAGACTCCCTTGACTAAAAGGGAGTTTCAGCCGATCTATCGCTTGACTTGCTTTCTTATATCCCCATATAAAACTGCCTAGTATTCCATCTAATATCTTAAAAAATGAGTTTGGAACGCATAACGGAATAGTGCGTAAAAAATAAAGAAACTTAGGAAAAATCTTCATTTTTATAATATTGATTCTACCAATAATACCGATAGGCAACTTCTGCCATTTTTTTAAAGACTTCGTTGTCTCTTTTAACAAAGCTTCATAATTTAAAAAAACATATTCTATCTACTGTTGCAGGGATTCTGCTCATGCACAGAACTATGTGCAGGAAACCAGGACCTCAGTGAATTGCGGTGTACCAAAAACTCACCTCAGTACCCAGAACCCCAATGCGACTAGCATCAGTCTCCCATTTGTCCTCCGTGTCCTCTCGGAGCTCCCAATGTATAGACAACCCAGAACAAGCGACTTAGAGTACTCTCAGGAATGGTGGGAATCAGAAATACCTGTTTGTTATTATTCTCATATCAGTCCACAACAAGAGTAATCAGAGACACTGTAAAGTTTAAAATGTTTATTTTATAAACTACGGGGCAGATTTATGTTTTACTTGCGCCTCATTTACGCCGCCGTTGCGTCACTTTTGTGACGCAGCAGCGGCGCAAATCCTGCGCCATGGTGCGGGGTATTTACAAACGTGACGCATCTCCCAGATGCGTCACGTTGTAAAGCCCTGCGCCACATGTAGGCGTTCCAGGGCAGGTGGGGGCGTTCCGGCGCAGGAACGCCTCCTAAAAGTGGCTGAGTGAAATCTACAAGATTTCACTCAGTCACTTTTAGGCCCATGCTGCGTCAAAACCCTGCGCCTGCTTGAAGCAGGCGTAAGGATTGACGCAGCATTGTAGAGATAGGGCCCCCCAGATCATTGCTGGAGCTGCGTCGCGCTTGCGACGCAACTCCAGCAATGCGCCACTTTTCGGCACAGATGCGTCACGCATCTGTGCCGTTTTTGCCCCATGGTGCACCGCATTATAAATGCGGCACATCCATGGTGGCGCAGCTGTGGCGCATAATAACTGGCGCATCCCTGCTGATATGCAGGGATGCGCCAGTCGTCATAAATCTGCCCCTACGTGTCCTAAGATGCAGTACTTTGGCTAACATAAGCAGACAAATTATTAAAATTAAAACCATCAGCATTGTTACAATACCATAGAAAATGAAGGGAGAAATCATATTACAAATGATAGTTGAACATAACCACCCTCCCTTCGCTAGTGAGCTAGTATTATTATACTAATGGAAGGTCTCTAGGTTTGAATGGGGAACCCCATACCGTAAAGATCAGCTTAGGTGAATCACATCATAGGATCAGCTTTGCTCTGCGCTTGGAAAAGTTATTCTCCAGAATGAGTATCTAATGCATGCAAACTGCAATATTAAAGGCTCTCGACTTTCAGATATTTGCAGCTGTGTGCGTGTTATGGCTAGAGCGTGAGCCGATCAACCTGAACTCAAAAACATACATTGTTTGGTGGCTCAGACTGTTTCTGCACACAATGTTAGACCAAGATCGCAGTGCACGTCAAGGGATGTGAACAACAGACAGTTCTCATGTGAAGAAAAGGCAAGTAAGCAGTTTTCAAATAATAACATGTACCTGCAGTGTCGTGTGCAAAAGCAGCAAAAGTGGCAAAATGGCGTTTCTAACATCTAAGGCGCTTATGCTAACATAGCAATGTATGTATCTAAAACGCTGCCTCCACTACACCCACCCTTGATCGGAGCACAAACTATTAGGGATACAATTAATAAAACGCAGAGTTCAAGTTCGACAGAGCAGAACCAAGTGCATGTATTGGAAATCAAAATAAAGGAGAGTGAAAGTTCGAAAAGAAAAAAAAAAACGCAAAAAGAAAAAACAAAGGGAAAAAAAAGGGAAATGAAAAACCATGTAACATGTAAATACCGCATAAAAAAAAAAAAAATGTCTGGGTCGTACAAGGAAAGTTTGGGGGACATCTAAGTTAATCCATCAACATGTAAGCACAGTAAGTAGCGACAGCTTCCAAGAGGATGTCATTAGAACGTTCTATAAATGTTTCCGCCATCCAGTCTAACAAGGTAAACGAACATACATGTTCCTCGACAACTGGGGCATCTAGCACAATCAGAGGACAACTTGGGTGTTCTTCAAGATAACTTCTTGCCAAGAAGTCATACGCTGCCGTACAGATGTCCCAATTCCCTAGGACTCCATGTGCTGCTCCACAGGCCATGATCCTGACGCCAGAACAGTCCAACTCATGTGCCACTAAGGGACTCATCAGTTGATCATAATCCGGGGCAGGAGACACCGAGTTTGACAAGCACAAATCCAGAGCCCATTCGAAAGGACAATCTAGGCAATGAAAAACAGGTTGTACGCAAGTAAAATAGGAAAACCGGAAGGACAATCCATAGGCTATGCTCAGGGTTGCCAGTGGTAATGTTCCATAATATTCAAGCATCCAGTTACGAAGATGGAGCAGCCTGGATAGGCTGTCGTGTGACACAAATTGTGCAGCCATTGCGCAGTAAGCAGACCAACAACAGCACACCAGCCGTGAGGGCAAGAATCAACGTGAGCCCGCCAAAGACACTGGAAAAAATAGAATGAAAAAATACCGGTATCACACCAAAAATAGTTTGGAAGGAGGTCACGAGGCAGGAGCCCACAATTTTGAAAAAATGCGCCATGCCTGTTGTGGACGAGGCATTAAATATAGTTTGAATCAGGGCACCGAAATGCAGTGGGAGATCAGTATTTAAAAGCGCATGCACCTCTGTGCGGGTGTTTGCTACGTGAAGGACAAATGTTTCACGGGATGAAGTCAGAGCGACTTCTTTTTGAGACAATAGAGCCCTTATTCTGCTCATCTTATTGAACTCTGCTTTCAAGGTTGGGATGGAAGGCCAGATGGAAACATGCAGCCGCACATGCGGGGTGGAAAAAGGACATTTTTACAGCAGACTACTCTCTGTGATACAGTCACAATGTAGGGAATCCCCACTAGCATCCCGCAGCAAGCCTCGTTATTTAAAAGCAAGTAACTACCGTTAGCTAGCAACGTGAAAGAGGGTGTAATAGCTGGCACCGGAATACCTTTCAGGACGCATGCTAAATTAAGCGCTTGCACATTGCGCGCACCATGCAATTGGATGTGCCTACAGACTACAGAGTGATCAGGTGATAAAGTGCACTCCTCACATTTCAAATAAACTTCTTTACCCTCTCTCATGCACCTATATGTAAATGGGAGTGACCAAACCTAATGCAGTAAAGCAGTACCCAACGGTTCATATCTGCCTAGGGCATGATGTTTCATGCACAAACTGAATTTAAACAAAGGAAATGGTAATGTGATTAACCCATGGATAAGCCACACAGCGGCGTTCAATTCGGCCGCAGAGAAAGGCAAAGGTTCTAACTTTTCAATATGCAGTAATAAGTATGTTGCATCTTTCATGGACATAAATTGTTGTTTCACAGTTAGATTAAAGGGAAGGAATAAAGATGAAGTATTCATGTAGTCCCAGGGGACTTTCCCAGCCTTTAACGTTTGCAAAGTCCATGCAAACTGCATTATAGAACGTAATTGATTTTGACCATGATACTTGTTAGAGTCGGGGATCTCTGGTTGGCGCAAGGTTGCCCTTGTGTCAAGCAGGAACCCTCTCCTCCACGTCAGGGCGCAGGATAACCCCTCGCGAATGACCCTTGCTCACCCTCTAGGTGCGTGGCGTGAGCAGCCAAGGCGATTCCTCAGGCGTTGTTGGTTAAGCACTTACAATCGTACACACAGTAAATACATCAATCCCCCCAGAAACGGACACCAGACTTGGATATATATAAAAATACGATTCTTTATGTAAAAATAAGGTATATATATCTCAGCAGACTTATCACAAGACCAATAACGTTTTCGCTAGGCCACCAGGTTATACAGCAGGCAAATGTTCTTGGTTCGTAGTTTCAAATGGATAGTTCGTAGTCTCTTTACTTGTAGTTCCAGTACTCACAGAGATCGGTTCCTGCGAACGGGGAAATAAGGCGTTGCGGGCCCCGAGCCCGATACTGGACTTCTTTTGTGGTGTGGAGAGTCGGCACAGGTCGGTGCGACTCTCAGCTTGGGAAGTGTTCTTGGGTCCTCAATCAGCAGGTGTGGGCACGTAGGCAGGCGCGGCCAGCGACCCTTTAGCACGGCGGTGCAGGAGGGTCTCCACAGCGGGGGCGGCGCGGCCTGAGATGTCCGGGGATAGCGAAGCGGGGTCGCAGGGCACGGTCAGTGCAGCTGGATGACCCGGCGTAGATCACAGTCGTCAGACGGCTTCCGGCGGGAGGGGTGATAGTGCGGTCAGCGCGCTCCAGTAGCAGGCGGTGACAGGGATGCAGGCGGCCTGGCCCGGGGACAGAGAGAGGCTCGGGATGGAGCGGGGCTCTCACGGGTTTGAGGCAGGCGAGCTTCTGAGTGTCACGGCCCTAGGAGGGGCGATGAGGGGCGCAGTCTCTTTTCCAGCGGGATGCCCACACGGCTCGAATTGGAGGATGAGCAAGAAGCACAGAGAACCCACTGTTCCTGGGGTTCAGTTCAGGGGGCAAGCTCAGTTCAAGCCCTTGGAGAATGTTCAAGCACAAAGTAGCAAAGTCTTTTCAGTAAGTCTCTTCCTCTCCTTTCTCAGCAAGGCAAGCAGCAGGCCAGCTCCTCCGGCGTCTTCTTCTCCTTCTAGTCGGGCAGAGGTTCTTTGTGGTAAACAGAATTCTGATTTCTTAGGAGCCAGGCTCCTACTTTTATACCATGATTCTTTTGTTCTTTAGCGCCAGGGGGCCTAGGCCTGGCTCAGTCCAGTTCTGGAGCACTTTGTTATGGTGACTCTGCTCTTTCCTTTCAGCAGCAGGGCAGAGACATCAGCCGCCCCACAGGGGGTGGCGCCGGCTTTGTGGTGGCAGAGCACAGGTCTATTCAAGAGTCAAGGTGTACTCCTCCCACCCATCCAGGTGTAATCTCTCTACCCACCACCTGGCAGCCAACCTGTCTCTGGGGATTCCCCAACCCTGCTCTTTACTGTTGCTGGGCAGAACACACACACATACAGCAGAGGCGGACTGAGATGGTCAGGTCAGTAAATACTAACTTTCTAAAAGTAGTATTTACAAACCCAGGATATTAAAACAAACTTGACTACAAGAAGTATTTTATCATCCTGAGCTCAGGCATACTAAACTTGACACTTCTACCATGCTCTCTGGGTCCACTGGGGTCACAGCGTTGGCGTGATCCCGGCAGCCCATTCTGGCCTATGGAGAGCAGGTAGCCTTCAATAGTGAAAAACGACAAGGGCTGTAATTCACTACTAAGACATGCCACACACACAGGGCATGTCCTACCTTATGCCTACAATGCGCCCTGCCCTTGGGCCTACCAGAGGGGTGGCTAATATGTAGGTAAGGGAAGGTTTAGGGACTGGCAAGTGGGGGCACTTGCGCAGTCAGCGCGACGGTCCCGGACCGCGCACAGGGTCTGCGGTGGCAGGCCCTAGACACACTTTACAAGGCCGCTTCCTTGGGTGGCGCAACCAGCGCTGCAAGCCCACCAGCAGCATTGGCATTCACAAGCCCTGGCACCCCTGGTGCACTTTACTGGGGACTGACAGTGAATCCAATAAACCAATCAGGGACATCAATTACAGGTACATTTTACTTTGGGAGCACTTGCACTGCGGCACGGATTAGCCGTGGCGCAGTGCCCTGAGCGGGCAACACCAGCAAAACAGTCGAGGCACACCATCAAAAAGTGGAAGGGAAACTCACGCCAAGGTGCCAGGTCTAACACGTGTCCCCTCCAGCTGAAATGTGGGGAGAACTACCCTTGCCCAGGGGGTTCCTCGTCACTAAGGCGGAAATACCTGGACAGACCGTCAGCGTTGGCGTGATCTGTACCAGGACGGTGTTCCACCGTAAAGTCCATACCCTGTAGGGAGATGGACCACCTCAACAGCTTCGGGTTTTCACCCCTCATTTGCATCAACCATCTGAGGGGCCTGTGGTCCGTCTGAACCCGGAAGTGAGACCCAAACAAGTAGGGTCTTAGCTTCTTCAGCGCCCAGACCACAGCAAATGCTTCTCGCTCAATTGCACTCCACCTACTTTCCCGTGGAAGTAACCTCCTACTGATGAAGGCTACGGGTTGGTCCCAGCCCTCCTCAGTCATCTGTGAAAGAACAGCCCCTACACCATGCTCTGAAGCGTCTGTCTGCACTAGGAACTCCTTGGAGAAGTCAGGGGCCAAGAGCACGGGCGCCGTGCACATGGCAGTCTTCAGGGTGTCGAAAGCTTTCTGACAGGTGTCAGTCCAAATCACGTTCCTGGGCTGCTTCTTCGAAGTCAGCTCTGTCAAGGGGGCAACGATCGTTCCATAGCCCTTGACAAACCTCCTGTAGCACCCAGTGAGCCCCAGGAAGGCCCTCACTGCGGTCTGCGTCTTGGGGGGTTCCCAAGCCAGGATGGTCTCAATTTTGGGTTGCAAGGTTGCCACCTTGCCACTCCCCACTTGGTGTCCCAAGTACACCACGGAACCCTGCCCGATCTGGCACTTGCTTGCCTTGATCGTGAGGCCTGCTCGGCGCAGCGCCATCAACACTTCCCAGAGGTGGCGCAGGTGTTCGGGCCAGGTGGCACTGAACACGGCGATGTCATCCAGGTAGGCGGCACTGAACGCATCCAGCCCAACCAGTACCTGGTTGACCAACCTCTGAAAGGTGGCAGGGGCATTCTTCATCCCAAATGGCATGACTCGGAACTGGAAGTGCCCATCTGGTGTAGAGAATGCTGACCTCTCTTTGGCCCCATCGGTCAAGGCGATCTGCCAGTACCCAGACGTTAAATCAAACGTGCTGAGGAACCGGGCAGCCCCCAGCCGATCAATGAGCTCATCAGCTCTGGGGATGGGCTGCGCGTCAGTCTTCGTGACTGAATTGAGTCCTCTGTAGTCCACACAGAACCGGAGTTCAGGTGTGGCTCCCGGCGCAGCAGCCTTTGGGACCAAGACCACGGGGCTGGACCAAGGACTGCTGGAGGACTCAACCACCCCTAGCGCAAGCATTTTGGAGACCTCCTCCTTGATGCAAGCTCTGACCCTGTCAGTTACCCTGTAAGCCTTGTGCTTCACAGGTAAGCTGTCTCCTGTGTCCACATCATGGACGCACCAATCTGTGACACCAGGAACCAGGGAGAATCGGTCGGAAAATTGTCCCAGCAAGTGGCGGCAGTCTTCCTGTTGTTCGGGCGTCAGGGTGGGTGAGAGGTTAACTCCATCCACTGACCCATCTTTCTCCGAGGCCACTAAGAGGTCAGGAAGAGGCTCGGTCTCCTCTTCCATTCCATCATCAGTGGCCAGCAGCATGCCCACTTCGGTCCTCTCTAAGTGGGGCTTAAGGCGGTTAACATGTAGGACCCTCAAAGGGTTCCTGGGAGTCTGCATGTCCACCAAGTAGGTGATAGGACTTTTGCGCTCCACAACCTCAAATGGACCTGTCCACTTATCCTGAAGTGCACACGGCTCCACTGGGGCCAAGACCCACACCTTTTGTCCAGGTTGAAGCTCTACCAGAGTGGCATTCCGGTCGTACCACCGCTTCATCTCCTCCTGGCTGGCTTCCAGATTTGCCTCAGCAAGTTGCCTGAAACGCCGAGTCTGGTTTCGGAAGGCCAGCATGTAACTATATACATTCTGGGGAGGTTTCCTGGGAGATTGCTCCCAGCCTTCCTTTACCAAACTCAGAGGTCCTCTTACCGGGTGACCATACAGGAGCTCAAAGGGGCTGAACCCTAGAGACTTCTGGGGCACCTCTCGGTAAGCGAAGAGCAGGCATGGCAAGAGGACGTCCCACTTACGCCTCATTGGACCGTCCAGGCCCATGATCATGCCTTTGAGGGTTCGGTTGAATCTCTCAACCAACCCATTTCCTTGGGGATGGTAAGGAGTGGTGAACTTGTAAGTTACCCCACACTCCTTCCACAGGGATTTCATATAGGTGGATATGAAATTGGTCCCCCTGTCGCTCACCACCTCTAGAGGGAATCCCACTCGGGAGAAAATCCCCATCAGTGCCCGTCCCACCACGGGGGCCGTCACTGTCCTCAGAGGGATGGCTTCAGGGTACCGGGTGGCATGGTCCACCAAGACCAGGATGAACCTGTTGCCCAGGGCTGTCTTGGGGTCCAGAGGCCCCACAATGTCAATACCCACTCGTTGGAATGGCGTACCGACCACAGGGAAAGGTTGCAGAGGAGCCTTGTGCTTCCCTCCGCTCTTACCACTTGCCTGGCAAGTCTGACAGGTTCTGCAGTAGGAATCGGAATTCTTGTGCATTTGGGGCCAGTAAAAGTGGGTGACAAGCCTGTCATAGGTCTTGTCCATCCCCAAATGTCCTGCTAACGGCACATCATGAGCCAGCCCCAGTAGGAAGGTTCTGAACTTCTGGGGTACCACCAGCACACGGGCTGACCCAGGTTCAGCAGCCTTAGGCTCGGAATACAGGAGGTCACTCTCCCAGTACACGTAGTGTGTTTTGGCCTGAACACCATTGGCCTGGTCTGCAGCCTGCTGCCGCATACCCACGAGAGAAGGGCATTCTTTCTGCTCCCTGCAGAATTCCTCCCTGGAGGGACCTCCTTCTTGCTGCCAATGGGTCAGCTCAGGCAGATCTCCCAGTTCGGCAATCTGTTCCCCGGTAGGCTCCAGAGCATCCCCCTCAGGGTCTACTTCCTCCTGGGCCGTGGGAACTTCGGGGGCCGGTTTCCCGCGCCTCCTGCGCCTTCTCCCTAAGGCCGGTTCCTGGACCTCTCCCTCAGGCTCCAGGACCCTCTCAACACCCCTACTGGCTGCCATGGACCGGGTGGTCACGCACGCCCAGTCGGGTAGACCCACCATCCTCAGATGCGTGGTCTTCTCCACCTTTTCCCAAGGGGAGCTCTCCAGGTCGTTCCCTAGCAGACAATCTACAGGCATGTCAGTTCTCACAGCGACTTGTAGAGTACCAGAGACCTCCCCCCACTCAAAGGGAACTTGAGCCATTGGACAACGACTCTCTACGTTGTCAGCATTGACAACCCTACAGTAGGCATTGGGTACAATTTGCTCTTGAGACACCAGGTGTTGCCTCACCGAGGTCACGCTGGCTCCTGTATCTCTAAGAGCCTCAACCTTCTTTCCATTGATGGTCACCACCTGCCCATATTTCTTAGTGTTAGAGGGCAGGTAGGTTACAGGGACCATCTCACTGTCTCCTAGCGAGACTAGGGTCATCTGCCCGGGACCCCCACCCTCCTGGACTGCTACCTCCTCCCCAAAGTTAACACTAGCTACTTGCCGGGGGGGAGCACCAGTGGGTGCGGTCTTACCAAACAGGCGACACTTAGGATCAGAGGCAATGTGACCCGGGTCACCACACCTATAACAATTGAAGGGCCCCTTTGGAACAGGTCTACCTGTCGGGGCCCCGTTCTGCTGCGGGGGCGGGGGAGGCTGAGAACCCTTCTGCTGGTTCCCTTGGGAATTACTTTGGGGGCCTTTTTGGAACCCCTTCTGTTTACCCTTGTCCCCCCCACTCTTCTGCTGGGGACCCTGCCCACCTTTGGCGGAGTCTCCCACTTGACCCTTGTGGACCCTGGTGCTGAGCCAGCGGTCCGCCTCCTCAGCAAGCTTCCTCGGGTTGGACAGCTTGCTATCAATCAGGTGCTGGCGTAGCTCAGGAAAACATTGACTGGACAAGTGCTCCCATGCAATTAAATCAAGCAGCCCTTGATAATCATTCACCTTGCTACCCTTCACCCAACCATCCAGCGCTCTGCAGAAAAAGGTCACATATTCCACATACGTACTCTCAGGGATCTTCTTGGTCTCCCTGAACCTCTGTCTATATAGCTCCGGAGTTAACCCATACCTGGTCATTAAAGCTTCCTTCATATGGGGGTATGAGGTTTGGAGATCTAAGGGTAAATCTAACAGTGTGTCACGCCCTTCAGCAAGGAACCTTCCCCACAGCCCCGCTCCCCAGTCTTTCTCAGGGACCCGGTGTGAGGACATGGCCACCTCGTAGGCTCTAAACCACTGCCCTATGTCATCCTTTCTAAAATACTCCTTTACTACATCTTTGGGGATGTACACCTTGGACTCTACCTGCGCTGGTGGAGTGCTGCCACCAGAAGGAGCGGTGTCCAAACTTTTCGCCTTCAGCTCCAACTCCTTCAATCTGATATCATGATCCATTTGGCGTTGTTGTGCCTCCAGGGCCAACTTCTGCTTTTCCATTTCCATTTGTCCTGCCAACTTTGCCATCTCCATTGCATGCGCCCTGTCTGCTGCCCTGTCTGCCAGCTCCTCTGGCGACCGGACTCTGCTGGGCTCCTCCAGGTTGTCGGGTGGAACGATGTCCCCCGCATTCCGTGGGTCTCGTGACTCCTTCCAGGCTCTCAGCGCCTTGGCGTACTGGGTTCTCCTCTTGAATCCAGCATGGGGGACTCGGAATTTTACACTGTAGCCTTTCAATTGCTCTATCGTGTAGCCTTCCAGTCTCTCCCAATCCACCTCATCGATTCCAGAAATCACAGAGAGTGCTCTCCCAGCGGAGTGTGAGCCAGGCATGGTTGCAGTAATGGCCGATGTCTCAACACAGTTCAACAATTAAAAACCTGTGGCTGCGTTATTTGGTCTGCTCTCACTATCTGGTGATTAATAATTCACTGTATGCAAATTACAAGTGCAAATCCGAAATCCCAACCGCTGCCAACAATGTTAGAGTCGGGGATCTCTGGTTGGCGCAAGGTTGCCCTTGTGTCAAGCAGGAACCCTCTCCTCCACGTCAGGGCGCAGGATAACCCCTCGCGAATGACCCTTGCTCACCCTCTAGGTGCGTGGCGTGAGCAGCCAAGGCGATTCCTCAGGCGTTGTTGGTTAAGCACTTACAATCGTACACACAGTAAATACATCAATCCCCCCAGAAACGGACACCAGACTTGGATATATATAAAAATACGATTCTTTATGTAAAAATAAGGTATATATATCTCAGCAGACTTATCACAAGACCAATAACGTTTTCGCTAGGCCACCAGGTTATACAGCAGGCAAATGTTCTTGGTTCGTAGTTTCAAATGGATAGTTCGTAGTCTCTTTACTTGTAGTTCCAGTACTCACAGAGATCGGTTCCTGCGAACGGGGAAATAAGGCGTTGCGGGCCCCGAGCCCGATACTGGACTTCTTTTGTGGTGTGGAGAGTCGGCACAGGTCGGTGCGACTCTCAGCTTGGGAAGTGTTCTTGGGTCCTCAATCAGCAGGTGTGGGCACGTAGGCAGGCGCGGCCAGCGACCCTTTAGCACGGCGGTGCAGGAGGGTCTCCACAGCGGGGGCGGCGCGGCCTGAGATGTCCGGGGATAGCGAAGCGGGGTCGCAGGGCACGGTCAGTGCAGCTGGATGACCCGGCGTAGATCACAGTCGTCAGACGGCTTCCGGCGGGAGGGGTGATAGCGCGGTCAGCGCGCTCCAGTAGCAGGCGGTGACAGGGATGCAGGCGGCCTGGCCCGGGGACAGAGAGCGGCTCGGGACGGAGCGGGGCTCTCACGGGTTTGAGGCAGGCGAGCTTCTGAGTGTCACGGCCCTAGGAGGGGCGATGAGGGGCGCAGTCTCTTTTCCAGCGGGATGCCCACACGGCTCGAATTGGAGGATGAGCAAGAAGCACAGAGAACCCACTGTTCCTGGGGTTCAGTTCAGGGGGCAAGCTCAGTTCAAGCCCTTGGAGAATGTTCAAGCACAAAGTAGCAAAGTCTTTTCAGTAAGTCTCTTCCTCTCCTTTCTCAGCAAGGCAAGCAGCAGGCCAGCTCCTCCGGCGTCTTCTTCTCCTTCTAGTCGGGCAGAGGTTCTTTGTGGTAAACAGGATTCTGATTTCTTAGGAGCCAGGCTCCTACTTTTATACCATGATTCTTTTGTTCTTTAGCGCCAGGGGGCCTAGGCCTGGCTCAGTCCAGTTCTGGAGCACTTTGTTATGGTGACTCTGCTCTTTCCTTTCAGCAGCAGGGCAGAGACATCAGCCGCCCCACAGGGGGTGGCGCCGGCTTTGTGGTGGCAGAGCACAGGTCTATTCAAGAGTCAAGGTGTACTCCTCCCACCCATCCAGGTGTAATCTCTCTACCCACCACCTGGCAGCCAACCTGTCTCTGGGGATTCCCCAACCCTGCTCTTTACTGTTGCTGGGCAGAACACACACACATACAGCAGAGGCGGACTGAGATGGTCAGGTCAGTAAATACTAACTTTCTAAAAGTAGTATTTACAAACCCAGGATATTAAAACAAACTTGACTACAAGAAGTATTTTATCATCCTGAGCTCAGGCATACTAAACTTGACACTTCTACCATGCTCTCTGGGTCCACTGGGGTCACAGCGTTGGCGTGATCCCGGCAGCCCATTCTGGCCTATGGAGAGCAGGTAGCCTTCAATAGTGAAAAACGACAAGGGCTGTAATTCACTACTAAGACATGCCACACACACAGGGCATGTCCTACCTTATGCCTACAATGCACCCTGCCCTTGGGCCTACCAGAGGGGTGGCTAATATGTAGGTAAGGGAAGGTTTAGGGACTGGCAAGTGGGGGCACTTGCGCAGTCAGCGCGACGGTCCCGGACCGCGCACAGGGTCTGCGGTGGCAGGCCCTAGACACACTTTACAAGGTCGCTTCCTTGGGTGGCGCAACCAGCGCTGCAAGCCCACCAGCAGCATTGGCATTCACAAGCCCTGGCACCCCTGGTGCACTTTACTGGGGACTGACAGTGAATCCAATAAACCAATCAGGGACATCAATTACAGGTACATTTTACTTTGGGAGCACTTGCACTGCGGCACGGATTAGCCATGGCGCAGTGCCCTGAGCGGGCAACACCAGCAAAACAGTCGAGGCACAACATCAAAAAGTGGAAGGGAAACTCACGCCAAGGTGCCAGGTCTAACAATACTAAACAGACATATCATCCTGCACAACATCAACAACAGATGAAACAATATTATCTAATGTGTAAATTCTGGAAGAAAGGGTGTTAATGCTATTATCAATAACAGCTAATACTTTTTCCAAATTGGCTTGATCAATGGCCCTCAATCTGGAAGCTGCTTCAATTTGCCATAATTTCCAAACTTCGTTATAAACAGCATACACCCATCTTTTGGACCTGCCACCTACAGGACCCTTAATAAAATCATTCAAATCTATTTTGTCATGTAATTTAGATAAATGAAGTTTAACAGAGGCCAAGGTGGAATGTTGCAGCCAAGATTGGCATAACTTCCCCACAGAGTAGGTAGTAACAGAATGAGAAGATTCAAAACGGGGGTCTACGCGAACCTGCGTATACCCAGGTTGTAGACCCAGAAAATGCTGTTGACAGGAATCTGAGCTCGTCTGCCACGCTAACCATCCTTCCAAATGTAATTTGGAAATATTGAAGGATGTATTAGTAAAGTATGACTGCAACGCATCAAGGGACAGATCTGTATGATTATCCCAATTTGGATAAGCACCCAGATCTGGAATAGAGGGGGCATTCAGATTTTTAGAAGTAGCCAATCCAAAGCAGGTGGCCTGAAAAATAGTGGAATTCAAAAATAATATGTGGTTCGGGATGAGGCAGGCACGATGCAAAGCTTCTGTTCCTTGTACCTGCCATGGTTTAGAACCCCAGACAGATTTAAGATCAATAGTAGCTTTCCACAGATCATAACCCCAGACCGCCAAATCATCCATAAAGGATTTGGAATACAATAATTTGGTGTGTGTCAGCCAAACCATCGAGGCAGACTCTGCTGCCACTTTAAAATAAAAGGTGGCAGGTCATGAAACACTGAAATCAGTAAAATATGCAAATTTGTTCACTAATGTGCTGGAGCTGCCTAGCATTGGTGTCGGACAATGTTCCCACTGCGTATAATTTACAAAATTTCGAAATGTATTGGCCTTATGTAGGAAATGATTGCCATAATGTTGATAGCAAAACAGCTCCCCATAATTAGCAGTGTCTAAATACAAATCTTCAGCATCAAATGCGGCATAATATTTCAAATCAGAAAACAGTGCTTCTATGGCCTGAACGTCCCAATCATCAGAGCGAATGTTTTGTTTCACTACATCCCCCATAGAAACACGAAGAACATTTGGAACATTAATAACCTCAGTGGGTCCATGAATTTGAAATTTAACAGCATCCCACACAATCCCATCTAACACAGGCCAGGCAGTAATATTCACAAAAGTCTGGTCCCTCTTCATGATGTGTGATGAGGAGTGGGGGGCCAAAGTTCCATCAATTAGTCTAATTGTAGATCTTTCTTTTAGTTAGTGTCCATTCACAAGACGAAAAAATACCACTACAAATCCAAAGGGCATATACAAAAAATTACATATTAGCACCAGCCAAGGGGGATTCAAAAAATGTCCAAGGGGGATTCAAAAAATGTCTTTTAAACCAAACAGCAAAAATAGAAACTTTTGATGGAGCTCTGGAAGTCATAGAGTTAGTGTCAAAGGAGAAACGTAACTGGTTAACTGCGGTTGATTGTAAAACAGGCAATCTGCGGGATAAGCATACTCAGTATCTTCAGGTGGACCACCAGCCAGTGGTAGCAATAAAGGATCACTAACTGTATGCATCTCAATGGTAATATCAGGCATGGTGGTAGAAGCCAGAGCCAAAACAGAATTTCTCAGCATCGCAGGGCAAGGAACCGCTGGAGTCATACTAAGAAGAATCGGCCACTCGCTATAGTTTGACATTTTCAATGGAGATGTACCTGTTATCCTTGCGACCAGGAAGTGGAGGTAAAATGACTGTTCTTGTACCCTGCACGCCAAGCCCTGGAACCGGTGCACGATAAGAGGGGCCGAACTCCTTCTTGTTCTCCACCTTTTCACTGACCAGGTCTCCAACTCGAGGTAGCCAGCCGACTACCGGAATCTGAAGCACAGCATTAGATGTGGAGGGCAAGTGTTCTTTTGCAAGACTGTCTCTTGTCTCTTGTAGATTCTGTAATACAGCACAGTGATCATCTACGTCAAAGGGTGCGGCTGACGCCGCCATGTCTAGACCATCAAGGTCCGGGACAAACATTTTTATGCCAAAGATCATCATGTATGGGGTCCGCCCACCCAGAGACCTTCTAGGGAGATTATTAAGTGCATGTTGAACGTTATACAGATGGGCTTACCAGTTCCGGACAGTGCCTAAAACCCTGGCTGTCAAGGATTGCTTTAAGTCACGGTTCATTTGCTCCACTACACTATTACCCTCAGGTCGGTATGGAGACGAAAATTTGACTTGGACCCCCAAAGATTTCATGGCTTCTTTGTACGCCTTAGAGGCGAACGCAGGGCCTTGATCAGAATGAAAGGTACCACACGCAAAAATTCCCACAAAGACACGCAAATCCCTTATGACAGTACGAGCATCAGCACTCCTTTGAGGCCATACCCAAAGAAAACGTGTGCACGAATCCACTGCAACTAAGATGTACTTATACGCAATATCAGAGGAGATCTAAATAAACACACCCAAGTGGTTTATTAGATATGTACAACTGAGTTTGTGGTGGGCGCGCAGCAGTTGAAGGCTTAATCTGCTGGCAAATGTCACAATCAAGAACATAAGTGCGAGTTTGTTTATACAATCTGCACCACCAGTAACACTGTTGTAATTGAGTAACAGTAGCTGACACGCCGGCATGGGCAGAGGCCATACCCTCGTGAGCCGCTGTTATCAAGGACGGTCTGCAGTCCGCATTGGGAATCACTCTGTCACCAACGTCGTTAATTCTCACATAAGGGAAGTTATCAGGACTTAAGTGATAATGGTACCGAGAAGGGAAATCTCTCGGGTAATTACTTCCCGTCTCTGTAGCAGCAATAGCTGCCAAGATGTCATCATCGATCTTACTTTTGGATTTTGTAACTTCTGCTACTAGATATGTCGCCACTGCTGTTTTCGCTGCCTCGTCAGCTAAGCTGTTGCCGACAGCGTGGACACCAACTCGCTGGTGACCAAGAGTGTGAATTACATTCACGAGAGGCAGATGCTGTTTAAGTTCTGCTACTCGAACCCAAAGCATTTTATGCTTAATTGTTCTACCTTTGGAATCATGATATTCATTCTGAGACCAAAAGAATAGATTGTCGTTAAAAGACTGAACACAGTAAAACGAGTCACTCACTATAAGAGTAGTAACCCGAGGATAAGCAAACTCCAGTGCAAGCACCAGAGCACGGAGCTCTGCCAACTGTGTGGTACAATCACCCAATAACTGCGTATGCACGACATCAGACTTGAATTCTCCATTCACGAAAGTACCCGCCACAATTGCGCAGGCTGCTGAATAGGCATGCTTCGATACCGTCGCAGGTTGCGCCGAACCGTCAGTGTAAATGACACAATGGTAATCTTCAAGCGGGCGCAAAGACAGAGGAGCTGGATGAACGAATTCATACTGCAAATACTCCTGAGTCTGTAAGGAGGCATCAAAGATATAGGTGACATTTGGCGATGTCAAAGAAGTGGCCCATTGTATCCAACGCGGATGCAAAGCTTTAGAATTAGGTACACTGGCTTTCGTTACTGCCTCTAGAGCAGGATATGGTGTAACCACCAACATGCGTTTTCCTTGCGACAGCGCTCGTTCTTTAAGAATCGCCATCTGCACTGCAGTCAAAACTTTCTCAACTGTGGAAAAGCGCAGTTCAGCCGAAGTGTACAGGTGTGATTTGTAGGCAATAGGGACGGTGTCGCCCTCATTGAACGTTAAGTACGTGAAACCCACTGCGCCCGGCACAATTCTTATTACGAGGTTAGTGTGGTTATCACGTGTCAGTCAGTATTTAGAAGCAAGAAGATCAGCTTGCAAGGATTGCAAAATAGCTGAATGCTCTGGCAGCCAGCTTGATTTGGAAAAAGTAGGTTGTACCAAGGCATATAGCGGCTTGATACGCTGGGCATAATCGGGAATGTAAGTACGACCGAAATTCAGAAAGCCCAGCAAAGACTGTAATTTTTTCAGTGTTGTAGGCGCACGCAAGCATGCGCACTTCTCAAGAAAGTGTGGAGCTAACCCTCGACCCTCATTGTTGAGCTCGTAGCCCAAAAACAACACTGTATACTCTGCAATGTGAGACTTCTGCAAACATAACAATAATGCGATCAACGCGACACAGATGCGGACACAACTAGTCATCCGTGAGATAGATATCATCAACATACGAGTACACATCAGGGTCAATGCTCTCTAACAGAGAGACAACACGTGCGGCAAAGACGCCAGGGCTGTTTTTATAGCCCATGGCTAATCTCTTAAACTGTTTTTGTTTGCCGCCCGAAGTAAACACTGTCCACTGACTACTAATAGAGGACAGGTTATGGCTGTAAAAGGCATTGGATATGTCAAGTGTGGTCTTAAACCTTTTTCTCACAAGACTATCAACAAGGGCATAACTGTGTGTATTCTGTACAGCACATGTCTGACAATGAGAGTTCAAATGCCGGTAATCCAAAACTACGCGGTACGACCCATCAGGCTTCGTTACAGTAAATAAAGGATTATTCATTGGTGACACACATGTTTCAATAACACCCTGATATTCCAATTGCTCAAGGATTTCCGTGATGTGAGATCTAGCTTCGCGGCACATGGGCTATTGGGGCTGCGGCTGGGGCATAGAACGAAAAGGAATCTCATGGCTTGGAGACAATTTATCCCACCCAACCTGAGTACGCCAGAGCAAGCACCTGAGCCCACTCTTTGGCAAACCTTTCAGTGTGTTCCTTTGGCACTGTGTGCGCAAAGGACGGGAGGATTACCTCCTCCCCTCTAGGAGCATCGAAAATGAAAGCCAGGGGCCAGTCCGCCTCCGCTAAGAGTATATCATATGAAGAGGTTAGATTATCCCCAAAAATCCCTTAAATTGTACGTTGTATGTCACCTTGAATTAAGAGCACTATGTCATATAGTCTGTCAGGGGGAGCCACTCTAGTGTCAGCAGTTTCTACAGTAATGAACGTGTCAGTTGCTGTCGCCTCCAGATATGGACGCAGTGCTTGCCACACTACTGTAACCTCCGCTGCACTGTTGAGCAGCGTTAGTGCCCATCTCAGGTTCCGAAGCTGCGTTCTCACTATCTGTGGCATACCTTGCTGTTAGCGCAGCAACTTTCTTCTTCTGAAACGGGGGGACATTGACGTGCAAATTCGTCCTGCTTGCCTTTACCGTCAGGCTGACGGGGTTGCTCACATCCTTGTTGGGCACCCGACCTTTGCCACGTTCTCCGCCACCGGACTGTGAGACCAATGTTTCCTGAAATCTATCAGGTGACCTAATACTAGTGAGATGGCGCAAATCGTATGTGCGTTCACCAGTCGCCTTTACTGGAGACGCAGGACGAGACCCCTGTTTCTGCTGCTGCTTTCCCTGTTTCTTTGTTCGCCAATTTTGTTTAGGAAAAGTTGGACGATCGTCTTTGACAGACGAACTCACCTTAGTTTGCTGTATTAAGTCTGGAATGACAATAGTTGGCTTAATCCCTAAACTACTGCGGCCAATAGTTCTATAAGCTTCCGCAATAATTTTAGGCAACTCTCGGGGCTTATCAAGCTCATCAACGCGGGCTAAGCCATTAGCCACTTGAAATTGTACCACATCTCCCTTGAGATTACCTAGGACGAGAGTGGCAACTACGTCGAACACACTGACAAGCCGCATTCCCAACTTGACTGCCGCCTCCGGACCGTGTTGATCTTGAACACGTTTGATGACGGAGGGAAGCACAGCCATAGAAGGGGTGCCGAAGCACTTCGAGTAGACCGCTGCAAAAACCTTACCCCAGTTGTCACAATCGGACACCTCTGGGACTAAGTCTTTCTGCAAACTAATGGTGAGGATCCTGTGTTTCTCCACAAGAGTAGAGTACGGAAATACTGCTTCCAGCTGGCCAAATTTCTCAGCAAGCCAATAAGGCAAATTGTCCTTATTCTGGGGGCGGTTGCCCATTACTGAATTAACCATGACGGGACTAATAACAACCCCTGTCTGGCCAGCTGGCTTTCCTGCAACAGCAGGTGCCCCCACCTGCACGTTGCGCGAAACGTATTGCACTAAAGCCCTATATACAGTAATCAGGGCTGTATGGAGGACACGTAACTCATCCACCGCAACATTCAAATAACGAGGATGAGGTGTAAATCCGGCCAGCACCGGCCAAATGGCCCCTGGAATTGACAAAGGACCCATTCTAACCGGTGTAACCGCATGGGGAAGGGCGCCATTAAACCAAATGCGATGCTACCAAGCTGAAATAGGAATTTCTTGCGTCCTATATGGCGTATAGTTTGCAGGGAGCCGCGTGGGAGTATAGGAGTGAAACGTATCATCATCTGCATTCACCGCCGGCATAGTCACCCAAGAGTAAAACAACTCATAGGGATATGATGCATCGGCACTCACCACAAAAATAACAGCCATCCCATCGTTCGGCACCCTAAACTGCGTCAAATGACGTCGCAGAGGTGTCCGGCTATGCGCTGCAATATCGACCGCCATAAGGACACAGAGAAGAACAACAAAGGATATTACAGTAGCACAAGGGTTCAGAAATATAAAAACCTTTTTAATTAACAAGCTTGAGGGAACCTATCGTACAAACAGGTAGGTTAAAACCGTCACTCCCGCTATCTGGAAACAAGAGTGAGGGTGTCGTGGACTAATATAAGCACTACTAAGGCGTTTCAAATCAGAAGACCAAACGTTAGGTGCACCATGTTGCAGGGATTCTGCTCATGCACAGAACTATGCGCAGGAAACCAGGACCTCAGTGAATTGCGGTGTACCAAAAACTCACCTCAGTACCCAGAACTCCAATCCAACTAGCATCAGTCTCCCATTCGTCCTCCGTATCCTCTCGGAGCTCCCAATGTATAGACAACCCAGAACAAGCGACTTAGAGTACTCTCAGGAATGGTGGGAATCAGAAATACCTATTCGTTATTATTCTCATATCAGTCCACAACAAGAGTAATCAGAGACACAGTAAAGTTTAAAATGTTTATTTTATAAACTACGTGTCCTAAGATGCAGTACTTACATGCTAACATAAGCAGACAAATGATTAAAGTTAAAACCATCAGCATTGTTACAAACCATAGAAAATGAAGGGAGAAATCATATTACAAATGATAGTGGAACACAACCACCCTCCCTTCGCTAGTGAGCTAGTATTATTATACTAATAGAAGGTCTCTAGGTTTGAATGGGGAATCTCATACCGTAAAGATCAGCTTAGGTGAATCACATCACAGGATCAGCTTGGCTCTGCGCCTGGAAAAGTTCTTCTCCAGAATGTGTATCTAATGCATGTAAACTGCAATATTAAAGTCTCTCGACTTTCAGATATTTGCAGCTGTGTACATGTTATGCCTAGAGCGTGGGCCCTCGTTAGCCCTGATGAATTTGCCACAAATAAATTGGCAATGAAACATGTTGGCCGTCATTAATATGGTATACAACATGCTGTGTTTTTAATTGTGGGATAGACTCCTAATTGGAATAAAAGATAATAACTGTGAGTCTACCCCCCCTTTTTTCTTTATATATTTTTTCTTTATATGTTGTGATTTTGAGACGTTCTAGTCTTTGTTTTTACGGGGGACACTTATTCTTTGTGTTTTTTCCTTTCTCTTCACTGGACACATCACTTTTCTCTATGAGAAAGCTATCGATGATGAAACAAACGTGGGCAAGCTGGTGAGAACCTACCAGTAGCTCCTCTAGTGGTGCGCACGTGAGAATTGAATTTTTAGAATTTGTGGCACACTGGATGTGGGGTTATACCATATGACTAGATGGGTGATGGAGGTTTTTGATTAATTTGTCTTTCCTCCTCCCATTCCAGATCACAACAAAATAATATGTGCTACTGGGTGCCAGTTCTTGTTTTGTTTAAATAGAGCGTGGGCCGATCAACCTGAACTCAAAAACATACATTGTTTGGTGGCTCAGACTGTTTCTGCACACAATGTTCAGACCAAGGTCGCAGTGCACGTCTATGGATGTGAACAACAGACAGATCTCATGTGAAGAAAAGGCAAGCAAGCAGTTTTCAAATAATAACATGTACCTGCAGTGTCGTGTGCAAAAGCAGCAAAAGTGGCAAGATGGCGTTTCTAACATCTAAGGCGCTTATGCTAACATAGCAATGTATCTATCTAAAACACTTCCTCCACTACACTACCTGTGCTGATATCCTGACCCCCAAATAAGTAGCAACTGAACAGACTCCCTGCACAGGGACAAGAGGTTTATGATTAAGAAGGACTTGGGTCTTATTGATATTTAATTTATAGCCTGAGATTGAGCCAAACTCGCCAGCTGCTTCTGTAATCCCTTTCAGTGCTTCTCCTGGTTCTGTTGAAAAGATTGCTATGTCATCTGCGTATGCGATGACCTTGAGAGAATTTGTTCCAGTATAAAAGCTCATATTTGAGGATTATTTTGCAAAACTGAGATAAATGGCTCTATATAGAGAGCAAATAATAGCACAGAGTACCGGAAAAGTTGACGACTGCAAACCCGAATATGTTAATTTAGCCCTTGGCTTATCGTATAAAGCTTGTATACGCTTCTTGATTTGACCCTTAATCCCAAAATCTGAGAGTGTGGCCCAGAGAAACTTCCACCCCACTCGGTCGAATGCTTTTTCTGCGTCTAGTAATATCATACCGAGTGAGGTGGATCTTATATTTGCCACAGCAAAAGCTGTCACTGCCATGTTAAGGTGAGCAGTAGTGTCCCTGCCTTGAATGAACCCATGCTGATGGGAAGAAACCAGACTAGACATTATTGGGGCAAGACGATTGGCGAGAATTTTTGCATACATTTTTGCATCGCCATTTATGAGTGAAATTGGCCGATACGACCCATATTCCTCCGCTGATTTTTTTTTTTTAAAGAAAAATACGATTTGCGTCATGTTCCATGATTCGGGGGTTTTACCATTAGTTCCGACAGACTCTATAACCTGACTGAGTGGCATCAACAAAACATCTTTGAAGATTTTATAAAATTCCAAGGGAATGGAGTCTTCCCCCGCTGCCTTGCCTGATGGTAAAGCACTAATTGCCAATTCTATCTCTTCGCTTGAGATGCCCTCATCAAGAGAATCAGAAATCTGACTCCTCTGGCGATTTTCCAAATCAATGACATTTTCCTCTAAGGTGGATGGATTATTTTCTGATAACCCATTACTCCGTACTAAAGTACCAACCTCCATGCCATGAATGCTGCCCTCTGTTAGCCGCGGTTCTGCTATGACATCTATACTGAGAACAGGCATAGCTGCTGATTTTATTATAGGCAATAGCTTTACCGTCTGGCCCAGTTCCGCTGAGATAACATCTGAAGGCACCACCTGCTGTTTCTCTTTGTTAACATCTTCGAGTTCCACTTCTAATTCTGATTCTGATTCTGTTTCCACACTATCTACGAGTTGGTCCACACCATTGAGACAAATGTCCGAATTTTCTCCGTGATTATCAGGCCTTTTAGGGCTATTAGGGTCCCAGCTCTCAATATCCTTGGGTGTCCTGACAGATTTCCCACTACTATCATGACTGTTTATTTCTACAACCCTAGCTTGATGCTGAACCAGATGAGTCTCCACCGGACTATTCATTTTACTGAAGCCAGGGGATATGGGCGCTGTGTTACTTTGTTGCTCACTGATAGCGTGAGTCACGATCTCTGCTAGTCTGTTGTCAGCACCTGCTTCAATTGCGCCTTTCTGATGAAAATAACTCCAGACTTTCATTGCGCGCATTTTGCGATGCAGCGCGCGCAAAGGAATTCGTATTATTTATTTAAATGTGTACTTACCTCTGTTCATCCATATTCCGGTGTTTACATTCCCCCACCCTGCCCCTCCCCCACCCCGCCTCACTGCCCCATGGAACTCCCTCCAGGGACCGCTACTGATCCCTGGTGCCTAGTGGGCTTTCTTCCCCACGGGGGCAGATCAGGGGCTACTGCCCCATCTGCCCCTGGGGAGGCAGAAAGACTGTTGTTTTTTTTGAGGGGGGGAGCAGTGGCCTGCCCATCTTGGGCAGCCCCCACCCCTAAATCTAATCAGATTGGGGGCTATTGCCTCCGTCTGCCCCACAGGGGGTAGAAAGACTGGAATTTCTCTGGGTTGGTATTGTCATGCCCATTTTGGGCAGCCCCCACCCCAACATTACTAAAAAAAAACAAATCTCTGGGTTCTAGAGGCCTTTTTACCCCCGGGAGTCAGATTGGGAGCTACTGCCCCATCTGCCCCCTAGGGGGACCGAAAGACTGGAATTTCTCTGGAGGAGGGCATTGTCATGCCCATTTTGGCCAGCCCCCACCCCTACATGAAATAAGAAACAAATACCTGGTTTCTAGTGGGCTTTGTGCCCCCCGGAGGGGCAGAAAGACTGTCGTGGCCAAAAGTGATTGAAGGGAGCAAAGGACCTTGCCCAAGGGGCCGCTTCCCCCTCCCTGGTGTCTAGTGGGTGGATCCCTTCTTGGGGATCGTTCTCCTGGGTACCACTGGAAAGGGGTGATTCTCCCCTTTCCAGTGATACATCTCCTATCTTTCTACGTGCTTGGGGACTGAGATAGCTCCTTGAGCACGTAGAAAGTGAAACTGTAATGTGGTTATTGGCTAATTTTAGTTTTGTTTTCTATGCAAGGAAGTCAGCGCGACGTGTGTGCAGATCTTTATTGCACAGAAACAACAGAGACAGCCTCGGGAGCTGGGGAAGTCCTTCCCCAGCTCCCGAGGCTGTCGGGGGGGAAAAGGAAATCCCTCTGGTGCCCGCACAAGAGGGATTTCCCTGCCATGTGCAAGGATGAAAAGAAGCCATCTGCGCACACGAGCACCATGGCGCAGGACGGCTCCCGGCTGTCCTGAAGATGGAAGGGGTCAATAACAGAACAATGGTCATCTATTCACCAGCCATTGTTGCAGTGGACGCAACTTTTTGATTAGCTATCTAGAACTGAACCTAATACAGTTAACTTATTTCTACTTCTCAGATTCTTTGCTTCATCCACTGTCAGCTAACCGATGAGGACTACTAATTGGTAGCCAACTCAAAAATTAGTGATCAAGTTCAAATATATTAGTCTAAGAACCATGCTGTAAAAATAGCCTTGTAAAGAAGTTCAGTCTGACAATCATCATGCAAACTAATAGCTCTGCTGAATCTACACAGAACAACAGCAAAAGAACCTGATGTTCAGAAAAAAATCTATGGCTCTCTCTAACATGCATTTAGAAATCAGATAATTGTAGGGAAAATCTCTGCAGAAAGAACATTAGGACACAATAAACGACTCAGACAAATTTAGATAATTTGCTTATTGTATTAAAGATACAAAATCAATGCATATAAAGTAACATTTTAAGAAGCTGTCATGAGTCTTTTAGCTCAAAATACAAAAACTCACATTTAGCCAAAGTAAATCTATTTCTAAGTAAAAGCATCTACAAGAGGATGATTCCAGAGTGAGGGATTCTTACCACCAACAAGGGCAGAAGGGTGGTTAACAAGGGTTCTCTTAGCATAGACAAAGGGATCAAGTTAAAGGTCACTAAGGAAAAGTCCATAGGCTAGGGCAAAAGGAATGGAGCATTATTGAGTAAAGTTCCAGTCTTTTATCTCACCAGACAGCTCCAAATCATCCAGCAGGCAAGTTAATCCGCAAGGTAAAAAAGGCAAGGGCATTTAAAGAGAGTCCGGCACCATGCTGTGTGTTAAAATGATTGAACAGTGGAAAGTGGCTGTTTTGATTCTTAATATAACGAATATGCTGTTGAATCCTTTCTTTTAACTGTCTAATGGTGCAAGGGTGCCTGTGTTGCAGGGATGATTCCATTCCCTGCAATGCAGGCACCCTTGCACTATAGAGCAAAGATGTCTGTGTTGGCGCTAGACAGGTATATTTAGCTCCAGCGCAAGGGAAAACACAGGGGTGTATCCTAATTTCTAAATACGGTGCATCACTACATTTTGTAAATGACGTGGCTCAGCAAAATTTACCGCAGCAGCGTGCTGTGCCTTGTGCAGATACCCCATGGTGCAGTTTACCTGTCACTCTTTGATACAACGAGGTGCAGCAACTTTGGTTGAGCAAAACTAGTATTCCTGCCCCAAAATGTTTACTTGTAAGTGCACACTTACGGGAGCGAGATAGGGGAGGTTTTAGGCACTATCTGAAAGATTAATGTAGTTACCCAACTCAATTATACTCATTTTGTTGAAGTCAGGAGGATGATGGGCTGAGTGGGATTAGTAAATGAAGATAAACACAGATCCCTTCAGTGGATGCATTGGTAACTGAGCCAGTATTTACCAGAATTTGCGCGAGAAAATGATAAATGGCAACAGAAAACAATCCGCGGCATCGCCCAAGAACACTTCCTGCGAACAAACACTACTCTGCGGCCCATTTGGCCATACTCCACCACTCTCCCTCCCCTCCAAAGTGAACTGCAGCAGGCTACCAGCAACATGGGGCACTTTACAAAACCCAAAAATAAATTTACAGGTATTCTGTAGGCTTTGCTTAGCTTTTCAGTAATTGATTTGCTCTTCATAATCTGAAGCCTGGAAATGTCCCTCTGTGATGCATGGATGGCTCTTCCACAGCTGCCTAAGTGGACACTCGAGCCATTCCTGGGAACCAAGTGGCTCCCTGTTGGCTACTTTCTTCTCATTTGCGCAAGCGATTGACAGGCTAATCGCTTGCTGTTTGTCACACAACATGAAATCTCGCGCCTTGTTCCAGCGCGCTTGAGGGATCAGTGCTTAACATTGGTACTTCACAAGAAGCAAACACTGGGTTCTGCCTGAACGTAGTGCATAACAGCATACTATCAATAGATGAACATAAGAGCAACCTCAGGCACCTGCAAGCATTTGCATATGTGTAACAAAGCTCTAACTGCTGCTGTAATGGAGGCTCATATTTTTAGCCCAATATACTAAGGTAAGTTTTCATGTGTAGATCCACGCATGTGCAGATCTGCTTCTATACTTAAGTGAAATTGTTCAATTTTTGCCTTTTAACCTTTCTGAGAATAGATGTTCACCATTTTATGGACTTAAGAGACTCCACCTGCAAAAATGTGGTGATGGAGACTCCTATGGCAAAAATTTATGAGTGAGTTTCTACCAATTTGTGGAGATTTCCACCAACGGAGAGGAGATCTTCCTAGTGGAATATACAGGGAAGTTTATTAACGTTGTTATATTAAAAAAATACATGACATTAGTTAATGTAATGTAATTTCATACAAGTTATATTATACTATGTAAAGGCTAGTTAAAGAAAATGAAAAACCTCACTACATAATAAAAATAGCTTTCGTTTAATTTGAAGGGAAATAACACATTTTCTAAATATAATTTTTAGAACAATACTTCTAAGTTGAAATCACCTGCAATCACTTATATTTTTATTTTTATTTAATTTGCAGCAGACTTGGTTTTTCGTTATGTTTTTATTTTATGTTACTTATTTTTATACTTTTTAAACTCAATTTACATTTTTATTTAATTAAATTTGCTATTTAAGGGTATTATTAAATGAAAAAGTATCAAATTGAGCATTAATTGCATTTACGCTTTTTAAACCATGAAGCTGAAGGCAGAGTGGTTTATAAATGTCACCTGAACCCTGAAACTTTAACATAGAACCATATTACACATGTAACTCTGTATGTATTTTTTATATTGCATGATTTATTTATTGATTTTATTACTCTTTAGAAAGATTTAGAGTATCCCAGCGTCATCTGTTTTGGATTCATTATTTGCCTGAGACTTCAGCTATGTATGCTAATGTTTTGACAGATGTGTTTTTTATTAAGGATATTGTGCAAATATTAAAACTTTATTTTATGCAACGATGTTTATTATTACTAATTATCAAATTTTAACTGCAAAGTCCTTTGTAATGACATTAAAACCACATTATACAATGAGCTTTTCTTTTGATTTATTTAGTGAAACTAAATATCTTGTCAATACATTCAGCAGTTTGAATTAAGGGAAACAAATCTCAGTAAGAGTTTTTTTTCCTGTGAAATAAGCTTTCAGTATGAACAATCAATAAGGTGGCTTAACTATAATGTTTTTATAAATGTATACATAATATATACAAATATATTCACTGGAAGAAACAACAGTAAAAGTGTCAAACTGTTAAAGTGACTTTATAGTTTGGAATGAGACATGAGGTAATGTTAATTTTGTTTTTAAAAATCACAGTAATACACAACTTATAGTTTACTAGACCAACTCTAACTTGTGCCCCTTATTGGACTGCTCATCACATATTACCTCACTCATGAGTTGTTAACTGATATAATTGATGACATCACTCGTGACATCTCGGTCATAGCCTCCTGCCTGACCCTGCATTGAATCCGCATTATCCTTGTACTTATATACTCTATAGATTGGGCTATAACTTAACTACAACTACACAGCGGCAGAGGAGGAGCAGAATCTCACTTTACCAAATGTGCAACAAATATTTTTTCAATCTCAAATATACTAAAAATTGTACAGTAGGAGCTGGATATCATTTATCCAGGTCACCAAATATTTTTGAACAGGGCTAAACTACTCCTTTCTTTTACAGAACTCTTGCCTATATAATTCTTCATATTACCCAGTGGCAGTTGCCTCTGATTGGTTGCGGGGGCTTTTATCCTTTTTGCACACTCATTCCAGCAGCAGCAAGATGCCCCATGAGTCCCGCAGGAATTTGCACTCTAATTGGCTGTCTGTAACTTCAAGAAAAATGTTGCAGCTGCTATTTCAGGCACTGTCTACCTGAACCCCTGGACCACATGGGAGGAACAAGAGGGACGCCCCGAGCCCAAATCCTAAATAAGGGAAATTGGGGGTGGGGGGAAGGGTTATGTGATTTTGCAAGTGTCCAGCAACAACCAGTGAGTGTTCCTGGACTCCATCAGGAGTACAGCGGATGCTTTTCTCAGGAAGAGTTTTCGTAGGTGATCCATTAAGTAGGGGCCAAAAAAAGGGGGGTGTCCCTTGCATCAGTACCCTGACCCCACTGGACAATATGAGGGGGTCGTAAAGAGACCCCCTTTAGCACGAATGTAAAAAAAAACATTTTTTGGAGGGGGTGGGGTTGCAAACTCGCAGGTGTCCTGCAAAAGCCAGTAAGTCCCCCAAGACTCCTGTGGGAGTCCTGCTGATGTTTCTCTCATGGGGCACTCGCAGGAGTAAAACACTATATAAAAAAGACCATGTAGAGTGGGGGTAGGCAAGGCCTTGCCACCAACCCCATGCCATGCGTGGTCAAAGTCTGTGTGTGGAAGGCAGGGAGTTGGCTGCCTGTGGGGGTTGGTTGAAGGGCCTGGGCATGGGGCTGGCCTTCCGTCCAAACCCGTGCCCCACACAGACAAAGGCTTTGTGTGGTGGGGGGTTGGCTACCTGTAGGGGTTGGCCTTAGGGCTTCGCCTGTGCCATGCCCTATGACCTAACCCACACCACGAATGGCCAGAAGCAGTGAGGGTGTGACGTTGGTTTCCTGGGGGGTTGGACACAGGGCCTGGTCAGAGGCCCTCTTCATGCACTGCTAATTAGTTTCCATTTTACATCACTCATGACATGTTCTATGATATCATTGATTACATCACTGCAATATTTGAAATGATATTGTTTATAACAACATGGCAGGGCACAAGTAATAGTTACTTTATTACACAAGTTATAGTTATCTGACCTTGAAAGGATGATTTGTCTATTGGTATGTCAAATTTAATGCCATTTTTACAAGGGGAACAAAGTGAAAGAAGGCAAAGTATTTTTCTTTTACTTATCACTTTGCAAATGTTTGCTCACTCTACAACAACTATGACAGGCAGTTAGCACATTACACCAAGTGCATGGATTTTAGTGTTCATTTCGATACAATGGGGAAACCAAAGTTAAATTCAAATGAAGGTCAAAAATATGTTTGATTTACTGATCATTTTGGCACAGTTTGACAGAGCAGCAAGACATTTGGCAGACTTAGCCTGTTTAGCCTTCTTTTGGTATTTTTATGTTCGTAGAGCTACATTAAGAAGGGGCCCAGTTATAAAGTAGGGTACAAATGTTGATTTGTTAACAACATTGGCGCTGCCTGACGAACCTGTACAGAAGTTCACAGTAGCTTGAAAGGATTTATTTTTACATTGGCATGTCATGTTTATCCAGGGAGGTAAATTTAAACAAAGGGCAATAAATTTTGCATTTAATAATTACTATAGTCCTGTTTGAAAATTTATTTCAAACCTAGCAGGCAATTAGCAAGTTACACACAATGCAGGAATGCCCAATTTCTTGCAGATTGAATCAGGGGAAGAAAAAAGGGGATTACAAAATATTTTTCATTTACTCATATCTTTAGCACCGTTTTTCCAACATACTCCAATCCACTTTCACAACTCCCATGGAGAAGGATCGGACGTAGGCGCCTTGTGTATGCTCAGATTCGTTTATTGAAAGATTAGCGTCTCTGTCATAACGCGTTTAGGCCTCCACACACGGCCTTGACCATATATATATCATGAGCAAGCTATCAGGGATACCAAAACGCATAGATGATCGCACTTTTGACCTGTGAAATGAAAATATGGTGATAATTAAATAACGTATGCTGGGAAGACTGCAGGAGTGCGTCCTGTTTTTGTTCGAATGAGGAATTGTGGTTAAAAAAATAAATATTTATATATATATATATATATATACATATGAACGGGTGCGGCTAAACGTGGTGGTGGGTCCACGGATCAAAGACAGCTCGCGCTCCTTTACTCAAAAAGAAGATGCAGCACTCACGGTGATTTCATCCGATGTTTATTTCACCAAAAAAGCGGAACGCGTTTCGGCACTCGCCTTTTCGACCACTATGTTTGGCGATTTAGCTCCGCCATTTTATTTTACATTAACGCATGCGTACATGCGATACCATCATGAAAATAGAAAGCTAATTCGGCGGCATAAGCATACATTTTTCAAATCATAATTAAACCAAAACACTATTCTATTTATGAATATGACATTTCAAGTCAAGAATGTTCAACAATGTATCATTCTCATATTTTCCATCAACAGCAGTGGAGCGTTAATATATATATATATATATATATATATATATATATATATATATATAGGGGCATATTTATAATAACTGACGCATCCCTGCATATCAGCAGGGATACGCCAGTTATTTTACGCCCCAGCTCCGCCACCATGGATGCGCCGCATTTATAATGCGGCGCACCATGGGGCAAAAACGGCACAGATGTGTCACGCATCTGTGCCCTAAAAGTGGGGCATTGCTGGAGTTGCGTCGCAAGCGCGACGCAGCTCCAGCAATGCTCTGGGGGGCCCTATCTGCACAATGCTGCGTCAATCCTTACGCCTGCTTCAAGCAGGCGCAGGGTTTTGACGCAGCATGGGCTCAAAAGTGACTGAGTGAAATCTTGTAGATTTCACTCAGCCACTTTTAGGAGGCGTTCCTGCGCCGGAACGCCCCCACCTGCCCTAGAACGCCTACATGTGGCGCAGGGCTTTACAACGTGACGCATCTCCCAGATGCGTCACGTTGTAAATACCCCGCACCATGGCGCAGGATTTGCGCCGCTGCTGCGTCACAAAAGTGACGCAACGGTGGCGTAAATGAGGCGCAAGTCAAACATAAATCTGCCCCATATTATCTACTGGCGGTCGCCAGTAGATAGTTATAGTTAGGACCGTGTTTTCATAGGAAATCTCAAAATTCTATTTTGAATAACTTTGGCGCCGGTTGACGAATCCTCACGAACATTTCAAAACGAATGGGGCACTCAGTTCAGCTCCTACCCTGAAAGTCTCGGGGTGATTCGTCAAGCGGGGGCCGAGAAAAAAGGGGAGTCCCAAAACACGTTTTCCCCATGCATTTTTCCATAGGACCTTTAGACGCAGCTACAGCCCGAACGGCTGAACAGAATTACTTGAAATATGGCAGAGAGGTAGCCATAAGGTCAAGGAAGTGCCTTTTGCAGGTCTGGTGTAAATCTGTTCAGTATTTCCTGAGAAAATAGCATTTAAAAGCATATCAATATCTATACGCGCGTAGGGTGCGCGCACCGTGCGAGCACCATGCGAGCACCATAACGTGCGCGAGCATAATTCTGATTGGTGGTTACATGTTAGTCAACGTTCGAATCGGTCGAAATCAGGAAGTGTCGTCCGCCATTTTGTTTGTTTTCAGTGCGAGAGTGAAAAAGGAAGGTGGCGAACTTGAAAAGGGGGCAGGGTAGAGAGTTCCTGACCCCCTAGCCTTTGTCAGGGGGCTCACGGTGAAAAACCAAAAAAAAAAAAAATCGCTGAAACCAAAAAAAAAAATAATAATTTTAAATACGTAGTTTATTGTAAAATAAATATATAAAAAAATAATAATACATAAATAAATTAGCATTTAAAAAACCATACAAATTCACTGAAAAAAACATAGGTTTCACACACGTTATAGTTAGGAATTAGCATTTAAAAAACCTTGCAAATTAACTTAAAAAACCATAGGTTTCACACATGATATAGTTAGGTGGATATTTCACTCGTAAAAAACCAATGAAATTCCCCCGTTATAGTTAGTTCAGATAACTATAACTCGCGCGACCGCCACTCTATCACAAGGATGATGTCATCAGTGATGTCATGAGTGATGCCACTGACCATGTCATGAGTGATGTAATATGTGACGTCATGAGCAGTGGATTGCGGGCGCGCGAGTTATAGTTATCTGAACTAACTATAACGGGGGAATTTCATTGGTTTTTTACGAGTGAAATATCCACCTAACTATAACATGTGTGAAACCTATGGTTTTTTAAGTGAATATATATATATATATATATATATATATATATATATATATATATTACCTACTGGCGGTCGCCAGTAGGTAGTTATAGTTAGGACCACGTTTCCATAGGAAATCCGCAACATTCTATTTTGAATAACTTTGGCGCCGGTCGACGAATCCTCGCGAATTTTTTCAAAATAGGTGGGGCGCTACGCTCCGCTCCTTCCCTGAAAGTCTCGGGGGGATTCGTTAAGCGGGGGCTGAGATAAAAGGGGGGTCCCAAAACGCGTTTTTCCCATGCATTTTTCCATAGGACCTTTAGACAGGGCTACAGCCCGAACGGCTGAACAGAATTACTAGAAATTTGGCAGAGAGGTAGTCCTCAGGTCAAGGAAGTGCCTTTTGTAGGTTTGGTGTAAATCTGTTCAGTAGATTCTGAGAAAATAGCCTTTAAATCAATATATATATCTGAGCCAGCTTACGGTGCGCTTACGGTACGCTTACCGTACGCGTACGGTGGCGTGCGCGAGCGCGATTCTGATTGGCTCTTAGATCTTAGTAAACATTCGAATCGGCCGAAACCAGGAAGCGGCGGCCGCCATTTTCTCTCTCGCACTGAGAGTGATGTTTAAAATATAAAGCACAAAAACATGTAAAGGGGCTGTTTAGACAGCTCCCACACACATAGCAATGTGGAGGGAGTCCCCAAAGATCCCCCAAGGCCAAAAACGGAATTTTTATTTTTTCGCTAATTTCGCCGATTACGCTTACCGTACGCGTACGGTAAAAAATGATAAAAAAAAAAAAATTATCCACACTCTCCCTACCCCGTGTGCAATTGGTGCCCGAAGGGCACCAATTGTGCATGGCTTATTAAAGATGAGTTAAACTAAAATATTTAAAAAAATAATAATAAAAAAAAAAATTATCCACACTCTCTCCACCCCGTGTGCAAATGGTGCCCGAAGGGCACCATTTGTGCATGGCTTATAACATATACGAAAAAGTAAAATATTACCTTTCAAAACGAAGTGCATCATATGTCCTCCATGTGCGCACGGTGCGCGAAGCGCATCGTGCGTACATGGCCCATCTAGCGTAACGTGGGCACGCGGTGCGCGCAGCGCACCACGTGCCCACCGTGCGTGCACGGCACTAACTGCGTAAAGTGGGCGCGCGGTGCTCACTGTGCGTGCATGGTGCGCGAAGCGCACCATGTGCGCACGGAACGAACTGCGTTAAGTGGGCGCGCACGCCACGAATGGCGTAAAGTAACTTAGCATTTAAAAAACCATACAAATTCACTGAAAAAACCATAGGTTTCACACACGTTATAGTTAGGAATTAGCATTTAAAAAACCTTGCAAATTCACTGAAAAAACCATAGGTTTTACACATGTTATAGTTAGCGGAAATTTTACTGATAAAAAACCAATGAAATTCCCCCGTTATAGTTAGTGCAGGCAACTATAACTCACGCGACCGCAATCTTCTGCTGATCACATATGTGTCTTTATGAAAAAAAAATATTTGTAATATATGTATAGCTAAAAATGTATGGAAGAAGACATGGGCAAATAAGTGTCTAAATACAGTATTAGCATCAGCAGAGGATTGTGGTCGCGTGAGTTATAGTTGCCTGCACTAACTATAACGGGGGAATTTCATTGGTTTTTTATCAGTAAAATTTCCGCTAACTATAACATGTCTGAAACCTATGTTTTTTTCAGTGAATATATATATATATATATATATATACATATATATATATATATGCAAAGCACTCCTACCGGGAAGCCTGGACCCTTTGGAGGTGGTGCGCCAAGCTGGCGGAGCAACCAGCAATTCAATCCCGATTACAGGATTACAGCAAAAGTACGCGTGCACTCAGGAAGCAACCAGGCAATTACTGATACCACAACAATTTATTCCTTCATAAATCCATAGTTGACCTGCTGCGTTGATCACAACAAGTTAATGCAGACAACACCGTGTCATTTAAGCAATACATGGAAATTAAGGTGGGACTACCGCCGTAGAACCCCCAAACAAAATGTAAGGCAGCCATCTTAAAGTGGTAGAATATACATCACAGATGAATATATCACAGTTGTACCCTCGATACTTGTACTGTTTGGGAATATTGCATGCAATTGCAAAATTAATAAAATCAAAGTATGTTACATAAAGGAAGATGTACAGTTTGACAATCAGTAGTTTTCCGTACTAATGTTGACAGGTTACTATTCCCATTCTCACCGTATATATATTACCTAGTGGTGGTCGCCAGTAGGTAGTTATAGTTAGGACCTAGTTTCCATAGGAAAAGCGTTTTTTGGTTTCCCAATAACTTGGGCGTTGTTTGGGGAATCTTCGCAAAATTTTCAAAACTAGTGGGGCACTCCGGTCAGCTCCTGCCTTAAAAGTTTTGGGGTGATTCGCCAAGCGGGGCCGAGAAAAAAGGGGGGTCCCAAAACACGTTTCCCCAATGCTATCTTCTTTCTGTAGGAAACTTTAGACAAAGCTATAGCCCGAACTGCTGGACGGAATTACACCAAATTTGGCAAAAAAGGTAGCCCTTGGTTCAGAAAGAGTCCTTTTTGTTAAATGGTATAATTCCGTTCAGTAGTTACTGAGAAATTAGAAAAAGAAAAGGTTTTGATATCTGGGCGAAGCCTAACCTCCCGAGCACGAGCTAGCCTCTGATTGGCTGCCAACACTTCTAACCAGGAAGTGTTGGCAGCCATCTTGTGTCTGGGACTGAGACAGAAATAAAAAGGTGAGAGAAAAATTAAAAAACAAAAAAAGGGGGGCAGGGTAAAAACACCCTGACCCCCCACCAGGCCTGCTCAGGGGGTCCCTAGGCCCAAAAAAAGCATTTAAAAAAATAAAATGGACAGGGTTGCGCCCGGTGCACAAATCTGTCCGAAAATATTTAAAAACGAATCGCGGTCTCCCGTGATTTGTTTTCAAAGCCCCTGGGTGAGCCAAGTCCCAGGGGCAATTTATTTATGTAGCCGGGGCCTGCGGGGCCCCCGCAGCCTCGGGGACCGCCACCTCCCCGGGGCTTATTTTTTAATTTGGTGGGGGCCTCCAAGGCCCCCCCAAGCCCCGGGGACCGCCACCTGTGGGGCTTTTCTTAAATACGCACAGGGGCACACGGCCCCCCTGCAGCCCCGGGGACCACCACCCCCGGGGCTTTAGTTAAATATGCACTGGGGCACTTGGCCCCCGCCGCCCCGGTGACCGCACCTCCCTGGGGCTCTATATTTTTTCAAATAAAACCTGTGTGGGGGGCTCAAGCCCCCCCACATGCCCCGGGGACCACCACCTCACCAGGGCAATAAAAATGTAAATGCGGGGGTCCGTTACGGACCCCCAAGCCCCGGGGACCACCACATCCCCGGGGCTTTGAAACTGAAGGGAGGGAGGCTGCATGGCCCTCCGCCAGGAGCCCTTGATGGCCCTGGGGACCGCCACCCCCCAGGGCCGGCAACTGCAGTGTCTCAGGTTGCCCACCCCCGGGACACTGCTGTTTGCTATGGCAGGGCGGGAGCTGTGTGGCTCCCGCCCTGTCATAGCAAACACTGCTTTGGATTTGGGAAGCGATTTGCTGCTCTCGCTTCCAAAATCCAAAGCAGATTGCTATTCCAAAAGGGGAGCTGCATGTCAGCATCTCCCTGTGTGGAAAAGCAATGCCCGCTCCAGCAAGAGGCGGGGAGCCAGCAGGACCATGGTCCCCATGGTCCACAACGGAGATGCCTTGCCCCTGGGCCAGAAGAGGCCAATGGAGGGGGCCACGCAGCCCCTCCTCAATAAAAATAAAAAATTAAAAAAGAGGCAGAGCCCCGGAGGATGGGGTCCCCGGGGCTAACAGAGGCCTCAGTAGGGGGGCCACGCAGCCCTCCTCCTTTAAAAATATATTTTTTTTAAAATAAATATATGGCCATGCCCCGGGGGATGGCGTCCCCGGGGCAGAAATTGGCCTCGGTAGGGGGGCCACGCGGCCCCCTTCCCATTTTTTTTTTTTTTTAACAATATGGGTCAGGCCCTGGGGGATGGGTCTCCAGGGCCCCAAAAGTGCGAGAAGAAGGGGGGATACACAGCCCCCCTTCTGGAAAAAAAAAGAAAAAAGCCAATATTACGCCAGAGGCCCTGCCCCCTCCCTGCAGCACTCTGCAAACGTGCCCCCCGGCGCGTTGTAAGTTGGGGAATTAATTCCCCTTAAATACTGAGGGTTCCTCGGGGCCAACTAGCCCACCAGGTACCTCCAGTGTGCGCCAGGGAGCTGCTTTGCAGAGAGGTTGTCCAAGGCCACACACCCTTTTTAAACCTTTTTAAACCACTCTGTAAAGCAGCTCTGTGGCGCTTACTGGAGGTAGCCGGTGGGCTGGTTGGCCCCCAGGGACCCTCACGACTCAAGGGGATGTAATCCCCCGAATTACAATGCACCAGGGGGTGCTTTTGCACAGTGGTGCAGGGAGGGGGCGTGGCCTGATGTGACAAGTGTGCAAATGGGTCTTGTGGCATGTTTTAAGTTGGGGCATTAAGTCCCCTTGAATTCTGACGGTCCCTGGGGGCCAACTAGCTCACCAGGTAGCTCCAGTAAGCACCAGTGAGCTGCGTTGCAGAGAGGTGGTCCAGGGCCACGCCCCTTTTTACTCCACTCAGCAACACAGCTCTGTGACGCTTACTGGAGGTAGCTGGTGGGCTAGTTGGCCCCCAGGGACCCTTAGGACTCAAGGGGACTTAATCCCCCAATTTACAACACACCAGGTGGCGCGTTTGCACAGTGGTGCAGGGAGGGGGCGTGGCATGATGTGACAAGTGTGCAAACGCTTCTGTGGCACGTTTTAAATTGGAGGATTAAGTCCCCTTGAATCCTGAGGGTCCCTGGCGGCCAACTAGCCCACCAGGTACGTCCAGTAAGCGCCACAGAGTTGAGTTGCAGAGAGGTGTGAAAAGGGGCATGGCCTCGGACCACCTCTCTGCAACGCAGCTCTGTGGAGCTTACTGGAGGTACCTGGTTGGCTAATTGTCCCCCGGGGACTCTCAGGATTCAAGGGGAATTAATCCCCCAACTTAAAACCCACCAGTGGGCGCGTTTGCACAGTGGTGAAGGGAGGGGCAGGGCCTGATGTGACATGTGTGTACTTATTCAATCACTCTGCCAAAACCCAACCACTTATAAATTCACCATGCACTCTCCTTGCAGCACTCTCATTATCCAGTCACTACCCATGCACTCATGCAATGACCCAGGAACTAACACATGCACTGCTACAATCCAGTGAGCACTATTTATGCAGTCCAGCCATCTCCCTGTCACTGCCTATGCACTCCTCCAATCACCCAGTCAGCACCATGTACTTATCCAATCACTCTGCCAAAATCCAAGCACTTATAAATTCACCATGCTCTCTCCTTGCAGTACTCTCATCATCCAGTCAGTACCCATGTACGTATCCAATTACTCCGCCAAAACCCAAGCACTTATAAATTCACCAAACACTCTCTTCGCAGCACTCTAATCATCCTATCACTACCCATGCACTCATGCAATGACCCAGGCACTAACTCATGCACTGGTACAATCCCCTGAGCACTACCCAAGCACTCCTCCAATCGCCCAACCAACACCATGTACTTATGCAATGGCCTAGGCACAAACACATGCACTGCTACAATCCCCTGAGCACTTCCCATGCAGACCTTTAACCACGCACACACTACTGATTCACTCCTTCAATTACCCAGGTAGTACACATGCACTCCAGAAATCCCTCTGTCACTACCCATGCACTCCTCCAATCACCCATCCAGCATCATGTACTTATCCAATCACTCCGCCAAAACCCAAGCAGTTATAAATCACCATGCACTGTCCTTGCAGGACTCCAATCATCCAGTCACTACCCATGTACTCATGTAATGACCCAGGCACTAACACATGCACCGTTACAATACCCTGTGCACTACTGATGCAGTCCAGCCATCTCCTTGCCACTAACCATGCACTCCTCCAATCACCCAGACAGCACCATGTACTTATCCAATCACTCCGCCAAAACCCAAGCACTTATACATTCACCATGCACTCTCCTTCCAGTACTCTAATCATCCAGTCAGTACCCATGTACTCATGCAATGACCCAGGCACTAACACATGCACTTCTACAATCCCCTGAGCGCTACCTATGCAGACCTCTAACCACCTACACACTACTGATTCACTCCTCCAATTACCCAGGTAGTACCCATGCACTCCAGCAATCCCTCTGTCACTATCCATGCACTCCTCCAATCACCAAGCCAGCACCATGTACGTATCCAATTACTCCACCAAAAGCCAAGCACTTATAAATTCACCATGCACTCTCCTTGCAGTACTCTCTTCATCCAGTCAGTACCCTTGTACTCATGCAATGACCCAGGCACTAACACATGCACTGCTACATTCCCCTGTGCACTTCCCAAGCAGACCTCTAACCACCTACACACTACTGATTCAATCCTCCAATTACCTAGGTAGTACCCATGCACTCTGTAAAGATGACAATCTCTTAGGGAAATTGAACAAGTTTAATTGAAGTACAGCATCCTCAGCTGACACAACACTCTCCAGCTCCCAACTGCTTATTCTCTTTAAGGGTGGGCGACAATTTCCATTCCACTCGTGGAAATTGCGAAAATTCGACATTTTTGCATTCCGCGCGTTCCGCGAAAATGTTGAAACTTCCGCGATTCACGAGGGAACGGAAATTGTCGCCCACCCTTACAGTTGAGTCGAGGTATTGCACAAAACGGTGGCATCTTCTTGGATAAATATGCAGGGCAGGATTCATTCTGGCACGATGCTCCTGTCACAAAAATTAAACCCCAACAGGAAGCACTTATAGTATTTGATCTTCAACTCGGGCACCTGCTTTATTTATATCTATAAGTCTTACAGATATAAATAAAGCAGGTGCCCGAGTTGAAGGTCACTTTCAGTAATGCATTAATCAGCACACAGTGGAGGCTAGGCAGGTGTGCTTTCTCCCCATATCTACCGTCAACAATTTGCTGTAATCCTTGATGGAGCTCTGTGCAGTGTGAACCCATGAGTTTCTCGAGCGCAATCCCCGTGTAGTTCCTGACACCAGGAGGTTCTGTCTCCTCATCTGCTGCTCTGATCAGTCTCTGGCCCTTTATAAACAAGAGGCATGTGAACTGCATGGAAGCCCCGCCCGTTTGGCACCAGCCCACACACCAGCGGTGTGCAACGTCTTCCCGCCCTTTCCCCCACTATGATGGACAGCTCACTCGAGGGACCCCAGCGCCCGTCGGCACTGTGGCAACGTTACAGACACACATGATCGCTGTAGACAACTCTTCTGGCCCTTTACGCAGCTGTAGTGTAGGAAAAGCACTATACATTTACCCAACGAGGTAGCGTAGCACTTACTGATTAGCTAGTAGAAAGTATTCCAGTTGAGTAGAGGTATTGCACAAAACGGTGGCATCTTCTTGGATAAATATGCAGGGCAGGATTCATTCTGGCACGATGCTCCTGTCACAAAAATTAAACCACAACTGGAAGCACTTATAGTATTTGACCTTAAACTCGGGCACCTGCTTTATTTATATCTGTAAGTCTTACAGATATAAATAAAGCAGATGCCCGAGTTGAAGGTCAAATTCAGTAACGCATTAATCAGCACACAAAAATCTCCGCGATCACGTGAAATTTCGCGTGATCACGGAGATTTTTTGCCGTTTCGTGATATTTCGCCCACCCTTAATTCTCTTAGCAACATTCCTTTCTGGGTCATCAGTGATCCCACCACATTCTAAGGCTGCCAGGATACAGATCATTACATATCTTCCTTCTTACATATTTAACAGAACAATAAAAACATGACAATAAACATTCCTAAACTAAATATTTCACATTACATTCTAGACTGACAAAATTGAGAATAGGAAAAACAAAACATCGCTAAACTTTACATACGTCTTTCACATTGCATTCTAGACTGACAAAATTGAGAATAGGAAAAACATTGCTAAACTTTACATATGTCAAACATACTTCTTACAGCATGTCAGCCATACTTCTTACAGCACCATCCTCCAAAATTACACCACTTCTCTGACTCTGCATGGAGCTGAATATTTACTTTCTCCATTATACACCAAACCTGTTTTTTATACAACCACTAAATCACCTGATAACACCACACAATGTCTCACTCCTTTTCTTTGATTGTAATACATAACATTTCTAGTTTGAGAACTTAAAGCATTTCTTTTGATTTAATCACGATCAACTCAATTCTCATCGCACAACCAGCACTTCTAAGCAACCACACAGGACACTCTTTCACACCTTTCAAAGAAACAAATGGAGAGACTCTTGTCACAGAATGGGGAGTTGTCCTGTGCACCCACATCATCTTTCTCAACTCTTTCATCCACGGAAGGTGGTTAACAAGTGAAAGTTGAATGTTCTCCATCACCAACCGATTTCGTCTCTCGTCCAACCCATTAGCTTGTGGTCGGAAAATAGTCACCCTTTCATGTACAATCCCCATGCCAGATAAATAATTCACCATTTCTCTTGACACATACTGCGCCCCATTATCTGACAATGCTTTTGGGAATCCCTTCCTCCATAAATGCTTCCTCAAAAAACTCAATAATAGTTGAAGAATTCACTTCACCAACAGCTTTGAGCACAAACCATTTGGTATGATAATCCACCAAAATTAGGATGAATCTGTTCCTTAACCCCAACTTGGATATGGGTCCCAAGATATCAATAGCCAATCTCTCCCATGGTCTGTCAGGAAAATCCAAAAGACTCAGAGGTGGTTCTCTCGTCACTTTAGTTTTATCACTATTAGCACATGTTGCACAATTTTTTATCTTTTCCTCGACATCCCGATCCATTCCAGGCCACCAAAATCACTGTCTCACCTTCCTTTTCACAATTCCCCTTCCCAATTGTCCCTCGTGAACAATATCAAGAATCCTGGACCGAATACCTTTAGGAGGAACAAATTGTCTTCTTCTCATAAGCTTGTCACCAACCACGCTCAACTCCTCCTTGACTTTAAAATATTCAAGCATATCACCACTCAAACTGTTAGTCTCCTGCCAACCACTCACAACTCACCGTTCAATTTCTTCCATAACAATATCCTCTTGCTTCACAGCCGCCCATTCTTCTGCTACTATTGCCAATTATCAACTCAAAGATATGCTATCACTAGGTGCTACCTGAGCAATGACATCTTCAGACTCCACTTCCACTGGCATCCTTGAAAGATAGTCCGCCACAACTTTTTTGCTACCTTTCACATATTCAACCTCATAATTATAATCCATCAGTGACAAGAGCCACCTAGTAATACGTGGTGTAACATTTCCTTCCAGTCCTCTTCCTCCTTTAAAAAAAAATGTCAGTGGTTTGTGATCTGTTCTAAGTCTAAAGGGAATGCCCCACACATAAAACTTAAACTGGCACATGCATCAACCAAAAATCTCCTCGTAAAAATACCGAATCGCAAAAATCATCAGTTAGCGAGTGGCAAACACCAAATTCCAATGCATCAACCCCAATAGCGAAAAAAATAAAGAATCGCTAAAATAATCCCCGTTACATTAAAGAATCGGAAAATAAGGAATTGGTAATAGCGAAAACACAAATAGCTCCAGGAATTAGCGAGTACCAAATAAAGAATCGCTAAAGAATGCATCAAAAATCGCTAATACCGAAAACCTACAAAATCGCTAATTAGCATGAGCAGAATAAGGGGAATCAGAACCAGGAGGTAATGTTGCAGACACACCAAAAAAAAAAATGTAGTCAAAGTGTACCACAGGTGTAGTCAATCAGAAAGCCTTCAAAAATGTGCCTGGAGACCCCTTTTCCTTTCACAAAATGGCAGCCCTCTACGTGCTTGCAAGGAGGATGAGAATAAATGCAGCAGCACAGTGCAGGAGGAGGATCCAGGAGAGGGTATTCAGAGTGCGCATTACATTGCTGGGCCAAAATGAGGAGGAAGTATATGACAAGTATCGTCTCACTCATGCCATGATAATGCACCTAATTGCTGACCTGGAACCACTACTGCAGCACCAGACACGTAGGCCCAATGCCCTTCCTGCACACGTCCAGGTCCTATGCAGCCTGCACCTACTGACGTCTGGAAGTTTCCAGGGGGTCGTTACGGTAGCGGGCGGCGTATCACAAAGCGCACTTTCACGCTTCTTCCGTAAATTCATTGATGCAGTGCTCACAATGATACATACCCACATCAGCTTCCCCACAACCCCACAGCAGATGGACCAGACCAAACAGGAATTCTACCAGGTGGCCCAATTCCCCCATGTCATAGGATGCATTGACTGCACGCATGTCCCCATCTGTCCCCCCTCAGCCAATGAGTACATCTTCCGTAACAGGAAGTCCTACCACTCCATCAACGTGCAGGTCGTGTGCAATGCCAAGCACATAATCACGGACATAGTGGCCCAATTCCCAGGGAGCACACACGACTCATATATATTCAGACAAAGTGGCATCCACAGGCGTCTGCTCAATGGAGAATTCGGAGAGGCACTCCTGCTTGGTACATACTCATATCTAGTCATTACATCAGTATCACACATGTATTAGCATTACTGCTGCTAAGCCTTTGCTTCCCCCCTGTAGGTGACAGTGCATACGCCCTGCGGGAATATATCCTCACCCCCTACATCAACCTAGCAACACCACAGGAGCAACTCTACAACGCGGCACATATTAGCACAAGAAATGTGATAGAGAGACCATTCGGGATCCTGAAGAGTCGCTTCCGGATCTTACATAAGACTGGTGGTGCTTTGCAATATAAGCCTGAGACCTGCTACAGGATTGTAGCAGTATGTGCCATGCTGCACAACATTGCAACCAGAAGGGGGATACCCATAGAGACGGACAGAAACGACAACGATCGGGATGACCAACCACCCGCACAACACCGACAGTCACACGTCAAGTGAAGGCCAAAGGAGGCAGACATACATCACAGTACATCAATTTCAGAGCCAGGTAAGAATGAGCCATGACTAAATATTTTGGAGTGCTAATGTTTACTTCACATGAGCACTTGCCAAAGTGATGTAATATGAGTAGACTAAATTACAGTGCTTCTACACATTGTGGCAAAAACATTACCGTTGGCATCACGGGAGTGCAAACTCAAAATGCAAGTGGCCCATGGTTTCACCACTATGGACAGAGATGTGGGACTGAATGTCTAGTGCCGCTTCCCATGTACCCCCAGCCTCCTGTCGCGTGTCTCCTCTACCTCACCACGCTGTGTGTCTGTGGCTGTAGAGCTGTGCGAACTGTGCCTCCTGTTGCAGGTCTCCGGCACGGACACGCTGCTCACACTTGATGCGGCCTCACTGCCCTCCTCCCCTCCCAAGTTGCTGCCACTAAATGTCCCTGACTGCAAGTGTTCCACTGCAGTGGTCACCTGGCCTAAGGCCTTCGCTACATCCCCACAGTAATGGCCGAGGTCCACCTGCAGTGACATGGAGCGGCGGGACAAAACTGCAGTGCTGTTGCAGAGCTTTGTGATTGCCCTGGTAGATGCAGTAGTACGGAGCAAGTTCGGCCTATGCCTCCTGCGCTCGCTGTGTTGTCCTGTAAGGATGGCATGGGTTAGCTCCTGTAGGTTTTTATTGATGTCCCGATTGCCCTCAGCCACAACTGTGATCATGTGCCGCACAGCATCTGTCAGAGTGCACATGTGTTTCGCCAGTTTGGAGATGTTGAGATTCATTGTTCCCATGTGTCTCCACTGCAGGCGCTGAACACGCAGCATCTGGGCCTCTACCTCACCATAGATGTTCCTTGGCTGTTCCGGTCGCTCTGCAATACTGCGCATGGACCTGCGCTGCTGTGTGACTCGGCCACATACTGGTGGTGGGGCTGGCGGTGTGACACGTGTCTGACTGGGGGCACTTGTGGGTGCTGGACTCGGCTCTGTATCCATCACCTGCAGGGAGGGGACATGTGCCCTGCGTCTTGGTGGTGTTGTCGGTGGTGGTGGTATTGTGGCTGGAGGTGGTGGTGGTGGTGTGGATTGACCTTCCTGCGGAGTCTCTCCATCGGTATCTGCCGGTGTCTCGGAGATGATGAGGCGCTCACTGTCATCAGACTCCTCCGGAGATGCATCTGTGTGTGAAACAGTGCATTGTTAGTTTAGTTTGTGACTACATCTGTTTGTCATTCCGCATTTATTTCCTACAATAAATTAAATATTTTGACACACTGTTGGGCCTGTACTGCTGATCTCATTTATTGTGTTTTGGTGATCATACATGCACACTTGGCTGACATGACTACAACTCCCATGATGCAATACTAATGTGAGGGTATATGTGTTATGCACTTCTCCCTGCACACTGTGATTGACCTGGGGGGATGGGCATGGGTATACAATATGCAGCGTATAGGCGCAGGCATGCGTCTTACCTTGTTCTGTGGTTGCTGCGCCGGAGGTGTCCATCTGGGTTACTCCGATGACTGCCTCAGGCTCAATGGTCCCCTCAACGAGCTCCTCCAGGGCAGTGTTGGCAGGTACTCTGGATGGCCCCCCTCCTGTGCCAGCTGCGTCCTTGACCCTTTCGGCAATGCGCTCCTTTGCACTCTTCTTGAGGTCATACCGCCTCTTCTTAAGGTCGTCGATGCTGCGGTGCGTCACTCCGGCAGCATACACCCTCTCCCTAATGCGAAGCCATATCTTCCGCTTCTCTGCTTCGGGCACCTTGAGTGACAGCTTCCCAAACAGCTTATCATGCTTGCTGCTCACCCCCTCGATCAAATGCTCAAGTTCCCTGTCAGAGAACTTTCTCTTCCTCTTCCTGCACGTGTCTGATGTGCAGGTGCATTCTTGTTCATCCTGGATGAAGGTAGTCTGGATGGGTTCTGAGGGTGAAGTCTCTTGGCTCAGCTTGTATGCTCTGCCTCCTCCTGTGAGCTCCTCAGGGCAGTGAATGAGGGATGGGCTGGATGACTTCCTGGTTGTGATGTCATCAGCCCGCTTCTGGTGCGACCCGTTTTTAGCGAAATCGCTATTACCGAAGTCGCAAATACCGAATTCGGTAATACCAAATTCGGAAAGTGCTAATCTTTATTTTAAGGAATCGCTATTGTGTTTTCGGTTAGTTTTAGCGATTTTTAAGGAAACGCTAAATTTTACCGAATCCGTACATGCATCCCGGAAAGCGAGTCCTTATTTGCGATTCCTTATTTATCGCTAATAAGGACTCGCTTTTCGGAATTTTGATGCATGTGCACCAAAATGATGTATTCCCCAACAACAAGCCAGAGCCTCCCTTTCAATCACGGAATATGTGGTTTCAGCACCCTGCAATCTCCTGGATGCAAAACCAATTATGCTTTCATCACAATTCTTGACTCGAGTCAACACAGCCCCGATACCAACCTTACTAGCATCTGTTGTCACATACGTTTTGGCAGAAACATCAAAGTGTCCTAATGTAGGAGCATGAATAATACACCTATTTATCTGTGAAAACGCAGCCTCACACTCCTCACTCCATTCAAACTCAACCCCTTTCTTTAATATTTTCCTCAGTGGTTCAACAATTACTGTAAATTCTTTTACAAACTTGGCACAATATTCCACCAAACCCCAAAATGATTTTAATTCATCCTTATTCTGTGGCTTCAATGCTTTATCAAGTGCAGACACAATGCTTTTTAGGACTGATCCCTTTAGCTTTAATAGTATGTCCCAAATAGGTTACTTCACTCATTCTGATTTGACATTTCTCCTTTTTTACAGTTAAACCATGCTTCTGCAATCTCGACATTACTTCCTCAAATAATGTATCATGTTCACAATAATTCTTCCCCACAATGAGTGTGTCATCCTGAAAGCATAACACATGCTTTAGATCACCAAATATGTTTTTCATAATTCTCTGAAATACCGCAGAGGCTGAGGCAAGCCCAAAAGGCATTTTCTTGTATCGGAATGCAACCAAAGGAGTGACAATGATGTTAAATGTCTGGATTGTGCATGTAAATCAACTTGGTGATACGCTGATGTCATTTCCAAAACACAGAACACAGCACCACCACCCACAATTGCTGTTGCAATAGTTTATCAAGTTCCTCTTATAAGAGCATTCTCATAGCATTAGGTACATTTCTCACTTTTGTGCAACTGGTTTCACACCATTTTTTAATATAATCTCGTGTGAAAACCCTTTTAATAATCCTAATTTGTCAGAAAAGACCACCGGGTACTTCTTTACAAGATCACCACAACTTCTATCATACACTTCTTTAACCTCATCAAAATCAGCCAACATAACTGGTTCAACAGCATTGGGGTTAAATAAATCGGAGCCATAATCAGTAACATACACTATACCATGCACCTTACTTCCTTTACAGGTAATCGTCATCCATATCATTCCCAAAATCTCAATTCTCCTTCCAGCATATATCACAGCTTTTATATCTGAATTGAAATTCATCCATATTTTTCCAGTTACTTTCAAATGTTCGCATAGAAATTAAGGTGAACAAACTACCTGAATCTACCAAAACTCTCACCGACACCACCTCCAAAAGCACATGACAATGAGGTTTTTCCAACTTATCAGTACTTTCCAATTTCACAGCACATCCATCCAACTTCTCTGCATCACTCACAACCTGAACCTCACCATCCACCACTGAAATAATTTCAACAGTTGAAATTAATTGTTCCAAACTATCACAATGATTATCAAACTCATCATCAACTTGTTGAACCCTTCTTGTACCATTGAACTCTATTCTGGTCCTGCACATTTTTGCACATTTCCTACAAATGGTACTTCTGGCAGCACACCGTGCACTAGATGCTATGTGCCCAGGAGCACCACACCGCAAGCACTTTAACTCTCTCCAATCTCCAATTTTTTCTTTTGTCTCCACCGCACTTTTACCTTTAACTTCAACACTTTTCTTTAAATCATTACCCCTTGCAATTTTTTTTCCTTAGATTGAACCACTCCCACTACATCAAGATTAGACTATTTCTTTACAGTCCCTGTATTATCCATTTCTTTCAACCACATCGTAGTGTGCTCCATCCCTTTGGTAATTGTTATTGTTTCTTCAAGATTAGGATCCTTGATTAGTAACTTTTCTTTAATCCTTTCACCATTAGTATACCTAACAAACTGATCTCTAATCAAGGAATCCGTTAACTGTTCAAAACGACACGACAATGCCATACCTCTCAATGTAGCAACATAGGACGCTATGACCTCATCTTGTCTCTGTATTCTAGAGAAAAATGTATGCCTCTCCAACACCAGATTCATCTTGGGGGTGAACTGAATGTCAAACGTCTGCATCGACATTTCGTAAATGTTATTCGGTTGTCCATCCCCCATACCCAAAGATACTTCGGGCAGTTCCTCATAAATCCTTCTCCCTTAAATCCCTTAATGATGTAGTAGAATTGCTTGCCTTCTAAGAGGTCCATAGTGATCTCCACCACTGGCTAATATATATGTAAGAAATAACTTTTTCCATTGTTTCCATGGCACTAGTGGATCTCCAGGTGAGGATAAAAAAGGTGGAGGTGAAGCCATGGATTGTTCAGCCATACCTGTAATAAAACAACCACAACAAACTAAAACAAAACATTAAAATAATAATTTATAATAATGAATGAATATAACAAATTACCACAAAAAATTAAAATAATTAACAATCTACAAGAGAATTCTACTGAAGCTAGCATAAATCCCTTGAAAGATGCTTGTTTTCTCAATGCCAAAGCGAAGAAAAACCAACGTCCTTTCCACTGATGCTTCAGTGCACCATCCAATCGAAAGTCCTTTCCTTTAAAACCAATTAGAGAAAGGTAAAATATTTTCCTCTAATGCCTCAGTTCAACTTCAAAGAGGAAACACATGGAAAGAAACTAGAGGTAATGACAACTGGGTAACGCATTGAATTTAAATGACTGTTGTTTGCGATTTTGTTTGTGTACAAGAATGTTTTCACATACACGTTTTGACATCCGTGTCAATACCATTAGTCTTGTGCAGATTTGTTTTGTAGACAGCAGGATACACTCGTTAAAATAGAATAATGTGACCCGTGCCGATACGCGCGGGCGGTATCACATTAAGTATCACTAAATCATCACGAGTGATTTAATCTGTAGTATTTCACAATGAGTGGGGTTCACGCCGGCTCGTGTGCGGAATGCCACTGCAACACGAGCCTCTTAACATTATGCGCATTGACTCGCGCGTGCTGATTGCAGACAGCGTTCCTCGCGCTTTTGTATATGCCACCCGCTGTTCAATTTCCTCGCGCTTTAACTCCTCATGGGTTCAACTGTTAGCTGTTTCACGTTTTAACCTTCACGCGCACTGTGAGCTGCCTCGTGCTTTAACTTTCATGCGCACTGACAGCTGTCTCGCGCTTTAACCTTCACGCGCATTCAACGCCTTCGGCTTAACTCGCGCATAATTAATTGAATACTTCACCAGCGCCGGCTCAATAAACTTGAAACTCTTTTCTTTCCATTTTAACTTGAAGTTGTAAAGATCCCTAAACGCTCAAAGTCTCCAGACTTCACAGTCAGTTTCTCGCCTCGCACGCGTAATTAATTGTAGCACTTGCCTGATACATCATTATGTTTCCAGGGGTGAGGGTGCTGTCGATCTGTCCCCCGCACAGTGTGACAACTAGTCGCCCATGTAAAGATGACAATCTCTTAGTGAAATTGAACAAGTTTATTTGAAGTACAGCATCCTCAGCTGAGACAACGCTCTCCAGCTCCCAACTGCTTATTCTATTAGCAACATTCCTTTCTGGGTCATCAGTGACCTCACCACATTATAATGCTGCCAGGATACAGATCATTACACACTCCAGCAATCCCAATGTCACTACCCAAGCACTCCTCCAATCACCCATCCAGCATCATGTACTTATCCAATCACTCCGCAAAAACCCAAGCAATTATAAAATCTTCATGCACTGTCCTTGCAACACTAATCATCCAGTCACTACCAATGTACTCATGCAATGACCCAGGCACTAACACATGCTCTGCTACAATCCCCTGAACACTACTCATGCAGTCCTGGCATCTCCATGTCACTACTCATGCACTTCTCCAATCACCCAGCCAGCACCATGTACTTATCCAACCACTCCGCAAAAACCCAAGCACATATAAAATCACCATGCACTGTCCTTGCAGCACTCTAATTATCCAGTCAGTACCCATGTACTCATGGAATGATCCAGGCAGAAACACATGCATTGCTACAATCCCCTTAGCACTACCCATGCAGTCCAGCTATGTCCCTGTCACTGCCTATGCACTCCTCCAATCACCCAGTCAGCACCATGTAATTATCCAATCACTCTGCCATTACCCAAGCACTTATAAATTCATCATGCACTCTCCTTGCAGAACTCTAATCTTCCAGTCAGTACCCATGTACTCATGAAATGACCCAGGCACTAACACATGCACTGCTACAATCCCCTTAGCACTACCCAGGCAGTCCAGCTATGTCCCTTTCACTACTCATGCACTCCTGCAATCACCCAGCCAGCACTATGTACTTATCCAATCACTCTGCCAAAACCCAAGCACCTATTAATTCACCATGCACTCTCCTTGCAGTAATCTAATCATCCAGTCAGTACCCATGTACTCATGCAATGACCCGGGCACTAACACATGCACTGCTACAATCCCCTGAGCACTACCCATGCAGTCCAGCCATCTCCCTGTCACCGACTATGCACTCCTCCAGTCACCCAGTCAGCACCATGTACTTATCCAATCACTCTGCCAAAATCCAAGGACTTATACATTCACCATGCACTCTCCTTGCAGTGCTCTAATCATCCAGCACCATGTACTTATCCAATCACTCTGCCAAAACCCAAGCAGTTATAAAATCACCATGCACTGTCCTTTCAGCACTCTAATCATCCAGTCACTACCCATGTACCCATGCAATCACCCAGGCACTAACACATGCACTGTTACAATCCCCTGAGCACTACTGATGCAGTCCAGCCATCTCCTTGTCACTACCAAGGCACTCCTCCAATCACCCAGCCAGCACCATGTACTTATCCAATCACTCCGCCAAAACCCAAGCACTTATAAATTCACCATGTACTCTCCTTGCAGTACTCTAATCATCCACTCACTAACCTGCGCACTGCTACAATCCCCTGAGCACTACCCATGCAGACCTCTAACCACCTACACACTACTTATTCATTCCTCCAATTACCCAAGTAGTACCAATGCACTCCAGCAATCCTACTGTCACTACCCATGCACTCCTCCAATCACCCATCCAGCATAATGGACTTGTCCAATCACTCCGCAAAAACCCAAGCAGTTATGAAATCACCATGCACTGTCCTTGCAGCACTCTAATCATCCAGTCACTACCCATGTAATCATGCAATGACCCAGGCACTAACACATGCACTGCTACAATCCCCTAAGCACTACCCATGGAGTCCAGCCATCTCCCTGTCACTGCCTCTGCACTCCTCCAATCACCCAGTCTGCACCATGTACTTATCCAATCACTCTGCCAAAATCCAAGCACCGTCCAAATGTGACTACTACTTAAAGAAGTGTCTTTCTGCATGTCTGACTAAGAGGTAGTTTTAATCCCCCTGCACTATTTGCACTAGGGCCTTACAGAAGAGGTCATGCCAATCACAGGGGTACCCCAACACATATTGTTCCCTAGTGTATAAAGGTGTTTTCACTGTATTCTAAGTGTCTTTCAGGATAGCACTGGCTCTGGGCCTGGTTAGTCAGAGTCAGTTACCATCAGTACCCACCAGGAAAAAATTCAGGGCACAGGATGACATTGCAACAAGGCCTCTTTCTGCTCCTCTCTTGCTTCTTTAGGCACCTTTCTTCATCTTTCTGGACTTCTGTTGCCTCTTTCTGCATTTCTCTTGCTTCTTTCTGCGCTTTTCTTCCTCTTTCTTCACTTGTCCTACCTTTGTAGGCATAGTTATTTTTTATTTTTTATTTTACAGAGTTTTATATAGCACAAACTTGACCGGAATTGGGTATCAGAGCGCTTTACATAGCACCAGTTGCATTACATGAGGACACATTCATTTTTTTTGTTAGGCACAGGGAGATTAAGTGATTTGCCCGGAATCACAGGATGTTCAGCGTCATTGCCGAGACTCGAACCCCGTTCCCCAGATTTCAGGCCGAAAGCCCTAGCCGTTACGCCAACTACTCTCCCCAAATTAGCATTTAAAAAACCTCTGAAATTCTCTGAATAATCCATAGGTTTCAGGGACGTTATAGTTAGAAATTAGTTTTTAAAAAACCTTTTAAATTCACTGAAAAAACCATAAGTTTCAGGGACGGTATAGTTAGAAATTAGCATTTAAAAAACCTTAGAAATTCACTGTAAAAACCATAGGTTTCGGGGAAATTATAGTTAGTTGGACATTTCACTCGTACAAAACCAGAGAAATTCTGCTGTTATAGTTAGTTCAGCTAACTATAACTTGCGCCCCCGCAATGCACTGCTGATGACGTCACATATACATCATTCATGACATGGCCAGTGACATCACTGATGACTTCACTGATGACATCTCAAATGACATCACTGATGACATCACTGATGTCATCATCCATGTGATTATCTGATGCACCTCCTCATACCCATATTTAACCTTTAATACACCCACTCTAAAATACAGACTACCATTTTTGAAACCATGGACACACCAATACCAGTTAGTACATACCCACTAATTCCTACGTCTACACACACATCCACTCATTCACCCATAAATTCACTCTTACATGCAGTCAACCATCAATATGGCATTAGCATATGCCCTGACATATCTATACAGACATTCACACACTGCCACTCATCCATGGAGTTACTCACATACCTAGTCAGTCATGCAAAGAATCAATCACACTCCCATTTACTCACCTATAGTTACACACACCACCTAATTTATGCAAACATATACTAACACATACTTACACTCTTATACAATAACTAATACAAGCACACACTGATCCAGGTGACTCCTTGACCACTGGTTCAAGGTCAGCACTCTCCCCAGCAGCTCCGCCTGTCTGCCGGTCTCCAGCCTCCAGCCCTGTGCCCTCCGTTCAGGGTTTGAGCCAGCAGCCTGTCCCTGCGCAGCTGCTCCACCCCTGCAGTTCACCCGTTTGTCTGCTAGAGACCCCCTGTCCCTCATCATTGCTGTTGCCCTTGTGTGCCTGTATTCTGTGCCTGTACTTTGTTTATTTGTATTTTTCCAGTTTCACTCTAGTGTTAGTGTGATTTTTGTTTCTTATAGCCTCCCTGTGTGCTTGCGTTGTCTCTTTTAGCCTCCCTGTGTGCTTACGTTGTTTTTTCCTGCAGCTTACCCCTGCGGCCCCACCCCCCGATCTGGCCCGCTCCTGCCCCCCTACCTCTACACCCACCCCCCTCCCCTTCATATGGCGACTGCTGCGCAGTAGCGCAGCAGACACGCGCAGTGGGCACACCGCTGGCGCACCTGTCTGAGCCTGTCCGCACCTGGACCGTGCCCAGCGCCATAACCCCTGGCCCCCGCAAGCACCACAACACCCTATGCCGCTATGCCAACAATCTCCATGCACTCAACACAGGCTGACCCGCCAACTGCTTCCAGGCCTCCTCGAAGCTCACCCACGGACCTTTCACCTGCCAAAACTGCAGCTAAACCAGCCAGCGCACACCTACATGTCCTGCCCACCCCACCAAAGCAGGCCACAACAATCTTAGATGCATACTACTCAACATCCGCTCAGTCCACAAGCATACCGTCGAACTCTGGGACCTTCTCGATTCATCCTCTCTGGACATCGCCTTCCTGACGGAGACCTGGATGAACGCCTCCTCAGCGCCCGACATAGCCATAGCCATCCCGGACGGCTAAAAGATCACCCGCAGGGATCGAAACAACAAATCGCCATCCTCCACAGGAACACCATCAGAATTTCGACCAACATCGCAGACTCCTTCAGCATGGCCGAACTCCTACACTTCCAGATCCACGTCGATCACAACACCACCCTCAGAGAAACCCTTGTCTACAGACCCCCGGGACGCTGACCACAGTTCATTGACTCCATCGCTGACCTCATCAGCACGCACGCCCTCGCCTCCACAGACTACATCCTCCTCGAAGACCTGAACTTCCACCTTGAGAACGCCAATGACAGCAACTCCACAACCCTGATTACCAACCTCGCCTACCTCGGACTCAAACAGCTCTTCACAACACCCACCCACTCCGTCGGACACACGCTCGACCCCATCTTCTCCACTAGCAACCACGTCACCTTCAGCCACACCACTGAACTCCACTGGACCGACCACCACTGCATCCACTTCTCCTTTGAGAAACACACCGGGCACAACCAACCATAAGGAATCCCACACCACAGCTGAAACAAAGTCACCAAAGAACAGCTATTCACTGCCCTCGCCCGAGACCCCCCATCCGAGTCCTCTGACACCAACACAGCGGCCCTCAACTTCAGACAATGGATCAACAACTGCGCCAACACCCTCGCCCCGATCAGGAAACCCTCTAACAGGCACACCAACACAAGAGCCATCTGGTTCAACGCCGACCTCCACACTTCCAAGCAAACCTGCCGAAGACTCGAGAAGCAGTGGCGCCAAGACCAGACACCAGGCAACCACGCAGCCCTCAAGAACGCCAGACACAAGCATCACTAACTCATTTGAGCCACCAAAAGGACCTACTTAAAGGAACGCATTGACAACAACGCACATGACCGCAAAGAGCTCTTCAACAACGTGAAATAACATGCCACCCCTAACTCCAGCTCCAATGACATCCCACCGTCCCAAGAACTCTGCAACTCACTGGCCACCTTCTTCCACCGCAAGATCGCAGACGCCGACACCCCTGACTCAACGCCCACCAAACACACCGACCTCCTGCTCTCCTGGAACAATGTTAACGACGAAGACACCACCTAAATCATGAACACCATCCACTCCGGCTCACTTTCAGACCCCTGCCCCCACCACATCTTCAACAAAGCAAGCTCCATCATCGCACCTCAACTCTGAGAGATCATCAACAGCTCCTTAGAGATGCCACCTTCCCGGAGAGCTGTAAACATGCCGAGATCAACGCCCTACTCAAGAAACCCAAGGTGGACACAAAGGACCTCAAGAACTTTCTTCCTATCTCCCTGCTCCCGTTTCCGGCAAAAGTCATTGAGAAAACCGCCAACAGACAACTGACCCACTTCCTAGAGAAGAACAACATCCTGGACTCCTTCCGATCCGGTTTCCGCAGTAATCACAGCACCGAAACCGACCTCATCGCCACCACCGATGACATCAGGACCCTGCTGGACAACGGCGAAACAGCGGCCCTTATCCTCCTGAACCTCTCAGCCTCCTTCAACACCGTCTGCCACCACATCCTGAGCACACGCCTCCACAACGCAGGGGTCCATGACAAAACCCTGAACTGGATCACCTCCTTCCTCACCAGCAGAACCCAGAGAGTCTGCCTCCCCCTTTCCGATCCGAAGCCACCACGACTACATGCAGCGTACCCCAAGGATTATCCCTCAGCCCGACCCTTTTCAACATCTACATGGCACCACTCGCCAACATTGTCCGAGCGCACCACCTTAACATTATCTCGTACGCCGACGACACCCAGCTGATCCTCTCCCTCACCAAGGACCAGGGCACTGCCAAATCCAACCTCCACGAGGGAACGTAGGCCGTCGCAGAGTGGATGAAGACCAGCTGTCTGAAACTGAACTCTGTCAAGATGGAGGTCCTCATCCTCGGCTCCACCCCCTCTGCATGGGACGACTCCTGGTGGCTGGCTAAGCTAGGAGCCGCCCCAACACCCACCAACCATGCACTCAACCTGGGGTTCATCCTGGACTCAATGCTCTCTATGACCCAGCAAGTCAACGCTGTCTCCTCCTCCTGCTTCAACACCCTCCACATGCACTGCAAGATCTACAGATGGATCCCCACTGAAACCAGAAGGACGGTTACCCAAACCCTCGTCAGCAGCAGGCTGGACTACGGCAACGCCCTCTATGCAGGAACCACAGCCAAACTTCAGAAAATACTCCAATGCATACAAAACGCGTCCGCATGCCTTATCCTAGGAATCCCTCGCCACAGCCATATCACCGCCCACCTGAGAGACCTGCACTGGCTTCCGGTCAACAAGAGGATCACCTTCAAGCTCCACAACCACGCTCACAAAGCACTCCACAACGCCGGACCAGCAAACCTCAACGAACGAATCACCTTCTACACCCCAAACTGCCAGCTTCGCTCAGCTGACCTCGCCCTCACCACCGTCCCACGCATCCGCCGAACAACCACACATGGCAGATCATTCTCCTACTTCGCCGCCAAGACATGGAACACCCTCCCCAATCACCTGCGACAGACCCAGGAGCTGCCGACCTTCAGGAGACTCCTCCAGACCTGGCTGTTTGATCAGTAGCTGCTTCATCTCCCACCCCCTCTAGTGCCTTGAGACCCTCACGGGTGAGTAGCGTGCTCTACAAATGCTTTATTGATTGATTGATTGATCCATACAGCCACTCTCACAATCACTCACTCACAGATATAGTCATTTATACACTCCTAAACTCACATACACTGCCTTTCACATATGCATTTACTCACACATGAACCACTGAGGCATCCATTCACTCACCAACACACCCATACAAACACTCACCCACCCATACAGCCCTTCACAGATGCACTCTTGAACCCATACACCCAGTGAATCATCCACTCACACATAAATGCACAGAATCACCCCCCCACCCATCCACACAGACACTCAGGCACCCATACAGATGCTCAGACAACCAATCAATAACCCACATAGATTCTCATTTAGCTACACATGCAACTGCTTACACACCAACTGACAATCTAAACTGTGTGAATGTCTGTATCAGTCCCTAACCCATGCATTCAGTAAGACACATTTAATCACTCACTTATACAATCACGCACCTACTAAATTATCCATCCAGACACCAATACACCCACTCTTTCTTCAATACACCTTGCATATATATATATAAAGCATATTTAAAATTTATAGAAACACATAGTCACTGAATGATGTCATCAGTGATTCATGAGTGATGTCATTTGAGATGTCAAGAAACATCGATTCAGTCAGAGGTTCACGCGGAGAAGCTTAATTCGTCCCGATTTTGCAACAAGTTAGCAGAGCAACATTAGACTCCATCGGAGGGGTTCATCATTTAACTCAGAAATGCCTCTTCGTTCCATGGAACCCTGAAATAGTTCAGCCATTGCGCCAATTCCTTCCGGCTACATGAAATTGTCTGCACCAAAAGGAATCTACATGAAATAGATGCCCTTTGTTGTACTGTCTCCAGACTCGCAGTCCTGAAGAGACCCCGTATCAAGAGAGTGTCGAAATGCCGTCGACAATAAATAGAAGAGAGAACATAAAATAAATATAATGCTTTTCCAATAACCAATTCTTTATTTTTCACTTTTTTCACTTATGATTCACTAAGTTAGGTTATGGTCACTCCACTGGGACTCACTAAACACTCACAATGTATTTAAATGCATAATTTTCTAAATGCTTGATATATAATGAAATGCTTATGTGGTGCAAAATTGAAAAAGTTTAATAAATATCACTTACTTCGGCTGAAGTAAGTAAAAGTTGACTAACTGCTATCGTGGGCTCCTTTTAGACATCACTTAAGGTAAAACGTACCTGGACCCAATCTAGAGGTCACATTTGATATCACCAGTGTTACTAGGATTAAATCCGAGCAAACAATTGTATTTTGCATATTTTTTTAAAATAGCTAAATGAGTTCCTTGTGAACATTTGTTGCTTTGGCATTCGTCATTTGAGATGTCATCAGTGATGTCGCTGACCATGTCATGAATGATGTAATATGTGACGTCATCAGCAGTGCATTACGGTGGCGCGAGTTATAGTTACCTGAACTAACTATAAAGGCCGGATTTCTCTGGTTTTGTATGAGTGAAATGTCCAACTACCGATAATGTCCCCGAAACCTGTGGTTTTTTCAGTGAATATATATATATTCACTGAAAAACCATACGTTTCAGGGACGTTATAGTTTGTTGGACCTTTTACTCGTACAAAACCGGCCATTATAGTTAGTTGAGCTAACTATAACTTGCGCCTATGCAATGCACTGCTGATGATGTCACATATTACATCATTCATGACATGGTCAGGACATAACTGATGACATCACTGATGACATCTCAAATTACAGCACTGATGACACCATCCAGTGACTCTGTGTTTCTGTAAAGTTTAAATATACTATATATATATATATATATATATTCACTGAAAAAACCATAGGTTTCATGCACGTTATAGTTAGGAATTGGCATTTAAAAAACCTTTGAAATTCACTGAAAAAACCAAAGGTTTCAGGGGCGTTACAGTTAGGAATTGGCATTTAAAAAACCTTAGAAATTCACTGAAAAAACAATAGGTTTCAGGGGTGTTATAGTTAGCTGGACATTTCCCTCGTACAAAACCCTAGAAATTCCCCTGTTATAGTTAGTTCAGCTAACTATAACTCGCGCCCCCGCAATGCACTGCTGATGACGTCACATATTACATCGCTCATGACATGGTCAGTGACATCACTGATGACATCACTGATGACATCTCAAATGACATCACTGATGACATCACTGATGACGTCATCCCGTGACTGTGTGTTTCTGTAAAGTTTAAATATGTTTTATATATTTATAGTGAAAGGCCTGTGGAAGAATGAGTGGCTGTGCAAGTGTGTGAATGGATGATTTTCTAGGTGCGTAACTGACTCTATAAGTGAGTCATTAAATGTATCTTACTGCAGACTAGTGACTAAACTGTGTGAATGTCTGTATGTGTCTGTCTGTTGGTGTATAAGTGGCTGCATGGTTTTGTGAATAGCTATATGAGTGTCTATATGGGTTATTGATTGGTTGTCTGAGTATCTGTATGGGTGCCTGAGTGTTTGTGTACATAGATGTGTGAGTGGGTGATTCTATGGGTGCATGGTTTTAAGAGTGCATCTGTGATGAACTGTATGGTTGAGTGAGTGTATGTATGGGTGTGTTAGGGATTGAATGTATATCTCAGTAGTACATGTGTGACTAACTACATATGTGAAAGGCAGTATATATGCGTCTAAGAGTATATAAGTGGGTATATGTGAGAGTGTGTGATTGTGAGAGTGGCTGTATGGATGAGTGTGTGCTTGTATCAATGATTGTATAAGAGCGTAAGAATGTGGTACTATTTTTATGAGTAAGTGAACTTGAGTGTGTATAACTGCATAGGTGAGTAAATGGGAGTGTAATTAATTATTTGCATGAATGACTAGGTGTGAGAGTACCTCTATGGATGATTGGTGGTGTGTGAGTGTCAATGTAGGTGTATAAATGCATATGATAGTCTTGTACGGAGTGACTGTAAGTATGAGTGACTGTACAGGTGAGTGAGTGGAGGTGTATGTAGACCTAAGAGTTAATGAGTGGGTATGTAGTTATTGGTATTGGAGTATCTATGGTTTTGAGAATGTACGTCTGAAATTTTGAGTTGGTGTATCAACGGTTAAATTAGAGTGTGAGAAGATGCAGTAATTTATCACATGGATGATGTCATCAGTGATGTCATTTGAGATGTCATCAGTGATGTCATCAGTGATGTCACTGACCATGTCATGAGTGATGTAATATGTGACGTCATCAGCAGTGCATTGCGGTGGCGCGAGTTATAGTTAGCTGAACTAACTATAACAGGGGAATTTCTAGGGTTTTGTACGAGGGAAATGTCCAGCTAACTATAACACCCCTGAAACCTACGTTTTTTTCAGTGAATTTCTAAGATTTTTTAAATGCCAATTCCTAACTATAATGCCCCTGAAACCTTTGTTTTTTTTAGTGAATTTCAAAGGTTTTTTAAATGCTAATTCCTATCTATAACTTATCTCTGAAGATATCATGTTTAATGATTTTGATTGGATTTGTATATTTTTCAAATTCAGTGTGTCAATTTCATTAATTACATTTTTTTTTAAATACTTTTTTATCACCATTTTTTAAACGTATTTTTTCAATTAATTCTTTTAAAAATTTAAAAATATTATTTGAACTTAATGGGTTTTTCAAGCATTTTTTTTATATTTTTCAAAATATTTTTTTAACTATATTTTCAAAACTTTAATTTATATATTGTTTTCAATGTTTTTGGATCCGCGCACCCTATGCGCACCGTTCTCGATCCCTACGCGATAGCATTCGCACATGGTATGAGTTGGGTACTTGGTTAGTGCGCGATTCCAATGCGACCGGTACGCGACTCCCAGCCTATACGCGACACGTTTGATGTACATAACACGACGTTTACGCGCTTCTGCGATGCGTCATCTGCGTCTATGACGTGGTAGGTGTGCGGATCCCGCGAAGTATTTAACATTTAAAAAAACATATTTATGTATTTCATGTGAATATTAATTGAAGACAAACTCTAAACTAGTCTTAAAAGTAATATATTTTTTAATCTAATCCTATAATTTTTTTTAATTCAATTTCGCGGATGCGCGCTGGGTGCGTGCTGCGTAAGCGCAGGGTGCGCGGATCCCATGTGACCTGCAAAAAAAGAGATTTGATTGGTTCATTACACTTCCTCTTCTAACTATTGAAAGACCCCACCCATTTCAATCATTCTTCTTTGACCTTCTTTAGAGGACCATCTCTTTGGAGAGAAGAAGATTTTTTAGACTAAGTTTACACTTAGCTCTAACTTATTTCAAGCAAAATTGGCTTCAGGGCAGCAGGCATCACCTGCATCTCCTCATATTTCTGAGGATGAATTTTTGGAGGAGGCACCACCCAAAGAACGTTTTTCTTCAGTGGTGTGGAAGTTTTTTACTTTTCCCGAGGGGCAGAATAAGACCAATGCCACCTTGGTCACGTGCAAGATTTGCAAAAGAGTCCTGTCGCGAGGGGATCCTAACAAGAAATACTCGTGCGGCACGGCAAGTATGATGAAGCACATGAGGACCCTTCATCCAAACAATCTTGCACGAGAAGAGTGCCGACGGATGAGAAACACTGCTGCTCCTGCGCCTTCCACCTCATCGCAGCCGAGCACATCAAGAGTGCATCCATCAGCCCAAACCTTGGACATCCGTCCTCAATTTCAATTTTTAAAAGTGCTCTGCACTAAGTGCAATGCAACTTTGTGCTATGGTGAGCAGTCGATCGATCTGATCTGCCACCGGCAAGAAAGTCACATTTGCTAGGTTTTTTTATTTTTTATTTTGTTGTTCCCTGAAGTTCATTGTTTGGTTTCTCCGGTTTTTTTTTTTCAGAAAAACCAAACCAATCACAAAATTGTTAGAAAAACCAAAAAAAAAATATAAAAGAAGAAAGAAGAAAAAAAAAGTTCTTGTAAGAACTAACTTTCCTGGTTTAAAAAAAGAGCTAAATTTCTTTGTTAGTGTGTGAAAGTTTAAATGAATGTATGTGTAGTACGTAATTGACTGAATGAATGCATTAGTAGCGTATGGTGAATGTATAAGTGCAGAACTATGAGGAAGTGCTGCAGCATTACACAGTAACCTCTTTAACTACAGTGTGCTGTAGTACTTCCGAAGCACAGGGATGCAACATATATACATAAATATGTTGCAAATCTATGCTTCTCTCTGCATGGCTGCTTAAACTGCAGCCATGTGGTGACACAGGCACCCTTGCACCATAGTGCAAGGATATCTGTGTCATGTGCTGTTTGTTTTTCGGCAGGAAGACACACCTTCCTGCACAAAAACAATGAGAAAATGCATTTTTCTCCTTCAATGTATGCTGAACATTTCAGCATGCATTGAAGATATAAAAATGTGGAGAAATGAAAACAATTCTCCTTGTTGTGATTTCCTACACCAATTTTAGAATGGTGCAGCATTCACACACATATCGAGATTCATGATTTCTGATAAATCTAGACATGTGTCTTGTTCTATGAGTATTCAGTGCAATCATGCACAACAACACTTATAGAACACCCTTTCAACGCAAAGTGGTGTGCATAATGAGGTTGTATTTACATGGAGTATAAAAAGTGCACAGAGTGCCTTTTCCTCTCTTTGTAAATATGAAAGAGTGTATTGCGCAATAACTATGCTACAAAAAGTGACATATTTTCGTTTTTAAAATTCCTGGCGAATGATAGAAGGTAAGCACAGAGTTTTGTCTGCAAAGATGTTCAAAGAAGAATGATTGAAATAATTGCGGTCCTTCAATAGCTAAAATAGGAAATATTATGAACCCCTCAAATCTCTTTTTTTGCAGGTCACATGATATCTGATTATGGTCAGATTTCTAAACTACATAGGTATAAACAGAGTGTTTTTAGAAACATGTTTCAACTTTGTAGCTTCTTGCAGACCTCCTCATGCTGCATATTGAGACTTAGTTAAACTTACCTTCACAGTAATAGGAATACAAAATGATACACATTTTTTCAAATTTTCATTCCAATCTAAATTCATAAAAATTGCTTATTTTAAAATGTGGATCTGTGAAAGAAAAGGAAACAAATTATAACATGTAATAATACATTTTTTACAACACAGCATAATTTCCACAGAGTAATTTTTTTTCCTTTTTTGCTGTTCTCAGAATATATTAAATTTCACTAAAAATAGTGATTTCAATCGTACTCATCACTTAACAGCGGGCAAAAAAAACAATCTCAAAGATTGTTAAAAAAAACAACATGCTATTCTCAAAAAAAAACAAGATACAAATCACAGATATATAAAATGCATACAGCTAACAAAATTTTATAAGTTTAACTTACAAAAACTGTAAATGTTGTCACTTTAAAATATTCACCGAATCTAAGGATGAATTTTTGGAGGATGCACCACGCCCACAACATTTTCCTTCAGTGGGGTGGAAATGTTCTACTTTTCTCAAGGGGCAAGCAAAGACGAATGCCACCGTCATCACGCGCAAGATTTGCAAAAGAGTTCTGTTAGGAGGGGATCCTAACAAAAAATGCTCGTGCGGCACGGCAAGAATGATGAAACACCTAAGGACCCTTCATCCAAACAATCTCGCACGAGAAGAGTGCAAACAGATGAGAAACACTCCTGTTCTGTATCTGTAAAAAAGAATCACAAATAAATGTATATTAATAACTTTCAAATTTATACTATTCCATTACTGTCCAAACACATTTTATATAAAAACTGACTAAGAAACTATAGCCCTGAACCACAAGTGAGACGATCGTTAAAACACTACATGCATAGTGCATACTACTTTAAAGCAGTTCATGCCCTAAAGCCTACCTCACTAAAAGACTACATGCTAACTGACTAAATGATTACAGTACTATAAGGAGACACACTGGGTGAGTGACAGGGTGTTTGCTAGAAGTGTATGAATACTAACTAGGGAATTGAAGGTGTGAAAGACAACTGTGTAGGTGATTAGAGGACTGCATCCATACTGGATAGGCATTTAAAGCAGTCCATGTACTAAGGCCTGGCTCACTGCATGAGTACTTGGGTACTGACTGAATGATTAGAGTACAGCAAGGAGAGTGCCTTGGTGAATTTATAAGTGGTAAGCTTTTCGCACAGGGAATGGATTAGTACTTGGTACTGAATGGGTCACTAGAGGAGTGCAAAGGGAGTGACAGGATGTTTGCTGAACTGTATGGATACTGACTAGGGAATTGAAAGAGTGAAAGACAAGTGTCTAGGTGGTTAGAAGACTGCATACATAGTGGATAGGGGTTTGAAGCAGTCCATGTGCTAAGGCCTGGCTCAGTGCATGAATACTTAGGCACTGACTGAATGATTAGAGTACTGCAAAGATAGTATCTTGGTGAATTTATAAGTGTTTGGGTTTTGGCACAGTGAATGGATTAGTAAATGGTCTTGAATGGGTCACTAGAGGACTACAAAGGGAGTTACAGGGTGTTTCCTGGAAGTGTATGGATACTGACTAGCGAATTGAAAATGTGAAAGACAAGTGTATAGTATGTTAGAAGACTGCATGCATACTGCATAGACATTTGAAACAATCTATGTGGTAATGTATGGTTCACAACATGAGTACTTGGAAACTGACTAAATCATCAGACTACTGCTAGGTTAGTGCCTGGGTAAAACTTTTAAATCTTCAGTTCTGGCACAGTGAAGAGAATAGTACATGGTACTGCACTTTAGTGTCAAACCCTGACTCATTTTATCAATGCATAAGCAAAGAATAGCTTCTAAAGCTACTAAAACATGACAACATGACCGATTATAAAACAGTTATCTGTCATCAAATACACTATGTTAACAAATGCATCTCTCACAATCCTTACCCAAATGTACACAGACTCACAGTGTGATTTTAGACAAGCAACACTATCACTAGCAGTTTACCAAAACTCATTCACTAGTCTAGAAGAGGTAATGGTACTGCACACAATCTACATATTTAAGTACAGCACATTAGTGACAAAGCATGACTCATTTAATCAACGCATAAGCAAAGACTGGCTTCTAATGCTACTAAAACTTGACAACATGACAGGTTTTAAAAGAGTTATCTGCTAAAAAATACACGATGTTACCAAATGCTTCTCACAGTGGTTCTCAAATGCACACAGACTCATAGTGTGATTCTAGACAACAACCACTATACCTAGGAGTTTACCAAAAATCATTCACTACTGTGGAACTGATAAGGGAACTGCACGCAATCTACATATTTCAGGACTGCTCTTTTGTGTCAAAGACTGACTCATTTAATAAAAGCATAAGCAAAAACTGGCTTCTAATTCTACTAAAACTTGACAACATGACAGGTTTTAAAACAATTATCTGTCAGCAAATACACAACGTTACCAAATGCTTCTCTCACAGTGGAATGCACACAGACTCACAGTGTGATTCTAGACAAGCAACACTATCCCTAGCAGCTTACCAAAACTCATTCACTACTGTGGAAGGGGTAAGGGGACTGCACACAAACTACATATTTCAGTACTGCACTTTAGTGTCAAAGCATGAATCATTTTATCAATGCATAACCAAAGACTGGCTTCTAATGCTACTAAACTTGACAACATGACAGGTTTTAAAAGAGTTATCTGTCAGCAAATACATGATGTTAACAAAAGCTTATCTCACAGTGGTTCCCAAATGCACACAGACTCACAGTGTGATTCTAGAAAACAACCACTATACCTAGGAGTTTACCAAAAATCATTCACTACTGTGGAAGTGGTAAGGGAACTGCACACAATCTACATATTTCAGGACTGCACTTTTGTGTCAAAGCCTAACTCATTTAATCAACGCATTAGCAAAGACTGGCTTCTAATGCTACTAAAACTTGACAACATGACAGGCTTTAAAAAAGTTATCTGTCCGAAAATACACGATGTTACCAAATGCTTCTCTCACAGTGGTTCCCAAATACACACTAACTCACAGTGTGATTCTAGACAAGCACCACTATCCCTAGGAGTTTACCAAAACTCATTCACTACAGTGCAAGTGGTAAGAGAACTGCACACAATCTACATATTTCAGGACTGCACTTTTGTGTCAAAGCCTGATTAATTTAATCAAAGCATAAGCAAAAACTGCCTTCTAATGCTACTAAAACTTGACAACAAGACAGGTTTTAAAACAGTTATCTGTCAGCAAATACACAATATTACCACATACTTCTCTCACAGTGGTTCCCAAATGCACACAGACTCACAGTGTGATTCTAGACAAGCAACACTATCCCTAGCAGCTTACCAAAACTCATTCACTGCTGTGCAAGGGGTAAGGAGACTACACACAATCTACAAATTAAAGTACAGCACATTAGTGTCAAAGCATGACTTATTTTATCAATGCATAAGCAAAGACTGGCTTCTAATGCTACTAAAACTTGACAACATGACAGGTTTCAAAACAGTTATCTGTCAGCAAATACACAATGTTACCAAATGCTTCTCTCACAGTGGTTCCCAAATGCACACATACTCACTGTTTGATTCTAGACAAACAACACTATCCATTGCACTATACCAAAACACATTTCTTTATCTAGAAGAAGTACTACATTTTAGTATAGAAACATAACATAATTCATTTCACAAATTCATAAACAATGACTGGTTTCTAATTCTACCAAAATATAAAAACAGCTGTCTGCAAACACATGAAAAACACAAATGCTTATCACAGAATGGTTTCTACATGCACACACACTGTCAATAAGATTGTAGAGAAAAAAAGTACTCCCTACACTTTAGCAGGAGAAATACATTAGTCTGATTAAAATCAAAATACTCTACATACATCCCCTCACAATTAAATAACTCACCTTTCAAGTTGTTTTGTAGATTAAGAAGTATATCAGACACACACCAGATGTTCTTTTACAGAATCTCTGCACTGTGCACCTCTCAGCAAAAACAAAGAATGGAAAAGATTCCCTTTCATTTTCCACATATACACATGTAAACATCAAATCACAATCCTTCACACATACACTCAAAAGCAAACACACATTTCTATTGGTTAAACATTTCAACCCTTTCCAACTGAAATACATTTCAACCCTTCCCCCAATCTGCCTTCTGCCTCTTACCATAGAAACAGGTCATGAAACACTGCACTAAGCACACAGGTCACAAGTTCAGCACACAATGTTGCTAAACAAGACAGGAAGTGTGCTTGACTTTTCAACATATCAGCTTATCATATATAATGTTCCTTACAATCTGTTTTGTTAACCAATAAGAATCATACCTTTAACAAACAGAAATATACACCCTACCTTTCAGTGTAGAAAGTAGTCATACAACCAATGATTTTGTGTCTTTTTTCAAAACAAATTTCTGTGGATCCACGCACCCAACGCGAGAGAATCCGTGCATCCAACGCAATAGGATGCGCGCACCGTGCGCGCATTTCGCCGTAAAAAAAATAAAAAGGGGGGCCCCTGGGGTTCAGCACCTCTAGAGGGTCAGAGTATTTCCATTCTGCCCTCTTTATATGTTTTGCACAATTATTCCCCTTGTTTCTTCAGCCTCGCTTCTACCGAGGCAGAAAATGGCCGCCAACAGTTCCTGGTTTTGAATGTAGACAGACACTCGACAGCCAATTAGCATTCAGCGCGTGTTCAGGAGGGTGCGCGCTTGGTTCAGGGAGGGTGCGCTTACGGTACGGGTAGGGTCCGCGGATCCTCCCCGGCCATAGATATTTATGTACATTTAACTCTAATTTTCTCAGGAACTACTGAACGGATTCACACCATTTATGCAAAAGGCACAAGTCTGAACTAAGGACTATCTCTTTGCCAAATTTGGTGTCATTCTGTTCAGCGGTTCGGGCTGTAGCTGCGACAACAGATCCTATGGGAAATTGTATGGGGAAAACACATTTTGTGACCCCCCTTTTTTCTCGGCCCCTGCTTGACGAAGCAACACAAAACTTTCAGGGTAGGAGCGGAGCGGAGCTGGCCAAAAGTTTTGATAATTTCGCGAGTATTCGTCAACCGGCGCCAGACTTATTGGGAATAGAAGGTTGCGGATTTCCTATGGAAAATAGGTCCTAACTATAACTATCTACTGGCGACTGCCAGTAGATAATATATATATATATATATATATATATATATATTACCTACTGGCGGTCGCCAGTAGGTAGTTATAGTTAGGACCACGTTTCCATAGGAAAACCTCAACATTCTATTTTGAATAACTTTGGCGCCGGTCGACGAATCCTCGCGAATTTCTCAAAATAGGTGGGGCGCTACGCTCCGCTCCTACCCTGAAAGTCTCGGGGGGATTCGTCAAGCGGGGGCTGAGATAAAAGGGGGGTCCCAAAACGCGTTTTTCCCATGCATTTTTCCATAGGACCTTTAGAACGAGCTACAGCCCGAACGGCTGAACAGAATTACTAGAAATTTGGCAGAGAGGTAGTCCCTAGGTCAAGGAAGTGCCTTTTGTAGGTTTGGTGTAAATCTGTTCAGTAGATTCTGAGAAAATAGCCTTTAAATCAATATATATATCTGAGCCCGCTTACGGTACGCTTACCGTACGCTTACCGTACGCTTACCGTAAGCTTACGGTGGCGTGCGCGAGCGCGATTCTGATTGGCTCTTAGATCTTAGTAAACATTCTAATCGGCCGAAACCAGGAAGCGGCGTCCGCCATTTTGTCTCTCGCAGTGTTGTTTATCAAACATGATGGCCAAAAACATGTTACGGGGCTGTTTTGACAACTCCCTCCCACATAGTCATGTTGAGGGAGTCCCCAAACATCCCCCAAGAGCAAAAACGGTTTTATTTTTTTTCGGCAATTTCGCGGGGTACGCTTACCGTACGCTTACCGTACGCTTACCGTAAGCTTACCGTACGCTTACGGTAAAAAAATAAAAATAAAAAAAACACTATCCACACTTACCCCACCCCCTGTGCTTTTGGTGGCCGCAGGCCACCAAATGTGCAGGGCTTATTAATAGAGAAAAAAAACGTAATTTTGGCAACATGAAATTATAAAATCGAAATAAAAAAAACACTATCCACATTGACCTCACCCCCTGTGCTTTTGGTGGCCGAAGGCCACCAAATGTACAGGGCTTATTAAAGTTGATAAAAACCGTGCACGGAACGAACTGCGTTAAGTGGGCGCGCACGCCACAAATGGCGTAAAGTAACTTAGCATTTAAAAAACCGTACAAATTCACTGAAAAAACCATAGGTTTCACACACGTTATAGTTAGGAAATAGCATTTAAAAAACCTTGCTAATTCACTGAAAAAACCATAGGTTTCACACATGTTATAGTTAGCTGGACATTTTACTGATAAAAAACCAATGAAATTCCCCCGTTATAGTTACTGTAGGCAACTATAACTCACGCGACCGTAATCCTCTGCTGATGACATATGTGTCTTTATGAAAAAAAAATATTTGTAATATATGTATAGCTAAAATTTAATGGAAGAAGATATGGGCAAATAAGTGTCTAAATACAGTATTAGCATCAGCAGAGGATTACGGTCGCGTGAGTTATAGTTGCCTACAGTAACTATAACGGGGGAATTTCATTGGTTTTTTATCAGTAAAATGTCCAGCTAACTATAACATGTGTGAAACCTATGGTTTTTTCAGTGAATTAGCAAGGTTTTTTAAATGCTATTTCCTAACTATAACGTGTGTGAAACCTATGGTTTTTTCAGTGAATATATATATATATATATATATATATATATATTCACTGAAAAAACCATAGGTTTCAGGGGTGTTATAGTTAGCTGGACTTTTCACTTGTACAAAACCATTGAAATTCCCCCGTTATAGTTAGTTCAGCTAACTATAACTCGCGCGCCCGCAATGCACTGCTGATGACGTCACATATTACATCACTCATGACATGGTCAGTGACATCACTCATGACATCACTGGTGACATCTCAAATGACATCACTGATGACATCACTGATGACATCATCCAGTGAATGTGTGTGTTTCTGAAAATTAAATATGTTTTATATATGTATATCTCAAGGTCGATGGAAGAATAAATGGGTATATAAGTGTCTAAATGGATGATTTGTTTTTGAAAAATTGATTGTGTAACTGACTGATTAAGTGTTTCATAGTGAATACATGGCTTAGTGAGTAATGTTTAAATATGTAAATATCTGTATCAGTCTCTCACTTTGTGTATAAGTGGCTGCATGGGTTGGTGAGTAGCTACATGGGTGTTTATATAGGTTATTAGTTGGTTTTATGAGTATCAGTCTGAGTGTCTGCATGGTTCGGTGGGGGTATTACGTAGTGCATAGGTGCATGAATGAATGACTCACTCTTTGTATGTGTTGAAGACAGCATGTGTGCAGGACTCTATGGGTGGATGAGTGAGTGGATGGGTGTGTTAGTGAGTGAATGACTCTCAATAGTGTCTTTATGAGTAACTACATATGTTTTAAACTAGTATATGTGACTATTGGTGTATATAAGCGAGTATATGTGACAGTGAGAGATTGAAAGAGTTCCTATATGAATAAGTATGTTTTTCTCTAAGTGATTGTTTAAAAGACTAAGTATGTGTAAGTTTCCGTAGAAGTAAGTGTGGTGGTGTGTGTATAACTGTATATGCAAGTAAATGTATGTTTGATTCTTTATTAGCATGAGTGACTATGTGTGTGAGTACCTCTATGGATGAGTGGCATTGTGTAACAGGATGTATAGGTGTATGAGTACATATGATGAGTGAGTACATGTATGAGTGACTGTATAGGACTGTTGGTGAATGAGTGGATGTGTATGTGGATCTTAGAATTACTGTATAGGTTGTTGTAACTGGTATTGGTATGTCCATTGTTTTTAAAATTTTAATTTCTATTTTTGAATGTGTGTATCAAAGGTTATATTAGGGGAAGAGGAGGTCTGCCACTCTATCACAAGGATGATGTCATCAGTGATGTCATCAGTGATGTCATTTGAGATGTCATCAGTGATGTCATGAGTGATGTCACTGACCATGTCATGAGTGATGTAATATGTGACGTCATCAGCAGTGCATTGCGGGCGCGCGAGTTATAGTTAGCTGAACTAACTATAACGGGGGAATTTCAATGGTTTTGTACAAGTGAAAAGTCCAGCTAACTATAACACCCCTGAAACCTATGGTTTTTTCAGTGAATTTCTGAGGTTTTTTAAATGCTAATTCCTAACTATAACGTGCCTGAAACCTATGGTTTTTTCTGTGAATTTCAAAGGTTTTTTAAATGCTAATTTCTAACTATGCCTACAGAGATAGGACATGTGAAGAAAGAAGAAAAAATGCACAGAAAGAAACAAAAGAAGTGCAGAAAGAAGCAACAGAAGTCCTCAAATACGAAGATAAGTGCAGGAAGAAGGATAACGTGCAGAAAGAACAAAAAGAAGAGCAGAAAGAAGCCTTGTTGCAAAATCATCCTGTACCCTCAACTTTTTCAGACGGATACTGGTGGTAACTGAGTCTGACTAACCAGTCCTAGAGCCAGTGCTATGTTAAAAGACACTTAGAATACAGTGAAAACACCTACATACACTAGGGAACATTATGCGTTGGGGTCCCCCTGTGATTAGCATGACCTCCTCTGTAAGCCCCTAGTGTATAATAGGGCATGGGGATTAAAACTACCTCTTAAAACAGGCCACAGGGCGTTTTTGCACACGTTAACTCAGGCCTCGTCCCCTCCCTTCACCACTGTGTAAACACGCCCTGTGTCCATTTTTAGTTGGGAGATTAAGTTCATTTGAATCCTGAGGGTCCCTAGGGTCCAACTAGCCCACTAGGTACCTCCAGTAAGTGCCACAGAGCTGCGTTGCAGAGAGGTGTAAAAAGTGGCACGGCCTGGACCACCTCTCTGCAATGCAGCTCAGTGGCGCTTACTGGAAGCACTTGGTGGGCTAGTTAGCCCCCAGGGGCCCTCAGTATTGAAGGGAAATTATATCCCCAATTTAAAACGTGCCATAGTGCGTGTTTGCACACGTCACCTCAGGCCCCGTCCCCTCCCTTCACCACTGTGTAAACGCGCCCTGTGGCTGTTCTAAGTTGAGAGATTAAGTCCCCCTGAATCCTAAGGGTCCCTAGGGTCAAACTAGACCACTAGGTACCTCCAGTAAGCGCCACAGAGCTGCGTTGCAGAGAGGTGTAAAAAGGGGCTTGGCCTCAGAACACCTGGCTGCAGCGCAGCTCCCTGGCGCATACTGGAGATGCCTGTTGGGGGCGCGTTTGCAGAGTGCTGCACGGAGGGGGCATGGCCTCCGGCACGATGCCAGTCTTTTATTTATTTTAGTTTTTTAAGAAGGGGGCTGTTTGGTTCCCCTTCTTATTCTAATTTATTGGCCCTGATGACCCCATCCCCCAGGGCCAGTCTCCTAATTATATTTTTTTGACCCCAATCCCCAGGGCCGGCCACTGTTTTTTATTATTTTTAAAAAATATATATTTATAGACACACCTAGGACATGCTGGACAAACCGTACGTACCTATCACCATGACGATTTGCGTGATATTCATTAAAAGGCGACTATGCATGCAATGAATCCACGTGGAATGTATTTACACCACTAGTGAAGCTCTGACATGTCTGATGCCCTACCGTGCCTAATCCTGGTAGACACCCTTGTCGTTTATTTATACAAACATGGGTAGCTATTGACGGGCACATTTAATACACATGCACACCAAGCCATTCAAAGGGGATTCGACAAAAATTCGACCAAAACTATGCAAGAAACCCCCCTCACGGTTAATAAAACACACATCCACTGCCGGATGTGTAATACTTTTTATTTTACTCTCTGGAAAGGGGACGAACATCACTTGAGAGTCACAGCGTGCTCCTGACAGAGCCCAATGCTGTGTTACACCCACCATTGCCTGCCGAGCGCCACACACCTCTGTGTTGTATTCCACTAGCTAGTGCATATGCTATGACACTTTCTAGCCCATGTGCACTGTAACACCACCCCGTGAATATGTCATGCCACACTTGTCTTCGCACGGGTTATATTGCCCCATCTAACGTGCCTTTCTCGATGCCTATGTTATAACGCACAGTGCTATGCCATACATATTACAATCTGGGATCCATATCTTTGTCACAGTGCATATGCAACGTTACACTCCCCAGCACATATTTTATATTACAACTTTAGAGACTAGTTAGGTTACACAACACTGCCCTGTGCATATTACACTCCAAGGCGCATATCGCATAGCACGCGCTAGTGCCTGTGCTATCTCGCGCTCTCCCATGAATCTGTCATTGCGCACAATGTATTGCATATTATATTTCACGCCCGGTTCATCTTATATCACACTTTTTGGTGCATAGTTTATACCATACACTATATCTAGTTTTCATTTTCAATCGTGCTCTCAGGACTATGTTCTATATAACACTGTGTTCACCTACCCTTTTCACGCGCATTACATTTTGCGATAGGGGGTGGAGGGTCAGGGGGTGTTTCTGCCAAGTGAGCCCGGAGTCACAGTCACAAACGTCCTCTTCTTCCTGAATAAAAGTGAGATTATGCTGCATACTTGTTCATATTTTAAGTAGTTCGCACATACACAATGTTTTAAAAACAATAAAGTTCCTAATACCCTCCTTCTCTGAACAGTTAGCTTGCTGCCCCATCCCCTTCCTCCCTATCCTCTGTTGTGTGAATCCATGGACTAGCCTCCTCCCTCCTGCCATGCATGGTCTGATGTGCTGCCACTGCCCTCATTTTAGTATGATGTACCAGTCCACTCCTCCTGCCCTCCATTGCCCAATTCTATGCCCCATCATTGACCTCCTGCTTAAACTCTGTGCTTAGCTTGCTGCCCCTATTCTCCTTCCCCCTGCCCTCCGATGTCTTTGTGCATGCCCCTGCTCCATCCTTTTTGCCCACCATGTACCATGGACCTGCCACTCCTATCTACTCTGAGTGTTCTGTTGAGCTGCCACTCCCCTCCCACCTGCCTAGCATTGTCAGATGACTGTAACCTGTCCCTGCCACCTCCACCCTGCCTGTCCACATGCCATACCCCTATCCTCTTCCTCCTGTCCTACATGGTCCATTGTACTGCCACACCCTTCTGCCCTCCCTGGTCTGTTGTGCTGCAACTGCTCCTCCTGCCTGCCCCGTGTGGTCTGTTGTGAGGTCCCTTCCCCTGAACTTTCTTGTCTGTGCACAGGTCCTGACCCTTCCTTCTATCCTCCATCGTCCTTTGTGCATGCCCCTCCACCCTCCTTCTTGCCCATCATAGCCATTGTGCTGCCACTAACCCTCCCACTTGCCATGCATGGTCTTCTGTGCTGCCATGGCCCCTCCCACCTTCCCTGTGTGGTCAGTTAGCTGCCCCTGACCCCCTCCCACCTTCCCTCCATGGTCTGTGTGTATGCCATCACAGTCTCACTGTTGCTCTTCATGGTGTGTCTTACTTCTAGTGCCCATCCTGCCTGACCTCCATGGCTATCTTGCTGCTCCTGCCCTGCCCCCTTGCCCCCAGCCCTACTCCCTCCCTCCTGGCTTGTCTGTTCCATTGTAATGCCCCTGATCCGTCCCTCCTGCCCTTTATGGTCTGTTATACTGCAGCTTTCTCTCCTGTCTGTCCATTATGGTCAGCTAGCTACCATTGCCTCTTGCCCCTCTGTTCTCTGTTGTCCATGTGCATGGTCCTGTCCCCTCCCTCTTGCTTTCTATGGATTGTTGTGCTGCACTCCCGTCCTGCATGCCCTGTGTGGTGTATTGTGCTGCTGCAAACCCTGATGCCTGCCCTGCAGGGTCAGTTTGGTGCACCTCTCCATGTCCCTCCTGTCCTCTGTTATCCAAGTCCATGTCCCTATCCCATTTCCTTCCATGATCCAATGTACCATACTTGCGAACATTTTGAACTTGGTAAGAGGGAGATTTTGAAAAAAAACTGGGGTATTGATTTTCCCCTTTGAGTTACATTGAAAAAGAGGATATTGTAGACAGGAGACAGATCAAATAAAGCCCATTTGAGCTTAAAAACATTGGACGTTTCCTGGCTGAATCGGGTCTGTTGGCATGTATGGTTGTACTACCATTGCCTCTTCCTTCTGCCCACAATGGTCTATTACATTGCCACAGCCTTGAAGGAGGGTAGATTTTGTATCACAGGGGGCCCCTGGCCCGTTCTGTCCACACCTGAAGTATGAGACCCTTGTCCTTGCCCTGCCAGCTGCATTTGTAGGCCGTATTAAATTGACCAGCGGGTCCTGTGTTGCTATATAATTATCCTGAGACATCCTTACCACTCAGCCAGCATAAAACCCCTGTGTAGGCCCTTCTGTTCAATATGTAGGCCTCTTTGTTAAATTGACCATAGCTCTGCAATTTTAGTGTATAGCAGTCTGAAGGCAGGTCTGCGAGGCCTTCTGATCCAAACTAGTAGCCCCCACCCTACCCGAGTGCTCCGTGCTCGGTATCAAAGTTCAACATCCCCCTGAAGCTGTCGACATACAGTAGGCTGCATCCTGGACTGGTACTTGCTTCCTGGGCAGGTTTCCCGCTTTTAAGGAAGTGGCAACCGCAGAGCGTCAAGTTAGGAGAACTGAGGAGATTTTATACATGAATATATTGAATTCCCGTACAATACCCATTATTTTCTGCTTGCTCTATGGAACTTACGATAAGCGATTGGCCTGAGAGACTGACCTTTTCACCCAGTCCATTGTCAGCATTAAGTGGGTAAATGACGAAATGTCTGGTAAAATCTGCAGACGAAGCTTTTGGGTAGCATACGTAGGTAGATGTAGCGTGCAAAGGAGCCCACAAAATGATATAAAAAGGGAGCACCCACAGATATCGACGGACTACCTTGCCGTCTGTATGTAGGTTAACAGTCAGTGCAGGTTTTCCCCAAGAGCTGGGAGCTCTTGTCTTCCTTTGCTTAAAATGTCTTGCTCTGCTTTGCTTGAAGTATCTTATTCTATTTTACCTATATGAAATGTCATGTTATGTTTAACCATTGTTCTCTTTACTTTTGCATTTAAAAGATTTTGTATTGTAATTGCAGGAATGCTTGCTCTAAGAGTAAACGTGAGTGTTCCTAGGTAACATTTTCCTTGGTGTAACTTGTTTCTCATGATGCATTTATAGATGTATTTTCTCTCTCTCTCTGTCAGTACATTAATTGAGATACAGAGAATATTATGACAGCTGTATGATTATCTGGATTCTGTATTTTGTACTTTATGTCTCTATTCTGCGGTTTCTTTGAAGTTGCATCTTCTCATTAAACTGCCATTGTATTCTGCCTCCAATTCCATGTCTCATATGTCTGTTTTCTTCATTTTTGGAGCAAGCGTTCCTAGGCACCCCGGCTCAAATTAAGATGCCCCTTTTGTCCCTGACTCACTCTCCTGCTCAGTTCTGTGGTGGCTCCCGGGGATCTGGGGACCGCCCCTAGCTTCCTTGACCCGTAATAGATCTTCCCTCCAACAGCCTCTCTTGCAAGTCCTGTATTGTTGGTTTGTTGCCCCTGCCCCCCTTTCCACTGCCCTCCATAGTCTGTTGTGCTTCCACGGCCCTTCCTGCCTGCTCAGTGTGGTTAAATTGTTGCCTTTGCACCCTCCTACCTGCCTTCAATTTTCAGAGTCCGTGCCCCTGGCCTCTGCCTCTCAACAGTATCCTAATGAACAACTAGATTGCTAACATTCTATATTTATTACAAAAGTGTGGAACGCCTGACATCATCTTGATGTAATCAAAACTGTAATACCTAGAGCATTTCCTTTAGAAATTACATATATGAGAGGGTCTTATTGGCATCAAAATTATGGTTAGTGCTCTAAAAGACTAAAATAAGGACATATTTTCTGAGTTTTCAAATAGCGACAAAGCACTTTTAAATTATTTGTTATCTTTATGTTTTTTTATCCAGTTGACCACTTGATTAAATGTTGCACTTAGGGGAGAGGATGTGGTGTTACTTCCAGAACTGCAGACTTTGCAACTGGGGAACCAGGTTGAAGTTTCTGCTTCAGCTCGACATTCTGTGATTCTGGTCAAATCACTTAGTCTCCCCATGTCTACAACCAAAATGAATTTGTTCTTGTGTGATGTAACCAATGCTCATGTAAAGCACTCCTATACCTGACAAGTCTGCACTATATAACACTGCAAAAACACAAAATAATAAGTGTTTTGCACACTTCTGTCATTGGGCTATATTTGGGCTACATCTGGGTGATTTTGGGCTACATTTGGGCTCTTTTGTCTCCGGTGGCCATCTTGGGAGATTTATTTGTTATGAAGTTTCCTAATTTCCTCATGTACTGCAGTCTCCTCAGTAGGAAATGCTTTCAGTTTTTTACTTTGATTCCATCATGAAGGTATTCAGATATGTCACACATTTGCCATAAATTCTGAATGTTAGCACTCTAGTTGCTCATTAGATCACTGTAGTAAAACTACTGCACCATGGAAGTCTGCTCCTGGTATTAAAAGTGCATGTTTCAGTCTGCATGTCAGAATTTTTTAATGAAATAGAAGAGGATTTGAGAAGTCACTCAAAATGTGCCCTCATTTTCTTTCTTCAGCATTAATCATAATTTCTATGGCAAAATGAACCTCCTCATTGTGTTCCTTTTTAAATTAAATTGTTTAAGTGTTACCTGTTTATTCCAATCAAGATGGCTTCAGGTGTGCCTTACTTTTGTCATAATGAAGACAGTAAGCGCTCTAGTTGTTTTTAAGAACATTCTGGGACATTCTGTCATTGGGCTATACTTGGGCTACATCTGGGTGATATTTGGGCTACATTTGGGCTCTTTTGTCTCTGGTGGCCATCTTGGGAGACTTATTTGTTATGAAGTTTCCTAATTTCCTCATTTACTGCAGTCTCCTCAGTAGGAAATACTTTCAGTTTTTTACTTTGATTCCATCAAGAAGGCATTCAGATGTGTCACACATTTGCCATAAATTCAGAATGTTAGCACTCTTTTTGCTCATTAGATCACTGTAGTAAAGCTACTGCTCACCAGGGAAAACTGCTGCTGGTATTGAAAGTGCATGTTTCAGTCTGCATGTCAGAATTTTTTAATGAAATAGAAGAGGATTTGAGAAGTCACTCAAAATGTTCCCTAATTTTTCTTTCTGCAGCACTAATCATACTTTTTATGGAAAAATGAACCCCCTCATTTTGTTCCTTTTTAAACTAAATGTTTTAAGAGTTACCACTTTAATCCAAGCAAGATGGCTTCAGGTGTGCCATACGTTTATCATAAGTAGGACTGTTAGCGCTCTAGTAGTTCTTTGGAACACTCTGGGAAGCTGCAGTAGAACACAAAGGAATCAACTGACAGTCTCTGCCCTTGTTGGATGTACATGTTTTACTGAGAATGTCAGACTTCATTCTCACATGACTGAGAAAGATAATGTGAATTTACAGAAAGTAAGCTCTCAGTTTAGCCTATAGATCACCTTCCAAACCTCTGTGTTAAAAGCATGAGAAAATATTTTTCTCTCAATCATGATATCCCAGCAGAAGGCTTTTTCACATGGTGAAATCACCTTAGAACATACCACAATTCCTAAAATGAGTATGGTACCATCAACAAATGATTTATAATGTAACTAAAGTCTTAAAACCTTCTATTAACTGCAATGCTTTTTAATGAGGTGCTATCATGTATATTGGTCCCAAGATGGCTGCCAACACTTCTTGGATGAAGTGCTGACAGCCAATCAGATCTCAGGATGAGATGTGTGGTTAGGCTCCGCCCACATATATATATGCTTTTAAATGCTATTTTCTCAGGAAATACTGAACAGATTTACACCAGACCTGCAAAAGGCACTTCCTTGACCTTATGGCTACCTCTCTGCCAAATTTCAAGTAATTCTGTTCAGCCGTTCGGGCTGTAGCTGTGTCTAAAGGTCCTATAGAAAAATGCATGGGGAAAACGCGTTTTGGGACCCCCCTTTTTTCTCGGCCCCTGCTTGACGAATCCCCCCGAGACTTTCAGGGTAGGAGCGGAGCGTAGCGCCCCACCTATTTTGAAACTTTCGCGAGGATTCGTCGACCGGCGCCAAAGTTATTCCAAATAGAATGTTGCGGATTTCCTATGGAAACAGGGTCCTAACTATATCTACCTACTGGCGACCGCCAGTAGGTTATATATATATATATATATATATATATATATATATATATATATTGTTAGAAATGGGGGTTTCTAGTTGGCAATGGCTGGCCACTGTCCAAGTAGGGACCCTTCTTCCTAAGTCAGAGTAAGCAGCCTACACCCATTGACAACAGCTCAACCCTGTGGTAACGTAGCACGAGCAGCTAGGCTTATCTCAGAGGCAGTGTGTGAAGCATTTATGACCATACACAGTAATACAATGAGGAACACTACAAATGGACACCACTCAAGAGTAGTTATAAAAAAATAGGTATATTTTTATATAGACTTAATCACAAGATCAATAACAGTAAAAATCCACAATACTAGAAAAATACAATTACTTTAGAAATGCTGTAAAAATAGTTCAAGAGGCACAAAATTATGTTCAGTTCAATGCAGTGGTCTCTGCGACCCTTTTACTCACAAAGGGGCCGATTCACAGAACTAACTTAAGACAAAATCCTAAACTTACTACTTTTGGTATTCACAGAAGTTAGGATTTTGTCTTAAGTTTGTCTTAAGACAAACTTAGGACAGACTTAAGACAGACTTAAGACAGACTTAAGACAGACTTAAGACAAACTTAAGACAGACTTAAGACAGACTTAAGACAAACTTAAGACAAACTTAAGACAAAATCATAACTCAAGTCTGTCTTAAGTCAGTCTTAAGTTTGTCTTAAGTCTGTCTTAAGTCTGTTTTAAGTCTGTCTTAAGTCTGTCTTAAGTTTGTCTTAAGTCTGTCTTAAGTCTGTCTTAAGTTTGTCTTAAGACAAACTTAAGACAAAATCCTAACTTCTGTGAATACCAAAAGTAGTAAGTTTAGGATTTTGTCTTAAGTTAGTTCTGTGAATCGGGCCCAAAGTATCTGGTTCCTGTAGCAAAGCAACAAAAATGTCGCTAAGGAGTTGTAGCGATCAATTTCCTCATGCTAACCAGCGATGCGTTGAATCCTTACCGCAAGGGAGGATGATGCGCTGGATTGCAGGCAGGACAAAGCGACAAACTTCTTCACGCTAAGCCGGTGATGCGATAAAATCCTTGCCGCTGAGGGAGGATGATGCACCGAGCCTGTTGCGTGTGCGATCTTGCTGCGATGAAAGAAAATGGTGCTCCGCGAGGGAGCGACGATCCTGATGCGATGCGGGGAAAATGGCGAACGCTCGGCATCCGCGCTGCGATGAGCTTGATGCTAATACAGTATTAGCATCAACAGAGGATTGCGGTCGCGTGAGTTATAGTTGCCAGCTTTTTGAGACCAGCAACATGTGTAACCTGGGTGACTGACTACACTCCAGCTAATACTGTATTTAGACACTTATTTGCCCATGTCTTCTTCCATTAAATTTTAGCTATACATATATTACAAATATTTTTTTTTCATAAAGACACATATGTCATCAGCAGAGGATTGCGGTCGCGTGAGTTATAGTTGCCTGCACTAACTATAACGGAGGAATTTCATTGGTTTTTTATCAGTAAAATGTCCAGCTAACTATAACATGTGTGAAACCTATGGTTTTTTCAGTGAATTTGCAAGGTTTTTTAAATGCTAATTCCTAACTATAACGTGTGTGAAACCTATGGTTTTTTCAGTGAATTTGTACGGTTTTTTGAATGCTAAGTTACTTTACGCCATTCGTGGCGTGCGCGCACAGTGAGCACGCGGTGCACTTCGCGCACCGCGCGCCCACTTTACGCAGTTAGTGCCGTGCACGCACGGTGGGCACGCGGTGCGCTACGCGCACCGCGTGCCCACTTTACGCTGGATGGGCCATGTACGCACGATGCGCTTCGCGCAGCGTGCGCACATGGAGGACATATGGTGCTGTTCGTTGTGAAAGTTAATTGTTTTCTTTAAAATATTCAGCATAGACTATATATGCCATGCGTAAATGGAGCCCTACGGGCTCCATTTGAACCCGGGGTGGGGATAGTGTGGATAGTTTTTTTTTAAAGTATTTTTTACCGTACGCGTACGGTAAGCGTAATCGGCGAATTTTCGAAAAAAAATTAAATTGAGTTTTTGGCCTTGGGGGTTCTTTGGGGACACCTTCTTTAATGTTAGGTGGTTAGGAGCTGAATACACAGCCCCTTTACAGGTTTTTAGCCTTTGTTATTGCTGCCCCACTCAGAGTGCGAGAGAGAAAGTGGCGGCCGCCGCTTCCTGGTTTCGACCGATTCGAATGTTTACTTAGATCTAACAGCCAATCAGAATCGTGCTCGCGCACTGCACCGTACGCGTACGGTAAGCTTACCGTAAGCGCACGGTAAGCGCACCGTAAGCTGGCTCAGATATATATATTGATTTAAATGCTATTTTCTCAGGAACTACTGAACAGATTTACACCAGACCTACAAAAGGCACTTCCTTGACCTGAGGACTACCTCTCTGCCAAATTTCAAGTAACTCTGTTCAGCCGTTCGGGCTGTAGCTGTGTCTAAAGGTCCTAGGGAAAAATGCATGGGAAAAACGTGTTTTGGGACCCCCCTTTTTTCTCAGCCCCCGCTTGACGAATCCCCCCGAGACTTTCAGGATAGGAACGGAGCGTAGCGCCCCATTAGTTTTGAAAATTTCGCGAGGATTTGTCGACCGGCGCCAAAGTTATTCCAAATAGAATGTTGCGGTTTTCCTATGGAAACAGGGTCCTAACTATAACTATCTACTGGCGACCGCCAGTAGATAATATATATATATATATATATATATATATGCCAAGGTGTATTGTAGTATGAGTGGGTGTATGAGTGTCAGACAAGATTATTTAGTAGGTGCATGACTGACTGTATAAGTGAGTGATTACTTACTGAATGCATTGTTTAGTGAGTAAACTGTGTAAATGTTTGTATCAGTCTGTCAGTTGGTGTGTAAGCGGCTGCATGGGTTGGTGAGTAGCTACATGAGTGTCTACATGGGTTATTTCTTGGTTGTCTGAGTAACTGTATGGGTTCTTGAGTCTCTGTGTAGGTGTGTGGGGTGTGTGTTACTCTGTGCATAGATGTGTGAGTGGGTAATTCACTGGGTGAATGGGTTCAAGAGTGCATCTGTGAAGGGCTATATGGGTGGGTGAGTGTGTGTATGGGTGTGTTGGTGACTGAATGGATGTCTCAGTGGTACATGTGTGAGTAACTACATATGTGAAAGGCAGTATATGTGAGTGTTGGAGTGTATAAATCACTATATGTGAGAGTGAGTAATTGTGAGAGTGGGTGTATGGATAATTGTGTGCTTGTATCAGTGATTGTATAAGAGAGTAAGTATGTGTTTGTATCTGTATGAATAAGTGAGGTGATATGTGTATAACTGTATAGGTGAATAAATGGGAGTGTGAATGATTCTTTGCATGATTGACTAGGTGTGTGAGTTACTCTATGGATAAATGGCGATGTGTGAGTGTCTATATAGGTGTATGAGTGCAAATGATAGTGCTGTATTGATGTGACTGCATTTATGAGTGACTGTATGGGTGAATGAGTGGACGTGTGTGTAGACCTAGTAATCAGTGAGTTGGTATGTATTAATTGGTATTGGTGTGTCTATGGTTTTGAAAATGGTAGTCAGTATTTTAAGGGTGGGCGACAATTTCCGTTCCGCTCGCAGAAATTGCGAAAATTCGACATTTTCGCGTTCCGCGCATTCCTCGGAAATGTCGAAACGTTCGCAATCCGTGAGGGAATGGAAATTGTCATCGCCCACCCCGCAGTTGAGTAGAGGTATTGCACAAAACGGTGGCATCTTCTTGAATAAATAATATGCAGGGCAGGATTCATTCTGGCACAATGCTCCTGTCATAAAAATTAAACCCCAAACAGGAAGCACACTATTTGACCTTCAACTCGGGCACCTGCTTTATTTATAATATATCTGTAAGTCTTACAGATATAAATAAAGCAGGTGCCCGAGTTGAAGGTCACTTTCAGTAACGCATTAATCGGCACAAAACATTTGTGAGCACGGTCGAGGCTAGGCAGGTATGCTTCATTCTCCCCATGTCTACCATCAGCAATTTGCTGTAATCATTGATGGAGGTCTGTGCATCCATTGGTTTCTCGAGCGCAATCCCCGTGTAGTTCCTGACTCCAGGAGGTTCTGTCTCCTCATCTACTGCTCTGGTCGGTCTCTGACCCTTTATAAACAAGAGGCATGTGAACTGCATAGAAGCCCCGCCCCACACACTGGCAGTATGCAACATCTTCCCGCCCTTCCCCCACTATGATGGACAGCTCACTCGAGGGACCTCGGTGTCCATCGGCGCGGTGGCAAAGTTACAGACACACATGGTCGCTAGAGACAACTCTTCTGGCCCTTTACGCAGCTGTAGTGTAAGAAAAGCACTATACATTTACCCAACTAGGTAGCACTTACTTATTAGCCAGTAGAAAGTACTCCAGTTGAGTAGAGGTATTGCACAAAACGGTGGCATCTTCTTGGATAAATATACAGGGCAGGATTCATTCTGGCACGATGCTCCTGTCACAAAAATTAAACCCCAACAGGAAGCACTTAACTATTTTACCTTTAACTTGGGCACCTGCTTTATTTAAATCAGTAAGTCTTTCAGATATAAATAAAGCAGGTGCCCGAGTTGAAGGTCTAATTCAGTAACGCATTATTCAGCACACAAAAATCTCCGCGATCACGTGAAATTGCGCGTGATCGCAGAGATTTTTTGCTGTTTCACGATATTTTGCGAAAGGCACTTTTGCAAATTCCACCCACCCTTACTGTATTTTAGAGTGGGTGTATCAAAGGTTATATTAGGGTGTGAGGAGGTACATCAGATTATCACGTGGATGATGTCATCAGTGATGTCATTTGAGATGTCATCAGTGATGTCACTGACCATGTTATGAATGATATAATATGTGATGTCATCAGCAGTGCATTGCTGGGGCACAAATTATAGTTCGCTCAACTAACTATAACGTCCCTGAAACCTATGTTTTTTTCAGTGAATTTCTATGGTTTTTTAAAGGCTAATTTCTAACTATAACGTCCCTGAAACCTATGTTTTTTTCAGTGAATTTCAAAGGTTTTTTAAATGATAATGTCTAACTATGCCTACAGCGGTAGGACATGTGAAGAAAGATGAAGAAAGGCGCAGAAACAAGCAAGAGAAATGCAGAAAGAGGCAACAAAAGTCCAGAAAGACAAAGAAAAGTGCTGAAAGAAGCAAGAGATATGCAGAAAGAACCAACAGAAGTGCAGAAAAAGGCCTTATTGCAAAGTCATCCTGTGCCCCCAAGTTTTTACTGACTGGTGCTGGTGGTAACTGACTCTGACTAACCAGTCCCAGAGCCAGTGATATACTGAAAGACACTTAGAAAACAGTGAAAACACCTACATACACTAGTGTACACTATGGGTTGAGGTACCCCTGTGATTGGCACGACCTCCCCTGTAAGACTCTAGTACATAATCGGGCAGGGGGATTAAGATTTCCCTTTAACTTAGAGGCGCAGTAAGAAGCAAGAGAGGTGCATAAAGAGGCCAGAAGGGTGCAGAAAAAAGGTAGGAGGGGTACACAAAGAGGCAAGAGAGGTACAGAAAGAGGCAGGAGGGGTGCAGAAAGAAGGAAGAGAAATGTAGAAAGAGGCAAGAGAATTGCTAAAAGAAGCAACAGAGGTACAGAAAGAGGCAAGAAAGGTACAGAAACAGGCAAGAAAGGTGCAGAAACAGGGGACAGGGGTACGGAATGTGAAAAGAGGGGTGCAGAAAGAGGCAAGAAATCTGCAGAAAAAAGCAAGAGGTGCTGAAAGAGGCAAGTGAGGTGCAGAAGGAGGCAAGAGATCTGCAGACACAAGACAACCTCATCGCCCCACCAGCAGTGCACCAAGAGGCGCATTTGCAGAGTGGTGAAAAAAGGGGTGTGGCCTAGGACCACCTCTCTGCAAACCAGCTATGTGGCACTTACTGGAGTTACTTGGTGGGCTAGTTGGCCCCCTGGGACCCTCAGGATTCATGGGGATTTAATTTCCCAACTTACAACGTGCCAGGGGGTGCGTTTGCAGAGTGGTGCAGGGAGGGGGGGCCTCCGGTGTGATGCCGGCTTTTATATTTTATTTATTTTTTAGAAGGGGGCTGTGTGGCCCCCCTTCTTTTACTATTTTTGGGGACCACATCCCTCAGGGCCTCACCCATTAAAAAAAAGAAAAAAATGTCTCCCGGGCCACTTCTGGCCACGGGGAACCCATCCCCCGGGGCCGACACTCAAGTTGGGGACTGTGGGGGGAGCCCCAATGCCCCCACTGTCCCGGCAGTTCCCCACCTTCTGCGGGAGCCGGCATTGCTTTTGAGAAAGGGGAGCTGCTGATATGCAGCTCTCCTTGCTCAAAAGCAATCCTGCTTTGCTTCATTGAAGCGAGAGCAGGATTTCCTGCTCTGTCTTCAATGAAGCAAAGCAGAGTTTGCTATGGCAGGGCGGAAGCCGTGCTCCCGCCCTGCCATAGCAAACAGCAATGTCCCAGGGGTGGGCACCCTGGAACATTGCAGTAGCCGGCCCTGGGGTGTGGTGCTCCCCAGGGCCATTAAGGGCTCCAGGAGGGGGCTGCGCGGCCCCCTCCCAATGTTTCTAAAGCCCCGGGGAGGTGGTGGCCCCCGGGGCATGGGGGGACTGCGAGGCCCCGCACAAATTATTGAAGAAAGCCCCAGGGAAGTGGTGGTCCCTGGGGCTTGGGGGGGTCTGTGAGGCACCCCACCACATATTTTATTGTAAATTTTAGCCCCGGAAGGTGGTGTACCCCGGGGCAGCGGGGGTACCGCATGACTCCCACATATAATTAGTATAGCCCCAGGGAGGTGGCGGTCCCTGGGGCTGCTATATAATTTGGCATATCCCCCAGGACCTAGCCCACCCAGCGGCTTACAAATAACAAAGCGCCGGAGCCCGCGCTCCAGTTTTTAAAAATTTTCTCTGCAGGATTCGCGCACCCAGCGTGAATTCTGACGAGTTTTTTTTTTTTTTTAAAAAGGGTGTTTTTGGCCTGGGGGTCCCAGGCCCACGGGGTCAGGCTGTTTCTACCCTGCCCCCTTTTCTTGTTTTTTAACCTTGTTGCACTTATTTCTTGTGACTCGGTTACTGAGTCACAAGATGGCTCCTAACACTTCCTGGTTTGGAGTGTTGGCAGCCAATGGGAGTGAAGCTCGTGCCCGGGAGTAGTCGCGACTCCTCCTTGATGCTCAGATAGCAAAAGTTTTCTTCTTTTAATTCCCAGGAACTAACAAACGGATTTACACCATCTAAAAAAGGTCACTTTCTGAACCAAGAGCTACCTTTTTGCCAAATTTGATGTTATTCATTCCGTTCAGCAGTTTGGGCTGTAGCCTGTTCCAATTTTTCCAATGGAAATTAACATGGGAAAAATGCATTTTCGGCCCCCCCTTTTTCTCGGCCCCCACTTCATGAATCACCCTGAAACTTCCAAGACAGGAGCAGACCGGAGCTGGCCATTAGTTTTGAAAGTTTCGCAAAAATACGCCAAACAACGACAAAGATATTGGCAAAAGAAAAAACCCCGGGGCATGGCCTTTTATTTATTCATTTATCTTTCGAGAGGGACCACGTGGCAGCCCTCCTAGGGCCAAGTTTGGCCCCGAAGACCCCATCCCCTGGTGCCTGGCCTCACCGTTGGGGATCGTGGGGGGAGCCCCAATGCCCCCATGGTCCCGCTGGCTCCCCGCCTCCTGCGGCATTGCTTTTGAGCAAGGGGAGCTGCTGACATGCTCCCCTTGCTCAAAAGCAATCTGCTTTGCTTCATTGAAGTGAGAGCAGGTTTTCCTGAGCAGTGTTTGCTATGGCAGGAGGGGAGCCATGTTCCTGCCCTACCATAGCAAACAGCTATGTCCTGGGGGTGGGCACCCCGGGACATTGCAGGTGTCAGCCCTGGGGGGTGGTGCTCCCCAGGGCCATCAACGGCTCCAGGAGCGGTGCCGCGCTGCCCCCCTCCCAACTATTTAAAGCCCTGGGGAGGTGGTGGTCCCCAGGGCCCAGGGGTCTGCAACGGAACCCTTCATTTGAATATTCATTGACCTGGGAAGGTGGTTGTCCCAGGGGCAGTGTGGGGAGGGGCAGGAGCCCCCCCACACTTTTGGTTTTAATTGCAGCCCCAGGGAGGTGGCTGTCCCCGAGGACCCCTCCTTTTAAATTTGAATGCCCCAGGGAGGTGCTGGTCCCTGCGGCAGTGTGGGGGGTTGGGACCCCCGCGCCTTTATAAAGAAAGCCCCGGGGAGGTAGCAGAGATGTCAGTCCCCAGGGCTGCGGCGGGCCACGTACCCCCAGCATTCAAATTCTAAAGCCCCAGGGAGGTGGCGGTCCCTGGGGCTACAGGGACCCTCTCGGGCCCCTGCAAATTAATCACCGATTGCCCCTGGATCTGGCCCACCCAGGGGCTTTTTTAAAACGGAGCGCGGGAGCCCGCGCTTTGTTTTTTTTTATTTTCATGGCAGGATTCGCGACCCCAACACAAATTCTGCTGTTTAAAAAAAAAATGCTTTTTGTGTCCCTGGGGGTCCTTGTGGGACCCCCTGAGCAGGCCTAGGGGGTCAGGGTGTTTCTACCCTGCCCCCTTTTCTTCTTTTTCAACCTTTTTCCACTCTTTTCTTGTGACTCGGTTACCGAGTCATAAGATGGCTGCCAACACTTCCTGGTTTGGAGTGTTGGCAGCCAATCAGAGTGAAGCTTGTGTCCCGGAAGGGTTCGCGGACCTTCCTCGGTGCTCAAATATCGATATTTTTCTTTTTTAAATTTCTCAGAAACTACTGAACGGATTTACACCATTTAATAAAAAGGGTGCAGTCTAAACCAAGACCTACCTTTTTGCCAAATTTGGTGCAATTCCGTTCAGCAGTTCAGGCTGTAGCCTGTAATAAAGTTCCTATGGAAATTAACAGAGAGATAACATGCTTTGGGACCACCCTTTTTTCTCAGCCCCCACTTTACAAATTACTCCGCAACTTTCAACACACAAACTGAGCGGTCCAACCCTGTTTTTTGGAGAATTTCACAAAGATTCATCAAACGGCATCAAAGATATTGGCAAAAAAAAACGCTTTTCCTATTGAAAATGGGTCCTAACTATAACTACCTACTGGCATAAATATATATATGAAAAAAACAAGATACAGGGACGTTATAGTTAGTCTGACATTTTACTTGTAAAAAAACAGAGAAATTCAGCAGTTATTGTTAGCTGAGCTTAGTATAACTTGTGCCCCTGCAATGCACTGCTAATGAACTCACATATTACATCACTCATGATATGGTGAGTGACATCCCTGATGACATCTCAAATGAGTCAGTGGGTGTATGAGTACCTGTATGGATGATTCAGTGGGTGGTTCACTTACTGTATAAGTGGGTGATTAGGTGTATAAGTGGCTGTTTGGTTGTGTGGGTGGTTATGTGAGTGGCAGTATGTGTGAGGGATTGGTTGTCTGAGTACCTGTATGGATGTTTGAGTGTCTGTGTGGGTGGGGGAAGGGGTGTTTGACTGCCTGTATGGATGAGTGAGTGGATGTGCCAGTGGCTGTATAGGTTAGTGAGTGTGTGTGTGCGAGGGGCTGTATGGGTGAGTGAGAATGTCCACCTCGCCATTGTGTTCGTGTCGCGGGTGCCCACCCCACCATTATATTTAATTTAAACGAACGCGGGAGCCCATCCCGCGCTTCAGTAAAGGAAGGAGAAAGAATCACCGCCGCAGCCCGGACCGGACAGGAAGCCAGGCAACCTGTGTGAGGATGTGGGCGGGGCTTAATCAGGAAGCAGATGGGAGCCTACCCCGCACTCCTGTGATCACCGCCGGGAGGAAGCCGATGGGAGCCTACCCCGCGCTCCTGTGTCTTTGAGCCCGCCAGAGAGCAATACCGGTCTGTCCATTTATGAGCAGGAAAGGAAGAAGAGGCCAGCCAAGGAAAGAAGCCGGCAAGTCTGCCCGGGGCTCTCGTGAGCTGAGAGAGCCCCGCAGCCCCAGAGAAGTCGGAGCATTGCATGCTCCATGTCCGCCACCAGCGAGAGGAGACCAGCAGCGCTGAAGACGCCAGCGAGAGGAGACCGGCAGCGCTGAAGATGCCAGCGAGAGAAGACCGCAAGGGAGTCCCAGGTGAGTGGGATGTTGCCCCCCATGGCCGGTCCCTATTCTTCTTGAGCGGTCCCGCAGGGCAGCGGACCGCTCCAGCATTGGGGGCATTTGTTTTCCAGAGTCCACCGAGTGGGGCTCCCAGGCGCAGTTGTGCCCGTTCTCCCTGTTCTTCTTGAGCGGTCCCGCAGGGCAGCGGACCACTCCAACATTGGGAAGTTATTTTTAAGAGTCCCCCGAGTGGGGCTCCCAGGCACAGTTGTGCCCGTTTTTCCTGTGGCTTCCCAGCGGCGCCGCAGTGGCAGGCCGCTGCAACGTGGTGACCAAGTATTTTAGGAGTCCCAGAGAGGGCCCCTGGCGGCCATGGAGGGCCAGTGCCATTTTCACCAGCTGCCCCACCAGGCAGAGGGCAGCTGCAATGTTGCGCAAACTAGTGACGGAGTCCTACAGAGGGGCTCAGGAGGCATGCTAGTGCCAGGGCTCATTTTCACAGCTGCCCAGCAATTAGTGGGCAGCTGCCACGTTTAGGCTTGAGTAATTACGCCTTCTGCTTTTGCTGCATTGGCAGCCCACCCTGACATTCGGGACCTTGGGCATTTTGAGCCCTGTGAGAGACCAGTTGGCCTGGAGACAGTTGGGTGATGTTAGACAATGTGTTTATGCGTAAGGTGAGGCCTAATGTGATGTCTACTGCGCAATGCCTGTATGCCCTGATCTAGGCCTCTAAGGATGTTTATGGTTATGAGATTAGGGTGTAATATGGTGATGCTAATGGTTTTTAGGCCCAATGTGTTTTATGCCTAATGTCATGCCAGGATATGTTAGGATGGTGTCTAAGGCTTAGGTCATTATTTTACCAGAAGGTACTGGTTGTGATTTGCATTTACTTACCTGCATTCTGATGGTTTTGACCGTGGCCCGATTGGCCCGGTCCTGTATATAATCCCCTGTAAAAATTGCCCAGTGCCAGTTGGCACAGTGTATACTATGTGATTATGTTTCTAATGTATTTATGACAATACAAAGGCTATTTTTATATATAACCTTGTGTGGAGTTCCTTTTGTGGTGTACCTAGGGTGTTGTTGCTGTGTGCGTGCGCAAACGCTTTACACATTGCCTCCGGGATAGGCCTGACTGCTCGTGCCAAGCTACCAAGGGGGTGAGCAGGGGTTATCTTTGGCGTGTAACTTCCTTGCCCTAACTAGAGTGGTGGTTTCTCTGGTTTTGTATGAGTGAAATGTCAGCCTAACTACAACATCCCTGTAACCTTTGTTTTTTTCTGTGAATTTCTAAGGTTTTTTAATTCCATATCCTAGCTATAAGATCCCTGTAACCTTTGTTTTCTTCAGTGAATTTCTAAGATTTGTTTAATGTGAAGTAAGATGCCCATTGCAATGCAAACGTGTCTTAATAGGTCCATGATTAGTTGCATAAGACTCTAAGTCAATCTGTGAGTAGGCAAATGAATGCCTTTGTGCATTTGTAAGTTAGTGTATGACTGTCGGACTGGATCTATACTAAAATGTAAATGGAAATTTTTAAGATTGTTAAATCATTAACCACCCCTCTACTTTTAGCCTTACCCGCTGTCGATACTTTAGGACGCTGCAATGATACAGCAGAGTTTTTTCACACAAAGATTCAATCTATTTACCAAGCATTTCCATCAGTTATCACCTCTTCAAATGACCCTCCATTGGAAAATAAGGTAAACTCACTAGGGACCGGACTGGAGGTCTTTCCGCCTAAAGATATACAATCTCTTAAAATCTACCTCAATAAATTAAAGTCAGGTTCCCCGAGGGACATGGCCCCTCCTACCGCTTTGAATCAAGTTTTTGAAACAGTTGCCCCCACTATTTTAAAACTTATCAATCTGTCTTTGGTTACTGGGACCGTGTCCTCCTTATGGAAACGAGCCATGGTGAGAGCACTGCTTAAAAAAGCAGGGGTGGACCCTGAAGTGTTCTCCAACTACCGTCCTATTTCATTGCTCCCAGGGATCGCAAAAATTGCAGAAAAGCATGTCAACTCCATTTTGTCTACCTTTTTGGAGGAAAATGACTGCTTTCACCCAACGCAAACTGGATTTAGACCCCATCAGGACACAGAGACAGCTCTGATTGTTGTCATTGAGGAAGCCAGGAAAATTCTAGATTCCGGAGGTTCGGCGGCAATCGTCCTCTTAGATCTGAGTGCAGCTTTCGATACCGTGAACCATCAACTGCTGATCTCCAGGATTAGAGCGGCAGGGGTATCGGGAACTGCTCTAATGTGGCTGGAGTCTTTTTTAGACCTCTGCTCATTTCAGGTTTTTGAGGACAACTCTATATCTAAGAGTATGCCATTGAGCTGTGGGGTTCTGAGCCCCACCCTTTTTAACATTTATATGAGCCCCTTGGCCGAAATTGTTCAACCCTTTGGCATACAAATTATTACATGCGCCAACGATACTCAACTGATAGTTTCCTTTAATCAACCTGGAAATTGGCCAAACAATTTAGCTAATTGTTTGGAAAAAGTATTGGCGTGGATGGAGTGCTCTTTCTTACAATTAAATGGAGCAAAAACGGACTTGATGTTTCTGGGTAAACCTCTACCACTAGGTCCCACCTCCCTATGGCCTAAATGCCTGGACAGCATACCCCTGCCCAAAGAACAAATAAAAAGCTAGGGAGTCTGGCTTGATCATAATCTAGACATGAAGGTGCAAGCCCTGAAGGTAGCTGGATGTTGCTACAGACTACTTAAGATGGTTAGGAAAGTCCTACCCCTACTGCCCTTCAGTGCGAATAAACTACTGGTTCAAGCCTTAATTCTATCTCACTTGGACTATGCAAATGCCCTTTATTTGGGCTCTCCGCAATCTACAATAAAGAAACTCCAGACGGTGCAGAATTGTGCAGCTCAACTGCTTCTACACACCCCCTCCAGAGAATCTGCGTGAGCATCGATAGCCTCTTTACATTGGCTGCCAATTGCGGAGAGGATCCAGTTTAAATCCCTTTGCATTACCCACAAGATCATGGCTTCCAAAGGCCCACCAATCTTACAGTTCATCATCTCTCCATACCATCCCAGGAGAGCTTTACGCTCAGAAAATAAATGGATGGCTATAGTACCTAGAATATATTGGGCCAGAAGTGGGGGCCGACGATTCCCCTACATTGCCTCCAAGAGCTGGAATGCTCTTCCAGACAACTTCCGTTTTGTAGAAGATCATCTATTTTTTCGCAGACAGCTAAAGACGTTCTTGTTCCCGGCCATCTAAAGCCGCTCACTAGGTAGGCTCGGTTCTTAGCGATGGGAGGCCTTAGGGTAGCCATGCACTTTATAAGTGCTATTTTCATTTCATTTCATTTTTATGAGTGAGAGACATGAGTGTCTAAGTGGGTGTCTGAGTGGGTCAGTGACTGGGTGCATGACTGTCTGAGTGGGTCTGTGAGTGAGTGCATGAGTCTCTCAGTGGGTCAATGACTGGGAGTGTGAGTGTCTGAGTGGTTCTGTGAATGGATACATGGGTCTCTGAGTGGGACTTTGAATGGATGCATGAGTCTCTCAGCATATCAGTGACTGAGTGCATATGTCTGTGAGTTGGTCTGTGAATGGGTGTGTGAGTGACTGTATTGGTGTATGAGTGTCTTGGTTGGTCTCTGAGTGGGTGCATGAGTTTCTGAATGGATCTGTGAGTGGGTTTATGAGTATCTCAATTGGTCTGTGAGAGAGAGCTTAAGTCTCTGAGTGGGTGAATAAATGGGTGCATGCATGAGTGTCAGAGTGGGACTGTGACTGGGAGGGCAAGTGTCTGGGTGTGTCTGTGAGTGGGTGAGTGAGTGGATGTATACATATCTGAGTGAGTCTGTGAGTGAGTGTTTGAGTATCTGAGTGTATAAGTGAGTGACTCAGTGCATAAGTCATTAAGCGGGTCAGTGACTGAGTGTGTGAGTGAATTTATGGGGTATATACTATATTATAGTTTTGTATGAGCGAAATATGAGCCTAACTATAAAGGCTCTGTAACCTTTGGTATTTTCAGTGGATTTTTAAGGTTTTTATTAAATTCTATTTCCTAACTATAACAGCTCTGAAACGTTTGGATTTTTTGGTGAATTTCTACTTTTTTAATGTTATGTCCTAACTATAGCTTCACTGTGACCTTTGATTTTTTTGTGCAAATTTCTAAGGTTTTTTACTTTTATTTCCTAACAGTAACCCTTAACCTTTCACATTGAATGCATGAGCAAATTTATGATTTTCGCAGTACTTCTGTGAGTGGGTATGAGAGTGTAAGAGTGTGTCTAGTAGTGGCTGCATAAGTGTCTCCCTGGGTGTGCAAGAGCATGCACAAGTGTCTAAGTGAGTCTGTAAGTGGGTGCATGAGTGTCTGAGTGGGTACCTGAGTGTCTGAGTGGGTGTCTGTGAGTGGGTGTCAGAGTGTCTGAGTGGGTTTGTGAGTGCCTCCATAAGTGTGTGAACAAGTACGTGAGTGTTAGAAGGCGACCTCAGAGGGGCCCGGAAGGAGCCCTGACTGCCCTGAGACCCACCCTCGAGGTATCGTTGCCGGGCACTGGCGGGAGACTCCTCAGGGGAGGAACCTCGTATCTAGGATCGTACACTCGGCACCACACGACAGAGAGACACTACACGAGGAGTTCTTAAGAGCAAATCTTTATCAGATCGGAGTTGTAGGATCTTTATGATCAGCAAGGCAAAATATATACAAGTAGAGCGCGGGCTCACAAAGTCTTGGAGCGGGGTTAGGAGGTAGCGGGAGAGTCTTTGGGGATAGGAATCAAATGCAGGAGCGTACCCGGCGCACAGCTCACAATCCTCGAGCTGGGGGATACGCTTGTCGTCGTGGGGTCCGGCGGGACCAAGAGAGTCTGTGGGAGCTGCGAGTCACTCAGCAGGGCTCAAGCACAAGTTCGGAGGTCTTACGATCTTCAGGGAGCCGCGAGTCACTCAGCAGGGCTCAAGCACAAGTTCGGAGGTCTTACGATCTTCAGGGAGCCGTGAGTCACTCAGCAGGGCTCCAGCACAAGTTCGGAGTTCTTACGATCTTCGGGGAGCCGCGAGTCACTCAGCAGGGCTCAGGTGTTCCAAGGCGAATCTGCCGGACAGTCCCAGAGCACCCCTTGTTATAGGGCGACTCCTCTTTGATGTCTGGAGTCTGTGCAGGCAGGGGTCTTGTCACCTGGGGGTCGCTTGTTGGGGGTTTCCTGCCATTGTCCTTTGATCCTTTCAGGGCCGGGTCGGGAGGAGCCCCAGACCCCCAGCAGGCGTGGAGCCAGCTCTCGGGGAGGCCGGCGGGTCGATCGAAACCCACCTTCCCAGGGAAGCGCGGAGGTGTGATGGAAACTGCTCCTCCCTTTCTCATCCCAAGGGGAGCGCGATGTCCTCCAGCCGGAGTGGCGCCTCTAGGCTAGGGTCGCGCTGGGGCTGGCGGCCATCTTGGTGCATGAAGTGGGCACGCGGGCCCGGGGTGGCCGAAGGAGGAAGGCCACGGACGGGGGAAGTCCGGGTCGGGTGTGTGTGTTCGGGTGGGAAGGATCGGCTAGGCCGTGGGCTCGGGGCTGGTGTGAGGTGCAGGGGTCAGGTCTGACTATGTTACGAGGGCCGGGTCTAACACGCGTCCCCCCCAGCTGAAAGCCGGAGAGAACTACCCATATTCTTGGGGGTTCTCTTCGCTGAGGCGGAAGAACCGGGAGAGACCATCGGCTTTGGCGTGGTCTGTACCAGGGCGATGTTCCACGGTGAAATCCATCCCCTGGAGGGAGATTGACCACCGCAGAAGCTTGGGGTTTTCTCCTCGCATCTGCATGAGCCATCGCAAGGGGTGATGGTCGGTTTGGACCCTGAAATGGGTGCCGAACAGGTAAGGGCGTAGTTTCTTGAGGGCCCAGACTACGGCGAACGCCTCGCGCTCTATGGTACTCCATCGCTGTTCCCGGGGCAACAGCCTTCGGCTGAGGAAGGCCACGGGCTGGTCTAGACCCTGGTCATTTACCTGGGAGAGGACTGCCCCGATGCCATGCTCGGAGGCATCAGTTTGTACCACAAACTCTTTGGAGTAGTCGGGGGCCCGGAGGACAGGGGCCGTACATATGGCCGTTTTCAGGGCATTGAACGCCTCTTGGCAGGCAGGGGACCACTGCACCTTCTTGGGCTGTTTCTTGGACGTGAGTCCCGTGAGGGGACCGACCAGGCTGCCGTAATTCCGGATGAATCTCCGGTAGTAGCCCGTGAGGCCCAGAAAGGCTCGGACCTCTGTTTGGGTAGCGGGTGGTTCCCAGGCTAGGATGGTGTCGATTTTGGGCTGTAGAGGGGCGACCTGCCCGCTTCCGACCTGGTGCCCCAGATAGGTTACCGAACCTTGCCCAATCTGGCATTTGCTGGCTTTCACGGTGAGGCCCGCCTGGCGTAGGGCGGTTAGCACCCTCCGGAGGTGCTGGAGGTGCTCACTCCATTCGGAACTAAAAACTGCAATATCGTCGAGATATGCAGCGCTGAATTTTTCCAGCCCGGCCAGGACTCTATTTACCAGTCGCTGGAAGGTGGCCGGGGCATTTTTCATCCCGAAGGGCATCACGCGAAAGCGATAGTGCCCATCCGGGGTGGAGAAGGCGGACCGCTCCTTGGCTCCCTCTGTGAGCGCAATTTGCCAGTAGCCGCAGGTGAGGTCGAAGGTGCTAAGGAACCGAGCAGCCCCGAGCCGGTCAATGAGCTCATCGGCTCGGGGAATGGGGTGGGCATCGGCTCGGGTGACTTCATTGAGTCCCCGGTAGTCCCCGCAGAAGCGGAGTTCCGGGGCGACCCCGGGGGCAGCTGCTTTTGGGACCAGGACCACGGGGCTGGCCCAGGGGCTGTCTGAGGGTTCGATCACGCCTAGGGTCAACATTTTCGAGACTTCGGCTTGGATACAGGACCGGACTCGATCAGGGACTCGGTAGGCTCGGTGCCTCACTGGCGGGCTGTCCCCGGTATCCACATCATGGACACACCAGTCGGTGACCTTGGGGACCAGGGAGAAGAGGTCCGGAAACTGCCCTAGGAGCTGGCGGCAATCCTCACGTTGCTGGGGAGTGAGAGACGGGGAGAGGTTCACTCCCTCTACGGAGCCGTCCTTCTCCTTGGTGCGCAGAAGATCAGGGAGAGGATCTGACTCTTCTGCGGACCCGTCATCAGTGGCCAGTAGGAGGCTCAGCTCCGTCCGCACAAAGTGGGGCTTGAGGCGGTTCACGTGGAGGACCCGGAGGGGGTCCGGGGTGACTGGACGTCTACCAAGTACGTGACCGGGCTCTTCCGCTCAACTACTTTGAAGGGCCCGGTCCATTTATCCTGGAGAGCGCAGGGTTTCACGGGGGCCATGACCCACACCAGCTGGCCCAGCTGAAACTCGACTAACGCGGCGTTCTGGTCGTACCAGCGCTTCATCTCCTTCTGACTCGCCTCCAGGTTGGCCTCTGCCATCTCCCGGAACCTCCTAGTCTGATTTCGGAGGGTCAGGACGTAACGGAACACATCTCGGGGGGGGGGGGTCTCGGGGCACCGCCTCCCACTCCTCCTTGACCAGGCTGAGGGGCCCCCTGACGGGGTGCCCGTAGAGTAGCTCAAAGGGGCTGAAACCAAAGGATTTCTGGGGAACTTCTCGGTATGCGAAGAGGAGGCAGGGGAGCAGGAGGTCCCACTTACGCCGGAGGGGCTCTTCCAGGCCTGCGATCATCCCCTTCAGAGTCCGGTTAAACCGCTCTACCAGGCCGTTTCCTTGGGGGTGGTATGGGGTGGTGAACTTATAGGACACCCTGCACTGTTGCCATAAGGACCTCATGTATCGGGAGATAAAGTTGGTACCGCGATCGCTCACGACCTCGCGGGGAAAACCCATGCGGGAGAAGATCCCCATCAACGCCCTGCCCACCACGGGGGCGCAGGGGGATGGCCTCAGGGTAACGGGTGGCATGGTCCACCAGGACGAGGATGAACCAGTGCCCCTGGGACGTTGGGGGGGTCCAGAGGTCCTACAATGTCGATCCCGACCCGCTCAAAAGGGGTACTGATGACAGGGAAGGGTTGGAGGGGAGCCTTGCGCTTCCCTCCACTCTTCCCACTGGCCTGGCACATGGGACAGGACTTGCAGTGGGCTTCCACATCCGCTTTCATTCTGGGCCAGTAGAAGTGAGTCATGAGGCGACTGTATGTTTTGTCCTGACCCAAGTGGCCTGCGAGGGGAACGTCGTGGGCCAAGCCCAGAAGGAGGTTTCGGAAGCGTAGGGGTACCACCAGCACCCGGCCGGACCCTAGCTCCACCGACTTCTGTTCGCTGTACAAAAGGTCATTCTCCCAATACACCCGGTGCGTCCCCGTCTGGTCGCCCGGGCCTGGGCCTCTGCCTGTTGCCGGGGCCCGACCAGGGAGGGACAGGTAGCCTGCTCTCGGCAGAACTCCTCTCGGGAGGGGCCCCCCTCGTGGCGCCACTGGGCTAATTCGGGCAGATCGCCTAACTCGGTGTCTGGGGTGGAGTCGGAAGGCTGGGGTTCGTCGCTGGCGATCGACTCTTCTGGTGGGGGGATGTGGGGACCCTCGGCCGGGACCATCCCATCTTCAGGGGTCGGGGCGTCGTCGACTCCCCTCAGGGGGGTCAGTCGAGCCGCCATGGATCGAGTGGTGGCGCACACCCACTCAGGGAGGCCCATCATCCCTAGGTGGGTCTTGCGCTCAACTTGTCCCCAGGGGGAACTTTCCAGGTCGTTCCCCAGGAGACAGTCGACGGGCTGGGAGGTTCTCACTGCGACCTTCAGGTTACCGACCACCCCTCCCCACTCAAAGGGCACCAGGGCCACCTTACATAGGCTTTCCGTGTTGTCGGCTGAAATGACAGGGCAAAATACGTTGGGGAGGACCTGGTCTTCGTGGACTAAATGGCTAAGGACCCCTGTGATGCTGGCCCCGGTGTCACGGAGGGCTTCTACTTGGTGGCCATTGATCGTTACGAGCTGCCCATATTTCTTTGTGTTGGACGGTAGGAGGCTCCCAGGGACCATCTCTCTATCTCCTAAGGATACTAGGGCCATAGCGGCGGGTTCCCACTCCTCGGCCTCCTCAACCTCCTCCCCCAGGGCTACATTGGCTATCTGTCTAACGGGGGTGCTGCCTGGGTGGTGCGTGGGGCCATGGGGCATTCAGGGTCGTTGGCGTAATGCCCGGGCTTCTGGCAACGGAAACAAGTGATGGTTACCCGGTGCCCCCGTCTCAGGGGGGGGCTGGATACAGCTGGCGGGGGTGCCGGGAAAGGTGGCGGTTGGGACTTCGGGGGACTGGCCTAGGACTCTCTCTGCCCTCCCTGGTTTCCCCCCCCTCTCTGGCGGGGTGGTCCCTGACTGGCTCGGGGGTACTCTCCTACAGGGCCCCGGGAGACCCGGGTGTTGGTCCAGCGATCCGCCTCGACAGCCAGCTTTCTTGGGTCCGTGAGCTTGCTGTCGAGCAGATGCTGGCGTAGTTCCACAAAGCAGTTGGCAGCCAGGTGTTCCCACAACATAAGGTCGGTTAGTTCTTCCAGGGTGGTTACCTTGCTGCCCTTGATCCACCCATCGAAGGCGCGGCTGAAGAAATTCACATATTCCACCCAGGTGGTACCCGGGATCTTCCTGCAGTCCCGGAACCGCTGGCGGTACATCTCCGGGGTGAGGCCGTATCTTGTGAGGAGGGCCGCTTTCATGTGTTCATAGGAGGTCTGCATGGAGGTGGGTAGGTCGAGCAGGGTGTCTCTCCCTTCGCTCAGGAATCGTCCCCATAACCCCGCCCCCCAATCCTTCTGCGGGACCCGATGGGAGGTCATGGCGACCTCGTAGGCCCGGAACCACTGCTGAATGTCATCATTTTTGTAATATTCTTTGACCACATCCTTGGGGATGTGGACCTTCTGCTCCGTCGGGGCGGCCGCCTCCCGGTTCCCCGGGGGCCGCGCTTCTTCGCTTCTTGCTTTCAGTTCTATTTCCTTCAAGCTGCGTTCATGTTCCAGTTGAAGTCTCCTTCCCTCGTGTTCTCGTTGGAGTTTCTTCTCTTCTAGTTCTCCTTGTACTCGCAACTGTTCTACTGCTAGCTTTTTCTCGGCCAATTTCAACTCGCCCTCAATTTTGAGTTTGGCTAATTCGAGCTTGTGATGGCGACTTCTTTCTCTGTCTGCGAGTTCCTCCGGGGATAGGTCCCCGCCTGGTACGAAGCCTCGCACCTGGTTGCTGCTGCGTTCTCCTTGGGAGGGTCCAGCTTCGTCGTGGGGCTCTCCCGCTCCCTCTGGGTGGGAGGCTCCAGAATCCACCCAAGCTTTCAGTGCCTTTTGCATATCTTCTTTGGTGTTGAGACCAGTGGTAGCGATTTTGAGTTCCTTACAGAATTGCTTTAGTTCTTTGTGAGTGTACTCTTCCAGTTGTTCCACCTGGAACACGGTACTGGCGTCGTCTTCTATGAGAACCACGGCGTTTCCTTCTGCCATCTTTGTCGGTAGTGCGCCAGCCGATCACGGTACGATCTCTAGATTATGGGCCCGAATCCCGTCGCTTGCCACCAATGTTAGAAGACGACCTCAGAGGGGCCCGGAAGGTGCCCTGACTGCCCTGAGACCCACCCTCGAGGTATCGTAGCCGGGCACTGGCGGGAGACTCCTCAGGGGAGGAACCTCGTATCTAGGATCGTACACTCGGCACCACACGACAGAGAGACACTACACGAGGAGTTCTTAAGAGCAAATCTTTATCAGATTGGAGTTGTAGGATCTTTATGATCAGCAAGGCAAAATATATACAAGTAGAGCGCGGGCTCACAAAGTCTTGGAGGGGGGTTAGGAGGTAGCGGGACAGTCTTTGGGGATAGGAATCAAATGCAGGAGCGTACCCGGCGCACAGCTCACAATCCTCGAGCTGGGGGATGCGCTTGTCGTCGTGGGGTCCGGCGGGACCAAGAGAGTCTGTGGGAGCTGCGAGTCACTCAGCAGGGCTCAAGCACAAGTTTGGAGGTTTTACGATCTTCAGGGAGCCGCGAGTCACTCAGCAGGGCTCAAGCACAAGTTCGGAGATCTTACGATCTTCAGGGAGCCGCGAGTCACTCAGCAGGGCTCCAGCACAAGTTCGGAGTTCTTACAATCTTCGGGGAAACGCGAGTCACTCAGCAGGGCTCAGGTGTTCCAAGGCGAATCTGCCGGACAGTCCCAGAGCACCCCTTGTTATAGGGCGACTCCTCTTTGATGTCCGGAGTCTGTGCAGGCAGGGGTCTTGTCACCTGGGGGTCGCTTGTTGGGGGTTTCCTGCCATTGTCCTTTGATCCTTTCAGGGCCGGGTCGGGAGGAGCCCCAGACCCCCAGCAGGTGTGGAGCCAGCTCTCGGGGAGGCCGGCGGGTCGATCGAAACCCACCTTCCCAGGGAAGCGCGGAGGTGTGATGGAAACTGCTCCTCCCTTTCTCATCCCAAGGGGAGCGTGATGTCCTCCAGCCGGAGTGGCGCCTCTAGGCTAGGGTCGCGCTGGGGCCAGCGGCCATCTTGGTGCATGAAGTGGGCACGCGGGCCCGGGGTGGCCGAAGGAGGAAGGCCACGGATGGGGGAAGTCCGGGTCGGGTGTGTGTGTTCGGGTGGGAAGGATCGGCTAGGCCGTGGGCTCGGGGCTGGTGTGAGGTGCAGGGGTCAGGTCTGACTATGTTACGAGGGCCGGGTCTAACAGTGAGGGACTGCATGAGTATCTGGATGGGTGTGTGAGTCTCTGAGTGAGTCTGTGAGTAGGTGTATGAGTCTGTAAGTGGGTCTGTGAGTGAGTAAATGAGTTTCTGAGTGTGTGAGTGATAACATAAGTCTCTGAGTAAGTCTGTGAGTGCATGAGTGTCAGAGGGGTTCTGTAAGTGGGTGTGTGAGTCTCTGATTGAGTCTGTAAGTAGGTGTGTGAGTCTGTAAGTGGGACTGTGAGTGAGTACATTAGTCTCTGGGTCTGTGAGTGACAGCATGAGTCTCTGAGTGGGTCAGTGAGTGAGTGCATAAGTCTCTTAGTGGGTCTGTGAGTGTAGGAGTTTCTGAGTGGGTCTTTGAGTGACTGCATGTGCCTCTAGGTGGGTCTGTAAGTGTGAGTCTCTAAGTAGGTTGGTGGGTGGGTGCCTGAGTGTGTAAGTGGTTCTGTGAGTGAGTGCATAAGTCTCTCAGTGGATCTGTGAGTGATTGCATGAGTCTGAGTGGGTCTGTGAATGGGTGTGTGAGTTACTTAGTAGGTTTGTGAGTGGGTACATGAGTGTCTGAGTGGGTCTGTGAGTGATTGCATGTGTCTCTCAGTGGGTCTATGAGTGAACTCATGAGTCTCTAAGTCAGTCTGTGAGTTAGTGTGTGTCTTTAAGTGGGTCAATGAGTAGGTGCATGCGTGTCTAAGTGGGTCTGTGGGTGGGAACGTGAGCGTCTGAGTGGGTTTTTGAGTAGGATGATGAGTCTCTGAGTGGGTTTGTGAGTGTGTGTGTATGAGTGTCTCAGTGGGTCCATAAGTGGGTGTGTGAGTCTGTGAGTGGATGTGTGAGTATCTGAGTACCCTCTGCTTTACCCTCTTCTGCTCTGTTTTGCATTTCTGCTTGTTTTTCTGCCCTCTGTTTTGCCTTTGATGCTAATTGTTTTGCCTCTGTTTTGCCTTTCCTGCTAATTTTTCTGCCCTCTGTTTAGCCCTTTCTGATCAATTTTCTGCACTCCATTTTGACTTTTCTGCTTGTTTTTCTGCCCTTTGTTTGTACCTCTTTTGCTCTGTTTTGCTTTCTCTGCCGTCACCCATCCCTTGAAGCCATTCCAAAACCTAACTGGTGAGGGAGACTGCCTCGTCCCCACCCCAGGCTAATTTCAGCCCCGGGGACTCCATCCCCGGGGCCTGCCCACAATTCAATGGAGGAGGTGGGCCACGCAGCCCCACTCCCTGGGCTGATTTAGTTCCCGGGGACTGCTTTCCCCAGGGCTCGGCCATGTGTCCCTGGGTGGCCTGGTCCTACCCTAGAAGCAGAGTGTTTGCCTTTGCTTGATGGAAGCTGTCAGCTGCCGCCAAGCAAAAGCAAATCTATAGGCCCTGGGGGTGGGTAGCCCCAGGTACAGCAGGAGCCGGCTCTGGGAGGGGTGGCCATCCCCAGGTCCAATAATGGTTCCAGGAGGGGGGCCATGCAACCCTGTTTTCATGGGCTGGCCCAGGGAGGTGGTGGTGCTCGGACCATATACAACCATATATGGCCAGTAGAAGGGGCTGTGAGGATCCCCTCCCACATGTATTTTAATAACTGGTTCCTGGTAGGTGGTTGTCTCCAGGGCATGTGCAGTCTGCGTGGCCCCTCTAATTATTGAAGTGAAGCCCTGGGGAGGCCATGGATGGGGTCAGCGTGCCCCCCCCTCCATTTTGTAAATAAAGCCTAGGGAAGGTGGTAGTCCCGGAGCTCAAAGAGTCTGAGCAGGATCCCCCTTGTGCCCCCTCCTTTTTTATAAAATGCCCCCGCGACCTGGCCCACTCTGGGACCTTTTCAAAACAAGCTTGCAAACCTGCCCCGCTAATGGGCCACAGTTTTTTTAATACTTTTTTTCCCTTGTGGGTTGCCTCTGGGACCCCAGGACCAGAGATAAGGGGACAGGGTATAACTACCCTGCCCCATTTTCCTCTTTAAAATGTGTTTTCACCTATGTGACAAGATGACAGCCCTGGCCCAATGTAAACAGTGCCTGAGTTGGCTCAGTGCCCCCATTCAATTGCAGCAGACAGCTATCATGCAGTAAAAACCCACCTGTTGGAAGGGTGGTCTGCCTTGAAAGTATGTCGAACAGTACCAGCGTGTGCTACTGGCACAGGTTACCTAAGGGTCTTACCCCAGGCATTCCCACAACTGCACAAAAGCTAGGGAGAGCCCTCTGTGAGATAGCTGATGCATACATCAGGGTGCCTGGCATATACCACAAGGCCCTTTGGTAACAGTCATAGGCTATGCATCGAAGAATACTGAAATAAACATGCAATGACTGAGGAAGTAACAGTTCTAGCACCCTGGATGGATGGGAATCGTTGTGGAAGAACCAGTTCCAGCATCCTGTAATGTGCTTCACCCACCCTCAATGGGCTAGACTGTGGCAAGATTGAGCCACATCAGCCAGCACGCAGGCCATTGGAGCTGTGCCGCTAAGCAATAATGTTCAAAATTCTGGGCCTAAGGGCCCCCTGCAGTTGTGGGCAGCTGTAGCTTGGCTACAGCAACTATACACCTGCCTTTATTCTATAGTATATCCTCCAACATACTATCCAGCATTCGGAACATCCACAGCAGTTCAAGAACAGGCAGATTCATTAATAATAAAGTGTAGGCCTCATCATCATTTTGGATAAAGCCACTCTGACCTGCACTGTGGGAACACCAAAAGGTAATTAGGGGATGCAGTGAGACCACCCCCCAATGAGTTTGCCCTCCAATAAGAATTGCATCAACAAAAGGTTTGCTGTTCTCAAGCCATCTCCTTCCCACCTTTCTGGAAGAAGCAGAGCTGAATCAAACAGCTGTTCTACAGTGTATACACCTTTTCTAAGAGATAGCCCATTTTTAATAATTTCCATGCTTTCAACCTAATTCAAGTTTGTGGTAGAAACAGGTGTGAAATCCATGGGTGATGCTGGAAAACTGTACACTTCTGAAAAGTAGACACAAATTATCAATTTAGCAAGGGGTATTTGTGTAGATTCTTCAAGATTGTCCCAAAGACACTAAGGACAACATTATGAGTTTGACCATGTGGTGGTGGGACCGCCCCACCACCACACCACCAAACCTGTGTGGAGACCACCCGCCCTATTATGACTTTTAACTCTTTTCAGGCCGTTTGCTTTTTTACTGAAGTTCTCTCTTATTTCACCCTATTTTTCCTCTTTTGTTTTAGCTCTTTTCAGCCCAATTTGCTCCTTTACTTTTTTAAGGTCTTTCTGCTTTCCCCCCGTTTTGCTTATTTTTTTCAGGCATTTAGCTCTCTTCCTCTGTGTGCTTTCTCCTGCCCTTGGCCCCCACACCTTGCAGCACTTTTTCCCCACCTCCTACCTCCCTTTCTCTTTATCTGCTTCTTTCTCTCCCATGTCCTCTTCCCATTCTGCTGTGGAGCCCAACCACCCAAGCTCCTACCCCCTCCCAAGACCTACTTAATGCAGGCTGCTGCACAACTGCACTGCTGGAGTGCTGATTGTGTTCTAAAAGTAAGCCTGTCTGTGCTCATCTATGCCTAGACCATGTCCAGTGCCACGAATCCTAACCCAACTCCCCTCCAGGGATACACTGCAGCTCCCCTCTGTACCCTCAAAGCTAAATGCCTCTCCCCCTTCTGCTGCCATGCCACACACCGAAGTAGGGGCTTTCACCCGCACTTACTGCCACTTCACCTGCAGCAGCCAACCCACACCCTCACACAAGCACCAGCCACAACACTCCCACACAACACCATTCACAAAAGCAAACCAGCACCCCTAGAATCACTCATTTGCATACTACTCAACACCTGCTCGCTCAGGAAACACGCACCTGAAATCTAAAACCTGCTGAGCAGCGAATCACTGGACGTCCTCTTCCTCACAAGTGTTGGCCCAACCCAACTCTACACCAGCGTCGCCCCCCCCACCCCTTGCCAGCAGCACTAAAAAAATAAAACAAAATTATAAACCCCGGTTTATTATATTTGTATTTTGTTTCCAGGCCGAGTCTTGAGGAGGGGCTAGGGGGATGATAGGAACCGACGGGGAGTGGTGGGCACTGCTATCAATGCACATGACCATTTGGCCTGCCGTCTCATGCTGGTTAAACTGTCATGCACTCTCAAACCCAACTGCGTTGCTGGGCTGTAGAGAGCAAATCACAGACTCCCAGTCACCCTGGGAGCGCAAATCCTCGGTGATCAGGCCAACCTTGAAGCTGCTCCCATGCATGAGAGCAGCTTCAGGATTGGCTGCAGGGGAGGCTAGAAGCCTGTGCCTGCCATAAAGCCACAAAAGGAGCTCAAGTTGGCAGGCAAGTTTTTTTTGTTCCCTTTTTTTTGTCATCAACTTCTCCCCACCCCTACATGTTCTTTCCTCCAATCTCGGCCGCTTACTGATCTACAGCAGACATCACCACAGCAGTCCCGGCAGGCTACAAGATTGAACAACAGGACTGTCTTCAAAAGCCAAGAGGGGAACTTGTGATTGTCTATAAAGACCCCACCAAATGTTTAATGACTGTAGAGAATGCAAGTCCATCCATGGAACATCTGCACGTCAAGGGAGACATCTGTCTCCCTTGCATCCATCAAACTCAACAAACAGAGAAGAATCAAGAAGCAAGCCGGCTTGTACCCAGAGGACGTACAAACGGCTAGAAAGAAAATGAAGAGCCAGCCGCAAAATGACAGACATAACCACCTTCACAGCTGCACTCACACTATACCCAATAGCAACTGAGAAACACCAAGAAAAGACTGCTAGCGAAATGCATTGAAGGGAGCTCCAACAGCAGCAAACAAATCTTCTTGATCATCAAAGAGTTCACCAGACTTACAGCCTGTGTCAACAACATTTCCCCTTCTCAAGAATTGTGCAACAACCTATCCATCTTCTTCCACAGAAAAACTGCGCACCAACCAGACCCCAGCGAACTCATCGTCAACATGACCATAACTAATTAAGACAACAACCTGAATGAATGGAAGACTCTCACCAGTAAAAAAACAGCTACAATAATGCGGACCATTCCATTCTGGGGCCTTATCAGTCCAGCAGCACCAGCATAATTTTTGGAAGTCTTTTGTGTACCTGAGACGTCCGGAAACAGGAGGCAAGCCTTCAAAACCAATGCACTCTGTGCAACTGCAATCTATGCTTACATACTCTACACCACTGTACTTTACGCCAATTTACTCTAGACCACTTCACTCCACTCCACTCTACGTCACTCCACTCTACAACACTCCACTCTATGATACTCCACTTCAATAAACTCTAATCCACTCTACGACATTTGTAGGAAAGTAGGATCTGCTTCTATGGTTAACCCCACTTTTTGCCTGGTGCTAAGCTGTATTTGACTAGCCTGACTGGGATCCTGCTAATCAGGACCCCAGTCTATCTGCTATCTCCCTACATTGTTGTGTTCAGTACTTAGGTACACCCCAGATAGGATACTGGGGTACCCTAGTAAGTCCCTAGGATATGGTACCCATGTACCCAGGGCATAGGTACCTCAGAGGTCTCCCCTGGGCTGAAGCTTGTATTATGCCACCCATGAGAGACCATTCAAAATGGAACTACAGGCCTTCCATTGCAGCCTGTGTAAGCTGGTGTTAGTACCACTTACTAAAGATATAGGTTTCCTATATCTAGGGTCACTGCACTTAAAACCTATAAGTCACCCCATAGCAGGCCTTTGCAATCCTGTAGACAGGGTGCTTGGTTCTAAGTGAGAGTGTGCCTCTGCATGAGCAGGACACCCCTGCAGCCCACAGACTCCATTATCCTGGGTTGTCAGTGAAGCAGCCATACACTATATAGAGGGGCCCTGCGTAATTACGTGATGACCATCTCGAAAACGGCAGCAACAAATCCTATCATGTTTGGTATCAATCATGTTGGACTCATACCCCCACACCCTAAATGTTGTAGGAGGTATGATTCCAAGCATTGAAAGAGCCCTCCGTTAGGCTCTCAGTGTTCCTAGTTCCAGTCTTCTAGACCCAGACAGCACAAAATGGTTCCTGCTGACCACAGAAACATTTCTGTCCTCCTGCTGCTGAGCCAAGCGTGAGCAGGAGAAGGCAGAAAATAGGCATCCTGTCACAGGGAGGTGAAGGACTGGGCTATTCTAAGGCCCAGCGGTGCCAGGGGACAACACCTGAAACCTTCGTGGGTTACCTGTTCCGGCGTACAAAACACAGAGACACGGGACACTTCCTGCGGCGTCAAAGATCAGCATTTATTCACTGCAGGGATACAGAAATCGCAAGAAGTACACAACGTGAAGGTTCTGAGAGACTGCTTCGAATTGCACAAGTGGATCGCTCCTTTTATACATATTTTCGTCATTGCTCAGCATGGCGAACAAAAGGTTACAGCTTAGCTCCCATAATAAACTTCAAAAAGGTCGCATTCATGTTTTCAGAAACCCGAAACATAATTACAGCAGCATTGCCGGTTACCAACTGTAAAAGCACATTAAGCACATTCCATTCTGACCATAACGAATTAGAGGAAGGGACAGAAACAGATGCAAAGGAAAGGGATAAGGATGTACAACAGTTTAGAAAACAGTGTAGAGAGCAATAACGGAAACTTGATTGCAGGATCATAGGACTCGTGCCTAATGTATGCACGACTGAAACAATAAACGGCATGGCAAGATGAGCCTTAAGCGGGGCCATCTGCTTTTGCCGTGTCAGCCCCCCTCACCATAAAATACACCTTCAAAGGAACATGTGTCCTCCACGAAAGCTTAGGAATCCCAGGGTCACGAAGCGGACAGTGTCCATTCGCTGGCTACTTGAGGGCAAGAGACAAAATGGACGTCGTATCTAAAATGGAACCCAAGGGTTCAGATGGACATACCCAAGAATGAGACGAACCATACATAGTAGCGTAGCGAAAACGCGTACACCCACTAAACTCGTCATTTGCGGTTCGTAGATACCAAACTCATCCATATTCGAACATACCCAAAATGTCAGTCAGATTCTCACGGAACCTCAGACGCTCCTTTTGCCCTCATGTAGGCAAGCACTAGTCGAGATCAGAATCGATTTCGATATTCATCAAATCGTTCAGTTGCTGCTGGAACATCATTCTATTCATCAACGTCTCTTTGGTAACTGATGGCCGTCTTATACACGTTGTAGCACAGAGGCCACATAAGGCCGGACCACACTGTACGCAAAGACAACACGTGAACAGAAACGTTACAACAACCCCCATGATCATCAGAATCTTCCAACCCTAAGTTGATATCAGGCCCCAAAACCATCCTAGAAGCGTCCAATTACCCTCGTCCACGTGTATGGACTCGGAGATCTTATGCAACTTCGAGATGGCTTGGTAAACAGTTGGAGCGTTGTCAGGAATGAAAATGCAACAGCTCGAATGGATAACTTTGCACACACCACCTCTATCTGCAAGAACAACATCTAGAACCATACGGTTCTGCAACGTCATAAGTCCATCCGCCTGAAGTTCCGCTGTTAAATTACCAAGAGCACTCGCAGTTATGTTAGCAGTCAATTCTACCACACGGGTCAACAGTCTCAGGTTCCTACTATTAACCATAGGTCCCCAAAACGGCAAGAAACCCTTAAAGAAGTCTCCTGCTTCTTGACCCGCAGTGTCTTCTTTGCTGACAACGCCTCTCACAACTCTAGTTTTATGATAGTCGGAGGCAACTGTAAAAGTCGGTGGCAAAAGATTCGCAATATAACAGGTTCCCGAGAAGTCACGGGGCAACCATGTATATGCACGCTCATAACATACGAAATAAGTACCCTTGGCAGTCAGGAAAACAGGGGAAGAGAGCATCGGTAGAACGTACGTGTCAGTACAAGCACTGTCCCCAAGCTGGGCTCTCGGATTTCGACCAAGACCTTTCAAGCAGAAATTACCGAGGTGGGGTACGATCCATATTGGAGACGAGCTCTTGAGCTGTCTATCACCCACTGACATACTATACTCAGCCTCACTCAGATCTTTATATGCTTGTATCTCTACATCTGGAATAAGCAATACATCAAAAATATCTCTATCGAGATCAGCAATCACTATCGCCAAAGGCTTGTGGTACGGACCAGGACCAAAGTTCGCGGAACGTGGCTCTCGACTGGGGTAGGAATCTAGTGCACTACGGAACATAGTTTGGAATGCTCGAGCTGACCCCTGGGAACTATAAGGAAGAACCAAATACGGAATACCTCTATCCATGGTATGTGGCATTAACCCACACACCCAACAGTTGGTAGTATTCATCACCAACTGATGCTGATGTAGGAGTTGAACAAAGGAATTATTCATAAATTCCGCACGTCTAACCAGCTCATGTTGCGGCAGAGGATGAAAGGAATGTGGAGAAACAGTAGTAATGGAACTTAGTTTAGGAGAAAAGGTAGGTGAAACAGAAGGCAATAACGACTGTATCCCAAAATACACTCCGCCCACCAATAGCATAGAAACAGTCAGAAACAGTAGAAATACCTGAAACAAAAAACATTTCGTTCGTACAATCTTATGCAATTTTGATCTTTGCGCCGACATCCTTTCTACTTCCAACAGCTTAGAGAACGCCATCCTCTAAAAACCGTCCGTACGTTCTTGACGCACTTCGTTCTGAGTAGCAATTATCAATCCCCAGGAGTTCCCAGGAATCGACAAAAGGTAACTGACCTAGTATCAGGAACCTGCTAAACAGAAGGAAGTACCCGCACGGCCCTATGGTTAACCCAGATGATAGGTTTTCTTAAACAAACATCCAACTTAATAAAAATCTCTTAGCTGTAAAAAAATGCGCGTAGAAGGAAACTCAAAAATCAGCGAAGGACGCAATGATTCTTAATGTTCGTGGCAACAGTAAAGGAAAATATAGAAAAAATTATTAGTCTTTGTCATGTGAACGAAGAAAATATCGACATCTTCCAGGTCGAGTCTGCTCTTCAAATAATTGTTCAGCTGGTGAAACAATGTTCAATCGATCAGATGACAATTCAGACCTTGAGTTCTCCAAGACTGACGACTCAACAGATGTGTCCGGCTGCAATGAATTGTCTACTACAGGTTGAGCATCGCTAAACGGCACGTAATGTAGAGGAGTCTCAGTTTCCGCTGTCGCAATACCAGTTCTCACCCAATTATCTGCTGGTGAAGGGATCGAAACCTTTTTGGTATGGGTGGCATGCACCCAGTTCTTTCTGCCTTCCAACCGAACTGCAGTCCTTGTTGCCAGCAGCACTTGAAAAGGGCCCACAAATCTTGGCTCCAGATTGCGTTTTCTGCCAAAATTGCGGGTAACAACCCAGTCACCCGGTTGGAGCCGATGTCCAGGACCCTCTGTCTGTGCCGGTAAAGCTTCAAAGACCTGTTGATGAATTAACCTCAGTTTAGCAGTCAGATCATGAAGATAATCAATTAACATTGGATACTCAAGGCTATCAAAGGCCTTAGGCCTCGGGACTCCCCAAATGTTTGCAGGGCGGCCGAACACAATCTCATATGGGCTGAGCCCTACTCGAGAGTGCACAGTCGCCCTGGTTGACAAGAGAGCCAGAGGCAAAGCATCAGGCCATGACAAACCAGTCATAGCTTGTATCTTTGCAAGTTTCAGTTTCAGAGTACCATTGTACCCTTCAACCAAACCCGCTGCCTGAGGATGATTGGCGCTATGGAATTTCTGTCGAATTCCAAGGCCCTTACACACACTCTGCATCACACTTCCCACAAACTCACTTCCATTATCTGACCACACAATCCGTGGCATTCCATACCGAGGAAAGTATTCCTTCAGTAGGACTTTCGCTGTGGACAAGGCAGTATTATCCTTGAGAGGATAGGCCTCTATCCATCTGGAGAACGCACAGACCACAACCAAAACGTACTTCAGATTATTGCATCTCTCCATATGGATGAAGTCCAGTTGGATAACCTCAAAGGGACATGTAGGAGGGGCAAAATGGCCAGGTGGAGTGGGGGTGCCCTTGCCAGGATTGTACATCAAACACACCATACAATTCTTAACCACTCTCTCAGCACATTTAGCGATACCATCATTCTTCCATACAGGAGACAATAGCTTACATATACCTTTCGCGCTAATATGTGACAAGCCGTGAGCCATAGTCACAACGGCTAGCACATATGCATCCGGTAACATCCACCTCTGACATTCTGACAAGTCGACCCAACATCCATAGGTATCTAACTTTCCCGTACTTTCTTTCCACTTGGTCTTTTCAGTTTTAGTGGCCTCGTTCTGAATTGCTTTCACGCTCTCAACAGTGTCTTCACACATACCAGTCTCCGTCGGCCACCGCACTGAACTCGTAACATACATTCGGGACGCAAGATTCTTAGCCGTTTCCTTAGCAATCTCATCCGCAAATGCATTACCACGACCAACATCATCCGTAACCTTTTGATGCGCACTACATTTAATGATCGCCACCTGTTTAGGCAATGTAAGTGCATCCAAAAGATCATTCACAAGCTGTCCGTGTTGGATCTTCGTACCATGCGATGTCATAAATCCTCTCTCTCTCCACAATCGGCCAAAGCTATGTGCAACACCAAACGCATACTGACTGTCAGTAAACACATTCACTCGCTTTCCCTTAGACAAGACACACGCTCTCGTTAACGCAATCAACTCTGCCGCCTGCGCTGAATTCTGACTCAATCTCGCAGTTTCCACAACCGTACTCAACGTCACTACAGCATACGCAGTCGTCACATCACCATTCGGCAACTTAAAACACGAGCCATCAACATACAAAGTGCCATCGGGGTCTATCAATGGAGTGTTTTTCAGGTCCACACGACCCTTCGTTTCTTCTTCAGTTCGTAAATAACAATCATGTGGTGATACATCATTTGATTCCACATTAATCGGCAACAATGTCGCCGGATTCAGCACATTACAACGCTTAATCTGTATATGACTTGCCAAAAGTGTTAACTCGTAACCGGACAACCTTGCACTCGTCAGATGTTGAGTTTTTGTACGATTCAGGAGAGTGTCAACTGCATGCGGAACCATCACTGTAAGCATATTATCCATAACCAGACCTGCGGATTGTCGAATAGACACCGCAGCTGCCGCTGTCGCCCTCAAGCAACTCGGCAACGCTCTAGCTACCGGGTCTAAGGTCGAGGAAAAATATGCACATGGACGCTGCTTACCACCAAATTGTTGCGTCAAAACACTCAACGCACAACCTTCTCTCTCGTGAACGTATAGTGTAAATGGCTTACTGTAATCAGGAGTACCTAACACAGGAGCCGAACACAACGCGTCACGCAGTTCAGAAAAACTTTTCTGACATTCTTCCGTCCATGGCAAAGGAGTCGAAACATCCTTGCACGTGAGAGCTATCAATGGCTTCGCTAACAGTGAAAAGTTTGGGATCCACTGTCTGCAGTATGACGTGATACCTAGAAAGGCACGCACATCTCTCTGAGTTGTTGGCACCGTCATTCGAGCAATCGCTGCAATTCTTTCTGGGGTCAACCTTCTTCCCTCCTTTGACAATAAGTGACCGAGATAGGTTACTTCTTGACAACAATATTGCAATTTAGAGGGTGACACCTTGTGATGTAAGTCACATAGATGCTGTAACAGTGATACTGTAGCAGTTTTACAAATCTGTTCAGTGTCAGCAGCTACCAACAGACCGTCAACGTACTGAATCAAGGCCGCACCAGTCGGTAACACAAACGCATCAAGTTTGCTCTTAAGCGCTTGACTATAGATCGATGGACTCTCACAGTAGCCCTGAGGTGCGCGTTTAAACCTGAAACTGCGACCACCTAACGAAAAGCCAAATAGATCTCTGCTTTCCTCAGCAATTGGAATGCTAAAGAAGGCATTCTTCAGATCGATTACCGAGAACCATGATGCAGAAGCTGGCATCAGAGTCAGCAAAGCCGTAATGTCGGGCACTACGGGGAACTGTGGAATCACAATTTTATTTACCTCCCGTAAATCAATAACAAAACGATACACAGGAGGCTTGGATGGATCAGTTCGTTTCAAAATAGGTAACACAGGACTATTACACATGTTACCCCGAGTTTCTTCGATGACATCCTTATCGATCAAATCGTGAATGATCGCTAATAGTGCTCGCTCTCCATCAAGAGAGATACGATACTGGGGAATGCGTGGTAAGCGCACATTTGATTTCAATTGAACAACATAAGGCGGTATATCCAACAGGCCCACGTCGTTGGGACCCGTCGCCCACAAAGACTTAGGAAGAGAACTCAATTCCGGTGGGAGCTTACCAGTCGACAAATACATTGGAGAGATCACTTTCTGACCCAACGTAAGCTCCACTCCCGCAGGAGAACAGTACAAAGTCGCATATAACCGCTTCAACAAATCCAGGCCCAAAAGATTCTCACCACAACCAGTAGTCAAAAGCAAAGGAGCTTCTAACTCACGAGACCCAATTGTAAGGGGCAACGGGCTAGAAACCGGATTGCTAACGGGGGCGCCAGAGAATCCAACGGAAACATTCGTTAAGCCAGACAAAGGCGCGCCAGGGAGTTTCGAATGCATGATGGAGCTTTTCGCTGCACCAGTATCCAACAGAAAAGGCTCAACTACGCCCATTGTGGCAACTGTAACGTAAGGCCCTCTCTGATCAACCGGAACCGATACCACTCCCTTTCTTTGTCTATGGCTGTCCTAATAATGACCGTCAGCAGCAACATCATGCTCAACATAATAGTCGTCCACATGATACTGTGCAGATCTACCAGCCAATAAATCGCGCCGATCAAAGCAATTTTGCGAGTCTACTGAAGTGGCAAAACGCTCATTCTGATTCTGAGTAACACCGCGACCTCTACCACGTGATGCTTGTTGAGGACCACTACGACCTCCTCGAGCCGAAACACCATTGTTTCGGTCACGCAAAACTGGACAATTAAACTTCAGATGACCCTCACCCCTACAATATGCGCATTGATTATACCCCAACATAGTTCGCGGTGTAGAGGAGTCGGTACGCGACTGTGACCTAGAAAACTGCGACTGTAATCGATTTTGCTGTTGCGAGTTATTTTGATTCGAGCACGGGGAATACGCTTGCTGCAATAAGACCTTAGTTTTAAGATCCTTCGTTTTCTTATCTGCACGTTCGCTTTCTTCTTTCTCTCTATTTTCGTAGTATTGGGCCGTAGCTAATATTTGAGCAGTGGTAGAAACAGCCCACGAACTTTCAGAATTCTTCAATTTGTTGCTTAGTTCAGGCAGCAGATTCGATCCAAATTTATCAACAAACAGTCGCTGACCTCCCTCAGTGCTCATATCCTGACCACTGTGATCAATGAATGCCTCCTCAAATCTCGTAAAGAAATCGGAGACACTCTCGTCCTTCTTTTGTTTGCACGCGGACAGTTTATCCCAGTTAACTCTTATTGCCGGCATAAGTGTCTTCATAAGTGTAATTATCCTCTGGGGCAGATTCTCAATGAGCTGTTCAGGTTTAGCCGCACCAACTTGCCGTGCGTCAGCCGCAGCAAGAGCAGCCCAATCACCGCCTAACTCGGCTACGTGATTCTCTTGGCGGATTTTCGCCCAAATCGGTTGAGGTACTACATTACCGAACAACATGTTGATATCGGCAAGGTTCATAATAGTAGCATCCACTAGTTGGGATAACTCCTTATAATAACCTGCCGGATTTTTGCGGGGGTCAGGCAAAGTTTGCTTCACCTGCAAAACTTCCGATCGCTTCCAGGGGAGGTGTATCGAAACTCTCTGAAAGTGTGGTGGAATGGCAGGGTTAGCAGCAGCATCACCTGGCATCCACACTGGGGGAACTTCCCGCATAGGGTACTGACCAGATTGTGCCATCCGCTCCTCAGCTTCGTCCTTAAACAATGCTCGAGGTGATACCGTAGATCGAAAAGATAACAGACGCTCTAAAGCATGTCGGACATTACTACCCACAATCATACCACTCGAAAAGTGATTCTGAAGTTCAGTAATCTCGGGCGGTACATTGTCTACCGCATCAGTATCCCACTCTTCTCGCAAAGATTTACACATTTCCTCGTACACAAATCTTTGTGTGGGCTCATTAAACTGAGAAAATGTCTCGAAGACTAGACGCGAAGTGTACTTCGCAGGATGACTAATCCATTTACGCACCAGTTTTACCAACGACTCACGTTCTCTACCATCAGGAATTTGACTACGCCTCTGAGAGACATCAGAAAGATCGGACCCAAGTATCGGCCCAAAAAGCGGAGAATAGAGATTAGCGACAGCATTAAATATGTGACTACGAACAGAAGGGGAAGAAGAAGGAAGCACAGGAGTAACTACATCAGGGGTAACCGTAGAACTAGTAGAAGTAGTCGAGATAGCAGGAGTAGTAGTAACAATAGGCTGAAGAGGTACAGGCAAAGGAGCAATAGGGAAAAGAGCGGGTAGCGGAGGATGAACAATTTGCGGCACAAGAGGATTCGGAAGAACAGGAGGAACAACAGGCTGTCCAGCAGCCGCCAAGACAGCAGGTTGGGGAGCAGGAGGAATCACAGGACCCACAGTATCTGGTGCATAGGGAGGTGGTGATTTCAATAGATAAGACAATAAGGAATCCTCAACCGTTTCTTCTCCCGTCTTATCAGGACTAGACGGTAAAACCGGATAACATTTATCCACCGCCATATGATGCAATCTAGCAGAAACTTCCTTCTCCTTCTCATCCTTGTCTCGCTGATACTGTTCTGCATTTCGCATCACCGCAATAACACCTTCTCTCTTATTTTTCTTAGACTGTTTAATTTCTTTCTGCTTGGCCTCTTTACGCCATAACCGAAAGGAATCAAACATGGCTGGCCTAGCCTTCTTTTTAAACAATTTAGTTTCAAGATTATCCAATATTGCAGTTTCGAAACTACCATGTGGTGGCCAACTAAGAACACCATCATTTTTAGTATATCGAATCCAATATTTATTATATACGATAGGACCTACTCCATGGCGACTATAGAGCTCATAAATTGGAGTTCCAACTGGAGGTATCGGACATGAATCCTCTAGTCGGGAATCCGTGCTGCAACATTTAAAGAAACCAAACAAAGTACTACGGCCAGGCATCGTGCACACTAACCGAGTTTACAAACTTCAAGGGCTATCGAATTACGATGTCCTCGCAAAAAAATGCAAGACCCTCGGTTTTGGCAATTGCAATTGTCAAATAAAACCCAACAACTAAGAACCAACGACTAAGAACCACAAATGCAATGCAACCATGCAAACAACCAAGTCTACTTTGGGAGCGACCCACAAATACTTAACTGAAAGAGCAATGGCGTCACCAGGAAGGCCCATCTATCGTCTCGCCTTACAAAGGACTACGCCAGGCGCCAAAACAGGTCGACAGTCAGGGCATCAGTCCGTCGCAGCCGTCAGGAGGCGGGAATCTTCGCGGGAAAAGTCTTCGGGCCACTTATTTCGACAACTGGATCGATGAAGCGGGGTGCACCTTCCCTCGGAGATTTCACACGAAGTTCCTCACGATCGTCGGGCTTTGGACCGGTACCGCTGATGTCGCCCCATGTTGGGCGCCAACTGAAGGACTGGGCTATTCTAAGGCCCAGCGGTGCCAGGGGACAACACCTGAAACCTTCTTGGGTTACCTGTTCCCGCGTACAAAACACAGAGACACGGGACACTTCCTGCGGCGTCAAAGATCAGCATTTATTCACTGCAGGGATACAGAAATCGCAAGAAGTACACAACGTGAAGGTTCTGAGAGACTGCTTCGAATTGCACAAGTGGATCACTCCTTTTATACATATTTTCGTCATTGCTCAGCATGGCGAACAAAAGGTTACAGCTTAGCTCCCATAATAAACTTCAAAAAGGTCGCATTCATGTTTTCAGAAACCCGAAACATAATTACAGCAGCATTGCCGGTTACCAACTGTAAAAGCACATTAAGCACATTCCATTCTGATCATAACGAATTAGAGGAAGGGACAGAAACAGATGCAAAGGAAAGGGATAAGGATGTACAACAGTTTAGAAAACAGTGTAGAGAGCAATAACGGGAACTTGATTGCAGGATCATAGGACTCGTGCCTAATGTATGCACGGCTGAAACAATAAACGGCATGGCAAGATGAGCCTTAAGCGGAGCCATCTGCTTTTGCCGTGTCAGCCCCCCTCACCATAAAAGACACCTTCAAAGGAACATGTGTCCTCCACGAAAGCTTGGGAATCCCAGTGTTACGAAGTGGACAGTGTCCGTTCGCTGGCTACTTGAGGGCAAGAGACAAAATGGACGTCGTATCTAAAATGGAACCCAAGGGTTCAGATGGACATACCCAAGAATGAGACGAACCATACATAGTAGCGTAGCGAAAACGCGTACACCCACTAAACTCGTCATTTGCGGTTCGTAGATACCAAACTCATCCATATTCGAACATACCCAAAATGTCAGTCAGATTCTCACGGAACCTCAGAGGTGTGACCACCTCCCAGACAGGATTTAGTGTATTGGGACCAGGTGGGAAAGCTTGCTAGCGCTACAAAGTCTGCATGAGGGGCACATTTTGTGTCCCTGTTCATAGTCTAGTTGAAACCAGTCCGGGAGCTGTTGGCTCCCGCTCTGGCTTGAAACTGGGCAATTACATGGGAGTAAACTTCCCCCTGTCCAGACACTTCCCTGAGAAGGTCCCCTGAATCTTCCCAACCCTTTCTCTAGGGTAGTTAAGGGCTTACCTGGGTTTAGGTCCCTAGATTTGTCGTGGGATAAGAGTCAGATCAGGCACCACTTCTACTTCTACTGTCTGGGCACTCTGGACTTCGCTGGACTTCATTTGGGCTTGACTTCGTCCCTCTTTCAGTCTGCTGCATTGTCTGTGCCTGTGCATTGTACAGGAACCTTCCAAGGCATGTGAAGCGTCAAAGACACTTGAAGGAAATCTCCCTTGGAGTGAAGGAGTCACTCCCCTGTATTCACAGGCACTACAACTAAGTTGACTGGTCTGCTGATTCTGGGCTCCTCCGGACTCCGAAAGGTTCTGCAACACAGATGGTGTTTTCTACAGGTCCCGAGGCCTGCCCTGCCTTCTTACCAAGTTTGAGGGCACGATCCCTCCTGGGGGCTGAAATACCCAAACCCCTGTTCACAGCGTCAACTTGCAGTTGCAAAGACTTGTTGACTTCTTTCCAGGAAGATTTTCGGGCTCCAAGTAACCCCAACCTTGACCATCTCCTGGGACCAGAATCTTGGGCCACACCACATTGTGTGCACCGTGGCTTGCATCTTTTGGTGAGCTGCTTGAGATTCTTTCGCGACTCGAGTGCCTCCGGCCTGTGGATCTACTTGAGAGTCACACTTGTTTCATTTGGGCTTCCCAATTGCTCGGGCATGCCCTGATTCCCCGGCCTTTGCTGAGTCCCCTGGACCTTGCTGTTCCCGACGTTGCTTCTTCTTTGATGGCTGGGTTGTTTGCCTTTCCCAAGGCTTGTTGGTGCTCCCGTCAGACACCGACCCCTCAGCACTCAACATGTTTCGTGAAACAGCTCATGCATGGCTCATGGTCCTCCTCAGCATCACCTGGTCCTCACAGCTGCAGAGTCAAGGTCATCATCACCCATCCTTCAACACCCGACATCGGATGGCATTCATCTTCCAAGTCTCCTGATCACCCCTGAGTGACTTAGACTCTGTCCCCTCTGCTTGCAGGTACCTCTCATTTAGAATCCACCTTTGCATTCCAGAGAACACTTTCTCCTTCTGCAATAGCAGCACTGTCCTGAAGTCCTCCATTGGGTTTGACAGCGGTTTCCGTCACCACTTCATACGTATGCACCTGGCTTCCGTGGTGTAGGTCACATGGCCACTAGGGTATCCACAGGTGGGTGGCTCTCCAACCTTCTATCTTCCACAGGGTTTCTTCAGGGTCCACTGAGAAGGGTCCTTAATCTTTAAAAATCCAACTGCAACTTACACGTATAGTTGTACAGAGCACACGGCCGTATTCCCACACTTACACGCTCTCCATGGGGCCCCTATTTACTCACGTTGGGTGGTTCCTTGAGTCCTGTGCACTTCTACGTCCTCTCCACATTGTCTTGACCCAAGTCGTGGTTCTTATACCACTTTCTTAGTATATGGCTTGGCCCCCTCCTTGGGTCTATTGTGTATTCTGTGCAATTTACTGTGTTTCTTTGCTGAAATATTGTGTGCATTGTGCAGATCTCCGGGTAGGAGATATTTTTATCTGTTAAAGAGTATTTTATAATAAATACATATTTTTATAAATACTTTGCGTGGTTCTTTATCACTAAATTTATACTATAAGATTGCATTCTGGTAAAACAAGCTGATTTACACTCCTTCTGGACTAAGCCTGAAGACTGCTCTCCACAGCTGCCACTTAGAGAGGTTTCTATGGTTGTCTAAGACCTCTTAAAGCACCATGAGGGTTGTTTGGACTGGTGCAAGTTTTACACTTACAAAAGTGTACATCATATACCAGGCCAGCTTCGCACAACATTCTGCTCCACTCTATGCCACTCCACTCTCCAACACTCTACTCCACTCTGACACTCTAAAACACCACTCCACTCTATGATGCTCTACCAAAATCCCTCTATGGCACTACATGCCACTTTACTCCATTCTATTCTACAATACACTGTTCCACTACTGCACTCTACGCCACTCCACTCTGCTCTATGCCACTCAATTCTACAACGCCTATGTATGCTGTTCCACTTTCTTACATTACTCCACTCGATGCCGCTCCACTCTAGGCCAATCTGCTCTGTACTACACCACTCTATTCTACAGCACTCTACTCCACTCTATGCAACACCTTCTATGCCACTCCAGTCTGTTCTACACAACTCCACGACACTCTATGCCCCTCTACTCTAGGACACTCTAAGCCTCTTTGACACTCTACTCCATTTAACTCTCCTCCACTCTACGCCCTTCCATTCTATGACACTCTACTGCCTCCACAATACTCTACTCCACGCCTCCATGACACTTCATTCCACTCTACACCACTCAACTCTACTCTACACCACTATATGCCACACCATGCCACTCTAGAACACGCCACTCTACTACATTTTCTGAACCTCCACGCAACCTTCCTTTACCCCACTAACCACCAACGCGTTCCATTTCTCAAAAAGGTCAAAATCTTTGCGTCACTGAAGACACCAACAATCATAGAGCATGTAAATGTTCACATTGACCGAGTATGATGCAAAAATTACATCCACACTGGAAAGACAATGTACAGCTCAGCTGCACATGCAGGAGCAGAAGAGCTCACCCTTCACTAATGTTAATGGCCTCAATAGATTTTAACACAATACTTGATGTTTTCCATTTTTGCACGGGCATGCACCTCTCAAACTTTTATTTTAATGTGTTTTCTGTGCCTTTGTTACTGGAATGCACTGGTTAAGTTTTGCAAAGGGGGAGATGGAATGTTATCCAGCACAAACAATTGCCCTAAGGCAGAAAAGCATGCTGACATCTACTGCGTTCTCCACTCGGTCAGAGCTTCTTGGCTTTCTAGCTCCCTTGCGTGTGCTTACAGTTTAATGAGACTAATGAACAGGGCCAGCTCAGTAAATGTGTCCTTGTTTACCCTTACAACTCAGGATTCGGCTTAACTTCCTTTAATTCAGTCCATAGCAACCGCTGCTTGCACATTTCTCGTGTTGAGGCAATACATATGCAGATGTAAGGCATACACTCTGGGGTCTATTTACTCAAATTTAACGCTAAGGGTGAGATTTACCACTAACACAGAGAAGTGCAGCGGCTGCAACAGCTACACACCTCACTGCATGAAAAGGAGAGAGCAGGAGAGAACCAAATTTACTGAAATATGGCACTCTCCTCCCCTTTCCCTAGTGCCGACGCTGAATCAGCTGTCGTGTGCCACTTAGAAACCTTTGCGCCATAGTGCAAGGGCGTCCCTGTGAGTCTAGCATAGGTTTTGTACTGGAAGGGAACCCTTCCATTACAAAATACCATGCTTAGACTAACTTTAAATTGTTTCCCTCTTTGTATGTGTGCTGTACAGTTGTTGCGCCTAGTACAGAAGGGTGCAGTTTTCTGATGCTAAACCCTGTCAAATTTATTTAGTAAATAGGGTTTAGATAAGGAAACCTTGGGTGGTTGCATTGGAATGCCCATGCTCCACCTATGGTACGCCCCCTTGGACGCCAAGTATTGCAATACATTGCTATGCACTGCTTTCCTTACTTTCACATTATTTCTAGCACTAAACAAGATTAGCGTTGGAAAGTAAATAGGAAATAAATATTTTTCGCTGATTTTTGTCATTTTGTGATGCAAACACAGTGTAAAATCTTAGTAAGACCACACCCCCTCTTTTTTTACTAATTTACTATCCACCGGCGCTGAAAAACCCTCAAAAGTAGCACAAAGCAGCACTGTGTGCTACTTTCAATTACTTAGCACCAAGGGGGCGTACCATGTGTGGTACATGGGCATTCCAGTGCAGCCACCCAAGGTTGCCGACGCTAAACCCTATTAACTTAAAAAATAGACAAGGTTTAGCATGAGCAAATAGTTAATCTGAGCGTAGTATTTTGTACTTGAAAGATATCCTTTCAGTATAAAAGCTATGCTAGACTCACACAAACACCCTTGTACTATCAGCTAAGGCCTGTGCGCGGCGCACTGAAGCTAAAATCAACGATGGTGCTAGGGAGGAGGGCGGAGAGTGCTATATTTCTGAAAATATGGCGCTCTCCTGCTCTCTTCTTCTCGCGCAACGCAGTGCAGCTCTTGTGCCTGCTGCGCTGCGTGAGATTTCAGTAAATCTGCCACTGGGAGCCCTGTTTACCAGGCTGTTTTAAATTATTTTGTTTGACTATTTGTCTGGTGGGTTTTTGTCTCGGATGAAATGTGCAAAAGATCTAGATGTGTGTCTGTAACTGGACTTAAAATCCATAGGTTAGATACTTTGTTGTGTCACAGACATCAAAGTCCTCTGCTAATAGGATCATGCGGTTCAAAGTAACGTAAAACAGTGCTAACCCCCATTGTTAACTGGATAATTGCACGTCTCTGGACCGTTCTCTATGCAATCAGGACCGTGTCCATGTCTCTGATTGCTCAAGTCTCACATGTTCGAACTCAATTTAGTTCAAGAGCATTTGTGCTTCGGTTCACCCTGACGTTATCAATAACACTAACCACGGATGTCATTTCTATATAAGTAATTCATACCACGTCTGACTACCATAGCAACGACAATACCATAGAGAAATGCATAGCAGCCTCCTAGTGTAAATAATGTATAGCTAATTGGGCAAATCCAAACTCCATAAAGCCTTGCTTCAATGAGCTAGTGCAGGCATGCACTAGATGAACAAATGCGCTGTGCATGCTTCAGCAAATTATTTCCTTGACCTATTGGATTTGCCAATGCTTGTTTGGTTTGTATTTAAAAAAGGCTCTGAGAAAACATTTTAAAATGCTTAATGTGCTCCTTTTGTTATTTAAAAATTAGGGGATGATTACGACTTTGGGGGTGCAGCGCCGGCTCTCTGCCAACACAGCACCGCCACGCCGCGCAAGAACCACCCACCTTATTACGAGTTGAACTCATGTAAGGCAGACAGTCCGTTGTCTTTTCGATGGCAGTGCCTGGAAAACATGTTGTGCCCCCCTAAATGTATCCCCATGGGGGAAGGGTGCATGGCTCCTTTGTTCCGGCACCGCCAGCCTTTTCATAGCGGGCTGCAGCCATGAAATAGCTGGTGAGTCGGGATCTCGTAATATGCTCAGCAGAACTGGTGCAGTCCTGCTGAGCATTTTACATTGTGGCGCAGTTTCACCACTGCCAGGGAACGACTGTTCCCTGGCCGGTGGGAGATATAATACCGCAGACGTCGGACTGTCACTGCTGCGCCATCGCAAGTGCCGCAGTCAGAAGACCGCTGCACTCATAATCAGGCCCTTACGTCTGTCCTTAGGGTGGTCATGTCTTTTGCAATTATTAAGAAGTTGCTACATCGTAAAGGGGCGGAGCTGTAAAAAAAGAATCCATATCTGAATGCCTGCGGGGAAAAAAAGAGTACTGGCACCTAACTGATCAACTCCCATTCCTATATTTCGACGCATGCATGTTCATTTCAGTTCATGCCCATACTCAAAGCTCTCCGATTGGCTGAATCAATGTCATCACTCCAGAAACAGGCTCCAAATCCTACAGAATGACATAAGTCAGTCTGACTGTCTTGTACAGGTGAAGAGATTGACTTTCCGGAATTCACAAACGTTTTCAGACGTACGCCTACAGACCTACTACAGCAGACATACTCCTGCAAATCGTTGGTTCATTTATTTTCAGTTTCAGGCGAAATCCTGGCGAGGACCAACCTTTTTCTTTTTCTGGACATGGAAACTAGTTTCCCTGTGGAGTATCACCCTTCTCTGCACCCCTTCCATTGGTGAGTGTGCACTGATCACCTCCCTAGTTTGAAATGCAGTGTACTTCCGTCATTTTGAGGACTTACATACATTTTCAAGACAGGAAGGTGTCAGAGAGGCGTTTCTGTAAGTGTGTCCGTTTGTAGCATGTTAGAGGGAAGTCGTGCCCAAGACATGACACTCCTGGCCCCTGTGAGAAAATATATTCACATAAAAATGCATTCTTTCATATGTGCAAAACCACATTTTGTGAATTCAAAATGTGGGATTGCTATCATAAGCAATTTGCTTGCATAACTCACTCGTGCAAACAGTTAACTCTCCTAGGGGGCATATCAACAACAACCGGCAATAATTATCGCTGAGCGCACTTAGCGCTCGGATAATTATCTCCGGCTAGCGCCGATTTTTATCGCTGAGATAGCGTGCTATCATCAGCGATAAAAATCCTGCTAACTGGCTAACGTGAGATTATCGCTGGAAACCCAGCGATAATCTCACTTTAGCTAGTTGATAGGGACTCACAAACTTAGCCATGATATCCTCCTTCCATAGGATATCATGGCTAAGTCAGTCCTGAAGCAGGCGTAAGGAAAGTAGCGATAACAGGGGTTATCTCTACTTTTCCTGACGCTATGCTTCATAGCGTGGGGCTTGCTGATAGGAGAAATGTCGCTTAGCGACATTTCTCCTGTCATGCCAGGTCAGGAACGCCCACTTTCCATCTCATTAGAGATGCAAAGCTGTGCGTTAGGAATCCCGACGCTAAAGCAAGGTTTCACACGTTAGCGTGACCTTGCTGATTAGGCGATAAAATTATCGCCGCTTTTCGGCCGAAAACGGCCGCAAGAGCGGCGATAATTTTTTATCGCCTGCTTGTTGATATGCCCCCTAATTTGACGAGCGACCTGCTTGAAAAACGTCTTGATGATTTTCTACTAAAACAACACCTACCAGGGGTTTAAAGTTGGAGCACAAACCTCTTAGAAAGAACCCCGGCGGGGGTGTCTTCGGGAACCTTTCTCCGGATGTTACGTGCTTGGACGGACAACAGAGGAGGTTTTTGCTCGTGGAAATATTGGAAGCCAATATCCTGGCGTGGAGCCTGCAACGCTGAGACCACTCCAGAAGGAGCAGCAGAAAGAGACATCACAAGCCCCTCCAGGGATGATTCAGAGGACAGTCCTTTCACACTGTGAGCTGATGTGCAGAGAAAAGTCAATATGGGCTGTAAAAGTCCAAGTACAAATGGATATTGACTGACTGGGAAAATATTGCATTTGTGGGAGCTGAAGCTGTGAACGCAGGCAGTGGCCGGGATCTCGTTTGATGAAATACACCGAGGGCCGGGGATCTTTGCCACCTGCTTCATATGCAAAACAGCTCCCAAGTGGTCACCAAGGCGCTGGCAGACTCACAGCAGCAGCGTCACCCGTCCCCATGGCCAAAGCCATCATTTACAACATGCTGGGAAGCTGGTATATTGGCAAAACTTTGCAAGTTCGTTGATGTGTTCAAGCAATCGCTGACTGTGATTTTCCAGGCATTATTGCCCACTACTGAAATCTGATGGAAAACAACTTGGCATATATGTTAAATGTGTGTGTTTGCTTTTTTAAAGGCGCGAGCGTCGCCAAAAGGCAGAGAAGGAGAACATGGAATTTACCGTGGGTCATGCCTCATATGTTTTACCAGATCCTTCAAGTGATCAGAAACATGCTTTAAAACAGAACTCATGGCAGGGGACGTCTCAAATGTGTGGCATGAATCTGGAGCCTCGTTTGCGCAGAGCGAGCCGTCACATTGAGTGACTCTTTCCGTCTTGCGCTCTGTTGTTATGTGGTGGCATGCAGATTGTAAAGTGCACTCTCACCCGGGAGCAGGTGTGAGTCTAGTCATACCTGGGGCACGGTGGGAGTACTGGTGAAGCCAGGTCTTAACAAGCTTCAGGAGGCAAGGGGGAGACTCTTATGTGCAGCCGCAGGTCGTCCCACGCTTTAAGAGTGATGTAGGAGAAGGGTCCTCCACCGGCTATGATTTTCCTTATGTGTGAGATGAGTGCACTCAGGTTTAAAGACAAAAAGCAGGCAGTCATGTTGTGCAACAGTCGCACTCGTATTCATCCATATTGTCAGTCACACAATCTTTGGGGCATATTAACAAGGGCTTTATCTCAGCTTTTTTGGCTTTAAAAGCCAAAGAAGCGGAGATAAAAATTTCGCCCTATCAACAACAGGGTGCTAACATGCAAAATCGCATGTTAGCACCCTTTTTCACTACGCTTCCCTTTGCATCTCGAATGAGATGCAAAGTGAGCCTTCCAGAGCAAAATAATAGGAGAAATGTCGCTAAGCGACATTTCTCCTATTATCAAGCTTCACTCTAACCCTGTTAGAGAGAAAAACAGCAGCGCTAACCACGGTTAACGCTGCTTTTTTACGTCTGCTAATTTTCAGACTCAGCCATGTAATCCAATGGGAGGTGGATTACATGGCTAAGTCCACCATGGGCTATCAACAAGGAGTTCCCTATCCTTGAAGTTTTAGCGCTGCATTACCAGCGATAACCTCCCAAAATGCCGCTATCGCTGGATTTTTTATCGCCTAGGCGGTTAGCGTTGTTAATAATGCGATCACCAGGCGATATTATCCAGCGATTGCGGGCGTTAAAAAAATTAACGCTCAGCGCCCTTAGCGTTAATTTTACATGTTCCTTGTTAATATGCCCCTAAATCCTCAACAGTTTGTGATCCTACTGCCCATGAATCCTCACAGAGAAACACTTGTTGGCACAAGGATTGGATTGATTATGTACATTGATGACATAAGTTATTATGTTTTGATATTGTTGATGATGGGAATATGATGTAAGGAACTGATGAGTTTACTATGACATAGTATTTTACTATCAAGGATAATATATGTCCAGATAATAGACGCTCGTGCTCTATTTGTGCGACAAGGAATTTGGACAAGGGGAGGGGTCTTCTAGTGCAAATGTTTAGGGATCCTCTGCTTGAAAAGAAAATTAAAAGAAAATGAGAGAAAGGTACATTTTGCAGCACAAGTTTCAAATGGATTCACATTAAGCAGGCTCAAACGCAGCACTCAGAATATTCAGGCAGTCAATCATGCTTGGCCTGGTCAGGCCAGCTTTGGTTAGACATGTCTTTAGCAGTTTCCACTCACTCCAAAATATTAAAAAACAAAATGGACCAATATGCATTTTATGGCACAATCACATTATCTATATGGCTAAATACAAACTAATAGGTGTTGGATACAGCCAAATAAATCCGGGCTTTCACCAAGGCATCTTGCCATTAGGAGGTGAAAGAAACAACACGAGAGACATTAAACTGGGGCAATAGCCTAAGTCAAAACCAGTAAAAAAGGATCTGTGGCTCAGTGTCTGATCAAAGAGAATTCCCAGGTTGACTATCTGCACCGAAGTGGGAGCAAGGATGGGTTGCAGAATCCAGAAATCAGCTGGATAGATCTCAGCCTCCCCACTGATCAGTATCCCCTCTGTCTTGTTGTTATTCAGTTTTAAGATAATTCATGACATTGATTGCTGGATGCATACTAGGCAATCTCACAGCCATCCAATGGCATTCTTGGAAAACTGGGCACATTTTCGGAAGAGCTGCTTATCATCCACATAAGCTAGTGGTGCAAACCCATGGGAGTGTATCAGGGTGAAAACTGGACTGACAGTGCCAAAAGCTGCTGAGAGATTGAGAAGCAGAATTCCTACACACTGTCCACCATTTTGCCAAGTACACCACTGATCTAAATTGCTTATAGTATGGATTGTGTGCCATTTCCTGGATGGAATTCTGCTTAACCAATGCATTCTTCAAGATGACTGGATAGCTAGCCTGTGTTGTGTTTCACCATAACTTTAGCCTTGGCAGGCAGCTGTATTAAAGGGTGATAGTTTGTGATCTGAGAGGGGTCCAGTCCTGATTAGTTCAATGAAAACATTACCTTTCCTGGGATGTAAAAGCAAATGCAAAAAAGCTTAATTGACCGATTGAATTGATCCTCTAATTATAAGTAAAACACCTTTAAGTGCAGATATAAGGCAGTGTCGGACTTGGTCATCCCCAAAACTTATGCCTTCACCCTCCTGTTTTCTGAACAATGACGGCTTTTCCGCTAAGACAGAGGAGCGTCACCCCACTGCTCAAAAGGAAAAATAAAATGACAATAACTTATCATTATTATTACTTTATTTTTCCTATTGCATTGAGTGACCTTATTCAATGTAGGGTGAGGAGGGGCTGGTCAGAGCAGGGAAGGAGTGGTTTGCACTCCCCAAGTGATAATTACTGGACGTAAGGCCAAACAGTTCATGCACATTTCGAAAATTCCCAAAGAGGCTGTCATGCACAGACGTGTGGGGAACATGCACAGGCTCCCTGTCCCCATCTGAGTGCTGAACCTCGGCGCTTGGACCAATCACAATGCTGCATTGTGATTGGCTTTGGGGAACCTGGGAGCCCTGGTGCTTCCTGCTGCTTCCTGCTGCTGGACTGGAGAAAGGAAGAAGAAAGATGTAGAGGAAAGGGAGAGGGGGTGGCCAGCCGCTCCAAGGTAAGTATTTGTTTTCTTTTTTTTCTTAACCCCCCGCCTCCCCACCTCCATCCTGTAGCAGCTGCTACTGTTTTGAAACCCATTTTTGTTGACGTTTAGGTCTCCTCTCACTTTACCACTGCTAACCAGTGCGAAAGTGCACTTGTTCTCAACTTATAGATGGTTTAATTGTTTTACACCCAATTGGCAAATTTAATTTACTTGTAAGTCCCTAGTAGAGTAGTATCATATGTACCAAGGGTGTCAAATAAATGCTACTTGTGGGCCAGCCACAATCATTGTGCCACCACATTAAGTAACACTTTAAACATGTCTCAGACATGTAATTGCAGCCTGTGTGTGAAGTTTTAAACTGACATTTTGACCTGGCAAAATAAAAAAAATTCCACTCCTAAACCTTTCATTTTTAATACATATCAGTCACCCCTTGGTTAGGCCCTTAGCTCTCAATAGGACAGGGAGTAGGGTACTTAAAATTTTAGACATGCACTTTTAAGTTTAACATGTCCTGGTAGTGAAAAACTCGTAAGATAGATTTTCACTAAGGTATACCTGCCTCTCCAATAGAATAGCCTTATTACATTTATTACGTAATAACTTTCAATTGGGTGCAAGTAAGAAATGTCAGGTTTGGTGTCTAAAGAATTGTTAATCAAAACCCTCTTTAATGGTAAAGTCAGAATTTAAGTCACAAATCTGAAATTGCCACTTTTTGAAAGTTAACAAGAACAGCTAAGTATGCACTCAACTAAACCAAGAAAATGACGTGTTTAAGCTAATACACAAGTGTAAGTAAAATTTGGTGTGCACCAGGAGAGGAGGTACAGCCCGGCTCCTACTCAAAAGTGTGAAAGAACTAGGTCTAAAGACATAGCCTCCAAGTGCACTACTCGAAGCACTCGAAAAGCGTGTGACTAAATGCCATCAGTACTCAAGTATATCATGTAAACACATAAACAATACAACATCTGAAACCAAGTAAAGTCAGAACAATCATATATACAAAAACCATATACAATAAAATTTATCCTAAAAAAAAAAATCTTTTATTGAGCAATCTTGTATGAATTTCCCTTGTAGAACTTCAGTTGGTAATGCAAAAATTACAGATGTGAGCTTCTTGGTGTCCCAACTATTTGGTGCCTGCAGCCTACATCTCCTGGTTTACATGACTAGATGTAGCTGGCAGTTGGTCTTTGTGTATTACTCCAAGAAAGTGAGACAAAGGGGGAATAGGTAATGTCAGGATGCTCCATCTCTGACTGGATAGGGGGGCATAGCTGTCACCTACCACACCTGCACATCACAAAGCCTTTGCATCAGCACACTGACAAAGGGTTTGACACTAGTCATTGGTTACCCCAGAAATGTTGGGGCCAGTGCAAGGAGGCAAGAAATTCCAAGCATCTCTGGGAGTAGAAACCGCCAGAACTTTCTCCTGCTTCAAAGATGGCACAAAGTAAAGAGTGGAGGAGTGAGCTGTGCTGATCCTGCCCTGCTGGGAACTCGCTGTCCCGTGATCCTCCAGTCTCCAACTCGCATAAGAAGCTCCAGCGCCACCGCAGTCGGTGTAACCGCGAAATTCAAATTTCCAACAGTGGTGGAGGGGAGGAGTGAGCCGTGCTGATCCTGCCCTGCTGTGGACTCGCTCTCCCGTGATCCTTCAGCCTCCAATGTGCATAAGAAGTGCCAGCACCCCCACGGTCGGTGTAGCCGCGAAATTCAAATTTACAAGAGTGGTGGAGTGGAGGAGTGAGCTGGGCTGATCCTGCCCTGCCGGGAATTCACTGTCCCGTGATTCTCCAGTCTCTAACGTGCATAAGAAGCGGCAGCGCCCCCGCGGCACGGGAAGCGCACCAGGACAAGCGCGGGTCCGTCCACACCTGTCATCGCCCAGTAGAGGCTGGGCTGCCCCACCCGTCCTTTCATCTGAATTGGGAGGAATACCTAAGTGGAGGACATGGGCAAAAGAAAAGTAAGGGCTGCAGATGCTGGAGGGGAGATCATAACGACTCTGGACTCTTTCCTGATTCGAGCGGCAGATGTTCTCTCAAAGGAAATTGAGAACACAGAGCAGCGCCTCTTGTTGGAAGAGGGGATGGTGGTATTAGTACAAGTAATTTGTGTACTGAAACACAGGGGGCCACTGGACCCACTGGAGCCACAAACATTCCTATTGTACAGGCGATACCCCCTGGAGACCGAATAAGGCCTAGAGCAGATAAACCTCTTCTAAATTTTCAGCAAAGTGGTGCTACAAAGTGGGCCAGTACCCAATCATCTGTATCACCAGGAGGGGAGCACTGGGATGGGAAAATCTGACCCTCTGAGCCGGTGAAGTCGACGGACTTTGGTTACGCACCTGCGCGCTACGAGAGGTACTAGACCTGATAACGATTTTAGCAGCTTACACAGCAACCCCACACTCATTTTCCTGCTCCCTGCTGACGAGAGGCAACTACCTCGAAACACGTGTCCAGGGATGGCACACGCCACGCATACTTGCACGCACTCTTGAGCATAGGTGTATCCGCCGACGCTGACCTTCAGGGACCATTTTCATTGGGGGAACACGACTGGTAGGTGTAGCAGTGTGCGACCAATTGGGTTTAATTTTATTCAGGCTCTTCTGAGCCGGTGAAGTCGACGGACTTTGGTTACGCACCTGCGCGCTACGAGAGGTACTAGACCTGATAACGATTTTAGCAGCTTACACAGCAACCCCACACTCATTTTCCTGCTCCCTGCTGACGAGAGGCAACTACCTCGAAACACGTGTCCAGGGATGGCACACGCCACGCATACTTGCACGCACTCTTGAGCATAGGTGTATCCGCCGACGCTGACCTTCAGGGACCATTTTCATTGGGGGAACACGACTGGTAGGTGTAGCAGTGTGCGACCAATTGGGTTTAATTTTATTCAGGCTCTTCTGAGCCGGTGAAGTCGACGGACTTTGGTTACGCACCTGCGCGCTACGAGAGGTACTAGACCTGATAACGATTTTAGCAGCTTACACAGCAACCCCACACTCATTTTCCTGCTCCCTGCTGACGAGAGGCAACTACCTCGAAACACGTGTCCAGGGATGGCACACGCCACGCATACTTGCACGCACTCTTGAGCATAGGTGTATCCGCCGACGCTGACCTTCAGGGACCATTTTCATTGGGGGAACACGACTGGTAGGTGTAGCAGTGTGCGACCAATTGGGTTTAATTTTATTCAGGCTCTTCTGAGCCGGTGAAGTCGACGGACTTTGGTTACGCACCTGCGCGCTACGAGAGGTACTAGACCTGATAACGATTTTAGCAGCTTACACAGCAACCCCACACTCATTTTCCTGCTCCCTGCTGACGAGAGGCAACTACCTCGAAACACGTGTCCAGGGATGGCACACGCCACGCATACTTGCACGCACTCTTGAGCATAGGTGTATCCGCCGACGCTGACCTTCAGGGACCATTTTCATTGGGGGAACACGACTGGTAGGTGTAGCAGTGTGCGACCAATTGGGTTTAATTTTATTCAGGCTCTTCTGAGCCGGTGAAGTCGACGGACTTTGGTTACGCACCTGCGCGCTACGAGAGGTACTAGACCTGATAACGATTTTAGCAGCTTACACAGCAACCCCACACTCATTTTCCTGCTCCCTGCTGACGAGAGGCAACTACCTCGAAACACGTGTCCAGGGATGGCACACGCCACGCATACTTGCACGCACTCTTGAGCATAGGTGTATCCGCCGACGCTGACCTTCAGGGACCATTTTCATTGGGGGAACACGACTGGTAGGTGTAGCAGTGTGCGACCAATTGGGTTTAATTTTATTCAGGCTCTTCTGAGCCGGTGAAGTCGACGGACTTTGGTTACGCACCTGCGCGCTACGAGAGGTACTAGACCTGATAACGATTTTAGCAGCTTACACAGCAACCCCACACTCATTTTCCTGCTCCCTGCTGACGAGAGGCAACTACCTCGAAACACGTGTCCAGGGATGGCACACGCCACGCATACTTGCACGCACTCTTGAGCATAGGTGTATCCGCCGACGCTGACCTTCAGGGACCATTTTCATTGGGGGAACACGACTGGTAGGTGTAGCAGTGTGCGACCAATTGGGTTTAATTTTATTCAGGCTCTTCTGAGCCGGTGAAGTCGACGGACTTTGGTTACGCACCTGCGCGCTACGAGAGGTACTAGACCTGATAACGATTTTAGCAGCTTACACAGCAACCCCACACTCATTTTCCTGCTCCCTGCTGACGAGAGGCAACTACCTCGAAACACGTGTCCAGGGATGGCACACGCCACGCATACTTGCACGCACTCTTGAGCATAGGTGTATCCGCCGACGCTGACCTTCAGGGACCATTTTCATTGGGGGAACACGACTGGTAGGTGTAGCAGTGTGCGACCAATTGGGTTTAATTTTATTCAGGCTCTTCTGAGCCGGTGAAGTCGACGGACTTTGGTTACGCACCTGCGCGCTACGAGAGGTACTAGACCTGATAACGATTTTAGCAGCTTACACAGCAACCCCACACTCATTTTCCTGCTCCCTGCTGACGAGAGGCAACTACCTCGAAACACGTGTCCAGGGATGGCACACGCCACGCATACTTGCACGCACTCTTGAGCATAGGTGTATCCGCCGACGCTGACCTTCAGGGACCATTTTCATTGGGGGAACACGACTGGTAGGTGTAGCAGTGTGCGACCAATTGGGTTTAATTTTATTCAGGCTCTTCTGAGCCGGTGAAGTCGACGGACTTTGGTTACGCACCTGCGCGCTACGAGAGGTACTAGACCTGATAACGATTTTAGCAGCTTACACAGCAACCCCACACTCATTTTCCTGCTCCCTGCTGACGAGAGGCAACTACCTCGAAACACGTGTCCAGGGATGGCACACGCCACGCATACTTGCACGCACTCTTGAGCATAGGTGTATCCGCCGACGCTGACCTTCAGGGACCATTTTCATTGGGGGAACACGACTGGTAGGTGTAGCAGTGTGCGACCAATTGGGTTTAATTTTATTCAGGCTCTTCTGAGCCGGTGAAGTCGATGGACTTTGGTTACGCACCTGCGCGCTACGAGAGGTACTAGACCTGATAACGATTTTAGCAGCTTACACAGCAACCCCACACTCATTTTCCTGCTCCCTGCTGACGAGAGGCAACTACCTCGAAACACGTGTCCAGGGATGGCACACGCCACGCATACTTGCACGCACTCTTGAGCATAGGTGTATCCGCCGACGCTGACCTTCAGGGACCATTTTCATTGGGGGAACACGACTGGTAGGTGTAGCAGTGTGCGACCAATTGGGTTTAATTTTATTCAGGCTCTTCTGAGCCGGTGAAGTCGACGGACTTTGGTTACGCACCTGCGCGCTACGAGAGGTACTAGACCTGATAACGATTTTAGCAGCTTACACAGCAACCCCACACTCATTTTCCTGCTCCCTGCTGACGAGAGGCAACTACCTCGAAACACGTGTCCAGGGATGGCACACGCCACGCATACTTGCACGCACTCTTGAGCATAGGTGTATCCGCCGACGCTGACCTTCAGGGACCATTTTCATTGGGGGAACACGACTGGTAGGTGTAGCAGTGTGCGACCAATTGGGTTTAATTTTATTCAGGCTCTTCTGAGCCGGTGAAGTCGACGGACTTTGGTTACGCACCTGCGCGCTACGAGAGGTACTAGACCTGATAACGATTTTAGCAGCTTACACAGCAACCCCACACTCATTTTCCTGCTCCCTGCTGACGAGAGGCAACTACCTCGAAACACGTGTCCAGGGATGGCACACGCCACGCATACTTGCACGCACTCTTGAGCATAGGTGTATCCGCCGACGCTGACCTTCAGGGACCATTTTCATTGGGGGAACACGACTGGTAGGTGTAGCAGTGTGCGACCAATTGGGTTTAATTTTATTCAGGCTCTTCTGAGCCGGTGAAGTCGACGGACTTTGGTTACGCACCTGCGCGCTACGAGAGGTACTAGACCTGATAACGATTTTAGCAGCTTACACAGCAACCCCACACTCATTTTCCTGCTCCCTGCTGACGAGAGGCAACTACCTCGAAACACGTGTCCAGGGATGGCACACGCCACGCATACTTGCACGCACTCTTGAGCATAGGTGTATCGCCGACGCTGACCTTCAGGGACCATTTTCATTGGGGGAACACGACTGGTAGGTGTAGCAGTGTGCGACCAATTGGGTTTAAGGTAATGTCAGGATGCTCCATCTCTGACTGGATAGGGGGGCATAGCTGTCACCTACCACACCTGCACATCACAAAGCCTTTGCATCAGCACACTGACAAAGGGTTTGACACTAGTCATTGGTTACCCCAGAAATGTTGGGGCCAGTGCAAGGAGGCAAGAAATTCCAAGCATCTCTGGGAGTAGAAACCGCCAGAACTTTCTCCTGCTTCAAAGATGGCACAAAGTAAAGAGTGGAGGAGTGAGCTGTGCTGATCCTGCCCTGCTGGGAACTCGCTGTCCCGTGATCCTCCAGTCTCCAACTCGCATAAGAAGCTCCAGCGCCACCGCAGTCGGTGTAACCGCGAAATTCAAATTTCCAACAGTGGTGGAGGGGAGGAGTGAGCCGTGCTGATCCTGCCCTGCTGTGGACTCGCTCTCCCGTGATCCTTCAGCCTCCAATGTGCATAAGAAGTGCCAGCACCCCCACGGTCGGTGTAGCCGCGAAATTCAAATTTACAAGAGTGGTGGAGTGGAGGAGTGAGCTGGGCTGATCCTGCCCTGCCGGGAATTCACTGTCCCGTGATTCTCCAGTCTCTAACGTGCATAAGAAGCGGCAGCGCCCCCGCGGCACGGGAAGCGCACCAGGACAAGCGCGGGTCCGTCCACACCTGTCATCGCCCAGTAGAGGCTGGGCTGCCCCACCCGTCCTTTCATCTGAATTGGGAGGAATACCTAAGTGGAGGACATGGGCAAAAGAAAAGTAAGGGCTGCAGATGCTGGAGGGGAGATCATAACGACTCTGGACTCTTTCCTGATTCGAGCGGCAGATGTTCTCTCAAAGGAAATTGAGAACACAGAGCAGCGCCTCTTGTTGGAAGAGGGGATGGTGGTATTAGTACAAGTAATTTGTGTACTGAAACACAGGGGGCCACTGGACCCACTGGAGCCACAAACATTCCTATTGTACAGGCGATACCCCCTGGAGACCGAATAAGGCCTAGAGCAGATAAACCTCTTCTAAATTTTCAGCAAAGTGGTGCTACAAAGTGGGCCAGTACCCAATCATCTGTATCACCAGGAGGGGAGCACTGGGATGGGAAAATCTGACCCTCTTTCACGAGGATCATAGGGGCACCTGAAGGGACAGAAGCAGGTCTGTGTGTGAGGAGGGCACAAGACATATGGCGGGTACACAGCCTAATGGACAAGGTGTATAACTGGACCGTCTGCCAGATGTGTGCCCATATGTCATCATTTTGGTAAACACACCTGCACTTAAAATGGATCAGCTTCAGTCAACATCACAGCTGATGGTTAAGGCCTTACACTGGCTCACCAAATTCACCAGTATGGAGCCCAGGCTATACACCCATATTATAATGGCGAGACGAGTGACATGGGTGGGCTCAGATATTAAATCTATAAGGGGGGACTGTGCTGTCCTAAACTTTAATTCTCAAAGGTTGGTGGAGTACTTGTTACATGTGTTCCCAACTGTCCCCAGCCCGACTCACAGATTTTTGCACTGCCGCTGGGTTTCTGTTATAAACGTCCAGAACAAAGAAGGCACCCTATCAACCCACAAGCAAGGCCCCTCTCAATGTAACCCAACATAGACACTATGTTAATTGGCCATTGGTGCAACTGAAAAACAGGTATGCCTCATTAAGTGACCTGGAAGCTTGTGACTAACTCCCCGATCAACCTGGATCACAGATCCTGAATACCGCTCTCCCTTGTATGGCAACATCCATCTAGGCTCCTGAACAGTTCATTCCATATTTTCTTTCATGGAATATAGCGTTCAGGGCAAAATCACAGGCTCATGCATGGACACAAATTATACTAAACCATGATGTTTAGTGTCTTCAAGAAACCTGAGAGATGAATACAATCAGAATAGATGGGTTAAGATCTTACAAGACCCGGCATTACCATCACGCACAGGTCGTGCTAGGAAGGGCCTGGTTACTCTGGTAGCCTGCAATAGTGGGATTAAGGTAAAGAAGTTTATAAACACTTCACCCGATTATCATACCTTATTGTGCGAAGGGACTCAAGTCAGGGAATGGCTTTTAATTAACCTGTATAATAACAACTTTACTGGTGATATGGCGGGGGTAAAAGATCTAATTAAAATAGAGATACACCAACTTCTAGAAGGTAATCCTACTCCACTAGACATCTTATGGATGGGGGACTTTAATATTCACATGTGTACTAGGTCTCACCTCCCTGTCTGTGGTATCACGGAAGATGAAGGAGATTCGATCTTCCACTTTGTTCACAATAATAATGGCATTTCCTTAAGTAAACTACTATTCGTCCAGGCTGCTGCTCAAGCACACCGCACTGCAACCCTTAGGAAAGACCTGAATCTGAATCCGGAAACTGATGAGATGGCAAGGTCTGAGGCTGCCAAACAAGATCATCTTGGAGGTGCTCCTGAAGACCTTGATTCAAGCACCAGCATTAGTCCCTTTTCTATTGCCTCTCTGGGGGCCTCTCCCAGGGCAGGCGTCTCAGATCTGTCCAAACTAAAGACAGTGACTCTGGCAAATTCAGTTGGGGGAAACCAAGGATCTTAAAAAGTATCCTTTATTTTTTAAACCTAAGTTCGGTTTGTCATCAGTGGTACAGTAGGCGGTGGGGAATGGGCTCCCGTTAGTGGATAACCTTATGGACTTGTGTAAGGATCAGAGTCGTAGGGATCCTACGGACGGTAGTCACTCTCTCTCTCCCTCTGCCTCTTTGCTTTTGCCTCCCTCTTGGGGGGATTCAGCTGAACAACCTACCGAACTACTTACTCCTGCAGAAGATCCCCTGACACCCCCAGTAGGGACTACAGTTGTATTCCGCTTTAGGTGTCCGTATATAGGTTTTCCTGAAACATGTCCGTATATAGGCACAATTCGCATTGCCCTTATATAGGCATAAGATCCCAGTCCTTATTTAGGCATTAGCCATGCTATCCAAATACAGGCATGGTCACCTACATCCGTCCACCCCAACGTCACAACGAGTTCTTAGAAACCAGACCCTTAAGCTCCTGGGAGTTCCCCTAGCACAGGATTATTGATTTCTCCAAGAACTCATTTATTATGCATGAACCCCTATTCCTTAAGGGTTCCTTCCTGATGTCTTCCTCTGCCCGACTTTACGTCAATGCTAACATTCTAAGGCACCTACCAGGTATAAATATACCTTCCCATGCCAGAGCAAGTAGGAGGAGAAATTGACTTTAGAGGAGCCCGTGTCCCGGCCTGACGCACTGACAAGAGACGCTGTCATCCCTGCTCAGAGAGAATACAGCTTCCAGTGTTCTGACTCCCTTCGTGGGGTGTTAGACTTCGAGACCCAGAAAGAGATTCCCACCTCTCTCATTCTCAAGTTATGAAGCAGACAAGAACCTAGAGGGACTCTTGGCATACTAAAACTTAGCATATCATACTATAGCCTACCATACTATAGAATACATCACCCTCTTCTTACCTTGTACTACACTTAGGTAAGGTACACTGGGGTAGAACTAGTTAGAGTTGCATCCTATGAGTACTCGCATTTTTAGCTTATGTTATTTATGCATATGAATATATGTGTCATAGCTAAAAGATAATGCTAGCGCAGTATTTTTTCTTTCTACTGCTTACGCTCTACATAATCTATCTCGCATACTGTCTTGTGATTGTAACAGCTCATATCTCTTACATATGAAACAAGACTGTTCAATAAATCCTTTTATTGAAACGCCTGTCTATTCTTACTGTGTAACTCTGAAGAAACTAAGCATGCACGATTAGCTGAGTGAAACTGTTATCTGTTGTTTCCACGATTCTGAGAGTGTTCCAATTCTAAAGGGAAACAAAGTTGTCATGTTTATGCGGTTTGTTGTAACGCTTTTCGCCCTAAGTGGGATGGGTATTCCCAGACGTGGGACCCGTGCTCACTACGCCACTGGAGTCAAGCTATCCTGGCTGATGACGGCTGATAGCCAGAAACCGGTCCTAGGATGCTTGATTCCGGTCCAGGGAAGACATGGCTTGGCAGTTCGGGCTGGACTGTTCCCATGAGGCACAGGGTCAAGACTGATTTGCATATTGCCATGTCTAAACTCGGGTGGTGTAGTGGGCAAAAGAACAATGGATTTAACCCAGATCTCTTGACTGGGGGAGAATGTCTGCATTGTCAGCATTCCGTCCATCATTTGTTTGTTGTAACACTTTTCGCCCTAAGTGGGATGGGTATTCCCAGACGTGGGACCCGTGCTCACTACGCCACTGGAGTCAAGCTATCCTGGCTGATGACGGCTGATAGCCAGAAACCGGTCCTAGGATGCTTGATTCCGGTCCAGGGAAGACATGGCTTGGCAGTTCGGGCTGGACTGTTCCCATGAGGCACAGGGTCAAGACTGATTTGCATATGGCCATGTCTAAACTAGGGTGGTGTAGTGGGCAAAAGAACGATGGATTTAACCCAGATCTCTTGACTGGGGGAGAATGTCTGCATTGTCAGCATTCCGTCCATCATTTGTTTGTTGTAACGCTTTTCGCCCTAAGTGGGATGGGTATTCCCAGACGTGGGACCCGTGCTCACTACGCCACTGGAGTCAAGCTATCCTGGCTGATGACGGCTGATAGCCAGAAACCGGTCCTAGGATGCTTGATTCTGGTCCAGGGAAGACATGGCTTGGCAGTTCGGGCTGGACTGTTCCCATGAGGCACATGGTCAAGACTGATTTGCATATGGCCATGTCTAAACTAGGGTGGTGTAGTGGGCAAAAGAACGATGGATTTAACCCAGATCTCTTGACTGGGGGAGAATGTCTGCATTGTCAGCATTCCGTCCATCATTTGTTTGTTGTAACGCTTTTCGCCCTAAGTGGGATGGGTATTCCCAGACGTGGGACCCGTGCTCACTACGCCACTGGAGTCAAGCTATCCTGGCTGATGACGGCTGATAGCCAGAAACCGGTCCTAGGATGCATTATTCCGGTCCAAGGAAGACATGGCTTGGCAGTTCGGGCTGGACTGTTCCCATGAGGCACAGGGTCAAGACTGATTTGCATATGGCCATGTCTAAACTGGGGTGGTGTAGTGGGCAAAAGAACGATGGATTTAACCCAGATCTCTTGACTGGGGGAGAATGTCTGCATTGTCAGCATTCCGTCCATCATTTGTTTGTTGTAACGCTTTTCGCCCTAAGTGGGATGGGTATTCCCAGACGTGGGACCCGTGCTCACTACGCCACTGGAGTCAAGCTATCCTGGCTGATGACGGCTGATAGCCAGAAACCGGTCCTAGGATGCTTGATTCCGGTCCAGGGAAGACATGGCTTGGCAGTTCGGGCTGGACTGTTCCCATGAGGCACAGGGTCAAGACTGATTTGCATATGGCCATGTCTAAACTGGGGTGGTGTAGTGGGCAAAAGAACGATGGATTTAACCCAGATCTCTTGACTGGGGGAGAATGTCTGCATTGTCAGCATTCCGTCCATCATTTGTTTGTTGTAACATGTTTATGCGGTTGACAGAAACTAATCCCTTCTTGTTTACAAGGAGTTTATAGTGGCCTCTGAGTTAGCTGGTACAAATTAATTAAGTTTAATATACTTAATAGGGGTATACTGACGTCAGTCCGATGCCAAATCTATAGGGTATATTATTCCAATGCGCAGAGCCTATTAGGGAAATAGGAACTACACTACACTACATCCTTGGACCGACAGGCTCTGCAGTCCGAAATCAGCCCAGAACAAACCCAGAACAATTCCTCTTAAGACAACAGATAATTCTCCATGCAATGGGACGCTAAAAGCCTCGGGCCCGATTCACAGAACTAACCTAAGACAAAATCCTAAACTTACTACCAAATTGGTATTCACAGAAGGCACTTACTCATTTTGGTATTCACAGAAGGCACTTACTCATTTCGGTAGTCACAGAAGTTAGGAGTCCTAACTTTAGGACTCCTAAATGCCTTCTGTGAATACTGAAAGTTTTAAAGTTAGGATCTTTCTCAGTTTAGGTGTAGTAAAGTTAGGACTCCTAACTTTAGGACCCCTAAATGCCTTCTGTGAATACCGAAAGTCTTAAAGTTAGTATTTTTCTCAGTTTAGGTGTAGTAAAGTTAGGACTCCTAACTTTAGGACTCCTAAATGCCTTCTGTGAATACCGAAAGTCTTAAAGTTAGGATTTTTCTCAGTTTAGGAGTAGTAAAATTAGGAGTGCTGGTGGCATCTAGCATCCTGCAGACCTCCTCATAGTCTCTGAGGGTAACTTCAAAGTCGATTTGTGGCCCCCTTCTCCAGGGTTAGCACCTCTCCTTGCAGAGCTTTATCAACTCTGCCATCTTAAGTCTGTCAAAATCCCTCAGTGACACTGCACAGACACAAGTACTGGATCACACCACTGAAAGCCAATGTAAGAAATTGGGTTATTGGTTGAGAAGGGTGGAAGTCCCACTTAGGCAGCAACCACAGTCCTTGTTAGGGTGAACCACAAAAGTCACTAAATTAATGTGTGCTTAACCCTCTGGTAGCTTACCACGAAAGAAGCTATGCTTAACTTAGAGGCAATGTGTAAAGCATTTATGCAGCACCCGAATATTAATAAAGTGAGAACACAGTACAAGAAAAATCTCAAACCAATTTAAAAAAATAGCGTACATTTTAATGATTAAAATGATACCAGAATGACTAAAATCTAACCAGTAGAAATGGAGATATTCAATTTAATGTTTTTTAGTCAAATTAGTGCCTTAAAACACAAAGCGCTACTTACTGTCATCTTGTCGAGCAAGACCAGGTGAATGTCACAGGTTCAGGCCGACCAGGATGAAAATATGGTTGGCTACAGGGGCCAAATTAGTCTGATTGGAAAGTTATCTACAAAGTCTGGCATGAAGAATTCTGTTCGCATCGGAGAAGGCCGCGAGGAGCAGGTTTAGAGTTGCAGATGGTTGTCCTGTACCACAAAAAGCAGGTTTGACGTAGTGGATGGTCATCACTGCAGTGCAAAGAACTGACCAGGCACTGCGGATAGTCTTGCTGTAGCTTCATGTTAGAGGTCGTAACGGGCTTTTGTTGTTATAGCATGATTTGCAGGTCTCAAGCTGCATATAGTTGCTAGCTCATAATCTAAAGTTAGCACTTCATATATTAAGCTAACCCCGTGTTTGTCAATGAGAGAGATAAACCTTACAACAGTGAAAAAAATTATATAAGGAGTTTTTCACTGAGAGGAAATAAAAATCCTATCACAATGCACCCTGCCCTATGAGCCTTCAAGGTCTTCCTTAGTGGTGACTTATAAGTATTAGAAAAAGAGTTCTAGGTCTCACAAAAGGGTTATTTTGCCACATTGAAATTGTTGTTTAAAACTGCACTACAGGCTGAAGAGAGAGACCTAAGAAAAGTTTTGAAAAGCTACTTTCGTGGGTTGAACAATGAGTGCTACGGCCAACAAGTAGAATTTATTTTAAATGTCTGTCATGTAGTACCATTTACTAGGGACTTATATGTAAATTAAATATACCAATTCGGTGGATGCCAATTGGACCATGGAAAAGATCACAAGCAGTTTACACTGGTTTGCAGGGAAAAAGTGCACTGAGTCCTAATGCCAACAAATACTCAGCAACAGAATTTAAATTGCTGAAGGTGAGCCTGAAAAAAAGGACGATGTTCAACAGGTACCAACCTAATTCTCTTGCCCGTTGAAGTCTTGCCTTGACCAGATCAGCGTGGGCAGTCCCAGTCCTCCAGTGGTCTCGATTTTTCCTCTTTTTAGAGCAATTGCTCATAGTCACTCTACGGATCCTAGTACCTCATGGACAGCTTTTAGGCCTCATGGACAGCTTTTAGGACTTAACTTCAGCAGAGGTCACAGCAGGATCCAGTGAGCCTTGTAACTGGTCAACAGTCCAATCCGGGAAAAGGCCTTTTGCTGCATTTCATGTCCCTGAAGTCATACAAGAGGACAGCCAGATGGCCCTTGAAATCTACTAATCGGTCCTGGATACAAGTGCAAGCAGGTCTTGCCCTTCAGGTCCCCACTCAGTTCACAGACAGGACCAGTCCTCTTCTTTTTCTTCCACACATCCAAAGGTGCTCTGAGGAGATGGATGGGAGGAGACACTTTTTTCCAGCTTACTAGCCAGTGGAAGGGGGTGTCTTCTGAACCAATGGCCAAAAATGTCCCAAGGACAATCCTTCCCACTTTTTCAGCTCATCTTTATCTTGCTGTAACCTATCCCTCATTGCAACATTCTCAGGGAAAATCAAGATGTCAGAACCTTTCTGCCCATGGAGGAGGCTTATGACCAACTCAGGCGTCAGTCTTGGGAAATGAGCAGTCCTTTCCTCCTCAACCGCACCTAACTGACTTCTGGGACCAGTTCCCCCTCTCACTAGACTCAAACTGGGCTGGCTACAGTTGGCCTTGCATTAAAGAACCCCTTCTTCCTTTTCCTGGTCTCAATTTACGGATAACTATGAATGCAAAGGTCTAACCCAGGTCCCTTTCAAGTTAATGGAGTTAATGAACCCTTTCCAACAGATCTCCATGGGAGCGGATAAGTAACGTACATCACACCCAGGTGTTCTTAGTCAAATGCCCAAGCCATTGTCTCTGCTCCTGAAGCAGCTTTCGCACCTTATAATATGGAACCCACTGGAGCTTTAGAAAGGCAACATTTTACTTGTTAAGAGTTACTTTTCTTGTCTTTGTACTAAACATCCAACCTCACCATTGAACTGGGTTTCTAATAAACATTAAACGTTAAAAACAGAACTTGAATGGCCTCTGTAGCATATTCCAAGTGCCAAATTTACTAAAAATAAAACAAGTGTTACAAGACTGTACAGTGAAAGTAGTTTTGATTTTACCCTAATTATTTGCATGTTCCACTTTTAAATATGAGACACCCTACCTTGTGGGCTACAAGGCCGACTTAGAGTTAACAAACTTAATAAAAATCCTACCTATCTAAAAAGCGTTATTTTAACAGGTCCATCTGTAGCTATAAAGCTGCAGCAATCAGGCTACACATGAAGGACATAAGCCATGTTTTCCTTACGTTCCTCGTGGATGACACAACAATAGGTGCTGCTATCCACAGGTGGCATTTACATTTCTAAGACATTCGTGCATTTTATGCAACATGAACTATGCTTGACTGGGAAGTTAAATATGCTGGTTGGGTATTACCATGGTTTAGGTGGTCAGAGGGCAAACAGTGGGGACTGGACAGCAGTACTGCATGCAGAGAGTTACAAATCGAGCAGCCTCAATCCACAAACATAGGGAGTGACTAAGCAAAAAGAGGTACTTTCTCTCACTCAATAAATTGGCTTCAAATGATCCAAATATGGTAGGCAGAAAGGCAAACAGAGTGAAAAAATAAGATCATATCATGAATGCAAGAACGAGGTTGCACTAGCTGCCCATTAAACAGTGTATTCTTTTTAAGAAATGCATATTTCCCAGCCTTCTGCCCCTCATGGTTTTGCACTGAGACACTCCTGAGTATCTCTGCGCGCTAAAAATAAAAATAACATAACATAACATATTTGATGCATATTGGATGAATCTGATGCTAAAAGTCTACTGTAACACAGACTCCTCTTGCATTAGTACTAAATGTAGCAGGTGCACGTGCAACAAGAAACTGCGCTCTGATATCACCCTCTCGTTAAAGGTCCCTAGAATCAGTGTACCAGAGGGGGTGTCAGGTCAATCAGCCAACTTGGACCTATGACCTGGAATAACATGCCTCTCCACCTATCTCACAAGCAAAACCATTGGCCTTTCGGAATACCATGGGGTTTATTCACAAGAACATGTGATAACTACCGCAAGAGTAGCGTAACGCAACTTTCAATATCTCAGCATATCGTGGGAAAATAACCCAGTGACAAGTTGGATTCACAACAAGTCGGTAGCATGCGATAGTCTGGTGAAACCGCGGACAATGTCTGTGATTAAACCACCTTGATGGAGATAAGAACACAAACCACAACACCAAAAAACCTGCGATGGGCCAAAGCGTGATGAGGAAATCAGCGATAAGCAGCACCAGGCCTGCAACACACACCTGCCAGGTGGGAAAAATCCCCATAAAAGCAGAAATAACACCCACACACAAACTGACCGACACCCAAGCACCATGGAGACAGCTGGAGCAGTCGCAGAGGACGAACGCAACACCACAAGCACCCCGGACGACCAGCCTGGGACCACGGGGAAAGGAAAGGGCAAGGACAAGAAGATGAGGAAGACGAAGTTCAGTCCACAGGCGAACAGGATCATAGTCACGGAGGTGATGGAACACCATCAACAACTCTTTGTCACCTCCAACGTGTCACTGTGCACCAAAACTGCAATATGGCGGGACATCGTCGACAAGGTGAATGCCGTCGGAGAGCACAAGCGGACAGTGGATGAGGTCAAGAGGTGATGGAATGATATCAAGCGGAAGACCAAGGAGAAACTCTCCGCCAACCAGAAGGCAGCAATGCAGACTGGATGTGGGGGCCCAGCACCACAGCTAGAGCTTGATGACATGGAGGAGCTGGTGTAGACAGTCATCGGTGTGGAGACTGTGGCTGGAGTCGGGGAACCAGACACTGCTCGACAGGACACAACACAACTGCAACAGGGTGAGTGAGCACCAGGTACTGGGGGGACAATTAGATATGGGCACAATGGCACATATGCACAATCAAGCACAGCACAGTGCACAACCACAATTACTCTGGGTCATCGCCCAGATCTACAGACTGTCACAATGTACAATGGCATGCTGTCTGAATGTCATCCTGTACCATGCGTCTACACACATGTGGACACATAGTAATACACCATCTCCCCTTCACATCGCAGGGGCACCGTCAACACTTCCTGCAGAGCAGTCCCAGCCACTCTTCACGGATGATGAGGATGACAACGCCAGCATCAACACCCAAACCATCTAAGACATCATTGACCTCATCCGCCACTCACCTCCAGGCTCAGTGCAGCCCAGCTACATCGATGAGACTCCACCCACCACCCAAACCACCCAGCAGAAGGCACCCACACTCCCGGCACCCATCCAAGTCCTCCAGGAACAACACATTGCCTTCCAACGCCGTGTGCTGGAGTGCCAGATGAAGATGGCTGAGCAGGTGCGGGTGGGCTTCGGCATCATGGCTGCCAAACTGGATGCCATCCTTGGGTGTCTATGTCCGTCCCATGGTCTCCAATGAGCCCTGACTGACATCGCTGGAGTCACGACACGAAGAGTAGAACAGCTGTCCACTCAGAGTGGCTCCAGCATTACCAGCCGTGATCTGGCACACATATGGAGGTTCATGGAGGACATGATGTGGATGGAGACAGAAAGGATGGCAGCCACCGCTGCACATCATCGAAATGTAGCTGGGATCTATCATGCCCTACTGACCTCCACCATGGCATTGCTGCCACAAGGCGTGGCGCCGATAAATGCTGCTGCCCCCACACCATCCACATCCCTGCCCTCCGGTGTGTCAGTTCCTCCCAGTGCGGCAGCCGGATCCACTCAGGCCCATGATGTGTCAGTGGCACACAGTGCGGCAGGTGTATCCACTCAGGCCCCTGATGTGTCGGTTCTGCAACACCTACAGTTGGGGCAGGGCACATACCCGAGGATGTGGATGGATCCGTGGTCAGATGGACTAGGCACTAGCATTCATTACCGCCACCTGGCCTGTGTCTGCTTGGTCCCGCACATGGCCTCATGACCTTCCACTGACCCACGATACACTCCGCTGCACTCACCTTGGACAGCGACATGGACAGCCACTTCAGGATTGGTGACCAATGGCATGGCAACCAGGCTGCGGCAGACTGTACCCTTCCCTTCAGCAGGATTTGTCATCCCCGGAAAGACTCTGGCTGGCCCTACACGGGTCCATATTGTGTAGTGTGCTGGGCATTGCCCTGAACCGCTCCAGCTGCATAACTGCACTGGATGTGCAATAAACATCCACTGACGCACTACTGTGTCATGTCCATCATCAGTCATGTATGCATGTGTGGATGAATGTAGGGACAGTGATTTCCCTTGCGTCAATGATGGTCATCTTGTGGGATGCCAGTCAGAGGGTGCTACATTGCATTTTGTGTACCGGGTCCCGTGGACACTACAACTGGGACACACGTATCACTCACTTCCTTGTCTGGACTTGGACTGAACCACGCCCAGAGCCCACGTGTCATTGTGACAAGCCCTGCGCTGGTCCGGCGTCAGGCCAGACCACTCCGCTTACGCTCCGGGGGGGGTGGGGCATCATTGCTACCTGTCGCAGGCGAACTCGCTTGTGGTGTGAAGGTCACTGGTCTAATTGTCAGCAAGTCACAGCCACTCCCTGAGGGCAGGTTTGCACGCACACCACACCCATTGGGGCACAGGCGTCACAGGCCATGTGACTCCCCCAACACAAGGGGCCGACGACGTCACATTCTCCTCTGCCTGTGATGACTGGATGACAGACGCCATGGTTCCCAATCATAAAGGGCACAAGAGTTTTGTTGCGCACAGGGTTAGAGGCAACCCAGGTCTGTGTATGGCATGGGCCGACCACCATGTGGCGCTGACTGGGGTTGCACAGGGTTAGTTGGACCCGGCGCATTGCAGCAGGCACAGGCACCCCGCCACGGGACGGTGACTTTGGGTGCACTGAGTCAGTGGCACCTTAAGCTGCTGAGCGGGTGGGCACCCTGCAATGATGCCCTGTCCCGGCAGTCCGGGCAACTCAGGTTTCATGTGACCTGCTGTGCAGCAGTGTAGGCCAGAGCCAGCGGGCAGCGCGGGCCTACTGCCACGTGGCCTCGCTTCCGGGACACAGAATTAGTGGCACCCATTGAGTTGATCGGGTGTGCAAAAGACACACAATTGATGTACGTAATGCTGACCAATTCAAAACTGAGTGGGTGTGCAGCCTGTGATGTTGCCGGGTGCATTGGACTGTCCTCAGCCATGGAGTATTCAAGACCCAGCAACACACGTGAGACCAGGTGGCCTGCGGAGTGTGGCTGCATGGTGTGAAGGGTGCCATGTCCGCAGGCCCCAGGCTTGTGGCTTGCAGCGGCACGTGGTGGGACATCGAATCTACACGCTGGTGGCGGAAGGTGAGCAGTGGGGCCTGGGTGGGCATGCTCTGTGGGCAGTGGGTGCCTATGTGATGCCTCTGCCTGGGTGTGCATGGGCGGGCAGGTGCTGTTGTCTTGTGCGAGTGTGTGTACTGTGCCAGTAATGTATCTGGACTCTGTTTCAGATGACAGCTCTGACCCAGGTGTGTGACCTAATGGACTGCACTACATGCAGGCAAGTGGTTTGAAACACACCGGTGGCAGCAGGTGAGCAGTGTGGCCAGGGTGCGCAGGGGAAGCTCTATCTCTTCGCTCTCTCTCTCCCTCTCTTCTTCTCTCTCTCTCTTTCTCTTCTTCTCTCTCTCTCTCCCACTCTCTTCTTCTCCCTCTCTCTCCCCCTCTCTTCTTCTCTCTCCCTCTCTCTCTCCCTCTCTTCTTCTCTCTCTCTCTCTCCCCCTCTCTCTCTCTTTCTCTCCTTCTCTTCTTCTTCTCTCTCTCTCCCCCTCTCTTCTTCTCTCTCTCTCCCTCTCTTCCTCTCTCTCACTCCTTTGCTCTCTCTCTGTCCTTTGATGTGCGCAGGACACACCTTCTCATCATGTTTTTGTCTTGCAGGCTGTGACCTACGGACTGTCCCGCGTGGAGGCGCCATGTGTCTTCATTTGATTTCAGTGTTAATTTTAATAAAGTTGTATTTGTTACTTCGAAAGTGAATGTGTGATGCTCATTTCTGTGACGACACATGCATTTCAACTGTTGTGATTGTGCGACATCATGCAGAATATTTTGTACATGTTTTTGTGTAGCTGATGTGGCATGTCTTTGGGGTGGGAGGGGTGCCAGGGAGTGGTGGCCTGAGGGTGGTGTTGGTGGTTGTTGTGGCCCTCTTGGGTGTCCGGGCCGCATGATGTGTAGCTCCATGGCATCTGTTGCCCTTCCGATGTGGTCATGGGCAGGTCTCCCTTTTGTGGTGCTGGCTGCCGTCCGACTTAACACTAGGTCAGAGCAGGTGTAGATTTACTGGTGCTAACTTGCCTTATCGCCGGTTTTGTGTTCTTATCGATGATCTGTCTGGTCGTTGAGCATGGTGAGGAATTGTGTGGCCGCGGCTTTTGGCACGGGAACGCCCACTCTGCATCTCCTTAGCGATATTTGCGGGGATCCTCTGTGGCGATGTTTTTTGCAGCTGCTATTGCTGGAAAACTGGTGCTGCTTGTGAATGGGGAGGTACATTTATCACGACTTTGGCTGTGATAAAGTGCCATTAATTTGGCGATTGCTCCTTGTGAATATGTCCCAATCTCTTGTTAGCCTATTGGGCGCACACAGTTGTCACGTTCTTATGACTAAGCACCAAGATACTCTTTTCTGAGTGAAAGTGCACTCTGGGGATACCCATCCTACTCATTCATATAAAAGCAATGTTTTACTCTGTCTGATAGACTGTCATCATATAAAGTACTGTTGGAGGGAGGACCACCGGGGGGGTCAGGGGGCCCACTCCGGGGCACCTTCCTACCGCAAAGTTATAGCCGAGCGCCGCTGAGAAGCCTCCTAGGAGAGGTCTTTCTCCTATGATCGTACTAGGCCCAGTAACACCACCACACAGGACTCCGTATCAGTTGCTTATCTAGGTACTTTATCAATAGTAGCTCATTCGAAATATTTACAGGGGGATCGAGAGATCCAGAAAGAGTCTCAATGTCTTTGTAGGGACAGGGTAGCGGGACAGTCTTAGTACCAGCCTGGTACGGGGAAGCTCTGCGCCAGACCTTGCGTTAGGCCGAAGGTGGCTCCGGGGACCGGAGCGGCAGGTGCTGGTCTCAAAGCAGCTCGGACGTGGAGAGCCGCAACGGGGTCTGCAGGGCTCGGGTGGTAGTTCCGCTTGGGTCGAGCCGCGACACAGTCAGCAGGGCTCCGGTGGTAGGTCCGCTTCGGTCAAGCCACGACGAGGTCAGCCGGGCTCTGATGGCAAGTTCAACAAGGTCGGGCCGCGACAGCGTCAGCAGGGCCCCAAGGGTTCGTGAAGGTCTTTAAGCACGGTGGAGCCGCGATGTAGTCAGCAGGGCTCAGAGCGTGGTTCCAGGATGAGTCTTTCTCCGTAGGGTCAGCCGCGATCCGATCAACAGGGCTCTTGACTTCGGGATACAACTGCTGTCCTGTTGCAGGGTCGCCCCAGATATAGGTCTGGAGCCCTTTGATGTCCGGACCCTTGCGCCCGGGGGGGCGGTGAGGCCGGGTCGGGAGCGGCCATATGCTCAGCAGGAGAGGCGCCAGGCCCAGGAGAGCTGTGGGACGATCGCACCTAGGTGTGGGAGGACGGTTGGGGGTCCCATCGATACTGCCCTCCGCCGGGAGTGGGGAAGTGTTCACGTGGTACCCCCTGGCCAGTTGTTGGCGCCTCGATGTCGGGGCTTGCTGGGGCCGAGGTCGGGTTGAGCGGGGTCACGTAGGCTGGTGCGCAGTCACGTACAATCCAAAATGGAGGAGCCCCGAGGTGCAGGGGACCTCGTGCGGCTTGGCGAGGGGGAACAGGACCACGCCACGAGGCCGGCTCCAACAAGCGTCCCCCCCAGCTGAAGGCAGGGAGAGTCACCCATCTCCTTGGGGGTTCTCCTCGCCGAGGCGGAAGAATCTGGATAGGCCGTCGGCATTGGCGTGGTCGTTGCCTGGCCGGTGCTCTACGGTGAAGTCCATCCCTTGCAGCGAGATGGACCATCGCAACAATTTGGGGTTCTCGCCCCGCATCTGCATTAGCCACCGCAGGGGCCGGTGGTCAGTCTGGACTCGGAAGTGGGTGCCGAAAAGGTAGGGCCGGAGCTTTTTGAGAGCCCATACCACGGCGAAGGCCTCCCGCTCGATGGTGCTCCACCTCTGTTCTCGGGGCAGCAGTCGGCGGCTGATGAAGGCCACAGGTCTGTCGAGGCCCTCGGTGTCCATCTGGGAGAGGACCGCCCCAACCCCGTCCTCCGAGGCATCTGTCTGAACCACGAATTCCTTGCCGTAGTCAGGGGCCTGTAGTACAGGGGCAGCGCACATTGCCGCCTTGAGGGTTTCAAAAGCGGTCTGACAGCGGGGTGTCCAGTGCACCGTCTTGGGCTGCTTTTTGGAAGTGAGCCCCGTGAGGGGGCCCACAATACTGCCATAGTCTTTGATAAATCGCCGGTAGTAGCCTGTGAGGCCTAAGAAGGCCCGGACAGCTGTTTGGGTGGCAGGGGGCTCCCACGCCTGGATGGCATCTACCTTCAACTGGAGGGGCGCCACCTGGCCACTCCCCACCTGATGGCCCAGATAGGTCACTGATCCTTGACCGATCTGGCACTTGCTGGCCTTAATCATGAGCCCGGCCCTTTGGAGAGCAGCCAGGACTTCTCTGAGGTGTCCTAGGTGCGCGGCCCAGTGGTTGCTGAAGACTGCAATGTCGTCTAAGTAGGCCGCGCTGAAGGCTTCTAGTCCGGCCAGGACCTTGTTCACCAGTCTCTGGAAGGTCGCTGGGGCGTTCTTCATACCGAAGGGCATCACCCGAAAGTGGTAGTGCCCATCGGGGGTGGAGAAGGCGGATCGTTCCTGGGCGCCGGGGGTGAGCCTGTTCTGCCAGTACCCAGCGGTGAGATCAAAAGTGCTTAGGTAGCGGGCGGCCCCTAAGCGGTCGATCAGCTCGTCTGCCCGTGGCAGGGGATGGGCATCGGTCTTGGTGACTGCGTTTAGGCCCCTGTAGTCCACACAAAATCTGAGTTCTGGGGGGGGTGCCGGGGGCGGCGGCCTTCGGCACCAAGACCACAGGGCTGGCCCACGGGCTGTCGGATGGCTCGATGACTCCGAGGGCGAGCATCTTGGAGACCTCCGTTTGTATGCAGGCTCGGACCCGGTCGGGCACTCTGTAGGCACGGTGTCGCACAGGGGGGCTGTCCCCGGTATCCACGTCGTGGACGCACCAGGGGGTCACCCCGGGCGTGAGAGAGAAGAGGGCAGCGAAGGGTTGCAGCAGCTGTCGGCAGTCATGGCGCTGTTCTGGGGTCAGGGTGGTGGAGAGTTTGACGCCCTCCAGGGAGCCGTCTTGGTCCGAGGACCCCAGGGGGTTGGGTAGGGGCTCGGAGTCGCTTTCGCCCCCATCGTCGGTAGCCAGCAGCAGGCTTAGTTCGGTTTGGGCAAAGTGGGGCTTGAGCCGGTTGGCGTGTAGGACCCGGAGGGGGTTCCTTGGGGACTCCATGTCGACCAAGTAGGTGACGGGGCTCTTCTTCTCAACCATCTTGAAGGGCCCGGTCCATCTGTCCTGAAGGGCGCAGGGGTCCACGGGCGACATGACCCAGACTTGCTGGCCCGGCTCGAACTCGATGGTCGAGGCATTTTCGTCATACCAGCGTTTCATGTCTTCTTGGCTGGTTTCGAGGTTGGCTTTTGCCAGGGCCCGGAACTTCCGAGTCTGGTTCCGCAGGGTCAAGAGGTACCTGTAGACGTCGGGGGGGGCATCTTGGACGCTCGCCTCCCAGCCCTCTTTGACCAGGCTGAGGGGCCCTCGGACGGGGTGCCCATACAACAGTTCGAAGGGGCTGAAGCCCAGGGATTTCTGTGGAACCTCTCGATAGGCGAACAGGAGGCATGGCAGCAGGACGTCCCATCTCCTCCTCAGGGGCTCTTCCAGGCCCTTGATCATTCCTTTCAAGGTTCTGTTGAACCGCTCGACCAGTCCGTTCTCCTGGGGGTGGTAAGGGGTGGTGAACTTGTAGGTGACCCCACATTGTTGCCAGAGGGATCTCATGTGTTTCGAGATGAAGTTCGTACCCCTGTCGCTCACCACTTCTCGGGGGAACCCCACCCTGGAGAAGATGCCCATCAGGGCCCGGCCGACCACTGGAGCTGTCACAGTTTGGAGGGGGGTGGCCTCTGGGTATCCGGTGGCGTGGTCGACCAGTACCAGGATGAAGCGGTGGCCCAGGGCGGTTCGGGGGTCGAGGGGCCCCACGATGTCGATCCCTACCCGTTCGAACGGGGTGTGGACGGCTGGAAATGGTTGGAGGGGGGCCTTGACTCGACCCCCAGTCTTCCCGCTGGCTTGGCAGGTCTGGCAGGACCGGCAGTGGTGGTCCACGTCTCTCCGCATTCGGGGCCAATAAAAATGAGTCACCAAGCGGCTGTAGGTCTTGTCTCGCCCGAGGTGTCCGGCGAGGGGCACGTCATGCGCCAGGTTCAGGAGGAACTCTCAGAATCGGAGGGGAACCACCAACACACGGCCGGCTCCTAGTTCGGCGACTTTCTGTTCACTATATAACAAGTCATTGTCCCAATAGATCCAGTGGGTTCCCGTGGGGTCCCCCGTGGCCTGGGCGGCCGCTTGCTGTCGGGCCCCCTGTTCTTGTTGGAACTGTTCGCGGGTTGGGCCCCCATCGTGGCGCCACTGGGCCAGCTCGGGGATCTCGCTGAGGGAGGCGGCCTCGTCGGGGGAAAGTTCGGATGGCCCGGCCTCATCGTCAGGCTCCTCCGTGCCGGAGGAGGGTAGCAGTTCTGGACCCGCAGGCTCGACGGGGGCCGCTGCTGCGCAGGTGGCGCAGGCCCATTCGGGCAGCCCTAGCATCCCCAGATGCTCTCGGCGCTCCACCTGGGCCCAGGGGGAGCTCTCCAAGTCGTTCCCCAGGAGGCTGTCCAATGGAGCGTCGTCGCGGACAGTTACTTTCAGGATGCCTGACACTCCTCCCCACTCGAAGGGGATCCGGGCCATCCGGCACATGCTTTCGGTGTTGTCCGCGGTCCGGACAGGGCATAGGACATGCGGCAGGATCTGTTCGGGGGTCACCAGGTGGCAGCGGACAGCGGTCACACTGGCCCCAGTGTCACGGAGGGCTTCGGCCCGTTGCCCATTGATGGTGACCCACTGCTGGTACTTCTGGGTGTTGCTCGGGATGGGGGCTCGGGGCACCATTTCTCGGGTGCCCAGGCATACGAGTGACATGGCAGCCGGTTCCCACTCGGGGGACCAGACGTCGCGGTTTTCCTCCTCTTCTTCTCCTTCCCCCAGGGCTGCGGCGGCTATTTGTCGGGGAGGGGGCCCAGCGGTCCCGTTTCGTCGGTTCACGGGGCAGGCCGGGTCGCTCGCACAGTGGCCTGTCTGTTGGCAGCCGAAGCAGGTCACTGTTGGTCGGGGTCCAGGCCTGGCGATGGGGGTTCCCCTACGGACCAGGGTCGGGGACGTGTGGTTGGCGGCTTGGCCTCGTGGCGGGCTTCGGGGCGGCCCGGCCGGGAATTCTCGACTGTGGTGGGACCCTCCTCCTCCGGCCCGCTGGCGAGGAGGTCCTGTGGTACTCCGTTGGTAGTCCCCCACGGGGTTCCGGGGGACCCGGGTGTTGACCCATCGGTCGGCTTCGGCGGCGAGCTTCCGGGGCTCGGTCAGTTTGCTGTCAAAGAGGTGTTGCCTTAGTTCGACAAAGCAGTTGTTGGCGAGGTGCTCCCAGACAATGAGGTCGAACAGTTCGTTGTACGAGGTGACCTTGCTCCCTCTTATCCACCCTTCAAAGGCTCTGCTGAAGAAGTCCACGTATTCGACCCATGTGGTACCGGGGAGCTTCTTGCAGTCCCGGAAGCGCTGCCGGTACATCTCGGCTGATAGTCCGTAGCGGGTGAGTAGGGCCTCTTTCATGTGGTTGTACGAGGTCATCACCGCGTCGGGGAGTTGCAGCAGGGTATCCCGGCCCTCGCTGAGGAACCTCCCCCATAGGCCGGCACCCCAATCCTTCCGGGGTACCCGATGGGAGGTCATGGCTACCTCGTATGCTCGGAACCATTGCTGGATGTCGTCGTTTTTATAGTACTCCTTGACGACATCCTTGGGGATATGAACCTTTGGCTCGGTTAGTGGCAGAGCGTCCCGGGATCCGGGGGTGCTGGTCTCCCCCGTTTTGGATTTCAGTTCGAGTTCCTTGAGGCCCCTCTCGTGCTCGAGGGTTAGCCGTTTCTCTTCTAGTTCTCGATGCCGTTTCTTTTCTTCGATTTCCTCCTGCAGCCGTAGTTGCTCCAAGGCCAACTTTTTCTCCGCCAGCAGGAGTTCACCGTCCAGCCGGAGTCGTGCGAGTACCAATTCGTGTGTCCGGACCCTCTCCCGTTCTCGCATTTCTTCGTGGGATAGGCCGGCTTCCGGGATGCTTCGTCCCCCATCTGCCGGGGTCATGGTCGGCGGCAGGTTTTGGTCCCGGGCCGAGGTCCCTTTGCCTTGGGGTGGAGTGGCCTCGGATTCTGCCCAGGATTTCAGGGCTTTCTGCATTTCTTCCTTGGTGCCCAATCCTGTGGTTGGGATCCCTTTGTCCTTGCAGAATTGTTTCAATTCTTTGTGGGTGTACTCTTCCAACCTTACTTGCTGGAAGGTTGCGGCCACGGCTGTTTCTTGGCTGCTCATGGTTCTCTTTCTTTTTCCGTCTGGTTAGGCAGCGGGTGCGTTACTTGCCTGTACGATTGCGTCTGGCTCGGATCCCGTTGCTGGCCACCAAATGTTGGAGGGAGGACCACCAGGGAGGTCAGGGGGTCCACTCCGGGGCACCTTCCTAACGCAAAGTTATAGCCGAGCGCAGCTGAGAAGCCTCCTAGGAGAGGTCTTTCTCCTATGATCGTACTAGGCCCAGTAGCTCCACCACACAGGACTCCGTATCAGTTGCTTATCTAGGTGCTTTATCAATAGTAGCTCATTCGAAATATTTACAGGGGGATCAAGAGATCCAGAAAGAGTCTCAATGTCTTTGTAGGGACAGGGTAGCGGGACAGTCTTAGTACCAGCCTGGTACGGGGAAGCTCTGCGCCAGACTTTGCGTTAGGCCGAAGGTGGCTCCGGGGACCGGAGCGGCAGGTGCTGGTCTCATAGCAGCTCGGACGTGGAGAGCCGCGACGGGGTCTGCAGGGCTCGGGTGGTAGGTCCGCTTCGGTCGAGCCGCAACGAGGTCAGCCGGGCTCTGATGGCAAGTTCAACAAGGTCGGGCCGCGACAGCGTCAGCAGGGCCCCAAGGGTTCGTGAAGGTCTTTAAGCACGGTGGAGCCGCGACGTAGTCAGCAGGGCTCAGAGCGTGGTTCCAGGATGAGTCTTTCTCCGTAGGGTCAGCGGCGATCCGATCAGCAGGGCTCTTGACGCCAGGATACAACTGCTGTCCTGTTGCAGGGTCACCCCAGATATAGGTCTGGAGCCCTTTGATGTCCGGACCCTTGCGCCCGGGGGGGCGGTGAGGCTGGGTCGGGAGCGGCCATATGCTCAGCAGGAGAGGCGCCAGGCCCAGGAGAGCTGTGGGACGATCGCACCTAGGTGTGGGAGGACGGTTGGGGGTCCCATCGATACTGCCCTCCGCCGGGAGTGGGGAAGTGTTCACGTGGTACCCCCTGGCCAGTTGTTGGCGCCTCGATGTTGGGGCTTGCTGGGGGCGAGGCCGGGTTGAGCGGGGTCACGTAGGCTGGTGCGCAGAGTCACGTACAATCCAAAATGGAGGAGCCCCGAGGTGCAGGGGACCTCGTGCGGCTTGGCGAGGGGGAACAGGACCACGCCACGAGGCCGGCGCCAACAAGACAATATAAATGAAAGAGTGTCAAGAACCAAGATGCAGAGATATTCTAATAAATCACTATTATCCTGATAACTACATTCTCCAACAAGCATGCTTTTTCCCTGCCTCCTTCGTTCGGTGGGCTCAGCAAATATGGTGCCTGAAAAAGCTTTCCAATGAAATTGCAGCACCTACCATTCAGAGCCACGCCCACCTGATACTGGGATTATCAGTATTTGATAAAGCAGGGTTATTTCAATGTTATCAAAGCATTGACTTTGTTTTATACAAACTTTTCAATTATTTAATGTTGGCGTACATATTTGAACTTAATATTGAGCTCCGGTACATTATCATCAATCAAAAAGCACAGATATCTGAAATTAATTATTTTAAACATCCTCTATATTTTACACCTATGTCAGACAGAAGGAAAACTCAGCCCCATTTTCATTTGACTTGAATTAAAAACCGATCAGAATGCTTCTTACAGTGCTGTAAGTAAATCCAGGCTAAACTACAATGCTTTTTGTCTCCGGTTCCTTTTGAATCAGAGTTGACTTCAAGATGGCCACTGATATCAAAGAGGCCATCTTTGCCATGGCTGCTGTCATGCACAGGAAAACCTTGATCATTCTTGGCCCGATTGAAAAGAGTGAGTGTGATTAATATTACGTTTGGAGTCGGCTGTATGACTTTTGTGGCCTTCTCTAACATTCCAGGGAGTACTCCTGGAAACACATAGCAGTCTTACTTTTCTAGCCTACCCTTTTCACATTCAGAGTTTGAACTGAGTTCCACATATAGAAACCTGATGCAAGTGCATTTGAAGATTTGCACAAAAAATATATTTCTCCTAAGACGTTTTTGGTTTCTCCGTCCCAACTCCCATCAACTGTGCTTACTTTTACCATTAATATGAGTAAAATTGCAGTAGATTCCCAGGTGCAAACAGTCCTGTCAAGGGTATGCAAGGGTATGCAAGGGTATGCAAGTATCCACAAATCTACAACTTTGCAGCTATGCAACTGCTTTTCCAGGTAGGGCCTGAAAAGTCTCCAAAACCTTCTCAATCCTAAATATACAATTTCAGAAAATCTACCATCCTGAGTTTTTCCATATTTGTGAATCTCTTTTGTGAGGTTAACATTTTACTATTACGGATGTTGTGAATCAGTATTTGAATATCAATCCCATCAATAGATCAGTAGCACATCTGAGGGGCATATTTACAGGAAAATGACTCAATTATGCTGCACGGACCTGCATCATTTGAAAAACGCAGGGATGCGACGCATTAACAAGAATGGAGCGCATCCTCGTGCTCACCCTTGCGGGCAGAAATTTACATAGCGCCAACACAAGCACTCTTGCACCATAGTGCAAGGGTTCCTGCACTGCAGGGATGATTGTGTGGAAAAGGATACCATTCTGCACAAAAACAATCCTTAATGACGTTTTGCGCCTTCTATGTGCTGCAGAGTTCAGCGCACAATGAAAGAGCAAAAAATGAGGAGGAATGAAAGTATTGATCCTCGTTGCGCCACATTAACACCTCCTTTTGAAAGGCATTCGTTTTTTGCGCTGCCTCAGATTGACAGATACTTGTAAATCTGGAGCACCCACAGCAACACCCATTGCACGCCCCTTTGCCGCAGAAAACTGCATTGTAAAGGGCCATATTAACAAGGCCGTGTTAAGCAGCACAAAGCGGCTTAGCGTGGCCTTGTAACTATGGGTTTTCAAAGAGCGCCACAAGACTTTCAAAAACCGTGAAGCTACGGTTGTGCTAGGGTCTTTTAAATATGCCCCTAAGAGGCATACCCACAATGAAGTGGCGGAGCTCGGGTTAGCTCCAATTTGCTAACGCTCAGCTCCATCAGTTGAAAAATGCAGGGATTTATAATGATAGGGCACCCCCCTGCGTTTCGCCTAGCACTTGCGCTAAATTAAGCTGACTAGCGCCAACGCAGGCACCCTTGCACCATAGTGCAATGGTGCCTGTGTTAGGGGGAATGATGGTCTATGTGCAGGCAGGAGTACTTTCCTGCACAAATTAATCCAGAATGGCAATTTGTAACTTCTATGTCAGCTGCATTGTGAAGCACATACAGATGTTGCAAATTGTCATTTTTTAAATTCATGGCAATTTGCTGCTTCTATGTGTGCTGCACAATGCAGCACACATAGAAGCAGCAAAAACAAGGAGAAATTAAACATTCCTCCTTGTTCCGCCATGTTAAGGTCAGGTTTTCCCTTGTCTTAATTTTGGCACTGCCTCCTATTTACGCCACCCTTATAAATAGGGTGCAGCGTCCAAATTAATGGGTGTTGCGGTGGCACGCCCACCGCAACACCCATTGCCCACCCCATCCATGCTAAATGTAACATGAAAGGGGGCCTTATTTGCAACGTGCCATAAAGCCACTTAAAAAGGCTTAATGGTACATTGTGAATAAGGCAATGGACGTACCGCCAACTTAACGTCTTAAAAAGTGAATTTCTGGTGGCGTTTAGTCCTTGTACATATGCTCCTTAGTTTGTTAAGAAAATGCGTTTGTTATTCGGTCTCTCTATTGTTTAGATTCTCATGGCACAGATGTAAGGCAACGAGAGGGAGAGGCTATGGGGTGACGTATGGAGCAGACACACCTCTACATGCAAGCACATTTAAGATTTAAAGATTTCTCACTCATTTATTTTTTTATCTGATAGTTTTTTTGTTTCGTTTTAGGAATAGAAAGATACATTGAATAGGAATATTCCATTAAAACACAAATATGTGTAAGTAAAAAACACATCATATTAACTATAAGCACACTTTTATAATGCCATCAAACTCTTATCCCATTGATATAAAAGAAAGCCTCACTGCTCCACGCCTGTCTTTAGAGGCATGCTGCCAGCTGACTCGCAGCGTGCAAGAGGTCTATCTCTGTGCTTCTTTGAAAAGTCTTCCAGAGATGAACTCATTTGCAGTTTTGAACGAGCTGCCCCTTCACAATCAAATAAAATCCATCAATGAATCATGATGCATCTTTTTCATCAGCCTTTTCCCGAAGCCGAGGGTGTGTGGAGGAATAAAAAGCCCATCATAGCCTTGCTTTCAGTGCAGTAAAAGTTCATATTTGATCCTTTGGGAAATGCTCCGTTGCCCCCAGCCAATGCCCGAGCTGTATGAAGTGCAGGAAATAAAAATACAGCATTGGAAGAGCCAATGGGCTTCACATTAGAGCCTCTTGCTACATTGACCTCTTGCATTGGGGAGCTATCATTGTCAGGCACTGACGTTGTCTTTCTTCGCTTTATAAAAAGATTGATGGAGTGTTTTAATTGAATTGGACCCAGAAAAGATATCAGTGTTTCTGCTCCTCGCCCTCTCGGCCTCTTTTCCTGGGAAGGTTCAGGTTGTCCCTCATCAGAGAGGGCATGCTGCCTGCTTGCCCCCCACCGGAGAAAACACTGAAGTCTGAAAGGCAGATTGAATTTCTATTTTTGCCCACAGGTCAGGAGCAGCAATAGCAGATAGGTGCCCCTTTTTAATCTGTTCATATGAGCCTCGACCTGGAACACCCTCCCATGTGTGCCTCTGATATGGTTTGTATAAAGCAGCATGGGCCAAAATGACTAAAAACGGTCACAATTTGTGACCAGTATTTTTATGAGCAGAGTGGAAGGGATTGACAGGTGTCCTTTTGAGTTGAAGAAGTTACTTAAGCACTTGTAGGCCCACATGCGAATTACTACACAGACTATGCACCCATAAAGCAACTGATATACATGTTCACAAAAGCATAGACCCTCTCTGCAACCTAATCAGACCGCTAAAGAAACACATATACATTCAAGGCCTTATTTATGAGGCCTTGCGTCACTTTTACACCTTCGGCGAGTCACTTTTTGTGACACACCGGTGGTGTAATAAATGCGCCATGTGTCGCCCTATTTACAAAGTGATGCATCTAGGCGGATAAAGGTCTGTGCCACATTATACCTGCACCAGGTATAATGTATGCAGGGTGGGTGTTCCCCCGCAAAAAGCCTTGTAGAAGCGGCGCATTGAAATCTATGAGATTTCAGTGCACCACTTTTAGGACGCCGTTGTGTCAATATCTTACCCCTGCCTCACAGCAGGCGTAAGACTGACGCAGATCCTATCACATGTGGCTTGCCCCAGGTGAAAGGACTCATTGCTGGAGCTGCGTTCTCTTTTTCAGACACACCCCAGCAATGCATCACTTTTGCGGCTAAAGATACGTCAGGAATACTGATGTATCTGTAACTTTATGCGACATGATGCGTCATACAGTAAATATGACGCATCCATCATGTAACAAGGTGGGCGCACTGAGAAGTGACGCTTCACTGTTTTCACACAGAGATGCATCACTTCTCATAAATAAGGCCCATACTTTCTTAATATAAACTACTTATACCTGCAGCAGACTCAAAGATAGTTACACTCACATGTTCATAGCTTTCTATTTTCTCACACAGGCACTGAAATATTTGTGCAGTCACCTATTTACACATTTAGACAGCCATAGACCTTCTAAAATGCTCAGTCACATAACAGCACATTTACCTAAGCACCTTATAGCACTCATACAGGTTTACTGCTACACTCAGTTACATATGTAGGATAGTACTGATACAACCTTCTGAACCACAAAGAGAAAGAGTATGTGAATTATGGGTGATGGCTACTGGTGCACACCATGTCTGTGTATTCTTACTCCAAACTTCACTTGGAATATTATAGGCCCTTCTAAAGTATCAAACCCAAGTTTTAGTGCACATAATACACTTCTAAGATATACTGGATGTATGCAATACAGGCTGATGTTTTGTGCTTGAGATTGAGAAATGCCCTTTCGAGTCGAAAAAGGTTACCTTTTCACTTGCAGACCTCTATACCAAGTACTACATAGAGTATGGCATCCCTAAAACAATTGACATGCATGTTCACAAAACATAGAGCCGGTCTTTCACTTACAGAGACAGCTGCAGAAGCACTTATGCATTCAGTCACTCACAGAAACTATTTATGCATGTAGCAAACAAGGTAGTTGAAGTGGTACCTATATAGCTCTCTTTTGCCTAACATAGGGACAGAAATATTTGTGGTGCAACTTACATTCACATTTGGACAGCCATAGAGGTATTATAGCAGGCAGTTGCAAACCAGCACATTTACTTAAACATCTCATGGCACTGAAAGAGGTGTACTCCTTCGCTCTCTCAGATATGTAGACAAGTACTGACACAACCTTGTCGACCATGTACAGACATAGTCCTTTGACTGGGTGATTGCTACTAGTACAGACCCTGTCTGTGCACTCTCACTGCAAGCTTCAGTGTGCATGTTATAGGTCTTTCTGAAATGTCAAACCCAAGTTACAGTGCACATAACACACTACTAAGATATGCTGTAGGAATGCCATAAAGGATGCTTTTTTTGTGGTTAAGACATTGACAGACGTCCTTTTACTTATGCACTTGCTGGCTTCTATGCCAATTACTATATAGAGTATGGCATCCCTAAAGCAAATGTCATACATGTTCACAAAAGCATCCGCTCTTTCAGTTACATCTTAAACATTGCATGGCACTGATAGAGGAGCACTCCTACACTCTCTGAGATAAGTAGGCAAGCACTGACACAACCTTCTCTACCATGTACAGAAATAGTCCTTCAAATATGGGTGATGGCTACTAGTGCACACCCATCTGTGTTTTCTCACTGCAAGCTTCACTTGGTGTGATATAGGTATTTCTCAAGTTTTGAATCCACTCAAACAACCATGCACCCAGTCACTCATGCACCCACTTAGACATCTACTCAAACTGTCAGAGACTCACTCAGACATTAATGCACTCACTCACACTCCCAGTGAGACACCTACGCAGGTATACTCAAACCCACTGACACACACACACACTCAGTCACACACCCATTGAGTCACTCACACACTCAGTCACACACACACTGAGGCACTCTTGCACTCACTCACACACTTGTTTCAAATGTTACAAGTAGGAAATAGAATTTATAAAACCTTACAGATTCACTGAAAAAAACAAAGCTAACAGGGACGTTGTAGTTAGGAAACAGAATTTTTTTTAAAATTTAGAAATTCACTGAAAAAAACAAGAGTTACAATGTTGTTATATTTAGGCTCAAATGTCACTCTTACAAAACTGGTGAAATTCAGCAGTTATAGTTACCTGAGCTAACTATAACTTAAGCCCCCGCAATCCACTGCTTATTACCTCACATATTACATCACTCATGACATGGTTATCAGCAGCTTCCAGGCAACAATAACTGTGTCAAGATAACTCTGGTGATTAATGTAACTGCTGGAGAGAGATGGGAGTTTTGTCCAGTGGCAGCTTTAATTCATCTAAGGTAGTGCTGATGGTTATATGCCAGTTCCAAATAATGTGTACCATGCATTTCAAAAACCAGTATTTTATGTGCATAGCTGAGTGGGTTACTGCTTTTGTCACAGAAATTCTTTTGTACTATGCACTTCATAGGTTAAATGGTAATCTAGTACAGTGAGCTATGAACTGCCACCAAAGAGCTGCATGCACACTGCATGGTACAAGTTAGTAAGTTATGTTTTTTCCCGTTTTTTGTTATCCTGATGCTGGTAAAAAGGTTTTTTTGGGTAAAAATTATTTCTAATTATTAGAGTCAACAGTAAGCACTGTGTTATGTTCTAAATCCTCATTCTGTGCTTCTCCAGCCAAGCACTCTTAAGAAATGCCTACTAATATGAATGAGAAAGCAAAAGACACAGAGATGATGAACGGAATGCAGAGCAAATCAAACATCACCCTCACTTAATAGATCTGGGTTAAATTTATTGTTCTTTTGCTCACCATGCCACCAAGTTTAGACCGAGCCATATGCATATCAGTCTTGACCCTGTCCCTCATGGGAACAGTCCAGAGCCAACTCTGAAGCCAGGTCCTCCCTGGACTAGAAACAAGCATCCTGGGACTGGTTTCAGGGCATCATCCCTCATCAGAGCGCCAACTGCCAAACCAGGTCGTCCCTGGCCCAGAAACAAGCATCCTGGGACTGGTTTCAGGGCATTATCCATCATCAACCAGGCTAGCTTGGATTCAGTGGCACAGTGCTCCTGGGACCCACGTCTAGGCATACCTGGAGCACTTAGGGTGAGAAGGCAAAAGATACAGAGATGATGGACGGAATACAAATGAAATATTGGGGTAAATCCATCGTTCTTTTGCTCACCATGCCACCTGTTTAGACCCAGCTATATGCAAATCAGTCTTGACCCTGTGTCTCATGGGAACAGTCCAGACTGAACTTCCGTGCTCTACATGCAACTGGAGTCAAGCTATCCTGGCTGATGAGGAGTGAAACCCCGAGACCGGTCCTAGGCGGCTTATTTCCAGTCATTTAATCAATCAATCAATCAGGACATTTGTAGAGCGCGCTACTCACCCGCGAGGGTCTCAAGGCGCTGGGAGGGGGGGTGCCGCTACTGCTCGAAAGGCCAGGTTTTGAGGTGCTTCCTGAAGGAGAGATGGTCCTGGGTCAGTCGAAGGGGGGTGGGGAGGGAGTTCCACATCTTGGCCGCCAGGTAGGAGAAAGATCTTCCTCCGTTGGTGGTTCTGCAAATCCGTGGGACGGTGGCGAGGGCGAGGCTGGCGGAGCGGAGCTGGCGGGTAGGTGTGTAGAGCGTGAGGCGGGTATTGAGGTATTCAGGGCCCGTGTCGTGGAGAGCCTTGTGTGCGTGGGTGAGGAGTCTGAAGGTGATCCTCTTGCTGACGGGGAGCCAGTGCAGGTCTCTCAGGTGAGCAGAGATGTGGCCGAGTCGGGGAATGTCCAGGATGAGTCGTGCAGCTGCGTTCTGAATGCGCTGGAGTCTTTGCTGTAGTTTGGCGGTGGTCCCAGCGTAGAGGGCGTTCCCGTAGGCCAGTCGGCTGGTGACGAGGGCCTGGGTGACTGTCTTCCTGGTTCCAGTGGGGATCCACCGGAAGATCTTTCGGAGCATGCGGAGGGTGTTGAAGCAGGAAGATGTAACGCGTTGACTTGCTTGGTCATCGTGAGGGAGGTGTCAAGGATGAAGCCCAGGTTGCGTGCGTGGTCCGTGGGCTTGGGGGCGGTGCCCAGAGCAGGGGGCCACCAGGAGTCATCCCAGGCGGAGGGGGATGGTACGAGGATCAGGACTTCCGTTGTGTCTGAGTTCAGCTTCAGACGACTGAGCTTCATCCATTCCGCAACGTCTTTCATTCCTTCCTGGAAGCTGGCTCTGGCGGTGGCGGGGTCGTTGGTGAGGGAGAGGATCAGTTGGGTGTCATCGGCATAGGATATGATGTTGAGGTTGTGTTTGCGTGCGATGGCTGCGAGGGGGCTCATGTAGACATTGAAGAGGGTGGGGCTGAGCGAGGATCCTTGGGGTACGCCGCAGATGATCTTGGTGGCCGCTGCGCGGAAGGGCAGGAGACGGACTCTCTGAGTTCTGTCGGCGAGGAAGGAGGTGATCCATTCCAGGGCCTTCCCTTGGATCCCAGCGTGGTGGAGGCGGGTGGTCAGGGTGCGTTGGCAGACAGTGTCGAATGCGGCCGACAAGTCGAGGAGGATGAGGGCGCCAGTTTCACCGTTGTCGAGCAGGGTCCTGATGTCATTAGTGGCTGCGATGAGGGCGGTCTCGGTGCTGTGGTTCGCTCTGAATCTGGACTGCGATGGGTCGAGGGAGCCGTTCGTCTCGAGGAAGGTGGTCAGCTGTTTGTTGACGGTTTTCTTGATGACTTTAGCGGGGAAGGGGAGGAGCGAGATGGGACGGAAGTTCTTGAGGTCTGTGGGGTCCGCGGTAGGTTTCTTCAGGAGGGCGCTGATCTCTGCATGCTTCCAGCTCTCCGGGAATGTGTCGGATGTGAAGGAGTTGTTGATGATGTCCCGGAGATGGGGTGCGATGATGGAGTCGGCTTTGTTGAAGATGTGGTGTGGGCAGGGGTCGGCTGGGGAGCCGGAGTGGATGGCGTTCATCATGAGGGTGGTGTCTTCCGTGCTGACGGGGTTCCAGGTGCACAGGGTGGTGGTGGGGGGCGTTGGTTCGGTGGCTGGGTATGTAGTCTGAGCGCCGAAGCTGTCGTGTATATTGGCGATCTTGCTGTGGAAGAACGTGGCGAGTGAGTCGCAGAGTTCTTGCGATGGCGTGATGTCGTTGTTGCTGGCGCTGGGGTTGGATAGCTCTTTGACAATGCTGAAGAGTTCTTTGCTGTTGTGGGTGTTGTTGTCCAGTCGGTCTCTGAATGATGTACTTTTGGTGGTGCAGGTCAGCTGGTGGTGTTTGCGGATGGCGTTCTTGAGGGCTCTCATGTTTTCTGTTGACTGGTCGTGGCACCAGGTTTTTTCGAGGGTACGGCAGGATTTCTTAGAGTCTTTGAGATCGTCGGTGGCCCATGATGCTTTCTTGCTGTTGGGATTGCTTGGAGGGTTCTTCAGTGGTGCAAGGGCATCGGCGCAGTTGGTGATCCACTGTGTGAGGTTGCGGGCTGCTTCACTGGGGTCCGTAGTGTTGGTGGGTTGGTTTTGGCTCAGGGAGGTGGTGAGCTGGTCAGTGGTGATCTTGCTCCAGCATCTACGGGGGCCTTGCTTCGGGCGGAGGTGAGTCGTGGTTTTCATGAAGTTGAAGTGGATGCAGCTGTGATCGGTTCAGTGCAGTCTGGTGGAGTGGCTGAAGGAGATGTGGTCGCTCGAGGAGAAGATGGGGTCAAGCGTGTGGCCGGGAGGACCTGGGCAGGGAGGACCTGGCCTGACAGTTCGGGCTGGACTGTTCATATTGGGCGCAGGGTCAAGACTGATTTGCATATGTCTGGGTTTAAACTGGAATGTCCTGGGGGGCAAAATAACAATGGATATATGCCCAGATCTCTGTACTGGGGTGAATGTATGACATTGTTCTGCATTCTGTCCATCAATTGTTTTTTTTTGCATTCATCACCCCGAGTGGGATGGGTATTGCCAGACGTTGGTCACGTGCTTTCCATACCACTGGAGTCAAGCTATCTTGGCTGATGAGGTGTGAAACACCGAAACCGGACCTAGGATTATTGTTTTCAGTCCAGGGAGGACCTGGCCTGGCAGTTTCGAGTGAACTGTTCCCATTGGGTGAAGGGTTAAGACTGATTTGTATATGGCCTGGGTTTCAACTACAATGGCATGGGGAGCAAAAAAAATGAATGATTTAGGCCCATATCTCTGTATGGTGGTGAATGTGTCGCATTGTTCTGCATTCTGTCCATCAATTGTTCATTTTACTAATAGGGATGACATGTGATCCTGTACTCATTATTCTCCTTTGCCTTATGTAACCTTTTCTGCATACTAATTTACACACGTATGATTCATTGTCTCTGTATGTGTGTGATGTAAAGTGCTCTCACACCATACACTGGTATGGGAGGTGCTATGCAACAAATTAAATACATGTGGCAGAGGGGCTATGGAGAGATGATAGGCACTGTTGAAAGGTGATAGTGAGGGAATATTTGAAGAGACACAATAAAGATTGCTGAATCCTGGTGCATAGTAAGATCATAATTTACTATGCTTTAAATGCTAATACAATTAAATATAGAATGACAAATGTGTTGTAGAAGGCATACTTTTCCCCAAATTTTCTTAGGGGGAGAGACCCCAATGCCTCCTTTTTAGTGATCAGGCTCACTTACTGCACTTGGTGTGCACCGTACAGAGACTGGTCTGACAACATTTGCCAGGACTGCTTTGGGTCTCCAGTCCAGCCCTGGCAGGAGCAGGAGACTCGCACTGTGAAATAAAACCAAACGTTGAAAAGTTAGTTGCGGAGATGGAACACAAACCACATTCTTCTATTTATTTTTCTTAATTAGGGTTTTACTGCCTAAAATTTTAATTGTACAAATTCCTATGGTGTCCCCGGTTTCCAGTAGTGACTCAATGGGGGTCCTCAGGAGTCAAAATGTGGGAATCACTGTATTAGGGCAAGGGCATTTTTAAGGTTTAGAGTGGGTAGGAGTATTTGGGTGGCAAGGGTAAATTTAGGATGTAGGATGAGCTCCATATTATAGATGATTGATTGATTGATTGATTGATTGATTGATTGATTGATTGATATTGGTCGATTCACAAGACTCTAAATTGTAATGGGTCGCAATCTGACCTGGGGTAGTTTGCAATTTGAGACTCACTATGATTTGATACCATCACTGGGATGGTGACCTGCTTATATCAGCAGAGCATTTTTCTGAGATCGCATTTTAATAAAGAACTTTTTATTTTTATTCAGCCCCTTTTCCTTAAGGAAATATTTCTACATTTAGGCAAGAAAATTGTACTATTTCAAAAAATAAAAATGTAAGTTACACTAGTCCCCTGTACCACTGGCCACTCCCAAACATACTTTTATTTTTACATTCTCAAAGGAAAGAGTTCCCACAAGGATCCATTTCCCATTCAAGTGGGCTAATATGACAACTTGTGAGGCAGTAACTTTTCAATTTTTAGCGAGCGGTTTTTGGTCGCAAAACATTGAACCATTGCACTAGGATTCACTGTTGGCTGACTGTGAATTGGAAATGGCTGTTTTTATATGAATTTGGAATAAAAGTCAACTATTAACAACTCAACGTGAATCAAATGAACTTGATGATACTAAATCAATAACTTCTTGCGGTGTGCTACAGTGTTCTTGGTTTAGAAGGGACTGTTTGGATGGGACTGTTTGGAAGGGACACACTGAACATGGCTCTTCCAAATAGCGGTTAGTAATGCATACACTAAACCCATTTAGTGATTCAATAACCTATTACCAATTCGCTAAGTGGGTTTAGTACATACGAACAAGCTGTTTCCAATCCTCTAAATCACAGTGTTTGCGACCGGCAAATGGCTTTGTATATGTCACCCCATGGGCCTTTTTTTTGTAATACATTTTATAGTAAAGTTTGGGATGGCAAATTAGTTATCGATAAGCCAATAATTTTCCATAAAGCACTCACTACAAAGAGATAAATGTCAAAAAGTGAAATCTAGGGAGTAGTTCTTGTTAGAGGAGTGAAGTAGTACACATAAAGGAAATTGTATGACAGATAGGGTCCTTTTTTTTCTGCACCAGGAATTCCGATGTAAGCTGCCGTTGCGTGACACCTCTCAACTCTGCACCTTTTATCACAACTGCCTGTCAACGGACATTGACTTCACCACTGCACGTCACATCTCATAGCCGGACCTCGGATCACAGCTCCTCGTCTGCCGTACCTCAAAGCCGGCTCATACAACGTGGCACGAAGACTCCGCATCTGGATGCTCAGGCCAGAAGGTACTTTTCAATGGACTGTACTCTGCCCTATGTTCAGCCCAAGCTCTATTGCAGTCGGCATGAACTTGCGACTTGTACCCGTTCTACTGCGACTAGGGAACTGCAGTTGGCACTTTTTGCTACTTAGTGCTTGACTTTTGCAAAACCCTTACAATTGCATATCGCTTGTTCTAATATTTGGATATTTGCCATTTTGGTGTCAATTAATTTATGAAATTGTGCTCATTTTTTTTAAGGGTGTAGGATTTTCCTTGTGTTGTGTTTTCACTTTATTACTGTTTAGAATGCTGCATAAAATCTTTACACATTGCCTCTAAGATAAGCCTGACTGCTTTTGTGCCAAACTACTAGATGGTTGAGCACAGGTTAATTTAGGGTTGGCTTGTCTTTCACCCTGACACAATTGTATTTGATGCTTGAGTAGGTTTCTCCCCCCAACGGGTAACCCAATTTCCTCCACTTATGTTATGGTTATGTTATGGTATATAAAATTATATAGCACATTGCTACCCAGGAAAGGCCATCCTGGTGCTGGACAACAAAGGTCAGAGAGCGGGAAAGTTAGGGATAGTAAATAACAGAGTTTCTTAAGTTTTTTTCAGTTAGATTCATGGTACATGAGGAGAGGTAGTTTTATTCCATTTTCCAGGGGTGAGCTAGGAAATTGCTCGGGCGATGCATGTGCTTCTAAGGTTCGATAAGAAAAAGGCCCGCTTGAGAGGATCGTAGAAGCGTAGTTCGATGAGGGGGTTGATTTTATCTGAGAAGTATTTAGAGACCTTGTCATTGATGGATTTGTAAGTCTGGCACAGGGTTTTGAAGGAGCTCTCTTGTTAATCTTGAGCCAGTGTAACTTCTACAAGAAAGGAGACATATGGACTGTATGAGTTATATTCAAAATCAGTCAAGCCTCTGTGTTCTGCATCCTTTGCAGTTGGGCAAGAGGTTTTGCAGAGGAGCCCAGTTCGATTGCACTGCCAAAATAAAGCATTTTGAAAAAGAGAATATCTGAAAGAGGACTCTAAAGATTTTTGAGCATTCCTAACTGAAAGCACGTGGAAGTAGGTTGTCTCACCTGTGGAGCCACAGATAACTCACTTTCATGTAAGGTCCCTTAGTTTCCGAGTAAGGAGACTGGAGTGAGAGCTTTTCCCAACATAGTGGGCAACACGTCATTGGCCAAGGATGGTAATCCTTGAACAGGATAATCATTGCCATTTTATAGGAGATTACTCTTAGGCATCTAGAGTGCATTCACCTGGTAATAGGAAAAATGCTATCCCAAATTCGGACTATGGTAGTCAGTGATTTTTTGAGATAGAGATGAAAATCTGGGTGTTGTCAGTATATATGAGAATATTGAACTCAAATGACCACACTAATTCAGGTAATGGTAAAGAGATGTTAAACATGGTAGGGCTTGTGGATGACCCCTCAGAACTCCTTGGTTCAAAGGTACCATTGAAGATTTATAGGTCAAAAAGACTGCTTGCACTCTGCCCAATACAAATGATTCAGCTATTCTGAGCTGATTGGGAGGTACCCATTTGTTGATGTCTTTCTAGCAAAATGCAATGAGACTTAGGAGGGTATTCTCAAGAATGTGTGATAACTATCGCAAATTTAGCTTAACGCAACTCTTCACATCGCAGTCTATCGCGGGAAAATAACTCTGTGTCAAGTTGGTATTCGAAACCTGGCGGCGGCATGTGATAGTCCCACGATAACGCGCCAACTGACCGCGATAAAGTCAATGCGACGCCGTAAAAATGCGAAACACAAACACAAAAAAAGATGCGATGAGGCCAAACGCGATACAAACATCAGGGAAAACGAGCACAGGCCTGCAATTCCCACGCGTCATGCGGGAAAATGCACCATAAAAGTCGTAAAAAAAAACACAGACAAAAGCCAAACAACAGCGAAGCCCTATGGAGGTAGCCGGAGCAAGTGCAGAGGACAACCAGAACCCCACAAGCCCCCCGGAGGACCAGCCTGGGACTTTGGGGTCAAGGAAGGGCAAGGACAAGAAGAGTAGGAAGAAGCGGTTCAGTTCGCAGGAAAACAGGAACCTGTTTTCATAACAGAGGTGATAGAACACCATCAACTACTGTTCGTCACCTCCACTGTGTTACTGGCAACTAAAAATGGAATATGGCAGACCATCGTGGACAAGGTGAATGCAGTCGGAGTGCTGAAGAGATCAATGGAAGAGGCCAAGAGGCGCTGGAATGATGTCAAGCGCAAAACCAAGCAGAAACTCGCAAACAACCGGAACTCAGCAATGCAGACTGGAGGTGGGAGTCCAGCGCCACAGGAGGAGCTGGACGAGATGGAGGAAATGGTGTCCACAGTCATCAGTGGGGAGACGTGGCAGGAGTTGGGGGCCCGTACACTGCTCAACATGACCAGACAGAACAGCAACAGGGTGAGTCACGACCAGGGACTGGGAGGGACGGGGGGGGAGATGGGCACAATGGCACACATGAACAAGTAAGCATATCACTTCTAGAGACAAACCATGCCCCAGACCCCCAAATCCCACCAAGAGACCATTGCACCCAAGTACGCAACATCTCAGCACTGTATAAGCACACAAGTCAGAGGCACACCACATGTAAGGGATAAGGGGCAGCCAAATCTGAGCAGCAGGGGCGACTCCCCCAAAATGCGGCTCACACACATCGCGTGCAGAGCACATCAACATTGACAATGATGTGGCACAATCCGCAACACGTCCACAACAGAGCAGAGGACACAACTTGTGCCGCTTGTGTGCAGCAACTGGCCAATCACATATGGCATCACAGGGTAATGTGAGTTGACAATGTACAAGTACAAACATACATCCCATATGTTGTCCAAATGTCCACTGTCCTGCATCATATAGGCAGCTCCCCACAAACAATCACAATGTACACTGTCATACAGTCTGAGTGTAAAAATTTACAATGCGTCAACATACATGTGAACACAATGTTAAAATGCACCTCCCCTTCACATTGCAGGGGGAAATCCAACACCTCCTGCAGAGCAGTTCCAACCTCTCTTCTCTGATGACGAAGAGGACCACCACACCTTCAAGTCCGCTGCCCTCCAATAGCTGGTGGAGAGTCTCCGAAGCCCACTTCCAGGAGCAGAACAGCCCAGCTGCTAAGGAGAGAACCCACCACCTGCATAGAACACACAGCAGGCAGCACCCATCACCACGGCTGCCTCCCAGGACCCCCACAATGAACATATTGCCTTCCAACGCCGTGTGTTGGGGTGGCAGGAGAAGCTGGCTGAACAGGTTCAGGTGGGGTTCGACCGCATGGCAGACAAACTAGACGCCATACGTGGGTGTCTAAGTCCCATCAGGGCCCACTCACAGTCCCTAACGGACACCCATAGTCTGCTCCATGCTCTCCAACAAACCATGGCTGACATCGCTAGAGTCCTGACTCTGCGACAAGAACGACTGTCTAGTCAGAGGGCCTCCAGCGAACTTGACCGGGAGTTGGGACTCATGCAGAGGCTCATGGAGAACAAGGAGCGGACGCGGGCAGAAAGAGCGGCTGCAACGGCAGCACACCAGCGAGAGGTAGCTGGGTCCCTCAATGCCCTAAATACCCTTCTCTAGGCATTGCTGCCACAAGGCCTGGAGCTGATGCATGCTGTTGCTACCACTCCATTCACATCTCCGGCCCCTGATGTGTCAGTGCCACACAGTGCAGCAGACATTCCACCTCCGGCACCTGAGTTGTCACAGCAACACAGTGCTGGAGACAGTGTAGTGTAGTTTCTATATCCCTGATAGGCTCTGCGCATTGGAATAATATACACTATAGTTTTGACATAGGACTGAGGTCAGTATGTCTCTATCGAGTACATTAAACTTAATTACTTGTGTGTGCCAGCTAACTCAGAGGTCACTAGAAACTTCTCGAATAAACAAGAAGGGATTAGTTTCTGACAACCGCATAAACATGACAACTTTGTTTCCCTTAGAATCGGAACAATCTCAGAATCGTGGAAACAATAGATAACAGTTTCACTCAATCAATCGTGCATGCTTCGTTTCTACAGAGTTACACAGAAATAGATAGACGGGCGTTTCAATAAAAAGGGTTTATTGAACAGTCTTATTTCTCATGCAAGAGATATGAACTGTTACAATCGTAAGACAGAATGTGAAGTATAATAAGTACAGTGTTAGCAGATATTCATAAAAATACATACATAAATAACACAGGCTAACATGTTAATACTCATCTGATGCTTCTAGCTAGTTCTATCCCAGTGTACCTAACCTAAGTGTAGTACGAGGTGAGAAGTAGGTGCTGTTCGTCTGTAGTCTAGTTGAGCTATTGTTGCCAAGATTTGCCAAAAGTCCCTCTAGAGCTGGATTATCTGCAAGGAGGATGACAGTGACTGGTCAGTGCGTCAGGCGGGGACTTGACTTCCTTCCGAACTTGCCATGGCGAGCCGCGTCGTGCAAGTAGGCAGCCGAACCGTGGTTTGCCATGGTAAGTGAAGGTATACTTATACCTTGAAGGTGTTTAGGAATGCCAGTATTGACGTAAAAGTCAGGCAGAAGAACGTCATGAATGAACCCCTAAGGAATAGATGTTCATGCATAATAATGAGTTCTTGGAGAAATCAATATCCAAGCAAGGGAAAGTCCTAAAGGCTTAAGAGTCTGGTTTTCAAAGAACTCGTTGTGATGTAGATGAACAGATGTAGGTGGCCATGCCTGTATTTGGTTTGCATGGATGATACCTAAATAAGGGTACGATTTCTATGCCTAAATATGGGCAATGCGAATTGTGCCTATATAAGGACCTAAATCGGGAAACCTATATACAGTATCTAAATCGACATACAACAACAGCACACCACCACACACATGTGAGGCACTTGCAACAGCAGAGGACGAAGATGCGGATGCATCTGCCTATGTGGTCAGAAGGACGCAGTAGCATACATCTCCGCCATATGGCCTGTTTCTGCTTGGTTCTGCCCTCTGCATCATCCCTTTCCAATGTCCCCCGATGCACTCAGCGACACTTACCTTGGACCCCGACATGGACTGCCATATTCTGTTTGGCTACCAATGACACAGCTTCAGACTACAGACTGAACTCCTCCTCTTCTGATGTACCTGTCATTCCCTGAAGGACTCTGGCTGGCCCGACACGGGCCGACAAGGTGAAGTGGGGTTTGCATGGCCCTGTACTGCTCCGGCTTCAGAACTCCACTGATTGTGCAATAAACATTTGTGGTCACACCGATGTGTCATGCCTATGATCTTTCAAGTGTGGAAGTATGGATAAATGTAGGGCCAGTGATTCCCCCTCCGTCCATGTTGCTCATGTTGTGGGACTTCAGTCATGGGCAGGCGCACGCCCAGCGCTCCAGGGTCATTGTTCACACCCTTACGCTGGACTGGCATACGTCAGGCCAGCCCACTCGGCTTACGCTCACGGGGGGGGCGACAACGCAACATGTCCCAGCTCTTCCCTGTAGGGATCTGTTGCTCATAGGTCTAGTTGTCAGCATGCCAAAGCCACTCCCTCATGGCAGGTTTACACCCACACCACACCCATCCAGCACAGCCGTCACAGGACATGTGACCCAGCCAATATAAAGGGCCTGCCGCAGGTGCTGGACGCCATTTCCACTTTTAACTGGGTGTCTCCGTGTGGTTCTCATTTCTGCATGAGGCCCTAGGGCCCTGCCACAGCACATTGCACAGTGCCGGGGGTGACATGATGGCATCTGCACCACGAGACTCAATCATGAAAGTGTCCATGGCTTGTGGTGCACAGACTTGGTGGCACCGGATACACTGCGGCAGGCAGAGGCACACCGCCACAGGACGATGTCTTTCGGTGTACTGAGGTAGGGGCACCTTAAGTGCTGAGCGGGTGTGCAGCCTGCGATGATGCGCCGTCCTGGCGGTCCGGACTGGTGAGGATTAGTGTGCGCCCTGCTGGACCGCAGTGTAGGCCTGAGCCAGCGGGCAGTGCGGGCCTTTTGCCATGTGGCGTTGCCTAACAGTTCACAAAGTTAGTGGCACCTATAGGGCTGAGCAGGTGTGCAGCCTGCGATGATGCCGTGTGCACTGATGTGTGTAATCAAGACCCAGAATCAAGTGTGTGACCTGGTGGTCCGCGGTGCGGGGATGCATGATGTGGAGGGAGCCATGGTTGCTGGCCCCAGGCTTGGTGCTCCCACCGGCAAGTGGTGTGCCTTCTTGGAGACATGACGGTGTCGGAAGGTGAGCAGTGAGGCCTGGTTGAGCAGGGGCTGGCAATCACCGCTGGGCGGCGGGAAGGGCTGGGGTGCAACAGCCTGTGTGCGCAGGGGCATGCAAGCGATGATGGCATGTGCAACTGTTTGGACTCTGTCATTCATGTCTCTGTGAACTGTTGCAGATAAGGGACCTGGGGGACTGCAGTGTATACCGGCACGTGGTTGGAGACACACCGGTGGCAGCAAGTGAGCAGTGAGGCATGTGTCCGCAGTGTCGGCACTCTCTTCTCTCTCTTTCGCTCTCCCTTTCTTTCGCTCTCCCTCTCTTTCTCTCTCCCTCTCTCGCCCTCTCTTTCTCTCTCTCTCTCTCTCGCCCTCTCTTTCTCTCTCTCTCTCTCGCTCTCTCTCTCTGTACTTTGATGGGCGCATGAAACACCTTCTTAACTGTGTTTCTGTCTTGCAGGCTGTGACTTACAGAATGCCCAGAGAAAACCAGCCGTGCCTCTTCAGAATTGTTGTTTTTCGTTTAATCTGTAATAAACGTTTTATTTGGCTCATGTGATATGAATGTATGATTTCCCTTTTTCTGGCCACACCCGTATGTTAGGTGTTGTGATTGTGTGACTTAAGGCGATTTGTTTGGTTCATGGTTTTGTGAAGTTGATGTGCATCATCTTTGTCCACAGGGGAAGGAGTCCTGGGGGTGGTGGCGGTGGGTGTTGTTGCCCTATTGGGGCTCGGGGCTGCATGTTCAGTTGCTCGGGGGCATCTGTTGTTCTTCATGTTTGGCTGTGGGCTGTGCTCCCTTGGCTGCTGCCGGTCGTCGTCCGACTTTGCACCAGGTCTGAGCAGGTGTTAGTTTCCTGCTGCTAATGCGCCTTATCGCCTGTTTTGTGATCTTATCGCAGATCTGGCTGGTCATTAAGAATGTTGCGGAGTGGTGTTCTCGCAGCTTTTTGCTCGGGAACGCCTACTCTGCATTTCTTTAGGGTTAGTTGCCGGGGTCATCCGTGGCGATGTCTTTTGATTCTGCTATCGCAGGTAAACTGGTGTTATCGGCTGTTTGCACCAGCTTGTGAATGGGGCGATAAATTTATTGTGACTTTGGCTGCGCTAATGTGCCGATAACTCGCCGATAAGTCCTTGAGAATATGCCCCTTAGTGTGAAATTGTTTTATTAATGGAGAGTTTGTGTTTCTTCTGTGTATGATAATAAGATTTTTAGGGCAAGCTCCATATTGATACCTTGTCTACGACTAGTACATGTAAGGTGATTGGTAGGTACCGCTAAATAGACAGTGTGTTCCCTTCACAATGCCCTGTTTTTGGCCTCATATCCTTCAACAGTTGTGGCTGAATTGACTCATTGAATCTGGATATTTTCTGATTATTTTTTATGTTTAACTTCTTACCCAACAACTTTTGGTTATTGATAAAAAAAAAGAACAATCAAAAACCCCTGGACTATAAATAGAAACCTAAAATAATGATCCAGAAATATCTCAATACTAAATGTTCTGGTTATCATTGAAGCCTAACATCCGAGTCTGCTGTCCTCTCTGTTTTTCAAGTTTTCAAAATCATTATGTCCCTTTCCCTCAGAAAAAAAACACTGAAGAGGCTACTCCATATCTGTCTTGACCGTGGCTGTAAATGGAAAAGAATCACTCTGGAGTCCCATAAATTGTGCTTCCAGGCCTGACCGAAGATGCAGTGGGCAGAGTCAGAAAGAGTGGAGCTTGACAGTGAGGCCCCTAAAGAAAATAGAAACAAGGACTTACTTAGGGGCATATTATCAAGCCAGGTGATAAAATAATCGCCGATTTAGCGGCAGAAAACTGCCGCTAAAAAGGCGATAATGGGCTTGATAATATATTCTATGGAATTCCAATTGAAGCCCATGTTAGATGTGAAGGACACCTAACATGGGCTTCAATTGCAATTCCATAGAGCATATTATCAAGCCCATTATCGCCGTTTTAGCGGCGGTTTTCTGCCGCTAAAGCGGCGATAATTTTATCGCCTGGCTTGATAATATGCCCCTTAGTTCCTCTTCAAATCAGACTCCTTCCACTACTTTGCAAGACTTTTTTACACAAGGTACACACTCGCCTGGTAAATCATGCGGGGTATTGGTAAACCACAATTCGCTGTAAAAGTGTAATCTTTATGGAAATTGATGAAATCTTGCAATTTCACACAGAACTGGTAGTAAGCTTCGCCTAGCTCAGAGCCAGGAAACGGTTCAAACAAAAGGAGTGCTGAAGGCCATTTAAGTGAGGTTTTTGTGTGGGCTCAGTTGTTAGTTAAAATAAGAAACCTCCCTCGCTCCCTGCAGCTGCTGCTCTGAATATAAAGCACTAAAGTGCAGGCACTGCATGAAGTGCAGCTGCTCGATCCTAATTCTGATTGGTTCCCCTTCTTTTCCAGCACCTGTCATAGCTCTCTGCATGCATGCTTTGTGCTTGTCGGTAGAGTACCCCTAATATTTCCTTTATTGGGGACAGCTCAGGGAGCCCACTGCTGGCCGCCCCTACAGGCTCCGTGGACGGGCAGCATCTCATCCGCTACCCGCGAGAGCCGCCAGCTCTTCTCCCCTTCAGATCTTTTTTTGTGACAAGGGCACGGGGAGTTGGGCATGCCCACTATGACTCGGGGGTGTGACAGTGCTCCCCCCTGAATACCTCTGCTTTGGTGGTGGGGGAACTATACTCACCTGAACGCCGCCATCGCCAAGAGTCCATTCAGCTTACGCGCTCGTGCCGCCACCGCCAGGAGTCATCGCCAGCCAGATCCCGCGCCGCCGCACGGGACTACGAATCCCGGCAGCACTTGCGGCGGTGCACAGCACGCACGCATCAACGGCGCCAGGAGGCGCATAAAATCAGCGTCAGGCCGGCGGAGCGGGGGGAACTATACTCACCTGAACGCCGCCATCGCCAAGAGTCCATTCAGCTTACGCGCTCGTGCCGCCACCGCCAGGAGTCATCGCCAGCCAGATCCCGCGCCGCCGCACGGGACTACGAATCCCGGCAGCACTTGTGGCGGCGCACAGCACGCACGCATCAACGGCGCCAGGAGGCGCATAAAATCAGCGTCAGGCCGGCGGAGCGGGGGGAACTATACTCACCTGAACGCCGCCATCGCCAAGAGTCCATTCAGCTTACGCGCTCGTGCCGCCACCGCCAGGAGTCATCGCCAGCCAGATCCCGCGCCGCCGCACGGGACTACGAATCCCGGCAGCACTTGCGGCGGCGCACAGCACGCACGCATCAACGGCGCCAGGAGGCGCATAAAATCAGTGTCAGGCCGGCGGAGCGGGGGGAACTATACTCACCTGAACGCCGCCATCGCCAAGAGTCCATTCAGCTTACGCGCTCGTGCCGCCACCGCCAGGAGTCATCGCCAGCCAGATCCCGCGCCGCCGCACGGGACTACGAATCCCGGCAGCACTTGCGGCGGCGCACAGCACGCATGCATCAACGGCGCCAGGAGGCGCATAAAATCAGCGTCAGGCCCGCTTCGCGGGACGCGAGCGGGACGCCCGGAGCGAAGCCCGGGCAAAGGGCGGGCCCTCTACGGCCCTCATCGGCAGGAAGAGGCAGGGGCAGGGCCATATATGCTGCAGGAGTCACATTGGACACTTTTGCGCAAGTAAGTTGAGCACACATATTTCCCCAAATTTATTACTTCGTACGTTTTGCAGTTACAGTATAAGTCATGCCTAAAAAAGCAGTCACAGTTCAAAATAACAAGATGAATAATTATTTGGTCCAGACTGTTCAGAAGATCAATACGCAGAGGAGGGAGTCATTGGGGCTGAGCCAATCACCGGACTTACTTTGTTTGTCCCCACCCACTTCTGCTATTACTCCGTCTGATGAAATTAACACTCAAGATGTTTTTAGCGCCACCATGTCAGCTGACACTGTCGCACAAGTCATACCTGATATTTCGGACAATGTAATCCCGGCCTTTGAAAATTCGCTTATTGAGGGTGATATAAATATCTCGATTGACATTAATTCTGACCAAGACACTCAGTCTCAGATATCCCAGGTGCCTACTCTTGACTTAACTCCTACAGCCCATGAAGTTAGACCCAAACGTCAATGCATCAAGATCCCTCTTAAGCGGGGTGGTCTACGCTCAGGGGCTAAATGGAAGAGGACTAATACCTCAAAATCTATACAAATGAATCATGTTGAGGATTCCTCTATTTGTTCTATTGAAGAAGCCCTCTTAGACAAAATCGCGGACTTTATTGAGACTAAAATCAATTTTATTATTAAACCCCTCATTTCTAAGATAGACAAATTACAAGCAGAGGTTAAAAAGCTGGGTGGTTATCAAAATTCAGTTGCAAGTGGTATTGAAAACTTAACCACGATAGTTACCCTTCTGAACAATAAACATGGGGAAGCCGCAGATGGAATTATTTTGGGCGCCGGAAAGGGAACAGAGCTTTCTGGGGAGAATCCATCGTCACTGATTCCCAACGCTGCTGCTGGGTTCTCTACGTTCCAGTGTCCCCCAGCAAATCCAATTCCTGCGGCAAACGTTAACCACACGCAAACATTACAACCCCATACTTCTTCGACGGATCCCCTGCAATTTATTGTTGAAGCCACACCCGTGGTGTTAGTTCTTGCAAATGTTCCTCCATTAGAAAGAGGCTCGGTGGAAAGTTCTAACTCACTGTGTAGCAAAGCTTTACACTGGTTAACCAGAAATGTGCGGCTAGCTCCAGGAGGACAGCAACATCTCGCAAGTGTAATCAAAACAGCATCTAGGGTTCCTTGGCTGGGAAATCGCCCAAAAAAATTCAAAGGTGATTGTGTGGCCGTGAGTTTTTCAAACCAAAATGTTCTTCCTAATATTCTTGCAAATATCCTTCCCCCTCAACGAAGACAAGGTACTGTGGTTCCCCTTACCCTGAAATTCTTTTATGGGGAACAGCAGAATGTATCAATCCCACAGACTCCTGTTTTAGGATGGAACACAGATTGGGATTCTCACCCTAGATGGGGTCAAGATATAAGGAATAACGCACCAGCCTACCGACAACAACCATTTGAATTTAACCCTGTTACACAACCTTTGGAACTGTTTAACCGTTTTGCGCCACTTTCTTTTATGGATCAAAATGATTGACTTTTGCCAAGTCAAATTAATGATGTTGAGGAACCACAGCCGGCACTTGTTTTACCTCTCCAGTTCTCTGCAGGCAATAGAGCCTGTAGAATTTTGAGCTGGAACATTGCTGGACTTAGAAACAAATTTAAAGACAAAATGTGGCTGGATAAAATCAGAAGTTATGACATTCTTGCTTTCCAGGAAACTTGGGACACGTCAGAGTGTCTGCCCTTAGATGGCTACTCTCATTTCTCAGTGCCCGCAGTTCCTAGTAAAGCAGGAAGAGCTAGGGGTGGGCTAGTAGTGTATATTTCTCTTGACGTTAAAGGTAAAGCCAGATATATCCAGTCTAATTCCAAAAACTGCTTAATGGTTGAATTGACTTCATCAAACTGTAACCCTATTTTATTCGTAAATTTTTATAATTCTATGACCAGTCAACTCCCTAACGAGCATTTGTTAGCCTTACAGGATCTCTTATCTACTCACATTGAGAATAGCTGTTGTGAACTTGAGGTGATCCTCATGGGAGACTTTAATATCCATCCCTGTTTGGCAGGCTGTCAGAGGGAATATGAGATATCTTCTTTTCATCCTTCACCTCCGCATTTTGAACACACTCTATGCGGAGAGATCTTGGAATCTTTTTTGGCTACCCTCAACCTTTACGAATCTTGTACCTGCTCAAACGATTCGAGGCTACCAACATACGTGGGTCATGATTCTGGTACAATTATAGATTATATTTTTGTTTCTTTAAGTATTCTACCTAAAATATTCACTTATACGGTAGAAACTTCTGTTTTTAGCGATCACAATCCTGTGATTTTAGAGGTTTTAGTATTTGGTGCCCTGGAAAATAGGAAGATTGACACATTGTGCGCATCAGGCCTTGAGCTTAAAGATCAAAATCGTAGGCTAAAATGGGACCAAGTTATCCCAATGTCTTTTTTACAGGAGACATTGGCCAAAGTTGCTGACGAAATTGCCATTTGTCTTGATAACGAAAACTCGAGTGCCAAAGTGGTTGATGCCTTTGGGGCTATATGTCATCAAGTTAATCTAGATTTGACCATAAAGGCAAAGTCAAACAAACCAATTGGCCCTAGATGGTTTGACTCAAACTGTTCTAGGGCCCATTCAGCCCTTCTTAAAGCCCTAAAGTGTAAACCTAGAAATAGAGTACTGATAGCTTCATTGAGGAAACAATACAATCTTGCTATTAGGAAGAGGCAATCTGAGATCAAAAATGAGGCTTGGAATGTTTTGTTACTGCCCGAGACACAGAAAGATAGTGCAAAATTCTGGGCAGTCATAAACCATCCATATTTTGTGGGATTAGACAACCAAAGAGCTGACTGTATTATCCCAGACGAACAATGGGTGTCACACTTTAGTAACATTTATAGTCAAACTCATACCACAACAGATTGTGAAATAACAGCACTAAAATCATTGACTCAAATTCCTCCTTTCACTCAGGAAGAGGTGACACTTGCACTAAAAGATACACTTTGTAAAAAGGCACCGGGGCCAGATGGGGTCCCTGCAGACTTTTTTAAGACTGCTCCTCAATTTAGCTCAAAAATCTTAACTAACATTTTCAACGCCACTAGGGATTTTATTTTCCCCTCTAGTTGGGCAACTTCGACCATTGTGCCAATCTTCAAAAAGGGCCAGAGGACAGATCCGGCCTGTTACAGGCCCATCTCTCTTATTGATTCAAGTGTCAAAATTTTGGGGAGAGTCCTGTTAGGCAGATTGTCCACGATTTTAGATAGTAAGGGTATTTTATCTAATGCACAATATGGCTTTAGAGCCAAGAGAGGAACTTTAGATCAATGCCTAAACCTAGAGCTTATTATAAACAAATATGTGGTCGCTAGGGGTGGCTCACTGTACATGGCCTTTATGGACCTCTCCTCAGCTTTTGACCTAGTTAACAGGTCGAAGCTGTGGGGGATCCTGCTGGCCATGGGCCTTGACCCACCCTTAGTTGTTTACTTAGCTGAGCTACATAAGGATCTTATGACTTCTGTAAGAGTCACTAGGGAAGGAAGATGCACCTGTCTCTTTAAGTCTGAGAGGGGGGTTAGACAAGGGTGTATACTCGCCCCCCTATTATTTACTCTATATATTAACGACCTCGAGACAGTAATGCAAACATCACACAGTGATATTCCGCGTGCAGGGGAGACAAAGATACCTGTCCTCCTGTACGCGGATGACGCTGTTCTTCTTGCACGCTCTGGAGTTGCATTGAATAAACTCCTTTTATCCTTTGGAGCTTTTATGGCATCTTTGGATATGAAAATTAATACAGATAAATCACACGTAATGATCTCTGGACACGCAGGCAGAAAAAAAAAGATGCTAACATTTTATTGCGCAGGGAAGGAGGTAAAGAGAGTTCCTTCTTTCCCATATTTAGGTGTGACTTTTGATGAAAAGGGCTCCTGGGGCCCTCAGCTTCTGGTTAAAAGCAACGCTGTCGCTAGAGCAACCGCAGGGCTGCTGGGTTTTGCCAAAAAACTGGGCGCACGTCCTATGGAAAGCATAATTAAAGTTTATAAAGCAAAATGCATGGCAGTCGCCCAGTATGGCTCCATTATTTGGGGATATATTAACCCCACTAAAATACAGAATGTAGAAAACAAATTCTTAAGATCTCTTCTTTCTGTTCCCCAATCAACCCCGACGTTTGCATTACATTCAGAGGCAGGTTTGGGCTATATAGCTGATACTCTGAAATTAGCTCCAGTGATTGGCTGGTTAAAAATCTGGCTTAACCAGGAGCTTACATTAAATCACACCATTTTAAAAGACTGTTTAGCCCTGGACAGAGCTCTTAAAATCCCATGGGTAAGATATGTGAGAACTCAGCTGTCCTTAGCAGGCCGACCGGAGCTCTTTTCATCTCCGGATGAAATAACTTACGAAGACTTAAAACCAGTTAAAAATACCCTGTTAAATCTATACGCTTTGGAAAGGGAAGCACAAGAGTTAAAAAAACCCATGGTAAGGAAACACTTTTTGCTCAATTCTGTTCCCGGAATGGAACCATACCTTGTGTGGGTAACAAACCCTTACCATCGTTTTCTCTTAACGAGATTTCGTCTCGATTTAATCCACTTCATCTTGGGTAACTTTGGAACTTGGGCAAGACCTGATGACGCTGAACCCTGTGATTGCGACTGTTTCTCGGTTCAGGATACGATGCACTTTATTATGTTCTGCGGCCATTACATTGAGATTAGAAAAAGGTACCTGCTCCCTATTTTACGTTCTCAGGGCTTTATTCAGGTAAAACCAGCTCTGCTTTTCTTGCAACTTCTTCCTAATATAAAAGTAGCCTTCGCTGTCGCTAGTTTTCTAGTGGCAGGAGTACGTTTGAATAAGTCCAAATTTAGGCACAGGCACTTTATCTGTGAAAAATGAACTTCCTCTCTTTTATAACATACCCTTCTTTTTATCCTTTTTAAAATATTTATGCATGTTTTAAATGTACAAATTTAATTGTTTCTTTTTTTTGATAATTGTACGCAAATTTAATGATCTGATGAATTGTTGTTATGTATTTTTTTGCTCGTTCTTTTATGATTTTCAATAATCGAATAAAGATAATTGACTGACTGACTCTGCTTTGGTGTGCCACAAATGAGGACCCGGTTCCCTTTTTAAATAAGAAGAGCCCGGGGGATAGAGACATGAGAGAGTCTGGGGAGGTGGCCCCATGCACGCCCCAACCCTGCTCTGATTTAATCAAACCAATCCTGTGCCAACCCCCGGGCCCCGGGCCAACCCGGGGGTAAGAAGTAAAACTGTGGTGACTCTCCATGAGCAAAAGGGTAAAGGTCGCCAAACATTTATATGCCATTACTCGGGCCCAGTTGGGCTGATTTTGATGATCCTGAAGAGGGCTGTTAGCCCGAAACCGGTCCTAGGATGCTTGTTTCCGGTCCAAGAAAGACATGGCTTGATAGTTCGGGCTGGACTGTTCCCATGAGGCACAGGATCAAGACTAATTTGCATATATCTGTGTCTGAACTGGGGTGGCAAAGTGAGCTAAAGTATGATGATGGATTCAACCCAGATCTGTGACTGGGGGTGAGTGTTTGAACAGTTTCTGCAGACATTTACAGTAATGTACAAGCCATGAGTTTGAATCTCAGCAAACAAACTTATTCTTCATTCAATCTGATGTCAGTAAATTGTGTACCACAACCTAGGTAATAGTAAAACCAGTAATAATTGCACTTAGAAAATGCAGAAGGATAGCATTATAGCACAATAAACAAGCATTTTCAATGCAATCAGTCTCGCCTTTCGGACCTTGTATGTATTCAGCTATGCAGCACATTAGCCCGGGTACTGAAACATCTACTGTTCTTTAACCTGGAGGGAAAGTAAGCACCAAACTGTGGAACACACCAGGTGCTCGTGGAAGACGAGTTTCCATGGCCTGGAATCTAGGGAATGCTAAAGTGATTCTGGTATTTTACTGGTCCCTACTGATAGTTTTCTATCAAGAAAGTTAAATAGAGGCAGGTGCCAGAAAAATAAAAAAGAAAGTCCCCAAGAAGGAAGCAATTTCTGGTATTTTACTGACCTCTACTGGTCGTTTTCCATCAAGGCAGTTAAATAGAGGCCGTTAGATAGAAAAAATAGTCCCTAAGCAAAAGTGGAAGCAGACAAGTCCTGGGGTTGATCTCCAGAGCCGACAAAGTACATACAACAGATCTTCCAGGCAGCGCAAGCGCTATCTAGGCTCGACCTAAAATGTACCCGCTTACTGCACAAATAGAATGTAAAATAAGCCAACGCATCTTAAAAGAAATTATAACTTTGTAATTTAATGTAGTTTAATAGATGATTTTGATGCCACATACTCTAACATGTTTTCCGGATGTTGGAAGGTGGATTATTAGTAGGGGTGAGTATGCACCTGCCCCTATCAAATGCCATAAAACCCAATATAAGGCTCAGTCAAGGTCTCAATAAATGATTCCCTTGCGCAACCCTTGTTAGCTGCCAGGAAGCAGGCAGCTTAATTTAGGAAACAGGTGTGTAAAGCATTAAAAAAAACAATACATCAAATAAGTAAGACACAACACACAATAAAAGTCCACAACCATTTTATAAACAAAGGAAATATTTTTATGATTAAAATGACACCAAAACGACAAAAATCCAAAGTAGGGAACAGGAGATATTAATTTGTAAAGACTAAGCACATTCTAGTGCTTAAAATCCAATAGCACCAAAGTGGGACATCTGGTCGCGACTGACCGGAACAAAGTCAAAGTTTGAGGCAGGCCACGATGGAGCCCTGCTTGGATACACTGAGCGGGAGTCCTCGGGCAAAATTTTGCCTTCGTGCTTAGAAACGTTTCTAGAGGATTTTCCCTCAACGTCAAGCGGGCCTCTCCAGCAGGCAGGATTTACAGTGACTTTGTCAGCTTGGTTCAGCGAGAGCACCCGGTCAATTCCTGGAAGTTTTGGGCTTCAGAGCTTTTAGTGGGATGAACCTGAAACCTAGGCTGTGTCGTGGTTCACCGTATTTGGCTTGACTTTCGACATTGGGTCAGTTACCTAATGGAGCTTTTTCTCAAAAGTTCTTCAAAATTCAGGAGGTGCTTCCTTAAGTTAGTTCCTTTTGGGGGTTCAAAGTGTACTAAAACAAAATCCAACCCCATTCCTGGCCTATTTTCTGTAGCTGCAGATCTCCCCCATCAGAAAACATCTGTCTCTATGCAGGCCACTTACCACCTCATTAATGCAGTTTGGCTCAGCCTTTCAAGACTGGCCAATCCAGAGAGGCTGCTAGAAGGCTGGATTTTGGCTCATAGAAAATAAAGTCCTATAACTTCCTTTCTGTATTAGTTATTTTCATAAATTAACAAGTGGCAAGTTGTTGGATTCATCATTACTAATCGTTTAAGCCCTTGAAAAAATATTTTAGCTACCTCCTGTCAATAGTTATACTTTATTACAGTATTCCCATGCTAGTCTACGGAGCTAAAATGGTACGTAGGGGAAAAACTGAATTGGTTGTTTTTCCATCACCAGGGCATATAAAACATATTTTAAAATGCCCCTGCCTATTTTCACCTGGCACCCTACTTTGTGAGCACTTAAGGTGGAGCTTAGTTGTGACCTAGATTTAAAAAGAAGGTAGTCTAATACTTTGGAAGTAACTTTAAATATAAAGTCACAATTTGCGTTAAATTTCAATTTAATAGCAGCTTGCAAAGCAGGGCTGACTTTTTAAATGAGAGCAGGAAACACAGCAGTGAACACTTAAGTGCATTAAGTCTACTGGACCTCTGGACCTACATGCCCGACCATATACTAGGGACATACAGGTAGGTTGTCAGTACCAATTTAAATGATCCCTAATTAACATGTACTTGTAATCAGGACACTGACCCTGTGTCTGGTTATCAGAGCCCAGGGCACAATCACAGTCAGAAAACCAGCACCTAGTAGTCAAAATAGGGGCAAAAAGTTGGGAGGTCACTGCAAACAGGCCCTGATTTCTCACACTGGACATATTACAGAAGTCCTGATCTGGTTCAAACCCATTTGCAATGGTGAATGGGCGATAAGGAAATGGGCACAAGGTAATTGAATGAGGAAGACATAGAATGAACTGATGTAACACTGCCTTTGCTGTATTTGCATACAAAGTGGATAAAATAAAAATCCTTTGGTTCTCAAATTTACAATACTGTGATTACATTTGCTAAAAAACACTGTGGCTCATTACTTGATGAGCAAAAGTAGGGGAACACTAGTGTACGCTGTTTTTAAATAGTTCTTCATGGGCTGCAATATTTTGGTACAAATCTATATTTCTCTTTAGGCGGAATGCTTTCCAGGCTTTACTAACTCCTGCAATAATCATAATTGTTAGAAATTGGGATCTCTAGTTGGCAACGATTTGCAAGTTTGTCCAAGTAGGGACCCTTCTTCCTAGTCAGGGTAAGGGGGATACACTTCTAAAAAACAACTGATGACCCCCTTGGTAGCTTGGCACAGGCAGACAGGCTTATCTCAGCGGCATTGTGTAAAGCATTTGTGCACACATACAGTAATACAGTGAAAACACAAAAAATGGACCCCACACCAGTTTAGAAAAATAAGTAATCTTTATATAAACCAAACAAGACCAAAACAATAAAAAACCACAATACAGTAATACAAATCTGACTTTCAAAAGGTAGAAACAGTTCTGTTCATAGCAAATTGCAAATGCGTCACTTTTCACACAAAGTATCTTGGATGCGTCACGCGCACAAATAAAAATTGTTGCAGGGAAGGTGATGTGTCAGTTCCTTACACCCAGGGAAGGTAATGCGTTGGTTCTTTAATTCAGGGCAGGTGATGAGTCGGTGCAATACTGCCATGCAGGGGCGGTGACGCATCAGTTCCTTACTGAAGGGGAGATGATGCATCGGTTTCTTACTGCGGCCCAGCGTTCTTGCAGGCATGGTGCCCAGATGCGATACGTAAGGATCAGTGATGCATGCGTTCTTGTAGCCGCGTTCCCGCGAGAAGTTGTTTCTTGCAGCGGCACAGCCAGGCCTGCATGGGAATTGGTGTGGTGATTTCTGACTCCGTAGATTGGTGCTCTCGATGCGGAGTTCAGCGGTTTCTCGAGCCGCGGGCAGGCACTGCATCGGTTTCTTTGGCAATGCATCAGATACAGATGTGGATGCGTTGCGCTTCTCGTGGTTGCATTGCTTTCCCAGCTCCCAACAGCAGAAACAACCTGCAGAGGCCGAGAACAGCAGCAGGCACCTCCTGGCAGGTCAGAGCTCCCAGCAAGGAAGTTCAGGTGAGCTGGGGGTGAAGTCTTTGTATCCCTGAGACTTCAAAGACAGGAGGCAAGCTCTACTTCAAGCCCGTGGGGATCTTCCTCAAGCAGGGGACACAGCACACAAGAAAGTCCTTGTCCTTTCCTTGGCAGAAACAGCCACTGCAGGCCAACCCCAGACAGCACATAGCAAAGGGGCAGTACTTCTCAGTTTCTCCAGCCCTTCTCCTTTGCAAAGGTTCCTCTTGGATCCCAGAAGTAATATAAAAGTCTGGGGACTGGCCCCCCCTTTTTATAGCATAAAATCCTTTGTTCTCTGGTGGCAGAGAAGCTCTCAGCCCAACCAAAACCTGTTCTGTCATCTCTAATGCAGCTTCCTGGCAGGAACTGGAGACAACATTGTCAAAGGCAGACCAGGACCATTCAGGTCTGAATGAAATCTCCTCCTCCTACTCTGAATGCAGCCCAGGTCTATTCTGCCCAGCCCTGACTCACCCTGGAAAGGCAGGACACACCTCACCCCCCCAAGACCCTTTTGGTTTATCTTGATCCTGCTCATTCCCCCCACTGCCCCTCTCCCCCGATCAATGTCTCGCTGCGTATCTTCTCTCCTCATGGTTTTTGTGGAACACAGAACACTGTGACACAATTGGTTATTTTTATCAGAGAGCATGTGTTGGACTTGGCCCTTTTTCCCTGATTTTTTTTCGTTTTTGTAGTGTTAAGGTGCAGGTGCTTACTTCTCCCAAGATGGCTGCCACAGACCCCTGCTACTGCAGGGTGGTCGTTTTTCATAGTAGCACCCTAGCTGCCAGGAGCTGGCTGGGACCCACAACAATGTTGCGATACCAGCCCGCCTTTTTGTCCCATAGTTAGAGTGGGGAAGCTCCTGGAAGAAGCTGGAACCTTCTAGAAGGGAGGTGGGGTTTTACTTTTGCCGCCTTGGCTAGAGGTCACCTGACCTAGGGCTACTTAAGAGTGGGAGGGAAACTTGTGTGGTGAGTTGGCCATTGGGGTGAAGCAGAGCTGGAAGAATCCACCAGGAGTGTAGGCGGTAGGGCCTAGCCAGGGACTTATGCCTCTGAGAGTGACAGGATTTAGGTACTGCCTCTTAAGTGAGTGAGGTGCCCTGTGAATCCCACTGATCTTGCCCAGTAGTAGGAGGACCCAGAGACTCTCTGCCAACCTGACTAGGAAGGATCTAGTCGCCCTCTCCATCCCTACCCCTGTAACAGAACCCCTTAAGGGCGCCAGATACATCTGCGCCAAAAGACTTCATCTGTCAACTGAGAACTGAAATCTAACTTTAAGAACTGAGACTGCATGACAAGAGCGAGCTGTAAGCCTTGAATGCCAGAGCTGAGACTGCGTGTCCAAGCTACCCTAGTGAGCAAAATACTAAGCCGATTGCCAAGACACCGGGGATCAACCAGGTACCAGCGCTGTGACCCCCGCGCTTCCTACCCTGGTCTGGGACCCCCGGCAGCGTGCTCCGCTGAGCACTTTACCCCATCCTTAATTTGAGCCCCCCCCCTGCGACGACGAAGCCAGCGCACTCACCGCTGTGGCCTGGAGGCCTGGAGGAGTGCCCTGCTGTGTCGCGAGGCCCAGGAGAAGCCCGGGGCCCCGTCGCTGCCGTCGCAGCCGAGTGAGGAGGTGCGCAAGGTCGGGGCCGAGTTCCCCCAACGTCGAGAGGACGGACGCCTGCTGACGCCGAGACGGAGGTAAGCCCGGAGGCCGAGATCCCCCCTGGTGCGCCCCCTGCTGGTCCGGAAACCGCACCGCACTTGGCCCGGGTCTTCCCCTCCGTGGGAATCCCCTCCCCTGCCTGCGCGACGGAGAGACCCCGCCGAGGGATCCTGTCCGTGTCCCCCCTTCTGTAAGACTGAAAGCGGTGCTACATGAACTGCACCGGAGCATAGGGACCCGCTCCGCAAGTCCGGTCAGTCTCCCCGCTGGAAGCCGCCTAAAGAACTGACTAACTTTACCCTCGTGTGGCGCTTCCCGCCACCGACCCTGCTTCCCCAGCCGGAGCGACAAGGAAATGCGAGTAGCGCCTTGTGTTATATGCTCTACTCGAAAGTAATTGTTTGCCAGGAAATGCGAGTAGCGCCTTGTGTTATATGCTCTACTCGAACGTAATTGTTTGCCAGGAAATGCGAGTAGCGCCTTGTGTTATATGCTCTACCCGAAAGTAATTGTTTGCCAGGAGATGCGAGTAGCGCCTGTGTTATATGCTCTACTCGACAGTAATTACATGCCAAGGGATGCGCGTAGCGCATTGTATTATATGTTCTGCATGAAGGTAATGCCATACCAGGATCACGAGTAACGTATTGTATTATATGCTCTGCTCGACTGTAATTACCTGCAAATGGTTGCGCGTAGCGCTTTGTTTTATATGCTTTACTTCATAGGATCAGGGGCCATCGATTACGAGGAGCGCTCAGTTCCACAGGCGCCATGTTAGTGAGCCCAATGTGTCCCCGTTCAAGTATCATGCTTAGTTAGACGGCTCGTTCAGGGAAAGACTTCACGTAAGCGCGCACAGCGCTAGAACAAGGTTAGGCACTGCATGAATATCACCCAGAGTGTCGAATGTAATGTTATGATGGTATTATAAGTCATGTATTGCCTTGTTATTTCCTGAACTGCATCTGACCAGCTAAACTTGGATAAACTTGAAGTATTTGCATAATTTGAACGGTGTGGCGTCCCTTATTGTGTGTGTCCCTAGTCCATGAGAAGCGTGTGGTGTATGGTTGCTTAACACATCGCCCTCTGGTTGCCCGACCGGCTCGCGCCACGCTACCGCCTATAGGGCCTGGTGACCCCAGGTTCCTACATTGTTGGCCAGCGGTGGGATCCTTGGGACTTGTGACCATACAGCACCCTTCCGTGAGGCAAAGGGCGCCACAATTAAACGCCTATCCTACATTTTTTTTTGTTCCACAGCTCAGAAACCATTGTTGCTGGATCATTAGTTCCACTGTCCAGGTAGAGAGTGCGAGAAGCCTGGTTAGCTATTGACTGTTGCCTACACCCTAGGAATTTTCTCCTTAGAGTCTAGGTCCCCACCTGCCAGAATGGAACCCCGGCTAGCGGACCTCGAGGGGTACACCGTGAGGCAACTGAGGGAGTTCGCGCAGGAGTTGGGGGTGCCTGGGATGCGGAGGGCCAAAGCGCCGGAACTCCGTACCGCCATTAGGGCATGGGTAGAAGCCCACCCAGAAGGGAGAGGGGATGAGGGACAGGAAGCGCCAGAGGCACCTCAGGAGGAGAGCGCCCAAGAAGTCCTAGACATTGTGAACATAGAGGAGTCTGAGAATGTGCCCCCAGGAAGACGTTCTGGGGCCAGTAGTAGGACAGGGTCCAGGAGGAGCGCGTCTCCAGAAGAGTACGAGGACAGGAGGGAAGAGAGGCGACTAAAATGGGAGCTGGCCAAATTAGAGCAGGAGAAAGAAAGAGAAATGGCCAGATTGGAACAGGAAAAGGAATTAGCAAAATTGGAATGGGCAATGGAGGAGAGGAGGATGGCACACGAGCTTCGGATGAAGGAGTTGGAGCTGCGTGCCCTCCAGATGAGTGTGTCCAGTGAGGACACTGGTGGCAGCATACCGGAAGCTCCACAGGAGCTAGAAGTTTATTTACCCCAGGATGACATCACCAGGGTGTCTGAGGAGGCATTGGGGTGTGAACCTGAAGGGGGTGGTGCAGGGATCTCCCAACCCAGCGAGGTGGGAGAAGTGGCAGATAGCCCAGCTAGGTCCCAGGGAGAGAGGGTTGTAGGGCCTCACGACCTATCTGTAGGAAGGCGTGAGACGGGGAGGTGTCCCGAGGTGCCCCAACCAAAGTCTCAGGGCTTGGAGAGTTCCGCAAGGGAGCCCCAGGTTGGGAGCCTAGGCTGTCCCGATGTGCCATCCAGTGCAGGGGAGCCCCTAGTGTCAGGAGGACCCAGGGCGACTGTAACCAGCGAGCCTGAGGTTCTGGGGTTGGCCCAGTTTCAGGGTTTAGGTCCTGGGCTGGGGTGCCAGGCTCAGGGGTTGCCTGACCTGGCGGGTGGGGCCTCTGCTAACAGGGTCCCCCCGAAATTCACTTCCAGGGGTACTTTTCCCGTTAGGAGCGTGCTGAAATCTGGAAGGGGGTGCAGAGGGAGGAAGGTCTCGCCTCGGGCACCAGCTCGGCCTAAGGGTTTAGACCCTAGGTTGAGGGATCAGTTGAGGAGTCAAGGCCCTAGACTGAGGAGGAAGTGGTGGTCTGAGGGTGCCTCACAGGGTAGGGTGAGGAACCCCAGAAGGAGAGTTAGGGGGAGGAGAGCCTCGCCCCTGAAGGCTGGTCAGCCTAAGGGTGTGAACCCCAGGAGGAAGGACCAGAGGCAGTTTAGGACTGCAAGGAGGAGGACCGGAGTGGTCAACAGGCACTACAGGCCTGGGGCTACTGCCCCCCACTCCGCGAGATCACCCGGGCCAGAGACATCTGGACGGCCCAGGGGCCGGTCCTGGCCACAACTAGCTAGGGAGCCCCAGTGGGGTGGTTTCGTTGGTCCAGGGAGGTTTGTTAGGGAACCATCGGGTTCCAGAGCGGAGGAGAACCTGCGGGTGCTCCTGCCGTTGCGGGCCTGCGTCCACCTTTTCTCGCCCCAAGCAGGGAAGACCATCAAGGCATTGATCGGTCTACCCTGGCTTTCGGCTGGAAGGGGGTTATGTTGGACTTGGCCCTTTTTCCCTGATTTGTTTCGTTTTTGTAGTGTTAAGGTGCAGGTGCTTACTTCTCCCAAGATGGCTGCCACAGACCCCTGCTACTGCAGGGTGGTCGTTTTTCATAGTAGCACCCTAGCTGCCAGGAGCTGGCTGGGACCCACAACAATGTTGCGATACCAGCCCGCCTTTTTGTCCCATAGTTAGAGTGGGGAAGCTCCTGGAAGAAGCTGGAACCTTCTAGAAGGGAGGTGGGGTTTTACTTTTGCCGCCTTGGCTAGAGGTCACCTGACCTAGGGCTACTTAAGAGTGGGAGGGAAACTTGTGTGGTGAGTTGGCCATTGGGGTGAAGCAGAGCTGGAAGAATCCACCAGGAGTGTAGGCGGTAGGGCCTAGCCAGGGACTTATGCCTCTGAGAGTGACAGGATTTAGGTACTGCCTCTTAAGTGAGTGAGGTGCCCTGTGAATCCCACTGATCTTGCCCAGTAGTAGGAGGACCCAGAGACTCTCTGCCAACCTGACTAGGAAGGATCTAGTCGCCCTCTCCATCCCTACCCCTGTAACAGAACCCCTTAAGGGCGCCAGATACATCTGCGCCAAAAGACTTCATCTGTCAACTGAGAACTGAAATCTAACTTTAAGAACTGAGACTGCATGACAAGAGCGAGCTGTAAGCCTTGAATGCCAGAGCTGAGACTGCGTGTCCAAGCTACCCTAGTGAGCAAAATACTAAGCCGATTGCCAAGACACCGGGGATCGACCAGGTACCAGCGCTGTGACCCCCGCGCTTCCTACCCTGGTCTGGGACCCCCGGAAGCGTGCTCCGCTGAGCACTTTACCCCATCCTTAATTTGAGCCCCCCCCCTGCGACGACGAAGCCAGCGCACTCACCGCTGCGGCCTGGAGGCCTGGAGGAGTGCCCTGCTGTGTCGCGAGGCCCAGGAGAAGCCCGGGGCCCCGTCGCTGCCGTCGCAGCCGAGTGAGGAGGTGCGCAAGGTCGGGGCCGAGTTCCCCCAACGTCGAGAGGACAGACGCCTGCTGACGCCGAGACGGAGGTAAGCCCGGAGGCCGAGATCCCCCCTGGTGCGCCCCCTGCTGGTCCGGAAACCGCACCGCACTTGGCCCGGGTCGTCCCCTCCGTGGGAATCCCCTCCCCTGCCTGCGCGACGGAGAGACCCCGCCGAGGGATCCTGTCCGTGTCCCCCCTTCTGTAAGACTGAAAGCGGTGCTACATGAACTGCACCGGAGCATAGGGACCCGCTCCGCAAGTCCGGTCAGTCTCCCTGCTGGAAGCCGCCTAAAGAACTGACTAACTTTACCCTCGTGTGGCGCTTCCCGCCACCGACCCTGCTTCCCCAGCCGGAGCGACAAGGAAATGCGAGTAGCGCCTTGTGTTATATGCTCTACTCGAAAGTAATTGTTTGCCAGGAAATGCGAGTAGCGCCTTGTGCTATATGCTCTACTCGAAAGTAATTGTTTGCCAGGAAATGCGAGTAGCGCCTTGTGTTATATGCTCTACCCGAAAGTAATTGTTTGCCAGGAGATGCGAGTAGCGCCTTGTGTTATATGCTCTACTCGACAGTAATTACATGCCAAGGGATGCGCGTAGCGCATTGTATTATATGTTCTGCACGAAGGTAATGCCATACCAGGATCACGAGTAACGTATTGTATTATATGCTCTGCTCGACTGTAATTACCTGCAAATGGTTGCGCGTAGCGCTTTGTTTTATATGCTTTACTTCATAGGATCAGGGGCCATCGATTACGAGGAGCGCTCAGTTGCACAGGCGCCATGTTAGTGAGCCCAATGTGTCCCCGTTCAAGTATCATGCTTAGTTAGACGGCTCGTTCAGGGAAAGACTTCACGTAAGCGCGCACAGAGCTAGAACAAGGTTAGGCACTGCATGAATATCACCCAGAGTGTCGAATGTAATGTTATGATGGTATTATAAGTCATGTATTGCCTTGTTATTTCCTGAACTGCATCTGACCAGCTAAACTTGGATAAACTTGAAGTATTTGCATAATTTGAACGGTGTGGCGTCCCTTATTGTGTGTGTCCCTAGTCCATGAGAAGCGTGTGGTGTATGGTTGCTTAACACATTGCCCTCTGGTTGCCCGACCGGCTCGCGCCACGCTACCGCCTATAGGGCCTGGTGACCCCAGGTTCCTACATTGTTGGCCAGCGGTGGGATCCTTGGGACTTGTGACCATACAGCACCCTTCCGTGAGGCGAAGGGCGCCACAATTAAACGCCTATCCTACATTTTTTTTTGTTCCACAGCTCAGAAACCATTGTTGCTGGATCATTAGTTCCACTGTCCAGGTAGAGAGTGCGAGAAGCCTGGTTAGCTATTGACTGTTGCCTACACCCTAGGAATTTTCTCCTTAGAGTCTAGGTCCCCACCTGCCAGAATGGAACCCCGGCTAGCGGACCTCGAGGGGTACACCGTGAGGCAACTGAGGGAGTTCGCGCAGGAGTTGGGGGTGCCTGGGATGCGGAGGGCCAAAGCGCCGGAACTCCGTACCGCCATTAGGGCATGGGTAGAAGCCCACCCAGAAGGGAGAGGGGATGAGGGACAGGAAGCGCCAGAGGCACCTCAGGAGGAGAGCGCCCAAGAAGTCCTAGACATTGTGAACATAGAGGAGTCTGAGAATGTGCCCCCAGGAAGACGTTCTGGGGCCAGTAGTAGGACAGGGTCCAGGAGGAGCGCGTCTCCAGAAGAGTACGAGGACAGGAGGGAAGAGAGGCGACTAAAATGGGAGCTGGCCAAATTAGAGCAGGAGAAAGAAAAAGAAATGGCCAGATTGGAACAGGAAAAGGAATTAGCAAAATTGGAATGGGCAATGGAGGAGAGGAGGATGGCGCACGAGCTTCGGATGAAGGAGTTGGAGCTGCGTGCCCTCCAGATGAGTGTGTCCAGTGAGGACACTGGTGGCAGCATACCGGAAGCTCCACAGGAGCTAGAAGTTTATTTACCCCAGAATGACATCACCAGGGTGTCTGAGGAGGCATTGGGGTGTGAACCTGAAGGGGGTGGTGCAGGGATCTCCCAACCCAGCGAGGTGGGAGAAGTGGCAGATAGCCCAGCTAGGTCCCAGGGAGAGAGGGTTGTAGGGCCTCACGACCTATCTGTAGGAAGGCGTGAGACGGGGAGGTGTCCCGAGGTGCCCCAACCAAAGTCTCAGGGCTTGGAGAGTTCCGCAAGGGAGCCCCAGGTTGGGAGCCTAGGCTGTCCCGATGTGCCATCCAGTGCAGGGGAGCCCCTAGTGTCAGGAGGACCCAGGGCGACTGTAACCAGCGAGCCTGAGGTTCTGGGGTTGGCCCAGTTTCAGGGTTTAGGTCCTGGGCTGGGGTGCCAGGCTCAGGGGTTGCCTGACCTGGCGGGTGGGGCCTCTGCTAACAGGGTCCCCCCGAAATTGACTTCCAGGGGTACTTTTCCCGTTAGGAGGGTGCTGAAATCTGGAAGGGGGTGCAGAGGGAGGAAGGTCTCGCCTCGGGCACCAGCTCGGCCTAAGGGTTTAGACCCTAGGTTGAGGGATCAGTTGAGGAGTCAAGGCCCTAGACTGAGGAGGAAGTGGTGGTCTGAGGGTGCCTCACAGGGTAGGGTGAGGAACCCCAGAAGGAGAGTTAGGGGGAGGAGAGCCTCGCCCCTGAAGGCTGGTCAGCCTAAGGGTGTGAACCCCAGGAGGAAGGACCAGAGGCAGTTTAGGACTGCAAGGAGGAGGACCGGAGTGGTCAACAGGCACTACAGGCCTCGGGCTACTGCCCCCCACTCCGCGAGATCACCCGGGCCAGAGACATCTGGACGGCCCAGGGGCCGGTCCTGGCCACAACTAGCTAGGGAGCCCCAGTGGGGTGGTTTCGTTGGTCCAGGGAGGTTTGTTAGGGAACCATCGGGTTCCAGAGCGGAGGAGAACCTGCGGGTGCTCCTGCCGTTGCGGGCCTGCGTCCACCTTTTCTCGCCCCAAGCAGGGAAGACCATCAAGGCATTGATCGGTCTACCCTGGCTTTCGGCTGGAAGGGGGTTATGTTGGACTTGGCCCTTTTTCCCTGATTTATTTCGTTTTTGTAGTGTTAAGGTGCAGGTGCTTACTTCTCCCAAGATGGCTGCCACAGACCCCTGCTACTGCAGGGTGGTCGTTTTTCATAGTAGCACCCTAGCTGCCAGGAGCTGGCTGGGACCCACAACAATGTTGCGATACCAGCCCGCCTTTTTGTCCCATAGTTAGAGTGGGGAAGCTCCTGGAAGAAGCTGGAACCTTCTAGAAGGGAGGTGGGGTTTTACTTTTGCCGCCTTGGCTAGAGGTCACCTGACCTAGGGCTACTTAAGAGTGGGAGGGAAACTTGTGTGGTGAGTTGGCCATTGGGGTGAAGCAGAGCTGGAAGAATCCACCAGGAGTGTAGGCGGTAGGGCCTAGCCAGGGACTTATGCCTCTGAGAGTGACAGGATTTAGGTACTGCCTCTTAAGTGAGTGAGGTGCCCTGTGAATCCCACTGATCTTGCCCAGTAGTAGGAGGACCCAGAGACTCTCTGCCAACCTGACTAGGAAGGATCTAGTCGCCCTCTCCATCCCTACCCCTGTAACAGAACCCCTTAAGGGCGCCAGATACATCTGCGCCAAAAGACTTCATCTGTCAACTGAGAACTGAAATCTAACTTTAAGAACTGAGACTGCATGACAAGAGCGAGCTGTAAGCCTTGAATGCCAGAGCTGAGACTGCGTGTCCAAGCTACCCTAGTGAGCAAAATACTAAGCCGATTGCCAAGACACCGGGGATCGACCAGGTACCAGCGCTGTGACCCCCGCGCTTCCTACCCTGGTCTGGGACCCCCGGCAGCGTGCTCCGCTGAGCACTTTACCCCATCCTTAATTTGAGCCCCCCCCCTGCGACGACGAAGCCAGCGCACTCACCGCTGCGGCCTGGAGGCCTGGAGGAGTGCCCTGCTGTGTCGCGAGGCCCAGGAGAAGCCCGGGGCCCCGTCGCTGCCGTCGCAGCCGAGTGAGGAGGTGCGCAAGGTCGGGGCCGAGTTCCCCCAACGTCGTGAGGACGGACGCCTGCTGACGCCGAGACGGAGGTAAGCCCGGAGGCCGAGATCCCCCCTGGTGCGCCCCCTGCTGGTCCGGAAACCGCACCGCACTTGGCCCGGGTCGTCCCCTCCGTGGGAATCCCCTCCCCTGCCTGCGCGACGGAGAGACCCCGCCGAGGGATCCTGTCCGTGTCCCCCCTTCTGTAAGACTGAAAGCGGTGCTACGTGAACTGCACCGGAGCATAGGGACCCGCTCCGCAAGTCCGGTCAGTCTCCCCGCTGGAAGCCGCCTAAAGAACTGACTAACTTTACCCTCGTGTGGCGCTTCCCGCCACCGACCCTGCTTCCCCAGCCGGAGCGACAAGGAAATGCGAGTAGCGCCTTGTGTTATATGCTCTACTCGAAAGTAATTGTTTGCCAGGAAATGCGAGTAGCGCCTTGTGTTATATGCTCTACTCGAAAGTAATTGTTTGCCAGGAAATGCGAGTAGCGCCTTGTGTTATATGCTCTACCCGAAAGTAATTGTTTGCCAGGAGATGCGAGTAGCGCCTTGTGTTATATGCTCTACTCGACAGTAATTACATGCCAAGGGATGCGCGTAGCGCATTGTATTATATGTTCTGCACGAAGGTAATGCCATACCAGGATCACGAGTAATGTATTGTATTATATGCTCTGCTCGACTGTAATTACCTGCAAATGGTTGCGCGTAGCGCTTTGTTTTATATGCTTTACTTCATAGGATCAGGGGCCATCGATTACGAGGAGCGCTCAGTTCCACAGGCGCCATGTTAGTGAGCCCAATGTGTCCCCGTTCAAGTATCATGCTTAGTTAGACGGCTCGTTCAGGGAAAGACTTCACGTAAGCGCGCACAGCGCTAGAACAAGGTTAGGCACTGCATGAATATCACCCAGAGTGTCGAATGTAATGTTATGATGGTATTATAAGTCATGTATTGCCTTGTTATTTCCTGAACTGCATCTGACCAGCTAAACTTGGATAAACTTGAAGTATTTGCATAATTTGAACGGTGTGGCGTCCCTTATTGTGTGTGTCCCTAGTCCATGAGAAGCGTGTGGTGTATGGTTGCTTAACACATCGCCCTCTGGTTGCCCGACCGGCTCGCGCCACGCTACCGCCTATAGGGCCTGGTGACCCCAGGTTCCTACAGCATGTATTGTGAAAAAAACCTATCTTTGTGTTCCTAATGTAACATTTTGATAGACACTACTGCTGTAAGTGCTGATGTAGGGCTGCTAGCACTTTGGTGTATGAGTCTTTGAAAAGGTTTCATGTTGTGTGGTACATCACCGAACTACTCCGATGCTGTGGAAGCTAATGGAAGATTTCCTGTACCTTAGAAATGGATTAGTGTTATATTTAATTTTGCTTTTGGTGTTCCTTGTGTATGACAGTTAGAACTTGGATGCCGTCCCTATTCTTCCTGAGACTTTGTTTATCACTCCCATGGTAATTGAGACATTTTATTTCCTCCTTTCCTTTCTCTAGTACAAACACCATTACATAATATGGGCTGGATAATTATCCACCAAACAGTGGTGCAATTAGATTTGCCCTGAACTTGCAGCAATGGTAACTTTCTGTAATATGGCTACTGGTGTATAAAACATATTTTTATTTCATTTATTTAATTTGTTACTTCCTAAAGTATTGAGATGCATGCCTTTGAAAAATTGACACACAAAGCATGTAGCAACGGATTTATGATCAAAATCAATATGTATCTATTATGGGGATAATTTTACATTAGACAATGTGATTTGAACCTTATACAGACAAGGTAAAAATGAATAACCTCAGCAGTCAAAATGGCATAACATCATCTGATTTGGTAGGATCTCCAGTTAATGTACCCTTTTTGTTTGAACTTACTTTTGCAGAAAAGCTACCCATGATCCAGATTATCTACAATCATGATAGTAAGAATGTCTAGGGAAAAGTAGTGTTCGCTTGCAGTACTCTGAGAATTGAGATTCCTAATGTGGTGGATTTAGATAAAGTCTTAGCTTTGTGGTATTTACACACAATGCCAGCAATGCTACAGCAATTATATGTTGAATTGTATGTTATGCCTTGTGTATGAAGGAGATCCATTTACACCAACATTTTTCACAGGATTGAACAAAAAGGGCTATCTTCACAAGGAATATTCTCAAGAACGGGCGATAATTATCGCCAATCTAGGTTAACGCAATTTTACATAACGCCGTCTATCACGGAAAACTAACGTCGTGTTAACGGCGTATTCTCAATAGGGGTGGGCGGAATTTGCGAAAGTGACTTTCGCAAATTATCGCGAAAATGTTAAAAATCTCCGCAAACACGCGGAAATATCGCGAAGATGCAGAAGTTTTTTTCCCGCCCGTTCGCAGTATTTTCTGCGTGGTCGCAGCTCGCCAACTTACCCATGCGGTTGCTCGCGGGCATGGCCATCTTGTTTTCACTCTTCTCGCGGTGTATGATGGCGAGAAGAAAGACGTGCTCGCGCGACCAATGACATTACTGCGGGCGCGAACTGTCGCGAGACAGCGCAAATGGCTACCAACAATCCAACGTCTCGTGGAGAACGCGACCGGATCGGGAAAACTTGTCGGCGAACGCGGGGATTCGGGTAAGGCGATTGCGCGCGCGCGAGAATGTATTATTTTACAGCGCGAGCAAGAAACAAATTATCGCTAAGCTGCGGAATGTGGAAATTTTGACATTTTCGCGCTCTACGCGGAACGCGAAAATGTCATATTATCGCAATTTCCGCGAGCGGAACGGAAATTTAGCCCAGGCACGCCGGCAGCAGGCGATAGTGTCCCAATAACGCGTCAAATGATCGCGTTAAAATTACCGGGGCGCCGATAAAAAAGGAAAGCCGAACGTGGAAAAGTGGCGATGGGCCTTACAGCGATAAAGATATCTACAATAAGCAGCGCCAGACTTGCAATTCCCATATCAGGCGGGAAAAATCACCATAAAAGCTGGAAAAAAAATAAAAAACAAAACAAAACCCAAACAACTGAGAAGCACCATGGAGGAAGCTGGAGCAACTACAGAGGCCAACCAGAACCCCACAAACTCCATGTACACATGTGATCTGTACATGGCACTTATGTCCAGGGGACACCCTGGTGTCCTTCACGCAAGGTATTCCTGCTGGCTTCTTGGCTGGTGTGCATCTCCCATGTTGCTGACGTGTTCACTGTGCCCCCATCCCCCTTATGTCCATGTTGCTCCTGTTGTGGGACATGAGACACAGGGTGCAACTCTGCATGAGGGTGGTTCATATTTGACCCCCAATGACACCCGCAATTTCATATTTGACCCCAAATGACACCTGAAATGTCATATTTGACCCCAAATTACACCCTGTTGTCTTTTTATGAACACTAATGAAAGTCTTCATGTCATGTTTTTGTACACATGTGATACGCTGATACGTACTACATTTGACACCCTGAAATGGCATTCCGAATACGTGACACCCTAAACAGCACCTCTGTACAGAGGTGACATACCCTCCATCTATTTGCTATTTGTGAGATTGTTAGCACTTAATGTTGCACTTACACTTGTCAGAGTGATGTGCTAATGCAGAGGATTGACGTGCACCCAGGGAATGTGTGTTGCAATTAATTTATTTGCACATGCTGTTCATGATGTCATTTTGTACTGTTCCATGATTGCTAAGGACAGTCACAATGTGACGTGCTCATGTGAAGAAATTGTTTATGATTGTGTTCCTTCGGGCTATTCCTGCTGCAGCTGCAGTAGGGTGTGGTCCACCTGCCTCATCTTCCTCATCATCGTCCGGTGCATCTGGCACTTGGATCCATGGGGCATTGGTGCGTACACATATGTTGTGCAATACACAACATGCATTGATCATCTTGCACACTATTTCTGGGCTGTACAGAAGTCTTCCACCTGTGATGTCCAGGCACCTGAAACGTGACTTTAACACGCCAAATGTGCGCTCAACAATGCCCCTGGTGCATTTGTGGGCCACATTGTGCTGTCTTTGGGTAGGTGTGTTCGGGGCTCGGAGGGTTTTCATCATCCACGGACAGAGTGCATATTCTTGATCACCTGTGAGAGGTAAGTGAGATTAGTGTAAATTGGTGGTTCTGCATGCTGTGTTGGCAGATTTACAAGTTTTGTGGTGTGTGATTTGTGCAACTTTGGGATTCATGTTTCCCATGTATTGCTACTGGCAAATGTGTGGGATCAATGTGTATTACGTAGCCTCACAGCTGCTCCTCCCTCCCCCCAAGACTATTTACTTGTGTGCGCTGCGAAGTTACATCACTTGCACTCCTACGGCACACCATTGTCATGCCTGTCTGCGCATGTCCGCAAGCCTGATAACAACACTGTAATGTTGGCCATTGAAGGTGGGTGGCCACGTGTGTGTAGGCCTATGGTAAGGATAGGGCAGACACAGCTGTAGAGTACACGCCTGGCTGAATTCGCACTGAGATTGAGGCTAGGCCTTTGGCTTATTCTGCGGCAATGAAGATACACACACAACACAAGGCATGTATGAGCCAAGACCCAGAGTGGTCTTTCATCCTTTTATTTATCCATTCAGGTGAGCCCGACCTCTGGGTGCATGCTACATTGCAACATTGTCGATTAAGGGCCGGGTGGGGCCGACACTACAACAGAGACACACGCCATAATTACTTTTCTGGCCAGCCCGGAACTGAACCATGCACAGAGCCCAGAACTGAACCATGCCCAGAGCCCAGAACTGAGCCACGCCCAGCGCCCCGGGCCATTTCTTCACACTCCTCACAGGCCTACGCATGCGCTGCGGCGCTGGGATATCATGCGCTTTAGAGTACGTCTCCAGACGTTCCACCCAGGCTTTCCAGCAGCCTGCCTGGGATGGGGGTGACCCGTGACTGTGAAGGGCTCCAGTGGTGTTACCGAGGACATGCTGTTGACTGCTGGAGGTGGACTTGTAGTGTAGCCCCACGGGACGATGACTTGTGGTGCACAGAGGTAGTGGCACCTGAGGCACTGTGTTCAGCACGGGCCTACCACCACGTGGCAATGACTTGTGGTGCAATGAGGTAGTGGCACCTGAAGAGCTGAGCGGGTGTGCATGAGGCAGTGGGCCTGGAGCCTGGACGGTGACTTGTGATGCACTGAAGTAGTGGCACCTGAAGAGCTGAGCGGGTGTGCAGCCTGCGGTGATGCAGTGGGCCTGGAGGCTGGATGGTGACTTGTGGTGCACTGAGGTAGTGGCAACTGAAGAGTGCCGAGCGGGTGTGCAGCCTGCGATGATGCAGTGGGCCTGGAGGCTGGACGGTGACTTGTGGTGCACTGAGGTAGTGGCACCTGAAGAGCTAAGCCGGTGTGCAGCCTGCGATGATACAGTGGGCCTGGAGGTTGAAGGGTGACTTGCGGTGCACTGAGGTAGGCCCACCTAATGAGCTGAGCGGGTGTGCAGCCTGTGATGAGGCAGTGGGCCTGGAGGCTGAACGGTGACTTGTGATGCACTGAGGTAGTGGCACCTGAAGAGCTGAGCGGGTGTGCAGCCTGCGATGATGCAGTGGGCCTGGAGGCTGGATGGTGACTTGTGGTGCTCTGAGGTAGTGGCAACTGAAGAGCTGAGCGGGTGTGCAGCCTGCGATGATGCAGTGGACCTGGAGGCTGGACGGTGACTTGTGGTGCACTGGGGTAGTGGCACCTGAAGAGCTAAGCCGGTGTGCAGCCTGCGATGATACAGTGGGCCTGGAGGTTGAAGGGTGACTTGCGGTGCACTGAGGTAGGCCCACTTGATGAGCTGAGCGGGTGTGCAGCCTGCGATGATGCAGTGGGCCTGGAGGCTGGACAGTCACTTGCGGTGCACTGAGGTAAGCCCACCTGAAGAGCTGAGCTGGTGTGCAGCCTGCGATGATGCATTGGGCCCGTGGGTCCGAACTGGATTTGATTTGTGTGAGACCTGCTGGACCGCGTGTAGGCTGAAGGGAGCAGTCAGCACACACAAAACTCCACAGTGCGGTGCTGCTGGGTGGGCTGGGGGCCTGTTGCGTGGAAGCCAGTGATTTGCTGAGGAGGCTGCCAAGCTTGCGGGCCTCGGGCTTGAAGATTGCACCGGCACGTGGTGGGCTCTCTTGGGGACACGCCAGTGGTGGCAGGTGAGCAGTGAGGCCTGGGTGCGCATTGGCGGGCAATCACCGCTGGGATCCGGACAGGTCTGGGGACCAGTGAGCTGGGGTGCAGCAGGCGCACAGGATCGCGCAGCACCACCGGTCACGGTGGCGGCCTCGTGGCAGGGTGAGGGGTGCCGCCCTGGCAGACACGCCCTTTCAGGCGATTGAAATATGTGCGCCGGGTGACGTAGCCACCTCGTTGCCGGTGTAGAGTTGTCAGTTGAAGGTGGTTGGCCACGTGTGTGTAAGCCTATGGTCAAGATATTGCGGATACAGAGACACACGCAGTAGTTACTTTGGTGGCCATCCCGAAAGTGAACCATGCCCAGAGCCCCGGGCTATTTGTTCACCCTCCTACGCTGGACTGGCATACGCTTGCCCAGCCCACTACGCTTATGCTTACAGGGGGGCGACATAGCTCCATCTCCAAAGTCTTCCCCACTGCCTGAGGTAACATGGTTGCGTCCACTGTCCACAATAATACAAACACCAGCAGTATATGTCCACATGGACATGTCTGTGCTCTGCAGACTCAATACTGTTCAGCACATCACCGCCACACTTGGCATTGTGTACGTTCCTATTCATGGGTCACTTGCCTCCTTTGCACATTCTTGGTTCCCATCTCTCCCCACATTCTGCAATTATGTGGCAGAGGGGCTGACTCAGGAGTCAGGACTCGGTAGCCACAACGGGGCAACGATGGATAGAGCGGGGCCTCCTAGTCCTGAGCCAGGTTCCAGGCGAGGTGAGGTCGTTCCTCGATCATTACGGATGCTCACTGCATCCTTTTGAAGCGGAGGATCTACTGAAGGTTGTATAAAGTGCTACCTTCACATGATAGTGAGACAAGCACCTTTTCTCTTTTCTTTTTTCACTATATATTGTGTTTATACACTATTGCAGTAGCAAAAAACTTTACAACAAGGGTCCTGAAGAAAGCCCCAGGGAGAAATGGTTTCCACTGGGCTGAAACATGTCGACCTTCTTACTCAGCAGTCATTTGTTGAACACTGCTTTTTGCACTGTTGTTTTATTTAGAGTGTGAGATACATATTAAACTAGTAGTGCTTTCTCACAATTCTATTTTAATACACCACGTTAATCTTTCTTTTTTCAGCATTGCACTGCTTTCAATTGTTCTATCACTCTATAATTGCTGGTCTCCTCGCTCCAATCCTTTGACGATCTTGGGCCTTTTTTGAGTGAAATTACTCCAAATTAGATGCTCTCTATGATCAAGAGAAGCATCTTATCCTGGATTGGATGACCAGATGATAGGATTGATCACTCAGACAATTGATGGATATCCAAGCTTCGCTCTGAGGTCCTTTTAGATTGCATTTGGATGTCTCTTTCTTCTTTCCTACTCCCTTTTTTGCTATGTGGGACTAATTAGCCTTCTACTTACACTTCTGCTTACATTGCAGGATTTTGTTAGACCCCCAGTTCCTTTTGTTTGTTTTGCAACTAGAGGATTAGGGGATTAGAACTGAGGCAGGTCATTAAACTTTCCCTTAGACCCTATCATACTTTTTGTGGTTTAGTTGGAGGACTATGAAAAAAGGCAAGAAAATGAGGACCTTGATAACCAGGAGGAGGAGGAGCAGGAACATCAGGACAACCAGAACAAGGGACAGAAGAAGAAACAGCACAAGGAGGCAGAAGATTGGAAGGAACAGAAAGAGAAAGGAGGTCAGGAGGATGATCAGGAGGAGGATGAATGAAAATGAGGAAGACCAGAAGGAAGAGTAACACCAGGAGAAATTGATCCTTTACCACGAGAAGACCAAGAACGTCTGTTGCCAGGTCCACTGGAAGGATCAAGAAAATAGTCAGTTACCCCTCTCAGAACCCAGCTAACCATCCGATCACTTGCAGACTATATAGTAATTGTAATTGTAAATGTAAATGTAAATGTAACCTCATTTGTAACAGCATGTTAGCTTTTGATTCTGTCAAGTGCGCCACTTCCTTTTCTGCTAATTTGAGTCATTTGAAGGCCACATACGTATGTACATGCATACATATAGGTCCTGGAGCAAAAACAAAAGAACATGGATCAGGAGGACTCAACCAGGAAATCCAAGACTAAGACTAAGAGAATCAGAAGGACGAAGGTCATGAAAAAGAAGTAGGCCAGGTGGAGGGTCATGGACGTGGTGTTGATTAGGACCTGAATAACAAGGTAGGTTAGGAGAAGAATTGGAGGACCAAGCCTACCAGGAGGAGTACATTTAGAGGACCAGGCCTACTAGGATGAGCATGGCCACCAAGAATTACATGACCACCTGGAGGAAGAAAACAAGAGGGCCAGTACCACACACAGCAGGTCACAAAACAGGAAGACCAAGATTAGGACTAGGACCAGTAAACCCAGGCCGGAAGCAGCAATAATGTGAAAGAACAGTGGTCCTTGGTAAGGATCTAGTATAAACAAACAATCAATAGAGACTAGAGTCAGTACTATATTCCTGCTGTCCAGCCGGACAGTGAGATTTAATGAATATGAAGTTAAGGATCTGGAGAAAACAAATAAAGTGGAACACAGTCCAGCGTCCTACACATTACAGTAAACAGCCAGTAACGAAAACAAACATTCAGGCAGGGCAAGAAGGGCTTGTTTGCAATGTGAACAATTAAACAAGCAAAATGAAAACACAACCGTTACACTTGAAAATCAAATTAAGTTGTGCACACGGTGTCAAGCAAGTCGACGATGTTTCGATCCCTTTGTGACGATATTGGGATCATCATCAGGACTAAATTAATGCATGCCTGAAGAACATAGGGCCTGCAAGAGAGTGGGAAAAGAAAGACAGACGAAAAAAGAATTTCAGAGTAGAGTAATTCGAAGGACAATCCTCATCAGCAATGTGCGTACGACGAGGTGAGTTTAAAATTATGGATAAATAGGTTACTGGACTGTGCACAGTGAGGTTGCTCATGGTAACTCTGTTTTTTTGGGGGGGTTAATGGTTGGTCCAACATTTATAGTTAGCCGACCTGGGTGAGATCGTCAAAATACATGAAGGTGTTTAAAGGATGAGGATCGGGAGGATGTCGGAAAAGGAACCGGCTGATTACGCGTGAGAACATGGTGGAATGTGCCAGTCAGTGGGGAGGCACTGGTGGAGGTGGTGGAAGCAGAAGCAGAAGATGCAAGACCATTTGGAGGAGAAAAACGAGGAGGAAAACAAGGAGAATTTAGTCCAGGACAAGGAGGACCATGATCATTAGGACGGCAAGGAGAATTAGGGTGAGGTGATGAAATACCAAGGAGAGGAGATGGGCTATAAGGAGGAGGTCTATGAGGTGAAGAAGAACAAGAGAGATGGAGGAAGAGGGCACAAAGTTCAGTAGTAGTACCAGGAGCAATGAAACTTAAGCACTAGGGAGGACAAGACCTTTCAGAAGGACCACGGCCAAGAGGACCAAGATCAGAATGGCCTGGAAAGATGAGGACTTGGATTGAAAGGATGGATAGAGGAGGAAACAAACGATCAGTCGATGGACCAGGCGAGCTAAATCTAGGGTGAGCAGGACCAACAGGACCAGAATTGATTCTATATGGCATGTATTTATTTATCCCATTTCTAGAGAGCTGCATTCAAAAGCTAAAGCCAGCAGGATGTTTGTTCAGTTTTTATGCTCCAACAGTTAAAGAGGCTACAGCTCCTAATAATAAATCCTACGTATGCTTCTTACCCCATGTCCCCTTAACAACCCCCCACTATTTTCTGCCCACGTAAATCATAGGAAAGGGCGAGTGGCTAGACATTGGCCACACAGAAAGGTGTTTTTTCTTACATATATACATAACACGCTTGCTCAATTTATACATTTTTATTTTAAATTACACATATTTTATATTTCAGACACAATTCATAAAAATAAAAGAAAATATTTCCAAAGGATTTTTAATTGCTGTGGTGGTTGCATTGCACAGTCTCACTGTGTAGAAGTCATACTTAATACATAGACCAACGGCTTACCAAGGAGCTGCAAGTAAAGAGTCTTGGAGCGCAAGTATAACTCTCCATCTCCCATCACTCTAAGTGCTTTTGTTCACCCCATTAAGCAAAATCATAAGGACTGCCCTACCTTGAAAAATACATTTCCCTACTGCTTTGTTGTTTGTTCATGCAGTGACAAAATTTCTTTTCATAGTGTTACACACATGGCTTCAGCTCTTTAAATAACTTGCCCAGCGGAATTACTTACTGTGGCTGCATGAAGAACAGTCGTATTAATATTCATGGCTCCCTACCTTAATGCGACAGAATGAAAAAAAATGAATTTCTGAACTAATCTGGTTGACTGTTTTTGGAAAGGCAGTAATTATTTTTACAGTTATATATAAGCTAGTTGGTGGCTGGGATGCCTGAGTAAAACTTTGAGAACTAGACCTTGCTGCTGTGCAGAGTTTGAGTAGAGAGTGCACAATTTGATTCAACGCACACTAACACAAGTTAAAGCCTGTGGCATAATCCATGGACCTTGGTAATGTGGCCCAATGTGTTAGTCCCTAAAGTGTACATTCTGATACTTGAATGGTTGAATTCCATACCAGTGTGATTTTATAATTAGAGAATACTCTTTGCTCTGAATTATGATCCTATGTGCAACTACAGGTTTCAAAACCATAAGACAAAAACCAGAGGGATTTCTGAAATAACTAGACCTCTGGGATGTCTTGTAAGGTTTAGGAATGTAGGCTGTAAGCACAGTCGGTAATGTTAGTCCCTCCAATCACTTCTCGACTAGTCCCTGGTATGTCCTGCCTGTGAAGTTGCATGCCTGGAATATGAAGGTGGCATAATTCATCAAGAGGCAGCTAGGGAGATGGAATGTCTTTGTTATACGTGTTATGCTTAGGGTGGTCTTCTCCCAAACATTTTGCCTGCTTACCTCCTCTTTTTGCTGCATCTTATTGTTGGTTTTATAACTCTCTGCACTTTACCACTGCTGACCAGTGCTAAAGTGCATGTGCTTCCCCCCTAAAAATGGTAACATTGGTTTATACACAATTGACATATTTTAGTTTACTTGTAAGTCCCTTGTAAAGTGGCATACCATATTGCCTGGGCCAGTAACCTTAAATGCTACTAGTGGGACTGCAGCACCGCTTACGCCACCCACTCAAGTTGCCTTTCAAAGCTGTCCCAGGCCAGCCATTGCAGGGCTTGTGTGTGCAGATTACTGCCACTTTGACTTGGCATTTAAAATTACTTGCCAAACCTTGAAATCCCCTTTTTATACACATAAGTCACCTCTAAGATAGACCCTAGGTAGCCCTAAGGGCAGGGTGCTGTGTAAGTAAATAGTAGGAAATGTACTTTTAAGTTTTGCATGTCCTGGTTGTGACAAACACCCAAATTCATTTTTAACTTCTGTGAGGCCAACTTGTCTCATAGGCTAGCATTGGGAATTCCTTCATGCACTTTTAAGCTGTAGTTCCTGATCAGAATGGAGTTGCATCATGTTTGTTATCTCTTGACTGGTAACAATATTTCCTCTTTAAAGGTAAATTTAGATTTCACATTACTACTTTAGATGTGCCACTTTTAGAAAGTGGGCATTTATTTGCTCTTACTGCTCTGTGTGCCTTGCAGCCTGTATCCAATACACATCTGGGGTGGGTGACAGCTACACCTTGGCCATTCCCTCTAGACAGCCACACACACAGCAAGGGTGGGTGTAACAGAGAACTCATCTGCATTCATCTACATTCTGATAGTTCTTTCTGGGCAGGAAGAGGGGGGGAGCTGACATTTACACCTCACTAGGCAATGCCCAATTTGCCACACAAGGGGCTGATTATCCCCTAATTATCATCTGGAGCAAGGACTGGGCAAAAGGGGGGCCTGTGCACTTCAAATGCCTGCTTTGAAGTTACTCCCACTTCAGTGGCACAATTGGGTATAAGTCCTGGGCTCTAACCCTACCAAGAGAGTAACTACTGGACCTGTGAAGAACTCTGCCAGGAGTAAAAACTGCTCTGCTACATGGATTAACACTCTGCTTGACTGCTGCCTTGGAAGAACTGCTTTTCAGCTGCTTTGCTGTGCTTCTCTTCTGCCTACTGAGTACAAGGACTGGACCCATCAACTTTAAACCAGAGTGACTTCAGGGGCTTGCTGGCTTGGCCCCTATTCTGAAGTCAAGCCACCAATACTTCTTTCACCTTGCAACAGCACCTGTGCTCTGCCATCTGTGAGTCTTTCCTGCCAAGTGATGCAAATCCAGTCCTGGGCCCTTGAAAGGTGATTATTGCTATCCAGAACCATCAAAATTGACAAAGTGCCGACTTTGTGATGATTGGAACTGACACATTGCCCTACGACACATCTATCCATACTTATATGGAGTATTTTTATGTTGTTTTCATTGTGTTACAGTGAGTGTGTATTGCACAAATACTTTACACATTGGCTCTTTAGATAAGCCTGACTGCTCTATGCCAAGCTACCAGAGGGTGAGCCCAGGTTATCTTTGAGTGTGTATCTGGTTTACCTTGGCTAGTGTGGTGGTTCCTGCTTGGGCAGGATGCACACCTCTGCCAACAATAAACTCAATTTCGAACAGTATTTCAAAGCTAGCAGCAGGAAGGTAAGTGTTGAGATAGGTGTGAACACTGCGAGTCTAGAAGATATGCCCAGAACCCATTTCTCCATTCTCAATATTCAATTTCTGTGAGAAATCCTCCATGTACCACTCACTACATAACCTGAAACTGAAGCTGAAATCTAACAATGTGGAGTGCGATTTAACCTTCCCCAGTTCCTGTAAGCTCACTTTTACTACTGGATTTCTGGACTGTAGAAATGCAGTGTCTGTTCGATCTCCACCTGGTGGACGCTTCCGTTAGTGAGTCTTGATGGCTCTGTATTCCTTGCATTGATCTCAGAAGGCGTCCTGTGGTAATCAGCGAAAACACAAAAATTAACAAAATTATTCATCATAGCAGGTAGTCTTTTGCTAGCACTTCCAGTAGATCTTGGACCTGAGAATTCCAGCATTCTAAATTTGACCACAAGCCAAGAGACCTGAGATTGATCTTTGACTCCTGATATTTTATTATGGGTACAAATACATGTGAGGATACCTAGTTTTGATGATGCCCTAGTTTGATCTACCTAGTAGAGATAACCTCAGCTGTGGAACCAGAATAACCAGAATATCTACAAGGAGTTGATAATACCATTGTTGAAGCTCTGAGATAGAGGGGAACCTGAGCTGTATGTTTTCATCCATTGTGCCACAGATTCATCATTTGTGTCCATTGCATTTATTGTACTATACTCAAAGGATCCTTCCAAAGTCATTCCCCATTTCTGTAGAGTGTTTCACCCAATGCTTACAAGATCGGTATCTACGATGGGAGAAGTGAGCTCAGAGATATGGGAAATAACTGGGGTCAGGAACACGCTTACCAATAGACAGAATGAACAATCCTACTGTCAGGTTTTCATATTGTTGACTTAACGAGATCCAACAGGTATTTAAGGCCCCAATAGTATTACACACACAAACACTTGTGACGATCTATCCCTTATGTCCTTCTTCCCCACATCCTATCCTCGCCAATCTCTGTAGAACTACATATTGGATACGGCTGGGTATACAACAGCGCAGTCGTGATACACGTCACTCTGGCAACATCTAGCACAAGACAAATGCTATTAGTAGTGTGTGTCCCTTTACCATCACAGTGTTGTGACTGGTATAACACTGCCTTTTGACCATGCAGCAAAACCCCTTGCTTCATGGTTAGGTCACATAAATATTAAATCAAATTCATATTGGTTGTCATGTCCATCACAGACGGAAAGACACAATTTAAAACATGCAAGTTTCCATTGCGAGGTTGCTGCATATTGGAAATGGTGTGAAAATAGATTTTGGGCCTAGATTCACATTTGCCAGATTTAAGGTATCGAAAACCTGTTTCTGGCAGCACAAATTTCTCCAAGTGATACCACTCAGCATTTCATGATAAAACCCAGTGTGCGAAGGACAATAACGTGAAGTAAAACCAGCTGCAGAGATTGTTACTGCATGCTATTTTTAGAGGAGTGCAATTTCGCATTTATTTGTGAAAGTTAATTACATTTAATGAAATTAGACAAATGTTGCAAAAAGTAGTTTACTGTAGATAACCCAAAATGTGCTCACATGAGGGTACACCGGTTGTGAAAAAGTAGCACAAGATACCTGCAGGAAAATTGATGTAGCAGAAAATATCTCGTAAGGAGACACTTTCTGCACAGAGCATTTGCAAAGGACCCACAAAAAAAATGCAACATTTGTTAGCACGGCATTTGCAAACTTCTTATAATTTGGGAACATGATTATATTTTTGCCTAAGCCCCGTTATTCCCCATTGCATGGGGTAGACCTCATAATCGGGTTCAAAAAAACTTGACACCATATTATATTCATATTGCCTCAGGTGCCTTAGGCACCCGATTCTACCCATGCAGTTGGAATAATCGTGATAGAAGGAGCAACTGCTTCAGAAACCTTCAATACGGCATCATCCGTTTTTTGTAATTCACTTAAAAAAATATTTTTCAATAAACATGTTCCTAAAACAAAAACTACAAGGTTGCCAAGTTTTGTTCCTCAATACATTGGAGTAATTCTTCGTAACATTTCAAAAACTAGGCAAAGTACCTGTACTTTGTGGAGCACTTCCGCTTGAAAATTGAGACATTCATGAGCAATTTGCATGCAAGTGTAATTCGTAGTGAGTTACTCACTGAGGAAAAATCGAAACAAAATATGCACTTGAGTACAAAGAGCTTGAGAGTTACTTGTGGTATATGAGAGTGACTAGACAAATTCAAGTAAGGTATGCACTTGAGGACAAAATGCATGCAAGTTACTGGTGCAAGACATCTTCAGGGTCACTCACAAGAAAAGAGCATAGCAAGAAATGCACTTAGATGCAACATGCTTGGGAGTTACCAGTATCTACTATAACTTGCGAGGAAAATGTGAGCAACAGAGTAAGAATAAGAATTCAGGAAAATTATGATTTTCCAATCAAGGACAACTGTGTCTATGCATTTCATTAAGGACAACTGTGTCTATCATTATGCATAAATCTGTATTGCTGCCCCAACATGCAGCCCTTAAAAGAACAAACATACATCATAAAGAAATATATTCCATTCTGGAATTATGGTACAGCATATATGCCCATGACAACAACCATCTTACTCTTCTAGATTGCAAGGAGCAGAAATAATTTGAACCCGTAGTAACAAGGAATATTCAAAAACAGGAAGGGTTCCAACATTCCCCCGTTGTCTGAACCAATTGAGAATTATTCCCTATGAAAAAGGCTAAGATTAATTAACTATTCTTAAGAATAGAATATGCACAACCTCTAATAAGTATTTCCAAATACATGGCACACAATCCAAATTTCGTATTCTTCTTTAGCTAGCTTGCCTATTTTTTCAATTTCGAAATTTCTCTCTATTAATACATTTCCTCAATTAATCCACAATGGAATATAGGGTGAGGGTAATATAATCATCCATTGGCTATAAAAAAATTAAGAGTCTCTTTAGAAAGTTAATTGGAGAATTGTCATTTCATTACAAGACCACTCCTATCATTATGTATGTTTAAAGCTGTCTGCAAATAAATTGTTTATATGCTCTACTGGTAACAAATTTGTTTTTGCAAAGGTGCCAGCATTCAACAAATCTTCCGCATTGAGGATCTCAGAGAGTGCACCACCAGCCCAGAATACCTTAATGGCCAGTGCATCTCTTGCTGAATGAACACCAAAAATTCACCAAGTCAATGCCTGCCTCACTCATTACTACCTTAATCCACCTGGCTTTGGTAGCAGTAGACACTGCTTTGTGCACCTTTACAGAAGATATTAAAAGTTGATTCTCACCATCATGTCTAAATTAAAGAATTCTATGTTCATATACCCTCATTCAACTTACCACACAAAGTTTGGGACAATCCTGATATAAAGGTGAACACCATCTGAAGAATAAACCCTGTTGCAAACTTCCAAAACTTTAACATCTGAAACCCTTCTGAATGATACCAAACAGAGAAGAGTAGTCAATTTCTGGGAAATCTGTCTTAAGGAAAGATTACTATTATCCGGCCATGCATCAAAAAATTTGAACACTAAATTGACATCTAAAAGGGAAGTGTAGCACGGCCTAGGAGGTATCTTAATTCTTACACCCTTCATAATTCTGCATATCAGTGGGTCATTCCCAACTGTGATGTCACCTTTCAGGATGAGGCCAGTTGAAACCCCTGGCCTATAGCCCTGTAAGATAAATCTGAATGATACAATTCAGCTAGATAATTGGCCAAATTCATCACAGGAATGTCCACGAGAAACAGACCCCTTTCCACGCTCCAACAACATCATCTACACCAAACCCCCTTATATCTTTTCCTAGTCCCTGGAGTCCACAATTCGTCCAGTAAGTCCTTAGCCTTTCCTGAAAGGCCTGAAGATCTTGCAGAAACTCTGCTATTCTGCAAACAAGAATGTCCAGTTTTCCTTCTATCACCAACGGATGTTTTCCCTATCTGGGCCTATTATCAAACCCTGATGTACTGGTATAAGAAAGGGTTCCGGCACTGCAAGTTCCATCACCTCAGAGAACCAAACTTGAGAAGTCCAAAAGGTGGTGACCAGCACTAGCTTGCACCTCTTCTTCCGAACCTTCCAGAGTTACTCTGGATCATGGCAAATGGTGGAAAGGCATAATCTCTCCCTAAGACCCAATCTTGAACGTAAGCCTTTACTGCTAGTGTCTCTAGGTCTGGTCTTCCAATGAAAAACCGTAGCACATGACATGTAAATCTGCTGGCAAAGATATCAAAATATATCTAGACCCGAATTTCCTGAATTTTCTTGAAAACATCTGGGTTCAACTGGCAAGCACTGTGATCCCTGAGGTGGCGAGAGGTCTAAATTCCCTCCAATTTTGTTCACATGGAATGTGAGCCACTGTCAGAATAATTTTGAGTTCCCAACAGAAATAACATATGTCTTTAACCAACTCTGCTAACTTCTTTGACTTCAAATCTCCTAGGCAATTGATATAGGAAACTAATGCAACATTGTCCATGTGAATCAGGACCACATTGTTTGCCAACAACTGTCTAAAACTCTTTAGACCAATCAGCCCAGCCATCAACTTTTAGCAATTTATGTGGAATGAACTATTTAACATTGACCATCATCCTCCCGTCTCCAGGTTGTTCAGGCGGGCTCCCCAGGCCTGAGAGTTGGCATCTGTCTCTCAGATAAACTCTGACACATTCCCAAAAACGACTGTGCCATTCCAACACTCTAGGGTGTTCAACCACCATTGGAGGTCCAAATGAGCCTCTGGGGATAAATTTATCGAGTCTGCATAGCCAAGGCACCTGCGTAAACCAACTACCTTTAATCTCTGGAGGCCCCTGTAATGTAGGGGACCTGGCAAAATTGCCTGGATTGAAGATGACAGTAGACCAATGGCTCTTGCTAAGTCACTGCCTCTTTTCCTAAAATACATCTCAATCCCTTTCTTATGTTCCTCACCTTTTTCTAGGGCAAAAGGAGCTGGGCTTGTAGAGTAACTACCTGAAACTCTAGTGACTGACTGGGTATCAGAATTGATTTCTCCACATTGATATTGGAAATTTTAAAGTGTAGGCATTCCAAAGCCCATAAGCAGCACACAGTTTGGTTAAGGTGAGGGGCTAGGAAGGTTGCACCCGTTGAATATAATATATACTTGGCACGTCATGTGTTGTAGGAATGGTTCCTTCTGACAATAATGTGTTTTTATCCTTTCAATAACATTGCCATTGGTTTAGATGATTGCATATTGTATTTAATCATACATTGTATTTTAACATGTAAATGTTTATGGTTTTTATTGACTAGTTCACATTGATAATAAAAACAAGGCTCTCCAAGAGATCCTTTGTTGCACCTAGCTGAACTAGTATCTCCATGTTTACCTAACTCATCAACAGAATGTCGTCTAAATATATTATAAGTCGAGTTCCTCTCGTCCTCAAAAAGGCCTCCACGGGTCTTAGAACATTGGTAAAGCACCACGCAGCAGAAGAGAGCCTGAAGGGAAGGTAACTGAACTGATAAACCACTGTCCTCTACCTGAATTGGAGGTATTTCTGATGGATCACTGACATAATATCGACGACAACAATATCAACCTACCAGAATATCGTGTCAAGAATATCGATGGACAGAATATCGACATCCTATCTTTAAAAAGATAAGTACAAAAATATCGAAACCAAAATATTGTTGTTTAAAATATCGTTGTATAAAATATCATTTTTTTTAAATGTCTTAAAAATAATATAAAATTAACTAAATATAATTAAAAAAAATATAGTTAGAATGATTTAAAAATGTTAAAAATGATAAATAATAAATATAAAATAAAATAAAGTTAATAAATAATTGTTTTATTTAATTATAAAATGTTAGAAACATAATAAAAATTATAAATACATATCTATATAGATAAACCTGTCATATAAATATAAAAATAATATATATATATAATAAATACAAATATTAAAATTAATAATTATTTGTACACAAATATTTTACACTACATTAAGGGGCCGATTCCCATCTGGGTCGGAAGGGCACCGAACGCGATCCGGCCGGAAAAACTACAAGCTGTACGCGTGTTCTCCGCCCGACTCGCACAGCTGTACGAGCGAGTAAGTACGATGCGAGCTACATGAAAATCACCGACCGAGTCGTTTCCGGGTCCGTACCGCTCCGTACGTCTCGGTCGTAAGCTAACCGTGGTGTGCAACGGATGCGATTTACGACCGAGCCAGTACGATGCACGCGTCGGACAGCCTGTGCGAGCCGGAGTGTCCGGCTCGCAAATCGTCCGGGTGGTTGCCTTTGGGGGTCTGCGTCGGACCCCCTGTCACCCGCAGCCCTACGACTCAGACACAGGGGGAGACCCACGGGTCCCCCCAACACAGGTATGTATGGTGCGGATGGCACCGACGCATACCCACTGTACGGGGCGCCCTTGCGCGAGACGTACCCATTCAGTCAATGGTAGCACATGTACGCGTCGTACGACCGGCTCCCATTGACTTCTATGGGAGTCCGGCAGCATACGGCCGCATCGTACTCGCTCGGTCGGACTGCAGGTCTCCGGCTCGGTCGGAAAACACTCCGGATCCAGCTCGGTCGGAGTGCTTTCCGACCCAGATCGGAATTGCCACCTAACTATAACAATAAATAAAATGCTGGATAGCGTAGAGGATAAAATTACTATTCCCACGCCAGAGATTGCAGCAGTAGGGAAATTGTTGGATAGCGAAGGGAAATAATTTACTGTTCCCACTCCAGCAATTGCAACAGTAGGGAAAGTGTTGGATAGCGAAGGGGAATAATTTAGTACTCCCACTCTACGGAGTGCAGCAGTAGGGAAACTGTTGGATAGCAGAGGGGTTAAAATTACTATTCCCACTCCAGCGAGTGCAACAGTAGGGAAAGTGTTGGATAGCGGGGAGGTAAAAATATATATTCCCACTCCAACAAGTGTAACAGTAGGGAAAGTGTTGGATAATGTAGGGGAATAATTTACTATTTCCACTCCAGCAAATACAACAGTAGAGAAAGTGTTGGATAACGGGTGGGTAAAAATTACTATTCCTACTCCAACAAGTGCACCAGTAGGGAAAGTGTTGTATAGTGGGTGGATAAAAATTACTATTCCTACTCCAGCAAATGCAACAGTAGGGAAAGTGTTGGATAGCGGGTGGGTAAATATTACTATTCCCACTGCAGCGAGTGCACCAGTAGGGAAAGTGTTATATAGCGGGTGGGTAAAAATGACTATTCCCACTCCAGTGAGTGCAACAGTAGGGAAAGTGTTGGATAGCGGGTGGGTTAAAAATTACTATTCCCACTCCAATGAGTGCAACAGTAGGGAAAGTATTGGATAGCGGGTGACTACAAATTACTATTCCTACTCCAGCAAGTTCAACAGTAGGGAAAGTGTTGAATAGCAGGTGGGAATAATTTACTATTCCCACTCCACCAAGTGTAACAGTAGGGAAAGTGTTAGATAGTGAGGGGAATAATTTACTATTCCCACTCCAGCAAATACAACAGTAGAGGAAGTGTTGGCTAGCGGAGTGGAATAATTTATTATTCCCAATCCTGCAAAATAGTTAATATAAATCACCAAATTATTAATTTTTCAAATATAATTTACCTCCCACCATATTCCCCTATAAACAACACCACCAATATTGTTAAATATCACACAATTAACATAATTCAATTAACAAGCAATTTAAAAACCATCACAAATAAATTAGTTCACATAATTAACACTATAAAATAGCTTTAAATTAATTTTATATATAAAAATTTATGAATATGTTATTAAAATTAAATTACTTCCCACCCTACTTCCCTATCAACCCACTCCTAAAAAATTACACAATTAGCATATTTACCAATTATTATTAATAATTAATACCAAATTAATAACTAATTAATAACATTTTTGCACGAATAACAATATAAACTATTAATTACATAAATATAAAAAGATAAAAAAAAATTATTAATTATTTATAATTAAATTACTTTCCACCTCACTCCCCATCAACCCACAACCCGGCCCTAAAACAAATACACAATTAACATATTCACTAATTAGTTATTAATAATTAATATATAATAAATAACTAATTAATAAATAAAAAATAACACAATTATCAATATAAAATATAAATAACATAAATATTCATTATTAAAAATATTACTTAATTATAATTACATTACTTCCCACCCTACTCCCCTATCAACCCACAACCTGCTCCTAAAACAATTACACAATTAACATATTTACCAATTAATTATTAAGTATTAATAACAAATTCATAATTTATTGATAACAAAATAATTAACACAATTAAGAATATACATTATTGAATACAAAAATATTAATGAATTACTTTCAATTAAATTACTTCCCACCCTATTCCCCTATCAACCCACAACCCGCTACGGAACTAAAGTGCAATATTTAAAAAACAAATAAAAAAAATAACTTCTAAAAAATAAATAATAAATATATTATAATTAAATTACTTCCCACCGTATTCCCCTATAAACCCACAACCCGCTACAAAACTAAAATATGCAAAAATTAATTAAGATAAAATAAATTATTTCTAAACAATAATAACATACATTAAAAAATAAGCTATACTTTTAACACATATACTAACATACAGAACACTAAAAAAAGTCAATATTATAAACAACAATATTTTTACTAACTATATTACTAACTTCGATATTTTATAAAACGATATTTCTTACCTGAATGTCGATTTTCTTGTTGACAATATTCTTGCAGGTCGATATTCTGTCATATCGAGTTTTCAACATCGATATTTTGGTATATTGATATTTGAAACTCGATATTATTACTCCATACCATTTCTGACTACTCTCTTCCATGGGGATTGTAAAATATGCATATCTTAAGTCCAGCTTCATTAACCAATCTTTCTCCTGCAGAATATTTTGAAGAAGATGGATTCTCGCCATCTTGAAGTTGCGGTGGGGCAAGTATTTGTTGAGCTCCCTTGAGTTTATAAGTTGGCGTCACCACTGGTCTTTTTTTTTCTCAGTAGAAGAATCACACTCACAAATCGATCTTGCGCATCTACCACTTTTACTGTTGCTCTTTTCTGCAACATCTGGGCAACCTTCACATCTACCAAATCCATTCTGTCTTTGTCGAATAGAATTTCTCAGGGTGGAGAATTCTGAATGGGAGTCTTCCAAAAATGTATGTTGAAGCCTGGTACTGCCCCTAAAACCCATGGGCGCTTGTTACCTCTCCCCATCTGTGAATAAAAAGTGTCAGCCTTCAAGCAACCTTTACTAGGGAAGAGCCAGCAGAAATTGCTCCATCTACCTTCAGATGCTAACCCTTGCGATCTTGCTCTTCCTCCTCTAGATCTCGATTTACCTCTCTGTACGGTAGAAACCTGGTGAGGTTTGGAAGCCTTGGCTGCAGCCTCTGGACCTTGACCGTACTGATTTTTGGTGTAGAATTGGGAACTTTTTGATCCTCGGGCAGTAGTTAGTCCCCTCCTGTCGGCCCTTCCAAAAACACGTGACCCATACACATGTCGCCAATTGTATTGGGTTTTGCTTAAGGTTGCAAAGGTGGACACATATTTGCCCAACAAATTAATGAAATCCTTTCCAAAGAGAAGGCCTCCCAGGTTACCTTCCTCCTCTCTATTTAATAGTTCTGCGAGCTTTGGAGTCATCCCCATAAGGATGGCCTTCTTTCTTTCAGTTATGAGCCCTGCATTGTCATTGCCTAGCATGCATACCGCTCATTGGCTCCAACCTTTATGGAGGTCTAGGTCTATTTCAGAATCATTGATATGTGCCTCTTCGGCCACATCCAGTATCTGAGTCAAAGTACCCAGGACATCCAATAGATGATTCTTGCATTGCTTGAGGCACCGTTCCACACCCTTCCTTGGGTCCTTACCAGACTTGAATAGAAATGTAATGACTTCTGGGTCCTAGTTAGGCATCTGGCATGCCTTATTGTCTAAAAGTGGTCTGGGGCATTCAGCCTGCATTAAGTTACGCTGTTGCTTCTCAAGAGGTCATCTAAGTCACTGCTTAATAAACTTCGCCATATGAGTAAGTGACCACTACTCAGAGATGCGTGGCTGTTTAACAATGTCTGGAATAAACATTTCTTGGCCTAGAGATCCTTGGCTGGTCTTGTTGTGGAAGTTCCCTGCAAATCACTGTCTAGAACCTAGACCATCCAGGGCATCTGTGGCCTCATCAGGATAAAAAACGGGTTTATCAAACCACTTCTCGTTATCATTAACATTGAACATATCCAGGCTAAGCGAGTCCTGGCTGTTTATTGTGCCATGTAGAACACCACTTTCTCTTGTCTTGGACACCAATGTCTTTTGTTGTGCTGTGGATACCTCCGCTCAGGTCAGCACACATTGACAACAGGATATCATCCCCCTTTATCCTTGACCCAGTGTTCTTACATCTGTCCAGATGTCATGTTTTGCACAGGGCCTTTCCTCCCTTTTTGGGGTTTATGGGTTTATCCTCATCTGAGATAGAGAAGTACTTCTCCTCCGAAGGGCCACTGGTCTTCCTTTTAAATGTAATGGCCTTGACCGTCTCCCTAATAGAGGTGTTCAGACTCTCCTCAAAATACTTCTTAAGCATATCCTCACCTATCTCTAGCTGAGGCAAACCTTTATCCTCAGCTATTATAGCAAATAAAAGTAAACTGTTACTAATTCATTTAAAAATATTACTCCTAAATAAAAACACTAAAGAATGTTAAACAGACTAAATATCAAGCACAGTAAAAATAATACTCCAAAATACAAACCCTATAGAATGGTAAACACACTAAATATTAAACCAAGTAAAGAACTTAGAATAAACTAAACCAAAAACACTGAGTCTCAAAACACAACAGAATTAGGCCTCAATATAAAATAATATATTTTCCTCTACTCTCCTTATCTCCCTTACTCTAGGAAAAATGAGGTGAAGAGAAGGAAACAGCTGATCTGGGAGCAAAACACAAGGGCAAAGCAGTTATTCTAACCAGCGTTTTGCTCTTCCAAGCATAGCTATAACAGCGTGTCTCCAAAAGAAAATGACAGGGGAACAGCCAGTCTGCTTTCTCCCTAAATAGCCCTCGAGGATCTTCGGCCATAGGATGAGCTGCTGGTTGAGGTATGGAAGTCACCTCCATGACCCAGGCTAAAGTAAGTGGTGCTGTTGCATGTTAGGAGGCTGTTCTGAGATCGGGGCCACAGTAGGGGTAAAGTTATGTCCGAAGTGTGGCTGAGGTAAACCCTCCTTTCCCTCCAGGCCAAGCCCCTGAGCAGCAGCTGGTTGATGGGAGGCCCTCCGGGATTGGGGAAGACTGCATGGAAGAGCCGTGAGTCAGAGGCCTCACAAAAATGAATTACAATAATTTAGAACCGGTGGCTAGGTAAATGGCACACACTCCAATTCTGGTCAACAGTTGTCCACAGACAATACAAATGTTTACGTTTGGTGCTTCAGGAGGAGCGAGAGACGCCTAATTCCCCTCAAGACGGAAGAAGACCAAAGATCTTCTTCTTGAACAAACTACAGAATAGTCTCCAAACACTCCACAGTTCAATGACACGTATAGTCTCGTATATGAATGTCCAATGTCTTTTATTCAGACATATAGGGCCCGATTCACAGAACTAACTTAAGACAAAATCCTAAACTTACTGCCATTTTCATATTCACAGAAGGCACTTACTTATTTTGGTATTCACAGAAGACACTTACTCACTTCGGTATTCACAGAAGTTAGGAGTCCTAACTTTAGGACTCCTAAATGCCTTCTGTGAATACCGAAAGTCTTAAAATTAGGATTTTCTCAGTTTAGGAGTCCTAATCCTAATTTTAAGACTTTCGGTATTCACAGAAGGCATTTAGGAGTCCTAAAGTTAGGAGTCCTAACTATACTACTACTAAACTGAGAAAAATCCTAATTTTAAGGCTTTCGGTATTCACAGAAGGCATTTAGGAGTCCTAAAGTAAGGAGTCCTAATTATACTACTACTAAACTGAGAAAAATCCTAAATTTAAGACTTTCGGTAGTCACAGAAGGCATTTAGGAGTCCTAAAGTTAGGACTCCTAACTTCTGTGAATACCGAAATGAGTAAGTGCCTTCTGTGAATACAAAAATGAGTAAGTGCCTTCTGTGAGTACCAAAATAGTAGTAAATTTAGGATCTTGTCTTAAGTTAGTTCTATGAATCGGGCCCATGTTCTCTTGTGCACAAAGTACCGTGGACGAAAGGAGTACTCTACCTATCGATTGCGGAGCAGGATACAGTAAACATTACAAAGATAAGGATAGAAGATGGTCAAGTAGGTTGATTTTGGATATAGAGTATGTCTTGGTGACAGAGTAAAGGACATCGAGAATGAAAATAATAAGCCCTGATGAAGTTCTGTTGTAATTTAACGGACGACACACGTGTTGGCTTGAAGCTGTTGTTGACCAAGAATATGTACAGATGAAATATTTCAGGAACACGAGAACATATGTCTGAATAAAAGACTTTGGACATTCATATACAAGACTATACCTGTCATTGAACTGGGGAGTGCTTGGAGCCTATTCTGTAGTTCACAAAAATGAATGTTTACTCATGTAATGCAACTGGTGCTATGTAAAGCACTCTGATACCCAATTCGTGTCAAGTTCGCGCTATATAAAAACTCTGTAAAAAAAATAAAAAAGAGGGGTTGTGCCTGCAGGGGCACGGGTGTGTGCCTAGCTGATCCTTTTTCAAAATGGGTTATTGAGCCCCTTTCAAACCGGGCTAATGCACCTTTACCAAACCGGGTTACAGAGCCCCTTTCAAACTGAAGTGCTTACCAGGAAACTTTGGGTATCTTACAGAAATAACACAGCTATGCTAAAACTAAACACAAATAAATGTAAATTGCAATAGATCCATCAACTTCTATGCATAGCACCAGCATACATAACATCAATAACCCATATATAAAAGCAATAAATAATGGTATTGGAATAATCAAGAGAAAAGTTACTATATATCTGTATGAGGAACAGATGATATAAGAGGAAGATGGTTGTTGTCATGGGCATATATGCTGTACCATAATTCCAGAATGGAATATTTTTTTTTATGTTGTATGTTTGTTAAAGTGCTACATGTTGGGGCAGCAATAAAGGTTATGCATAATGATAGCTTCTGGTCTTGTAATGAAATCTGCAAACAACTTTAAGCCAAAAATTGGGAACTATGCAAGAACGAACACCTTGAGACACATCAATTAAAATCACATTAACATAGTGTTTAGGAGGACATCAATTCTATTTTGGCAGGGGATCTGCTTTCATGTTCCCTTTATTGTTTTTATTAGAAGGAGGTCCATTTGAAATTTCTGAAAGAGATGCTACGCATCCCATTAAGGAATCTGCTCCGTATAAATGTACATTACATTGGAGTCAGAGGTAATGGTCATTCCTACCACATTTCATTTTTGGAGCAGTCACAAAAGTCATAAGTAAAACAGGCTTATGTAGAAGGATGCTTGGTAAGAGTCTTAACTACTGTAGTATTATGTGATTACAATAGCCAAGATAAGCCTACTTCTACCAGCACACATTATGTGGTATAATGCTGCATTATCATGTCATTGCATTAGCAAGATAAGTCTATGTCTACCAGCACACCTTATGTGGTATAATGCTGCATTTTCATGTCATTGCAATAGCAAGATAAGTCTACTTCTACCAGCACACTTTAATCCATATAACAATGCAGTACCATGTCGTTGTAATAGCCAAAGAAAGTTTATTTCTACTAGCATGCCTTATGCAGTATAATGCTGCAGTAACAGGTTATTGCAATATCAAGATACGTCTTCTTCTAGGATTACACCTTATGCGATATAATGTTGCAGTACTACGCGAAAACGCCCTCTATGCTGAAATCAACAAATCCCTGTTATGCAAACTCCAGACTATCCAGAACACTGTGACCAGAGTCATCCTTGGCATCCCATGACATGAAGACATAATCCAACACCTTCGAGACATCCACTAGCTCCCTGTCGAGAAGAGAGTAACTCTCAAGCTACTCACCCATGCCTACAAATCCCTCCACAACACCGGACCCAAATACCTCAACAACAAAGTCTCCTTCCACGTACCGAGAAGAAACCTCTGCTCTGCCGACCTCCCCCTCGCAGAAACCCCATGCATCTGCAAAACCAGAGCAGGTAGATGACCCTTCTCATACATTGCAGCAAAGGCCTGGAACGAGCTCCTGATCAACTCTGCACACCTTCAGGAAGAGCCTCAAGACCTGGCTCTTCGGCTGGTCAGGAGCTGCACCCCCCAGCGCCTTGAGACCCTCACAGGTGAGTAGCACGCTTCAAAATTCCCTGATTGATGTTATTGTAATAACAAGATAAGTCAACTTTCTAACAGAAAACCTTCTGCGGTATAATACTGCAGTATCATGTCATTGCAATTGCGAAGGTAAATCTACTTCTACCAGCAAACCCTATGCGGTATTAAATTTGCAGTATCATGTCATTGCAATAGCCAAGATAAGAGTACTACAACTAGCACACCTTATGCGGTAGAATACTGAGGTATTATGTCATTGCAATAGCCAATATAACTCTACTTCTACCAGCGAACCTTTGGTAATAACAGTTGATAAAGGACAATGAATCATACCCTAATGTATATCTCGGCACTCAGCCCGCACAAAACAAATAATCAGAGACGGGAAACAACCTTTACAACGCAGTTATTACATCGCACTACCTTTACATAGTAGTTATTACATCGCAACATCCTTTACATCGCATGTCATTACAACACAGCCGTGACATTTCATGTCACTGCAACGCATGTCCTTACAATGCATGTCACTACAACACAGCCATTACATCGCAAGTCATTATAATGTATACCATTACAACATAAAGTACCCTTACACTATCCAACACTTACTCTACTGTTGCACTCACTGGAGTTAGAATAGTAATTATTACCCCTACACTATCCAGCTTTTACCCTACTGTTGCACTCACTTGGGTTAGAATAGTAATTATTACCCCTATATTATCCAACACTTACCTTAAATGCAAAGTAATGGTATGCGTTGTAAAGGTATAATGCGATGTAATGGAATGCGTTCTAAAGGTAGTTTCTGAAAATGCTATGTAATGGCATGCGATGTAAAAGAATGCCTTGTAAAGGATGTTGAGATGTAAAAACTGCGTTGTAAAGGCATGCGTTGTAAATGTATGCATTGTAACGTCATACATTCTCATAGACTAGAACATCCATGTTTGCAGGCTTTTCCTAAATTTGGTGAAATCAGCAAAATAATAAAGATGGAGAGATAGTTGATTCCAGGCAGTAGGGGCTGTAAAGGAGAAGGATCTACTACTATTTCTCACAGTGCGAACACGGGGGACACTCAGGAACTCCTTAGCACTAGATCTTAATGTAGGAAGGTGTAATCTGACTATATGGTTGCCCCCACTTTTTTCCTGTTGTTTTGCTGGTTCATGACTTAGTTGGACTGGGATCCTGCTATTCAGGGCCCCAGTCTATCTACTTTCTCTGCAAAATGGGTTGCATGTACATTAGGTACATATCTAATTGGATTCTGGAGTGCCTTATAAGCCCTTAGAATATGGTATACTATTTACATAGGGCATAGGTACCTTAGAGGCCTACCAGTTGCTGCAGCATGTATTATGCCACCCCTTGGAAGCACTCTAAAATGGCACCACAGGTCTGCTACTGCAGCCTGGGTAAGGGTGTGCTTGCACCACTTACAGTGGTATAGGCGACCTATGTCCACCCATATATACAGATACATATAAACCTATAAGCCACTCCTATGGCAGGGCTTGACAATCCTGAAGGTAGAGTGCTTGGTTTTATGTGAGAGGGTGCCCAAGCATAAGCTGAGCCCCTCTCCAGCTTTCGTAAATACTTCCTTATGGCTGTTCTGTGATACAGCCATACCATATACTCTTAAGGGCATTATAACCTTGCAGTAAATGATAACTTTGGAATGGCTGCATCGAAACATGTAGAGTTTGGTGTCAAACTCTTTGGAATACTACCCCCTGCCAGTTCTGGTGGCGGGGGTAGCATTCCACCCTTCTAGAGGGAGAGACATGTTCACACTGGCTAAACCCGGTAGGACTTTCCTGAGCCCTGGCATCACAAAATGGATGCCTCTGCCACAGACACAGGTCTGGCCTCCTGCTGCTGACCGAAACTCCAGCAGGGGAGGCCGGGACAATAGGTTTCCTTTCGAAGGGAGGTGTGATCACCTCCCCAGTCAGGCAGATGTGTATTGGGGCTGGGCGGGAGCACTCTCTGGTGCTTTGAAGTCCTGCACTGGGGGCACGTTTGCTGTCCCCTTGCATAGCCCGGTTCAAACGAGTTGCAGGGGCTACCTGCCCCTGCTCTGGCGCGAAACTGGACAAAGGAAATAGGTGTAACCACCCCTCTTTCCAGGCCCACCCATAGGTGGGGCCTTAGAGTTAGTCCATCCCCTAAACTTACTAGAAGTATAGGAATCCAGTCCCTAGGACTTTAGATTACCCTGGACGAAACTCTGCAACATATATCCTGGACATTTGACATTCTACTTTAACTAGAAGACTGAAGAAATCTCCCTTGGGGTCAAGGAGTGACTCCACTGCTTGGCAGGCACCAAAGAAGCAACTGACTGGTCTGCAATTCTGAAGCTCCCGCCAGACGCCAAAGTCACTGCATCCCCAGAGGTTGATTTCCAGACTTCCCCAAGGCTACCCTGAGTCCACAGCAAAGCTGAGGCCTGTGGCTATTGTGGGTGATGTGGAACCTTGACCCCTGGACACCGTGAACTTTTGCAGCAACATTATCTTCCTGGTCCCCATCGAAGTTGTGCTTTGGGCTCCGAGTAGCCCCAGCCTTGAGCACCTCCTGCACCAAAGATTGTTGGCTCCCACTCCACGAGTGACCCGTGGACCAGCTTCCAGTGCGACCGCTCGAGGCTCCTCCGTGATCACTAGCCCATTGGCTAGCAGGTCCCCATAAAGGCGACTCCTTTTCTGATTGGGCTTACCTGGTTGCTCCAGACGTGCCCCGACTTACCCTTGCTGGGTGAGTCCTTCAGACCTTGCTGGTCTGTACCGCAGTCCTTTGTCTAAATTCCAGTGACTTGCCGTTGCCAAGGCTTGTTGGGTCCTTTCTGGTCGCCGACACCGCAGCACTCAACAGACTTTGTGGGACAGCTCGAATCCGGCTCGTGGACTTTGTCAACGCTTCCTGGACCTCGTGGCTGAAGAGTCAAGACACCCATCAACTCACCTGAAGCACCCGACATCTGTGGGCATTGGTCCATCCTGCCCTCGGTCACTGGCTAGTGACCCAGACTCTGTCCCCTCTGCTTTCAGGTTCCTTACATCCTAGATCCAGGCTTGGATCTCTTCGGACACTTCTCCTCTTCACGGCAGCAGCAGTTCTTTGCAGGTGTCCATTGAAACCGACGACGTGACCCGACACCAAAAGACACCTATGCACCCGGCTTCCCTGGGTGAGGTAACTCGAGTACTCCGGTGCTCTCGTGGGTGCTAGCCCTAGAACTTCTTAACTCCAAAAGGGTTTGGTCCAGATTCGATTAGAAGTGTCCCTAATGTTTAAATTTCCAACCGTGACATTGCTCATAGAAGATAATAGGAACCCGCGGTTGTGTTTACACACTGCATACAGTTCCCGTGGGTCCCCTGTGTCACTACCTTGGGTGGTTCCTTGGGGTCCCAGCGATTCTAGAGGCAATAGGCCTAGTGCCTGTTCGAGTCGTGGTTCTTATACCACTTTTTTGGTATATGGTTTGGTATGCCCCTAGGGCTCAAAAGTGTATTTGTGTTTTTACTGATGATTGCTATCTTGTAACTTAAGTACTTCGAACTCCAGTCTCATAAAGAGACTAGAGGGGTGTGTGTTAACCTAAATACATATATTTTAAATATATACCTGGTGTGGTTGTCCTTTCATTTGATCATTCAAGAGATTATAGACTGGTAAAACAGGCTGCTTTACATTCCTTCAAGACTTAGCCTGAAGGCTGCTGTTAAATGGTAGCGGCAGTCGTAGTTGGTAACCTTTCAAGTAGGGGTGGGCGGAATTTGCGTAATCGCGTTACGCAAATCTCCGCGAAACGGTAAAAAATCTCCGCGAACACGCAGACATTCCGCGAACACGCGGAATTGCTTGTTCGCGATACTTTTTTCCTGTTCGCAATCGCTGTTTGCGTGCTTGAGGTGAAATATCTCGCGAACACGCATATTGAGAAAAATTTCGCGAAGTCGCGGAACGCAGGTTTTTGGGCAATTTCGCGTTCTCCGCGGAACGCGAAATTACCCAAATTCCGCAAATTCCGCGAACGGAACGGAATTTACCGCCCAGGCCTACTTTCAAGTATTGCCCGGCGGTAATCGCCTCCTATACCATTCGATGATAAATCAACAGAGAGGCAGGCGCCGGAGACTGGAAGGCAGGAAACAAAGTTTTTATTCTCTCCGGAGGAGAACACATCAGGTCAGACAGCAAGGTATCGTCACGAGGTGCTCTAACCACATCTCTGAGGCCTGGCCTCTTATACACAGGTTTATGACTTTATTGCAGGTTTATCATACATGGCACATTCTTGAGATCGCTTTGATACATGAAAGAACATCCTCAGAATCCCCACTTCAAGCTCGTTCCCACACATATCTACAGTGGAAGTCCCCACCCCACCCACAGTAGGAGATGGCTATCACACAGCTGGACATTCCGCCAATTCCCGGGGGTGTGTGCGACTGGTCGGGTCTCAGGGGGTGGGGGGCCTTGATTTACTGTAATCCCTTTGATGTGGGGTGTTTCCCTTACAGCAGGGGCAATAAACTGCATCCGCAGGGCTAGGTGATGGCCTGGGATCGGTTCGGACAATTTGGGCGCAGAGGAAGGGGGTTATCAAAGAGATGTATGACCATGTATGGGATGTCGGTCAGGCGTGGGATGTGGTTCCATGGCAGGGTCGCACAGAAGGAGAGGGTTTTTGGCCCATGTATGAGAGAGCGGGGGTGGCCGGCGCGCGGGGGAGGTTCGCAGCGTCAGGGGGACGCGCTGGCAATCGGCAATGAGCAGGGAGAGAGACCAGGGTGCCTAAAATGGCTGCCGTGCGCTTTCCTGTGTGTCGCGCTGGGGAGAGACAAGATGGCGCAGATAATGTTCAGTTACGAGCCACTTTTCCACAGTCCTCCCTTTTAAAATATCTCGCCAGCTTGTTTAGTTCGGATCTATCCCCATAATGCCACGAACTTTTACCCTGTATAGAGCTTTCATATATTCTGCTTCAAAGTTCAGAGTTTTAGGGCGGACAGGAATAATCCGACACATTTGTACATAATTACATGTAGTTGATGGGATAGGTGAGGAGGAAGTGCATACAAAATTTCGTCAGCTGCGTCACATGTCAGACCCGGAGATAGGAGGAGGGAAGCTCGCTTGAACACAAACATGATACCGTAAAGTAATAAAAAATGTTCTGGCAAAACAAGGAATATTACGTACATTACTTAAGGCCTAGACTTCGTGTGGATCAAACTAGACAGCATAGTCATGTGCACGGCTGGTGTTATACAAGTGTCATTATACAAAGTTAAAGTTTCTTAACTATCAGTGTACAGTTGGAAGTGACCGATGCAATATCATGAAAACTCGATTGGAAGATAGTCAATACGAAGGCGGTTGGGAGAGGAATTCAACTTAACAATGGTTACAGTCAGGGGGGGGGGGGGGGGGTTCTTCTTTCCAGTGTCCTATTATAATGAGCCATCACTGGTAAGCTCTCATGCTCTTCTTCTTTTGTTGGCACTGTTGAGCACCGGCGGTGGAGCTAAGGTCCAGCTCAAATCCAAGTTTTCACGTAGCAGGGTGTGACCATTTGTTGTTCTCGGATCACAGTCCTGTTCCCTAACTCATCTTATCATAGGTACCTTGAGACGGGGTACCCGCATTTTGTTCTTCTGTTGTCAAGTCAAATTCAAAATCCCATATAAACGAGAGGGGGGGAATAGGGGCGTGCTTTGGGATGCCGAGGGAAGAGGGGGCGGAGTGGGATCGGATCAAAAAGCGGACCAAGGAGAGCAGAATCTTTCAGCACTGGGCCCATCAATCGGGCCCGACGGGTTGGGACTTCAGGAACGTAGATCAGCGAGCAGGGGCCTCGGGATAGCCCTTCGTTCTATCGCTTTTCATGTTGATAATGGTGCCTCGTCCCGTGCCCTTTTTGCTTCGTGGCTCCCCCTTGGTCGATGCCATAGGTGTTCCATGATCCGCAGCCAGGCTGTGCGTCACGTCCGACCCCTTCTCTTCGGATGACTGCATGTTATCTATGAATGAGTACAAAAAACAAAATCTTAGAGAGTTGGCAGGGAAGACATTTACGCACTTCATCCTCTCTCCCAACCACCGAGTAGTCGGGGAAATGTTTTGTCGGTCACTCTATGATGGATGTCTATTAATTCTTATGTCGGTGTATGTTACTAACTTATTAATCATTGCTGTGGTGCATGTTTTGTGGGTGTTCTTGCAAATTTCCATCGTCTGGCCTGCTAGGTGTCCATTCCTGTACTTTATAATCGTTGCAGGAAGCCTGACATCTGTCAACGTTCTGGTCTATCAAAGTTCGAACGGGCTTCTCCGGTAGAAACTCGTTCTTCTAACACAAGCTCTGTTAATTCACATTTTTCTCAGAGGACTGCTAAGTTTATAAAAAAATGCGAGGTGCCACTGTCATGGGTTCACAAATATCTATTTCGGGGAGGGAAACAAGCTAAAGACAATAGGTAACCCTTATTAGTTTAGGCAATGTGTCTTCAGAAGATAAAGTCATCAGCTGTATTGTTCAAAATACCCTGGGATGGCTAGTACCAAACTGGGGCTATTCTGGGAGGACGGGGTGTTTAGACGTTCCAGTTCTGAGCAATTAGGCGGGGCGATTCTGAGCGGTGGAGGGGTGTCATTAGGAGCTTCAAAACGAAAATCACTGACATATAGTCCCCGTGATGAGGGCCATATTGGGAGACATCAGTCGTTGTACCTGTCCTTTCTTTCTCAACCAGTGAAGTTCAACATTTTACAGAAAGGAGAGGTAGTAACGTGGTAAAGTACGGTCGTTTTTGTTTCTGTCAATTTGTTCGAACGCTGTCGTGTTTGAGGCCAATTATACACAAATACTGAGGAGGTATAGTGTCGTTTATTTATTCAAAAAGAAAGAGGGCAAGAGAGCCTTCAGCGAGGGAGGAAGAGAGAGTGAGAGAGAGAGAGAGAGAGAGAGAGAGAGAGAGAGAGAGAGAGAGACATGTGTACGATAATAGGCTACTTGGTGCACACACAACATGGAGTAGCACGGGTCAGTTCTATGTAAGAAAACACAAGCAGGGGAAAGACATAAATTCGGTGGTCACGTACACACAAATACCGGATAGGGCGTGACAGTACATACATCAAGCGCAGAAACTTAAGACGAAGACACAGAGCTACGTTGAGTATGGGGACCTCTCCTTTCCTGTCCCCTTTCTATGCACGCTGCGTATTTTCAGTATTTTCCGTAATTCATTTTGGGGGGGGGTGTCGGACCTTTTACTCCCCTCCCTTTGATCGATAGATAAGCACTTCAGTCATACGATGACGTTCTCTTCCAGCGACCCAAGCATATGAAATGCATACACATTCATACTGTATAATCGTCGCACACACGCACAGTCATACCATACAGTTTTTCACGTTCCCAGTGGTGGTCTGCACTTCGCGCACTATCCCACAACGTTTGTCTATGTTTTTCCCTATATTGAGCACGGTGCGGTCCATGTTCACTCCATTCTCCAGTCGGAATTCCGATGTGGCCTTTAGGGAAGAGAAGAAGGGGGGGGGGGGAGTGCGCAGCATTCAAAGTACATTAGCGCGCGTAGACACGAAAAAGTTCTACTTACCACGTACCAGGCTAGCCGCAGGAGTGGGTAATACCACAGACCTATTATTCTTTCTTTCGATTATACAAAGATGCTCTATTTCATTCATCTCCTAAATTCGGGTTCCCTAGTCGTACATTTATTTCTCAATCAGTCGTATATTATGGTGCAAGATACCGTACCTTGCATTCGGCATATACCTTAAGCTACAGTCGACCATTTTCTGACAACTCTTGGAAAAAGACAGGTGTGACGGGTACAAATTCCGTTAATCAAAAAAAAATTCAGGCAAATAGGGTCTGCATTATCTGCTTTCTATTGCTTGGGAGTAACAATCATTTATTCAAAACCTTTACCAACCTAGATGATTTGTCATGACGCTGATTCCGTAATTCCTTTAAGAAGCCCTTTATTTAAAACAATGTCAGTATACAAATACGGGCCTACAACCGCTACAGGCCGGCTACGGTGTAAGAGGCGTCGAGTATCATGAGCAACACTACTTTAGCATAAATTCAGTACCCTCCCCGTCCCTCCGACCATCATGTGTGGAAACATCGCATACATATCTTTTTTTTTTTAACATAAATGTCAAGTAACCGGGACGCCATAAGGAGTTGTAGGCCCCTCCTACATTGGCGCTATTTTGGGGCGAGGTCGGGTGGGTCCAGTGCACAGTCTAAGTCTTCCCACTAACTAGCTGCCGGACCAGAATCCCTTTCGGTAGTTCGAGAACTTTAGTTAGCGTCAGCTTGCGTCAGCATGGCGTCACCGCGGTCTTGTAGCAATGCCGTGGTCCGTCCTGGGGGCGGGACAGCAGGTGGGTTCTTCCGCCGACGCCTTGAATCAGTCTTTCTTTTATGGCACCAAACGAAGGCAAGATGGCTGCCGCCCGGGGCAAAGACAGGTTAATGTGGAATAAGCAAGCAAATAGCGGCGGTTGTCTCCACCGGAAGTCCACGGGAGTCGAATGTCAATGACTCCCGCAGAATCTGCAAAGTTGAGAGGGTGTTTTTCAAGGGTGGGGCCCACGCCCGAGCAGACAAGCTTCTGAGTCCAGAGCCGTCTTTCGGTGGGCCAGGCCTGAATCTGAAGAATCGACCGCCAGAGTCCAGAGGCAGCAGCAGCAGCTCTTCGTTACAGCCACCGGGGTGGGTCCCCCGATCACTCGGCTGCGGGGGCCCACTTCTCGAGTCAAATGCTAATGGCAATCTTAGTGGACCCGCGCCTGAGTGGTTGCCCGGCAGGCAAGACGTGAATGGCTGTCCTGCTGCAGCTGGCCGGTGAGTGCAGGGGCGCCTACTCATCTGGACGGCGAGTGAAACGGCTGGGTGCAACTCAGCTGGCCGGCGAGTGAAACGGCAGGGGTGCCTTCTCTGCTGGCGAGCCTCCACCTGGGGAGGCGGGGGAGGCCCGTCCGCGTCGCTTCCCCCCTGCCAGGGCACCCTTCGCTGCCAGTCGAAGCAGAGAACGGGAAGACCAGTACAACGTGGTGGACTCCACCTTGGCGCTGCCAGGGCCTCGGCGCTGCGTGTAGCCTCCGGCCTATTCGCACAATCGTCCGCCACTGATGCCGCCTCACAGGCCGATGGATTTTGCAGGTCTTTTATAGCCCAAAGCCAACTAAAAGGACCGCCCAAAACAGGCCAATGTTGCTATTTCGAAGAAGGAGGGGCGAGGACTGTCATGTAAATAGTTGTTCAAAAACGTGTTTTAATGTGTTTACCCTGTTGGCGTGTTGTTATACCTATAAGTTATTAAAATGTTATAATTATACTATTTTGTTGGAGTGTTGTATATATTTGCAATCTGGCAACGAGCACGAGGATGTTACTGCGCAACCGGAAAATAACATAGCCCAATTGTGCGCGATCTAGCCAAGTTCGGTGACGTCGATGGTGGGTACCAGCAGGCTTCCGTTGGTGCAGGATTTTGTCGCGTTTACTAGGCGGGGTGGGCAGTAAGGCAGACATGTTTTAGGCAGTGAGAGCGGCGGAACCGAGCTACCTCGTGGCTACCTCGACCGTGGGCTTGGCTCCTCCTCCTAGTTTCATATTCCTCGTAAAGGGCTATTTCCTAGCGTTTCTTAAAAGAAAAAGGATCCCATCAGTGGTCTACTGGTTTTCGGAGTCCTTCTTTGTATATTTATGTCATAGTTTGCTATAAGCTACAGCGACTAGTCCATATTTAGTAAACGTGTCCTTATTAGGGGTGCCTTCCAGTGGAGCCGGATGGTTGACCTCTAATAAGCGGTCCGGGCAGAACCAACTACCAATCAGTGGGGAGAAGACAGGCATGACGGGTTACAACGGGGACAAAAGTCTGCACTACCTATCTTTTCACTGCTTGCAAAGACTAGACAGAATATCTCTGTTCCACATTATTTGTAAGCAGAGAATACCTCCAAAGAACCAATATCGAACAACTAGTGTTCAGACAATCAATCAATCAATGGTGAGAAAGAGATAGGCACGACGGGTTACAATGGGGACAAAAGTCTGCGTTACCTACCCTTCACTATTTGCAAAGACTAGACAGAATATTTCTATTCTACGTTATTTGCAAACAGAGAATATCTCAAAGAGCACTATTCTTCAAAACAATCAATGTTCGGACAACCAATCAGTGGGGAGATAAAAATAGGCACGACGGGTTACAATGGGGACAAAAGTCTGCGTTACCTACCCTTCACTATCTGCAAAGGAAGAGGGAGTATTTCTACTCTTCCCCGTTTGTAGACAGCGAATATCTCAAGGAGAACAATCAATAAGTAATACTAGTATTTTCAATCAATCAATCAATCGTGTCGCAATTTGTCGTGTTTCACGACCTTACCCGGACCGCATGGACAGTTTCTCGTCTTCCGCCTCCAGCGCCCGATCGTCCTCTACTCTCCGTTATTGCCGCGGCACTCCTGATGGTTCCCAGTCAGGACCGTAGATCACTCGAGAGAGGTCTGCTCGGAATCAGTGAAGTTCGGATGATCGGCTGCCAGACGAGGGTCTATCGGGCAGGAGCTCTCCCGATCGTTGCAGTTGTTCACTCTGTCGTCGGGACCTCTCCCACTGGATCCACGTGTCGCTGATGGGCCCCACGCTTGGGACGCCAATTGTTAAATGGTAGCGGCAGTCGTAGTTGGTAACCTTTCAAGTATTGCCCGGCGGTAATCGCCTCTTATACCATTTGATGATAAATCAACAGAGAGGCAGGCGCTGGAGACTGGAAGGCAGGAAACAAAGTTTTCATTCTCTCCGGAGGAGAACACATCAGGTCAGACAGCAAGGTATCGTCACGAGGTGCTCTAACCACATCTCTGAGGCCTGGCCTCTTATACACAGGTTTATGACTTTATTGCAGGTTTATCATACATGGCACATTCTTGAGATCGCTTTGATACATGAAAGAACATCCTCAGAATCCCCACTTCAAGCTCGTTCCCACACATATCTACAGTGGAAGTCCCCACCCCACCCACAGTAGGAGATGGCTATCACACAGCTGGACATTCCGCCAATTCCCGGGGGTGTGTGCGACTGGTCGGGTCTCAGGGGGTGGGGGGCCTTCATTTACTGTAATCCCTTTGATGTGGGGTGTTTCCCTTACAGCAGGGGCAATAAACTGCATCCGCAGGGCTAGGTGATGGCCTGGGATCGGTTCGGACAATTTGGGCGCAGAGGAAGGGGGTTATCAAAGAGATGTATGACCATGTATGGGATGTCGGTCAGGCGTGGGATGTGGTTCCATGGCAGGGTCGCGCAGAAGGAGAGGGTTTATGGCCCATGTATGAGAGAGCGGGGGGTGGCCGGCACGCGGGGGAGGTTCGCAGCGTCAGGGGGACGCGCTGGCGATCGGCAATGAGCAGGGAGAGAGACCAGGGTGCCTAAAATGGCTGCCGTGCGCTTTCCTGTGTGTCGCGCTGTGGAGAGACAAGATGGCGCAGATAATGTTCAGTTACGAGCCACTTTTCCACACTGCTCTCCATAGCTACCACTAGGATAGCTTTCTATAAAGGTTGTCTTTATCTTATCATCATAAGGGGCTGTTTGTACTGATACAAGGTGCCCACTAGAACTAGTGGACAGCATATATCAGGCCACCTTCTCACACTTAAATTGCAGGAAGGCAGATAGTGATGCAATTTACCCTCTAGGTAGAGAGGGGCATTGCCCATGAAGGACTTGTGGGTGAGACAACAGATCTTAAACAGGATACGCTTTCGAACAGGCAGCCAATAAAGATCACCCAGAATAGGAGCCGAAGGGGAGTCTGACAGTAGATTACAGACCATGAGAATGTATTTCGCACCACTTGGAGCTTTGACAGTAAGGTGTCATTAACTTCCATAAACAGCAAAATACTGTAATCCAGGTGTTTTATAACCAAGGTATGGACCAGTGTCTTCCTGGCAGACGATGGTAGCCAAACATTATGCTGTATAATACTACAGTAGCATGTCATTGCAATTGCCAATAATATCTGCTTCTACTAGCACACCTTATGCAGTATAATACTGCAGTATAATCTTATTTGCAGGAGAGAAAAAAGAAGAAAGAGTCTTGGAGGTTCTGGCTCTTTGTTAATGTTCTAAAGAACTTTCTTGTGTTCTATATTCAGGTGCTGCTGTGGGTGGCGCAATAACAGAGGATTGCATAATCTTAGCCTCTGGTCTTGCCATAAAATCTCATTGCAATTGCAAGGAACAAAGGAACATTCTGGAATGCCTATTGCTGATGCTTGTTAGCGAATCTAACGTGGTAAAGATAACTTATTTTTCTCCTCACCAGATGACTTCTTTAAAGGAGCCTCCCAGTGAATATTGCCACAGTAAGTGTCGAAGCCCAAACAGACATCATTGTAGCAATATTTTGAAATGCCTACTGTGGAAGATTATTAGTGATGCAGGATTCGTTCACTGTGTCTTTGTGTCCTCTACACTTGCTGGCCCCTCTTAGGGGCATATTAACAAGCCAGGCGATAAAATTATCGCCGCTTTAGCAGCAGAAAACTGCCGCTAATACGGCGATAATGGGCTTGATAATATGCTCTATGGAATTCAAATTGAAGCCCATGTTAGATGTGAAGGACATCTAACCTGGGCTTCAATTGGAATTCCATAGAGCATATTATCAAGCGCATTATCGCTGTTTTAGCGGCAGTTTTCTGCCGCTAAAGCGGCGATAATTTTATCGCCTGGCTTGTTAATATGCCCCTTAGTTCTCAATGCTGAGGTGCCATCCACATGTGGCGGACCCATAAAAGTTATCGAAAGCTACGCGCTCCTGTCTACGCCCAAGTTGTGCAGAGGGTGATACTATGAAAAGCGAACCAGATTAGCGGCCAGGGATTACAATACAACTTTGATTTATACCCAAAAGAGTATCATTCTGTGGTTTCACAACATTTTGAAATCCATTTTTCAAACCCATCTGCACATATAAGCAACTGAATATGCCTCAGAAAGTGTGGAAAAGTCCATGAATAGTCCCATTTCCACTTCCATGAAGAAAAAACATGATATTTTGAAAGTTTCAAAGTCTTAACATAAACGAAATATGCGCACTCCAGAGAATAATCTTCGATCTATTCCATTTTACAGGACACCCAAGAAGCTAAATGTTCCATGACTTATAGCTCAAACTAAGCCATTGTACCTTTTTTGCGAAACATGTCCTCTTGATCTTGCTTGTCATTCTCTATACCGATTGTCATGTGACCAAGTCACATAGTTTCACGCTTTTCCTAATGCTGTATTATTTATGACTATCAGACAATATTTTTTCTTACTTCCATTACACCGGACCCAACATCACAATAAATCATAAAAACCACAAAAAAAACTTTTTAAATGATAAGCAAAGCCAGTCAATTAATGTTGTTTATTGATCTAGGCAGCAACCACGTTTTTGAGAGTTTTGTAGGATGCAAGGCCCAGCCACAGATGAATCAAAAAGTTCATGGAAATATCTGATTGCCTGGCTCTAATATTTGCATCTGTGGTCTGATAACTGTTGTTTTTGACTGCATACTGATGATTCTAAGTGGCTGTCAAGAAATAAACATTCTAGCCACCGTTCTAAGGGGGTCATTAGGATGGCGGGCAGACTTTGTCCGCTCGCCATTCTCTCGGGGAATGGGACCGTCCGCCATCAGTGCGGTGGTCCCGTTAGTGGTATTAGGATGCGCCCGCCACGGGCGCATCCTGCATACTTGACATTGCGGCGGGCGGTGCTCTCAGCACCGCCTGCCACAATGCCAAGAAGGCATGTCGTGCACTTCCATGCACAACATGGCAGGCACCGCGCGTTGCCTGCCATGTTGTGCATGCAACTGCAGGGGGGTACCACAGGTACTCCCCATGTGCACCCCCAACCCCCCAGAATCCCTGGGGGCCCGCTACGGGCCCCAATGGCAAAACCGCCTGCATTTCCGTGGCGGCAACACGTCCCCGCATGCATAGTAATATGAATGGGTGGACACTGCCACCATATAAACTGCTTTTCTGCCCGTTAGGTAGGCAATCGGGCGGAATGCCTACCGGCGGAAAACCGGTGGACGGTCTTCCCGTCCGCCGGGGTCCCCCCGCCATGGTAATGTGGCGGGGGGAAATTTGCAGCGGGCGGATCACCACCGCCATACGGTCGGTGGCGATCCGCCCGTTATCCTAATGAGCCCCTTATGTTTCTCTTTCAAGACAAACTCTGAGTTTCTCTGACAACTTACTTGAGGAATGGTAAAAAAAATGATAAAAAGCCTATTTCTCTCAACATGCATAGCACCAAGCCTGCACCAGGCTGTGAGGATACATGACGTACGAATACGTTTTCCACTGCTCTTGAAACTTTAATTTCCTTTTGGATTCATTCAGAAGGGCAGGATGGGTGATTCGTGATGGAATGTTCACACTCTATGCTTTACCCCCTTGAGTTCTGCCTCCAATCGACTGCATTTCCAACCTTCTGACTCCAGTGATAAATCACCATATTACAACCACCAGGGCATTTAATTTACAACTAAAATCAATCGGGACCTGCTGATGCCAGACAGTAATATACTGTCAGTAGAAGAAGTGGATTGCGGCTGAGCGCGAGGCGACTGTCAGTCAAGAGACTGACAAAGGACCATTCAAGGCTTCAATAAATAGAACTGGAAAGCAGAGGTTTGCTGAAAGAATGCATTTTCATTCTCAGATGGACACAGCACCATTTGCACAAGGAACACAGGTCATTTATAATTTAATAATGTTTTCCTACTTAGCATTTATTACCACTCCTTTTTCCTTTTCTAAGTGCTGTAAAGAATGGTTGTTTCCTTTTCTTATTTAATGACACCCAATTTATCAATCACAAAATGAGAACAAGATCGCTTTTCCCTGCTGAGACTCACTCCGGGAGGTCACATAATAGTGTGAGAAGCCAACATACAACACACTGGCAATTCTTGTCGAACAATAAAACTATAAACCATTCCATATTTAAGTTTCAAGTTTTTTGAAAACTTGTCAGAGGCCTTTGAAAAACTTCACCACTTTTTTGTGAGATTCTGCAGATATTATCTGGCATGGAATTATGCTAAAAATAAACAACAAGCACAAATAGCAAAAAGAGTTTGCTAAAAGAGGGGCATATCAGCAACAACCGGCGATAATTATCGCTAAGCGATTAGCGCTAGGATAATTATCGCCGGCTAGCGTGGATTTTTATCGCTGAGATAGCGTGCTGTTAGCAACGCTTATCTCAAAAGCGATAAAAATCCTAGCGCTAACTGCCTAACGTGAGATTATCGCTGGAAACCCAGTGATAATCTCACAAAATGTGGCATTAGCTTGTTGATAGGGCCTCACAAACTTAGCCATGATATCCACCTTCCATAGGAAATCATGGCTAAGTCAGTCCTGAAGCAGGCGTAAGGAAAGTAGTGATAACAGGGGTTATCGCCGCTATGCTTCATGGCGTGGGGCTTGATGATAGGAGAAATGTCGCTTAGCGACATTTCTCCTGTCATGTCAGGAACGCTCACTTTGCATCTCATTAGAGATGCAAAGCTGGGCGTTAGGAATTCCTGCGCTAACGCAAGCTTTCACGCGTTAGCGTGAGCTTGCTAAATAGGCGATAAAATTAACGCCGCTTTTTGGCCGAAAACGGCCACAATAGCGGCGATAATTTTCTATCGCCGTGTTGTAGATATGCCCCATAGTAAGTGAGGAGAGAAAACAAAGCGAGGGCGAAATGCACTGTAAACTGTAAACTCGTGATGCAGGTATCCGTGCTCCATGGTGCAAGGTTGCCTGTGCCACGCCTGGCAGCAAATTGTGCGCCATCGCACGGAAGAGCAAAGGGATCCATCATATCCTTTTAGATATGACGTATCCCTGTGCTTTAAAAGTGCTGTGGAGTGGCGGAGCCAAAGAGCTTGTGGTGCACCGTGGTAGCACCGTCTTGTAAATGAGGCACGTAGTGTGAATATAGGTTGTGTATGTCTTGTAAAGTGCATTATTGGATGAAAGAAGTGATTTCTTTCACCCAAGAATGCACTGTACAAGACATTTTCCGTGGAACAGCGCCTCCTGCATGCAAAATTGCACAATGCAACATTTACAGAAATTTTTATTTTTTCGTAGTGAGATATTGTTAAATTATGCAGATATTTGTACTGTAAATGAAACTTCATCCAAGCCTAATTGTCACTAGTTCATCTTCATACAATGGTACTTCTATACTGAGATGTTTGCAGGAGCTTGCCTGTTGTACTATGTCTCATAGTATGGTCAGCCATGGATTTCCAATGTGGTTTACAGGGAAAGCGCATTGACAAGTGTGGTCCAAAATACCCCAAAACACTGAAAAGAACTGAAGATCACCATAATGTAAAAACAATCTTAGATTAAAATAATACAAGTTTATTGATCAATTCTGAATAAATATTCTCAAAACTGGATGAGACGACCAATATGATGCAAAAATTATAACATACCCAATAGTAAATAAAGGGCACATCTACTGCTCCAAATTTGGGATTTGATCATTTTATTAAAAAATAATAATAATAATAAAGCGACAGAGTCACATTAAATTGGTGCTGATCCTGCAGTGGAATGGGTGGCATTGCCAAGGGAGCCCTACCCATGTAAGAACTAGTGAATGAAGTGCCAAGTTCAGTCTGACACAATAAGCTTTGATTTATATTTACTTGGTTGAATGCTAATAAATCCAAGCTATTGAATTCAGGCAACCATGTCAAAACTCACATCTGTAGCCTTTTAGAAGTTTGGGTAAAGGCCCTCTTAATTTTGTGATGTCTAATTTTTTCTTTTCTGTGTTGTTTTGGTTCTCCTGATCCTTATACTGGCCTTAGTTTAACTAGTTCTGGTCATCCTGGTACTAGTTTCTTGAATCTGGGAGTCCTGGTTGTAGTCCTTCCTGACCCTAGTCTCCATGACCCTGCTCCTGGTTCATCCTTATATTACCCTTACTGGGCCTCCTGCTCCTGGTATAACTGTTCCTCATCCTGATTGTCTGATGGCTTTCTTACTAACCCAGCCCTGTTGTCCTGGCACTCCAAGGTCTGTTCCTAGTCTTAATGGTACTGATCCTCCTTGTTCCAGTCCTCCTGGTATTCTTGATACTAGCCCTCTTGCCTTCCTTATTTAATTAGACCCCCGGCCCTATTGGCCTGGATCTTGTCTTCTTGGATCTGGTCCTGATCCTCTTGGCCCTGGTCTTCCTTCTGCTTGACCTCATGCTGCTTCAAAATCTCATCATGGTCCTCCTTTATCAGGTCCTCCAGGGCTAGTCATCCTGTTGTTCATATACTTAGCCATCCCGATCCTATCCCTGTAGCCTAGACCTTCAAACTGGTAGCATTCTGGTTCTGATGTCCTGATCCTCCTCACTCTGGTCCTCAAGGTCCATATCATCTTCTTGGCCCCCTTAGTCGTTTCTTTCTTGGTCCTCTTGGAACTTTTCTTTCTGACTCTGGCTTCCTGTGCTCCTCGTCTCAGCTACCTGGCCCTTCTGGCCAAGGTCATGCTATTCTAGTTTTTCATAGTCATCTCCATTCTCGAGATTCAGTGCCCAGTGTTCCTGGTCCTCTTAGACCTATTACTTATACATTGGGTTCTCCTGAACCGTTCTCCTGGACCTGACCCACCTACTAGCTTAGTCTTCGTCTCCTTGGTCCTGGTCATCCTAGTCTTTCTTGTCCTATTGTGCTTGTCATCATAAACATAGTCTTTTGGACATCATGGCTTCCCTAATTCTCCAAGTCTTGGTCTATCAGGCCATGTTCTTTTGTGGTCCTCTTGGTCCTAGTCACCTTGTCCTGGTTCTCCTCACCCTCAACCTCCCAGTTCTGGCACGGCGGGTCCTGATCTATTTTGCTTCTTTTGTCGTAGCACTCTAAGTCTTTGTCCTCCTGGTTTGGGTTGTCCTTGTTCTCCTGGATCTGTTCCTTGTCCATTTAGTCCTACTTGTACAGCAGCTATTGATCCAAGCTCTGTTGATCCAGCTTTTCCTTGTTCGGGTCTTACTGAGCCTTGCCATTTGATCCTGGTCCTCTTGTGCACCACTGACTATTCTACTTAGTTTGTCAGATGCTGGTTGGCTTTCTAATCTTAGATCCTCCTTATCCTTGTCTTACTAGTTTTAATAATGTTATGTTATGTTATGTTAATAGTTTTTATAAGGCGCACAGCTGCCCCAGCCAAGGGGCGTCCCGGCGCCTGATCAGGTACCACAACACAACAAATCGATACTAGTAAGGGAAAAGGAGGGAATCAGTCAGCGATTGGGAACAAAAAAGTTTTTATGGCGCGCCTAAAGGAAGTAAGACTGTTCAGGGCTCGTATATGGACAGGAAGAGAATTCCATAATCCTGCTGCTAATACTCGAAAGGAGCGCCCTCCCATCCTACTCAGTCTAAACCGTGTATTGACCGCCAGATGGAGAAATTCCGATCTAAGAGACCGCGTAGGAACATAGGAGGAAACAAGCTTAGCGAGGGCTGGAGGAGAGGAAAGCTTCAAGATTTTAAATGTCAGGCAAAAAGCCTTAAATTTAATTCTCTGTCTGACTGGCAGCCAGTGAAGGGAGGTCAAAACTGCAGAGACAGAGCACTGTCTAGGGAGGCCAACAATGGCGCGCGCCGCGGCATTCTGCACCCTTTGCAATCTAGTAGCCTCCGCCTGATTCACTCCGAGCAGCAGCGCACTCCCATAGTCCAGCCGAGAAAGAATGGAGGCTTGGACCACCAGTTGCCGAGTAGGGGGGTCGAAGAATTTGAGGACCGGTCTCAGTCCTTGCAGAATACCATAACAGGTAGCTGCAACCTTCTTCGTGTGGCTGGTAAAAGAGAGTGTAGGATCCAGCCAAACCCCCAAGTTCTTAACTTCGGCAGCTGGGATGGGAGTCACCCCCAATTCTGGAGGCCACCACTGGTCTCCCCAGAGCTCCGCCTGCTTACCTAAGATCAGGACCTCGGTTTTTTTGGCATTTAACTGCAAACAGTTGGTTCGCATCCAATTTGCCACGGCTATGAGTCCTGCACGAAATCTGGGAGCGTTCACCTCGGGGGCACCGCTGAGTGTCACCGCCAGCTGCGTGTCGTCAGCATACGATGTCATGGTTAGGCCACATTGTCTGACGACAGCAGCCAGCGGTTTCACATATAGGTTGAATAAAGTGGGGCTCAACGCAGAGCCCTGCGGAACCCCCAGCCCCAGTGGATGGAAAGAGGACTGACAAGGTGGAATAGCCACTTTAAAAAACCGTCCGAAAGGAAAGAGTGAAACCACTGGAGAGCAGTCCCCTCAATTCCCACTCCCTCCAAACGCCGGATCAGAATGTCGTGAGACACCGTGTCAAACGCGGCGCTCAGATCTAACAGGAGGAGCGCCGCTGTCTGCCCAGCATCCAGCACCATTCGCAAGTGCTCGGTCATAAAGAGCAGTGCAGTTTCGGTGCTGTGTTGTGCACGAAAACCATTCTGGCTCTGATCAAGAATGTTATTTCGAGAAAGGTGGGCAGACAAGATGGAGTTCACGTGTGCCTCAGTAACCTTGGCGGTCCAGGGCAGGAGGGAGATGGGACGGTAGTTTTCTGGCAATAAGGGGTCAAGGTTAGGCCTCTTTAAAATAGGGCTGACCACTGCCTGCTTCCAGTAAGAAGGGACCACGCCCGATGTTAGATTGATCAAATCCAGTAAAGGTTCACGACATAGGGGAGGAAGAAGTCTGAATAGCTCTGGCTTCAGCGGATCTAATGGAGAACCGGATTTAATTTTGAGGCTCAGAGTGTCGAAAACCTCGTCAGACATTACTGGCAGGAAGGACAAGGTTTCGTGAACCGTAGCCATCACACCAGTTTGCTCAGCACCGGGCACAGATGACGTAAATCCTCGGTAGATCGCCTACACTTTCTCCACGAAAAAGGATGCCAAACTTTCACAGTGAGAGTCCGTGCAGATTTCCACCGAGGTGGCCCGTTTCCCCATAAGGTCTTTAAGAACCTTAAAAATTAATTTAGATGGGTTGGGGCTAGTCTGAAACTCAAAAGCATAGTATGCGGCCCGGGTTTGACAGATTGCCCTATGATAAGTCTTAAGCTGGGCAAAATACGAAGATTTCAGGGTGGGATCAAAGGATTTCCGCCACGCCCTCTCAGCTTGCCGGCACGTTCTCTTAAGCTCGGCAAGAGTATCATTATACCATGGGCTGGGAACTTTAGCATGGCATTTCGACCAGCGCATCGGTATAAGAGAGTCAAGGGCGGCTAGGACCCAGTTACAAAACTGCTCGTATCCTTGTTCCACGTTCAGCAGATTGCCCAGGGGCTGCGCCTCCAAGATCTTATAAAACTCCTCCAGTTTGAGCTTGTGCCAATTTCTTTTAAGGATCAGTCTATCCACAGGTATAAATTGAGGGTCATCTATAGGGCATGAAACTTTAACCAGCAGATGGTCCGACCAACCTACCACCATCGGGTCAGAGACCCTAACCCGCTCCAGTGTGGTAAAGAAGGGGTCAAGGATATGACCTCCAATGTGGGTAGGGGAGGTAACTAGCTGGGTCATTTGCATGGCTTCAAGGTCCGCTAGCAAGGTATTAATAGGTGTTGATGACCTCTGATCAAAATGGATATTGAGGTCACCTACGGTGTTAAAATTGGCACATCTCGGAGCTAAAGAGCTGACCACGTCAGTAAGAGCGGCCTTGAAGACAGTGTCATTCCCTGGCGGACGATATATAAGCATACCACTAAGTGTAAACTGATGACTGAAAGCTACCTTAAAAGAAGCGCTCTCACACGCTGGTAAATCAAGAGCTTTCCATTCAGCCGGGAAGCAGGATTTTATCACCATAGCTATGCCACCCCCTCTGGAAGTGCGATTAAGAGTGAAAACTGTATAATTAGAAGGGAATGCCAGATTGATTATTGCAGTATCCGCATACTGAAGCCAAGTCTCAGTGAGGAAGATAAGGTCAGGAGAGTCCTTTTCGATGATGTCACGTAAGCACTGATGGTGCTTGACCAACGATCTCACGTTCAGACTCCAGATGCGAAGTACACGCTCAGAGATATTAGTACGTGTATTAGGGGCATTCCTTTCTACAGCGCGCACCCCAGACGGGGTATCAAGTGACAAACTGCCACAGGCACAGTCATAGGGACCCGACAACGGGTGCACAGAGTCTTGAGCACACACCGTAAGCCTCTCTCTAATAGAAAGCAAAGCGGCACGATTGTACCTGAGTGTCAAGGTATTCTGCATGATGCTACGATGGTACGATGTCTAACTGCCAGAGTCCGGGCCCCGCTCACGCTTCCTCGACGCGGACGAGCGCAGACGGGCAGGACTCTGGCACGACTCCGGCTAAGGGATGGCGTCCCACTGCACGATCCCGCTGTGCGAGAGAGGACGACTTTAAGTAGGCGTCGCAATAAAGAGCTCGAGCGTGGGGACGCTCCAAGATGGCGCCCGCCTAAATCTCCACCAACCCAAGCCAAAATGGCGCCCACAAGAGTCCAACCCCGGGACCCGGACCCGCCAAACGGCGGTGCGCTTTCCAGATTTTAAATGCAAGTGAGGGGACGAGTACCCAGGCAGAGGAACAGTAAAAACAGGGGGAATCCAAGAAAAATAACGAAAATACAAAACTGGTACTTTTAAAAACACTGCACAATGACAGCGCGACCTGCACTAATGCAGAACCCAATCTAAATGAAAGACCAGCGAGTCCGCCTTAAGTAGGCGTCGCAATAAAGAGCTCGAGCGTGGGGACGCTCCAAGATGGCGCCCGCCTAAATCTCCACCAACCCAAGCCAAAATGGCGCCCACAAGAGTCCAACCCCGGGACCCGGACCCGCCAAACGGCGGTGCGCTTTCCAGATTTTAAATGCAAGTGAGGGGACGAGTACCCAGGCAGAGGAACAGTAAAAACAGGGGGAATCCAAGAAAAAAAACGAAAATACAAAACTGGTACTTTTAAAAACACTGCACAATGACAGCGCGACCTGCACTAATGCAGCACCCAATCACCCAATAATTGCTTTGCTTACTTAGTAATTGGAACCCTTGTCCTCTAGGCCCTGATCTTTGTGATCTTGTTAGTCATGTTTCTGGTCCTGATCCTATTAGTTTACCTAGCCCCCTCAGTCTTCCTAATTCCTCTCTTTCTTATCCTAGTATCCAGGACATACTGCCATTGCCCTTCAGGTTCTAATCTTATTCCTCTTCAGTCAGTTCTGGTTCTCCTTCTGCTCCTTACCTACATGGCTGCTCAATAACCTGTCCTGTCGCAGATCATCCTGGCCTTTTCTAGTTCTGATGTTACTTGACCTCCATTTCATGCTAGTCTAAGAACTTATTGGCCTTGTACTTTCTGGTTTGACTGGTTGTTATTCCCATGTACTTATGCCACTAGTTATTTGGATCTTGGGCCTCCTGTTTTATAGGATCCCTGTACTGGACCTTTTATCCTCCTCACCCTCATTCTAGTCCATCAGTCCTCTGGGCCTGGCTACCCTGGTTTATCTAGTCCCCTCATTTGCCTGTTCCAAATGCTTCTGACCTGGGTCACCTTGGTCCATCTAGTCCTAGTCTTATTTCTGATACTCCTTTGTCGGGACCTCATGGATCAGGTTTTCTGATGCTAGTTCCACTGCCCTTTGTTTCCCTGGCCATCCTATTCCTCAGTCCTTCTGCCCAACCTCCCCTTAATAGTCCTCTTGGTCTCCTGGTTTGCCTATTCTACCTTGCTCTTATCCATAAGTCCATTTGTCTCCCTAACATTGTCCTCGTAGTAATGCGACTATTGACTCTGTTCTTCCTCATTCCTCTACCACTGGTCCTCCCAGTTCCCATGTTGTGGGTTACACTGGTTCATGTAGTTCTTGTCACCATGGTTTAGGATCCCCCTGCGGATGACACTACTGGTTCTTCTGATCCTGGTTTCACTGGACCTAGACGTTCTTGTCCTTTATACCATCGTGGTAATCTAAGTTCTTCAGGTCCCGCTATCCGTTGTCCTTTCTGATTGAGATCATTCTAGTCCATTTGCTTCTGGCCCCTTGGTCCTCTTTAAATTGATATCTGTAGTGTTGGACCTTCTGTCACTGGTCCTTCTCTCCTAGTAGTGGTCCTCTTTAGTCTGCCTTCTTGGGTCTGTTGCTCCTGTTTGTACTTGTTCCTCTGGTCCAGGTCGGTGAGCACAGGCCCTCATGGCCCTTCTTGTTATTATGGCCAAGGGTCTTCTATTCCTTCTAACCCTGGTCCATTTGTTCTTTCGGGCCTCTGTCCACTGTCCCTGTCCTCCTGATCTTTCTCACCTTGGTCCTGGTACACCTAGTGCTATTTGTTTATCCTAGTAGTCCACCTCTTGGCCCTTATTCTCCTATATTTCATCCTCCCCCTCCTACTGTATCCTTCCTTAGCACCCTCTCCATTCTGACTTTAGTCAGGTACTGCCTCCAAGCCTGTCAAACAGGTTTTTATTTATTTTTTGGGATTCCAGATTTCTTTTGCTGAGACAGTGCTGTCAAATGCAGATATGAGGGCCCAGTAGAGACAGGATGTTGCCCACTTAAAACACTGCTTAACATGTTGAAATCCAAACTATGATACCCAAGATGCATTGTGCAGGTGACTTAAATGTCAGTGTGACTGAACGGGCCCGTAATGACATGGGACACATAGGCATCAATGCCCTAAACAGTCTCTTCTGGGTGAATAGTATGAAGAAGAGTGATTATTCACAGGCAGCAGAGTGAACTCCTTCTGTGAATGAAGTCCTCATGTGCACTACTAAAATACATTACTTACCTGTCTCCTGCTTTCACTTCTCCATTCCACAGAAGATCCATTAGAGTCTCTCACTCTATTTATCTCCTGCAAGTTTTGTAAAGCACTGTTCCCCCACACACCAATTAACTAATGTGTGTCCCTCATTCTGTTTGCTGCTGCTTGTTTACTGCTGCTGTGCTGTCAGATTTGAAATAGTAAGCAAGCACAATCCACCATAAACAGGAGCCTACAGCTACCCCAAGGCAAGGCCTTTCATAAAAAAGTCCAAAAAGAGCCCAGCTGTTAAAAACCATCAAACAGAGCATATTGAGCATTAAAATAAATGTATTCTCATGAGTAAGTAACACATTTGTGTAACACACTTTAAAACCGTACTCAGTATTCCTGTTGACATCCAAATATTCCCTGACTGAAGCGCAAAATATCTGTGTTCCATATCCTGAAGCTTCTGTTTGGTATCTACATTTCTTATTTGAATATTAAAATGACATAAATGTTTTTATTCAAATTAGATTTTATGGCTTTCACATTTAAACAGTTTATGTTAATTCAAGTGGTCACCTGTTTGCAAACTATTGTACATTTGTATATGCACTTACTATCAAATACTTCACACATGTTGCATCCCTATTGCAAGATGGCTACCACACTACTATTGCCTGGAGTCCCTTTTTTAGATCTCACCTAGGCAGCGCGCATGCGCTATCTCTCCGAGACATCCAGTAATCCGTATCAGTGGTGAAACTCCGCTTATTGCCTTTTTATTGGCTTGGTCGTTTGTCATCTTAAATCTTTTGCTTTTGACTGGTTAATCTCTCTTTTAGTTCTTCCTTTATTTGTTTGGGAACACCTATGCAGAACCACCTAACTACTGTAAACCTGCCACTAGTGTGCGGAAGTATTTGTCTTGGAACTCACTTTTGTTTTTGGTGTTGTTCTTAATTTGTTTGTGCATGGTATTTTTTGGGGGGTGAACAGTGAGTTTTAATGTTTGCATTTGTTTTGCAATGATTTTAGCACTGATCAGGATTATGCCCCCACATGCTCTCCACAATCAGGTTAAGGGAAACAGGCCCCCGGTACCACAAATGCCTTCCGTGCACGGTGAGTTTTAATGATTGCATTTGTGTTGCAATTATTTTAGCACTGATTAGCATTATGCTCCCACATGCTTTCCACAATCAGTTTAAGGGAAATAGGCCCCCGGTACGGCAAATCCCTTCTGTGCAGGTACAGGTTGTTGTTGTCACCAGGAGAGGGGGGCCCCGTTAGCGATCCCGCTGCACGGGAGTAGCGAGGCAGCTCCTTTGTGGAGGTGACCTGTGAGCTTTTAGTGTTGAATTTGTAATAAATAATGTTCTGTGAATCTTATTAGGCGTCAGCTTTAGGGAGCCAATTTTGTTTTAATCGTACCAATAGTGTGGTGAAGTATTTGGCTTTTGAATTTTTTTTTCTTTTTCGATGTTGGTGTCTTTCTAAATTTGCTAGTGCATGGAATTTTTTTGGGGTGACCAGTGAGTCTTAATGTTTGCATATGTGTTGCGATGATTTTAGCACTGATTAGCATTATGCCCCCACATGCTCTCCACAAACAGATTAAGGGAAACCGGCCCCCGGCATCGCAAATCGAGGCAGTTCCTTCGTGTTGGTGACTTATGAGCTTTTAGTCTTGAATTTGTAACAAATAATGTTCCGGCAATCTAATCAGGCAGCAGCTTTAGGGATTCGTGTTTGCTTTCGCGTCACTGGGCATACGGAAAAAAACCTTATAATTCACAGTGCTCTACCCTTCGAAACAAAATGCAGTGTGCCAGCCAGAATGCTGTAATAAAAGTAAACCGAACATGTGAACAGTTTCTGTGCTTCCTGTTTTAATTTTTCTCCCCCAATCAGCATGCAGTAATAACAGAACAATGCCTAGGCACACACGTCTGCAATGTACGTCTGTGATGTTGGTGTACTACACACCCTGCACTAAACAGGCAATGCGCGCCATTTTGCTCTTCACACGGCCCCTTGTTCCGGTCACTATGCAGTAATCTTGGTAGACTGCACATGCGATATACCCACGTTTTGCATGCCACATGTTTGTTTTGTGTATCAATCAGCATGCAGTCACTGCAAAAGAGATGTAGCATAGTGATAAGCGCTGCTCAATTTGGAACGGGAACAACATCCTGGCTTTTGCTCAAAGTCGTGTGATTCTGTACCACCTTGGAACTCACGTTCCACTTTACATGTGAACTCCGCCAATCAGCATTCAGTAACAACAGAACAATGCCTAGGCACACACATCTGCAATGTACATCTGTGTTGTTGGTGTACTACTCGACTTGCAGTCACCAGTCATTGCGCGCCATTCTGCTCTTCAAACGGCCCCTTGTACGGTTTACAATGTAGAAATCTTGGTAGACAGCGCACACGATATACCCAAATTTTGAATGCCACATGTTCGTTTTGTGTATCAGTCAGCATGCAGTCACTGCGAAAGGGATGATAGTGGTAAGCGCTCGGACTTTGAACTGGGACAATATCCTGGCTTCTGCTCAAAGTTGTGTGATTCTGTACCACCTTGCAACTCATGTCCCAGTTTTAAAATTTGTTCTACAATGTGTGATTTTGGGCACATACTTTAAATTTTTAAGATGCACTAAAAATACATGTACTCGGGATTGGAGCAGAAGCTGTTATGTTGATTATAATGTGCTAGTTGTAAGCACCCGAAAATATTGGCTTCTATTTACCAGTGCGTTCTTCCCGTATGTAAAATATCACTACATATTATGAATGCCTGGAATCTGGATTCAATCCTGGTTTTCTATAAACATACTGGAACGGTTCTATAAAATAAATGTAGTCCAATGTACTTTAGGGCCTGTGTGGCATCCATAAAATCAATTGTAAATTTTAAAAATCCTTTTGCGTGTGTGTCGCGTTTCTGGTTTTTGCACCTATTAGCTGTATCCTACAGTTGTTTTCCCATGTTGTTTTTAAGTTCCTGCTCTGCATCTCACAGATGCTGCAGATGCAAAGATTAGGATCTTTGCAACGAGGCTTATTTACACACAATTAGCTCGTCTTGGTTTTCTTTCGCAACTGTAGGGAACATGCTAACATTTCACACTACAAAAGAATTTCAGGCTCCATTTTTCCTCCGAAACAAATGCTAATACCGTGGGATTTATTCGTACAGCTACACAAACCAGCATAAAAACAATGTTTTTGTTTTAAAAAACAAAGTTCGAATCGTATTGCAATATGAAATACAACAAGGGATTGAGATTTTATATTTTTCCCTACCTCTAAATGCCATAAACTATTTAATTATCATCTAATATAAACCACCACATATTGCAATGCAAATCTTATTAGAATCCATTACAAACATTATTAACTTCTATCCCAATTTTAAATATATTATCATGGGAGATTTTAACATTGACCTAAACAATACAAACAAACAAGCACAATTACTACAAGAATATATGCACACATACTTTCAGTGCAACCAAATATTTAATACTTACACTACTAACTATCAAACAATATTAGATCATATACACACTAATCAACAGATAAACAACTATGGAACATTAAAATGCTATTACAGTGATCTCAAAGCTTTATGGTTAGCACTTTAAAATAAAAGATATGTAACTAACATTTTTTTCTCATTCTAGATGCTTTCTATTCAAGATATCACTGAACAAACAACAGAAGAGAAAAAACCTTATCAAAAAGGATTGAATGCTATTATTATCAAAGTACTGGCAAAACATATCATAAAACAGCTAAACAAGAAAACAAAGTTCTTTACCATATGGCATTAGCTGACACAAATGGATTCATCAAAGCAACTTGCTTCAATGAGGATTACTAAATTTTGACAACAAAGAAAAACAATAGAATTTTAATCTGCAATTTCATGGTGAAAAGCAATTTTGTTCTGATTACTAAACAAACAAGGCTTACAAGAATACCTCAATTCAAATCCCATAGAAAATCATACAAGAAGCTGAATCTTTATTACAACCACCAGCTCCACCTGCATCACCCATAAAAGCAGCAAAAGACGCTAACCTTAAAACACTAATGACTGTCTATGGGACAATAACTGAGGTAAGAGAACAATACTTTAATATTAAATATATAGAAAACAAACTCTCCTCACTAAAGGCGACACACTACACAACTTCAAAATTCAAAGCTGCACTATATTTACAAGAATGTGGTGCAGCCTTGCGTTTCCCCCTGTGATGGCGGTAACTTTCAAAACTTAGCGCCAACACAGGCACCCTTGAAACAGAGTACAGAGGTGTCTGCATGCATGGGACGATTGGTTATGTGTAAGAAGGTGTCCCTTACTGCACATAAGAAAGCCTAAAATGCCATGTTGTAACTTTCATCTGTGCTGCTTCATGCAGCATACATAAAAGTTACAAAAAGACATTTTTAAAAAGATTTGTTTATGTACAGGAAGGGACCCTTCCTGTACATAAACAAAAAAATAGCATTTTGCTTTTCCCATTTGTGCTGCACAAGTCAGCACACATGGAAAAAGGAAAAAGCATTTGCAATTCAATAGGTCTGGCATTTACGAGAGTTTGAGCTATTGACATTGTAAATGGCATTACTTTTTATTTATGTGTGTTAAAATGTGCAAGAAGTGTGCAAACATGCACTATGTACTTATAGTTGTTGTTTACGTGAAGCTAGGCTGGCAGTAACCGCAACTCTTTTACTGCCAACCATGCATCTTGTAGGCAAGAACAACAAGCAAAACTCACAAGATGATGGACGGAATGTTGCACATTGGCAAAACATTCACCCCCAGTCACAGATCTGGGTTTAGTCCATCGTTATTTTGCTCACCACGCCACCCCAGTTCAGACATGGCCATATGCAAATCAGTCTTGACCCTGTGCCTCATGAGAACAGTCCAGCCCGAACTGCCAAGCCATGTCTTCCTTGGACCGGAATCAAGCATCCTAGGACCGGTTTCGGGGTTTCACCCCTCTTCAGCCAGGATAGCTTGACTCCAGTGGCGTAGTGAGCACGGGACCCACGTCTGGGCATACCCATCCCACTTAGGGCGAAAAGCGTTACAACAAACAATTGATGGACGGAATGCTGACAATGCAGACATTCTCCCCCAGTCAAGAGATCTGGGTTTAATCCATCGTTCTTTTGCCCACTACGCCACCCCAGTTCAGACATGGCCATATGCAAATCAGTCTTGACCCTGTGCCTCATGGGAACAGTCCAGCCCGAACTGCCAAGCCATGTCTTCCCTGGACCGGAATCAAACATCCTAGGACCGGTTTCGGGGTTTCGCCCCCCTTCAGCCAGGATAGCTTGACTCCAGTAGCATAGTGAGCACAGGACCCACGTCTGGGCATACCCTTCCCACATAGGGTGAACAGCAAAACACACAAGATGATGGACGGAATGTTGAACATTGCCAAAACATTCACCCCCAGTCACAGATCTGTGTTTAATCCATCGTTATTTGGCTCACCACGCCACCCCAGTTCAGACATGGCCATATGCAAATCAGTCTTGATAGCTTGACTCCAGTGGCGTAGTGAGCACGGGACCTTTTATATTGCTACTAACTCTCAACCCCCCAAAAAAGTTTCATGTTTCTCTCAACCCCCCAAAAAAGTTTAAAGTTCACTTTCTCCTTTATTAGCTTTAAAATAAGTTTATTTTTTTTTCAATAGATTTATATATGTATGAATAACTAACAATTTCATCTCTTTTATACACAGAATAGAGAAGCACCACCAGAAGAAATAACAATACAAATATATTGAATTGAAAAAATAGCTCAAGAAATAACAACTCTAACACAAGGAAATGAAAACTTGCAATCAATGGATATTCCCAATGAAACAGTAATGGACGGGTTCATGATAAGTCCACACATTGAATACTTGGAAGATGAATTGATAAAACATTTTCCTGTAGAATTTGAAATCATTTATAGCAGTAGATTAATTAAAAACATTGTACAAGAAATATTTGACAAATAAAAAAAGGACGTTACTTGTATTCTGTAACATTGTTATTTACTCTTATTGTAACAGGAAGGTTAAGCTAAAATAAAATATTAGATATATATATATGTATATATGCAACAAAATATTTTTATAAACTTTTACTTGAAAACCAAAAAGAAAATTAGAAGATAAAAAAAAGGACTACTTTATTTACTACTGCTCACAAGTTATTTTTAGAACAAGATTGTTTATTACCGCCTCTTTCGGGCATCTCTACATTCTTTTCAGTGCTACATATCTTAGATCTATACTTCTAACTGCATGCCATTTTCTTTTTGTCCACTACATATATTTACAATTCTATTTCCTATATTCACCCTATAACTATTCTTAACTTCATTGCTCTCCACTGTTACTAATGCAAAGCCAGCTCAAGATTACAAAGCAACACAGCTGCACAGCAGCCACACTGCTCTACAACATAGCTTAAAACAAAGGCCAAAACCAAAACATCTGGCTAATCACTTATAAGGTCCCAAAGGCGAGACCTATTGGCTATGCCAATGCTTGTTCTTCAAGGCAAACTAAATAAAGACGGCCTTCCCGTTATTCATCCAGCTGCTAGCCAAATTGTACATTAGTCTATAGTATGCTAAACAGCATTGATTATGTACTATTTTGCCGGCCACTGGGCAAATAGCAGAGATTTTGTACTAATTGAACCAGTGCCCAGATAAATAGATTCTTTAGGGCATATTTATGAACCCCTAGCACAGCCGGAGCTTCACTTTATGTGTCATTTTGGCAGCGCAAACCTTGAAATCATATCTATGAGACCACAAAAAGCCACTTTGTGTGGCTTTGAAAGGCCTCATAGATATGAATAAAAGCAAGGCAGCGCAAATTGCTGTGTTGACTTACTCTGCGCTCAGGAGGCATTCCATGGGCATTGCTGTAAGTGTTCCCCCTTCAAAACCTATGGAAGCACACATGGAAAGAGGAAAATGACTCTAAGGTGCAGAAAGTTGCCCCTTCGTGCACAAAAACAATCCCGCAGACAACACATGCACCCTTGCACGATGGTGCAAGGGTGCCTGCATTGGCTTTAATCTGCTGAAATGGCACCAGCGCAGGGTGAAGGTACAGGACTGCACCATATTGGATAAATACAGTGCACTACTACCCTTTTATTTTAGCGTAGGGCAGCGACAAATCCCAGTAAATGAGAGCATTTCTTTTTAGAAATGGTATCCAACTTTACCAGTAAAGAGGGTTTTAAATTACAATTAATTTGAATGTAAACATGATATTTCTGCCTGGTCCCAAGCAAAAGGTATCACTTATTAAACGTAATAAGGTATCCTATGAGAGAGGTAGGTATCACAGTAGTGAAAAATGAATTTACGAGTTTTTACTACTAGGAGATCTAAAACTTAAAAGTTTAAAACATTCACCCCTCAGTCACAGATCTGGGTCAAATCCCTCATTTTCTTTGCTCACTATGCCATTCCAGTTTGGCCCAAGCCATATGCAAATCAATCTTGACCCTGCTCCCCATGAGAACAGTGCAGCCTGAAATATCAGGCCGGGCCCTCTTTGGACTGGAAAACAAGCATCCTGGGACCGGTTTTGAGGGTATCACCCCTCATCAGTCATTCTAGCTTAAATCCAGTGGCATAGCGAGCACAGTACCCACATCTAGGCATACACTTTTCACTTAGGGCTGATTATTACTCTAACTCAGGATGAGGGCTTTTCAGCTGATCGTTCCAGATCATGCCTGATCGGTCTGGCTGAGTGGATGGATCATAGCTACCTCAAGCTGAATGCTGAGAAAACTGAGGTGCTGCTGTTGGGGATACAACCCTCAATGTGTTCCACAACCTGATGTCTTGGGAAGTATTCCGATTAGTAAACAGAAAGTCAAGAATCTCTGCAAAGGGTTTGACATCAATCTCACCTTTGATAATCAGATAACCTGTCTTGCCGGGACCTGCTTTGGCACCATAAAAATGCTACGGAAGTACTTAGCTGTTAGTCCAGGCCTTGATTACTTCAATGAAGGTGGGTAGAAATGCACTACTTGCATGTAACAGCGCCATTATCCCATAGTATCTTGGAAGTTGTAGTTCAGTTTTTCACACAAAGGTCACATTATTTTTCAGCTAATGATGTCTTTTGAAATTGTATCTCTAGACGCCAATGTTTCGGGATTCTTCCCTCATCAGCAGAGAATATTTATGGGGTGCTGGACATGCTAACACAAAGATTGGCAGGGTATGCCCAGATGTGGGTCCCTTACTCACTTTGCCACTGGATTCAAGCTAGCCTGGCTGATGAGGGGTGTTACCCTGAAACCTGTCCCAGGATGCATGTTTCCGGTCCAGGGAGGACATGGCCTGCTAGTTCCGGCTGGACTGTTCCCATGAGACACAGGGTCAAGACTGATATGCATACGGCTGGGTCCAAACTGGGGTGGCAAAGTGAGCTAAAGAATGATGATGGATTCAACCCAGATCTGTGACTGGGGGTGAGTGTCTGAAAAGTTTAAGCACTCTGTCCATCATCTCCTTGTGTTTGCTTTGCTGGACATGCTGCCAATTTTCTCAGTTATAATCCCAATCAGCGTGCAGGCGTTCCAAAGCTCATCAGCTTAGGGGAGGCTCAAGAGAACTTCAAGACTGAACTTCTGCATTGTACTTTATTGAGGCGTCATCGGAGGCAGACTAAGAAAACTTCAAAGGATGCCAAATGCTGATGCATGTCTGTTAATGAATTTTTCCAGATATTCTTCTATGGGCCAAACTCTTGTTAAGCATCCTTCACTCCCGATGAGAAGGGGAGTGGCTTTTAAAGCTCTATGCATTTGCCACATTGTCTTGAAGGAAAAAGGTCCCTTCTATTTACATTCTCTGATTAAGGCCTATTGACCTAGCAGAAGTCTCAGATCTTCTGATGCAGCGCTAATGATAGTTCCAAGAGTGAAAAAGGCACGCTTGGGGGCTCGCTTCTTCAGTTTCCTAGCCTCCAAACTGAGGTGTACTCTTCCTCTTGATCTAAGACATGTAGGCTCTGCACTAGCTTTTGTGAAAAGTTAAAGCCGTGGCTTCTCAGGCAAACATAAACTACAGTTTTTTAGTCTTAGGCCTTAGTGGTGTATGAATCCCTAGTACGGGGACACTCTGAATGGAGTAACCAAGCGCTCTATAAAATATTAATATAACATAACATTGTGGGTAGACTTTACACCACAGAATTGATACTTATTAAAATCTATTTCTAGACTGTAGTTAGGTGTTGTTATGTGGCGCTTGCATGGATTACACTACAATTATTATGACCATTCAATTATCAACGTGCTCTTTGAAAAAGGGAGACACACCCTGCTTCCCCAATAATCAGTTTTTTGGACTGATAAATACAATTTTTCACTAATTTTCAAGGCACACGTTGCAGTTTTTATAATACAAATATGTCTTTATCATTGAAGAATCCAAATGCACTCAAAACTCAGTTCTTCGGTATGTTCTTTTTATTTGTTTCTTTAGCCTTAGCCAACGCGTTTCCTCGCAAAGGGGTTTACCCATGTGACTTCATCAGGGCTAAAAACAATAGAAATACCACTTTTGTGATACACATTCCCAATGATCTCACATTGATTTACATAACAGTCCGTTAATATTCACACAGTGCAGCAGAGGTTCCATAGGTCTTCCTTCGTGACTTTTAAGACGCGTTATTTTACTCATTTTAATTCAAAGGAGATATCAGTTTTGGCAATAAAAAAAGGAAAACAGTCTATTTACATACATGCATATTCTACTAAAGACTCAACTGATAGTGTAAGGGTGAGCACGAGTTATATCCTACCCTACTATAGACCAACACCCAATGTGTAACAGGTGATGGAAAGTGAATAAGTATTTTGTTTATGTCATACCTGTCTGCTCGAAAACTTAAACGCGGAAGAGAAACCTAAGGAGGTTAATATAAAGATTATGTAATTAAATTAAAACAATGAAAGCCGGTACTAAATTTGTTCCAGCAGCTGCAATAACTAAAGAATAGTGTTTACTCCTATCTCGCTTACCTCCGTAACTCTTATTTGTCACTGGAGGTCTCCTTATATTCCAATATTCAGTCCTCCAAAATCGTGTACTTGTCTTTCACATAAAAGTAACCTGCGAATAACATTGTCGATATTAACTTATGACCTGTATCACGTCATGGCAACTATAACAATCTGTGCCTACTAAAATAATAGTCTGTCCTTAACATTATGAACTTATTCTATTTTCCCAAGAGCCGTCATGGTTAAAACGTGGTTTAGTAGATATCCAAAATCCGCTATCTTAAGCATCGTGTATGTATCGCATTGTACGTATCTGCGATAAAAGAGAAGAATACTCCCGTTTATAAACTACTCTGTCTCCAAAGACCACTTCCAAAAACACTCGTATGAGCTATCACTATTACCTGCAAATCTATTAACATTTAGAAATTACAGATTTCTGATTTGTTGTCATATCATGACAAATTTCAATAAGAATTATATTAAGAGGCCCACGGTGGACTTCACCATCTAAATATTGATCTAAATGTCAGTATTCTCTTAAATATGAAAACGATTAGATTAACTCGATAACCATGCCCAATCTTTTACCCTGCCTGACAAATAAAGACAAGCCACACCAACTATTATTACCGCAGAATCAATAAAGCATATACCTACATTACTCCCTTTTCCATAAGCATATATAGAAATGACTGCGAAGGAGAGCGAGTTCATACCTATAGATAAGATAGAACTCAAGTTTCTTTATTGGGTCTAAATCCTCAAATATTTTATCCTTTCCTTCATGAAGTTAACTGCCTAGAAAATATTGCAGCTCATTGCAGTGAGCCATTGGTAGTACAGAATAGGACAACATATTAAAATATTAGATTGAGCTTCTCTCCATTTCTGCCCCAAAAAACATGGAGCTGGCTTATTCTGTTTAAATAGAGTCTGTTGGTGAAAAAGGTCAGAGACCTGTCTGAAAACAGCAGCTTCCTCCTGTCCTGTGGAAATCTGAAATTGCAATCTGCCGCCCATGTCTCAAATCAGTCACTTTTTAGCACCTGTCCCTAATTTGTTAAAACACAATTCATTATGCTGAAGGTTGTCAGCACTCTGCTACTTTTGTTTTCAGCATACTGCAGTGTGTACTACTTTGTGTTCCATGCTCTGTATGGCTCGCACGTTTGTATTTGTGTATGTGATTCTTGCTACCTTGATGTGAGAGCCTCGCTGTTGACAGATTGTGAGTTGTTCTTCATCAAGCTAATGATAGCAAACAAAGTCCTGCGCACGCAATCAGGGTAACGCTATTGATAGCATATAAAACGAAATAAACAATACTCAGAGACTCTGGTTTCTTGAAAGAAAAACATCAACATCAATGACATTTCTTAGAGTGGTGTTCTTTATATGTAACAAAGTCTGACCAATACATGGTGCAAGAACATTCAGCCGAAACGTGTTTCGTCACACTGTGTTTAGCTATGACTCTTCAGGGCTGAGAAGGACATGGAAACAAAGAAAAATTCTTTAGAAGATAAATCATAAATGTTAAAGCAAAAAAAAAAAAAGAAACACATGGGTTCACATGGTCTGGTACTTAACAAGTACAGTTAAGTGACAAAATCAAACGAAAGCGACAAGAGCAGTGTGCCACTTGTGACAGGAGAAGAAAACCACCCTATGTGTTGGGGTGGATGTGACTGTTCAACAAAAGAGAAAGATCATGGACCATGCGGAGTGCTCGTGGATGAGGAAGGTAACATCTGGTGTTGAAATACAGTAAAGAAGATCTTCTTTACTGTATTTCAACACCAGATGTTACCTTCCTCATCCACGAGCACTCCGCATGGTCCATGATCTTTCTCTTTTGTTGAACAGTCACATCCACCCCAACACATAGGGTGGTTTTCTTCTCCTGTCACAAGTGGCACACTGCTCTTGTCGCTTTCGTTTGATTTTGTCACTTAACTGTACTTGTTAAGTACCAGACCATGTGAACCCATGTGTTTCTTTTTTTTTTTTTTGCTTTAACATTTATGATTTATCTTCTAAAGAATTTTTCTTTGTTTCCATGTCCTTCTCAGCCCTGAAGAGTCATAGCTAAACACAGTGTGACGAAACACGTGTCGGCTGAATGTTCTTGCACCATGTATTGGTCAGACTTTGTTACATATAAAGAACACCACTCTAAGAAACGTCATTGATGTTGATGTTTTTCTTTCAAGAAACCAGAGTCTCTGAGTATTGTTTATTTCGTTTTATATGCTATCAATAGCGTTACCCTGATTGCGTGCGCAGGACTTTGTTTGCTATTTATTCAAGTGGGTTCTCCCACTTAATCGCAGGGATCCTTTGGGTTGGTATCCCTGACCTGGCAGCACCTAAACTTACTTTCGCATAGTGATACCCTTAGTGCACACGCTTGAGCGCCATTTTCCTTCATTCCCATCCAACCCTGCCATTTTGTATATCAAGCTAATGATGTTTGTCATACATTTGTGGAAGTTGGTTCTGGTGGTTGTGGGGTCGTCGGTGAGTGAGAGGATTAGTTGGGTGTCATCTGCGTAGAAAATTATGTTGAGACCGTGGGAACTGATGACGTTGGCAAGCTGGGTAATCTATGCGTTGAAGAGCGTGGGCTGAGGGATGAGCCCTGGGGTCATTACTATCAAACCATCATGCTCTTGTTTATTTGTGTGTAAAATCATTGTGTGTTTGACAACTTTGTGTGGATATTTGTAATAGAACTGGAGATATGGGTATGTGTGAGAGACATCATGTATGTGCTGTAAAAAATAAATAAAAGGCGGACCTGTTGCCATTGCAAATTATTATTTAGCATTTGTAAAGCGCACAGCTACCAGAGGGCATCCCAGCGCTAATGCTTCCTTACATGCTTTAATTATCAAGTTTTTGTCACATGTTTCACAACATTATATTTACTTCCAGGGGGACTAGCAGTGGAAGAGAATATTGCTCACTTTTCTTAGCAAAAAATACAACTTTACTTATTAGAATTTAATATGCAATAGATTTTTTTTGTAGCCAGTTGTACATTTTCAGAGTTTGCTAAAAAATGGCCATTCTACAGATATAAATTGTGAAATGTATTAGGTTTTACAAGATATGTACATAAACATTGTGACAAGTGCAGCAAAGTGTTAAAGTTAAAAATAAAAAGTGTTCTATAATGATCCAACAAAATACACAATACCGATCCTAAATAACAATTCACTGCAGCAATATTTTAGATGTATTACACCTTAAAGCACTGTTCACAGCACCACTTGATTTCAGACCTCTCAAATGCTTGTGTAGGAATAATAATGATTTTAAATCAATGAAACAAAGCGTTTCCACAGAATAATACGCAATAATGTCTCTCTCAATTATGTTCTGTTACACAATATTTAGTGGCAAGGAGGTGCATTTCCTTCAGCTAAATAGTTGTTCTTGGAGCTTGTTTTTAGCTTCTGCTTATGCAGTAAAATGAAGGAAAAAAGTGGACTAATTTACACAGACAAAAAGTATTTCAAACTCCACTGTTGAGTTTTAATTATTTAAATTTATTTGGCACTGAGAAGCAAAGATGAGCTCTAAAAATAGACGGGATTTGTTTCAACTTGCAAGATTTTAAAAGGCACATAATTACTGCTGAGATCTAGGTCAAGTTTTGTGTCTGCTTCCAATTTTTCTACCATACTGGACGATAGGAGCTGTGGCCCAGACTTCGCATTACTTTTTTTTAACGCAAACTGACATAATGCGGTGTGTAAGTAATTAAAACCAAGACAAGTTGCTATTTCTATTGTATCATAATCAAAAGTAGTGCAAAGCTCCACGAAGCATTGGCTTAAATGTATTTGCATCACTGTGGAGTACCATGGGTAGTGCATGGGCATTCCAGTACAACCACCTGTGGCTTTTGACGCAAATACCTATCAACAAAGAATTAAAGCACGCATAATGAGGATAAATGGATTCATTTCTCCTCATTTTCCCATCGTTGCATATGTTGCATTGTACAACACGCATACAAAGTAAGAAATAGCTCAAATCATAGTTTTAGTGCAGTAAGGGAATCCTCACTTTTTTCAGTAAAGTGTTTTTTTACTTAATATGAAACTAGCATGTTTTTAGTGATGATCACCCAGGGCTCTGTAAAGCCAATAATTTTAAGCGTGCTGGAACATTTGACTTAATGTTACCATGTGTGTCTGTGTTGTGTACGCACAACGTCATCTTTACCTGATACCTGCTAGCCATGCTATTCTGCCATTTTCATATATATTAACTTTAATTTTAGAAAAAGAAGTCAACAGCTCCTTGTTGTGTGATTTATTTTTATCACAAGTAGACAATCATTAAAAAGGCCTATAATTTTAAAATGTGATTTTTTAAAAGTATGTCAAAAAATAGCTATTTTATAAAATTTGTTATTTCCCGATTTAGCAGTGGTTTGTGATTTGTTCCTTAGAAAAAGCTATTAAATGCATATGGTTGTTACGGATCATTTCTCTCAAATGGAAGTTAGTTACTTTCTGCTGAAGCTTGATAGATTCAAAATCTAGAACAACACAACTTTATCCTGCCAACACATTATACATTGGAGACCTTGGGTTGTGCTTGGTTTTGTTGGTGGAAGGTAAAGTGGCCATTGCATGCCATATTCCAATGTTAAGATAGGGAGTGGAATTTGGGGCTGTCTAGGCAGTTGGTTACTGCCAGCGGATCTGCTAGGCACATCGTAAGTTTAGAAGAAATAAATACTTACCAACTCATACTCAGGTTTTCACTTGGGACGAGTACTAGAGGAGCCCCTTCAGTGGAACCTGCCTTTCATGGCAGACCTGTTGAAGTTAAGAAACCTATCCTTCTGTATGTATCCGTGAGTACTTCTATTGATGAGTGGCTTCTTTACAAGGCACACTTTCACAAGAATCTACAATCGATGGGTTTGGGGAAATAATCAGTATTTCTCTCGGTGGTGCAACATCAGGAGACTGGTGGTAGGCTGTTATCTTGAATGATGTCACCTCACCATTTTCATCACTGAACGATTCTGGAATTCCTCACCCCATACATACAATGCAACTAGTAGAGGAAAGAACTCTAAGAAGGCGATACTGCGACCCTGCTGTAGCCAATGCACTGGCCAACTTTCAGCACACCAACGCCCCTCCCAGAATATGCCAAAACCTTTTGCACCAGACACATCCGAGTAAATCTGTACTTGCCAAATCATATCTTCATCCGCAAAAAACAAAGACACGCCATTAAAGTCTGCCAGAAAAGTCAACCAGATGTACAGATCAGCCCTAGTGGCTGCTGAAATACACACTCTGTGGTGAGGGAGATAGGCCCTGGACATGGACATTCCCAGCCTCCTACAGAAGGTTCTCCCAGCCCTGACCACCCTACACGCAAAGTTTAGGTAGCCCAACAGTTTGTACACCCTCTTGAGCTCCAATTTACGCTCCTCTATAACAGATGACAAAAATGCGGAAATCTCCTGCACTTTCACCGCTGGTAACCTTTCTATCATCGTCACCGTGTAAATTTCAATTCCCATGAAAATCATTGTTGTACTAGGACCCTCAGTTTTATCCGGTGCCAACGGCACACCAAGCTCCTGAGCCATACTCTGGAAAGAGTGCAAAGCCTTTTGACATTGCCCTGTGTTCTGAACGCCAATGAACAGGAGGTCATCTAAATAATGACAAATGAGGTCATGGCCACTAATGTGAGTAAAACACCACTGCAAAAAGGTGCTGAAGGTTTCAAATAGTGCACACAATATAGAACACCCCATGGGAAGCATTTTATCAACATAAAACGCCCCCTGAAAGTGCATGCCCAACAGTTCAAAGTCAGAAGGATGAATGGGTAACAGACGAAAAGCAAACTGTATATCACTTTTAGCCAATTGCGCAGCTCTCCCTGCTGATCTGACCAAACGCAGTGCATCATCCACGGAGGCATAAGACACGCTGTAATCTGCTTGCGATATGAAGTCATTAACTGAGGAACCCTCAGGCCACGACAAGTGGTGTATCAAACGGAAATCCCCAGCTTTCTTTTTAGGCACTACCCCCAGAGGAGAGACAATCAAATTGTGCATGGGACAGTGAACAAAAAGACCAGCAACTCTGCCTGCTCATACTTCGGACCTTAACTTTTGCTGAACAACCTGTGGAAAATCCTTAGCCGACTTCAAATTGTCAGACCACCTGCTCTGACGTGGGCCCTGGTAACCTATCTAAAGCCATCCTTGAAACCCCAAAATAATATGTTGGCAGCCTCAGTGTCACGATATTCTTCCAGCCAGTTCACCAATATCTCTAACCTAATTGGGGTATGAGCCGTTTGGTACAAACTGGAAAGCCTGACCTCTTTACCGCTGCCCCCTTCCATGCTCACCAAATCTCTGACCCGCGAAGCATTGTGTGAGGGGATGTTTGCAACCACATTGGGAGCACTCATGCTTGTACCTGCAGAATTGCCTACTGCAAAAACCTCTGTTGAAGTTCCAACAGGCCCCAAAAACGGTTGTCTGACCCCGGCCACCAAACCCCGCCCCAGGCTGGGCGTGCCGATATTGAAAGGGCCAATAAGATACCGGCAACCCACTGGCAGTATGAGTGGTAGTAGGCGGCTGAGAAGACGCTATCCATTGTAACCACAACTCTGAAACCACATCACCCCAGGGTCTGTCATTAGAAACACTCAGGTGAGCTCTAAACTCCTCGTCATATGACAACCATGCATAACCCCCCAAATAACTCGGAGCCTTCCTTATAATGTCCATGTACTTAAACATCGCTACAGCTCTATCCTAATGTTTTTCACAATAAATGCTAGCATAAATAAGAAAGGCAGAAGTCCAGTTCTTAATAGTTTTGGGGACCCTAGGTCGTCTGGCTAATTCCCCATTCTTCCTCCTTGGAGCCATCTTTGGCCTGAATATCACGATGTAACAACTTAAAAACATAGACAAATTCATGGCGCCTAATTCTGCTTTTGGTCTTATCCGATAAATGCGAGCCCAATGGCATACCAATCCCCATATAAGGCACTTTTTCGTGGATATGCTTATCTTCCTCTATGGATTCTTTGTCCTCCTTTCCCTTTTCCTTGGCTTCCTGAACTCCTTTGGCGGATTCGTCCCCCACCCATACCTCCCCTTGCAAATTACTGTGCTGCACAGCCCCAGAAGGAACGTTATCCACTAACTTCTCGCCCCCAACTCCAATGGACCTGGTTGATTTCTGCGGGTGACCCCCCTGTTGCCAAACCAACCACCATCCTGCCGTACCTTTTGGCAACTGAGATGCTCTCTTGTGAAAGTCCTGAAGGTCATCCTGTGGTTGACTGACAGTTGTAGGTTCCCGCACCATTGCTCGGTTCGCACTTGACATCTGCAAAAGACTAAGAACCCTGTGTTGCCCCGAAAAACCCCTCTTACCCCTCACAGATGTCAAAAGCTGTTCCCCTTGGCCCCACAAACCCCTTCTCTCAATTCACCTTCTTCCAGATCATCGCTGTCAGTATCCAATACCAAATGATCACCACATCCACCATAATGTGCCCCACTTTACCCCGGCATTTCCAAATCACCCACTCCTCCAGAAGCCAAGTTCCAACTAATATTTGTCGTAGCATATGTTTTTCCTGTATGAGAAGGGAAATGCGCTCCAGATCGCCCTCCCTCTAGTAGCCCCCTGATGGAGCCGCAGCGTGCTCTACCCACAATTTTCTTTTGCCAGTTGCTTTCCTCGTTGATAAAACTGGCACCTTGTCTGTCAAGCGCTCAGACCGTACTGTGCCGTATCGCCTGTTGTACCCCCCAGGCCCCCAAACCTGCCACCATAGTCCCCGCTAGATGCACCACCACTACCCACCCATACCCACTGACCCACCTTGGGCTCCTGCACAACCGTCTGGAATGTCCCTCCCAATTGCACTCCCTGAGGACCCGTCTCTACTGGGGGGCTGGCAAACTGCCGAGCTGCCGGACCTTTGCCATCTTCATGGGAAACCAGGGGGCCTGCCTCACGTAATTGCTGTGACCAAATAGGCAGCTGCAATGTCTCCGCTCCACTCTGCACCATTGCCTGCATCAACATTTCCCCACCGTTGGGGGCTTGACCTGTCATAATGGCACCTGGGGCCAAGCTGACACTCCCTAGCGGCAACAGACCCATCTGCCCCTCCTTGGGTAAAGCGGGGGGATATACCCATGGCAGCGTTGGGGCAGGGCTCAAAACATAATTCTACCCATGCACGTTAAGTAGCTGAGCACTCCCTTGCCACACAAAACCAGCAGGCGCTGATACCGGGGAATTGGCGTGTCCCTGCAACTGACAGGTGGATACTGCTGCTGCCTCGGAACTCTTTGCCCACCTCCCCCTCCTGCTACTCGTATCCCTGACAGCCGACCGACTCAGAGCGCCTCTCCCCAGCCTCCCGGCCGGGCCTTGGGACCGCCCCCTCCTCCCACCCAAGTTAGCATGCCGCCCGCCTACAGAGAGACGGACTGTCGCACGTACCTGCTCCAATTCTGGGGCCACCTCGTGGGGGTCGACAGGCTCCTCCAGCCCAGCAGTCTCGACCTGCGCAGGCCCCACCGGCATAGTTGCCGAGCACTCCTTTTCCTTCGCTGGCTGCAGAGACATGCAGGCAGCCACCGCAAGTGCGACTCCACGCGCTGACTTTCATTGCGAGCGTGTGAGCCCCACCCATGCCTGGCCTGGGACTCCCGGCTTCAGCAGGTCATCTCAGCCAGCCGCGCAGAGCAGCCTCTCGCACCTCTGCATGTGACACCATCTACCCGCCTATAACTAACGTGAGTGACAAATGTGCAAGGGCAGACACAGACAACAAAATTGAAAAACCCCTCCTCCTGGCTCCCTTGGGCACAATAACTTTTCCACCCCCACCAGCCTTCTATTAATAACCTCCCCTCACGCACCTCCCGCCTACTTGATTGCCCCTGCCTACACACCTGTGTGGCCGCTCCATTGTGCAAAACCACCCAAGGGGGAGACCGTCTCGTGCTCAGCTCCCCCTGGATCCCCCCTAGTAGATATCCAAAAACGCTATCTTAAGCGTTGTGTATGTATCGCATTGTATGTATCTGCGATAAAAGGGAAGAATACTCCCGTTTATAAACTACTCTGTCTCCAAAGATCACTTCCAAAAACACTCGTATGAGCTATCACTATTACCTTCAGTAGATAAAAGCTTTCCGCGTCCTCTGCCCGATTACAGGTCACAAATTCACCCATTACTTGCCCTTATTTTAAGATTCAATAAACAAATGACAGACTCTAGAGCCCTGCTAAGCATATTAGCAAGTGCCATCTTGGATTGGTGTAAGTTACTGACTATCCTTTATGTCAAAACGGGAATATCAGCCAAATAATACTCAAACAGAATTACATATATTACTATGAATGTTACTTGTAAACTTCATCTATATTAGTTATTGAGATCCACTTATATATAAACAGTGTATGGTATCCAATATTTTCCGCTTACGAGTGCAAATCTATTAACATTTAGAAATTACAGATTTCTGATTTGTTGTCATATCATGACAAATTTCGATAAGAATTTTATTAAGAGACCCACGGTGGAATTCACCATCTAAATATTTATCAAAATGTCAGTATTCTCTTAAACATGAAAACGATTAGATTAACTCGATAACCATGCCCAATCTTTTACCCTGCCTGACAAATAAAGGCAAGCCACACCAACTATTATTACCGCAGAATCAATAAAGCATATACCTACATTACTCCCTTTTCCATAAGCATATATAGAAATGACTGGGAAGGAAAGCGAGTTCATACCTAACTATAGATAGATAGAACTCAAGTTTCTTTATTGGGTCTAAATTCACAAATATTTTATCCTTTCCTTCATAAAGTTAACTGCCTAGAAAATATTGCAGCTCATTGCAGTGAGTCATTGGTAGTACAGAATAGGACAACATATTAAAATATTAGATTGAGCTTCTCTCCATTTCTGCCCCAAAAAACATGGAGCTGGCTTATTGTGTTTGAATAGAGTCTGTCGGTGAAAAAGGTCAGAGACCTGTCTGCAAACAGCAGCTTCCTCCTGTCCTGTGGAAATCTGAAATTGCAATCTGCCGCCCATGTCTCAAATCAGTCACTTTTTAGCACCTGTCCCTAATTTGTTAAAACACAATTCATTATGCTGAAGGTTGTCCGCACTCTGCTACTTTTGTTTTCAGCATACTGCAGTGCGTACTACTTTGTGTTCCATGCTCTGTATGGCTCGCACGTTTGTATATGTTTGTGTGATTCTTGCTACCTTGATGTGAGAGCCTCGCTGTTGACAGATTGTGAGTTGTTCTTCATCAAGCTAATGATGTTTGTCATACATTTGTGGAAGTTGGTTCTGGTGGTTGTGGGGTCGTCGGTGAGTGAGAGGATTAGTTGGGTGTCATCTGCGTAGAAAATAATGTTGAGACCGTGGGAACTGATGACGTTGGCAAGCAGGGTAATCTATGCGTTGAAGAGTGTGGGCTGAGGGATGAGCACTGGGGTCATTACTATCAATACCATCATGCTCTTGTTTATTTGTGTGTAAAATCATTGTGTGTTTGACAACTTTGTGTGGATATTTGTAATAGAACTGGAGATATGGGTATGTGTGAGAGACATCATGTATGTGCTGTAAAAAATAAATAAAAAACGGACCTGTTGCCATTGCAAATTATTATTTAGCATTTGTAAAGCGCACAGCTACCAGAGGGCATCCCAGCGCTAATGCTTCCTTACATGCTTTAATTATCAAGTTTTTGTCACATGTTTCACAACATTATATTTACTTCCAGGGGGACTAGCAGTGGAAGAGAATATTGCTCACTCTTTTTAGCAAAAAATACAACTTTGCTTATTAGAATTTAATGTGCAATAGATTTCTTTTGTAGCCAGTTGTACATTTTCAGAGTTTGCTAAAAAATGGCCATTCTACAGATATAAATTGTGAAATGTATTAGGTTTTACAAGATATGTACATAAACATAGTGACAAATGTCTTTGCAGCAAAGTGTTAAAGTTAAAAATAAAAAGTGTTCTATAATGATCCAACAAAATACACAATACCGATCCTAAATAACAATTCACTGCAGCAATATTTTAGATGTATTACACCTTAAAGCACTGTTCACAGCTGCACTTGATTTCAGATCTCTCAAATGCTTGTGTAGGAATAATAATGATTTTAAATCAATGAAACAAAGCGTTTCCACAGAATAATACGCAATAATGTCTCTCTCAATTATGTTCTGTTACACAATATTTAGTGGCAAGGAGGTGCATTTCCTTCAGCTAAATAGTTGTTCTTGGAGCTTGTTTTTAGCTTCTGCTTATGCAGTAAAATGAAGGAAAAAAGTGGACTAATTTACACAGACAAAAAGTGTTTCAAACTCCTCTGTTGAGTTTTAATTATTTAAATTTATTTGGCAATGAGAAGCAAAGATGAGCTCTAAAAATAGACGGGATTTGTTTCAACTTGCAAGATTTTAAAAGGCACATAATTACTGCTGAGATCTAGGTCAAGTTTTGAGTCTGCTTCCAATTTTTCTACCATACTGGACGATAGGAGCTGTGGCCCAGACTTTGCATTACTTTTTTTTAATGCAAACTGACATAATGCGGTGTGTAAGTAATTAAAATCCAAGACAAGATGCTGTTTCCATTGTATCATAATCAAAAGTAGTGGAAAGCTCCACGAAGCATTGGCTTCAATTTATTTGCATCACAGGGGAGTTCCATGGGTAGTGCATGGGCATTCCAGTACAACCACCTGTGGCTTTTGACGCAAATACCTATCAACAAAGAATTGAAGAACGCATAATGAGCATAAATGTATTAATTTCTCCTCATTTTCCCATCATTGCATATGTTGCATTGTACAACACGCATACAAAGTGAGAAATAGCTCAAATCATAGTTTTTGTGCTGTAAGGGAATCCTCACTTTTTTTCAGTAAAGTGTCTTTACTTAATGTGAAACTAGCATGTTTTTAGTGATGATCACCCAGGGCTCTGCAAAGCCAATACTTTTAAGCGTGCTGGAACATTTTACTTAATGTTACCATGTGTGTCTGTGTTGTGTACGCTCAACGCCATCTTTACCTGATACCTGCTAGCCATGCTATTCTGCCATTTTCATATATATTAACTTTAATTTTAGAAAAAGAAGTCAACAGCCCCTTGATGTGTGATTTATTTTCATCACAGGTAGACAATCATTAAAAAGGCCTATAATTTTAAATTGTGATTTTTTAAAAGTATGCCAAAAAATAGGTATTGTATAAAATTTGTTATTTCCAGATTTAGCAATGGATTGTGATTTGTTCCTTAAAAAAAGCTCTTAAATGCATACGGTTGTTACGGATAATTTCTCTCAACTGGAAGTTAGTTACTTCCTGCTGAAGCTTGATGGATTCAAAATCTAGAACAACTCAACTTTATCCTGCCAACACATTATACATTGGAGACCTTGGGTTGTGCTTGGTTTTGTTGGTGGAAGGTAAAGTGGCCATTGCATGCCATATTCCAATGTTAAGATAGGGAGTGGAATTTTGGGGCTGTCAGCGGATCTGCTAGGCATATTGTAAGTTTAGAAGAAATAAATACTTACCAACTCATACTCAGGTTTTCACTTGGGATGAGTACTAGAGGAGCCCCTTCAGTGGATCCTGCCTGTCATGGCAGACCTGTTGACGTTAAGAAACCTATCCTTCTGTATGTATCCATGAGTACTTCTATTGATGAGTGTCTTCTTTACAAGGCACACTTTCGCAAGAATCTACAATCGATGGGTTTGGGGAAATAATCTGCATTTCTCTCGGTGTTGCAACATCAGGAGACTGGTGGTAGGCTGTTATCTTGAATGACGTCACCTCACCATTTTCATCACTGCAAGTCGGTGTTAACACACACAACAAATAAAAGCATCACCTCACTCATTGAGCGTTAACTAGACCGATCTTGTTCCTCATTGGACTTTTCTTTTGAAGTTTGAGTTTATTTAAGAATGATAAAACAGAAATTCAATATTAGCATAATTAGAGATAACAAAAGTAAAGCATAATATACAATGAAGAAAGATAAAACTGTTGACATAAAATATGGATATAAAAAATATACTTTCTACACTGTAAAAAACGGTGGAAATGTATAGGGCGTATGGGGACGGAGAAGTTAAAAATATATAACAATGTTGTAAAAGTAGCAGATGTGGAGGGGAAAGGGAGATGTATGAGATGTAATGAGTGAGAGAGGTATGCAAAAGGTCATATTGTGTTCTGAAGGCAAATGGTTGGTAGAATTTATGGCCTGATTACGATGCTGATCGGACCTGCTCCCATGGTCCTGTCAGAGGCGGACTGTTTGCCGCAGTCTCATTGGGAGCGGTCGGTCCGACCCCCTGATTACAATGCAGTCTCCTGTACTCCAACTGCTGGAGCAGAGTTTTCTGTTGAAAATTTATCGAGTTTTAAGCTCCAGTTTCGTTTATATGGTTTAACTAAAATTATTAATTTAAAATCATTAATTCATAGTTTGTCGAAGTCGGACTAACCAACACTACTAATGAGAGAAAACTACACCTGGGAATGCATATATGATGCTTAATAATAAAGTGCAGTTTTAATTAAATGAATGTTGCAAAGTGCTATTTGTTTAAAGCACGAAACGCTTTTGAAATAACGTGTACTAATGCTTTATTGTGTTGCAAGAGGCTAGATAATTACATACACATAAGGGTATTAGTGGGAATTAACACTGTTCAATCATTATGCTGTGGTAACGTTGTTTTGTGTTTCTTTTAATTAAGATGGTCCGTTTTGGCCTAAACCAAGATGGCTGCCTTTTACAGCCTGCGCTCGAGTGAGTGAATTTTGATGGGAGGCTTTGCTGAGTATGGTCGAGAGTCACCTGACCGCAGAGTCACCTGACCGCAGCTTTTGCCTGGTTAGAAAATCTTCCGTGAGGATGGCAGCTCCGGGCGTGATTCCAGCTGGCCTTGGACAAGGATAAAGTACAATGAACATTGTCCTGTCTGCGGTGACTCTGCTAAGATATCAAGGAAGAACATTTACGAAAGATACATTTGCAAACTCGAGTTCCTTCTTCCGTCTTTTTATTTTTGTGATTTTTCCTGAGCGGAGGTTTTTCTAAATGTAACCGAGGGACTTCCTTTCCTGCTCGCTCTGCTCAGTGGCTCAACGGATATCTAATATTTGTTTGTTACTTTTGTTTGCAACATACACTATAAATATGTTAGACTAGAGAGGGTCCGTGTTCCATTGCGCTCATTACTTCCATTGCGTTTCAATGTGGTTCATCGCGTTTTGGACTTCTTCCTGAACCTATGCTGAGGACGGCATCTCGAGAAATTTTACAGAGAGACCTGTCCTGACCCTTTAGCTAGAATAGGTAACTATGAGAATAATGATTTCGCTAATGATTGATTTTCATTTTTGAATTAATTTAGATAAATAAGCATTGATTGAATTAAGTTGTTGGGTGTTTATTTCTTGTCATTTATTGAAGTTTCCAAATGTATTTCTTATGTTTAAAATCATGACTCAGGGCAATAACATTCAGATCGCATTGACCTCATTGTAAATGCAGATTGGTTCTCCTATATTCAGTGTGGATAGAGTAAATAGTGTGAATTTAGTGTGATGGGCCCTAGCGTATGATGTGTGTATGTGCGTGTGACTGTAGGTTTACTCTGTCTGTGGAAGCAGGGAGAATTTGTATGCGCCGATCTGCAGCAGTTTCCTGGTAGCAGTTTGATGGTTCGATTATTGTCTTGATCAGATTAGATTGCTTGTACATTGGCTTTTGATTCATTGATTATTGATTGATGTTGGTATATGTACTAATACTATATGTTGAAATCGTCGTATTGAGTTTTATGTAGTGCTTCTGGAACTTGAGAGCTGGTGACAGTTCCGTAGTAGGGCAGAGGGAAGAGTGTGCTGCTCTCGGGAAAAACGGGATTGTTGGAATTATCTGTACGTATGCAGGAAAAACGTGTGACAATTGAAGTTGCGCGTCACATTGTCTGGGTTCGGAATAAGTGACATCGTCGTGTGTTACTATTAGATATATTTTCGGTATAAAAGGAGTGTGTATGGTAGAAAAGGTTATCTGTGAAACTCTGGTCATAAGTCCCAGGGATCCGTAAGGTTTGCCGTTAAAGCTTATCGCGGGAGGAGTAATAGGTATTCTCTGAGCTTGTTTGAAGGACTAGGCAGAGGTAAGTGCTGCTTGGTTAACGTGTGTTGTAATTCTGTAATGGGACAGACTGTTCGCTGTTTTTGAGAAAAGTAGGATTCTGTGTGCATGTGCTACATTTTTCTGGTGTGAAAGTGCGTGAATGTATGAGCATTTAATTGATTGTAAGACTCTTTGGAGCAGTCCTAGAGGAAACAGTTAATGGATGCATGTTAGAAGGGCAGAGTAGAGGGATGTGCTACTGTGTCAACGAGAGTATTAATTCCGTAGTGGAGCAGAGGTAAGCGCTGTTCTAGAGAGAAGCGGGATTCTTGTGAAAAGATTTTCTTTTACTATTCTGTGGTTAGCGAGACAGACAATGGAGATGTTTATATGTTGTAACTAATAGATTTTGTGGAATCTGAAACGAAGTCTACTGAAAAGGCTTTTGTAAAGGAGGGGTAGACGAGTGACAGGAGACAGAGCAGAAACGACTGCAGCGACTGCTGACGTCATACAGACCGCGCTCTGATTGGGTAGTGGATCAGAACAGTGCTCGCGCTAGGATTGGTGCGTTAGTGTGAGCCGCGCAGGGATTGGAAGGAGTACAGAGTGACGTAGACGCTCCAGGATTGGTGCGTTGGTGTGAGTCGCGCTGTTATTGGACAAAAGATCGTAATTGTACGTAAGGGATTAGTGAATATTGGTAAACATTAAAATGTATTACCAACCGGAGGAAAAGAAGAAAAAATCCTTGTTCGGTAAAATAAAGAAGTGGTTCGACAAGGATAAGAGCATAATAACCAGAGAGGGTGAATTGCTACCTCCGACGAAAACTCCTGCATCCTTCATGGTTGCGAAATATGGGTATCATACCTGTATATGGTTGGACAACTGGGTTAGGTATACTAAGGAAGATGGTGTTTTAGCGTTCCCAGAACATGGTTCATTTAATTTGGCCGTGTTGAGAAATTTACGGGAGAAAATGATGTGTCTAGAGCCTAGACCAAGGCCGACACAGTTTGAGGCATTGGTGGAATGGGAAGATGAGGTGCATGAGCGAGAAAAGCAGAGGAGTGGAAATAATTATAGGTACTTTTTTGGGAGAAAATATGATCGTGAAACTCATCATGATCGAATGAGGAGATGGCGAGATGCTAGTATGTCAGAGGGATTATATCCTATGAGGACAGTTGAAGAAGTGGAAGGAAGGAAAGGTGCAGAGAAGGTGCCTGATGCAGAAGTGAGAAGGTATGGAGCTAATGATTACGAAAATTAGGGAGTTAACGAAAAATCTTGAAGCAGTTACAGTGCCTGTAACTATAGGTCCGGTTGTGCCTATTTTTGATAAACAAAGAATGGGTGGAAATGGTTTGACAGTTCCCTATTTTGGAAATGGTTTGGTGGGTACGTGCTCTTTGGAGGAATCAGGAATGAGAACAGGAGGAAATAATTTGAGTCAATTGAGACATGACACCTGTAGTGGAGGATTAGATGCACAGCCTAATTCAGGATTGAATACTGGTTGTTTGGGAAGAACAATTCTGGAACCACAGAGGGTGACAGAACAAGTGGGTGCAGTGAAAAAGTCTACTGAAATAACAGCTGAGGATTTGAATGATTGGTTGAAGGTTCTTCAAAAGAAGGATAAAGATTCACAAGCAATTGATGTAGCCAGGTTGCGCATGGAATTAGAGGAGCTTATTGCAGGGACAATTCCTACAGATATACTCAAAAATCATCATGATGGGGAGTTGTTATTCATGTGTAAAAACATCACCTGGAGGGCTAAGAGTACACATGACAGGTTAAGAGCAATAGCGAATGAACAAGGAGTTGACATGGATAAAGTGAAGGTGTTACAGAGGTCCTACAAGATGGATTTTACAGACAAAGATATTGAAAATCTAAATGGTGCTGGTAGAACAGGGCAGATTAAGGAAATGATTGCTTTATTGCGAAAATGGGGTGATGTAGAAAAGTGGAAGGATAGATGGTACAAGAAAAGGGAAGATTCAGTGGATAGGACTTATTCAGCTTTCCCTGTGAGAGAAAAAGAGAAAACAGTGGATGCTTATCCTATGAGAGAGATTCCTGGAGGTGGATATGTACATGTCCCATGGACTAGACAAGATATTTTATCATTTACGAATGATTTCCCTCGACTGAGAGAAAAGCCCGTCGAGTGGTATAGGCAGGTAGACAGGTTTGTGAAATTGTCAAAAGTGCTGTGGATTGATCTGAATAGTCTGTTTGATATAATTGTTCCAGCAGATTTGTGGGCTGAGTGTAAAATAGTTATAGGTTGGCCTGCAAAGGAGTATCCTAGAGATCAGAAAACAGGAGCACCAGATCCAGAGGTTATGAGAAAGTATGATCAGGTTATTGTGTTCCTGAAAAATAAAGTACCCCCAAAAGAGACAGACTGGGTTAAGATAGATCGAACACATCAAGAAGCAAAAGAATCAGTTCATGCTTTTTACGAAAGGCTGATACTGGCTTTTAAACAGTTCAGTGGAGATGAACACCTGGGTGACAAGGATTTGAGTCATTTTGTATACAGATTTGTATATGGCCTGAGACCTGAGATAAGTGAAAAGATACGTGAGCATACAGTGGATTGGCAGAGTAAAAAGATTGATGAAATCCTGAGACATGCAAAATACTTCAGTGATGAAATTGAAGCAAAACAGAGAAAGTTGAAAGAAAAGGCAATGTGGGCACAGGTGAAGGTTGCTGAAAGACAAGAAGCACAGTTGATGGAGCAGGCAAATAATGCAAATAATCCAGGAAATAGACCCAGATATGCAGGAAAAGGAAAGGGGAATTTAGAGGAGGCCAAGAAAAAGTTCCCTTGTCACAACTGTGGACAATTGGGGCATTGGAGATCCGAGTGTACCAATCCACCGTTAGTGAGTAATGAAAATAAATCATTAAATCAACAGGTGCAGAACGAGGGGTGTAATCAACAGCAGCAACAACAGAAGGTTGTCAGACAGCAGAGCCAAGAGCCAAAACCGCCCTTGCCGCAGAATAGAGGGTCCCAAAAGTATAATCAGGACTCAGGATTCTACAATGATGAACAGGTAAACAAACCGAGACGTTCAAATCTGGTACAACAGTACTGGTTAAAGAATGAGGGGAGTGAGTCTGAAGGGGACTATTGACGGTGCCGAAGAGAGGAGGAAGAGTGCATACTTGGTGCAACTCTAGAAATAGACCAGGCAGGACCATTTGTAGATGGGAAAATAAATGGGGAGAGTGTTACTTTTTTGGTAGACACAGGAGCGACGAGATCAACTGTCAGGTCAGCAGATATTAGAAATCTTCCTCTCTCGGACGAAGCAATCCAAGTAGTTGGTGTAGCCAATACACAGATTAAGACTCGTCTTACGGAACTAGTTAGGGTGAGTATAGGGAAATTTTCAGACATGCACAGATTTGTTGTCTGTGACACTAGTCCAGTGAATTTGCTAGGTAGGGACCTGTTGTGCAAGATGAATTGTACAATTTTTTGTACTCCGGATGGAATAGCTTTTGAGACACCGGATGAGGATGTCTTGTACCGAATGACTCTGGATAATAGAGAGAGTGAGATTGTTGGTACATATGCTGTGTTTAATCCAGATGATTTGCCTCAGGAGTTGAGACACACAGTGAAAACAGCAGTTTGGGATTTTACTGGTGAAGATGTGGGATTGATGAATAATGTAGATCCAGTGAAGATTTCAGTGAAAGAGGGTATTGTTTATCCTAATATTCCTCAGTACAGATTGACACCAGAAATAATTGAGGGAATAACACCTATAATTGACAAGATGATTCAGCAGGGTGTTTTGAGAGAAATACTGAGTAGCCCGTGTAATTCACCGATAATGGGGCTGAAGAAACCTAATGGGAAATTCAGGATTGTACAGGATTTGAGAAAGGTTAACAAAATTGTGGTGGCATGTTGTCCCATTGTGCCAAATCCTTCAGTGATTTTGTATCAGATTCCTCACGATGCTGAGTGGTATACAGTGATTGATTTGTGTCATGCTTTCTTTTCAATTCCATTGCATCATGACAGCCAGCCGATTTTTGCATTCCGGTTTGGCCAGCGTATTTTAGCATGGTGTCGTATCCCACAGGGGTATACAGAGAGTCCTTCGATATTCAATCAGTTATTGAAAAAATCGTTGGAGAGTTTGATCATGCCTGAAAGTTCAGTACTAGTGCAATATATCGATGACTTACTTGTGGCATCGAAGACACGTGAAGCTTGTGAAGTAGATACCATAGCTTTACTGAATCATCTGGCAGATGGAGGGTTAAAGGTATCTCCAGCCAAATTGCAGTTTTGTAAGAAAGAGGTGCATTATCTTGGACACAATATTGAAAAGGGTCTGAGAAAGGTGACCGATGACAGAATCAAAATTATCAAAGGAATGAGAGCCCCATTGACCCAGAGAGAGGTGAGGATGTTTCTGGGGATGGTGGGTTATTGTCGTCAGTGGATAAGTAATTTCTCGCTGATAGAAAAGCCACTGATTAAACTGACAAAAAGTGAAGTGAGAGACCCATTGGAATTGGATGGTGAACAAATGGCAGCATTTGAAGAGCTAAAGAGCAGAATGTGTGAAGCCCCTTCTTTGGGAATGCCAGACTATGAGAAAGAGTTTGAGTTGTATTGCAGTGAAAGAAATGGGTGTGCACTTTCAGTGTTAATTCAGAAGCATGGACAACTGAGAAGGCCGATTGCGTACTTCTCATCGACACTTGACCCCGTAGCTGTGGGTTTGCCAGGTTGCCTGAAAGCAGTAGCTGCTACATGCAGAAGCTTGGAACAGAGTGAGGGTATAATAATGGGATATCCTGTAAGGGTATTCGTACCTCATGATGTGGCAATTCTTTTGACAAGAAGCAGGACTCAGTACATGTCACATAGTCGGCTGACTAAATATGAGAAAATCATTTTGGGAGCATCAAATGTGACTCTTGAGAGATGTGTGAATGTGAATCCAGCGACACTTTTGCCAGATGCTGAGAATGTGAATGTGGGAGATGATGTTGATCATGATTGTTTGGATGTGCTTGATTACTGCACAAAACCAAGACCAGACATAAGAGATTTACCATTGCCTGAGAGTGATCATGTGTTGTTTGTGGATGGGTCATGTCTGAGGACTGATGATGGTGTGTTGAGTGCAGCATATGCAGTGTGCAAGGTTTCAGAAGTTATGGAAGCTTCGCCTTTGAAAGGTGTGAGATCTGCTCAAGTGGCTGAATTGGTGGCATTGACAAAAGCTTGTAAAATTGGGAAGAATCTGAGAGTGACTGTGATGACTGATAGTCAGTATGGATTTGGAGTCGTTCATGACTTTGGTCAGCTTTGGCTACAAAGAGGTTTCTTGACGTCGAGTGGGACTCCAATAAAGAATGCTGAAGTGATTGGAAAATTACTTGAGGCGATACAGCTGCCTAAAGAACTAGCAGTTGTGAAGTGTGCTGCTCATGGACAAGGAGATGATTTTGTTACTCTTGGTAACAGATTTGCCAATGACATAGCGCAGTATTGTGCGAACACAAATCAATCGATTAATAAGGCACGAGAGAGGGAAATGTCTTTTTGTTCTGTGATGTTTACTAATGTCCTAGAAACGTGGGATGAAGTGAAACAGTTGCAGGATGAGGCAGGAGATGAGGAAATGAAAGATTGGATCAAGGCAGGTTGTGCCCCAAGAGAGACAGATCATGTTTGGATCTATAGGGATGGTAGACCAGTCATGCCAAACTCAATGTTGTTGACAATGGCAAGAATGTATCATGGCCAGGGACATTTGGGAAGGGATGCGATGATCAGGTCATTCAAGCAGACCTGGTACAATGCAAAGTTCAGGTTGATTGCAGAAAGCATCTGTCAGAGATGTTTGATTTGCCAACAGTTCAATACTGGGAAAAAGACAGTGGTGAGTCTGGGAACAATAGGCAGAGAAGGAGGTCCTTTTACCAGAATGCAAATAGATTTCATTGAAATGTCCCAAGTGAACAAATTGAGGTATGTTCTAGTGGTAGTCTGTTTGTTCTTGAGATGGGTGGAGGCATATCCAACTAGAAGAAATGATGGAATAACAGTTGCAAAGTTACTGTTAAGAGAGTTGATTCCTAGGTACGGGTTCCCAGTGACAATTGAGTCTGATAGAGGTGGACACTTCTATAATGAGCTCATGGGTTTAATTTGTGAAGCATTGAGCATACAGCAGAAGCTACATTGTGCATACAGACCAGAGGCTTCTGGTGTCGTTGAGCAGATGAACGGCACAATAAAAAACCGAATTGGTAAGATGTGTTTAGCCACTGGAATGAAATGGCCTGATGTCTTGCCTCTAGTGCTGATGACCATTAGGTCTACTCCAGATAGAACTACAGGTTTGAGTCCGCACGAAATTTTAATGGGACGTGCGATGAGACATGCCTCTGTGCCTGTCAACAAGTTGATGACAATAACTGATGACATGATTTTGGATTACTGTAAAGGCCTGGCTGACGCAGTTCATTCTGTGTTTCACCAGGTTGGAGGAGACGCTACCACACTTGAGAAGAAGCAAGCCCATGATCTGAGTCCAGGGGACTGGGTGAGGATTAAGGTACACAGAAGGAATAATTGCTTGGTTCCAAGGTGGGGAAGGCCAAGACAAGTCATTTTGACTACGACAACTGCAGTGAAGTGTGCCGGTGTGAAAAACTGGGTGCATGCGAGTCATACTCTGAGAGTTCCAAATCCAAAAGAGGGAACTGGTAAAGAGTATTTTGAAGAGTCAGATTCGAGTGATGATGAAGAAACTGAGCCTGTGAGGAGGAGGAAGAATCCTGAAAGAGCTGAAGGAGAAAGAGAGTCAGGTGATTCTTTCCTTCCGGGAGAGGCTTCAGGAGAAACATTGAGAGTTTCAGGGGAAAGATCGGATTCTATAAGAGTGCCTGAAGTTCTAACAAACAGTGGAGAAAACAGAAGAGAAAAGAGAAATTCCACAGAGACTACTCTTGAATCAGATGAAGAGGTTGAAATTCCACTTGAGATTACACCTGAAGAAGCAGGGTCAGAAGAAGATAGAGAGGGACAGATTGCGGAAGACCCCCGAGGAGGTGTAGGGAACATTCCTGTTGAGCTAGGTGAAGGGACAAGTAGACAGCAAGAAGATTGCGTGTCGGAGACCCGAGGAGGGAAAGAATTAGGGAAATCTCAATCAGTTGTGGTAAAGACTGTGGAGCAGAAGAAACCTGTTGATGAACAAGAGGCAAATGAAACAGAATCAGATGAGAGTGAAAATGAGAAATCAGAGGGTCGAGTTCTGAGAAAGAGAACTTGGATTGGAGAAAGGAATAATAAAGAAGTGAGACCGAAGAGAGTTGTAAGAGGAGATCTTTGGCCTAACAACAGGATAAAGAGGCTGAGGTACAGACTGACACGAGTAAATTCATCAAAAGCTGAACAGGTGAACGAAGTGTCGAGTCAGAATCAAGCAAAGGGTGAAAAACAAAAGATCACAAAAGAACCAGAGGAAATCAAGAGAATCAGAAAACCTAACCAGAAGTATAGGTCACCGGAATGGACGTATGTGGCACTGTCTGAAGGTGAAGAGGCAGAAAGTCAAGGAAATCCAAAGGGGATCGTACGAGAAGTGGTTGAGGAGAAAACTGTTGGAATCCTGAAAGTAATCTTGACTGACATGGGAGAAGAGTCAGATGCACAGGATGTTGTTGATGATCTGATACAATTTGATGTTGCTGAAGAAGAAGTGAAAAGTGATGAAAATCCAAATTGAGTGAACTGGAAGGAGTCATTTGGAGAAAAGTAAAAGAGAAAATCTGAAATTAGCTGTTTGAAATAATATAGTGTTCTAAGTCTCAGTAGTGGAGTAGAAGAGGCTAAGTCAAAAGACACTGCCAAAGTAGTAAAATGGTTAACACAGAGAATAATCAAAGTAGATGTGTCTTCTTAAAAAGATGGTGTAGAATGTGCTGCTGCTGTACTGGATTATTAATGCTATTATGGGGCGTACTAGCTTTACTGGTTACTTTTAGAGATACAATAGATACTTTTGGAATACATACTGAGAATGTGACTAATGTAGAGAAAAGTTCACAAAAAGTAGTTCCAACTAGAATTAGTAACATTTACATACATAAAGATAGGTCAATTAATGATTTTTCTAGCAATGTTTTTTCAAAGTTGTTATACGAATACGTAAAGACAATGGAAGTTAGGGACTGCTACGTCTGCATGCAATTACCTGCATCCGTTTCAGAGGGTGTTACTTATCACCATTTACCAGCTACGTATGGAATTTCATGTAGTGTGTTGAGTAGTGTTTTTTATTTGTTAGGGAAAATAGATTATGTGATGTCTAACAAAGATAGTATTTTTGGGCAATTGCCTATGAACCAAAAGCTGAATCCAGCTAAAGAAGCTAACATTTTTGGTGAGATTTTTATTGAGAAAGAAGAATTAACATTAGTTTACATTTTTAAGAACAATTTAACTTGCAGTTTGAAAGAAGAGGAGAAAGCTTTCCTAAACATGGTAGAGGAAAGGAGAATGAGCATGCATGAGAAGGCAGGGAAATATAAAGTGAGTGAGACAATTTGGGACATTGAAATGGGAAAGGAGTTGAAGAATGGAGCTAGTCCAACTTTAGCTTTAGATGCACCACAGAAGGGTAAACTATGCATTACCAGAAAGAAGTCTCAATATGATACATATTTTGTTGGGACTAGTGAGTGTTATGATACATACTTCATTGCAACTGGATGGGGTTTTAAAGGTGGAGAAGATCCAGTTTTCCCAGGAGTGTATTATGTTTGTGGGAACAAGGCTTATTACAAGTTGCCTGACCATTGGTATGGCACGTGTTATGTGGACCTGGTCTTTCCAAAGATTTTTCATATAGATAGGATAGAAGATGTAGAAAACATTAATCTACTAACACGATTTAAGAGAGAAACTTGGTCAGAGATAGTGGGTGATATTTTTGGTGCTTTAATTCCAGCAGTGGGAATTTCTTTAAATGCATATGGGATTCGGAAACTGTCAACAGTGGTGGATCGCTTATCGACAAGTACCGCTGGAGGGTTTCTTTTGGTGAATACGGAGATGATTGCCGTACGTGCCATGTCTATGCAAAATCGACTTGCCCTTGATATTTTATTGGCCAAGGAGGGTGGAGTTTGTGGAATGCTGAAAGTTCAACATTGTTGTACTTACATTCCTGACGAAAGCAAAGACCTAAAGGTCTATATCAAAAATATTACTGATTTGCATGAAGAATTAGTACCACTGGAAGCTGAAAGTGTTTGGACTAAAATAGCTAATAAGATAGTTGCTATTAAGAGTTTTATTGCTAAGATAGGTAGTACCTTTATTGGTAAAATATTGTTTCCTTTGACATGTGTCATTGTTGCTTTACTGATTCTAAGATTGGGGTGTTTGTGTTGTAAAAACAGGGGAGGGAAAAAGAGAATAATTAGAGGAAAGACTGACAAGAAACAAAAGAGATCAAGGAGAGATCCACGAGAAATAGAATTAGAAGAGTTGAGGGAGAGTGTTTATTTGGAGACAAAGAGGGATGATGTGAGGGAGTCTGGTGTTTAATGTTGTTTAATGTTGTGTTGAAAAAGACATTTTCGATTTCTCCTAAAAATTGGGACTTAAATTTGTTTTTTGGGTTGGTTTTTTGTGGTGATAAGATATCACCAAAGGGGGGATTGCTGGAGCAGAGTTTTCTGTTGAAAATTTATCGAGTTTTAACCCCTTCAGTGCCCGCCCCTTTCCCCGCCCAGTGCCGGCCGTTGCATTAGCGGGCGGGGTCTATGACGAGCTGGACTCGTCATGGGCACAGCGCCACCGCGGCCCATGACGAGTCCAGCTCGTCATGGGCACTGAAGGGGTTAAGCTCCAGTTTCGTTTATATGGTTTAACTAAAATTATTAATTTAAAATCATTAATTCATAGTTTGTCGAAGTCGGACTAACCAACACTACTAATGAGAGAAAACTACACGTGGGAATGCATATATGTTGCTTAATAATAAAGTGCGGTTTTAATTAAATGAATGTTGCAAAGTGCTATTTGTTTAAAGCACGAAACGCTTTTGAAATAACGTGTACTAATGCTTTATTGTGTTGCAAGAGGCTAGATAATTACATACACATAAGGGTATTAGTGGGAATTAACACTGTTCAATCATTATGCTGTGGTAACGTTGTTTTGTGTTTCTTTTAATTAAGATGGTCCGTTTTGGCCTAAACCAAGATGGCTGCCTTTTACAGCCTGCGCTCGAGTGAGTGAATTTTGATGGGAGGCTTTGCTGAGTATGGTCGAGAGTCACCTGACCGCAGAGTCACCTGACCGCAGCTTTTGCCTGGTTAGAAAATCTTCCGTGAGGATGGCAGCTCCGGGCGTGATTCCAGCTGGCCTTGGACAAGGATAAAGTACAATGAACATTGTCCTGTCTGCGGTGACTCTGCTAAGATATCAAGGAAGAACATTTACGAAAGATACATTTGCAAACTCGAGTTCCTTCTTCCGTCTTTTTATTTTGTGATTTTTCCTGAGCGGAGGTTTTTCTAAATGTAACCGAGGGACTTCCTTTCCTGCTCGCTCTGCTCAGTGGCTCAATGGATATCTAATATTTGTTTGTTACTTTTGTTTGCAACATACACTATAAATATGTTAGACTAGAGAGGGTCCGTGTTCCATTGCGCTCATTACTTCCATTGCGTTTCATTGTGGTTCATCGCGTTTTGGACTTCTTGAATTTCATTTAAAGGTAATACCTCACATTTATCAGTATTATAAGATATCCTGACAGTTGGGAAAAAATAGTGACTTGTTGAAGGAAAGAAGGAAGGGAAGTGGTAGGGTTAGAACAGTATAGGAGGATCGTATTGGCTTTAACTGATAACCTTAATTTGTTGTGACGCAATTGGAAAGCCTGAAATGAGTGGGTCTTGTCGGATTCTGGTTAGAAAGGGTTCAAGTTCAATAATAAACAAAACTATTTTAACGCATGAAACATAAAATCACAATCAATACTTTCAAAAGCTTTTTCTGCATCTAAAGCAATAGGAGCAATAGGAATGACCTAACGAAGAGGCCTTGCTTAGAAGATCAAAAAAGAAACGAGCATTTTCAGAAGGCAGTCGGACCTTGATTACTCAGATTGCTGTATTGACTAAAGAAACGGGGTGATAAATCTTACATTGCAAGAGATCTTTATTATCCTTTGGAATTAAACAAATCATGGTGACCTGGAAGGAGCCTCGAGAGGTGTCGTTAGAGACAAATGAATTGCACAAAAATAAAAGGTTGGGAAGGAGTTTTTTCAAAAATGACTATAGAATGCAATAGTAAAGACATCATGTCCAGGAGCTTTCCCTCTGCGCAGTTACAGAGACTGCATGGGTGGTTTCTGATAATAAAATATCATGACCCCCAACGGGTCAAAATAAATATGCTGTGATTGGGGAGATGCGATGGATTGAAAGTATTCTGTCAAATCTGTTTGTAAGGGTTGTGTTTCTGGTGAGTACAGATTTGCATAAACGTTCACAAATTCATGTACAATATCCTTATTCTTGAAAAGAGTGGACCCTGTACTGTTTTGTAAAGGTTCTATTCAGGTTCTGCCTATTCTGGTTTTTAAATAGTTTGCAAGCAATTTTCCCACTCACTTTTTACCTCCATAGTATTGTGCACTACTTCTTAATAGGTAAGAAGCAGTATTTGTAGTTAATCTGCTAAAAGTCACTTTGGGGTCTATTAAGTGCTAAAAGGAACCCTTGTTTTCTGAGTGACAATAAGTATACTGCAGTTTTTTAAAAATGTTGTCAAGTAATTGATTGGATTTTTTCTTTTATGAGACATAGGGGTCGATTCGGATCCGGGTCGGACAGCTCTCCAAGAGCTGTCCGTAGCCTTACCGTGCGACCTGTAGATGAAGTACGATGCGCACAACTGCCAAAAACACGACCGACACCTAGGCTGTGATTCAAGCTCCATTCTCCGTCCGAGCCGTAACTCCGAACGCCGAACAAAGTCGGCTGGAAGCAGTATCCATAGCAATTTCCGCCCTGACAAGTACGATGCGTACTTCCTACGTGCCGGACGGGTCACCACATACGGCTCATCACAGCATCCAGAAAACAAGCATATCAGCTACGGTTCGCGCCACCACTCAATCGACAGCTACGAGACGGACCAGCTTGCAGTGGGTACGAGACGGAGCAACAAGCAGCATGTACGACACAAACACATCATGAATCCCATCGCGCAGGTCATACCAGTACTCTACATCTATGACCGTATCAGGAACCGATGCCGACGGCGGAGACGGTAAGTCAGACACCTACCACACAAACAAATGACATGTACCCGCAAAATGGTACACACACACAGGGGATCCACATCCTGGCCACCAACAACAGGCCACCATAGGGGTTGCATGGCCAGCACTACTACCACCCCCACCCATAGGGCTCATGTTGCACATCACCCCTGCCATCCCCAACCATAGGGCTTATGTTGCCCATCCCCCCTGCCAACCCTAGCCATAGGGGACCTGTTGCCCATCACTGCTGCCACCCCCACTCATAGGGGTTGCATGGCCAGCACCACTACCACCCCCACCCATAGGCCTCATGTTGCACATCACCCCTGCCACCCCCACCCATAGGGCTTATGTTGCCCATCTCCCCTGCCACCGCCAGCCATAGGGGACCTGTTGCCCATCACTTTTGCCACCGCCACCCATAGGGCTCATGTTGCACATCACCCCTGCCACCCCCAACCATAGGGCTTATGTTGCCCATCCCCCCTGCCACCCCCAGCCGTAGGGGACCTGTTGCCCATCAGCCCTGCCACCCCCACTCATAGGGCATATGTTGCCCATTACCCCTGTCACCCCCACCAATAGGGCTCATGTTGCACATCCCCCCTGCCACCCCCACCCATAGGGCTTATGTTGCCCATCCCCCCTGCCACCCCCAGCCATAGGGGATCTGTTGCCCATCACCCCTGCCACCCCCACCCATAGGGCTCATGTTGCACATCACCCCTGCCACCCCCACCCATCATAGGGCTTATGATGCCCATCCCCCCTGCCACCCCCAGCCATAGGAGACCTGTTGCCCATCACCCCTGCCACCCCCACCCATAGGGCTCATGTTGCAGATCACCCCTGCCACCCCCACCCATAGGGCTTATGTTGCCCATCCCCCCTGCCAGCCATAGGGGACCTGTTGCCCATCACCCCTGCCACCCCCACCCATAGGGCTCATGCTGCACATCACCCCTGCCACCCCCACTCATAGGGCATATGTTGCCCATCACCCCTGCCACCCCCACCCACAGGGCTCATGTTGCACATCACCCCTGCCACCCCCACCCATAGGGCTCATGTTGCACATCACCCCTGCCACACCCACCCATAGGGCTTATGTTGCCCATCCCCCCTGCCAGCCATAGGGGACATGTTGCCCATCACCCCTGCCACCCCCACCCATAGGGCTCATGCTGCACATCACCCCTGCCACCCCCACTCATAGGGCATATGTTGCCCATCACCCCTGCCACCCCCACCCATAGGGCTCATGTTGCACATCACCCCTACCACCCCCACCCATAGGGCTCATGTTGCACATCACCCCTGCCACCCCCACCCATAGGGCTCATGCTGCACATCTCCCCTGCCACCCCCACTCATAGGGCATATGTTGCCCATCACCCCTGCCACCCCCACCCATAGGGCTCATGTTGCCCATCACCCCTGCCACCCCCACCCATAGGGCTCATGCTGCACATCACCCCTGCCACCCCCACTCATAGGGCATATGTTGCCCTTCACCCCTGCCACCCCCACCCATAGGGCTCATGTTGCACATCACTCTTGCCACCCCCACCCATAGGGCTTATGTGCCCATTCCCTCTGCCACCCCCAGCCATAGGGGACCTGTTGCCCATCACCCCTTCCACCCCCACCCATAGGGCTCATGTTGCACATCACCCCTGCCACCCCCACCCATAGGGCTTATGTTGCATATCCCCCCTGCCACCCCCACTAATAGGGCTCATGTTGCACATCACCCCTGCCACCCCCACCCATAGGGCTTATGTTGCTCATCCCCCCTGCGACCCCCAGCCATAGGGGACAATCTTATATTTAACCAAAACCTAGACATCCTCACGCTCACTTAAACCTGGTTGAATGATTCATCCACTCCGATTATGGAGACTCTAATCCCCCCAGTCATGGCATCATAGGATTAGACCATTCAGAATGCTCGGGGAGTGGCCTAGCCTGTATATATAGACCCTCACTCTCTATGAAACATTATCACACTATATCCCTGCACTCTTGCGAGTACCTTAGGATTGACATCAACACCTCTAACAACTCATGGTGCTCCCTCTACTCGTTTTATCATCCGCCCGGAGAAAAACACACATTCATCGAACAGATCATAGAGATTATCTCCGCTAACAAAGATGAACATAACAACTATATTTTCTATGGTGATTTTCAACATTCACTGGAACAATCCCAAATACCCACTCATGAATAGTTTAAAATCCTTACTCCAGGACCTCAACCAACCAAGCCTGCAATAGCCTTACCCACAATAAAAAAGCCATCCTAGACTTAATCATTGCAAAAGAGAACACCTTACAAAATAATTATATTCTCCCCAGTGACTGCACTGACCACCACTGCATCACCTTTCTCCTAAAAAAAAAGTAAATCACCTTTAAAGGCCAACCAATGAAATTAAAACACTAGATTCGAGACACCCGCAATATTATCTCACACACTGTATCAACTCTTAGGACGACATCCTGCCCTTGCTGTCCTACATGAATGAGCCAAGGGCTTCACTGATTACTATATCATGTCCATGTCCAAAATCATGGAAAGCCTTACCCTCATACAACTAAAAGGAATCCCGTCCAAAAGATCCAACCCCTGATTCAACTGTATTCTTAATGAAGAATGATGACACCTCAAATTTGCAGAGAGAGCATGGAGACATATCTCCTCCCAGGCCAACCTCAATCTCCTGCGCCGAAGACGCAGCACCTACAATACGCACATTAGGAACTCCAAAGCAGTTTTCTTCCTAAATCATCTAGACACTGCAACAAATCAACCTAAAAAACTGTATGAAATTACCAAAAACCAATCAAGCTGCAAAAGCGAAACCTCTTCCGTTGACAACAAAACTGCAAAAGTCTTTGCCTCCTTTTTTGCTAAGAAAACCACACTAATCACTAACGATATCCAGAACGCTATAAAACCTCCTCCAAGTGAACTCCTCCTATACCCCCCCACTTAATTATGAAGCTTCCAAAAACCCCCACCTCACCCCAAAAATAATGCCACCTGTTCTAGCTTTAAAAACCTCAATCTGATCTCCTTAAAATCCTCAAACCACTTCAAAGATCCCCTCCCCTCCCATCTCCTAAATGAGTCTATTCACCTCCTACTCCAAATATGGACGATGATAGCCGTTGCCTGGTTTACCCAGAGCTCCTTAACTGATTGCCTCAAAAGTGGATATGTTAGCCCATCCTAAAACAAGAAAAGAAAACTAGTCCCAACAACCTGATCCCAATACGTATTGCCCTATCTCGAACATCCCTGCTCTGTCCAAATTCTTAGAAAAATGTGCACACCTACAGCGTCTCAATCACAGCGAGGAATTTCGGCTTCTCAACTACTGTCAATCAGGCTTCCGATCGGGTCATAGCAAACACACTGCCATGGTCCACATTGTTGATAATGCCCTACTCTCACTCGACCGGAAGGAATCTTTCTTCCTTATCCCATTGGATCTATCAGCAGCTTTTGACATCCTCAACCATGTTACCCTTCTAAATCTTCTAGAACACAGGATGCCTCTCCAGCACTGTGCCGTAATGGCTCTCCTCTTTTCTACACAACAGTTCTCAGCATATCCTAATCAATCACTATCTCTTGGATCAGTCTCCTGTGTCACTGGTCGTACCTCAGGTTCCATTCTCTCCCTAACCTTGTTTAACTTATATATGGAGCCCTAACTGAAATCCTTAAACTCTCCCACATCTCCTACCACGTGTATGCTGATGACACACAACTCTACATGAAAATCACCTCCTTTGAGGACATCCACACCCTCAACAACACCTTAACATAAATGCAACATCGGCTGATCCTTAACCACCTAAAACACAATGCCCTCTTACTGATCGCACCACCTACCACCACTCTTAAAGTCAAAAACTGGCTCTCTTCTCTCACTGCTTAGAATTGCATCTTACACATCATCAACTGTGCCAAATCCCTAGTTATAACCTTGGACAAAGACCTCTCCATGCAAAAACACATCAGTGCCTTCACTAGAGGAGCTAACCATTAATTACATATTCTTAGGAAACTAAAACCTTTCCTTTCTGCGGCAGACCTCTCAACTGCAGTACATGCATTTGTGCTATCAAAATTAGACTACAGTAGCAATACCCTGGTGCACCTTCCAAAAACCTCACTTGCACCACTAAAGCCTATATTGAATGCAGCAGCTACGCTAATCAGTGGATAAAAAAAGGAGTGGTCATATCTCCTTGACCTTCATTCACTGAAAAGGCTGCCCTACCAGGCCCGGATCCATCTCAAAATTGCCTGTATGACCCACAAAGCATTGCACTACAATATTCCCTCCTATCTGATCCAGAAACTGACATTATTGGGTGGAAACAGATCCTCCAGAAGCACTTGCTCAATATTCATTAAACCACAAAAATTCAAGAAAAATAAAATCTACAACTAATCCTTCTCCGGATTTGCCCCCAAAATTTAGAACTCTCCCCTCCTGGGATCAGATGCAACCCATCCACATCCATCTTCAGGAAAGAAGTAACAATTTTACTTTCTAACACATTCCTCTCACACTGAGGACTCTCATCCATCTCCCTTGATCAATTCCTCCTGCTTATCTGTTTTTTGCCTCTTGTCACGCTTAGGTCTAGACTAATGCTATTCTATGTGCTCCTATATTCCGTTCAACTAACTTACAAACTCAGGCCAAATGTTTGTAAGAAAATATTACTTTAGATACTTTTATTTTAAGAACCAGGTAGCACTCAGTTACATGTAAGTAAACATTTCAGAAATGCAATATTTTCAAGATACAGTTGACAAAGGTTTGTATAAGCATTAAAACTACTTTACATGTGTATTAAATACATTTCAAGGCCCAGAGGTCAGAGTCAACACTAAGGGCAAAATTACGAGTCTGGTGGTCGGAGGACCCCCATGTAGGAAGTTGAAATCTGACTGCATGGTTACCCCCACTTTTTGCCTGGTGTTTTGCTGGTTTTCGAATAAGTTTGACTAGGATCCTGCTAATCAGGACCCCACTCTATCTGCTTTCTCCCTAAATTGGTTGTTCATGTACTTTAGGTACACTCCAGATTGGATTCTGGGGTATCCTTATCAGTCCCTAGTATATGATATACTATGTACCCAGGGCATAGGTACCCCAGAGGCCTCTCATGGGCTGCAGCATGTATTATGTCACCCCTGGGAGGCCATTCAAAATGACACAACAGGTCTGCTACAGCAGCCTGTGTAAGGTGGTGCATGCACCCCTTACTTAGATATAGATTTACTATATCTATCGTTATCACTGCACTTATAAACCTTTCAGTCACCCCTATGGCAGGCCCTATCAATCCCGAAGGCAGGGTGCTGGGTTTTATGTGAGAGGGTGCCCATTCATGAGCAGAGCCACTCTGCAGCCTTCGAAACCTATATTCCGGGGTTGTTTGTGTTGCAGCCAACCATATATACTTAAGTGCATTATAACCTCGCGGTAAATGCTAACTTTAAAATGGCTGCATGGAAACATTTCGTGTTTGGTGTCAACCACCTTGGAATCCTACCTCCAAACCAGTAACTGGTGTGGGAGGTATGATTCCACCCTACTAGAGGGAGAAATATGACTGCACCGGTACACCCGGTACCAGCTTTACAGACCCTGGCATCACAAAATGGATGCTGCCAGCCACCAACATGAGTCTGCCCTCCTGCTGCTGGACGAAACTCCGGCAGGGCAGGCTGGACACTAGGTTTCCTGTCACAGAGAGGTGTGACCACCTCCCAGACAGGCTTTAGTGTATTGGGGCTGGGTGGGTGCACTCTGAGAGTGCTTTGAAGTCCTGCACTGGGGGCACATTTGGTGTCGCTGTGCATAGTCCAGTTCAAACCGGTTGCAGGGGCTACCAGCCACTGCTCTGGCACGAAACTGGACAAAGGAAATGGGCGTAGCCACCACTCTTTCCAAACCCTCCCATACGTGGGTCCCCTGAGTTAGTCCAACCCCTTCCGTGGGAATAAAGAAGGAGCCACTGTACCCAGAATTTTAGATATTCCTGGAAAAAACTCTGAAACTGAATCCTGGACCTTCGACGATCTGTTCAATGCTAGATGACTGAAGAATCTCCCTTGGGGTAAAGGAGTTACCTATACTATTAATAAATGTATATATCGATACTAGGGATAACCCGAGAACAGATAGGATGGGAGAACTGGTGCTTCTGTGGAAATATGGATTTTTATGGTCAGTTATGTCCCCTATCTTGGACCCCAACGGTTTCATGTATAAATCACAAGTACATGTATGTTCCCTCCAGTTCCAGTTATGAAGACGCAAACACTTGCGCGTCCACCGTCAACATGTCCTCTTTCAGATCCGCCATGAATGGGCCGGATATTCTATTTCTAAGTATGAAAGGCCACCGGCTTTATATGGTTCATTTATCCCATTTTACAGTTCAGACGAGTAGGCCCTGATTCTGCCATCAAGTCTTTTCTGCCTTCTGCCTCTGAAAGCTCCAGTCTGAGCTCGCATCTGTACCCATGAACTTTGTCCTACTCCCTGCGCGGCTAACGGTGCCTGACTCCAGCCTGCTGCCTGCCAAAAACTGTATTTCACCTTCAAGATTATCTGCTTTGCTCCGCTCCCTATCCAATACATTCCTGTCTAGTAGTTTAAGTAAACATTCTCCCAGCTACCGAGCAAAGGGCCCGGCTTCTCTGTCTTCATGCAAGTAATTAATAGCTCTATTACTATGGAAGATTTCTGCCCTCGCATCTAGTGTAGACACTTAGACGCTTGTACACGCACTAACGGACAGTATAGTCAGTATAGAATAAGATTCTATCCTAAGAAGACCTTTCTTTCTGGATAACACAGTTCTTTAAACATAGGATATTAGATATGATTTGGGATTAGGTTGACATAACCCCAGACTTCTGTCTCCACATGTAGAGCTAAATGTCAAGTTCCCTTCATCCCCTAGTTACACGTCAATCACACGTAATGCTGCTGCGCGCGCATCTCTGCCAAGTATTTCTGCTGACATTGCGAAATTCTTTCATGGAACCACCCATTTATGACATCAGACCCAATGACGTTCTTTAAGTTACGCCCAGTTACACCTACTTTAATTACGCATGTATGTTCTTATCTTTATTATCAATTGTTACGCCTCCGGCATCTGTTTCACTGTAATGCCTATTGTATATAAATGATTACCTGTCAATAAAGGGGGTCCTTCACTTCCTGAACCTTCGTGGTGATGGAATATGGAGTCCTCAATTCGAATTGATTTTGGAATAAAGCCCGTTCCGAACCTCTAATACCACGGATTCTGCCTCTTATTTTACTGAGCTATTATTATAGATTTTCCGCATCAAATTAAGTCCCGGTAATTAAATTATTTACCACATAAATGGCGCCCGAACAGGGACACTTTCTCATCTCACGCGCCGGAGGTGCGTTGCAGGCCCGGTCTCCTGTCACAGCTGGACGGACAACAACGCGTACCCACAGGATTTCCTGTATCTCCCTTCTGCCGAGCGGGGGTAACTGAGGCTGCGATCAACACCCAGACGAGGCGGTGAGAAGTGCGAAGTATCCCGACCAGAGCCTAGCTGAGAGAGCAAGATCCGAGGTATACAGAGGCCCACCAGTTCCGAAGTTCCGAAGTTCCGAAGTATCGAGTCGAGTCCAGTCCGGTCCGAGTCCAGTTCAGTTCAGTTCCGAGGCTTTCCGTTCCGAGCTACCCGGTGAGTACCATTGTCGGGGAGGCGTTCTGACGTGCACATAGGTTGTGCCGGTCAAGACGGGTTTGGGTACACAAATCCGGTCTGCACTGTTTCAGCAGTGTATCTGTACTGTTTTAGCAGTATATCAAGTATGTCTAGTATATGAAGTCAGAATTATCTAGTTAGTATCGAGTATTATGCTTAGTGAACGGCCATCATTGTTGTTCATTAAATGTTAAATGTTTTAAATACGTTCTGCATATTGTGGTGTGAATGACTGTTCATTATTGTGTTTTCGTTGTATTAAACGTGTTCAAAATTTAGGTATCAGATCAGATCAGTTCTCAAAATGCCGCTCTTTTCGAAATTAAGACAGATCAAAACTAGAAAAGGGTTACTCGAAGAAGCTGTTCCCATTCCTCCTAGGGACACTCCAGGGTACTTTATGTATCATAAACATGGCCTAGACGCCATATTATTTCTTGATTTATGGGTAGACTACACCAAGGAATTACCAGAAAGTCAGAGGTGGCCCGCAGCTGGGACCTGGGATGCAGATTGCATCGTGAAAGTAGAGGAAGAATTATGGAAAAAGAAAGCTAGACAATCACAGAAAGACGCCATTGAATTATGGCGTAAAGAATCGTATAGACGTACAGAAAAAGCACGTAGACAGGAAGAGAAGAGTAAGGAGAATTTAAATAAAGTTCGAGAAAATATATTAATTGAAGAAGGTACTCGAGTAAAATCAGAACAAGTAGACAGACAACGAAATGCCCTTATGAATGGTATGTATCCTCTCCTGGCCGAAGGATTACCTAAGGCTACGGCGGAGATACCAAAAGACTTGCCACCCCCATTGTTTCCGATAAAGGTACATCCCGAAGGGCATCCCAGAACCGCAGAAGATGTTTTTCTTTCCTCTTATTTAGACGACGCAGCTCCCGAGTATACTAATGCTGCGCCACATAGACCGCCTGCAGAGGGGGTTCAACGCCAAGACCCTCTTCCGTCTGTACCTCCGCAACAGCAAACTCCGACACAAGTTCAGGCAAGCACATCTGCTTCGACATCTGTATCCACACCTATAGTTGCTATATCACGTTCGACGAATCCTTTCACATCCAGCACCCCAGGTGGGGCTACCGGAGGTACACCAAACATTTTTTCCACGCCACCCAGAGTAAATAAACTTTCCTTTCAAGAATTAGCCCACCAACGTACGCCCAAACTAGTAACTCCCAACACGCTCAAGGAACTTCTAATAGATTGTAGATATGACCCTGTGCCCGGAAAAGGGGACGAAATGATGCTAGCATCATTACGTATCCGACGAGCTGCTATATATTTAGGGAAGCTACCAGGAATGACTACGCACTTAGAAAATATATATCACTTTGTCCAGTCAGGGCGAGATTCTGAGAGTATTAACAGAGCCATGGAGTACCAAAAAGTGGAAATACAGGGGGAACTGTTACGTTTCCTCATAAATTGTGTGATCAGAAATCAAGACCGACCAGGGGTAAATCCGAAAGAAATGCAAATTCTTACCACATGGAGTCAGAATATATCAGAGGGGAGACATGATAAACGATCATGTATAGTAGCTATGTGCCGAAAGATCCGCAAAGAAATAGAACGAATACACGAAGAAAGATTAGCAGTAGACGAACCTGAACAAACCGAGGAGGAGGAAGAATTAGAACTGCCCACAGGACAGTTAGAAACCGTGGCCTATGTAGGTAGAGGAAGATCTTGCAATAATACTAGATGCTTCACTGATCCGATACGTCCGGTACGTCCAGATAATAGCAGAAATTTCCAAACTCCTATAATAAATATAAGGTCCCCCGAACATTCGTTCCAAGCCGCTGACAACCTACTCCGAGAACGAAGGGGTTATCATATACTCGATTCTATGGACGAACAAGAATTAGCCAGGTCAGCCGTTCATTGGGTTGATAGTCCCGGAAAATATAGTGATGATACATTAGCACACACGTTTTTGAACCTCGCCCCAGATGAACAGCGTTTAGCTGGTATCTATATGATTCAACAACTCCTTATATTATATAAAAGCCAACACTCCGACCCTGGTCCCTTACCTGATATATTGACTAAATTACTCACGAATAAATGGAGAGGTTCAGGTACTGAGCTAATTAGAGAAATACTAGAATCCAGAAAGCAGTACATTCTTTTTGTATGTCCCGAACATGTTTCACTGCCCATCAAGGAAAGAACGACGTACTATATGGATAGACAGAATCCCTTACGCGAAGTGCACCCGATAAAAGGTGAGGACAATCAGTTTAAACGTGTGTTTGTATACACACCCATATCTAAAATAGAACTATTGGAAATGAAGAAGGTGGTACCCAGTCATGACAAAGACCCAGCGGGTTTCCACCGAGAAATTAAAGACATGTTGCTCATGGGAGAGTATACCTACCCCGACATTATGACAATATTGAAGGTATTAATGCCTGCGGGCATTTATGAAAAACTCAAGGAAAAGGATTGGGAGGTGGGAGACCAAAAGATAGATTGGACAGCATTAGAAAACGAGGAAAAAGCTCGAGGTCCAGGTGCAGGGCTTGGGGACAAGACCAAAACACTACCGGGTTTACTAGTACAGGTACTGCCACGTTTATTAACTACGAAAAAGGAAGACTGGGGTGCAATATCAGCCTGTAAACAAAAGCATGATGAAGACACTAGTGATTTCTATGCCCGATTCGAAAAATGTTTTGGTATAAATAGTGGAATAAAAGCAAGTAGCGAATCGTATCCACATCTGTTTGTGACAAAGTTAGTTGAAAATTCTTTGCCCCAAGTTAAGAATAGAGTATTGAAATTCGAGAGTACCTGGCAAGGTAACACTCCGTCACAAATGTTACAAATGCTACAGTACCATCACAATAGAATTAGAGAGGAACAAGAACATGAACAAAGACGCATGAAAGACACGAAAATGAAAATGCTAGTTTCCCAGACAGTTCCAGCTGACGGTCATAAAAAGGGTATGACACAGTCCAGTGTTTCAACAGGTCCTGTAAAAGGGACATGCAACTATTGTAAACAGCCAGGTCATTATGTACACGATTGTCCAGTTTTAAAACATAATATCGCCATAGGTAATACAAAAGAAAGACCACGGCCACCTAGACAGGATCAGAACCAACAAGGAGCTCCGCAGCACGCACAGTCCATGCCAGCTCCGCAACAGTCTCTGCCGGCTCCACCATCGCAGCCTATTGCTGCCACCCAAACAACGACACGACAGATGTACCAGACCGCACAGTATGACTATCCTGATTATCAACGATACTCATGAAACAGCCTAGAGAGGGAACTTGGCTTACCCCTTATTGAGGTCCCTGTAGATCAAGAAGGACCTTATGTACACAGTGAACTATTAGGCCAAGATAGAAAATTTTTACTTGATACAGGGGCAAGCCGAACAACAATAAAACGTAGTGAAGTTCCAGGGGCACCCCTCACAGGCTCACAGAATATTTCCCTTGGCTTTTCAGGAAAACCTATCGTTAACGAAGTATCACAGCCTCTTCCCCTTACGATTGGTCCTTTGACACGAACTACAGATTTATTGCTTACTAAATCATGCCCAGAAAACTTGTTAGGTATAAAAACTTTGAAAGCTCTAGGAGCTATAATATGTTGTTCTCCGGAAGGAGTAAGATTGTTTTTACGTGATTTCAAAGGGCACTATGTGTCCCGAGACATGGATCACCGACTGCAGACTTTACCCACACATTTATGGGCACAAGGCCCTACAGATGTTGGTTGCATGAACATTACACCATATCGAGTCACACTAAAGGCAGGAGTGGTACTACCACGAATGCGACAATACAAGTTACCACGAGATGCTGTAGTGGCTTTACTGCAAATAATTGACGAACTTATTACCCAAGGAGTGGTTGTGGAAACAGACTCCAATGTATGTAATTCACCGATAATTCCGATTCTCAAACGAACTGATCCAAAGGCCCCGCCAGTATATCGATTGGTCATTGATCTGCGCGAATTAAATAAATGTATTGTACCACAATACCCCGTAGTTCCAGACATTTCTTCATTACTGACAGCTATTGATTCCGAAGCAACATTCTTTACTGTAATTGATCTCAAGAATGCCTTTTTCAGCGTCCCAATAGATCCGGAAAGCCAATACTTGTTCGGATTTAGTTTAAATGGACGAAGCTTTAAATTCACACGCGCACCCCAAGGATTCACAGAAAGCCCCAGCATCTATAGCCAAGCACTGAAACGAGAACTTGACAGTATACACATGCCAGTCAACACTGCCCTGCTTCAATATGTCGATGATCTGCTGATCACCGCTAGAAGCGAACCTGAATGTGAAAAAGCCTCACTGACGGTTTTACATTTTTTGGCCGAAAAGGGGCACAAGGTGTCCCCTTCTAAGCTGCAATTCTGTGTCCAGCGAGTTGTTTACCTTGGTCACTCGCTGTCCAAGGAGGGAAGGCAGCTTACACCAGATCGCATCCAGTTAATTGCTAACATGCCAATACCCAAGACACAAAAGGAGGTGCGGGCTTTTATAGGCCTCACTTCATATTGTAGGCAGTGGATCCCTCAGTATGCATTTCTAGCAAAACCACTCATTCAGTTGACAACACAGGAGGCAGCCACATCGACTGTCCTCCCTTGGACACAGGAACATACACAAGCTTTTGAAAGCCTAAAGAAAGCTTTATGTCAAGCACCCGTTTTAGCAACACCATGTTACTATAAACATTTTACACTCTTTGTTACAGAACGCGAAGGTACTGCTTTGTCAGTACTCACTCAGGAACAAGCAGGATCACACAAACCGTGTGCTTATTTTTCTAGTACATTAGATCCCGTAGCTCAGGCTCTGCCTGCGTGCCTGAAATCAGTGGCAGCAACAGCTTTAGCAATTAGACAAAGCGATGCCATAGTGTTAGGACACCAATTGACAGTACAAGTACCACATGCAGTAGAGGTCCTCTTGAACCGCACACAGACACAACACTTGACTATAGCACGACTCACTGGTTACGAATTAACATTGTTTCAGCCACATATAGAAATCAGACGTTGTAGTACATTGAATCCTGCCACACTGTTACCAGTAAACGGAACAGACCCACTTGCACATGATTGTATTGAAGTTATCACTATCACGACGAAACCTAGACAAGACTTGACAGACGTCCCATTGTCAGATCCAGACCTGACGTTGTATGTAGATGGGTCATGTATGAGAACAAGTACAGGAGAGTTAGTGGCCGCGTATGCAGTCACAACAGATACTGAAGTTATTGAAACAAATCGCATAAATACCTTGTCCGCTCAAGTAACAGAGCTCGTCGCTCTGACACAAGCCTGTATTCAAGCTACGAATAAAAAAGTCAACATATATACTGATTCACGTTATGCATTCGGAGTTGTACATGACTTCGGCGTGCTGTGGCGAGAGAGAGGTTATTTAACTTCTCACGGTACCCACATTCAGCACGGACCCCTTATTCATGCCTTACTAGATGCAATACATCTACCCACTGCAAGATCAATTATGAAATGTAAAGCTCATACGAAAGTTACTGATATCATTTCCCAAGGCAATGATTTAGCTGACAGAACAGCTAAACAGACTGCTCAAACCCACACGTCTGACATGACAAAGACAATAGTTCCGACACCAACACATTGCATGACGGTTAAGGATCCCGCTCTTGACGTAATTGACATACAGACACATGCTACACCAGATGAAATAAAGAAGTGGACTGAATTAGGAGGGACCCAAACGGATCAAGGATGGATGACGAAGGAAAAATCTGTGTGGTTCCTTCCTAATTCAATGGTCCAAGTTATTTATCATTAACACTGTACATAGTCCAGCGCACCTAGGAGAAAAAGCTATGCTAGACAGCATTCAACACATTTGGTTCAACAAACATTTACGAGCAGCAGCTAAACAAAAAGTCCGTACCTGTATGATCTGTTGTCAGTTTAACCCAGGTAAAAGCATTCCCGTAGAACAGGGTGGATTTCAGCCTCCTGATCACTCTTTTGAAGTCCTCCAGATGGATTATATCCAGATGGAACGATGTCGAGGATTCAAATATGTTCTCGTAGTTGTCTGTGCTCTTTCCCGTTGGACAGAGGCATACCCGGTTTCAGATTACACTGCCCCGACTACTGCCAAACAGTTGGTTCGAGAATTCTTCCCACGATACGGTTTACCACGTGCTGTCTACTCAGATAACGGCCAGCCGTTCTCCTCCGAACTAATGAAACACGTTTCACTTTTGTTAGGCTATCAGTGGAGATTTCACTGTGTCCGACACCCCGAGGCAGCAGGTCTCGTGGAACGACATAATCAAACTCTGAAAATTAGATTGTCCAAAATATGTAGAGAGAAAGGTGTCGACTGGGTAGTAGCCTTACCAGTTGCACTCTTTTACATGAGAATGGTAGCGCACTCTCGAACAGGGCTATCCCCTTATGAGGTGGTCTTTGGTAGACCACCAAATATGTGGGGGACGCCTATACCACGAAAAATAACTGATGTTGACTGTAACATGCTGACAGATTACTTGGCTTCCTTGATGTCTGCACTACAATCTTGTCGTTCACAGGTAGCTGCAGCCTTTCCCGACAACACCGAGGTGAAACCCCATGACGTAATTCCAGGGGATTTGGTGTTAGTGAGGAACTTTGACCGAAAGTCTCAGCTGGATCCTAGGTGGAGATCGCCTCAGCTCGTACTGTTAACAACGAGGACAGCCGTGAAGATCGAAGGTCGAAAAGGCTGGATACATTCAAGTCATATCAAGAAATTTCATGGACTACCTTCCGATGTAAATGACACACCTTGCGTGTCTTCACCGATTGACTCAAAGCTTCCTTTGGTTGAACTGAATGACAAAGAACAATACAGACTAAAATTAAGGTCTGCCAAGTCAGACAATTTGATTGTTTAAGTCCTCTCCAAGGTGAATCGGTCGAATTTGTCCCTGACATGAATCCCCTAGACCTGAATAGAGAAAGACACCGAAGGAAGCGAATGAAACAACATGCGTACTATAAATCACTGCGTAGTCATTGCACAGTGACATTATTAATTTTGTTTTTCTTATGTCTTTTAATAATAGCTGCAAGTATATTGTTGCACATATATTATCCTATTTCTAAACATGTTCATAATGTTACTGCTGAACATTCTTTTAGTGAACTTCCCCCGCATGAGTTGTCATATAGATTTGCGCTGCGCAACAACACTTTTATTAGTATGTTACATCATTCCCATCAGGTTAGCAATGCTACAAATTGTTGGATATGTGGCCGACTCCCTCCCTATCAGAACTATCAAGGAATTCTGCCTCTCTTCCCATACCCGTTCACACACAATGGCTCCTGTGGAGCATGGTTTAGTCTAATTAATTCCCAAGATTCGAATTCCGCAGTTTATCAAGACAACTGGGTATGGGGAAACCTGCACTTAGTTTTACTTAAAGTCTGCTACCCTGACAAGAAGGGACTTCCCAAAAGAACAGGAACTGATCTAGAAAATGAGGTATATGGATTAGGTAATTTCACGCTTAATCTCATGATCCTGAATGTCGAATCCGAATCTGCACCAATTTTGCCCGCTATGTCAGTATTTCCAGTTAAAGGTGAATTATGTATAAGAAAGAATGGCTCTATACACATGGGCCACAGTAAATGCACCACAGTAATAGAATTCAGTGATCAAGGCAAGTCTACATTTAGAGCTTCTCGCCATTCCTACTTTGTATGTGGTCAGACTGCATATATACGTTTGCCTCTAGATTGGGATGGTACCTGCTATATTGGATTCCTTTTGCCACCTGTTTTCCTAGCTCCTCCTGATTATCATAGAAATACTCATTTAGTACACAATAGAGAACGGAGAGATCTCCCAATAGTTGATTACACTGAGACAGCATGGGAAAAATACACAGATTTCAATAAAGGTCTCTTTCCCTATATAGGTACAGTTACCAATAGCAAGCTGATACGTAGATTAACCAGAACCCTTGAAGCAGTAGTGAACGAAACTATTTCCGCCTTAGGCAATTTAACAGAAGAGCAGTCTGCTATGCGGATTGTTGTGCTTCAAAATCGTCTTGTCCTTGACGTCATCCTGGCCGATAGGGGCGGAGCTTGTAGGGTCATCGGATCAAGCTGTTGCATTTTCATACCAGAAAATTCGCCATCTGTATATAAAGCCATAACTCGCCTTCATAAAATTGTAAGCCAGATACACCAGAATCCAGGCACCTGGACTTGGTCCAGTTGGTTTTGGAGTGTATTATCTACCTTTGGATGGAGGGTCCTATCCTTCCTAGGTATTGGCTTTCTCATACTATTCAGTTGCTGTTTATGCCTACAATGTGGACCAGCGATTTGTGGTCTGTGTGCCACCTCGTGTATCCCACATCCAAGTTTTCATTCAAGATTCCGGAAGAAGAAAGAAGAACAAATGATGCTATATGAACAGATCAACGGATTGATGAAGATTGATATCTCTTAAGGACAAGTAGGGGACAAGGAGGGAATGTGGAAATATGGATTTTTATGGTCAGTTATGTCCCCTATCTTGGACCCCAACGGTTTCATGTATAAATCACAAGTACATGTATGTTCCCTCCAGTTCCAGTTATGAAGACGCAAACACTTGCGCGTCCACCGTCAACATGTCCTCTTTCAGATCCGCCATGAATGGGCCGGATATTCTGTTTCTAAGTATGAAAGGCCACCGGCTTTAAATGGTTCATTTATCCCATTTTACAGTTCAGACGAGTAGGCCCTGATTCTGCCATCAAGTCTTTTCTGCCTTCTGCCTCTGAAAGCTCCAGTCTGAGCTCGCATCTGTACCCATGAACTTTGTCCTACTCCCTGCGCGGCTAACGGTGCCTGACTCCAGCCTGCTGCCTGCCAAAAACTGTATTTCACCTTCAAGATTATCTGCTTTGCTCCGCTCCCTATCCAATACATTCCTGTCTAGTAGTTTAAGTAAACATTCTCCCAGCTACCGAGCAAAGGGCCCGGCTTCTCTGTCTTCATGCAAGTAATTAATAGCTCTAATACTATGGAAGATTTCTGCCCTCGCATCTAGTGTAGACACTTAGACGCTTGTACACGCACTAACGGACAGTATAGTCAGTATAGAATAAGATTCTATCCTAAGAAGACCTTTCTTTCTGGATAACACAGTTCTTTAAACATAGGATATTAGATATGATTTGGGATTAGGTTGACATAACCCCAGACTTCTGTCTCCACATGTAGAGCTAAATGTCAAGTTCCCTTCATCCCCTAGTTACACGTCAATCACACGTCATGCTGCTGCGCGCGCATCTCTGCCAAGTATTTCTGCTGACATTGCGAAATTCTTTCATGGAACCACCCATTTATGACATCAGACCCAATGACGTTCTTTAAGTTACGCCCAGTTACACCTACTTTAATTACGCATGTATGTTCTTATCTTTATTATCAATTGTTACGCCTCCGGCATCTGTTTCACTGTAATGCCTATTGTATATAAATGATTACCTGTCAATAAAGGGGGTCCTTCACTTCCTGAACCTTCGTGGTGATGGAATATGGAGTCCTCAATTCGAATTGATTTTGGAATAAAGCCCGTTCCGAACCTCTAATACCACGGATTCTGCCTCTTATTTTACTGAGCTATTATTATAGATTTTCCGCATCAAATTAAGTCCCGGTAATTAAATTATTTACCACACTTCTCTGGAAATTGTAATCTACTTCCACCCTTCCAGTGAGCTAATAATCGTGGGGACTGTAACACGCGCAGTGTGGGGGAAAGTCCGGAGGGCATGGGTGTGACTGACACTGCAGGGAAGAAGCTAAACATATTCCTTAATTTCAGTCCAAAATGCTGTTACCAAGGCAAACCTGACGATGCCCTGTAAAAACATTGCCACTCTTGTCTATTTGTTCCTAAGTTCCTCCCTCCTTCCACAGCTACTGGACTTTTCAATTGAAACTCAGGGGACCATTTACCATCTTTCATTAACTGTCACACTAGTGCTGCAGTCTTGGCTTGGTCAGAAAATCTGTGTTTTAGGCACCCCCAACTGGGGAAGAGATCTACAACCTACTAAAAAGAGTGAAATGAAGAAAGGTAAATACAGTAATCTTGCCAACTTGAAAGTCGAAATGGCTACCAGGCAACAGTCATAGGACTAATAGCTTTTGGCAATGGTCAGAAACAGTAGCAGCCGTCCGTATACAAACTGCTGCGAGGGAATGCGGTGGATAAACATCAATGAAGTTACTTAATATCTTTTTTGTGTGGTGTTTTCACTGTTTTATTGTTTGAATAGTTGCACAAATACTTTACACATTGCCTCAAAGTTAAGCCTGACTAATCCGTGCCAAGCCAAGGGGGTTTGCTTTTGAATTACCCTGACAAGGATTGTGGTTGCTTCTAAACTAGGGCTCACACCCCAGTCAACCACCGCCAGGGAATTCTTTTTTCCTTTACTGAGGCCCATGATCTCTCCCTATGTCCTTTGGGAGCTTGGAGACCCCAGTTTCGACCCTGAGGTGCCCATGGCCCCCCTACCACTGTGTTCCTAGACTATTGCCCAACACTCACTACTGCTTGAGGGAATGGGGAAGATCTGCAGACTTCGGAGCTGTCTCTTCCACCTCTCCTCTCTTGGGGCGAGCTGTAGGATGAGGCGGATGGCGTTTCCAAGTATCACCAGGACCGTTGCCTTCTATGGAACTATGACGATGCCCCATGGATGGTAACAAAAACTGTTTGTACTTACCGCGGAGCCCGATTACCCTTGGCCGCTGCCTGGTGCCGCTGTCCTATGCAGCTATAGTGGAGTCCGGCTTTGGTTCACCCCCACTGCCGTCACCTACCCAGCCGGACATAGGATATTGTTTCTCACGGCTCTTCACAGTTTTATCTGTCTTTCTCTTTGACTGCTTTGTTCCCCCTGAAGTACTCTCCCCTTTCCGGTCTACCTGACTCTATCTGCATTCCTCTCCCCTGTTTAACTTTCCTCCCCCTACCTTCCATTCCCCATTAGACGCGTGTCTTGGCTATGCTACGCCGATAACATATTATTGTGTAATCTCATGTTTTTCTCCTAAGCCTATACTTGTAACTGCAACTGTAACTGTAACTGATGTAAGTTTCGTAACCTGTAACCCACTGATCCTCATGTAAAGCGCTCTGATACCTCCGGGTCTAGCCAGCACTATATAAAACTCTTCAAATAAATAAACCAACAACCCAATTTCTTACAGGTCTTAACATTACTGCTAGGTTAAAAAAATGATTATTTTCTCATACACAAAATATAGGAAACTCACTCAACTGCAGTGTGTACTCAATTCTTTTTTTTTCCCTTTGTTCATGGTCCTTATTGGTCTCATAATTTTCTTGTTTACAATGCATCTCAAAAAGCTGACTTTTTTCATCAGGCCCTCTTCCAAAAAATCAATGATTATTACTCCACTCTTCAATAAATGTTCGCCATCCTCCTGTCTCTCTTACCCCTTTTTTTTTATTTTTTTATTTATTTTTTTTTATTTTGCAAAGTCCCCAAAAAAATAGAACAGAGGTAAGACATTCAAGACGCCCACCCCTCCCCCCACCCCCCACTCTGTGAAACTACGGAATCAATGGCACTGAAAGAAGGGTATTTTTTTTTTTTTTTGAGCAAAACTTAATAGGAAACAGTTCACCACAAATATTGCACAAACAATCCAAACTTTTTACTAATAGTTTTCTATTGATTAAGTATGACAACTATTGCACATATTAGTTCATTAATTCATTTTATTTCTTGCTTTTTCATTCCTATTTATATATATATATACATGTGCAAAACTTTTCTTTGTGTACGTTTTATATCAGAATTATCACGTCATACATCCATGTAAACATTTGCATTTGCATTGTACAATAGATCATCAATAGAAGACAAAAGTTGATAAGAAAAGCAAAAAAAGGGGACAACAGAAACAGAAGATAATAATATGTTATGGCTAATATTTTTTTGATTCTACGCGCGTTTCGGCGATCAGCCTTCTTCAGGTAGCCATAATCCTGATACCTCCTACAATAAGAGAAAATAAACTATAATTGTCTGTGCAAACCATAACAACCTAGAGTGCATATTCATAATTCTAAAAAATATATATATACACATCTATTTTCGTATTTACAAATTTTTACATACAGATATCTATTTACAATTTTATACCTTTTCCTATACATATTAGATTTTATTCATTTCCAAATCACCATAGCTGCCTTTAGTGTTTAAAGTAATGCCAATATAGGCTCAGTTTGGAGGAAACTCAAAGCATTCAGATGGGTTCAGTGTTTGTGAAGGCTATTCACTTTTGTCGAATACGGTGTAGTCAATTCATCGCTACTATGTGCTGTTACAAAGTTCTTTAAGTACTCCCTTAGGTCTAGAAATGATATTATAAATCTATAAAGTCGTCATGACCTTATTATATACTGTATGAGGTCAAAATTATAGCAAGAATGTAGACGAGTTTCATTGGGATTCTATTCCTTTTCTCTTTACTCGCTCTATATACATTTTCTTATTTTATTTCGTTTCATTTCATTACCTTAAGGCGTGCCGTCACTCGTATTACTCTATTGAGGGCAGGTCTGTAGATATTAATATCGATTTGCTTTTTCACCGCCAATGGGTTGTGCTTAAAGTTCTATAACAGGATAAAGTACGATTTTAGAAATGATGCTGTTGCACAATCGGGCCCACTGTACCTATGTAATTTTGAGTGACTTACTTTCGAAATTATGTTCTTACATTGGGCGGGGCAGAGTAATAGGGATGTGCATCAAAGGAAGCTTGCTGCTGGATTGATGTCGCTTTGCGATCTGTGGGAAACATAACATTATGGTGTCCTAACATTAATGTTTAGAAGGCGAGACATTCATGGCTGACCTTCTAAGTCTATATAGGTTTTTAGGTACTTACTTAGGCACAATGCCAATATATGGTATCCAGATCGTCCCGTCCAAACTCTGGCGTGTTTGTCAGCTGGTAGACATATTAACGGCTAGGTGAAGAATAATGACGTTGTCTGGAGGAAAGAGGGGAAGGCTTAAATCTAGATGTATGTTAAGACTTACTACGTGTATAGATTGACGGGAAGTGCAACTTCCAATATATTTATTTAATAGCATAATTGCAAATTTGCACTCACCAGAACAGCAACGCTACTTGCTCTAGCGAGTCCCGGCGTATGCAATAATCGCTCGTTATATGCTCTTTTCAAACGGCTTGCGGTAACGTCATCTATAAATAAGTATATTAGACTGGATTAATGGTCATCGTCTGCCCCATATTTAGCGGTACAGTTCGCTGTATCTTCTCTATTTCTGCTAGTTACTAAGAGGCCTGATTATCACTTACCAGAAGTTCGTCATTTTCTTATTCAAAGCTCCCCGTTCTCAGCCTCATCGCTCTCCTGCGGTCGTGTCAGCGTGCAAACGCTGTCGACATCCAACACTTCCGTTATATTGTATAAGCCTTTCTGTCATTGGCTAATTTGTGAGCCAAGCTAGCCTATCGTGTGCTATTTGGCAACTGTTTCCATTTTAAAGGGCTACTCTTGCATGGTCGATTGGGCGCAGATATAATTGTTTTCTGGAAACCGCCAATGACACGCAGCCTAATTACTGCGCGCACAAAAGATCTTAAAGGCATAGACGTTTAGTTCACTGTGTGTTGTGGAGCCAATGAACTAATACCTCTGCACAAAAAGAGGACAAGACAGATTGGTCGAGTCCATAAGTGACAAAGTCTATAAACCTCACGGTTAAAATATTGGTGGAATAAAGAGATCTTTGTGTATTTATTCCCTCCTCAAACCAGACACCCAGAGCGAATGAGATCAGAATGGGGCAATCGTAACGCCTTGTATCTAAATTCATTGAAGTTATGTATTTGTATCGAGATGCTGCAATGTTCCTAGTGTACAACTTGTCTCTATACCTTACCCAGAAGTTACCAAAATGTAAGAATGCCTATTTGATGTATTAAATTCATACCGGAGTCCTATATATTTTAATGGCCCTCATGATGTTTCTTTCAGTTATGTGCATCATATCAGTTATTGTAACGGATAGCTTGACTCCACGGGATCTCATTGTTTAACCCTTGCTTGTATGTGTCCAGCGAGAAAATCCAAAAGACTTCCCTTCTTTTCCGTATCTCCATGCCCTGTGCTCCACTGATATTGATCTTCTCCAATATTAACCATTTTATGTTTTCCGTGGTGTGATTGAGATCAATAAAATGTTGTACTAGTGGTGCTTGTAGTTTTTTCGTTTTGATTGCTGACCTGTGTTCTGTTAGGCGAGTTGCCATTGATCTTGATGTTTCCCCTATGTAGGTTTTCTTGCAGGGACATTGGATTGCATATACTATATTGGTGGTTTTGCAATTCGTTAGGCTCTGCAAATGTATTTCAACTCAATTAATGGAGTATTGTTTAACCTCTAGGGCAGACTTACAGGCAAGGCAAGACATACATCGATAATTTCCTTTCACTGTATGCAAACCTTCAATGGTAGTTTGTGTGGCAGTAGTTGTCGGTTTTTGCATACGGGATCTTGTCATCAGATCCTTCAAGTTTTTGTTTTTTCGATATGCGAACATTGGTTTGGGCAGGGAATTTGAGTCACTCCTTGTGGCATTTAAGATGTGCCAACTGGAATTCACAATTTGCCGTACGGACTCATTCATGGTTGAATATTTCATTACCATCACCAAACGTTTTTGTTCTTTTGGGGGTTTCTTTTTCAGTAAACATTGGCGGTCAAAATAACGGGCCCTTTTGAAGGAATCACGTACTAGCCTCCTGGGATAGCCCCTAGCTATAAATTTCGCCTTCATAATGACCGATTGCTTGTCATAATCCTCTATGTTGGTGCAGTTCCTTCGAAGACGAAGGAATCGCCCAAAAGGGATGGTTGACTTCTGTGCTGAAGGATGATAGCTAGAGAAATGCAGGATTTGATTGTTACATCTAGGAATTCAACTTTATGTTTGTCACTTGCCGCCACAAAACGGATATTTGGATCGCAAAGATTTAACCAGGAAACAAATTCCGTTAGATCTTCTTCTGTCCCATTCCAGATGTAAAAGACATCATCTATAAATCTAGACCAGTTAGTGATGGATTCACTAAATGGTGCAACTTCATTGTATACGAAATGATGTTCATAGTATGCCATAAAGATGTTTGCTACCGTGGGTGCACAGGAAGCACCCATGCTTACTCCTTGGGTTTGTTGGTACAGTGCACCATTGAATTCAAAGGTGTTCTCTTGAAGGATGATTTGAAGACATTCCAGTAAAAATTGTACAGGACAGTCTATTTCATAGGTTTCGATAAACCATTTTACTGCCGTTAATGCTGCCGCTTGTGGGACATTGCTATATAGTGCCTCAATGTCCATGGTAACCAGCAATTGTAAAGACTGGTTAAAGCTGATTTGTTCAATCTTGTTGATAATGTCAACTGTATCCCTTATATATGATTTTGTTTTGGGAATGTAGGGACGTAGTATGGCATCGACGTATTTAGATAGCGTCTCTGTTGCCGACCCAATAGTAGTCACTATGGGTCTATACGGTGGATTAGTGACATTTTTATGGATCTTCGGTATACCATATATTGCAGCCATTTTGGGTTTCGGTACATTTAGGAAAATCGATTCTTGTTCACAAATGGCTCCTTCTTCTAAGCCTTTTTTCGTTAAGTCTCTTATTAATTTGGACACTCTTCTGGTTGGGTCAACACTGATGGGGGTGTAGTGCTTTCTATCAGACAACATCATAGTCATATTGGTGACATATCGGTCTGTATCTATTACCACTATACCCCCACCTTTGTCGCAGCTTTTGATAGTAATATCCGTGTTGTTTTTGAGTTTCACGAGGGCTTGGTATTCGTCACGAGGTATGTTATATTTGGGTGCTGGAATAAATTTTGTGGCTGTTGTTATTTTGTTAAATACCACATGCTCGAAGATGGCCACCTCAGGTCCTACCCTGATCTATTAGGGGTACCTGTTATTTGAGGGGGCCTATCCTCAAAGAAGGCCCGCAATCTGATCTTGCGAAAAAATGAGATAAGATCTTGGAAAAGTTCAAACTTGTTAGTTTTGGTGTGCGGGATGAAAGATAGTCCCTTTGTTAATACGGATTCAGTCTGACTGTCAATTTCGGTGGTACTTAAATTGAAAATTGGAATTTGGTTTATTCGCGCCAATAGTGGGCATGTCTGGTCGTCAGAAGGGTAAACATAATTAAATGGCGTTATAAGAATCAGAGGAGAAAAAAAGGATAATAATAAAAGAGAGGATACTAAGAAACAATCCAGGCGTCAGAAAAAAGGAAAATAGAAAAAAGAGAAAAGAATATAACAACGTAAGGAAAAGAAAACAGGCAAGGTTAGCCCGGCTGCTCTAGCCCAGATGTTAGCTTTCCCCACACATCCAGGCCCTTCTTCCGACTTTTGCACCCTTTCCTAGCGTAAACTGCTTTTTCTAAATGGTAAGTAGCGACTAGTCTGGCCAGCCACTGAGAGAATGGTGGAGGATCAGCATCCAGCCACGCGGAAGCAACACAGATCCTCCAGGTTGCCATTGCAATGAATATTAAGCCCCCACTTTTGATCCTGATGGTTTCAGATTGAGTTCCCAGCAGGATGACTGTGGGGTTTAGCACAATAGTCTGTTGTGGTGACTTCCCCTAGAAATTCCTGTACCTTAAGGAGGGTTGAGGCAAGTTTAGGACAGGTTGCAAATATGTGGATTGAGTCGACACCAAACTCAGAACACCGGGGGCATAATGTCCCTTTGCCAACCCCCACTTGGCAATCTTATTGGGTAATATACAGAGAAAAAATGTTGTGCCTGTAGTTTGGCTGAAAGCAAGATATTTTGAGACAATGCTAATGAGTTGAAAAATATACTAGGTGAAGATTCGAGTTTGGTGTGCCATTTATCGGCTATCTTTGGTAAGTCATCTGGGGTTTGTCTATTTAGTATGTTGTACAAAAGACCTATCCGAGGGGCCGTGGTGTCACGTAATTTGTTGAGAAGTTCTACTTCCGTGAATCCTGCATTGCCCCCAACCTTTCTGGAAAGAAAATTAGACATAGATAGATACTTGAAAACGTCTTGATTTTTCAGACTGTATTTAAGTTGCAGGTTTACGAATGATTTGACTCCCTCGCTAGTAATGAGATCCCCCAGTTTCGTGATGCCTGCCCTGTGCCAATCTGAGAAGTAGGACCTGCCAAAAATAGCGGGAAGATTGCAATTTGTCATGATGGGAGAGTAATAGTTAAATCTTCCCAGCCCGAATATTCTGCGGATATTACGGAAGACCTTATATGAGTTCATTAAGGTCTTGAATCTCACACGTTTGTAATATCCAAACGAGGTCTCTCGGAGGAGACAGCCCCAGTGCTCTTCACCGAGTAGAAGTTGGAAAGGCGAGGAGAGGCCAAGTGTGGGTGAGAGGGGGGGTTCCCTCACCAGCTCAGAGCTATATTGCATAACTGCGGCCCAGTAGTAAAGCATGATGTTATGGAAGGCCCACCCACCCCGCTCTCTAGGAAGAGATAGTTGCCTTAGAGCCCTCCTTGGTTGTGAGTAGGCCCAAATAAACTGCGTGAATATTTGCTGGAATTTCTGCAAATTAGCTTTGCTGAATTCCAGGGGTACGGTGCGAAAAAAGTAAAGAAGTTTAGGAAAGCATGTCATCTTAATCACGTTGCATCTACCAACGAGGGTCAGGTGTAGGTTATCAATCTGTTTAAGGGCCTTCTTGGTTTCTGCAGCGAGAGGAACTAAGTTATCTGTTACGATTTCGTCAATATTGGCAGATATGAAAACCCCCAGATATTTAGCTTTTGACACTACCCTAGCATTGATCCAGGTGATTTCCTTGTTTATAATTATTTGGGTTTTATTTTTGTTCAAGGTGTAGCCCGAGATTTTCCCAAATTTTTGTGCCTCTAGCTCCAATGCAGTTATGGCGTTCTCAGGATCAGGGGAAGTTATGGCCAAGTCGTCCGCATAAGCCATGATTTTGATGTTGATGCCCTGGGTGCTGATTGCTAAGATGGCGGGATTCCTTTCAATTTGTTTGATGAATGGGTCTAGGTAGAGGGCAAATAACAGCGGGGAGCAAGGACAGCCCTGTCTGGTGCCCCAAGAAATGTTAAATTGATCAGTAAGTCGCCCATTAATGGAGACACAAGCCATCGGTTTTAAATATAGAGCCTGTACCGCCTGCGTAAATCTAGTCCCAAAACCCATCCTGCCCATGACAGCCCACAGGAACAGCCAGGAGACCCGATCAAATGCTTTTTCAGCATCTAATAATGTTACCTGCGCTGCGTCAAACAGGGTAATGGCCCGCCTGACATGTTCCGTGGTGCCTTTTTTAGGAATAAAACCATGTTGCCGTTCTGAAACTAAGGACTCGATCACAGAGGATATTCTGGATGCCAGTATTTTAGAGAAGACTTTAGAGTCGCAGTTGATGAGGGCGATGGGTCTGTATGAGCTCATCTCTAGTGGGGACTTACCCTTTTTGGGGAATATAGAAATTATAGCATTGGACCAGGAAGCAGGGGGGGAAGCCCCATTAAAGATAGATGTTACCACGTCGGTGAAGATAGATTTAATTTGAGGGGCGAGGATCTTATAGAACTCTACAGAAATACCATCCATTCCTGTGGCTTTCCCATCTGGTAGACTAGAGAGAGCTTCCATGATTTCATCCCAAGTTGGAATGAGTTCTAGTAGCTCGGTGTTATCAGAGTTAAGCTGTCTAAGATCTATCTCACTTAGGTAGCTAGCTATCTCGCTTTCGAGTGGGCCAGCCGCACTGCGGTTCTCCTCGGTGTATAGCTCGGAGTAAAATTCCTGAGATCCCTTCTGTATTGCATTAGGATCATTGGTCTCATTCCCTGTAGTTAATTTGATTGCATGTATTTCACTACTTGTGGACTGTTGCCTGGTTTTGACGGCTAGATGATGCCCAATGCATTCACTGCACTCGTAATTTTTTTCCCGCTGTGCTGCCCACTTAGCTGCAGTTTTTTCCGCAAATACTGCTCCTATTTCTGCTTTAGCAAGGACTACCTCTTTTTGGGCATTTTCAGTATCTTGTCCTGACTTAACCAATAAGACCAGGTTTATTTCTGCTCTCCTTAGTTTCTCCTGCAGATCAATAATTACCAACTTCTCCTTCCTGTTTTTCCTTACTGAGAACCTCAAAGTTTCGCCCCTGACCCCTGCCTTTAGTGTGTCCCAGACAATCATTGTTGAAGCAGTTCCGATGTTTATTTCAAGGAATTCCTGGATCCAACCTTGCATATGTGCCCAATAGCCTGCGTTTTGTAAAAGGGCTTTCTCGAAACTCCATCTAGGTGCCTCCTTCCACTTCCCTAATCCCCTGATATTTACTATAAGAGGGTTGTGATCTGACATAAAGCGAGGTGCAGTGTCTATGGTACAATTGCTAAGAAGTGGAGATGAAACAAAAAAGTAGTCTAGTCTAACAAGAGTGTTGTGTGGGGCCGAAAAGAAGGTGTAGCCAGGTTGCGTAGGATTTAAACTGGCCCAGATATCACTTAACCCGTGGATCTGAACTAGGTTAACTAGTGCTTGGAATACTCGGGGCTTTCTGCCTTTGTATCTCCATTTGCTGTAAATTTTCCAGTCGGAGGGCAAATGTATATTGAGGTCACCACATAGGATGATAGGAGTGGGCCAATGGGCCAGCTCCCCTGAGACCATGTTAATAATCCCTGGGTCATCTACATTGCTGCCATACAGTGAGCAGAGGGTAAAAGGAGGGTTAGAGAAAAGGTGGCATTCAGTTATTACCCATCGGCCCAGTGGATCTGATTTAACCCGGGGATTACTAAGAGAAAGTCTTCTATTTGCCATAAGTCCTACCCCTTTTGTCTTGGCGCCCTGTGTGGTAGTCCCCACAACTTTGAACCCTAGTGTATCTAATAGGTGCTTCTGTGAACACTCTATGTGGGTCTCCTGGAGGCAGATCATATTGCCCCCTAGAGAGCGTAGGCCTTGAGCAACATTTTGCCTTTTAGAAGTGTCATTCAAACCGCAAATGTTAGCAGAGACAAGCCTGAGTGAATCTATCTTAGCCATCTAGATGTTGAGAGAAAACGTTTCTCCTCGCCCAATAACTTAGCAAGTGAATGCGGAGATGTATACGTGCCAAAAAGTGCCCTTGATTCTTCTGTGCCATTTCTGGTGCCCATCCCATCCCCCCCTCCCCCCGCCCAGCCCAACCCCCCCCTTCTTCTGATCAATCAGGAATAACCTGAATGATGATAGTCAGTCATGAGGCCCGGCTGTCGACCACGCCTAAGAAGAACCAAATTAAGCTTTCATTCGGCTAGTAGCCCCCTTGTTTTTCTTTTTTAAAAAATGGAACAAACAACGGAACAAACAATCAAGAAAACAAAAGGGCTGCCCACTATGTCAATTTTAAGATTCACATAAATCTGCCGTAGTGCGACCATAGTCACGGCCCTTGGAGGCTTGCAAATTTATAGAAACTGTAGAACGAGAGTAAGAGTAGAGAGGAAATCTGTCTCTCTTACCCCTGATGACAAACTCTAAGAATGTGTTGTGGCCACAGAGATCTGACCTTAAGTCCTCCTTAATGTCTGACTTCTGTACATCTTATGGTACAAAGTAAGCACTGATAACAAACAGCTCACACTTCGAATACCACCTAGCTCCAGCCTCTACTGTGACCATTCCAATTGTTATCTGATTATATTAGCACCAAAAAGCCTGTCTTTTGCTCTCTGTTTTAAACCTATGGCGGCAGTCCTACGCACCTCATTGCGTTGGGGTGGGCCCAGGTACGTCTGGCGAATAACTGTTTAAACAATTAATAAGTTATATATTAAAGGCACGTGCAGCAAAAATGTGTGCCTCTGAATTTTGAAGATGGAATATCGTGGTATAAGAGTATTAAGGACAAAATATAGACATGAAAAGTATTGAAAGGTAAGTATACATTTTCTATACCTAACTCTACATATATGTACCTTGATGGTATACATAGATCTTCAAGGCACATAGATGTGGAATAAGGAATAGTAAATCTATACTGCTTCTTACCTTTCGAGATCTTTGCAGCAAAATATTCACATTGCCGCTAATCTGTCAAAAACAATTAGGGGCTTATATACAAGCCCCTTGCGCCACCCGTACTTCACTTTTCCCATGTTAAAAATCACGCAAAAGTGCAAAGTGCTTGTAAATAAGTCCCTTAGGGCACCATATTCTGCCTGGCAGTATGGGTGCAAGTGACATTCCAGATAAGAAAACGAGAAAACTGTGTTCCTATTGGACAGTATACACTTGCTGAAGCAGCAGGTTTATGCTGTCACTACAACATGTTTCTGCCATGTAAATGTTCTGTGTCATATTGTGTTATTTTTCACCCTTCAGGGCCAAAAGATGAGAGTTGATGCTATAGCTGGTCATAGGCTGGAAAACGTCAATCCTCTAACTTGACCTTTTAAATGATATCAGCTTAATGCAAGAGAGCTCAAAATGCAGCCACGTGCGCACCTTCTGACTTGGTTAAAGTTAGTTGAAGTCTCTCACTGGTTACTTGTGGCAATCAGGGAGTGATTTAAATGCCTTTAGGAGGCATATTAAGCCATGTACAGAGCAGGTCCTTGAGTTGGAGGAGCCTTCACAGCATGGGGAGTCATTGTCTAACACTTCATAAATATCCTTCAAAGGCCTACCGGCCTTGTTGAGACTGTGATGAAAAAAGAGCACTGATGAGCGATAAGAATATTGAAAAATTGTGCTTTATACTTTGCTTACTTTGTTTGGAGAACTTGTTCCTTTGCATACATTATTTGATTTTGAAAGTATGGCAGAAAGCTTTGTCTCTGTGCTGCAAAAATCCTCTTTTGGCCTAAAGTGGTGCACTGTTACGGTACCCAATATTCCCAGGCATGTATCCACCTGTCCTGGCTGTTCAGGTGAATCCATCCATCATCAGGAAGTGATTTTGTTAGACCTGACTGTTCGATCAGTAGCATTTCCCCTCCCCCCCCGCCTTGAGACCCTCACGGGTATGTAGTGCGCTTTTCAAATGATTAATTGATTGTCATGGGTGGATGGCTGGAACTATGGCTTGATTTGTGGGTTTACATTTGGAAATCGATGCAGCAACATCAATGTCATATTAATGCCCATCCTACACTCAAAATGGGGGTGTCAGAGTTGTTAATGACACCCCAGGGATATGAAACATTATGTGCAGTATTACGATACATAATTCCATGCTACTCATAATAAGGGCCTATTGTTTATAATTCCAACCCCAGGCATAATACATATGTTAATTGCTTTCTTCTGCTTTGTACTGACTGCACCTCATTTTAAGAACGAAATAAAAATAACAGCAAAAAGATTGGGCACTTTCAGTCGTCGAAGTACTCAAAATCTGACCAGTGGACACTATATATTTCCAAAAGGAACATGGAAGGAAGAAAAAGCATGGAAACAGCTTGTGAGGGTGATTACAAAATAGAAAAGTCTAATTAATTCTAAGTTCATTTTCTTGAGACATTGTTAATCACATCTTGGACCAGCTCAAAATAATATTTTAATACTGCATTCAAGTCCTGGCTGTTCAGGTGAATCACTTCCATCATCCAGGAAGTGATTTTGTTAGGCCTCAGGACTTTTTATATCTAAAAGGAGAATTAATCAATTCTCTTTTTGGTCGCACTCAACTTCAGTATGTTTTAGAAACATTGACTACTAAAATCAATCCTTTTCTTTTTTACTATTTTGTTTCACTTCAAAATGTATTGTTTCACTTTGCAGGAAAAAGAGTTGCTGAGGCCGCCAGCGGACCATTCCTTTAATGGATTCCAGAGAAGAAAAAACATTTGTGTGTTCCTAGAAACCATGTTCAGCCACTGGGCTGCTGAAAGCGTTCAACGTGCCTGGCAGCTCCACTGGTCCTGCTGAGCGCCTGTAAAGTACAAATTCATCACGCCAGGCAGCTGTGACAAAAACTAAAAAACAGTACCTCTTGCTTGTACCTGTAAGTACATGCCAAACTTATTGGTTTGCCAATGCTTGATTTTAATAGGCCGTCATCACATGGGAGTACCATTTTCTAATACTGTATAAATATCTTTCAAAAGGGCACTGATTAAAATAAGATGACAGAAAAAAATGACTTTGCTTACTTTGTCTGCTTCTTTTGCCTTTTCCACATCATATACCACGAGGTCCATTGCTTTTTAGGTCGAGCCTAGGCAGCACTTGCGCTGTCGCTTATCGACCTTTGGTAATTGCTTTATGGCGTTCCAACTCCACCCATTGCTTGCTTTTGTTTTTCATTTGTCTATCTCAAAAATCCTTGCTTGCCAGTCCTGCCTCTTTGTCCCTTCTTTTTCTCTCCCGTTCCTCCTATGCAGCGGAGACTAAATACTGTCTCTTCCCGCTACAGTTCTTTATAAGTTCTAAGGGAACTACTTTTTTCTTGGTTTGTTCCTCTGTTTCTGTTTGTCTGTGTGTAGTTTCGGTACCATAGCTGATTACATTTAAATACAGTATTCCTCCCTCCCTCCTCCTCTTATTTCCACAGTTGGATTGAGGGTACGTCTTGCGCCATGCCTCCCGCCTCTTTGGTCATATATTTTAGGCCTTTAGCAATTTTTGTTGTCAAACATAATTTGGGCTTTTTTAGTAGGATGTTAGTTTGGTTTTGGGCTCTGTTTTAAGGAGGATTGGGCTTGTTAGTTTGGTGATCGCAACACCTACATTCTCATTTACAAAAGGCCTGTTTAGTTGCAATAATACTAGATTCAGTAATTGCATTATCAAAACTGACAATACTGTGTTTGTGCAAATTTAGCATCAAACTATGTGCGTGGTTTTCTACATTTTAAATCGCAGAGTTAGCAGCATCTTTTTGCAGGTTCTGGCTGTGGGATTGATTCCGGGTGTTTCTAAAGCTTTAAAGGAGACATCGGTTCCTGGAAGAGTTTATTGGCATGGCTGTAACCATGTCCTGTCTTTTGTTGTAATGAGTAAATTACTTATCAGGGGCTTGTTTTTCATCACCCGCACAAACTGCATTTTTCTCTCACTATGGTGTGATTTATCTTGCGGTAACACCACACTAGTTTAAACAGCAAAGCTGTGTAGTAACAGTGCTGAAATCCCCTTACGGCTGATTTAACAAGACTTTCCTTTCTTCGACCTTTTCTAAGTGACTGGTATTCGCTGACTTTGAATCTACCAGAGCGGTCTTCAACTGCACCAGTAACACACAAATTAATAGGTTGCTACAGCAATGAAGAGTTTCAGTGCTGGTAAGATTTCCTCGCCGGAGCGGCCGGTGCTAGCGCCCCATGAGCAGACACACAAAGTTACAGGAGCTGAACAGCAGCCGGATAAACTCGTGTCAGCACAACCCTGGCGTCTCCTCGACTCCCGTGACACATTCATGCCCCAGGTAGTCTCTCAACTCGATGCTCTCGCGCTCCCTAATCCCAGTGACAGATCGATGTCGCGAGTCCGGGGAGAGAAGAAGGGGCATATTATCAACGGCCAGCGATAATTATCGCTGGCCGTACATAGCGATAGAAATATTATCACCGGCTATCGCTGAATATTATCGCCATGATAACGCTATATTTACAACGCATAGCGCGTTGGCGATAATATTTCAGTGATAGTGGTGTTTTCTATGGAACACCGCTGGTTTTCCAGCGATGTTCCATTGAAAACAGCGATAACATTGCTGATAGGACCCTGTGGTCCTATCAGCATAATCCATCTCCCATTAAAAGTATGCCTTAGTCAGGAATTTAACAGACGTTAAATTCCTGAGTTAAGGCTGAGGTAGCGCAATTTTTTTTATCGCTGCACCTCCTTGTTAATGTCGCGAAGCTGCCTTCACGATATTAACATGTGGTTTTCACACCCACGCCTTCTTTGCATCTCATTGGCGATGCGAGGCTGTGAAAAAACGGCCTCTACATCAAGGAAAAACGCGCTAGCGTATCCTTGATGATCTTGCGATATAATTATCACCACTTATCGCCCAAAAACAGATGCTAAAGCGGCGATAATTATATCGCCAGCCCTTCCTAAAATGCTCCATAATTTGGTGATCAGTGACAAGTGCATGCCGAGGTACAAAAAGCACACAAGTCTGGCTGCGCAGCAATGGCTTACCTCCTGCTGGTGATTGCGCAATCTATATTTTATGGAAGGCATCAGTGTGAATATTACACATTTTACTTCCACATCAATAAATACTTTAATTGGAATTGTTTCAAACATTCTGCTTCTCATTGCGAGACTTTGTTGAAGAGCATATAGGTCCTGCATGTACAGATATACATTGTTTTTCTTTCATTTATTAATAAATGAGGCTTGAAACATATCGAGCTTCTAGCCCCGCTTTCAGCCCTAAGCCCCGCCCTCCACAAAGCCTTGAAGCCATTTGCTGCTTCTGCTTGTGTCCCTTCCTGTTTCTGAGTAAAGCGAGGCACAGACAACTTTCAGCTGTGTTTTTCCCCTCTCTTCCCCATTCCGCCATTGACCTGATGCTATTGGAACGATTACACAAGCACCAGGTACATTACAAGGACACATACATTTTTTTTAGACCCGTGGATATTAAGCGGCAGATCTACACGAAAGTGCTACAGGGCGTTACTGCAAGCCCTTTGGCTGTGCCACACTGCAGAACTTTCAGAGTACAGGAATTGGACATATTTACAATGATATGTCACATTCCTGTGCACTCCCCTGCGCTGGCGCACAAACAGCTGCCATGCAAGCCCATTGCACTAAGGCATTTTCCTCTTTCAATGCGGGCTGTAGAATGCAGCACGCATTGAAAGAGGAAGAAAACGAGGAGAAATGAAAACATTTCTCCTTGTTGTGCCTCGCTACGCCACCTCTAGGGTGACGTAGTATACTGACACATTTCCAATTTTACGAGTCTTCGTAAATCTGGAAATGTGTCTGGTTCCATGGGTGTTGCATGGAAACACCCACAGCAACACCCATGGAATGCGCTACATGCACAGTGAGAACAGTGGCAGGGTATAAGATGCTGCACCAATTACTTGTGTTCTTGTACAATATCTAACACATATTAGTTATTTCAACCAGTAGTGGTCCAACAAATGCCCACCTCCCGAAACCAGCCACCAATTTGGTTTCAAATATAAAATAGATATACAGAAAGAAGGGAGAGGCAATGCTAAAATGACCAAGAGTTAATCTCTTTCATTCATCACAGACGATGACAGAATAAATGATTTCTGTAGCCGGAAATGTTCTTAGTCTTTTTTTAATTCAGTTTTGTATGTATAGCAGCAAAACAGCCAACACGTTTCACCCTTTCAGGCTTCTTCAGGGCAACTATAATGTTTCGCAGAGTCTTCGGCTCGGAGTTTCCCGATACTCATTCTAGACACTTTCAAATCTTAGGATATACACTTTTATAATTTAGTATCAGAGTTACTGTAGGTAAATATTCTGGTCCACGTTCCTCTTTCCAATTCAGCGGGTCCTACTACCACGCCAATAAGTGAATGCGCTCAATCGCCCAATCTTTCAAAATCAAAAAGTTGAAACGCGTTGGCTGTTTTGCTGCTATACATACAAAACTGAAATAAAAAAAGACTAAGAACATTTCCGGCTACAGAAATCATTTATTCTGTCATCGTCTGTGATGACTGAAAGAGATTAACTCTTTGGTCATTATAGCATTGCCTCTCCCTTCTTTCTGTACAGCCATGGAATGCCCCTTTCACACAAAGTGCTGCGTGTAAAAGGGCCATATTTACAAGGACAGGAAAAGCCACGCAGGGTGGCTTTTTCTGTCCTTGTAAATATGGGGCAGAGAAATGCGCTGTCAGTGTGTCACAAAAAGTGACGTACTGGCATCGCAAGGGGATTGTAAATCGGCCCTAAGTGTTTTTGCCCAGAGTCACAGGATGTTCAAAAAAAATTCCGCATGTGATCTTTGGAACCCTTCACATCCATTCCAGTTGTGTTGCAAGATCTCTAGCATCCATTTACTTTGGAGGTAAACTTCTTACATTGCTAGATAGGGCATCTTCCGTCAACACACTGTTCGAATCACATATGTATGTACCTGCTCACATACGGACAAAGCAACAATGTCACACCAGCAGAAGTTGCATGCCATACGGACAACAGCTAACATACCATACTTTGGTTTTTACAATACTGGGAATGGTCTGAGGCCCCCATTAATTTCTAACTGGTCCTGGGAGTAAGCTGAAAGAAGGTAATCCTGATGCCTGCATGTGTGACTGGCAGGGTGATTGTATATGGGGAGTCCCTTAAGGTTTTGTTACACCACTGTCTCTCAGACTGCCCGACAGTGTGAGAAGGTTGGAGAGAGGTATGAGGGTGGAGGGAGGGCTGGTGCAGACGGTTTGGAGGCTCGGCATCACAATTTAAGTAAACAACACCTTCCTGGCTCACAGGACGATCTCAGTTAGAATTTTGCAATTCCTGTCTTATATTACACTCATTAAAATGGTATGCATGCTTCACATGCATTATTTAACCCTACAGATGCTGGCATCGGGCTCATTCTGTGAAGACAAGTCTGTTTAAACAATTGGCACCACTTCATCACACTCTGAAGTAAGGAAGTACAGGAAGCATGTGTTCATCAGAGGATGAAGAGTTCCATGTGGAGCCGACACACACGAGGAACTAAAAAGATGCTTACTACTTAGCGGACTTTGACACAAGCAAACATGGCTTCGAATCCTGGCTCTCGGCTTTCCATTGACCAATTTGTGTGCTCTGAAGTAGATCTCTTTGCCTTCTAATCCACAGTATCTTTAAATGCCATAATATAAAAATGTGCATAGAAACACTTTAGTTTTCCGTATTCTCTCAAAGCACAAACAAGGTAATTTATTCATAGTGTGGCGCAGTGTCATGCCTCACAATCTTGAAGTGGGTGTGCAAGAGATTTCTTGCCAGTCGGTCTGGTTGCTCCTAAAGCCTGTTTTCTCCTAAAACAGTTTAGTTGCATGTATGATTTACAGATATGGATTTTCCCTGGGTTGTGGAAATGATGGGTAATTCCAATGTGGAAAACAACAGTTACTACTAGACCAGGGGTAGCATTGGCCCCCCAACCCTCCACAAAACTGTGGTGTTATATTGGAAATAGTGACTTCAGAATAATACTCAGCTGACAGAGGCATACAACTGAAGCCTCACGTGAGTTAGTGCCCCGGAATCCTGGTCTCCGTCAGCCCCCACCCACCCCTCGTATTCATGCCTGGGGAGATGCTGCCTGCACCCTTCTCCTGCCTGAGTCAAAACACATTAATTCAGTCACCACTTCCTCTCTGTCCTGTACCTATTTAAAAGTGTTTAAAATTCTTTTGGGGATATTCTCAAGGACCGGTGATACCTACCACAAACGCCAGTTAGCGGCAGTTTTTTCATCGCCGCCGAACCCTGAAAACTATCGCCATGTTAGCGATGTATTACCAAGCCATTACTATATGGCGATAGTATCAGGGAACGCTGGTGAAAACGGCTGCTAACATCAGCGCGATGGCGATAGGAAATCCGGCGTCAGCAGGCGATCACTAATGATAGGCCCATTAGTGGCAATAAAATCTCATGCTAGTCAGCCCAACCTCCATTTTAAAATAGGCATAAAAACCAATAAACTGCAGAATGGAGCAGCCAGGGCCAAGAGCAACACACATCAACAACCCTTGCAAGCCAGCCAACATCCAGGATGACCAGGATGTGAGCCTTGATGCCTTGCTGGACCGGCGCCTGGAGCCTGCATGCCTCGCTGGACCTGCGCCTGGAGTCTGGATGCCTCGCTGGACCTGCGCCTGAAGCCTGGATGCCTCGCTGGACCTGCATCTGGAGCCTGGATGCCTCGCTGGACCTGCTCCTGGAGCCTGGGTGCCTCGCTGGACCTGCGTCTGGAGCCTGGATGCCTCGCTGGACCTGAGTCTGGAGCCTGGATGCCTGCTGGACCTGCGTCTGGAGCCTGGATGTCTCGCTGGACCTGCGTCTGGAGCCTGGATGCATCTCTGGACCTGCGTCTGCAGCCTGGAGTGGGATGCGGAGGAGGTGTGGAGTCGATGAGCCATGGTGGTAGACATTGAGGCACGACGATCACCCGTACCTGGTGGAGTCTGGCAGGCCTCATGGAGACACGTTGCTGACCTGTGTGAGAAGACCGCCTTGTGCACCTTGGAGCTGTCAATAGTAGAGGCGCTTCTGCTCCCCAACATAGGGCGGTCTGAATCGCATACTATGATCCACCACTACACCGGGGTACACAGATTGGATTAGCAATGGTGGGTGCCGCCTCTCTGCATCACAGGCTGGATGATGTTGGGCTGGCCGGATACTGTGGAGGGTGAGGCCCCTGAGCTGTGCCGAACTTGTGTGGTGTGAGTGCTGCAACTTCAAGCCTAAGGGGGCTCTGCTGCATCAACTGCATCAGGAGGTTCACCAGCGGAGTTGGCGGCGACTGCTGTACCCAGGTTTGTGAAATTCCGCCTGGCTGAGACTTCTGCAAGGCAGAATCACAGATTTGGAGAGAGTGCAGCGGATTGCACCACGGTGTCAATGTCTAGATAAGGAGAAGGTGGGACACGTAGCACAGGATGCCTGGGGATCGAGTCTCCTAGGCCTAGCACACGTAGATGACGCACCCCCAGTGGTGGCTAATCCACTATGGTGGAAGAGCATCACCCCACTGCTTCCAAGCAGTGCAGAGGAGGAACAATCATCACATGATGATAACTTACTGATGTAACCATGCTATGTTTCCCATGCGGGTGAGAGGGTGGGTAAGACTGCTCCAAGAACGGGGCAAGGCATGGGCGGATTGGCATGCCCACTCACGTGTGCAATGACTGTTTGGTCGGCCCACCCAGGCCGCCCAGAGCAGTCATGCGCTCCTCCCTGTTCGTAATACAGGCTGCATTACAGCCTGCATGGAGAACATGCCCACCCCTCCAGCCCCTAGCTGCATGCCTTGTCCCGTTGCCAATTACCAATCCCACCACCGCATCGCAGCATTGTGATTGGCTCAGGGGAGGGAGCTTTGCTGCCAACATCCTGTTCCTGGAAGCAGACGCAGGAGAGCAGGAGTAACGAAGATACAGGACCCGGCTTCGAGGTAAGACTTCACTTATTGAAATGTTTACAACACCCGCTCACACACACATCCTCGCGTCCACCCCCATCCAGTGTTCTTTCCAGTGATTACCACCTCACAGATGTCCAGCCTCCAGCACTTCTCAATGGCGGCTGCTGTGCGCCCATGCACTGCGGGTGTACCACCTGTGTGCCAAAGGCAAATACGTGGTTGCGACGCATGCCATAACATCGCATTACATTCCCATGCATACTAATATTAGGCACATTGCAACAGTAGAGTAGGTGTTGCATAGCGGAGACATCAATATCACCATTCCCACATCAGTGAGTGCAACCCAAAGCTAACCTTTGCACCCCAAACCCAACCGTGAACCCTGGAATTCCTTTTTGTGCCCCCATAACACACCCAAAAATCAAATTTGACCCAAATGCACACTCCAATTTCCATATTTTACCACAAAACATCCCCCAATTTTCATATTTTACCCCGAAACATACCCCAAATTCCATATTTTACCCTAACACACACCCCAATTTTCATATTTTATATTCGAAACCCACTCCTAACCGAAAAACTTTAAATTACCCCATTACTGACCTCACAATGCGTTGTAATTAAATGCGATGTAAAGGCACCTGCGTTGTCGGAGTTGCGTTGTTGACGACGTACTGCCTGCGTTGTAATGGTTGTCTCCCGTGCCAAAGGCAACCCATAGGCTACGCCGTTTGCGTCCGCCTGCCCCAGGACCACGCTCTGCACCAAGGAACCTTCTTCTTGGACACTCCACCGCTACGACGCCAGCACCCTGCTCGCCATCAACCCTGGACCCCACCTCGCCTGCCAGGACCAACCTCTGCTCCGGACCGGACATCGTCATCGCCATCACTGACAGCTGCAGTATCGCACACAAGGAGTACCGCGACCATCAAGGAGGATGCATTGCCACACCTACAGAAGCACACTCCAACTGACCATGCACTCTAATGACTCAAGGGTGACCATGGACCACCTCAACACCCAGATCCGGACCAAGCCAAAGCACATCCTCTGCAGCACCCTCATATGCAGGCCCCCCGGGCCATGGCCCCCCATTCCCCAATACCATTGTAGACCTCATTGCACCCCAGGATCTCCTATCCACTAACGACATCCTACTCGGTGAACTCAAGTTCCACCTGGACAACCCCAGTGACCAGGACACCACCCCCTCCCGGGGAAGGTCCCCTACATCAAACGCAACAGCAAGTCACCTCAACAAACCACATAGCAGGACACACAGTCAAGCACGTCACCTATAGCCACAACACCGGACTCTTCTGGTCGGACCACCATTGGGAAAATCACTTCTTCACCTTGCCCACCGGATGCCACCGCCATCATCGCACCCCTTCGCAGCTGGATCAAGGCCACCGAACAAAGTCTCGTCCCCTATCTCCAATGCTTCCAAGCGATGAGACCGCAGCGCGCAACCACCTCCGATGGATCTCCGACAGCACCGACATTCGGACACCCCTGATGAACGGCTCTGCGCCAGTACCTTCTGCCTGCCTCATAGCAGGCATGAGGGTGACGCACTGCCACAGGTATAGGCTGGTCCCCTGCATTGCTGGAGTTGTGACATGGTTGTGACACGACTGCAGCCATGCGTGGCTTTTTTTACTTGCATCATGGAGTGATGTCCAGTGAATACAGCTCATCCATGCTGTCGCAAGAAGGGCGTAGTGAGAAGTGTTGTAACGCTGTCTTCTGGCAGCTCTGCAACACTTTTCATGACTGGGGCCAAGAAATGTGCACCATCTTATTGATGGTGCGCATTCCTGCACTGTAGTTTTGTCGCAGGGTAGCTCTGCAACATTGCTTGCAGCGCTGTCCAGCACCAAAACATGCTGAGATGTGGCCCCAAGCGTTATCCTCATTTTTAAGACAAGCTATTTTCTGGTCTTAAGTAATTGGCTCTAACTGCCCAAGCCTGAGCCGATAAGCAATGAGCCCATACAGGAGAAATACAGACTAGTTGCAGCCTTATCGAGTCTCTCAAGTGAGATGCAGCTTAGATCCCATGGTATGAATATCTAAGGACCCATGGACTAGAGACAAGACAACATTGGAGAGATGTAGGGGGATATTCACAAGAAGCTTGTTGGAGTGCGGTGTTACGCCAAACATGGGCTTCTTCATGGCAATGAGATAATGAAATCGGTTACATCCTTAATTTCTGGGTGAAGAACGGAGAATGAAACCGTGCTAAGACGTGGTGAGGAAATCTCGTAGTGGAGAAAGATTCTCTGTGTTTAAGCAGTGCGAAGTACCGTATTGTGGTATTTGCCATGTAGGGAAACGGAGCCGTGTACGGAGTGCGTCCTGTCACTAACGTGTCGGGCGGAGATCATTTCAGGTGGGCAATATCATTGTTACACTGTGACTAGTCCAGGTGGTGCAGTCTTCTAAAGACCCAGCTGCTTTTCTTTTTGTCCTTCCTGAAACATTTTTGTGTTTGAGACAATTTTGCGAAAGAAATCATATTCTAAATGTGACATATAAAGATAGGCATGCTATGTAAGATTTTGTCTATTACTGCGTTCGATGTATTTTTCTTTAAAAAAAGGAAAGGGTTACATTGGAAAATCCTTTCTAGGCCATGTCATCTGCCGGAGCACCAGCAAGTCATGGGTGGGTATTTTGGAGTCTTGCTCAGATATGGGGGGGAGGCAGAGATCTGCAATGTAAGTTGCCTGGACATTGGAGGAATGTGTTTGAGATTATTATTGGTATACTTCCTCTCAGTGATGGAGTGATGCCAATATAACTGAGGTTCCTTTAAGGAGCATGACACCTGTTCTGTGTGTCCCTCAGTCTAGAACGTGTTCATGATGAGGTAATCTGTAGCAGAACCGTATAAACTGGGGGCCAGATTTATTAAGGGCTTGAGTTGCCTAACAAGGCCTTTGCAAGGCATCGCATGCCCTAAAATCAGATTTGCAATTACATGCAGAGCCAACTTCAGTGGTTCTGCAAAGCATGTAAATCTGGTGTAACGGAAGGCAACCCTAATTGCTGCCTTGTGTGTGTATTGGGAAGGCGTTCCATGGGTGGAGAAAGGGAATTCCCCTAGTTGGAGTGCATGGGAGTAGTTGCTTTCCCTTCATTAGAAGCAGCCATGATCAACCTTAACATTAGTGGACTCCTGCATCTAGTTGATCGTTAGACACTTGTTTTAAGAATGCGATGACACTTCTCTGGCTACTCCACTTGCAAATACAAACTCAGATAGGCTGGACAAGTGCAGCACCTGACTCTCTGCAGAGTCATGCCAAAAAGGTTTGCCTTTTATCCTCCACTTTTTGCTGAATTTGTTTTTGCTGACCTTAGGACTCTGTGCACTTTACCACTGCTAACCAGTGCTATAGTGCTCGCTGCCCAAAACATGGATAAAGTGGCTTATATTCAATTGGCATATTTAATTTGTTTATGAGTCCCTTGTAGAGAGGTATAACATATATCCAGGCCCTTCCTCTGCTCGGGCTTGGCTCAGCAGCAGGAGGGTAGAAATGTGTCTCTGGTTGGCAGCAACCATTTAGTAATGTCCGGGTCTAGAAGGCTGGCACCGGGAACACTGAGAGCCTATCGGAGGGCTCTTCCCGTGCTTGCAATCATACCTCCCACACCGTTTATGTTGTGGGGGTATGATTCCAAAATATTTGATACCAAACAGGGAAACAACCTTTACAATGCAGTCATTACACCGCACTACCTTTACAACACAGTCATTACATCGCAACATCCTTTACATCGCATGTCATTACAACGCAGCCATTACATCGCATGTCACTACAACGCATGTTATTACAATGCATGTCACTGCAATACAGGCATAACATTTCAAGTCATTACAACACATACCATTACAACGTATAGTACCCTTACACTATCCGACACTTACCCTACTGTTGCACTCACTGGAGTCAGAATAGTAATTTTTACCCCTACAATATCCAAAACTTAACCTACTGTTGCACTCACTGGAGTTAGAATAGTAATTAATACCCCTACACTATCCAACACTTACCTTGTATGCGTTGTGATGGTATGTGTTGTAAAGGTATAATGCGATGTAATGGAATGCTTTGTAAAGGTAGTTTGTAATAATGTGATGTAATGGCATGCGATGTAAAAGAATGAGTTGTAAAGGATGTTGCGATGTAAAAACTGTGTTGTAAAGGCATGCATTGTAAATGTATGCATTGTAACATCATACATTCTACCAAACATGATAGGATTCCTTGCAGCCGTTTTCGAGATCGTCATCGTTTACTTACGCGATGCCCCTCAATATGGTGTATGGCTGCTTCACTGACAACCCGGGAGATGGACTCTGTAGGCTGCAGGGGTGTCCTGCTCATGCAGGGGCACCCTCTCACTTAGAACCAAGCACCCTGCCTTCAGGATTTCAAAGGCCTGCTAAAGGGGTGACATATTTTTTAAGTGCAGTGACCCTTAGATATAGGAAACCTATATCTTAAGTAAGTGGTGCAAACACCAATTTACACAGGCTGCAATGGCAGGCCTGTAGTTCCATTTTGCATGGTCTCCCATGGGTGGAATAATGCATGCCTCAGCCCATGGGAGACCTCTGGGGTACCTATGACCTAGGAACCTTAGAACCATATACTAGGGTCTGATAAGGGTACCCCAGTATACATTCTGGGATTGTACCTAGGTACTAACACAACAATTTAGGGAGAAAGCAGATAGACTGGGGATCTGATTAGCAGGATCCCAGTCAGACTAGTCAAAAACAGCATTACATCAAGCAAAATGATGGGGTAACCATAGAAGCAGATCCTACTTTCCTACAACATGTACTTTTAAGTTTTACATTTTCAAGTGAAACTCTCCGAAATTTGTTTTTCACTACTGTGAGGCCTCCAACTCTCATAGTATAACATTCGAGATTCTTTATTATATCTAACAGGCTGTAGTTTTCATGTAGGAAAAGGTAGCTATAGCATGTTTGGTGTCTTTGGAATTGTAACGAGAAACGCAATGTAATGGTAAATTCAGATGTTTGATTGCACTTAAAAAAATTCCACTTTTAGAAAATTCATTTTTTCTGCCCTAAGCCCTTTTGTTTCTGTTGCCTGTCTTGGGTCATACGACTTGGTGTAACTTTCAGACTTTGTGAATTTAGTCCCAAACAGTCACACAATAGAGGGATTAGATGTGCCTGGATGTGCCATCTGCTGGCAGGATGAAGGGATGGAGCTGAGCACCACCCCGCTTGCTGCTGAATAGGGAGTTTTCTAACTCACACAAAGGGCCTAACACCCCCGCATTGTCACTGCAACCAGCTTGGAGCCAGTGCAGGGGCATCAGGAAATGCCATACCCTTCACAGCCACTGTCTAGAAGTTTGCTCGCACCTTCCAGAATGAGGACACAAGGGTACAAAAGTATGAATTTAGACACCAACTCTTCAGCACACTTCTGGACCTGTGGCCTCTACCAGGAAGAAGGCCTGCAGTGCTGCTGCAAATACTGCAACTCTGCTGGACTGCTGCCCTGCTGGACTGCTGCTTTACTGAACGGCTGCCCTGGAAGCACTGGACCTGCAACTTTATCTTGAAACCAGGGCTACCTGAGTGACTCCAACGGCTAGTCTGCTGGCCCCCTGATTTGAGCCTCAGAGACACTGAAGGCCCCACAACATCCTGCACCGGCACGGACCAAGCTGAAATGAGTTCCTGACCCCCAAGTGGTGCTCCTCAGGTCCTGGCCTCAGAGAGCTGCATTTAAGTTTTTAGGCTTTCGTGGCAGCGAATTTGCCAGTTCATACCAAGACCTCTCTACCTGCATAGTTTTGGCAGCTATCTCTTTGTGCTAGAGCATCACTTACTCGTGGGGACCGCCAATATGAAGCTCCAGCAATGCACATCTGCAATGCCTGGCTTGCTCTTTGTTCTACTCCGGCAGCCTCCTGTGATACTCTCCTTACCCCTCGCGCCCTCTCCACCCCGAGCAGGACTCTTGGTAGCTGATTTGAATGTGACTCATCTGGTGACTGTAGCCAACCTGCTCTCCATTGTGGTCGACCTGAACTTGTGACTTTGCCCATGTCCAGTATGACCAGATATCCCTAGTTGGCGATTTTTGGCACTATTTTCACTGAAACATTTAATAATTGATAACAGTGGTTCAACTCTAAGTTAAGCCTGACTGATTTTTGAGCCAAGCTACAGAAAGTTAAGCGGAGGTTAATTAATGAAGATTTGTGGTTCACTGTGCAAGGGATTGTGGTGTTGCTTGACCAGGGCTCACACCCCAGTCAACCAACAACCCAATTTTTCACAGCCAATAACACAGAGTGGGAGAATTGGAATAACCAGACTGGGAACATGAGCATAAGAAACCCTCAAAAGATAAGAAGGTGTCTAAAAATGGATGGTGTATCATCCTCCCCAGTCTCGGAGCATGCAAATGATTACGCCACACACGAAGATGGTATTACATGTCTTCATTCCTCAGCGTGTAACCGTTAACTGAACATTCTACATAATGAATTCAATCAATCACACCCAAACATTTATATCACTTATCTATGGAGTCCATCAGGAACCAAAAGTGTCCTGTCATATGTAGCTCACAAGATACCTTATCTCCCCCTTTGTTAAATAAAAAGTACAAATAATACATATATGCATCATAACTCTTCAATAAGTGATTTTGGTACTCAAATCAATCGCCCAGATCTTGTCAGGGGAGCCTGTGTAGATACAGGAGAAGTGTCCATGTCTGGCACTGGTGACAGAGACACCGTTACAGTCATTAGGCTCTCAGGATTCTCAGTCTCCCGAGTAAAATACCTCAGTTGTGTGGGTGGGCCAAGGTCCTGCGACTGGGAGGGTCAAAAACATAGGGATAGAGTGCTTGGCACAGAGCATTCTAAGCGCCATTATTTTAAAAAAATATGTCTTTTGGCAATTCTGCATTGGACACCCAAACAATAGAGATATAATTTTTTTCGTGAGAATGAGGGGAATGCTGTAGGTAGGACATTTGTGGTGATCCCAGACAGAAATGTGAGAAAATTTGATTATTGCAGCTAAATGAGAGGTTTGCAGGGAACTCTGGGTAGAAAAACATTAGGGAATCCATGCAAGCCATACCTCCTTGGACTCCCCCAGGTGTCTAGTTTTCGGAAATCTCTGGGTTTGGTAGGTTTCCCTAGATGGCTGCTGAGCTCGGGGTCAAAAACCCAGGTGACCCCCTTGCAAAACCAGGTTGTTTTGTGATAGGTAATTTTTATGTCTCCACAATATGTTTTGGGCCTTTCACTGACGCAGGCACTTGGCCCACCCACACAAGTGAGGTTTCATTTTTATCAGGAGACTGGGGAATGTGGGATGGGTGGAAGTTTGTCGATCCAACAGATTCCACAACTTTCCATCACAGAAATGTTAGGAAACTGTCTTTTTGACAATGTTTGAGGTTTGCAAGGGATTCTGAGTACAGAACCAGGTGGAAGAAACACAAGTCACCAAATCCTGGATTCCCCTCGGTGTCTAGTTTTAAAAAATGTATAGGTTTGCAAGGTTTCTCTAGGTGCAGACAGGGCTAGGGTGCAAAATCCACAGCTAGGCACATTGCAAAAAAAGGGTCAGTTTCACTGGAAAAATGTGATGTGTCTACGTTGCATTTTGAGCCATTTCCTGTTGCGGGCATTAGGCATACCCACACAAGTGAGGTACCATTTTTATTGAGAGACTTTGGAGAATGCGGGGTGGGTGGTTGTAAGTTTGCAGTTCAACGCAGACTCCAGGGATCCATTATAGCTTTCACACACATTTCTACCATTAACTGGAAGGAGGTTGAAAGCACATAAAGTAGCAAAAACAGGCTTTGTCCCAGTACAATGCCACAACTTAGTAGAAAAGTTTGGTTTTCTGACTAAAGTCTGCCTGTTCTGGAAGGCTGGGGAGATAGTGATTTCAGTGCCACAAACCCTTTGTTGATACCATTTGCAGGGAAGAATCAAGACGCTTTCTTCTGCAGCTTTTTTTCTCCATTTACAACAATTAATTGCTGTATTGTGGCTAATTTCTGGGTAAAATCCAGGGGAATCCACAAACCCTGGGTACCTTAAAAATCCCCATGATGTTGGAAGAAAAAGATACACATTTAGCATGGATACCTTATGGGGACAAAAGGTTACAGGGCCTAAGTGCAAACTACCCGAAATAGCCAAAAAGAGGCTAAGCACGGGGAGGAGGCCTAGCAGCGAATGGGTTAATTACCTTTCAACACTTTCATCAAGAGGAGGAAATCAAACTTGGTCTCCGACAGCCTGCTTAGTGGCGACAATTCCATGATGTACGTCATGTGCCCCTTCAATGGCTTGCTGTCCCAGACTCACTGGTATAACAACTATCGAACCTTATAAGATAATACCTTCTTGGGTAACAAAAGTTAATCTTTCGCATTTTTGAATTTCGGATATTCACTGTCATTTGCAAGAGGTTGAGTGTGCTGTTTCCAGGGTTGATGTGCAATGATGTCTGTGAGTATTAGCAGATCAGTGTCTGTGCTCATGGCAGCAATGATTTGTTCCACTGATATAGCAGTTGGTGTACTGGGGGACAGGTAGCTGACAAAGCCTTTGCTTTAGCCGGATCTGAAGTCATTCACTCATCAGCAAAAATATGGCTAAAGAATTTGAGTTTGGTTTGTGGAACTCACACTTCTCTGCATTCAAAGTGAGACCTGCATCAGCAAGTAGAAGGCACACTTCTGTAAGAGCTTTCTAATGTTCATTTTGTGTGGCTCCAAAGACCAGCATATCATCACTGCAATCGAAAGTATGCATGGCTTGCATGACAGACATCTTGAAACAGTTCTGCAGCTGATGACATGCCAAAACGTAATCTTTTACATCTGAAAAATACAATATTTATAGAAAAGGCAGTAATGTACCTGCATGTGTCTTTTAGTTCCAATTGGTGATATCCTTTGTTTAGATCAAGGTTTGAAAAGACTTTGGCACCATTCAGCTGTGTGATCATATCAGAAATGTGTGGACCTAGGCGGCGTTCTCTTTCAATTGCCTTGTTAGCTTGACACATATCAATACAGATGCGTACAGTTCCTTGTCTGTCCTTTTTAGGAACTACAACTATGGGCAGAACCTGTGGTGTCGTACCAGTAGATCACTCAATGATATGAAATGAAAATATGTTTTATAAAGTGCTCAAATGCCCAGGGGCGTCCTGGCGCTGGTAGCACAGCAGATAGATGATATTTAACAGCTAAATTATGAAGCTATGAGTTAAAAAAAACAGGCATTCCACTGTTTGGCTGTGCCATTAATGAAGCTTCGACCCTCCAGCGTATTCTTCTGAACTTGGGCACTTTCAGGTTAACTGCTGAGGATGATCGGAGTGACCCAGCAGGAATATATCTGGTCAATTTATTTTTAAAGTAGTCTGGGCCTTCTCCATGTTCGGCCTTAAAAGAGATAAACAACGTCTTAAAGTCTATGCTCTTGACAACTGGCAGCCAATGAAGTTCCTCAAGAGCCTTAACTGATGAGCTTTCTCTAGGTATTCCCAGCAATAGGCAAGCTGCCGAATTCTGCAAAATTTGTGGCCTACTCAAGAGACGTTACTGTATATTAATAAATAGGCCATTACAATAATTTATTTTAGATAAAGTAATGGCAGTTACCGCTAGTTTCTTCCACTCCAAAGGGATGAAAGGTAAGATCTTTCTCAGAATTTTTAGTCGAAGGAATGCTCTTGAAGTAATGGCATTCACCTGTATGTCAAACACCAGCTGGCTATCAAAGATCACTCCCAGGTTTTTCACCTTGGTGACAGGGGTTAGTAGGGGCCCAATTAGCTTAGGCCACCAGTCCGGTGACCAGAATGAGGTATTATTTCCCAATAGTAGCAATTCAGTTTTATTGGTTTTATCAATATCATGCTTTAGTAATGTCTCAAGGTCTTTTTCAACAGCTTCCAGTAAATGAAATGCACTTTGGCAATGTTGCTGATCAACAGGACAAATGTTCTCATTCATATGCAGTTGCACTTCCAGGGATATATTTACAAGGGGATATCTCACCAGAGTGTCACTTTTAGCAATGTTCTGGTGGCGATAACCTCTTCTCCTTATTAACAAAGTGGTGTTAAGCTACATAACCTGGCTTAACGCCGTCATGTAAATAAGGCCCCTTTTCACGCTGCACTTAGCGTGAAAGGGGTGTGCAATGGGTGTTGTAGTGGGTGTTCTGCTGCAACATCCATTGTTTTTTCGGCACTGCCCCATATCTACAAGGCTGACGCAGCGCCAAAAACTAAGACCAGTGAATACCTGGTCTTAGTACGGCGCTACAAGGAAAAATTATTCATTTCTCCTGGTGTTTTGCTCTTTCCAAGTGTGCTGCATTCTTCAGCACACATAGAAAGAGCAAATCACCTTTCAAGTTTGTTTATTTGCAGGAAGATGTCCAATTCTGCATGTAAACAATCACCTCTGCAGCGCAGGCACCCTTGGAACATGGCACAAGGGTGCCTGTGCTGGCGCTAGGTAGTTTTATTAGCACCAGCGCTAGTGGAAACACAGGGGGATGCTGTATTTTTTTAAATACGGCGAATCCTTCCCTTTTTTAAAATGTTGCAGCGAGGCCTTACCAATTTTGGCATAACACGTAGGTATGACATTTTGTTGTAAATATCCCCCATTTGTCTTAAGGTTTCCTAATCCATGAAACAACGCTGTAAACTAACTTACCATTTCGTGATGAGCATTTATGTTGTAATTTACAGATATCAGTCTCATTTCAGCAGCAGTACTGAAACTAAGTAAACAGGCACTTGCTGATTTACCTTGAAGTATATGAATTGGTGCTTGTCCTTTTGTCTTTTTCAGGGCCGGACTGGGAACCAAAACCGGTCCTGACAAAGTGCTCGGCCGGCCCCCCTGGGGTGTTGGGGGTGCCACCGAGCTCTTTGCCAGGGCCGGTTTTCGGCCGATTTTGTTACAGGGCCGATTTTGCAGCAATGCTGCAAAAACGGGCGTGTAACAAAACGGCCCCCAGGGGCCCAAAACCGTTCCCCACCCCTGCGGCGCACCGGGGTATTGCCCGGTGCCCGCTAAGGCCAGTCCGGCCCTGGTCTTTTTGTGCTTCATGGCTATTTCAAATGAACCTTGATTTTTTTGTTGCATCGATGCATCCCATTCATATACGAATGTATGACGTTACAACGCATACATTAACAAATCATGCCTTTACAACGCAGTTTTTACATCGCAACATCCTTTACAATGAATACATTTACATTGCATGCCACTACAACACATTTTTTAAAACTACATTTACAACGCATTCCATTACATCGCATTATACCTTTACAACACATACCATTACAACGCATACCATTACATTGCATTTAAGGTAAGTGTTGGATAGTGTAGGGGTAAAAATTACTATTCTAACTCCAGGCGGGCAACAGTAGGGAAAGTGTTGGATAGTGTAGGGGTAAAAATTACTATTCTAACTCCAGGGGGTGCAACAGTAGGGTAAGTGTTGGATAGTGTAGGGGTACTATGCGTTGTAATGGTATGCGTTGTAATGACATGCAATATAATGCCTGCGTTGAAGTGACATGCATTTTAGTGTCATGCGTTGTAGTGACATGCAATGTAATGACTGCGTTGTAGTGACATGTGTTGTAAAGAATGTTGCGATGTATTGACTGCGTTGTAAATGTAGTGCGATGTAATGACTGCGTTGTAAAGGTTGTTTCCCTTCATATACTTTAGTCTTTGACGTTGTGAAATGAGGCACTGGAGACAGCTCGTTGTACTTCTCCTCAGACATGATGTTTATCGACCCACCACTATCTATGATAAAAGGTATGGCACAACAATTCACCTTTAGCATGATTTTAGGACACCGTCTAAATGAATTTCGTAACTTCACTTGTCGATCTTTACTTGATTTGCATTCATCCCTGCATGCGGGCTATCCGACACACGCACATTTCTCTTTAGTTGACATTGACATCGCACATCCATCTACCTCTCTGTCATTGACAATGATGATGAAGAACTTTTGGATGAAGATTTTGATGATGATTGACTTCCTTTAGTTTCTCTTTGCCTCAACTGATGAAGCTGCTTGGCCTTGTGGGCATGAGTAGAACAATGCTTCTGGAATGTTCGGGCGTCCATTTTGTTTACTTCATGTGACACACTTAGTTTTTCCTCACTTTGTAAACCATTACAACATATTCCTCTTTCCAAAAACCCTTGCGTACTTGTCCAATGGCAGGACTTTTACCTTCATGATGAAAAGAAAATCTGCATTTGATTTTCTTTAAAGACATCACTTTGTGCCCCTCAACCTGGTGTCTCTGCTTACTTTTCACATTCAAGGCTTACTTACTCTAGGCTCCTTCAGCCTCCATGTCGGCTGTTTGTCATTCTGCATGTTCCTGTGCTCTTGCAGCCATGAGTACTTGCTCTAGACTGAGCGTTTCTCTCAGCATTTGTCTGAATAAATTGGAAAAGCAACAGTCTATGACTGAGATGCATGGCTTCTTCATCATTGAATTCATTGAACTTACAATCTTTGATGAGCGTATCAAGTAATTTGATAAACTTATACTATACAATAAAAAGGACTGGAGTCATAGCCATTTGTACATCCCCCAATTACAGAGTCTCACTTGATGCGTTTTTTATTTGTTTTTATTTTTGCTTGCCTACAGTTGACACAGCTATGTCTCAGCCACTATTGATGCGTGAAATGTGTTGTTGTCAGATAATATTGTTAAATACCACTCCTTGCGCTGATCTTCTTTTTCCTTCAAAGAGTATATGGCATTCTGAAACGTTATATCTGATGTTTATTCGATATAGATATTTATGCCCTACCACAACGATCCATTTTGGAACAATACTGTGTAATGCTCGACATTTACCTGTGATTATGTTACATGTATGCCTAAACAAATCTCAATAATAAAAAAAAAAGTCTTTAAATAAATTATTTCACCAGGCTTCTGCCTTTCCTGTTGGAAAATGTATCTTTCATACTTAACATTCGGGATTAGCTTGAACTTGATCTCTAGTGCCTCTTTGAGTTGGCACTATGACAGTGGAGACTTCATCAATATGTGGTATCTTCTTTATTACTTCCTTTACTCCTTCACCTGCAAGGTCCATCTGGCACCAATAAAAAGGGTCCTGTCATCTCAACAAGACACTACAGACGGCAGCAGATACATTACAGTCAAAGACACAGAAAAAAGAGAGTAGTTTGGATGTAGGGGGCAGAGTCTGGTAGAGACATTTAATAAAATTCAGTTGGTAACCCTTTGAAGAAAATAATTCAAATCAAAATATTCAAAAAATTCCACATCAAATCAACACAAATTTGAAATGATACACATTAATTAAAGTACTTTTCCCTGCAGAGGAGAGAACATGCAAATATTGTGCACAACAGTGGTCGTATTGTAGTATGGGAGCACTACCCCAGTCTGTACTGTGGTTCACCTTAGCAAGATGCACCTGGTACAGGCTGAGGCAATATGCCCTATTGCCATCAACGTGGTGCTCAAAGAGCAGATGAAAACTCATGCCTTCCCTGGGTGCCTTTAGTTTTAACTGGAGGGGCTGGGGCTTTGCATGCCCAGGATCCAAGACTACTGTATAGTACAGAACTGTGGCACATCTTCCCTTTTTAAAATAATAATGCAGGACTAAAATATATCCAGTGCGCTTACCATTGATCGCTTCTACATAGGGATTGCATTGATCCTTTTTTAATATAGGCCCAATGGGTCTGGGCCCACAATGTCTTGATGTGACTCAGAGGACTGGCTTTGACATGGATGGCTGATGAGCCTGCGGCTGCCCGCAATGTACACCCTGTGAATCAGTGGACCTGTTCCTCCTGGTCACGGTGCCTGGCGAGTGAGTCCTGCAGTCGGTAGGCTCAGCGATTCAATGAAGCAGCTGGAGTTGTGGCGGCCAACGGGAGAGGCATATAGGTTGGATGGTACTGCCCAGTGTGGAGAACCACCTTTGACTGAGTGTACGGATCTTCGAAGTAGTCCATTGGGCGAGGTGATGTGGAATCACACCCACTCTGCCCCCCGGGCACTGAGGGGCCTGTAGGCAGATGAGAAGGAAAGAGAAATATCATACACAGGGTTGACCAGATTTGAACGCCTGAAGGCAGGTTACAGCGGATTGACTGCATTGGGGGAATCAGAGGTAACCTATACACCCATGCTAGATTTTCAACACATGCATGGGGTATCTCTATTAGACTTGTGTGGGCAATAATTGTATGTGATTCCTCTGCACCTGTCTTTTTCAGAATTATGGTACTCTCTGTACCAGGCTTGGCCCTCCTGCTGCAGCAATCTGGGTCATTCCTTCAGCGTTGCCACGTTGCATGCTTACATCCCCGCCATCCTAGTAATCTTGCACTGTCATCTTTAGTACAGTTAAATATGGGGTATCTAATCTTATTCCTAAGCTTTGGAAGTTAGTGCTTCACCAACACAATACTGTTGAGCAGAGACTTCCCTCATCTGCTGCAGGGGATGGGGGCACCGGAATCCTGCTCCACCACAGATGCTATACTGCTGGATCTGAGGGCCAGCCTAGCCTCTGTCTATCAAAAATTGTGTTTGTCTCTTCAAGGCTTGACAGGCCGTCCGAGTACCTAGATCACTAAAACAAGAGGATTGAACATGCTGAGAGGCGAATCTTTGATCTTGAAGATGACACCACTTATACCAAAACAAAGGGGCTGAAAACGAAGAAAATGCTCACATAAATCACAGCTAAGAATGAGGGCTTAGAGGCATGCTTGTGATGCAACTATGTACTTATTACATGAATTGTGGAATGGACCAACCAGGGACGCCCTGCCAAATTTATTTAGACACTGCTAATTGACATATTTGGAAGGACATCCTTCTCATAGTTGTTTCTGTTGGAACATGCACACTGCTCTCTGGGTCCCATGGCCCCACTTAGAGCCCCTCCATGTCCCATAGTGGCGCAACTATAACATTTCTGTGATCGAGAAACAGCTCTTAGGTTGGCTCGGAATGGAGGCTACCTTCAGCATCAAGGTTCTAAATTCTCTTTATACCCTGCCTTGCCTAAAGCAGTACAAGAGGCATGGCGGAAGTTCTCTACTCTGAAACGGATGTTGCAAGGCAAGGGTATTTGGTACACTATGCTCTATCAGGCCGACTGAAGGTCGAACTTGGTGGTTAGTTCCACATTTTCACATATATTGACCATTCTACCAGGACCTGCGGGAAGTACCTTAAAGCCCAAGCTATTCGAACAAAATCATTGCCATCAGACACAAAATAGTGGCCTCAGATGCTGAACACTGAGGACATGTTATAACATAGTTAACATACCATTTTATAACTTGAGTTGGACTGGGCCCTTTTTGAAGGTCACCCTAGATTTTTGTATTTTTTTGCTGAACCCATTCTTGTTGGCTTGTAGGACTCCTGCTAACTAGTAGTAAAATTCTTGCACTCTTTCCCTTAAACATTGTATTATTGGTGTACAGCCCATTGGGACATAACATGTACTTATAGCTACCTAGTATACAGTGCTACATGCACCCAGGGCATGTCCATTAAATGCTGAAAGTGGACTGCAGCACTCACTGTGTCACCCACTATAGTAGTACTGTAAATCATGTCCTAGGCCTGCCACTGCAGCCCTTATTGCAGTTTTAAACTGCCATTTTGACCTGGTAAAATAGTTCTTTTGAAAGGCCCTAACCATCCTTTTTCATATAATACATCCCCTCTAAGGTATGCCCTAAAAGCTCATATGATCGGGTCCATGGTATTTAAAAAGTAGGGCCTGTGTATTTAAGATTTTCATGTCCTGATGGAAAAACCTCTACAGCTAGAGAAATACTTCTTAGGATCCTTTGAATTGTAATATTGTATTTTAAAATCCTCTTTAATGGAAAGGTTCACTTACTCTTTTGGAAATTTCACTTTTAGAAAGTTGAAACACATAAATGTGATGGGAGACTGCTTGGAGTAGCACTCCAGCCCATCGTTCTTTAGCTCACCATGCCAGCTCAGTTTGGACCAAGCTGTATACAAACCAATGTCACCCATGTTCCTCATGGGAACAGTCCTCACTGAAATGAAACACATGTAACCCAGGATCAGTCTCGCCCAAGCTCAGAGCTCATCAGCCAAGTACATCTCGGTTTCAGTGACACAGTAAGAATGGGATCCATGTCTGAGCATACCCATGCCAACTCTTAGGTAGCTTGGCACAGAGGAGTAAGGTGTAACTTAAAGGCAATGTGTAAAGTATTTGTGCAACACTTCAAACAGTAAAACAGTAAAACCACACCATAACAGGACCCCACAACAGTATTAGAACAACTGAGTGAATTTTAATAAATAAAATAAAACTAGAACTGCAAAAATCTAATTAGTAGAAAAGGAGATATTGAATTTTCAAATTGTATAAGAAAATGGCACCAAAAGGGATAAAATACCATGTGTGGATATCTGGTCACGCCGGACCAGGACAAAGTTTGAGCTTCAGGCCAACCACAATGTAGCGTGGGCCAGCTGCAGAGACTCAGTCAGGCCCGCTGAAAAGAGTACCTTAAATGCTGGGTTGTGGGGCACTGCGTGGGTCCGTGTCAAAGATGCATCGCGTAGGTCGGTTTCGAGATGCGAAAGAGCAGCAATGCCCTCACATATATCCTCATCGGAGATCCCATCGACAGGGCTTGTGCTGTGGAGTCCGGCATTGAGGATGAGGCGAGTAGTCGGGGTGATTCATAGGTTCAGAAGAGCCATTATTATCTTCAAGGCTTCTGCCAACAAGGGATGGGAGGACCTGTTCTAAGGATGCATCGCACAGCAGCGATTCCAAAGACGTTCCGGGCTGTGGCAGCGATGCAAGTTTCTGCGTAGGGTCCAATCCACACAGTAGCGGAGATGCGTTGGTTCGGCTCAGGGTTATGACATGCAGCAGAGGAGCTGTGTCAGGTCTGCTTGGTTCACAGAGGTTCAGAAGCACCTTAAACCCCCTTCCAAGGGTCCAGGACTGTGGCGGCACCACTTGGCAGGGTAGAATCACAGATGGCAGAGTTCAGGTGCAGGTGCAAGGTTTTTGGAAGCATGTTAGTCTTCGATCAGGAGGATAGCCATCTAGCCCTTGGAGTTATTCTGAGTTCAAGAGTCAAGAGATGCTTGTCCGGACTTTCTCACCCAGCAGGAGCAGCAGGTCAGCACAGCAGGGCAGCAGTTCCTTCAGAGTAGGAGTCCAGCAGAGTGGCAGTCCTTTCAGAATAACAGCAGTATTTCATCCTGGCCGAGTAGCCATAGGTCCAGAAATGCACAGAAGTGTTGGCGCCTGATGAGGAGAAGTCTCTAGAGGTTTCCCTAAGCATTCTATCTCACTTGCCCTGGCTCTAGACTATCTACAGGGGATATTCAGCTCATTATGTGGAGGCAGGCAGGACAAAGCCTATTCAAGTATAAGTGATGGCCCATCCAGGCACACCTATGCTCCATATTGTGTGTCTCTGTCTAGGAGAAATACATAAAGCCCAACTGTCAGCTACACTCAGTCATGTGACCAGAGACAGGTACTAAATGGGTAAGGCAGAAAAATGCTAGCTGTCTAAAACTGATATTTTCAGAATTGCCACTTACAATCCGAACTAACTATAAGTTAGGATTTTAAATTGTGATTCCAAATCCACCAAACAAAAACTGGCCATCTCTTCCCATTAGGAAATTACACTTATAAAATGTAATAATGCAACTCCAATGTTAACCTATTGGAGAGATAGACCTTGCACTAGTGAAAAAACAAACGTATTTTACTACAAGGACATGTAGACCCTACAACTACATATTTAATGACATTGCACCCTGCCCTCTGGGATGTCCAGGGCCTACCCTAAAGGTGACATATATGTATCAAAGAGGAAGGTTTGAGCCTGACAAAAGGTTTATTTTGACAGGTAGAAATGGCAGTTTAAAACTGCATACACAGGTGTGCAATGGAAGGCTTCAGACATGTTTAAGGAGCCAAAATAAGTGGGTGGCACAAAATGTGCTGCAGGCTCACTGGTAGCCTTTAATTTACTTCAAATGGGACCATCAAGTACCATGTATGTCATGTAATGGTTGCCAGGGATTGTAACTGGCTCTTCTGGCTTGCCTCGTGCAACCCCTGGCAGTGCCTTTGCAACCCATGGCTTCGGAAATGGCAAAATCAGTTCCAGGAACACAGTGGTAGCTCGTCCTTATGGACATCAGCTGGGGTTCCACTTTCTTTGTTCTCTCTTGTTTTTTTTACTACACTTATATCGAATAATGTTTCATTAATTACTATTAGTCTAATAAAAAATGGAATACAATTAGCTGGAATATGACTTTCCCTGGCAGCTGAGGTAAGTAAAAACAGACGTGCATGCTTGCGGGTGAGCATTTGTTTACATGACAGAGTGTGTGTAAGTGTGTCTATGTGTAAGCATGTGTATGAGTGAAACTAAATGTCAATAGGCATGTGATTTCACTTCTGCTACTCCTGGCATTTTTGTGAATTGACATTCATATGTACTACCACTTTGCTAGCGACTTATAGGTAAATGTATTAATACCAACAGGTGATAAGCCAATATCTCCATGTTTTAAGGAGTGACAGAGTTCTAATGCCAGCAAAAACAAATTCAACAAAAAGTTGGAGGAGGGATCCAAACATTTGTGGATGATCCTGCAGGAGGGTCAGTTCAGGTCAGGTCCAACAGTCACTTTAGGAGAAATATGGTGAGGGAACAAAGCTGTGGGCAGATGGTACATCTGCCAAAGTTTCATGGACCACCTGTACTCCTCATCTCTAAATGAGAGTCTAACTATTTTTGTTTGTAAGCATAACATTGCAAACTGGAGGAGCAGAGGCCTAGTGGTGCATATGAATAGGAATGATTTCTGTCACTGGTTCACCCATTGACCCCTTCTTCCACCAGCTTTCTGGCTTGTAGCATCATAAGCGCAAATCAGAATTTCACCATCATTATCTTTCTTCCTTCATTACTGCAGCTTCCTCAAGCATATATAAAGGGATCAAAGAGAACCAGTCTGCCTCCCCTCTCATGGATATTCTCTGTGCATAACATGATTATATAAATCTTGCAGTTGTTTCTGAGCTTCTCCCCTCCTTTTTCATTCTTACATCTTCCATGCTCTGATGCACATATATCACTGTGACCCAATATATGTGTGAAAAGAGCAAACTTCACACTGTTTCTTACATATGACCTTTTTGGATGATTGAAAATGTTTAGGATTAAAATATAAGTTCATGAACATAAGGCAATTATGTTGAGTGAATAATGTGGCTTGCTAGCTTCAAAACTTTGCCATTTTACATCTTTCCACAGTATGTGATATTTATAGCCAACATACGGACTTTAATATGTTGCTGGTAGGCTGTTTCCCTAATATTTTCCAGGCATGTACAGCTTCACACATTCATAAAGAATTAATTATAATCTATTCTATAACTCTTTTTCTTTAAAGCATGGATGTCTAGCCTGGGAAAAAGATGGCTGGATCTTTACTAGAATTTCAAGATAACTACTGACTAAGTTACTAAGTAAAATAATTTAATATATATATATATTCACTGAAAAAACCAAAGGTTTCAGGGGCGTTATAGTTAGCTGGACATTTCCCTCGTACAAAACCCTAGAAATTCCCCTGTTATAGTTAGTTCAGCTAACTATAACTCGTGCCCCCGCAATGCACTGCTGATGACGTCACATATTACATCACTCATGACATGGTCAGTGACATCACTGATGACATTACTGATGACATCTCAAATGACATCACTAATGACATCACTGATGACATCATCCAGTAGGTATGTGTTTCTGTACAGTTTTAATATGTTTAATATATATAGGGAAAGGTCTGTTGAAGAATGAGTGGGTGTACAAGTGTGTGAATGGATGATTTTGTAGGTGCGTAACTGACTCTTTAAGTGAGTCATTAAATGTATCTTACTGCAGACTAGTGACTAAACTGTGTGAATGTCTGTATGTGTCTGTGTGTAGGTGTATAAGTGGCTGCATGGTTTTGTGAATAGCTATATGAGTGTCTATATGGGTTATTGATTGGTTGTCTGAGTATCTGTATGGGTGCCTGAGTGTTTGTGTGGGTAGGGTGTGTGTGACTCTATGCATAGATGTGTGAGTGGGTGATTCTATGGGTGCATGGTTTTAAGAGTGCATCTGTGATGGACTGTATGGTTGGGTGAGTGCATGTATGGGTGTGTTAGGGATTGAATGTATATCTTAGTGGTACATGTGTGACTAACTACATATGTGAAAGGCAGTATATATGTGTGTAAGAGTATATAAGTGGGTATATGTGAGAGTGTGTGATTGTGAGAGTGGCTGTATGGATGAGTGTGTGCTTGTATCAATGATTCTATTAGAGCGTAAGAATGTGGTACTATTTTTATGAGTAAGTGAACTTGAGTGTGTTTAACTGAATAGGTGAGTAAATTGGACTGTGTTTAATTACTTGCACGACTGACTAGGTGTGTCAGTACCTCAATGGATGATTGGTGGTGTGTGAGTGTCTATATAGGTGTATAAATGCATTTGATAGTCTTGTACGGAGTGACTGTAAGTATGAGTGACTGTACAGGTGAGTGAGTGGAGGTGCATGTAGACCTAAGAGTTAATGAGTGGGTATGTAGTTATTGGTATTGGAGTATCTATGATTTTCAAAATGGGCGTCTGAAATTTTGAGTCGGTGTATCAAAGGTTATATTAGGGTGTGAGAAGATGCACTAATTTATCACATGGATGATGTCATCAGTGATGTCATGAGTGATGTCATTTGAGATGTCATCAGTGATGTCATCAGTGATGTCACTGACCATGTCATGAGTGATGTATTAAGTGACGTCATCAGCAGTGCATTGCGGGGACGTGAGTTATAGTTAGCTGAACTAACTATAACAGGGGAATTTCTAGGGTTTTGTATGAGGGAAATGTCCAGCTAACTATAACGCCCCTGAAACCTTTGGTTTTTTCAGTGAATTTCAAAGGATTTTTAAATGCTAATTCCTATCTATAACTTATCTCTGAAGATATCATGAAAAGCATTCTTTTTTAAAAGTAGGGGGCACATTAGTTTTGTGGAAAAGCATCTTTGTGATTGGTTAAGAAAAAGCAGTTTCAACGAGGAGTACATATCAAAGGATAAAATTTGCTCAGATCAACCACACCTGCTACTTGCATTTGAAAGGCACTGTTCGGACTTAAAACAATCGTCAACTTTTAACCTGCACGTGTCGTTAAATATTCAAGAAAATGTTACAAAAAAATATCCTTAAGTTTTAAAAAATTGATGAACTTTTAACCTGCACGTGTTGTAGAATGTTCTAAAAAGTGTGTTGATAGAATATGTTGCACTTCTGACTTCTATGTGTTGTTCAATATTTAAAAAACGGTTCATATGGAAAATTAAAAAGAAACCAATAGAGAAGTTTTGAAACCTAAGAGAATCAAGGAACTATTCTAATTTATTCTTTACATGTATTTATGTGTGCAGCAACAAAATTATAGCCACAACAGCAGTAGGAAGAGGAAGAAGCAGGGAGTGGGGGGATGGGGGGGGAGATGGGCAGAATGGCACACATGCACAATTAAGTACAACACACATATAGACTAACAATGGCCAAAATGAAACACACCAACAAGCAGCACAAGTCACACAACCCGCCAACATCACACCACTGAACGAGCATAGAAGTGAAAACAACGCTGCATTCATACAGGATGTGTACAAAGGCCAGTCGTTGGTGTTGTGGGATGTCTGCGACCGTGGTCATCATGGATGAGATGCCCAGCATGTGGCACATGGTCGAGTTCACTGTGTGTTATGTTGCCAAACGGCTGCACCTCCCTCCCACGAGCCCCCACAACTTTTGTACGGTGCGCTGTTGTATCTCGTGCACTCGTACAGCACACATTGTAATGCCTATTTGCGCATGTCCTGCTACATTCCAACTACAACATCACAGTGCCGTTTGGAGGTGGTGCATGCCAGTTTACAACATCAACTGCTGCGGCTCTTGTAGCAGACCACACCAGAACACAGAGACACACTTACCGCACTTCCTGTACATGGACATGTCCAAGACACCCCGTTCCCCTTGCCGGATAGGCACACCCCTGCACTGACCTGTGAACCCCAGACCAGCACACGCCAGTTGTGCATGCAGAAGGATGCGTGCGTAGCTGCACATCCAGGCTCACTACCAACGCTGAGGTGACAGCACACTGTGATGTTGCAGGGCTCGTGCCTATCATGCTAAGACAATGACCACAGGGACACACTTACTAAGATGTGGGTTTGGGGGGCATTGGCGGTCCTGGAGTTGTTGAGATGAGTCTTCTGTCCCTCATGGGTATCCCTGTAGCATGCTCATTGACTCTATGGTACCTGTGGGTGTTCTGGTGTGGCTCTTGACTGTGTTCCCTTTCATGGTGCAGGTAGTTGTCCTGCTTAACACCAGTAGAAAGCAGGTGTAAAATCCCTGGTGCTAACGTGTCTTATTGCCGGAATTTGTTTCGCATTGCAATTGGTGTCAAAGTTGTGATGTGATTTTTTTTGTGTGCAGAACAATATACAAACTGAGCAGTGTATCTCATCATGATCCAGCACCCGACGCACTATTCCCAATCAATATAAATACAATGAGATTTCTTAATAGATTTTGTGTGTACACTGTAACTGCAGCCAATACCTCAGTGCAATTCAATACAGGATTTTAGTATGTAGAACAAATCGAAAAGGTGCACCTCGTGTCTTTTTGCACGGGAACGGCTACTCTCCATTTCATTATCAGCACTTTAACAGAAGTAAAGTTGAGATAAATCTAACACACTATTCAGAAGTTAGTGCAAACTGCAGATATCACCAGTATTCCAGCGATAAGTCCCCCAAAATTTAACACCATGGTGGACTCCATCAAATAACAGTAAAAAGAACAAGAAAGAGTCACACAGCAGTTAAGAGAATGACCAAAAACGTTATTAATTTTTTTTCAAACTTTATTTTTTATAATAATAAATATATAAACGAAAAACAATTTTCAAACTTTATTTTTTTATTAACATATATATGAACAATAAACTAATAAACAAAATGTAACAATAATGAAAAACAACAAGGCGGAACACTACTGTGGGGACAATGGATGTCGACGACAGACCTGGTAAATAAGAAAGATTGTTAAAAAAAAACCAACATGGTATTCTCAACAAAATACCACAAGAAACACATCACAGATATATACAATGCATACAGCTAACAAAATTTTATAAGTTTAACTTACAAAATCTGTAAATGTTGCCGCTTTAAAATATTTACCGAATCTGAAGAAAATGTTTTGCAGAAGGCACCACACAAACAACGTTTTTCTTCAGTGGTGAGGACATTTTTTACTTCTTCCAAGGAGCAAACAAAGACCAATGCCACCTTCGTCACTCGCAAGATTTGCCAAAGAGTTCTGTTACGAGGAGATCCTAACAAAAAATACTCGTGCGGCAAAGCAAGTATGATGAAACATCTAAGGACCCTTCATCCAAACAATCTTGCACGAGAAGAGTGCAAACAGATGAGAAACACTCCTGTTCTGTATCTGTAAAAAAGAATCACAAATAAATGTATATTAAAACTTTCAAATTTATACTATTCCATTATTGTACAAACACATTTTATATAAAAACTGACTATGAAACTATAGCCCTGAACCACAAGTATGACGATCATTAAAACACTACATGCATAGTGCATACTACTTTGAAGCAGTTCATGCCCTAAAGCCTACTTCACTAAAACACTACATGCTAACTGACTAAATGATTACAGTAGTATAAGGAGACACACTTGGTGACTCACAGGGTGTTTGCTAGAAGAGTATGAATACTAACTAGGGAATAGAAGGTGTGAAACACAACTGTGCAGGTGATTAGAGGACTGCATCCATACTGCATAGGCATTTAAAGCAGTCCATGTGCTAAGGCCTGGCTCACTGCATGACTACTTGGGTACTGACTGAATGATTATCGTACAGCAAGGAGAGTGCCTAGGTGAATTTATAAGTGCTAGGCTTTTCGCACAGAGAATAGATTAGTACTTGGTACTGAATGGGTCACTAGAGGAGTGCAAAGGCAGTGACAAGTGCTGGACTGTATGGATACTGACTAGGAAATTGAAAGTGTGAAAGACATGTGTCTAGGTGGTTAGAAGACTGCGTGCATAGTGCATAGGGGTTTGAAGCAGTCCATGTGCTAAGGCCTGGCTCAGTGTATGAATACTTAGGCACTGACTGAATGATTAGAGTACTGCAAAGATAGTATCTTGGTGAATTTATAAGTGTTTGGGTTTTAGCACAGTGAATGGATTAGTACATGGTGCTGAATGGGTCACTAGAGGACAGCAAAGAGAGTCACAGGGTATTTCCTGGAAGTGTATGGATACTGACTAGGGAATTGAAGGTGTGAAAGACAATTGTGTAGGTGGTTAGAGGACTGCATACATAGAGGATAAGGGTTTGAAGCAGTCCATATACTAAGGCCTGGGTCACTGGATGAGTACTTGGGTACTGACTGGATGATTAGAGTACTGCAAGGAGAGTGCCTGGGTGAATTTATTAGGATTTGGTGCTGTGAATGGATTAGTACATGATGCTGAATGGGTCACTAGAGGAGTGCAATGGCAGTGACAGGGTGTTTGCTGGAAGTGAACGGATACTGACTGGGGAATTGAAGGTGTGAAAGACAAGTGTGTAGGTGGTTGGAGGACTGCATGCATAGTGGATATGGGTTTGGCGTAGTCCATGTGCTAAGAACTGGCTCAGTGCATGAATACTTAGGCAATGACTGAATCATCAGAGTACTGGAAAGAGAGTGTCTAGGTGAATTTATAAGTGTTTGAGTTTTGGCACTGTCAATGGATTAGTACATGCTGTTGAATGGGTCTCTAGAGGACTGCAAAGGAAGTGACAGGATGTTTCCTGGAAGTGTATGGATACTGACTAGGGAATTGAAGGTGTAAAAGACAAGTGTATAGTATGTCAGAACACTTTTATTTGAAGCAATCTATTTGGTACTTAGAAACTGACTAAATAATCAGACTACTTCTAGGACAGTGCTTAGGTAAAACTTTTAAATTTTCAGTTCTGCCACAGTGAACAGAATAGTACATGGTACTGCACCTTAGTGTCAAACCCTGACTCATGTTATCAATGCATAAGCAAAGACTAGCTTCTAATGCTACTAAAACTTGACAACATGAGAGGTTTTAAATTAGTTATCTGTCAGCAAATACACGATGTTACCAAATGCTTCTCTCACAGTGGATCTCAAATGCACACAGACTCACAGTGTAATTCTAGACAACAACCACTATACCTAGGAGTTTAACAAAAATCATTCACTTCTGTGGAAGCGGTAAGCGAACTGCACACAATCTTCATATTTCATGACTGCACTTTTGTGTCAATGCCTGACTCATATAACGAAAGCATAAGCCATAACTGTCTTCTAATGCTACTAAAACATGACAACATGACAGGTTTTAAAACAGTTATCTGTCAGCAAATACACAATGTTACCAAATGCTTCTCTCACAATCCTTACCCAAATGCACACAGACTCACAATGTGATTTTAGACAAGCAACACTATCCTAGGAGTTTACCAAAACTCATTCACTAGTCTAGAAGAGTTAATGGTACTGCACACAATCTACATATTTAAGTACAGCACATCAGTGTCAAAGCATGACTCATTTAATCAACATATAAGCAAAGACTGGATTCTAATGCTACTAAAACTTCTCAACATGACAGATTTTAAAACAGTTATCTGTCAGCAAATACATGATGTTACCAAATGATTCCCTCACAGTGATCCCAAAAACACACTAACTCTCAGTACGATTCTAGACAAGCACCACTATCCCTATGAGCTTACCAAAACTCATTCACTACAGTGCAAGTGGTAAGGGAACTGCACACAATCTACATATTTCACAACTGCAATTTACTGTCAATGCCTGACTCATATAATGAAAGCATAAGCCATAACTGTCTTCTAATGCTACTAAAACTTGACAACATGACATGTTTTACAACACTTATCTGTCAGCAAATACACGATGTTACCAAACACTTCTCTCACAGTGGTTCCCAAATACACACAGACTCACAGTGTGATTCTAGACAAACAACACTATCCCTAGCAGCTTACCAAAACTCATTCACAACAGTGGAAGTGGTAAGGGAACTGCACACAATCTACATATTTCATGACTGCACTTTAGTGTCAATGCCTGACTCATTTAATCAACGCATAAGCAATGACTGGCTTCTAATGCTACTAAAACTTGACAACATGACAGGTTTTAAAACAGTTTTCTCTCAGCAAATACACAATGTTATCAAACGCTTCTCTCACAGTGGTTCCCAAATGCACAAAGACTCACAGTGTGATTCTAGACAAACACCAGTATTCCTAGGAGTTTACCAAAATTCATTCACTACACTGGAAGTGATAAGGGAACTGCACACAATCTACATATTTCACGACTGCACTTTAGTGTCAATGCCTGACTCATTTAATCAACACATAAGCAAAGACTGGCTTCTAATGCTACTAAAACTTGACATCCTGACTGGTTTTAAAACACTTATCTGTCAGCAAATACACGATATTACCAAATGCTTCTCTCACAGTGGTTCCCAAATGCAAACAGACTCACTGTGTGATTCTAGACAAACAACACTATCCCTTGCACTATATGAAAACACATTTCTTCTGAAGTACTGGGTATTTTAAGCCCAGCGGTGCAGGGGACACACACTATGACTTCTGGGTTCTTCCTGTTTCAGACCTACAGAAACACAGAGTCTTCTGGGTGAAGTCAAAGATCAGTTTATTGGCTGCAGACCAATTACAGGCGTCCTAGAAGTACACCAGCATGTATGTTCTCAGGAGACTGCTGAAAATCACAGAAACGAGCTTCATCTTAAATACAGAATTTCCTGCCTCATGCATACATTCCTTAGCTTTATGGCATGGTCATTTTGAGTATACATTACAAATGAAAAAGCAAAGTCATGATGACCATCCCACATTCCAGTTAAGCCAGCCCGCAATTATTTACACAGCAAAGCTCAGATCCCACATCAGATATCGATAGGCCCCAATAAACATGAGCATCTCCTGTTTTGGGAAACAAGCCATAAAGCAGGAACAGTCAGATGTCAAAGAGATTAGCTGGAGGCTCGTGTAGGATGAAAGGACTTTATGGTGTGTCAAGCCCTGATGCTAATCACAGGTGGCCAGAGGACGGGGAACTCGTGAGACCAGTTTGACCCGGGGCAGCGGAGCCAAGCTGCCCAGGTCACAGAAAAGTCAAGGAAAGGCACATGTGCTCTAAAAGGGCCCGTATTCGCTTCATGCTATATAGCCTATGTGAGGGCAACCATAAGATGGCCACCGATACAAAATGGAACCCACGTAGTGATGTATAATAGCGTATACACAGTGCATTCATAGCTAAAACGTTACAAAAAGCACTTGTACATACCGCATTAACCATTCGCGGTCCACTATTACCGGGATTGACAGGGGTAGGGCCTTGCCTCCTACGCGGTCCCAAATTCTAAAGTACGACAGACCCTCCTTTTGCCCTTACATAGGCAATAACTATACTCATTTCAATCCGAGTCTGGGTCAATATTCACAAAGTCATGGAGATGTTGCTGTAGCATCATCCTATTACTTAGCTCGTCCCTTGATACAGGTTTCCTTACACATAATGTAGCACAGAGGCCACATATCGCAGGAGCACACTGTATGCACAGACAGAACAGGAAAAGGATGGCTAAGACCATTCCAATGACCATCAGAACTTTTCAACCCCAGGCAGATATCAGTTCCCAGAAATACCCCATCAGTGACCAATCTCCTTTATCCACATGTATGGACTCAGATATTTTATGCAGTTTGGAGATGGCTTGATAAACTGTTGGAGCGTTATCTGGTATGAAAATGCAACAACTGGATTGGATAACCTTACATACCCCACCTCGGTCTGCAAGTATGACGTCTAGAACCATGCGGTTCTGCAAAGTCATGAGGCGATCCGCTTGGAGCTCAGCTGTCAAATTACCAAGGGCACCAGCCGTAACATTAACAGTGGATTCAACCACACGAGTCAGCTGTCTCAGGTTCCTACTATTAACCATAGGTCCCCAAAACGGCAGGAAACCCAAAAAGAAATCTCCCGCTTCCTGACCGGCAGTATCCTCCTTACTAATCACGCCTCTCACAACTCTGGTCTTGTGATAGTCAGAGGCGGCAGTAAATGTTGGCGGTAGCAGATTTGCAATATAACATGTGCCCGAGAAGTCAGGGGGCAACCATGTATATGCTCGATCATTGCAGATAAAATATGTACCCTTGGCAGCCAAAAACGCAGGGGAAAACTGTGACGGAAAAGTGTACGTTTCAGTACAGTCACTTCTTCCCAGTTGAGCTCTAGGATTCGGACCATTACCTTGCAAACAAAACCGACCTATGTGGGGTACGACCCAGATTGGGGATGAGATTTTCCGCTGTCTTTCACCCAGACTAATACTATACCCCGTCGCGTTCCACCCGACATAAGCTCTCAACTCTTCTTTCGGAATGGATGTGTATGCATCGATATCTCTGCTCATATCGTCAACTCCTTTCATTAGAGCTTTATTATTGGTGCTAGGTCTGATGGAACGCGGTTGTCGTGGGGAGTAGACTTCTAGTGCATAGAGAAACATGGTCTGGAATGCCCATGACGATCCATTGTAACTATACGGCAGCACTAGATAAGGAATACCCTTATTAATGGTATGTGGCATTAAACCACACACCCAACAATTGGTCGTATTCATGACTAGTTGGTGCTGGTGCAAGAGCTGAATAAACGAGTTGTTTACAAATTAGGACCGTCTGGCTTGTTCATGTTCAGGCAAAGGGTGAAAAGAGTGTGAGGAGACAGTAGGAGGAGGTATAGGCTGTACAGTGGGTGCAATGGGCTCTTGAGAGGAGAAGAATACAAATCCTACAGTAAACACTACCATACTACATAATACAGACAGGCATAAAAACACAAAACGTTTGTTTTTCATAATTTTACACATTCTTGCTTTAAAGTTCAGTTCCTCAGTGAGTCTCTCCATCTTACAAAACTCCATCCTCTAATCGTGCCGCTCGCGGCGGGTGAGTTTCTTCTGCTAAGGAGTACGCCTGTCAGTCCAGGGAACGCCCTAGACCAACCAGAACCGTCGACCTAACGTCTTCGGCCTGTACCCCAAAGTCTTGGCACCGCGACCCTGCGGCTGAACCCGGATGGTGGTTCGAAAAACAAAAATCAAGAAAGTCCTTCAGATGGGAGAGCTCTGGTTATCAAAAAATAGAAAGGTGAAAGGAAAGGAATATTTATTTGTCCATGGGCCTTGGCCTTAGATCGTAACGAAAACGGCCAGGTACTGTTTGATCTTGGAACAAAAGTTCAGGCTCTGTAGTGTCCAATCGAATTGACGGTGGCACAGCTTCTTGCAAAATATCGTCACTTTCCTGCGCTGAAGTTGTGCCTTTTATGCGTGCATCACTGAACGACACAAAACGAGGTACAGTGTCTGTTTTAGAGTCAGCGATACCCTCCTGGACCCACTGGTCATACGGCAGAGGCAAAGGGATTCTTTTGATGTGGGCGCCGTGGATCCAGTTTTTCTTCCCCTTCACTCGAACAGCTGATCTTGTAGACAATAGTACGAGGTGAGGGCCAATCCAGCGGGGCTCATCATTGGTCTTCCGCTGAAAGTTTTTGATGAGCACCCATGTGCCAGGATCAATGGGTTGTCCTGGAGCCTCAGAGGCCGGAGGGAGAGTATCGTGCACCTGTTGGTGTAAAACACGCAGTTTAACCGTCAAATCATACAAGTAATCAAGCAGTACTGGGTGTTCGATTTCACTGAATTTCGTCGGTCTTGGCACACCCCATACATTGGCCGGGCGGCCAAAAACTACCTCGTAAGGACTAAGTCCCACTCGTGAGTGTACGGTCATTCTGGTGGACAGGAGTGCTAGAGGCAGAGCGTCAGGCCATTTAAGACCTGAGCTCGCTTGGATTTTGGCCAGTTTAAGTTTTAGTGCGCCATTGTAGCGCTCTACTAATCCAGCTGATTGGGGGTGATTTGCAGCGTGAAACTTCTGCCTTATACCTAGTCCCTCACACACATTCTTCATCACTTGGCCCACAAACTCACTCCCATTATCACTCCACACCATTCTTGGCATTCCAAACCTAGGGAAAAATTCCTTCACAAGGGTTTTGGCTGTGGATAGAGCAGTGTTATCCTTTAGAGGATAGGCCTCAATCCATTTTGAGAAAGCGCAAACAACCACTAATACGTATTTCAGGTTGTTGCACCTTTCCATGTGGATAAAATCCAACTGCAAAACTTCAAATGGATATGATGGAGGCGCAAAATGACCAGCTGGAGTTGGGGTTCCCCTACCAGGGTTGTACTTCAAGCATACCATACAATTCTTGACCACATTCTCTGCACACTTAGGAATTCCAGTATTCTGCCATACTGGAGCCAACAACTTACAGATTCCTTTCGTACTGATGTGTGCCATTCGATGTGCCATAGTAACCACTGGAAGCACATATGCATCAGGTAACAACCATCGCCTATGTTCTGACAAATCAATCCAACAACCATTCTCATCTAACTTACCCAAACTCTCTCTCCACTTACTCAACTCTTTCTCTGTGGCTTCAGCTTGAAGGAACTTTACACTCTCTATTGTGTTTTCACACATTCCAACATCACCAACCCATCTGGCAGGGCCTGCAACATACATTCGAGTCTTCACATCTTTTGCTGTTTCTTTCGCGACTTCATCAGCAAACGCATTACCACGACCAACATCATCAGTGATTTTCCTGTGCGCACTGCATTTCATAATCGCAACTTGCAACGGTAGGGTCAGCGACTCAAGGAGATCATTCACCAACTTGCCATTCTGAATCTTAGCTCCATGCGAAGTCAGGAACCCACGTTCCTTCCACAATCGTCCAAAACTATGAGCCACGCCAAAGGCGTACTGGCTATCTGTGTATATATTCACTCTCATTCCTTCAGACAACACGCATGCTCTCGTAAGGGCAATCAGTTCTGCTGCTTGAGCCGAATTTTGTGGCACACGTGCAGTTTCCACAATCGTGTGCAAAGTCGTGATGGCATATGCAGCAGTCGTATCACCATTCGGAAGCTTGAAGCACGAACCATCCACCCATAGAGTACCATCACACTCAGTCAGGGGAGTATCTTTAAGATCTACTCTTCCTTTCGTCTCTTCTTCTGTTCTGAACAGACAATCATGTTGCTCAATCTCATCTAGGTCTGCCGGGATTGGTAATAGTGTAGCTGGATTCAACGTGTTGCATCTCTTTATGTGTATATGATTTGCTAACAGTGTTAGCTCATAACCAGATTATCGTGCATTAGTTAAATGTTGTGTCTTGGTCCTGTTTAACAATGTGTCCACAGCATGTGGAACCATAACAATCAATGTGTTATCCATCACTAGGCCAGCCGACTGTCGAATAGACATAGCTGCGGCGGCAGTGGCTCTCAGACAACTTGGCAATGCCCTCGCTACCGGGTCCAAGGTTGACGAAAAATACGCGCATGGACGCGGTCTGTCGCCGAAAGGCTGTGTTAACACTGACAATGCACAACCATCTTTCTCGTGAACATACAATGTAAAAGGCTTGCTGTAATCAGGGGTACCCAACACAGGAGCTGAACACAATGCATTACGCAATTCCAAAAAACTTTTCTGACACTCTTCAGACCATGGAATAGGATTCGGTGTGTCTTTGCATGTTAATGCTAACAACGGTTTTGCCAACAAAGAAAAATTAGGAATCCAATGCCTACAGTATGAAGTAATGCCCAAGAAAGCACGCACTTCTCTCTGTGTTCTTGGCACACTCAACTGTGCAAAGCTTGAATTCTTTCTGGGGTCAGTTTCCTTCCCTCCTTCGATAAGAGATGACCTAAGTAGGTCACTTCTTGTCGACAATATTGCAGCTTTGAGAGAGACACTTTGTGATGAAAGGCAGACAAATGACGCAACAATGACAAGGTAGCGTCTTTGCAAAGCTTTTCAGTATCCGCGGCGATTAGTAAATCGTCAACGTACTGAATAAGGATAGCGCCACTAGGTAAAACCAGTGCATCAAGCTGCGCTTTTAAAGCCTGACTGTATATTGATGGACTCTCACAGTAGCCCTGAGGAGCGCGTTTAAAGCGGAAACTGCGACCTCCTAAACTAAAGCCAAAAATGTCTCTACTCTCCCCTGCAATTGGGATGCTAAAGAAAGCATTCTTTAGATCGATCACTGAGAACCATGCAGCGGAGGCTGGAATCATGGTTAACAAGGCAGTTATATCAGGGACAACTGGAAACTGTGGTACAACAATCTTATTAACCTCTCTAAGATCAATCACAAATCTGTAAACAGGTGGCTGTGAAGGGTCCGTTCGTTTTAAGACAGGTAAAACAGGACTATTGCAAACGTTGCCTCTTGTCTCTTCAATTACACCCTTTTTAATCAGACCACTGACAATCGCTAACAATGCTTTCTGACCTTCATTGGAGATCTTGTACTGGGGAATACGTGGCAATCTGACGTTGGCTTTTAAAGTGACCACATATGGCGGTATTTCCAGGAGACCCACATCATTGGGACCAGTAGCCCAAAGGGTATCCGGAAGGGATGACAATTCAGGTGGCATTGCATTTTTAGACAAATACATTGGGGAAATCACTTTCTTACCTAATGTAAGTTGTACTCCTGAGGGAGAACAATATAGCGTCGCACGTAATCTTTTTAGTAAATCTAATCCTAGCAGATTTTCACCACAACCTGTTGTCAGAATGAGGGGTGCTTTTAGCTCACAAGGTCCAACAGAAAGTAACATAGGACTAGAAATCGGGTTCCTAACTGGGGCGCCAGAAAAAACAACTGAAACATTCATTTCGCCAGACAAAGGCGCGCCAGGGAGTTTTGAATGCATGATTGAACTCTTTGCAGCACCAGTATCCAGCAGAAAGGGCTCCGTTATATTCGCTGTAGTTACTTTAACATAAGGTCCGCTCTGATCCACTGGCACTGAAACAACTCCCTCTCTCTGTCTACGGCGGTCCTAGTAATCATTATCTTCTACATTGTCGTCTTCTTCATAATAATCATTATTGTAGTACTGAGCTGTATTGCCAGTCGTATTGGCTTGCTGATCAAAGCTATTTATGGTATTTTGAGGCGGAAGAGGACGTGCGTTCTGGGGAAGATTTCCACGCCCTCTGCCTCTAGGAGCTTGCTGACCACCTCTACCTCTTGCGCTATACGCATTACCGTTACGCTGCCTCAATCTAGGGCAACTATATTTAAAATGACCTTCCTCTTTTCAATATGAACATTGGTTGGGACCTACAGGGATTCGTGGTTGATAATACCCATTCATTTGCTGACTGTTCTGAAACTGTTGGGGTTGCTGATAGATACTTTCTGTTTGCCTATAATTACTCTGTCCTCCACGTGGTGGATAAGCCTGCTGCAAGAGGACCTTTGTCTTTAGTTCTTTCGTTTTCTTATCTGTTCTATCTTTTTCGTCTTTGTCTCTATTCTCATAATACTGTGCAGTAGCCAGTATTTGCGCTGAAGAGGAAACAGCCCAGGAACTTTCTGAATCTTTTAATTTCTTACACAACTCAGGAAGTAGATTCTGCACAAATTTATCAACAAATAACCGTTGGCCACCTTCAGTGCTCATGTCTTGACCACTGTGGTCGATAAACGTTTCTTCAAACCTGGTGAAAAAATCAGACACTGTCTCATCTTTCTTCTGTTTACATGCGGATAGTTTATCCCAATTTACGCGCATTGCAGGCATTATAGTTTTCATGTGGGTAATAATTCTACCAGGGAGCGCTGCTATGAGGGGCTCACGTTTTGCACCACCAACTTGTCTAGCGTCTGCAGCAACGATATTAGCCCATGTATCACCCAATTCTGCAGCGTGATCTACATTACGAATGGATCCCCATAAAGGCTGTGGAACCACATTCCCAAACAGCATATCTATGTCAGCCAAATTCATTACGCAAGATTCTGCAGTTTGTGATAACTCCTTATAATATCCTGCAGGGTTTTTACGGGGATCAGGTAATGTCTGTTTAAGTGCTAACACCTCGGATCGCTTCCATGGGACATGTACCCAAACACGATGAAAATGTGCTGGAGCAGCAGCAATACCATGAGCGGCATCAGCCGCAACAGCTTCCTTCCATACCGGAGGGACTTCTCTCATGGGGTATTGTCGCGCTTTTCCCTTTTTCCCCACAGGGAAATCTGGTTCAAACAACGACTGTTGACAATCATCATTCCTCAAGGCTATAAGATCGCAACTGCTCTATTGACATCGGGGCCCACAATCATACCTTTTCCAAAATCGAATCTCACTCGACATAACTCTTGCGGGTTTGGATCTCTACCATTATCATCCAATTCCTCACAAAGGATTTCACACATTTTTTCGAACACATACCTCTGTTTCGGGGCATCCCATTGATGAAAAACGTCAACAACTGATTCCACATCATAAAGTGATGAAAAAATAATCCACCGACGCGCCATATGATCTAATGTCTTTTTCTCTTCAGGATCAGGCAGCTGACTGCGCAATTGCTTACGCTGTATGCCAGGAGTCGCACTAGATGACCCAAAGGAAGGCGACATTAGACTAGTAACTACATTAGCTAGTCGTTGTCGTGCTGAAGGAGAAGTTGATGCGAAAACAGGGGGATAGACAGAGGGAAGAAAAACAGGTTCAGATACAGGTACCGGGGTAGTGCAAGAAGGAGCGCCAGAGGAGACCGCTGGCGTGCTAGGCAAAGTCACAGGAAGCGCGGGGGTAACAGGTAGCAAAACTGGCGGCCCTTGAGAGGGCTGCACTGCAGGGATAGGAGCCAGCTGAGGAGGAGCTGGCGGCTGCGGGAAGACTTGCGGCATATTTACTGGAGGTTGCGCATTTACAAGCTGTGGTGGTGCGGTGGCATTTTGCGCATATGGGGGTGGCGAACTTAGCAAATGGGACATTAGGGAATCTTTCTCTTTCTCTTTTGTCTCATCTTGCACAAGGAGTGACAGAACAGGGTAACATTTATCAATCCCTAGTTTGCGCTGTCTGTGCAATTGCTCATTCCTTTGTTCTTCCTCATTATCTTTAAATTGCACAGCTGCTTGCATCACTGACATACCTCTCTCTCTTTTATCTCTTTTTGCTAGCTTAATTTCCTTCTGTTTGGCTTCCTTTCGCCATAGGCGTAAAGAATCAAACATCGCCGTCCGGGCTTTCTTTTTAAACAATTTTACTTCCAAATTATCTAAGATATCTGTATCAAAACTTCCATTTTGGGGCCATTTTAAAACACCGTCCTTTCTGGTGTATCGGATCCATACTTCATTATATGCAATGGGGCCCACGCCATGTTTTACATAAAGCTCATAAGTTGGAGTTCCAATTGGAGGAACCGGGCATGAATCCTCTAACTGGAAATCCCTTCTACAACTCAAACAAAACCAATTACCAAATACACTAGCACCAGGCATCTTCGCTCACTAGTCTAGTTTCAAACGTCAAAGGATTATCGAATACGATAGTCTCGTGAATACATGAGTCCTCTGGCTTTGGGACTTGCAAGCACCAAATGAAAATGATCCCGAAGGATACCAAATTCAAACTAGGGGACGCTCCACTTATACTTAACTGAATATTGATGATCGATGGCGTCACCAGAAGACTCTCTTGATTGTTTCGCTCTACGAAAATCGTAAAGGGTCCAAAACAGGGCGATTAATCAGGGCAACAGTCCTTCGTAGCCGTCGGGACGCGGAGAACCTCGCAGAAAAGACCTTCGGACCACGTCGACATGCAGGGGTCGATGAAGTGGCGGCCTTCCTCCAGAATTTCCACACGAAGCTCCTCACGAACCTCTGGCTTGGACCGGTACCGCTGAAATCGCGCCGAGTTGGGCGCCAACTGAAGTACTGGGTATTTTAAGCCCAGCAGTGCAGAGGACACACCCTATGACTTCTGGGTTCTTCCTGTTTCAGACCTACAGAAACACAGAGTCTTCTGGGTGAAGTCAAAGATCAGTTTATTGGCTGCAGACCAATTACAGGCGTCCTAGAAGTACAACAGCATGTATGTTCTCAGGAGACTGCTGAAAATCACAGAAACGAGCTTCATCTTAAATACAGAATTTCCTGCCTCAGGCATACATTCCTTAGCTTCATGGCATGGTCATTTACAGTATACATTACAAATAAAAAAGCAAAGTCATGATGACCATCCCACATTCCAGTTAAGCCAGCCCGCAATTATTTACACAGCAAAGCTCAGATCCCACATCAGATATCGATAGGCCCCAATAAACATGAGCATCTCCTGTTTTGGGAAACAAGCCATAAAGCAGGAACAGTCAGATGTGAAAGAGATTAGCTGGAGGCTCGTGTAGGATGAAAGGACTTTATGGTGTGTCAAGCCCTGATGCTAATCACAGGTGGCCAGAGGACGGGGAACTCGTGAGACCAGTTTGACCCGGGGCAGCGGAGCCAAGCTGCCCAGGTCACAGAAAAGTCAAGGAAAGGCACATGTGCTCTAAAAGGGCCCTTATTCGCTTCATGCTATATAGCCTATGTGAGGGCAACCATAAGATGGCCACCGATACAAAATGGAACCCACGTAGTGATGTATAATAGCATATACACAGTGCATTGATAGCTAAAACGTTACAAAAAGCACTTGTACATACCGCATTAACCATTCGCGGTCCACTATTACTGGGATTGACAGGGGTAGGGCCTTGCCTCCTACGCGGTCCCAAATTCTAAAGTACGACACTTCATCTAGAAGTAGTACTACATTTTAGTATAGAAACATAACATAACTCATTTCACAAATTCATAAACAATGACTGGTTTCTAATTCTACCAACATATAAAAACTGCACAGTTATCTCTCTACAAACACATGAAAAACACAAATGCCAATCACAGAATGGTTTCTACATGCACACACATTGTAGAGAAAAAAAGTACTCCCTACACTTTAGCAGGAAAAATACATTAGTCTGATTAAAATCAAAATTGTCCACATACATCCCCTCACAATTAAATAACTCATCTTTCAAGTTCTTTTGTAGAGTAAGGAGTATATCAATCACTCACCATATTTTCTTTTACAGAATCTCTGCACTGTGCACCTCTCAGCAAAAGCAAAGAATGGAAAAGTTTCCCTTTCATTTTCCACACATATACATGTAAACATCAAATCACAATCCTTCGCACATAAATTCAAAAGCAAACACACATTTCTATTGGTTAAACATTTCGACCCTTTCCAACTGAAATACATTTCAACCCTTCCCCCAATCTGCCTTCTGCCTGTTACCATAGAAACAGGTCATGGAACACTGCACTGAGCTCACAGGTCACAAGTTCAGCACACAATGTTCCTACACAAGACAGGAAGTGTGCTTGACTTTTCAACATATCAGCTTATCATATATAATGTTCCTTACAATCTGTTTTTGTTAACCAATAACAATCATACCTTTAAAAAACAAAAATATACACCCTACCTTTCAGTGTAGAAAGTTTTCATACAAACAATGATTTCTTGTCGTTTTCAAAAAACGTTGCCGTGGATCTGCGCACCCACCGCGAGAGAATCCGTGCATCCAATGCGATAGGCTGCGCGCACCGTGCGCGCATTTCCCCGTTTAAAAAAAAAAAAGGGGGGCCCCAGGGGTCCCTTCTGGGACCCCCTAAGCACCTCTAGAGGGTCAGAGTATTTCCACTCTGCCCCCTTTATATGTTTAACACACTTATTCCCCTTGCATTTTCAGCCTCGCTTCTACCGAGGCAGAAAATGGCCGCCAACAGTTCCTGGTTTCGAATGTAGAGAGACACTCGACAGCCAATTAGCATTCAGCGCGCGATCGGGAGGGTGCGCGCTCGGTTCAGGGAGGGTGCGCAGTCGGTGCGGGTAGGGTCCGCGGATCCTCCCCGGCCATAGATATCACTAACTTTTTTACCCTAATTTTCTCAGGAACTACTGAACAGATTCACACCATATATGCAAAAGGCATGAGTCCGAACTGAGGACTACCTCTTTGCCAAATTTGGTGTCATTCCGTTCAGCCGTTCGGGTTGTAGCTGCGACAACAGATCCAATGGGAAATTGCATGGGGAAAACGCGTTTTGGGACCCCCCTTTTTTCTCGGCCCCCGCTTGACGGGTCACCGCAAAACTTTTAGGGTAGGAGCGGAGCGTAGCTGGCCAAAAGTTTGGAAAATTTCGCAAGGATTCGTCAATCGGCGCCAAAGATATTCCCAATAGAATGTTGCAGATTTCCTATGGAAAATAGGTCCTAACTATAACTCATCTACTATGGTTTCTTCAGTGAATATATATATTTAACAGCTTGGTCCAGCTGTGAGTACCGCACCACCGGATAAGGAGCGCCATGTTACTGCCCGAATTGGACTGCAGTTTGTTGAAGGCGAAAGCCGTTAAGGGCAGAAGGCACCGCCAAAGACTGGACTTTGGAAAGGTCTCCAGCACATGGAATTGGTGTGCGAGGGAGCAAAGGTGACGCAAAAGGTAAAAACATCATAAACATTTTCGGCATCGCCCACCGGAGGGAAAAATTTACGGACCGGCTTTGCACCACAAATACCAGCATGCCTCATTGTGCGCCTATCGAGGCGCCCACCAGGGGGCAAACATCGTAAATAAAAGCAAGTGTTTGTTGGTGCATTTGCAAGTCTGCTGATGCCGTGGTTACCCTCAGAAGAAGGTCATAGTCTGACCGAAATGCATTAGGAACTGCCAGCGTTTTAAAATTATCCAAGTGGTTACCTTAAGGAGTGCGACTCAATCCTTTCCCTGGTGAAGAGGTTGTGAATAATATTTAACAGCTTGGTCCAGCTGTGAGTACCGCACCACCGGATAAGGAGCGTGTTGTACTCTTACATGAAGTAAACGCTGATAGCCATGTACAGTTCATTAGTACCTTTATTCCAGTTGTACAGCATGAGAGTAAGAAGGTACATCAGCCAGGTAATCCAGGTAACAGGAGAAGGTAAAGTAGATTAGCCAGTAGTCAGCCCTTGGCCCTATGCCACAGCAAACCCCACCAGGAGCAGCCTGCCTGCTGCTCAGCCCATCTGTAACTGTCATATCTCCCTCAGTCAGACACCCAACATTCCATGCATCATAGCATTACCAACATTCTACTCCAAACACACACAGTGGCTGATCAGCAGGTGGACTGGTAAACTGCAAGATATGAAAATACTATGCAGGGCATAACATATCCCCCTCCTTTTAAAATGAAAAACAAAAGTGACTTTCTTATCAAATAAACAACAATGCAAAGAGAAAACTGTAGACCAGAAAGAAATAATTCACAACGGTATGCATGAAAGTGAAAGGCTTAACAAAAGAATAAGAAACAATAAACCTGTGAGAAAGGAAATAAAACCACACAGTGTACAAAATCCCAAACTATAAAACATTCTGTTGCATAATGTACAGATTACTAATTTCGCAAAAATAGCAAAATTACAAATGTAAGGAATGGATCAAAACCAGGGATTTGCAATTAAAAGAACATCACGAGAGACAAAGAACCATTCAAAGTAGAGAGAACGGATAATATACAACAACTGACAAATTGAGTACAGTAACCCATCTTCTCCCAAAAATAAACAAAATGAGAAAATGTCGTTGCGTAAGGCAAAAAAGGTAAACACCCCGCCACTGTATTTGGGTCTAACTCCCATGTATGCACATCCCGTGTAAGAATGACCTTGTATAGCCTAGATGGGACCCAACCAATGCACACCAATCCTATGTAGGAGTTATGCGCGACATATTGGGAAAAGACCCATGACCTAAAGTAATGTAAATTTGTGAAAACCCAATAAACAAACCACGAAAATTCAATCCCTACTGAAAGGGAACAAATGAAAATCTAGATTCCTAGCATAAGGAAACTTACCTACGTTGTGAAGATGGATATAAAAACCAAAACTTCGCTCCTCATGTGAGGTACAAAAACCTGGGGTTAAGACCCTAAAGTCCACCCTAATGTAAGGGTCTAAGACTATAACGATGAATATGGGACCACATAACTAAAAGATACACCCTGTGTAAGGGAACCGTGCCCATAAACCTAAACCAACCCTGTGGGAGGGTTACATGCTATGTTAAATGGAGGAAACACCATAAACATACCCCGTGTAAGGGTTACCAAAAAGAACTAATCTAAAAACCTTGAAAGGGAACAATACCCATAAACTCACCTTAGTAAAGGCTGCGTGTAACGCACTATGGAAAGGGGCTCGTACCCAAACCATGACCATCCCTCATGTAAGGGAGAACATACCCCGTGCAAGGGTTCCGCCTCCAAGTAGGAGCTACGTATTCCGCTTTGTGGGGAAAGTATACATACCTAAACCTATGACTACCCCTATAGTAAGGGAACTGTAAGTGGGAATCGCACTCACAAACCCACCTCAATGAAGAGGCCGCGTGTAACGCTTAATGTGAACTATAACCACTAACCCACCCCAGACCAGGGGTTCCATTAAGGCTTTATGGGCAGGAACTAGAACCAAACCCATACTCATCCCTAAAATAAGGGAGCGTGTAACATCTGCCCAAATACAACCATAATAGGGCATCCCTTGCGTAAGGGAACTAAACCTGTGGAAGTTAAACCACTGAGTGTAACATCTGCCCAATAACAACAATAATAGGGCATCCCTTGCGTAAGGGAACTAAACCTGTGGAAGTTAAACCACTGAGAACAAAACACCTCAAACGTACACTCTCTAACCGAGCAAGGCTAACACATCCATTGTAAAAACACATTGAGGAACTGTTAGACCCGGCCCTCGTAACATAGCCATACCTGACCCCTGCACCTCACACAAGCCCCCGAGCCCACGGCCTAGCCGATCCTTCCCACCAGAACACACACACCCGACCCGGACTTCCCCGTCCGTGGCCTTCCTCCCTTTCGCCCACACCGGGCCCGCGTGCCCACTTCATGCACCAAGATGGCCGCCCGGCCCCAGCGCGAACCTGGCCTAGAGGTGCCACTCCGGCTGGAGGACATCGCGCCCCCCTTGGGATGAGAGAAGGAGGAGCAGTTTCTATCACACCTCTGCGCTTCCCTGGGAAGGTGGGTTTCGATCGACCCGCCGGCCTCCCCGAGGGCTGGCTCCACGCCTGCTGGGTGTCTGGGACTCCTCCCGACCCGGCCCTGAAAGGATCAAAGGACAATGGCAGGAAACCCCGACAAGCGACCCCCAGGTGACAAGACCCCTGCCTGCACAGACTCCGGACATCAAAGAGGAGTCGCCCTATAACAAGGGGTGCTCTGGGACTGTCCGGCAGATTCGCCTTGGAAACACCTGAGCCCTGCTGAGGGACTCGCGGCTCCCTGAAGATCGTAAGACCTCCGAACTTGTGCTTGAGCCCTGCTGAGTGACTCGCGGCTCCCTGAACATCGTAAGACCTCCGAACTTGTGCTTGAGCCCTGCTGAGTGACTCGCGGCTCCCTGAAGATCGTAAGACCTCTGAACTTGTGCTTGAGCCCTGCTGAGTGACTCGCGGCTCCCTGAAGATCGTAAGACCTCCGAGCTTGTACCTGAGCCCTGCTGAGTGACTCGCGGCTCCCGCAGACTCTCTTGGTCCCGCCGGACCCCACGACGACAAACGTATCCCCCAGCTCGAGCATTGTGAGCTGTGCGCCGGGTACGCTCCTGCATCTGATCCATATCCCCAAAGACTGTCCCGCTACCTCCTACCCCCCCTCCAGGACTTTGTGAACCCGCGCTCCACTTGTATATATTTGCCTTGCTGATCATAAAGATCCTACAACTCCGATCTGATAAAGATTTATTCTTAAGAACTCCCGGTGTGGTGTCTCTTTGTCGTGTGGTGCCGAGTGTACGATCCTAGATACGAGATTTCTCCCCTGAGGAGTCTCCCGCCAGTGCCCGGCTACGATACCTCGAGGGTGGGTCTCAGGGCAGTCAGGGCCCCCTCCGGGCCCCTCTGAGGTCGCCTTCTAACATTGGTGGCAAGCGACGGGATTCGGGCCCATAATCTAGAGATCGTACCGTGAACGGCTGACGCACTACCGACAAAGATGGCAGAAGGAAACGCCGTGGTTCTCACAGAAAACGACACCAGTACCGTGTTCCAGGTGGAACAGCTGGAAGCGTACACACACAAAGAACTGAAGCAATTCTGTAAGGAACTCAGAATCGCTACCACTGGTCTCAACACCAAAGAAGATATGCAAAAGGCACTGAAAGCTTGGGTGGATTCTGGAGCCTCCCGCCCAGAAGGAGCGGGGGAGCCCCACGACGAAGCTGGACCCTCCCAAGGAGAACGCAGCAGCAACCAGGTGCGAGGCTTCGTACCAGACGGGGGCCTATCCCCGGAGGAACTCGCAGACAGAGAAAGAAGTCGCCATCACGAACTCGAATTAGCCAAACTCAAAATTGAGGGCGAGTTGAAATTAGCCGAGAAAAAGCTAGCGGTGGAACAGCTGCGAGTGCAGGGAGAACTAGAAGAGAAGAAACTCCAACGGGAACACGAAGGAAGGAGACTTCAACTGGAACATGAACGCAGCTTGAAGGAAATGGAGCTGAAAGCAAAAAGCGAAGAAGCGCGGCCCCCGGGGAACCGAGAGGCGTCCTCCCCGGCGGAGCAGAAGGTCCACATCCCCAAGGATGTGGTCAAAGAATATTACAAAAACGATGACATTCAACAGTGGTTCCGGGCCTATGAGGTCGCCATGACCTCCCATCGGGTCCCGCAGAAGGATTGGGGGGCCGGGTTGTGGGGACGATTCCTGAGCGAAGGGAGAGACACCCTGCTCGACCTACCAACCTCCATGCAGACCTCCTATGACCACATGAAAGCGGCCCTCCTCACAAGGTACGGCCTCACCCCGGAGATGTACCGCCAACGGTTCCAGGACTGCAGGAAGATCCCGGGTACCACCTGGGTGGAGTATGTGAATTTCTTCAGCCGCGCCTTCGATGGGTGGATCAAGGGCAGCAAGGTAACCACCCTGGAAGAACTAACAGACCTTATGTTGTGGGAACACCTGGCTGCGAACTGCTTTGTGGAACTGCGCCAGCATCTGCTCGACAGCAAGCTCACGGATCCGAGAAAGCTGGCCGTCGAGGCGGATCGCTGGACCAACACCCGGGTCTCCCGGGGCCCTGTAGGAGAGCACCCCCGAGCCAGTCAGGGACCACCCCGCCAGAGAGGGGGGGGAAACCAGGGAGGGCAGAGAGTGTCCCAGTCTAGTCCCCCGAAGTCCCAACCTCCGCCTTTCCCGGCACCCCCACCAGCTGTATCCGGCCCCCCCCCTGAGACGGGGGCACCGAGTGACCATCACTTGTTTCCGTTGTCAGAAGCCCGGGCATTACGCCAACGACCCGGGATGCCCCATGGCCCCACACACCACCCAGGCAGCAACCCCCGCTAGGCAGATAGCCAATGTAGCACTGGGGGAGGAGGTTGAGGAGACCGAAGAGTGGGAACCCGCAGCCATGGCCCTAGTATCCTTAGGAGATAGAGAAATGGTCCCTGGAAGCCTCCTGCCCTCCAACACGAAGAAATACGGGCAGCTCGTAACAATCAATGGCCACCAAGTAGAAGCCCTCCGTGACACCGGGGCCAGCATCACCGGTGTCCTCAGTCATTTAGTCCACGAAGACCAGGTCCTCCCCAACGTCTTTTGCCCGGTCATTCCCGCCGACAACACGGAAAGCCTATGTAAGGTAGCCCTGGTGCCTTTTGAGTGGGGAGGGGTGGTCGGTAAACTGAAAGTCGCAGTAAGAACCTCCCAGCCAGTCGACTGTCTCCTGGGGAACGACCTGGAAAGTTCCCCCTGGAAACAAGTCGAGCGCGAGACCCACCTAGGGATGATGGGCCTCCCTGAGTGGGTGTGCGCCACCACTCGATCCATGGCGGCCCGACTGACCCCCCCTGAGGGAAGTCGACGACGCCCTGACCCCTGAAGATAGGATGGTCCCCGCCGAGGGTCCCCACATTCCCCCACCAGAAGGGTCGGTCACCAGTGACGAACCTCCGCCTTCCGACTCCGCCCAGGTCACCGAGTTAGGCGATCTGCCCGAATTGGCCCAGTGGCGCCACGAGGGGTGCCCCTCCCGAGAGGAGTTCTGCCGAGAGCAGGCTACCTGTCCTTCCCTGGTCGGGCCCCGGCAACAGGCAGAGGCCCAGGCCGCAGGCGACCAGACTGGGACGCACCGGGTGTATTGGGAAAATGACCTGTTGTACAGCGAGCAGAAGTCGGTGGAGCTAGGGTCTGGCCGGGTGCTGGTGGTACCCCTACGCTTCCGAAACCTCCTCCTGGGCTTGGCCCACGACGTTCTTCTCGCAGGCCACTTGGGCCAGGACAAAACCTACAGTTGCCTCGTGACTCACTTCTACTGGCCCAGAATGAAAGCAGATGTAGAAGCCCACTGCAAGTCCTGTCCCACGTGCCAGGCCAGTGGGAAGAGCGGAGGAAAGTGCAAGGCTCCCCTCCAACCCTTCCCTGTCGTCAGTACCCCTTTTGAGCGGGTCGGGATCGACATCGTGGGGCCCCTGGACCCCCCAACCTCCCAAGGGCACCGGTTTATCCTCGTCCTGGTGGACCATGCCACCCGGTACCCTGAAGCCATCCCCCTGCGCACCGTCACAGCCCCCGTGGTGGGCCGGGCGTTGATGGGAATCTTCTCCCGCATGGGTTTTCCCCGCGAGGTCGTGAGCGATCGCGGTACCAACTTTATCTCCCGATACATGAAGTCCTTATGGCAGCAATGCGGGGTGTCCTACAAATTCACCACCCCGTACCACCCCCAAGGAAACGGCCTGGTAGAGCGGTTTAACCGGACTCTGAAGGGGATGATCGCAGGCTTGGAAGAGCCCCTCCGGCGTAAGTGGGACGTCCTGCTCCCCTGCCTCCTATTCGCCTACCGAGAAGTTCCCCAGAAATCCTTGGGGTTCAGCCCCTTTGAGTTACTCTACGGACACCCCGTCAGGGGGCCCCTCAGCCTGGTCAAGGAAGGGTGGGAGGCGGCGCCCCGAGGCCCCCCCCGAGATGTGTTCCGTTACGTCCTAACCCTCCGAAACCAGACTAGGAGGTTCCGAGAGATGGCCGAGGCCAACCTGGAGGCGAGCCAGGAGGAGATGAAGCGCTGGTACGACCAGAACGCCACTCTGGTCGAGTTTCAGCCGGGCCAGCAGGTATGGGTCATGGCCCCCGTGAAAGCCTGCGCCCTCCAGGATAAATGGACCGGGCCCTTCAAAGTGGTTGAGCAGAAGAGCCAGGTCACGTACTTGGTGGACGTCCAGTCACCCCGGGACCCCCTCCGGGTCCTCCACATGAACTGCCTCAAGCCCCACTTTGTGCGGACGGAGCTGAGCCTCCTACTGGCCACTGATGACGGGTCCGAGGAGGAGTCAGATCCTCTCCCTGATCTCCTGTGCACCAAAGAGAAGGACGGCTCCTTAGAGGGGGTGAACCTCTCCCCATCCCTCACTCCCCAGCAATGTGAGGATTGCCGCCAGCTCCTAGGGCAGTTTTCTGACCTCTTCTCCCTGGTCCCCAAAGTCACCGACTGGTGTGTCCAAGATGTGGATACCGGGGACAGCCCACCGGTGAGACACCGAGCCTACCGAGTACCTGATCGGGTCCGGTCCTGTATTCAAGCCGAGGTCTCGAAAATGTTGACCCTAGGAGTGATCGAACCCTCAGACAGCCCCTGGGCCAGCCCCGTGGTCCTGGTCCCAAAAGCAACTGCCCCCGGTGTCGCCCCAGAACTCCGCTTCTGCGTGGACTACCGGGGACTCAATGAAGTCACCCGAGCCGATGCCCACCCCATTCCCCGAGCCGACGAGCTCATTGACCGGCTCGGGGCTGCTCGGTTCCTCAGCACCTTCGATCTCACCTGCGGCTACTGGCAAATTGCGCTCACAGAAGGAGCCAAGGAGCGGTCCGCCTTCTCCACCCCGGATGGGCACTATCGCTTTCGCGTGATGCCCTTCGGGATGAAAAATGCCCCGGCCACCTTCCAGCGACTGGTAAATAGAGTCCTGGCTGGGCTGGAAAAATTCAGTGCTGCATATCTCGACGATATCGCAGTTTTTAGCTCCGAATGGAGTGAGCACCTCCAGCACCTCCGGAAGGTGCTGACCGCCCTGCACCAGGCAGGCCTCACCGTGAAAGCCAGCAAGTGCCAGATTGGGCAAGGTTCGGTAACCTACCTGGGGCACCAGGTCGGAAGCGGGCAGGTCTCCCCTCTACAGCCCAAAATCGACGCCATCCCAGCCTGGGAACCCCCCACTACCCAAACGGAGGTCCGAGCCTTTCTGGGCCTCACGGGCTACTACCGGAGATTCATCCGAAATTACGGCAGCCTGGTCGGTCCCCTCACGGGACTCACGTCCAAGAAACAGCCCAAGAAAGTACAGTGGTCCCCTGCCTGCCAAGAGGCGTTCGATGCCCTGAAAGCGGCCATGTGCACTGCCCCCGTCCTCCAGGCCCCCGACTACTCCAAGGAGTTTGTGGTACAAACTGATGCCTCCGAGCATGGCATCGGGGCAGTCCTCTCCCAGGTGAATGACCAAGGCCTAGACCAGCCCGTAGCCTTCCTCAGCCGAAGGCTGTTGCCCAGAGAACAGAGATGGAGCACCATCGAGCACGAGGCGTTCGCCGTAGTCTGGGCCCTCAAGAAGTTACGCCCTTACCTGTTCGGCACCCATTTCAAGGTCCAAACCGACCATCGCCCCTTGCGATGGCTCATGCAGATGCGAGGAGAAAACCCCAAGCTACTGCGGTGGTCAATCTCCCTCTAGGGGATGGATTTCACCGTGGAACATCGCCCTGGTACGGACCACGCCAATGCCGATGGCCTCTCCCGGTTCTTCCGCCTCAGCAAAGAGAACCCCCAAGAGGATGGGTAGTTCTCTCCGGCTTTCAGCTGGGGGGGACGCGTGTTAGACCCGGCCCTCGTAACATAGCCATACCTGACCCCTGACCCCTACACCTCACACAAGCCCCCGAGCCCACGGCCTAGCCGATCCTTCCCACCAGAACACACACACCCGACCCGGACTTCCCCGTCCGTGGCCTTCCTCCCTTTCGGCCACACCGGGCCTGCGTGCCCACTTCATGCACCAAGATGGCCGCCCGGCCCCAGCGCGACCCTGGCCTAGAGGCGCCACTCCGGCTGGAGGACATCGCGCCCCCCTTGGGATGAGAAGGAGGAGCAGTTTCTATCACACCTCTGCGCTTCCCTGGGAAGGTGGGTTTCGATCGACCCGCCGGCCTTCCCAAGGGCTGGCTCCACGCCTGCTGGGTGTCTGGGACTCCTCCCGACCCGGCCCTGAAAGGATCAAAGGACAATGGCAGGAAACCCCGACAAGCGACCCCCAGGTGACAAGACCCGTGCCTGCACAGACTCCGGACATCAAAGAGGAGTCGCCCTATAACAAGGGGTGCTCTGGGACTGTCCGGCAGATTCGCCTTGGAAACACCTGAGCCCTGCTGAGCGACTCGTGGCTCCCTGAAGATCGTAAGACCTCCGAACTTGTGCTTGAGCCCTGCTGAGTGACTCGCGGCTCCCTGAAGATCGTAAGACCTCCGAACTTGTGCTTGAGCCCTGCTGAGTGACTCGCGGCTCCCTGAAGATCGTAAGACCTCCGAACTTGTGCTTGAGCCCTGCTGAGTGACTCGCGGCTCCCTGAAGATCGTAAGACCTCCGAGCTTGTACCTGAGCCCTGCTGAGTGACTCATGGCTCCCGCAGACTCTCTTGGTCCCGCCGGACCCCACGACGACAAACGTATCCCCCAGCTCGAGGATTGTGAGCTGTGCGCCGGGTACGCTCCTGCATCTGATCCATATCCCCAAAGACTGTCCCGCTACTTCCTACCCCCCCTCCAGGACTTTCTGAACCCGCGCTCCACTTGTATATATTTGCCTTGCTGATCATAAAGATCCTACAACTCCGATCTGATAAAGATTTATTCTTAAGAACTCCCGGTGTGGTGTCTCTTTGTCGTGTGGTGCCGAGTGTACGATCCTAGATACAAGATTTCTCCCCTGAGGAGGCTCCCGCCAGTGCCCGGCTACGATACCTCGAGGGTGGGTCTCAGGGCAGTCAGGGCCCCCTCCGGGCCCCTCTGGGGTCGCCTTCTAACAGGAACAAAACATGTTCTAATCTTGACATTGCTCCCAACAAAACATGTTCAAATCTTGACATTGCCCCCAACACCCTGCACAGAAGATTAAGGCACACTACTTGAATGAAATTACAAAATCAAAACATGGCAGCTTGAAAACTATTTAGAAACAGCATGTAAATAAACAAGACCTAAACTCCAGGAGACCACCGTGAAATTTTACACCAAAGTGAAGAGCATCGTCGCGCGACGGTGGTCCTGTCAGCATGACTCCTTCCACAAACTTTCTTGAACATAATCCAACAGACAGAGACGTGGTTGGCGATATGCGTGATTGGCATTCGCAAACTGAGGAAAAATTTGTATCTGAAGATGGCGGCACGTTTTTTCCACTCCGCACCGGGTGGCTCCCGGCTTCAGCACGCACCAAAACATGACGAGCTAACACTCAGGCTTGAGCAGGCGTCACAGAGGATCACGCAAAACAGGAATCGTCACGATGCAGGTAAATGACAGTTACGCGCTGAAAGAGGCTCGCACAAACCTGTTTAAACCGTATCATGGATTAACAGACGATGTCCAAACGACAAATAAATAATTAAATAAAATGTCTCACCGACCCAAGTCAAAACGACGCCTCCTTCCACGAAAAGTGGATGGCTGGGAGCGCGATAAATATCACTTCAGTCCCCACACGCAGCCAATTCCATTCTTGTGACAAATACAAAATATTGACAGCAGAACTGGGACATGAACCTCCAAGTGACCATTCTTGTGAGAGTCCCAATGCTCCAGATACACGCATCTCCTTGTGGCTGTGCAGACGCCACTAAAACCTTGTGCAGACACCAAAGTTAGAGTCACTGTGCCATGCTCACCTTCGTGTGACGTGACTGCGTAGCAAACATCCCCGCTGACCTTTTGCTGAATAGAGACTCAATTGTGCCAGATCATGTGTAAAGTCAACACACCTCGTATAAACCTGTTACCTTCACGGTCATACTTCGACCCTGTGTAAAGTCAGCACCCGTTGTGTAAACCTGTTGCCTTCACAGTCATACTTCAAACACCTCCCAATTGGCGCTTGACAGCTGTTCATGTAAATCTTGATGTTATCTGCGCCAGAGTAGCATGTAGACCAATAGAGAATAATTTCCAAGACGTAAACTTTACATGCAGATACAGTACTTGAAGTTGTACACACAACCAGACTGTACAGCACTCTGTTGTTGGGGCTGTCCGATGTACAGGAAACTGGTGGGGCTGCGTAGAGTGCTGTGACGCTTTCTTTTGTTGCTTGTGACATCTTGTGTTGCTTTAGAAAGTCTGGAGTCTCTTCATAAGTTGCTTTTAGTACACTTAAAGTTGCGTAGTTTCTATGCTGACTTGGCAAGTAACACCTGTGGCTTCTTTTTTTTTCAAGTGGCTGTAGGTACGTCTCCAACTGTCGCTCGTCGCCAAAAATATGTTGTACTCTTACATGAAGTAAACGCTGATAGCCATGTACAGTTCATTAGTACCTTTATTCCAGTTGTACAGCATGAGAGTAAGTAGGTACATCAGCCAGGTAATCCAGGTAACAGGAGAAGGTAAAGTAGATTAGCCAGTAGTCAGCCCTTGGTCCTATGCCTTAGCAAACCCCACCAGGAGCTGCCTGCCTGCTGCTCAGCCCATCTGTAACTGTCATATCTCCCTCAGTCAGACACCAAACATTCCATGCATCATAGCATTACCAACATTCTACTCCAAACACACACAGTGGCTGATCAGCAGGTGGACTGGTAAACTGCAAGATATGAAAATACTATGCAGGGCATAACAGAGCGCCATGTTACTGCCCGAATTGGACTGCAGTTTGTTGAAGGCGAAAGCCGTTAAGGGCAGAAGGCGCCGCCAAAGACTGTACTTTGGAAAGGTCTCCAGCACATGGAATTGGTGTGCGAGGGAGCAAAGGTGACGCAAAAGGTAAAAACATCATAAACATTTTCGGCATCGCCCACCGGAGGGAAAAATGTACGGACCGGCTTTGCACCACAAATACCAGCATGCCTCATTGTGCGCCTATCGAGGCGCCCACCAGGGGGCAAACATCGTAAATAAAAGCAAGTATTTGTTGGTGCATTTGCAAGTCTGGTGATGCCGTGGCTACCCTCAGAAGAAGGTCATAGTATTACCGAAATGCATTAGGAACTGCCAGCGTTTTAAAATTATCCAAGTGGTTACCTTAAGGAGTGCGACTCAATCCTTTCCCTGGTGGAGAGGTTGTGAATAATATTTAACAGCTTGGTCCAGCTGTGAGTACCGCACCACCGGATAAGGAGCGCCATGTTACTGCCCGAATTGGACTGCAGTTTGGTGAAGGCGAAAGCCGTTAAGGGCAGAAGGCGCCGCCAAACACTAGACTTTGGAAAGGTCTCCAGCACATGGAATTGGTGTGCGAGGGAGCAAAGGTGACGCAAAAGGTAAAAACATCATAAACATTTTCGGCATTGCCCACCGGAGGGAAAAATTTACTGACCGGCTTTGCACCACAAATACCAGCATGCCTCATTGTGCGCCTATCGAGGCGCCCACCAGGGGGCAAACATCGTAAATAAAAGCAAGTGTTTGTTGGTGCATTTGCAAGTCTGCTGATGCCGTGGCTACCTTCAGAAGAAGGTCATAGTCTGACCGAAATGCATTAGGAACTGCCAGCGTTTTAAAATTATCCAAGTGGTTACCTTAAGGAGTGCGACTCAATCCTTTCCCTGGTGGAGAGGTATATATATATTCACTGAAGAAACCATATATATATATATATATATATATATATATATTTTCTACTGGCGACTGCTAGTAGAGTTGTAGTTAGCTGAACTAACTATAACGGGGGAATTTTAATGGTTTTGTATGAGTGAATAGTCCAGCTAACTATAATGCCCCTGAAATCTATGGTTTCTTCAGTGAATTTCTAAGGATTTTTAAATGCTAATTCCTAACTATAATGTGCCTCAAACCTATTTCTAACTATGCCTACAGAGATTGGACATGTGAAGAAAGAAGAAAAAACGCACAGAAAGAAAAAAAAGAAATGCAGAAAGAAGCAACAGAAGTCCTCAAAGACGAAGAAAAGTCCAGGAAGAAGGATAACGTGCAGAAAGAACAAACAAAAGAGCAGAAAGAAGCCTTGTTGCAAAATCATCCTGTACCCTCAACTTTTTCAGACGGATACTGGTGGTAACTGACTAACCAGTCCTAGAGCCAGTGCTATGTTAAAAGACACTCAGAATACAGTGAAAACACCTACATACACTAGGGAACAATATGCGTTGGGGTCCCCCTGTGATTAGCATGACCTCCTCTGTAAGCCCCTAGTATATAATAGGGCAGGGGATTAAAACTACCTCTTAAAACGCGCCACAGGGCGTGTTTGCACACGTCACCTCAGGCCCCGTCCCCTCCCTTTCCAACTGTGTAAACACACCCGGTGGCCGTTTTAAGTTGGGAGATTAAGTCCCCTTGAATCCTGAGGGACCCTAGGGACCACTAGGTACCTCCAGTAAGCGCCACAGAGCTGCGTTGCAGAGAGATGTAAAAAGGGGCACGGCCTAGACCACCTCTCTGCAATGCAGCGCAGTGGTGCTTACTGGAAGTACCTGGTGGGCTAGTTGGCCCCCAGCGTCCCTCAGGATTGAAGGGGCATTATTTCCCCAACTTAAAACACGCCACAGGGCATGTTTGCACACGTTAACTCAGGCCCCGTCCCCTCCCTTCCCCACTGTGTAAACACTTCCTGTGGCCGTTTTTAGTTGGGAGATCAAGTTCATTTGAATCCTGAGGGTCCCTAGGGTCCAACTAGCCCACTAGGTACCTCCAGTAAGCGCCACAGAGCTGCGTTGCATGGAGGTGTAAAAAGGGGCGTGGCCTCAGAACACCTGTCTGCAACGCAGCTCCCTGGCGCATACTGGAGATACCTGTTGGGCTAGTTGGCCCTCAGGGACCCTCAGTATTGAAGGGGAATTAATTCCCCAACTTACAACTGGCCAGGGGGCGCGTTTGCAGAGTGCTGCAAGGAGGGGGCGTGGCCTCCGGCGCGATGCCGGTCTTTTATTTATTTAATTTTTTTAAGAAGGAGGGCAGTGTGCCTCCCCTTCTTTTTCTAATTTATTGGCCCTGGGGACCCCATCCCCCAGGGCCTGCACCCTAATTTTTTTTGTTGAAAAAAATACATTTGGAAGGGGGCCGCGTGGCCCCCCTCGTAGGCCTTAATCAGCCCTGGGGACCCCAACCCCCGTGTCATGGTCTTTTTTTTTTTTATTCCCTAGGAGGGGGGCTGCGTTGCCCCCCTCCTCAGGCCGCTTAAGGCCCCGGGGACTCCATCCCCCGGGGCCGGCCTTTGTTTTTTATTATTTAAAAAAATATATATATGTATAGAAACACCTAGGACATGCTGGACAAACCGTATGTACCTATCACCATGACGATTTGTGGGATATTCATAAAAAGGCGACTATGCATACAATGAATCCACGTGGAAAGTATTTACACCGCTAGTGAAGCTCTGACGTGTCTGATGCCCTACCGTGCCTAATCCCGGCGCCCCCGCCGGTGGGTACTCTCCAAGTAGACACCCTTATTGTTTATTTATACAAACATGGGTAGCTATTGACGGGCACCTTTAATGCACATGCATACCAAGCCATTCAAAGGGGATTCGACAAAAATTCGACCAAACTATGCAAGAAACCCCCCTCACGGTTAATAAAACACACATCCACCACCGAATGTGTAATACTTTTTATTTTACTCTCTGGAAAGGAGACAACCCTAACTTGAGAGGCACAGCGTGCTCCTGGCTGAGCCCAATGCTGTGTTACACCCACCAGTGCCTGCCGAGTGCCACACACCTCTGTGTTGTATTCCACCAGCTAGTGCGTATGCTATGACACTCTCTAGCCCATGTGCACTGTAACACCACCCCGTGAATATGTCATGCCACACTTGCCTTCGCACAGGTTATATTGCCCCACCTAACGTGCCTTCCTCGATGCCTATATTATAACGCACAGCGCTATGCCATACATATTACAATCTGGGATCCATATCTTTGTCACAGTGCATATGCAACGTTACACTCCCAAGCACATATTTTATATTAGAACTTTAGAGACTAGTTGGGTTACACAACACTGCCCTGTGCATATTACACTCCAAGGCGCATATCGCATAGCACGCGCTAGTGCCTGTGCTATCTCGGGCTCTCCAATGAATCTGTCATTGCGCACAATGTATTGCATATTATATTTCATGCCCCGGTTCATCTTATATCACACTTTTTGGTGCATAGTTTATACCATATACTATATCTCATTTTCATTTTCAATCGTGCTCTCAGGACTATGTTCTATATAACACTGCGTCCACCTACCCTTTTCACAGGCATTACATTTTGCGATGGGGTTGGAGGGTCAGCGGGTATTTCTGCCAAGTGAGCCCGGAGTCACAGTCACAAACGTCCTCTTCTTCCTGAATAAAAGTGAGATTATGCTGCATACTTGTTCATATTTTAAGTAGTTCGCACAGACACACATTTTAAAAACAATAAAGTTCCTAATACCCACCTTCTCTGAACAGTTAGCTTGCTGCCCCATCCACCTCCTCCCTATCCTCTGTTGTCTGAATCCATAGTCTAGCCTCCTCCCTCCTGCCATGCATGGTCTGATGTGCTGCCACTGCCCTCCATTTAGCATGATGTACCAGTCCACTCCTCCTGCCCTCCATTGCCCAATTCTATGGCCCATCATTGACCTCCTGCTTAGCCTCTGTGCTTAGCGTGCTGCCCCTATTCTCCTTCCCCCTGCCCTCCGATGTCTTTGTGCATGCCCCTGCTCAATCCTTTTTGCCCACCATGTTCCATGGACCTGCCACTCCTATCTACTCTGAGTGTTCTGTTGAGCTGCCACTCCCCTCCCACCTGCCTAGCATTGTCAGATGACTGTAACCTGTCCCTGCCACCTCCACCCTGCCTGTCCACATGCCATGCCCCTATCCCCTTCCTCCTGTCTTCCATGGTCTATTTTACTGCCACACCCTTCTGCCCTCCCTGGTCTGTTGTGCTGCAACTGCTCCTCCTGCCTGCCCCATGCGGTCTGTTGTGAGGCCCCTTCCCCTGAACTTTTTTGTCTGTGCCCAGGTCCTGACCCTCCCTTCTATCCTCCATGGTCCTTTGTGCATGCTCCTGCACCCTCCTTCTTGCCCATCATAGCCATTGTGCTGCCACTAACCCTCCCGCTTGCCATGCATGGTCTTCTGTGCTGCCATAGCCCCTCCCACCTTCCCTGTGTGGTCAGCTAACTGCCGCTGACCCCCTCCCACCTTCCCTCCATGGTCTGTGCGTATGCCATCACAATCTCACTGTTGTTCTCCATGGAGTGTCTTGTCTCTAGTGCCCATCCTGCCTGACCTTCATGGTCATCTTGCTGCTCCTGCCCTGCCCCCTTGCCCCAGCCCTCTGTTTCCATGTGCAGACCCATATTCCCTCCCTCCTGGCTTGTCTGTTCCATTGTAATGCCCCTGATCCGCCCCTCCTGCCCTTTATGGTCTGTTATGCTGCAGCTTTCTCTCCTGTCTGTCCATTATGGTCAGCTAGCTACCATTGCCTCTTTCCACTCTGTTCTCTGTTGTCCATGTGCATGGTCCTGTCCCCTCCCTATTGCTTTCTATGGATTGTTGTGCTGCACTCCCGTCCGGCATGCCCTGTGTGGTGTATTGTGCTGCTGCAAACCCTGATGCCTGCCCTGTAGGGTCAGTTTGGTGCACCTCTCCATGTCCCTCCTGTCCTCTGTTATCCGAGTCCAAGGCCCTACCCCAATTCCTCCTGCCTTCCATGATCCAATGTACCATACTTGCGAACATTTTGAACTTGGTAAGAGGGATATTTTGAAAAAAACTGGGGTATTGATTTTCCCCTTTGAGTTACATTGAAAAAGAGGAGATTGTAGACAGGAGACAGATCAAATAAAGCCCATTTGAGCTTAAAAACATTGGACATTTCCTGGCTGAATCGGGTCTGTTGGCATTTATGGTTGTACTACCACTGCCTCTTCCTTCTGCCCACAATGGTCTATTATATTGCCACAGCCTCTCTTGCCAGTCCTGTATTGTTCGTTTGGTGCCCCTGACTTTACCCGGGCGTAGTACTCCGCTTCACCCACGGAGTGTACGTAGCGCTGCCTGCTTCACAGTTTTCAAAGTAGGCGTAGCAGGCAGCGTTACGCACACGCCAGGGCAAAGCAGAGCTGCCTGCCGCCCGCCACCCGCCTCCCGCCTGCCCTCCTTTTAAAATAATATAAAGTATGATAAAAAAATTAAATAGAATGACTTACCTGCAGCGCAGCGTCTCCGGGGCTCCCTCTTCCTCGTTCACAACTTCTTTTCACAAATGCGCATGCGCGGACGCCTGCGCATGCGCATTCTGCTGTCTTCAGGTGTGCCATACTTTTGTCATAAGTAAGACTGTTAGCGCTCTAGTTGTTCGTTAGAACACTCTGGGACATTCTGTCATTGGGCTATATTTGGGCTACATGTGGGAGATATTTGTGCTATATTTGGGCTCTTTTGTCTCTGGTGGCCATTTTGGGAGACTTATTTGTTATGAAGTTTCCTAATTTCCTCATTTACTACAGTCTCCTCAGTAGGAAATACTTTCAGTTTTTTACTTTGATTCCATCAAGAAGGCATTCAGATGAGTCACACATTTGCCATAAATTCAGAATGTTAGCACTCTAGTTGCTCATTAGATCACTGTAGTAAAGCTACTGCTCACCAGGGAAGTCTGCTGCTGGTATTGAAAGTGCATGTTTCAGTCTGTGTGTCAGAATGTTTTAATGAAATAGAAGAGGATTTGAGAAGTCACTCAAAATGTACCCTAATTTTTCTTTCTGCAGCACTAATCCTAATTTCTATGGCAAAATGAACCCCCTCATTTTGTTCCTTAGTAAATTAAATGTTTCAAATGTTACCACTTTATTCCAATCAAGATGGCTTCAGGTGTGCCATACTTTTGTCACAAGTAAGACTGTTAGCGCTCTAGTTGTTCGTTAGAACACTCTGGGACATTCTGTCATTGGGCTACACTTGGGCTACATCTGGGTGATATTTGGGCTACATTTGGGCTCTTTTGTCTCTAGTGGCCATCTTGGGAGATTTATTTGTTATGAAGTTTCCTAATTTCCTCATTTACTGCAGTCTCCTCAGTAGGAAATACTTTCAGTTTTTTACTTTGGTTCCATCTAGAAGGCATTCAGATGTGTCACACATTTGCCATAAATTCTGAATGTTAGCACTGTAGTTGCTCATTAGATCACTGTAGTAAAGCTACTGCTCACCAGGGAAGTCTGCTGCTGGTATTCAAAGTGCATGTTTCAGTCTGCATGTCAGAATTATTTTATGAAATAGAAGAGGATTTGAGAAGTCAAAATGTGCCCTAATTTTTCTTTCTGCAGCACGAATCCTAATTTCTATGGCAAAATGAACCCCCTCATTTTGTTCCTTAGTAAATTAAATGTTTCAAATGTTACCACTTTATTCCAATCAAGATGGCTTCAGGTGTGCCATACTTTTGTCATAAGTAAGACTGTTAGCGCTCTAGTTGTTCGTTAGAACACTCTGGGACATTCTGTCATTGGGCTATTTTTGGGCTACATCTGGGTGATATTTGTGCTACATTTCGGCTCTTTTGTCTCTGGTGGCCATTTTGGGAGACTTATTTGTTATGAAGTTTCCTAATTTCCTCATTTACTACAGTCTCCTCAGTAGGAAATACTTTCAGTTTTTTACTTTGATTCCATCAAGAAGGCATTCAGATGTGTCACACATTTGCCATGAATTCAGAATGTTAGCACTCTAGTTGCTCATTAGATCACTGTAGTAAAGCTACTGCTCACCAGGGAAGTCTGCTGCTGGTATTGAAAGTGCATGTTTCAGTCTGCATGTCAGAATGTTTTAATGAAATAGAAGAGGATTTGAGAAGTCACTCAAAATGTGCTCTAATTTTTCTTTCTACCGCACTAATCATTCTATTCTATGGCAAAATGAACCTCCTCATTTTGTTCCTTTTTAAATTAAATGTTTTAAGAGTTACCACTTTATTCCAATCAAGATGGCTTCAGGTGTGCAACACGTTTGTCATAAGTAGGTCTGTTAGCGCTCTAGTTGTTCTTTAGAACACTCTGGGAAGCTGCAGTAGAACACAAAGGAATCAACTGACAGTCTCTGCCCTTGTTGGATGTACATGTTTTACTGAGAATATCAGACTTCATTCTCACATGACTCAGAAAGATAATGTGAATTTACAGAAAATATGCTCTCAGTTTAGCTTATAGATCACCTTCCAAACCTCTGTGGGAAAAGCATGAGAAAATAGTTTTCTCTCAAACATGATTCATGATATCACAGCAGAAGGCTTTTTCACATGGTACAATCACCTTAGAACACACCACAATTCCTAAAATGAGTATGGTACCATCAACAAATGATTTATAATGTAACTAAAGTCTTAAAACCTTCTATTAACTGCAATGCTTTTTAATGAGGTGCTATCATGTATATTGGTCCAAAGATGGCTGCCAACACTTCTTGCATGAAGTATTGACAGCCAATCAGATCTCACGATGAGATGTGTGGTTAGGCTCCATCCAGATATGTCTATCTTTTTAACTCTAATTTCCTCAGGGACTACTGAACGGATTTACACCATTTAAGCAAAAGGCACGAGTCTGAGCTGAGGACTACCTCTTTGTCAAATTTGGTGTCATTCCGTTCAGCAGTTCGGGCTGTAGCTGCGTCAACAAGGTCCTATGGGAAAATCAAGGGGAAAATGTGTCTCAGCCCCCGCTTGACGAATCACGCTGACATTTTCAGGATAGGAGTGGACCGGAGCTGGCCAAAAGTTTGAAAAGTTTCGCGAAGATTCGTCAATCGGCGCCACCGTTATTCCAAATAGAATGTTGCGGATTTCCTATGGAAAATAGGTCCTAACTATAACTACCTACTGGCGACTGCCAGTAGGTTATATAAATATATATATATACACTTAAAAAACCATAGGTTTCACACATGTTATAGTTAGCTGGACATTTCACTCATAAAAAAACAATGAAATTCCCCCGTTATAGTTACTGCAGGCAACTATAACTCACGTGACCGCAATCCTCTGCCGATGACGTCAGATATTACATCACTGTATTTAGACACTTATTTACCCATGTCTTCTTCCATTAATCTTTAGCTATACATATATTACAAATATTTATTTTTCATAAAGACACATATGTCTGACGTCATCAGCAGAGGATTGCGGTCGCGTGAGTTATAGTTGCCTGCAGTAACTATAACGGGGGAATTTCATTGTTTTTTTATGAGTGAAATGTTCAGCTAACTATAACATGTGTGAAACCTATGGTTTTTTAAGTGAATTTGCAAGGTTTTTTAAATGCCAATTCGTAACTATAACGTGTGTGAAACCTATGGTTTTTTCAGTGAATTTGTACGGTTTTTTAAATGCTAAGTTATGTATTTATTAATTTATTTTTTTCAGGTTTTTCACCGTGCGCGCACCGTGAAATGTTTTTGTTTTTTAAAATCACTAGGTGCTTGCACCCTGTGCGCACGGTGCGCACAGTGACCCTTGGGGGTCCTTCTGTGACCCCTGACCAAGGCTAGGGGAGTCAGGAACTGTCCACTCTGCCCCCTTTTCACGTTCTCCACCTTTTTTTTCACCCCCTCAGACTGCGAGAGACAAAATGGCGGCTGACACTTTCTGGTTTGGACTGATTCGAATGTTTACCGACATCTAACAACCAATCAGAATTGCGCTCGCGCACGGCAGGGTGCGCGCACAGTGCGCGCACGGTGCGCGCGTATAGATATTGACATGCTTTTAAATGCTATTTTCTCAGGAAATACTGAACAGATTCACACCAGACCTGCAAAAGGCACTTCCTTGACCTTATGGCTACCTCTCTGCCAAATTTCACGTAATTCTGTTCAGCCGTTCGGGCTGTAGCTGTGTCTAAAGGTCCTATGGAAAATAACATAGGGAAAACGCGTTTTGGGACCCCCCTTTTTTCTCGGACCCTGCTTGACGAATCACCCTGAGACTTTCAGGGTAGGAGCTGAGCGGAGCGCCTCATTAGTTTTGAAAACTTCGCGAGGATTCGTCAACCGGCGCCAAAGTTATTCAAAATAGAATTTTGAGATTTCCTATGGAAACTAGGTTGTAACTATAACTATCTACTGGCGACCGCCAGTAGATAATATATATATATATATGTATATATATATATATATATATATATATATATATATATATATATTACCTACTGGCGGTCGCCAGTAGGTAGTTATAGATAGGACCACGTTTCCATAGGAAAACCTCAACATTCTATTTTGAATAACTTTGGCGCCGGTCGACGAATCCTCGCGAATTTCTCAAAATAGGTGGGGCGCTACGCTCCGCTCCTACCCTGAAAGTCTCGGGGGGATCCGTCAAGCGGGGGCTGACATAAAAGGAGGGTCCCAAAACGCGTTTTTCCCATGCATTTTTCCATAGGACCTTTAGAACGAGCTACAGCCCGAACGGCTGAACAGAATTACTCAAAATTTGGCAGAGAGGTAGTCCCTAGGTCAAGGAAGTGCCTTTTGTAGGTTTGGTGTAAATCTGTTCAGTAGATTCTGAGAAAATAGCCTTTAAATCAATATATATATCTGAGCCAGCTTACGGTACGCTTACCGTACGCTTACGGTAAGCGTACGGTGGCGTGCGCGAGCGCGATTCTGATTGGCTCTTAGATCTTAGTAAACATTCGAATCGGCCGAAACCAGGAAGCGGCGGCCGCCATTTTGTGTATTTCACTCTGAAAAAAAAGAGTGAAAACAAGGAAAGGGGGCAATGAGGAGAGTTACAGACCCCCTAACAATTGTAAGGGGGTCAAAGATGGACAGAAAAGTACAAAAAAAATATTTATTGATTTTAAAAAAAATCACGGGGTACGCGTACGGTAAGCTTACGGTAAGCGTACGGTAAAAAAAATAAAAATAAATAAATGAAAAGCAGATTTAAGAGTTTAGAAATTAGGGAGCTCTAAAAAGAGCTGTTGTGTTTATGGAGTCATTTTTTTAGTGGTACCTACAAGTAAGTACCGATGCAGAGTCTAAGGTTCAAGAGGAAGACTCTGTTCCCTTCATCATTGAAGTGCACACCATCTCCTCTATAAATGTCTTGCATGTCGTAACGCAAGTTGTTGTGGTAAATGGCACCCATACCATAGTCACGGAGGAAAGCAGAAACAGATTTGTTGACGTGCTTTCTTGCTTTGTCAATCTGTGGACAGAAATGATTGGACCAGTTCCATTTTTGCCTTTGGCATATGTTGGAAAACACAAAGGCAGTTTTAGGGAAAAGTGAAAACAGTTGTGCAAAGGTGTCCTTCATAAGCATTTCCAGACCTACCCCAGTCAAAGTGCCTAGGTCATTGCCACCACAGTGCACTATTATGAGGTCAGGGTGTTGGATTTGCATGAAGGATTTCACCAATGGCATCAATTGGTGCTACTTTAACCCTCTCTGACCAATCCATTTAATGTCTACATTTGGCAAAGCAAGGTCTCTCACCATATCTGTTTTCTCTGCAAACTTTTCACTCCAGAAGACATAGCTGTGCCCTACAATCCACACTGTGAACATCTTCAAAGGAGATCTGGATGCACTCAGGAGGTGTCTTTCAGTAGAATGGCAATATGAAAAGAAAGACAGTTTGGAAATGGAGGCATACATATTTTTTTCAAAACAAAAAGAACTGATTGGCTGTTTCATACCATTCTAGAATAAAAACTAGGCTGTATGTGTAAATTAATAGAAGCATGTTTTGTATTAGTACAAAAAAATGTGTAACCAAAGAACAGTACTATGGATTTGCTGTTAGGTTTGAAAAGTCAAGCACTCTTGCTCTGTGGAATTGAAACATTGTGTGTCGAACTTCTGACCTAACTGCACACAGCAGTGTTCCATGAGCTGTTGCTATGGTAGCAGGCAGAAGTCAAGTTGGGGGAAGGGTACTAGGCAGAAGTCAAGGTGGGGGAAGGGTACTTTTGGAAAAGGGTTCGTTTTCAACCAATAGCAATGTGTGATTACATGTGAAAAAAAGGGGGAAGCACTGAGATTTGAAACTTACATGTATATGTGTGGAAAAATAGAGGGAAAGTTTGCCATTATCTGGTTCTGCTGAGAGGAGAGAGGTGAACACAACAGAGATCCTGGCTCTGATAATCTGCTGTTTGAGTGTCACATTTCTTTCACAACTAACTAATTTTAAAGGTGAGTTTACAGTTTGAGAGGGTATGTATGTGGTAACTTAAGAAATGAATAATAGAAATGGGAATTGTTTTTGTTGTAGTTACACATGGTGGTTTCATAATGTGTCAGTGTGTAAAAGTGATTTACACTTGCCCCTGAAAAAAAAAAGAGCAGTAAGTGTGCTTTCAAATTGGCAAAGAAATTTCGTTTTGGGACTAATGTGAAAATATGACTCTGTGTGCATAGAAGAATTATAGGCAGAGATTTATTGCGTCTTGCTCTGGTGATTTCACAGTTGCATTAGATGGAAAGGGGGAGCGAATTTTTGGGGGAATAAGCAGAGGGTTAGCACACACCCATGTCCTTGCCGTGTATAGTCATGCACAGTATTTACAAGCCAGTGGGGTTTTCAGGTTTAAGTCTGTAATGCAAATACATTCAGCATCACTAAGGCTGGTTGCCCTTGGTGGAGTGTAGGCAGTCACAGAGAATGCACATGGTGGTGGTCTGAAAAAAAAACAGCTTGGACACGTGCAATTAAATAAATCAAAAATAGTGGTTTCATAATGTGTCAGTCTGTAAAAGTGATTTCCAATTGTTAAAAGAGGCAAAAATATTTTTTGGAAAAAAATGTAAATATGTGTACTGTATTATAAATTGTTATAAAAATATTAATACTTTTTTCTTTTTTTTCAGATCGATATAGAAAATTTTCGAAAACTACAACCATTTTAAAAACTATTTTTTAAAAAAACAAATGAATAAATATTTTTTTGAGTGAGTATGGTAAGTCAATGTAATGTGATAAATGATTTTTAGTGTTTTTTTTTAAAAAAATAAAAAAGGTACGCTTACCGTACGCGTACGGTAAAAAAAAAATAAAAAAAAGTTTTTAAAAACATATGTAAAAAAAAGATGAAAGATAAGGTTGGCTCTTAAAAGAGCCGTTGTGTTCATGCAGGGACAGAGGAAAGAAAGATTGGGAATATTAGACGGTACGACAAGTGTGCTGATCTATTTTATTGTTCACTAGGGAAATACTGGTCTCCCTATAAGTAATTAGATCGTGACAAGTGGCGCACCGTACTTCAACCCTCGCAAACCGAGGGTTAATTTCCAGAGGGCCAGCAAAAGGAGATTCTCCCCCCACAGATGAAGGGCTCACCTGACCTGCAGAAGAAGGAGTCTGCCCTGCAGATGATGGTCCAGGCTGAGCTGCTGTGGATGTACTGGCTCGTCTTTCTGAAGAGTTACCTCCAAAAAGATGACCATGTGTCCTTTTGTGTACATCCTTGAGGTGTCTGATCATGGTATGATTCCCAAAGGAATACTTCCTGTCAGGATTACCTCTAGAAAGTACACGCTGACACAGCCTGCAAGTAACTAAGGGTGCATTCACCTTTTGCTGGCCTTCTGGAAAAGTAAAATAATCCCAAACATAAGAAGGCTTTACTTTCCTCGCTCTCTGCCTCAAGACAGTGCTGCTGGTGCTAGCCTCACTCTCAGAAGGGCTCTGCTGTTCTGCCATCGTATCCCAAAGACAAACCAGCTCCTTCTTCCAAGGGATCACAAGCAGAAATGAGGGGAATGGGTGTGGTGTAGGAGAGTTCTAGAACTGAAAGTAGTTTCCACCAATCAAAAGTTGTGTTTCATGATCACATGACCTACCGTACGCTTACGGTACGCTTACGGAGCGCTTACGGCAAAAAGTACGCGTGCGCGTAAAAAAGACACGCGCTTGCGCGCATGCGCATAACAGTCATTTCCCGGCACTTCCGCGTAACGTGCGCGTGTTGCGTAAGCGCGCACGCGTCCCACGCGCAGTACGCGCGGCTACGCAAAGTACGTAACTATGCGCAAGCAGCGTAGATAGATTACGGACGTTGCGTAAACCGTACGCTTACCGTGAGCGTACTATAAAAAAAAAAAAAAAAAAAAAATCTGGAAATAAATTTTACATGTTTATTTTAAAAAATATATATAAAAAAAATATTTAAGGATTTTAAAAATTTAAGCATAGTCTTTATAAAAGATAAGAAAATTAAATTAAAAATATGTTTGAAAAAAATGAAGAATAAAAAAAAAAATAGCATTTAAAAAACCTTGCAAATTCACTGAAAAAACCATGGGTTTCACACACGTTATAGTTAGGAATTAGCATTTAAAAAACCTTGCAAATTCACTGAAAAAACCATGGGTTTCACACACGTTATAGTTAGGAATTAGCATTTAAAAAACCTTAGAAATTCACTGAAAAAACCATAGGTTTCACACACGTTATAGTTAGGAATTAGCATTTAAAAAACCTTAGAAATTCAGTGAAAAAACCATAGGTTTCACACATGTTATAGTTAGCTGGACATTTTACTCGTAAAAAACCAATGAAATTGCCCCGTTATAGTTAGTTCAGCTAACTATAACTCGCGCGCCCGCAATGCACTGCTGATGACGTCACATATTACATCACTCATGACATGGTCAGTGACATCACTCATGACATCACTGATGACATCTCAAATGACATCACTGATGACCTCACTGATGACATCATCCTTGTGATAGAGTGGCAGACCTCCTCTCACCTTAATATAAGCTTTGATACACACATTCAAAAATAGAGACTAAAAATTTCAAAACAATGGACATACCAATACCAGTTACAACAACCTCTTCAGTAATTCTAAGATCCTTATACACATCCACTCATTCACCAACAGTCCTATACAGTCACTCATACATGTACTCACTCATCATATGTACTCATACATCTATACATCCTGTTACACAATGCCACTCATCCATAGAGTTACTCACACACATAGTCACTCATGCTAATAAAGAATAAAACATACATTTACTTGCATATACAGTAATACACACACCACCATACTTACTTCTACGGAAACTTACACATACTTAGTCTTTTAAACAATCACTTATAGAAACACATACTTATTCATACAGGAAGTCTTTCAATCTCTCCCTCTCACATATACTCACATATATACACCAATAGTCACATATACTAGTTTAAAACATATGTAGTTACTCCTGAAGACACTATTGAGACAGTCATTCACTCACTAACACACCCATACACACACTCATCCACCCATACAGTCCTGCACACATGCTGTCTTCAACACATACAAACAGTGAGTCACTCATTCATGCATCTATGCACTACGTAATACCCCCCACCGTACCATACAGACACTCAGACTGATACTCAAAAAAACAACTAATAACCTATATAGACACCCATGTAGCTACTCACCAACCCATGCAGCCACTTATACACAAAGTGAGAGATACACTTAATCAGTCAGTTACACAATCAATTTTTCAAAAACAAATCATCCATTTAGACACTTATATACCCATTTATTCTTCCATTGACCTTGAGATATACATATATAAAACATATTTAATTTTCAGAAAAACACACATTCACTGGATGATGTCATCAGTGAGGTCATCAGTGATGTCATTTGAGATGTCATCAGTGATGTCATGAGTGATGTCACTGACCATGTCATGAGTGATGTAATATGTGACGTCATCAGCAGTGCATTGCGGGCGCGCGAGTTATAGTTAGCTGAACTAACTATAACGGGGCAATTTCATTGGTTTTTTACGAGTAAAATGTCCAGCTAACTATAACATGTGTGAAACCTATGGTTTTTTCACTGAATTTCTAAGGTTTTTTAAATGCTAATTCCTAACTATAACGTGTGTGAAACCTATGGTTTTTTCAGTGAATATATATATATACATATATATATATATATATATATATCTATATCCGCACCCTGAGATGCTTTCTGAATGGGCCACGAATAATCTCCAAGCCTCTATGAACATGGTTCACATCCTGATTAAGTACGCTGTGATTGACAGAGAGAGGATTCTCAAAGAAATCAATGAATTGAATCTAATTCTTGATGCTCATGACCAGAAAGATACCATTGCTAAAGGCAGAGTTTTGATAGCCAATAAATTACAACACTATGAAGAGACTATCAAAACCCGCAAAGCCTTCAAGTTCGCCAGGGACCGTGACGACTACCTGGCGGGAAGGGTTTTCACGTTTTCCCGTAAATTCGACAACGTAAAAAGGAAAGCCCTGACGGAGCAAGTCCAAGGGAAACGTGATAATGCCAGCAATGATAACTTAAGTACTCCAGTGGACTCTGATGTCAATTCTCTCACTAGTTGTGACTCGGATGAAGGTCCCAGTACAGGGGTTACATCTAGCACAGTGGCCATCAGACATACTTTGGGAGAGGAGCTTAATTTTTTAACTATGGACAGGCGAGCAACCCTCCGCCCCAGAAATCCTCAAAATCAAATAACCGCAGCAAACGAAGGAGAGAAAGGCGTCAATGTCGCCTCAAAACCATCAAGCAGGGGCAGAGGAGGACGGAGATGGAAACGCTAGAACCACAGGATAACACAATTATCAATTTGACGGACACTGTGTTATCTAATGCTGAGCAACAACCGTTAAAATTGGGGCTATCATTCTGTCCGGAGTCTAATTTTTCATACAAACAGTCCCGCATAGATATTTACAAGTTCATCCGAAAAATTAAACTCAAGAAATTCTTCCAATTGAACAAACCTATGAATACGGCCACCTCTTCTGACTTGTTGTTGGATTCACTACAAGTTCGGGACTCTGATACACTTCAAATCATGCAATCCTTGGCTAAGGAAAGTGCGGACTTTACTATATCTGGTTCTGTACCTGAACAACTGGAAGAGATTAACACTGGATTAGCGGCTGCCAGTCCATTCCGTCCTCCTTCTAGTTTTTATCCAATGATGCCCAAGGACTCTGTTGATGTGTTCAGTGACATGGTAATCAGTGACCTCAAAAGTCTTAATTTGTCCACTTATTCCAAATGCAGACGAATAAATGCAAAATTGAGAAATTATTGGGCGTTGATCAAGAAAATTCGTGGGAATGGTCAAATTGTGGTGATGGGTGCTGACAAGGGCGGTAACATTGTTCTTTGGCCCAAAGATGATTATTTACAAGAGGCACAACGCCATCTATCTGACACTAATTGTTATAGCAAAGTAGGTCGAGATCACTTGGGTGAAATTAAGAAATCTGTTTCCTCCCTATTAGCCCAATGGAAAAGAATGGGACTCTTGTCAAAGAATGAATATCTGTTCCTCAAAAATGATTTTCCAACTACAGCCACCCTTTATTTTATTCCTAAGGTCCATAAGGGTATTCACCCGGTACCAGGCAGACCCATTATCTCTGCACGGAATAGTCTTTTGGAAGCTATGTCTAAATATGTAGATTACTTTCTCCAACCCCATATGATCGCTTTGCCATCCTTCATCAAGGATACTGGGGATTTTTTAACTAAAATCAAGGCAATTGGTTGGCAATCTTCTTTTGTTCTAATTACACTTGACATAGCCTCCCTTTATACCAGCATTTTACATTCACAAGGGTTGATAGCTGTCAAACATTTTCTAGATTCCCGTTCCATTAATTTCAAGGACCACAATACCATGCTCCTTCAAATGATTGAACTTTGTCTCAATAATAATCTATTTTTGTTTAATAAAGTACTATTCAAACAGTTGAGGGGTGTGGCTATGGGGGCATGTTTCTCTCCAACCTATGCCTGCCTTTTGGTCGGTTGGTGGGAGGAACATGTCCTCAGGGCCAACCATAAAGACATATGGGATGCACACATCCGGTATTATGGCAGATACATAGACAACATTTTTATCGTCTGGGAAGGTTCCAAAGAGGAGGCCTCCTCATTTGTAGCCTCCATCAATAACAACACAATGAACTTACAGTTTACGGCTACCATTAGCACTGAGAGGGTGGAGTTCCTGGATGTGGAAGTGTTCATTATGGACCAACACATAGAAACTAAACTTCATAGGAAATCCACTGCTGGCAACTCCATCTTACATGCCAGCAGTGCACACCCACCTCATCTCATACGTAGCATACCCTACGGGGAATATCTTCGTCTACGCCGCATTTGTAGCCGTCAATGTGACTTAGAACAATGCCAACAGGAGGCTACTAACCGGTTCCTTGCCCGTGGGTACAAACTGGATAATCTTAAAAAAGCCCTTGACAAAGTCAATCTTTGTTCTCGGGAAATCTGCCTAAACACCGGACAGCCTCTGACTATTAGTCCTAGTTTGGAGGTGGACACAGAGGTCACTCAACCTATTAGGCTCATTACCACGTTTTGTAAACAACATAAAAGCCTGCGACATATTATTTACAAGCACTGGCCCATTGTTTTAACTGACATGACTCTGAAATTTTTACTGCCCAACCTACCAAACATCACTTTCAGGAGAGCACCCTCTATGAGGGATGCGTTGGTTAAATCCAATCCTGAAGTCACGGAAAAGATCACGTGGCTGACACGCTTTGGCTTTTTCAAATGTGCCTCATGCCGCGCGTGCAAATTCGGAATTAACATTTCTGAATATTGCACTGCATTTAGCAATGTTCCGGTACAAATCAAACAACATTTCACGTGCCGCACTGACTTTGCGGTTTACGTGTTAGAGTGTACCTGTCACTTAAGAAATGTGGGGAGCACCAAACTACCGGTTTTCAATCGCATTTTACAACATCTTCGTGCGATTGTCAACTCGGACCCCACATATCCCGTTGCCCGTCACTTTAAAGCCATCCATGCCAACAAGGTCAGTGACCTAACCTATTTTGTGATTGGGGCGGTACCACCTTCAATTCGGGGGGGTAACAGAGAAAAACAATTACGCCAGTTGGAATCCTCTTTCATCCTATTATTAGACACTAAGATGCCAAATGGGATGAACACAAGTGAGGATTTGCATAACTTCTTGTAGAATATGTTTCAGTTTGAATCTTTTATTTGCAATCTGAATGTGGCCATTCCAACAGCACTCACAACTTCGAAAATAGCGGTTTTTTCTGTTACTGGTAGTTCTGTATAGTATGAGTAATCATTCCAATGCTTCTTGCTCGAGTCTTTTTGTTTCATTCCCCCCTTTTTGTATTTATTAATTTTGTTCATCCCTATTTATGCTTTTAATTTCAATTTTTATTTTTATTTGTTCTCTAACCTTTTTTCATTGAGAGTGTGTTATTTTGTAGATTTAAGGAATGAATTATTGTTGTTTCTTTCTAAAACATGCGAACCGTGGTGAAGATTTGTAAAATCAGCATTTTAGCACTTAAGGGCACTTGCCCTATATTCTTTATGCTATGAACTGCTTTGTTGCATTCTATGTATCAATTTGTTTCTTTAACCCGGTTACTTATGTTTTTGACTGATTTGCGGCATCCCTTTAAGGAAAACACACTCCAATTTGTAATTTGTAGTATTTCAGTTATGTCTATTAACTCCAGCATCATGATTGGGTGAAACTGATTTTAAATTGGATGGTCCGGCACCAGCGCGTCAGGTGATCAAGATCGCGGAGGCGATCGAAACGCGTCTGAGGCGGACACTTGTCTGACAAATGAATTAAACGTCAGAATTGAAAATTTGGATTCGTTTGCTGTCTTTACTTCTGGGCGTCAGCATTGTGCATGGTGAAGAGGTCCTTACCTGCCTTCAGCTCCCTTTGTCTCATTGGGGAGCTCAGGACTTTGCTTTCATATATATATATATATATATATATATATATATATATATATATATATATATATATATATATATATATATATATATATATATATATATATATATATATATATATATATATATATATATATATTACCTACTGGCGGTCGCCAGTAGGTAGTTATAGTTAGGACCCCTTTTCCATAGGAAAACCGCAACATTCTATTTTGATTAACTTTGGCGCCGGTTGACGAATCCTCGCGAATTTCTCAAAATAGGTGGGGCGCTATGCTCCGCTCCTACCCTGAAAGTCTCGGGGGGATTCGTCAAGCGGGGGCTGAGATAAAAGGGGGGTCCCAAAACGCGTTTTCTCCATGCATTTTTCCATAGGACCTTTAGAACGAGCTACAGCCCGAACGGCTGAACAGAATTACTAGAAATTTGGCAGAGAGGTAGTCCTCAGGTCAAGGAAGTGCCTTTTGTAGGTTTGGTGTAAATCTGTTCAGTAGATTCTGAGAAAATAGCCTTTAAATCAATATATATATCTGAGCCCGCTTATGGTACGCTTACCGTAAGCTTACCGTACGCGTACGGTGGCGTGCGCGAGCGCGATTCTGATTGGCTCTTAGATCTTAGTAAACATTCGAATCGGCCAAAACCAGGAAGCGGCGGCCGCCATTTTGTGTATTTCACTCTGAAAAAAAAGAGTGAAAACAAGAAAAGGGGGCAATGAGGAGAGTTACAGACCCCCTAACATTTGTAAGGGGGTCAAAGAAGGACAGAAAAGTACAAAAAAAACATTTATTGATTTTAAAAAAAATCGCGGGGTACGCGTACGGTAAGCTAACCGTACGCGTACGGTAGAAAAAAAAAATAAAAAGAAATAAAATTCGGATTTAAGTGTTTAGATATTAGGGGGCTCTAAAAAGAGCCGTTGTGTTTTTGAAGTGATTTTTTAGTGGTACCTACAAGTAAGTACCGATGCAGAGTCTAAGGTTCAAAAGGAAGACTCTGTTCCCTTCATCATTGAAGTGCACACCATCTCCTCTAAAAATGTCTTGCATGTCATAACGCAAGTTGTTGTGGTAAATGGCACCCATGCCATAGTCACGGAGGAAAGCAGAAACAGATTTGTTGACGTGCTTTCTTGCTTTGTCAATCTGCGGACAGAAATGATTGGACCAGTTCCATTTTTGCCTTTGGCATATGTTGGAAAACACAAAGGCAGTTTTAGGGAAAAGTGAAAACAGTTGTGCAAAGGTGTCCTTCATAAGCATTTCCAGACCTACCCCAGTCAAAGTGCCTAGGCCATTGCCACCACAGTGCACTATTATGAGGTCAGGGTGTTGGATTTGCATGAAGGATTTCACCAATGGCATCAACTGGTGCCACTTTAACCCTCTCTGACCAATCCATTTAATGTCTACATTTGGCAAAGCAAGGTCTCTCACCATATCTGTTTTCTCTGCAAACTTTTCACTCCAGAAGACATAGCTGTGCCCTACAATCCACACTGTGAACATCTTCAAAGGAGAACTGGATGCACTCAGGAGGTGTCTTTCAGTAGAATGGCAATATGAAAAGAAAAATAAATAAGAACAACAAGAGAGCGAGGAAAAGAAAAACTTGTCCTCTTCCCCAAAACAATATGGTCAAACAAAATGGACAAGTTTCATGACTTGAAGCAAACTTTTTTCGCTGTCATTGTGGGAAACAAATTAGAAAGGAGAGAGAGCACAACTGCTGTGTAGGAAACCCCTCACCCACCTACCTAGTAGGTGGCATGCTTCATCATCGGGGCCCAACTGGAGTTAGAACGCCGTATGAATCTCCGCTTGCCTTAAGTGGAGAATGAAGGGCAAGGAGATATAAGGAAAATAACATTCCTAACGATATCCCCTTCTCTCTTTTTACACTAGTCCTGGGACCCTTAAAATTAAAGTTTTTTCAAAAGGGCATTTCCCTGAGACTTTTTTAACTCTTATATCACTTCACATAGCACTTCACTCACTGCTCATAACCCTGCTCTGCTGTATCTCAGGCGTTGTAGCACAACTGGATTGTGCTAGACAATCCAGTTGGGCCCCGATGATGAAGCATGCCACCTACTAGGTAGGTGGGTGAGGGGTTTCCTACACAGCAGTTGTGCTCTCTCTCCTTTCTAATTTGTTTCCCACAATGACAGCGAAAAAAGTTTGCTTCAAGTCATGAAACTTGTCCATTTTGTTTGACCAATATGAAAAGAAAGACAGTTTGGAAATGGAGGCATACATATTTTTTTCAAAACAAAAAGAACTGATTGGCTGTTTCATACCATTCTAGAATAAAAACTAGGCTGTATGTGTAAAATAATAGAAGCATGTTTTGTATTGGTACAGAAAAATGTGTTACCAAAGAACAGAACTATGGATTTGCTGTTAGGTTTGAAAAGTCAAGCACTCTTGCTCTGTGGAATTGAAACATTTTGTGGCGAACTTCTGACCTAACTCCACACAGCAGTGTTCCATGAGCTGTTGCTATGGTAGCAGGCAGAAGTCAAGTTGGGGGAAGGGTACTAGGCAGAAGTCAAGTTGGGGGCAGGGTACTTTTGGAAAAGGGTTGGTTTTCAACCAATAGAAATGTGTGATTACATTTGAAAAAAAGGGGGAAGCACTGAGATTTGAAACTTACATGTATATGTGTGGAAAAATAGAGGGAAAGTTTGCCATTATCTGGTTCTGCTGAGAGGAGAGAGGTGAACACAACAGAGATCCTGGCTCTGATAATCTGCTGTTTGAGTGCCACATTTCTTTCACAACTAACTAATTTTAAAGGTGAGGATAGAGTTTGAGAGGAGATGTATATGGTAAATTAAGAAATGAATAATAGAAATGGAAATTCTTTTTGTTGAAGTTGCGTTTATCATTTTCTGTTTTGGGAGAAATTTAAATGTGAGGAACATGTAAAATAATATGGACTATGTTTTCACAATAAATTAAGGTGTACTGGAAAAAAAAAGAATAGTTTAAGGGTTTGAGGTTGGACTCAGTAATGCAAATACATTCAGCATCACTAAGGCTGGTTGCCCTTGCTGGAATGTAGGCAGCCACCCAGGTTACACATGGTGGTGGTCTGAAAAAGCAGTTTGGACATGTGCATTTAAGAAAATCAAAAAAGTGGTTTCATAATGTGTCAGTCTGTAAAAGTGATTTTCACTTGCCCAAAAAAAAAGAGCAGTAAGTGTGCTTTCAAATTGGCAAAGAAATTTCGTTTTGGGACTAATGTGAAAACATGACTCTGTGTGCAAAGAGGAATTATAGGCAGAGATTTATTGCGTTTTTTTCTGGTGATTTCACAGTTGCATTAGTAGGAAAAAGGGGGAGCGATTTTTGGGGGGAAGAAGCAGACTCTTAGCACACACCCATGTGCTTGCCATGTATAATCATGCACAGTATTTACAAGCGAGTGGGGTTTTCAGGTTTCAGTCTGTAATGCAAATACATTCAGCATCACTAAGGCTGGTTGCCCTTGCTGGAGTGTAGGCAGCCACCCAGGTTACACATGGTGGTAGTCTGAAAAAGAAGTTTGGACATGTGCATTTAAGAAAATCAAAAAAGTGGTTTCATAATGTGTCAGTCTGTAAAAGTGATTTTCACTTGCCAAAAAAAAAGAGCAGTAAGTGTGCTATCAAATTGGCAAAGAAATTTCGTTTTGGGACTAATGTGAAAACATGACTCTGTGCAAAGAGGAATTATAGGCAGAGATTTATTGCGTTTTTATTTGGTGATTTCACAGTTGCATTAGATGGAAAGGGGGAGCGATTTTTTGGGGGAAGAAGCAGACTCTTAGCACACACCCATGTGCTTGCCATGTATAATCATGCACAGTATTTACAAGCGAGTGGGGTTTTCAGGTTTCAGTCTGTAATGCAAATACATTCAGCATCACTAAGGCTGGTTGCCCTTGCTGGAGTGTAGGCAGCCACCCAGGTTACACATGGTGGTAGTCTGAAAAAGAAGTTTGGACATGTGCATTTAAGAAAATAAAAAAAGTGGTTTCATAATGTGTCAGTCTGTAAAAGTGATTTTCACTTGCCAAAAAAAAAAGAGCAGTAAGTGTGCTTTCAAATTGGCAAAGAAATTTCGTTTTGGGACTAATGTGAAAACATGACTCTGTGTGCAAAGAGGAATTATAGGCAGAGATGTATTGCGTTTTTATCTGGTGATTTCACAGTTGCATTAGTAGGAAAAAGGGGGAGCGATTTTTTGGGGGAAGAAGCAGACTCTTAGCACACACCCATGTGCTTGCCATGTATAATCATGCACAGTATTTACAAGCGAGTGGGGTTTTCAGATTTCAGTCTGTAATGCAAATACATTCAGCATCACTAAGGCTGGTTGCCCTTGCTGGAGTGTAGGCAGCCACCCAGGTTACACATGGTGGTAGTCTGAAAAAGAAGTTTGGACATGTGCATTTAAGAAAATCAAAAAAGTGGTTTCATAATGTGTCAGTCTGTAAAAGTGATTTTCACTTGCCAAAAAAAAAGAGCAGTAAGTGTGCTATCAAATTGGCAAAGAAATTTCGTTTTGGGACTAATGTGAAAACATGACTCTGTGCAAAGAGGAATTATAGGCAGAGATTTATTGCGTTTTTATTTGGTGATTTCACAGTTGCATTAGATGGAAAGGGGGAGCGATTTTTTGGGGGAAGAAGCAGACTCTTAGCACACACCCATGTGCTTGCCATGTATAATCATGCACAGTATTTACAAGCGAGTGGGGTTTTCAGGTTTCAGTCTGTAATGCAAATACATTCAGCATCACTAAGGCTGGTTGCCCTTGCTGGAGTGTAGGCAGCCACCCAGGTTACACATGGTGGTAGTCTGAAAAAGAAGTTTGGACATGTGCATTTAAGAAAATAAAAAAAGTGGTTTCATAATGTGTCAGTCTGTAAAAGTGATTTTCACTTGCCAAAAAAAAAAGAGCAGTAAGTGTGCTTTCAAATTGGCAAAGAAATTTCGTTTTGGGACTAATGTGAAAACATGACTCTGTGCAAAGAGGAATTATAGGCAGAGATGTATTGCGTTTTTTTCTGGTGATTTCACAGTTGCATTAGTAGGAAAAAGGGGGAGCGATTTTTTGGGGGAAGAAGCAGACTCTTAGCACACACCCATGTGCTTGCCATGTATAATCATGCACAGTATTTACAAGCGAGTGGGGTTTTCAGATTTCAGTCTGTAATGCAAATACATTCAGCATCACTAAGGCTGGTTGCCCTTGCTGGAGTGTAGGCAGCCACCCAGGTTACACATGGTGGTAGTCTGAAAAAGAAGTTTGGACATGTGCATTTAAGAAAATCAAAAAAGTGGTTTCATAATGTGTCAGTCTGTAAAAGTGATTTTCACTTGCCAAAAAAAAAGAGCAGTAAGTGTGCTATCAAATTGGCAAAGAAATTTCGTTTTGGGACTAATGTGAAAACATGACTCTGTGCAAAGAGGAATTATAGGCAGAGATTTATTGCATTTTTATTTGGTGATTTCACAGTTGCATTAGATGGAAAGGGGGAGCGATTTTTTGGGGGAAGAAGCAGACTCTTAGCACACACCCATGTGCTTGCCATGTATAATCATGCACAGTATTTACAAGCGAGTGGGGTTTTCAGGTTTCAGTCTGTAATGCAAATACATTCAGCATCACTAAGGCTGGTTGCCCTTGCTGGAGTGTAGGCAGCCACCCAGGTTACACATGGTGGTAGTCTGAAAAAGAAGTTTGGACATGTGCATTTAAGAAAATCAAAAAAGTGGTTTCATAATGTGTCAGTCTGTAAAAGTGATTTTCACTTGCCAAAAAAAAAGAGCAGTAAGTGTGCTATCAAATTGGCAAAGAAATTTTGTTTTGTGCCTAATGTGAAAACATGACTCTGTGTGCAAAGAGGAATTATAGGCAGAGATTTATTGCGTTTTGCTCTGGTGATTTCACAGTTGCATTAGATGGAAAGGGGGAGCGATTTTTTGGGGGAAGAAGCAGACTCTTAGCACACACCCATGTGCTTGCCATGTATAATCATGCACAGTATTTACAAGCGAGTGGGGTTTTCAGGTTTCAGTCTGTAATGCAAATACATTCAGCATCACTAAGGCTGGTTGCCCTTGCTGGAGTGTAGGCAGCCACCCAGGTTACACATGGTGGTGGTCTGAAAAAGCAGTTTGGACATGTGCATTTAAGAAAATCCAAAAAGTGGTTTCATAATGTGTCAGTCTGTAAAAGTGATTTTCACTTGCCCAAAAAAAAAGAGCAGTAAGTGTGGTTTCAAATTGGCAAAGAAATTTCGTTTTGGGACTAATGTGAAAACATGACTCTGTGTGCAAAGAGGAATTATAGGCAGAGATTTATTGCGTTTTGCTCTGGTGATTTCACAGTTGCATTAGATGGAAAGGGGGAGCGATTTTTGGGGGGAAGAAGTAGACTCTTAGCACACACCCATGTGCTTGCCATGTATAATCATGCACAATATTTACAAGCGAGTGGGGTTTTCAGGTTTCAGTCTGTAATGCAAATACATTCAGCATCACTAAGGCTGGTTGCCCTTGCTGGAGTGTAGGCAGCCACCCAGGTTACACATGGTGGTGGTCTGAAAAAGAAGTTTGGACATGTGCATTTAAGAAAATCAAAAAAGTGGTTTCATAATGTGTCAGTCTGTAAAAGTGATTTTCACTTGCCCAAAAAAAAAGAGCAGTAAGTGTGCTTTCAAATTGGCAAAGAAATTTCGTTTTGGGACTAATGTGAAAACATGACTCTGTGTGCAAAGAGGAATTATAGGCAGAGATTTATTGCGTTTTTTTCTGGTGATTTCACAGTTGCATTAGTAGGAAAAAGGGGGAGCGATTTTTTGGGGGAAGAAGCAGACTCTTAGCACACACCCATGTGCTTGCCATGTATAATCATGCACAGTATTTACAAGCGAGTGGGGTTTTCAGGTTTCAGTCTGTAATGCAAATACATTCAGCATCACTAAGGCTGGTTGCCCTTGCTGGAGTGTAGGCAGCCACCCAGGTTACACATGGTGGTGGTCTGAAAAAGAAGTTTGGGCATGTGCATTTAAGAAAATCAAAAAAGTGGTTTCATAATGTGTCAGTCTGTAAAAGTGATTTTCACTTGCCAAAAAAAAAGAGCAGTAAGTGTGCATTCAAATTGGCAAAGAAATTTCGTTTTGTGAGTATTGTGAAAAGAAATGTAGTAATATATTTAAATAAAATAAAGGAATTTTTTTTTTAGTTTTTTTCAGGTATTGCTGAAGAGCAGTGAACAAAATTTAAGATGCCTACAAAATCCAGAGTTCAAAAAACGCAAAAAAAAAACTATATTTGAAGACAACTAGAGGATCAAAGTTAGTAGAATATGCTGATGTTGGGAGGAAGAAAAAATCTTCTGGTAAGCAAAAAAAAGATTTTCTAAGGAATATATTCAAAAAAAGGAAAAATGTACAAAATGTCTGTACAGGAAAGAATGATTTCAAACAAAAAGGACAAGAAAAAATTGAGAATTTAGTTAATGCAAATATACCTTCTGCAACTAAAAAGTTAAACTTAAACAGAAAAACAGCGTTTAAAGAGATACGTAGAAAAATGTTTCAGAGAAGAGTTATGTCCAATTTGATAAAGGATGTGAAGAAATATAAGCAAAAGGCAAAATATTACAAGAGAAAAAAAGAAATTGAAGCCATTGCAGCAAAGGCATTAGAATTAAAAAGGAAACTATTCATATTAATTTTGAATAGGATGCGTACATTAGACAAAATGGTTAATGTACTGAAATCACATAGCAAAAGGAAAAGAGTAGTGAACAGAACAAACTTTTGTAAAGTGTTTTTAGGAAAGTGGATGCATAGTTCAAGTAGTGAACCTTTTTTTAATGAAGAGAGCTATTTTCAAAGTAATAGTTTGCTGCATGCAGTTGACACCAGAGGTCGTTCATACGAAGTAAAAAATGGTTGCATAATGGAGAAGGAGATAATGGTTCCAAGAGATGAGGTACAAGTGATGGCAGATGAGGCAATGGGGAGACGTCCTAAAGCCCCAGTGTACACTTGGAATTGTAGTAGTATTTGCACTGTGCGTCAGGAATCTATTGACAAATTTCGAGAGTTTCTAAGAGAATATAGTAAAAAAAGTATAAAACAGAAGATTAAGGTGCTTCAAAGTCTGGATCCATGCAGAGTGAGAGAGAATACTGGTTTGCAGGGTCATTCTCTGGCTTGTCTATCTAGAAAAGTGTGCAATAGTGTTTTCCATCATTTTAGGATGCTGGCTGTTCATCATACTGAAATGAGAAAGTTTGTGAGACGGTTGTATTTTGCCAAAAGTCCAGCAATAAAGTTAAATGAATTGAATAGGGCTCTGTTCCGAGGAACGGTATCAGATGTAGAGAAGGTTGTTGATGAAATTCAGTTTTGTTACTTTGGTCCTGAACAAAACAGTGCAGAGAAGGACACAGTAAATGAGGAAGAAGTGGAAGAGAATGTAGAACCCTCTGTAAGTAACACATTTAATGATCACATAACAAAATTTGCAATAGTCTCTAATGAAAGACCAAATTTTACTTGTATTTGTTGCCGCAGAACTCATTATAGAAAACAAACTAGGAATGTTGATCTCTACAGAAAGAGTGAAAATGAAGATAATTATAAGTGGAAGGATTTTGCCACATATATACTTCTAGAAAATTGTTTTGAATTGGGTGAAGATCAGCGTATTTGTAAATACTGTTACAACAAGTTAGAGGAAAATAGAATGCCGACCAGAGCTGTACATAATAATTTAGAATTGGATGCTATTCCTGCTGAACTTTCTGAATTAAATACATATGAGTCTATACTCATTCAATGTGTTCATCCGTTCCAGACCATAGTACGTATGGAGCCCAAAACTGGTAAATTACCTCCTTCAGATTTACTGAGAGGTTTAAAAGGTAGAGTGGTGTATTTGCCCTTGGATTTGAAAAAAAATATGGAAACTATTGATGCGGATACTTTGGAAACTGAACCATTAATTATTCTGGTTAATGGGGTACCTACAAAGAATAAGAAGATTTGGCAGGAGCTGGTAGATGTACGGAAAGTACAAAAAGCAAATTTGTATTTGAAAAGGAATAACAAATGGTATGAATCAATTTATATAGAAGAAGAAGAAGAAGAAGAAGATTTACAAGAAGACACAGAAACACCAACTGGACAAATTGAAAAAGTGGACAAGTCAAAGGAAGAAGAAATTTATGAACATTTTAGTATACATCCTCTTCATTCAAAAGAAGTTATGGGAGACAATATTGATCTCTTTCAGATGAAGAAAGCAAAAGGAACTCCCGTGAGTGTATGGGAGGAGAGCTTGGAAGCTCGATGTTTTCCCCAGCTGTTTCCTAAAGGAAAAGGAGGACGATACGATGAACGTCCAGAACAGATTCCAGCTTCTGAGTATCGGACTACAAGACTATATGCTGAAGATCCCAGATTTCGACAAAGTATTCCTTATTTGTTCCATCTTTTATTTGAAAGCGACTTGTCTGCACTGTCTTATGCAGTAAATCACATTTTAAAAAGTGGAGTACATTTACAAAATGTGTCTGCTAAGGATTTTATGGAGAAAGTGCAGCACCGAGATGATCATTTGGAAACACAACTGATCAATCTGATGGCTTGTCAGCGTGGGACAAATGAATATTGGTACCGACGCCATGGTGAACTAAAATGCATGTTACGGAATTTAGGAACACCAACATGGTTCCTTACCCTAAGCTGTGCCGAGTACGCTTGGGATGATTTACTGGATTTTCTACGAGAGGCAAATTCAAACATTAAAAACATCGAATACAAGACAGCAGGAGAACTGTGCTCATTGGATCCGGTTAATGTTTGCAGATATTTCAATCATAGATTTGAGGCTATGATGTCCTTCATCTGCAATAAAAAAAATCCACCTCTTGGAGAAGTAGTGGATTTCTTTTGGAGAAAAGAGTACCAGGCAAGAGGTGCTCCTCATATTCATATGCTGTTGTGGATCAAGGATGCCCCAAAGTTTGGAACAGATACTGATGAAGCAGTGTTATCTTACATTGAAGAATATGCAACATGTGCTATACCAAAAAGCACAGAAGAGAAAAAGTTAAAGGAGCAAGTTTTACGTTTCCAAAGTCATCGGTGTGGAAAATACTGTCGACGGAAATACAAGAGAAAAGAAAAATACTACACTAAATGTCGATTTGGATTTCCTAGACCTGTTCTTTCAAATGGAAGAGTAAACAGTTTTATGTCAGCTGTGAGACATACTATCACAAGAAAATCACCAAAGAATACCTACAACCTTAAAAGAAAAGAAGAATCAAAAAATATAAATGACTACAACCCAGTCATTTTATCCATGTGGAACGCTAACATGGATATACAGTATGTTGCTGACAATTCCATTGCTGTTGCTCGATATGTAACGTCTTACATTACGAAATCAGAAAAAACAGAATTGAAGGAAATGTGGGAAGAGATTTCTCACGAGAAGACTGTCAGTAAGAAGCTGTACAGTTTCAGTTTGAAGATGTTATCGCATCGAGAAATTGGATCCTACGAATGTTCAGATAGGTTATCTTCTGCAAGTCTCTACTCGAAGTCAAGAAGAATAATTTGGGCAAGTTTAGGCCTTGCAGCAATGAGAAATCGGGTACTGAAATCTGTAGGAGAAATTGAATATTTGGCCGAGAATGACCCAGAAAGTACAGATATTTTTAAATCAAACATGTTGGACACTTATTATCCCAAGAGAAGTCATCATCTGGAGAACATGTGTCTCTATGAAGTGTTGCAGAACTACATTTATTCACGGAAAGCTGCAGAAGACATCAACAATGGAAAAGATAAAGTCGTTGGTGAAGAAGGATGTTTGGTGAAGCAAACAAAAGGAAGTTTGATAAATCACCTGAAGCTGAGTTGTGACACTACTGACAAGAAGGAATTTTACTACTTGGCTCTTTTACAGTTGTTTAAACCATGGCGTACAGAGGATGAACTACTGGGAGAATTTCTAAGCTATGAAGATTCTTTTAATGCTTGCAAAGACAGCATACAATGCAGTACATTCTCAACTTATCTGCAAATGTTAAATGAAGAAATTGAACAGGAAACTACAATTGCAGCAGAAATAGCTAGAGACAGTTCTCAGGACAGCCAAAGTTCAGGAACACTCAGTCAAGATCCCCTAGGACAACCAATCGTTGAAAATGAAGCATCAATAGCCATGAATGAAGTGGAAACGGCTATGAATCAAGCTCAAGAAGAATTTATAGACTTAGAAAATTTGGAAAGACAACTGAATCAAGAGCAGCAACAAATTTATGAAGAGATCAAAAACAAAATTGATCACGGATTTCTACATGAAAAAAAAGAGTGCTCATGCACATCATTTCATCCAATCAGGATGTATGTAAGCGGACAAGCTGGAACTGGAAAAAGTTTCCTAATAAAAGTCATCAGAAGCTACCTAAAGCAAAAAACGGATTCTACTTTGTCTTGTGTGGTTACTGCTCCAACTGGGTTAGCAGCATATAACATAAAAGGAATCACTTTACATCGTTTGCTAATGTTACCAGTGGAGCATGAGAACAAAATACAATTCAACAAGCTAACTGGAGAAGCATCCTTGGAAGTTTCAAGAGTATTGAAGAAGATGCAAGTTCTCATTATTGATGAGGTGAGCATGGTATCAAACTTAATGCTTGCCTTTGTGCATTTAAGAATGCAGCAAATTTTGAAGACAGACTATGACGTGTTATTTGGTGGAAAACACGTCATAGTTTTTGGAGATCTTTTGCAACTTACTCCAGTTAAAGGACAACCAGTGTTTAGTACTGTCACACATGAAGACACAAAGAAGTCATTGGGAAGCATCGGAAATACAAATATTTGGTCCTTCTTTGAGTACAAGGAACTTACTACTAATATGAGGCAAGCAAGCGATGAAGAATATGGAAGTATTCTGAAGGATATCAGAATTGGACTACTCACAGAAGTTGGCAAAAAAGCATTACAGAGTCGGCTGCTACATAATTTATTTCCAAAGGAAGAAATAGTTGCAGAGAAGATATACAAGAACATTGCAGAAAACAAAAGTGTCATCTGCTTAATGCCAACTCTACGTGAATGCTCAATATTCAATGAGGAGCTTTTGAAATTGGAAAAGGAAGAGATCAGGAAATTGGAAGCAGTGGACAAAATTGAGGATGGAAGAATTACTGTCACAGTAACAGGCAAACTGAAAAATAAAATGGACTCACTGTCTAATCCAAAACAGCTGGATTAGAAAAAAATCTATATGTTTGCATGAACTGTAGAGTATTTTTAAGGAGAAATTTGGATGTTGAAAAAGGTTTAGTTAATGGAGCTATGGGAAGAGTTGTGGGTTTTATTAATTATCAGAAAAAAGATGGAATTGAGTGTTTAAAAATAAAATTTGATCAGATAGAAGAAGTTAAAGACATTTGTCGTTGTACAGTTCGTTTCATGCTTGTGAAAGACTTATATGTACGTAGGAAGCAGTTTCCGTTTTCTCTAGCATATGCTGTAACTATTCACAAGTCTCAAGGATTGACTGTAGATTGTGCATTTGTGAACATTGGTTCAACTGTGTTCAAAGAAGGTATGGCATATGTTGCTTTGTCACGAGTGAAAACATTATCAGGTTTATTCATGATAGACTTTGATGACTCAAAAGTTAGTGCTGATACAAACTGTGTAAAGGAGTATAATAGATTAAGAAGAAGCTATGCTCCTCATTTAGGTCAGTATCCTGTGTTAGAGAAACGTGTAGTTTCTCGTAAAAGAAAAAATGACAATATCTGTAATGAAGATGTAGAGAAGAGGAAAAAAAAGAGGAGTGATGTAATTGCAAGCAAAAAGAAAAAGGAAAATGAAGAACAGGTTGTAGGATGTCATTTTGAAAATAGCTCTGGTGTCAACTGCTACGCAAATGTAGTGCTGAATGTTGCATTTTATCTGGAAAGTTTGCATGAGCAGATAATAGTAAATCAGGGAAAAAGATTCTGTTCAGAGCTGAGTCTACTTTTTCTTAAGCTGAGTAAAGATAAAACTCAAATAGAAAGTGCTACTGAAATTAGAAAACTTTTAGATATATGTTCAGGACGAACACAGTTTTCTCAAAATGAACAGCAAGATGCACACGAATTTTTGATGTATTTTCTTCAGGTAGTGGAAGAAGAAGGAGTTCCCATTGACATTTTTTTTGGTCTCTCTTATAAATGGGAACATAGTTGTGATAATTGTTATAATATATGTGGTTCTAATGTTGATAATGAAAGGTTTATTTATTTGACATTGCCAGAAAGTAAAACAGTTACTTTTGCAAAATTAGTTAAAGATGCTAATCATAGCATGAAATGTGGTGAGTGTAAATCTGACATGTTTTCAACATTAATTTTAAAGGAATACGGACAGTATGTAATTTTAATGATGCAACGATGTAGAGCTGATGGTTCAAAATTGGATACTTTAATAAAGAAGTTTACAGGACAGCAATTATCAATTTCAGGAAAAACTTTTGTAACTGTTGCAATAATTTTCCATGATGGACCTACTGTTACTTCTGGACATTACACAGTTTATCTTAAATGTGAAAAAGGCTGGACACTGTGTAATGATTCCCAATTGATTTTCAAACAACGTTTGCCTTTTGATTTAGCAAATTCCTATCTAATCTTCCTGAAACCTAAATTTTAGACAGATTTGGCAAGATCTGGACAAAATAATTTTACCATTTTACTGCATTACCATTACAATTTTGTAGAAAAATGATTTTTTAAATTATCATTTGGCCTAATGGAAAGATAACCAATTGTAATGTGGACTTTTTTAATTTTTAATGAAACTTTGAAAAACCAATAATTTAGAGATAATCGGTAACATCTGCACAATTTAAATTTTGGAATGTTATTGGACTGCCATTGGAATTTTTTTCAAAAATGATTTAAAAAATTACTATTTGGCCATGCGGAAAAGTAACCAATTCTATTGTGGACTTAATAAATTATTCCAAAAATTTTCGTGAACCAAAATGTAACAGAGAATCAGTGAGATCTGGACAAATTAAACTTTAGAATTTTATTTGATTACTGTTGGAAATTTATTCCAAACAAAATTTTAAAATTACTATTTGCCCTAAAGGAAATGGAATCAGATGTATTGTGGAGTTATTTGAGATATAATATTGTGATTATACTTCTGAAACAAACATATCAGACGGTATTTTAAAGAAATAACTATTGGTATTAGATGATATTTTTTTAGAATATTATGCATTTCTATAATGTTAAGTTTAAGTAAAAAGAGATTCTGGGCTTTTTTATTACAATCTTTGTGATTGTTATTTTTTTTTGCCCGCTGTAAAATGATGAATGCAATTGCTTTCACAATTTATAGTGAAATGCAATATATTCTGAAAACAGCAAAAATAAGGCAAAAATATTTTTGGGAAAAAAATGTAAATATGTGTACTGTATTATAAAATGTTTTAAAAATATTAATACTTTTTTCTTTTTTTTCAGATTCATATAGAAATATTTTGAAAACTAGAACCATTTTTAAAGCTATTTTAAAAAAAAACAAATGAATAAATATTTTTTTGAGTGAGTATGGTAAGTCAATAATAATAATTGTAGTCTCTCAAGGACCTTGTAATGTGATAATTGATTTTTAATGTTTTTTTTTAAAAAATAAAAAAAAAGTACGCGCACCGTACGCGTACGGTAAAAAAAAAAAAAAACAAGTTTTTAAAAACATATATAAAAAATAGATGAAAGGTAAGGTTGGCTCTTAAAAGAGCCGTTGTGTTCATGCAGGGACAGAGGAAAGAAAGATTGGGAATATTAGACGGTACGACAAGTGTGCTGATCTATTTTACTGTTCACTAGGGAAACACTGGTCTCCCTATAAGTAATTAGATCGTGACAAGTGGCGCACCGTACTTCAACCCTCGCAAACCGAGGGTTAATTTCCAGAGGGCCAGCAAAAGGAGATGCTCCCCCCACAGATGAAGGGCTCACCTGACCTGCAGAAGAAGGAGTCAGCTCTGCAGATGATGGTCCAGGCTGAGCTGCTGTGGATGTACTTGCTTGTCTTTCTGAAGAGTTACCTCCAAAAAGATGACCATGTGTCCTTTTGTGTACATCCTTGAGGTGTCTCTTCATGGTGTGATTCCCAAAGGAATACTTCCTGTCAGGATTACCTCTAGAAAGTACACGCTGACACAGCCTGCAAGTTACTAAGGGTGCATTCACCTTTTGCTGGCCTTCAGGAAAAGTAAAATAATCCCATACATAAGAGGGCTTTTGTTTCCTCGATCTCTGCCTCAAGACAGTGCTGCTAGTGCTAGCCTCACTCTCAGAAGAGCTCTGCTGTTCTGCCATCGTATCCCAAAGACAAACCAGCTCCTTCTCCTAAGGGATCACAAGCAGAAATGAGGGGAATGGGTGTGGTGTAGGAGAGTTCTAGAACTGAAAGTAGTTTCAACCAATCAAAAGTTGTGTTTCATGATCACATGACCTACCGTACGCTTACGGTACGCTTACGGTACGCTTACGGCAAAAGTGCGCATGCGCGTAAAAAAGACACGCGCTTGCGCGCATGCGCATAACAGACACTACCCGACACTTCCGCGTAACGTGCGCGTGTAGCGCACACGCGTACGCGTCCCACGCGGAGTACGCGCGGCTACGCAAATTGCATAACTATACGCAAGCAGCGTGGATAAATTACGGACGTAGCGTAAACCGTACGCTTACCGTGAGCTTACGGTACGCGTACTAAAAAAATAATAAAAAAAATAGAAAAAAAGTACTGCAAATAAATTTTACATGTTTATTTTAAAAAAAATATTAAAAAAAAACATATTAAAGAATTTTAAAAATTTAACCATAGTCTTTATAAAAGGTAAGAAAAATAAAATAAAAATATGTTAAAAAAAATAGAAGAAAAAAAAAACAATTAGCATTTAAAAAACCTTGCAAATTCACTGAAAAAACCATGGGTTTCACACACGTTATAGTTAGGACTTAGCATTTAAAAAACCATAGAAATTCAGTGAAAAAACCATAGGTTTCACACACGTTATAGTTAGGAATTAGCATTTAAAAAACCTTAGAAATTCAGTGAAAAAACCATAGGTTTCACACATGTTATAGTTAGCTGGACATTTTACTCGTAAAAAACCAATGAAATTCCCCCGTTATAGTTAGTTCAGCTAACTATAACTCGCGCGCCCGTAATGTACTGCTGATGACGTCACATATTACATCACTCATGACATTGTCAGTGACATCACTCATGACATCACTGATGACATCTCAAATGACATCACTGATGACCTCACTGATGACATCATCCTTGTGATAGAGTGGCAGACCTCCTCTTCCCCTAATAAAACCTTTGATACACACAATCAAAAATAGAGACTAAAATTTACAAAACAATGGACATACCAATAACAGTTACAACAACCTCTTCAGTAATTCTAAGATCCACATACACATCCACTCATTCACCAACAGTCCAATACAGTCACTCATACATGTACTCACTTATCATATGTACTCATACACCTATACATCCTATTACACAACGCCACTCATCCATAGAGCTACTCACACACATAGTCACTCATGCCAATAAAGAATCAAACATCCATTTACTTGCATATACAGTTAAACACACACCACCACACTTACTTCTACGGAAACTTACACATACTTAGTCTTTTTAACAATCACTTATAGAAACACATACTTATTCATACAGGAACTCTTTCAATCTCTCACTCTCACATATACTCACATATATAAACCAATAGTCACATATACTAGTTTTAAACATATGTAGTTACTCATAAAGACACTATTGAGACAGTCATTCACTCACTAACACACCCATGCACACACTCATCCACCCATGCAGTCCTGCACACATGCTCTGTTCAACACAGACAAACAGTGAGTCACTCATTCATGCACCTATGCACTACGTCATACCCCCCACCGAACCATGCAGACACTCATACTGATACTCAAAAAACCAACTAATAACCTATATAGACACCCATGTAGCTACTCTCCAACCCATGCAGCCACTTATACACAAAGTGAGAGACTGATACAGATATCTATATATTTAAACATTACTCACTAAGCCATGTATTCACTATGATACACTTAATCAGTCAGTTACACAATCAATTTTTCAAAAAGAAATCATCCATTTAGACAGTAATATACCCATTTATTCTTCCATCGACCTTGAGATATACATATATAAAACATATTTAATTTTCAGAAAAATACACATTCACTGGATGATGTCATCAGTGATGTCATCAGTGATGTCATTTGAGATGTCATCAGTGATGTCATGAGTGATGTCACTGACCATGTCATGAGTGATGTAATATGTGACGTCATCAGCAGTGCATTGCGGGCGCGCGAGTTATAGTTAGCTGAACTAACTATAACGGGGGAATTTCATTGGTTTTTTACGAGTAAAATGTCCAGCTAACTATAACATGTGTGAAACCTATGGTTTTTTCACTGAATATATATATATATATATATATATATATATATAGATATAAATATATATACATATATATATATATTATCTACTGGCGGTCGCCAGTAGATAGTTATAGTTACAACCTAGTTTCCATAGGAAATCTCAAAATTCTATTTTGAATAACTTTGGCGCCGGTTGACGAATCCTCACGAAATTTTCACAATATATATATATATATATATATATATATATATATATACACACACATACATATTACCTACTGGCAGTCTCCAGTAGGTAGTTATAGTTAGGACCTATTATCTATAGGAAAATCGTAACATTCTTTTCCCAATAACTTTGGCATCGGTTGACAAATCTTCACAAAATTTTCAAAACTCGTGGGGCTCCTCGGTTAGCTCCTACCTTAAAAGTTTTGGGGTGATTCGGCAAGCGGGGGCCGAGAAAAAAGGGGGGTTCCAAAACGTGTTTTCTCCATGTTAATTCCCATTGGAAACTTTAGACACGGCTACAGCCCGAACTGCTAAACGGAATTACACCAAATTTGGGGAAAAGGTAGCCCTTGGTTCAGAAAGATCCCTTTTTGTTAAATGGTGTAAATCCATTCAGTAGTTCATGAGAAATTAGAAAAAGAATAGGTTTCAATAACTGGGCGGAGCCTAATGACACATCTCATCGTGAGATCTGATTGGCTTTCAGCATTTCATCCTGGAATTGCTGGCAGCCATCTTGGGACCAATATACATGATAGTACCCCATTGAAATGCATTGTAGTGAATCGAAGATTTTGAGGGTTACCAAAAGGAGAACTATAAAGGGTGATAACAGACTTTAGTTACATGTCACGGTGAGTTTCCTTCCTCAGGATCTGGACGTGAAGACAGAATGACCCACCTCTCGATACCTTCAACTCTGATGTAGTATAACAGAGGATTGAAGTGATCAAGCTGGGGGAAGGGAAATTAGGATGGGAACTGCTGGGAAGGAGATCTGCAAAGGAAAAGTTAAAATACAACAAAAAACACTTCAGCAAAAAGTGACACTAGTTTGACTAAAAACTCCCTTGAGTTTAATTCGCTATTATCTTTTGCACTTGCTATATGCTTCTCACAAGAGGATCTGCATTCGCAAAAATAGTGAAAGTGTTGCACATGAGTTAACATCACTCAGTTAGTGTTGCGTATGATTTCAAAGCACTCACTAGTAAACTAAATAGCACTGTCAAATAATCAGACTTTTCTATTCAGCAATATTATGTCTTATAGCATTACATATAAGCTAGATTAAGCTTCTACTGTCTTTTCATGCAATCTCTTAACACCATAGAATATGCAAAGAATTAAACAAAGAAAAGAACGCATATGAGAGAATATGCAAATTAGTTGGCCAAAGAATTAAACAAAAGAACAGAACGCATACAAGGGCATATGCAAATGAGTTGGCTAGAATAAAGAGTTACTCGTTATGGTGTTTTTTGTAATGCACAATACTCTTGTTACCTGCAGAGTACGACCTACTCTGCTATTCTTCAAGTGAAGTGCTAGATGCGAAGAAAACTTGCAGCGGGACCGGAGCGGACCTGTGGAGGACAGCGGGAGGCCCCGCGTGTGCTGCGGGACTGGAGCAGACCTGTGGAGGACAGCGGGAGGCCCAGCGTGTGCTGCGGGTATAGACTCCAACCAAGAAATAGCGCCAGGGGGCTCAGAGCAAAACCAATCCGAAACCAGGATCGGAAGCCCCAGGGCACAACACCAGAGACACAAACCTGCAATTCAAAGCTCCAGGGGAGAAGAAGATTGGGAACAAGGGCCGAGAGCTCTGTTCTCAAAGACATGCAAGGGAATAGTGAGCACGGAGGAAGGGGCGTGACTGCTGACGTAAGCGCTGTCACACTCTCCGTGAAACTCCCTCTAAGCATGATGGGAAATGTAGTTCCCAAGGGAAAAACCTCCTGAAAGACACGAAAGAGCAATAAGAGTTCTTACCAAAGGCCATAATTTAGTAAAAGCAAACATAGGAAATAAAACATAAGTAAATATCAACATGAGAGCACCGTTGAGGCAAGGTAAGACCATTACCTTCGATGGGAGCACAACACCCACCAGCGAGCCAAAGAAGCAGCTTCATGTGCTTTACCACAATGGACCTTAGCGCATGACGGCATAAGTACATGACAATGATGGAGAAGGGGTGTACGTGAAATGCGTGGGGTGGGCCCTAGACCGCATGCTGCCCTAAACCTGAAATTACATTAGAATTCATTTGTTGATGGTACCATACTAATTTCAGGAATTGTGGTGTGTTCTAAGGTGATTATACCGCCATGGCCTGGACTGATCACTCGCTAGTAACCCTCTCCATTCCGAATAACTCCCCTCCTGTAAAAAAATCACCCACCTCCTGTCTAAAGCGACCTTGGCACAAACTCCAACAATGTGACCTTGCGGCCAGCCTAGGGCGACCTACCCTGGAGAACATAAACGACATAGAAAAATCGTATGCGTCTTTCCAGGACTGGATCACCAAGGGACTGGACGCTATCATACCAGCCAAGTGGACTAAAGGGCGAAATACTCCTTCCAACCCCTGGTATGACGAGAACCTCAAAATAATGAGGAAAGCCTGCAAAAAAACGGAACGGCAATGGAGGAAGGAATATAAGCAGGAGGACAAAATCGTATACTTGGCTACTCTGAAATCATACCACAAGGCAATTCGGACAGCCCGTGCTGCCTTCTACGCTTCTGAAATAAAAGCCAGCTCAAACCCCACGAAAACTATTTTCCAAATCGTGCAAAAATTACAAAACGGGGGCAAGCCGGCTGCTCACATCACCTCCACGCAACAATGTGAAGACCTAGCTACCTTCTTCACGGATAAAGTGAAGAAAATATACAACACCTTCACCCAGGACAGTCCAGAGGACATCAGCCCCCCCAACGCCACCTTCGGAGACGTCAGGCTCACATGCCTACCCGCTATCTCCGGTGAAGAACTCACCAAACTCTGTAGGAAGGTGAAATCGGGTGCACCCACAGACCCGATGAGACCAATTCACTTTCTAGGAGCCTTGGAATTCTTCCTCCCATCCTTAACCGTAATCCTTAATCTCTCATTTGCTACGGCCACGGTACCCACCTGCTGGAAACAGGCCTGGGTAACTCCGATTATAAAAAAACCCTCCCTAGACCCCTCTAAACCAGAGAATTACCGGCCGGTCTCACTGTTACCATGGGTCGCTAAACTAGCGGAAGCGCACGCGAATAAAATACTCAGTAAGTATATGGCAAAAAATAACATCCTGGACCCCTCTCAGCACGGGTTCAGGCCGGGCCATAGTACGGAATCCACGCTCCTCACCTCCACGGAAAGCTTACGGGAAATTATGGACACCGGCAAAAGTGCCGCGCTGATACTGCTCGATCTCAGCGCGGCCTTTGATACGGTCTCCGATGCCATTCTACTAAAACGCTTGGAAAATATAGGAATCGTAGACTCGGCGCTTCAATGGTTTCGTTCATTTTTAACCAACAGATCATTCAGGGTATCTGCCCCTCCGTTTATCTCTCAACCCCAAGATATAGGACAAGGAGTCCCACAGGGCTCTGCTCTCAGTCCCTCCCTGTTTAACCTATATATGCAACCCTTGGCGGAGGTTGCTAAGACATGGGGCCTCACAATGGTGTCGTATGCTGACGACACTCAGTTGGTCATCAGCCTTAGTGAGGCCCCCTCTCCTGATGCCACCAACTTCAGGGATGGACTGACTGCTGTCGCCAAATGGATGACAGCAAACTGCCTCCAACTTAACGGTGGCAAAAGCGAGGTGCTGATAATGGGGAAAAACAGCAACAACTGGAACGATCTCTGGTGGCCCCAATCGCTGGGCCCAGCACCCCCTCCAAAAAATTTAGTAAAAAATCTAGGAGTATGGCTGGACTCGACCCTTAGCTTCCAGTCGCACACCAAAAAAGTTGCCGCAACTTGCATTGGCCTACTGAGAAGTCTCTACCCCATCTTAGGCTACTTCGACTCCAAGACACGACAACTCATCGTACAGTCTACCATCTTGTCCAGACTGGACTACGCGAGTGTCCTGCTGCTAGGAGCAAACAAAGCTGAGATAAAAAGATTCCAACGAATCCAGAATTCGGCGGCAAGAGCTATAGTAGGTCTTCCAAGAAGGTGCTCAGTGAGAGCGACCATTTACAGATTACATTGGCTGCCCATGGAAGCCCGCATCCAGTTCAAGGCCCTCATATTTGCCTTTAAAATCTTGAAGAACGAAGGTCCAGAGCTCCTCCGTTCATTGCTGACCCCCTATAATCCCAAACGGAATCTCCGGTCGATGGGGCAACATCTAGCCTTGATACCCCATACGAAGTTCTGTCGCATCGGAGGGCGCTCTTTCAAACTACTAGGGGCCAAGTTGTGGAACTCCCTCCCTCTCCACATCCGTTGCATGGATAATCTGCTAGCTTTCCGCAGATCGATCAAAACCCATCTCTTTCCCTCCCCGTAGGTCCCTCTTTCGTTGCCAGCTGATTGTGTTACGGTTCTAGCGCCGGGACGCCCCGTCGCTGGGGCAGCTGTTTGCGCTCTACAAAACAGGTAACATAACATAACATAACATACCCTGTGAAAAACCTTCTGCTGGGATATCATGTTTGAGAGAAAACTGAAGCTAAAATGAGAGCATATTTTCTGTAAATTCACATTATCTTTCTCAGTCATGTGAGAATTAAGTCTGTCATTCTCAGTAAATCATTTACATCCAACAAGGGCAGAGACTGTCAGTTGATTCCTTTGTGTTCTATGTGTTCTACTGCAGCTTCCCAGAGTGTTCTAAAGAACAACTAGAGTGCTAACAGCCTTACTTATGATAAAAGTATGGCACTGTAAAATCCACTGTGACTCCTTATGATACGGGCGTTGCACAAAGGGGTCCACCTGCCGACGTCCCTAACTCTGAATAAAGCAACACAGAGTATTAAGGCAATCAGGCAAGGGAAAGGAATTAGCGTAGGAACAGCGGGGATGAGAAGACCTGGGAAGCCGTTAGTCAATGATACGACATTCCCGTGTACCAACATAGAGATGTGTCTCTCCAGTAAGAATGCTGCATACCCATAATCATTCCTTTCATGCTCAAAAAATATATATGAAAGTTGAGAAGGCTACTGATGCATCCCCCATCAGCCTTTCAGTAGTGATGAATACAGGCCCCAGCTAGGCCCGCAGGACACAAGGGTTCGCTCTCCTGTAATGGAATCTATAAGGAAGTTGGCACGGAAACTGCAAAGTACAAAGACAGCATTTATTAACCCTTAAGGGTGGTCCTACAATCCACACAACACTCTTCAGTATTGCATAGAGTAGCACAAAGAACTTGCGTACACAGTCCCCTTTTATACACAACAGAGGGGCTCATAAGTGGGTGGATACAACATGAGGCTGAAGAACATTACCATTTATGGTCATGTTCGATACTGAATCAATATGTGGGCGGAGCTAACACACTCCTTGAGCCCGCGAAAACATGGTCAAGCAAGGCTAACTGATAACAGATGCGGTCAAGTCTGGGCATGTGCCAGATGGACAAAGGAGCTATTTATAGACTGTTACTAGGCAGATTACAAGAGCAACTAACACAGAGGTAGGACTCTTCTCGTGGGGAACACGTGGAAGCATGACAATACAAAATGGAGTCCGAACTTCGGTCAACATAACAGAGAAAACATGATCTATAAGAGGGGAATTAATGTCTTTAGTAAATGCTTAATCACATCGTTGTTTCACTTTACAACAGACGACCATTTCAGCATTTACTGAAGACATCCGGCTTGTTAGAATAATCATCATATATATCAATTATCATCATCTCTTCTACTTCCTTAGCTAAACGTTTCTGATAAGTGACATTGGCAATAGCTTTCTTATCGGGGATACAAAATGATACACATAATGAGCAGAGTAAAGGACCACACTGAACGCAGATACAGCATGAAAACAGAACCGCTACAATAATGCAGAGACCAGTTAGAACCTTCCATCCCCAGGCAGTAATTAACGCCCAAAACCATCCAGAAAAGGACCAAGTGCCGTTTTCCGTATGGATCTCAGCTGCAATCTTATGCAGTTTATTGATGGCATTATAAACTGATGGCGTATGATCAGGAATAAACACACAACAGCTACTTCCAATAATTTTACATGCTCCTCCTCTGTCAGCTAGCATAACATCTAATACCATACGATTTTGCAATGCAACAATTCTAGTGATCTGTAATTCCTCCGTAAGATTCCCAAGAGCAGCAGCAGTCTGATTTGTCACAGCTTCTACCACTCTTGTTAATCTTCGGATCTTCCTACTGTTCAGGGCAGCTCCAACAAAGAAAAACAGTCCCAAGTTAAAATCAATATACTGTTGCAGACTGGTGTCAGTCTGATCTACATCATCAATTGATAAAGTACGTTTATACCTATTTACAGTCACATTATTTAATAATTTCAAATCCTTATGATAAGATGCGGGAGCTAAGAATACTGGAGGTAATAGAAATGATACATAGCATACCCCAGACCACCCAGCCGGCAGACGGTAATAACCTTTATTTCCACACACAAAGTACGTATTATGGGAGGCTAAGAAGGTACTATTGTTCAACCCATCAATATTCAAAACAGTAGTGCAATCACTAACACCAACAGGAATAAAACCCACACTCTGGACACACAGGTCCGCTTGAGCTTGTGCTACTTGAATTAGAAACTTGTCCTTTCCCACAGTGTCTCTTGTGTTCGTAAAGATGTAGGGAATGGATTCATTGTCTGGTCGGTACTCTTCCCACTCCCAAATTGTCCCATTCGCTTGTGGATACCCGTTTTTGTCTTGATGGCATTCTTTATTGAGTCTGAAGAGCAATCGTCCCACTGTTGGTTTCCGAGTAGCAAAAAGCAAGGTATACCATGCTCTACAAGAGCCATTATGAGAGAAAGGAAGTGGTATAAATGGCGTTCCTCCTTTCTTCTGATGAGCTGGCATCATCCCACATATCCAACAGTTCGTAGCATTCGTAGCAACGTGGGTATGATGCAGCATCTGGATGAAAGTGTTATTCAAGTAAGATTGTCGATGCTTCAATTCTTGATACGGTAATGTATAAAAGTAGTGCTCCTCAGGCACCGGAGTTGTCAACACAAGAATCTTCCAAGCGGGAGTTATATCCTCCACGAACCATGTGGTTATCCCAACAATGGCTACTGTCAACATGAACCCTAATGCGCAAAGTATTTTCTTTTTCTCCATATCAAAGCAAAAATAAAACCCAATATCTTCCTGAAACTAGAAGTCTGTCAGAACTCTTCCCCTTGGGCAGTGGTTGATTTCTTCACCAGCGGGCCAAGACGGGTGTCACTACACTAATGCAGGGCTGATCCCCCCCCCTTGCCTCATCGGCTCTCCGTTTCACTAACCCAAGGGCCGTTCTGACAGTATGTCCCGGTACTGGAAAACTCACTTCCTTGGTCGAAGATGATATCGCCTTCCTCCAGGAGTCGCGTGGTCCGGAAAGAGCTCCTCAGTGGCGTTGGGCTCCGCAGCACGGCCTGTCTCTGCAGCCAAAATTTCTCGTTGATCGGTCAGCACGGCAGGTTCCACCAATCCGGGCGGCACCTTCCTACAATGCAGAGAGTGGATCCAATTCTTTCGGTTGGAGACTCGCACAGCCGTCCTCGTTGCGAGGAGGACCTGCTCAGGGCCCACCCATCTCGGTTCCAAGCTGTTCGTCCTGTCGAAAACTTTCACCATGACATGGTCACCAGGCCGGAGACCATGTCCTTCACCGGTAGACCGATCAGGGAGCGCCTCTCGGACCTGTTGATGAATAGAAACCAAGTTATCCGTTAACTGTGCCAGATAATCGTTCATCATTACACAAGGTACATCATACACAGCTTTAGGTTTTGGTGGACCCCAAATATTCATTGGGCGTCCAAAAACAATTTCGTAAGGTGTAAGGCCAGTTCGAGAGTGTGGTACCGATCTAATTGACAATAACGCCAGTGGCAGAGCGTCTGGCCAAGTCAAAGACGTCGAAGCTTGAATTTTGGCGATCTTAAGCTTCAGTGTACCATTATACTTCTCAACTAGGCCTGCAGACTGAGGGTGAAACACGGCGTGGAACTTCTGAGTGATGCCTAGACCCTTCAAGACATACTTTATAACGTCCGCTACAAAGTGAGGGCCATTATCGCTCCACAGAAGTCTACAAACACCATATCGGGGGAAAAACTCCTTCAGCAGCAGCTTCGCAGTAGTCATCGCAGTATTGTCTTTCGTAGGGTACGCTTCAACCCATTTGCTGAAAGCGCAGACCACTACTAGAACATACTTCAGATTATTACAGCGCTCAAGCTGGATGTAATCCATCTGCAGAACCTCAAAGGGTGCAGTAGGTGTCACAAATCCTCCTGCTGGAGTTCGAGTACCCTTTCCTGGGTTGTACCTCAGGCAGATCATACAGGTCTGCACCACCCTCTTCGCTGTGCTAGCAATCTCTGGATGCTCCCAGACTTGGGTAAGCAATTTCACAATTGCGGAAGCTCCAACATGTGCTAGCCCATGTGCCATCTGAACCATAGGCTGTACAAAAGCCGTAGGTAATTTCCATCTATCCATCTGCTTATTTCTCCAGCAACCCTCATCATCCAATTCTCCCTCAGTAGCCCATTGTTCCCGCTCTTTGTCAGAAGCGGTCCTTTGCATTTCTCGCACTTCCTCCTTCGCATCATGCCATCTTTCCACCTGTGACTTCACTACATACACGGCAGTAGTACCGGGCTGCATCGCAGTTTCCCGTGCTACTCGATCTGCCAACGCATTCCCTTCTCCAACTTTGTCAACTACTTTCCTATGGGCGCTACACTTAACGATAGCAATTTTCTTTGGGTATGTCAATGCAGTTAAAAGGTTATGAACTAACTCTCCATGCATTATCTGTACTCCATGTGACGTCAAAAACCCTCTCTCCTTCCAGAGTAGGCCGAAGTCATGCGCTACTCCGAAGGCATAGCGGCTATCTGTATAAACATTCACACATAGTCCTGTACTGAGCTCACATGCTCGTGTTAATGCTATCAGTTCCGCTGCTTGAGCTGATTTCTGTGGTATGCGTGCTGTCTCCACTATCGTTTGCAATGTGGTAATCGCATACGCTGCTGAAGCCGTACCATCTGGCAGCTTCAGACAGGATCCATCCACCCACAGTTCCCCATCTACATCTGGAAAGGGCGTATCCTGGAGATCAATACGACCCTTTGTTTGTTCCTCAGTCACGAGAATACAATCATGCGCTTTCCGCGCCTCAGGCTGGGTTTCGGGGTATGGCAACAATGTTGCCGGGTTTAACGTTACGCACCTTTTTAACGTAATATGAGGAGCCAGAAGTGTCAACTCATATCCTGTTAAACGGGCGCTGGTCAAATGCTGCGTCTTCGTTTGATTGAGTAGGGCATCGACAGCATGGGGGACTAATACCAACAACTTATGAGATAACACAATTCCCTCACTTTGGCGTATTGACACAGCTGTCGCCGCAACCGAGCGAAAACACCCTGGTAATGCTCGGGCAACAGGATCAAGTACAGCCGAAAAATATGCACATGGACGCTGCTTATCGCCGTGCATCTGCACTAAAACTGACAATGCACATCCATCTTTCTCATGCACATACAACGAAAAGGGTTTTGCATAATCAGGGGTTCCTAACACTGGTGCTGAACAAAGGGCCTGTCGTAGTTGCTGAAAAGCAGTATCACACTCATCTGACCAAGGGATTGGGATAGGCGTGTCCTTTGTCAAAAGGGCTAACAATGGCTTAGCTATGTGCGAAAACCCCAATATCCACTGTCTGCAAAAAGAAACAAGGCCCAAAAATGCACGCACATCCTTCTGTGTGGATGATCTCGGTGTATCCAAAATTACTTGGATACGATCCGGTGTGAGTGCACGTCCCTCCTTAGACAAAAGGTGACCCAAATAAGTCACCTTTGGTCTACAGAATTGCAATTTCTTCCTAGATACCTTATGATTGTGGGACGCTAAAAAGGAAAGTAAGGATAACGTACTTTTTTCACACAACTCCAGGGTGTCAGCCGCCAGCAAGATGTCATCGACATATTGAATGAGGGCGACCCCCTCGAGCAGAGCAAAAGAATCCAATTGTCGTTTCAAAGCCTGACTGTAAATGCTAGGGCTTTCTGTATAGCCCTGGGGAATCCTACAGAAACGATAAGATCTATTATTTAATGTAAACCCAAAAAGATATCGGCTATCAGGGTGAATGGGAATGGAAAAGAAGGCATTCTTCAAATCAATCACTGAGAACATGGTCGCCGTAGGCGGGACCAAGGTAAGCAACGTCGTGATATCGGAAACCACTGGGTATTGAGGTATCACGATCTTGTTCACTTCTCTCAAATCAATTATGAACCGATAAACTCTGGCATCCGTATCCTTTTTCAGTATAGGAAGAATCGGACTGTTACAAATGTTGTAGGGGACTTCCTCGACTACCCCAACCGTTATCAAATCCTGCACTATCTGTATGAGAGCCTCCTCACCCTCCTGGGAAATACGGTACTGTGGGAGGCGAGGTAACACCGCCCCCTCCTGGACGCTGATGTGGACCGGTGGAATCACCATCTGTCCTACATCAGTATCCGAAGTTGCCCACAAAGCACGAGGGAGGGTAGCTAACAGCGCATCCTCTGACATCGTACACATTCGTTCTGATCGGGGGTAATTGTCATTCAATATTACCCGTACACCAGCAGGGGAGCAACGGATCGTAGCCCTAAAATGCTTTAACATATCAAGACCCATAATGTTGTCCGGTGTGTACGGGGCAAGCAGAAACGGACAGGGTGCAGAAAAAGAATCAACCTTAAACATGAGGGGCTGTGAAAGAGGGCTTCGGGAGAGTGTACCATCGAACCCTACCGATGTGACCATTAAGCCGGATGGGGGAGCCCCCGGAACCAATTGCTTAGATAGCGCACTACGTGTCGCTCCTGTATCCACTAGGAACTGATCAGTAGAGCCCAAAACCTCAGCCGATACATAAGGGCCCTTCTGATCGACCGGCACCTCAACTGATTCTAACCCCCATCCAACGCAATCCTATGCATGCTGAGAGTCATGGTACCCCGACCGGTCAATTCCTGATGCTTGATACTGATGCTGGCGATCGAAAACATTTGATCTATCTCGGTGCTGCCCAGCAGAGTCAAAACGAGCCTGTTCGTTAGAATTCCCTCGAAAGTTCGAGAAACTCCCTCTACCTCGCGGGCCACCAGAGGTATGCCCCTGACGCGATGCATGCAACACCGGGCAGTCCCTAGCCCAATGACCCGATTGCTTACAATACGCACATTGGTTCCTATTTAAATCAGATCGGCCCAAGGGAGGACCATAAGATCCTCCCCTACCTCTATTACTACCCCGTCGGGGCGGGCCATAGACTTGTGCCAACATCACCTTTGTTTTCAAATCTTTCGATTTCTTTTCCTCCTGGCCCTTTGCTTCTTGCTCCTGACGCTCATAATACTGGGCGATAGTCAGGAGGGCCGTCGGTGTAGCGGAGGACCAAGAACTCTCGCTCGCTTTTAGACGGGCCGCAACTGCCGGCAGCAGATTAGCCACATATTTATCCGCAAAAAGGTGGCGACCCGTATCGTCAGTAAGCGACTGGCCACTAAAATCATGAAACGTCTCCTCAAAGCGCGTAAAAAAGTCCGCAACTGACTCGTCAACTTTCTGTTTACATGCAGCTAACATATTCCAGTCAATCTTTTTAGGGGGGATAATTGTCTTCAACTTAGTCACAATAGCAGCAGGGAGATCTAAAATACTCTGGGGCGGTTTCTGCGCAGGCTTCCGCTCCCTATCCTCATCTTCCAATTCAGACCATCGAGCCTTAAAAGTGGCAACATCATCTACCTTTCGCACAGATCGCCACATGTCCGGTGGTAGAATAAGCCCAAAGAACAAATCTATATCTGCTAGAGTCATAACGCAAGAATTCAAGGCCCCCTCGACTTCGTCATAGAAGGCCGCTGGATTCTTGCGGGGGTCGGGCAGCGCATTCTTCAATGCCATAACATCAGCCCTATGCCATGGAGTGTAAACCCAATTATACACAAAATATCCCTTAGCATCGGCGGAGGTAATGTCCGAGCTAGTCCCCGCTCCTTTAGGAGGAACATACAAAGGCGCCGCCTCGCGCATTGGCTTAGCATGCACTAGATCGCTCTTATCTGATTGAGAGGTGGATGAGTGGCCTTCTGCAGTACACGAATCCGACTGCGTCTCCTCCCCTGCTCGTTGGCGCGCTTTTTCTCTATGGGCCAGCACCGCGTCCCGCAAGGCGAATAGCCGCCGAGCCGTATCAGGAGCCTTAGAGGGAGAAAAAACACCATCATGCAATGCTTTGGCATCCGATGTCACTTCTTCAGGCTCAAAGACACTAGAATATTTCCGAAAAGCAGCAATCACTTCCTCAGCGAAATGGTTCAAAAAATACAATCTCTCTCTCTCCTGCCACGACCCCCAAGTATGGAACAATTCATCCACGGACACCTTACCCTTAAGTGCACGGAAGGAAATTTGCCGAAGCTCAGCCATATGCTCAGCCGATAACATGGACCGCGTATCTACCTTACCCGGACCCGGGACGGAATCTTGTGGCCTCGGAGCAGATGCGCCAACATAAGGGGGCGGAGAGCGATCTAGTAAATAAAAATCATCATCAAGATTATTAAGGACAGGATAAAGTGGCTGCCGAACAGCGTATTGACCCGAAACTTGTAGCCTACGCTCCTTCTCTTGCCTGTCCGTCTGCTCTCTGTCCTCCCGACGCTTCGCTTCCTGTGCTCGCACATGATCATTCTTCCGTTGTTCTTTATCAAACAGCGCTTTCTCACGCTTCTCTCGCTCATGCACCTCCTTCACCCACAACCGCACACACTCAAACATATCCTGACGAGCACGCCGCTTACACATACACTGTTCCACGCACTCAATCTTACGTATATCAAACGATCCATACAAAGGCCATCGTAACTCAGGATCTTTTTTTGTATATTTCCTCCATACTGTGCTGTACATTAGGGAAGAAAGACCATGCTTCACATACATATCCCTATTAGGAGTCCCCTCTGGGGGAGCTGGAGCAGATTCCTCGAGGTTCAACCGGTTTCCGAAACAGCAGCACCACTTACGGAGTGCGCTGAAAGCAGGCATGCTCAGAAATAATGCAAAATATGCAATATTATAGAAAAATGGCACTTAATCGTTGCGCCGTTCAAAGTTACACAGCTCCGGAGAAATCTCTCCACATTACCTGCCTATATGTGTTGCAACGCATATATATTCACAAAGACAAATTCAAAATATGACTAGTCATCACAAATCAAACTCAAATAGCCAGATCAGGCTTCAAAAACTCGGAGCAAGTACCGTACACCGGTTCTTACCAATCAAGAGTCCAGATTCCAACTGCCAAGCTCCACAATCGCCCAAACGGCTTTCACGGCAAGACCGACAGAAGAGGTCTCAGTCGAGGACCGGCGCCACCCAGACGGTCAGCTCGGAAGGGAAGGAAGAAAAACCTCGGGATGCCAGGGCTAAGACGCCGCGGGCAGTGATCACGTCCCCGGTCAAATTCCTCACCTTCGTCGCGACCAGTCCTTCGGGCATCCGAGTCGCCGATGAGCCCCACGTGACGGGCGCCAATTGATGAATACAGGCCCCAGCTAGGCCCGCAGGACACAAGGGTTCGCTCTCCTGTAATGGAATCTATAAGGAAGTTGGCACGGAAACTGCAAAGTACAAAGACAGCATTTATTAACCCTTAAGGGTGGTCCTACAATCCACACAACACTCTTCAGTATTGCATAGAGTAGCACAAAGAACTTGCGTACACAGTCCCCTTTTATACACAACAGAGGGGCTCATAAGTGGGTGGATACAACATGAGGCTGAAGAACATTACCATTTATGGTCATGTTCGATACTGAATCAATATGTGGGCGGAGCTAACACACTCCTTGAGCCCGCGAAAACATGGTCAAGCAAGGCTAACTGATAACAGATGCGGTCAAGTCTGGGCATGTGCCAGATGGACAAAGGAGCTATTTATAGACTGTTACTAGGCAGATTACAAGAGCAACTAACACAGAGGTTGGACTCTTCTCGTGGGGAACACGTGGAAGCATGACAATACAAAATGGAGTCCGAACTTCGGTCAACATAACAGAGAAAACATGATCTATAAGAGGGGAATTAATGTCTTTAGTAAATGCTTAATCACATCGTTGTTTCACTTTACAACAGTAGTCTCGAACTTAGAAGCAAAAAAAATGAAGTAATCCAAAGCAAGAGTCTCCCAGATATGCGGAAAGGTCACATGAACAACTGTTCCTTAGGCGTGAGGAATACTTGGACAAAGCACAGCATAGAGTCCCAAAGCACAATCCAGAAGAGACAAAACCCAACGATCTTATTCCTGCAGAGGAGGGCAGCCAGGGAGGCCGGGCAGGACAGCGCTTATGTCAGCGCCCTCAAATTGCCCTAAGTAGAACCAAAAAGCCAGGAGCCACAAAGACGGCAGGGCTTACCTCAGCGCGGTGCCTAGATACGTGCTCCCAGTCACAGAAGCGCTTTCAGTAGCGCTGTCACAGGAACGAGTTCAGGTTCCCTTGCACGGAGTCCAGAGGCCAGGGTTGCTGACAGCAGAGACGGCCGCGCTTACCGCAGCGCGATGTCTCTAAACAGTTTTCCCACTGACACAGGAACCAGGAAGCCGTGAATCCTCATGACAAGCAGAACGGCCAGAATTATGCGCGCTGACGTCTCGCGCTGCCGGGTAATGACGAGGAGGCTCCGCCCATCCAACGGCGGTGTGTCTGGGAGTTGTAGTCTTCCTCCCTACACGTTGGTAGGCGCCTAGGCTCAGCGCCTGACAGGCACACCTGATGCCATCTTGATTGAAATAAACTGGTAACACTTAAAACATTTAATTTAAAAAGGAACAACATGATGGGGTTCATTTTGTCATAGAAATTATGGTTAGTGTTCTAGAAAGAAAGATTAGCACATGTTTCAAGTGTGATCTCAAATATCTTCCTGTTATATTTCAACAGGAGCAGCCTGTCAGTTGATGCATTTGTGTTCTACTGCAGCTTCCCAGAATGTTCTAAAGAACAACTAGAGCGCTAACAGTTTTACTTCTGACAACATTATGGCACACCTGAAGCCATCTTGATTGGAATAAACTGGTAACTCTTAAAACATTTAATTTAAAAAGGAACAAAATGAGGGGGTTCATTTTGACATAGAAATCATGATTAGTTCTGTAGAAAGAAAAATTAGGACATGTTTTAAGTGAGATCTCAAATATCTTCCTGTTATATTTCAACAGAAGCAGCCTGTCAGTTGATGCCTTTGTGTTCTGCTGCAGCTTCCCAGAGTGTTCTAAAGAACAACTAGAGCGCTAACAGCCTTACTTATGACAAAATTATAGCACATCTGAAGCCATCTTGATTGGAATAAACTGGTAACACTACAAACATTTAATTTAAAAAGGAACAAATGAGGGGATCATTTTGCCATAGAAATTATGGTTAGTGACGCAGAAAGAAAATTTAGGGCATGTTTTAAGTGAGATCTCACTTTCAATACCAGCAGTAGACTTCCAGTTAACTCCCTGGTGAGCAGTACCTTTACTACAGTGATCTAATGAACAACTAGAGTGTATTTTCTGAATTTATAGCAAATGTGTGACACATCTGAATGCCTTCTTGATGGAATCAAAGTATAATTCTGAAAGCATTTCCTATTGAGGAGACTGCAGTAAATGAGGAAATTAGGAAACTTCATAACAAATAATTCTCCCAAGATGGCCACCAGAGAAAAAAGAGCCCAAATGTAGCACAAATATCACCCAGATGTAGCCCACATATAGCCCAATGACAGAAGTGTTCAAAACACTTTTTATTTTTAGTTTTTCTGCATAATTGGAGTATTACATCTTACTTGGACCCTTTATTGCGTATTTTGCACGAAGTACATGAGATTGATCTTGTGAAACATTGAACTTCACGATTCTGTTAACCTGAAGTTGCTCTGAACCGGGCTTTGTAACACCCGTTTTTACCTACTGGTTTTAAATAATTCTCACTGTATTCTATTAGGAAAGAGGATTTACTGTTTTCATGTACACTTTTATGATCTATGTTTCTAAATCAGATCGAATAAAGTTTAATGAATTCTATGGCAGGACGGAGGCGACGATTATGCATATCTTTCCTCACTTTATTTGCATAGCAGTTCAAAGAAAACGTAATACAACAATAATTAAACAAAAGACTACACAACCCATGAACCATTAGGGGGGTAATCTCCAAGGCAACAATAGTCCAATCATATCACAGTCCATCGTATATAATATCGTGACGTACCTTCCGCTTACTCTTTCTTCACTGCTCGTCAGTTAAGTGCATTCCTTACATTTTTGGCTTAATCTGCCGTTGTTGCTGTTTGTATAGCGGTTTCTTGTGCACGTTATTAGCATTATTGCCTTGGTATTGTTTCATTCCCTGCGCAGCAGGCTCTTGCCCGAGAGCATTCTCCCCCTCGCAGTTTCTCCCGCTGTGCGCTCTGCGCGCGGTGAGATCCTGTCAGGCGCATCTGGTCCGAGCGAGGCAGCTCCGTCGAGCGCTCCCGCTGGTCCTTACGCGCGTTTGGGAATCCTGTCACTCCTTTAGTGTCCGTTGATTCCCGACCAACCCTCGCCTAATTTTGACACCGCTCCACGGTGATTTCCCCACACGGCCACGTTAGTGACCAGCACCACCTGGTGGTGGTAATTGGTATTGTGCCTCAGTCTATTCTTATAACAGCTTCGGGGGAAGCCCAGCTGTTGGAGCACCAGCGAGGGGGCTGCTTTAAGGATTTTAAGGGCATTTGCTCTGTGCTCACACCCTCTGCTATCATTTCTTCTCCAAAAGACCATTTTTACTCCTCCTACCAGGAAGTGGAGGAGGAATGGCCCCCCAACTTCTCCCTCCAGCAGTGGACAAAGCCCTCTCTCCTGCTATTTCTAGGGCGCTGGCTCCTCTTAGGGATCAGGTTGATAAGCTGGCGAAAAGCATCCCTGGGGTGTTCAGTGACCCGGATCTGGTGGCGGCGGGTACCAGTAGCTCCCAGATGGGGAATAAAAGGGTCATTAAGCATAACGTGGGGCACTTGGAAGGATTTGATAAACTTACGGAGACCTTCCCCAAGAATGTGCGAACGCTAAAACATGCACCCTGCCGGGAGGAGGAGGAGTCCGGAGAAAATTGCGACGCTGTCACCACTATTGTAGACCCCAACGGCGGGTTTCCCTTAGAGGGAGAGTTTGTATCGAAGGATGATTTCTGCTCTGATGAGAATAAGGACTCGGGCATCCCTGGCATCCAGAGTCCCACTCCTCTCAGTCCCGGGTTGGGGACAGGGTCCACTCGGACATGTTCGAGCCTACCCAAATTTACCATCCTAGGTCGGCGAAGTGAACCCCTGACACCAAAGTGGCAGAGTATGTGGTGGGGAAAATCCATCAACCCCTTGAAAGGGAGGTCAGGAATAGGATGAGGGGAGAATGCCCCAGGCCCTCACTGAAGGGGAAGGTGGCACACGCGCCTGAAATTGATGAGAAACTATGTACCTTTTTCTCCAAGTATATGAAGGATCCCAAGAAAGGAATTGATAGTTCTTGGACGTGGTGGGGCCCTTGACCCAAATTATTCAATTGGCGGAGCATTCAAAAGAGTAAGGATCCCCTTTATCCACAGATATTGTGGCTGGTTGGGCGCACTACCCTAAACACTAAAACACTACCCAAACACCACTGCACTACCCTAAACCCTAAAACAGTACCCCCAGCACGACACCCTACACTACCCAAACATAACTGCACTACCCCAAACCCTAAAACACTACCACCAGCATGACTCCCTACACTACGCAAAAACCACTGCACTACCCTAAACCCTAAATCTACCCCCAACACAACCCCCTACACTACACAAACACCACTGCACTACCCTAAAACACTACCTCCAGCACGACCCCTTCACTACACAAACACCACTGCACTGCCTTAAACCCTAAAATACAACCCCAGCACGACCCCCTACACTACACAAACACAATTTGAGATGTCATCAGTGATGTCATGAGTGATGTCACTGACCATGTTATGAGTGATGTAATATCTGACGTCATCAGCAGTGCATTGCGGGCGCGCGAGTTATAGTTAGCTGAACTAACTATAACGGGGGAATTTCTATGGTTTTGTACGAGTGAAATGTCCAACTAACTATAACGCCCCTGAAACCTATGGTTTTTTCAGTCAATATATATATATATATATAGATACAGTTCCTATAGAAATTCTGACTAAGCTATACCCACGCAGTAGCAAGCGTCACTGTGCAAAACAGGGTCAATGGAATTATGTGATCATGCGACCACAGTGATTTTTGCATAATTAAAGTTTACCACACAGTCTATCATCTGCTGCATAATATGCAGATTTTAACAAAAAAACATTTTTGTTTCTAGGTCAAATGGTTCAAAAGTTACTAAAAATGCAGCAGCATGTGATGCCACGTATTCGAAGTCCCATTCAAAGCAGAACAGGTCACCTTTCTGTTGGTTATTGTTATGTTTGAGTATTAAACTATTACTAACGAAGTTCAGCCAATGTCCAGACAGAGTTACCAAGTTTGAAAATGACAATAAATCAAGTATTACTCTTAAAAAATCTGTTGCATTATACTGCTGGAAATGACAACAAATGAAATATTACTCTTACAAAATCTGCTGCATTATACTGCATAATTTGCTTTTTCTAGCTGCATAATTTACTCATATAATTTATCCAACTCTGCTGCATACTTTGGCCCTCTCCTGCTGCATAATTCCAGAGTTCCTATAAAACATAACTCTGTGGTGTATATATACATATTATATATCGCACAGTGACGCTCGCTACTGCATAGCTATAGTTAGATATCCATGGGAACTGTGGGGTATATTTTCGAGCCCCTATCACCACCGGTAAGTCACTTTTAGTGATGTTCCTGTGACAATATGGCCTTCACCTTATATACACCCTATCAAACTATCTTTAGCGTGAAAGAGGCGGGCAATGAGTGTTGTGGTGGGCGTTCCACCGCAATACCCGTTTATTTTGACTCTGCCCCATATTTACAAGGGTGGCATATATATGCGGCAGTGCAAAAATTAAGACCAGGGAATACCCGGTTTAAGCCTGGTGAAACGAGGAGAAATGCTTAATTTCTCCTTGTTTTTGCTGTTTCTATGTGTGTTGTGTTGTCCAGCACTCATAGAAACAGCAAAACACTATTCATTGTTTATGTGCAGGAAGGGACACCTTCCTGCACATAAATAATCATTAAACAAATGATGAGTTGCAACTTCCATATGTGCTACACTATGGTGCCACATTGTCTGCGTTGGCGCTAGGCTGCTAAATTTAGTGTCAGCGCAGGGAGAAACGCAGGGCTGCACCGTACACTTGTAAATACTGTTCAGTGCTGCGATTCAGAAGTGGCTGAGAGCAGCGTTAAGCAAACAAGGCTAACGCCATGTTCTATCACCTCTTTTGTAAATATGCCACTGTGTTTTTTATTCCACTAATGACTTTTTTATTAATAATGTGACAAATCTGCACATATATTTTTAATATGTGGATGTTATGGATTCTGCTCTCCTGGACCTTAATCGGACGCCCCTACTTTAAAGTAAATAATGTATATTGCTCAATTTTCTGTAGGCATCAAAAGACAGCTTTGATTCATTTCCAAGAGGAGAAACATATGTTAAATTTATCTTAGAAGAGGAATTATCTGTCGGCCCTCATTTCACCTTTTTTGAAGTCTTCCAGATAACATGGCCATAAGCTGAAATGTACAATAGTGTTTCTTATTGTTTCTTATTTCTGATTGCAGAAATGCTAGTAAAAATCATTAGTGTCTTTTCCAAATTTGCAAAATATCTTATGATAGAAGAACATAAATATGTGCCTGTCGTAGCCACTTGGACATTCAACATTATTGGGAGCCTCCAGTGTGGGGGAGATATACTTACATGTTGGTGTCTTTGATTTCTGTCATTATAGATCATTTGCAAACATTCAACACAAGCAAACTAGAATATCTTGCGAACAAGCTCGCTATCTGATGAAGTCAAGCAGCAGCATGTAACCTCTACATGATGACAAGGAAAAATATAGTCCCTGATTCACAAAGGGAAGTTACACTTTTTTAGCAAGTTTACATATTGTAGTAAGTTTCTTACTTTCACTATTTCCAACCTCTGAGTGTAAACTTACTACAAAATTGTAAATTACATATATACACCCCCAAGGTAAGGCATTTGGCTTACTCCTGTGAAAGCCCTTAACTCTTCCATGTCTGTCTCTAAACCATTCTTACTCCTCCATAATCCCATTTTCTTTAGTAGTACATCTGTCTCTTTTCCCACCTACTCACCTGTGCCCCTCTAACATTTACTACTAAAATCTATAAACACATATGCAGAGACTTACAGGGGGGAAGAAGTTCGCACTTATAAGTATAGCCAAAACTTACCCTTTGTGTTTTGTAGTGCTACAAAACATACCACAAAGTGAATCAGGGCCAGAGTCATTAAGGAAAGTCTCAGAAAGAAATATCATTCTGCTACAATCTCAAACTCGGGAATCACTTACCTCTAAGAATGTCTTCCAGTTTCGGAAGGGTCTGAAAATGTCCTAATCCCACAGTCTCTGCTTCCCCTACTTGGTGCTAAAACACCAACCAGCCCACGCCATCCCAATTCTTTAAAATCTCTCTGCATCCTCCTCTATTTCAATATGGGAACAGGGAGCGCTGAATACACTCAGGGCCTGGATCACAAAGGGCCTCCATACTTGTAGCAGAGGCCCCACAATCGTCTTGGGGGACCCTTACTTAAGGTAGGACATCCACAATGAAAAAATGCAGTTTGGAGGTCCCGCCTCGAGTGAGGGCCCCCCTGCAATGGATGTGGCACCTCCGCCATGAGTCTGGGTCTCCCAGAACAACAGCAGCGCCTCCGCCATGAGTGCGGAGGCCCCATCCCTCCACGACTGCAGCGCCTCCGCCATGAGTACGGAGACCCCACACCCCCCTAATGACTGCGGCGTCCCCGCCATGAGTACGGAGGTCCCACGCCCCCCCTAATGACTGTGGCGCCTCCGCCATGAGTACGGAGGCCCCACCCCCCATGACTGCAGCGCCTCCGCCATGAGCACGGAGGCCCCACCCCCCATGACTGCAGCGCCTCCGCCATGAGTACGGAGGCCTCACCCCCCCAATGACTGCGGCGCCTCCGCCACAAGTACATGGGCCCTTTGTGAATCGGGCCCTGAATAACTGAAGTGTTTTGCCAAATAAGCTAAGATTATGCAAAGTTTATAAAACTACACCTGAGCACATTATTTGAATTTAATTGGATTTCCTACAAATGTGTCCTTAAAAGGCAATCAAATTTACAAAAATACAATACTTAATACACTCTCAGTATATCTTTACATTGCCTGAGTAGCTAGAATTCTTCCTTTAACTAACGCTCCATAGTACTCCATAGTTCCTGTGTTCCTTGCTATGTAGAGCTCGCTGCAGCCCTACACAGCCAGATCGCTGCTTACCAAAAGTCCCTACAAAATTCAGATTAATTTAAAGTAACGCATAAGCATAAATGAACAGTGAAATAACTTGCATAATATAACTATACTTGTGATCTCAAAGTTTAGACGTGCAGCTAAAGATACAAACAAGAAGTTCAGCAGACCTGGGATTTGCAAAGCGACTCCACCTCCCCTCTAATGGCATGCCACCTGGCACTGATGAACCGCTGCATTTGGCGCCCGCCAGGGGTCCAGGGGCCCACTGGGGTGGTGTTACGGCTGGATCATGAGTGATAGCTGCTTTGAAAGAGCCATTTCCAATACAGATGCTTAACCATGCTTAAAAATACGAATTAGAGCCCGCTGTGCCTGGCATGCAGGAGAGAAGCAGGTTAATGCCGCGGGTGCACGGGCTGCATTGCAGACTGTTAACCAATGTCGAGAGGGGACGTAACCTACATAGCAAAAGTTTCACCCGGCAGCTTGTTAAGAGGCTCGAAAGTCTGCAAAACCGACCCAAGTAGCTACTGCAAAAAGAGTTGGTCTCGGCATGAGAAACAAATCTCCTCCTCTCTTTCCTCGTCCCAGTACTTACTTGACGACATTGAATCGGGTCTATTTCCCAGTGTCGCCACCTTCCCGACCTTTCTACTATGTCTATGGCTGTGGACACAAAACTCTACCAGTCCCCCTTCCTCCTCTTGTGTTTTTCTTGCGCCCTTTGACATTTTCTATTTTCGGGTTGTCGAAGGCTGCAGTGGCACCCTTGGTTTTAATGCTCTGCTTTATTTATACGTATACAGTGCTTACTCTGAGGCAGCGGTTGCTGGTGGGGGGCACAGGCACTTACGAATTGGGACCCGCACTTATTTTTCCACATCGTTTATCTTAACGAGCGCAGGTGAGGGAAACTACACAGATCGGACAACCTGAGAAAGATAAAGACGCAAAAGCATCACAAAAAGAGAAAGCAGGAGGAACATGCAAGAGTGAGACAAAGGAGCGGGGAGCGTCTGGTGGTGGATTAAAGAGATATGAGGTGAATTTAAAACTACCAGCGTAGGCATTCCACCCACCCACATTTAATTGCACCAGTCAAGGGCTTGGGGGCAGAGTTTCGGCTCCGGTACTCTTTCTTTCACAAATGTAGCACTTTATATATCCTTTTAATGTCTTTGTTGAAAAACTATAGATGCTTCTCTCAATAATTTATTTTTATTTAGAAGTCGGAAACAATGCAAGAGGCCTGTAGTTTGTGTTAGGGCCTTTCGCCAGGGGGTGCCTATTGGGGAGGAGAAGATCGTTTATGGTGAGCAGCCGAGGTTCCATATCAACCAAAGAGAAATCTCCCTGCAAGGGCAGAAGAGTGCGCCCTCACAATACCATCGCCGAGCCAGCTGTAAAGCAGTGACCTTGTGAGGATGGGATGAGCGTCTCCTGATATTACTGTAGCATCTTCCCCGGCCCGGCCACAGAGTATGTAACAGACCACGCCATGCATGGAGTTCTGGTTTGCATGTCCGTATTCTTCAGCATGTAATGGTTAACCAGACCCCCCAGGATATAACGGCATGGCTTAGCAAATTTAGCGGCACAAATATGGAAATTTAGCGGCACAATTATGGAAATTTAGCGGCATTTTTGCGGCACTTCATTTTACTCAAAATCATTCATTTTCAGCCTGAAATCGCGAAATCCTTGAGGGTCTGTATAGGGAAGTAAGACCATGACTATTGGCAGCGGTACTCTTGCTTGATGCTGGCTCTCGGGATCAGCACTGCGCATCTAGCTGACCAAGTTACTGTTCAAGCTAAATAGAATTTATTTTATGTAGATTAAAAAGTGAATCCCAAAATTAAAACGTATGTAAATGTACAATTCTACATACATTTCAACAAGTGTTAAAATAACTACAACCAGGCAAGTAACTGTATTAAATTATTGTCTATGTTGCACACTCATAACAAACTACAAAAGGCGCTAGTCGCCAGCATGGAAGGTAAAACAGATTTGTTTAAAAGAAAATAGTGACATGGATAGCTTAAATAAATGAATTGGGTACTTTACTCATATATTAAATATCCCTGTTCTTTTGGGCATACTGTGCGTTAAACCATATAGCCTGAGCATTTACAGCACTATGAGCTATTTTTTCTGTATAGTTAGGCGATTGCTGCTAGCCGCTCCAAAACTGTTTCTGAAAAATAACGTTTATTATTATTGCCTTTATCAAGGAACGCAAGCGCTTCTGAAAACTGACACCGTCCTGAAAACTCTGTGTGGCGTGCTGTGTGCTCAACTAACTTTCCTATCCAATTTAGATGTATTTTTTTAAGTGATTGTGCGGGGAAGCGCGAGATCACTGGCGTTAACGTTAGATGTTTAAGTTTGGCTCACTTTCTTGGCTGTACTAGCCAACTGCATGATGTAACCGAGTAAGCCCAAATTGGACGTAATCACCCCTCCTCCAGCCTGGGCCAGCAGCTGCTACCCTTCAATTTTGCAGGCACTTTTGTAAAAATCTCGCAATTTAACGAAAGTGCAGATTTCGCGGGCACTTTTGTAAAAATCGTGGCATTTTCACAAAAGTGCCGATTTCGCGGCAAATCGCGGAATCGCGATATCGCGAAATCCTGGAGGGTCTGGTTAACTGAATGCACTGTATCACAAACTTTATTAACCACAACTAAACACCCACCAGATTACGTTATACTTGTAAGGAGTCCGTTGAGGACAACTAGAGGCCTCCTACATACAAACTTTTTCGCAGTTGGCACTCTGGCTTATTCTAAGTTTATTTTAGGCTGATTGTGCCTGCTGCTGTCTGTTTCATTTTACTTGCTCAGTGTCCATTGCTGTGTACTGTTATTCTGTTATACTGTTTTCCCTACGCTCCCGACGCCGCCGCTGACCTGTGAGCCCTCCCTATACCACCCCGCTCCCGCCTCCATGTCCCTCCCCCTCCCCTAAATAATGGCGCAGCGGATGGGCGCAGCGGGCGCGCCTAAGTCAAGCCTGTCTGTGCCTGTCCGTGACCCGACCGCGACCAGCGCCAGGACCCCTGGTTCTCCTAGACCCCACCACTACGACTCAACCGCCCTCCATGCACTCAACCCTGGAAGATACGCCGACTTCCTGCGATCCTCGCCGAGCACAACCCGCGGGCAGTTCTCGTGCAGACCCTGCCTCAGATCCTTCACCATCGACAAGGCTCCCACGACCGCCGAGGGAACGCCCGATGCACACACCACCGAAACCCTGACTTGCATCCTTCTCAACGTGCACTGACTACACCGACATGCCGTAGAGATCTGGGACCTCATCAACACCCTCTCGCCCAACATCGCCTTCTTCACGGAAACCTGGACCCATGCCACCTCCGGTCCCGACATCGCCAGCGCCATCCCAGACGGCTGCAAGATCCAGCGAAAGGACCGTCCTCACCGCCCAGGAGGAGGACTCGCCATCGCACACAAGACCGTCCTCCATCTCTCCACATCCAGCACGAGTGACCCCCACTCCAACACCTCCACCTCCACTTCCAGATCCAGACAAGCCCCAGGACCACGCTACATCGCATCCTCATCTACAGACCGCCAGGACCTCGCATCCACCACGTAACTACCATCACCAAGCTCGCCGTACCCCACGCCATCACTTCCACAGACTACATTCTACTCGGGGACCTGAACTTCCACCTCAACAACGTAAACGACCCTGACTCTACCACTCTCCTCGACAACCTCGACAACCTAGGGTTGAAGCAGCTCGTCAACACACCCACCCACAGAGCGGCTCACACCCTCGACTCCATCTTTGCGGGAGGAACAAACATCCACTTCTGCCACACCACCCAGCCCCTCTGGACCGACCACCACTGCATCCACTTCACCTTCAACACCACCACCGCACGCAAACCCACCCTGTGCCTGCCACGATGGAACTAGAGCAAGGTCACAGAGGAGCACCTCAACACCACCCTCCGTCAAAAGCACCCCATCGCCACGACCGACACCAACTCCACAGCCAGGGAATTTCACCGCTGGATCTCCTGCTGCGCCGACAAGCTCGCACCACTCCACCCCCGCCAAACAACACCCTCTGAAATCCGCCTTGTTCACCACAGAACTTCAAGAAGCCAGATGCTCTTGCAGATGCCGAGAGAAAACCTGGCAAAACCTGAAAACCACGGAAGAACGGAACAACCTCAAGAGCGCCCTGAAGGAATACCACCAGCGCATAAAAGACACCAAATGGATCTTCATAAGAGACAAAGTCCAGACCAACGTGACCAATGCCAAGGAACTGTTCAACATCATACAGCAGCTAACAAAACCCACCTGCGAAGCCACGGACGTCACACCTTCCCATGAACTCTGCGACAAGCTCAGCTCTTTCTTCCATCTGAAGATCAAGGCCCTCTATGACAACTTCAGCTAACCAACGACTAACACCACCACCCTACCCACCTGAGGAAATATGAATTTTCATGGTCAATTGTGTCCCCTATCTTAGACCCCAACGGCTCCATGTACATGCTACAAGTACATGTATGTTCCCTCCACTTCAAGCTATGAAGACGCAAATACAATCGTGTCCAACGTTAATATGTACTCTTTCATATCCGCCAAGAATGGGCCAGATATTCCGTTCCTAAGTATGATTGGCCACCGACTTTATATGGTACACTTTTTACGTTTTACAGCTCTGGCAAGGTAGGCCCTGAATTCTGCCATCGAGCCTTTTCCTGCTTCTGCCTCTGAATGCTCCAGCCTGGACCTGCATCTGTATCCATGAACTCTGTCCTACTCCCTGCGCGGCTAACGGTGCCTGACGCGGCCTGTTGCCTGCCAAAAACTGTATTCAGCCTTCAAGTTATCTGCTCCGCTCCACATCCAATGCATTCCTGTCTAGTAATTTAGGTAAACATCCTTCTAGCTACCGAGCAAAGGGCCCGGCCTCGCTGTCTTTATGCAAGTAATTCATAGCCCCTGTTACCATGGAAGATTCCTGCCCCTCGCATCTCATGTAGACACATAGACGCCTGTACACGCACTAACAGTCAGTATAGAATAGGATCTGTCCGAGAAGACCTTTCCTTCCAGATAATATAGTTCCTTAAACACAAGATACTAGATACGATTTAGGACTAGGTTGTCCTGACACCCCAGACTTCTGTCTCCACATGTAGAGCTAAATGTCAATTCCCCTTCACCCTCTAGTTGCACGTCAATCACACGTCATGCGGCTGCGCGCGCATCTTTGCCAAATATTTCTGCTGACGCTGCAGGATTCTCTTATGGATCCACCCACTTGTGACATCATTTTATATGACGTTTCTAGTATACGCCTGTATTTACGCCTATTTTCATTACGTATGTGTATTCTTATCTGTATTATCAGCTGTTACGCCTCCTGCATCTGTCTTAATGCAATGCTTCTCATATATATATTGTTACTTGTCAATAATGTATTGCTGATCCCTTCCTGAACCTTCGTGGTGATGGAATATGATTGCCTGGTTCGAACTATAATTCCTTTGTAAGGAATAATGCCCTTTTCAGAACCTCTAATACCACGGATTCTGCCTCTTATTTTGACTGAGTTATTCTTACTAGACTTTACCGCATAAAAAATAGTACAGGTAATTTAAATATTTACCACATAAATTGGCGCCCGAACAGGGACAATTTCTCATCTCACGCGCCGGAGGTGCGTTGCAGGCCCGGTCCCCTGCCACAGCTGAACGGACAAAAACGCGTACCCGCAGGATTTCCTGTATCTCCCTCCGGCCAAGCGGGGGTGACTGAGGCTGCGATCAACACCCAGACGAGGCGGTGAGAAGTGCGAAGTATCCCGACCAGAGCCTAGCTGAGAGAGCAAGATCCGAGGTATACAGAGGCCCACCAGGTTCCGAAGTTCCGAGTCGAGTCCAGTCCGGTCCAGTTCAGTTCAGTTCCGAGGCCTTCCGTTCCGCGCTACCCGGTGAGTACCGTTGCCGGGGAGGCATTTAGACGTGCACATTAATTTGTGCCGGTCCTGACGGGTTTGGGTACACAGATCCGGTCTGCACTGTTTTAGCAGTGTATCTGTACTGTTTAGCAGTATATCCAGTATGTTCATGTATATAATTCAGTATTATCTAGTATTAGTATTATGTCAGTAACTAGTTTTCTTCTAATTATCATTGTTCGTTAAATGTTAAATGTTAAATGTTTTAATAGGTTTAAAAATTGTGGTATGAATGAGTGTTCATTATTGTGTTTATCGTATTAATTGTGTTCAAGTCCAGTTCGAGTAAGAACCAAGTAGCAAGGTTTAAAAGATGCCGTTCTTTTCAAAATTAAGACAGATCAAAACTAGAAAAGGAGTACTCGAAGAAGCTGTTCCCATTCCACCTAGGGACACTCCAGGGTACTTTATGTATCATAAACATGGCCTAGATGCCGTATTATATCTTGACTTATGGGTGGACTACACCAAGGATCTAGCAGAAAGTCAGAGGTGGCCCGCAGCTGGGACATGGGATGCAGATTGCATCATGAGAGTAGAAGAAGAATTATGGAAAAAGAAAGCCAGACAGTCACAGAAAGATGCCATTGAACTATGGCGTAAAGAATCGCATAGGCGCACAGAGAAAGCGCTCAGACAGGAAGAGAAAAGTAGGGAGAACTCAAATAAAGCCCGAGAAAACGTATTAATTGAGGAAGGTATTCGAGTAAAATCAGAACAAGTAGACAGACAACGAAACACTTTTATGAATGGTATGTATCCTCTTCTGGCCGAGGGTTCACCCAAGGCCACCCCGGAAGTACCGAAAGATTTGCCACCCCCATTACTCCCGATTAAAGCACATCCCAAGACCGCAAAAGATATTTTCCTTTCCTCCTATTTAGACGATGTAGCTCCGGAATATGTTAACATTCCACCACACACGCCACCTGTCGATGGTGCTCAACGCCGAGAACAAACGCCCCCAACTCCGCAACCACAAACTCCTCCACACAATCCCATGGGTCCATCTGTTTCCGCCGCTTTTCCTGCATCCACAGTCTCTACCTTACATCCCACGAATCCTTTCGTGCCTAGCACCTCAGAAGGTGCGACAGCAATTTTTGCCACGCCACCATCATGAAGTAAATCGTCTCTTAGAGATTTAGCAAACCAACGTACACCCCAAATAGCAACGTCCGACATGTTTAAAGAACATCTTGTAGATTGTAGATATGATCCAGTGCCCGGTAAAAATGATAGAATGCTGCTATCATCACTACGTATACGACGAGCTTCACTATATTTAACGACGCTACCAGGAATGATTAAACATTTAGACAATATATATCGCTTTGTCCAAACAGGGCAAGGCCCTGAAAGTATTGACGAAGCCATGGAATACCAGAAAGCGGATATACAGAGACAACTGTTACGTTTCTTCATAAACTGCTTGATCAGAGACAGAGATAGGTCCGAGGTAGACCAGGATGAAATGCAAGTACTTACCCGATGGGGTCAGAATATATCAGAGGGAAAACATGATAAACAGACATGTATAGTAGTTATGTGCTGAAAAATACGCAAAGAAGTAGAACAAATACATAAAGCCAGATTGGAGGCAGACAAAACTGAATCAGAGGGAGAGGAGGAGGAAGAATCAGAAATGCCCACAGGACAATTAGAAACGATAGCCTATGTAGGTAGGGGAAGACCTTGTAACAATACCAGATACTTTAATGACCCGATACGTCCGATACGTCCAGAATGTAACAGACATTTTCAAGTCCCTATGTTAAACACGAAGTCCCCTGAACACTTATTCCAGGCTGCTGACAAATTACTCAGAGACCGAAGGGGGTACCATATGCTCGATTCTATGGATGAACAAGAATTAGCCAGGTCAGCAGTACAATGGGCTGACAGTTCTGAAAAATACAGTGATGATGCGTTGGCACACACGTTTTTGAATCTTACCCCAGACGAACAGCGTTTAGCTGGTATATACATGATACAACACCTCCTTATATTATATAGAAGCCAATACTCCGATCCTGGTCCTCTACCCGATATACTGATAGAATTACTCACGAACAAATGGAGAGGTTCAGGTACTGACTTAATTAAAGAAATTCTGGAATATCGACACCAGTACATTGTCTTCGTATGCCCAGAACATGTTTCAGTTCCTCCCAAGTTGGAAAGAAAAAAGTACCACATAGACAGACAGAATCCCTTACGCGAAGTACACCCAATCAGAGGCGAGGACAATATTTTTAAACGCGTGTTTGTGTACGCGCCCATAACTAAAATTGAATTATTAGAAATGAAGAAAGTAGTACCTAGCCATGACAAAGACCCAGCAGGCTTCCACCGTGAGATAAAAGACATGTTACTCATGGGAGAGTATACTTACCCGGACATTATGAAAATATTAAAAGTCCTATTACCTGCCGGTATTTACGAGAAACTCAAAGAAAAGGAATGGGAGGTGGGAGACCAAAAGATAGATTGGACAGCGTTAGAAAACGAAGAAAAGGCCCGAGCTGCAGGTTCAGGGCTTGGGGAAAGGACTACAGCATTACCAGGATTATTAGTGCAGGTACTACCACGTTTATTAACTACGAAAAAGGAAGACTGGGGTGCAATCTCAGCCTGTAAACAAAAACAAGATGAAGACACTAGTGATTTTTATTCCCGATTTAAAAATGTTTTGGTATTAATAGTGGCATAAAAGCAAGTAGTGAGTCGTATCCACATCTGTTTGTGACAAAATTAGTTGAAAATTCTCTGCCCCAAGTTAAGAGTAGAGTACTGAAATTCGAGAGTACCTGGCAAGGAAACACACCGTCACAGATGTTACAAATGTTACAATATCATCACAATAGAATTAGAGAAGAACAAGAACATGAACAAAGACGTATGAAAGACACGAAAATGAAAATGCTAGTGGCCCAGTCAGTTCCAGCTGACGGTCATAAAAAGGGTACGACACAGTCCAATGTTTCAACGGGTCCCGTTAGAGGGACATGCAACTATTGTAAACAGCCAGGTCATTATATACATGATTGCGCAGTTTTAAAACATAATATCTCTACGGGTATAACGAAAGAGAGACCACGTCCGCCTAGACAGGATCAGATCCAACCACAAGTGCCTCAGAATATACAGCCTATGCCAGCTGTACAGCAGACCGCACCACAACAACAACAACAACCACAGCCTATTGCTGCAACACAAAACACGACACAACAGATGTACCAGTATGCACAAAATGACTACCCAGAGTATCAGCGCTACACATGAAATAGCCTAGAGCGGGAAGTTGGCCTACCCCTTATTGAGGTTCCCGTAGATCAAGAAGGTCCTTACGTACGGAGTCAAGTATTAGGGAAGACAGAAAGTTTCTACTCGATACAGGGGCAAGCAGAACCACTATCAGTCACAGCGAAGTCCCAGGGGTACCCCTCTCAGGCTCACAAAATATTTCCCTTGGTTTTTCAGGAAAGCCTACTATTAACGAAGTATCACAACCGCTTGCATTTACAGTCGGTCCATTAACACGGACTACAGATCTATTACTTACGAAATCATGTCCAGAAAACTTGTTAGGTATAAAAACATTGAAGGCTCTAGGAGCTGTAATATGTTGTTCTCCGGAAGGAGTACGACTATTTTTGCGTGACTTTAAAGGTCACTACGTGTCTAGAGACATGGATCACCGGTTACAGAATCTGCCTGCACATTTATGGGCGCAAGGCCCCACTGATGTAGGTTGTATGCACATTACACCATATCGAGTCACAATCAAAACAGGAGTGGTACTACCACGAATACGACAATACAAGTTACCCCCAGATGCTGTTGTGGCTTTACTGCAAATCATTGACGAGCTCATTGCACAAGGAGTGGTTGTGGAAACCGACTCCAATGTATGTAATTCCCCGATAATTCCGATTCTTAAACGAACTGATCCAAAAGCACCACCAGTATATCGATTAGTTATTGATCTGCGAGAATTAAATAAATGCATTGTACCACAATACCCCGTGGTCCCAGATATCTCTTCATTGCTAACAGCCATAGATTCAGAAGCAACGTTCTTTACTGTAATTGATCTCAAGAACGCTTTCTTTAGCGTCCCAATCGATCCGGAAAGCCAATATTTGTTCGGATTCAGTTTAAATGGACGAAGTTTTAAATTCGCACGCGCACCTCAAGGATTCACAGAAAGCCCCAGCATCTATAGCCAAGCACTAAAAAGAGAACTTGACAGTATCCACATGCCAGCTAATACTGCCCTGCTTCAATATGTCGATGATCTGCTGATCACCGCCCGAAGCGAACCTGAATGTGAAAAAGCATCACTGACGGTTTTACATTTCTTAGCCGACAAGGGGCACAAGGTGTCCCCTTCAAAGCTGCAATTCTGTGTCCAGCAAGTTGTGTACCTTGGGCACTTGCTGTCCAAGGGGGGAAGACAGCTTACACCCGACCGTATCCAGTTAATTGTTAACATGCCGCCACCTAAGACACAAAAGGAGGTACGGGCATTCATAGGCCTCACTTCGTACTGTAGGCAGTGGATCCCTCAATATGCATTTCTAGCGAAACCACTCATTCAGTTGACAACACAGGAGGCAGCGACATCGACTGTCCTCCCTTGGACTCAGGAACATACACAAGCTTTTGAAAGCTTAAAGAAAGCTTTATGCCAAGCACCTGTTTTAGCAACGCCATGTTACAGCAAACGTTTTACACTTTTTGTTACAGAACGTGAAGGTACCGCTTTGTCAGTACTCACGCAGGAACAAGCAGGATCACACAAACCATGTGCTTATTTTTCTAGTACATTAGATCCGGTAGCTCAGGCTCTTCCTGCGTGCCTGAAATCAGTCGCAGCAACAGCTTTAGCAATCAGACAAAGCGATGCCATAGTGTTAGGACATCAATTGACAGTACAAGTGCCACATGCAGTAGAGGTTCTCTTGAACCGGACTCAAACACAACACTTGACTATAGCAAGACTGACGGGTTATGAATTGACATTGTTCCAGCCACACATAGAAATCAGACGTTGTAGTACATTAAATCCTGCCACACTTTTGCCATTAAGTGGAACAGACCCATTGGCACATGATTGAATTGAAGTTATCACTATTACGACGAAACCCAGACAAGACTTGACAGATATTCCATTATCAGATCCAGACCTGACATTATATGTAGATGGTTCATGCATGAGAACAAGTACAGGAGAGTTAGTGGCCGCTTATGCAGTCACAACAGACACTGAAGTTATTGAAACAAATTGTATCGATACCTTGTCAGCTCAAGCAGCAGAGCTCATCGCTCTGACACAAGCCTGTATTCAAGCCAAAAATAGGAAAGTCAACATATACACAGATTCACGTTATGCATTCGGAGTCGTCCATGACTTCGGCGTGCTTTGGTGAGAGAGAGGTTATTTAACTTCTCACGGTGCCCACATCCAGCACGGCCCCCTTATTCAAGCTCTGTTAGATGCAATACATCTGCCGACTGCAATATCGATTATGAAGTGTAAAGCCCATACAAAAGTGACTGACGTTATTTCTCAAGGTAACGACCTAGCTGACAGAACAGCTAAACAGACTGCTCAGAATCAGATTCATCCAACTGACACGACAAAGACAATAGTTCCGACACCAACACACTGCATGACAGTTAAGGATCCCGCCCTTGATGTAATTGACATACAGACACATGCTACACCAGAAGAAATAAAGAGATGGACTGAATTAGGAGGGATCCAAACGGATCAAGGATGGATGACGAAGGGACAATCTATATGGTTTCTCCCCGACTCAATGGTTCAGGTCATCATTAACACAATACATAGTCCAGCGCACCTAGGAGAGAAAGCTATGCTAGACATTATTCAACACATTTGGTTCAATAAACACTTGCGAGCAGCAGCTAAACAGAAAGTACGTACCTGTATGATTTGTTGTCAGTTCAATCCAGGAAAAGGCGTACCTGTAGACCAGGGTGGATTTCAACCCCCCGATCACCCTTTTGAAGTCCTCCAGATGGATTATATCCAGATGGAACGTTGTCGAGGATTCAAATATGTCCTCGTAGTTGTATGCGCTCTTTCCCGGTGGACAGAGGCGTATCCCGTCTCAGATTACACTGCCCCGACTACTGCCAAACAGTTAGTTCGAGAATTCTTCCCACGATATGGTTTGCCCCGTGTCGTGTACTCAGATAACGGCCAGCCGTTCTCATCCGAGCTAATGAAACACGTTTCACTTCTGTTAGGCTATCAATGGCAATTCCACTGTGTCCGACATCCCGAGGCAGCAGGTCTCGTGGAACGCCATAATCAAACTCTGAAAATTAGATTATCCAAAGTATGTAGAGAAAAAGGTGTCGACTGGATAGTAGCCTTACCAGTTGCGCTCTTTTACATGAGAATGGTAGCACATTCTCGAACAGGGTTATCCCCGTATGAGGTGATCTTCGGTAGACCACCAAATATGTGGGGGACGCCTATACCTCGTAAAATCACTGATGTTGACTGTAATATGCTGACAGATTACCTGGCTTCCTTGATGTCTGCACTACAATCTTGTCGTTCACAGGTAGCTGCAGCTTTTCCCGACAACACTGAGGTGAAGCCCCACGACGTGGTTCCGGGGGACCTCGTGCTTGTGAGGAATTTTGACAGGAGGAGCCAGCTGGAGCCTCGGTGGCAGTCGCCGAAGCTCGTCTTATTGACCACAAGGACAGCCGTGAAGATTGAGGGACGTAAAGGGTGGTTGCACTCGAGCCACATCAAAAAATTTTATGGACTACCGTCCGACGTGAACCCTCAGCCCTGCATTCCCTCACAGACTGATTCAAAACTACCCCTGGTTGAAAATACCGAGAGTGAAACTTATAAACTGAAACTAAGGTCTAGCAAGTCAGACAATTTGATTGTTTAAGCCCTCTCCAAGGTGAATCGGTTGAATTTGTCTCTGACATGTATCCTCTAGACCGAAATAGAGAGAGAAATAGACAGAAACATGCGTACTGTAAATCACTTCGTAGTCACTGCATAGTGACATTGTTAATTATGTTTTTTCTAAGTCTTCTGATTATTATTTCCAGTATATTATTACACATGTATTACCCTATCTCCAAGCGTGCTTTCCATACTACTGCCGAACATTCTTTTAGCGAATTACCCCCGCATGAGTTGTCCTATAGATTTGCGCTGCGCAACAACACATTCATTAGTATGTTACATCATTCTCATCAGACCAGCAATGCTACAAATTGTTGGATATGTGGCCGACTCCCTCCCTATCAGAAATATAGGGGAGTTCTGCCCCTCTTTCCGTATCCATTCACACACAATGGCTCCTGTGGAGCATGGTTTAGTTTGATTAATTCCCTAGATTCAAATACAGTAGTTTATCAAGACAACTGGGTTTGGGGAAACCTGAACCTAGTTTTACTTAAAGTTTGCTACCCTAACAAGGAGGGACTTCCCAAAAGAACAGGAACTGATCTAGAAAATGAAGTATATGGACTAGGTAACTTTACACTTAATCTCATGATCCTAAATGTTGAATCCGAAGCTACACCAATCTTGCCCGCTATGTCAGTATTTCCAGTTAGAGGCGAATTATGTGTAAGAAAGAATGGTTCAATACACATGGGCCATAGTAAATGTACCACTGTAATAGAATTCAGTGATAAAGGCAAGTCTACATTTAGAGCTTCTCGTCACTCCTACTTCATTTGTGGTCACACCGCATACATACTCCTACCCCTAGATTGGGATGGTACCTGTTACATTGCATTCCTTCTACCACCTGTTTTCCTAGCCCCGCCTGATTACCATAGGAATACCCATTTAGTACACAATAGACAACAGAGAGATCTCCCGATTGTCGATTACACCGAAACAGCATGGGAGCAATACACAGATTTCAATAAAGGTTTCTTTCCCTACATAGGTACAGTCACTAATAGTAAGTTGATACGTAGATTAACTAGAACCCTTGAAGCGGTAGTGAATGAAACTACTTCCGCCTTAGGCAACTTAACAGAGGAGCAGTCTGCGATGCGGATTGTTGTCCTTCAAAATCGTCTTGTCCTTGACGTCATCCTGGCCGATAGGGGCGGAGCTTGTAGGGTCATCGGATCAAGTTGCTGTGTTTTCATACCAGAAAACGCGCCGTCAGTATATAAAGCCATAACTCGACTTCATAAGATCGTAAGCCAGATACACCAGAATCCAGGCACCTGGACTTGGTCCGGTTGGTTCTGGAGCGTGTTGTCAGCCTGGGGATGGAGGATCCTATCCTTCCTAGGTATTGGCTTTCTCATACTATTCAGTTGCTGCTTGTGTCTACAATGTGGGCCAGCGATTTGTGGTCTGTGTGCCACATCGTGTATCCCGCCTTCAAATTTTCATTCAAGATCCCGGAAGAAGAAAGAAGAACAAATGATGCTATATGAACAGATTGATGGATTGATGAAGATGGATATTTCATGAGGGTCCGTAGGGGACAAGGAGGGAATGAGGAAATATGAATTTTCATGGTCAATTGTGTCCCCTATCTTAGACCCCAACGGCTCCATGTACATGCTACAAGTACATGTATGTTCCCTCCACTTCAAGCTATGAAGACGCAAATACAATCGTGTCCAACGTTAATATGTACTCTTTCATATCCGCCAAGAATGGGCCAGATATTCCGTTCCTAAGTATGATTGGCCACCGACTTTATATGGTACACTTTTTACGTTTTACAGCTCTGGCAAGGTAGGCCCTGAATTCTGCCATCGAGCCTTTTCCTGCTTCTGCCTCTGAATGCTCCAGCCTGGACCTGCATCTGTATCCATGAACTCTGTCCTACTCCCTGCGCGGCTAACGGTGCCTGACGCGGCCTGTTGCCTGCCAAAAACTGTATTCAGCCTTCAAGTTATCTGCTCCGCTCCACATCCAATGCATTCCTGTCTAGTAATTTAGGTAAACATCCTTCTAGCTACCGAGCAAAGGGCCCGGCCTCGCTGTCTTTATGCAAGTAATTCATAGCCCCTGTTACCATGGAAGATTCCTGCCCCTCGCATCTCATGTAGACACATAGACGCCTGTACACGCACTAACAGTCAGTATAGAATAGGATCTGTCCGAGAAGACCTTTCCTTCCAGATAATATAGTTCCTTAAACACAAGATACTAGATACGATTTAGGACTAGGTTGTCCTGACACCCCAGACTTCTGTCTCCACATGTAGAGCTAAATGTCAATTCCCCTTCACCCTCTAGTTGCACGTCAATCACACGTCATGCGGCTGCGCGCGCATCTTTGCCAAATATTTCTGCTGACGCTGCAGGATTCTCTTATGGATCCACCCACTTGTGACATCATTTTAAATGACGTTTCTAGTATACGCCTGTATTTACGCCTATTTTCATTACGTATGTGTATTCTTATCTGTATTATCAGCTGTTACGCCTCCTGCATCTGTCTTAATGCAATGCTTCTCATATATATATTGTTACTTGTCAATAATGTATTGCTGATCCCTTCCTGAACCTTCGTGGTGATGGAATATGATTGCCTGGTTCGAACTATAATTCCTTTGTAAGGAATAAAGCCCTTTTCAGAACCTCTAATACCACGGATTCTACCTCTTATTTTGACTGAGTTATTCTTACTAGACTTTACCGCATAAAAAATAGTACAGGTAATTTAAATATTTACCACACACCGCCGCCGAAAAACTGACCATCACAGCCTGGGATCCCGCTACCGTCGAACTCATCACTGCGACTATGAAGAAAACCCACAACCGAGCCCCTACGGACCCCTGCCCTCCGCACATCTTCCACAGGACCGTCATCGCACCCGAACTAGAACGCACATCAATGCCTCCCTCAGATAAGGCATCAACCCAGATGACTGGAAACGGGCGGTTGTAAAACCACTCCTCAAGAAGCCAACTACCGGCCCATCTCTCTCCTCCCCTTTACGGACAAAGTCACTGAGAGACTCGTAAACACCCAGCTGAATGCCTTCATAGAAGAGAACTCACTCCTGGACGCCTCCCAGTCTGGATTCCGCAGCAACCACAGCACTGAGACCGCCCTCCTCGCCGCCACCGACGACATCTGCATGCTATTAGATTAGGGACACACTGCAGCCCTCGACACAGTCTCACATCTCACGCTCGCAGCCAGACTACAATCCTTCCTCTCCGGCAGAACCCAGAGGATCCGACTCCCTCCTTTCCTCTCCAAACCCACAGAAATCAACTGTGGAGTACCCCAGGGATCATCACCCAGCCCCACGCTCTTCAACATCTACATGGCCCCCCTCATTGCCAATGTCAGACAGCATGGGCTCAGCATTGTATCCTACACCGACTATACCCAGCTCATCCTCTTGCTCATGAAGAATCCCAAAGACACCAGACTCTGCTTCCAGGAAGGAAGGAAGAACGTGACAACCTGGATGAAGGACAGCTGCTTGAAGCTAAACTCAGAGAAGACCGAGTTCCTCATCCTTGGCCCCTGCACCTCCGCCTGGGACAACACCTGGTGGCCCTCCACCCTCAGGAGCCCAACTACCTCTACAGACCACGCTCGGAACCTCAGCATCATCCTTGACCCCTCCCTCTCTATGAACCGCCAGATCAACACCGTCGCCTCCACTAGTTTCAACTGCCTTCGCATCCTCCGTAAGACCTTCAAATGGATACCGCCCGACTGCAGAAGGACCGTCACCCACGCACTCATCACCGGCAGACTAGACTATGGCAATGCCCTCTACGCTGGAATCAACAAAACTCTTCTACACAAACTCCAAACCATCCAGAACGCCACAGCCAGAATCGTCCTCGGGACACTGCGCCACGAGCACATGATACAACATCTAAGATGGAGGCCTCCGCTGGCTCCCTGTCGAGAAGAGGGTCATCTTCAAACTCCTCACCCACGCCTACAAATTCCTCAACAACATCGGACTCAAATACCTCAACTAGAGAATATCCTTCCACGTACCCAAGATTAACCTCCGCTCTGCTGACCTCGCCCTGGCAGAGGCCCTCGCATCCGCAGAAACAGAACTGGCGGGAGCGCTTGCTCCTACATCGCAGCAAAAACCTGTAACGAGTTCCCGGTGAACATCAGACACTCCCCAACCCTACACACGTTCAGTAAGAACCTCAAGACCTGGCTCTTCGATTGATCCAGAGCCGCCCCCCCCAGTGCCTTGAGACCCACACGGGTGAGTAGCGAGCTATATAAACCCCTGATTGATTGATTGAAACACAGGACACAACATCTTCCCCTTTGTTAAATAAAAAGTATGAACAAATACATACACATTATTACACCTCAATGTGTCATTGAGGTGCTCACACCAGTCTACCATATCTAGTTGTACGAGATGGAGGGGGGGCTCCTTCATCAGGCAACTCGGGAGAAGAGTTGGATGCTTGATTTGGGCACTCAGGTTGAATTGCCTCACCCCTGACGTGTGGAGCTGACGAACATCGAGGCAAAGGCTTAAAGTGTGACAAGTCTCTGATTATGGATTTTCCAGGTCGTTGGGCAGGTACCATATGCTCTTTGCTCTCCACAACTCTTAGTGGTTCAGCATCAAACAGAGTGTCAGTCTTGCATGTCCACTTTTGCTTGACAAGCACTGGAAGACCATGCTTCGAGCGTATCATTACTTATTGTCTAAAGTCTTTGGGGCAGATTTATAACGGACTTGCGCCACTTTTACGCCGCCGTTGCGTCACTTTTGTGACGCAGCGGCGGCATAAACCCTGCGCCATGTTGCGCCCCATTTACAACGTGACGCATCTAGGGAGATGCGTCACGTTGTAAAGCTTGCGCCACATGTGGGCGTACCTGCACAGGGGGGGGGCGTTCCGGCGCAGGAATGCCTCCGAAAAGTGGCAGAGTGAAATCCACAAGATTTCACTCAGTCACTATTCTGGCAATGCTGCGTCAAAACCCTGCGCCTGCTTGAAGCAGGCGTAAGGATTGACGCAGCATTGTAACGATAGGGCACCCCCGAGCCTTGCTGGAGCTGCGTCGCACTTGCGACGCAACTCCAGCAATGCGCCAACCTTCCGCCATCAGATGCATCACGCATCTGTTTATCCTTGCGCCACGATGCGCTACATTGTAAATGCGGCGCATCTATTGTGGCGCAAGGGTAAACTTTTGTGACGCATCTTCCCTGGCGCATCCATGCTGATTTGCAGGGATGCGCCAGGGAACATAAATCTGCCCCTTTATTTTTTGCTTGTGAGATACAATTCTCATCAAGGTCAATTGACCAACTGGTGGTCCATTGTGGTATCTTCGTTCCAAGAGTCCTCCCAAACAGCACAGTGGCAGGACTTTATCCTGTCATTGAATGAGAAGTGGGATGGTAGGAACGGAGGGCTGGGTGTAAAGCTGGCTTAAGGTCGATTCCTCCCAGTGCAGCATGCTGAACCACCCTTTTAAAAGTGCTCATAAATCATTCAACAACGCCATTTGCCTGTGGCCAAAGAGAGGTGTACTTTTCTGATTTTTGATGTTTGAACAATTAAGAAAGTCTATGAACTCTCTGCTACTGAAGGGTGGATAATTGTCATTTTTGAGAATGGATGAAACATCCTGTGTTGCGAAAATGACATCCAGCCATTTTGATGACTGTTTCATGTATGGTTGATAATAAGTCTTCCACTAGAAGAAAACATGAGTACTCATCAACAACTACCATGAGATGATGTCCATTATTGAGGTGTCTGAAGTAGTCAATCGCAATCCGCTCCTATGCTCGCTTAGGAAGATAAGACATGTTCAGCTGGTGCTGAGTCGTTTTGGGAGACAGGCAGTTGCACAGATGATAAGCTTTTAGCTCCCTTTCAACTCGTTCCTCAAGGTGCAGGAACCACATTCAATCCCTGGGGGCTCTTTTAGTTGAGGAAATGCCACAATTTCCTTCATTTGCCAGTTCAATAACTTGTTGCCTCAGGCTATCAGGGATAACTATTCTTGTCCCTCTAAGTATGACACCATCATGTATAACAGAAAAGCTCTTCCAGAACATTCCTGAATTTCTGGTACTCAACATCATCTCGGTCGAGTATGTTTCCTCCATGATTATGTTGCACTGATTTCTTTAAGCCTAAGCATGTCTTTGTCAGTACTAGTAGCTGTCAGAATTTATCCAATAGAAAGAGGTGCAGGTGGTGCAGTTCGGGTTATTCAATTACCCCCTGCTTCCACGGACAGAATGATTTCTCAGTCTCACACACACATACACACATAACACGCTGGTGGGGCCCATAACCCCACCAGCCTAACTCTGAGGCGGAAAGCCGGAGGTTAGCACGCTGCACCTGAAATTGTATTTTTAACTTTGTCACGATTGTCTTCACTTACTGCTGATTTTAAAAAAACAACTGCAATTGACCACGAAGCTCACCTGAGCAAAAGCGCCGTCCTCACGCGCTCAGCCTGCCCGCCCAGACCCTCCAAACACAGCGAGTCCCCGCTGTCAGAGGGGGAAAACGCCCACACCGCCAGCGCGGTCAAAGGCGAAGCCACGCCCACTGCGAGGCCACGCCCACCGGATTACTTAAACGCTCGTAACAGCGCAACATTCATTCCTGATTAATTTCCCTCTGAGGCGGAAAGCCGGAGGTTAGCACGCTGCACCTGAAATTGTATTTTTAACTTTGTCACGATTGTCTTCACTTACTGCTGATTTTAAAAAAACAACTGCAATTGACCACGAAGCTCACCTGAGCAAAAGCGCCGTCCTCACGCGCTCAGCCTGCCTGCCCAGACCCTCCAAACACAGCGAGTCCCCGCTGTCAGAGGGGGAAAACGCCCACACCGCCAGCGCGGTCAAAGGCGAAGCCACGCCCACTGCGAGGCCACGCCCACCGGACTACTTAAACGCTCGTAACAGCGCAACATTCATTCCTGATTAATTTCCCTCTGAGGCGGAAAGCCGGAGGTTAGCACGCTGCACCTGAAATTGTATTTTTAACTTTGTCACGATTGTCTTCACTTACTGCTGATTTTAAAAAAACAACTGCAATTGACCACGAAGCTCACCTGAGCAAAAGCGCCGTCCTCACGCGCTCAGCCTGCCCGCCCAGACCCTCCAAACACAGCGAGTCCCCGCTGTCAGAGGGGGAAAATGCCCACACCGCCAGCGCGGTCAAAGGCGAAGCCACGCCCACTGCGAGGCCACGCCCACCGGATTACTTAAACGCTCGTAACAGCGCAACATTCATTCCTGATTAATTTCCCTCTGAGGCGGAAAGCCGGAGGTTAGCACGCTGCACCTGAAATTGTATTTTTAACTTTGTCACGATTGTCTTCACTTACTGCTGATTTTAAAAAAACAACTGCAATTGACCACGAAGCTCACCTGAGCAAAAGCGCCGTCCTCACGCGCTCAGCCTGCCCGCCCAGACCCTCCAAACACAGCGAGTCCCCGCTGTCAGAGGGGGAAAACGCCCACACCGCCAGCGCGGTCAAAGGCGAAGCCACGCCCACTGCGAGGCCACGCCCATAATACCTACTACAAATGTGTCGGCCATTCCAGCGCAGCGGACGAGCGCAGCGGGAGCGCCGTTTGCGCGCCGAAGGCGCGCCTAAGGCAAGCCCGTCTGCGCCCGTCCGCGCACGACCGGGCCTAGGGCCAGACCCCTGGCACCCAGAGCCTCCACCAAAACCACATACTCCCGTCGTGACCTCCTAAGCCTCAGACCTTCTATCGCCTCCTCATGCAGATATATCCATGATATGAATGGACCCTTTGTCAGCTGCACGAACTGCCAGCCAGCCCAGCTTAAACTCCCCACACGAGTGCTGAAGCCCGCAACCCTCAAACTTGCCTCGCTGAACTGTCGCTCCCTTCCAAAACATGCGACACCAATCCACCACTTAATAGAAGACTACGAGATTGACATTCTCTTCCTAATGGAAACGTGGCTTACTCCACACTCTGACTCGGACATAGTGTTAGCCACTCCACCGGGATTCCTCATCCAGTCTCTCCCTCGACCACTCGGCAGAGGTGGAGGCATTGCTATCATCTACCGAGACTCTTTCACCTGTAACTCCAGCGACGCACAAATCTCAGACTCTGAAAGCCTCCAATTCTCAATCAAACTAGACCCTACGAATTCCCTCTCAGGGATTCTAGTCTACCGTCCCCCCGGCCACCCCGGCTCCTTTCCCAATGCCCTCCTAGACACTGTAGCAACACAGGCTCACTCCGTCACGAATTTTATCTTAGTGGGAGACTTGAACATCCACTTCGAAGACACTTCAGATTCTGGAGTAGTCGACCTGATCACAGAACTAGCGACCTCGGACCTCCGTCTCCTTAACTCAGGAGCCACTCACATCAAAGGCCACCTGCTAGACCCAGTGTTCACCAGCACCCCCGCGATGCAAGCAATAGACTCCATTCCCCTTCCTTGGACGGACCACTTCTTGGTCCTATTCCAACTTCCAGGATCCCTTAGGAAACCTCAGAAACTGCCCACCTTCACTAGAGGCAGGACTTGGTCCAAACTTCCCATTGAAGAATGGGCCAATACCCTGATATCTACTACCCCGATTCATGAAGATATCCCGGACAACGCCGATTGCAACTTCAGAAATTGGATCACGACCTCCCTTGACTCTGTGCTCCCACTCAGAATGCGCGAAGACAAAACCAACAACACGGGCTCTGCACCGTGGTACACCCCAGAACTTCGTCAGCTCCGCAAAAACTGTAAAAGAGCCGAACGGCTTTGGAGAAAAGACTGGCATAATGCCAGCAAAGAGGCCTACCACTCCTCAGTCAAAATCTATAAAACTGCAATTAAGCTCTCCAAAGCCTCCCACTACGACACCCTGATAAAGGAAGCCTCAAATTCCTCTAGGGAATCCTACCTCATCGTGAAGGAGCTATTAAAAGTTCCCATCTCTCCCTTGCCCACCACCCCCCAGGTAGACAGAAGCAATGACCTAGCCGCATATTTCAACAATAAAATCGCCCTTATCCTCACATCCCTCCCTCCCCCTAGCATCCCCACCCGCAGAAACATTACTCAGCCCCCCGATCAGACGGGAATACGTCCCCAACTCGAGACATTCAGGCCAGTAACGCATAACGAGGTGGAAGCTACCCTGAATAAAATAAAAAGCGGATCTCCTTTAGACCCTGCACCCTTGAGATTTCTCAAAAACGTGGCCCCCGCTATCACCCCTACACTCACGGAGCTTATCAACTGCTCACTTGCACAAGGATCAGTTCCCGACAGCTGGAAAAGTGCAGTGGTGAAGGCACTCCTTAAAAAACCCCAGCTCGATCCAACTGATATGGCAAACTACCGACCCATATCCCTCCTCCCGGGGATTAGCAAGATCACCGAGAAACTGGTGAATAGTCAACTCTCCCGATTTCTCGAGACAAATAACATCCTACGGCAATCCCAAACCGGGTTCCGTCCGGGACACGGTACAGACACCGCCCTGCTTGCCGTCATCGAGGAAGCAAGGCGCATTCTAGACTCAGGAGGATCAGTGGCAGTGATCCTTCTGGATCTGAGTGCCGCCTTCGACACGGTCAACCACCGTGTCCTCCTTCATCGATTGGCGACAGCAGGGCTCACCGGGATGGCACTCAGCTGGATAGAGTCCTTTCTTACTGGACGCACGTTCCAGGTCTGGGACGGGGAATTCCACTCGTCCACACTTCCACTTACCAGCGGGGTTCCTCAGGGCTCCTCCCTGAGCCCCACACTTTTTAATGTGTATATGGCCCCTTTGGAAGATGTGGTATCACCATTCGGGATAAAAATCGTGAGCTACGCTGACGACACACAATTGGTCGTCTCCCTATCCCAACTAGACGACCACCCAGACAAATTACCAAACTGTCTCACCGAAATTCACGGGTGGATGTGCGAATCGTCATTGAAACTCAACGGGTCCAAAACCGAAGTGATGCTCATGGGCAAACAATGGGCGACCATCCCCCCGGCGATCTGGCCAGACGTGTTCGGGGAAATCCCCACCCGACCTCTCAATGAAGACCCAAGCGGCCAAAACGGCCGGGACCTGTCTTGGGCTTCTGCGGACTATCCGCAAAATCTTCCCCCTCCTACCGCCCGTGTCCAGGAAACTACTAGCTCAGGGCCTCATAATGTCGCGGTTAGACTACAGCAATATGGTCTACCTAGGTGCGCCGGAAGCTACCTTAGCGAGACTGCAAAGAGCCCAGAACGCAGCAGCTCGCCTAATCATGAGCGTACCTCCCAGAGTATCCGCCAAACCCGCTATTAAGGCTCTGCACTGGCTCCCAGTCCGCCAAAGGGTGGAATTTAAAGCCATGTGCACGGCCCATAAACTAATCAATGAATCGGGACCTGCGATTCTCAGCGGCTTGGTCACCCCCTACATAGCACCGAGAGCTCTACGGTCTGAGAACGAGCACTTGGCCAACATCCCCAAATTCAAGAGAACACGTACCGGAGGCCGACGTTTCTCTGTAAAAGCGTCCACTGGTTGGAACTCCCTCCCACGCTCCCTCAGACTGGAGCCCAACTACCTGACGTTCAGGAAAAAACTTAAAACCCTCCTGTTTCCTAAATAAACCCTTCGCCCTTATTCCCCTCAGCAGGTTTTAATCTTCACAGCGCGGGGATGCCCTCGGGTCACCAGGCGCTTTACAAGTTGCTAAAATAAATAAATAAATAAATAAATAACACCAACATTCATTCTCTCAAATTATCCATGCCTACAAAGGGACATCTGATTGAACCACAACTGTTCTCTTTGATAGAGGAAAAAACACTTCTCCTGAATTACCCTAACATTTACTCCATCAAGAGGTCAATTGAATCATTTAGTTGTTATTTAGTTTAATGATACTTTAACTCTCAAACTACACAATAAACATTTCAATGAAATAATCACCCGACACAGTAATTCAAATACTGATTTTCTTTTATCTAATTTAAATGCAGGTTAAATCTTAATAATGCAATATTATCTTTTGTCATATTTACCTATTCTGGCTAAATGTCTTTCTCTAAGTCAGAACTGGTCCTCAATGAATTCGTCAGAGTTTATCATATAGAGTCACCGTCCTCTCCGTCAGCATAAGGATCTCTGCTCATCGATTCTCCGTCAGTCGCTTCTGGCAAATGTGGCAGCCTTTCCCTCTCTAGTCTACTAATATTTATACTAAAATTCACATATTATCTGTTACATTTCACATTTTCCCGTCCGATGATTGGTAGAAATCAAATATATCTCAGTACATTAGGAAACATTTTCAAATTCTCTCATGCGGGAAAAGTCTCAAAGCAAACGTATGGGAACGAATGTCCATGGTCCTAAATGTAACAGTTCGTTGCAACAGGTTGGGTTCGATAGTTCATTTTCTTAACTTGCAAAATTTGCTTCACGTTCAGGGGCATTGGCACCTCGCCCAGAGTAGTCTTCATGGGCATGGTCTGACAGGTCACACAAAGGACACGAATGAAGTCAGTGCAGGTGCCTTCCTCCATTGTTCAAATGATGAAGTAATGTAGTTTAGTTAGGTTTCAGTCGGCGGCCATCTTTTGGTAGGCCAGAATAGTCAACCTTAAACAAAGAAACACAAAATCGTAATTAATACATAGAAATGATTAAAACAGTGTTATTCCCTTGCTAATACCCTTATGTGTATGCATTTATCTAGCCATATGCAACATTCAAAGCAGTTAATGCTGGTTTATTTAAGCGCAAATCACAATAACATTACTCAAGCGACATTTATCGTTTTAATATGCATACAAACTTAGCTCACCTATTATTTTAGCCATGCAAATGAATTCCCACGTGTAGTCTCTTTGTTAATAAGGTTGGTTTAGTACTTTCACATCTCACTATTAATTATTATAATTATTCATTAGTTATTTTAATATAAACATATAGAAATGGATTGGGTATATAAAAAAAACATTTTATCCGCTCCATCAATCCCCCCTTTGGTGATTTTATCACCACAAAAATCAAAACCCACAAAAATCAATTTATTTTCCCCTTTTATGGAAATTCGAAATGTTTTCTTGCTCAATTATAATTCGGTTTCCCCTTCATCTTCTCTTTTTGTTTTCTCATACATACTCTCCTTCCATTCTTCTAATTCTATTTCTTCAAAATCTCTTTTTTGTTTCTTTTCCTTCTTTTTAATAATTTCTCGTCTGATTTTCTTTTTATTTCTTTTGTGTTTGCAACACATACATCCTAATCTAAGTATTAATAATATGAAAATGACACACGTTAATCGAATTAATATTTTCCCTAATATTGTACTACCTAATTTCCCTAAGAAAGTCTTAATAGCAGCCATCTTATTACTAATTCTAGTCCAGATATTTTCAACCTCCAGTGGTTTTATTTCATCATGCAATTCTGTAATATTTTTGATATAGACTTTTAGGGCCCGATTCACAGAACTAACTTAAGACAAAATCCTAAACTTACTACCATTTTGGTATTCACAGAAGGCACTTACTCATTTTGGTATTCACAGAAGACCCTTACTCACTTTGGTATTCACAGAAGTTAGGAGTCCTAACTTTAGGACTCCTAAATGCCTTCTGTGAATACCGAAAGTCTTAAAATTAGGATTTTTCTCAGTTTAGTAGTAGTATAGTTAGGACTCCTAACTTTAGGACTCCTAAATGCCTTCTGTGAATACCGAAAGTCTTAAAATTAGATCTTTGCTTTCATCTGGAATGTAAGTGCAACAATGTTGAACTTTCAGCATTCCACAGACTCCACCCTCTTTTGCCAATAAGATGTCAAGGGCAAGTCGATTTTGCATAATCATAGCGCACATGGCAACCATTTCAGCGTTTACCAAGAGAAAACCTCCAGCGGTGCTTGTTGACAAGCGATCCACTATTGTTGACAATTTCGGAATATTATTTGCATTCAAAGATATTCCCACTGCTGGTATCAAGGCTCCAAAAATATCACCTACAATTTCTAACCAAGTTTCTCTTCTACTACGCATTAGTAGGTTATGTGATTCACTATTTTCTACTCTATCCATGTGAAAGATCTTTGGAAAAACCAGGCCAACATGACATGTGCCATACCAATGGTCGGTCAACCTGTAATAAGCCTTGTTCCCACAAATGTAGTACAATCCAGGAAAGACTGGATCTTCTCCGCCTCTAAATCCCCATCCAGATGCAATAAAATATGTATCATGACACTCGCTTGTCCCTATATAATAATAATCATATTGGGATCTTTCCCTCATAATGCATAATTTTCCTTTCTGTGGTGAGTCTATAGCTATTGTTGGTCTAACTTCACCCTTTGTCTCCTTTTTCCCATCGATATTCCAAATATTTTCTCCTACTTCATGTCCTTCTGCCTTTTCGTGCATCTTCAATCTCCTTTCTTCAACCATATCTAGAAATGTTTTCTCTTCTTTCTTCAAACTGCAAGTTAAATTGTTTCTAAAAATGTATTCTAATGTTAGTTCCTTAGTTTCTATAAAAATTTCACCTTTCACCTAGTACATTAGCAGTTTTAGCTGGATTCAATTCATTATTCATGGGCAATTGTCCAAAAATGTTATCTATATTAGACAGATTATATTCTAATTTCCCTAATTGATAAAATATATTTGTTAAAACGCTACATGTTATTCCATAAGTTGCTGGGAGGTGATGATAAGTCACCCCTTCTGAAACAGAGGCAGGTAATTGCATACAGACGTAGCAATCCCTTACATCCATGGTTTTTACATATTCATACAATAGTTTTGAAAATACATTGCTAGAAAAATCAGTTATAGACCTATCCTTGTGTATATGTTCAGTGCTTGTTTTAAATGCAACTACCTTTTGTGAATTCTTCACTATGTTAGTCATATTTTCTGTATGCCCTTCTAGTGTATCTAAAGTTACTTTGAAAGAGATCAAAAGAGCGAGTACGCTCCATAGAAGCATTAATAATCCTGTACAACAGCAACACATTTTGCACCATCTTCTCATGAAAGTACATCTACTCTTGTTATTATCTATGTTAGCCATTTTGATAAATTGACCGTGTCTTTTGACTTAGCCTCTTGTACTCCACTCCTTACTCCTTCACCTGAAAGAGCAAAGCACTTATCAGGTTAACCCAGTTCTTCAATTTCTTATTCAATTCTTTATATTTTCCTACAATGATCTTCTTGAAATTACTCAGTTTGGCATCTCATTGTTTTTCACTTCCTTTTCATCATCCACATACAGAAATTCCTGAATTTCCATTTCTTCTCCAATATCAGATAGGATAACTCTCAGGATTTCCGCTGTTTCTTCTTCCTCCACCACTTTCAGTAAAGTCTCCTCTGGATTTCCTTGACTATCTACCTCTTCTCCTTGTTCAGGCAGTGCCACGTACGTCCATTCAGGTGACTTATACTTCTGGTTGGGTTTTCTTGATCTTTTTGTTTCTTCAGACACCTCTGTCTCACCCTCCTTTTCTTTGAGCTGACTTGTCACTTCATTCACTTGTTCAGCTTTTGTGGGTTTGACTCGTGTCAATCGGTATCTCAGTCTCTTTATTTTGTTTGGCCAAAGGTCTCCTTTAGCATTTCTTCTTAGTTTACCTTCTTTACCATTTCTTTCCTCGATCCAAGTTCTCTTTCTCAGAACTCGACCCTCTGGTATTTCAGTTTCACTGTCTTCAGATTCTGTCTCGTTTGGATTTTCCTTTTCAGCAGTTTCTTTTTCCACCTCTTGTGTTTGCCCTACTTCTGTCCCTCCTCGGGTCTCCGACACGCAATCTTCCTGCTGACTACTTGTCCCTTCACCTAACTGGATGTTGCAGTTCCCTACACCTCCTCGGGGATCCCCCACAATCTGTCCCTTTCTCTCTGTACCTGTCCCTTCTCCTTCAAGAATTTTCTCCGGTGGAACTTCTCCTACTCTTTCGTCTGGTGTGAAAGTTACTTCTGCTGATACATTCTTTTCTTTTCCTCTTTCTGTGCACACCATTGGCGTTTTGTTCGCCTCCAGAATCTGAACTGTCTGAAATCTGCAACCTTTTCCTCAGGATTTCTTCTCTTGGGGTTGGAACTTATCCTGGCTCCTTCTCTCAGGATTTTCTTTTGTCTTTGAATTCTCTTCATCTGAATCAGCACTTGATTCCGAAGCATCCAAGTATTCTTTCCCAATGCTATCTGCTGGATTTGGAACTCTCAAAGTGTGACTTGCATGTATCCAATTTTTCAGTCCAGCACACTTCACAGCAGTTGTTGTGATCAGGATAACTTGCCTCGGCCTTCCCCACCTTGGAACCAAGCAATTCCTTCTTCTGTGGACTTTTATTCTCACCCAGTCACCTGGGCTCAGATCATGGGCTGGTTTCCTCTCAAGGGTGGTGGCATCCGCTCCAACCTGGTGAAACACAGAATGGACTGCGTCAGCCAGGCCTTTACAGTAATCCAAAATCATGTCATCAGTTATTGTCATCAATTTATTGACTGGAACAAATGCGTGTCTCATGGCGCGTCCCATGATAATTTCGTGGGGACTCAAACCTGTAGTTCTGTCTGGAGTAGATCTGATTGTCATCAAGACTAGAGGCAAGACATCAGGCCATTTCATTCCTGTGGCTAAACACATTTTCCCTATTCTGTTTTTGATCGTACCATTCATTTGTTCAACCACACCAGAAGCCTCTGGTCGATAGGCACAATGTAGTTTTTGCTGTATACCCAATGCTTCACAAATCAATCCCATGATCTCATTGTAAAAATGTCCTCCTCTGTCTGATTCAATGGTCACTGGGAACCCGAACCTTGGGATGAGTTCCCTTAACAATAGTTTGGCCACTGTGAGTCCATCATTTCTTCTTGTTGGGTACGCCTCCACCCACCTAGAGAATAGACAAACTACCACCAGAACATACCTCAACCTGTTATAAGGGGGCATTTCAATGAAATCTATTTGCATTCTGGTGAAAGGTCCTCCCTCTCGACCTATTGTGCCTAGGCTTACCACTCTTTTTCTTCCAGGATTGTACTGCTGACATATCAGGAATCTTTGATAGAGACTTTCTGCTACCAACCTGAATTTTGCATTCGACCAGGTCTGCTTAAAGGCCGTTATCATGGCATCCCTCCCTAGGTGCCCTTGGCCATGGTACATCCGTGCCATGGTTGACATCATGCTATCAGGCATAACTGGTCTTCCATCCCTATAGACCCACACATGGTCTTTCTCCCTTGGGGCACAACCTGCTTTTACCCTCTGTTTCATTTCTTCATCTCCTGCTGCATCCTGCAATTACCTCACCTCTTCCCATGTTCCCACAACATTAGTGAACATTAAGGAGCAAGAAGACATTTCCTTTTCTTTTCCCCTATTGATGGAGTACTGGTTTCTGGCACAGTACTGAGCCATGTCATTTGCGTATCGGTTCCCAGTAGCGATGTAATCACTATCTTGACTATGAGCAGCACATTTTACAACAGCCAGCTCGTTAGGCAATTGTATTGCTTCAAGCAATTTTCCAACCACTTCTGCATTCTTTATAGGAGTTCCACTAGAGGTCAGGAAACCTCTCTGTAGCCACAGTTGGCCGAAGTCGTGGACAACTCCAAAGCCATACTGGCTGTCAGTTATCACAGTCACTCTCACATTCTTTCCAATTTTGCATGCCTTTGTCAGTGCCACTAGTTCTGCTACTTGAGCGGATTTAACTCCTTTCAGGTGTGATGCTTCCACGACTGCTGCAACTGTGCATATTGCATATGCTGCACTCAACAATCCTTCATCCGTTCTTGAACAAGATCCATCCACAAACATCACATAATCACTTTCGGGCAATGGTAAATCTTTTATGTCTAGTCTGGGTTTTGTGCAGAAATCAAGCACATCCAAGCAATCATGATCAACATCATCTCTTACCTCCACTCTCTCCGCATCTGGCAATAGTGTAGCTGGATTCACATTCACACATCTCTCCAGACTTACATTGGTTGTACCTAGAATGACCTTTTCATACTTAGTCAGCCGACTATGTGACATGAACTGTGTTCGGCTCCTTGTTAAAAGGATCGCCACATCCTGAGGTACAAACACTCTTACTGGAAATCCCATCACAATTCCCTCACTTTGCTCTAAACTTCGACATGTAGCAGCTACTGCTTTCAGACATCCTGGCAGACCCACCGCTACTGGATCTAGCATTGATGAGAAATATTCAACTGGTATCCTTAGTCTTCCATGTTTCTGTATTAACACTGAGAGTGCACATCCGTTTCTCTCACTACAGTACAATTCAAACTCTTTCTCATAGTCTGGCATACCCAGAGCTGGGGCTTCACAAAGTTTTTCCTTCAATTGTCTGAATGCTGCCAATTCTTCTTTGTTCAATTCAAGAGGATCTTTAACCTCACTTTTTGTCAACTTTACCAATGGTTTGGCAATCAGGGAGAAGTTACTTATCCACTGACGACAGTAGCCAACCATCCCTAGGAACATTCTCACTTCTCTCTGGGTCATGGGAGCTCTCATTCCTCTGATAATTCTGATTCTGTCTATTGTCACTTTTCTCAGCCCTTTTTCAATGTTATGTCCTAGGTATTGTACTTCCTTTTTGCAGAATTGCAATTTTGTCGGAGAAACTTTTAGTCCTCCGTCTGCCAAATGATTCAGCAAAGCTATGTTATCTGTTTCACAAGCTTCACGTGTTTTCGATGCCACCAGTAAATCATCGATGTACTGGACCAAAACTGAATTTTCAGGCATCGTAAGACTTTCCAGAGATTTCTTTAGCAACTGATTAAATATTGAGGGACTCTCTGTATACCCCTGTGGGATTCGGCACCATGCCAAAATACGCTCTCCAAACCGAAATGCAAATATCGGCTGGCTGTCATGATGCAACGGAATGGAAAAGAAAGCATGACACAAATCAATTACTGTGTACCATTCTGCATCATGGGGAATCTGGTACAAAATTACTGATGGATTTGGAACAATGGGACAGCATGACACAACAATTTTGTTAATTTTTCTCAAATCCTGCACTATTCTGAACTTGCCATTAGGCTTCTTCAGTCCCATTATAGGTGAGTTACATGGACTGCTCATGATTTCCCTCAACACTCCTTGTTGAATCATTTTGTCAATTAAAGGTGTCACTCCTTCAATTATTTCAGGTGTCAGTCTGTACTGTGGAATGTTTGGATAAACTACTCCTTCTTTTAATGTAATTTTTACTGGATCTACATTTCTCATAAGGCCTACATCTTCTCCAGTAAAATCCCAGACTCCTGCTTTCACAGACTGATTCAATTCTTTGGGTAACTCATCAGGGTTGAATACTGCATAAGTTCCTATAACTTCATGCTCTTGATTAGCTATTGTCATTTTATACAGTACATCCTCATCTGGTGTCTCAAAGGCTATTCCATCTGGGGTACAGAATATAGTGCAATTCATCTTGCACAACAAATCTCTCCCTAACAAATTTACAGGACTGGTATCACACACCACAAATCGGTGCATGTCTGTGAATTTCCCTATTTTAACCTTTACCGGATCAGTAAGGTAGGTCCTAATCTGGGTGTTTGTCACACCAACTACTTGGGTTGTTTCATCCGAGAAAGGAAGATTCTTTACATCTGCTGACCTGACAGTTGATCGTGTAGCTCCAGTGTCTACTAGGAAAGTAATGTTTTCATCATTAATTTTCCCCTCTACAAATGGTCCTGTCTGATCTATTTCTAGAGTTGCGCCAAGCACGCACTCTTCTTCCTCCCTTCGGCACCGTCAATAATTCTCCTCTGAATCACTCTCTTCATTTCGCAGCCAATATTGTGAAACAGCGCTTGCGCGTTGCGGCTTGTTTACCTGTTCTTCATTGTAGAATCCCACTTCTTTATTGTATTTTTGGGTATTTCTGCTTTGCGGTAGTGGCGGTTTTGGCACCTGATTCTGTGGATTAACAGCCTTCTGCTGTTGCTGTGGCTGGCCACCCACCTCACACTGCACCTGTGGATTCAATGATGGATTTTCATTATTAGTACTTGGTGGATATTTACACTCGGATTTCCAATGCCCTAACCTTCCGCAATTGTGGCATGGGAACTTCTTTTTGGCTTCTTCTATATTACCCTCCCCCTTTCCTCGGCCAAATCTCAGTTTTATTCCTGGGTTATTGGCTTGTTCAACCAACTGAGCTTCCTGTCTTTCTGCGACTTTCACTTGTGCCCACATTGCTTTTTCCTTCAGTTTTCGCTGCTTTGCCTCAATCTCATCACTAAAGTATTTGGCATGCCTCAAGATCTCATCTATTTTCTTGCTCTGCCAGTCTACCGTATGCTGCTTGATCATTTCGCTAATTTCGGGACGTAAACCATACACAAATCTGTATACAAAATGACTTAGATCCTTTTCTCCCAGATTTTCATCTCCACTAAACTGTTTGAAAGCTAATATTAGCCTTTCATAATAAGCATGAACTGATTCTTTCACTTCCTGATGCGTTCGATCTATTTTAACCCAGTCTGTTTCTTTGGGTGGCACTTTGTTTTTAAAAAACTCCATAACCTGTTCGTATTTCTTCATTACCTCGGGGTCTGGTGCTCCTGTTTTGGGGTCTCTCGGGTTTTCTTTAGTTGGCCAATCTATGACTATCTTGCATTCTGCCTATAAGACTGCTGGCACTATTATATCAAATAGGCTATTTAGATCAATCCACAGTACTTTTGATAGTTTAACAAATCTGTCCACCTGTCTGTACCACTCGATGGGCTTTTCCCGCAATCGAGGGAAGTCATTTGTAAATGACAAAATGTCCTGTCTTGTCCACGGGACATGCACATATCCCCCTCCTGGAATCTCTCTCATGGGAAACTCTGTCACTACCTTTTCCTTTTCTCTCACAGGAAATGCTGGGAAAGTTCTGTCTGATGTATCATCCCGCTTTCTATACCACCTGCTTTTCCATTTGTCCACATCTCCCCATTTCCTTAACACTGTGATTATATCCTTAATCTGGACTATTCATCCTGCAGGGTTCAGATTTTCAATATCCTTTTCCGTGAAATCCACTCGGTAAGGCTTCTGTAAAGCTTTTACCTTATCCATGTCAATTCCCATTTCACTTGCTATCTCTTCTAGCCTGTCATGTAAATTCCTCGCCCTCCAAGTGACACTCTTGCACAAAAACAACAGTTCTTCATCCTGGTAATTTTTCAGCTTTTCTGTGAGGATTGTCCCTACTATTAATTCTTCTAACACCATGCATAATTTTGCCACATCAATAGTTTGAGGTTCTTTCTCTTTTCCTTGCAAGCTGTTCAGCCATTCACTCAATTAATCTGTGGTTATACTTACTGATTTTTCTACATTCCCTGGTTCTGTCATTCTTTGTGGTTCTAATATTGGTCCTCCTACCACTCTATCTCTTTCTATAGAATCAGGACTATAAAACGGGTTATTTGACACATTTAGTCCACTTTCACTCATTGTGTGTCTCCAAGGATTCTCCCTTGCTTTCATTTGGGGTTGTTCCGCTTGTCTACTGCTTACATACGGAACTGTTAGACCATGCTCACTTTCTTTCTGCTTCTCAAAAATGGGCATAACTGGACCTATAGTTACAGGGACTGTAACCGCTTCTAGATTCTTTGTCAGTTCTCTTTTTTTCTCTGTTAATTCTAATGTGGTTTTTGCTAATTCTTTTGAATTTTCACTTCCAGCCTTATTTTCCATCTCTCTTTCCCTTAGGGAATTTCTCCTCTTCAGCTCTGGTGTCGTAACCTCTGTCTTAATATTTCGTAGGGTTTCCCTTACTGGAGTATCTGGGGTTGATATTTCTGATTCTTTTCTATACGGAGGTGGGTTTTTGTAAAACATATCATCGAGGACATCGTCCTCTGATTCCTTTGCTCCATACCTTCTAGTTTCTACATTATGTTTCTTCTCTACACATTTCCTTCCTTCATTTTCTCCTGCAGTTCTAACGAGAAACAGTCCTTCAGTCATACTTGCATCTCGCCACCTTTTCATTCGATCACAATGAGTTTCGCGATCATTTGGCCGTCCAAACATGTATCTGTACCTACTACTATTTCTCTGTTTTTCTCGCTCATGCATCTCATCTTCCCACTCAGTCAATGCCTCAAACTGTGTAGGTCTCGGACGGGGGTCTAATCCCATCATCCTTTCACGTAGGTTCCTCAAAATTGCCAAATTAAATGAACCATGTTCCGGAAATGCTAAAACTCCGTCATCCCTTGTATATTTTGCCCAATTGTCTAACCATATGCAAGTATGGTACCCATATTTCGCAACCATAAAGGATGCGGGTGTCTTTGTCGGAGGAATTAACTGTCCTTCCCTCGTTACAATCTCTTTGTCTTTCACGAACCACCCCTTTATTTTACTAAATAGGGATTTCTTCTTCTTTTCGGCTGAATGATAATACATCTTCCTCTCTTTCGTGAACCCCTAGGTTTTTCGTCAACTATACGGTCTCTAGTCCAATAGCAGCGCGACTCTCACTTATGCACCAATCCTGGGCGTCTACGTCACTGTCACAATCCTCGAATCCCAGCGCGACTCACACTAACGCACCAATCCTGGAGCGTCTACGTCACCCTGTACTTCTCCCAATCCTCTCGTGGCACACACTAACGCACCAATCAGGGCGTTTCTGCTGTTCTGACTCACTGTCCAATCCCAGCGCGGTCTTTCTGACGTCAGCAGTCGCTGCAGCAGCTCCTGCTCCTGTCTACTGTCTCCAGTCTACCCCGCCTTTACAAAACTACTCGGAAGACTTTGTTTCAATTTTACGATACTGTTAGTCACAACATACAAACATCTCCATTGTCTGCTCCGCTAACCACAGAATAGCAATAGACCTTTCCCACGAGAATTCTGCTTTTCCCGAGAGCAGTGCTTACCTCTGCCCTACTACAGAATCATTACTTCCGTTGATACAGTAGCACATCCCTCTACTTCACCCTTCTATCAAGCATCAATTAACTGTTTTCTCCGGAATTAAGACACATAGTTGGAAACGCAATGCTCCTGAGAAATAAAACCAGAGTTCCGCGATTAACCTGAATGCTATTTCATTCACGCACTTTCACACAAGAAAATGTAGTACATTCACACAGAATCCTGTCTTTCCCGAGAACAGCGAACAGTCTGTCCTACTACAGAATTATGTCATACATTAACAAAGCAGCGCTTACCTCTACTTTGTCCTACACTCAAGCTCAGAGAACACCTGCTACCTTTTCAGTGATAAGCGTTATCAGTATGCCAATTGGTTTCCTGGTACTTAAAGACCAAAATTTCACAGGTACCCTTCGCTATCATACGCACTTCTTTCACACAGAAAATGTCTCTAATGGCAACACACAACGATGTCACCGAATCGAACCCAGACAATGCGACGCGCAACTTCAATTGTCACACGTTTTTCCCCTTGTACCTACGGGCAACCACAATCCCGTCTTTCCCGAGAGCAGCGCTTACCTCTGCCCTACTACAGAACTGTCACCGACTTCTTACATCCCAGAAGCCGTACAGACTACATAAAACTCAATACGACTTCAACATATAGTGTTAGTATACATATCAATACCAATCCATAATCGATAAGCTATATACAGGCCAAAATCATCAAACCAAAACAATAAAAACCATCTCTAGCTACCAGAAATACTGGTGCAGTTCGGGTTATTCAATTACCCCCTGCTTCCACGGACAGAATGATTTCTCAGTCACACACACATACATACATCACACGCTGGTGGGGCCCATAACACCAAGATTCATTCTCTCAAGCTATCCGTGCCTACAAAGGGACATCTGATCCGAACCACAACTGTTCTCTTTGATAGAGGAAAAACCACTTCTCCTGAATTACCCTAACACTTCCTCCATCAGGAGGTCAATTAAATCATTTAGTTGTTATTTAGTTTAATGATACTTTAACTCTCAAACTATACAATAAACATTTCAATGAAATAATCACCCGACACAGTAATTCAAATACTGATTTTCTTTTATCTAATTTAAATGCGGGTTAAATCTTAATAATGCAATATTATCTTTTGTCATATTTACTTATTCTGGCTAAATGTCGTTCTCTAAGTCAGAACTGGTCATCAATGAATTCGTCAGAGTTTATCATATAGAGTCACCGTCCTCTCCGTCAGCATAAGGATCACTGGTCATTGATTCTCCGTCAGTCGCTTCTGGCAAAAGTGGCAGCCTTTCCCTCTCTAGTCTACTAATATTTATACTAAAATTTACATATTATCTGTTACATTTCACATTTTCCCATCCGATTATTGGTTGAAATCAAATATATCTCAGTACATTAGGAAACATTTTCAAATTCTCTCATGCGGGAAAAGTCTCAAAGCAAACGTATGGGAACGAATGTCCATGGTCCTAAATGTAACAGTTCGTTGAAACAGGTTGGGTTTGATAGTTCATTTTCTTAACTTGCAACATTTGCTTCACGTTCAGGAGCATTGGCACCTCGCCCAGAGTAGTCTTCATGGGCATGGTCTGACAGGTCACACAAAGGACACAAATGAAGTCAGTGCAGGCGCTTTCCTCTATTGTTCAAATGATGAAGTAATGTACTTTAGTTAGGTTTCAGTCGGCGGCCAACTTTTGGTAGGCCAGAATAGTCAACTTTAAGCAAAGAAACACAAAATCGTAATTAATACATAGAAATGATTAAAACAGTGTTATTCCCTTGCTAATACCCTTATGTGTATGCATTTATCTAGCCATATGCAACATTCAAAGCAGTTAATGCTGGTTTATTTAAGCGCAAATCACAATAACATTACTCAAGCGACATTTATCGTTTTAATATGCATACAAACTTAGTTCACCTATTATTTTAGCCATGCAAATTCATTCCCACGTGTATTCTCTTTGTTAATAAGGTTGGTTTAGTACTTTCACATCTCACTATTAATTATTATAATTATTCATTATTTATTTTAATATAAACATATAGAAATGGATTGGGTATATAAAAAAAACATTTTATCCGCTCCATCACAGGCGCTCTTGACTTTACTTTGAAATTGATGTGGGCCTCAGCCACTTTGGATGTTGTACTATGACCCTGTAGGTGCACTCACAAAAAGTAGTCTGCAGGGTTTTGATCCTTCCCTCATTTGAGCACAATAGTGTAATCATACTCGTGCAGACAGCGCAGCTCTTGGGGCATCTTGGAACTTGGATTTCTGAAAATAGTGAGCAACGCCTTAAAGTTCGTGACAAGTGTGAAATGCTTTTGGTACAGAAGCACATGTTCATACTCCCATCCTATAGCTAAGCTCTTTTTCTGTGGTTGAGAATAAGCACATTCGGTCTGAGATAGACTCCGGCTAGCAGAAGGCACAATGTGTCTCTGAGCATTGGGCTGTCCATTGTGTTAAACAAGGATCGCGCTCAACCCCACCGGGCTCACATCTACCACAATTTCCGTATGCAATTTCAGATCAAAGTAAGTTATTTCAGTTGCATTTTCAATTGCGTGTTTCATTTTCTTGAAACTTCGGATGCATTCAGAAGAAACATCTTGTTTTGTTACTTTTCTTAGAGGGGCAGTCACAGTGGCAAAATCACAAAGATACCTGGAGCAGTAGATGGCCATGCCTAAGATGGCCAAAAGAATTGTACTCTATTTTTGTGAAACTCGCACTTCTCTGCATTTAGTCATTTAGGGGCATATCAACAACAACCGGCGATAATTATCGCTCAGCGCTCTTAGCGTGAGGATAATTATCGCCGGCTAGCGTGAATTTTTATCGCTGAGATAGCGTGCTATTAGCAACACTTATCTCAATAGCGATAAAAATCTACACGCTAACAGGCTAATGTGAGATTATCGCTGGAAACACAGTGATAATCACACGTTACCTTGTTGATAGGGACAGGCAAACTTAGCCATGATATCCTCCTTCAATAGGATGTCATGGCTAAGTCTGAAAATTAGCAGACGTAAAAAAGCAGCGTTAACCGCGGTTAGCGCTGCTTTTTTTGTTTCTAACAGGGTTAGCGACATTCTTGATAATAGGAGAAATGTCGCTTAGCGACATTTCTCCTATTATTTTACTCTGGAACGCCCCCTTTGCATCTCATTAGAGATGCAAGGGGAAGCGTAGAGTAAAAGGGTGCTAACATGCAAATTTGCGTGTTAGCACCCTGTTGTTGATAGGGCGCTAGTTTTATCTCTGCTTTTTTGGCTTTTAAAGCCAAAAAAGCAGAGATAAAGCCCTTGTTGATATGCCCCTTAGTGTGAAACCTGCATCAGCAAGTAGATGGCATACTTATGTGAGTGCTGTATCTAGTTCCTTTCATGTACCCCCGAACACCAGTATACCATTATTGTAATTAAAAACATGTGTGACAGGCTGAATTATTCGAAGAATGAGATCTTGAAAGATTTTTGCAGTTGACGACATACCGAAACTACGTCTTTTATATCTGACCAAACTAACATGATGTTAAAAAGTAGTATTGTACCTACAGTTTTCTTCCAATTCAAGATGATGGTAGCCTGTGTTCAAATCAAGGTGGGAGAAAACTTCGATGCCATTCAGCTGAGTGATCATATGCGCAATGTGTGGACCTGGATTGCTTTCTTTTTTGAATGCTTTGTTGGCCTGTCACATATCAATACAAATGCGCATTGAACCTCCGCTGTCCTTTTTTGGCACCCCCACAATGGGTGAAATCCATGGCGTTGGACCAGTACAGAGCTTGATGATGTCATGCTTTAACAGCTTTTCTAGTTCTTTCTCAGTGGCTTCTTGTAAGTGAAAAGTAATTCATCTGTGCTGCTGCTGCTTCATTAATGTGAAGCTGCACCTTCATTGTCTTAAGCTTCCATGAAATAATAGCAGGAATTAACTTACTATTTTAGAATGGGTATTTCAAGTTGTAGTTCATGTTGTAGTTAATAGAGATCATTCCCATGTCAGCAGCAGTATCAAAACTTAGTAAGCATGCACTTAACGCCGTACCTGGGAGGACATGAATTGGTGCTTTCACTGTCGTTTTCTTGTGCCACATGGTCGCTACAAAGGCTCTTTTCATCTGCATTTAGACGCTGCCCAGTTTTAAACCTATGTTCCTGATGGTGTGAGATGTAGTGTCGGAGATAGTTCTTAGCACTTTTCCGCCAGAAGGATGTTTATCGACGCACTACTGTGTGTAATAAAGGTTTTAGGGAAACCATTCACCTTTAACATTATTTTAGGAAAATGCCCAAATGAACTTTGTTTCGTGTGGCGATACTCTTTAGATATGTGCTTTTTTTTTGCAAGCATCCAATCCTACATATGCATGTCGGTCTGTGACTAATAATAGTAATAGTTATTATAATAATACAAGGAATTTATTAGCATGAGGATCTGTAGGCGCTGTCCATAGGCATGGAAGATTAAGTGATTTGCCCAGAGTTATCGGACTTTGTGCCGGCGCAGAGACTCAACCCTGGATCCCCAGCTCCAAAGTTGGCAGCTCTGGCCTTCAGGCCGCACCCTCTCTTTGACATCACCTTCTCACATCCATCTTCCTCACTGTCACTCAATGCTGACGATAATGAACCTTTGGGAGAGTAATTTGATAACAATTGACTTTGTTTTGTTTCCACATGCGTTAGTCGATGTTGCCTTTTGTGCTTTGGGGGAGTGGCTAGAGTGCTTCTGGAAAATTCTGGGATTCATCATCTCGTCTCTCCATGGCACACTTAATTTCTCTTTCACTTTGCAAACCATTAAAAGATAGTTTTCTTTCCCACAACCATTACATATCTGTCTGATCCTGAGACATTTACCTTCATGTGGAGGGGAGAATCCACAGCGGAAACACTATTTCTTCAGATACATCACTCTGTGGGCCTCTGCTTTGTGTTTCTGCTTACTTTTCATGGACAATGCTGATTCATTTTGGGATCTTCCATATCAGCAGCCTGTCGATCAGCACATTACTTTCTTCTTGCAGCCATGAGCACTTTCTCCAAACTGATTGTTTCTCGTGGCACGAGTCGTCGGAATTAATTATAGAGGCAACCATAATTAACTCTAATACACATGACTTCTTCATCAGTGAATTCCTTGAACTTGTGGTGCTTTATCGGGGAGGTTCCGGGACCCTTCAAACAGGCCGAGGTGGTTGCCATCCTCAAAAAACCTTCGGCAGACCCTTCCATCTTGAGCAACTTTCGCCCTATCTCTCTTCTTCCCTATCTTAGCAAAGTTCTAGAGTCGCACGTCACTCACGCTCTCAGCTCCTTTGTGGAAGAATCTGGTGTACTGGACCCCCAGCAGGCTGGATTCAGACCTGCGCACTCAACAGAAGCCGTCATCCTTTCTGTTATGGAGGAACTGCGCAGGGGCGCGGACGTGAACATCTGCCAGGCCTTGGTCCTCCTGGACTTGTCGGCCGCCTTTGACACGGTCGACCATCAAATTTTGGTCGATCGTGTCAGGGAGGCTGGCATCCAGGGCACCGCTCTGGCCTGGGTCCGATCCTTTCTGACCCAACGCCATCAAGCTGTCAGACTATCCCAGTTTACTGCCTCCCAGGTCAAACTGTCCTGTGGTGTCCCACAAGGCTCTTCCCTCTCCCCCCTCCTTTTTAATTTGTATCTTTCCCCACTTATCCGCGCCCTCCGTCAGTTCAATGTCACAGCATTCAATTATGCTGATGACATACAACTAATTTTCAACATCAACTCCTCTGCTGACTCTATTGCCACCTTTCAAAATACCCTGTGCTTTATCAGCAACTGGATGAGCTCAAACCATCTGAAGCTCAACCCCGACAAGACCGAACTCGTTCTTGTCGGGGGTCCCCTCAACCCTTGGGATTCTTCTTTTTGGCCTCTCAGCCTTGGCAGTCCACCTAGCCCCGCCAACTGTGTTAAAAGTCTGGGAGTCGTCATCAGTAGTAATCTCTCCATGACGCCCCAGATTAGCGCGGTAGTCTCCTCCAGCCATTTCCAATTAAGGAAAATTAAGAAAATCTCCCGGCTACTTACTTCCGAGGCTCTTACCTTGGCCCTGATGGCGCTTGTAATATCGAGGTTAGACTACGCCAACGCGCTCTATGTAGGCATCCCAGCCTACCAACTCAGGCGGCTTCAGCTGATCCAGAATCAGGCTGCCCGCCTGATCCACTGCCTCCCTAGAGATCATCATGTCCGTCCCCTCCTAAAGAGCCTTCATTGGCTCCCTGTAGCCGCCCGCTGTAAGTTCAAGCTGGGTTGTATCATTTACAAATCTCTAGCCGGCCAGGGCCCCCTCTTTATTTCTTCCCTTCTTCAATCCTACGTCCCTTCCCGCACTCTCCGGTCTTCCCAAATGGTCTTGCTTTCCATCCCTAGATATAAGAGGAAGAAACACGGCGGGCTCAAGTTCTCCTTCCTGGCTCCCACTTTTTGGAACTCCCTCCCCTTGTCCCTGAGATTGACCACTTCGTACCCCAGCTTCAGATCTGCCCTTAAAACTTTTCTTTTCACAGAATCTTATCAATAAACGGCCTTTGCGCTATCTTCTGCTCTCTTTACTTTGGCGCCAAGAAACCTAATGGTGTTAGTTGCGCCCCTATAAATTTATTTAACATAACATAACATAACACATTTATAAGAATATCAAGTCTCTCAACAAACTTATCCATTGTCTCACCAGGTTGCTGTCTTGCTTGATTGAAACTGTACCTTTTATAGCCGACATTCAGCATTGAACTGAACTCGGCCTCCAAAGTCTTCTTGATTTGATGATATGATACTTCATCAGCTTGTGATATCTTCTTAATCACTTCTTTTACTCCATTACCTGCAATGTTCTTTAGGTATTAAAAGATCTTTTTGTCAACTACTTCTTCTATAGCATCTATGAAGTCATTAAACATTTCGATCCAGGCAGTTCATCTGGCGCCAATATTCAGTTTTTTGGCGGTATCGAAAGGAGGTTGTGTATTGAGGAACACGGCTGCGCCATATTTTGCGCTCTTTCAGCAGTCACTTAAGAGCTTCAAAGCTTGAAGATCTTTTGAGTTGCGCTGAGTGCCACCAGTCGCTTCTGTCGTCATTTCTGTGGGGACCAACGACTGTGTGAGAACAACCCTCATGCTAACGCTTGGGTTGTTGTGGATGCTACATGCTACTTTGAGCACAACGGCCCCCTGCCAAGTATCGATTGGAAGTCAGGTGGTGCTTTTCCCATTCTCTCCGGTGGGTAAAGTCTGTACCTGGTTGACTCTCCCTTTGGAATTTCTCTCTGCCTGGTTCTCCTTGCCTTTAGTGCTTTCCTGCACCAGGCTGTCTCTGCCTTTAGTGCTCCTTCATACCTGGTTGTCACTGTCTTTAGTGTTTCTGCTTTGTATTGGTGCTGGCTCTGTGTTATGTTGTGGTACCTCTTCTTTCAGCCTTACCAGTAGATTTCTGACAGGCTTAATGACTGTGCTATTCCGGAGGGCCTTCACGTTCTTTGGGGATCTCTTAAAAGCTAGAATTGCACATTGACTCCACATACGCCAACTATAGACTGCTTCTGGGACGCGTGTGGCACATAAGAGCAGTTTGCTGGAACACAGCTAACTCTCAGAGAGAGCAGTCTTGTATCCCTGTTGGCAAGCATCCCCTATCTCTTCTCCACTTGTATCGTCTTTCCCAGCCCGTGATCATGTAAGAGACCATGCCACACATGGTGCTTTTGTTTGCACGTCTTTATTCAGTATGAAATTGTTGACTGAATGCACTACATCACAAACTTTATTAACCACACTCAGTCACACCCACCAGATTATGTAATACTTGTAAGGAGTCTGCCGAGGACCACTAGAGGCCTCACACATACAAACACAGGACACAACAAATAGCAGCACTGAGTCTGCTGGAGAGTTGCCTCCCTGGCTGCGCAGGACAGCCCTTCCTCACGCAATCATCAACGAACCAGTCAGAGAGCAATCTCTCTGTGAGGGGGGAGAGCCCATCTTCCAGCTACCAATGCTGTGCTAGATAAGGAATAGTCTTCCCACAGGAATAACAGGGAAATACTTTAAGCTTACTACTAGCAGTGAAGGGGCCCTCTTTTATAGTCATGTGAAAAACCAAGTAGGAGAACTTAACAAGTATGATAGTTGGGCTTGGCAACTGACACCAGTGCTGCAACCAGGCCAGTTATGAGGTGGGTGCTGTCTCAGCTTTTCGTGGTTTGGATTTGCAGGGAAAATCGCCGGCTTTATAGTTCAGAGCATACATATCTAAAGATATGCCTAAAAGGAACTGATTTTTTTTATGATCTTTATTTACTGCAGCAACAACAACTCCTCTTAGTGTGAAGTCACAGGCAAAGCCCAAATTAACCTGTGCTTAACCCTCTAGTTGCTTGGCACCAAGCAGTCAGGCTTAACTTAGAGGGAATGTGTTAAGTATTTATGCAGTACACAGACAGTAATAAAGTGAAAACCCAACTCAATAAAATGGCTACACCAAGTTAAAATTTTTAAGACATTATTTGAGACCAAAATACTGGCACCAAAGCACAAAGTGCCAACTGTGGTTATTTGGTTGTGCCAAATGGGACAAAGTCACGAGTTCAGACCGACCGCAATGGAGCGTGAGCCAGATATAGGGACCAAGTTAGGCCACCTGAACAAATTACCTTGAAAATGGGTTGCGGAGCGGTGTGAGATCCTGCATGGAGGATGCGTTGAGCAGCCGCAGTTCCCATAGTCTGGAGGCTGAGTGAGAGGTCCTGTGCCAAGGATGCATCATGCAGCGTTGATTACGGAGAGCTAAAGGGCTGCGATGCAAGGTCCTGTATCAAGAATGCACCGCACAGCATCAGTTCCAAGGTGTTGCGGAGCTGCAGTGCGAGGTCCTGCATCAAAGAGGTGTTGCGCAGCGGTGTTTCTGAAGAGCTGCGGGTTCCTGCACCTGGTATGATTCGCACAGTGTTGCTACCGATGCTGAACTGCAAAGAGTAGTGTCACGATGTGTTGGTTCTACTTGGACCATAGCTGTGCTGGCACCTTAAGGCCCACTTCCAAGGGTCCATGACCAGGGTGGCACCAATTGGAGGGCAAGACTCACAGTAGACAATGTCCAGGTGTAGGATTTGTGGTAAATAATTTAATTACCGGGACTTAATTTGATACAGAAACATAATAAAATAGCTCAGTAAATAAGAGGCAGAATCCGTGGTATTAGAGGTTCGGAATGGGCTTTATTCCAATGGTCGATTATAATCGGTTGCTCCAGGTTCCATCACCACGAAGGTTCAGGAAGTGAAGTACATACGTTATTGACAATCAATTACTTTTATACAATAGGCATTACAGTGAGGCCAATACAAGAGGCGTAACAATTGATAGTGGTGATAATATATTCATACGTAGCAAAAATAGGCGTAACTGGGAGTGATTAAAAAAACGTCATCAGATGTGATGTCATAAGAGGGTGGTTACATGAAAGAATTTCGCAATGTCAGCAGAAATACTTGGCAGATATGCGCGCGCAGCAGCATGACGTGTAATTGACGTGCAACTAGGGGGTGAAGGGGACTTGACATTTAGCTCTACATGTGGCGACAGAAGTCTGGAGGGTCAAGTCAACCTAATCCCAAATCATATCTAACATCCTATGTTTAAAGAACTAAGTTATCCAAAAGAGAGGTCTCTTAGAGTAGAATCTTATTCTATACTGACTATACTGACTGTTAGTGCGTGTACAAGCGTCTAAGTGTCTACACTAGATGCGAGGGCGGAATCTTCCATAGTAACAGGGCTATGAATTACTTGCATGAAGACAGAGAAGTCGGGCCTTTGCTTGGTAGCTGGAAGAATGTTTACTTAAGCTACTAGACAGGAATGCATTGGGCAGGGGGCGGAGCAGATAATTTTCGAAGGTGAAATACAGTTCTTGGCAGGCAGCAAGCTGATGTCAGGCTTCGTGAGCCGCGCAGAGAATGAGACAAAGTTCATGGTCACAGATGCAGGCTCAGACTGGAGCTTTCAGAGGCAGAAGACAAGAAGAGTTTGATGACAGAATCAGGGCCTTCTTGCCTGGACTGTAAAATGGCATAAGTGAACCATATAAAGGCGGTGGCTTTTTGTACTTATGAATGGAATATCCAGCCTATTCATGGCGGATCTGAAAGAGGACATGTTAACGGTGGACGCACATGTATTTGCGTCTTCATAACTGGAACTGGAGGGAACATACATGTACTTGTCACATGCACATAGAACCGTTGGGGTCCAAGATAGGGGACATAACTGACCAGAAAAATCCATATTTCCACATTCCCTCCTTGTCCCCTACTTGCCCGTCAAGAGATATCAATCTTCATTAATCCATTGATCTGTTCATATAGCATCATTTGTTCTTCTTTCTTCTTCCGGGATCTTGAATGAAAATCTTGATGTGGAATGCACGATGTGGCACACAGACCACAAATCGCTGGTCCACATTGTAGACATAGACAGCAACTGAATAGTATGAGAAGGCCAATACCTAGGAAAGATAGGACTCTCCATCCCCAGGCTGATAACACGCTCCAAAACCAACCGGACCAAGTCCAGGTGCCTGGATTCTGGTGTATCTGGTTTACAATCTTATGAAGGCGAGTTATGGCTTTATATACAGATGGTGAATTTTCTGGTATGAAAATGCAACAGCTTGATCCGATGACCCTACAAGCTCCGCCCCTATCGGCCAGGATGACGTCAAGGACAAGACGATTTTGAAGCACAACAATCCGCATAGCAGACTGCTCTTCTGTTAAATTGCCTAAGGCGGAAATAGTTTCGTTCACTACTGCTTCAAGGGTTCTAGTTAATCTACGTATCAGCTTACTATTAGTAACGGTACCTATATAGGGAAAGAGACCTTTATTGAAATCTGTGTATTTTTCCCATGCTGTTTCAGTGTAATCGACTATTGGGAGATCTCTCCTTTCTCTATGGTGTACTAAATGAGTATTTCTGTGATAATCAGGAGGAGCTAGAAAAACAGGTGGCAAAAGGAATCCAATGTAGCAGGTACCATCCCAATCTAGAGGCAAACGTACATATGCCGTCTGACCACATATAAAATAGGAATGGCGGGAAGCTCTAAATGTAGACTTGCCTTGATCACTAAATTCTACTACAGTGGTGCATCTACTATGGCCCATATGTATGGAACCATTTTTTCTTACACATAATTCACCTTTTACTGGAAATATTGACATAGCGGGCAAAATTGGAGTAGCTTCGGATTCGACATTTAGGATCATAAGATTAAGCGTAAAATTACCTAATCCATATACTTCATTTTCTAGATCAGTTCCTGTTCTTTTGGGAAATCCCTCCTTGTTAGGATAGCAGACCTTAAGTAAAACTAAATTCAAATTTCCCCATACCCAGTTATCTTGATAAACTGCAGAATTCGAATCCAGAGAATTAATTAAGCTAAACCATGCTCCACAGGAGCCGTTGTGTGTGAACGGGTATGGAAAAAGAGGTAAAATTCCTTTATAGTTCTGATAGGGAGGGAGTCGGCCACATATCCAACAATTTGTAGCATTGCTAACCTGATGGGAATGATGTAACATACTAATAAAAGTGTTATTGCGCAGCGCAAATCTGTATGACAATTCAAGCGGAGGTAATTCACTAAAAGAATGTTCAGCAGTAACATTGTAAACATGTCTAGAAATAGGATAATATATGTGCAACAATATACTTGCAGTAATTATTAAAAGACTTGAGAAAAACAAAATTAATAACGTCACTATACAATGACTACGCAGAGATTTACAGTACGCCTGTCGTTTCAACATTTTTCGGGTGCTTTCTCTGTTCAGGTCCAAGGGATACATGTCCGAGACAATTCAACCGCTTCACCTTGGAGAGGACTTAAACAATCAAATTGCTCGACTCATTGGGCCTGAGCTTTAATTTATAAAGTTCGGAATCACTTTTTTCCACAAAAGGAAGTTTTGAGTCAATGGGTGAAGACACACAAGGTGTGGTATTCACATCTGATTTTAGTCCATGAAATTTCTTGATATGACTTGAATGAATCCATCCTTTTCTGCCTTCGATCTTCACGGCTGTTCTTGTGGTGAGCAACACCAGCTGAGGTGACCGCCACCTAGGTTCCAGCTGAGTCTTTCGATCAAAGTTCCTCACGAGGACCAGGTCTCCCGGAACCACGTCATGGGGTTTCACCTCAGTGTTGTCAGGAAAAGCTGCGGCTACCTGTGAACGACAAGATTGTAGTGCAGCCATCAAGGAAGCCAAATAATCTGTCAGCATGTTACAGTCAATATCAGTTATTTTGCGTGGTATAGGCGTCCCCCACATATTTGGTGGTCTGCCGAAGATCACTTCATACGGGGATAGCCCTGTTCGAGAGTGTGCTACCATTCTTGTGTAAAAGAGTGCAACTGGTAATGCTACTACCCAGTCGACACCTTTTTCTCTGCATATTTTGGATAATCTTATTTTCAGAGTCTGATTATGTCTTTCTACGAGACCTGCTGCTTCGGGGTGTCGGACACAGTGGAATTTCCACTGATAGCCTAACAAAAGTGAAACGTGTTTCATTAATTCGGATGAGAACGGCTGGCCGTTATCTGAGTGAACAACACGTGGTAAACCGTATCGTGGGAAGAATTCTCGAACCAACTGTTTGGCAGTAGTCGGGGCAGTGTAATCTGAAACCGGGTATGCCTCCGTCCAACGGGAAAGAGCACACACAACTACGAGAACATATTTAAATCCTCTACATCGTTCCATCTGGATATAATCCATCTGGAGGACTTCAAAAGGATGATCAGGAGGATGAAATCCACCTTGTTCTACGGGAACGCTTTTTCCTGGGTTGAACTGACAACAGATCATACAGGTACGAACTTTTTGTTTCGCTGCTGCTCGTAAATGCTTGTTGAACCAAATATGTTGAATGCTGTCTAGCATAGCTTTCTCTCCTAGATGCGCTGGACTATGGATAGTGTTAATAATGACTTGGACCATTGAATCAGGAAGGAACCACACAGACTTTTCCTTCATCAACCATCCTTGATCCGTTTGGATCCCTCCTAATTCAGTCCATTTCTTTATTTCTTCTGATGTAGCATGTGTCTGTATATCAATTACATCAAGAGTAGGATCTTTAACCGTCATACAATGTGTTGGCGTCGGGACTATTGTCTTTGTCATGTCGGATGTTTGAGTTTGGGCAGTCTGTTTAGCTGTTCTGTCAGCTAAATCATTGCCTTGAGAAATGATATCAGTAACTTTCGTATGTGCTTTGCATTTCATAATCGATATTGCAATGGGTAAATGTATTGCATCTAATAAGGCGTGAATGAGGGGTCCGTGCTGAATGTGGGCACCGTGAGAAGTTAAATAACCTCTCTCTCGCCACAGCACGCCGAAGTCATGTACGACTCCGAATGCATAACGTGAATCAGTGTATATGTTGACTTTTTTATTTGTGGCTTGAATACAGGCTTGTGTCAGAGCGACGAGCTCTGCTGCTTGAGCGGACAAGGTATTTATGCAATTTGTTTCAATAATTTCAGTGTCTGTTGTGACTGCGTAAGCGGCCACTAGTTCTCCTGTACCTTTTCTCATACATGAACCATCTACATACAACGTCAGGTCTGGGTCTGACAACGGGACATCGGTTAAATCTTGTCTGGGTTTCGTCGTTATTGTAATAACTTCAATACAATCATGTGCTAGTGGGTCTGTTCCATTTATAGGTAAAAGTGTGGCAGGATTCAATGTGTTACAACGTCTGATTTCTATATGTGGCTGAAACAATGTTAGTTCATACCCTGTAAGTCTTGCTATAGTCAAATGTTGTGTTTGCGTTCGATTCACAAGAACCTCCACTGCATGTGGTACTTGTACTGTCAATGGATGTCCTAACACTATGGCATCGCTTTGTCTTATTGCTAAAGCGGTCGCTGCCACTGATTTCAGGCACGCAGGCAGAGCCTGAGCTACGGGATCTAATGTACTAGAAAAATAAGCACATGGTTTGTGTGCTCCTGCTTGTTCTTGTGTGAGTACTGACAAGGAAGTACCTTCGCGTTCTGTAATAAAGAGTGTAAACTGTTTACTGTAACATGGTGTTGCTAAAACAGGTGCTTGACATAAAGCTTTCTTTAAGCTTTCAAAAGCTTGTGTATGTTCCTGAGTCCAAGGGAGAACAGTCGATGTGGCTGCCTCCTGTGTTGTCAACTGAATGAGTGGTTTTGCTAGAAATGCATACTGAGGGATCCACTGCCTACAATATGAAGTGAGGCCTATGAAAGCCCGTACCTCCTTTTGTGTCTTGGGTATTGGCATGTTAGCTATTAACTGAATGCGATCTGGTGTAAGCTGCCTTCCCTCCTTGGACAGCGAGTGTCCAAGATAAACAACTCGCTGGACACAGAATTGCAGCTTAGAAGGGGACACCTTGTGCCCCTTTTCGGCTAGAAATTGTAAAACTGTCAGTGATGCGTTCTCACATTCGGGTTCGCTTCTAGCGGTGATCAGCAGATCATCGACATATTGAAGCAAGGCAGTGTTAACTGGCATGTGAATACTGTCGAGTTCTCGTTTCAGTGCTTGGCTATAGATGCTGGGGCTTTCTGTAAATCCTTGAGGTGCGCGTGAGAATTTGAAGCTACGTCCATTTAAACTAAATCCGAACAAATATTGGCTTTCCGGATCTATTGGGACGCTGAAAAAGGCATTTTTGAGATCAATTACAGTAAAGAATGTTGCTTCGGAATCAATAGCTGTCAGTAATGATGAGATATCGGGGACCACAGGGAATTGTGGCACAATACACTTGTTTAATTCGCGCAGATCTATAACCAATCGATATACTGGCGGGGCCTTCGGATCTGTTCGTTTGAGAATCGGAATTATCGGTGAATTACATACATTGGAGTCTGTTTCTACAACCACTCCTTGGGCAATGAGCTCGTCAATGATTTGTAGTAAAGCCACTACAGCATCTGGTGGTAACTTGTATTGTCGCATTCGTGGTAGTACCACTCCTGCCTTTAGTGTAACTCGATATGGTGTAATATTCATGCAACCAACATCAGTAGGGCCTTGTGCCCATAGATGGGTAGGTAAAGTCTGCAATCGGGGATCCATGTCTCTAGACACATAATGACCTTTAAAATCACGTAAAAACAATCTTACTCCTTCCGGAGAGCAACATATTATAGCTCCTAGAGCTTTCAATGTCTTTATACCTAACAGGTTTTCTGGACATGAATTAGTAAGCAATAAATCTGTAGTTCGGGTCAAAGGTCCTATCGTAAGTGGAAGAGGTTGTGACACTTCATTAACAATAGGTTTTCCTGAAAAACCAAGGGAAATATTCTGTGAGCCTGAGAGGGGTGCCCCTGGAACTTCACTACGTTTTATAGTTGTTCGACTTGCCCCTGTATCGAGTAAAAATTTTCTGTCTTGGCCTAATAATTCACTATGTACATAAGGTCCTTCTTGATCTACAGGGATCTCGATAAGGGGTAAGTCAACTTCCCTCTCTAGGCTGGTTCATGCATATCGTTGATAATCAGGATAGTCATACTGTGCGGTCTGGTACAGTTGTCGTGTCGTGGTTTGCGTGGCAGCAACAGGCAACGCTGGTGCAGCTGGCACAAACTGTATAGTCTGTTGTGGAGCTGGTATGGACTGTGCATGCTGCAAGGCTCCTTGTTCATTCTGCTCCTGTCTAAGTGGCCGTGGTCTTTCTTTTGTGATACCTGTGGCGATATTACGCTTCAGGACTGGACAATCGTGTACATGATGACCTAGTTGTTTACAATAGTTGCATGTCCCCTTTACAGGTCCTGCTAAATCGCCAGAATGTGTCGTACCCTTTTTATGTCCTTCAGCTGGAACTGTTTGGGAGACTAGCATTTTCATTTTCGTGTCTTTCATGCGTCTTTGTTCATGATCTTGTTCCTCTCTAATTCTATTGTGATGATACTGTAACATTTGTAACATTTGTGATGGAGTGTTACCTTGCCAGGTACTCTCGAATTTTAATACTCTATTCTTCACTTGGGGCAAGGAATTTTCAACTAATTTTGTCACAAACAGATGTGGGTAGGACTCGCTACTTGCTTTTATACCACTATTTATACCAAAACATTTTTCGAATCGGGCATAGAAATCACTAGTGTCTTCATCTTGCTTTTGTTTACAGGCTGAAATTGCACCCCAGTCTTCCTTTTTCGTAGTTAATAAACGTGGCAGTACCTGGACTAATAAACCTGGCAGTGCTTTAGTTTTGTCCCCAAGCCCCGAACCTGGACCTCGGGCCTTTTCTTCATTTTCTAATGCTGTCCAATCTATCTTTTGGTCTCCTACCTCCCACTCTTTTTCCTTGAGTTTTTCATAAATGCCAGCAGGCATTAATACCTTTAATATTGTCATAATGTCGGGATAGGTATACTCTCCCATGAGTAACATGTCTTTAATTTCTCGGTGGAAACCCGCTGGGTCTTTGTCATGACTGGGTACCACTTTCTTCATTTCTAACAATTCTATTTTCGATATGGGCGTATATACATATACACGTTTAAACTCATTGTCCTCGCCCTTTATTGGGTGCACTTCTCGTAAGGGATTCTGTCTGTCCATGTAATACGTGGTTCTTTCCTTGATGGGCAGTGAGACATGTTCTGGGTATATAAAAAGAATGTACTGCTTTCTTGATTCTAGTATCTCTTTAATTAACTTAGTACCTGAACCTCTCCATCTATTCTTGAGTAATTCGGTCAATATATCAGGTAAGGGACCCGGATCTGAATGTTGGCTTTTATATAGTATAAGAAGTTGTTGAATCATATAAATCCCAGCTAAACGCTGTTCATCTGGGGTGAGATTCAAAAATGTGTGTGCTACTGTATCATCACTATACTTCCCGGGACTGTCAACCCAATGGACAGCTGACCTGGCTAATTCTTGTTCATCCATAGAATCGAGAAAATGATAACCCCTTTGTTCTCGGAGTAATTTATCAGCTGCTTGGAATGAATGCTCGTTAGACCTTATATTTATTATTGGTGTTTGAAAATTCCTGTTATTTTCTAGACCTATCGGATGTATCGGATCAGTAAGACATCTAGTACTATTACGAGATCTTCCTCTACCTACATAGGCTATAGTTTCTGACTGTCCTGTGGGCAGTCCTGATGCTTCTTCCTCGCTTCGTTCGAACTGGTCTACCGCTAATCTTTCTTCGTGTAGGCGTTCTATTTCTTTACGGATCTTTCGGCACATGGCTATTATACAGTTTTGCTTATCATGTCTCCCTTCTGATATATTCTGGCTCCATCTGGTAAGAATCTGCATTGCTTCCGGGTCTACCCCCGGTCGGTCTTGATTTCTGATCACACAATTTATGAGGAAACGTAACAGTTCCCCCTGTATCTCCACTTTCTGGTATTCCATAACTCTGTTAATACATTCAGAATCTTGCCCTGTTTGGACAAAATGATATATATTATCTAGATGCATAGTCATTCCTGGTAACTTCCCTAAATACACCGCGGCTCGTCTGATACGTAATGATGCCAGGGTCATTTCGTCCTCTTTTCCGGGCACAGGGTCATATCTACAATCTATAAGAAGTTCCTTAAGCGTACGGGCATTTATGAGTTTGGGGGTACGTGAATGTGCTGACTCTTGAAAAGTAAGTTTATTTATTCTAGGTGGCGTAGAAAAGATATTGGTAGCACCTCCGGTAGCCCCGTCTAGAGTATCGGGTGTGAAAGGATTCGTTGAACGTGATACAGCAACTATAGGTGTGGATACAGCTATAGAAGTAGCTGTAGGAACAGATGCAGAAACAGATGTGCTTGCCGGAACTTGTGTCAGAACCTGTTGCTGTAGGGATACAGGTACTGGATCTTGGCGTTGAACCTCCCTGGCAAGCGGTCTATGTGGGGCGGGATTAGCATACTCGGGAGCTGCGTCATCTAAATATGAGGAAAGAAAAACATCTTCTGCTGTTCTAGGATGCCCCTTAGGATGTACCTTTATTGGAAATAATGGGGGTGGCAAGTCTTTTGGTATCCCCGCAGTAGCCTTAGGTAATCCCTCGGCCAGAAGGGGATACATACCCTTCATAAGGGCATGTCTTTGTCTGTCCACTTGTTCTGATTTTACTCGTGTACCTTCTTCAATGAATAGATTTTCTTGAACTTTATTTGAATTCTCTTTACTCTTCTCTTCCTGTCTACGTGCTTTTTCTGTGCGTCTATACGATTCTTTACGCCATAATTCAATGGCGTCCTTCTGTGATTGTCTAGCTTTCTTTTTCCATAACTCTTCCTCTACTTTCACGATGCACTCTGCATCCCAGGTCCCAGCTGCGGGCCACCTCTGACTTTCTGGTAATTCCTTAGTGTAGTCTACCCATAAATCAAGAAATAATATAGCGTCTAAGCCATGTTTATGATACATGAAGTACCCTGGAGTGTCCCTAGGAGGAATAGGAACAGCTTCTTCGAGTACCCCTTTTCTTGTTGTGATCTGTCTTAATTTCGAAAAGAGCGGCATATTGAAAACTGATCTGATACTTGATTTTGAACAAACTTAATGAGAACTGATCTGATACTAGATTTTGAACAAACTTAATACAATAAACACAATAATGAACAGTCATTCATACCACAATATACTGAACGTATTTAAAACATTTAACATTTAACATTTAACTGAGCAACGATGATCTAAGAAAAACTTAATCACTAAACATAATACTCGACTTGAACTGAATTATTCTGAATTTATATACTTGATATACTAGATATACTGCTAAACAGTACAGATACACTGCTGAAACAGTGCAGACCGGATTTGTGTACCCAAACCCGTCTGGACCGGCACAACTTATGTGCACGCCAGAACGCCTCCCCAGTAATGGTACTCACCGGGTAGCTCGGAACGGAAGGCCTCGGAGACTGAACTGAACTTGAACCGGACTGGACTCGACTCGAACACTTCGGACACTGGACTCGACTTCGGACTTCGGAAAACTGGTGGGCCTCTGTATACCTCGGATCTTGCTCTCTCAGCTAGGCTCTGGTCGGGATACTTCGCACTTCTCACCGCCTCGTCTGGGTGTTGATCGCAGCCTCAGTCGCCCCCGCTTGACCGGAGGGAGATACAGGAAATCCTGCTGGTACGCGTTGTTGTCCGTCCAGCTGTGGCAGGAGACCAGGCCTGCAACGCACCACCGGCGCGTGAGATGAGAAAGTGTCCCTATTCGGGCGCCATTCATGTGGTAAATAATTTAATTACCGGGACTTCATTTGATACAGAAACATAATAAAATAGCTCAGTAAATAAGAGGCAGAATCCGTGGTATTAGAGGTTCGGAATGGGCTTTATTCCAATGGTCGATTATAATCGGTTGCTCCAGGTTCCATCATCACGAAGGTTCAGGAAGTGAAGTACATACGTTATTGACAATCAATTACTTTTATACAATAGGCATTACAGTGAGGCCAATACAAGAGGCGTAACAATTGATAGTGGTGATAATATATTCATACGTAGCAAAAATAGGCGTAACTGGGAGTGATTAAAAAAACGTCATCAGATGTGATGTCATAAGAGCGTGGTTACATGAAAGAATTTCGCAATGTCAGCAGAAATACTTGGCAGATATGCGCGCGCAGCAGCATGACGTGTAATTGACGTGCAACTAGGGGGTGAAGGGGACTTGACATTTAGCTCTACATGTGGCGACAGAAGTCTGGAGGGTCAAGTCAACCTAATCCCAAATCATATCTAACATCCTATGTTTAAAGAACTAAGTTATCCAAAAGAGAGGTCTCTTAGAGTAGAATCTTATTCTATACTGACTATACTGACTGTTAGTGCGTGTACAAGCGTCTAAGTGTCTACACTAGATGCGAGGGCGGAATCTTCCATAGTAACAGGGCTATGAATTACTTGCATGAAGACAGAGAAGTCGGGCCTTTGCTTGGTAGCTGGAAGAATGTTTACTTAAGCTACTAGACAGGAATGCATTGGGCAGGGGGCGGAGCAGATAATTTTCGAAGGTGAAATACAGTTCTTGGCAGGCAGCAAGCTGATGTCAGGCTTCGTGAGCCGCGCAGAGAATGAGACAAAGTTCATGGTCACAGATGCAGGCTCAGACTGGAGCTTTCAGAGGCAGAAGACAAGAAGAGTTTGATGACAGAATCAGGGCCTTCTTGCCTGGACTGTAAAATGGCATAAGTGAACCATATAAAGGCGGTGGCTTTTTGTACTTATGAATGGAATATCCAGCCTATTCATGGCGGATCTGAAAGAGGACATGTTAACGGTGGACGCACATGTATTTGCGTCTTCATAACTGGAACTGGAGGGAACATACATGTACTTGTCACATGCACATAGAACCGTTGGGGTCCAAGATAGGGGACATAACTGACCAGAAAAATCCATATTTCCACAGATTCAAGCTGGTTAGTTCCTTTTCTTTGGATTCAACCCAGATCTGTGACTGAGGGTAAATGTCTGGAAAGTTTCAGCACTCCCTCCATCTTCTTGTGTTTGTTCTGGATCCTTTTCTATCCCTGAGGCTCTAGCCAGGAGGTAAGTCAACTAGACAAACAAGAATCATATCAACAGTTACCGGATAATCGTAGGGCATCCCCTGCTCCCACCCAGGATACGGATTATTGGATAACAGAGGGCGGTCTCTGTAGAGAAAGAGCCACTCTTGTGGTTGGGCACCCTATGATGATCTTAAACTACCACCATTTTAACTGACTTTAGTGTGTTATTTTACTCTGGCCAGGATATATGAGACTGTCCTGCATATGCCTACTTCTCTTCTTTCGTGGGAACTCGCTATTTTTCATTGGGAGCTGTCACGGAGTAGAATAGTCTTGCCAAGAATAGAAGGTGTGGGATCTGCATTTGAAGGAGAGAGAGGTGTGGAATGTACTGTTTGGTTTCAAAGTGCGGTGTTGTGAGTGGTGGTGCACACATGTGCATTGTGTTGTACATTGGTGAGAATGATGAGTGCTTACTATTGGCTTGGACATGGTCTCATGTCATCTTGTTTTCTGATTTTGCCTTGCTTCTGCGCGCACAGCAGTGCTTGTAAGTTGTTTGGGTTAATTATGATTTCTTATTATTGGCTTTGACATGGCCCCATGTCATCTTGTTTTCTGACTTTGCCTTGCTTGTTAATTATGAGTTCTTACTATTGGCTTTGACATTGCCTCATGTCATTTTGTTTTCTGACTTTGCCTTGCTTCTGCGTGCACAGAATTATAAGTTTACTATTGGCTTTGACATGGCCTCATGTCATCTTGTTTTCTGACTTTGCCTTGCTTCTACGCGCACAGCAGTGCTTGTAAGTTGTTTGGGTTAATTATGAATTCTTACTATTGGCTTTGACATGGCCTCATGTCATCTTGTTTTCTGACTTTGTCTTGCTTGTTAATTATGAGTTCTTACTATTGGCTTGGACATGGCCTCATGTCATTTTGTTTTCAAATTGCTTGCAAGTTGTTTGGGTTAATTATGAGTTCTTACTATTGGCTTTGACATAGCCTCATGTCTGACTTTGCCTTATTTCTGCGTGCATAGCAGTGCTTGCGATTCATATTCAAAGTCTTTCTGCCCCTCACTTGTTTTTCGCTCTTTGCTGACCAGAGTGAACTGGATATTATCTGTAGAATGTGCAACTCTGCCTCGAAGTCAAAATACGGGAGCTTGGCCAGCCTCCGTCTTGGCCTTGACGCAGACTGGTACAGCCAGCTCGGGTTTTTCTGATGAGAAGGGGGCGAGGTTTTCTAGACGCTTTGCCTCACATTGAGTAATGATATTTAAGCTGGGAGCCTTCAGGTGGCCAGGTGGAAGTTCACCACAGAATAGACGTATTGCTGTGGAGGTGACGGAACTTGAGTCCTGCTTAAAACTCCTTCCTGGGCTTTTGATGGGCTTCCCAAAGCTTGAGTTGGCAAGGATGATGCAACTTAAATCAGTGAGGTGTTCCTAACCATTTTGTATATACTTTCTATTCTTTGCTACCTGTACACATAGCATTTTATTTCAATTGTTTATTTAATTGTTCATTGTGGTTAATTGATACTTGGGAATCTGCATTTACTGATATATTTGGCCTACCGTTCCAAATATTGCATTAATAAACTTGTGTGTGTTATCTTAAAAAGCACCTGAATTTGTCTTTTTGCCTCCAGAGTGGTAGTGCTGTGCAAACGTGTATTATTTAAAGGTGCAGTGGTAAATTTGCCTCCCAGGTTGGAGTGCAGGGTTTGGGTGTGTCAATTTAGTGAAAAGCACATTCCATACAGTCTCCCAGTAAATTGGAGGGAAGATGTTAGCCGCCGCTCCCGTCATGCGGAGGCCCACACAGAGACTGTGAAGATAAACATAAGAACAAGGAAAAAGGACCTCATAATCCAGACTCAACTCATGGCAGATAGGGTCATACACACCATGTGTGCACTAGTTCGGCCTAGTGGGTGGATAATGGAAAGCGAGCATCTTCCAGGGGAACGGCTACTGCAGGACCATTCAGGGCGTGAAAGCGGTGGGTTCCATCACTGTATGGCTCTTCTTCCCTGGGCCTTAGGTTTCGGCAGAGTAAGAGACCAGAATCTCTTCCTTGTCATTAGTTAGAAATGTCTCCAGCACCTCTAATCATAGACTTGCCGTAGATTCTCTCTGCATGCCACACCTCTCTTCGTCTTGCAATGCCGCGGTTTCTGCCCTGACCCACATCTCCAGGGATGATCGCCAGTGAGTATGCGGGGGCCTAACCATGACCTCCAATGGAGTGCAATTTCCTGCTTTGCTAGGACTATTGATAAGTCTAGTAATGGATCCTCCTCCTTGCACATCTTTTTACGCAGGTACATGCCCAACAAGCAGACCTCCAGGGTACTAATATCCCTTCTGCCCAGTGTTCATTCCACATTGGTAGCCACTGAGTCCCAGAAGCGCCTGACCACAGGGCAGTTCCAAACCATGTATAAGAACCCAGCGTCTCCCGGGGCACCTCTAGGGCACTACATGTGTTCCGTCTGCCCCATAACATTTGTTCTGTTGGGAGTCAGGTAATCATGTGTATATAATTAAATTGTATGTATTTGAAACAAGTGTTTCGAAGAAACCTTGTGAACCTGCTCCAAGGCCATCCTCCACTCTGTTCTGGAGCCACCTATCCAGTGCCGCTTCCCTCCACTCACTCCTACACCGTGGTCATTTCTACTGCTGATTTGTCGAGCCATGAGATCATCTTATGTCAATGACATAAGTTATGGAGAACCTGCAGAAACTCATGAGTCCGGGGCTCCGCCTGACCCCCAACCCAGAGACTCCGCATGGCTGCCTCTACCATCCACATGTGAGGAAGTGGGCCCTACAGAGGCCTTCCTCCTCCTCCAGAGAGTCCATTGTGTGCATCGTGCCTTCTGCATAGCAGTCCCCTACAGTTTCTTTAGCCACCTCTAATCACTGTCCTAGCCTATGCTTTGTGAAGTATCCCACCCCATGGGTAGGTAGTTCCACCAGCGGAATCGCTGGAGCATAAATCACCGGGCAGATGAGCCTCACCGCCACTGTGCCTTAGCTTCCCAGTGGAATGGTCAGAAATCACAATAACAGGGCCCCTCTCATAACTCGTTCCAGAAACCAGGCCACAAGGGCCCCCGCCTGCACCGGGGTTCAGCAAACCCCCCAAGGTCCTGCACATCTCTGTACACCAGGCACCATAGCTGCACCAACAGTAAGTACAATTCCATGCCAGGGACACTTAGACCCCCGCTTCTAGTAGGCTGCCATATTGTGGCAAGGGACACTCAATTTCATCCCCGTCTCAGATGAATTCCCGAATCATGGCATTAAGGGCCTGAAACAAACTCTGGGGTGTACAAGTCAGGAGATTGGCGAAATAGTATAAAACCCATGGGAGGGTCACCATCCTAATAAGACCTACTCTCCAAATGGGGAGTTTAAGGGACAGCTAGAATTTCACGTTTCATCTGAGTCCCCAGAGAGCAGCCCACAGATTGGCCTCCCTCGCATCCTCCTCATCATGAAACACCTTCACCCATAGATATTTCAACTGAGTCGGTACCCATTGGATACGGTGAGCCGTCATATATTGAGGCATGAATATCCAACCCAGGAATAAGGGAAAAGCATTTGTCTTCCCCCAGTTGGCCGCAAGGCCCGATGCTTCACCCAGGTCCTTCCCTGGTCAGGGTGCTGTAGGTAAATCAACAAGTCATCGGTGTGCAAGGACACTATATGCACTTTATTGTGCAATGGGATCCCCCAAGACCACCCTCCATCCTCATTATGCTCGCAAAGGGTTCCACTGCTAATTTTAAAAGTGTCCAGAAAAGAAGGCATCCCTGCCCGGTACCCAGGTACACCCCAAAGGCCTTTGAGATGTCACCTCCCACTCTGACCCAAACCTGGGCATCTGCATTCAGGAGTGCAACCCGTCTGCACCAGCGCGGGCCCAAATTAATTCACCTCATTACTTCCTGTAGGTATTACCAGCCCAGTTTGTCAAAGGTCTTACTTATGTTTACTTAGAGGGCCAGAGTAGCCTGAGCGTTTTGTTCCAGCATCTCTCCCAGGAGACAAAACATTCTGCGGATATTGTACGAGGTGTTGTACTGTGGAATAAAGCTGTAGTGGTCGCTATGCACAAGAGTAGACAGATGATCGGTCAACCGGCCCGCTTGGATTTTACTCAAGATCTTATAATCGGTGCTTGTCATGTCATGTCATGTAATGTCAGTAAGAATTTATAGAGCGCACGTACACCGGGGAGGTTTCATGGCGCTGGGAGAGCCAAAGTCTGGTCCAAAAAGAAAAGTTAGAAGGCTTGTTGGAAGAGCCAAGTCTTTAAAAGGTGTCTAAAGTTGAGCAAAGTAGAGGCGAGATGGATTTCAGAGGGGAGAGAGTTCCAGAACGGGGGGGCCAGAGTAGAGAACCTGGCTCCACCGGTGCGTTTGAGTCTGAAAGTGGAAGTCAGAAGGAGATTTTTGCAAGAAGAACGGAGAAGGCGAGCAGGGACATATTTTGTGATCAAGTTATTAACAAATTTTGGACTAGGACAGTTGAGTGATTTAAAGATGAGACAGCCAATTTTGAAGGCACACCGCTGAATGACAGGTAGCTAGTGAAGATGCTTCAGGATGGGAGTGATGTGGTGATGCCTGGGTTGGTGAGTGATAAGGCATGCTGCTTGGTTTTTTATGAGCTGAAGTCTTTTAGATAAGTTGAGGGGGATACCAAAGTACAATGAATTAGCGTAGTCGAAATGTGACATGACCATGGCGATGATTACTTGGATGCCGGCATCATAGGTAAGGTATTTGCAGATTTTCTTAATCTTTCGAAGTTGGTAGAAACAGGTGGATACCACAGAGCTAATCTGGGGCTTCAAAGTTAGATCTTGGCTTAGAAGCACCCCCAGACTTTTGGCAGTGCTTGAGGGAACAGGGGGCTGACCCAGTTCTCCGGGCCAGAACTGGGGGCCCCAGGGATTTTTAGCAATACCACCAGTTAAAATGATTTCTGTTCTGTCCGGATTCAATTTCAAATGATTCTTGTTCATCCAAGTGCTGATAAACAGCATAGTGGATTGGAATGCATGGACTGATTCAGGGGTGTTATTAATGGGAAAGATAAGTTGAAAATCGTCGGCGTAGTTAAATGTGCAGACTTTCCGCTCCCGCAGAGAGCGAACAAGAGGAAGAAGGTAAAGATTAAATAACAGAGGGTAAAGAGAGGAGCCCTGTGGAACACCGCAAGAGATTTGAACGCTGGGAGCGGTGAACTGGGCGGTTCGAACTGCCTGAGAACGGTTATCCAAAAAGGATGTGATCCAGCATAAGGCCGGGTCAGAAATTCCTGCTTCACTGACACGGTCGACCAAAAGGCGGTGGTCGACCGTGTTAAAAGCAGCCGAAAGATCAAGTAAAACCAGGGCCTGTGGAGAGCCCTTGTCAGCCTCACCATGGAGGGTATCCATAACAGTAAGGATGACTGCCTCAGTAGAGTGTGCCGGACGGAAACCCGCTTGGTGGGGGTCAAGAAAATCGGATTTCTCCAAAAAGTCAGTAAGGCAGCTAGTGACATAGGCTTCCAATAGCTTGGCCAGAAAGGGGAGAAGAGAGATGGGACGAAAATTGGTGGTGATTTCTGGGTCTGAGCCCATCTTTTTTAGGAGAGGTAAAACAATGGCCTCTTTGAAGGTGACGGGGACAGTACCTTGAAGGAGGGATTTATTTAAAAGATTAAGGGCGGGATGTGGGAGAAGCGTGAAAACTTCTTTCAAAATGCTGGGGGGGGGCAACAATCAGTGGGAGAACCTGATTTGATTTTGGAGAGAAACTTAGCGAAAGTGCAGTCCGTTAATAAGGGAAAGTGCGATAATGAGCAGGAGTTAATACTGTGAGGAGGAGAGGGAAGCAAGTTTTGAGTAGTAGGAATGCTAGACTTAATTTGTTTAATTTTATCAATAAAGAAGGTGTTTAATGAGTTGCAGAAAGTTTGAGAGGGCGGAGGCTTACGAAGAATTCTTTCAGGATTGGAAAGCTCATCAACAATACGGAAGATCTCCTTAGAACGATTGGTAGCAGACAGGATTTTTGTAGAAAAAAAAGTAGATTTGGCCGCTGCAATCGTTTTTGTAGGAGTCCCGAAAGTTGAGATAGGACAGTTTGTCTTCGGGTTTATAGTTACTGCGCCATTGCCTTTCCAATTGCCTGAGAGCTAGTTTGAGGAGTTCTAGTTCATTGGAGAACCATTTATGGGCGTCATGAGGACGGAGGATGGGAGACTTCCTAAGGGGAGCAAATTTGTCCGTGGCGGTCAGAAGCCAGCTAGAAAGCTGATCATTGGCTAAGTCAAGAGTAGGACTGTCCAAGGGGACAGTATTAGTGAGAAAGTGAAGGAAGGACGATTTATCAAGTCTGTTCCAGTTTCTTCGAACGTGGGTGGCGGAGCCGACAGTTTTGGTCATGGCCTCAATAGAAATAGAGAAGTGAATAAGATGATGATCGGACCAGGGGCAGGGTGCAACGGAAACAGTAGACAAAGGAATGCTCACGGTCCAGATCTGATCAAGAATGTGTCCTTTAATGTGGGTAGGCGTAGATATTTGTTGGGTGAGGTTAAGCTCAGTGAGAAGTTCAGTGAGCTCAACTGATTTTGGGCCGCCGAGAGTGTCGTTGGCCCAGTAGTTAAAATCGCCAAGAAGTAAGACCCTCCCATGGTTAGTAGCCAAGTGGGCAATTTGTTCGGCCAAGGAAAAGGGAACATGGGGCATGCCTTGGGGGGGCCTATAGAGCAGGACACACACAAATGCAGGAACCCCAGGTTCGAGCTCAAGTTTTATTACCAGGCTGTCTACCAGAGGAAGGTCAAGTGGAGAAAGGGTCTCGTATCTGAAATTGTGACGAGAGATAATGGCTACTCCTCCCCCAACCTTCCCCTGGGGGCGGTTAGCCTGGGTAATACAGTAGTCCGAGGGAAGTGCAGCCAAAATATCGGGAGATGACTCTTGAGACAGCCAAGTTTTAGTGAGCAGAAGGAGGTCAGGCTGCTCACTTTCGAGTAAAAGAAAGATATCAGACTGGTGTTTTGCCATAGACCGAGTATTAAGATAGATGGCTGAGATATTGCGTACATTGTAATCATGGTTCGATAGCATAGTAGGTGGAGACTTGGATTGAAGCATGTGTGTTTCAGGGAAGGAGGTCCTCTGTACCAAAATTCCCTGCTCAAGGATGTTGGAGCAAATAAGAGGACTGAGAGCAAAGTTGGCAGAGGCAGTTTGGAGAGCTAACAGCTCAACGTGTGAATAGATGTGGCGGTGGGCATGACGAGAGGCCCGGAGGGCCGGAAGGGTGCGGACGGGCGCAGAAAGGCTTGCCTTTGGGGCGCCGCCGGCGCGCCCGCTGCGCACGTCCGCTGCGCTTCCATGCTGCTGCCGGCATAAAATAGCCGGTGGTGGCCTTGGCTCAGCCCCCCTGTGCGCTGATAGGCTGAGGAAAGAATGAACCAGCCAACAGCAGCGGACCGGGAGGGAGCAGGCGGGTTCACTGAGCAGGCGAGTAAGGCTTTCTTTTTTTTTAAAACACAGAAAATATCACAAAAGCAATCTGTCAATTTTAAAACTAATAAAGAAAGGCAATCTGTCTGCTTCTAGCGGTTCTAATTTTCACACCATTTTGGCAAGTGAGATTCCCGCGCTACGTCCGGCAAAAATAGCCGGTGGTGGCCTTGGCTCCGCCCCACTGCGCGCTGATAGGCTGAGGAAAGAATGAATGCTTAGTATCCATAACGGCTTATATACCCCTACCTCATGATCCCCCCTCAGCTTTGGCCAATAATCAATGCCTCTTGAGATGTCGCTGTCAGGCCTCCCTCCTCTAGCGCCTGAGAATCGAATGCAGCAAGCCTGCGGCCAGATCCCTAACGTAAATACGGTAAATCTCAGCAGGCAAACCATCTGTGCCTCCGCGGTCTTCCCTCTCACCAACTCCCCAATGGCAGCCCTGATCACATCCTCTGATTTGGGGACACCCATGGGCTCCTGTTCCTCTGCTTTCAAACGTGAGAGCTGTGGCCTATTTAGGAATTGGTCCAAGACCTTTAACAAGGGTTCCTGATGAGCACCATACAGGTACTGGTAGTAGTATGTGAAAATATCCAGTATCTCATCCTGGGAATGCACTAGTTGGCTCTGATGGTTTATGATGCATGTGATGGCATGGCTTCGCTGACCCTCCTGTATCAACCAGGCCAGCAGCCTTCCCGCCCACTCTCCCTCTGCATGTGAGTTGTCCACGTAATCCCTCCAGTTGAGAGAACGCAGCTGTTTGGTGACCACGGCTATCTCTTATGTGTGCTCCAACGGTCAAGGGTGCACTGCTGGGTCAGCAGGAAGGGAGAGCTAATTGTCTGCAAGCTAATTTTCAAGTGTTGTCAGCCTGACAGACAGCGATATATGCAGTCCGACGGACTGTCCAATGTAAAATCCCCTGACTACCACCTTGAACGCTTCCCATTCGGTCACTACACCCCTCGCTGTACCCACGTTGTTAAGAAAATAGTTGCTGTTAAGGGTCGCTAGTAGTTCCCTAAAGGTGGGCTCTAATAGAGATGAAGCCGCAAGTCTCCAGGTAGGAAACACCAAGATGGGCCTCCCCCATGCCAGGCCAAGTAGCACCGGGTTATGATAAGATAGTGTGTGTGCAAGGTGTTCCACCTAGGTAATAACCCTGTTCACAGCTGGGCTGCACAACCAACCATCCAGGCATATATGCAGGGCATTAACTGGTGATAAATATGTGTATTTCCACTGATGTGTATTTCACAAGCGCCATGCATCTAGCAATCCCCCCTGTAAGCACCAACTGTGGAACTCGGCAGAGACGCTAACAGTCCGGGAGTCCAGGATGGGTGGGGTAGAACAGCCAAAAGCCGGATCTGGTATAGTATTAAAATCTCCTCCCAAAAGCAACAGTACATCCACTTTCAGAGCCAACAGGTAGTCATAAAACTGTATTTGGTTAGCATTCGGGGAATATATGCTGCCCAACACCAACTCCATGCCATTAACCTGTCCCCTAATGAGGGCATACTTCCCCTCCTTGGTGTGGTCAGACATGATTTCCATGGGTGTCCCCAGTTGGATCCACATCGGTGCACCCTGAGTATCAGACAAATAGGTTGTGGCGTACATAGTTCGTGGCCTCAGTGCTTCAGGTTCCCCACTCATCAGGTGCTTCTCCTGTAGGTGAGCCACATATACACCGCTGGCATCGTGTGTAGGGTAGGATTTTGTGCCTCTTCGCATATCAGCCCATGCCCCTTAAATTCCCAATAATAAAAGTATAAGGTGTGCTTCGTGTCATGAGGTTGTATCAGACCCTCACTCTGTGCCCCCATGAGGACCCTCCCCATCGTTCTATAAGTGTTTTCAAACATGGTGTAAGGCCAGTGCAGCAACATGTATCCCCTGCCACCTGAGTCAAACATTCCCAACTCCCACAACCCAAGACAGTATGACATTGACCCTTCGTCCAGGAACCAAACTTCTAAACTAAACAAATGTCAACTATGCAAGCATGCACTGTGAACTCCACCATGTTGAAGAAGTTAGTAAGGAGTGACATGTGGTTCAACTTCGCCATTGGTTCTCCCACACGCCGTCCTGCCCCCAGCACATTCCAAAATGTCACATATACCTGCAGAGTCATTGAAAGGGTACAGCAACAGTAGTCCATAAATACTCTGGAGAGCCTATCATTGTCCTTCTGTAGTCAGTCGCTGCAGATGTAGGTCAATGACCTCCCTCCAGGAATCAGCATGCCTAATGTTAACACCCTCCTGGTTCCACACCAGGGCATGGTGCCTTAAAGGTCATTCATGGAGTGAGGTGTACTCACCAGCAGAGTAAAGCTAGTCTCTCGGTCACCTTCTGATTCTGTACCATTTGGGCTCGAGTTAGAAGAGTCTTTTATAGTGTCAGAGTGTCTCAAGGCAGCAAAGGCATTGGCAGTCTTAAGGGCCTCAGGGCAGTCTCGCGTCACCTGGGCCTCTGAATGTCCAGTCACTCGCTGGCAGTTTCGATGTCTGAGTCTATTCCTCGAGGGGAGGGTCGCATGTCTGAACTATATGTCTCAAGTCATTCCCAAGCAGCTGATGGGGTATCAAAGAAGAATGTACTGTCGTCCACCATAAGTTTGCACCGGGCCTGGAACAGCAGCATATAACAGACATTTACCTCTTGGAACTCTCTTTTTACTTCAGTGAACGAGACCTTGCACCACTGTACCTCCATAGTGTAATCCAGGTAAATAGCCACCAGCACATTGTCCTCTTAAAACATGCTTACTTCACGAGATCATTTTAGGATGTGATCCCAGTCTTGATAATGGAGCAGACGCGCAACACCTGGGGCTGGTGGCCTCCTTAGGGGCGGAGGTCAGCCTGGGACAAGGTGCCCCCTCACGGGCAAAGGACAAAGACAGTCCCTGCGGAGCCACCACTGACACAGTCGCGGCCTCCAAATAGTGAATCATGTCCTGCCGCTCCAACTTTTCTGGGAGTCAGACTATTCTTATTTTATTCTGCCAGTTGTGACCCACTGCATCATTTGCTCATCTCTTGAGAGTGTCCGCCCTCAAAGTAAGGTCTCACACCTGTGTCTCCAGGACATCCAGACAGGGATACTGCTGCAAATGCCGCCTCATTCGCCACCACTCTGACACGTAGCTTATGGATCCCATGATCCACCACAAGCATCTCAATCTTTTGCTCCAAGAAGTCCCCAGCACTCTCCGTCACCCTGTCTGGCAGGCCACCCTGCAGCTGCATGGATTCCCAGCCAGCTCTAGCACCTATCGTGGACTCTGGCAGTGGTCTAGTGTGCCCCATCTCAATGGTGTCCATGCATAGGATGAGGCCCCCTCACCAGGGGTAGGTGGGGTATCTTGCTTGGCAAACTGCAGATACACCGTCTGTAAGGGGTCTTGTTTTCCACGTCAGGCATATTTAGGCACCAAAGGCGGGGTATCGCAAGCAGCCTCCCACTGCCCTTGTCCAAAGAAGGGAACCATGTATGCCCAAGCACTGGAGGGGCACCCCCGTGTCAGCAGAAGTCCCTGGTCATGCAATACCCATTAGTGTCAGACAAGGGATGCCAGGTCACAGTCCAGTTATGCTGGGCCTAGCCCGCCCCACACAACAGGTCTTTGGAGCACGGGACCCAACAACTCCTCTGGGAGCTCCACTTACTTGTCTTTTGAGTTCAGCACATGTAATTTTTAATGAATGGGCGGGCTGCTAGGGCCATTGTAACTAGCTGGTTCCCTATCCCACCTGGCTCAAGTAATACATTTGTTTAAACCTGGCATTTTAATGATGCATAGTTTTTTACACTTGCAGTTTTACAGGGGGAAAAACCATGGTCCATCTAGTACCGCATAAATACCCAACCAGCCCTGTGCAATGCACAAATCATTTATAGCAACTTAAGTATGTGAATCTAAGTCACTTTGTTTGGTCATTTTGCACTTTGCACATTAGGAAAATAACCAGTCCCTGATTAGTAATTTTTGTCCATTTTAATCTGTCACCCCTACTAACATACTAAGGAAGGAAAGCTAAGGAAACCAAAGGACTAATGACAAGATGTTTAGCGGTCAAATGAACTGTATGACAGAATTTTTTCAATTTTTCTTGTACGGTTTTAAAAATGTTATGCACTATATGATCTTGTTTATGGTTTTAATTGACTAATAAACTATATATTCACTTCATGTCAAGTCGAGTTCAGCACAGACAATGAGGGCACCACTCCTTGTGACACTCTGTCAGCAAGTCACCCAGGCTAGACTTCCCATCCACAGTGCCCCTTCCTTTCAGACCTCGGATGCGGTCACTGTCGGCTGTGGGGGAAGCCCTACTTCTGCTGCATCCCTTCAAAGTACTGCGCAGCACTTATGCCTGGGTCTCTTCACTGTGTCCCACCGCCAGGCCACCATGAGTTCCCTCCTCTGGCACCTCACTCAGGAGTCAGCAGGGCCCGATGCACCCTGGCCGCCATCAGGGACCAGAAAGCTGTTTCAGGCAAAGATCCCCAAACGTTACTCGGACCCCACTGCTCCTTCAGGGGGTCCGCTGCTCGGCCTACTAGATTAGGGAAACGGCTGGGCTACCACCACCCCTGATGGGCCTCACCGCAAGACTCGACACCTGGCCCAGCCCAGCCCCGCCACAGTGCGGCTGCCCATTTGGGTATGCGACTCACTTCAGGCAAAGGCCCCCGGTTGGGCAGTAACCGGGAAGCTATTACAAGGCAAAGCTTCCCAAACATTAATCGGAGCCCCCTGCTCCTTTGTACGGGGGGAGCTCTTCTGATGGCACAGTAAAAGTCAGCCCGCTGGGTCGCCAGCACCTTAAATGGGCCTCACCACAAGGCTTGGGAGCAGTCTCCATTTTAGGCCCACGACTTACTACAGGCAGAGGCCTCTGTTTCTGCAGTAAAAGCCCCCCCCCACATCTCCTCGGGGGCTCCTCTGCTTGTACAAAAGCTCAGGACTCTCCTGCCTCTCTATTCACCCCTGTTGAGCCCTCTGATGGACTGTGTATGGGAGGTATCTGATAGTCCGGCCAGGAGCTCCTTCAAAGTTAAGTCATCTTGCATGGCCCTCAGCCATACCCCCCAGAATTCTTAAGTTATAAAGTTAAGTGGCAAAACTATTACTAAAGTGATAAATTCTTTAATTTCTTTCAAAGTTAAACCTTTGCTTTAGAACAAAGAGCTGTGAACAGCATTGTAGCTATTTTACTATGGAGTGGGTGATCTACAGTGCCTGACCATCATATTGGAGCATATTCACAATTGTTTTTGCACTCCTAAACATCAAAAGCACTTTGTGATCCAAAATTCTACATGCTGCTTCAAACAACCATGAGAGCTCTGAGATGTCCTGATCATATGTATGAACAGCTAATTGAGTGCAAGTTGTTTGGTTGCCTAATTGAATTTGTGGTGGTCCATATCCTGGATAGTAAGTTGGGAGGTGGCCAGACAATCAAAATGCACCCGTTACAAGACACAGCTATATTGAAATGCTAGCAAAGGGATTATTCTGTAGTCAGCTTCCTATCCTGTGTGCAGTGTATTGGAAAAAAATGAACAAACGTGAGTATTGGTATTCTTCTTATATTTCATTAACAGATATCTTCCCTAAACGTTCCCACCTTCCTTCCGGGCACATGATTTGCTTCACTTACCCCCTTTTTCTTTCTCTAGCTCAAGTAGAATGTTGACCCTTTAGATTCCATGCCTCAGGGTACAAGTAGGAAGTTCAACTGGCTATACACATAAAGTGAGGTATCTTATAGGCAGTCTTTATCTTTTTTATCTACTTGAATTTACAGCGTTAACCTCCCGGTTTAGCTATATTTGGTATGCCTTTTTGATGGTCAAGAACGCCTTACACAATAATAATGAAACCTTTATATTATAATGAGCTTGTATGTATTGTTAAGGAGTACCATAAACAAGATGTTACGTTTGTATCTTTCTTTCAAACTACCTTTGAGATTTTGAGATATGTTGGTACTGTTTTGAGGGTGAAAAAAGATTAGAATGGATTAAAATGTATGTAGTCTTAGATTGTGTTTGTGTTTAGAGGTGTACAGATTGAGGAAGAATTGCTAAAACATTTAGGGCTTGGTAAAGGGTTTTTCAGAAGGATTACTCCATCACAAATGTGGTGCATATCCCATCACCTTATAACATGTGAATTGTAATTAATTGAGTTATTTTTTTAGGTGAATGGAAGTCCACCAGAAGTTTTAAAGTCATTAACCTGCTGGGTCCAGTGAAAGGTTTCAGCAATTTCAACCTGAGCTCAACACATGGTAGCTATGGAAGGGAGCAAACAGGTTCAACTTAAAGAAAAAATGTAAAGCATTTAGGAGTCTAAAGCATTTAGGAGTACAAAAACAGGTCAAAGTCAATCAATAAATCAATTAAGGATTTATAAAGCGTATTGCCCACAATGGTCTCAAGGTGCTGGATTTGCTAACTGCTTTGTGGGGATTTGTTTAATTGACAAGCCAGGTATTGAGTCATTTCCTATATTGCTGGCTCAATGAGAAGGTCTTAATGTTCAGGTGAAGGTCATTCCAAGCTTTGGCAGCCAGATGTGACAAGGAGCGTCCTTCGCTGTTGCTTCGGCAGATCCTTGGTGTGTCAAAAACTTAACACAATAAAACGACACCAAATGGTAAAAATCCAAAAAGAGGAGATGGAGATCTGAATTTTTGACGATTTAAGTGAAAAAGCAACAAGTAAATATGGAGTCAATGACAGACCATGGTTGCTGTTAAACAGGACTAAGATGTGGGGCAGACACACCCATTAGGCTCATCCCAGTTGGATTTACCTTGGGACTTAGGGACATATTTACGAGAACCTTCCGTCATGCTGGCACCAGGCAACATAATACATGCATGACACAAAACCCAAGTTATATTTATGAAGCCACGCAAAGCCACTGTGCATGGCTATGAATTGCTTCACAAATATTGAGTATTGAAAAGCAGCGGAAATTGCTGTGTTGCCTTATTCTGCGTAAGGGAGGTGTTCCAAGGGAGTACCAGTGGGCGCTCCCATGCAACTGCAATGGCTTTTGATGCATTCCTAGACTTACAAGAACTTGTAAACCTAAGAATGCATCAAAATCTTATGCTTCTCGAGGTGAGGGTGTAACAAGGAGAAATGTGTTTATTTCTCCTAGTTTTTTTCTTCTTTCTATGTGTGCTGCATTCTGCACACAAAGAAAGAGAAAAATGCCTCTCGGGAATGTTTTTGTGCAGGAAGGTGCCCCTTCCTGCATAAAAACAATCTTTCCTGTAATGCAGGCACCCTTGTAGCACCATGCAATGGTGCCTATGTTGGTTCTAGGCTGCCAAACTGGTACCAATGTTGGGGGAAGGACAGGTATGCACTGTATTGGATAATTACAGTGCATTCCTGCCCTTTACCTGTGATGCAGGGCAGCACAGCAAGGAAATTTGCTCCGGTGCCTTGCAGCACCAATCTGGTAAATATGCCCCTAAGTCCTTGAAATGTACGTCTAAATCCTCCAGGAGAGCATGGTTGCAGGTAAGATCCAAGGAAAGTTCCATGAGGCCAGATCACCATTGGATGAGAACCAGCTAAAATTGTTTGGGCAGGAAAGGCTCCAAGCAAGAACATTAATATTTCATGCCCAGAGAAGTTTTCTCGTCATCTGGATGCTGGTTACATCTTCACTCAATTGGTATGGTCGATTTCAGTCTCCTTTTTAGAGCTCATAGTCCTCCATCGGGACATGGTTACAGGCTGTAGCCGACAAGAGTGCCACAAGGCCGGATACCTTTTGTTGGACTTGGCCCTTCTTGCAGGGTCATCCCTAAACTTTTTGCCTTCCTCCTAACCTTCTTTTCTAACATGGTGTTGGTGGTTTTAGGACTCTGGGCACTTTAGCAGTGGCTAGCAGTGCAGAATGTGTGTGCTCTCTGCCCTCCATAGGCTAACATTGGGAACTACCCTCTTATGGGATAACTCCTAAATAAAACAAAATAAGTATGGCATGTTTGGTATATGTGGAATGGACATGATAAATGCTGCGCAATGGTGTGCACAGATTTATTTTTACTATTTTAGGAATGCCACTTTTAGAAGTTGGCATTTCTGTGACCGGGGCTGGTGAGGAGTGGGTAGCTCCAGGGAGGCAGGGTCAGGATGAGTGGGAGGTCTGCAACTGGAGTAGTGGGCAGAGGAATCCCCTGTCCCTGAATAGGTCTGTGTCTGCCCTGTACAATGCTAGCTCCGCCCCCCCTACTAACACTCCTCCCAGTGCCAGTTGGGACTGGAACTTCCAAGACCCTTTCAGAACCTTCCAGAAGATTCTGCCCCCTTCTAGACGCAGGACAGAGAGGTGTATAACTACAGGGGCTGTGACCCCATATGGTGGTTGTGCTTGTGCTGACTTGGAGGTGACGCTCTGCCAGGAGGAACCGCTGCGGGACCCTGCGTGCTGGCCCCTGTGCCCAGCTTTGGCCCTCTGCCTTCCGCAGGACCCAGGAGAGACTCTGTTGGAGTGAAGACTCCTGCGCCGGGATCATTGCCACCTTAAGGAGTATAACTGTTCCCAGGAACTGCTACTTCATTTTTGTTGAGCTGCCCCAATGCCTGCTGATCTTGCCCAGCATTGACTCTTCTATCCTGCTCCCTAGCAGTTCGTGGGCGATATCCTTTGGTCCCTGAAGGTAAGGAGCGTCTGTCCCCTGCAGCGCAGAGCTGCCCGATCGTCCTGGGGGAATCCCAGCATGGGGATCCCCCCTGCACCGCATTTTTGCTGTGACTTCGTGTTGCCTGAAGAGTAGGTGCCAACCCCGCATTTTGCAGCTCTTCGCGGGTGCCCACCCCGCATTTCTGCTCATTTTGCTCGCGGGTGCCCACCCCGCATTCAGCAGCCTCTCGCGGGTGCCCACCCCGCGTTTCTGCCTCATTGGAAATCATCCTAATAGCGGGTGCCCACCCCGCATTTTTGCCACAGAGCAGGTGCCCACCCCGCATTGCCAAGAAATCACCGCCGTGACCCCGGGACAGCGAAGGGACACGTCCGCTGCTTTCACGCAGCAGCCAGGAACTCAGGCAGGTTCATGCCTGATGGTGGGTGGGGCCAATCACAGAAGCGGAGCCCGGCGGAAGCCAAGAGAAGCAGGGGGCTTGGAGGAGGGAGCACGGGAGCCTACCCCGCCTCCCAGGACGTCCCTGTTAAGACGGAGAGTGTGGCGGGTCAACAGGGCTCCCATGGGCGTGAGCGAGCCCCGCGAGCAGCAATGGTGTGGCCACAGAAGGACCGGTAAGAGGCCCAGCGAGGTGCCGGCCTTTCCCAGCATGCAGGGCAGTTGTCCGGGTGGCAATGGGCGGCTGCCCCAAGAGTGGGATAGCATCGGGGGCATTCTTCCCAGGCGACCAAGGGGAGTTGCGCCCCGCCTACCTCGCAATTCGGGCATTGTTTGGGCTGCATCTACTGTTGAGAAGGGCTAGTGGAAAACCCAGTGTCCACGAAAGGGCACACTGTGTAGAGGAAGTCCCGTTGGGAAAATAAGCTCCCCTGAAGCTCACATTGGTCACAGGAGCGGGCAGCTGCAATGTTGGGCAGTTCAAACTTTTGAGTCCCAGAAGGGGGGCTCCCCAGGCACGATAGTGCCAGTTCTTATGCCTACAGCTGCACCACAAGAGCGTGGGCAGCTGCAACGACTGAGGACATTTCAGTAGGTATGCTAAGGTATGACTATATGTGCAGCTATGTTCCTACCTGCAACGAGGTGGGGCATGGTTCTTTGGAATGCCAGGTTGTGCCTCTGCCCTATGGTGATCACCTACTGAGTGCCCTCTATAGGTAGTTAGCCTCCGTGCACTACTGAGGATGTTTATGCCCAACGATGATGATGCCTAACGTACTTATAATGATTTGGGCATAAGGTGATTTAGGCCCCATGAGTGTTGCATAATGCAATGTGCATTTGATTATGCCTAATGTCATACTAAGATGCTTAGATAATGCCTAAAGCATATGTTTATGCCTAATGAGATGCCCCATATTATGCCTAATATATTGAGGAATGATGTGTTTTACGCCTAATGGGATGCATCATGGTTATCATGTCTAAATGTGATTTATGCCTATTGGGGTCATGCCTTATAATGTTGCATTTATGCTTAGGGGATGCCTGACGTCAGGTCATTAGGTTCATGCCTGATCTAATGTGTTTATGCCTCATGTTAATATGATGCTAAGTTTATGATCTTGCCAGTAGGTACTGGTCGTTTTACATTAATTACTTGTACTTTTGTGATGGTTCTGGCAGCGACCCGATTGGCGCTACCTTGTATACAGTCCCCTGTAAATTGTGACCTGGTGCCGGTTGGTACAGTGTATCTATATATCTGTGATTGTGATTCTAATGTGTTTTTATAATACAAAGGCTATTTGTATATAACTTTGTGTGGAGTCTCTTTTTGTAGTGTGCCTAGTGTGTCGCCGTTGTGTGTCTGTGTTGCGCAAACGCTTTACACATTGCCTCTGGGATAGGCCTGACTGCTCGTGCCAAGCTACCAAGGGGGTGAGCAGGGGTTATTCTCTGTGTGTACCTCCCTCGCCCTGACTAGAACGGGGATTTCTGCCTGACTTTGGCGCTTCCCTAGCCTACCGGGAAACCCCGTTTCTAACACCTTTTCATTTTGGCCCACTAAAACTTTGCTTCTGTCAAGAAGCTCCAAGAAAAACAAACTGTCACTTCAGCCTAAAGAAGTCACGCATTAGGGTTATTGGCTTGTGTGGTTGGTCCCAGTCCACCAGAGATCTAAAAGTCCAATAACTTTCTAAGTCTCAAATTTTCATATATATTAGGAGAAGACCAGTTAGACACAGCCAAGGGTTCCAGGACCTAAGGTATCTGCTGGCATCTGAGGTTAACACTCACACCAGTAGAGGTCATCAACAGTCCAGTTCAGGTGAATTTGCAACTGGTCAGGTGGGAAATTCAGGAAAAGGACTCTTTCAGCTTGCTCACACCTATAACCACACAGAAGGTCAGACAACTCACCATTGGAGTCAACTACTTTGTCCTTGGCATGAATGGTCTAAAATAACAGGTGCAGTCCTGCCTCTGTTCTTCGACAGGTCCAGAAATTGTTCTGAGGCTGGTGCCTTGGAGTGCTGCATGTATGGATGGCACTATATAGTTGGTGGGGGTTGACTCCTGGGTAAGCCATAACCATTAGTATGAAGATTCCCAGGGGCAAACCTGGGTACTTTTTGGCACTTTCGTATTTGCCCTACTGCAAAAAGCCAGCCTGTACCTTATTCACAAAATAAAAAATGCCTCCCCTTGTGCAGAGTCTTTATACCCACACAGTTGTGTGGCCAGGGTAATGAGCAGTCCCCACATCTGTGGTCACTCAAAACTAGTTCTGAGACTCCTCCTCCTCCCACTGTACTTGTTGCTAACCTCACTGGTGGGGCAAAAGAAGGGTCTTTTCCGGGTGTCACCTTTCAATTACATGTGAGAGGGCAGGCCACTTTGAAGTGAATTAAGTTCCTGGGCCCAACTTAAAGTTTCATCCTGACCAGAGAAGAAAACACATCAGTACACTCAGGCCAAAATCTCATCTCTGTGATCAGTTTACATACCTCATTAAGACCAAGCACAGACTAGACAGCTGCTGGAGAGCTAATGTAAATTAGCTTCCTAGAGCTTTAGGTAGGAAAAAATAAATTTTAGAAAGTTACTTTTTATAAATATTTATTAAAAATCCTACTTTAATGGTGGAATTGGGTGTTTATTAAATATTAAAGTGAGTGGAGAAATTAATTTTCTAGCTGGTTCTAAACCAGAGATACAGAATGAATATTTCAATCTGTACTCTAGATTTCTCATTCGACAGCCATACCATTTGGGGGCTTGTCACTGTAGCGACAAGGTGTTATAAAAATTGGATTTGTCCCACTTCTAAACACCATGCAGCCTACCTTGTCGGCTACAAGCCTTACATAGGGGGACTTATTGATATTTACAAGTACAATTTGTACCCTGCCAAAAGGTTTATTTTGACAGATTGGGCTGCAGAGTTTAACTAGAGTAGTCAGGCAAGAATGGTAGGCCGGATACCATGCTTTCTTTGTCACACAAGTGGATGGCTCAATAAGTGCTGCTGTCTATAGGTGACATTTAACCTTTCATTCTATGGTGTATTTCTTCACCATATACTATGACCTTATAGGAAAGCTAAATAATCCAATTAGGAGTATCCTAGTGCACAGAATAAAAACAACAGCAGCATTAGTGCAAAAAAGAAATGGGGTGACCACACAAAAATGAGCACATTCTCACATGTGTTGTATTCAGTGGCACGTATAATAAGACTGATAGGATATCTGCCAAATAGCTGCCATGTTTGATACAGATTACCCCCTCAGCTAAACTCTAATACAGGGTCTTATTCTGTGTTCTTCTCAACTAGTGTTGATTCATGCGGTTTGGTTGCCCAATTTACAGATCCTTTTAACTACAAGTTGAGGAAGCTTCAGGGTTTATAACCTACAATTGGTATTTAAAAAAAGAGTGTATCTTTCAGTGCCAGAAAAGTGCTGCAGATTATGTTAGAAGACTTACAGGCTGATTTAGAACTTGCCAGGACTCCCGTTGCCCCTCCGTGGAGGTACTCAGTCCAGCTGACTTGGTCTCGTCCGCTGCATTTAGATGTATGCTGGCTGAACCGCCATCTGCATCAACAGACTGTTAACCCTCTTGTAAGAGGTGCACCTCCCTCTAAGAGGTGGATTCCATTGCTGACTAACAGTACTCCATTGCTGTCAAGTCAGCAGGTTTGTGCCAAGCTGATTTTGATCTTCCAATTTTGCTGACGTCTCAGCGGTAGTTTGACGTCTCACCGGTAGTTTCCTGATGGAGTGAGTCCCTGGTTGAGTGGAGACTGAGATGTACCACTTTTATAATGGTCCTTACACATATAGGTTGTGTGTGGTTTAAAAATGTATGTAGATAATACATGATGTCCCTTTTTGCACAAATAGCATAGCACACATACTACATACACATACTATTGAATGTACACCCTCAAACACTAAAAACACCACACCCACAATCACCACAAAAAAACTAAACTAAATTTCATTTTATTATTATTATTAATTATTTGTAAAGCACAACATCCACCCAATGGGCATCTTGGCACTGATTGAGGCATCAGATAATGCAGGTACCTTCTGTTAAAGAGTGGTCACAGAGCAGAATCTGGGTCCAATTTATCTACTTGGGAAAGAGCCAAGTCTTCAGGCTCTTTCTGAAACTCAGTAGGTTCACATTCCCTCTCATGGCATTAGGCAGCTGATTGCATAGTTAAGCTGCCTTAACCTGAAAGGACTTTCCACCCATTTAGATTTTTTTAAATTTTGATACACAGACCAGATTTGCTGAAGATGATCTTAAAGATCTTAGAGGTCTGTAACAACAACACTTTTCTTGCAAAATTCTTGGTCCCATTCCATTCAAGGCTTTATGGACATGAACATGCCCTTAAAGGTGCATCTATCCCTCTCTTTTAGGGTGCCTGATTCAGACTCAAATCTTGTTATATTCTGTGCTAGTTTAGTAGCCAACACTTGAATCCTATTAAGTCTTTCAAAAAGCTAGGGCCCGATTCACAAAGGTGAACTAACACTTTTGGGTAAGTTTACTCCTTTTTGGTATTCACAAAGGTAAACTTAGGACAATAGTCTAACTTTATTAATTTTTTGGTATTCGCAAAAGTAAACTTAGGAGGACAATAGTTTAACTTTATACATTTTTCGGTATATACATAGGTAAGTTACTAATATTAAAGTTAGAGTTATGGTCTAAGTTTACCATTGTGAACAGCGAAAAGTAGGGTTTCTAAGGTTTTCCGGAATCATAAGTACATCACAACAGGCGTCATTCGTCGTTCACTCCTTGAGAAGGGTCATCAAGACACATGGATATGTCTTCTTTGGAAAATTTTCTCCACTCTTTTTTCTATTGGCTTAGTATATAATAGTATATATTAACAGTAACTCATGGATTCTTCCTGCAGTCAACTCCCTGCTGCCTTAAAAGCAAGTCCTCACCACAAGTAGCTGCACTTCTGGCTATCTCAACGACATACCATTAATTAAAGTTATAAAAAGTCAGCAAAAGGAACTTGCACCACCCACAACTGCTCCAAGATCAGGGATGCCTGTAACTCTAACAGAGAAGTATTTCTATCTTTCTAACTGCAAGGATCTTTCCATGTCTAGGTGCCTCTTCTATCTTGATTAGATGATGGTAGTGGTCTATGTATTCTTTGAAGTTTCTCATAACCATATATTGTTGTGTCCAAATAATTATTCCAAGGGCCACACTTACCACTGGCCCGCAATATTAAGCAAAATAAGGAGCAGTTGGCAACGTGGAAGGTTCAAGCGTTTATTAGCCACCACAGAACTCTATATAGAGGAGCCTCGTCGATCCTCACCCATCAGGTGCGCCGAGGAAGACTGCTGGCTCCTTGACAGTAACACACTTTTATACATTATCAGTTCAGCATACAAAACCTTATATGTGGAAAAGTACCAGTTAGTCCTGGCGCTCCTAATGAGCTCATGCCTATATCTAGTTTCGGTTACACATACAAAGGGTTACTATCTTTACAGAGAAGGTCGAAAGGGTGACTCCCTTCTCGTCCCAGGTCTAGAGGAATTTGCTTGATACTCCCTTTTAGCAGATGTGACCTTGCTTCTCAGCAATTCAGCCTGTCTCCTAACAAATGTAAGAAAAGGGGAAGCAGATGGTGTGCGGAAGAGACCATGTGATTCCTAAGCGAGAGAGCCACAATCCAAGATGGAGGCGGTTCGGTTCTCGGCCCTTTCTGTCGTACTAAGCATAACGGGAATTTCGAACCCTTGAATACACCATAACTAATCATACTATCATTAGATATACTGCGCTAATCATACCATAGCAACTTGAATACCTCAGAACGGCCCTTTTAGCGCAGCATAGCTAATGACGGAGTCAGTCTTCAAAAATACCCTCATCGATCTGCATTAAGTCATGCATCTCCTTCTGAGCCCGCTGGGTATCTATCCTGGTTTGGACGGGCTTGGGCCTAGGGATAGATCGGCGAACCTGAGTAGCGCAAAATGCACAACAAGCAGGCCCGCACTGGAGACAAAGGCAGCAGGTGAAAATGAACCCTACTATTCCCAAAAGAATCATGAATAACTTCCATCCCCAGGTTGTCACTAAATCCCAAAACCACCCGGACAAGGACCAAGTACCAGTCTCAGTGTGAATTTCAGAAGCTAGCCGATGCAGTTTCTGGATGGCTAAATGGACGGAAGGGGCGGAGTCAGGTATATATACACAACAGGAACTGCCGATGACTCTACAAGCTCCTCCACGATCAGCCAGGATAACATCTAAAACAAGACGATTTTGAAGGGTCACAAGCCGGGTCGCCTGGAGCTCCACCGTGATATTAGTTAATATCCCTGCAGTAGTATTAACCACCCCTTCCACCACTCTGGATAGCCTCCTAATTTCTTTACTAGTGAGGATGGGTCCCCATATGGGCAACACCCCTTTTATGATATCAACGAAGTGTTGAGCTGGAGTGTCAGTCTGGTCAGTGGCATCATTACTAGCGGCTCTAGCTGCCAGACTCCGCCGACTTAAGCAATGGGACCTATGATTATCAGAAGGGGCTATGTAAACCGGTGGGTAAAGGAAAGATAAGTAACACCTACCTGCCCATCCTCTGGGTAGCCAAGTGTATGCGTTTTCACCGCACACGAAATAAACATTGGGAGGGGTGAGTGTTGGGGGACTGCTGAACGTCTGTAGTCTATAAGTGTAATTACATCTGCTATAACCTACAAATAAATGTCCAGTACCCTGCACGCAGAAGGAGGAGGATGTATTCAGCACCGGGACCGGAATGATTTTTTCATCTGAGACATTTCGCTCCTGAAAATATTTGAAATACTCAGTAAAGTTAAAAGTCATGAAATCCAGTACTTCATCCCTCAACCAGGTATCATTTTCATGATCAGTGTACACGTTCATGCAGGCGGTAGGATCAAGGGTACCATCCGTTCCCTCAGCATTAGGAGTAAAACCTTGGTGTTTCTCTATATAGGCTAGAATCAGGGCATAATCCTTTTCTGAGAACCGACGTTCATCTATAGTGTAGTGTTCATACAGCATGGATAACATTTTGAACCAGGCTTCGCAACTACCTAAATAAGATAAAGGCATTGATATAAACAAATCTTGCTTATGCATCACTGACGGGAGGAGACCACAGACCCAACAATCAGTAACATTTGTGGAACTATGAGTCTGGTGCAGCATCTCAATGAAGGCATTATGTACATACGTCTGTCGGTGCCTTTCCTTATGAGGGGCAAAGGTCTGGAAATGATGTTCCTTAGGAGCAGGAGTAGACACTATCAAGGTGTGTACAGGATGGCGGAACTCTAGATATATAAACAAACCTAAGCACAGTACGAATGATACAATCAATATAGAAACGAAAACAATTTTAACACGCAAACTCCATCAGGAGAACATTGGCAAGTGCGGGGGAATGGTACGGGGTACTATAGGACGCCCTTCTTCAGGGACAAAACGAGCAAAAGGGTACATTTTCTCACTAAAAGTCCAATATAATCTCGAGAAAAAGGGGTCTACAAGCAGTCCGACCTGCCGGAGGGTGCTTCTTTCCTGTGTCCGTATAGAGCCTCACAGGCAGACTCCTATTGTTCAGAAAAACAAAAAGGAAAAAGATAAAACTTCTCGCGTTGGGGTCACACTTGACGCGACCTGTGTCGAAAAGGAACTCCACCTGGGCCCCACCAACTGACCTATGTCTCTATCTTCGTTCTGAACAGAGCTTTACTTAAAGTTCCATGCTCTCAACGAGTTCAGTCCAGTGTTCCAACAATCCTCAGGTCTTTGCTGGAGCCTCCAACTTCACTCACCGAGGCTAGACCTGGGATTCTCTATTTCCGGGGCCGCAGGTGATATCGATCCCGACCAGGGGTTTCAGGATTAACAAACAAAGTAGGCACAGTGGGGTCGGACGAGGAGCTGGGCTCCCGGCCAGATACTTTGCTTTGGGCAATTGGGTGGCCACAAAGAGGGGCTTCCAAGCTCACAGCACTCTCCCCTCGCCCGTCAACCTCTCTGCGGGTGTCCAGGGAAAGTGACTCTTCAGTACTGGGCTCGCCTTGAGTTGGCAAGCCTTCCTCCTGGTTAAGCTGCTCCCTTGGCAATGGGAGGGGAACTCGCTTAAGATGGGAGATATGGATCCAGTGCTGCTTCCCTTCGACTTTCACCGCCGTTCGCGTAGCCAGGAGCACCTGGTACGGCCGGGACCAGCGCGGATCCAAACTCGACTTTCGTTGGTAGTTTCGGACCAAGACCCACTGTCCAGGTTTTACGCTGTGTCCAGGACCCTCCGGCAGGGGCTGCAGTACAGCAGATATCTGTTGATGAATGGAATGAAGATCTTTAGTCAAAGCATACAAATAGTCAGTCAACATAGGGTGGTCAATGTCCCTGAAAGATTTGGGCCGGGGTACTCCCCACACGTTGGCAGGTCTGCCAAAAATTACTTCATAAGGGGAGATACCGCTCCGTGAATGGGGAGTAGTTCTCACAGACAACAGGGCCAGGGGCAGGAGGTCAGGCCATTTTAATCCTGTTGTGTCCTAAAGTTAACCAGCTTCAACTTCAGAATCCCATTATATTTCTCAACCAGGCCCGCTGACTGAGGATGTCGGGCTGCATGAAACTTCTGCTGGATGGACAGACCTTTGCATACATACTTAACTAAGTTAGCATTAAAATGTGTCCCATTGTCACTCCAAATCACCCGTGGCAACCCATATCGAGGGAAAAACTCCTTTACCAGAGCTTTTGCAGTTGCCAGGGCAGTATTTTCTTTTGTGGGATACGCCTCCACCCATTTACTAAAAGTACAAATCACCACTAGCACGTATTGTTAACTCACTCTAGCTGTATGTAATCCGTTTGGAGTACTTCAAAAGGCAGAGTGGGTGGCGCAAAACTACCCATCAGGACGGGAATACTAACCCCAGGATTATGCTGGAGACAAATTATGCAATGCTGGACCAAGCTCCTAGCTGTCTTGTGGATATTTACATTATACCAGACAGGATCCAATGTTGCACAGATGCCCTGAACTCCCACATGCGAAGGTCCGTGTGCCATGGATACTACCGCATTTACAAATGCGTTTGGCAGCAGCCATCTACACCTTTCTGATAAGTCAGTCCAACATCCATTCTCATCAAGCCTCCCCACCTGTTCTTGCCAGTATGTCAGCTCTTCCGGGGTCACTTCCTTTTGTAGCTCTTTCACACTATCTATGGTGTTGTTAAAAACCCCTGCTTCAATCATTCTTGTTACTACAAACATGGAAGTGGTGTCAGACTGGGCTGTTTCCTTGGCGATTCTATCCGCAAAGAAATTTATCCCTCCCCACATCATCAATTATAACCTTGTGTGCACTGCATTTGACTATGGCCAAAGTCTTGGGCAATGTTAATGCGTTTAGTAATCGTTCAACTAATGGTCCATTCTTTATTTTCTCGCCATGGGATGTCAAGAATCCTCTTTCCGCCCATAACCTCCCGAAGCTATGTGCTACACTGAACGCGTACTGGCTGTCGGTGTAGACATTTAGCCTCAAGCCTTTCCCCAACTCACAGGCCCTGAATAATGCAACCAATTCGGCCGCCTGGGCCAACCGGTATGGTATCTTTGCTGCCTCAACTACCGTTTGCAGGGTAGTGATCGCATAAGCCGCAGCTGTCGTACCATCAGGTAATTTGAAACATGACCCATCAACGTACAATTCTCCTTGGGCATCAGATAGTGGGGTGTCAGTTAGATCTATCCGGCCCTTGGTTTCTTCTTCAGTTCGAAAGATACAATCATGTATGTCTTGTCCACCGTCTCCCAAAGGGAGGGGTAACAACGTGGCAGGGTTCAAATTAACACATCTTTTGATCGTTATATGAGGTGCAAACAGGGTCAATTTGTACCCTGTAAGACGTGCACTAGTTAAGTGCTGCGTCTGTGTCCTGTTTAATAATACGTCCACAGCATGAGGCACCATTACTGTCAGATCCGTATTCAGGACTAGCCCTTCCGATTGTCTGATTGCTATGGCCACTGCCGCTGCAGCCCTCAGACAACTGGGAAGTGCTCTGGCGACATTGTCCAAAACCGCTGAGAAATATGCACAAGGCCTTTGCTTACCACCAAAGTCCTGTGTCAACACTGAAAGAGAACAACCGTCCACCTCATGCACGTAGAGCACAAAAGGCTTCCGGTAGTCAGGGGTGCCAAGCACAGGAGCAGAGCAAAGAGCAGTTTTCAGAGCGGAAAAAGCAGTCTGGCATACATCAGTCCAAGGTAAAGGTTCATGCACATCCTTCGTAGTTAGATACAGGAAAGGTTTAGTCAAGAGGGAATAGTTAGCAATCCATTGGCGACAGTAGGAAGTTATACCAAGCAAAGCGCGGACATCACGTTGCGTGCGAGGAACAGGCATGTTAGTTATGGTTGCAATGCGCTCAGAAGTCAACCGTCTTCCCTCCTTCGACAGGAGATGACCGAGATAGGTCACCTCCGGTCGACAATATTGAAATTTAGAAAGCGACACCTTGTTACCGTGAGTAGCCAAATGTTGTAGCAGGGCAACCGTGGCATCGCGGCAACCATGTTCTGTATCAGAGGCGACAAGGAGGTCGTCGACATACTGCAATAGGACATTACCTGACGGCAATTGTAAAGTATCCAATACTCTTTTTAGAGCTTGGCTGTAGATACTAGGACTTTCGGTATACCCCTGGGGGGCGCGACAGAACCTAAAGCTGCGGCCTCCCAATGAGAAACCAAACAAATGTCTACTATCTGGATGAATGGGAATACTAAAGAAAGCATTCTTCAAATCAATCACCGAGAAAAAGATCGCTGTGGGAGGAATCATGGTTAAAATGGAATTAATATCTGGTACCACAGGATATTGAGGCACCACAATCTTGTTAATCTCTCGCAAATCAATCACAAATCGATAGGTATCAGCATAATCAGGGGACTGGGGTACGGGAGCTCGTTTAAGAATCGGAAGAATAGGGCTGTTGCAGATATTGGAAGCCGTTTCCTCCACCACCCCTGTTTTAATCAAATCAGAAATAATGGCCAGTAAAGCGCGTTCTCCCTCGGGGGCTATTTTGTACTGTGGGATCCTTGGCAATTTGGCATTCTGTTTCAAAGTGATAGACACTGGGGGAATTTGTAGGAACCCTACATCCGTGTCCCCCAGGGCCCAAAGATCCATCGGGAGTTTTGCAAGCTCAGGGGGTAGGGAGTCCGTTTTTGAAAAACATTGAATGGAGGGGATAGAGGTATTCCTAATGGTCAGGAAAACTCCATCGGGGGAGCAATAGATGCGGGCATGCAATCTTTTTAATATATCCATACCCAGGAGATTTTCCCCACACTGGGAGGTGAGGAGGAAAGGCGAATCTATCGTTACTGGTCCCAGAGTAAGGGAAAGTGGCTTAGAAATGGGGCTCACCACCGGAGTTCCAGAGAACCCCACGGACACATTATTCTGGCCAGACAGAGCGGCCCCCGGGACCAGGGCACGTGAAACAGAACTGTTCATAGCCCCTGTGTCAACCAAAAACTTACCTGATGCATCCAGTAATTGTGCATGGACATAAGGTCCGGCTTGATCTATCGGGATTGACACATGCCCCTTACTCTGCCTTCGGCTGTCCTATGCTTGAGAATATCCGGAGCCTTCGTCCGTCACACATCCTTCATGATAGTACTGTTTACCTTGGCTTTGGTCAAAATAATTCTGACTATTCTCACCTCGGGCTGACTGTTCCTGTCTCGTGTATCCACCTCGGTGCCCACTCATCCTTCCCCGTCCATGACCCCTTGAAGCATTATTCTGCTCATACAACAACGGGCACTGGGCTCTCCAATGCCCCTCCTCCTTACAGAAAGCACATTGATTTATGCCTAAATCTGTTCGTTCAACCGTTTGCGTGGGTCCCGCCCCTCTTGGAACGAAATTCTGCAACCCTCTTCCTCTACCCCTCTCTACTTGCTGTAGAAACACTCGTGTTTTCAAGTCTTTCGACTTCTTTTCTGTCTTATCCTTGCTCTCATTCTCCCGATGCTCATAATACTGGGCCATGCTTAATATTGTGGAAGGTGTGGTGGTCGTCCAGGTACTCTCAGCTGCCTGTAACCGGGCCGATACCTCAGGGAGCAGATTTGTTACGAATCTATTAACAAATAAACGCACACCCCCTTCCGTGGCCAGGTCCTGTCCGCTGAAATCAATGAATACTCCCTCAAACCTCGTGAAAAAATCGGATACACTCTCATCCTTCTTTTGCTGACAAGCCGTCAGTTTATCCCAATCTACTTTCCTGGGTGGGATCAATGAATGCATATAGGTTATTATTCTTTCAGGCAAGGTCAATATCTCAGGTCGGGGCTTGTTCCCCGGTTTACGATCTCTATCCCAGTTTCTCAGTTGGTCCCATGTCTCACCAAATTCCGCAACATGGTCCTGGTCATGTACCTGGCGCCAAATGTCCACCGGTACTAATAAGGCAAAGAATAATTAAATATCTGCCAGCGTCATTACTGCTGACGAGGCGGCCTCGGTCAGTTCCTTGTAATATGCAGTGGGGTTTTTTCTAGGATCTGGCAACTGGCTTTTTAGGGACAATACCTCACTCCGCTTCCAGGGGGTACAGACCCATTGTTCCTGGAACCGGGCATCTATTCTCGGACGGGTAACGACACCTTGGGCATCCACTACCTCGGTAACCTCCGGATGGAAGATAGGGTGCACTTCTCGCATAGGGAACTGGGAGAATCCGGCGGGAATGGCAGGCTGCAAACGAGTTCTATAAGAAACCAAAGTCTGCACCTTCCCATACACTTCTTCCGGCGTCAATTGAGATTTGTGAATCTGATCAAGGATATCATACAATATAGCCAGAGCTCTCCCTTCTTGGTGTACCTGTTCCCATACAGAAATAAGACGGTTGGCCATATGTTCCAGGGCATGCTGTTGCATCACCGGTTCATAGTCTCTCATGGTACTCCAAATATCAGAAAGAGTATAAATAGGATGCCGCATCCATTGGGACGCTTGTGTGGCAATAGTTTCCCTTTCTTCCGTCCCCAAGGCAGAACGAGTGAACAACCTCCTACCCTCCGTTAGACTGGCCGGATGTATTGGAGTAGTTACAGCTGTTACCGGCGTTGTACTGGCGGAGGAGGAGGGCAGAACAGAAGGGGAAGACATTGACCCCGGCAACAGCTGAGGGGTCCCGGCTGCAGCTGCCGTCAATAAATTAGGCAGCATGGCCATAACTTCAGACACAGATGTCGGCAATCGGGAGAGGTCCGGCAGGGAGGGAGGGGTAGGAGTGGCCGGGGGAGCCGAAGCCGAGGCCCCCAGAGACATATTTGGGACCGGGGCCGAGGCCCCTGGCACCTCCGGATATATTCTCTGCGGTACATAAGGGGGCGGTGGCCTGGTGTCTAATAAATCCTCTATTTCATTTTCCGCATTCGGGCGGGTCACATAGCTCTTATCAACCTTTAATCTAAATTCGTGATTCATGCAATCCAATCCCTTTTCTACTCTGTCTCGGTCATAGGCCATAGCTTTCTGAGTTATATTCTGTCCTGCCTTGGCTCTAGCTACTTTCTCTTCCCTCATTCGCCGTTGTTTGGCCTCCTTCTGCCATGCAATTAGAGCATCGAACATGGCCTGCCTACTTCGCCTAGAAAACAGTTGTTCCTGTAGGAACGCAATTTTCTTCTCGTCAAATGAACCTGTCTTGGGCCATCGTAACTCCTCATTACCCTTAGTATACTTATGCCACAGAGTGCAGAACAATAAGGGAGAGATCCCATGTTTGACATACATAAAATGGCTAGGACTGCCCTCCGGCGGGGCGGGTTGGCTCTCAGCTAATCTGGAGTCACTTGTTCGGCAGCAGCAGCCAAAACAATTTCGCTTACTAAAACAGGACATTTTGGATAGTTTTCAGACATGTACACACAAACAACAATCAACACGAATCATACACAATATACGATCGGTATCGGAGAACCAAGCCCGTCGACTCTGGTTCACAGTTCAGACACCAAACTGCACGCGGGATTCCCGCCACCCTTCCGGCTCACCACTAAGACCAGCCCCCAACGAGGACTAGCCCCGTCAGGAGTATGCCCTGTGGCTACCCAGTCTAGGTCGCAGGTCCTTCCACGTGCAATCCGTCTATATTCCTTCGGCACGCCGTTTTAGTCAAATCAATCAAAAGGTACGTACTTCAAATCAAAACACTGTAATGCTAAACCGATCAAGCAAGGCACCACTCTCCGGTGCGCGCCTTCAAATCAATGCACCGCTGTCCAGCGCGAGCTTCAAACAAATGCCGCCAGTGTTCAAATCAAAAATGCATCGTTCTCAACGAATGCTCTCAAATCAATCAAATAGCGCACCGTCTCCAACGCGTGCTTCAACAAAATAATGCACCGTTTACAACGCGTGCTTCAAATCAAATCAATCTATACTCACCGGGTGCACCCAGATACGAATGTTCATTCTCCGCTGCCAACTTCTCCCGACCAAATCAGTCCATTTTCTGGGTTAAGCCCGTAGGACCCCGGTGAAGGGTGACTAGCAGCAGGGGACGTACCGAAAAGTCGCGCAGAGTGGGAGAAATCCTCAGGCTCCTCTCCCGCCAACCGGTCAGGACGCCCCCAATCCCACCACCCGAATACGGGGGGAAGACCCTGTCACGGGGTCCCTTCGTGGTCGCCAACTGTTGTGTCCA